>NC_141689.1:1003816156-1006573677 GCF_964263255.1 Lissotriton vulgaris | reverse complement strand
GGCAAGCTTTTATTTTGGTAAACAGGCCTAGTTTCTGTCACAGTCCGACCCTGGATATCCACGTTATTTTGAGATACATTTTATATCGCTGCGCTATTTTTTATGAGTAAACAACCGCGTTCCTCCTCCTCCTGCAGCCTCTCTCAAGTGTAGACTTTGTCTCCATCATATGCTCGCCTTGCTTCAAGACCCTGGACTTGGAAATATTTGTAAATGTCTTTTTTGTAAAGGTTTATTATGTCTTGAGTATCTACTCGAATCCCTTGCATTACTTTTTGTCTGCCATTTATCTAAAATGTCATCCGTCCCAGCAGGAGATCACACAAGCTGTTTCTAAATGAGAAATTACCAGAGCAGCTGCCACCCTGGGGACTGTTCCACAATCAGAGAGGAAGCCGCGGCGAACGGTCCACTACCGATCAATGTCACCTATAACATCTCTGTCTCATCCTTACAAAGAAAGTTCACTTTGTATTTTCTTTTTCAGTAAGATCAGATCAAGTAAGTGCAGGCTTTAATCATTTCATTTTTTCCAGATGCACCAAGGCACGAGAATGTGTCAATGTAGCTGTACAATAATTGCCCCGCAAAGTAAACAAAAAAAAAACAAATAGAGCAAATACTGATAATAGCTGGATTGCGAAACGATTAAATATTTTCAATAGTGCAAAATTAAATAGGAAGAGATGTGACTGGAATTCCCAACAAATCTGGACAGGAAATTCCTTTACGAACAGTTAAAATATTACGGCATCGTTCGCTACATTTTACGTCAGATAGTAGGTTTAAATGACTCTTCAGTGTATCTCTATTGGTCTGATTTTTTTTTTTTAAATCTGTTTTTTATTATACTTTTCATCACCGATATTATATATTCACTAGTTTGTTTACACCACAAACATTCTTATATCAGTACAGTACATGCATTTTTCATCTTTAAACAATTTCTGGATTATTACCACTATATTGTAAATTTGATTATTCTGACACCCCACAATTTTAAACACAGAAAAAGAAAGAACAAAATTAAACAAAATCAGAGTCACAATCAAACTCTCCTCTTACCCTATCCCATCCCCCAACAAGCTAAAGGCTCCCATATTCTTACACCCCGACCTCTCCCTACCCTACCCTTCCTAGCATATATTGGCTTCTCCAAATTATATGCCGCTATTAGATTCACCAACCAAATTTGCATAGGCGGAGGAGTTTTATCAAGCCAGGCCCTGGCTAGAGTTAGTCTATAAACTGCCATTGCCACAAACATAAATTCATTCTGTGCAATATTGCTTCCGACTGGTCCAATTCCTAGCAGAATCCAAATGGGAGTTGGCATTGTCTGTATCCTTAATGACCTATCCAAAAAGCCCTCTATATCTTTAATTAAAGTGTGTAGTTGTGGACAGGTAGCAAAAATATGAATAATATCTGCTTCAGGGGAATTACATCTAGGGCAAGTCGTCCCCTCAGTGCCCCCCCCCCATTTAGCAATCCTAACTGCCGTATGATAGAGTGAATATAAGGTTTTATAATGCTGGGATTGCAGGGGGGCTGAACACAGAATAGTACGGCCCAAATCCAATGACTCCTGGAAAGCTTCAGGTTCTGCCCCTAATTTCTCTGCCCACTTACTCCTATGTTTTTCCATATCATCCGATTTGCCTCTTACCAAGAACGCATATATTGACCTAATCCTAGGCTCTCCACCAGTAATTATACTCTCCATAAAGTCATTACAATTGTACCCTGCTGGGCCCCCTTGTTTATTACTCAGAACGCTCCTGACCTGTAAATACTTAAAGAAATCCCTACTGTCTACTTTAAATCTACTTACAAGGTCTCCAAACTGTACCACTCCCTCAGAATTCCTTAGATCACCAATCTGCGTGATTCCTTTACCCTCCCAGGCAGCCATTACTGAATCAGAAAATATTTTTTGGGGAAAGGTTTTATTATTATATAATTTAATATATCTGTTGTATCTACCCAGACCCACCGTTTTCGAAAAGGCATTCCATATTTTAAGGGCCGCACTAAGAGTCTTAAACGGTTTCTTTCTAAAGTATCCTAGCTCAGTATGGTATAAGAAACTATTTTCTGCCTCCTGCCCTAACACTACTGCATATAGTTCCGTGGACATAGTTGTTATTTTCTGTAAAATACCGCCCCCTCCAATCAATCCCTGCATATATTGTAGAGCTGCCGCAAGATAGTACAATCTAAAATCTGGAGCCCCCCAGCCCCCTCTTTCTCTTGGTAGAGACATAAATCTATAGGCCCTTCGCGTTCTTCCATGGGCCCATATGAACCTATTTAAAATACCTTCAAGCGTGTTAAACCATTTGGTTTAAAAAAATAGGGGAATTGATCTGTATAAATAAAGAAGCCTTGGTAAGATCACCATTTTCACAACATTAGTGCACCCTACCAGAGAAAGATGTAGGTTATTCATTCTTTCTAAATCTTTTTTAACTTTAGCCAGTAATGGAACCATATTGATCTCGACCAGAGTATCCAAGTTTGCTGAAATTAATATCCCCAGATATGTAGCTAAACTAACCACCCTGGTATCGATACTCCTAATGTAACCATTCCTAACTATTTGAGTCTTGGACTTATTTAAATTATAACCTGATACTTGTCCAAACAAATGAGCATCCGCTTCAACCCCCATGATAGCTGTGTGTGGATCAAGGGTCAGTATGGCCACATCGTCAGCATAAGCTAGAGATTTAACTATGCAGCCATTCAGTATCATCGGTGGAATCCCTTCATTTCTTTCTAATCTTCGTAGCAACGGCTCAAGATATAATGCAAACAGTAGTGGGGATGACGGGCACCCTTGCCTCGTCCCCCTTTGAATTTTAACTGCATCTGAGTGCCCTCTATTCACTCTGATCTTTGCGGTTGGATCTTTATACAATACAGCTATACTTGTATAGCTGTTATAAAGCCTTTACCTATAACACTCCACCTTAAGACTGCCCAAAGGTATTCCCAGGCAACCCTATCAAAGGCCTTTTTGGCATCTAAAAAAAGTGCAGCGATAGGATCGCCCAGGACACCTGCAGCGTCAAACATAGTAACCACCATTCTGACATGTTGAGTAGTGCCCTTGCCAGGTATAAAGCCGTGCTGTGATGGGCTTACCAGATGCTCAATCCTTTCTGCAAGCCTTTTTGCCAGCATTTTAGAATAGATTTTAACATCTGAATTCATCAGGGTAATGGGTCTGTATGAGCCAGGGAGTGTTGGAGGCTTACCTTTTTTTGGAATAACTATAATATCCGCCCCGCCCCAAGACTCTGGAGGTAGACCGCGCCGTTGTGTGTGTAACATAATATCAAACATGTCAACCAACAGTACACTTTGAAACACTTAATAAAATTCGACCGGGATTTGGTCTGGCCCAGCCGCCTTCCCGGAGGGCAGGCTACCCAAAGCCCCAATAAATTCTTCCAACTGCAGTTGAGCCTTTAATAACTCCCTTTCCTCTGGAGACAAGGAGGGGGAAAGGATGTCGCTAAGATAGCTATCTATCTCTGCTAGGCCCCTTATATCACCCAGGGAGTATAACTCAGCATAGAAATTCCTGAAAACTTCTCTTATCAAATCCGGATCTATAACAGAATCTCTCTGTGGATCCACGATCTCCTTAATATCAGCCGCAGCTGTACGCTGCCTAGTTCGGACTGCCAAGATATGGCAAACTCTCTCACTCAACTTGTACGCATCCTGCTTTTTAGCCAGATAGTTCTCGACTGCTTTCCTGGTAATACTTTCCATAGCATCCCCTTTAAGAGCTATAATTTTAAACAAGAAGGGCTCCAGTAAGACATTCTGTCTCTATTGGTCTGATTTTTATTGTGAATATTTGTCACTGATGTTAAAAAAGTAAAACTTCTACTGTGTAAAAAATATAAAGAACATAAATAAATCATATTACTATCAGTAAAAATAACAGGGAGCAAAAGTGTAAACTTTAGCGACCCCATTATATGCAAATTACTTAACATAAACATTTAGGTTACAGTCTATATGTTCTAGAATTTCTAGTGTTTAATATGAAAGTTATGAAAACGTGTTACGTTCCCTTATGTTATTTTTTGTGATATTAGTAAATATGTGTCTCAGGCTATCAGCCACTTGAGGGTTATCTATTGGCCATGTTTACGTCACACTGATGCAGTTTACATTTCATATGAACTAACTAACTAGAGGTACCATTGAGCTCTCAAAATGGAAAATATCTGCGGGTACCTTAGGAACAAGCAATGGACATGTCCTAAATATCTAGCTTCTGAATGAAAGTGCCTTTTTTGCCAATCATGGGTGTAGGCACCCAAGTCATCATGCACACAGACTCTGTCACTTATCTTTGCAGTAATCATTCCATTCACTCATCATTCCATTCATCTCTGACACAACTGCAAAACACACAAACTCAATAACATATTCAAGATAAATTAAAAGAATATAAGGAGGAGCAAGATGGCGGACTGACGCCATCTGAGGAGAGGCAGCACATGGAGGAGCTCTCGAGCACCCACACCTAATTGACTGCAAAAGTAAATGTTACAGCGTCCCGCTTTCTGAAAAGTAGAGTGGGAAGTCAAGAAGGCAAGAAATGCTGATTTAAAACTACAATTTGTAAAAGAATACCTTTGTGCGCTGCTGTGAAACACCGGGGGAGGGCGGCGACATACGCGGTAAATGCAAGCACCACTTAGTGCTGGCCGGCGCCTGTACATTCTCTGGAACGTCCACTGGGGGTCCGGCTACTAATCGGTAGCCAGATGGCTGAGACTTTCAAGCCGAGAAAACAGTATGGCTCCCCCTAAGAGCACAGGAGCGGCACGAGCAGGACGAGTGCTGGTGTGTGAAGGCACAAACGTGCAGGAGGATTCTGCGGAGGAGTCAAAGGGAGGAAACACCGGTAAGAGCAACTCGATAATCAGAAAGCCTTTGCTCCATCTATTGCAGTCAGGCAAGGTTATGGAAGTCTTAGAAGCAAGAGCGCCTACAGATGATTTCTCTGTTTGCAACAATATTGCAAGTGTGCTCTGTGAGGCCATTCCAGCTATTCAATTCAGAAAAGGGGGTGGTGATGAACAGAGTGTCTGAATTAAGCAGACCACTCTTACCCAGTCCAAAGATCAGGGCTTGATCCATCACCGTTTTTTAGCTCATGCACCATCCCAGCTCAGAACCTGGCTATATGCAAATTAGTCTGACCCTGGCCCAGTGCATCATGGGAACAGGGCAGACCAAACTACCAAGCCAATTCTTATACTGGGAAGGAAACAAGCTTCCGGGGATCGGTTTCTGGCATTTCATCCATCTTCGGCCCGGCTTGCTTGAATCCTGATGGTGCAATGAGCAAGGGACTCACATCTGAGTATACCCTTCCATGCTTATGGTGGACAAAAAAGATTCAGAAAAGGGGGTGGTGATGAACAGAGTGTCTGAATTAAGCAGACCACTCTTACCCAGTCCAAAGATCAGGGCTTGATCCATCACCGTTTTTTAGCTCACTGCACCATCCCAGCTAAGAACCTGGCTATATGCAAATTAGTCTGACCCTGGTCCAGTGCATCATGGGAACAGGGCAGACCAAACTACCAAGCCAATTCTTATACTTGGAAGGAAACAAGCTTCTGGGGACCGGTTTCTGGCAAGTCAAGAATGCAAGAAATGCTGATTTAAAACTACAATTTGTAAAAGAATACCTTTGTGCGCTGCTGTGAAACACCGGGGGAGGGCGGCGACATACGCGGTAAATGCAAGCACCACTCAGTGCTGGCCGGCGCCTGTACATTCCCTGGAACGTCCACTGGGGGTCCGGCTGCTAATCAGTAGCCAGATGGCTGAGACTTTCAAGCCGAGAAAACAGTATGGCTCCCCCTAAGAGCACAGGAGCGGCACGAGCAGGACGAGTGCTGGTGTGTAAAGGCACAAACGTGCAGGAGGATTCTGCGGAGGAGTCAAAGGGAGGAAACACTGGTAAGAGCAACTCGATAATCAGAAAGCCTTTACCCCGTCTATTGCAGTCAGGCAAGGTTATGGAAGTCTTAGAAGCAAGAGCGCCTACAGATGATTTCTCTGTTTGAAACAATATTGCAAGTGTGCTCTGTGAGGCCATTCCAGCTATTCAGGCTTAAACTAAGATTGAAAGGCTCAGGACTAACAACCGCATCTCTAGTGCTACGAGGATTTACTAGAATAGCCTGGGACACTTACTAATGATATAGTGGAGTTACAACAGTGGGTGGCGACCACTGAAGAATCTAATGTTCAGGCGGCTGACTCACTGCAAAAACACGAGAAATGTATCTCTGCCTTGCAGCTTAAGGTAGAAGATTTGGAGGACCGCCAGAGGAGTCATAACTTACGAATATTTGGTGTCCCAGAGGAAGAAGAGGGGTCAAACCCGAGAGCATTTATAGTCCAGCTTTTACAGAAGGCTTTCCCTGATCTCGGGGACTGGGATCGGGAATGCCAAGTACAAAGAGCACATAGACTTCCGATGGCAACATTCAAACAGGGATCATGGCATCCTAGGCAATTTCTTATTTTTTGGGGAACAGTTTTGGCTATGCCAGGCTGTTTCTTTAAAAGCTTGTCCTAGTTCTCCGGTATCTGTTGGTGCTTATACTATTTTTGTCCGGTCTGATTTATGCAAGGTGACATTGGACAGACGTTGGAAGCTGCGCCAACTGATGAATACATTAAAGGGCAGTGGGGCACAAGTTCTTGCAGGAGCCTGCCCATCTGAAAGTTATATGGGAGGGTCAATCATATTTCTTTTTATCTGAACAGGAGGCAAAAGAAGCAATTCATAGTTGGAAAAAAACCCTCAGATTAAACTTAGGGTGTATGTGTGCCATCATATATAAAGAAGCTGGGGAGAAGGGGGGAGGGAGGGGAGTGGAGGAATAGGGTCTTAGGGCTGACTCTCTGATAACATGATTACAATGTCTTACAATGTATTGATGTCTCTCTCCTTTATCTCTTCTCTTCCCTGGGCTTCTTGCTTCCTACAGAAACTTACTTACAATCAGACTTTCCATTGGTGAGGGTGTGGATTTAACATGGGTAACACTGCGGGGTGCTGCCTCCAGTCGCTGCCAATTCAGCAGCAGCTGTTGAGAGGGGATAATTCCTCCTCTACGATACAGGGAGGGGGAGAACTTCTCAGGAAGAGGAGGGAGGGGTGGGGTTGAAAGACAGGAAAAAGTCAACACAGGGGTTTCTGGGAAATTCAGAAGTAAATCTATAAAGAGAGCAGACGTAAATGAATTGATCAAAAGATCAGAGGGACAAAGGGAATTGGGCAGTATTAAAATAAAAGGGAATCATACTTATTATGGATCGGATTAAGTGCCTTGTTTGGAATGTTGCTGGTCTAAATAGTAGAATGATGAAACGTGAATTGGTTTATGAAGAGTCGAAAATGTATAAACCCCCAGTTGGTGTTGTTAATGGAGACACATCTTGCATAAAAATACAGCAGTCTTTTTAAGCAGTTGAGCTATGAGACAATAGTTTGTACAACACAAGCTACTGCAACAAAAGGTACTGCTATATTAAAAGACAGACAATTTAATTGTACAGTATGTAGGACTCTAGCTGATCAGAGGGGTAGATGGGCCCTGGTACAGTTGGAAATTAGCGGGAAGAAATGTGTCTTTAGTTCAGTCTATGGCTCTAACCGTTATGACCCTATGGTTATTGATACTTTACATATTGAAATGTTAGACTGGGAGGGGGAGCGGGTGGTAATGGGTGATTTTAACTGTGTTATTGACAATCATATTTATACCACTAGACAAGGGGCTACTCATCCAATTTGGAAGACTTGAGTAGCAATTATAGAACTGGGGCGGTTGCAATCTATTAGAGATATTTGGAGGTACTTACATCCAGCCATCCCAGGGGATACTCCATCCCACATAAAGTTTATTCCAGAATTGACATGGTATGGATAGCAGATTACATTTTAGCATTATTACCGGATATAGAAATATGCCCACGGGTCACTTATGATCACATTCCTTTATTATTGTTGTTTGAGCTGGAGCCTGAAGGCAGGACAACTAGACCTTTTTCGTTCCCTAGATACCTTTTAACAGATAAGAGATATCTGGAAAATATAGAAGCCAGCTTGAATTATTTCTCAGAGAAAATATAGGCTTGGCATCCCCATCTACGGTTTAAGATACAATGAAAGCTTCCGTAAGAGGTGTCACTCAACAGTGTATATGGCAACAGAATAAAGCTCGAGCAAAAGCGAGTAAAGGCGCTTTCCAAGCAGTTTGAAGTGCTGAGGAATTGCACTCTACAGCAATTTGTCTCGGCTGTAATGATCAAGACCAGTAGCTTTTGGCATTGATAGATGCTAGCCTAGATATCAGGAAGTCACTTAAGGAGAAAAACGCTGTTAGATACTATGAGCAACGGGTAATGCAGTATGAATTAAGGGTGGGCGGGCAGCTACGCTCCGTGCACGGAGTGTGCGTAGTGCCGGCTTCTACGCATTTTGCGTAGCAGGCGTAGAATTCGGCACTACGCACGCTCCGCAGATGGAGCGTAGCTGGCCGCCACCCGCCTCCCTCCCGCCCTCCCTAAATACTTTAAATTAAATCTGTAAAAGAACTAAAAGGCACTTACCTTGCCCGCCGCTGCCCGCCGCGTCCCCGGGGCTCGCTCTCTTCGTCGCTTCCATCTTGGGTAATAATGCGCATGCGCGGCCGCCCGTGCATGCACAATATTACCCAAGACGGCGGCGATGAAGAGAGGGTGCCCCGAGACGCGGCAGGCAGCGGCGGGCAGCGGCGGGCAAGGTAAGTGCCTTTTAATTCTTTTACAGATTTAATTTAAAGTATTTAGGGAGGGCGGAAGGGAGGCCTGCGGTGCGTAGTGGGGCTACGCGGAGTGCAGAGGTGGGCGTAGTTTCTCGCCCACTTCACGTAGCTCCGCGAAGCCCCACTACGCCCATACTATTAGTATGAATACGGAGAACATATAGGCAACGTTTTGGCTTTTAAAGTAGCAGAAGAGTATAACAGGAGCTAATAATACTTAGTATTCTAAGCCAAAAGAGATTTTAGGACAATTCTCTTTGTTTTATAAAGAGCTATGTATGCAAACTATAGATCCAGGAGAAGAGGAGAGGCGACAGTACTTTCAAGATAGAACCTTTCCAATAGTGAGTGAGGAAATTTCAAATTGATTGGAGAGAGAGATTACGGCGGAGGGAATGTAACTGGCAGTATCTTCTCTTCCAGCTGGAAAGGCAGAGGGGGGAAATTATATACCTATAGAATTCTATAAGATATTCAAAGATATCCTGACTCCACTGCTTAGAATGGTCATACAAAGTATAGGGGTTACGGGGAACGTACAAGAATCCTGGCACTTGACTCAAATGCTGTTTTTTTCACTAATCAACGTAGATGCCAAGATATTTGCTAAGATCTTTGCAAACTCTCTTTCTTCATCCATGCCTGGGTGAGTCTCTTCTCATCGGTATGGGTTCATTTAAGGTAGGGATACTACAGCCCATGTTAATACGGCAATTGGGGCATTTGATGTGGCCAAAAGGTGGGGAATCTCTTTAGGTATGATTCTTTTAGACGCTGGCCGAGAAGGCTTTTGACAGAGTGGGATGGGATTTTTTGTGGGCTATACTTGACGAATTTGGGCTTAAAGGGCAATTTAAGCGCTGGATACAAGCCCTATACGATAAGCACAGAGAAAAATTATCATACTTAGGCATTCAGTCAAAAATCTTCTTTATTAATTCCGGCACTAGACATAGGTGTCTCCTCTCTCCCTTATTATTTGCATTATATATTGAGCCGTTTATTTTTTATTTGCAATCGCATTTCCATATTACCCCCTAAGTATCTGGCGATGTACCCCTCAAGGCCATCACTTATCCAGATGATATAGTGGGTTTTACAACCAATCCAACTAAAGCCATTATGATTTTGAAGAAGAGGCTGCAAAATTCAGTAGTAGTTCAGGATATGAACTGAACATCAAAAAACCCACAAATACTACTTATTTTAAACCTAAAAAACCAATATCCGAGGTCTGCATGGTAGCTACTGATCTGGGGGTTTGATTATCAGCACAGATACACAAGATATTTACCCTGAACTATGATTTCCTACTAAAAGATACAATTAGTACGCTCAGGAAGTGGCAAAAACTTCTGATTGGTAGAAATGGATGCTTCAATATCATTAAGATGAAGATCCTGCCCAAATTGTTGTATTTATTTAGATCTATCCCTTTGCAAGTTCCACATTTTTTTCCAGAAATTAGAGGGAGCTCTAAGTAGCTTTATATGGGGATATTAAAAAGCCATACGAGCTATTGATTTGTTAAAACTACCTTATGAACAAGGAGGACTTGATTTTCCTGATTCAATACATTATTTTTGGTCTACTTTTGTAGCCGGTTTTCATAATCTCTTAATGCCTGATTACAAATATTTCTTTCATCAATTTATACTTGCTGGGGATAGTAATATGTAAATATATAGAACTAATGACCCAACATTTTTTAAGAGAGTCAAGTTTACGACCATAAGGGACAGCACATTTATTTGGTGCACTATTATTATCAGATGTAATATGTCATTTTACCATGATAAACTTCCACTATGGGACAATCCTATATTTCACAAGATCTTCCATGATGCTGTTAGTAAACGATAAACTAGATATGGGGTGACTTGCTTGGGAGATCTCTATGACTATAATGGATTTGTCTCCTTTAATAGCTTGCAAAGGGTGCATACATTGCCTGATTACATGTTTTTAAAATACTTACAGATCAGGGAAATCTTGGTTAGACACTTAGGGGCCCATTAGGATGTCGAGCGCATTGCCCCCGCCAGGCTGGCGGTAGCCACCGCCGGCCTGGCGGGGGCAATCCACCCGACATCCTCACCAGAATTCCCCCTGCCATATTAGAATGGCGGGGGGGCCGCAGTGGACGGAAAGACCGTCCGCCACTTTTCCGCCCCGGTCGCAAGGCAACCGGAGCGGAAAAGGGTTTCTATGGTGGCGGTGTCTATCAGACCCCGCCTGCCATATTAGGATGCATTATTACTAATGCCTTTCCGTGGCGGCAATGCCGCCACTCAAAGGCATGCGGTCTTCACTCTGGGGACCCCCTGCGGGCCCCCAGAGTGAAGGAGGGGTGGGGGTTGCACACGGGGGTACCTGTGGTACCCCCCTTAATTTGCATAAACAAAGCGGCAGGCACCGCGCGGTGCCTGCCGCTTTGTTTATGCAAATGCTGAAATGCATTAATAGCATTGTGGCGGGCGGTGCTCTCTGCATATGCTATTAATGCAGGATGTGCCCACCACTGTGGCGGGCACATCCTAATACCCCCCATGGGACCCCCACGCTAATGGGGGCGGTCCCAAATTCCGACAGGATGGCGGGCGGACAAAGTTCGCCCGTCATCCTAATGAGCCCCTTAAACTTGATTAAATTAGCCTGGTCTGAGGTATGGGACTGTCTATATAGCAGGAAAAACAAGTCGGTGATATGCGAAATGTATAACTGTCTACAACATTTAAGGGAAAATGACTCTGAAAGATTAGCAGGGCGGCGGAGTATAGCTTTGGGGTCAGAGATCACACCAAATGCAATTGAACAGGCGCTGAATATTATAGCTTGTTCTGTTCAATCTGTAAATCTGTGAGTGCAACAATTCCTTTCTATATGTTTGCTATATTATACACTGGAAAAAAATTCTAAATGGCCTACGCTTGGCTAACTTGGCTATGGATAGGACAAAATGCCCCAGATGCGATTTATACACAGCGAATAGCACTCATATGTTTACACCCTGTCCTGAATTAGTAGTATATTGCCAGCAGATCGTCCAAATATTTTCACAATGCTGGGGATAATGATATCAATACCGGTTACAGAAATCATGTTAGGATGCAAGATAGTGGATGCTAGACTTTCGCGATTAGTTTCAATACTACTAGTTGCAGCTAGGCTGGCAATAGCCTGTGTATGGATCTCTCTTAAGCCACCTTCTGTAAATGATTGGTGGCAGCTGGTAAAGGGTACGTATGAAATGGAAAAAGCCTGTCCTAAGGCAAGGGGTACACATTCTATGATAAAGCTAGAAACTATATGGGGGCTGTTGTCTTAAGTTACCATACAATGTTGCTGGTTAGTTTTGTTGCTCCCTCTTCATATTGTCCTTATATTTAATATTTGATATAATGCATATTTCCCCTGTTTTCATTTGGTTATTCTCCTATGCTACTTTATATGATATTTTCTTGCTGGTATTGTTATCTTATGTATGAAAACTGATGTAGTGTTTGTAACCCTTTAGTTGACAATAACAAAATATATTTAAAAAAAAGAATAAAGAAAACATGTTGCCTTTTAAACATGATGGGCATATGTCTGCAATAACAAATTAAATACAGCCCTGGATGTCAGTCTTGCAAATGTATAGCAAATAGTTGATCACTGTGTTAGAAACTGGGTTGTGGGTTGACTGGGGGAAGCCCTGGTCAAGCAGTAGCCACAATCCTAATCAGGGTAGGTGTTAGAATTGAGGGGTCTCTAATTGGCAGTGGCTTGCACCCTGTCCAAGTAGGGACCCTTCCTTCTAGTCAAGATGAGTAAAATACACACCTATGTTTGTCAATGATCACCGTCTGACTGCTTCGCATAGAGCAGTCAGGCTAAACTACAGAGGCAATGTGTAACGTATTTGTACATAACCCACAGTAACACAGTGAAAACACCACAAATGACACCACACCAGTTTAGAAAGATAAAGTATCTTTATCTAAAGCAAACATGACTAAAACAACAAAAATTCTATATAAAGATATTCAAATATTATTTTTGGAAAGTAAAAACTGTTCTGTCCATAGGAAACTATGAATGCATCACTTTAAGCACATAGTACCTGGGATGTGTCAAAATCACTAGCAAAAAGACAGGTCCAAAACTCCCAGCAGCAGTGTTCAAGGAAGCTATGAGTGATGTGTTTGTGTCCCTGAGACTTCAGAACAGGAGGCAAGAACAGACAAGCCATTGGAGATTCTTCTCAAGCAGGTTCACAGAAAAGTCCAGTCTTTTTCCTCTCCTTGGCAGAAGTAGCAAATGCCGGCCTACCCTGCAGAGAAACACACAGCAAAGGGGCAATCTCCTCTTCACAGCTTTCAGCTCTTCCCCTTAGCAGAGGTTCCGTTTGATTCCAGTACTGATGTAAAGTTCTAGGGTTTTAGGTCTAATATTCATACCTCATTTTCTTTTTTGTAGTCTTTGGTCCAATAGTCTCTTAGCTCAGTAAAAGCCAGTTCTGTCCTCTCTGGTTCAGCTTCATTAAAGGAGGTGCAGACATCAGCGTGCAGAGTAGACACCGCCCATTCAGGTGCTATTGAGAACTCCTCCCACCACTCTAAATGCAGACCAGGTCAATTTCAGCCTATAGATGAGTCACCCAGGCAAGACAAGACACACTGCAAGCCCCCTTGTGACGGTCTAGAGTGAATGCACATTCTCAGCTCCTATCACTCCAAAACCAGAGCGGAAAAGCACTAACAGGCAGAGGCACACAGAATGGTAAAGCAAGAAAAATCCCCACTTTCTACAAGTGACATTTTCAAACACATTATTTAAAAAACACCTTTACTAAAAGGTGTGTTTTTAATTTCTGAACTCAGAGAACCTATACTCCATTTCTCTATATCGTCTGAATGGAAAGTTACGCTTGTAAGATGTTATGAGGCAGCTCCCACGTTAGCCTATGTGACAGACACCCTTTCAACAGTGAAAACAGAAATACTCAGTACTTCACTATCAGGACCTGTAAAACACACCAGTACATGTCCTACCTTTCACATACACTGCACCCTGCCCATCTGGTTACCATGGGCCTACCTTAGAGCTGCCTTAGTTACAAGTAAGAAAATGGAAGGTTAGGGCCTGGCATGTGGGTGCACTTGCCAGGTTGATGTAGTAGTTAACAACTGTGCATGCAGACACTGCAATGGCCAGTCTGAAACACATGTACAAGGCTAATCATGTGGGTTGCACAACCAGTGCTGCAAACCCAGTAGTGTCATTTGATCGACAGGCCCTGCCACAAACAGTGTACTTTACTAGGGACTTACCAGTACATTATACATGCCAATCATGGATAATGAATCATAATTACAATTTACGCCGAGGGAATATGCACTTTAGCACTGATCAGCATTGGTAAAGTTCCAGAGCCCTATAGCCAACAAAAACAGGGTCAGAAAAACAGGAAGCAAAAGGCAAAACATTTGGGTATAAAACTGCAAAAAAGGGTTGGGTCTAACACAATTCCCCCCCAGCCTGAAGCCAGGGGACATCAATCAATACCTTGATGGACTTCCCTGATTGAGGTGATAGAACACGGACCATGGCCTGCAACATCAGGGTCACACTCCAGTTTGACGCCTTCCTGACCCCAGTTGCATCCCTCTCTCCATACTCTCATGGCCCACTAACAAACCCATGCGGAACCCTTCTCCTCACTTGCGGACTGCATCTGTGCAGCACCTAAACTTACTTTGCTAACAGGTGTGTCCAAGCAGGTAGACAGTACCCACAATGCCAACACAGTGGTGTGACCCAGTCCACCACCGGGGTGTGAATCCTGTCCCCCTCCCAGGGGCAAATCTGTCCACAAGGACAGCAAGCGAAAGTGGCCACCAACAGCTGTCAGTGATGAGAGTTAGGCCTCAAGTGTCTCAGGACTCTCTAACCCCTGTGGCATCAGAGAGAGAGGGGTGGTAGCCCCAGGTGCCTGGAACCCTTTGTCCACTCTCCCACCTGCAAGGCCATGGATTGCATCCTGATACTGGCCCACAAACCCAGTGTCTGTACCCTGAGACTGGACAGGAGACGAGGTGGGCTCTCTCACAACCTGTCCTCTCCCTCTGGGGCTCTGCACCCTCCTACCCAGAGCGGTATACCATAAGACAAACTGGTAGGGTTACTGCAGGCAGTTGCCTCTCCCTCCAGGTCAGGGGAGACACCCTGAACCTGACCCTACAACACATGTCTGTACTCTTAGGCTGGATCTGCATCTGGCAAACCAGGATATCCGGGGAGCTCAGCAACCCCTCCAAGAGAATCACACTCCTAAGGCGTTGTGCAAGAGTCTGTTTGGCGCAGGCCTCCAGCTCATGGCCATCTGACAGTGCATGGTGACCCCACAGGCCATAAGTGGCCTCACCAGTGTTAGTCTTGGGGTGCTCTGAGTTCAGGGCTGGCAACCCCTTCCCACTGGTCCTCCCACTTGGGACTGTCTCCCCCCGCACCCCTATCTCTAGACTCATACACCCTCCCACTTGGAGTGGTGCTGCCAGGTACCAGAACTGGTAGGACACTTGTGACAGCCACCCCCCAGCTCACCTGACACCTTGGAATCACTGGCCTTTCAGAAGCGGAGGGCAGGTAATTCACTGCCCACTGGGGAATTCAATGTTCCTTATATCATGCTTGAGGACTGATGAAGCCATCTCTAACAACTTTTAGGTTGGACTTTACAACTAAGGAGATCGCATCCATTTGGGTGCAGGGTCGCCCTGATCATACCTCGAATTTAGGTAACATTACAGAGTGTTGCCGTCTCAGACCCCTGCACTTCACCTTTCACACTTTGCACGGTCCTGAAGAAATGCCACAGGATCCACTAGGGACTATAAGAGGTGTGAAACAGGTCGACCTGATATCAACGTTTTTTTATCTCCACTTTATCTGAACTTATCTGCAGATACGCAGAAGGAAAATACTCCTGTTTGTGACTACCTGTTCAAGAGCATTCCTCTTGACTATTGCTTTTAACCATATCACACAGACCCCAGAATAAAGTTTCTTTAGGGTACTTGAGTTATATTTTTAAATCACCTGCACTTCTCCCCACACACCTGCACTCTTCAATATGGCGTTCTTCGAAAACATCTCCGACAAAGAGCCCTCTTGCAGGACCCGTGGGGGACAGCAGCATCACCCCCATGAGGAGCAACGCCCGATGATGATGCATGACACCTGCTTGGGTGTGTGAGGGCACTTCTTCAACAAAGGGGAATACCCCCTCTAGAACAGGCAACCTATTACCCTGGATAAAATTCCCCTTACCTGTCTCATTAGCGACCAGACTGGTCAACTTTTCCTACGAAATGCTACCCTCTAGTGATCATAACATAGACACTTGCGAGCACGGGTACTGGACCTCTGTTTCCATTTTGCTCCCAGTCCTCCCTCTTTTGTGTGTTATAGACCTTGGGATCCCCCTCATGGGTTGACCTCCTCATATACTCTAGGCCCCCCTGCTGGTGTTACCTCATGGAACCTATCAGCCTCTGGGACTGGGTTTAAGGCACCATGGTACTCAGTCCACCCCCACTCCTGCTACTCAGATACAGGACTTGGGGCCCTTACCCATCCTACTACAGTGTGACCTATCTGGGCAACTACAAACCTCTCCCACCACCAAGGGTTGGGAAACACCTAAGCCACCCCCTTTAGGATCACTCTAAAAAGCCTCCTCAGGTCCTCTGGAATCCACGAAAAAGTCTGGCTCCAGTGCAACCTCCCTGCTCCCTGTATCAGAGAACTCACAATCCACCAGGTGTTGGCATAGCGCTGGGAAACAAGGACTGAGCATGTGCTCTGCAACAATTAGATCACACACCCCCACACAGGTGTTAACCAAGCTACCCTTCACCTCACCATCCAGCACCTTGCAAAAGTACCCCACATCACCGTCCTGAGACTGGCAAGACCCTGTCTAACTGTTGCTGTCCTTTAACCAACACTCTTCTGGGCAGTCCCCATACTCACATTACTGGACTTCTACCATGAGGGAACCTTTCTCCCTGCACCTCTCATCTAGAGCCAGTAATCTGTCCCTCCCACCACTAGGAAAGTGAACCCCTGTGCCATTTCCCCAATCCACCTCAGGGATCCTGTGCACCATGGAGCTACCTCATATACCTGAACTCCCTGGTGTATGTCAACCCTCTACTTCAAGTCAGGCGCCAAATCTCTGGGTTTGTGTACTTCTCACTAGGCACTAGACATCATATTTTTGCTGGCACCATCTGAGCTGGACTCCGTCCTCATAGCTTCCACCTCCAGCCCAGCCAAGCTCAGTTCATGAGCTGCACACATTTCCTTTTGCTTGGCTAAGGTACTCATGGCTTCAGCCGCTCACAAGCTACAAGCCATCCTTCTTTCGCTGTTTCCCTCTCAGGGCCACTACCTTCACTTCCTGAGATATTCCCCTCCTCAGAATCATCTGATAGTGTTGCTCGCCAGAGTTTATCCCCAATAATTAAACAGGGCTGCCTCCAGATCCTTTCTTTATCTCATCTTCACAGGCAACCCCTTCTTCTTGCAGAAAACCCTCAGCTTCCTCATACTATAAATATGTAGGTACCAGTGGCTAACTTCTATTGTGCCAAGGCCTCACAGGTACAACAACTAACCAGAGTTCCAAGTATAAACAAAATTCAGAAGGGAGGCAGAAAACATGAGAAGGAAAAAAACAGCATGTGGTTGACTAGTGGCCTGCACTGTAGGTCAAGTGCAAATGCAAGTCGTATCCTTACCGCTAACTACCAACGTTAGAATTGGGGGTCTCTACTTGGAAGTGGCTTGCACCCAGTCCAAGTGAAGTACACACCTAAGTTTGCCTGTGCTCACCCTCTGGTGGCTTGGAACAGAGCAGTCAGGCCAAACTACAGAGGCAATGTGTACAGCATTTGTATATAACCCACAGTAACACAGTGACAACACCACATATGGACACCACATCAGTTTAGAATTATTTAAGTATCTTTATCTAAACTAAACAGGACCAAAATGACAAAATTCCAACATACAGATATCCAAATACACTTTTTAGAAGGTACAAACAGTTCTGTCCATAGAAAACTATGGATATGTCACTTTTAGCACAAAGTACTTTGGATGTGTCAAAATCACAAGCTAGAACATCCACAGGGACGATGATGTTTGGGTTCTTCGCTACAGGAGAGGTGACGTGTTGGTTCTTTAATGCCATGCAGGGGAGATGATGCGTCAGTTCCTTATTGGAGAAGAGGTGATTCGTTGGTTTCTTACTGTGGCCCCAGCGTTGTTGTAGATTCGTGCACAGGTATGATGTTAGGAAATTCCAGACGCACTGGAGGTGATGCGGCAACAGTGAACCAGGTGCTGCATCATTGGCATTATGCCCTTATAGCCTAGATCATGGTTGATGAAGGAAGAGTAAGGAGCTGTTTCAAGCATATACCCTCCTCAAGATTCCAATCAAATTCATGATCTAAAGCTAATATGTCTACCTAATACTGGAATTGTGAACGAACCAATGCATTAAAGGCCAATAGTATGGTGCCTAAGGCAGACCCTCCATATTTCTGACTGAAATGTTTTAGGCCCCATACGGAGGATAGTTCCGTTGGTTTTAATGCTTCTATGTGGTCTCTCCAATCTAAATTCATATAAACCACATACCCATGTATTTATATTTGACTGCAACATCCACCTTGTCCCCTCCCAAGCGCTAATTAAAAGCCCCTTTTCCTTTCACCAGCACCAATATTTTGTTTTTCCCTAAACTTACCGCAAGTATTTTCCTTGAACAAAAATTATTAAAAGATCCAGGGGCATATTTACAAGCCCCTAGTGCGACCACAGCATCACTTTTTCAGACTCTCCGGTGGCATTCTATGCATGCCTATGTCTACAAGGCTGCTCTAAGCTACTTTGCGTGCCTTAACACATCCTTGTAAATATGGCCCACTGCAACTCAGTTTTCTGCGGCAATGGGTGTTGCCGTGGGAGTTTCCAGCATCACCAATGTTTTTTGACACTCCTCCAGATTTACAAGGATCTATAAATCTGAGGCAGTGCCAAAATGAACGCCTTTCAAAATGAGACATTGATGTGGTGCAGCAAGAAGAAATACTTTGATTTCCCCTCATTATTTGCTATATGTGTGTGTGGGCTGCATTATGCAGCACACATTGATGAAACAAACCGCCTGATTCATGAAGCTAAATTGCGCCCGCAATCGCTGCGAAAATGCAATTGCGGGCGCAATATCCGTAATCGGGATTCAAAAAGAAAATAGCGACTTTGCAAACCCAAAATTGCGAATTCGCAATTAAAATCGCAGAATCCCGGTAGGAGAGCATTAGCAAATCGGAAAATGCGACAATCCAAGGATTCTGCTAAATAAATTGCCAATTCGCAATACTATTGCAATCGGCATTCATGAAAAATCGCAAATAGCGAAAACCCCAAAAATCGCAGTTTGCGCGGCGCAAATTAAGGACAACTCAAAGCAGGTGGTAACCATAAAAGCCATCAAAAATTTCCTTTTAAAAAAACCGTTGGCCAATCAGTAAGAGGTACAGGCCTGACCAATCACACATAAGGACAATCAGCAGCAGCATTAGGAGTTCCACAATGCCAGGAATGTACATGGTGGTCAGGCGTCGAAGGCTACAGCGAGCAGCATGGAGGAGACGCAGGATCCAGGACAGGATTTTCCGCCAGCGGGTCACCTTGCTGGCCCAAACCAGAGAGCAGATATATGCAAAATACAGGCTGAATGGGGAAATGATAATGCAGCTAATACAGGACCTTGACCCCCTGATGCAGCACCCAACAAGGCGTACCAATGCGGTGCCTACACATGTGCAGGTATTGTGTAGCCTGCACCTCCTGGCCTCCGGGAGCTTCCAGGGGATAGTAGCGGCTGCTGGGGGGATATCCCAGCCCACCATGTCACGCTGCCTCCAGACTTTTGTTGACGCCATGCTCACCCAGCTAAACCGTCAGATCACATTTCCCACCAGCCAACAGGATTTGGACTTGACCAAGCTACAATTCTACAATGTAGCCCATTTTCCACATGTACTAGGATGCATAGACTGTACCCACATCGCCATCTGCCCACCAGCTGCCACGGAGTATATGTTCCGCAATCGCAAGTCCTACCACTCCCTCAACATACAGATGGTCTGCAATGCTAAGACATACATCACTGACATTGTGGCCCAGTACCCAGGGAGTAGCCATGACTCCTTCATATTCCGGCACAGCGGCCTCAACACACGACTGGCCAGGGGAGACTTCGGTGAAGGACACCTACTTGGTAAGTACACTTTGTCGACAATGTCACATTGCAATTAGGTAGCAGCGCAGCACAGGCAATCACCCTCTGCTCCTCTCATTCAGGTGACAGTGGCTACGCCCTCCGTGAATACCTCCTCACCCCATACCTCAACCCTGCTACAACCCAGCAACGGCGCTAAAATATTGCACACATACGGACAAGGAATTGCATAGAAAGGACATTTGGCCTGCTCAAGAGCAGGTTCCGCATACTTCACAAGACAGGTAGGGCCATGTATTACAGTCCTGCAGTGTGCTGCCGCATTGTGGCTGTCTGCGCACTACTACATAACATTGCAACCAAGCGCCGGATACCTGTCGACATCTCTGGCAGTGAATCTGAAGGGGACAACCGGCCACCTGCACATGCGCGCCATGCACGCGGGGAGAACCCAGCTGAAGGCCACAGACGTCGCAACCACATCACAGTGAACAGTTTCTAGTGCACCCTCTTCCCTCACCCCACAAATCACAAATGCATGCAAAATGTAATAATGACACAACGCTAATGTGTGCAGCAAAAATAAATATAACTGTTTCAATCACAAAAATGGTACCAGTTCAACTATCTTCTACTAACAGTATTCCTGCATACTGCTGCGTCAAAGGACAGGGCAGGCTTATAGTCAGCCTGTGCCTGTAATTGTCTTTTGTAGTCAATTGCACCTCCTGCGCGTTCCACCCAAGCGCCTCTGAGGCTCATCCTCTTCCGGGGCACCTGTACCTGCCGTGGGCTTGGTGCTGCGCCTGAGTGGCGGGACTAGTGAGGCAGAGTGGCTGCTGATGCTGGATGCCCCCTCACTGACATCATCACCCCCAACAGTGGCAGGTAGAGCAGGAGGGTGTAGTGCTGTAACCGCCGTGGTCAGGTGCTCCAGGACCCTGGTCATATCCTCACAGCACTGGATGAGTTGGTGCTGCTGTGTAAGGGACCGGCGCGACAACTGTGAAGTTGCATTGGCTGCAACATAATTGGACCTGCTGTAGGCGGCCAGCCGGCTCATGAGCTGATGGTGGCGCCAGCGTGCTGCACTGCGCTGAGTAGTCATCGCTGCAGTGTTGGCCTCCATGGCTGCAGTCATGCGGGCCATTCCCTCCCCCACACCTGCCATGGCTGCAGTCATGTTGTCCATGCGGTCCCCCACACCTGCAATGGCCGCCGTCATGCGGTCCATGCGGTCAGCCACTCCGGCCACATTGCACCCAATCTTGTAGAGCTGGAGCTGTATAGCCCCTTGCTGCCATGCCTGGCGCTGATGGATACGCAACATGCGTCTTTCGACGCTCATACGCGCCAGCCCCTGTCCATTGCCCCTCCTGCTGATTGCTGCAGTGGTGTGCTGGCGAGACCTGCCACGCCTGCTCTGCTGGCCTGACACTGTGGCTGGCCGCTGTGTTGCCGCTGTCGCGGGCCCAGATGTTGTAGCACCAGCTGCTGGTGGTGTCACAGCAGGCGTTGCTGGTGCGGCAGGGACTGGAGGCACACTAGTCCCGGGCCTGGCTGCGGCTGTAGTTGGTGCGCCAGACGCAGGGGGCACAATAGTCGCGGGCCTGGCTGTGGCTGTAGGTGGTGCGCCAGACGCAGGGGGCACAATAGTCGCGGGCCTGGCTGTGGCTGTAGGTGGTGCGCCAGACGCAGGGGGCACAACTGCTGGTGGACCTGGCTGCTGGTGGACCTGGCTGCTGGTGTTGTTGCAAGCCCTGATCTTTGGACTGGGTAAGAGTGGTCTGCTCAATTCAGACACTCTGTTCATCACCACCCCCTTTTGTAAATCGATTTTGGCCACTATAGGTGTGGCAGGGTATACTCAGACATGAGTCCCTTTCTCACTGCTCCATCAGGATTCAAGCAAGCCGGGCCGAAGAGGCTGAAATGCCAGAAACCGGTCCCCGGTAGCTTGTCTCCTTTCTGGTAAAGAATTGGCTTGGTAGTTTAGTCTGCCCTGTTCCCATGATGCACTGGGCCAGGGACAGACTGATTTGCATATAGCCAGGTTCTGAGCTGGGTTGGGGCAGTGAGATAAATAACGGTGATGGATCAAGCCCTGATCTTTGGACTGGGTAAGAGTGGTCTGCTCAATTCAGACACTCTGTTCATCACCACCCCCTTTTGTAAATCGATTTTGGCCACTATAGGTGTGGCAGGGTATACTCAGACATGAGTCCCTTTCTCACTGCTCCATCAGGATTCAAGCAAGCCGGGCCGAAGAGGCTGAAATGCCAGAAACCGGTCCCCGGTAGCTTGTCTCCTTTCTGGTAAAGAATTGGCTTGGTAGTTTAGTCTGCCCTGTTCCCATGATGCACTGGGCCAGGGACAGACTGATTTGCATATAGCCAGGTTCTGAGCTGGGTTGGGGCAGTGAGATAAATAACGGTGATGGATCAAGCCCTGATCTTTGGACTGGGTAAGAGTGGTCTGCTCAATTCAGACACTCTGTTCATCACCACCCCCCCTTTTGTAAATCGATTTTGGCCACTATAGGTGTGGCAGGGTATACTCAGACATGAGTCCCTTTCTCACTGCTCCATCAGGATTCAAGCAAGCCGGGCCGAAGAGGCTGAAATGCCAGAAACCGGTCCCCGGTAGCTTGTCTCCTTTCTGGTAAAGAATTGGCTTGGTAGTTTAGTCTGCCCTGTTCCCATGATGCACTGGGCCAGGGACAGACTGATTTGCATATAGCCAGGTTCTGAGCTGGGTTGGGGCAGTGAGATAAATAACGGTGATGGATCAAGCCCTGATCTTTGGACTGGGTAAGAGTGGTCTGCTCAATTCAGACACTCTGTTCATCACCACCCCCTTTTGTAAATCGATTTTGGCCACTATAGGTGTGGCAGGGTATACTCAGACATGAGTCCCTTTCTCACTGCTCCATCAGGATTCAAGCAAGCCGGGCCGAAGAGGCTGAAATGCCAGAAACCGGTCCCCGGTAGCTTGTCTCCTTTCTGGTAAAGAATTGGCTTGGTAGTTTAGTCTGCCCTGTTCCCATGATGCACTGGGCCAGGGACAGACTGATTTGCATATAGCCAGGTTCTGAGCTGGGTTGGGGCAGTGAGATAAATAACGGTGATGGATCAAGCCCTGATCTTTGGACTGGGTAAGAGTGGTCTGCTCAATTCAGACACTCTGTTCATCACCACCCCCTTTTGTAAATCGATTTTGGCCACTATAGGTGTGGCAGGGTATACTCAGACATGAGTCCCTTTCTCACTGCTCCATCAGGATTCAAGCAAGCCGGGCCGAAGAGGCTGAAATGCCAGAAACCGGTCCCCGGTAGCTTGTCTCCTTTCTGGTAAAGAATTGGCTTGGTAGTTTAGTCTGCCCTGTTCCCATGATGCACTGGGCCAGGGACAGACTGATTTGCATATAGCCAGGTTCTGAGCTGGGTTGGGGCAGTGAGATAAATAACGGTGATGGATCAAGCCCTGATCTTTGGACTGGGTAAGAGTGGTCTGCTCAATTCAGACACTCTGTTCATCACCACCCCCTTTTGTAAATCGATTTTGGCCACTATAGGTGTGGCAGGGTATACTCAGACATGAGTCCCTTTCTCACTGCTCCATCAGGATTCAAGCAAGCCGGGCCGAAGAGGCTGAAATGCCAGAAACCGGTCCCCGGTATCTTGTCTCCTTTCTGGTAAAGAATTGGCTTGGTAGTTTAGTCTGCCCTGTTCCCATGATGCACTGGGCCAGGGACAGACTGATTTGCATATAGCCAGGTTCTGAGCTGGGTTGGGGCAGTGAGATAAATAACGGTGATGGATCAAGCCCTGATCTTTGGACTGGGTAAGAGTGGTCTGCTCAATTCAGACACTCTGTTCATCACCACCCCCTTTTGTAAATCGATTTTGGCCACTATAGGTGTGGCAGGGTATACTCAGACATGAGTCCCTTTCTCACTGCTCCATCAGGATTCAAGCAAGCCGGGCCGAAGAGGCTGAAATGCCAGAAACCGGTCCCCGGTAGCTTGTCTCCTTTCTGGTAAAGAATTGGCTTGGTAGTTTAGTCTGCCCTGTTCCCATGATGCACTGGGCCAGGGACAGACTGATTTGCATATAGCCAGGTTCTGAGCTGGGTTGGGGCAGTGAGATAAATAACGGTGATGGATCAAGCCCTGATCTTTGGACTGGGTAAGAGTGGTCTGCTCAATTCAGACACTCTGTTCATCACCACCCCCTTTTGTAAATCGATTTTGGCCACTATAGGTGTGGCAGGGTATACTCAGACATGAGTCCCTTTCTCACTGCTCCATCAGGATTCAAGCAAGCCGGGCCGAAGAGGCTGAAATGCCAGAAACCGGTCCCCGGTAGCTTGTCTCCTTTCTGGTAAAGAATTGGCTTGGTAGTTTAGTCTGCCCTGTTCCCATGATGCACTGGGCCAGGGACAGACTGATTTGCATATAGCCAGGTTCTGAGCTGGGTTGGGGCAGTGAGATAAATAACGGTGATGGATCAAGCCCTGATCTTTGGACTGGGTAAGAGTGGTCTGCTCAATTCAGACACTCTGTTCATCACCACCCCCTTTTGTAAATCGATTTTGGCCACTATAGGTGTGGCAGGGTATACTCAGACATGAGTCCCTTTCTCACTGCTCCATCAGGATTCAAGCAAGCCGGGCCGAAGAGGCTGAAATGCCAGAAACCGGTCCCCGGTAGCTTGTCTCCTTTCTGGTAAAGAATTGGCTTGGTAGTTTAGTCTGCCCTGTTCCCATGATGCACTGGGCCAGGGACAGACTGATTTGCATATAGCCAGGTTCTGAGCTGGGTTGGGGCAGTGAGATAAATAACGGTGATGGATCAAGCCCTGATCTTTGGACTGGGTAAGAGTGGTCTGCTCAATTCAGACACTCTGTTCATCACCACCCCCTTTTGTAAATCGGTGTTGTTGCAGCGGCAGGGGCTGGTGCCTGTGTTTGTGGTGGCACCTCCTCCTCCTGGGCCTCCTCATCAATTAGCAGCCTTTCACTGTCGCTGCTTTCAGCGCCACCTGTGAGGGTAAGTGGACGATCATTAGTTGCATATATCTGTCAGACGTGCAGTTGCTACATGCATGCTGGGTGACACTCCCTGACTGGCTGTGGCTTTGCGTACTTTGGAACCTGTCTGGCTGCATTGTGGTACTACTACATTGTGGCCACACTACATCTCCCACAATGCTTCAGGGCATTCCCTGATGTACAACAATGACATGACTATGGGACATTATGGGAGCCTATATGGTTGTTACGGCGGGATTTTTGATCTCTTATCAGATCACTATAGATCTAGATCCCACTCAGGTCGACTGAACCTTTATTACCTGTCATAGAGTAAAAAGCAATCCACTACTAGATTAATCAGTTCAAGACTTTACCCAACTCTGAAGAACCACTTACTACGAATAAGTTTTAAAGTTTTATTATAAAGCCAAAGATAACTGGAGATACAAACATCTCAATATAAGGTTCAAAAGATACACTGGCATCAATACAAACATGAATTCTCTAAATGCTCTTAGGCGACAGAAGAATATCACCAAGACTAATTCAAAGATCAGCAAGTTTGCAAGAATAGACACAAGTTGTAACTTGAGCGTCATTTACAAAAGGAAGAAAAATCCAGATTAGACTGTCCCTACACTAAACTAAGTGACATTCCTACTTAACAGGATCTTAACCTAAAAAGGTGTCAGCCGTGGTGACTTCCAAAGAAGATCACTCACTTTCCCTTAGTCTTTGTTGTAAATCTGTGCATCGCAGTCATGCCCTCTCTGCCTACCCATCCGCTCTCTAAGGTTCCTCAGGCCATCTGCTCTAACTCCACCCAAGGGTGCTGTCCCTAATACAAGATCACAATTACAGTTGAAACGCCCCTCAGAGACGCCCCTCGCGTACACCCCTCACGTGGTGTCGGTTCTGGCTTTTTCCATGCTGATACTCCTCTGGGCTCCTTGTTAGCGTTGACCTTGCTTCTCAGGCTCTTCTCCGGCAAGACGGTACCCCCCAGGAAATTCCTGAACCCTCCTCCAGGCCTGTGCCTGTCTCCCAGAACAGAGCTCTATTCATCAATCTCTTGATTGGAACCCCCTCGCGCCTGCAAACAGACACCCATGAAGTGGGCCCCAAATTCCGGCCTCCAGCTTATCTCACAAGTCGTAAACCTTCGAGCATGGTCCACAATTTATGCTTAACACGACCTGATTTTAACTAGCACATGCAGATCAAAAGAAACAACCTTATCTCTCCAGGCCTACTAGAATTACATGAAACAGGCCTGTGCGTTCTATGAACCTTTATTTCTCAGCCTAAACATTATTCTAACTTATTACACACACTGGTTATAGGAAACACTTCTATAAAACATATATTTTCAGTCTATGATCAATAATACTTTGAATTATTACAACAGTAATCCATATCATGTGAAATTGTAAAGGTACGTTTTCTTTCTCAGTGAACTGCCATGAGGCCTACACATCTCTACGTTTGGTAGCATTACATTCTCCTCTGCAACAGCCACATAACATGGAATTTAATATCATTCTAACATCTCTAAACATTACTACATTAGCCTTTCACACTGATATATGCACTCTGTATTAATTAAACACTCTTATATGTATGCACTCTATAAATTCGACACTCTTATATGTTCCTTTAACTAGACTGGTGCTACGTGCTTGTAAATATGGTGCACTTCTACATTTTACTTGATTTGCGCTCTCTCAGTTCCCCCCTTTGATGACCTTTAGAGGTCATCATCATCACAACACCATCCCTGAGGGAATGAATTGAATCAAACAGAACTCGTTGCAATGCTCCCTCGCTTCATCATCTCTAGAGCCCTCAGACTCCTGTACTGGTTATCCTGCATCGCAGCTAACCTCTGCTCCTGCTCTCTCATGGATCTTTGCAACCTATTTGACCTATACCATCGATACAGCCTCACCAACCCCCACAATGTGATTACGCAAATCACAATTATGATGATAGGTTTCAGTATGTACCAAATGAAACTCTTCCCTAGATTGGCAAACCAACCTCCAACTTTACCCATTCCATGACCCACTTTTTCCCACACATTCACCTTTGTCAGATCCTCAATCTCATGATGAATTTCAGTGATGTTCTGTATATACTTTTCAAGAGGTTTTGAATTGTCTGGAATGTAAGTGCAACAATCCTGGACCTTCAAAGCCTTACAGACTCCGCCCTCTTTGGCTAACAGAACGTCTAAAGCAAGTCGGTTCTGGAGAACCATTGCCCTTATCGATTGCATCTCTCCCTCCACCAGCATTAATGATCTAGCAGTACTGGCAGATAATCTATCTACAACTGTTGCCAATCTCCTAATCTTGACATCATTCAGTATTAACCCTAAAAGAGGGCACATGTTTATGTTTATGTTTATGTTTATGTTTATTAAAGCTTTTGTAGCGCGCTCTGTTACCACGGGGTATCCTGGCGCGGTGAGTGAATTTTGAGAGCAGAAAAACTGAAAACAGAGTCTGGGGGGACTACTAATAAGGGGCATTGAACAGATGGGTTTTGAGATCTTTTTTAAACAAAGCAATGGTTGGCGAAGCTCTGAGAGAAAAAGGGAGAGCATTCCAGGCAGAGGCAGCTTTGACTGAAATGGATTGTCCTCCTATGCGTGCATATTTGAATTTGGGGGTAATTAAAAAACACAGGTTGGCCGATCGAAGGGCACGGTTAGGAGTGTAAAATGAAAACCTTTTCTGCAGGTATGTTGGTCCCTGGCCATGGACTGCTCTGAAAGCCAACACAAGAATTTTGAATAAAATTCGATGAGGGACTGGTAGCCAGTGCAGGCTGCGTAAGTGGCAACGCACGCTAGATCTCCTTGGGAGGGAGAAAAGCAAGCGTACTGCGGCGTTTTGTATCACCTGCAGACGGTGAACCATGTACGCTGGTAGACCACTAAATAAGGCGTTGGCGTAGTCGAGCCGGGATAAAATCAGAGCTCGAAGGACAGACTCCTTGGCTGCCCTAGGCAAAAGAGGAAAGAATTTCCTCAAGGCACGCAGGGTGCCAAAGCAGATGCCGGTCAATTTTTTTATATGATCAGAAAACTTAAGATCTTGACCGAACCAGACCCCCAAGTTCTTAGCTGGGCCACCAGTCACGCTGGGACAGGGCAGGTCCAGGGGCCAGATCTGGTCCTTAAAGTTGTCAGGGAAGGAGCCGAAGAATAGAATCTCGGACTTGTCTTCATTGCACTTAAGTTGGACTTGTGCAAGCCACCTGAAGACTTCCGACAGACAGTGTTGGACTGCTGATGAGTCGGACACACCCTTAGGCCAAGTGAATAGCAGCTGAGTATCATCAGCATATGCTATTATCTTGGCTCCCAGATGTTCAGCCAGATAGAGTAGCGGGGTCATATAAACGTTAAACAATAACGGGCTTAACGTAGAACCCTGCGGGACACCAGTTGACAATTTTTTTGGGGCCGAAGAGTAGGGGGGCATCCAGACCTGTTGAGTTCTGTCACTCAAAAATGATGACAGCCAGTCAAGGGCCAGCCCAGATATTCCAACAGCACGTAGTCTGTCCATCAGTAGGGCATGCGGGACCGTATCGAAGGCGGCAGAGAGGTCCAATAAAATCAGGACCGCTCTGCCACCTCCGTCCAGGCACTCACGGACAGCCTCCGATACCTCAACTAAAGCAGTCTCGGTACTGTAGGCAGCTCTGAATCCAGACTGAGCAGGATGTAAAGCGTGGGAAGACTCAATAAAGCTGTCCAGTTGTTTAAAGGCCACCTTTTCACACACCTTCGCCAGAGCTGGCAACAATGAAATGGGCCGATAGCTCGATGGTAGTGCTGGGTCTAAACCGGCCTTTTTTAATAAAGGGAGCAGCTTTGCCTCCTTCCAACTTCTCGGAATCCTGGCTGTGGCAAGGGAGAGGTTGATGATGTGAGTCACCTCTTGAGAGATGGTGTCCATTATCCCGCCCAAAACCCTGGCAGGGCAAGGGTCTGAAGGAGATCCAGATTTTAAAGCCGTCAGGATTTGCCGTATGTCCGGTTCCGAGGCCGGAAGGAAGGTAACAAGTTGGTCACGTTGACATGATCTGTCCGGTCCGAGTAGGGCAGGAGGGGTCGTAACGGTCTTTTGAGCCATTTCTAGGTCCGATTGTATTTTTGCTATTTTGTCCGTAAAATAGCAGGACAGTGTTTCACACCATTGGGCGGAAGAAGGGAGCTGGGGTTGGGCAGCACAGGGAGATAGGAAGTTTTGGACAATTGAGAAGATCTCTTTACTGTTGTTCTCGGCCTTCTCAATTCTGTCCGAAAAATACCTACTTTTGGCTGACTTAATCGCAGCATAGTAATCCATTTGGGCTGCTCGTAAAGCTTTCTTTGCGACAGGCAGGTAGTCTTGTCTCCATGCTCGCTCTAGTTTTTTACAGACCAGCTTCTGTTCTCGCAGGGCATGCGTGAACCATGGTTGAGAGGGACGAGACCGCATTCGCCGGACGCCCCCCGCATTAGTAGAGGAAACGACACCATTTGCTATCCAGGAATTGAATGCGTCTACAGTCGCTTCTAATTCCATTGTTGGGGCCGGACGGGTGTCGGCAAGGGATTCAGATAAGGACATCATATTAATCCGGGGATGGTGTGCCATAGGAGGGGGTTTCCTCAAACCCTCGGCTAGCTGCCAGGCAAACTTGATCATATAGTGGTCAGACCACACCATAGGCGATGGAGGGGACAGGCTAATATCAAAATTAGTACAGATCAAGTCGAGAACATGACCTCCCACATGTGTGGGAGCATCGACCCACTGAGAGAGGTGAGCCATACTAAAGGTCTCGCTGAGACGAGTAGCTTCAGTGGTGTTCACAGAATCCACATGTATATTAAAATCGCCCAGTAGTAAGAAGCGTGAAAAGCGTAAGGCTCGTGGCACGATAACCTCCTCCAATGAGCCAATAAAACTTCCAACATGGCCTGGTGGACGGTACAGTAGTGTGCCACCTAAGGTGAAATGCGGACTGAGGACCAGGCAGAAGTGGAGAAGTTCGGCTTCTTTGATTTTGTCCAGATGCTCATACGTGAGAGACCAGTGATCCCTATAGATCACGGCAACCCCCCCGCCTCTGCCCACATCAGCAGCGCGATCTACTCTACAGATTCTGAAACCGCGAGGGATAGCTAACTCGACTACCGGTGAGCAGGAGTCAGTCATCCAAGTCTCAGTAACGAAGAGTAGGTCGAGATCATTATCAGCTAGCAGATCAAAGACTTCGGCCGTGTGGCATACAAGAGATCTGGCGTTAATCAGGCCCGCTTGTATGATCTTAGTCTCCTTACAGGGTTGAGTGGGCGGGGTGGCAGGACTAGGAAGACGATAATTGCAGAAGGGGCATAATCTGGACCGATTATCAGAGAGTGCCCAGGAATGGGCCGCCTCACAAGGCGGGACCTGAAGAGCTCGGAGGTCGACGGCGGAATACCGGTATGGTATAGGAGGGACAAAGGGGGAAGGAAAACGGCCAAGGGTCGGGGCCCTGTGCCCGGCCAGAGCACGGACGGGCACAGACGGGCCCTCCTTTGGCGCTCCTTCGGCGCGCAGACGGCGCGCCCGCTGCGCGCGTCCGCTGCGCGGTCGCTGACACATGGCGTTATATACGGTCGTGAGAGCTGCCGACTAGAGCGTCAACCCCGGTGCAATGCGGTCCCGCCTCACTTCGGGGAACCGCTGGGATCGAGCACTGAAGCCGGGACCAGAAAGGGGCGTGTGCAACACAAGCACAACCAATGTTATCCAGGCACTGGCTGTAAAGAGCAGCCAAATGAAAACGGAACCAAAGCACAGTAAGGGGAAGGGCAGGGGAGATTAAAAACCTTAAAATACAAATGATGGCAAAGTGCTAAAATTGATGGAAGAGCTCCGCTAGCAGCGTAGAGATAGCAGCATAATAAGTGTGCAAAATAGCAGCGTTACAGCGTTCTACCAAAAATACTCACCAAATGGCACCAAATACGTCTCCAACTACCTCATCATTGCTTACATCCCTTCTCCCTCTGGCTTGAGTTCTTCCCTCTATGATTTCTAGATCCTTAGCATGATATATTTTGGGGAAGACAATTGCTAAATAACATGATCCGTACCAATTATCCGGTAGTTTCACGTATGCATTTCTTCCACAGACAAAATATACGTTTGGGATCACCTGCATTCCTTTCAAGAAATCCTTTGTATAGTATTCTATTTGGAAAGCATGTTCATAACTTACTTCTCCCACAAACACATTCTCATAGTAGGTTTTACCCCTGTATATACATAGTTTCCCTCTTTGCACTCGATCTAAAGCTATTGGACCATTACTACCCTTCCTCTTGTGTGACTTTTCCTCCTCGGTCCAATCTGTTTTCCATTGGCCCGAAGCCTTTAGGATCTTCTGCCTCCTATATCGATCATCCACCTGCCCTATAAACTTTTTCTCAATTTCTGACACTTTACAATTCAAATTATTTCTTCGGGCATATGAAGTATCTAGCGTTCTCCAAGGAATGAAAAATTTCCTTAATCGATCCTCACTCTTATAATAGTCCCATTTGTTCATATGCTTGTAGGCCGGGACCTCTGGTAAAACAGCGTCAAAGTTTGGAAAAATAATACTCAAAGCTATCGCGTTCATAAAATATACTAAGCAACAAACTACATGTGATTCCATAAGTCAATGGAAGATGATGATACCTAATACCTTCGTCTACAGAGGCTGGCAATTGCATGCAGACATAGCAGTCCTTTGCATCCATAGCATCAATGTATTCGTAAAGTAATTTAGCATATGCATTTGATTTGAAATTTCCTTGTGATTCATCTACGTGCAACCTACGAGCTTCTGCTGCTAGCAAAGCTTTATCTTTCTCTGTATTGTCCACCTTTTTACCAGCAGTAGTAGGTTTCAATGTTACTACAACTTTTGCTTCTTTTGTTGCCTTCTCTTCATTTTCATGTCCCACTATTTATGATACAGTAACTACTAGAACTATAAGAAAAATTACTCCCACTACAAGTGTGCCTACTATGCATTTTGCTTTGCTGTTCGGGTTGCCGGCCTCCATGATTTCAAGACAGTGTAGTTCTAATTTTCTGCCACGACACAAAGTCTGTTTCTTTGCTCCTTCAACCGTGTTTTCTTTGCTTATTCGGTCTTTTCGAACCACACCTGGAAGCTGACAATCCTTCTTGAAAGATCAGTCTTTTGAATTATAGCAACAGACAACCCTAGCCCTTCTCCATCCACTAAATGGAAGAGTCCCTAAATTTCTTCTTCTTCCACTTGGCGCTAGGTTATCTCTCAATCTTGTTTATTTACAAAGTCTTTAGCAGTCTGTAATCATGCGTGTTCCAGCGGCTCTAACCACGTATTCTAAAATTTCTAATCGAAGAATGATCTCCTCGAGTGCTGGTATCGTTGGACCAAAAGTTGGAAATTCCACTCTGTTTAAAACCAGTTCTCTTATTCTGCTCAGATAAGGAGGATTGGGGACAGTGAGTGTCAGCAACCCTTCGATCTCAAGTCCAGGTACCAACAACACCACTTCCAATGTTATGATTGGGTCAGTACTGGTCACTGTCACTTCCCTCACCCTCCCGGATCTCCGTGCACTAGACATCTGCTGCTAGGTAGGTCCGCTCAGGTGTGGCGTATCTTCTGCAGGGCACTCGCACCCTCCTTGATCTTCTTGGACCCTCCTGTTCTTGATTCTGTGCACCTTCGTCCAGATCTGAGTCTTCGAATATAGGAGCAAGGGTTCTTCCTGGAGTTGGCTTCAAGCTCAGCCTCTTCTTCCTTTCAGGCCAACTAGCTTCTCCACGCCTTGTTCTCCTACTTCTTGTCCTCACACTCGGTTCTTGATCACTTGTGACTTGATCAGTGTCTGAGCCGTATTCCCAGCAACTTTCTCCTTCTGTGGCAACGTCAGTTTCACTGTCGTCCTGTCTTTCTTCCGCTTGATCTGAAGCACTCCCAGCTTCCTCCGACACCCGCACAGCTTGACTGATCCCCATAGTGGTTCGTCGTCCACAGCTGGATTTTCATCTGTGAGAGGAGCTGTTTCTTCCAGGGGTGCTAGAACTCTTCGAGTGTGGGAGGCATGAATCCAATTTGGCAGCCCTCCACACTTTACAGAAGTATTCGTTGTCAGTATTATCTGGTAGGGCCCCTTCCAGCGCACGTCTAGGCAGTTCTTCCGGAAGGGTTTCTTCACCAGCACCCAGTCACCAGGGCACAGGTCGTGACATAGGTCTCTGGAAGATGGAATTTCAGCAGCCTGCACCGGAAGAGACACAGAATGAATGACATCAGAAAGTCCCTTGCAATAATCCAGGATCAGATCATCTGTGATATTCAACAAAGCTGCAGTTGGAACAGATGGAAGTCTCATTGCCCTCCCCATTAGAACCTTGTGTGAGGAGAGACCTGTTCTCCTGTCTGGTGTGCTACGTATACTCATGAGTACCAATGGCAGGGATTCAGGCCAGCTTAAGGATGTCGATGAACACACTTTGGCCATTCGAGATTTTATAGTTCCGTTTATCTGCTCCACAATCTCTGAAACCTCTGGTCGATAGCTACAGTGCAACCTCTGATCAATATTTAATGCGGAGCAAAGCATCTTCACAACTTCACTGTTGAAATGTGTCCCTCTATCTGATTCCAAAGAGGTCGGCACCCCGAAGCGTGGTATTAACTCTCTAAGCAACAACTTTGCTACTGTGAGTGTATCGCACCTGCGTGTAGGGTATGCCTCGACCCATCTGGAAAATATGCATACAACCACCAGAACATACCTGAGGCGGTTGCATTTTGGCATCTCAATAAAGTCTAATTGCATTCGGTTGAAAGGCCCACCAGACCTCCCAATGTGACTCAGTGTAACTGGTGTCCTTTTCCCTACGTTCAATTGCTGACATGTTACACACCTCTGACACACTGCTTCTGCGGCTACTCTAAACTTGGGGTTGTACCAAGTCTGCCTAAATACCCGCAGCATGGCATCCCTTCCTAAATGTACTGGACCATGTATCTGTCTTGCCATTGGACTCACTAATTCATTTGGTAATACTGCCCTTCCATCTGCTGAAATCCACAAATACATTTCACTTTTTACACAACCTGCAGTTTCCCATGCCTTTTTCTCAAAATCTGATGTGTTCTCTTGCATGCCTTTTAAAGCATCCCAAGTATCAACTGTTTCTAGCATCATGTATAACTCTGTCTTTTCCTGTGTTCCACCCACTTCCACTTCCGTGAAAGAGTATCCTTGCTCTGCACAGTAACGAGCAACCTCGTCGGCATAACAATTTCCTTGGGACACAAAATCTGTACCTTTGGTATGTGCTACGCATTTGACAACGGCAATTGCTGCCGGACCTTGTAACGCTTCTAACAATAGTCGCACAAACTCCCCATTTCGGATAGGTGAACCTGAGGAGGTCATGTAACCTCTCTGAGACCACAATTGCCCAAAGTCATGAACTACTCCGAAACCATATTGGCTATCTGTGTAAATGGTGACTCGAATTTTGCTACCTGCTAAACAGGCACGTGTCAATGCAATGATTTCAGCTACCTGAGCGGAGTGTACTCCTTCCAGGCAAGCGGCTTCTACAACTCCAGTAATGGTGCAAACAGCATAAGCTGCTCTCAACTGACCAGTATTGTCCCTTACACATGAGCCGTCGACAAAGAAAATTTCATCAGGGTCGGTCAACGGCTCATCCACAATATCTGGTCTTGGCTTGGTGCATAGTTCAGTCACATCAAGGCAATCGTGATCTTCACATTCCTCGTCTTCTATATCATTAGGGAGTGGCATCAAAGTGGCAGGATTCAAAACAGAGCACCTCTTAAGGGTCACGTTCTCCGCAGCAAGAATAACTTGCTCGTAGCGCGTGAGCCTATTATTGGTCAAGTGCTGTGTCTTGGTCCTGGTCATTAACAGTTCTACAGAATGAGGTACATACACCACTAATTGATGTCCCATCACAATACTTTCACACCTTTCAATGCTGACACCCGTTGCAGCAACGGATTTGAGACATCCAGGCAACGCTGCGGCTACAGGGTCTAAAGTAGCCGAAAAATATGCAACTGGTCTATGGGCATTTCCATGAATTTGTGCTAGGACTGACAAAGCACAACCTTCCCTTTCGCAACAGTAAAGTAAAAATGGTTTTTCGTAATCAGGCATTCCCAAAGCTGGAGCACGACACAAGTCCTCTCTCAGCTGTAGGAACGACATCAAACAATCCTTGTCCCATGGTACCGGATCACTCACCTCCTTGTGCGTCAGTTTTTGTAAGGATTTTGCTTTCAGGGAAAAGTTAGCTATCCACTGTCGGCAATAACCAACCATTCCTAGGAACATCCTGACCTCTCTTTGTGTTGTAGGCGAATTCATCTTTCATGATCGCCTCTATCCTGTCTGGTGACACCTTCCGCTTTCCTTTTTCAATTCGGTGACCCAAGTACTGTACTTCTGTCAGACAGTACTGTAATTTGTTCGGAGACACCTTATGCCCATTCTCAGCTAAATGGTTCAGCAAGGTGATGGTGTCTATCTTACAAGCTTCTTCTGTTTCTGACGCAACAAGTAGGTCGTCTATGTACTGAACTAGAACCGAGTTCTGTGGTGGTACTAGACTTTCAAGATTTTTCTTCAGCAGCTGGTTGAAAATCGATGGGCTTTCTGTATACCCCTGTGGGATACGACACCATGTTAAGACGCGATTTTCCAGCTTAAACGCAAAAAGAAACTGGCTCTCCTCATCTAATGGAATTGAAAAGAAAGCCTGGCAAAGATCTATCACTGTGAACCACTCAGCTTGGAATGGTATCTGAAACAATATCACTGATGGATTCGGTACCACTGGACAACATGAAACAACTATGCTATTAACCTTTCGGAGATCCTGTACTATTCTGAATTTCCCGCTAGGTTTCTGCAAACCCATAATCGGGGAGTTGCATGGACTACCCACGATTTCCTTCAGTATTCCCTGCTTAATCATGGAGTCGATCACAGGTTTTATTCCTGCAATCGTCTCCGGGGTCAATTTGTATTGAGGCGTTCTTGGATATTCAACATTTGGTTTTATCATGATTTTCACTGGTTCTACTCCTTTAATCAATCCTATCTCTTCTCCAGTGAAATCCCATACTTCAGATGACACAGTATCTTTTAAGTCCCAGGGGAGCTCTTCCACCGTCAGGGTAGGATACAGTTCTACACATACTTTTGAATTGGCAACCTTAAAGGTGGCATCATCGTCGTTAGTCTGTACCTCTACTCCCTGAGGCGTGCAGTATATGGTGCAATTTAGTTTGCACAATAAGTCTCTTCCTAACAGACACACAGGGCTAGAATCACATACTACAAACTGATGTTCATCGCTGTAGTTTCCTATCCTCACTAGCACTGGTTCTGTCAATGGGTTAGTCATTCTTCTATTTGCGACTCCTGCCACTTGAATTGTTTCCCCCGACATTGGCAGGTCCGGAACCATTCGACACTAACTTTGCATGCTGTCCACAAGTCTCCTGGGACCACAATATCAAATAAGGTGTTCAAATCAATCCACAGTACTTTCATGATCTTCACAAACCTCGCTACCTGTTTGTACCATTCTACAGGATTCTCTTTTAACTTCGGAAATGAATTGGTAAACGCAGCCAAATCTCCCCTACTCCAGGGCACGTGTACATAACTCCCATTCGATATTTCTCGCAAAAGGAATGCCTCCATCCGCAGTGGCCCTCCCTCCGGGGACATCACAATCCCGCTCCGCCTGACAGTCCCTTTCTTGGACCACCTTTCTTCCCATTTATCCAGATCTCTCCATGCCCTTATTCCTGTGATCAGTTCCCTTATGTGTGTTTTTAAACCAATTGTCCTCCTCTCATCCAGGTCCTGATCTGAATAATGCAATCTATGGTTACCCTGTAATGCCTTTGTTCTCGACAAGTCTACCATATACTTGCCTGCCAGTTCAGACAATTTCTCGTGAATTGCTGTTGCCTTCCGAGTAATATCCTTTGCTATAAACAGCACCTCATCTTGCTCGTACATGTCGATCCTTTCTAAAGGCAACGTACCATCTATTATCTCGTCCAGGTCAGATTTTAAACTGGTCACATCGAGCCTTTTTGTCTTTATCATAGCTTTCAGTGTGTTGTCTCTTAAGGGCCCATTTACGTCTCTCCCATCACAGCTCTGAGTCCTACGTCTGGGCTCAGGCGTGTTATGGGGAGTCCTCCCATGCTCCCATCTCTCCAGGTCCCATGCAGTTCCATCCTCTCTTGGTGTATGGTGAAACACTGCTCGATTCCCCATAATCTCACATCTCCCATTCTGCCTGGTGTCTCTAGGTGCATGGTAAGACACTCCATTATTCCCCATGCTTTCGCAATTCCCCTGCTGTCCATGATCGCTTGATGCATGGTAAGGCCCTTCACGGCTCCCCATGTCTCCGCGATCCCGCTCCTGTCCGTGATCGCTTGACGCATGGTGAGACACCTCGTGGCTCCCCATGTTCCCGCGATTCCAATGCTGTATGTTATCGCCAGATGCATGGTGGGTGCACCTAAAGCTATCCCTGTACTCTTGCGTCCTTCAGTCTCCCTCACTGTGAATGAGACGAGACACCCCTCCACACTCTGTACTTCTACCTTCTTGCTCCTGCCTACTTCCACCGTGGATATGACGGGTAGCTCCTCTACTCTCCTGACTCTTACCGTCCCAATCCTGACCGCTTTCGCTAGCCCCACAGTGAGACAATGTCCCATCGCCTCGACTTCCCCATTCAGCTTCCGCTCTTGACCTGTTACTCTGTGTTTCTGTGGCAGCATCCCATTCCCTCAAGTCAGCCCTCAACTCCTTAAAGGATTTCGGCCGTGGTCCTCTCAGATCCATCGGTCTCCTTTGACCCCCCTGATCTGTTATGGGATCCACTGCTGAATCCAATGGGGTGCTCCATTTTGTCGGTCCTGGCAATTGCCTCCAGGCATTTGTCATGTTGTTCCTTCTTTCCATTTCTGCTCTTTCTCTGTCTAGCCGTACCTGTTCCTCCTCTCGCACTTTCTCTGGGTTAAAAACTGACACTATAGGACCTATGGTAACGGGTACTTGAAGAGCATCTGGTAATCTGTGAGACTCAACACACTCCGTTGCTGGCACCTTCTGCACCACAAACCTTCTGACTACCCTCTGTACTGGACTACGTTGTGGTGTTTCCTCACCTCTGGTAGGTACCCGGTCCGCTATAGGGAGTGGTCTATTCTCCTCTATGCCAACCCTATCTTCCCTTGGGAGCTCAATACCTTCCATCTCCCTATTGTACAGAGGCGGTCTATCTATCAACAACCTATTTATTAGGCTATCCTCTGTCTCACTCTCGTCATCCTCCTCTGGCGTTCTCTTTTCTCCTGTAACCTCTATCACTGGGTACAACTTATCTACTACAATAGTCTGTACCCTCCATTTCGTGCTTTCCGCATCCCATTTGGCATCTTGTACTGCTCTTACCGATCGTCTAACCCTTTCTTGACGTCTGTTCTGATTCCTGTTGTGCGCCGCCCTAATCCACGCATTAAGGGCCTCAAACTGTGTTGGTCTAGGCAAAGGTCTCGATGAAGACATAACTGGTTTTAGCTGGTGCAACACTTCTAATCTAAACGTTCCGTATTTCGGAAAAGTCAATTCCTCGTTCCCTTCTGTAATCTTACTCCAAGTACTAAGCCACAGTATAGTATGCAACCCAACATTCGTAGCCATATAATGAGCTGGTGTACCCTCTGGCGGGGCCTCTTCCCCGTAATACGATTCTCTCCTTTTTCTCTTAAAGATCGCTCTCAAGCATTTAAAACACTTCATGTTCAAAATCTACAATTTTTTATTTCCCTGCATTTGTTTACTTCCTGATGACAATCCACCAATCCCAGCGCGGTTCTCGCTAACCGGCCTATCCCAGCGCGGTTTCACACCAACCAGCCTATCCCAGCGCGGTTCGCGTCAACCGGCCTATCACAGCGCGGCTTCACACCAACCGGCCTATCACAGCGCGGCTCTCTCTGATGTCACTTGTCTCCCCTTCGCAGCAGTTCCCCTCCTTTCTCAGCTCATCTCCCGGTCATGCCTGCGTCCCATTCATACCCTGAAAAATGACTTCTTCCGACCAAGCGATCACTTTTCTTGACTGTACGCCCACAGTCTAACTGTAATTGTCACCTTAACTGGCGAAATGTCTTTCCGTGAACTTCCAGACAATCGCCTTGACTGATAGGTTACTTACACACAGTAACTTCAGACCAGCGTCCGTTACCCATACACTCACTCTTGCGTTCCCCCTATCACGGTCCTGCGGGCGATCAATGGTACCTCATGACCCCCTTTACAATGGTCGACAATTACTCTGGATGTCCGATACACCCGAACCACTTAAGCTCTTCTCTGAACTTAAGATTTTCACCAGGTTGCGCGAGCTCACAACCCTCCCTCAATTACACTACAGGCATTCAACTCCGCATGACATTACAATACAGATACAACACAAAACACCGCAATCTGACAACGCATGACCCTTATTATACTCACTCTCGACCGACTTTGCTGCTTTTCTCTCACACCGTCAGCACCTTCTTCGGCAGGCGATTCTTCTGCTGCTCATCTCTCGATCTCTAGGGGCCTCGGGGTAATCTTAACCTAGTCTAGATCACCTTCCTCTAGAAGGTAACCATCCTACACTGCTACCAACTGTTACGGCGGGATTTTTGATCTCTTTTCAGATCACTATAGATCTAGATCCCACTCAGGTCGACTGAACCTTTATTACCTGTCATAGAGTAAAAAGCAATCCACTACTAGATTAATCAGTTCAATGTCTTACATTCACCACAGTACAACGATCTGGGCCTAAATCCGTTGTTTTTTGCACTCCACACTACCCTAGGTCAGACAGTGGCTATATGCAAATCAGCCTTGACGCTGTGCCTCATGGGAACAGTCCAGCCCGAGCTACCAAGCCATGTCTTTCCTAGACCGAAATCAAGCATCCAAGGACCGGTTTCTTGCTATCAGCCTTCTTCAGCATGGATAGCTTGACTCCAGCGATGTGGAGAGCCTGGGACTCACGTCTGAGCATACCCAGCCCACTCGGGGTGAAAATTGCAAAAAACACAGTTGATGGACAGAATGCAGAACAATGTCTTACATTCACCCCAGTACAAAGATCTGGGGCTAAATCCATCGTTTTTTTGCACTCCACACCACCCTAGGTCAGACAATGGCTATATGCAAATCAGCCTTGACCCTGTGCCTCATGGGAACAGTCCAGCCCGAACTACCAAGCCATGCCATGTCTTCCCTAGACCGGAATCAAGCATCCAAGGACCGGTTTCTGGCTATCAGCCTTCTTCAGCCTGGATAGCTTGACTCCAGTGATGTGGAGAGCCTGGGACTCACGTCTGAGCATACCCAGCCCACTTGGGGTGAAAATTGCAAAAAACACAGTTGATGGACCGGTCCTTGGATGCTTGATTCCGGTCTGGGAAAGACATGGCTTGGTAGTTCGGACTGGACTGTTCCCATGAGGCACAGGGTCAGAGCTGATTTGCATATAGCCAGTGTCTAACCCAGGGTGGTGTGGAGTGTAAATAAACGATGGATTTAGGCCCAGATCCTTGTACTGGGGTGAATGTATGACATTGTTATACATTCTGTCCATCAACTGTGTTTTTTGCAATTTTCACCCCGGTACCATGCCCTCTTTATCACTAATATAGGGCGCTTTGAAATGTATACAGTTGGAAGACTTGCTGTTTGTGTATGCTCTAACTCACTAATGTCTGCCGGCATGAATACCTCCTGATTTTTTTTCTCTGGTACTGGGATTATTAGGGCAGGCATACAGTTATCGATTTGTTTTAGTTCCTCTATTTTCACCTGTAGTTGTTTTTGTGCAATTTCCACAGCCCATTGTTCTTGGTCACTGCTTCTAATATTGCCTGAAGAGTTTCCTGACTTTTCCAATATGTTATTGTCCTGACTTCCCATTCCCTTTTCCACTGGCCGATTCACCATTTGATGGAGGACCTCATTATCCTCTATGAGGCTGTTAACTACAAAGAGGAGAGGTGAGGTGATGTAGATAACCTTGGTTCTGCTAAGAACATCCCCCCTATATTTTTACCCATTGCATCTCACAGAGCTAAATCCAAATGGTGTGTTAATTCCAGAATAATAGAGTCACTTATTACATTCCTCTCACCCTTTTTCTGTCACTGCTTAGTGACTTTCTCTGCTGTATGGAGCGGTCAAAAACATCTGGCTTCCTTTTTAAGTTTTTTCCCCTCAATTCCTTTATAGATTGTCCCAGGGGAATTGCACCTGCTTCCTCCATAGGGTATATAGTGGAGCTTAATAAGTGTTCCTCTCCTGGCACACTGGGAGACTTATTCAGTCAGTCAGTCAGACAAAAAGCTTTATTTCGGCTATTACAGCCATAAAAGCATATATAATATGACATTGTCAAATGGATATCATAAAATAACACAATAATTTAAAAGCTAAGAGATACAAGTTTTCATTAGTACTCCTTGACAGTTAAAAAATATCAATGCGTAGAGGGTCCCACCCCCTAAAGTCAGTTGTCACAAGTGGGACAGCAAACATGGACAAATAACTAAATCCAGGGCGTCATTATCAACATTTAAAACACTATAGTCAGTTGAAACAGACTCTTTAAAAATATAATTTAAACAAAAGATATTAAAAAGATTTCACACCTTAAATTTATACAAATTTAGGTCACAAAATGAATCATAAAAAAAGCATGATTGCCTAAATTCACTACTCAATCTTTCAATAGGCATCTACGTTTGCACCACATTGCAAATAGAAATTTAGGAATTGCAACTACAAAAATTGGGTGAGTGTCACATTTTAGTATCCTGAAGAATTCTCTATAATTTCTTATACCCAGGTTTCTACAGGGTTGGAGGACCCATTTAGATCGTGCCCTTCTGTAGGCAGAGCTAAAAAATATCACATGAATTTCTCTTTCTTCTGTTGCTGTGCACCCGGGACAGAGTTGTTTAGTAGCACCCGCCCAATTATTAGTAAAAGCATACAGCGGGAGCGTCCCATGCTTAAATTGTAGAAACAGTTTCTTTGCTAGAAGGGGTTGAATACAGTCTAACCTCAGCTTGAAGTTATAATGCTGTTTTATATCCAAAAACCTAGAAATCAGACTGGATGAGTCAACTGTCTGCAAAATGCGTGCCAATTTGTGTTCTTTCAAAGCAATTGTTAGTGATTTTTTAGAAATGGCTGAGCATGTCTCCTCCGGTGCTGACCATAGGTCATCCCTCCCTATAGCACGGAATGTGTTCCTAATAAAGGACAACCATGGTATGTCCCCCCCCCAAATACACATACCTCCCTATAATTTCCTAGCTCTGGCATACTCCATAACCGTAGACAGTATAGGAGTGGACGAGAAGCAATCAGATCTGCCATAGGAACAATACCCAAGTCCATCTTTAACAGTATTAAGGGGGTGCTTTTTGGGAGATCCAAAAGTTGTCTTATAAAGTCACTGTTAGAGTATTAGATGAATAGTGACCCCAGAGTTCATCGCCATATATCGAAGCCCCCCTCACTTGAACCTTATACATTTCTGAAGGGGGACTTATAACCATTATAGCACAACCCCTATTTACTTTTAGAATCCCCCCAGTAGTCCTGATTAACTTTAGGTTTGCTTTAGTAATCTGTGGCCCCACTCCATTTGATCATTTAATGTGAAACCCAAATATCAAATATGGGCACCCTCTCTAGGGGCCTATGGTCCATTCTGGGGTAAGAACAGTTAGTAGAATCTGTATATTTATCTCCAAATTCCTTTTCTTACAAACCAGGTTAAATTCCTCTAGAAAACGCTGCATCCCCATAGGTGTTAAGGCTGGTATTTTGCGGTTAGCAAGCCTGGGAGAGTCAATATCCTTCATGGCAAGAAGATCCTCAATTAACCCATTTAGAAAGAGTGAGAAAAGGGTTGGTGCAAGCACACAGCCCTGTCTCACTCCCTTCTCAACGGGGAAGGAAGCTAAATCTTATCCTAGCAAAAGTACCTTCATGTAGGCATTTCAGCTGTTGGCAAAGATAGGCTGGAGCTCCCATATCAACCAGCAGGTTTCACAGCTGATCCCAGTCTACCAGGTCGAACGCAGATTTATGGTCCACGAATCTGAGATAGAGACTACCTCCCTCTAATGTTATCCTTTTCCAATAGATCAGTTGTAGTCTAAACAACTGATCTATGGTCGAGGTTTTAGAGCTAAAGCCTGCTTGTAGGGGAGTTAGTATATTATGGTCATCCATCCAAACCTGCAATCTTCCCAATAGAACACGTGCGAAGATCTTTTGTGTTACGTCAATAAGGCTGATCGGCCTATAATTTGCCAGTTCTAGAGGCAAGCCTTTTTTTAATAAATAGGAATAATCTTGGCACCTGCCCATGTTTGAGGGGTGCCATGCAGTGGAAAATTGCATTAAAAAGGCTCTGTGGGGAAGGAGCCTACACTGCCCACACTGCCTGCTCGCTTCTAAACAGGTCACCAGGGATCCTATCCAGACCAGGTGCTTTATTTGGGAATACTTTGCCAAGGCCGCTAATACCTCGGCCAGTTAACAAGGGGGAATGTCACCAAAGGAGGGAGAAGTTTGGTCGCTAACAAATATCCTTGACTGGGCTCGCCAAACTTCCTCCCCAAGGTTTGGCTCAATGGCAGACCTACCCTCGGTTTTTCCATCTTGACCAGGTTCCAAAAGACTCTTGTGTCTTTATCATCTAAAGCTTTCTTGATAGCCTGCCATCTATCAATCTCCCATTTAGATTTAGCTGCTAAAATAATTTTTTTTAAACGCCCTTGCTTCCCTGATTCATGGGCTATCCCCCTCTCTAAGTATGGACAACAGGGCGCTCTTTGCGTCCCTACATGCCCTGTTATACCGTTTTTTTCCCCTCTACATTGACTACCTTTATTAATTTTACCACTATAGAAAAACTCCATTAGGATTGCAACCATATCCAGATGTTTTCTTCCTAGCAAGAGATTCTAAGACACCACTACTTTCAGACACAGAACATGCCCTTTCTAGGTAGGGAATGATAAGATTATACATAAAAGCCATCTCTTCTGGAGATTGTACGATTGCTCCCCAGCAAATTCTTCTACCTCCTTTAACCACTGTTAAATTAGAAGGTGGTGGGTTGACCACGCCCTGCCCTACTTCCAGATGATAACTTTCTAGGGTTACTACCAACAGATTATGATCACTTTCACCACGGGGTTGGACCCAAAAATTCAATATCTTATGCCAGAATTCCACATTTACCAAAATATAATCAATTGTGGATGACTGTCCATTACTTTCAAAGGTAAAGTTCCCCGGATCGTCAGCAGGCAATTGACCATTACATGCCCTCAGCGAATGGCTGAGGGTAAGTGAGGTTAGTTGTAATACCAGTGGGGTCCACCCCCTTATCGGATAAGCATTACACGTGGGGATTGCCCAAGTTGAGTCCTCATCACTGGTAATGGAAGATGATAAACCATTAAGGAGTTCAAAGTGGCAATTAAAGTCCCCACCAATAATAAGATGTATTTTCTCAGGAAGCATGGAAAGGAAAACAGCCAAGCAATCTAATGTCTGCGATATCTGCCCGTACCTTCCTGGGTGAGAGTAGACATTAATAATAGCCACCTCTGGATAGTTTCAGAGGGAGAGAAAAATACATAAAATATCAGGGGAGTGGGTATATATCCTTTTACTGAGCAACTTAATTGTGTGCCAACCCATATACACAGTCCCCCGAAGGTCTCCCCCCTAGCCCCTGAGCTGCCGCTTCACAGTATGCAACAAACCCTGCTGTATATACACTGATTTTAATGCCCAGGTCTCCTGGAATAGGCAAATCTCATGGGAATCTATAAAATCTCCCCTATCGGGAGATCCATTTTAGCAATTAAGCCTGCTATGTTCCATGACAAAATCCTATTGCCCTGTGGACTTTCTACTTTTTTAATCTGGGAGGCCATAATGGGCTCCCCCCATTGAAGTAGCGTGGGCAAGTTCACCTCCACTTCTCCACAGGAAGTACCATATTGAGCCTCAAGATGGCTTTGAATGCTTCCTATAGGTTTCTCTTCTAGCGCCAACTCAGTACTTATCAATGGTTGCTGGTTAGTAAGCACAACTTCCTGTGGCCTTTCTACTTTTTTAATCTGGGGAGCACTAATGGACTTCCCCCTTTGGGGTACTGTAAGCAGGGTTACCCCCTACCAGAGGGAGTACTATGTGGAACCTCCTGAAAACTATCAATGGTTCCTATACTGCTCGCTTCTATCGCCAACTCATTTCTTGTCAGCGGTTGCTGAATGGTAGCCTCAGCTCCCACACCAATGGAAGACATACCTAACTGTTTAACCGTAGTTTCGGGATACTGACCGATAGAGTTCAGTCAGTCCACCTGGTCTAAAACACTAAATCTATAACTTACAGGGACATTAGCTTGTAGAAAGATATCAGCTTTCAATCTCCTATTGTATACATTTCCAACCTGAGCTCTCATTTGACACTTTTTACACGCATTTCCCATTCTCTTTGTTAGGGAACAAGGGGGATAAAAATAACATAAGGATAGGGTCTGAATTCCGGCTGTCACCCTCATCTGACACCATTCACAGATATATTGGACCACCCATCTATCTCTAAAATTAATCAAGGTACAATCACCCTTGATGTCTTTCTCTCTTTGGCCAAACCAACTTACTCTACGTGCAAATATAATTTCACTAAGCACCTGGGGTGGAAGGGGTCTATTTTTATTTAACCAATAAATGGACTTATTTTTAAGTTCAATATAGGTCTCCACACTACCTCTTTTGAACTCAGGTACCCCCACCAATACAGCAACATATCGAGAAGACGCAGGGGGTAAATCAATACATGGCAAAGTAAATTTGGTTAGACCGTTGTTGGGTAGGGGTATAAGTTATACACTTTCTTTATCTTTGCCAGATGTTTTTTGCACCACACCTCCACCCAGGTTGGATGTCTCTGTTCTCACTCCCAGTGTGTTTCCTGTGCCTCCATTTACCACTACACCAACATTGGTGGCGGTACCAGCCCCATCATTCCTACTAGTTGATGCAAACATTGGATTGGATGTTAGTGGGGTGGGTAATGGGGATTGGGATTAACAGGATTACGCATCGCATTTATTGTGGTTACAAATGACCAAAAATGTTCCGCCTGAGAGTCTTTAACTACACCAAGGTTAGACACAGCAAGCAATTCAAAGTTGGATAGTTTTTCCTCAATTGATGACAACCTTTCAAGAATTGGAGACATAGATAACATGCTTAGGGCCCCCAATTTGGTCCAAAAGCCCTCATCAACTTGAGGCGAAGAAACACCAACTGGGATCGAGTTTGGGGCACCCAATAGAGGAATAGTTATCTGAGGCTCTGTTATCGTTGGCAATTCTATAGTCACCGCCCCGCCGATCTGATTCATTTTATGCATCTTTGCATTTTTTTGCCTCTGGGGGCCTTCTCCCCGCTTTCTCTTAGTTGCTGGTTCCGGTACTTGATCCGTGGCTTGAGATGTAGATTTAGGCACGGACCTTGTTGAAACATGAGAAAGTATGCTACAAACAGTACCCTCTGACGCTGGGTTGGCAGGAGGAGGACTAGGGAGGGGCTCCGATATTACAGAAATGTTCGCTGAGTCCTGTGGAGACTGGCTGTTACCTCAACCCAGGGCAAGAAGGATAGTGCCTGTGGCTGAGCGCTATTCAGGTGAGCATACGGACATCAGGCCCCCCAACGAAGATCGTTTTGAGTGCAGGGGGTCTAGCGATAAGCGACGCTCAGTCAAGACGATTTCGTGGGCTAATACTCAGGTGGCTCTAATTATGAACTGATCCAGCATCTCTGCCACATTTCCCCCGTTATAACATTCCTCCCCTTTACTGCGCGGGTAGACATCCTAAGCTAGGCACTATATCGACAACTGTCCCAGGAAATCAGTCCCCACGTCGAATAAAAAGCACAAATCTGGAAACATAGACTAACCTTAGAATATTGCAGACTTTAGAGGGGGGCCGGGACTGGCCTCCAACGGTCTCCAACAGGGTCAAACGGGCCTGCCCTTGTCCCGGGCTTTGCCCAGCGTGAGCCTGCGCATGTCCCACGAAGCTTGGGCCGCGAGCTGTTATGTAGCAGGCAGCAGGGAGAAATGTGACTCAGGTGCGACAATCCGTTGGTGCTCCTGGGACCTGGAGTCCTTTCAGGCAGGCAAGCAGGCAAGGTCTCCCAAACAGCGAAACGGCTTCCGCTGAGTGGGGCCGCGAGCTGTTATGTAGCAGGTAGCATGGAATAATGCGGCTCAGGTACGGCAATCCGTTGATGCTCCTGGGACCTGGAGTCCCTTCAGGCAGGCAAGCAGGCAAGGCCTCCCAAACAGCAAAGCGGGAGACTTATTAGCAGGTCGGGCAGATTCTTGGTATATTTCTCGGCTGATTTTCTATCCCCATTGGGTTCATGCAACACAACAGGGAATCAAACGAGCATTGTGGTGAGGTTGAGAGCACAGTGGCGGCAGGCATGAGCATGGTGCGGCAGTGGAGAGGGTCTCAGAGCAATCCGCCTGTTGACTTTAACATTTGCTTTTCACAATAAATATGTCAAGCCTAATTGGTTTATTATAACTTTGCATAACAAATAGGTCAGACCTATGGCAATAGAACATTTTTTTTGAGTGAACCAATAGAGGATATGGGATAAAGGCTAGAGCGGTCGACCTCAAAGCTGGGTAACCAGGTTTGAGTCTCAGCAGGGATGCTCAATATCCTGTGATTCTGGGAAAATCACTTAATCTGCCCGTGCCTACCAAAAATGAATGTATCCTGGTGTAACACAACTGGTGCTCATGTAAAGTGCTCTGATACCTTAGGGTTGAGTTTGCGCTATATATACAGCCCCCAATAAAAGAAATAAAGCACATAAGACACCACATACTGGTAGTAAGTATTATATAAATGGTGCAGTTTAATAGAAAACAATACAATGAGGCATGTAGCTGTTATCAATAACTTATCACTCTAACTGACTGAGGCCTCTTGTACTGAGCATACGCTTTCCAACAAGGCAACCACCATACAGTCATATAATTGCATAGTATACACAATTACAAAACAATATACTATCTCTACTAAGAGAGCCTAACCAGGATTCCAACAGTACACCTCTTATGTGCCCATGGCTATTCAGATGGAGTAAATAGCATCAAAATGCTTGTCTACTATGGTAATCTGTGAGATTCCATGGAATACCTAGCTGTAGGCTTTGATACAGAATAATAACAATCTACCCATACATGCCTATTGACTTTAACATATGCTTTTCCCAATCAATATGTTAGACATACTGCTTCTATTGCAACTTTTCATTATAAACAATTAAGACTAAAACCTTTATCGTTGATGTAAGAAATGGGGTACTTGGATGGGGGGGTTAGGTACCCACCTTGAGTGCTAATCACAATCCTTGTCAGGGTGAACCACTACAGTCATTAATTAAACTTGAGCTATAATGCTTGGTAGCCATGGGACAGAGCAGGCAGGCTCAACTTAGAGGCAATTGGCAAAGTATTTATAGCGTACTAAAGCAGTAATAATGTTGAAATGCAAAACAATACAACTCCAATGTGAGTTAGAAAAATGGATTACAGATTATTAAACAAAATGACAAATATCAGATAAAGAGAAACAAAGATATGATTGTTTTTAAATTTAAGGAGAAATAGCACGACGAATCATAAAGAGCCAATGATAGACAATGATTGTGATAGAACAGGACCTAGACAAAATTTGATGCTGACCGCGATAACTTAACAGGGTTAGTCCTGGTCAAACTTTTACCTCCTGACTTTAGTCCTTTATTTCCAAATCCACCATAGGAGTACACTTCTAAAGCCCACCAGAACCTGAGGGGAGGCACTTACAAACTCACAGAGAGGAAGGCAAAATCCGACAAGAGAGTTCAGCCCCCTAAGTCAGTTGCTACAGGTTAGGTGGACATTTGCAAGAAAAGGATGCTTATCTTGCTGTGTCCTTGCAGCTCTAATAGAAGGTTGACCTTATGACCCTTGGAGTCCACATCTTTGCCCTGGGTACAAGGGGTAGAGCAGGTCCAGATGTGTAGACTTTTCTCAGGTCTCAGATAGCAAGTCCAGTCATCTAATGTTCCTCAGGTCCAGGAGTGCTCTCAAGTGGGTGCCCTGGAAGTGCCACATTTAGTTCTGCACAAGCTTGTGGATGAGAGTGACACTGTGGACACCCTAACCAAGTGGGGTAATGTTTTTGAGCCTAACCTTACACACTTGGAGCATTTTTAGGATGACCAAATTTTCTCAGCCACACTAAACCTGGGCTCTAATGACTGTGTGTGTGGGGGGGGGGGGTGGAGTGCACTATGGTAATTCCAGTGTTCTCCCGCATCTATTACCAAGATCCAGTTTGATGCAGTCCCTGTACCTATAACAGCCTCCGAGAAAGAGATATGGTAAAACAAAGCTGAGCTTTCAGCACCAGTCAGTGTATACAAACAAATTGTTTTACATTCTGTTATCCTCCTTTGAGTGTCCCCAAATGTCATCCAAAAAGCTCCAGCAGACCCGTCAAGGAGGCTGTGACACCCAATCAGATTTTGACATGTTCATGTCAAAAGGAATCCCCTGTGCATATTCTGGCAGGTTCAGAGTTGTCAATTCTGCTCATGCAAGTCAGCCTATTGTTTTGCACCTGGGAGCAGGTTCACATCTTATTCAAGCTAGTTTAAGCGCTAATTACTGGCTGGCAGAAGTCGTACAACAAAATGCAGATTTAGCTTCCAAGGAAATATGGCAAGACAAAAGCAACTTTTCTGTAATATTTAGCACAATTCTGACTTCCCCTTTGAATTGGGTTTCCAACAACTATTAAAAATTGTTGTTTAATAATTTTTTTAGCTAGTCCCATTCCCAATATGGAAATGTTATCATTAACTTTTACATGTCTTACTTTTAAATATAATGCACCCTACCTCTATGGGCAATAAGGCCTACTTAAGGATGACATAAATGTTTATTGAAAGTTCTAGGCCTGTCAAACGTGTTTTTTTTGATAGGGTGAATTTTTAGTTAAAGCCTGCATAGCCAGGATACAGTGACAGGCCTGTGGTCATATTTACATTATCACTGCAGTGGACAGCACAAACGATCCTGCAATTTGCTTGTGACATTTAACTTGCAGGCCCTCAGAACATCTTGGTACCATATATTAACGACTTATAGATAGGCTAAATATGCCAATCAAGAGTATAACAATGTTACCATGTTTAAAGAAGGAGCGCAAGTACTTTACCCCTGTTTAGCAGGGTTAAAGTGCACATAGTTTTATAGCCAGGAAAAATAGGGCTCAGCAAAGAGGCAAACAAATGAGGGATGCCCTGCCGAAATGGCAATTTTCCAACATTTGGTATGTCACTATTAGCAACTCACACCTTCTGTGTTGCTTCATAAGCCTTCCTGTAAGGCAACTATCAGGTATACCATAGTAATATTATAAATATGTACAAGAGAGTTTTCAAAACAACGCAAAATACCTACTATTAAAGCATTGTAAGGATTATCATAATGCAAATCGTCTATCTGCCTGATTTGTTCAGGTGGGTCACCAGCCCCAAAACCCTTGCATATTACACTAATCTGTGATATTCTATGTAACAAAGTACTTGTCGATAGGCTTTAGTACATTGTAATATCCATCCACCCTTAAAAGCTGTTTGTTTTTAGCTCATACATTTCACAATAAGCCAGTAAGGCCTTCTATCTAATCTCTAATCACACCTAAAGATTTTGACATATTCTTTCCCAGTGAACTGATAAAGTGATAAGTTCTGCACCCTTTACCAACAGTTTGACTCGATATACAACACATGCCGACAGAAGTGCGCAGAAGCTGGCGACCATCAGGCTTAGATTTATAAAATTGCAATTATGGATACAGTTACAGTTGACAAATCAGTATATAACCCCTTTCTATGCAGCTGTACAAGAATCCTCACAGTGAAATCCTACTCTCAGGGTTTGTCAGAGTGGATGACCAACACACAACCCTTATCTATGATAGTAATCTGCGAGATTGCATGTAGCCAAATACCGTTCTACAGCCTGTGACCTAATGTGACAACAATCCACCATTAGAGGCCTACTAACAACTATACCTTATATTTACTACACATTTTCACAATAAAATAGCCATGCCTCATGCCTTTGTCATACCTCTTCATAATAAACAGGCAAGACCTATGACATTTCACTCCATGTCAATCATGTGTATAGCTGTTATCATTGACTTGTCAACATAGCCAACTTAGGTCTACTGTACTGAGCATATGCTTTCCCACAAGGCAGCCATCAGGCATTCACTCATAATATTGCAAATGTATTCAAAATTACATTTGGCAAAGCAAAATGGTATCCCTCCCAACATGGCTTAAAAGATTTCTCACAGTGCAAATCTTTAAGACTCATTTGTTTTCAGATGGTGTAACCTATACCACGCCCTTGCCTACTAAGGTAATCCATGAGATTCAATGTAACAATAAACCTATCTGTAGGCTTTAATTCAGAGTAATAACAATCCAGTTTTCATTCCCTTACTGATACCCAACATTCACCACACCAACAGCACCAACTCTCTCACACAGTCCTGCAAACATCCATGCAACACTCAGCACTTGCATGCATGCTCTTCAATACCCACTCACTCACCAAACAAACAACAGAGATCTGTGACCTGTTGCATGACAATGCCCCTGACCTACCTCTCCTCCCGGAAACCTGGCTGAACCCTGCATTTGCACCTGACATCACCACAGTCATCCTGACAGCTATGAGATTGCCAGACAAGACAGACTTCACAAGCCCCAGGACTAATTATCATCATTCACAAGAACGCCATCAGATGCACCACATCCAGGGACACACCATAATCCGAAAAGCTCCATGTAACACCCAACATCACCCTAAGTGGGACTCTCATCTGCACCGTACCATGCACCAACTTCACAGACACCACTTACCCTTGATGCTGGCAATTATATCTTAATCAGAGACTTGACCTTCCACCTGGAAGACACATCAACCTAACTCAAGAGCCCTAATTGAAGACCTTGGAAGCCTGGTCCTCAATCAGTGAATAGAGGACCAACCCACCAGACATATTCTGGACCCTATTATCACGAACAACAACAACATCCTAATCAATTAGTCCATACCAGTCTACTGGCCCTACCACTCCTTTGTCAAGTTCATTATCACCATCCCAGTTCAACACACATTCATCACTATCAGACCAGCCCACTGGAACAGCAGCACTGACAAGGACTGAAAAACCAGTTTCAACACCCACCAACATGAAAATAGCAACCGCCTTTTGAATTTCATCAAGAATTTGAACACTTGGATCACCATCCGCACAGACTCACTGGTGCCCCTCAAACACAACAATACGACATGATCCAGACCCCAGACTAATTGATACAAGGAAGAACACAGACTGATGAAAAGCACTTCATAGAACTGAAGTGCAAATGGAGAATGTTCCATGCAGCGCAGACAGGAGCTCCTTGATATGCCCAAGAAGCTACCACCAAATGATCCAGACCACCAAACACTCTGCTCTAGAGGTCTGGATCGATGCCAGCACCAAGAGAAGCAAATACATCTTCACCGTTGTGATAGATTCCACCTCCAACTCAGTCAATTGCCTTGTAGAACATCTGCAAAATTCTTAAGAAACAAAATTGCTGCCATTTATAGCAAATTCAGCCCACAACAGGACCCGACCTGACAGACCTCACCAAATACCTCCCAATCTTATTCAAAGAACTAATGCTAACCACTTGGCTTGTCATCTCCCTAGAAGAACACCACCACCATGAAGTCCATCCACTCAGGGGCCTCTTCGGGGACCTGGCCCCACCACGCCTACTTCAGAGGACTACAACTCATCAGCGCAATGCTTACACCCATTCTGAATGCTTACACCCATTGTGAATGATTACACCTCTTCCATGACCTTCCCAGATGCTTGGAAACACAAATGTCATCTCTGGACCCTTCAATGCTCGCCAACAGACTGATCGCCTTGCTTCCATTCCCACTAAGGCCTGAGAGAAAGTCTTCAGAAGACACCTCTCAAAATACTTTAACAACTACCAACTCTACGATAAAACACAGTCTGGTTTCAGACCCAACCCAAGCATAGAAACTGTCCTCATTGCCACTACAGATGACATCCGCATGACTCCGATTATAGAGACTCAGCAGCCCTCACCTACCTGCACCTCACTGCAGCTTTTGACACAATCTCCCACCTCATCTTCATCCAGCACCCACAAGACATCAGAGTCAGAGGGTGCGCACTGCAGTTGAACTGCTCCTTCAGCCTGGCACTGTACACCTCAAATACTTTTGGCCTTATCGGCGAAGTTCTGCATGGATCCTCCCTGCGCCTGACCCACTTCCACATATACATGATTCCTCTAGTTAGCATCATCTGCTCTTACAATGTTAATGATTCAGAAAAGGGGGTGGTGATGAACAGAGTGTCTGAATTAAGCAGACCACTCTTACCCAGTCCAAAGATCAGGGCTTGATCCATCACCGTTATTTATCTCACTGCACCATCCCAGCTCAGAACCTGGCTATATGCAAATCAGTCTGTCCCTGGCCCAGTGCATCATGGGAACAGGGCAGACTAAACTACCAAGCCAATTATTCACCAGAAAGGAGACAAGCTTACGATGTTAATGTCCTCTACTGAGCTAACACACACAACTCATGCTCTTCCCCACGGACAAGACACCCAGTACCCTGATTAAATTAAAAGCCTACATAACTAAAATTGTCCACTGGCTGAATTCCAACTGTCTAAAGTTGAACACTGAAAAAACTGAAAGCGTTATCTTTAGGAACAGCACCTCACCCACCCTGGGACTCTATCTGGTTGACAGCAGAGCTCGGACAGACAACCACCTCCATCTCCCAAAACAAGAACCTCAAGATCATCATCAACAGCAAACTCAATATGACTGCCTAAATCAATGCTGTCACAGCCTGATTCCATTCCCTGAAGATACTATGGAAGATTTTCAAATGGCTCCCAACCAGCACTCTGAAAAACGTCATGCAGCCCTCATCACGAACTGGACAAGAGGAACACCCCTATAGCGGGATCAACAAAAAATTTGCCAGAAGGGTGCAGAATATTCATAACTAGGTGGCCAGCACTGCTCTCAACCTTGCACACCACACTTTTATCACCTCACACCTGAAGGAACTCCACTGCCTCCCAATTCACAAGTAAGTACAATTCAAACTCCTCGCCCACACTTTTAAGGCAATGAATTACATTGGCTCAGTATAACTCAACAATCGCATCTACTTTAACAAACCTTTCAGATACCTCCACTCATCCGGACCCCTGCTTACACAAATCTAAAGCACATGGAAAAGCAGATTTTGTGGATGAGCCTTCTCCTTTATCTCTCCTCATACATGGTACCACCTGCTGATACACATAAGAGCCTTTTCCTCACTTTTTGAATCCTGCAAGAAGCTAAAGACCTACATTTTTAAGTAGTCTCACTAGCCCCAAGGTGTGACCAGACTCAGACCTGCTCAGTGCCAGGATGACCTTCTGGACTGGATGATAGCATGCTTTACAAATCAGCATAACATAAGGAAACATAACATAGCATAACATAACATACCATAACATAACATAACATCACCCTTAAATGCCTATTAACTTTAACAAATTCTTTTCACAATCAACGTGTCAGGACTAGTTGGTGAATGAACGTTGTCTAAAGCGCTGGGATGCCTCCGAGTAGCCATGCGCGATACAAATACGTAATCATTAATTCATAATAACCCTGAATAATAAACAATCTGGCGCAAAGCATTTCACAGTGGCTCACCATCATCGCCAACTTAAGACCATTGTACTGAGCATATGCATTCCACAAGGTAAACATCCGGCATACAGTCAAAAAAGAACACATCTATGCACAGCTGGCAGAGACAAATGGTATCTATCCAAAGAGAGCCTAATAAGAATTATTGTAGTGCATATCTTCTATTCGCTCAGTTTTTGTTTAGATCGATCACCAACACCAGAACCCTTGCCGACTGCACTAGTCTGTCAAATCCCATGTAACATAATACCTGCCTACAGGCTGTCACACAGTGTAATAATAATACATCCTTAAAAGCCTATCATCTTTATCATGTGCTTTTCACAATCAGTAAGTCAGGCCTACAGGCGTTGTCACAACGTTTCATACTAAATAGATCACAACTATGAAATCTGGCATGCTTTTTCCAATCAACTGATGAAGTCTTTACCCTTCAACATTAGCTGTATAATGTACCCAGCACTGGCCTATTCAAGTGCACATTGTAAGAAGTTGAAGTATTGGTTGAGGGGGTAAGGTCCAAGCCTCAAATAATAATCACAATCCTTGTCAAAGAGAACCAGAAAAGTCACCTGTGCTTAACCATTTGGTAGGTTAGCATGCAAGCAGTCAGGCTTAACTTATAAACAATGTGAAGGTATTCATTCAGCGCATAAACAACAATGAAGTTGGGGAGATGAGTTGGCCTAACGGCTAGGGCAGTCGACCTCGAATCGGGGGAACAGGGTTCAAGTCTTGGCAATGACGCTGAACATCATTTGATTCTGGGCAAATCACTTCATCTCCCCGTGCCTAACAAAAATGAATATTTCCTCATGTAACGCAACTGGTGCTATGTAAAGTGCCGGTCAAGTTCTCGCTATATAAAACTGTAAAAAATAACAAAAAAAACACAATATTAGAAAAATCTCAAAGCTATTCAGAGAAATAGGGTACATTTTAAAAAAAATATGACATCAAAATGACAGAAATCCAATCACTAGAACTAGAGTTATTGCTCTTCAAAGTTTATGATTAAAAATGTGGGTCTGATCAGCTTGGAAGGAGGAAAGGCCCCTGAATCTTGCTGTATCCCTGTATTTCACATGGGAGTTCAGCCAAATGACCCTTGGAGTCACTTATGGGGTCCTGATTTCAAGACAAGCAGGTCCAGTATGTCTTCAGGCTTCTACCAGCAAGGCAGTCCTTCTTCTGAGTCTTCACAGTTCCAGGAGTGATCTGATTTTTGGTTCCGGGGATACACTTTTTATGCCCGATGTCACCCTGTAGGTGGGAGTTACCCCTTTGACTAACATTAAATATAGTTCAGATCAGTTCTTCCCTTTCACCTGGGTTTGGCTCGATCCTGGCTAGTGAAATAAATGGCTTGAGGGCCCAGGTGTGAGCCACATCACAGTCTAAGCTTCTTCTGAAATCAGGAAGGTGTAGGTATATCTCCCAGGCTACCCTTTGAAATGTAGGAAGGTGAAGTGGAACAGCTCCCCTCCTGCCATCCTGTTAGGGGGACCCACACACAGCCTCAGTTCACTGTCTGATAGGAATACACATCATACACAGTAGACCCAGAATAGTGAGATGACCCTGGAAATTGTCAGAAAGAAACCTTTGGAAGAAAAATGCCAATTTTCTAAAAGTTTTTTAATTTCACTTTTTCGATTGGACTCATCAAGCTTTATTTCCTTACTGCACCCATCACGCACAATCCTGACAGTCCTATTTCTATCACCAATGAGGTCGTTAAACACATCACTGCTTCTAGTGTTGAAAAACCATCTCACTTGGATTCACTAATTTCATGGCGTCATTCACGTCCATGCTACCAGAAGACATGTAGTCGGATTCATGTTATTTGAGCATTTCGTTCAATTGTTCAAATAGCATGTATTCACGTGTTTTCTTTGTTTTCCGCTTTTGCCGCTGATTCCGCCATCTAGCTGGGCGTGCTCATTAAAGGTACGCTCTGTTTGTCTAACACGAGCATATTTGTAGGTTCCTTTTGCACTTGTGGTGGCATGTTTGGTAGCACTCTAAGGCATGTTGTTCTATCACAGTTTTACTTATCTTGGATTTGGACTATGAAACAGCACTTTTTACCCCTAAGCAGGAGTCACATTAGCCATGATGCACTTATTGCGTTTGCTTATTTCTGGCACTATGTTGATAACGTCTATGTTGACCTCGCATATTTCTTATGTACACTTACTTGCCTTGTCCTCGCTCTGAGCCACTCTATTTACATATGTATTCGCAAATATTGGAAAATTGAGAGCACACTGTTATTGCATTAGTGTTCTACGTACCCTGATGAAGGGCTAGGAAAGAGCCTGAAATGCATTGGAAGCAATCATTTTGTTAACCTTCCTGCTGACATAAAGCGTTTTGAGTTTTCATTTCTTTTCGACTTCGTTTTCAATTCATGGCAATAAAAATATACTGATTATTTCTCCAAGTTTGGTTACTGATTGGGAAGCGTGGTTTCATGGACTTACTTCAGATTCATTGGATGAAGAATTGTGTTCATTTTCAAGAATTAGTTTAGCCGTTATTTGGAGTAGTAGCACACTTTCAGTGCCTTGTAGTAGTGCACTTAATAGTTTTGGATACTTTATCCTGGCTTTTGGTCTTCAACTTTCTAAAGGTGGCATTTTAAAAATTGTAATTTAAAGGCTAATTTGGCCATTAGTAGGAGAGTGAAGACGCCACACAACAAGCATTTGCAATGCAATCGTTCTCGCCTTTGGGACCATATATGTATTTAGCTATGCAGCTCCTTAGCCTGGGCTCTGAAACATCTACTGTTCTTTAACATGGAGGGAAAGTAAGCGCCAAACTGCGTGACACACCAGGTATGGGAACATATGCGGAGAAATTTTGTCCATTCAGCGTGAAATGGTATAGTCCAAAGCTCTGTTTTTAAAATAAAATCAGGGCCTTCTGTGGTCATATCACTGTAAATACAAGATTTGAAAAAAAATTTATTGTCTACGTGTGCTCATGGAAGACAATTTCTATGGACTGGAATCTAGATAAGGCTAAAGTGATTCTGGTATTTTACTGACCCTGTTGGTCGTGTTTTATCAAGAACCTTAAATAGAGGCACTTGCCAGAAAAAATAAAATAAAGAAAGACTCAGCAGAAAGAAATTCTGGTATTTTACTGACCTCTGCTGGTCATTTTCAATCACGACAGTTAAATAGAAAAAAGTCCCTAAATAGAAGCAGACAAGTCCTAGGGCTGATCTTCATTGTCCATATAATACATACACATAAAGTATATAAAAAGTATATACTAAAGTATATACAAGAGGTCTCGAATGCTCGACCTAAAAAAGGGTCCCACGCCAGGTTAGAAAAATAGACTGATTTATAAAAAATAAAACTAGAAAAAAATGACAAAAATGTAATCCGTGGAATAGAGATATGTAAGCTTAAAGATTTCAGTGAAAATAGCACCAAGGAGCACAATGCAAGAACTGTGGATATCTTGTCACACTGGACTGGGGCAAAGTCACAGTTTCATGCCAACCACGATCGAGCGTGGGACGGCTACAGCGACCCATTTAGGTCTGCTGAACAAAATACCTTAAATGCTGGCTTACATGGCATTGTGAGAGTCTATGCCAAAGATGGGCCATGCAACCAAAGCAATACATCCATTCCGCGATGCAGTGAGGCTGCGATAAGGAGGTCCATAACTCTTGTCAAGGCTGCCGTTGACAAGAGATGTGAGGGCCTGTACCGAAGATGCATTGCGCAGCAGAGGTTGTGATGAAGCTTGCAATGCAACATGGGTGTTATTAAAATGGGAAAGTCCCACTCAGCAGTGTAAGTATGTTGGTTCTGCTCAAAGCTGCACCACGCAGCAGAGATGAGTCAGTTACGCTGAATCCACAGAAGCTGTCAGAATACGTTAAGGTCACTTCAAAGTGTCCAGTGCGGGGTGGCACCACTTGGCAAGGTAGACTCCCAGATGGTTGAGTTCAGGTGTTGGGGTCGAGGTCGTTTGAGACTTCTGTCCCTGAGGCTCAAGTCAGGAGGCCAACCAACTAGCGTTTGGAGTCATACCGGTGTCCTGGGTTGAACTGATGCAGGTCCAGTCCGTTTCAGCAAGGCAGGAGGGCAGCAGGCAGTAGTTCAGCACAGCAGGGCAGCAGTTCCTTCAGAGCAGTAGTACAGCAGTGTGGCAGATCTTTCAGCAGCACAGCAGTCCTTCTTCCTGGCAAAGTATCCACAGGTCCAGAAGCGTAGGTGATTGAGGTCAAATATTTATAGCCGGTTGTGCCTTTGAAGTGGGAGAAGCTTCTGGAGGTTTTCCTTTGAAGTCTCCAAGCATCCTTTCTTCCCTGTCCTGGCTCCAGACTAACTTCAGGGGGAACGCCACCCTTTGCGTAGACGCAGGATACAGACTATTCAAGTGTAAGTAGGGCTGTGCCCAGCTCTGCTCTCCTGTCCTGCCAGTGATGGCTTCACACACATTGCTGCATCTTCGTAAGCTGTAGACAAAAGAGCAGTGCCCCTAACAGTAAAGCTCTGCTTGCTCACTTTAAATAAAGGGGTTCAAATGAAAGAAGAGATGAGGAACAGTATCACCTCCCTATGGCATGAACATGCTGAGGAGTGCCCAGAAGGGATGAATGCTCCGAGACTCTGTATTGTCAGAAAAGCAGACGCTGACCGGAGCTCGAGGAAAAGACAGCTTGAACTTAATAAACCAACTGTACACTGAATAGAATACATGAGCTCAAACATGAATACGGCAGCAAAATGACTACCGCTGTCGATGAGATGTAGTCAGCATGTGCTGCACACAGTAAACCAAAGTAAGTAGACCAAAGAAAAGCAATAATATTTAATTATTAAGAACTACAACCATATGAAGTAGGTGACTTTACACTGAGTTGTTTCCACTCCAACTTCTTCAATTTGCTCTCTTCCACAGTTATTTCAGATAGAAAGCTTGATACTTTCTCCAGAGGAATGGAACGTCCGTGGGCTTTTCTTAATCTCCCAGCTATGCGAATATCTAAATGATGCAATTCGAATTGACCCATATTCTATCAGAACCTGACTGGTCTGATCATTTGATCCTCTACAGGAGATATATTGACAATATTATTGGGAACAAAAAACAAGCTCATTGAAAATCTGACGACATTGAATTCTAGACAGCCCAGGATCAAGTTCATCTACTCCTTAGATCAACACCAAATATCTTACTTGGATGTTTGCATTGAATTGACTGATTAAAACATTTCCACTTTGGTTTTTAAGAAGCCCACGGATCGTAATAATCCCCTTATGTTCTCTAGCTTTCATCCCATACCACTCAAGCACCACCTTCCTTACTCACAATTTCTTTGTATCAAGCACATTACTTCTGATGCATCCAAACTTGCCACATCCATGCAAGATACTAAGAGCGAACTTTTATCTCGAGGATATCCTGTTGAGATTATCGATGCAGCTGAGCAAGGAGCACAGAGTCTACAAAGGGAGCGTTTACTACACGAACAGATTAAACAATCACTCAAAAGAGAAGTTTTTGTATCTACTTTTTCTACGTCCTCATTTGCCATCAGGCAGGCTGTTCTCAAATGTTGGGATCTCTTACAGTCTGAGCCAGATTTTCAAAGTTTATTCATCAACCCTCCCATTTTCGCTTACAAGTGTTCATGGAATCTAAAGGAACTCTTAAATCAGGCTGTTTCAAAAACCACTACATCACATAAAGGCATGCGCAAATGTTTTAACAGTTATATGTCATCCTTGGTCCTGCAAAAAGATCAAACAGAATTACACTGCCGACTGCAACAGTCGTTTTGTTATTTACATGATTCAATGCCCTTGTGGCCTTTATTATGTGGAAAAAACTGAACGATTGTTACTTACATGCAACACCGAACACAAAAGTCACATCCGGGCAAAAAACAGTACATCCCCTCTAGCAAACCACTGGCATGAACATCATCACACCATAGCACAGCTTCGTTTCACTAACCTTGAAACTGTGGTAATTCAAGCCGATAGAGACATGTCCAAATTCCTGTCACAACGTCAGTACTTTTGGATTCGGCATCTAGACACTTTGGTTCCTAAAGGTCTTAATGATAAATTGAATTTTCCTGCTTTTTGTGATCTTATCTAATGCAACTAATGTCAGTCCAGGGCTAGTCTGCCTAACATACCATTGTGTTCACATTTTTGGTCTTGGCACGTTATAGTTTTTCTCACTACATGGCAAGGATGTTATCCATCCTAGTGGTTTTTCAGTCAGCAATTCTGCACCACAACTGTCATACCATTAATGTTCTGGTTTCACTATAGGTTACCAGTTAGTAACTATTTGATTCTTTTTTTTACATCAGATAAGTATTGAGTTCATTTCCAGTAGGATTTTCAGGCTTGTTATTCCTAATTCAGGTGGTTAAATATCTAGCAACACATTGTGCTACTCATTCCACTTCTGCTAGCAGTGAGTATTTGTCCCAAAACTCGTGTATTTGTCACACCAGTACTAGCATCTATCATGTTTTTACTATGTACTTCTTTGAAGTTAGTGTTGCAAATCTGATTGCATTATTGTACTTGCACTTATTACCTCATGGCACTGTTGATCTCGATTATCTGTTCGGGGTGTGCTCTGCTTGCTGTTTATAATATATGCAGTTGGATCTTTGGCATCATGTTAGTGTTGTTCACTTCTATTTACTACCATTGAACATTCATGATGTGTGCTTTCATCAATTGTGGGTTGTAAGCATTTATAGCAGATAGAAGTGTGTTTCTGTTCATATCATTTTACATATGTTTACATATAAGAACCAGTGGTGTATATGCATACTGTATGATTACATAGTAATAACACGAGTGTCTTAGTACATGTGTACATCATCTGAATCTGTTGAATTCATATCACGCATAGTACACTCTCCTTGAGCTGATATCCTGTATATTATCACACATGTTATGGTGTTGTAATTGTGCACACCATGAGCTGATATCCTGTATATTATTACAAATGTTATGGTGTAGCAATTGTGCCTGTGACCACTTTTCACTCTTCTGTTCGTGTCCTCACCGCTTCTTGGCTTTTCATTCTGGTCTAATATTGGTGACTTGGTTTTGAACTAACATACTCGATTTCACAACGCACGCAGTTGGGATTAACTCATTTTTTACGGACTTTGTTGAGAAAACTTTATTGAGTCTCTTATTTTGTGCTTTGGCATTATGAAGCACTACAGCTTTAAAGCCGACTAGGATTTCGACGCACACATCAATTTTTTTACATTTGGTTTTCAACATAAACATGCTAGGATTTCTAGCGTGAACTGACGACTGTTGGATTCGGGTGATATACTGACAACAGCTTTCACTGCTCCGGCAAGGGACTCTCGTGTTTTTATGGCACTTTTTCACACTCATACCTTTGTGTCGGTGGTACATACTTAGCTTCGTTTCACCATTAGTTATCTGTTATGAATGTTTGTTTCTTTTGAGGCACTTTTTTTAGATTTCGTATTAGTCATTTCGGTACTTTTATGTGTTAGCATATTCCAACCCATTTGTTTTTTTGTTTAAGGATCAGATTACTGTGTATCCCTGTGTCCCCATACCAGCTTTTGATTTTTGTCATATTACTCGGGGACTTTGAGCCCATCGCTGGTGAGTTTTTGTTGGTGTTTGTCAAAGGGTCATTTCATCACTGGGCTTACTCCTATCCTTCAACAACTTTTTTTGTTCTCAATTTTTTTCTAGTTTGAACAGGACACATGTTGTCCCATCTTGCCTGTGAATTTCGTCGAGCTTGAGTATCCTTGGTGTCTTTGCATTTAGAGGTTATTCTTTCTTTCCCTTTTCATTTGCACAATTCATTTGGCTTCTGATAATTGTACAAAAGCGTTTCTTGGTGATGGCTTCTCTTGTGTTTGTATTTCACAGTCTTCATTCTTCATACTCCTAGGGCAAGACTTGCTACTATCCATTCTTCCAGATACTGACTTCAGTTGTCTTTTCCCTGGCATTGTGCTTGTGTTCTCCATATGTTCGTACTGTACTTTTCACTATGTAGAGGCTTTGATAATAAACTCAGAATGTTCATTCGATTTATAGACGAAGGGCAGAGTAAAACGCCTGAAATGCATTGGTATTCTTTCATTTTATCACGAAGCTCGCAACTGTAACGTCTGCATCTATGATTGAAGTTCTCAACTAGAGACATGTATAAAACTGCTCAATAAAAGAAGAATTTTGTCTGAGCATCACCATTATTGTACATGGTCTTTGTAGTATGATGATTGTGTTTCTGACGTTATTCACTGTTTATGTGTTCACTTGTTTCACCAGAGGGATTTCAGTATAAGGTGACACAATATTTTTTAGTGCTTAGAGTAGTGCACTTGGAGGCTGTGACCCATAGCCTAGCTTACACAAACTTTCTAAAAGTGGCATTTTCAAAATAGTAATTTAAAATCCAAATTCACCATAAGTTAAGATTTGTAATTCCACTTAGAAAGACAGCAACCCTGAACTGGATACTTGTTCTTATTTGGAAATTTCAAATGTAATAAAGCAACTTCAATGTTATCCAACTGAAGAGGTAGGCTTTGAATAGTGAAACGTGAACTTAAGTGTTTTTCACTACCAGTACATGTAAAATTAAAAAGTACATGTCCCACTTTTCAAGTAAGTTGCACCCTGCCTTCTCGGCTGTCCTGGGCCTACCCTAGGTGTGACCTACATGTATTAAAAAGGAAGATTTAGACCTGGCAGAAAGGTTTATTTTGCCAGGACAACATGACAGTGTAAAACAACACACACAGACTGCAGTGGCAGACCTGAGACATGAACTGTGGTCCCTGCACACAGGTAATTCATGTTATACTAAGGACTTACAAGTACATTCAATATGGTAATCGGATATAAGCCAATTCTACCACGTTTTGGCACTGGTTAGCAGAGGTAAAGTGCACAGAGTCTGAAAGCCAGCAAAAATGAAGTCAGCAAAACAGGAGGATTGAAAGTGAAAAGTTAGGCAGAATACCATGCAAAGTATGCTAGGTCTAACAGTGGCACAATGCTGAAGCCCACTTACAGCATTTAATTTACGGTCCCTTGGTACATATAGTACCATATACTAGAGAAGTAAAAATTAAATTGCCAATTGGGTGTATGCCAATTTTACCATGCTTTACAGGAAGAGAACACACACTTTTCCACTGAATAGAAGGAATATAGTGCACATATACCCATAAGTAAGAAAACGTGTTTCAGCATAAAAGGGTAGAAAAGACAAAAAATCTTGGATGAATACCAAGCAAAAGATAGCCATTTTCAAAAAACAAAATCATAAACTGGCAACCATCAGGCAAACAGTTGCAAACAATAAACTTTATTCGGTGTAGATAATAGAAAACCATAAAAAGTTACAATTCTGGATGTACAATACAAATATTTCAATTTATATACAAAGATTATAGGGTAAAAAGGACATCACATTGTTTCAATTTAAAAATTAATTCATAAAATACTGCAGCCAAATCTTTTAGGGTTCCAGACATTTTCTGTACCTTAGGGAACATTTCAGAAAACCAACCACAAATGGAATACATTCTGGCTTTAATAATTGCAAAAAATAGAGGACGAGCAAACCTGTAAAAAGTTTAACTTTTTTAAAAGAGATTTTAAAAAGAACCTCCGAGGAGCTTCATAAAAATACAGAAGAACACAAAGTGCAGCAGATCCTGTGGAGACATACTGTCGCAGCCACAGGGTGCTAACACTTGTCCTTTGTGACTCCCCTTCGGTACGGCTAATAAAAGATGGAAATAATCCAATCTAAACCTGATCAATAGAAAACGCTTGTGAGCTGACAAAGGCCACGAGAGATATGGCTCCATATCTAGAGATGATTTAAGCATCATGTGCTTACGGACACTATTTTTCAACAGTTCCACCACCTCTCTTTTAGCTTTTTTACGCATAATAAAAGATTGTTTCACAAAAGCCACATCTGCCCTAGTAATACAGTCAGTTATTAAAAAAAGATCCAGACGCCCCAACTCTCTAAAGCACCCCTTTAAATACTGTAACCACGGTTTATCGATCATGTGGTCCAGGCTCAAGGTCTCTTTCAGTAGCTCTTGAGTAAGGCCAAGGTATTCATTCATCCAACATTTAAGCCAAAAAAGCAATGGGCGCATAGCCAGAATGTTGCAAATGAATGTAAGGCCAGTTTCTTCATGAACTATTAGGTTTGTGGTCCTTTTAGGAACCCCCAACAACTGCTTTAAAAAATTGTTTTCCGTCACCTGGATACCCTCCAAACCTGTATATCCCCACAATTCACTCCCATAGCTAGCAATCAATACACTCTTGGCTTGATAGATCTTCAACATTGCAGCTATTGGGCGATTGCCCATTTTAGCAGCGAAGCTAAAGATCACTGCACCTCCCCCCTTTTCTTCTTAAGTACAGCGCCCCAATCCAGACGATCGTCCAGTAGGACACCAAAATAGGAGAAGGTCGAGGTTATTGGCACTCTTTCTCCGTTCACCTTGAAGGTGTACTGCCTCTTGGGGCGCAGCCCGACCTGCATTGCGTAGGATTTTGAATTATTTATGGCCAGATCTCGGTCTGCCATAAACCCACAAAAGGTGTCAAGCAGGATCTGTAAGCTTTTAGGTGTACGTGCCAGGAGAACGGCATCGTCTGCATATAGCAAGACGGGCAGGCCCCTGCGTCCCACGTACGGAAAGTCAACCCCGGTTTCTAACAAAGGCTTATCTAGGTCGGTAATGTAGAGGTTAAAAAGAAAAGGGGCTAAAATACACCCCTGCCGTACGCCCCTTTCTGTATTAAAATCCCTGGTGACCCTCAGATCCCGGGCGTATCTAATGTTTGCCCTTGTATCTCTATGTAAATCCATCAGAAAGTCCACCAGATTTGCCTCCACCTCCATGGCCCTCATGGACTGCCACAACTTCCCCCGATTGACACAGTCAAAAGCGGAGGAGAAATCCATGAAGGCCATGTAGATTGTCCCCTGGCGGGCAACGGTGTACTTTCCGAGGATCAGATAGAGATTAAGACATTGTGCCATGCTAGAGTGACCTGGGCGGAACCCATACTGGATATCAGAAATAATCCTATTTTCTTCCGCCCGGCTGTCAATCTATTTATTACGACTCCGCCTACGACCTTAACCACGGAGTCGATAACTCTGGAACAATTGTGGAGACACCCCATGACTCTGGACACCCTTCCTTGGCGGCGGCATTAATCACCGCCACCAGGATTGATGCCCAGAGGGAGGGATTAGATTTAAAATGGTCCGGTGGAATACCATCCGGACCTGGTGCCTTCTTACATGAGAGACTAGTAATGCCTTCCTCCACTTCTCTTTGGATAAGTACAACTACGTCATTATTCTGTGTTCTTGCTTGCAACCGGGGTAAAGTTGAAGCGCTTTTAAAAATAATACTGAAATGAGACCCCCATTCCTCTTCCGTTTTATTGGTGCCCATGTGCTCAGGTCTGTCCCTTTCAAAAAGAGGTCTGTTGATAAGGCTCCAAAATCTGGAGCTACTAGATAGAGTAAAAGGATCTAAAAGCTCCCGCCAAGTGGCCTCCTTCAGTTCCATTTTACGATTGGCCAGCATCTTTTTATAGTTAGTGTGAAGAATACAAGTCTGAGATTGATCCCTAGCGTTTGCTTTCAATGCAGCCTTTAGTTCTCTAGCGGCTTTGGAGCATAATGGGTTAAACCGCTTGGGGTCACCGATATTCCTTCTTTGGGCCGGGACAGATAAAAGTGTCCCTACTTTAGAGACAATCCCATTGAAAGCGTTAAGAATACCCACGGCAGATGGGGGCGTGGCCAACAGCATGGCCGGATAAGACGCACACCTCCGCAGCTCCAGAGAGCTGATCTAAATCTGTCGTTTAAAACTGCCTGAAAAGTCCTGATTTAGCGAATAAAAGATCGCAGAAGGTCCAGACACTACTAGGGGAGTGACACCGGAGCTCCCTGACAATGAAACCGGGAGTACGGCCGCCCTGAGCCTGGCACCAATGCTGCAGGCAGGCCCAAGATGGCAGCGGGACGCAAGCAAGCGGAGAAAGAGCCCGGAGCGAGACAAACAGCCGAGCGGCATACACCGCAGGAGCCTGACGGCAACACCCAGGTGCGGCAGCGCTGCGGTGCCCCAGCAAAGGAGGGGGGTGAGCGGAAAACTGGAGCCCGGAGTTGAGCCCACGGGGCACCGCGCGGCCCAGAGTGGCCAGACCCTACAGCAAGGCCCAGAAGCCCTGAAGCAGCGCACTAGGGAAGAGAAGGTGAGCGGCCCGGCCCTGACCCATAACCAGCGTCCACGCTAGTGACGGCTGCCTGGAGGCGCCAAAGCGGGGAAAGAAAGACATGCAGTTGGACCCAGTGGAGCGCCCCGGGGGCACCGCACGGCCGGAAACAGCCAGACCCTGAGGCCGGGCCCAGAGGCCCGGAGATGGTGCACCGAGGGGGAGTAGCAGACATCCCAGGCCCTGCAAACATCCTGCGGGCACACCAGACACAGCAGCACAGCACCACCCTGGTGGGAACAGACAGTCCGAGCATCAGAGCCCGGCGGCGCGCCTCGGGGACAACGCGGGGCCGAGACAACCCAGATCCTGCGGCCAGGCCTAGAGGCCCCGAGGTGGTGAAACGCAGAGAAGAAGGTGAGCGTCACTGGCCCTGGCCCACACCCTGAGGGAACATCACAGAGAGGCCTAACAGCGAGACCACGGGATGCAGTAAGGTCGCTCCTGGGGGAGGGCTACAGATAAGTGGCAAGCGGAGCGGCCGCACGGAACTGGGGGCCCCTCAGTTGACAGCTGGCGGCCACCCCACCAAGACGGAGAGAGGCAACCGGGGGAGACAGGAGTCTGTCAACCCAAGGAGGCCTGCTGGGGGGAACTGCCGATAGATTTAAAGGAGACGACCGGAGAGACACTGCAGGGGTCCCGCGATCCCCCCCAAACAGCCCTCCACCCCACCCACTAGAAGCGGAGACAAGGCTCGGACTAACGGAGTGAACTTAGAGCCCGAAGCCGGTGGAGAAACAAGGAAAAGACACCCTCGGCTGGGTGGTGCCCACGAAGGGAAAGATCAGCCAGGGACCGACAAGCCGCAAAGCCAGACAGGCAACCTACACCACAGGAACCACAGAGGGCTAGACGAAGCAGTGCCAGACCCGCAGATAGAGAGTGAGCCCCAGTGGAAGTGGAGAAAGAAGACGCAACTACGGGAACGGACGCAAGGGCCAGGCTGTTAGGGGCGCGCAGAATGGAGAAAAAAGACACTGCCACCAGGGCGCCACGCCAAGAGACGATGGACCGCTATGCGGCGACCAGAACCTCTGTGCGGACTGCCCCTCCGGGCCCGCGCTCGGACACAGAGAGGCTGATGGGAGCCATACAAACCTCAAGTGACGATATACAGGCGTCCCGAGCGGCTCTAGAAGTAAAGATTGGTGAAGTAGGCTCAGAAGTCACACTGCTAAGAGAAGGCTTTCGCAACCTAACAGAGAGGGTGACCATGGCGGAGACGAGAGTAGGTGAGGCAGAGGACTCCATCTCTACCCTCAAGAAGGACATGGCGGAAATGCAGGCATCACACCGTCAACTACAATGGAAGGTGGATGACGCCGAAAATAGGGCTCAGAGCAACAACCTTCGCTTTGTGGGCTTTAGAGAGGGACTAGAAGGGTCTAACATGGCGGTGTTCCTACACTGTTGGATACAGGATACTTTCCCGATTATGCAGTTCTCTAATTGCTTCCTGATTGAACGAGCCCACCGCACACTGCTGGCGAAACTGCTGGTGGGGGCTAGGCCGCGGCCAGTCATTGCAAGATTCCTGAACTTTGCTGACCGAGACCTACTACTGAGGGAAGCCAGGAAACTAGGGGAGATCCGACTTGAGAATGCCCAAATAATGATATTCCCAGACTATAGCCAAGAGGTAGAAAAACAGAGGCGCATGTTTGATCCGGTGAAGGCCAAGCTGAGAGAATTGCATGTTCAATATATGTTGCTCTTTCCGGCGAAACTAAAAGTGATCTACAAAGAGAAGACACACTTTTTCACACACCCGGACGATGCATGGCAATGGCTGGAGGAACGCCCTACACCCCAGAGGACGGTAGGCAAATATCGCATGGCGACAACGACACCTCCCGCTGGCGGACTACAGGGGGGACTGCCGAAGACCCAGAGGCGGAGTGGCTTGAGAAACGGCAGGCACCTGCAAACGACGCCATATCCCACACAGGATGCGGCAGGCAGACAGAGGCGGATCTCGGCATCACAAGGTGCAGAAGACACGGCGGGATCCAGATTTCGCTGCTTAGAGAGGAAGGCCCGCTCCGAAGGAGAGGAAGAAATGGAGGGTCACTCCTCAGGTGATGAGAAAGCGGACGCGCCGTCTTTGGTAGTAGCAATCCACGAGATGGAGCAGGACAGGGCTAAGCGAATGGGGAGTACACAGAACGATACCCAGGACTCACACTCTTGATTTGGGATGACATGGGCAGCGGAGATTCCAGCTCGTAACCGGACTGCACGCAAGTTATACCCACCCCCTTTTAACTATTGACTGTTACGAATTGTTCCTATGCACTTCTATGAAGTTTGAGTGGGAATGAGGTTAAGGTTTTCCACATAGACAGTTAAAGTTGGTTTGAAGGGGGTAACTCGGGGGAGGGCGACAGACCTTCTCCGCCAGACAGTCCTAGATTTTCGGTTTCTGTGAAAGATGGGACTGAAGGGGGAGGGAGGTAGTGTGGGGGGAGAGACGGGGAATGGTCTTTGTTTCAAGTTGGGGGGGAGTGAATGTGTCTACATATGACTGCATGGATGGGGATGGGTAGAAGTTATGCAAGTTCTCAGGTTGGGGTAGTTGGGGGACAAGATCGGAGGGCGGGAGGGGGAGAGAGCGAGGGGAGGGGGGAGGGAGAGGGATTGAAACATGTCAGAAAGGTCACATATGCCGAACTACAGGACACCCCACTAGTGCGGGGCCAGAACACCATCCACAGCAGACTTGGCAAGATGTCGGATAGACGCACAGAACATAATCAGAGTCCAGAGGGGGTCTCAATGCTGACATGGAATGTGAATGGTCTAGGCAGCAAGATCAAATGGGGCATAGAAAACAAGTACATCAAACGGGTAGGCCCAGACATCATACTGTTACAAGAATTACATCTTATGGGTAGCAACTGCAATTTCTTAGCAAGAGGGAAATACAAAGTATTGGCACATGCAGGATTTACCAAAGGCTCACAGGGGTGGCAATACTGATTCGAAAAAACCAACCATTCTGAGTGCCACGGATATGGGCAGACCCACAGGGAACGTAGGTGGGAGTGAGGGGCACATGGCGACGGAAGGATTACACTATCATTTCGGCATACGCCCGCCCAAAATTGCAGACAACTACACTGGCAGGAGTAACGGAGATCCTCCGCAATTCATCCAACACTATACAGATACGGGGGGGGGATTTTAATGATGTGATGGCCCAGACCCTAGATAGAACGGGATATAGGATCAGAGACCAGACCCCTACAGCCCTCTCTAACATGGTCAACACTATCGGGCTCACAGATGTTTGGAGGTGGCGACACCCAGATGATAGAGCCTATTCCTTCTTTTCAAACGCACATAAGGTCTACTCTAGACTAGACTATATTTTCCATACCAGGCACGTTATATCGAGAGATGACTCAGCCGAATACAAAGCCAGGGGGATATCGGACCACTCCCCGCTCATGGTCAGGGTGGGGCAACGGACTCAGAGAGGGGGGACCTGGAGACTCTCAGCCTGGGACTTACAAAATCCAAAAGTATTGAAGGGTATCAGAGCAGATGTCAAAGTATGCATAGTAGAGTATGAGGGCTCAGTAACCTCCAAAGTGGTACTATGGGAGGCTTTTAAAGCGGTCCTGAGAGACAGGGCCCAATCTAGGCTTGCAGAGGCGACCCAGGAAGTCCAGAGAGAGCTCGAGGCACTGGAAGCCAAAATATTAGAGTTAGAAAGGGCATATCAGGATACTAAAGCTACAGGGAAGTCAATTGATAGATACTCAAAGTCAATACAGAGAGCTAGCAACGGGTGAGGCCAAAACGCAAGCGCTGGCAACTCTGCATTGTCTGAATGACGTGGGAGACAAATCGGGCAAACTGTTGGCGTGGTTGAGTAGGAGGGAGAGGGACTCCAGGTGGAACGAACAAGTGCGCGACACCCAAGGGAACCTAATGGGATCGGACATCCAGATCGCAGATGCCTTCCCCAAACACTACCGATCATTTTATGAGGCGAGAGAGCTAGGCACACAAGAGGATGCCCTGAAATATATGGAGCATCTTGAACTCCCGACACTGACGGACACAGACCTCAAAGACCTGGAGGCACCCATCACACTGGACGAAGTCACGCAGGCACTGGCTAAATTGCGATCTGGGAAATCCCCTGGCCCGAGTGGCCATGTTCAAAATGTTGCCGCTGCCCAAGCTCCTCCTTGCGTTTCAAAACATATTTTACCCTCTCCCTCGAAGGGTGTTCAAGGACATCAACTCAGAAGTTCGCACATACCTTGGGCTTGGCAAATACCTAGGGTAGCACTGGCAACTCTACAGAAACACCAATACAGTGGGGGGATCTCGCTCCCTAACACGGAGGCCTATTACTGGGAAGAGCACCTGGTAGTCATCAACGACTGGTTTCATGCCCCGACTACACACCCCACATATGCATTGGAGAAGCACGTCATGGGTACTCACCCGCATAATCATTATTTATATGGAGGCAAAGGGAAGGGGAGGCTACTGCCGGCCACAAGACTCACATTAGTACTTTGGAACAGAGTAAATAAGACCATAGGTTGGGAGGAGAAACACACCAGGCAGACACCCATATGGCACTGTGCGTGGCTGCGAGAGCTGAATAAATTGAAGGGGTTTAAAAGGTGGGATGACATCGGAATCTCGACCCTAGTAGATGTAATAGCAAAGGGGACACTGAAGTCATTTCCAGCCTTGAGAGCAGAGTTTGGCCTCCTCCCCACGCAATATCTGAAATACGCCCAACTGAGACATGCATGGCAGGCTGAAGGGATCCCAGAAGACACACTCCCTGAATACGCACCCCTAGAGGGCCGCCTATTACAGGAGCAGATACCAGACAGAGCGGTGTCACTGACATACAGGACCCTTATGAATAACATGCCTGATGGCATGGGAACTCTTCGCAGCAAATGGGAAAGGGAGGGGGGAGAAATGGACGAAGTAGACTGGGACACTGTACTTATGCACCCAAGAGAGGTAGTATTAAATCCCGGTTGAGGCTCATACAGTTTAATGTCCTCCACAGGACCTACTTTAATAGGGTACGCCTACATAGAATGGGAAGGATAGGTGACACAAACTGTTTGAGGTGTGGCCAAGAAGGGGGAGACTTCTGTCATACAATTTGGTTGTGTCCGATGATACAGATTTACTGGGAGGGGATTCTGAAAGAACTAGGTGAAGTCCTGGAAGCATCCCTGCCAACTGACCCAAAACTAGTCCTGCTGGGTATGACCAATGACTTAGGGGCCCGATGTAGGTCGGTCGGTAACGGCTGAAAATTGGTATTTTCGGCCGTTACCGATCGGTAAATAGCTGATTGGTATGTATGGGGCATTATTTTACCGAATCAGTAAAATTACCGATTCGGTAATTTTACCGATTCGATAAAATAAAAAATCGGTAAATTTACCGAATCTGAGCCACCCATATGTGGGTGGGACTCTTCAGAGTCCCAGGAGCCTTACCGAATCGGTATTTTACCATCAAATCCAATTTGATGGTAAAATACCGATTCCGGTGTGCATGCACATGTGTGCATGCACACCTATGCCATGTGACAGGCTGACCTGCCCTTAGAGCATGTATGCTTGCCACATGGCACCCGAGCCTGTTTTGGGGGTGCTAGAGGGTGTCACAGTGACACCCCCTGCACCCTTGTGAAATTCGGTATTTACTGATTCGGTAAATACAGAATCGGTAATGCCCATTCATTCCTATGGGCTTCAAAGCCCATAGGAATGATTGGGCATTACCAATTCGGTGTTTACGGAATCGGTAAATACCAAAATCATCCGATTCGGTATTCCAGCACATCTGGAATACCTACATGTCGACCCCATAGATTTACCGATTTTTAATTACTGAATCGGTAAAATTCGGTAATAAAAAATTGGTAAATCTATTTCACCTACATCTGGCCCATAGATCTCAATCGCCCGATAGTGCTCTTCCTGGTATTGGCCCTGGTGGTGGCTAAAAGAGATGTGGCGAAGTACTGGGGAGCGGCTACGATACCGCAGATAGAGGAATGGCGAAGAGGCCTGGATCTATATATGGCAGCCGAGAGGGTCACATACAAAGCAAGGGGTTGCCCTAAAAAATTTGGCAGAGTTTAGAGTAAATGGGGGAAATATTGTGGACTTGATTGGGGTCTATAAGAAGAGAGGGGGGAGGAAGAGACACCCAAAGGCAAAGGGATGCCAAAGGCATGCGGACAGAAAAAGACAGATTGGATTACAGACAAGGTTAAAGGCTCGGTGTGGGAAGAATAGTGAAATATTGTTTTTAATGGTGTGGCCGGGGGGGGGGGGTGGAGGGGTGGAGGTCGGGAAATGTTGACCAGTAATGACATTTCTGTTTTGTTGCAACATGAAAAAATGCAAATAAAAATGTAAAAAAAAAAAAAGAATACCCACGGCAGTAAACAGAGGTTTCATACAGTAGGAAAATTCTGCCGCACAGGATTCATAGAGCTTTTCATAAAAAAGAGTCAGAGTTACTTGGGCCCATTTAAGGCGTCGCCTACCATCGGTCAACTTCACGGTGCCTGGAGCTATAACCGAGTCCTTCCTTTTCAATATACTCCCTCCCAAGCACATACACACAGGATTACGATCACTAAACGCACTCACTAATATTGCGAAGCCCACTAAAAGGGGCTGAACGCTTGTAGAGATCAAAATGTGGTCTATAAAAGATCCACCACTGTGACCTTTGAAAGATGGGACCTTTTGTTTACTTGATGGTGATACAAAGCTCATGGATGAAAACAGGTAATATTCATTGAGCAAATCGTTAAGAACATCTCCCTGTGGAGAGTGCTCAAAGTGAAGGCCTTGGATCCTTGGACATCCCAAATCGCCCATGTTAGTGGATTCAGGATCCCCACACGGGTGAACATTAAAATCACCTACAATCATAAGGCTATTTCTAAAAGGGCCACAATACTGCTTAACAAAGTTGTCCAGCTGGGTTATCTTACATGCCCCTTGTTTGTGTACTGCGTTATAAAAATGATCAAGCACAAACTAAGGTTTCTTTGCCCTAAAATGATTGCCTGAAAATCACTATAAGCAGAGGAAATAACCTTAAACTTACATTTCAGGGACAAAGAAATAAAAATAACCAAACCACCCCTTGCTCTCCCACTAGATGCTGGGGTTGCAGGAACAAAAAAAGCTTTATACCCCTCCAAAAAAAGATTACAATTAACCAACCAAGTCTCCTCGAGGCAAATGACTAACAAACTGCACCCATAATGGGTCTGCAACCTTCTCTGCTAACCCAGCGATATTCCAGGACAACACGTTATAATCCAGGGTCTTAGGTTGGTCCTCAGGGGGAACAATATATGGATCCTGCGGTGGGGCAACAGGTAGTATTCCTGGCAACTCCTGTTCCGTTGGCCCATCGCCTATTATGACCTCCAATTACTCTGCATTTGATAACACTGTAGGTGTTTCAGTTGGAAGCCCATTATCCGACAAGACTAAATCAACAGGCACACACGTCTGGGCTATTTGATCCAAGGGAACTTCATTATTGCTCAACCATTCAGCCCTGAGGGAACTGCAAATCTATTTTGCCCCAGAGCAAAGGAGGAAAGATGACATTCACCCCAAGGATTATCCCTTTCAACCCAAGGGGTTAAAAATACCAGTCCTACACTGTTCCACAGGCATATGGGGCCAAGTACAATGCTCTAAATTCAGATTATTCTGTCTAGGGTTCTCCACCTTGTAAAAGAATCCCAAGGGCAGTATCTGAATACCTTGGCCCCTATATGCCAGGCCAGCATTGACCTCCCTGAAAATTCTCTCTACGGGCAGTGGGTTGCTAAAATTCACCACAATACCATCCCCCCTACTTGTTTTCCTGGAACTTCCCAACCAGGCAACACGACGGACCATAATGATGTTATGTACCGTGGTTGGACCTGCAACAGTATTGCGAGACAGCCAGTGAGTTACCTTATTTTTAAGTTGGGCGTAATCCTCCTTTGTTCCAACTGGGAGAGGAGGCACATTCCCTAGAATTGCGACCAGCGGGATTGATTGTGGGGATAAATCAATAACTGGTAAGTTCTGTGGTACATCATTGGTGTAATCCTGCGACATGCCCCCTTTCTTTCCCACAACATTAAGAACTACACCAGGTGTCTCTGCTACATGAATTCCGTCTATTGGCAAACAATCAGAAGTCTTATCATTCCGCCCCCCAGCACTACTAGTAATCAAATCTATGACCGATGGAGCACGATTATTTAATTGACGGGGGGCTCCAACCTTCCCCTCAACAGGCGCCATCGATAATTCAATATTTGAAACAGAAGGGGCTGCTGCTGCTGTGCAACTACGGTTTGAAAGGATTGTATAATATTGTGCTGATCTGCTATACTTTTCTCAATATTATGTAGTTTGATCATGATTGGCCGTAATTTATCATCCTGTATGCTGTATAGGGTAGATTTAAACACTTCTATTAATGGGAGATCAAGCCCAGGCAGGACTGCCCCCGTAAGTGATGCTGGTATCGATGGTACAATAGATTTAGACTTTTTCGCTTGATTGCCCATTTCTTTTCCTTTTTTCTTAGTGCTACCAGTAGGGCAACGTGCCCCCCCAATTGTTGCAGTGAATTAAAGTTACTAGCAACCTTAGTAATACTGCGAGTGGTAACGGTCTGACTTTTTTCCACACCCTTTCTGACAAAATCTGGGGGGACAACCCCCTGATTATTTATCACCGTAACAACGGGAGATAGGGGTGTAGCTAAAATGTCCTGCTGGGCCTCCAAAACTGGGGAAAGCACACCTGAATCAGGGATACCATTTCCCCAACCCCTGTGTAGAAATAGTCCTCACAGTTTCATCTGTACAATTAATTGATTAAATTATATCCCCCTCCAGAAGCGCTAAAGAGCCATCAGTCGGTGATCTACAAAGACGTCTGTTTACCAGTTCAATCTACCTATCTATCACCGTAGCAGCTCTGGTCAGGAAGGCGTCCATAGTGGTCACGGTTACTCTTGCGTTACCCAGAACCCCATCATGATTTGCCTCCCCATAATTGGTGCACAACAATAGTGACCTCTGCTTAACTTGAATAAATAATACCCCAAGAATAAGTATCATACAACAATTTTGTCAATAGACTCCCTCAGGAAAAGGCTACTAAATAAAAGCGGTAAATGTATCCAGTATCTAGCAGTTATAACTCAAAGTCACCGTGTAAAAAGGTCCAAGAACACTAACCAAGTCTTTAGGGGCACCGCTGCAGCGTTGAAAAGGGGGTGGCCCCGCCCTGCCTCCTCCTGCCAAACAGTTATAAAATTAAAAATATGTAAACACATACAGTTTGCAAAATGATACACAACCCCTCTCAACAGGGTCTATCAATAAATCACAGTGAAACCCCGCTAGGGTTTGTCATATTAGGTTGCCAACTTCAAAACCCTTGCCTACTACAGTACTGTGTACGATTCCATGAAACAAAATACCTATCTGTAGGTTTTATTATAGAGTACATAATGCATTAAACATATGCTTTTTATAATACATACTTCAGACCTAATACCTTTGTTGAGGTCTTTCATAATAAACAGATCAGGCCTACAGCCATGATCATTAGCTTGCCACCATGAACAACTCAGTTCTGCTGTATCGTGTTTAAACATTGCCACAAGCCAAAATATGCAATACATGCAGTCATTTTCGTGAAAGTACAAAAAAATTGGTTTTAGCAAATCCTGTACTCAGCTGGCTAACAAGTGAGTGGAGCCAAGACTCTCTCAGTAGTACTCTGAAAGCTCTTTTTGTTGCTCAAATAAGGTCGAGTAACATTTGCACTACCAAGCCAGACCTAAAAAGCCATGCAGTTTAATGCCTGCCCTCATCCTACTTGTGCTGCAGCAGCAGAAAACACCATAAATGATCTACGTATATAAAACATTTCATGGCATTACATTGTTGGGCATGGCCCTGAAAGTTCATGCTTAGGCAGTTGAATAAATTAACAAAATGTTTGCCTGTTGAGGCTTTGCTGTCTTTGCTCACTGCTGGATCATGCTTGGAGTAATAAGTGACATGCTCCAGACATGAGGATTCTCAAATTCCACCACATTCTTCCTCACCTTTCTGATGTCAAAGGGTCCCATCAATTTTGAAAACCAGTTCTTTACAAACCTTGGTTTCTTCACCAAGGCAAATTCACCAACAATCCAAGGTACAGTTTTCACACACTTCTTTTGATTATACTTATCCCCATATCTGCTTTGTTATGTCTTCCTCAAGGCCTTATCTTGAGCTTTACAGTTGTTTAGATAAACTGCATCATATTGAAACGAAATGAAATTAAATGAAAAATACACCTGTTAAGCGCATGGCTACCCAGAGGCATCCCAGCGCTGGTAACGGCACATAGTTTAGAATCAACCAGGCTAGGGGAAGAGCCAGGTTTTTAACAGTTTGCGAAAGGCAAGATGGTTAAGTTCCTTGCGCAGATGAAGACAGAGAGAATTTCAGAGCTTAGCAGCATTGTAAGGCAACAGATGACCCCCGCTTCTAGCTTTACTAATCCTAGGAACTACGGCAAGGTGTAGGGCATCAGAGCGAAGGCATCTGTTAGCACGGTAGGGGCGAACAATAGAGTGATTAATGGGAGGGCCAATTCCGTTTAACTTCTTGTGAGCAATACACATAGCCGTGAAAGTGACTGTCTTCCTGATAGGGAGCCAGTAGAGGGATTTCAAAGCAGGTTTTGCCAATTGGTATTTCGGGATATCCGAAAGAATTCTGGCAGCCCAATTATGTACCGTCTGGAGTTGTGAGAAGGTTGCGCATGGGGACCCTAAATAAAGGGCATTACCATGGTCTAGATGCAATAGAACGAGTGCCTGGACCATGAGCTACCTTGCCTGAAAGGGGAGGAGGGGGAGAACTTTGCGAAGCATCTTTAAGATGCCATAGCACGTGGCCACCACATGGCGTGCCTGAAAAAGTCAAATCTTAATCCAGCCAGATACCATGGCTTTTTATCTGGGTCTTGGGGTCCAGTACAGGGCCCAAAATTGCTGGCCACATTGTGTTGGGATTGAAGGGGGACGAGTTCCCCAAGATTATCATCTTGTTTTTCTCCATTTAGTTTCAAAAAGGTGTTATTCATCCATTTGGCTTCCTCTACCAAGCAAAGCCTGAGGCTGGAAGAGAAATTATCCACTTGGTTAAGTCCCATTACAAGTTGCATATCATCTGCATAGCTCCCTATGTGTACCCCAAAAAGGCAGCACACTCTCTGCTAACGGCTCAAATAAATGTTAAACAAGGTGGGACTCAGGGATGATCCCTGGGGAACTCCGCAGCAGAGAGGCAATTGTTTTGAGGCCACATCGGCATTGAAGACCTGGAAAGATCTATCATCCAGGAAGAATTACAGCAATTTCAGCACAACCCGGTCACCCCCAGGCTTATAAGTCTGTGGACCAAGATTTGGTTGTTGACCGTGTCAAAGGCTGCTCTGAGGTCCAGGAGGCTAACCACAGCAGTACCTTCAGAGTCGAGGATTTTTGCAGACTCTTCGACTGCAGAAAGCAATGCTGTTTCTGTGCCTTGGAGTGGTCGGAAGCCAGTCTGTGACAGGTGAAGGAGTTTGTCAGTCTTCAGGAAGGCAGACAGCACTGAGTTCACATATTTTTGGCGATTTTGTTGATCGCTGGGAGAAGTGAGTTTGGACGAAAATTTCCCAAGTAATCAGGGTCAAGGCTGGGCATTTTTAGGAGTGCCTTCACCGTTGCTTTCTTCCATGGAGGGGGAACCTTTCCAGAAGCAAGTGAGGTGTTGATTGACTCCAGTATAATGGGGGAGATGGTTCCAGCAGCTTGTTTCAGAATATTAAGAGGTGCTGGATCTATAGGCTACCCGCTTTTCACCTGTGCTGAGATGCTGTCAAGCGCCTCAGGGTCCATCAGGGGGAATGCCTCCAGATAAGATTCTGTGCAATGAGGACAGATGTCCAGTGTTAGGTCATCTACCAAGGAGAATGATGTCATGAGTCATCCCTGATCATGAATACCATAATTCATCCAAGCAGGATTCAACGTAGTATTCCCTACTCTTAGAATTTGGTCTCTAGTTGGCAAAGGTATGTACATTGTCCAAGTAGGGACCATAATCCTAGTCAAGGTAAGTCACAACACAACACAAATTATCACACATTCACCTTTTTGTAGCATGGCACAGAGCAGGGAGGCTTAACTTAGAAGGCAATGTGTACAGTATTTGTGCAACACAGTGAAAACTCCACTAAAAAAATCCACAACAGTACGGTAAGATAGAGACTCTGAGTACAATAAGAAAAACAAATTATAATAAAATGTGTAAAAGTTGAGAAATTACATTTTGAAGAAATAAATGCAGTAAAACGCTTAGAAGCAATTAGCATTAAAAAGGTTACTTTAGGTCACGCTGGACCGGGGCAAAGTCAAAGTTCGGGACGGCTGTGAAGGAGCACCATAGGACAATAACTATTGAAGTGTAAGTGTCAGCCCCTTCCATTCCTCTCTGCCCAGGAAGACCCATCAGAAGGCAGATAAAATGCAGATGAGTGCTCAAAATGCAGATGAACCTCACCCTCCTGTGTTTGTGGCTGTCTGGAGGGAATAAACAAAGGTTAGTTGTCACCCAACCCAGAAGTGTATTGGAGACAGGCTGTTAGGCATGAAAGATTTAAGAGCAAAATTGCTCGCTCTGGGTATACCGGGGAACCTGTTGCGTATAATAATAGCATTGCACTCAGCCACTTGGACTCAAGTTTTGTTAGGAGGGTCCCAGGGACTATCAAGGAAAATTCCCACTAATAATGGCTTAAAGCAAGGTTGTCTATTAGCCCCGTTGCTCTTTTCACTTTATATAAATGATTTGCCGAGCCGGTTGGGGGAATGTAAGGGGGACCCTCCTCAACTGGGTGACCTAAAGTTAAGCAGTCTACTATATGCAGACGATGCTTTAATAATGGATCTAACTCCAATTGGACTTCAGAGGCGATTGACGGAACTGATTATGTACACTAAAGAAAACTTTTTAAAAATAAACATTTCAAAGAGCAAAGTGATGATTTTTAGATATAGTGGTTGTAAGGTGAGACCAAATTTGAAATGGTTTTTAGGAGACGAGAGAATGGAAATTGTAAAATTTTATCAGTACTTGGGAAAAATCTTCACAAATAGGTGCTCTGCTAAAAGACATATGGCCCACTGTAAAAGTAAAGCCATTTCGCAAGCAGCTGGTATTAATCGACTCTATCTGCAATGTGGAAAAAGACATTTCTCTCATACCATTGCGGTATATAAAATAAAGATTCCGCCCACATTAAATTATGCAATAGAAACTATTGAAGAAAGGGAGTGGGGTATATTTGAGAAGGTCGAAGGTAAAATTTGGCGCCAAATATGTAACTTAAATTCTTCTGCGCCCATTGCAGCACTTAGACTTGAATTCGGTCTTCTATCAACATATGTGCTCTCGATGGCAGCTTGCTTGCGGTGGTGTAATGCTTTGGTGAATGGGCAGGAGAATTTACTAAGGGCTGCATTGCACAAGGAAATTTTTGAAAATTTGTTAATGAAAAGTGTAATTTTTAGGAACTTTTTAAAATCGTTAAATATTTTTGAACTTGATTTGGAAAATGTACTCCGTCTAGATAAGTCATCCTTAAAGATTGTTATTAAAAAATCTATATACATGATCTCGTGCAAAAGAGATCAGCAGTCATGTACTATGAATGGAAGACTTGATTGCATTTCAGAGAGTTGTATTGTGAAAAAACCTCAGCCATACGTTTTTTGGAATGTGTATCATGGAGCACGTCGAGTGCTCCTTTTACTGAGACTGAACATTCTCCCACTAAGGATTGTGACAGGTGCCTGGGAAGGTATTCCTAAAACTGAAAGATTTTGTAGTCTATGTAATGGTGGTGTACAAGACCTTAATCATGTTTTAATTATATGTCCGGCACTCCATGTTGTCCGTCGCAAATACTTAAGGCTTGGTTTTCTTCAGTATAATATCTCTACAGCAGTACAGGCTCGTAATTTCCTCATGTCCCCTCCGTCTGAATTGATGTGCTATAAAATATTCTGTTTTTTTAAAGAATTTTTAAATGTCTATTGAAATTGGTATGGGTTGTGAGAAGTTCGGGATCTTTAAGGAATGTTCATGTTTATCTAATCAATTTTTAAGTTGACTTATTTCGAAGCACTATAGACACTTTAAAAGACCCGTAAGAGTAATATTTTAATCATGCCCACACTACTGTTACAGTATCTGTAATAATGATGTTATATTTTGTTAGATGTTTTTTTTTTTTTATGATGTATTTTTAACTCTTCTTCTTTTCCTTTTGATGCGCTTGCACTTATTCATGGTTTTCTCTTTTTAATGGTCTCTTACAAAGCAAATCATATATTGACATTTTGGGACTCTTGAAATTGTTTTTTCTGGTGATAAGTGTACTTGTTCCGTTAAAATCAAGGTTAATGCTATATCATGCCCCTTATTGTGACACTATAGATTAGTAATAATTGCTATATAAGTAAGGAAAACTGTGGGGAAAAAAAAAAAAAAAAAAAAAAAAAAAAGTTTTCGTTCTTTTTGTAATGGTGTCTTTGATATTAACTTCTTGGTATTAATAAGTGTAATTCTGAGAAAGATTTTTAACTAATATGATGTGTATAAGCTGATTTATATTCTGTATTTTATGTGGAATTCCTTGGAATTCCAAATCATAAATAAAAACTTTGACTATGATTTAAGAGCAGAGAAAAGTTTGCTTTCAAAAAGTGGCATTTCAAAAACAGTAATATTAAATCCAACTTCATAAGTAAAGAGGATTAATCAAGACCATTCCACACAAATAAGATACTCCTCTGTGAGCAGGTATTACAGCTTAAAAATGTATTAAGGAATTCACAATGCTTGCCTATGAGAGGAGTAGGCCTCACAGTAGTGAAAAGTGAAACAGGCTGTTTGTCCTTACAAGGAAATGTAAAGCATAAAAGCACATGCCCTGTGTTTTACTTACATAGCACCCTGCTTTTGATTTACCAAGGGCCTTCTTTAGGAGTGACTTGTATGTAATAAAAGGGGAGTTTAAGGCTTGGCAAGTAGTTTCAAGTGCCATGTCAAAGAGGTAGAAAACTGCACACACAGGTCCTGCAATGGCAGGCCTGAGACAGGCTTGAAAGGCTACTTGTGTGGGTGGCACAAGCAGTGCTGCAGGCCCAGTAGTAACATTTAAATTACAGACCCTGTGTATATGGTATACTACTTTACAAGGGACTTGCAGGTAAATTAAATATACCAAACAGGTGTAAGTTAATCATAACATGTTTAAGGTAGAGATCACATGCACTTTAGCACTGCTTAGTTGAGGAAAAGTGCTCAGAGTCCTAAATCCAGCAAAAACTAGTACAGAAAAATAGAAGAAGGCAGGCAAAAAGTTGGGGGAAAATAACCCTAAGGCTGTCTGGTGTAACACCCACTCTTTCTCTCACCCAGAAGAAAGTAGATTTGAGATTTATTAAGTTGGGAGTATTGTGGTGCACCCACCACAACTCATCCAAACCTTTGGCCAAAGACAACTTAAAATCTACTCCTTTTGGCACACTTGACTTGACCAATCTGTTCACATGCTCCACCATAACCTTGGCTTGAGGAGAATTCTGTGCCGTTTTGAGATGTACACTTTAAAATTTCCTGCCTCTCTAGAGATGTCAGTTAAACTCTATTAACAGTCACTACGTAACTGGGTATACCTTGCATAGTGAATTTTTCTTTAAAGATTTGACCACCACTCTGATATCCAAAGATTTCACACATTTAGTGACTACCAATTTAGACATATAGTCTATCAATAGTATGACGCAGCATTCATTCTCAGGTAAAAGATGGAAAGGACCAGCAAAATCAAACCCAAGTTCTTTCCAAGTTTCACTCACAATAGTGACAGGAGAGAAGGGATGCATTAACAACTATCTTATTCTTATCATTCTTGGCACATGGACGACAATCCTTAACCGCTCCTTCAATTTGGCAGTCTAATCCTGGCCACTAGTATAGTTCCCTTACCCTGGCAGGACTTCTTCCTAGATAACCATCATTTTCCAAATGTATCACATTTTCTCTCAGAACTTTGGGAGGAATGACTCTCCAACCCAAGAACAACTCATATCCTGTAAAATTCAACTCTTCCCTAACATTCCAGGAATCCAAAAGAAGTTTCAAGAGTTTTATATTCTGGCCAACCATTCATATTGAACTCTTTAATAAATTGGGCTTCAGTGTTCTAATGTTTTGCTACCCTACTCTCCACCTTAGAATGGCACTTTCACAGACCCAATTGACTTGACATAAAACCTGGTAATCCTGGACACTGACCTTGCTATTGATGGGAAGTCTGTATGAACAGTCTGCAACATTGTCTTTGTCGCCAGAGAAGTGTTCAACATAAACATTAAAATCACTCACACAACTTATACACATCTTTTGATCCTAATGATGACCTCACAATTTTTCTTCATGGCAAACAATTGTGTCAATGGTCTGTGGTCAGAGCAACTACAAAGGGTAAACCCCACATATAAAAAATGTTTTTAGCCCATACACACAATAGTGCATCCCTTTCTATTACTGAGTACCATTCTTTGGCAACTGTAAGTGAACGTGAAGCGAATGCAGCAACTTTCTCTTCACTACCATCAACCTATGACAACACAGATCATAGAACTTTGAGGCTAGCATCAGTGGTCAAAAAGATGTTTTCTTCACATAAAAAAAACCCAGGGTGGGCATTTTGCAAATGCCCTTCTTCGTGGTGTTAAAGGTGTAATCACAGTATTGTGTCCAAGAAAATCAGTTACCTTTCTTAAGTAGGAACCTAATGGGTCGAGCAAAACTCGAAACATTTTTAACAAACCTGGTGTAGAATTCCGCTGTTCCTACAAAACATCTCACCTGATCTCTATCCTGTGGAGAAGGATATTTCAAGAAGGAATCAGCCAATTCAGATTTAGGTTTGAGCCCCTCAGCTGATATGGTGTGTCCTAAATATGATACTGAAGTCACCCAGCATTTGCATTTTACCTTTCTTAGTGTAAGCTCTGCCAACGTTAATAGTACTGTCTTCAATGTAGCATAATGTTCATCATGTTCCTACCATAACTTAGGATATAATCCTGAAAGAACAATATGTTCAACACACACTCCAATAATTTTTTCAGTACCGTTTGAAACAAGCAGCAGCCAATGTCAAACCAAATGGCATTCGGACTAATTGATAGGCACCAAGAGAGGTAACAAAATTAGTAATGTGGCTTAATTCATCATGCAATTTAACTTGGTGGTACACCAATGATAGGTCCATCAGATTAATGACACTAACAACCCAAGCATCATCAAGATGTAAAGAAAGAGGTTGGCGATCAACCCAGATATGTCTACGTCCCTGGGATCCACACACATACCGATCTGACTTTCTCTGTCCTTAGGTGCCAACCACTCAGAGGACTCTATTTCCTCTATAATACCCTCTACTGTTAATACTCTAATTTTTTTTAATCTCCTCTTTGAGAGGCTCCAACATGAGAATTTGGGACTTTCCTGACCTAATGTACACAGGGTGATGCATCACTCTTCAATATCATTTTTTGCTCAAAGGGGCATATTCTCAAGCACTTATTGCCGAGTTAATGGCACTTTATCACAACCAATAATAACACATTTTGGAAACTGCACATTGATGATATTTTTCTCATCTGGAGAGGTGAGGCCAGTACCATAAGTGATTTTCACACATGGTTGAATGATTTTCTCAACTTCACAGTGGAGTTTAGTAAAGACAGTTTGCCGTTCTTAAAACCTTCAAGTTTTTCCATCTACTAGAGGCCTGGAAAGTGAACTCTGCACGAAATCAATGGCAAGGAATTATTTGCTGACATTCAAGAGTTTCCACCCCAGGTCGCTTCCTGAAAACTTACCATTTGGGTAATTCCTCCGTATTCGGAGGAACTGCTACTCATAAGAAAACTATGAACACCATGCAAGCACTCTGTCTCAGACTCTGCATGAGAGGAACTATCCCAAAAAATGGATACGTCAGTCATACAAACGAGCATGGAATAACAACTGTGAAGCACTTTTAGAACCATCGGGACCTAAACCCCTGATGACAAGACTCACATGTGTCAAAACCTTTAGCACAGTGTCCAACAAGAGCCAGAAGTGTGTGCATAAACACTGACGCATTCTAAATGTGGGAAAAGATACAATACCACTTCCATTGTTCTCTTTGAGGAGGAGCTTCAATTTACATGACAGTTTGGTACATACTAGACGGAGATTTGAAATATCAAACAAACAAGAGACTTTATGGAATTTACCAGCTGTCCAAGGTCATCATCTCTGTGGCACCTGTGCAGCTTGTCCCCAAACCAGACATACAACAGAGGAGGACATAGAAACTGATAGGCCATGGAGGCAGTTGAAACATACGAACTGTAACAGTGAAAGAGTTATTTACTTGATAACCTGTCCATGCCAACTCAACTGCATTGGAATGAAGACCAGAAAGGTGAAACAACGCATTTTGGAACATGAAAGCATGATTCTGTGTAAAAAATAATCAACTAGATTGACAAATCATTTCCTGAATATGTAACATAAAGCCAATGACTTAACCTGGACGGTCCTTGAACAACATTTTGTCCCCCCCCCCCACATTGCTGATATATTCAAATTCCTTTTTAGGAAGGAGCAAAGATGGGCTATCAAGCTCCACAGTGACACTTGAGGTCTTATAATGACATTCTGTGGACATTGTTATAGTGAGACACAACATGTAATTAAGATTCATTGACACAGTAGGTTCAATTTACTCTATAGAAGTACTGAATCTGTAGTCTCTACATGAAAAAGCTATTACAATAGCACACAGCTCTCGTTGAATGTTTACAAGTCATGAGATTTGAATGGTATTAACGTATGAATATCTACAAGAGCGTGATTATAATACCTAACCCTCTTTATGTGGACTCAGTATCGAACTGTATTACTATCATTTGCAGTACACCACTAAGATATAAGCATGGCCTATCACCCGCATACTAACTCAATATTATTGAGGAGGGGCACTTGCTTAATTTCTATTAATTTTGATCATATAGTCCTAATGAGGTTAGACATCTCTCGTGAGAATGGTGTTTTTTAACTTTTGACATAAGTAGAAGTCTATTGTAACCATTAATGTGATTTCTCGTCTTTAGTAGATGGCTTGTGACTACAGTGCCCATGATTCCTGAGGTCATTGTGTAGTCTACTGATGCACGTCAAACTGAAAGGCTGCGGTTTATATTAACCAACCGTTATTAATAATAGCGAATACATCCTTTCTGATTATACCATATAAATTCAGGCTGTATGATTACTTTAGTATATGTTGGTTGCACCTATTAACATTATGAGGGTGATCTATTTTAGATTAAACTACATTTCCCAAGACTCGTAGGTCTTTGAGTAGTCCAAATATCGATGAGGGGTTTAGATAAATTACATTTCCCTTGAATCACAGCACATCTGCGTAGTTCATTACGGGTTACAATAAAGACTTAATGACGCACAAATACACGCGATGTGACCCAGAGGTAATGATACACAGCGGTTGCAATTTTACTAATCATGCAGGATATATAAGGCGCAAGATCTCTCCAGCCAGTTACCGCTCACGACAGCCAGAAGACAGTCCGGGGTACGGACGGAGAGGTCAGTAGAACGATGTGGCTCTGTAAAATTGAATGCTTGAGTTCCTAGGACTTTAGGGGTTTGCAAGTGATAATAACTTCTCGTATACATGGCACTGAGCGTGTTTTTTTTTCTGGAATTTATCTGCCTGCATCTTTTTAGATAACTCCGGCACATACTGAGGCTGACTTTAAACAGAAGAAGCTCATTTTAGTAAGCGATTCTATCCCTTGACAATAGTTTTAAAAAACATATTGTGTCTCAGTATTATTGGGTGTTCGATAACATTACTATCTAACCTGCTACAGTGAACCATCAGTATCCAAATTTCATAAAAGATGAGTACTCTTGTTTTATACTAATAATATTCACAAGATGCTTTTCAGTATGTTTTTGAATTAGTGGATCCTATACAGTCAAGTAAGTTTTATATGGTAGTGTCTGGTGTGAATTTTCAGAGTTAAGCTTGAATCTGTAAAAAACTGAGTTATGGTATACTTACAGGAACCTTAATTTCAGTTTTTCTTTTCTACAGAGTGGTGCCTCACGCTCTGAGCTGTTGTAAGTAGTGGTGAGGAGTCCACCCGTGCATATACAGGTAAAGAAATTATGTTTATAAAGAACTTTTTCAAATACAAATGGTACTTTGCCAATACTAGTAACATTGATAGCGGTATGGGTCTTTCTAGAACTTAGCACAGTTTAAGCAAATTACAATCATTTTCTTGACATGGAATAGTATGTCACAGGTGACACAACAATCCTGCAGATCCATCACAAAAGGGATCACAGGTGATTCTAGATTGTAATGTTCTGCTTACTTAGGTTAATCTTATTTTTGATTTAAACACACCAATTTGCCATAGCATTACCATCTAGGTCCCGAGGAAGGCCACGATCGAATATTGATCATCTTGGCTGAAACATATAGACCCTCTTTTGTAGACCAGTGCGCTCGACTATCTTTTTAGGTCGAGCTTGCACTGTTTTTAAGAATCAAAACCGAGAGTTGACCATTAACATTTCTTTTACTCTTAGGTTGTCAATTTTAACATCATGACATCACAATTGTTTCTGCACTGCAAACACTTACCTTGTAAAACAATGTTATGCTTCACAGATCTTAGCAAATCCGATCATTAGATCCCATTTAAAACATCTGTGAGCTCCTCCCTCATAGCGAGGGGGTTGCAGCCCTTGGTTGCACTAGGTTTTGTAACCAAGAGGAGATCCCAAATGATGAAGCATGCCACCTCGGTGGGTGATGGGATTCCATCCTCTTAAATAGGACTCCTTCCATGTTAACTTAGGATTGCTTGCTTTTTCTGACTGTGCTTAAAACGTCTTATTTTGGAGAATGTTTGACACCCACTGATTTTGTTGTTTTTTATGATAAATTAATCGCCCCATTCACAAGCTGGTGTTAACAGCCCATGTCACCAGTTTACCTGCGATAGTTGCAGCAAAAAACATTGCCACAGATGACCAGAGTAGGCGTTCCCGTGCCAGAACCCATAACAACAGCACTCCGCAGTATTCTCAACGACCAGCCAGATCAACGATTATAACCTAAAACAGGCGATAAGGCGCGTTAGCAGCAGGAAATTAACACCTGCTCTGACCCGGTGTAAAGTCAGATGGCATCCTACACCAGAAAAGAGAGACAAGGCCAGAGCCACACATGAAGGGCAACAGATGGCATGGAGCCACTAACCATGCAGATGGGAGCCCCAACAGGCCCACAACACCCACTGCCCCCTCAAGAACCCCCTTCGGACCAATGTCGAGGCAGTACAGACAAAGACAGCAACCCTCAGAAAACGCACCAACCTCACAGACCCAACACCAGAGAATACCATTGCCTACTACAGGCCCAAAGGGATAACAATCCTCCGCATCCTGACCACCATTGTCCAAAGGCTGACGGTACCAACACAGCAGACAACCAACATCCCACCTCAGACAATGCAGCTGGCTGAGCTGCATGCGTCGGCCCCTGGTACCCTCCAACCAACAACCACAAGAGTCGGAGGAGTCTCATAGCCAGCCCATACAAGTTCCACACAACGGTCGTTGGTGACCCCATCAGCTTGGTACACCACTATCTATACTTCCCCACACTGCGCAGGAACAGCTGGCGACCAAGCAAGGCATCCACGCCATAGCTGGCTTCCTGCATGTGTGATGGGGCAATTGACTGCACACATGTCCTACTTGTGCCCCCTGGCAACTGATGCACACTGTAACCGCAACAGAAAGCACACGTATTCCATCAATGTGCAGGCAATTGTGGATCACCCAGAAATCTTCTACAACGTCAACGCCAACCACCCAGGCAGTGTGCATGACCCCACATCTTCCCACAGTCCATCATCAACCAGCGCCACCAGGATGGCACCTAAGGAAATGCACTGCTTGTTGGCAAGTACCAAATTAACACACCACACACCTCAACTCCACAATCATGCAACGCACACCACTGGGAATGCACACATAACTAACTCACATACAACATGCCAAACAACATGTCCACCCACCAGACATGACAGCACAAATCACTGTGGGAACCTGGGACAGCCATGCACAGAAGCCATCAACAGCATGGCACCTCAGCCACACAACACCAGATTGTGTTGAGAGGTGGGGACCAGGCATGTGTGAAGGAGGCAAGTGGCCGATGAATGAGAATGTACACACTGCCAAGTGTGGCGTGGATGTGATGGCCAGGCTAAAGTATGCAGACCACACTCATATCCATGTTGACATACACTGCTGGTGTTAGGAGTGCAGTGGACAGTGGACGTAACCATGTCACCTCAGCCAGTGTGTACGATCGCAGAACTGTAGCTTGTTATGTCCCCACTGTAACCGTGACCGGAGTGGGCTGGCCAGGCGTATGCCAGGCCAGTGTATGGATGTGAATAAAAGGTGACTCGGGCGTGATCCTCTTCCGGAATGCCCTTTGTGTCTGCCAGGGTGTGTCCTCTCACCCCGCCATGAGGCCGACACCGTGAGCGGGGTTGCCTGTGATCCTGTGCGCCGGCTGCACCCCGGGACGCTAGTCCCCGAACCAGTCTTGCCCGCCCCTGCGCACCCTGGCATCAATGCCCACCTGCCGACTCCTGCGTGCGTCAAAGAGGGCCCACCACCACATGACGGTGCTCACTCCAAACCCGAGGCCCACAACCCAGGCAACCTGCTACGACTATCACGGCCTCCACGAGCAAGGCCCACAGTATTCCTTTCTCATTGACGTACTCTACCGGCTGACACAGCGGACTAGTAGGTCACACATTTGGAACTGAGTCTTGATTACACTATGGCAGAGGACGATGTTTATAGCTGACTTGAAGTCACTATACTCCATTCAATGTGGGTTGCCTCCAAGTCTGTGCATAGCATTCCAACAAGACAAGTCTGTGGGCCACTGCTGACCGCTGCCTCTGGCCTACTCTGCGGTCAAGTAGGTCACACATTTGGAACTAAGTCTTGATTTAGCAATGGCGGAGTTCATATCATTGTACCAGCATCATTGCAGACTGCATCCCCTCTCAGCCCCGGTGACACTAAGTCTGTTCCCCGACATTGAAAGACAATCTCTGATTGAACTACGGTGGCATCTGAGTAAATGTACTGGGGGGTTGTCTTCATCCTCATGTAGCTGATACCGAACTGTTGGTGGAAACGAGGCTGTAGCACTCTACTCCTCCACTTGACGCTTCCGGACGGCTTATGCCCTCTGCATCAAGCCCTGGAGAACACCTTCCACTGTCCCCTGCAAACCTCCGCTACATTCACCTCGGACATCGATGAGGACCCGCTCAGTCCAGGTGGCCCTGCCTCAGTGTACCGCAAGGCACTGTCCCGTGGCAGGGTGCCTGTGCCGGCAGCTCTGCATCCGGGGTCACTAACTCTGTGCTGGTCAAGTCAGGGACCCTTTCTTCTGAGATGTTGGATGGCGTCTGAGACGATGGCCTTGGGGTCATCGACGCCATGTGTATGTGGCCCTGCGCTGTCTGCTGCCTCCGGCCTCAACTGTGGCCCACCAGGGCTCACACATCAAATTGAGTCCAGACCTGCTCAGACGTCGCATCACTGCAGGAGGCACCCACCACTACAGCCAGGTCCACCTCCAACCACCAAATGCTAGTGTTGAAACGGTCCTACTGGCAGACTAACTGAGTTGCTCACACTTTTCGTGGATGCCATCATCTGTCTGATACCCTGCTCAGCATTCCAGGTGCCGTTTACTCAGTGCACCACGAGTCATCGTCCATTACTGCAGCTGCATCAGGAATATCCCAAAGGGAACCAATCCTAGACATTTGTTTCACATGAGCGAGCTCAGCTCTAGTGCCCCACCCTCAGTGCACTGCAGCTCACAGACACTTCTGTTTGTTCATTGGGTGGCCTCTGTACTTGCTCCGGCTACCACCATAATGTACCGCTGTTGTCTCTGTAATGCTGGTGTTTATTGTTTCCGTCTACATAGTGTTCACTGTTCAAGTTGTTGGCAGCACCAACTACTCCATGAGGGCTGGCTTACACTCACCCCACACACGTCCAGTACAGGCATCACTGTACTACGGATGCATGTCCCCGTAGCCAGTTCCACATACTATCTGCATGTGTCCGTGTGGTCATGATGTGTGCATGAGGGCCAATGCCCTACAACATGACATTGGGCTGTGTACAGCAGACCCAGCCATGACCTCGCAGGCAGTTTGTTAGTGCTTGGACATGTAGCTTTGTCGTCAGCCACTCCTTATGTAAGGGGAGTGTACTGGACCATCGTACGGAGGTCCAGCGTGGGTGTGTGAATGGTAATTACAGGGCTATGGGCGTGGTTCGGTACAGGAAATGTGTAAATGCATGCGTCTCAGTCGCAGTGTGGGTCTCCTTTGTGCAAGACCCTGATGGTCTTGGAGACCCCGAATGTAATGTTATTCAGCTTCCATGAGACCTGACCCCACCTGCACCTGTTTGGCCAAGTCCTTTTGGCATTCTGGCACCTGGCATTTGAATGCAATGTGTACCTGGGTGGTGTGTTGGGGGCCAGCCATGCTTCCGGGTGCTTCCTGCTGTGTGGTCTGTGCAGGGGCTGAGTTCTCCTCTATGTAGCTTGTCTGCCCTGGCGGTGGGTTACCTGGGATGTCCATGAGCTGTTGTAGGGCACCGGTGTCAAAGGTGTGGTGGTCCTCAGCATCACTGATGGGTTGTCTGGTCTGGTCTTCTGGAGGTGTTGTTTGTCCCTCTGCAATGTGAATGGGAGATGTATGTTGACCTTGCGTTGACATGTATGTTTGCGCATTGTTCTTGTTGACATGCAGACTGTATGACATTGTACATGGTGACTATTTGGGCGGTGTTGCCAATTTGATGCAGGACAGTGGAATTTTGGACTAAGTGACGGATATGAGGTTGTACACGTATGTATGAATCTAACAGTTTCCTGCCCTTTTTGTATTGTGTTTAGCCTGTTTCTACGCATGAGCGGACCCAGTTGTGTCCCCTGTTCAGCAATGTCGTGGGATGGGCTGTGATTGCAATATGTGTGTGCTGCAGTGTGCCATAGGGATCAGGGACATGATCCAGGGTCATTATGGGTGTGCAGTGTGCTACACATCATTGTGCATGTGTGCCATTGTCCCCGTCTCCCCCATCCCCCAGTCCCTAGTTGTTGCTCACCCTGTTAATGTTGAGTCAGGTCCTCTCGAGCTGTGTCAGGACTCCCACCTCCTTGCTATGGTGCCACACTGATGACTGAGGCCTCCGTTTCCTCCAGCTTCTCCTGTGGCGTAGGACTCCCACCTCCTGTCGCCAGTGCTGTCTTCCTGTTGGCAGTGAGTTTGTGCTTGGTGTGGCTTTTCACATCATGCCAGCGCCTCTTGCCCTCCTCGACACTTCGACTGCATTCACGTTAGTCTCATTGTGGGTCAGTTGATGGTTGTGTACTGTCACCTCCATGATGCAGACCTGGTTTTGCTGAGGACTGCACCCCTTCTTCCTCATCCTCTTCTCCTTGGCCTTCCCCGGCCCTGGGGTTCCTTGCTGGTGGTTTGGGGGCCTTGTGGGGTTGGCATTGGCCTCTTCACTGGGTCCGGGTGCCTCCATGTTGCTACGCACTTTGGATTGTTTGTGGTGTGTTGTTTTGTAGCTTTTATAGTGCATTTTCCTGCCAGACTTGTGGGATTTGCAGGCCTACCACTGGTTATTGCTGCTTTTTGTATCATGAATGGCCTCGTCACAACTGTTTTTGTGTTCGTTTTTCGCATTTTTGTGGCATGGCGTTGATTTTAACACGGTCATTTGACTCTTTATCTGGAGACTATCACATGGTACTGCTGTGTTGTGAATCCTTAGTTAACAGAGCGTAACTTTCCCGTGATAGACTGTGATGTTGAGAGTTACGTTAAGTTACTTTTGCGATGGTTATCACACGTTCTTGAGTATATGCCCCAAACTTTTTGAGAAGGCCCAATGTCTCACAAAATAGCTTAAGAAACTGTAGTGGTATATCCTCATGCCCATTTGACATAGTCATAACTTGTTGCAAGGCATTAGTATTAAGCATGATGTCCATGTCTTGCTGGTGGCACCATCCCAATAAGATGTCTCCGTTTGACCACATATACTTTCCCAATAATTTCTTTTTCACTGAATTTTATTTTCATTACTATGTATCCTAAAACATAAATTCTGGAACCACCATAACTCACAGTCTTTGTCTGATGGAAGAAGGGAAATGCATTTATTGCCAAATACTTCTTCTCAATTCTTATCACCCACGATGGTGTAAGGCGACTCTCGGTTCACTAATGCCACTATTTTATTGCCCTTGAAGGTGAAGGAATGCTCCAGCATGACAATGGGTTCCCCATTTACATCACTTGGATTTGCCATAACATTCAGTACCAGCTTGATTAACTTGTGATCCAACTCACTGGACCTTCTCACTTTTACAAACCACAGGCATAATAGTACCAGTTCCCACACTTCCTGCACACAGGGTTTTTGTAACTTTGGGGTCTATTTGCAGCATGACCATGATTCCCACAGTGGGGGTGTTTAATTCTGGTATTTTTTGGTCTCTGTTACTCAACAATTGTCTCCCATATGATCTAAACTTAGACACTATATCAAACTGGCTAGAGACCTACTATTGGTTGGTTCTGTTGCTGGATTAGTACTTATAGAAGATACAGCATTACACACTTCCTGCACCATAAAACTGGTGCTGTCCATGGCAATCACTGCCCTAAGTTCAGGATTTTTCAAAATAATTTTTTTCTTAAACTCACATTGTTTGTGCAGCACATTAACTGATCCCTAATTAGAGAGTTAGCTAGAAGGTCAAAATCACAAGTGCTTGACAAGATCCTTAAGCATGCATCTTAATTCCCCACACTTTCATTCTTCCCTTGCACTCTCAGAAAGAATTTGTGATGTTCTAATTCCACATTGTTCCTGTATTCAGTGTTTCTCAAGTCTGTAAACAGACATTTAATATACATCTCTAGGATCACTTCCTGAATTTCCTACAAGTATTGTCTTCAAATTGCCGTAGATGGTCCACCCCTCTACACCCAAGTTGTGCAAAAGATCACCTTTTTCCCTTGCTGTAGAGAATGTTTCACTCCTGTTTGCTGTAAGGTATGAATCAGGAAGTGTTTCCATCTTTTCAAGGGCAGAAGATGTTCTCCCTTCTCCGACAGAAAAACTAGTGTTGGTGGTAAATTATTATTTGTCATTCTATTTACAAATCAAAGGATGAGAGGTATGACTAAGTAGTTTAATTGATTTTCCTACACATTTACAGTGACTACCAATGACTCACAGTATACAACTGTTAACTTCATGCACACACAGCAGCTACTGTATAGCAAGAAACACCAATCTGTCAAAGTACTTGGCAATCCAGGGTTGCAGATCCTCCCATCAAAGTTTGAAAATTCCTTAGTGAAACATCCAAATATGCAGTGTCCCACTCCACTTGACGTGTGCAGATTTGCCCAGATGATTTTTCAAATAAATTCCTCTCATGTAGCGTGATCAATGGTCACCTAATCCTAAAAGGTGTAACTCCCAAGCTTATGAAGCATGAAGAAATAATTCAAAATGAGGAAAGAGATTTGCGCTGTATGGCCGATCCAAGATGGGGCATATAAGAGCAATGAAGCACTTAACTCAAGATGGCGCTGGCGTCCCCAATTCAAAATGGTGTCACTCCTCTTCATGTCACATTTCAATGCAGTTGCAGCATCCTCCCCAGTCTGGGTACTCTTCAATGACTACACCACATACAGGACTTAGTATAACACGTCTTTATTCATCTGCATGTGACCGCAAACTCAACATTCTAAACTTGCATTCACCTCGCAACACTCAAATGTTTACGTCACAGTTCCACAGAGCCCATCAGAAGTCTGTCATTGCTAACTCACACTCACTCCAAGATGGCACCCTGCAATTTTTTATGGTGCGCCCAAATTAAAATGTCACCTCTCCTCCTCACGCCAGAATGACATTGCTTTTTTACCATTACCACAGAAACCCTCAAAATGGCTCCGCTTCTCCTCACATCCAATTGCCCTCACTTATTTAGCATTGCCATGGCAATTCTCGATCTGGCCTGCTTTGCTGCGCCACTTCCAGATGCCAGCCCCAATGGGGGCCGAAAGCTGCCAGCTGTGTGCTCCAGATGAAAAATTTTAAACTGCCTCCTGTAACCACCGTACGCACCATAAGGTCCATGCAACTCATGTACATATCTTACGAAGTCTATCAACGTAGGTTCAAGAGAGATTGGTGATCATAACGCCTGTCTCCTCAATGGCAGTTGTTAACTTTTCTTGTAGTAATGAAGCTTCCAACCAGGTAAGTTTAGATTAATGTAGTAGATACGAGTAACACCAACCAACAGGAGTAGTTTCTCTCTCAGTGTTCACCTTCCAAATGTTAACCACTGGAGTTCCAGCTCCCACCACATTCTATTAATATATAGTCCCTTCTACAAGTTTGGAGCACATTCCAACCTGACTGGCACAGAAGACCATAACAAGTTCCTGTGCTTTAACTTTCAAAGCTGCAACCGTTCCTGCCTTCCCTTTGCGCTATTGATATGCCCTCAAAAAATTGGAAGGTGCTCTGGACATCCATTTGGCTATGAAATTATGTATTGAAGGTTATTAAACAAAGAAAATTGAACTCATAAAAAAGGAATTATTTTTTTTCTTAAAGCTGAAGAAATGCTCCTCATAGTGTGGGGGGTGGTGCTGTGCTGTTGTGCCTTCTATGTAGAAGAACCCCCCTCCTTCATCACTGCTGTTTGGGTATTACTCTAGTGAAGTACTGCAAGTTGACTGTAAGTTAAAAGTTCACTTTTTGCCGTGTATCTGAACTGGTGACTTTCAGAGTTTCCCACCAGTGCGGGGGGTGCGGATCGCACCGGGTGACACCCTCACATGGGTTGACACCATCTGGTTATGCTGTATAACACAGCTCTGCTCGAAGGTGAGGGCGAGTGTGTCTTCTGTGTCTATTTAAACGTATCCTCTCAGTGTCGCACGCACAAATGCAAAGCACATTTCATGAGTTATTTCAGTCACTTTGTGAAGAGCGAGAACTGTGAGGGGGCAACCATGGGAGGGTGGAGAAGGCAAGGAGGAAAGGGTTAAAAGAGCAGCACGCGGGGAGGGGGGTGCAGGCGGGGGAGGGGGGGTGCAGGCAGAGGGATGGTGCAGACAGAGAGGGAGATGGTGCAGGCAGAGGGTGAGATGGTGCAGGCAGAGGGGAGAGATGGTGCAGGCAGAGGGTGAGATGGTACAGGCAGAGGGAGAGATGGTGCACGCATAGGGAGAGATGGTGCAGGCGGAGGGTGAGATGGTGCAGGCGGAGGGGAGATGATGCAGGCAGAGGGGAGAGATGGTTCAGGCGGAGGGGAGATGGTGCAGGCAGAGGGGGAGATGGTGCAGGCAGAGGGGGAGATGATGCAGCCAGGGGGGAGATGGCACAGGCAAAGGGAGAGATGGCGCAGGCAGAGGGAGAGATGGCGCAGGCGGATGGAGAGATGGTGGAGGCAGAGGGAGAGATGGTGCAGGCAGAGGGAGAGATGGTGCAGGCAGGGGGTGAGATGGTCCATCCGGTAAGTTGTGAGGGGGTGACACCATCCCTAGTGACGCCACTGTTTCCCACATTGAGCAACTCATCACAAAGCTTGTGTTTGAGCATGTACAGCGCTCCGCTGCCTATTCGGATGTTTTGCATGTTAGCAATACTATGTACATACATACATGCCTACTCAAATAAATAAATAAATGTAACAGATACACAGGAGAAAAACAAACCCAGTTCTGTATGTATTTGCTGAAAGAGATTTAGAAATACTAAATATATCATTTTAATAGTGTACAAACCATGTTTTGCATAGTTGATGCATTTTGGGGCTTGACAATGTATGTCAAAGTAACGATTTGGTTATATTAGTTGTAACTGTCATGATTGCTATGCAGATGAAAAGAAGTATTTTTGGGGGAAAAAAACATGATTTCTGAACTCTGTATATAAAAGTAAGGCCATTCATCATGTTGTGTAAACTTTAACTAGTGTTTTTTTCATGTTTCCAAATTGGCTGTGGGACATGCAACATCTAATAATAGTATAATGGATTTTGGACCAGTCTTTCCCTGGCAAACTTGACTTTTCCAGCTGGCCACACTCATAATTCATTTAGCATGCCAAGAATACCCACAGGTCATTACTGCTAAAGGTGCTTTGGGTGAAAATGTGCACAGCTTTCCAGCTGAGGAGAAGGTGTTCAGTAATTATGGGCAGGAGTCACAGGACATCGTAGCCTGAGGTTTCTGCTACATAATTATAATCCGCACATTGCTGCCGCAAAATTCCCTGGGAATTAGGTCTAGCTCAGAAAAAAAGTTAGCATCTGCTTGAAGAACGGGCTCCTAACCAGCTCCAAAGTGCAAATCGTCATGGCGATATAATCTAAACATAATCAGAAAAATCATCATTATGTATGCACTTGGAGGAGGCAGGATATTTTGAGCGTCATTTAGCATTCCGGGGAAAGCATTTTTATCATGGAGCTATTTCACATACATCTTTTAAAAGAAATCCGTGGGAATAACAAAATTACCGGGACACATCGCGAACCTGTTAGACATTATACGATTCGACAACCATTAGTGCTACGTGCGCTTATGGATCCTTTTACTGTTCCTTCAAGATGAACATTTCCTCACTATTATACAGTTCCCGTCATAGCATTGCATTAAACAAATAAAGTTTGCCATTTGCTCAATATTTCCCTTATTTGGATGTGACGTACATGTTGGATCGCTCTATCCCCAAATCTGCAGTTCAATAAACGACGTGTCATTTAGGGGTTGCCATGGGTCTCTGCTACGACCCCTGGCCTGCATGCCCCTTGTGACCCCTGGCACTGTCTTTGCGACCCCTAGTCTCAGTAGTGGCAAAATCAGTGCCAGGAGCAGAAGCAGCTCCTCTTAATGGACCTCGGTGGGTGCTTCACTCTCCTTTTTTTGTGTCATTTTTTTCATTATTTTTCTAATAGTGAGTAATATTACACTATTCGCTATTAGTTTAATTTTAAAAAAGTACAAATAGCTGGAATATAACTTTCCCTAGCAGCTGAGGTAAGTAAAAAAACAGAAAACTTTTAAATGTATGTATGTTGTGTGCATGCTTTCAGTTTTGAGTGTTTATGTAAGAGAGAGTGTTTATGGGTGAATGTGTATGTATATGTAGGGAGTGTGTATTTGTGAATATGTGTGTGTGTGAAAGCGCGCGTGTGTGTACGCATGTTTATGTGTGAGTGAAAGTGAAGGTCAAAAGGCATGTCAAGTCACTTCCGCTACCCCTGGTATTTTGTTTAATTGACATCCATGAGAAAAACCTATTTTCAGAGTTTCGTTCCATTCGCGTTATCGGTTTTTTAATGGTTTTACTCCAGTTCCTCTCACTGCCTCTCCTTCTCTCTCGCTCGTTGGCTTACAGATCTAAATCCATTTTCAAAGCTTCAAAGAAAAAGCTTGGCAGGTCATTACGCATAAATATCTCAATGTACCCCTAACTAGCCGATGTTTTGATGTTTTTTGTCATCTAAGCTGCCACAGTAAACATCTATGCAAAACACTGCGGAAATTGCAGGTCCGGTCCGCTCTGGATGTTCGTGACAGGTATTTCTTTCTGTCTGCAACATTTTTTGGGGGAATAGTTTTGCCAAATCTTAGCCTAGTATTATGCTGGCTTTTACCACTAACCTCTTCCAGCAGAAAAAGGCTGCCATAGAAGCTGGGGGCCTTATTCACAAACGGAATTTTGGAAGACTTCAAGCATTGCTCCAGTTCTACTATTAGGATACTACAAAATGCAATTCACAAACCCCTGAGAGGACATCTCAAACTCTGCCTCTCATATCATTTCTGTATGGAGGTCTCTGTCACATCCTGAGAGATCTACACACACATGGGCATAGGGTTTAGTACTAAATACAGAAGGGTCAAAGACAAGTGCCTGACAATGGAGAATAATTAATTCAAAATAGGTGTGGTCAATTGAAATTGAAGGATGGGTTTTGGAATGGTAATGGTAATGTTAATGCAAAACACACGTGGCAAACAGTACAATAATTGCCATTTACTAACTACACCTCTAATTCTACTACAGCTTTAAAAGAGCCAAATCAGGATCAAATGTATTCCGCCAAGCCTTGGTGTAACTCAAGCACCACACCTGGCAAGTCACTAGTGCTCCATACACTCTCCTAGAAAACAATGGAGGAAGCAAAGAACAAAAGGTAAATTTGTAAATTGAAAAAAATATTACAATATGAAGTTTTTACTTCATTTTGTCCATATTTTACTTATATATTTCTTTAAAACATTTCACAATAAGGTCTCAAACATATGGAACACTCTTGTTAAAGAAAGGGGGTTGAATCGTCATGTGAAACATATTGCAAAATCAACCAACTAAATTCAGTCTGGTCACGTAAGAAATTCAATTACACACTAAAAAAGTTTGATGTTCACTAGGTCAGTGTCTTTAACTTTCCCCCTCATTTCCATGAGCAATTATTTGATTAGTAGAGAGTGCTTATAGGCAAAAGATCAACATCTTTGGCATGCCTAAGAAATCTGTTATCGTTTTGCTATGTAGATTTGAAGAGTGCACTATTACCGTGGGTAGGGGGGATTCAGGCACTGAGCAGGTGAGAGTCTAGGCACACTTTGGGCCAAGTGCGACTGCTCGAAAATCCATATCTTATGCTTCTTGAGGAATTCAAGAAGTGAGAAAGAGGCTCTTATGTGTAGAGGCAGGTCATTCCACGCTTTAGGAGCGATGTAGGAGAATGTTCGACCATCAGATCTGGTTTTCCATATGCGTTGAATTTGTGCAAGTAAAAGTCCAGATGAGTTGGGTGTCTCTAGAAGGTTTGTGAAAGCAGGTGCAGTTTGTGAGGTATGATGGGCCAGTTTTATGTAGTGCCTTGAAAGCGTGGGTGAGGAGATTGAATTGTTCTAATTTGTAAATATGGAGCCAGTGATACTCCCTTAGGTGAGGTGTGATGTGAATGCTGCATGGGAGGTTGAGAGTGATTCTGGCTGCTGAGTTCTGAATGGTCAGCATCCTATGGTGCATATTTTGTTGATCTCGGCATAGAGTGTGTTCCCATAATCCAGGTTGCTCAAGACCAATCAGATGGGACTTTTCCCCTGAAGTGACCCTTGACAGTTGCAGACTAGAAGGGCCTTGATTCATGTACAGCTACTCCAAGGCAATTTTTACCTATATCAAAATACTTAACCACAAGGGGTGGTGATGGACAGAGTTTCTGAATTAAGCAGAATACTCTCACCCAGTCAAGAGATCAGGGCTAGATCCAACACCGTTTTTTAGCTCACTGCACCATCCCAGCTCAGAACCTGGCTATAGGCAAATTAGTCTGTTCCTGTCCCAGTGCATGATGGGAACAGGGCAAACCAAACTACCAAGCCAATTCTTACACTGGGAAGGAAAGAAGCTACCGGGGACCGGTTTCTGGCATTTCAGCCGTCGTCGGCCCGGCTTGCTTGAATCCTGATGGTGCAATGAGCAAGGGACTCACATCTGAGTATACCCTTCCACGCTTAGGGTGGACAAAATATTTAACAACAAGGGTTGGTGATGGACAGAGTTTCTGAATTAAGCAGAATACTCTCACCCAGTCAAGAGATCAGGGCTAGATCCAACACCCTTTTTTAGCTCACTGTTCATCACCACCCCCTTTTCTGAATCGTTATATCAAAATACTGGCTGCATTCCATTTCATGGCCTATGGATCATTCCACATGGTACTTCTGAAGAGGTAAGCATTTCTCAGGTAAGCCAGTCTCAATGCTTGCACCAGGTACTGAGATGCATCACCAGCAGTGAGCACCAGTGTATCACCATTCCCCAGTTACTGGAGGAAAGGCAATTGGTAGCAAGAGTATTATATGTAACCCTGGGCAAAGCACTACGCTACGCTCGTGTAGTTTGCAAAGTTTGCGCAACTTCGCACTACGCGAACTGCACGTAGCACAGTGCGAACACGCATAGCGTAGCGGTCATTTTTTGCTTGCTCGTGGTCCTCAATGTCAAGTTGGCGACCGCGAGCAAGCAAAATGACATCCCGGCAAGACTTTTTCCTCGTTCGCGAGCGTGGAAAATAAACCTCCCGGTGAGATACTCAACACAGGGAGGTCTGGTTTCTCATTACGAGCGGTCGCGTATGCTTGCAACCGCTCGCGATGCAAAACTACCAGTCACCGCTGAGAAAGCTGCTGCTCGAGTAAAAATCTCCTCTAGCGGCAGAAAACTACAGCTCGCACTGTGCAAGATGCCGTTTTCAATGATTGCACAGTGCCGGATGCTTGTCCGCACTGTGCAATCATTGAAAACTGAAGCTTTCACAGTGCGAACAGGGTGCTACGCGTAGTTCGCGTAGTGCGATAAGCTACACGTATCCCTACTTGGCGAACTACGCCTAGCCCTAATTATATGCCTTTGTTGACTTTAACCTGTATTAGGTCCCATTGAATTGTTCCATGTTGCACTTCAGCTATCTCAGTCAGGGGACAACATCTTCTCTGCAATAGACTCTACTGGCACTCCAACAATGTACAAGCAGTCTGCAATATCAAGGGCTCCTGCACTGATGTGTACTCTGACTTTCTTTCAATCAAACAGGGTAGCTATATACATTATCAGTCACCTCTTGTGCATTTGTTATTTGCCTGGTCTTTCAGAGAACTGTGGCTCATATGTACATAATGGCATCTCACACTGGCTCTGTAGGTGAATCTGACTAATCTACTCTGATCAATCACTACCTCCCTAGCAGACCACTTTTATCTTCTGACTCAGCGCTGGTTGCAATCCCAAAGATTAAAAGAGAACAGTTGGGTGGTCATTCTTTTAGATACCTGACAGCCAAACTATGGGACGCTCTCCCACTGAAGTTGAGACTGAAAGGTGAAGAGTCCATGTTCAAGAAATAGCTCAAACCTGGCTTTTTAGGCAATTATAAGGAATAAGTATGGCAGATAGTAGACTGGTGGTTCTTCTTTGGTAGCCTAGCGTGGGGTCACTCCATACGGAGTAACCATGCACTTTACAAAACTGCTAACATAACCATACTCCCTCATTGCTCATTACAACACAATACACACATTGCCCTAACAATGACTGCCAGCCTTCCTTGCTGATGTAGTACACTAAGAACAGAAACACATCTGAAAAGATATCACATCTTTATTGCTGGTGATGCAGAGTATGTTTTCTCTTCTGACCATTCCTACGTCCGATCACGCAGCCTCAACAGAGATACAATGGTGCACACCAGCCATAATGCACTTTTGGTACCCTTAAGTCATGCTTCATATGTCTTGACCGTACAATGGAGTTCTACTTTACTTCCCAGAGTTCTACTTTACTTCCCAGATATCCGTCCGCACGATGAACTCCATCCACTCCGGATCTCCGACCGACCCCTGCCCTCACCACGTCTTCAACAAGGCCGATGCTGTCATCGCACCCCACCTGCGGGACATCATCAACACCTCCTTCGACACCGCTACCTTCCCGGAGAGCTGGAAGCACGCCAAACTCAGCGCTCTACTAAAGAAGCCATCAGCCGACCCCACCGACCTCAAGAACTACTGCCCCATCTCGCTGCTCCCGTTCCCTGCAAAAGTCATCGAGAAGACTGTCAACAAGCAGCTGGCCGCCTTCCTCGAGACGAACGGATCCCTCAACCTCTCGCAGTCTGGCTTCCGGGCCAACCACAGCACCGAGACCGCCCTCATCGCAGCCACCGATGACATCCGAGCCCTGCTTGACAACGGAGAAACAACGGAGAAACAGCAGCCCTCATCCTCCTAGACCTCTCCGCGGCCTTCGACACTGTCTGCCACCGTACACTAGTGCAGCGACTCAGCAACGTCGGAATCCAGGAGAAGGCACTGGAGTGGATCATCTCCTTCCTCGCCGGAAGGACACAGAGAGTTCGCCTCCCCCCGTTCAGATCTGAAGCCACCGAAGTCATCTGCGGCGTTCCTAAAGGCTCCTCGCTCAGTCCAACCCTCTTCAACGTCTACATGAGCCCCCTCGCAGACATCGCACGCCAGCACAACCTCAACATCATCTCCTATGCCGACGACACCCAGCTGATCCACTCCCTCTCCAACGACCCCGCCACCGCCAGAGCCAACCTCCACGAAGGGATGAAAGAGGTAGCCGAATGGATGAAGAACAGTCGCCTGAAACTGAACTCGGACAAGACGGAAGTCCTCATCCTGGGATCCTCACCCTCCGCCTGGGACGACTCCTGGTGGCCCCCCGCCCTAGGCAGCGCACCCAAACCAACAGACCACGCACGCAACCTAGGATTCATCCTGGACTCCTCCCTCTCAATGACCAGACAAGTCAACGCCGTCTCCTCGTCGTGCTTCATCATCCTGCGCATGCTACGTAAGATCTTCCGGTGGATCCCCACCGAGACCAGGAAGACGTCACCCAGGCCCTTGTCACCAGCCGTCTGGACTACGGCAACTCCCTCTACGCAGGAACCACCGCCAAACTCCAGAAGAGACTTCAGCGGATCCAGAAAGCCTCAGCACGACTCATCCTGGACATCCCCCGTCGCAGCCACATCTCTGAACACCTGAGAGACCTGCACTGGCTCCCGGTCAACAAGAGAATCACCTTCCGTCTCCTCACCCACGCTCACAAAGCCCTACACAACCAAGGACCAGGATACCTCAACAGCGCCATCAACTTCTACGCTCCCAAACGCCAGCTTCGATCGACCGGCCACGCCCTCGCCGCCGTCCCCCGAATCCGAAGAGCCACCACAGGGGGACGGTCCTTCTCCTACCTCGCCGCCAAGACATGGAACTCCCTCCCGACCCAACTCCGCCTGACCCAGGACCACCTCGCCTTCAGGAAGCAGCTCAAGACCTGGCTGTTCGAGCAGTAGCGGATCCCCCTCCCCTAGCGCCTTAAGACCCTCTGGGTGAGTAGTGCGCTATATAAATGCTTTGATTGATTGATTGATTGTTTGCAAGATAGTAGAAGCATGTTGCTTTTGCACAAAGTCATCATGTACTGGGGCTTATTTATAGACATCATTACTGATCTACGGCTCTACCCAGGTTTCTGTGGTGGGGCACAAATTAGAGGTCATTGTCTGCTGGTGTGTGATTAACTGGTTGTCACAATTTCACTGGAGCTGCTAGTTAGGTGGCTGCATTTTTGTCCCTGGGAAGTGTTGTATCAATGATGCATGGCAGACTATTATACTATCCAAAGTATATCACCCAGTGACAATACTTTTACACTACCAAAATATGGCAAAATATCATGTTTTTTTCAATGTATCAATACACTAAAGGACTGAATATGAATGGGCCTGTTAATTCCTACCCATCCTTAAACCTCTGTTTAGCACAGGTCACAATTATGAGTTTGGTTTTATTTAAGTATCCAATAATTATCAGATGCAATAAATGTGTCAATCTTTGTTAAACTTTTGCAAGTCAAAACTGCTGAAAATTAATGGAAAATAGCACACAGTATTCTAGTATTGTGAGAAATTGGCCTGGCATATGCTGTCCACTATTCTAGTGGGCACCTTGCACTAGTCCAAACGACCCTTGTTGATGATAGGTTAAATATACAGGTATTGGGGAGCTCGCACAGCTAGGTTGAACCAAATGGTAGAGCTGTGAGGAATTATAGTGTGCTGCTGGGGGAAACACTGTCTGGCCAGGCAGTGTGGGGTGAACGAACTGGAAAGTAGCTCTCCCGCCTAGGGAGAGGACACCCCTGCGCACAACTGGAAAGAGACCCTGTGGTCTAGTTCAATAAACCAATAATAAGTAGTTTATGTTCATAGCGGAAATATCCAGCTTTCCGAGTTTATTCAAACGTCTTAAAGGTGCATCACTGTTTGTGATATGTATCAGCAGTTGTAATCCAAACAGGGTACATGAATTAAGGAGTGTTCATTATCACACAACCCAATGCATTTCGGGCGAAACCCATCGTCAGGGGATTACTCTACAACAAAAAACAAAAGGTTCAGGCTGTAATCGCATGTGTATGCGGAAAAATAACACAAACGGTGAATATACAGTGTTCATGAAACGTGGGTCGAAAAAAAGGTTAGAGGGGTGTGCCATTAAGAAACCGAAACGAGGGAGATTAAAGTTGCCGTGTGCTCCTATGGCAAGAAATCGCTGAACGTGGTTCCCAAGGTGGAAAGAATAAGAATAGAAGAAAATCCGTGCAGATTATACAAAGATACATTCATGCAACATGCGTATGCAGTAGCGGTGATGCGAGACACGCGGTGCCTGCCAGAGAATGAAGATCGGTAACACCCGTTAGTGGGAAAGATAGGAAGGTCCCAGGAAGGGTACTTACTAGTGTGATAACTACGCGAGGACTCCGCGGAGTTCCGTGGTGATTAGCAATCGGAGGGTGGGGAATCAGGTTAGAAATACATCGTGCAGAACATAGAAAGAGGACTAAATGGCCCGAAAGGTCGATCAAAAAAGTGTAAGCGCCATGTTGTAAGGTGTAAACAAACGATAGATGCGTGAGTCAAAGGTAGACGGGTAAAGTGACACACTAGTAAGTACCCTTCCTGGGACCTTCCTATCTTTCCCACTAACGGGTGTTACCGATCTTCATTCTCTGGCAGGCACCGCGTGTCTCGCATCACCGCTACTGCATACGCATGTTGCACAAATGTATCTTTGTATAATCTGCACGGATTTTCTTTTATTCTTATTCTTTCCACCTTGGGAACCACGTTCAGCGATTTCTTGCCATAGGAGCACACGGCAACTTTAATCTCCCTCGTTTCGGTTTCTTAATGGCACACCCCTCTAACCTTTTTTTCGACCCTCGTTTCATGAACACTGTATATTCACCGTTTGTGTTATTTTTCCGCATACACATGCGATTACAGCCTGAACCTTTTGTTTTTTGTTGTAGAGTAATCCCCTGACGATGGGCTTCGCCCGAAATGCATTGGGTTGTGTGATAATGAACACTCCTTAATTCATGTACCCTGTTTGGATTACAACTGCTGATACATATCACAAACAGTGATGCACCTTTAAGACGTTTAAATAAACTCGGAAAGCTGGATATTTCCGCTATGAACATAAACTACTGATTATTGGTTTATTGAACTAGACCACAGGGTCTCTTTCCAGTTGTGCGCAGGGGTGTCCTCTCCCTAGGCGGGAGAGCTACTTTCCGATGGTAGGTTAAAGACAACCTTTAGTGAAAGCTATCCCAGTGGTAGCTATGGAGAGCACCCGTCATGCTAAGTCTTGAAGGAATGTAAAGCAGCTTGTTTTACCAGTCTATAATCTCATGAATGACCAAATGAAAGGAGAACCACACCAGGTATATATATATAAAATATATGTATTTCTTCTAAACACATCCCACTAGTCTCTTTATCAGGCTATAAACAAATGTACATACAGTAAACTTAATATCCCACAGTAAATTAGCACAATATATACGTTGAGCCCTAGGGGCGTACCAAACCATATATTAAGAAAGTGTTATAAGAAGCATGACTTGACTAGACACAAGGCCTAGAGCCTGTAGAATGACTGGGGCTCGAGCTGAAATGCAAGAAGCAGGCTCACGGAACACTTGTGGAGCGTAGGCCCACAATCGTCGGTGCAAAAGGTGCTTGGGGCTTGGGCTACCTACAAGTAATCCAAAGCCCAACTTCAAAAGACGTCGAGAAGTCAATGCACTTGCAAATGTGCACGGTGTCCAGGGGTTCTCGTTCCAAGGCATCTTGGCGCTGGGTGAGTATGATGCAGGCAGGTAATGGATCTTTAGGACCTTGAAAAGAGCCAGGTCTTTATCAGTTTCTTTAATAAGGCCCTGTTGGATTCTAACCTGATTGTCACGGGGAGGGAATTCCATACCCCTTTCCTCCCCATCTAGATCTTTTTATTCTAGGAACACATACCAATCCTGTGTTGGCAGACCTGAGACAGCATTAGGGCTGGTATATAGAAAAAAGGTTTTGAATATCCACAGACCCACCTCCGTAAATAGCCTTGTGCAATAGGCATAGGGCTTTAAAATTCACTCTGTGACGGACTGGAAGCCAATGTAGCTCCTTATTCACCGCTGACATGGGGTGGTGTTTGGGTAAACCAAGCAGAACCCGAGCCTCTGCATTCTGAAGCGATTGAAGTTTTGTGACCTGTCCTTTGTCAACCCCTAAATACAGGGTATTACAATAGTCGACTCTGGGCATTACCAGAGCTCCGACCACTGTTTTCCTAAGTGACAAAGGAAAAAATGGCAGGATTTTCCGTAGGACTTTTAATTTAAAATACAAGCAGAGGAAACTTGATTTATTTGCGGTTCCTGGCCTTAGGCACAAGGACTGGACAATGCCAGCCTCAGGAGGCCACCAGGCCTGGCTCCATACTGAAGATAGTTGACCAAACTCTAGGAACTCGGTATTTTCTGTGTTAATGGTTAAAAAATTTGAGTTCATCCATGCCCTCACATCTGTGAGGCAGTTACGAAACCTGTCCGCTGTTAGCTCCACACTTTGTGTCACTGATACCACTAGTTGGGTGTCATCAGCATACAACAACAACATAATGCCATGTTCTTTAATTTCTCGTGCCAGGAGTCTGACATATAGATTAAATAGTGTCGAGGACAATGGCGAACCCTGTGAGACGCCACATGGGAGGGGGAAGATTACCAATTGCAGGCCATTCCAGTAAATCTGTTGTTCTCGTGATGTTAAAAATGATGTAAGCTGGATCAGCTTATAAAGTGGGGCATCCCGGTGTCCCTTAGAACCTGGGTATAACGTTTATTAACAAAATGTGGTTCTGTCGGGTTCTCAAAAGTAATTTTATAAGCGCATTTAGGTGTCGCAAAACCCAAATATTCATCGGGCATGAATAACACACACGCCTAGACAATCGTAAGTAGTTATCTGGAATAATCACAATTACACAGTGTGTGCATATCCCCTTTGCATTTTATCTGAATTACTTCTATTAAACTATTCTTATTTTCAAGAATACAAAGAGGCTGTTCAGCAATAGGTCAAATATATACAGTGCTCGTTTGACATATGTGATTAGTGAAAAAGAATGGTGCAGTATACACATGGTGGTTCAGGATTTATATACTAAGAGAAAGGACAAAGTTCAAAAGGGCCAGACTCGTAACCATCTACCCTGGTGGCTGTTAATGCTTCTCTTAGTAAACAGGGCCTTGGTTTGTCTGAGCCTCATTCTATCGTCAACGTTTCAACCCTCAGTGTGCTCCCTTCGGTAGTCACTATGGGTCTTCATCAGGACAAGGTGTGGGGGGTGTGGTTTATTAACAGCCTGTGGACAAAGGACACATGATTGTCAGGCATGTGGCCTGCTTATGTAAAGCGGTGTGTACCAGGAGAGAGACTAAGGTTGAACACTCACCTAGTCCGGACCAGAATGTGTTCTGGCTGTGTATGCCCTTAAGTGGCGTTTGGCGAAAGATTCTACAAGGACCTTTGCAATTTCATTGTCTGAAAAATAGAATGGTGTGCGGAGCGTCAGAGGTGATCGCTAGCTGGTCGTGCGCAAATCTCAGATGCTGGTCCTATGAGCCTGTGTGGACACCTCCAGTGTGGTCTGAGTGTGAAGTGCGACACATACCATCCTCTGTGTTGTGGCTTACTGTGGGTAAATTAGGAAGCCATTGGTGCCGTCAAATGCGGAGTGGTGATTGCTGCACACAGGGCAGGGTTAGTATGCTAGGTCAGTAACCCAGTCATGGTAGTTGCGGGGTGCCTAGGAGTGTGTTCCGACACTATATACAGTTGGACCGAAGGGCCCATGAGAACAAGGTGGGGTCTAGGGAGGCTTGGTGCACCGTTGTGCACTTACAGGAGCAGGTGCAACGGTCCCGGGTGCCGTGGTGTGCTGACTGGCAAGGCCTTAAATAGCCCATGTGAGTTGTGCGTGTTAAAAGGAAAAAATGCGACTGCCGGATCGATCTTATATCTGTGGTCCCTGTTGTGCGATTAAAAAAACCGGACCGCATGCAGTACCTGTTGTGCGATGACAACAACGGGCCGCGTTAAAGATAATGCAATCTGCGTGTTGTACTGGCAAGGTCAAAGGAGAGTGCTTACGTGAAGTGTACGCTGTTCTTTAAAAAGGGAGGTATAAGTGTAAATTTACTCCAGAAGCCGAGTCGGGTAAATGAGGTCCCGGTAAGATGATTAGTAACTCGGCTGAGTCTAAATTGCGTGCTGACGAGGCTCACCTTAGGTCTCAGTTGATGTGTGTGATGAGTCAGCTACTGGAAATCAGGCATCAGTCCTGCTCCACCACTGCGGAAGAATCCTACTCTCTAGGAGCCACCAGTTTTCCTTATAACGGCGTAGACGGCAGCGTGCAAACTGCCAATACGTCTGTTTGGGCTTGGTTGCTAGGCGACTGAGAGAATCGATCAGCCAAGAGCTCTGTGTGCCAGAGTTTTACTCTGCCTATGACTTTTTGTAGGGAGAGCTTCTGTACATAGACACACCCTAATGCTTCTATAACTGCGCCAGTGGCAATTATACAACGCTTGCGTTTGACAGAGTAAAGAATTAGTCCAAAGTGTACACATGCATCTCCTAATAAGCAAATGGTCAGGAAATAAACCCAGAGAGGGATACTTAACAAATTAATGTAATTCCATGTCCTATCTAGTATCTGTTGCCACATTGTCGTGCTGGTTTAACAAGTTGCATCATATCCAATTGAGCATGCACATTAACGTTACTATTAAAAGTGTACATTAAGCATACAAAATACTTTTAAGTCACAACCAAGTGAGATACTTTAAGCAAAAAGCAAAAAACAGGGGGTTAATTACAGGGGGTAAACGCAGCGCAAACTTGGGTAACATCATTTGTGCTTCTAATTAGTGTTAAGCTTGTCATGATAGAGGAAAGATAATGTTGGGTGTAATTGCCTGTGCAGTGAAAGTGCAGTGTTGCCCGCCCAGAGAGTCAAGCCTTACAATTGCCCCATTTGTCTTGTCGTTTCCTCCTATTCATTTAGGCCTGCCGCCACTGAGTTAAGGGAATGGATCCACCTGCACTCTTTCAAGTTTAAAGCAGCTGCTATCGACCCACCCCTAGGGTGTGGGCAGATTTTCTCAAGTACCCTCCATCTGATGCTCTCTGGAGGATGGTTGTGTGTGATGAAGTGTTCCACCAAAGGGGCTCCCTGTACTCTACATCTGATCCTGTGCATATGTTGGAGAATGCATGTTTTCACTTTTTGTGTGGTTTGGGTGTATCGCACAGGCAGATAATGATGTACACTACATTGATGTTATTGCAGTTGGTGAATACCGGCAGCCTGTGTACTCGATTATTGTGTGTAAAAATGGCTCCTTCAACAGTGAGTGAACAGGCTTTGCATGAGCCACACTTGTGGTGTCCAATTATGGGTGGAAGACCCAATTTGGTCCTCAAATCGGGTGGTTTGGGTGGTTCAAGGTAGGGTTTGACTACATTGTCTCTGATATTTCTGCCCCTTTTGAATGCGAAAAGAGGATGTTCAGTAGTTTTCAGGTCATCGGCCACCAGATTCCAATAGTTCTGTTTGATCTTCTTTACGTCATTGCTCTTTGAGTTGAACGTGGTGACACAGACAATATTTTCAGTTCCAGTCTTTTTCTCCTTAGGTTGTAGCAGTTGCTCCCTGGGACAGTACCATGCTCGCTTCTTGGCTCGTTTAAGCAGGCCTTTTGGGTATCCACGGTCCCTCAGTCTTTTGGTGAGACTGTCTGTTTCCTTGAAGAAGTCCTCTCTTCGTGAACAATTTCTCCTCAATCGCAAGTATTGACCATATGACAAGTTATCTGTCAAATTGCGGGGATGGTTAGACTCATATTTGAGCAGCGTATTCCTTTCAGATGGTTTGCGATAAAGGTCGCAGTATAGTACACCTTCATCCACTCTGAACATGAGGTCCAGGAAGTTGACGGCCTCATTTCTGAAGTTCATTATGAACTGGATGTCCTGTGTCCTGCGATTCAGCCATAGTTCAAAGTTTCTGATTTCCTCTGCAGTACCCGTCCAAATCATCACCACATCATCTATATATCGTTTCCATATAGCTATGGAGTTGACAAACGGGTTGCTGTCCTCATAACTGTCCATGAAGATGTTAGCCATGCTTGGGGCATAGGTAGCACCCATTGCCACGCCTTTGCATTGAAAATAGTACTGTTTTTTAAATACGAAATAGTTTTTCCTCATGGCGATTACCAGCATGGTAATCAAGAAGTCTGTTGTAATTCAGTGGGGTTTTGGGCATTTGTCCAAGGTGGTTCTAACCAAATCGAGTGCCTTGGCTTGCGGTATGGAAGTATATAGAGGAGACATCAAGTGTCACTAGTAGTTGGGTTTTGGAGTCAAATGCTTGGCACTTCAGAGCTGGATAATGTGCATTGTGTCTCTCACATACTATTGAGTATCTGTCACTCAAGGCTGCAGGAAATGGTCAATACATCGGTTGAGGGGTACTAGAACAGACCCACAACCAGGCACAATTGGCCTCCCTGGTGGTTTCTCCAGGCGTTTGTGTACCTTAGGGAGGGTATAGATTGTACGAATTCTCGGTTCTTTGCTATTCAAGAACTCTTTCTCTGGCATACTCAAAAAGCCTTCCTTCATGCCTTCCTCCGCCAGCTTCTCTATCAGTAAGCTGATTTCCCCAGTTGGGTCTCCGGGTGTGGTAAGATAGCTTTCTCTTACTCCCAGTTGTTGTTCATTTTCTTCCACATAGTCAACAGTATTTTGTACCACCACTGCTCCCCCCTTGTTGACCGCCTTGATGATTATGGTATTGCTCTGGCGCAAGGTGTTCAGTGCCAGCTACTCTTACTGATATTGTGTTTTGTGTATTTATTTTCCTCCCAGAGTTCTATTGTCTCTTGGAGAACAATCTGTTCGAAGGCCAAAATCCTATGGCTCATTGCCCACGTCCCAGGCGTGAAGGTGGATGTTGGTCTGAAGGGAGTAGCGGTCAACTGGCGTTGGTACACATTTTTACTGAAATAATATTTCAATATGATCTTTCAAAAGAATTTCTGCATCTCCAGTTTGATGGTGAAGGAGTCTAGTTTCGCGATAGACCCTTACTCAATACGTTCCTTTCTGCTTGTGTCATATCATAATCAGATAGGTTAATTATAGGGTCCAGCCTGGCGACATCCTGCTCAGGTCCATGTCTTCCTACGCTTGGTAGGTTAGGTAGGGGGACGGTTGATTGGTTAGGTAGGAGGACAACCAAAGTGTGACACAGTGTGGCTATAGTTACTTGGTTGCAGGGGGTCATTGTGCTGTTTCCTCATGTAGTTTGCCTAAGTGTTGGATTAACAGTCTTGGTAGGTGCTGTAGTTGGTATGGTCCCCACCTGTATGTCTGTCTGTGTGTAGATATTTCCCCATTTGTCTCTGATGGAAAAAACCTCACTTGCGGGTTGCCCCGTTGTGTATTCCTGGGCTTGTTTCATCCCTGTGCTCGACCCCAGCCCTGCTCTGAGCCCACACCTCTGTTTGGCTGGCGGTAGCCTTGCTCCGAGCCACCCCCTCTGTTTGTTTGACGATAGCCTTCCCCTAAAAAATGCTGCCCTTGGTTTCCCTGGTTGCTTGTGGAGGGTCTATCGAAGTCTGAGTTAGAGCCACTGCCAAAGGAGGAATCGGAGAAGGTGTTAAACCTCTGGGGACCCTGCCTGCTTCGGTTGATGAAGAAGCCTTGGCTGTCCTGCTGGTAATACTCGTCAGCCAAGTATGGATAGGTCAATCTTTTGTCATAGTTTCTTACATCTTTGGCAAGTTTGTCAAGTTTTCTGTTCAGAGAAACAGTGTTGAATTCAGCCGATGCTTTTTCAGCCCGCTCAAGTGCCTCTTTAGAGTTAGAGAGGGCACTGTTCTCCGTAATCTCTTTTTTAAGCTCAGCAATTTCCAGTGTAAGCTTTTTAATGTATTCAAATCACCGTCCCCACCCCAAGCACCATCCAGTGCCTGGAGCAGTTGTTGGCGACGAAGCTAAAGCCTTCCCTAAACTTTGGGACGTCAATGAATATAGCCGGTTTGTTCCGGACCTGCAAACCCTTGGAAATGATGTTAGCTTGCAAGTATTAAGTCAGTAAATGCTCCTGCAAACGAGACCGGATCGGTTTCTTTTCTAGCCTTTCTAGCTTGGCTAATTTTGCATTGAGACCGGCATCTACTGAAAATCTCTCTGATCCCAAGAGGAAATTAGATGCCCCTTGTTGTTGTATGACCTTGTTTATGTAGTCCTCACTGTATAACAATGTTTTTTTATCAGACATAATCCGAGACAGTGTCACATACAGTCACAACTAGACAAATTATCAACAATACATTTTTTAACAAACAAACAAATGAGAGTAAAAACCCTTACAGATCTGCACCTGCACTATCAATCCAATTATAAAGCGGATGTCCCGGTGTCCCTCATAACCTGTGTAATACGTTTATTAACAAAAAGTGGTTCTGTCGCGTTTTCAAAAGTAATTTCATCAGCGCATTTAAGTGTTGCAAATCCCAAATATTCATAGGGCATGAATAACACACACACACCTAGACATTCAGAAGTAGTTATCTGGAATAATCACAATAACACAGTCTGTGCATACCCACTTTGCATTTTATCTGAATTACTTAATTCAAAACTATTCGTATTTTCAAGAATACAAAGAGGCTGCTCAGAAATATGTCAAATATATACAGTGCTCATGTGTATTATATACATGGTGGTTCAGGATGTATATACAAGGAGAAAGGACAAAGTTCAAAATGGCCAGACTCATAACCATGAACCCTGGATTCTGTTAATTCTTATCTTGGTAAACAGGGCTTTGGTTTGTCTGAGCCTCATTCTATCGTTGATGTTTCAACTAGGGGTGGACGGAATTGTGTAATCGCACCACGCAAAGTTCTGCAAAACGGTAATAAATCTCCGCGAACACGCAGAAATTCTGCGAACAAGTGGAATTGCTTGTTCGCGACGCTTTTTTCCTGTTCACATCGCTGTTTGCATGCTCGGGGAGAAACATCTCGCGAACACGCATTTTGAGAACGCGAACAAGCAAAAAATTCCGCAAAGCTGCAGAACGCAGAATTTTGGGCATTTTCGCATTCTCTGCAGAACGCAAAATTACGCAAATTGCAAAAGCGGAACGGAATTTACAGCCCAGACCTAGTTTCAACCCTCGGTGTGCTCCCTTTGGTAGTCACTACGGGTCTTCACCAGGACAAGGTGCGGGGGGTGTGGAATATTAACAGCCTGTGGACAAAGGACACATGATTGTCAGGTGTGTGGACCACTTAAGTAAAGCGGTGTGTACCAGGAGAGAGACTAAGGATGAGCACTCACCTAGTCTGGACCAGAATGTGTTCTGGCTGTGTATGCCCTTAAGTGGCGTTCGGTGAAAGATTCTACAAGGATCCTTGTGATTCCATTGTCTGAAAAATAGAATGGTGTGTTCAGCGTCAGAGGTGATCGCTAGCTTCTTGTGCGCAAATCGCAGATACTCGTCCTATGAGCCTATGTGGACACCTCCAGTGTGGTCTGAGTGTGAAGTGCGACACATACCATCCTCTGTGTTGTGGCTTACTGTAGGTGGATTAAGCAGCCACTGGTGCCGCCAAATGCGGAGTGGTGATTGCTGCTCACCGGGCAGGGTTAATATGCTTGGTCAGTAACCTGGTCACGGTAGTTGCGGGGAGCCTAGGAGTGTGTTCCGACACTATATATAGTTTGAGCGAAGTGCCCATGTGAACAAGGTGGGGTCTAGGGAGGCTCGGTGCGCCGTTGTGCACTTACGGGAGCAGGTGAAATGATTCCCATTTCCCGGGTGCCGCGGGCAGCAATCACAACTCTGCATTTGGTGGCACCAATGGCCTCTTAATCTACCCACAGTAAGCCACAACACAGAGGACGGTATGTGTCGCACTTCACACTCAGACCACAATGGAGGTGTCCACACAGGCTCATAGGACCAGTATCTGAGATTTGCCTATGACCAGCTAACACCTCTGATGCTCCACACACCATCCTATTTTTCAGACAATGGAATTGCAAAGGTCCTTGTAGAATCTTTTGCCAAAAGCCACTTAAGGGCATGCACAGCCAGAACATGTTCTGGTCCAGACTAGGTGAGTGTTCAACCTTAGTCTCTCTCCTGATAAATACCGCTTTACATAAGCAGTCCACATGCCTGACAATCATGTGTCCTCTGTCCACATGCTGTTAATAATCCCCCCGCACTGTGTCCTGATGAAGACCCGTAGTGACTACAGAAGGGAGCACACCGAGGGTTGAAACGTCAACGATAGAACAAGGCTCAGACAAACCAAGGCCCTATTTACCAAGAGAAGCATTAACAGCCACCAGGGTTCATGGTTACAAGTCTGGCCATATTGAACTTTGTCCTTTCTCCTTGTATATAAATCCTGTCACATGAGCACTATATATATATTTGAACTATTGCTGAACAGTCTCTTTGTATTCTTGAAAATACGAATAGTTTTGAAGGAAGTAATTTAGATAAAATGCAAAGTGGATATGCACAGACTGTGTAATTGTGATTAATCCAGATAACTACTTACGAATGTCTAGGTGTGTGTGTTATTCATGCCCTATGAATATTTGGGTTTTGGACACCTAAATACGCTTTTAAAATTACTTTTGAAAACCAGACAGACCCCCTTTTTGTTAGTAAGCAGGATCAGAGCCAAATCTTCAATACCTGCTTCCCTTAATCGCCGCAGCAATACTGCATGATTTACGGTATCAAAACCTGCAGTCAGATCGAGCAGAATGAGTGCAGCTCTGCCTCCCCCATCCATCACTTTACGGATCTCTTCGGTAGCCATGATAAAAGCTGTGGAATGCCGGGAACGGAAACCATGTTGAGTGGAGTCCAGAATGCTTTTGCTATCCAGGTATTCTGTCAGTTCTAGATTCATGACTTTCTCCAAGATTTTTGATGGTAGTGTAAGGCAGGAGATTGGGCGATAATGTTTTGCCTCTGAGGGGTCTAGAGAGGCCTTTTGTAGAATGGGCCTAATACATGCCTTTTTCCAAAGAAGATGGGATTTCCCCAGAACTGGTGATCTGATTTAGTAGGGGGTCAATGAAGAACCTACTCCTTACGATACCAGGTGTAATATATGAGGGGTACATGGGTCCAGAAGCGATCCCGACTTGGTATGTAGCAACAGGTTGGCAACTTTATCCGCCTCCAGAGTGGAAAAACGTGACAACACATGCAGTGATGTCCGGTTATCCAAAGACTCTGCACTGTTCTTTTCCGGGACACATGCTGCAGTAGCTAGCCCATTGTATACCGTTTGAACTTTATTTTGAAAAAAAAACAGCCATTTGTTCCACAAAATTTTGGTCCGGCGAAAATACTCTGTCACACGGAGTCACTCCTTGACCCTAAGGGAGATTCTTCCATCCTCTAGTCTTTAGTAGAGGGTCGAAGTTCCAGGATTCAGTTTCAGAGTTTACCAAATGTGCCCCAAGTGCAGACTTCAAAGCACTTTCATGGTGCACCCACCCAGCCCCAATACACTAAAGCCTGTCTGGGAGGTAGTTACACCTCCCTGTGACAGGAAACCTATTGTCCAGGTCTGCCCTGCCGGAGTTTCAGTCGGCAGCAGGAGGCCAGACTCGTGTCTGTGGCTGCAGCATCCATTTTGTGATGCCAGGGCTCTTTTAAACTATTACGGTTAGACCAGTGTGTACATGTCTTTCCCTCTAGAAGGGTTCCAAAGTATTAGATACCAAATACAACATGTTTCCATGCAGCCATTCCAAATTTAGCATTTACCGTGAGGTTATAATGCACTTAAGAGTATATGGTCTGGCTGCATCACATAAAAGCCTCAGATAATAGGCTCCGAAAGCTGCAGAGAGGCCCAGCTCATGCATGGGCACACTCTCACACAAAAACAAGCACCCTGCCTTCAGGAATGAAAAGGCCTGCCATAGGGGTGACTGATAGGTTTCTATGTGCACTGATTTAAGGTACATAGAGGTAACCTATATCTTAGTAAGGGGTGTATGCACCACCTTACCCAGGCTGCAGTAGCAGTCCTGTGGTACCATTTTGGAAGGCTTCCCAGGGGTGGCATAATACATGCTTCAGCCCCTGGTAGGCCTGTGGCATACCTATGCCCTTAGTACCTAGTGTACCTTATAATAGGGACTCACAGGGGTACCTCAGTAACCAAACTGGAGTGTACCTAAAGTACATGCAATCAATTTACAGAGAAAGCAGCTAGGCTGGGGTCCTGAATAGCAGGGCCCTAGCCAGACGAAAGTCGAAAAACAGTGAAACACCAACAAAAAGTGGGGGTAACCATAGAAAGCAGATCCTACTCTCCTTCACCAATCAAGTACTTTCTTTTAAAGTCACATGGGAGTCGCATACCTGACACGCAACCAGTGCGCACCCGATGCGAATTCGCGAAAATATATTTAACAATAATATAAGTTTATTACAAGTACAAATATATTATTTTTAAAATAGTTTAGATAATCTCTTGCCCTCATATATACATGAAAGTTACATACATATAGTTTTCAAACATACATTTTTTTACAGGAGTTGCGCACCTGACGCGAGCCAGCACATATATGATGTAATGCGGGACACCTGGCAGCGCGCACTTGTCGCATACCAAAAGCGCGCATTAAGCGATCCTATATATATCACATTCAGCGGGGCCAGGCAACGTGCACTCGTCGCATACCAAACGCGTACATGACATATCCCGTAGGTATATCACGTTACTGGGGGCCAGGCACCGCGCACCCGTCACAAACCAAACGTACATCCTTCTCAACTTTAACAATCTGGTGGCTTGAATCTGTGCACCCAACGTAATCGGTACACGATGGGTACGCAACTCCACTATTTATGCAAATATATATATATATATTCATCCAGCAGAAAACTCCTTCTGGATCCCAGGTGACCCGTGGAAGGTGGCGTACGTGTCGGCGGAGTAAAGCCGACTTGAATCAATTCCACAGAACGATAAGTCAATAAGGTACGCTCTCAGGGCAGAAACAGGCAAACACCGATAGTTTCTTTAGTGCTGTTTATTCCACAACGCGTTTCGCCGTGAAGACGGCTTGATCACGTGGAAAACAAGTTGCAAAGCCATAGGTTATATCTATTGCCATCATAGACATAGAGATGAGACTTGACATACGTACATTTGAAATGCATTTCATGTGTTCAATACACAATGTATACCCTCAAAACGATATTTGTCACGTTGTTACCATCAACCCCGTAATTATAGAGCAGGAAGCAGAATTCATGTAAAATAACATATGCTTCGTCATCACAATTATAAACAAGTTGTCGTTTCATTGTTTAACTCGTGGAATGCATCACAGAATCATATTGTGCTAAAAAAACCTGCATTCCTTGGTCAGGGGGTGTCATATCATGTTTATCATGAAGTGGTTCCGTATAATCAGAGATAAGCCACAAAGATGGAAGTGGTAGTGACACCGGGATTGTCTCCCAGGGAAGGGGAGTAAAGGGTCGGATTTAGATCACGCCAACACAGCGTAAACAAAGTACATTCAGTATTCGCAAGTGCTCAAGTAAAGTGTAACTCTCTACCAGTAAGTCTTTGCAAACCATGCAGTGCCTTTGTGCTCAAAAAGGGGGGTTGAGAAGGGGAGTAGTCAATGAAGAGATCGTCTATGTACCTCAGCCACATAGATACCTTAACTTTCAAGTTCCATTACAAACTCCCTCAAAAATGCATCAATATATTTGCATCAATATATATATATTTGCCTAAGATACATAAAAATGCCACTAAACCCCCAGGGAGACCTATAGTGTCATCACGAGGGAGTATATCGGAGAGGATATCCAAATATATTGATGCATTTTTGAGGGAGTTTGTAATGGAACTTGAAAGTTATGTTAAGGACACCAAAGATTTTCTGAAAAAGATAGAAAATCTACAATGGGAGAAAGATTACATCTTGGTGACCTTAGACGTCCAAAGCCTGTACACCATAATTGATCATGACCAGGGAGTGGAAGCATGTGAGTTTTTCCTCAGGGGAAGATCCATGAGATACAGGGAACACACTATCATGCTTATAGAAATGATCAAGTATTGCTTAAAAAACAACATTTTTTTGTTCAATGGTGAACTGTTCAGACAGGTCAGTGGCTCAGCTATGGGTTCATGTTTCTCACCGAGTTTTGCCAATCTGTTCCTTGGCAAGTGGGAAAAGGACATACGCTCTGATCCCATTTTTCAACAGGACTTCACCAAGGTATCTATGTGGCTGAGGTACATAGACGATCTCTTCATTGTCTGGAAAGGTACAATGAATGAAGCAGATGCATTTATTGACAGACTTAACTGTAACATGCTTGGCATAGTTCTCAGTGGTACCAAGAGTAAAACTGACATTGAGTATCTCGATGTCAAAATTGAGATTGTCAATGATTCGGTACAGACCAAACTGTTTCGCAAGGCCACTGCTGGCAACAGCATCTTGCACGCCCTTAGTAGCCACCCTGAGAACTTGAAATGGAGCATTCCATTTGGAGAACTATTACGGGCCAAGCGCAACTGCAATAATGACAAAGCTTATAAAGAAGAAAGTGAGATCATATGCGACAGATTCAGAGCCAGAGGTTATCCCAATTGGGTGGTCAAAAGAGCTAGGGAGAGAGCCAATGCCATAAAAAGATCTGATACCATCTGTGACAAACCCAATACCAAGGTGGAGGATGAAGGTGGCACGAGACTCATCCTCACATACAGTAGTGACTCCCAAGCCATCAGGAAGGTAATAACAAAAAATTGGGATATACTCAAAGCAGACAATGTCATTGGCAAAGATTTACCCAAGAGACCTAGCATAACATACAGACGGGGGAAAAGCATCAGGGACTTGCTAGTTCACAGTGATATCACCACATACCCCCCTGCCAATGTACAAGGTCTAGATGGCTTCTTTCCATGTGGCCACTGTAAGGCTTGCGCCAACAGTAAATCGTGCAAGGAAGTCACCTATAACGGCATAAACAAGAAAATCAAGTCCTTCCTCGCATGTAGCTCTACCTTTGTCGTCTATGCAATAGTGTGCCCATGTAGCAAATGGTACATAGGTAGCACTACATGCATGGCGAAGAAGCGCATTCTGGAGCACACCAGAGCAATTACGAATTTTGACCCCAAGTACCCCGTGGCAAGGCATTTTAAAGAGCAACATTTCTCCAATGCTAAATACCTGAGCTACATTATTTTGGAACAGGTACCCAAAAATCCCAGAGGGGGCAACAGGATTCTCAAATTACGACAGAGAGAGTCGAAATTGATCATAGACTTCCAGTGCAAGGATCCGGGGGGCCTTAACCAGGATGAGGAACTAGCAGTACACTTAAAAGATTCATAAACTATCGACCATAGCTGATGTCAATTCATGTTTGTCTTTCATGCTGTTAATTTATTCATGCCTCCTCCATACCTTAAGCTTGTGTTCAGTCCTATGTGCAATACCATAGGAATGGAAAATGTAATTCATCTGATTTTAAACTTGTATTGATATATTTGTTTTGTTCTTGTAGGAACACGAGAGAAGGGGCCCACTCCACTGGCACTTCACCTCACGGGACTACTCCCCTTCTCAACCCCCTTTTTGAGCACAAAGGCACTGCATGGTTTGCAAAGACTTACTGGTAGAGAGTTACACTTTACTTGAGCACTTGCGAATACTGAATGTACTTTGTTTACGCTGTGTTGGCGTGATCTAAATCCGACCCTTTACTCCCCTTCCCTGGGAGACAATCCCGGTGTCACTACCACTTCCATCTTTGTGGCTTATCTCTGATTATACGGAACCACTTCATGATAAACATGATATGACGCCCCCTGACCAAGGAATGCAGGTTTTTTTAGCACAATATGATTCTGTGATGCATTCCACGAGTTAAACAATGAAACGACAACTTGTTTATAATTGTGATGACGAAGCATATGTTATTTTACATGAATTCTGCTTCCTGCTCTATAATTACGGGGTTGATGGTAACAACGTGACAAATATCGTTTTGAGGGTATACATTGTGTATTGAACACATGAAATGCATTTCAAATGTACGTATGTCAAGTCTCATCTCTATGTCTATGATGGCAATAGATATAACCTATGGCTTTGCAACTTGTTTTCCACGTGATCAAGCCGTCTTCACGGCGAAACGCGTTGTGGAATAAACAGCACTAAAGAAACTATCGGTGTTTGCCTGTTTCTGCCCTGAGAGCGTACCTTATTGACTTATCGTTCTGTGGAATATATATATATATATATATATATATATATATATATATATATATATATATATATATATATATATATATATATATATATATATATATATATATATATATATATTCACTGAAAAAACCATAGGTTATAGACCATATAGAGTTAGGGATTTGCATTTACAAAACCTTATTTTACTCGCATAAAACCATTGAAATTCGCATATATAGTTAGTTGCGCTAACTATATATCGCGCACCCGCAATCCACTGCTGATGATGTCACATATTACATCATTCATGACATGGTCAGTGACATCACTGATGACATCACTGATGACATCATCCAGTGACTGTGTGTTTCTGTAAAGTTAAAATATGTCTTACATATTGAAGAATGAGTGGATGTATAAGTGTCTGGATGAAGGATTTAGTGGGTGCGTGACTGACTGTATGAGAGAGTGATTAAATGTGTCTCACTGAGTGCATGGGTTAGTGACTAAACTATCTTAATTTGTGCATCATTATATCTGTTGTTCTATGAACTGCTGCATGTGTTGATCAGTAGCTATATGAGTAACTGTATGGGTTATTGATTGGTTGTCCAAGTATTTGTATGGGAGAGTGAGTGTGTGTGTGGGGGTGGCTGGGAGGTGTGTGAATCTGTGCATACATGTGTGAACAGTTTATTCACTAGATCTATGGGTTCAAAACTGTATGTAGAAACAGCTGTATGGGTGGTTGACTGTGTACGAGTGTATTGGTGAGTGAATGGATATCTCAGTGCCTAATGTCAAAGTAAGTACATATGTAAAACACAGTACATGTGAGAGTTCACATATATAAATTACTGTGCATAAGAGCCAGTGAATGTGTGAGTGGCTGTATGGATCATTGTGAACTTGTATCAGGGATTGTATAAAAGAGTAAATATGTGTTAGTATATGTTCGAATAAGTAAGGTGTGTATAACTGTATAGTTGAGGAAATGGAGGTGTGATTGATTCTTTGCATGACTGACTAGGTGTGTGAGTAACTCCATGGATGAGTGACAGTCTGTGAGTGTCTGTTTACACTGAGTGTATCTAAGGTTATATCAGAGTCTGAAGAGGTTCATCGTATAATCACATGAATGATGTCATCAGTGATGTTGTCTGTGATGTCAAATGAGATGTCATCAGTGATGTCATCAGTGATGTCATTTGAGATGTCATCAGTGATGTCATCAGTGATGTCATTTGAGATGTCATCAGTGATGTCACTGACCATGTCATGAATGATGTAATATGTGACATCATCAGCAGTGGATTGCGAGTGCGCGATATATAGTTAGCGCAACTAACTATATATGCGAATTTCAATGGTTTTATGTGAGTAAAATAAGGTTTTGTAAATGCAAATCCCTAACTATATATGGTCTATAACCTATGGTTTTTTCAGTGAATTTCAATGTTTTTTTAATAGCAAATATCAAATGCTGTCAAATGTCAAGTACATGATAGGTAAAAACATTTTCGTGTTTATGCACGCTGATGTGCTTTGAACGCTGCCCCCCCTTCCCCCCCTCTTTTCTCTTAGCAGTACTCTCTCTTTGCAGATAGTGAAGGGTAGTTAACGCAGGCCTTTGCCCCCGTTGTAATCCGTCGTGCCTGCTTCTCTCTCTATTTGATTGATTGCTATCCAAGCATTTACTGTTTTAGAATTTGTTCTCTTTGGTTCATTCTGTATTTACAAACAAGCACAGAGTCGCAATACTCTGTTTAGTCTTTGCAGATAGTGAAAAATAGTTTAAAAAAACAAAAGGAATCGAGCAAAATCAGTAGGCCACTAATGGGATCTGTTTTTGACCTCGCTAAAATAGAAACATTAAGAACAACCCCTCATGAGAAATACGAAACTAGTAAGATGAACTTAGCTCCACACCATGATGGCTGCAAGACAGCTCGACTCTGCCGCCCACCCCACCCCACCCAAAATAACGACAAACCCTATGCAAATATTATAAATATATAGAACACACCAGCAAAGTAACAGGGTAAATCATTTTATTAAATAACTATTTACATAACTATTTTATACTTTTTGTTGCCCGATCCGGCTAGCTCAATCGATCGAGCATGAAACTCATGCACTCTGATAGCAAGCGTTGCTGCTGATGCTATGCAGACAAAAACTGGTTTTCAGTTTGTACATTCTTCTAGATTTTTCCATCCAAGGCTGGTTGAGAGTTTGTAGAACGATGGCTTCAGATTTTCAACATACAGTGTGGTGGCGCGGACTGGGAGGGGGCGCTTGGCTCCTGCCCCCTCCCCAAGTAAGATTTTCATACGTGAGTGTACGTTCATGGTTTTGGTCCCTGAGTTGCTTCGATGTCACTGCCATGCTCAAATGGCATGAGTCCTGGATGTTGGGTGCCATAGTTCAGAGTTCTGAGCAGCGCTTGTAACACTGTCTGAAGCTTATTTGCACCTGCTGCAGCTTCACTATTCTAAAAGTAAGTGAGGGCCGTTTGTGGACCTGACTGCATTGGAAAACAATGTGATGCGGTGCCTCCCTGAACCGCTTGACGGAGGCCCCCGAGGGGCGGTGAGATGGCGCTTGGCTCCTGCCCCCTCCCCAAGTAGTGTTGCCCTGGTGTGGCCTGAGATCGCCCCCGACATAGGCGGCCGGCTCCCGGGGTCCGGCGGAACTTTTTGCCTTTTGATGACTCTTCCATTCTGGACCTTGTCCCACAATCCGTTTGACCTGAAGACACGCTGTAGTGGGGCGCCCCTTTACCGTTTCAGTTGCCATTCCGCCCACTTTTGCTACACTGTGCCTCTTCCGCCATTCAGCTGTTTACCGCCCGCTCTTGCGACTACAGCGTCTCGCTCACCATGTAGTTGAGTTGCTCCCGCTCTTGCGATGCAACGATAGGCGGCTGCCACAGGACTCTCAAAATGGCGGCTGGCTCTTCAGATTTAGGCGTGGTCCACTAAAATGGCCCTGGGACACCTTGGAACTCGGACGCTTGTCTGCTAGGGCTTGGGTCCCATTCTCGAAAGCGTCCCCTCAGCCATGAGGATTCTACAAAAGTCTTGGGGGCCCCCGACTCCTGCAGGCTTCTGGTGGGGAGCGGCTGCCATGATTGCTCGTGGAATGGCCACGACTGAGCTACGAGATGGTGGTGCTCTCATGCTGACGCCAGCTTCAGTCTGAAACATCCAGAAACACTGTAGACTACCAATTCGATCAGTTCCGGTAGCGCCCCAACATGACCCGGTAGAGAAGAACTTGCCCTCCCCTCTTTGACTGATGGTTCTTGTTGCCTGTCCCTTCTGTTGTCATTTAACAGAACTTTTTAGACTGCTGAAAGGGGTTGTGTTCCGAACGCTGGTTGGTGGAGACATTTTGACTATATTCTGGACCTACATTGTCGCGTAATGCGTTATATGACACGCCGCGTTAGCGCACCCGGAAGTGCTCCGGTGCGCGAAGAGCAGCTTCCCGGAAGCGATCCGGGGCGCAGCGCGTAACGTAAGCATAACAGGTCATGTGACTTGTTAATAAAACTTTTCATTGGTTCATTTTACTTTTGTTATTTTAATGATGAAAGGCTTGGTCATATGACCTAAAAATTACGCTTTTTATTGGTTTCGAACATTATTTTTTCTTAAACATATATGTTATAATGTTCCAGGCTAATGTACTTTCCCGGAAAATCTACAACTGTCCTGCAAGTAAAATATATTCCTTTTTCGAGAAAAAGGGCGTTTCTTCGTCCCATGACGGAGCCGTTGAGTAAAAGAGGCTCGGCCTGCTGTCTTAGTCGCCGATACGCCTGATTATCAGATTCTTATTGATCACTTTATGTTGCAGGAGTGGAAAACACAACTGCCCTTGACCATTTATCTTTACTGCGTTCCTGCGTATTATACCTTTTATCCGTCATGTAATTGGACTGCTTTATTTCACTTGCCTTTTACTGATTAGAAAACAGTGACTAAAATTAAAAACTTTACCAATGTAAATACTACTACCATGTTTTGTTTTAAAAACCTTTATTGTGAAAATGTCAGTATACAAATACGGGCCTATAACCACGTGGGCCGGCCACGGAGCAAACTGGAATCGTATATGATGAGGAGACATTTACATTGTAGAGGAACGTAACGAGCGGGCCATTAGGTTGCAAGAACTAAGGTGTCTAACAGTTGCGGAATCGGTGGACGTACATTTTGTAATTAAAATACGACAGGGCCACTTTCAATAAAATTATCTAGATATACATTTGCGGGCAAGTACCATGGGTGACGTTAATTCAAACTTTCAATAGTACAGTAATCAATAACACATCAGAACTTAATATCAATAGGGATGTCGAAATATTCAATCAATTCTCGTCCCCGCCCGCCATGTGCTTCAAAACTGCATTCGTATCTCGTGATATCTAGGTTTTTCAATCAGTACACAACAAGGAGTTACGAGTCCCATTTATACCGGCGCCATTTTGGGCGAGGCGGGGCAGGTCCAGGATATAGTCAAAATGTCTCCACCAACCAGCGGCCGGACCAGAACCCCTTTCGGCCCTTTATGCTACAAGATGGTGTCTTCCATTCAGAAAATATTGTTGGCAGCATTTTGAAAGGAAAGATAAACAGCCGTTCTCCTAGTGAGTCTCACATTGTTACATTTAGGAAGAATGTTGAAGAGTAGTATGTTGAAAATCTGAAGTCATTGTTCTACAAACTCTCAACCAGCCTTGGATGGAAAAAAATATCCTGAAGAATGTACAAACTGAAAACCAATTTTTGTCTGTATAGCATCAACAGCAATGCTTGACTCAGCTTTGTGTGAAGCCGCCATTTTGATTCAATCAATAACGTCCCCCTGCACACATTCAGGGACCTGGTCGTGTCTTCAGGTCAAACGGATTGTGGGACAAGATGCAGAAAGGAAAAGGAAAAAAGTTCCGCCAGACCCCGGGAGCCGGCCGCCTATGTCATGGGCGATCTTTGGCCACACCAGGGCGATAGTGAAGCTGCAGCAGGTGCAAATAAGCTTCAGACAGTGTTACAAGCACTGCTCAGAACTCTCAACTATGACACCACCTCGGTGCCATCCGGATCTTGGCGCCTTGTGCTGGTTCCGGCCTATTCACACATCGGTCCGCTACTGACACCACCTCACAGGCCAACGGGGCACCCCACGACGACTTTCGGCGCAGCATTGTAGGATGGCCACACCAGAGCAGCAACTTGCTAAACACCACCTCGGTGCCATCCAGATCTCGGCGCGTTGTGCTGCCTTCGGCCTACTGTAGCCGCAAGTGCGGACGCCACTCAACTGGATAGCGAGTGAAACACCAAGGGGCACCCCACTGTAGCCGAGGAGCCTCCATCTTGGGGGCGATGCACAGCATCACATTGCTTTCCAATGCAGTCAGATCCTGAAACAGCCCCCACTGACTGACGCGACCTCACAGGCCAACGGGGCGCCCCACGCCGACTTTCGGCGCAGCATTGTAGGATAGCCATACCAGTGCAGCAACTTGCTGGACACCACCTCGGTGCCATCCGGATCTTGGCGCGTTGTGCTGCCTTCGGCCTATTCGCACATCGGTCCGCTACTGACGCCGCCTCACGTGCCAACGGATTTTCTACGCTTTTTATAGCCCTATGCCGCATAACAGGTCATGTGACTTGTTTATAAAACTTTTCATTGGTTCATTTTACTTTTGGTTTCCTAATGATGGAAGGCTTGGTCATATGACCTAAAAATAACACTTTTCATTGGTTTAGAATTTTTTTTTTCCCAAACGATGAAAGCCCCACCTTGTTTCTGGATGTTTCAGACTGAAGCTGGCATCAGCATGAAAGCACCACCATCTTGTGGCTCCGTCGTGGTCATTCCGCAAGCAATCATGGCAGCCGCTCCCCACCGGAAGCCTGCAGGAGTCGAGCACCCCCAAGACTTTTGTAGAATCTTCACGGCTGAGGGGACGCTTTCGAGAATGGGGTCCAAGATCTAGCAGACAAGCGTCCGAGTTCCAAGGTGTCCCAGGGCCATTTTAGTGGACCAGGCCCAAAAAGGAAGGAGCCTGCCGCCATTTTGAGAGTCCTGTGGCAGCCGCCTATCGCTGAACCGCAAGAGTAGGCGCAACTCAGCTGAATGGCGGATTTTGGCACAGTGTACCAAAAGCGGGCGGAATGGCAACTGAAACGGTAAAGGGGCGCCCCACTACAGCACACGAGCCGCCACCTGGGGAGGCCCGTTCACGCCGCCTCCCCCCCCCCCCCGGGGCGCCCCACGCCGTTTTTCGGAGCAGCATTATAGGATACAAAAACCAGTGCGGCAGTTTACTGGACATCACCTGGGTGCCATCCACATCTCAGCACATTCTGCTGCCTTGGAACTATTCGCACAACAGACCGCTACTGACAAGGCCTCCCCAGGGACGCCCCACGCCATTTTTCGGAGCTGCATTGTAGGATACCAAAAACCAGTGCGGTACCCAGGTGACATCACCTGGGTGCCGTCCAGAACTCAGCTCGTTGTGCTGCCTTGGGACTATTCGCACAAAACACAGCTACTGACCATTGTTGCTTCTTTTTTCAAAAAAATGTTTAAATGTGTTTACTGTTTTTGTTGCGTTGTATATATTTATAAGTTATTAAAGTTTTATAATCCTACTACTTTGTTGGAGTGCTATATATTTTTAATGTGACACATAATTGTAAAAACTTTGATGTACAAAGAGGCATCCATGGAATCTTCCGCTTCAGGCTCGGTCCCACACACCCTCACAGTGAGAATCCCCTCCCCAAGCACAATACAGGATGGTTATCAGATAGTAGGAACCCGTATGGTGTGACGGATCTCATGGGGTGGGGGCCTTGATCTACTGTAACTCCTTTGAAGAGGGGTGATTCTCATACATGCCAACATTTCAGAAGAGCAAAGTGGGAGATTTAAAAAAAAAAATCGGGAGAATGGGGCCTTGAATCGGGTTATTGTCATGTGTGGGCTTTGGAAGTGTGCTGCTGCAGGATCGGACATTTCAAACTCAAATGCAGGTTCTTTTTCTTACCTTTCCGAAGCATGGAGCGCAATAGCAGGCAGAGAAAGGGTGATGCAAGTGTTGAACATTGCCTGGCCTGGCAAGTTGCTGGCAGTGCCCCCCCCGCCCCCCGTCCGCTCCTGAAACAGGGCACACACACCGCCGCCCCGAGTACTTCACAGATCTTTAAAAGACCATGCGCTTGTTAATGAGGCTTAATTGGTTTATCACCCCTTCTAGAGCCCCTGCATCGGCCCTCTGACGTTTCCTGGAAGAATTAGCACGTTACACAATACCAAGCCCTGTCAGCTGAAACCCCCGAGGAATCGGGTTTTTGCTTGCAGGAATCGGGAGGCGGGAGACTAGCACTGAAATTGGTAGTCTCACGCCTGAATCGGGAGGGTTGGCATGTCTGGATTCTCTACAGCTGGGGCCATAAACTACATCCGCAGGGCTAGGTGATAGCCTGGGACCGGCCTGGACAATCGGACACAGAGGAAGAGGAGTGTCAGAGGGTGCGGTAGTGAATAGGGTGAAAGGGAGGTGTCGGCGGGCACGGGGTGTGATTCTCAGAGAAGAGCAGCGCAGATGGGGGGAGGTTTATGGCCCATGCATGAGAGAGAGAGCGGGGGTGACCAGTGCGTGGGGGAGATGCTTGCGAGGGTGGGGAGCCGTGCTGAGGATCGACGGCGTGCAGAGAGTGGGTCTGGTCAAGGCATCTAAAATGGCTGCCGTGCACGACAAAATTGTGGCATTGGAAAAAAGGCAAGATGGCGCAGACAATGTTTATCAATAAGGATTAATTTATAACAAAATATTTTATCGCAGTGACAAAATGGCGGTCAACACTTCCTGATTTCCATCGAATCGAACGTTAACAGACGTCACGCAGCAAAAAAAATAAAACGCTCACGCACAGCCGCTGGAAGACATGTATCAACATATATGAGCCTCCTCAGCCACCCTCAGAAAACATAAGGGATCAGGATACGTCTCCCGTACCCCCTTATACCTAGTAATTTAATTAAATCGAAATACAAAATGGCGAATTCCCGTTTCGCTACCAGTTTGCGGCCCGGTTCGCGATCCGGGAAGCGCTTCTACCGTGAAAAATCAAATTTTTTTTATTTTCCCCACAGGACCCTTTAATAACCCCAACATCATTCCTAGGGGGTCAAGAGGGGTCTACATTGCCCCCTTTCATTAAATTCCCCCTTCGTTTTTCACCTCTGCTTGTCTCTCGATCCTACCGAGAGACAAGATGGCGGCCGCACCGGACTGTTTAGAATGTTGACAGACACCGGAGAGCCAATCAGCATCGCTTCGCAAAGCTCCGTGACGCGAAAAGTACGCGATCTGGAGCGCTATCTGGGACGCTGTCAAGGATATATAAATTTTTTGAAACGTTAATTTCTCAAAATCCACTGGAGCACATATATTGAGACCCAGCAAAGGCACATCGGGCTAACAGTCCCTACAATTTTGTGCAAATCCATTCAGCCGTTCGAGCTAAAAGTGAGGCCAAACGCCCTATGGAAATTAACATGGGAAAAAACGCGTTTTGGGACCCCCCTTTTTTCTCGCCCCCCCCCTTGACGAAACCCCCCCAAATTTTCAAGGGCTGCTCAGAAACAAAATATGCCATTTTCCTGAAAATTTCAGTCGATTCCGTCCACAAACGCCAAAGTTATTAGACATAGAATTTTCAAAAGTTCCATAGAGAATTAATCCTAACTATATATACCTTCTGGCTATCGCCAGTAGGTAATATATATATCGAATATAGGATTATCCACAATTTTGAAAATAATCATCCGGCACTCCAGGTAAGATTATAGACACCTTCGGGCTTTATTTATAACAAGAAAACATCTACGCGTTTCAGCAGCCACATGCTGCCTTGTTCAGGATGTTTCAAGCACCATTTTCCAACATTAAAATACTCAATAGATGACATTGAGAAAGGACACTTTTTATGACAAAAAACAACCTAGGCAACTAGTATTTGACAATGTATACCAATTGGTCATTGGTTTTAGGAGGTTTCGTTTTAAGTAGACAGTCTCTGTCATAGTAACGTGCTCGTTTGTAGGAGCTCCTGATTAATCTATGGGGTAGCCTCTTTCGATAAATTTTGTTCTCATTAGTGATGCTTGTTTGTCAAAATCTGCTAAATCAGTACAGTTTCTTCTGACTCGCAGAAACTGAGAGAAAGGAATACTGTCCTTTTGTGCAGTTGGATGGAAACTCCGATAATGTAATAAAGCGTTTCTTGCCGTGGGTTTTGTGTGAAGATCAACTTTCAAGATGCCAGAGTTGTTTATAATTTCAACGTCAAGAAATTCTACCTTATCATTACTAATTTTGGAGGTGAAGCGTAGATTTGAATTAGCTTCATTTATCCATAAAATGAATTCGTTCAGTGATTGTCTCCCATCGGTCCAGATAAAGAAGATGTCATCAATGTATCTGGACCAATGGGAAATGGATTCAAAAAAAGGGGCGATCTCATTGTGGACGAACTCATTCTCAAAGGCTGCCATGAAGATATTAGCTATTGATGGGGCTACAGTCGCACCCATACTCACGCCTTTGATTTGGCGATACAGGTTGTTACCAAATTCAAAGATATTTTCAGTTAAAACGATTTCTAGACATTCAAGTAGAAATGTTTTGGGACAAGGGATGTCATGTAGGTCGATAAACCATTCAGTGGTTCTCATGGCATCTGTTAGAGGAATGTTACTATACAAGGACTCTACGTCCATTGTTACTAACAAATCTGTATTAGAATTAAAGTCTAGTCCTTCTGTTTTTTGTATCATATCACCTGTGTCACGTATAAATGACATGATTTTCGGTATATATGGACGCAGGTAATTGTCAACAAACTTAGATAATGGTTCCGTGGCTGTGCCAATGGTCGAAACAATGGGACGGTACGGGGGGTTGTTTGAATTTTTATGTATCTTGGGAAGGCCATATATACAGGCAGTTTTCCCTTGATTATGATTCAAAAAATCATATTCTTTATTACTGATAAGTCCGATGTCTAAAGCAGTTTTGGTGAGGGAAGTAATTCTTTTGGATAGTTTTGAAGTAGAGTAGGATTTGATGGGTTTATAAAACATTGAATCATCCAGCATGCTAAGCATGTTCTTTTCATACTGTGGTGTGTCAATGATAACTATGCCTCCACCTTTGTCACATCCTTTGATCGTGAGGTCAGTATTAGAGGAAAGAGACATTAATGCTTGGTGTTCTTTTCTTTCCAAATTATATATGGGTTTGGGGATGAATCTGAGGGCTTGGTGTAATTTCTTTAGGACTACTAGCTCAAAGGTGGCTACTTCAGGCCCTAACTGTTCGAGAGATGGGCTGAAGGTAGATGGTAGGCAAAGTGGTTTTATCGGGGGGTGTTCTTCATCTAGTGTTGTATTTGAGGCAAAGAACTTCTTAAGTCGGATTTTACGAAAAAATGAAATTATGTCACAGTAAAGTTCAAATAAGTTAGATGTAGAATGTGGGACATATGATAAACCTTTGGAGAGCAATTTAATACTGTGATCATCTAAGTTGTTTTTGGTGAGATTAAAGATTGGGATCACATTCCTGGTTTCCAATACTGCCTGCTTCGCGTTTCGCGGATGAATTGTGGCTCTTCCTGGTGTTGATGGTGTTGGGGCTGGTAGTTCCCCCTCGGTTGGCCCTGGAAGTGGACTCTGGGGCGTCCCCGACCCCCCCTAAAAAAACTAGTGCCTATAAGAGCATTTGAAAATCATTTCTAATAAGAGTAGTTAAATATGGTTTTCGCTACCTTAAAATATATACATATATACAAAGAGGATATTATATACTTGAACTGTTTTATATAAGTGTTCACATGTTTTTCAATAGAATCCTAGTCTTGAAAAACAGAGAATCAATTCATGTGTTTCGGTCATTCCGAACTTCTTATCCAAATGATGATACCTCAGATAAAGCAAGGAAATGAAAAGAAAGTAATCCTTGATTAGAAGTAGGACAATTTGGCTACCATATTAGAATTTAGGAGATTATGTGTTCTCTTCTTTTAATTGAATGGTGTATAATTAATGCCTTTTTATATGTATCTTTTTAGAGTTTGTGTGGCTAACTCCAGAAGAAGGCGCTGGTTCGCCGAAACGCGCGTAGAGACTCATTCCGCCACTTATAATATTTGTTTTTAACCTTGTTTACACAAAATGTTATAAATGTATGAATTTTATTGATATTGTACGATTCCAATTGTGTTCATTGTCCCTTCTTTTTATTTATGTTAAGTGTTTTCTTATATGTCCAAAACAAATTTATAATAAAAACATGTACTTTTATACTAATGTGTAGCCAATTGTCCTTATGTATAATACATTGTCAAATACTAGTTGCCTAGGTTGTTTTTTGTCATAAATTCTGCTTTCCCTGACCTAGGAACCATTGTATCCATAACCTCAGGGGGTCCTTGTTGAATACACACCAATTGAGAAAGGACACTACATGCTATAGAAACAGTACTAAGCCTTCGAACTTGTGGCAGCCATATTTCAACATGTTTACTTTTCTGCATTTACATTCTTTTACATTCAGGGACTGTTCCTTTAAAGTGGGCATTTTTCTACTCACTTTCTATCCCAATTATGGAAACCACATCATTTAACGGTTTCACTATTCCAAAGACATAGTAGCAAATTTCACTTTAATACAAAGTAGTTTCATAGAGAATAAAGTGCACATTTATAGCGGGAAATTTAATTCCTCACAATTTAAAACACTATATTACTTCTAAAATACCACAAAATTCAATTTTAGTAATTGCTTGTCAGAAATTTAAAGTGCAAATGCATAACTATGTTTTAGATTTTGGCAAAAACATATTATTCTGGCTAGTGCCTATTTGAATCGGGTGCAAATTCTAGAAGTGCAAGTGCTTTAGTAAAAAATATGCATCTTTTCACCTCTTTTATAATCATAGTCTTTCAATAGTTACTTCACTATAAAGTGCAAATGCTAAATTAATACAACATATCAAGACTTACACAAAATAATCCATGTTAAAAATTATTTTAAGGGTACACCATTTCTTGTATGTATTGAAAATTTGCATATAAAAATTAACCCCTTGTATGCTCATGACGAGCTGAGCTCGTCATGGCATACAGTGCTCAGGTGCTCATGACGAGCTCAGCTCGTCATGAGCCCCACCCACAGGCAGAGCGCTGGGCTCCTCCTGTGGGTGCCCGATCTACATTGTGTTTACGGGGAATGCAGGGGAAGACCTTCCCCTGCCTCCCCCGCCCCCCCCGCCCGTGTCATCAAGTCATTGGAGGTTCCCTTTCTCCTCCGATGCGCAGGGAAGCCATTTGCTTCTTGCGCGTCGGAGGAGAAACAGGTAAGTTTGGGGGCTGCGGGGGTGGGATTTAATCTAAAGAGGCATAGGCGGAAAGGAAAGGGTTTTCCTTTCCCTCAATGCCTCTTCAGAGCATTCCTGCTGCACCATCGTGTGATCCTGCAGCAGGAATGCCCACTAGACACCAGGGACTTTTTTTTTTTAATTGGCAGTGTTTATGTGTTTGGGGAGCCGCACCTTGGGTAAGGGTCACTCCCCCTTTTGGGGGCAAATTATTTCGCTTTGTTTTTTAAATTATAGGCATTATGGAGGCAATGAACAGGGGAGTGGCCCCTTGGGCAAGGGTCACTCTCATAATGGGGGCCATTTTGTTTTTTTTGTTTTAGGGAGCGACCCCTTGGACAAGGGCCGCTCCCCTTTCGGGGGCATTAGAATTTACATATTTTATTATTAAAAACCATGTACTGGGGCAAAGAGCAGGGGAGTGGCCCCTTGGGCAAGGGTCACTCTCCTTTTGGGGCCCATTTTGTGCGGCCCTATTGGGTTTTTTTAGTTTTGGGGAGCGACCCCTTGGACAATGGTCGCTCCCCTTTAGGGGGCATGTTGTAAGCCTGTGGCTGCCCCCGGGGGGGGAAAATTTTTAGAAAATCAAACATTACGGGACCAGTTACTGGCTAATCAGCCGTTATCAGCCAGGTTAGCTTCAGTCCAGTGGCAAAGTGAGCAAGGGATCCACGTCTGCCAACTTAGGGCAATCAAAGCGCACAGGGTCAGACTGATTTGCATATGGCCATGTCTGAACTGGGTTGGTGAAGTGAGCTAAACAATGATGATGGATTAAACCAAGATCAGTTGACTGGGGGTGAGTGCTAGATTTGCTCATGTGCTCCGTCCATCATCCCCTTTGGTATCACCTTGAGGGCAGTTCTGATGTTTTTTGTTTGTAGGGCCACAAGGGCACCAGGATTTATTTTTATGTTGAGGATCCGCCCCTTGGACATGGGTCGTTCCCCTTTATGGGAGGATGGTTGTGGCCTTTTCTGCCCTCTCTGAGTGGCAGAGTAGCAGTATGTGTTTAGTTCTTACTGTTCCCAAGGTGGGCAGAAGCCACTAGACACCAGAATTTGTTTGATTTTTGTCTTGGTGGGGGTGGCCTCAAGGGCAAGGGTTGCTCCCCTATTGATGTTATACTGTTAGGCGCACCTACCCCTTAGCTTGGCAGGTTGGACTGGTGCATTTTCTGTATATGTGATTCTAACGTCTAGAATTTATTGAGTACTGTTTGCGGTTTCAACAGTAGTTGTTCTGCAGTTTTGTGCAGTTGCATTTTTTAGGTAAGAACATTTTTTTGCAAGAGATGTCATAGTGGCATTTAGTTAGTGCTCTGTGCATGAAAATCATTGTGATGTGTTTTGCATTGTGGAGTGGAGTGGGGAAGTGTGGCTCACCGGTTAGAGGAGGCAGTCCCTGATGCATAGGTCAGACCCGGGACCAGGGTTCAATCCCCAACGTGGCAGGGCCTTGAGCTCAAAATGTCCACGGACTCGATAATTCTTGCCTCAGTGCCTACTCGAATCGTGGGTTCACACTCTGCAACTCTGGGCAATAGCTTGCTTAATCTCCACTATGGCCCCACCGCGATGGGATGCCTGGTCTTCACCTTGGGGATGCCCAGTAGGGGTAATCTCGCAGGGAAAGGCCAGGACGGGTTCCCAAAGCAAGCGCCTTGAGACCTTACGGTGAAAGGTGCTATAAGAACGTATGATTTACGATTTGCATTGTCTTATGTGTATTTTCTTTCTCTTTCTTTTTTAGTGGGGTATTGTTGGTCCATACTGTGTCTGTGCAGAGTACGTGGTGGTGAGTTTAGCTGCTTCTGCCAAGTGAATGGTTTTGTTTTGCAGTGTATAGGTATTTTTGATAAAGGTGAATTTTGCTCATTGCTTATTTTACATAGTGATTGTTGTTGTTGACTTGTGCGACAAGTTACCTTTATTACTAATCATTATGGCTAGCCGTAGAATGACTGCTCAGCAGGTGGTTGGTATGCTTCTTGAGTCTTCCTTTGAGCCGGATTATGACACTGACAGTGCGTCTGAGGGAGAGGAGGGAGGGGAAGATTCTGGCAGTGAGTTTTCTCTCCACATGGAATCATCGGATGATGAAGGTACTCTCAGTACAGATGAAGGGCTTGTTTTAGAGGAGGACACTGCTGTGCCGATGGTGCAAGAGGCATCTGGATTGCAGCCTGAGGCTGCTAGTCTTCCTACTGGAAGTGCTGGACTCTGGGTTGATCCTAACATGGTGTAGCCGGTGTTGCCTGCCTTTAGCGGTGATGCAGGGTGTAGAGTGGATTGTGAAAACGTTTTGCCGATACAGTATTTTCAGTTATTTATGGATGATGTGTTTTTGGGTGAGATTGCTGAGCAGACTAATTTGTATGCTGAACAGTTTCTGAGGGTCAACGGTGACAAACTTAGGCCCCACTCTAGTGCTACCCGGTGGACTCCCACAAATCTGGAAGAGCTGATTGGCTATGACTTTATTGATGGGTTTGGTTTAGAAAGTAGGGGACCCCTATATAAGAAATATGCTAGTTATACATAGGGAAGAAAATTAGGCCTGGGCGAAGCACTACGCTACGCTCGCGGAGTTTGCGAAGTTTGCGCAACTTCGCACTACGCAAGCTGCACGTAGCACAGTGCGAACACTCGTAGTGCAGCGTAGCGTAGTGCAGCGCTAATTTTTTGCTTGTTCGCAGTCCTGAACGTCATGTTCACGACCGCGAGCAAGAAAAGTTAGATCCCGGCGAGATTCTCAACGCGGGAGGTAAGGTTTCTCATTGTGAGTGGTTGCACATGCTCGCGACCGCTCTCAATGAGAAACTACCAGTTCGCGTTAAGAAAGCTGCAGCTCGAGTAATAATCTACTCGAGCAGCAGAAAACTACAGCTCGCACTGTGCAAGATGCAGTTTTCAATGATTGCACAGTGCCGGATGCTTGTCCGCACTGTGCAATCATTGAAAAAACATCTTTCACAGTGCGAACATGCTACTACGCAGCACGCGTAGTGCTACGTGAAGTTTGCGTAGTGCGAAGTGCACTTCGCGTAGCTTCGCGTAGCGCTACTTCGCGAACTACGCCCACCCTTAAAGAAAATCTAGTTTGGAAAGGCCTATAACTAGACATGCAAATCAATTAGATATATATATATCTGATAGTCCACTTACACACAGACTGTCACCAACTACACAAGTACATTTTTTCAGTATTTATTATTTGTGAAATGGTCATCCTTTGACGCTTTTAACCTCAGAGTTATTATTCATATCGCCGATTCTCCTGTGGTTATCCAACTACCATCATCAGATATATCCAACCATATTACTTAGAAGCATTTTTGGCTCATCGTTAACAGTGTTGAAGGACACTATTTTTCTGTCAATACTTGAATTTATCCACGACAAGTTTGGAACACAAGGATCTGAAGGACTTCATGTGTGTTTTTTAATCAGCCTATCTCCACATCTTGAGCTGCCCTGGGAAACGCTCGGTGGTAGGAAATTTGTGTGAGCCCAGTGATGCCACGCTTTCCCACACAAAAATGGGTGAAAAACCTGATTTTCTTCAGCTAAAATTGAGGTTTGCAAGGGATTTTGAATAAGGGAACGTTGGGGGATCCAGCAAACCATACCTCCTTGGAAGCCCCCGGGAAGCCCCCGGGTGTATACTTTTCAGAAATGTGTGGGTTTGGTAGGTTTCCATAGATGGCTTTTGAGCACGGGGCTGAAAACCCAGGTGACCCCCCTTGCAAAAGCAGGTGGGTTTGACTTAGGCAATTTTGGAGTCGCCACACTACGTTTTGGGCCTTTGCCTGTCACGGGTACTTGGGCCTCCCACACAAGTGAGGCACCAATTTTATCAGGAGACCTGGGGGAACGCTGGGTGGTAGAAAATTTGTGTGAGCCCAGTGATGCCATGCTTTACCAAAAAAAATGTGTGAAAAAAATGATTTTTTTAGCTAAAGTTGAGGTTTGCAGGGGATTCTGGGTAAGGAAACGTTGGGGGGTCCACGCAAGCCATACCTCGTTGCAAGCCTACAGGTATCTACTTTTCAGAAATGTGTATGTTTGGTAGGTTTCCCTAGATGGCCGTTGAGCAAGGGGCTAAAAACCCAGGTGAACCCTCTTGCAAAAGCCGGTGTTTTTGACATAGGTAATTTTGAAGTCGCCACATAGTATTTTGGGCCTTTGCCTGTGGTGGCTACTTGAGCCTCCCACACAAGTGAGGCACCATTTTTATTGGGAGACCTGGGGGAATGCTGGGTGGTAGGAAATTTGTGTGAGCCCAATGATGCCACGCTTTCCCACACAAAAATGTTCGAAAAAACTGATTTTTTCAGCTAAAATTTAGGTTTGCAGGGGATTCTGGGTAAGGAAACGTTGGGGGATCCACACAAGCCATACCTCCTTGGAAGCCCCCAGGTCTCTACTTTTCAGAAATTTGTGGTTTTGGCAGGTTTCCCTAGATGGCTGTTGAGCACGGGGCCTAAAACCCAGGTGACCCCCCTTGCAAAAGCAGGTGTTTTTGACATAGGCAATTTTGAAGTCGCCACACTACGTTTTGGGCCTTTGCCTGTCGCAGCTACTTGGGCCTCTCACACAAGTGAGGCACCATTTTTATCAGGAGACCTGGGGGAACGCTGGGTGGTAGGAAACTTGTGTGAGCCTAGTGATGCCATGCTTTCCCACACACAGATGTGTGAAAAAAAAGATTTTTTTCATCTAAAATTGAGGTTTGCAGGGGATTCTGGGTAAGGGAACGTTGGGGGATTCACGCAAGCCATACTGTAGTGTAGTTCCTATATTCCCAATATGCTCTGCGCATTGGAATAATATATACTGTAGTTTAGACGTAGGACTGAGTTCCACTATGTCTCTGACAAATATATTAGGCTTAATTGTGAGTGCCAGCTAGCTCAGAGGTCACTAGAAACTTTCTCGAATAAACAAGAAGGGTTTAGTCTCTGACAACCATATAGCATGACAACTTTCTTTCCCAAGAATGAAACGTATCTCTAGAGTCGCAGAAGCAATAGATGGCTATTTCACCTAGTCAATCGTGCATGCTTAGTTTTACCAGAATTGCTTTAGAAATAGAGAGACAGGCGTTTTCAATAAAAGTATTTATTGAACAGTCTTGTTTCTTAAGCATAGGAAATGCACTGCTACAATTGAAATGCTAGTTAAGAAGTATGTGGCATATAATACGAATAGTATTATAAAATAGTACTATAAAAGCATGATTTGGTTTCTAAGCCATAAATATAGAATACATAAAATGTATAAAATACAAACAGTGATAAAATGATGGCTAAAAGTACTCAACTGGTGCTTCTTACGTACGCCTACCCCAGTGTACCTAACCTAAGCCTAGTACGAGGGAGGCGTAAGTGAGAGTAGTTTAAGTTTTAGTTTTTCTCTGCCAAGAATCTGTTCAAGAATTCTCTAGGGGTCTAATCAGCTCCGTACCTTGGTTTTAGTATGATAGAGGTCTTGTATCTTTCTCTCGGGCCGATCTCCTTGCAACCCGCAAGGGTAGCCTGGAAACACTAGAGCTGGATTTCTCGGCAGGAGAAAAGACAGCGTCTTTTCAGTGCGTCAGTTGGAGGGTCGCTTCCTTCAGCACTTGCTTCAGCAGGTCGTCGGGCAAGTAGTTAGTCGATCTGCTCCGGAACAACTGTGTGTTTGACTGGGCAAATGTAGGCATATTTATACCCCTGAAGGTGTCGAGTCTGACGTAAGTTTGGATATAATATCGTCACTAGTGCCTTGAAAACTCCCGGATTTCTTGGATAAATCAGTATTCAAGCAGGGGGAGGTTCCTGACTTCTTTTTACCACAAAATCAATGTGGATTCTCGGAGTTTATTGGAAGTAGCCATGCCGTATTAGGGCTGCGACGGCTATAACTAAATAAGGCAATGATTCTTTATGCCTGTATAAGGACTGGATGGTTTATACCTATACATGGGCATGAATCGGGAAAAGTTACACTAGGGTCCTAGATTCCCACATAACACCCACTCCACGAATGCTAAGTTCAATAATACATAAGCACTGAACATATGTCAAAACAAAGTGTTTACAATCCCACCCCAAAATACAAAAAATGCATTTGCAAATAGGTTTGCCTGCATGAAGGGAGTACACGTCATGTAAAAATCATAGGCATCATGAAATCAAATATAAACTATGAGCATACATCTTCACATTAAATAAAATGAAAGTACAGTCATTAATCAATACCTGAGATCAATCCCATAGCATAATTGTCTAATTATCTTTGTAATTGAAATTGAAGCCAAATATTGTCAGTTAGGTAGTACAAGCTTGAAATCTTGTTCTCTAAGAATAGTTCTACTTTAAGCAGATTACTCTGTGCCAATAGTTCTATTGTGGAAAAAGTTCAAATTAAATGGATTTGTTTTGAAAAAATGAAGGCTGAATCGCAGAGTTCAGATAACGCTGTGTGAAATAATCAAAAGTTATTCTCAGGAGTGTCAGGAGAAAACATCAGATCATCCAGGCTTGCAAAGAAACCGTCTACTGTGGTAGGTGAAAGTGGAACCACTTCAGTTAGCAGATCAAAAGTGCAGAAGTGTGGATCATCACCGTCAGCGTTTGATGCATTAGCAATGTCCGTAGTAGATGGTACCTGTATGCCTGTAGTTTCTCGTATCTCACCCTCAGTTAGACTTGCCAGTGAGACCTCAATGAATGCCGTCATCAGAATTGGCAGTCGTTGGGGGCAGCACGATGCATGAGCCGTTACTGGACAACATCCGATGGCAGTACTGATGGAAGTGTAAGACAAATGTCCAACACGCATTCCTGTCCGCAAAGCAGGCATCGAAGAACAGGTAAGATGCAATGTTGCCAGATTGGTCTGAACGAAAGAAACCACGTTGTATTCAGATCTCTTAAATGAGCCAAGCCAAGAATCTGTGAAATCCTTTCACGATATCTCATTGCAAGGAGGCATTGTTCCATGGTAGTTTCGGTGTTGTTGGTGACCGGACTTGACATAGCGGAGCAGAAGGAATGAAAATAGGATTCCTGCTACTAGTCCCATGATGAGAGGCAGGCCGCCGAACACAGAGTGCACGAAATTAGGAAAAATGCCGAGGACTGCTTCGAATGGTGTTAACAGTCCCAAAGAAACTGTCTTAAATACATGTGGGATGCCGTTGGTATCAGACATGTTTAAGATTTGGATTAACATTTCTGCGAAATGCACTGGACAATTTGTTGATAATATTGCATGTATCTCTGCAGAAGACTTTGCCACTTGCAGATCATACGTTTCTCTAGACGAGGTCAGTGGCACATTTTTTGTAAAAGAATGGCTTTAATTCTGCTTAAAGTATCAATTTGTATAGAAGAGATATTCAGTGAAGGCCATATAGCCGTCTCCCTTTCTGTCTCTGTTTTTGGATACAATACTTGCTTTCAACAAGTGACCGTGGACGACACAGTTACGAGATAACTTTTTCCTGGCAACATGCCACAACAGCTGTGATCAATCAGCATACCGTAACTGCCATTGGATAGCTGCCTGAAAATCGGTATTATCGTAGAAGAGGGCGAGGCGTGCAGGTGGCATGAAAGGTTATTTGTAGAACCTTCACAGGCCCTGTGTAAATTAACTTCATTGCACAGAAGTATACCACTTAGTGACTTTTTGCAATTATGGCTAATAATGAAAACTTCATGTCCCCCATTCCAACACTTGTGTGTATATGGTAAAACCCAGGTTGACTTAATGTATTCTTTACACAATCTTTCATGCAGGCCTGCTGGTACATGCTCTAGACAATACTGAAACTGGAATGTCGTGACTGGAATTGAAATGGAGCCATGAATAATCCACTCAATCACAGGTTTCTCAGAAACTGTCAATTGTAATCTTTCGAGTTTTTCCATGTTCAGCACCGTATAGTCTGCTCCTCTTTGTGCCAAGGAGATTTGTTTATCTGTAAAGTTAAATACAGCAAACAATGACGTTGTATTGATTAGATGCCATGGCACATATCCAGAATGCAGATTTTGCAACGTCTAGCCTAACAGCATGATGGAATGTAATTGAGACTGACCATGTTGTAACTTTAGTAAATCTTGTTCAATGATGTCTATAGCAGATGACACAATGCTCTCCATAGAATATATTCTGGAGGATTGAGTTGTTAACCCATTGTCCACTACAGAAAGTTCTTTCTCCAAACTAAGCCGATCAATTTCCCGTATTTTTTCTGCAGTTTCTATTTGCGTCACTTTCCAAGCTTTATTGAAAGCCGCATATATACCAGCGTATATGAAACGTTTCTGCCTTGACTTGCGAGGTCCTAATAAGAAATCTCGCAAATAATTGCTTTCTTTAGGTAAAGAAAAGTGTTGTTTTATTTCTGGAAGTGTAGATTTCTGAAGCCATTCAAGGCAAAGCTTCCCTACACTCTAAGTAGTTACCATCCCTGGATGTTGTCTCTGGGAATATCTTGGATCTGGCCTATTCCATTTGAATCCTTGTGATTTGTTCAGGAATATTTCATGACAGTTATTAGTGTCTTTGTGCCAGATTACCCCCTTTTTCCAGATAGGATCAGTTCTGCTCTGTTTTAATATATAAGTTACGTCTACCTCCTCATCCGAATCGTTATTACTGACAGGTGCAGGTTTTGGGAAAGATGGTTTGTTTAAATCTTTTATCTTAGCTAAGCCAAGAAAAGAAGTTTGTTGAACAGTGTCATTCAAAAACAAAATTTGTTCTGGTAGAATGCAGGCTCTGAATAGTGCTGCTAAACCTTGTACCTTCCAATCTTTTGTGCCTTTTTGTCTCTATGTTGTCTTCCCAAAAGTCAAAACCTAATGTAGACAGCTTAGCATAAAGGTTTGCAGAATAAATTTGTTTAGTATTGGTCAACATTATCTTCATACCTGTGTTATTTATATATATATATATATATTTTAAAGTTGGTTTTATTGTATTTGAAAAAAAGAAACAAAAGTAGAACAGACAGAAAGGAAAAACAAGCGGCAATATTGCAGCAGTACAAACATGAGCCCTGCAGGAGCATCCAGTACAACCATTAGAAGCCTCAAGCATCAGCTAGCTGCACTAAGCAGAGTCTGTGATGGCAGTGGCGGGTAAGAGTTCCAATCGCCAGGCATTACTCAAAGTCTCTGCCGAAACTATCCTGAGGAAGGGTAGACCAGTTACACGAAACGTCACAGGAAATACCCGAGCGGGTAAATGTCTTCCACAGTCTTGCAGTGCCGCAACAAGAACAGAATCCCCCCAACTGCACTCCCCCCCACCCCCCCATATTCCCCCCCCAGGTGGTGGCGCCAGCACACTTTCTCATTCATCACTACTCACTCATATCATTCGGGAAATTAGATCTGGAAAAGGTGAAGGGCTCGTAGGGCCGATGGACCGACAGCAGATGGTAAACCGCTCAACAAAAACCTGACTAAAGGCCCCCAGCGGAACATAAAGTTCTTAAAATTGCCCAAAAAGATGTCCGCCATTCTCTCCATGCTCATTAGTCTCGATAACTTAGCGTGCCATAATAATATAGCTGGGGCCGTTGGTTTTTTCCAACCCGCAGCTAGTGTTAGTTTAGCCGCCCCTAAGCACAACCACATAATATGTTTGTCTGCCTTTGTCTGATGTTCCAATAATGGATCCCGGAGACCCAGGACAACAAAGGACAGGGAATCCGGAATCGGATATCCCAACATGTCTTTGATATGTGATAGAATTTCGGTCCAAAAGGGTCTAATGACTGGACAGTCCCACCAGATATGGTGAAAGTCACCCAGTAAGCCGCAGCCCCTCCAGCAGCGATCTGAGGTTGTCGGGAATATGCGATGGAGTTTTGAGGGGTAGAGATACCAATCAAACATGGTTTTGTAATGGGCATCTCTCAGGTCCGCCGAGTGGTTGTAGTTCCTAATGTCCCGCCAGAGACCCTTCCCTTCATTCTCCGCTATGTCCCTACCCAGCTGACCTGCCCAATGGTCCATATAGCGGGGACGAGGAGAGACCACTGTGCCAAGCAAAAGCTTATATAAAAAGGAGATCGTTCCCTTCATTGTGGCAGTCCGCAATAGAAAAGCTTCGAACGGTGAAAGTGGTCTCGTAGCCGCTTCTCTCAGACCAGGTGAGGTTGCCCAGTGGATCAGCTGGGCATACCGGTATTGTTCCGTGGGTGGCAGGTCGTAATCCCGCATGCAACTAGAGAAGGTGAGGGGCTCTGTGCCATGGAAAAGATTAGTAAGGGCCCTACAGCCGCCCTCTCTCCAAGGTCGAAAAGGTCCCTCCTGTAGCGCTGGCGGGAAAGCCAGATTAAAGTGCAGAGGAGTGAATGGGGAGGGGAACGACGTCCAGCGTTCGTCCCCCGATACCGTGTCCCACACCTTTAAGACCGTGCCTGTGGGAGTGCTAATGTAAGCATTCCTAGGCCTGTCTGGTTTGGGCTTCCAGGCCAGGTCCCAAATCGACCTCCCAGCCACACTCCTGTCCCTGTGCAGCCAGTGTTTTTCAGATTCTTGCTGCGACCATTCCACCAAGACCCGCAGTTGCGCGGTCTTATAGTACAGGTGCAGGTCCGGGAGGCCCACTCCTCCCTCCTCCCTCGGGCGCCTCAGAGTCGCATAGGAGAGACGTGCCCGTCCACCCTGCCAGATGAACTTCAGGAGGAGGGTCTTCAGCCTTCGGAAGAAATCCATCTCCATCGGTATGGGGAGGGCTTGGAAAAGGTACAGAAATTTCGGGAGGAGGACCATCTTGATGGCATGGATCCTGCCCAGCCAAGTAATGTATTTCGGCTTCCACCTGTCCAATTCCCCCCGTACAGCTCCTAACATAGGCGGAAAGTTCGCTGCGAATGGGGAGCCAACAGAAGATGTCAGTCGGACCCCTAAGTAAAGCAGAGAGGCCGGCGCCAACGGCGTAAGTGTCCGCAGTCGGTCTACCTCAGCCGGCGGGAGCGTCAAATTCAAGATATAAGATTTATCAAAATTAACTTTGAAACCGGCAACGTCTTTAAAGTTGGACAGTAAGGTTTGTATGTGCGGCAGAGACTGCGCCGGGTCCCCTATTGAGAGGAGCACATCGTCCGCAAAAAGGGAGATCTTATGTTGTTCCCCCGAAAAGGGGAGCCCCTTTATCAGCTCTTGCCCGTGCAGCGCGATGGCCAGAGGCTCAATGCTTAAAGCAAAGAGCAGAGGCAAAAGAGGACATCCCTGCCTCCTACCTCTGGTGTGAGCAAAACCGGAGGAGCGATGTCCATTAACCATCACCCTGGAGCAAGGAGTGTGATAGTTCGTGCGAATCATGGTGATTAAGTGGTGCGAGAATCCAAAGGCCTCCAAGGTGCGAAACATGAAGTTCCAGTCCACCCGATCAAAGGCCTTCTCCAGATCCAACCCCACCAGCACCGCCGGGAGACGAAACCTCGTGGCCTTCTCAATGAGGTGAATCACTCTCCTCAGGTTATCGTGCGTTTGACGCCCCTTAATAAACCCTGACTGATCTGGGTGAATGATGGCCGGCATCAGATCCCGAAGTCTATGCGCAATTATCGCGGAGTATACCTTGGCATCTATGTTGAGTAGAGCTATCTTGCGGTAGGACGAGCAGTGGGACGGGTCCTTCCCCAGTTTAGGAATTACGGAGATCCTGGCCTCGGCCATGGAGCTCGTGGTGCCACCCGTGGTCGCCATTTCGTTGAAGAGGGGCACCAAAAATTTGCAAAGCTCCGTAGCAAAGGATTTGTAGAATAGCGACGTGTAGCCATCCGGACCAGGAGCTTTGTGGAGCTTAAGATCCCTGATAGCCTCCATCACCTCGTCTCTAGAAATAGGGGCCGCTAGGAGCTCATTCCACTCTTTCGATGCCCTTGGGATGGGGAGATCAGCCAGAAAGCGATCCTGGGCTGCCTGGTCAAGGGATTCCCCCTTGTAAAGCGCCTCATAGAACTGGCCAAAGAGGCGTGCCTTATCAGCATCACTGTGGTGAAGCGTTCCTGAGGGGTCCAGGATGCCACCTATATATTCTCTTTCCTGCTTATCTCGTAGTTGGCGTGCCAGGTTTCTACCTATCTTATTTCCCTGGGAATAGAAGGTGCGTCGAAGTCGGAGCAGGGTAAACTCCGCACGGTTGGCGTAGTGGGCCTTCAACTTACCCCTCACTGCAGTCAATGGTCTCAGAGTAAGCCTAGACGGGTTAGCTTTGTGGGCCTGCTCCAAGGAATCCAAGGAAAAGCACTGGAATGGATCACCTCGTTCCTCACCGGAAGAACCCAGAGAGTCCGCCTCCCACCATTCAAGTCCGAGGCCTCTGAAATCATCTGCGGCGTACCTCAAGGATCCTCACTCAGTCCCACCCTCTTCAACGTATACATGAGCCCCCTCGCGACCATCGCCCGCCAACACAACCTCAACATCATCTCTTACGCGGATGACACTCAACTGATCCTTTCTCTCACCAAGGACCCCAGCACCGCCAAAACTAACCTACACGAAGGAATGAAAGAAGTCGCCGAATGGATGAAACAAAGCCGTCTGAAACTGAACTCAGACAAAACAGAAGTCCTCATCTTAGGTACATCCCCCTCTGCATGGGACGACTCCTGGTGGCCGGAAGCCCTCGGAAAAGCACCCATCCCGACAGACCACGCACGGAACCTAGGCGTCATCCTGGATTCTTCACTCTCAATGAACAGACAAGTCAGCGCCGTATCCTCTTCCTGCTTCAACATTCTTCGCATGCTCAGAAAAACATTTCGCTGGATCCCCTCCGAAACAAGGAAAACAGTCACCCACGCTCTAGTCACGAGCCGACTGGACTACGGAAACACCCTCTACGCAGGTACCACCGCTAAACTCCAGAAGAAACTACAACGAATCCAAAACGCCTCAGCCAGGCTCATATTAGACATCCCACGCAATGAACACATCTCTGGTCACCTTAAAGACCTCCACTGGCTACCCGTCAATAAGAGGATCACTTTCCGACTGCTTACCCACGCACACAAATCACTCTACGACATCGGACCAGATTGCCTCAACTCTCGAATGTCCTTCTACACCCCCTCCCGCCAACTTCGCTCTTCCAGCCAAGCCTTCGCCACTGTACCTCGCATCAACAAGACCACCATGGGAGGCAGATCCTTTTCTTACCTGGCTGCCAAAACATGGAACTCACTCCCCGCTTACCTTCGCCTCACCCAGAATCACCTAGCATTCAGAAAGCAGCTTAAAACGTGGATATTTGACAAATAATCCTCCTCCCCTTCCTAAGCGCCTTGAAACCCTCTGGGTATGTAGTGCGCTATACAAATTTTATGACTTGACTTGACTTGACTGCTCCTTCCGTCTCAACCTATTGAGGTTGGCGTTAAGATGAAAGCACTTGCCCCTTATGGAGGCCTTACATGCATCCCAGGTGTTAAAGAGGGAGGTATCCGATGCTGGATTGAGAGTCCGAAACTCCCCTATAGCCTTGCGCAATTCCTTGCAGGAGTTGTCATCCCTGACAAGCGCCGGCGGAAAATACCAAGTCTTCACGCCATCCCCCCGGACGGCCAGCGTAGCCCTAGTACCAGTAAGCTGTGATCCGATACTGACAGGGGAAAAACGCTAGAATCTCGTACATCCCCTCGGAGTGCCTGGCTTGCAAAAATATGGTCAAGCCTGGAGTAGGAGTGATGGACATGGGAGAAGAACGTGTAGCCGCGGGACTGGGGGTGCAGGAATCTCCAGCAATCAACCAAACCAAGTTCACCAATCATTCCCTGCGTCTCAGTGGAAAATACTCCTGCTCCCGCCCTCTGCGCCCGAGCGCTGTCCAAATCCCCGTCCCAAACCATATTAAAATCACCCATTAATACTACAAGGCCCTCAGCAAAGTCCCCCGCCCTGTCCAACAGGTCCCGGAGAAAAGCATTCTGCCCCGAGTTGGGGACATACACCACCACAAACGTACACGTCACTCCACCGAGCACCCCCTTGACCATAAGCCACCTTCCTTCCTTGTCACTGTTGATCCCCAAAGGTTGAAAGTGCAGAGACGCTCGAAAGAGAAGCGCTACCCCTCTATGTTTGGTGGAGGCAGAGGCCCTATAGACCAGCGGGAAGTGCCTATGGCGCAGCCGGAGTTCATCTTTACGCGCCAGGTGGGTCTCCTGGAGTCCCACAATATCCAGGTGATGATCAATAAGATATTTCCAAACCTTTTGGCGCTTCTGCGGGCAGTTAAGGCCCTTGACATTCCATGTCCCAATACTAAGCGGCATAAGGGAACTCCAACACCCGCCCCCGGCTAGTCAATGCAAGAGCCCTCCCGCCCCCCCCACTCCCAAGGGAGCAAAGTCGCTTGGCCCGGCACTCCCCCCACCACCAGGTCCCCACAAAGCCTTGTTTCCCTTTCCAAGTCTGACAATGCAAGATCAGATATAACATCCACCCAGTTGATGACCTCCCCGAAGGCCCCGACAGTCAAGAGCCCCAAAAATGTAGCCACAGTAAGAGAATAGCACACCATACAGTCATACCAGGCGCCACCACCCCCAACCCACCCAACCCCTTCTCGACAAGAACCCCACCCCATCCCCTGTGTCCCTCCCCCAAACCAAACCCCAACACAAAAACAAACTGAGATACTTAGCAGTCTCAACGAAGAGTCCCAGATCAGTGCAGCGCACCGTGTAGTTACTGGGAGGGGGACGGGAGACACCATGTGGGACTCCCAAGGCCTCGGTCCGGGGTGTCTTCTCACAAAGTACCTGCATACCCACGGAACCAGAGAACATGAGCCCCTCCAGCGCCCTCGGCCCGGCAGCCTTCAAGTTAGGCCGCCCCGGAGCTCTGCTGCGAAGACGTCAGTGTCGCTGAAATCACGGAGGCCACCGCATCCCCTCTCTCCTGTAAGCTGGTTGCCCGATCGGGCCGCCTGCGATCCGATGCTGATCCCACTCTGTGCCAAGAGGAAGACCGATGTCGCCGTCTTGGAGAGGGGCTGCCCGCCCTTGAAGCTGGAGACTCATCCTCGATGCCCAGGAGTTCCTTCGCCGCCTGCAGCGAACGGATCTGCGCCAGTTTATTCTGCCGGCGGAAAACTATGCGGAATGGATGGCCCCACGAGTAAGAAATGTTATGGTTCCGCAGAAACGCCGTCACTGGCCTAAACTCCCGCCGCTTCTGAAGAGTCGTTGCCGCCAAGTCCTGATAGAGCTGCGGGCGGTGGTCACGGAACTGCAAAGTCGGAGCGTCCCGCGCTTTCCTAAGGATTCTCTCCTTGAGCTGAAAATCATGGACACATACGAGGATATCAGGGGGCGGACCTCCGCGGCAGACCAACTCTGTGTACACGGTCCATCCGAATCTCCCACACATCCTCCTCGCCCAGGATCTGAAGGAAGAGGTCCTGCACATAGCCACGTAGATCACCCGCTTCGCCATCCCATGGTACCGCTCGTATACGAATGTTTTTCCTCCGAGAGCGGTTCTCTAAGTCTTCCGCATGGGATTGCAAGTCCAAGTTCTGTTCAGTGAGCCGCAGCATGTCTTGTTGCAACTGGTGAACGTCGTTCGCCATGCTGAGATCGTGATCCTTTAGCGTGGCTACTCTCTCCCCCACAGTGTCCACGTCCCTCCGCACCTCCCAAAGATCAGACATCAGTTGCGCTCGGAGGTCTGAGATGTCTTCTTTGATGGACTTGAAGAGGTCAGTCATAAAGGCTTTGGTAACTGGAGCCTCGTCATCTGACCTTTTAGGAGAGAAACTCGGGCCAGGGGAAGCTGGTTGCTGGGTGCTCTTAGATTGGCCATCCTTACCGTTCTTCCCCTTGCGCAAAACGGTAGACATTGCGGCCCCCTTCGTCTTCCTGGGAGACACCACGAACGGTGCCCTCCCGCCTCCAACAGAATCCCTTCAAGGTCCCAGCCACACACCCTCGGCCTTTGCCCAGGTCACCAGGCGCAACTCCAGATCATCTCAATGGCGGGGGTAGACCAGGTCCAGTGGAGGCAGCCTTCACAGCTCCAGCCCCCACTCCAACAGCCAGGGGCGGCGCGGCAGCCCAGTCGCTATGCAGCCCGATAGTCAAAAGGCTAGGGGACCAATCCGCCTCTACGGCCCCCTACGCTGGTGGGTGCCATGCCTAGCCAGATCACAGCCCTCGGGGGTCCACGCGGTCCCACTCAGCAGTCCGATCCTGTTGGCTCCCGCGTTGCAACAGCGGCGTAGCTCCCGCGTTGGAGAAAGGGGGGGAGGGGAACCCAGCTGGTACTAAATGCCTCCTTTATGGTGTTGTTAGGGTCCCCCTTTGGCCTGCGTCCTTCTGCAAGACGCTCCGACCCCCCAAAGAGCTGTGGCAGTGGCCACGCTCACCTGCTGCCCGCACCTTCACTCCTCTGTGACGCTGATCCTCTCCGGGTGCCTAGGCCATCGCGCCGTCTCGTGCCCCAGTATCAGCCACCAGCCAATGTGCCAGTCCACCATGCGTCCAAGGGCCCAGCCGAAGGCCGCCGCACTCACCGCCGCCCACCAGTTGCCACACTCTCCTGCGCGGGCCGACTACCCTCCCCTGAAACCAGTCCAGACGGTCCAGAGCTCTGGTCAGTCTTGCGGGTTCCGGGAGCAGCGCCGGCCGCTCCCCGCGCCAGGCCGCAGACCACGGCCTTAATTAGGCGGCCGGCCGTGCCGTGGTTCCGGGCGCTCGCGGATGGTAGGCTCCGCCCCCGCCCGGGGATCGGAGAACACAGTGTCGGCCAGGCACCTGCTCGCTGCCGGTCGGTCCTCGTGGCACCCCACCACAGTGCCCAAGCGGATTTGCCAGCCTCTGCTCACCGCACTACCTCAAGGCTTCCTGGCCTGTCTCCGAGCGCTACAGTTCTCAGGGCCGCTCCGGGCTCCGGCACCGCTGCCGACTCCGGTATCGCGAAGGCGGGCTCCTGCACTGTCGGGGAGCACGCCACTGCTGGCCACCGCTTCAGAAGGTTTTTAGAGCAACCAGAAGCCAAAGAAGACTCCCGGGGTCAGCGCTAAACAATGCTTTACAGGGCCTGGCGCCGGAGGGGACTAGAATCACGTCCTACTCCGCCGCCATCTTGGCCACGCCCGGTTATTTATATTTTTAAAATAAAACATTTTCTGGATTTGTAACATTAAACCCTGAGAAGTACAGATATTTTTCCAAGAATTTTCTCGAACTGCCTTTTGGCGGTGTTTAACAATGTTCCCATTGATTGTAATATAAAACATCTCTAGGGCTTGCAGATCTATGCAAATAATGATGACCATAATGATTAAAACAATACATTTTTTCATAATCAGATGACCCTTCTAAGTAGTCATGTTCTGTAAATTTAGCTGATATTTCCAAATTTTTCATCATGTTGTTAATAGTCTCAAAGGTCCAATCATCAGAAAATTCACTGGGTGCGACAAAGTCATTCAAAGAAACCTTAAATTGGTGTGGAAGCTTCAGAAGCTCAACCGGACCATAGATGTCATAATCAGCTCTGTCCCATGCTATACCACCAGGTATAGGAACAGCTGTGATGTTTACTGCTGACAGTCCTCTTCTTTCACGATGAGATGATTTGTAAGGTTTCAGGACCAAGTTGATTATCTTACTTGCTGTGCCCATAGTACTGTATTTTCCATCAATCATCCTTCCCAAGCTCAATACCAGTATAAGCCAGAGCAGGAGGAAAAGTAAACCCAATCCAATCCAAAATTCCACCCATGGTGAAACCAGATATGTTTTTTCTAGTAGATGAAGGAGTTCTGTTACTTTTTCCTTGATAGTTTTGTTTGCTGGCTCATCTTCAGGTTCACTGGGATCCTCAGAAAAGTTATCGAAGTTGATAAAGTAGCCAGAAGCAGTTCTGGCAATTGTCACCGGAGCTGTCTCTTTCCTTGTCATATTTGTATTGATATGATTTTAAAATTACTAAGAAAAGAACATAAATGTTCATATAATGATGGTTTTAAACATATGTGATTTTACATTGTGCTTCAATTTTTATGCTTTGTATTGCATTGCATTGGTTTTAATTAACTGTGCAAATGAATTACTTACTTACTATTTGTCATATTTGTATACTCAGACGGTACATCATTGTAGAAGGTGTTTCTTGACGAACTGTTATTTGGGTTTCCAGAGGTACAAGTTCCATGGTTTTGTTGCATAGTCCTTCTTTTTTCACTGTTGGATTATCAAAGGGGATAAGTCTCTCAGTTTGAACCTCTTGGATTGTAGCAAGGTTTGGTCGTCTGCTACTTTTTCGGGAGACCACTGGGCCTACTACTTATTATTGGCCACATGATTGTGGTTTGACCAAGTCAATAGATACAACTCTGTTCTCCCTTTTACCAGCAAGGGGCGGTAGTACTACTGATCTTGTTCCTTGGACGGCCAAGACCGGTACTGCTTTTCTGTAATAAGTCCCAAATTTCTTCTTCACCGCAATTTTCTCCCTGACCAGATCCCCAATTTTTGGAATCCAGACAGGTCTTACTGGGACAGGTGGTTTTTCTTCAGTGGACGTTTGCTTCTGTTTGATATTACTCAGACTTCATCTTGCTTCATTTAAGTCCTGTAAAACAGTCAAACGATCTTTGACATCAAAGTGTTTTTGTTTCACCACTGAAGTCTGACTATCGCGGTCTTCGATTATCATTCTAGTACCAAACATTAATTCGTATGGAGTGACTCCACCCAGAGAAATTCTTGGCAGATTATTAATACTACGTGGGACACTTGTTAGATGTTTGACCCACCCATCACCCGAACCTAATACCTTAGTTTGTATGGATTGCTTTATGTCACGGTTTTTTCTTTCCACTACCGCATTACCCTCGAGATGGAAGGGGCTAGAATACCGCAATGCAACGCCCAAGCTAACCATGGCCTCCTTGTAAGCTCGAGAGCTAAACGCAGGACCCTGGTCAGAAAGTAGTGTGCCAATTGCGTATGTGCCGATAAAGACTCGAAAGACCTTTATAACAGTCTTGGCGTTAGCCAAGCTCTGGGGCCATAACCAAATAAATCTTGTCCTAGTAGATGTGGGGCTGCATTCGTCCATTCTGACGTTTGCAGGTAGATAGCCTAATGCTGTCTAGCAATGGTATCTGAACTGGGCTGGCTATGTTGTAGTCAGGTATCTGGTGGCTTTCGCTGCTGCGATCTCTGTTGCAGTTAAGGCAATAAATTGATGTCATCGACATATGATAATGCCTCATCATCGTAGGTTTGTAGTAACTCTGTTACCCTGGCTGAAAATAACCCTGGACTATTCTTGAATCCTTAGGGGAGAAGGCAAAATTGCCACTGTGACCTCAAGATTGAGAAAGCGGTCAAATGCCTGCTTTCTGGAGCAATGTTTTGACAGAAAAACCCCTTTGAAATATCTAATGTGGTTTTATATTTTTTACGCACAATGTTATTCATCAATGCTGTACTATGTGAATTTTGTACTGCAAAAGTTTTGCAACAAGAGTTCCGGTGTCTGTAATCCAAAACTAGATGATATGTATTGTCTTGTTTGGAGACAGGAAACAAATGATTGTTCATAGATGAGGTGCATGTTTCAATCACCCCTTGATATTCAAGTTTATCTAAGATCATCCTGACTTGTTTTTTAGCTTCTTGCTTAACTGGACACTGCCTTTGAGCAGTAGGTTGATTTTTTAACTGGATTTTGTGATGAGGAGAGTCCTCATCCCATCCTACATGATTCTTATATAATGCTGGGGCTTGGGCCTCTGCCCATTTCCTGGCATATATATATTTTTTATGAATTGGAATTTGATTTGAGAAGGCTGGCATAATTATCTCTTCGCCGTGTGGGCACTCCCTTACAACTGCAGGTGGCCAGTCATTTTCAGCTAGAAGTATGTCATAACCCTTGGAAAGCTTCCGGGTAGGTACAGGGGGGATCGATCCATGGGGCCTCGAGGTGGGCTCAGTGGTAGAGTTGAGGGGTGGGGATGGGAAGGGTCCTGTAGGTAGTTATAGGATGGGGGTAGAGCTCTGTTTGGCAGGGGTAGGAAAAGGGGGACACATCTCTATTGCAAGAAAAGAATATGGCTAGAAGCAGATATCAAGGATCTCTTATTTTTTTTCTAGAGCAAAATACTATGCAGAGGAGTCTGAAAAATATAATCATAGGATATGTCTTTTCTTAGATGTTTGGTGTGGAATGTTGCTGGACTCAATAATAAATGTAAGAGGAGATTGGTGCAAGAAATGAATTTGTATAAACCACATATGGCATTAATTTCTGAAACTCATATTGGGTTTCAAGATCGCAAGTTTCTATCTCAAATGGGCTACGATCTCGTTGTTTGATCAACGTTGGGTGCATCAATCCAAGGGAAGCCATTCTAAAACAGAAATATTTAAGAATGAATATTATTAAAACCACTGCTGACGCAAAGGGGAGATGGGCAATAGCACAAGTGCAATTTGATTATAAAAGCTATGTATTTTGTGTTGTTTATGGCCCTAATATAGATGAACCTAAGATGTATGAACAATTGAATATGGAACTACTTGAGTGGGAAGGAGAAGTGTTGATAATGGTGGACTTTAATTGTTTTATGAACTATAAGATAGACTCTATAAGTAAAAGTAACAGAATCAGGATGGGTAAAGTCAGGACAGCCATAATAGAACTGGGCAGGATTCATAATTTGAAAGACGTATGGCGTATTAAACATCGTACTATAGCTGGCTTTACATACTACTCAGAGCCACACAAAGCCTGCTCTAGAATCGATATGGTATGGGCAACAGATAAAATCTTGGAGAACTGTAATATAGAAATTTGCCCTAAAATCACATCTGATCACAATCTGATATTGTTTGAATTTAAAATTTTGCATAGAAAACAAGCGCCCCGACAGTTCACATGTCCTAGATATTTATTTACAGACTCAGAATTTATTCTTGGTATTAAAGCTCATATTAAATAATTCATAACATTGAATATCAACTCAAAAACTGTTAATTTTGTATTGGATGCCTGTAAATGCCGTATTAGAGGCTATGTACAACAACACATCTTAAGGGACAATGCTGAAAAACGCTGTGCAGAAAAGCTGACTACATCTAATATGTTATTAGCTGAACAACAATTGTCTGATGCTATAATACAGGGTAAAACTAATATCAAAGAGCTAGGATTAGGATTAGTATCTCTGCGGGCGGCACTAACAAAATTCTCAGGGAAAAATACAGTTCAAAAATACATAAATACAAGTTGGCACACTATGAGGGGGGTGATAGAATTGGCAAAGTTCTGGCCTACTAGGTAGCTGATAAAAAAGCTAAAACTATTATCAAAGTAATAAAAGGGTAATACTCTAAAGAATATAGAAAACCGGAGCAGGTTCTAGATCAATTTGCTAAATATTACTGCCACTGTATACTCCAGAAAATCCATCTAATCCTGAGGAAATTAGACAATATTTAGAGAAACACTCATTCGTACGATTGGATGTGGAAGCAATCAAACAACTTGGCTCTAAGATTATAACCAATGAAATAGAGATAGCTATACACGCACTGCCTTCTGGTAAGGCTGCAGGAGAAGATTGTTTGCCTATAGAGATCTATAAGATCTGTGAAAAAGAGCTACTCCCGCTCTTTCAGTTGGTGATAGACTCTATGGGGCAAACAGGAAGTTCCCCAATATCATGGCGTACTGCAAAAATAGTCTTCTTTTTGAAAAAGAACAAACCGCCACGGGAGCGGGGTCATACAGGCCCATCTCATTAATTAACACAGATGCGAAAGTATTTGCCAAAGTTTTGGCAAACCGCCTTGCTCCAACTATGCCGAATCTGGTTAATTGCCAGCAACATGGGTTTGTGGTGGGGAGAGACACCACTACCCATATTAATACTGCTGTGACAGCCTTTGATGTTGCCGCAGGTACTCTCACCCCACTCGGAATGAAAATGTTAGATGCAGGGAAAGCTTTCAACCGAGTGGGGTGGGAGTATCTGTGGGCAACATTAAGTGCATTTGGCATACAGGGTCAATATCTCGGATGGGTCCAATCTTTTTATGAATCACCGACTGCAATAGTTATCTATGCAGGAGCCAACTCGGCTAACTTTCCTATTAAAAGGGGGACAAGGCAGGGGTGTCCTCTATCACCCCTGCTTTTTGCTTTAGCTCTGGAGTCATTTCTGAATGCACTAATGGCTCAAGATAATATAATTCCAGTAGAACATGGAGGCAAGAGTCTGAAAATCACAGCTTTTGCTGATGATATAGCTGTTTTTACCACCGATCTAGCACTGGCTATCCCTGAGATAATCGAGGAAGCAAGTAAATTTGGGGACGTATCGGGGCACACATTAAACGTGAGTAAAACTCAAGTAATTGCTAATTATAAACCTACGCAACCAATATTGGGGATTTGCCCAAATGGTATCTATTTAGGAGTCAAGCTTACTGCAGATATAGAGAAAATTATAGCACTAAATTATGACCCTCTATTTAATGAAATAACAACTACTCTAAAAACCTGGCATAAAATACCACTTAGTCTGGTAGGACGAATAAATGTAATAAAAATGAAGATTGTACCCAAGCTAATGTACTTATTTAGGTCTATTCCTTTGCAACTGAGCCACTTATACATTAAGAAAATAGAAGCTATATGTAGTATCTACAATTGGGGTTATAAAAACCCTGTAGATCTATTGCGATACTGAAACTCTCAATAGAAAAGGGAGGATTACATTTCCCGGATTTCAAAATGTATTTTTTTGCAACTTTCTTTCCACGTATACGTAGTCTTTTATCAAAAGAGAACTCCCTATTCTATCAACAATTCATGTTAGGATCGGATAGCAATCAATTTCTGTTTCGTGTACATGACCCCAACTACTACAAGAGGGTTAAGTTTAAGACCGCAAGAGATATCAAAAGAATCTGGGAACAAATTATGCTCATTGATAACATTCCATTTTTTAATGCCGAGTTACGAATTTGGGGGAACCCGGGGATGGCAAGCATTTTCTCTGATGGTGCTGGTATGCAGTGGATAGGGCATGGCATAAATACTTTGGGTGATCTATATGGGTCGGATGGTCTCTTGAGTTTCAGTATGTTAAAAATACTTTATAAAATTAGTGATGTTATGTACTTTAAATATATGCAGATTCAAGACTTTTTGGTTAATAAAATGAAAATCGAGAGAATAGAATACTCGGATACTCTAAAATGTATTCATGCTACCTATACTAAATCACTTTTTAGCAAAAGCTATGCTAGTTTAAATAGTGGTCGGGCGGGAGACTGTGCGAAAATAGCGGATAAATGGACCAACAGACTAGGAATAAATATCAACTTAATCCAGATTGCAGGGTCGCTCAGACAAATAAATAGAGTGGCCCAATCCTCAAATTTAAGGATACAATTCTATAGGATGGTCACTCAAATTTACTATACACCTGAAAGAATTGCTAGCTGGACCCCTGGAAATGCTTCTAATGAGCGCACTAAATGCCCAAAATGCAATATGGAAGCTGCTGGTATAGAACATATGCTTTATCAGTGTCCTGAACTTACATCATTTTGGAAAGGGATAATAACGGTACTCAATAATAGGCAAATAACACTTCCAACTCTCTCTGCACAATTGATATTGTTAGATATACAAGATACTATTAGTAACTATAAAGACTTGATAACTATTGTTTTTACCTGTGCCAGGTTGATCATAGCGTGGACTTGGATCTCAAAGGAACCTCCTAGCGTCATGGAATGGTGGAATCTTATTCATGAAATATATACAATGGAGCTTTCATTGGCTAAATGTAGGGGCACCAAGGCATTGAAAGGGAGGTTAAAAATATGGGGAACGTTCATTTGGTTTATATGTATTCGTTTAGAGAGTCCTGTACATCGGCATCTTTGTCATGATTTAGATATGGATGAGTATTTGTATTTTAACCCTCTGCTTGTATTTAATGGTTAATTTATGCCCAGATACTTATGAAATGATATTTGTATTACAATAAATGATTTTTCTTTGTTCTTTTTCAATTTCTTGCAATAAATAAACATTTTGAAAATAAAAAAAGGAAAGCTTGTCCCAGAAGAGAGCTTTTATATTTCTAGTTATGTCCCCCTCCATCTGGAATGTTACTTCAAATAACTTGTGGGGTACACTAACCCTGGGCTCTGCAGTTTCAACCTGAATGTTTTCATTCAAGTCAACTGTCTCCAGATGATCCTTCAGGATCCTGCGAACTATGATTACTTTGCTGCGCTGTCTAGCATTGTCTGAGCCCATTCCCCGTTCTTGAGTTGTGTCCTTGAGTTGTGTCCTCAGAACCCTCGGCATGTCTGACCTTTATGCTTGCTACCTTCTTTTTTGATAATTGAGCCTTTTTACTTTGGTGAACGGGTTCTTTGTCTTTGGACTTGATGCGTTCTTCTTTGTGTTCTGATCGTCCTATTCCTTCAGATTTCTGCGAGGAAGTCTGAAAAGATCGAGAGGGACATGTGTCATTATCTTGATATCTATCAGGTTTTCTTAAAGTTTCCCTATTTCTAAGGTTGTATCTTTTTTCAGAGGGTTCCCGTTGGGGAGGCCGACCTCCCCGTTGAGGAGACCTAACTCTCATTTGGGGAGACCTCCCTCTGGACTGAAAAATGTTCTCTCTAGGAAGAGACTGTTTAGTGTTCTCCCACATCTTTTTAGGAGTAGTGAGATTATTTTTAATAAACAAGTTTTCACGATTTTCTGTTAATTCAGGTTTTACAGGTTTCCCACCCAAACTATTTCTACCTAGTTCTTCATAGGATTTTTCAATAATTCTGTCAAGCTCATAAGGTTGCTCAGAAATGTCTGTTTCTTTTAATTTCTGGCGGAGTGCCACTGATGCTGCTTCTCCTCTGATGTTGGCTAATAGTATAGCCGAGACCTGTTTGAAATCTTTCAATAATTTCATACCTAGATTTAAGGCCGGTTCTGGACCATATTCATTTTTAATCTGTCTTAGGATGTCTGGTATTACCACCATGGACGGAACACCATGTGTTTTAGTGTAGATTGAAGCAAAGCCTGTACCCCAAGTGTCACAATCCTCTATGTGTGGTGCAATCCCTATGGGTAAACAGATTGTCAAAATTATGTGATTTCTTGAGGTGTACTATCAGGAAATACTGCCTCTATTTGAGTAATTATTTGCGCTAACCAGAACGGAATCTGTTCTCATTTCACTGGTAGAATACCAATGACTGACTGTATAGTCTGTGGTGTGATATTATTTGTGTTCCCCTGATGAGGGGTGTGCTGTGGAATTCTTACAGCTGGTTGGACCGTTAATGTCCGCATGACATATCGAATCAGTTGACTATGTATTTTAATTATTTGTTTTAGCTGAGCTAATAATTCTACATCTGATATCCTTTCAATGTCAGGATGTGGAGTACAGCTCGCTAGTACCGGCCATGTAGCTCCTGGTCTGCCTAGTGGACCGAGCCTTGTAATGTGATTTTGATGTTGTAGGGCACCATGAAACCAGAGTTGATGCTCTTGGTAAGTTAGTGGAATTTCGACGTCCTCGAAAGGAACGTATTCCGCTGGAGGTTCCTCTACTTTGTAGTAGTGGAACTCTTGTGTTACTGCATTTGCTGCAGGAAATAGAATCCATGAATAGAATACCTCTGTCTGCCGATACTCATGTGCCTCTATAGCAAAGATTACTTTACCACGTCTTGATGATACCCCATTTTTTATAAGTTTTATAGTTATGGTTTTCTTTATATTTGGCGGGGTGATTACTAAATCAGAGTCATTTTCATTAAACCCTGTAACGTCTAAACCCGGTTGGTTCGCATTTACTGCAGCTCCACCGGTTGCGTTGTTGTCGCCGTTTTCCTACATTGTTTAATTAAAGTTTGCAGAACAAGTTTAAAGGAAACAAAGATTAGGTGCACAATATTTTGGAACACTGTATCCTTAAACGTTGAATAAACCAAAAACTAATACATAGGATTTTCGGCCTTCTCAGTTCTGGTGGATATTAACCTTTTACCCACTCCAGATGTCTATTGGAGTGTTAAGGGAAAAGGGGTCTGTGTGAAAAGCACGACTGAGTTACTCTAGTATCTAGCATTAAATTATCGCCTTACCAAATGTTGGGCGCTATGCAGTGTAGTTCCTATATTGCCAATAGGATCTGTGCATTGGAATAATATATAGCGTAGTTTAGACGTAGGACTGAGGTCGACTAGGTCTCAGCCGAATATATTAGACTTAATTGTGAGTGCCAGCTAGCTCAGAGGTCACTAGAAACTTTCTCGAATAAACAAGAAGGTATTAGTCTCTGACAACCATATAACATGACAACTTTCTTTCCCCAGAACGAAACGTATCTCTAGAGTCGCGGAAACAATAGACGGCTATTTCACTCAGTCAATCGTGCATGCTTAGTTTCAACAGAATTGCTTTAGAAGTAGAAAAACGGGCGTTTTCAATAAAAGTATTTATTTAACAGTCTTATTTCTTAAGCATAAGAAATGCACTGCTACAATTCAAATGCTAGTTAAGAAGTACGTGGCATATAAAATGAATAGTATTATAAAATAGTACTGTAAACGCATGATATGGTTTCTAAGTCATAAATATAGAATACATAAAATGTATAAAATACATACAGTGATAAAATGATGGCTAAAAGTACCCAACTGGTGCTTCTAACGTACGCCTACCCCAGTGTACCTAACCTAAGCCTAGTACGAGGGAGGAGTAAGTGAGGAGTAGTTTAAGTTTCAGTATTCCTCTGCCAAGAATCTGTTCAAGAATTCTCCAAGGGTCTAATCTGCTCTGTACCTTGGTTTTAGTATGACAGAGGTCTTGTATCTCTCTCGCGGGACTCGATCTCCCAGCAAACCGCAAGGGTAGCCTGGAAACACTGGAGCTGGATTTCTCGGCAGGAGAAAAGACAGCGTCTTTTCAGTGCGTCAGTTGGAGGGTCGGCTTCCTTCGGCACTTGCATCAGCAGAGCGTCGGGCAAGTAGTTAGTCGATCTGCTCCGGAACCAACGTGTGTTTGACTGGGCAAATGTAGTCATATGTATACCCCTGAAGGTGCCGAGTCTGACGTAAGATTGGACATAATATCGTCACTAGTGCCTTAGTTCCTTGTAAACTGCCGGATTTCTTGGATAAATCAGTATTCAAGCAGGGGGAGGATCCTGACTGCTGAGGGCTGGTTTTACCACGAAATCAATGTGGATACTCGGAGTTTAGTGGAAGTAGCCATGCCGTATTAGGGCTGCGCCGGCTATAACTAAATAAGGCAATGATTCTTCATGCTGTATAAGGACTGGATGGTTTATACCTATATATGGGCATGAATCTGGAAAAGGTACACTAGGGTCCTAGATTCCGACATAACAATACCTCCTTGAAAGCCCCCGGGTGTCTAATTTCCAGAAATGTATAGCTTTGCTAGGTTTCCCTAGGTGCCGGCAGAGCTAGGGTACATAAACTACAGCTCGTCACTTTGCCAAAAAAGGGTAATTTTTCACTGCGAATTTGAGGTGTGACCAAGTTGCGTTTTGTGCCATTTCCTGACACAGGCACTAGGCTGACCCACACAAGTGGGGTACCATTTTTCTCGGAAGTCTTTGGGAAACGTAGGGTGGAAGGTAATTTGTGGATCCACACAGATTACAGAACTTTCTACCACAGAAATGTAGAGAAAATGTGTTTTGATTGTCAATTTTTTAGGTTTGCAAGGGATTCTGGGTAACAGATCCTGGTGGGAGGCAGTCAAGTCACGCTATCCTGGATTTCCTTGGGTGTTTAGTTTTCAAAAATTTATAGGTTTGCTAGGTTTCCCTAGGTGCCGGCAGAGCTTTAGAAGGATCACTGCCAATAGGACCCAGAACATGCCTAGGAGTGCCAGAGGTGGCATGATCATAGGACCAGGGCCAGGGTACCAAGTGGAGCTTAAAGACGAGGTCCTAGGAGTAGCAGGAAATGGGGAAGGGTGATAAAGTGGACCTGAACAACAAGAACCTGGAAGACTAAGGAACTAGTCCTGCATGTTGAGGAGGACCAGGACCAAAATGATCAGGCTCATGAACACCATAACAAAGAGAACCAAGACCAAGAGGGTCCAGACCACTGGATAAAATGCCAGAAGGACCACATGAACACAACTTCCCTAAACAGTGGGTGTGTATTGACTGCATCCCTCTGGATTGGGGGGTGAAGACTCAGACCTGAAATAAGGGAGAATGGAAAGGAGGCTACCCAAACGAGTCTGTGAAGTTATTTTTAGCAAATTGCTCCTGGTTAGTTCTTCTGATTTACTACATAAGGTAGACAGTATATGTATGGGATAGGACATAGGATTCTCTTAATAATGGTGTAAAAGTTTCTAAGTAGGGCTGCCCTTTTGTCTGTGCCTGATGGCAGACAGGTACTGGGATCTCATGCTTTATTGTGTACTTGTTTTGAAACTTCTGCTTCAATCAATCAATCAGTCATTTTTTATTAAGCGTGACTACTCATCTGTAAGGGTCTCAAGGCCCTGGGGGTGCAGTTTCCTGTCCATCAAGGAGGGAGTCTGTTGAGGAGCCAGGTTTTTAGGTTTCTCTCAAAGATGGGGAGTGATGATGTCTGTCGGAGGTCGAGCGGATGGGCGCTCCAAGCTCCTGCCATGAAGAAGAAGGAGCGGCCTCCATATCTGGTCTCTCCGGTGCGGGGGACCACAGCGTAGGAGAGCTGGGCAGATTGTAGGGTCCTTTGGGGGTGCATGGAAATTGAGTCAGCTGTTTAGGTATGCTGGTCCGGTGTCGTGGAGGGCCTTGTGTGCGTGGGTGAGCATCTTGAAGGTGACTCTGGCCTCAATGGGGATCCAGTGGAGTGTGTGCAGGTGCTGGGAGATGTGGCAGTGTTTTGGCGTGTTGAGGACCAGTCGTGCGGCAGCATTCTGGATGTTCTGTAGCTTGCAGGTGAGGTTTTTGTTCATTCAAGTGTAGAGTGCGTTGCCGTAGTCGGGTCTGCTGGTGACCAGGGCGTGCGTGTCGGTCTGTCTGTGTTTGATGGGGATCCATTTGAATGAATTACGTAGGAGGCGGAGGGTGTGGAAGCAGGAGGATGAGACGGAGTTGATCTGGCGGTCCATTTTGAGCTCGGAGTCCAGGATGATTCCCAGATTGCATGCATGTTCTGTGGGAGCGGGCAGGTTTCTGACGGCGGGGGACCACCTAGGTCATTCCATGCGTCGGTCTTAGAGCCCATGATGAGTACTTCTGTCTTGTTGGTGTTGAGTTGTAGGCAGCTGTTTTTCATCCATTTGGTAAGAGCTTCCATGCCTTCTCAAAAGTTGTGTCTGGCGGTGTTGGGTTCGTTGGATAGGGAGAGGATGAGTTGGGTGTCGTCTGTGTATGACACAATGTTGAATCCGTAGTTTCTGACGATGGGTGCGAGCAGAGCCTTGTAGACGTTGAAGAGAGTAGGGCTGAAGGAGGAGCCCTAGGGTACTCTGGAAGTGGTTAGTGTAGGGTCCGAGAGGAAAAGGGTGAGTCTGACCTGCTGCATTCTGCCGGAGGGGAAGGAGCGGATCCCTTCGAGGGCTTTGTCTTGGGTCCCTGCGTCGAGGAGTCTGCGTATTAGGGTTTGGTGAGAGATTGCGTCGAAAGTCGTTGAGAGGTAGAGGAGAATGAGGACTACCATTTCTCATTTGTCAAGTAGGGTGCCGATGTCCTCTGTTGTGGTAAGGAGGACAGGTACCGTACAATGGTTTTTTCTGAAGCCGGCTTGGGAGAAGTCGAGAATTTTGTTCTCTTTGATGAATGTGGCAAGTTGGCTGTTGATGGCTTTCTCAATGACTTTTACTGGGAACGGGAGCAGGGAGATGGGGCTGTAGTTTTGAGGACAGTGGGCTCTGCAGAGGGTTTCCTCAGGAGGGGGTTGACCTCTGCGTGTTTCCAACATCGGGGACTGAGGCGGTCGCCAGGGAGCGGTTGATGGTGTGGCGGAGTATGGGTGCAATGGTGTTGGGGGCTCTGTTGAAGATATGGCCGAAGAGGCTGAAATGCCAGAAACCGGTCCCCGGTAGCTTGTCTCCTTTCTGGTAAAGAATTGGCTTGGTAGTTTAGTCTGCCCTGTTCCCATGATGCACTGGGCCAGGGACAGACTGATTTGCATATAGCCAGGTTCTGAGCTGGGATGGGGCAGTGAGATAAATAACGGTGATGGATCAAGCCCTGATCTTTGGACTGGGTAAGAGTGGTCTGCTCAATTCAGACACTCTGTTCATCACCACCCCCTTTTGTAAATCGATTTTGGCCACTATAGGTGTGGCAGGGTATACTCAGACATGAGTCCCTTTCTCACTGCTCCATCAGGATTCAAGCAAGCCGGGCCGAAGAGGCTGAAATGCCAGAAACCGGTCCCCGGTAGCTTGTCTCCTTTCTGGTAAAGAATTGGCTTGGTAGTTTAGTCTGCCCTGTTCCCATGATGCACTGGGCCAGGGACAGACTGATTTGCATATAGCCAGGTTCTGAGCTGGGATGGGGCAGTGAGATAAATAACGGTGATGGATCAAGCCCTGATCTTTGGACTGGGTAAGAGTGGTCTGCTCAATTCAGACACTCTGTTCATCACCACCCCCTTTTGTAAATCGATTTTGGCCACTATAGGTGTGGCAGGGTATACTCAGACATGAGTCCCTTTCTCACTGCTCCATCAGGATTCAAGCAAGCCGGGCCGAAGAGGCTGAAATGCCAGAAACCGGTCCCCGATAGCTTGTCTCCTTTCTGGTAAAGAATTGGCTTGGTAGTTTAGTCTGCCCTGTTCCCATGATGCACTGGGCCAGGGACAGACTGATTTGCATATAGCCAGGTTCTGAGCTGGGATGGGGCAGTGAGATAAATAACGGTGATGGATCAAGCCCTGATATTTGGACTGGGTAAGAGTGGTCTGCTCAATTCAGACACTCTGTTCATCACCACTCCCTTTTGTAAATCGATTTTGGCCACTATAGGTGTGGCAGGGTATACTCAGACATGAGTCCCTTTCTCACTGCTCCATCAGGATTCAAGCAAGCCGGGCCGAAGAGGCTGAAATGCCAGAAACCGGTCCCCGGTAGCTTGTCTCCTTTCTGGTAAAGAATTGGCTTGGTAGTTTAGTCTGCCCTGTTCCCATGATGCACTGGGCCAGGGACAGACTGATTTGCATATAGCCAGGTTCTGAGCTGGGATGGGGCAGTGAGATAAATAACGGTGATGGATCAAGCCCTGATCTTTGGACTGGGTAAGAGTGGTCTGCTCAATTCAGACACTCTGTTCATCACCACCCCCTTTTGTAAATCGATTTTGGCCACTATAGGTGTGGCAGGGTATACTCAGACATGAGTCCCTTTCTCACTGCTCCATCAGGATTCAAGCAAGCCGGGCCGAAGAGGCTGAAATGCCAGAAACCGGTCCCCGGTAGCTTGTCTCCTTTCTGGTAAAGAATTGGCTTGGTAGTTTAGTCTGCCCTGTTCCCATGATGCACTAGGCCAGGGACAGACTGATTTGCATATAGCCAGGTTCTGAGCTGGGATGGGGCAGTGAGATAAATAACGGTGATGGATCAAGCCCTGATCTTTGGACTGGGTAAGAGTGGTCTGCTCAATTCAGACACTCTGTTCATCACCACCCCCTTTTGTAAATCGATTTTGGCCACTATAGGTGTGGCAGGGTATACTCAGACATGAGTCCCTTTCTCACTGCTCCATCAGGATTCAAGCAAGCCGGACCGAAGAGGCTGAAATGCCAGAAACCGGTCCCCGGTAGCTTGTCTCCTTTCTGGTAAAGAATTGGCTTGGTAGTTTAGTCTGCCCTGTTCCCATGATGCACTGGGCCAGGGACAGACTGATTTGCATATAGCCAGGTTCTGAGCTGGGATGGGGCAGTGAGATAAATAACGGTGATGGATCAAGCCCTGATCTTTGGACTGGGTAAGAGTGGTCTGCTCAATTCAGACACTCTGTTCATCACCACCCCCTTTTGTAAATCGATTTTGGCCACTATAGGTGTGGCAGGGTATACTCAGACATGAGTCCCTTTCTCACTGCTCCATCAGGATTCAAGCAAGCCGGGCCGAAGAGGCTGAAATGCCAGAAACCGGTCCCCGGTAGCTTGTCTCCTTTCTGGTAAAGAATTGGCTTGGTAGTTTAGTCTGCCCTGTTCCCATGATGCACTGGGCCAGGGACAGACTGATTTGCATATAGCCAGGTTCTGAGCTGGGATGGGGCAGTGAGATAAATAACGGTGATGGATCAAGCCCTGATCTTTGAACTGGGTAAGAGTGGTCTGCTCAATTCAGACACTCTGTTCATCACCACCCCTTTTGTAAATCGATTTTGGCCACTATAGGTGTGGCAGGGTATACTCAGACATGAGTCCCTTTCTCACTGCTCCATCAGGATTCAAGCAAGCCGGGCCGAAGAGGCTGAAATGCCAGAAACCGGTCCCCGGTAGCTTGTCTCCTTTCTGGTAAAGAATTGGCTTGGTAGTTTAGTCTGCCCTGTTCCCATGATGCACTGGGCCAGGGACAGACTGATTTGCATATAGCCAGGTTCTGAGCTGGGATGGGGCAGTGAGATAAATAACGGTGATGGATCAAGCCCTGATCTTTGGACTGGGTAAGAGTGGTCTGCTCAATTCAGACACTCTGTTCATCACCACCCCCTTTTGTAAATCGAAGATATGGTGGGGGCAGGGGTCAATGGGGGCCCTGGAGTGGATTGATTTAATCATCTTCAGTGTGTCATCGGTGGTGAGGGCTGTCCATTTGTCCATCGCCAGTTTCAGGGTATCGTGGGTGATTGGCGGGGGTTCGGTGTGTTGGTTGTCTCAGTCAAAGTTATCGTAGATGATCTTGATTTTGTGGTGAAAGAAGGTGCTGAGTTTGTTGCAAAGGTCTTGTGAGGGAGGAATGTTCATAGATTCACTATTGGCTTGGGCCAACTCCTTTATGATGTTGAAGGGTTCTTTGCAGTTGTGTGCAAGTGTGGGGATTCTGTCCTCAATTGTTTTTTTTCTAGTTTTCCTGATGAGTTGGTGGTGGGCGTTGGTAGCGGCTCTGAAGTTGTCTGTTTCTTTGGATTTGGTGTTCCTCAAGGTCTTTTCTCGGTGGTGGCAAGTGCGTCTGAACTCTCAAAGTTTGGCTGTGAACCATCTGGCTTTCTTATCCGTTTGTTTTATTGAGGGGGCTATGGCGTTGGCGCTGTCGTAGAGCTAACTGTGCAGGGTTCGGGCTGTGGTGTTGGGGTCATTGTTTCCTGCGATGGTTGGGGTGGAGTTGCCAAGTGAGGAGGTGAGCTGGTCGTCCGTGATTCTGGTCCAGTTTCTTCATGGGAGCAGGTGCTTGTGTATGTGGTTGGTGGGTGTTCTGAAGGTGAAGTGGATGCAACGGTGGTCAGTCCTTGCGAGTTCGGTGGTGTGGCTAAAGGAGATGGAGTTTCCTGTTGTGAAGAGGGGGTCGATGTCATAAATCTCTACTAGTCTCATATTGAGGAAATGAACATAGGCCCTACAGCACACATGGTACTGAACCAGAGCCTTTTGAAAGATTTAAAAGCCCACCCCTTTCCCGTGCAACTGCACTTCCAGTTTAGTCAGTGTGATTGGTGTAAACATTACTATTAATTTATGCCAGAGATCGCTATTTCATTATTTATTTGGTAAACTGTAAAAGAGAACTGTTTACAATTGTCAAGCTAAACTTGTTTATTTCTTCGCTTTCATTCATAAATGTGCTTCACAGTTTGTATAATTTCTACACACTGCCTCTGGAAAGGGGTTGTTATTGTTTTTTCATCGTTCTCATATTATTGAATAAGCAACTCTCTCAGCACCCTGCCTCTGGCCAGCGAGGCTTGAGAAACACAGAGAGAGAAGGCGGACTTGCACGCACCGTCGGCCTGGCGTGGGTGTGTGTATGCTCGTTTTGGGTGCAGCTGGGTGCGGCTGCCTATTTACACCGCACCAGATGCTCCCGAAGATGCTTTGCCTTCTGCTGGAACTCGGGAGAAGACGCGTCTGGATTCCCTCTGCCTGAAACCCGGACACTTACCTGATAGATTCGGAAGGCTTCCTTTTCTTTCTTATTCGGTGCGCAGGACTCCGGATGTTTCATTCTCCACTACAGCAGACCCTGCAAAGTCAAAACTAAAAGAAAAGAGATAAGTACTTTTCTTAATTAAAAGGCGCCCCACGAAAGAAAGGCAACTTTGGACTAATTTTTTGAACTTCTTTCATAAAGAAGACATTTGAAATCTGTTTTTGCCTCATAAACATTAGACTTTACAGGAACATTGCAAAGGACTTTTAGTACTAACGTATTATACATGTTATTATTTTAAAATGTTTATTTTTTGAGAGCTGCTGTAAAAGACATTCTGGCAATAAGGGTTAATCTTGAGAGTTGTTTGTATTCTCCAATATTTTGACTGTCTTTCTAGAATAATCAGACTCCCCCAGCAATTTAGAGAAGAACATACCAATACAGAAGTAAGTGAAAAGATATTCAGAGGTCAAGACTGATTTTTGAGTTTCTAAGAAAAGAATCTAACATGTTCCTTTGCCTCTTTAAGCCATACCCTACATAAAAGGAATACAGTATAATAGGTGGACGTTGCCTGACTACATGCAAGCTCATCAAACAAGCCAAGACATACTGGACGTTACACTAACAACTGCTGTTCGCAGGTAGGCCCATTTTAGAAGGTACAAACACTGTTTAGAATTTGTAGATTATAATATGAAAACCCAAAAGAAAAGTCTATGGTCTGATCCCATGATACTTGTTGCTTCGCAGGTCGACAGCAAGAATCTCTACACGTCCAGTACAGGGCCCTCCTCCTCAATTTCTAATTTTTATCTCATAGTATTAAAATCACAAGTTTAAAGTTAGTTGTTTGGGAAGTTGTTCCCTTGCGTCCCTGCGAAATCAACTACGTCATCGAAAACAGTTTAAGGTAAGAGACAACGTAGTAACCTTGACAATCGCGGGTTTGTTCTGTTGAGTGTGTTGGTTCCTCTGATGGCCCAACCATGCACCAGCCATCAAACCCGGCTGTGAAAACGGTATTGCGTGGCCACTGTATAGCCACCACAATGTGGACTCTGGCCCAATTGCATACTATGATAGTGGTTAACTCACACAAGGGGACTCAGGGGAACGAGCACATTAACAAAGACATAGTGCTCCCTGTTTATTTTTGTGAACTTGTCGGAACCACCGAGTTGAGTGTCGAAATTATGATACAGTGATAGGACACAGGCAGAAGTCAGAGGCTTGAGAACCATTAAAAAATATATATATGTATAAAGTTTTGTATAGTGCGAACATGACCCTGAAGGGTATCAGAGTGCTTTACATTAGAGGAAATTGGAAAAACAACAAGTGATGGACCGAATGTGGATCAATGTCACACATTCCCCCAGTCAAAAGATCTGGGCCCAAATCCATCGTTTTTTTGCACTCCACACCACCCTGGGTTAGAGAATGGCGATATGCAAATCAGCCCTGACCCTGTTGCCCCATGGCAACAGTCCAGTCCGAACTACAAAAGCCATGTCCTTCCCAGAACGGAATCAAGCATCCGAGGACCGGACCGGTTTCGAGGTAACACCTCTCATCAGCCCGGCTAGCTTGACTCCAAGTGGTGTGGAGTGCCTGGGACCCACGTCTGGGCATCCCCAGCGCACTTAGGGCGGCAATTGCAAAAACAACAAGTGATGGACCGAATGTGGATCAATGTCACACATTCCCCCAGTCAAAAGATCTGGGCCCAAATCCATTGTTTTTTTGCACTCCACACCACCCTGGGTTAGACAATGGCGATATGCAAATCAGCCCTGACCCTGTTGCCCCATGGGAACAGTCCAGTCCGAACTACAAAAGCCATGTCCTTCCCAGAACGGAATCAAGCATCCGAGGACCGGACCGGTTTCGAGGTAACACCTCTCATCAGCCCGGCTAGCTTGACTCCAAGTGGTGTGGAGTGCCTGGGACCCACGTCTGGGCATCCCCAGCGCACTTAGGGAGGCAATTGCAAAAACAACAAGTGATGGACCGAATGTGGATCAATGTCACACATTGCCCCAGTCAAAAGATCTGGGCCCAAATCCATCGTTTTTTTGCACTCCACACCACCCTGGGTTAGACAATGGCGATATGCAAATCAGCCCTGACCCTGTTGACCCATGGGAACAGTCCAGTCCGAACTACAAAAACCATGTCCTTCCCAGAACGGAATCAAGCATCCGAGGACCGAACCAGTTTCGAGGTAACACCTCTCATCAGCCCGGCTAGCTTGACTCCAAGTGGTGTGGAGTGCCTGGGACCCACGTCTGGGCATCCCCAGCGCACTTAGGGCGGCAATTGCAAAAACAACAAGTGATGGACCGAATGTGGATCAATGTCACACATTCCCCCAGTCAAAAGATCTGGGCCCAAATCCATCGTTTTTTTGCACTCCACACCACCCTGGGTTAGACAATGGCGATATGCAAATCAGCCCTGACCCTGTTGCCCCATGGGAACAGTCCAGTCCGAACTACAAAAGCCATGTCCTTCCCAGTATGCCTGGCCTATTTTAAATGACTCCCCCATATTGTAATGTTGCATAAGATATATGTGAAAGGTACTGTGACTGGGGGGCTCAGGAAGCACTATACCTTGAGAGAGAAATCTTTTGCAATCGAGGGTACTTGGTTCTCAGTAAGAAGACAAATGAGGGCCTATTGCTTGTGAAGGACTTTCATCATTTGTAACTATTAAAACTAACCCCTATAGTTTACATGCTCAAGGCATATAATACTGTGTTAAAAATGTATATACTAACTCAAAGCACATCACCTGCATGATGCAAATCAGCACCCTTTTGCTGGAGGCATTCCAGAAAACCTTTGTCGAACTGAATTTTTTATTGCTGCATTTCGCATGAATCTTCTGCATGTCTAGTAGCAGAAAACGAAGATGCCGGCAACACCATGAGAAGACTCATGGAGTAAAACCACAAATTGTTCCTGACCATTGCAGCACCCGGTGGAGTTCTTGGTTTGCTGCTGTCTATTACCATTGCAAGCATTACAACATATATGTTGAGTTTGTTGAGTCTGAGATGGAACTCTGAAAGTCTTCTTCTGATTCCCTTGAAAATCTGCACAGGATTCAAAACCATAAAAACTGCATTAAAGTTTATTAGGATTTTGTTATTATTGCAGATAAATCACTGCTCCCATTCATTGAGAATAGTGGCGGTGCAAAATTGACTCTTGGTAAAAAATATAAAACAAATATTGGCTCTAATCAATGAAGCATCTTGTCTCCTCACTACAACCAGGAGGAAGATGTTGGACTGGATTTCGGCTGCTTAAAAATATTCAATACGACCTCGCTACACAAATGCTTTAAACAATGTCTTGGCATAGATTTTCATGTTTAATAGACCTTATACAAATATGTCACCTGTATTTTGTGTTAAAAGTGTGATTAATGAAAGAATTGTAAAAAATATAAAGTGCTGCTGAAATGCTGCAGACTTTCATTTTTGCACATTTACGTGCTGAAACACTTTCTAATCTATGATGCAATATACTAGAGGAGAGATTCCATTCATATTTATTTGATCTAACTATGTGGCAGTAGCTGTACTCAGTAACACCACCCACTTCGTATAATGTTTACTGTTGAGGTTTAGAGCAATTTTCTGTAATTATTTTTACAGATTGTCAATTGTGCAATGAAGTCTACATAAGCATGACAAAAAGCATCTGGCATGGCTGTAGTATGGGCTCTCAGTCATCTGATGTTCCAAGGAATGCTGCCTCAGAGGATCACCATTCATCCTTTCACTTCATGGAACAGTAAATATTCTTTTGCAAGTCTCCTTTTTCTTTGTAGGTCTGGTGCTTGTTTTTAGGTCATTATCACTAGGAACAAAAATGCTGCTCTAATAATATCAATTTGCAAAGTTTTTCATGAAAGACTTTCTCCAATTTGACATAACTAGGAACGAAGGTGCTGGCCTAGAAATATGAATTTACAAGTTTTTCATGAGGGCATTTGCCCATATTGACATTTCAGATTAGCTTGTCTTACATTATGTTTTGGTCTTCATGTCAAGTTTTAATATGTCTACATCTGATTGGCCTATGGACAAGGTGAGTGGTAAACTCTCCTCAGTGAAGGAGAGATACAACTTCATTATGTATTTGATTTGACCCCATAAAGGGAGGTTAAATATTCAATTCAACTTTAGAACCAATTTTGTGTCATTGAGGAGGAAGGGACTGCTCATTTCACTAGCTACACCCCTGGTTCGGTTTTCAGCCTTCTCAAGAGACATAATGGTTCTGCCATGCTGTAGTTTTCTAGGACTGGTGGTGGTGCAGCACAAAGATTGCCCACTCTTTACACATCACAAATGTCCCAGACACTTTTGAAAATTATGGTATGAAAATGCACTTAGCACAATATTCATCTATGGTTTAACAAAATAATGTAAGTGGTGCACTTGACAGTGCCTTCGCTGTAGCATAAGAGAACTTACTTACATAAATGTTTTACTTTAATTTAGTGTTATTAATAAAGAAGCATCTTCATTTAGTAGAAAATGTACTCAACATAGAGATGAAATGTTACTTCCTAAATGTGTATGCTAATTCACTTGAATAACATGTATCAAATTGACTACATACAACGCAATTTCCTATGCACACACAAATCAATTAAGGTACAAATTGTATTTTAAACAGACATCAATAAATTTCATCCTAGAAAATAAATGTTTCCGCTTCTTTTGTTTGAGCAATATTCTGCTGTTTTATTGCCCAAAAAAATATCTTTTCGCCAGCCGACACGTGTTTCGTCATTAATCGAGAAGACTGGAGAGGCAGACTGCCGGATTCGCGGCTGAATACTGCTTAAGGTCCAGGGACATACGGATCTTTTTATAGCAACGCCTACACGTTAGGAGGGGATTCCCTCGCCCGCATTGGAGCACGTAACTTTGAATATTGTGACTGCGTCCTAATCAAAGATATCGAAGATTCGTGAGAGGATCAATTACAACCGTTGAAAGTACATGATACCCTTACCGGGTTGGAATTATCACCGGTTAAGTGGGACTACAATATTCGCCATCATTGCAAGAAAGCCCTGAAGAGTCAGAGCAATCTGTACTCTGACGAAACACGTGTCGGCTGGCGAAAAGATATTTTTTTGGGCAATAAAACAGCAGAATATTGCTCAAACAAAAGAAGCGGAAACATTTATTTTCTAGGATGAAATTTATTGATGTCTGTTTAAAATACAATTTGTACCTTAATTGATTTGTGTGTGCATAGGAAATTGCGTTGTATGTAGTCCAGGTGTTGTAAGGACACCGTACAAAGGGTTCAGAGGGTTTCCCTTTTCCTGTGGCACCACTGTTGTACACTACCTCTAACTTGACAAGTAGTCAGTAACCTAGTAGAGCGCAAGCAGTTCCTGTCGATACAAAACTCATTGCCGTTGAGACTATATGTATCAAATTGACACTATTTAAATAATTCCTTAATTATATAGAATGTAAGCCTACTAGAATTGATAATCAATTAATGTAATGTGTGCATTAAAATTCCTTATATTTGATTTAAATGTAGTTCTCAATCATAATTATCATTGAGCATTATGATGATTTATTGAATATTACATGTAGTATGAAATTTAATGCATTAGAAACTTATATTCATTTATGTTTAAATGTGCCCATGCATATTTAATGTGCACCATTGAAGTTAATGCTAAACTTAACATGAGTAAATCAGTATTTCACCATGCTACATAAGCTTATTTCATTTTTCTGCAAACTCAATATTTGGTACAGGTATTTGCATGCGTTGTTAGTTTAGAACAGATACATTACTGTACTAGAGACAGGGAGGAACAGAAGCCTTAAGAAAACGACCTTGACGAAAGATACACTGAGAAACAGGGCGTTAACTGAATGAACTATTGTCCAAAAGTTGCAACCTATGTTTGTTTGGGAGAAATATGTCATTTCCATGTCCAGTGTGGGACAAACTGTAAATGTTGCAGTCTGCAACATGATGATTTATGGATTACAATGGACCCCTGATGGTGTGATCAAGGGGGTGTCACCCAATGAACTTTGTGCTTTATAATATATCGATCCCCTTCGACTTCTGCTCAGACCCCTGCTGACTCTAAGCAGTACCCTTTCCTTTTTTTTTTAAACAGATGTTATTGTTATTTTTAAACAACATTCAAACAATGCGGCATCAGTGATGGCCAACTTATGTATTCCCATATCAATAATCATCATGGTCCTGTACATAGTTTCTGGGTAGCACCTTGGCGTCATATTATATGATTTAACAAGTATTTCAAGTAATGTTTAGGCATGCATGGTGAGATTGGCTCACCCAGCTCTGAAATCACACCCCGCCTCCCTCCCGTTCATCATAGCAGCAAAGTATATTGGAGTCTACCACCCTCTAAGTATCCACAATCCTACATCCGAAACCTATCTACTCATTGTCTAGCTCTAGCCCCCCTTGTAGGCAGGCTGGGTGGTACAGGGGAGGGTCCTGTCTGGTATGTCATTAATATGGGCCATCACTCCCTCACAAAACACTCGTAGTTCAGGACAGGCCCAGACCACATGCAGGATCCCAGCTCTCCACATCTATGACATCTCAGGTCATGCACCCCAAAATTCCGCATTATCTTCCCCGGTGAAAGGTATGCCCTATGTAAGAAATAGCAGTAAATAAGTTTAAATCTTGCATTGTGAGACTGTATAGGTGTTATTCAATATCTTAGTCCAGTGTGCCTCCCGGAGAGGTACTGCTACATAATTCTCCCACTTGTGATGCTGTTCTTCTATTGGTGTGTGGATATTTGCATTCAATGCTCTATAGGGGAGCGTAATATCATGTGTTCTTCCAGAGGCCCAGCAGAGTGTATGGCTGCATAGGTGGACCGGGGACTCTGTTTTTCCTGTCTAACAGCGTTTCATTGCAGCCAGTGATAATGTGCGCAGTAAAAGGAAGTGGCCCGGTGGAATCTCAAAAAGCTCAGCAAGCTCCTCAAAAGGAAGGATCCCTCCATCTCTGGAGAGATCGCCATTCGGGCCACACCCGTCCCCTTCCACTATTGTATGCCCCACAGTGCCCCTGTTGTATTGATGCTTTCCAGTGAGTGTTATAGCAGGTCGGTGTGTATGTAGTGGGGTACGGGTGTGCTCTAGGCTGCGCTCCCAAAAATGGCGCACCTTCGTCAGCGCATCAACAGCACCCTGTAGAGGACTTTTGGGTGTCAGTAGTATTTGAAACAGTATTTTTGTACTGGGGACATTGCCTGGCTCTCAATCCCAAGAATGGAGCCTGCATGTAGCCATTGATTAAGCCATTGTAGCAGGGCTGCCAGGTAGCAAATCTCAAAATATCATGCAGCAAGGCCTCCATCATTGGTGGTCCCACGCAATTTAGTCATTGCTACTCCTCTCCGTCCAAGTCCCCAGGTTTCACAGTTAATGAGTTCAGTTCAGCAAAGAGGCCCAGAGGGATAATAAGTGGTAGGGTGGCAAAAAAGAGCAGGTGAGGCAGCGATACCAACAAGGGCAAGGTCCTCCAGAAGCCGACGGTGGCACAGGAGTCACCAATTGCCACCCTGACATTGCCATCCAGCACATTGCTAGTAGTGTAATATACCTTCACCACAAGGTATTTCATGCTGTGATTTTCCCTTCTCAACCCCCATAGATCACATGGTTGGGGCAGGTTTGGAATCAGGGGGAACACCAGCAATTTTTGCCAATTTATGTGTGGCCAGATATGAAGCTGAAGCGGTCAAGTAGGGAAATCGGTCTAGGGAGATCCCTTCCAGGGTTAGCAAGGAAGAGAAGCATGTCGTCTGTATATAATGGGATCTGATGGTGAATTCTCCGTCACAACACCCCTCTATAGAACTGACCCTCCAGCGCTCGACAGGCCAAGGGTTCAACCGCTATCGCAAAAAGAAGGGGAGAGAGTGAGCATCCCTGCTGAGTACCCCTTCCAACCTCATACGTGTTGGATATTGTTTTACCAGTGCGTACGTGTACCGAGGGGCCTGTCTATAGGAGTCTAGTCAATGCAATAAAGCCTGCACCAAAGCCCATTTTCCCCATCACTTGGGACAAATAGTTCCATCGGAGGCTGTAAAATGGTTTTTCCATATCGACGCATCATCGTCCTCTGGTGTTCTGGAGTGGAAAACTGAGAGCAGTCTCCTAATATTCTTTGTGATATTTTTCCCTGGAATAAACCCTGTTTGATATTTATGGATGAGTGTGGGCATGTGCGGGAGGAGGCAGGAGGCTAAAATTCCACTCAATATTTCATAGTCCACGTTAAGCATGGACATTAAGCGATAGGCTCGGACATCCTTGTGGTTTTAAGGATTTGACCAATTTCTCACTCTGCCGTGTAGACTTCCACTAAACTACATGCTAGGTCTTCCTTGAATTGGGTGTAGAATTCCACTGGTAAGTCAGTCAGTTCCTAGCACTTTTCCACGAGTCATGCTCCGCACAGCAGCCCATATCTCCTGTAAAGTAATGGGGCCTCCCAGTTCAGTAGCATCCTCCATATCAATATGTGGTAGGGTCGCCAGTCCCATAAAATCAGTCTGGATCTCCATTGGAGGCCCAGCAGGAGGAGCATATAGGTCCCTGTAGTATTCCTCAAACATATCATTGATATCCGTTTGTCAGTATAGACTCTTCACTCAACAGGGATTCCTTTGGGGTGGGATTAGCAAGCCAGACCAAAAGCGTGCTAGTCTTGTCACATTCTGCATGTGTTCTGACCATGTATTCTCGATAGACAAAACAGCAAGCCTTATCTAAATATGTTGCCAATAGCTCTTTCACTTCTAGGAGAGGAGCCTACAGTTCCGGGCAGCCCGGGCGGGTCCATTCCAGATCCCTCATCACTCCTCCGGGGCTGTAACTTCATGTCCCAACATTTTTCTAACTCACACCGTTTCTGTACTGCATGTCCCCCACAAAACTGCCTAGTACATGCATTGTCTGTAAAATAATCTTTGATAGCTTACCCTATAGAGTGTTAGAATGTCGGGCCATCTAACATTCCTGAATGCAAGCGCCACCCTAGAATACGGGGACGTTACCTATGCCAGTCAAGGGCGAAGAGCACTGGGTTATGGTCTGATAAAGTACTGCAAAGATACTCTATATGTTGTACAGTACTGTGTACGTCCGCGGAGCGGAGGAAGGCGTCTAACCTAACATGGAGATCATGCATACTAGAAAAAAAGGAGTAATCACGGACCAGAGGATGCTGTTTCCTCCAATAATCAATCAGAGCCCATTGCTGCTGCCAGTCCTTGAAAGTGCATACAATCTGCAGGACTGGAGAGTCGCCTAGGGGTGGGTGGGATCGAACTAAAGCAGGGTCTGTCACAGTATTGTAATCCCACCCAAGTATAACAGATTGTGTTAGATATATAGCCATTGTCTGTCACAGTATTGTAATCCCACCCAAGTATAACAGATTGTGTTAGATAGATAGCCATTGTCTGTCACAGTATTGTAATCCCACCCAAGTATAACAGATTGTGCTAGATAGATAGCCATTGTCTGATACATCAGCAAGAATCCCTACTTAGTCTGTGTTAGGAGAGTAGAGTCCAATAATAGTTAGGTCTTGTCCCACTAATCTACCCGTGATCAGTACGTAGCGGCCACATGGGTCACTAAGTTCCCTCGTCAGTTGAAATGGTACCCCTGGTCTAACCCATATTAAGACACCACGTGCATAGGCAGAGTATATCATTGCATATAATTGCCCCTCCATCACTTATGAAGGGCCCCCTGCTCAGGGTCAGTCAAATGAGTTTCTTGCAAGATGGCAATTTGGATACCCCTTCTCTTGAGATGAGGGTGTACCTTATATCTCTTCATCATGTTAATGAGGCCCCGGATCTTCCAATTAAGAAAAGAGTAGCCCAAGGGGGCTGCCATGACCAGAGTAGACCAAGCAGAACTTAGGCATGTTCCTCCAAAAGAAATTGCACTGAGTAGACCTTGTCCCCATTCAAAATCATAAGTTGGGGAAGAGAGGAGACCGGAGTAGCCCCCCAGAACATCCCAAGTAAGTGACTAACAGTAACTCCTCAAAGCTCAGACCCCAGGACGAGAACCAAACATATCATCATCCAAACCATTAGACAACATGTCAACATCTGCTCAAGTTTCATTTGTGCAGCGTAACAAGTGAGGGGGGTGCTTATGGTCAGGCACAACTCGATTTCACCCCAACCACCTAGAAGAGTGATAAAAGATATTGTCGTGTAGATCAGCGCCCCAGGTAGACATCATCCGACAATTGTAGTCATATTCCTTCTCAGAGCTACAACCCAACCACACCCTCCACAAAAGGCAATGTGCAACCAGAGTTCCAGAGTCAACCAAGATCATCAGCTTAATGCGGAGTGAATCGCAGGAGGGAGGACTCTGTATTGTGTGAAGAGCCAGATCCGCGGTCCGAGTCAGTATTCTCCTCTATTTCATTGTCAGGTACAGACAGCAGGGGGAGGCAGTACCACTGATAGCTGCCACAACCTCCACCACCCTTTGGCACTCCTGCATAGCTTCCGATCTGGGCCAGAGACGCAGTCAACATCATCTGTTTCCTTCCACAATCTGTGCACTGGCAGGGCATCTGCCTGACTGGGCAACTGTCATATCCAATCCCAGATCTGGTCCAGGGAGGTGAAAAGCTGTGTGGTATCCTCATAGCTGACCCTAAGGTGCACTGGGATTCTGGGAAGAGAATGGTGTACGCTATGCCGAGTTGCAGCTAGTGTCGGTTTGCTTTCATGAATGAAGCCTGCTGTTGCTGGACTGCTTGGGTAAAGTCTGGGAAGATCATGACTCTTTTATTGACTATGGTGATATCCCCCTTCAGTCGGGCCTGGGATAGGAGGTGGTCCCTGTTTTTAAAGTGCAACACTCTGGCAGTCACCAGTCAGGGCCCGCTTTAGGTGGTGGAGGCCTCGGGGGCACCCAATGGCCCCTCTCAAATACATGGGATAAGCCTGTGGGGACTGTCTCTGTATGGAGCCGATCTTCCAGGAAGGTGACCATATCGGTGCTCTGGTCCCCACCTCATTTTGGTAGGCCAAGAATTCACAGATTGTTTCTTCTTACCCTATTTTCGGCATCCTCTGCCTGCAGTTCAAGGCCCTTAATTTTATGATTCATCACTGTCAAGTCATTTCTCATGGATCTCTCCTCTGGAAGGATTTCCTCTACGGTTCTCTCCGTAGTGGTAACCCGCTCAGCCAGTCAGCGGTGGTAATTGCTGAGCAGGCCCTGATCCACAACCAGTGTATCAATTTTCTGTTCCAGTGCAATCTGTGATGCCTTTATAGCATTTAGAATGGTGTTCACAGCAGAGCTACCACAGTCCCTCAAAGACGACCTCTCTGTCCTTGGCGTCCTGGAGGTCAAGTTCAAGGTCTGGTGAGGGTCAGCAGCCTCACTTTTCCTGGTATCTTTCCCCATTATCATGATGCCCACAACCAGTGGATGAGTACAGGCAATGCAACTTCCAAGCTACATCACCCTGCTGCACCATGCACTCTGCTTATCCAGACCCCTAGCAGACAATCCCCCCTGCAAATAACTAGCCCTCAGCATTTTTTTTTGTGTATTTTGTTATAGCGCACAGATACCCCAACGGGGTGTCCCGGCGCTCCTGTGTGATCTTATGCTGGATTAAGTGTCATATAGAAAGGAGATGTTTAACAGAACAGGTGAATTTTTAAGGCTTTCAGTGGAAAGCACTAGGCAACCAGTTCACAACTTCAAGTAAGGGACATATGACAAGTATCACGAGGGAAGACCTGTGCTCTCTAGAGCTGCAGCAAAGGCCCACCGCTAGTCACAATGAGAAATTTTGCAGTGTACCTCAAGTGATATAGCATAGCTGGGGACAGCAGGCAGCAAATCACACAGCGTCTGTTTGTACTACACCGCAATGGTTCTCGAGCCTCAGTGTGCCTCCAGGCACCCCTCCCAAGATGCGAGGTGACTCGGTCACTAAAGGGAAAAGGCCCAGAGGAGAGGGCCTTAAACAAGGCGGTGTACACTACATTGTCAGAGCCCTGAGGTGGTGTCCCCAGTTCCGTCAGGCGGCCGTCTGTACCTCCTGGTCCCCATCTGCAGGGGCCTGGGGTCCACTCACTATAGTCAACAAGGTCAGGAGATCCACAGCACTCCACCCGCCTTGCTCAAGCCGCAGGTCCTACCACCACCATCTGTAGTCTGATCCCACCAGACAGAGAGGCAGGAGGGCAGAGAAAGCAAGGTACGGGTCGACTGCCCGGCCAGCAACATCCATTGAGTAGGAGTCAAATGGGGCCACCGCTGGTTGGTCCTGGCAGGAGGCCCACGCACAGCCACTTGCGGCTTAGGCTGACACTTTCACTTGACCCATAGAAGTGTCTCGATTGAGCTTCTGAGATAATAATTCATTCCTATTTTGATTTCTTTTATCTTGACCTGACTTCCTTTATTAGTTTAAACCAAAGGGGTTTCGTCAGTTCTGGGAGCCTGGCAGGACATCTAATTCATTTTTTCAAACAAGGGGTACCAGGCCACCAATTTCAGTACTGCTAATTAATACTGCAGATTCGAAATACAACGCAAAAAATCATTGTACTTTACTTTCAAATTTGTATTGATTCAACTTCATTTCAAACACCTGTTCATTACTCCTAATGCATAGGAGGAATATACATTTCATTCAGTATATTGTGCGAATCAAAATTGTATGAAAAACATTTTACAAAAACATATTATAATCAAAAACAACGACAAAACACTGTTGCATTTGCATCAATTAATTACGCCAGTCCAAAATTTCAACAATTGCCTGCCAAAATTCAAATTCTATGTGGCACTATGACAGGCAGGCTGCGGGGAAAATTATTTTTTATAAAAGTTCACTCTCGGGTATGTTTCAATTATGACACCCTCACTAGAGTCCCATTCAATGTTGGTCCCTCGCAGTAGATTAAAGACGTGCCGACGCGTTTCCAATCCCCTTCTGCATTGGGGGATTATCATCAGGGCTTTAGACCGCGGTGTAATCCTGGTAATTAACAAAATAATATATAATGAGTAGCGCCCTTCCTTGCCTCTCCTTATCAAACTTTTAAATAAACCAACCCACTAAGTACATACCAAGAGTACCTTATAGCTTTTGATGGGGTTCTTTTAAAGGTCCATCTTCTGTCCCTAAACACAACCAAATTGATTTTATATAAGTTTGAGTCTGACGTTATGGGACAATCTTAACTACTATCTTTGTTTTTTATGACTTAGAGTTGGAAGCACTTACTGGAGTCTTCGTACATCTATTCGGATGACTCCCCACTTGTGTTCGTGTTACCAGACACGGTCAGCTTAGGACGTTTTGAATTCACCCTGCAAACTATTAAATTGCCATTGTTTATACAGAACGAAGTTGCTTACTGTTTGTGTCTTAGGAAGAGCGTTCCATGGCATTTCTCTCACTTGTATGAAAGGTTCCTCTTCTACCAGATGAATTGTATCCTCATCTAAATTTGGGGCAGCATCATTTCCTGTCGCAACCAAACAGAGGAAACTTTTTTTTTTTAAAACGCAGTGTAAATGGAAAGCAATTTGTTTAAATGTGCGCTTTCATCGTCCTTATTAGTCTATCTGCTGCAGCCCATTATGTTATTACATTGCACGTTAAACCACTGTGACATTTTTGTTCTGTATGGCAGTTTCACTGCATATCATAACGGTGTTTGCGGCGGGTTTCACTTACTTTGCAGCTGTGTTCTTCAGGCATATTATTACAGGGGCATTTTGCAGTTTTACCTGCTCCTTACCACCAGGGTGGTGATTGGCAGTAAATACTGATGTGTATATCTGCTGGTCTAAATTAGGTGAGAGGACACAGAGGTCAACCTCCGACAGGTCCCTAGTCCATCAGTCTGTTGGAGGGTTCTAAGTACAGCAGAGAAGGAGTAGTCTCCACTGTGGTTATAGCATTATGTTATGATTCAACTGAAACTAGAGTGACCCTAATGTCAAGTAGAACTTAGAACAAGCATTCGCATGGAACTCTTTTGTAGGCAAAATAGGAAGACACCGAATATTTTATGTAGATTTAATCTAAACAAACATTAAAATTTCTATTTTTCGACAGGCAACATTCTGTTTAGACTCACTCTGTGCAGACATTTGGTTAAAAAGAAAGAAGCAGCCAGTATCTTGTAGTTAAATCTGATTCAGCCGAATCAAATTGTATTTAATTCGCAAAGCTATAAACACTCTTAGCATTAGCAAATATGTGGGTGATAAAGGATTTCATGACAAATAGAAGAAAAGAAAAGAAGTACCTCAAGTGTAAGGAAAACCAAAACCAGAAAGACCATGGTGGTCAATTGTGAAAGCATAAACTGTATATTTTGTATTTAATCAGTAAGACAGCCAAATCTGTTGAAACAATGAAAGACACAGAGGTGAATTCTCCATAGGTCAATGGTTATGACTGGGTTTTTTATTTGTTAATGGTGTTTTTACCCTTTATCCAGATACTAGGGTCTCATCAGGACTATGATGAACCTGGGGATCATGGAAATATTTATAGTCACCAAACTGATTAAATGTTAAAAACAATTATGCATTTAACAATATACATACTCGATTTGTATTTGAAGTGTTCTCATTTATCAATAAATTGACCAATGTGAAGTGCAACAACTGGGGGTATGAGTGACATAGAATGGCCACTCGTGTGCTTGAGTTACTTTTGACTAGTGGCAGAATAACACAGTCAAGTAAACAGCATGTCGTAACCTTGCAATATAAGGGAGGATCGAAGTAATAACATGGCAATAAGAATGGGAAGGATGTCACTAGCAGACAATGGATGCCAGCCTTACCTGATGAGCCCGAAGTGGGACTCATCTAGGCAGGTATTGAAATGAAGAGTTTGCTCAGTCATGTGGATTAAAAGCAGGGCATTAAGACAATTGCTATCCCATAAGTGGTAGTGAGAATTAAAAGGAAACTTTGCATCACACTGTGAATTACACACCATAATAGAGCCCAAATTACTTCCGAAGCAGTGAGTATATAGTATTCTCCCGATCAGTGATGTGGTGAAAGAGCAACAGCGCCCGGGTCATCTAAGCGGCAATAGATAAAGGAGAACACCCATCCCTGCAACGTTCTTGAGGGAGAGGTGTGTCAGTGGATGAATCATCAGACATGCCGATATGCGTGTCAATACTGAGCAGCAAATCTCAGTGTCATTACGATCGGGCATCATTTTGTGTCACTAACATGGGTGGGTTAATCCACAAACAAGCACTGACTCCAAAAACATTTTTTAGTGAAGAACGCATATCATAAAAATATAGAAATGTTTTATTTAAGAACAGACTGTGTGGAATCAAACCCTGCAGGCTCAAGCAAGCGATGAACCACATGTACTGGGAGGCTATCTCAGCATGTAGTAGTTGCTTGGTTTTAAAGTATTTGCTTGACGTTGTTGCTGCCAGGGAGTACTGCACGCGCTGTTGATACTTTTAAAATGCATTTGAATCTAAATATCACCTGTCTACCTACTCTCAATCTAAAGTTATCCCTTAAAAGATGTTAGTCAATGGGGAGTCTGGCCTTATTACAGAAAAAATAGTTTTAGGAGTTTTGATCTGTCAGGACATGTTACATGTAAGTATGCATGACCTACTTTTTAAACACAGTGCACCCTGCCCTATGAAGATTAAGGGCCTACTTTAGGGATGGCTTATACGTATTAAAAATGGAAGGTTTAGGCTTGGCAAATTGTTTGTTTTGTAAAGTCAAAATGGTAGTTTAAAACTGCAGCCTCATGCAATGGCAGGCCTAAGACATATACATTAAATGTACTAATTAGGTGTGGGGGCAATTTTACCAAGTTTCAAGGTGAGCACACAAACACTTTAGCATTGGTTAACAGTTGTACTTCAAAGTCCTGGAGGTAAAAATGTAATTTAGCAACCAGGTGAGGCACAATGTTTTGGGCACTACCATACTAAGCCTAGGTGCAAGGGAGGCAAAGGCTCTCCCTCCCCACTTTGCTTTGAAGGACCGAGGGACTGACAAGAGGTTTTTGTTGGAAGAGCGGAGGGCTCTGCTGGGAGAATAAGGGTGGAGAAGGGCTCTAATACCCTACTAATGGATGATGAATGAAACTGAGTTGCAAGACTAACTAGAAAACCTCTAAACTGACTTGTATCTCTTTTGCTATGGCCACGATTGGCTCAAACTCGTCACAAAACCCATTTTCAATTCATCACAAAAATGTATATATCATCTTAACAATATCATTTTCTTTAATATTTCTTTATACTAAAGTTTTTTTTAAATAGATTATTTGTTCATTATACAAACAATTAACAACCAAAATCAATATAGTAAGTGTTAGACCTGTCTGGCTTTTTGACGTAGTCCCTCCTATTTATTATTTATTTTGTCCCCTTTTTGCCCCTCATACCCTTGATAATTTTTTGTCCACTGACTTTTTATAGGTGTTGGCCAGGGGGATAGGTGTTCTTTTCCCCCCTCATAATTTTTCACCTCAGGCCCAGAGGCCTGTTCTGACAGGAAAGTTGGCACCACACAAAATGGTGGCTACCAACTGCCCTAACTTTCACACTCAGAACTTGGCCATAGCCTAGCATAGGGCGTTCTAGAACCTTCTGGTCCATTCTGGACCACTGAGGGTCAGCCTATATAAGGCGGAATGCGGGGCAGCCATTTTGTCTACCTGTGAGAGTCAGCTGGAGGATAGGCTATCTCGGAAGGTGGGGAAAGGCTAGTGAGAGGGTTGATCTCCTGTACTGGGAAACAGCCTAGTTAATCCACTCCTCTACTCCTCCTTTGGGATTCTTGTCTTGTCCCCGCTGTGGAAGTTTCAGGGAGACCCTGGGCGCCTGACTGACCCCTAGCTTTAGAATAGAGGGGTGTAAATAGGAGAAGGAGACTGCGGCGCTGCGGAGCGCAGTCCTCAGCCCAGTGGGAGGATCTGAACTAAAGAAGACTCCTGAGCCTGTTATCTGTCCAGTAAGGAGGACTGGGGTTCCAGTGCTGGAGAAGTTCACAGTGACTGTATACTGAGGAAGCCCCTTTGATCCCCCCTCCCATTGGAGGGCAAGAAGTAAACTATTGTCCTGGGTGGCGCTGGGCACCTCTTACCTGCGTCAAGACTGATAGCGAACCGACCCCCTATTGACTCTTAAGGTGGTGGAGAGCGGAGAAAGGTCCCATCTAATCTGGGAAGTCTTGAAGGGTTCCGCCGTGATCGGGACCCCGGGGGCACCTAGCGCGCACTGTGTCAGCGCACCGGTGGACTCTGAAGAGTAAGGGCGTTGTGTTCATGCCCGGCGCCAGCGCGCTGTTTCCTCACTGACTGGGGGACTGCCTTGCAGGAGGGGCCTAGGATCGAGCAGGCCCAGTGCGGAGATACTATATCCCCGCGCATGCGCAGAAGAGCCTTCGTGTGGAGGAAACGACGACTTTCGCCACTGAGGGGAGCCGAGAGGAGGCGTCTTCGTCGAGTGCCTGAAGACTGTTCTGCGCGCCGTGGGACAGATCCTTCCTGGTGAGGAGCCGCCGCTCGTGAGGCGGATTCACTGTGACAGCGGCCCGGGTTGCAGCTGAGAGGGCCTCCGCTCCTCTGCGAGGGAGCGAGGGGGCCGATCTCCGGAGGTGAAGCGTCTGAGAGCACAGGGGGTGAGCGGAGGAACTGCCTGCAGGCCGCCTATACAAGTAAGCCGGGAAGAGTGAGGGGTGGCGAGGGAGTGCCAGTAAGGCCTCCTGTTCGTCTGTCTCCTTTCCCACACGGGACAGCACTGTCCTTGAGGAAGGGGGTTGAGGGCCTGTAAGACCCGAGTGGCACAACTGATAAAACGTCACCGCCCCAAGAAGCCTGACTGTACCTGAGGGGAGAAGGAAGTATAAAAGTCTCCATAGACCCCTGGTTCTTGACAGTTGGTGACAGCTTGCCCCCCCCCCCCTCTGATGGAGTAGGGTCTCTGAGAAGTAAAATAAAGCGCAATACACAGTTAATCTGTCCTAGGAAGGTAGAAGGGTTACCTACCAGCCATAGTTATGGTGCATGCGTAAACATAATGAACTATTGTAATTAATTGATAACTTGTGCAGCAGTTTAAAAGTATTATTGCTATTTATGAGACCAATTGTAGAGTACAGGCCATATTTAAACTAGCCTATGGAAGTGTAAGCGTTACCTGCCAGACAGAGTTATGGCGTGGGACTAAATATATAGTACTGTAAATACTGATTGCTAAATTGTGATAGGAGTTCAAGAGTATAGTAATTGCTTTCAAGACAAATTGTAACGCCTAAATTGTAAGATTTTGAAACCAAAGAGCAGAATATTATTTTTATAAAGCAGTACTTATTTTTCCACATTTTGGTGTAGCGTTTTCTTTTTGTGTGCTATTGCGTGGCTTTACTGTTGGGTGGTCTGCAACCTTTACACTGTGCCTCTGAAATGTATGTCTTGCCCTAGGCCAGGCTACCCCAGGTTCTAACAGATTGGTGCCTAGCGGTGGGATACTGACTTGGTTGCAGCTACTCAATAGTAATTCAACGTAATACACTAAACCTACACCAGGAGTTTTCTCCTTGCGGCCCTCCCAATTTGTCTTTTTGATTTTTCCAAATTTGTTCCTGGTGGTGGGTGGAGGTGGCTTTAGGTTGCCCTTGCAACTCTGCAATTTCTGGACCAGTGTCCTACTCCAGAAGGGGCAGTAGCGCCTCTGGGGGAAGCTTAACGGAAGCCGAGCTCACCGATAGGAGGGAGAAAAGACAGTTGAGATGGGAGTTCGCCAAGTTGGAGCAGGAGAAGGAGGAGAGGAGGATGCTCCATGAGTTTAGATTGAAGAAACTGGAGCTCCAAAGCCTGCGAAGGGGGTCCTCTCCTGAAAGGAATGGTGGCAGCGAACCAAAGGAGACAGCCAGGGAGTCCAGACCCTATTTACCAAAAGACCTGATAGCGAGCTTCAGTCAGGGGGACGATATAGCTAAGTGGCTGGCTGCTTATGAGGTATCTCTAAGGGTTCATAGGGTGCAGGAGAAGCACTGGGGGGGTAGTTTGTACAAGTACATGCCTCCTGCTGGTCGGGACACCTTGCTGGCCCTGGAACCAGAGGAACAAACTAACTACCCCACCATGAAGCTGGCGTTGTTAAGGAAGTTTGGGCTTACCCCAGAAAGGTACCGTCAGAAGTTCAGGGGGAGCCACAAATTAAGCACCCAGAACTGGGTGGACTTCCTTGACTACGCCAGAAAGGCCTTAGAGGGTTGGGTCAAGGGCAGTGAGGTGAAAGATTATGAGGGGCTGTACGATCTATTTTTGAGAGAACACCTCCTCGAGAAATGTTTTCCCGAGCTGCGCCAACACCTGGTGGACAGCAAGCTGACCAATCCCCGGAAGCTTGCAGAGGAGGCGGACATCTGGGCAAGTACCCGGGTGTCCTCAAAGGGGACTGGAGGGGATTCTCAAAAAGCCGGACAGGGCGCCCCCCAGAAGAAGGAGGGGGAGAGAAAAAGAAGGTGTTCTCTAAAGGTCCCCAAAATAACTTCCAAGGGAAGGGAGCAGGTTTCACCCCTAGGGCAAACCCGCCCAGAAACCCTAATCCTGGCCAAAGCCAGCAGCCAAGGGTTCTCCACTGTTTTGAATGTGGTGGTGTTGGACATTATAAGGGGGATGTCAGATGCCCAAAGAGACCACCCCCTCCCACCGGAGGAAAGTCACCGGGAGTAGCTAGTGTAGCGCTCGGGGAGGAGTTGCCCTTAGATAAGGGGGGTGAGTGGGCGGGTGTCACCTTAGTGTCCCTGGGAGAGCGGGAGATGGTTCCCAAGATCCAGGTGCCCCCAAATACTACAAAGTATGGGCAATGGGTCACCATCAATGGCCAGAGAGGGGAGGCTCTGAGAGATACAGGAGCCAGTATGACTATGGTGAGAAGTCAACTGGTGTCTCCAGAGCAGGTTGTTCCTAATGTACTCCACCCCGCCGCGATGGCTGACGGCAGAATGGGCCACTATCCAGTGGCTGAGGTTTCCTTTGAGTGGGAGGGGGTTGCAGGTTCACTTCGAGTTGCCGTAAGCCCTGCCGTGCCAGTCGATTGTCTGTTGGGGAATGACATGGAACACAACCCTTGGAGAGAGGTGGAATACCGGACGCATTCTGCGATGCTGGGTACACCTGACTGGGCCTGTGCAAGCACACGGTCTGCGACTGCCCGGAAAGGGAGTTCGCCTGGGTTGGAGCCTGGAACAATGGCCCAACCCGCTGCTAAGAAGGGACAGACTCGGAGACAGGGAGAGCCTGCTCCGGCTTCCACACCCCATGTGACAGATCGGCCACCTGCGGTGGTGGACCAGGAGTCCGTGGAGGGGGAAGTAGACTCTCTGGAGGATTTACCCATCCCTACTGAGTGGCATGTGGAGGGAGGTCCTACCAGAGAGGAATTCTGTAAGAGGCAGAGGGAGTGCCCCACCCTTGAGGGACTGAGGCGACAGGCTGAAGCCCAAGCAGCAGGTGATGTTACGGGACACTACCATATTTACTGGGAGGATGGACTCCTCTACAGTGAACCCAAGGTACCCTTGCCTGGTTCATCAAGGGCCTTGGTAGTCCCGCAACAGTACCAAGCCTTTCTTTTGGAATTGGCTCATGCCATACCCCTGGCAGGACACTTAGGCCAGGACAAGACCTTTGCACGGCTTGTCCTCCACTTTTACTGGCCTCAGATGAAAGTGGCGTCCAACACTTACTGTCGGACATGTGTAACCTGCCAGGCCAGTGGGAAAACAGGGGTGAAGCTAAAGGCTCCCCTGGAACCACTTCCAGTCGTTAGCACACCCTTTGAGAGGGTGGGCATCGACATTGTAGGGCCTTTGGATCCACCAACAACAGCTGGTCACAGGTTTATCCTGGTTCTGGTGGATCATGCCACACGGTACCCAGAGGCAATTCCTCTGAGGACAGTCACTGCACCTGTAGTGGCAAGAGCCCTAATGGGAATCTTTACCCGAGTGGGATTTCCCAAGGAAGTTGTGTCTGACAGGGGGACCAACTTCATGTCAGCTTACATGCGGGCAATGTGGAAGGAGTGTGGAGTGACCTACCGGTTCACCACTCCTTATCACCCCCCAGTCGAATGGACTGGTTGAGAGGTTTAATAAGACCTTGAAGGGCATGATCAGAAGTCTGCCCGAAAGCCTGCGGAGGAAATGGGACGTCCTCCTACCCTGTTTGCTCTTTTCCTACAGGGAAGTGCCCCAAAAGGGAGTGGGCTTCAGCCCCTTTGAGCTTCTGTATGGGCACCCTGTACGCGGTCTTCTCAGCCTGGTGAAGGAAGGTTGGGAGAAATCTCCCAGGAAACCCCCCCAGGATGTGGTGAGCTACATGCTGGCCTTCAGGAGCCAAATGGCGAAGTTGTGGAAGCAAGCTTCTGACAACTTGGAGGCCAGCCAGGCAGTCATGAAGGAGTGGTATGACCACAATGCTCACCAGGTGGAATTGGAGCCTGGCCAGAAAGTGTGGGTGATGGAGCCTGGAGAGCTTAGTGCCCTCCAGGATCGCTGGACAGGCCCCTTTGAAGTGTTGGAGAAGAAGGGTAAGGCCACATACCTGGTGGACCTTAAGACCCCTCGACAGCCCCTACGGGTGCTGCATGCCAACCGTCTCAAACCCCACCATGAGAGGCCCGAAGTCATGTTGATGATGGTGACTGACGGGGAAGAGGAAGCGGAAAGCGAACATCTCCCAGATCTATTCTCGTCTCAAGAGAAGGATGGGTCAGTGGAGGGAGTGATTCTCTCTCCTACTCTAACTCCTGAGCAACGGGAGGACTGCCGCCAGATCCTGGAGCAGTACTCTTCGTTGCTCTCCCTTGTCCCGGGAAGGACTCACCTGTGTACCCATGACGTGGACACAGGGGACAGCCCATCAGTGAAGTCGAAGACCTACCGGCTGTCCGACAAGGTGAAGGCTAGCATCCATGGAGAGGTTGCCAAGATGCTAGAGCTGGGAGATATTGAACCTTCCAACAGCCTTTGGTCCAGTCCGGTGGTGCTCGTGCCAAAAGCCGCACCACCAGGCACCACACCTGAACTGAGGTTCTGTGTGGATTACCGAGGACTGAACTCAGTGAGAAAGACTGATGGTCATCCGATCCCTAGGGCGGATGAATTGATTGACCGGCTAGGAGCTGCCCAATATCTGAGTACCTTTGACCTCACTTCAGGGTACTGGCAGATCTCCTTGACAGATGGAGCAAGGGAAAGTTCAGCCTTCTCCACACCTGAGGGACACTTCTAGTTCTGTGTGATGCCCTTTGGGCTCAAGAACGCCCCTGCCACATTTCAGCGGCTGGTGAACCAGGTCCTCTCTGGATTGGAGACTTTCTCTGCTGATTACTTGGATGACATTGCTGTCTTCAGTAGCAGTTGGGAGGACCATTTGCAGCATTTGCAAGCAGTTCTCCAGGCCCTGAAACAAGCTGTATTGACCATCAAGGCCAGCAAATGTCAGATTGGACAGGGGTCGGTTGTGTACCTTGGACACTTGGTGGGTAGGGGGACTGTGCAGCCCCTGCAGGCGAAGATTGAGGTAATCATGGCCTGGGAACCCCCCAAGACACAGACTGAGGTCCGAGCTTTCCTGGGCCTCACAGGCTACTACCGTCGCTTTGTGAAGGGGTATGGCACTATTGTAGCGCCCTTCACAGAGCTCACCTCCAAGAAACAACCTTGATGGGTAGTTTGGACGGGAGCTTGTCAGCAAGCTTTCGAGAAATTGAAGCAGGCGATGTGTGCGGCACCGGTCCTGAAGGCCCCAGACTTCTCCAAGGAGTTCATTGTCCAAACAGATGCATCAGAACATGGCATTGGGGCAGTGTTATCGCAACTAAATGAAGAGGGCCTGGATCAGCCTGTAGTCTTCTTATCCAGGAGACTGCTTCCCCGGGAACAGAAGTGGAGTGCCATTGAGAGGGAAGCTTTTGCGGTGGTGTGGGCTCTGAAGAAGCTGCGGCCATACCTCTTTGGCTCGCACTTCCTGGTTCAGACTGACCACCGACCCCTTCGTTGGCTGATGCAAATGAAGGGGGAAATCCCAAGCTGTTGAGGTGGTCCATCTCCCTACAGGGAATGGACTTCCGGGTGGAACATCGGCCTGGAGTGGACCACGCCAATGCAGACGGTCTCTCCAGGTATTTCCGCCTTAGTGATGAGGACTCCCAAGGGGTTGGGTAGTTCTCCCCACTTTCAGCTGGGGGGGACGCGTGTTAGACCTGTCTGGCTTTTTGACGTAGTCCCTCCTATTTATTATTTATTTTGTCCCCTTTTTGCCCCTCATACCCTTGATAATTTTTTGTCCACTGACTTTTTATAGGTGTTGGCCAGGGGGATAGGTGTTCTTTTCCCCCCTCATAATTTTTCACCTCAGGCCCAGAGGCCTGTTCTGACAGGAAAGTTGGCACCACACAAAATGGTGGCTACCAACTGCCCTAACTGTCACACTCAGAACTTGGCCATAGCCTAGCATAGGGCGTTCTAGAACCTTCTGGTCCATTCTGGACCACTGAGGGTCAGCCTATATAAGGCGGAATGCGGGGCAGCCATTTTGTCTACCTGTGAGAGTCAGCTGGAGGATAGGCTATCTCGGAAGGTGGGGAAAGGCTAGTGAGAGGGTTGATCTCCTGTACTGGGAAACAGCCTAGTTAATCCACTCCTCTACTCCTCCTTTGGGATTCTTGTCTTGTCCCCGCTGTGGAAGTTTCAGGGAGACCCTGGGCGCCTGACTGACCCCTAGCTTTAGAATAGAGGGGTGTAAACAGGAGAAGGAGACTGCGGCGCTGCGGAGCGCAGTCCTCTGCCCAGTGGGAGGATCTGAACTAAAGAAGACTCCTGAGCCTGTTATCTGTCCAGTAAGGAGGACTGGGGTTCCAGTGCTGGAGAAGTGCACAGTGACTGTATACTGAGGAAGCCCCTTTGATCCCCCCTCCCATTGGAGGGCAAGAAGTAAACTATTGTCCTGGGTGGCGCTGGGCACCTCTTACCTGCGTCAAGACTGATAGCGAACCAACCCCCCTCTTGACTCTTAAGGTGGTGGAGAGCGGAGAAAGGTCCCATCTAATCTGGGAAGTCTTGAAGGGTTCCGCCGTGATCGGGACCCCGGGGGCGCCTAGCGCGCACTGTGTCAGCGCACCGGTGGACTCTGAAGAGTAAGGGCGTTGTGTTCATGCCCGGCGCCAGCGCGCTGTTTCCTCACTGACTGGGGGACTGCCTTGCAGGAGGGGCCTAGGATCGAGCAGGCCCAGTGCGGAGATACTATATCCCCGCGCATGCGCAGAAGAGCCTTCGTGTGGAGGAAACGATGACTTTCGCCGCTGAGGGGAGCCGAGAGGAGGCGTCTTCGTCGAGTGCCTGAAGACTGTTCTGCGCGCCGTGGGACAGATCCTTCCTGGTGAGGAGCCGCCGCTTGTGAGGCGGATTCACTGTGACAGCGGCCCGGGTTGCAGCTGAGAGGGCCTCCGCTCCTCTGCGAGGGGGCCGATCACCGGAGGTGAAGCGTCTGAGAGCACAGGGGGTGAGCGGAGGAACTGCCTGCCGGCCGCCTATACAAGTAAGCCGGGAAGAGTGAGGGGTGGCGAGGGAGTGCCGGTAAGGCCTCCTGTTCGTCTGTCTCCTTCCCCACACGGGACAGCACTGTCCTTGAGGAAGGGGGTTGAGGGCCTGTAAGACCCGAGTGGCACAACTGATAAAACGTCACCACCCCAAGAAGCCTGACTGTACCTGAGGGGAGAAGGAAGTATAAAAGTCTCCATAGACCCCTGGTTCTTGACAGTTGGTGACAGCTTGCCCCCCCCCCCCCCTCTGATGGAGTAGGGTCTCTGAGAAGTAAAATAAAGCGCAATACACAGTTAATCTGTCCTAGGAAGGTAGAAGGGTTACCTACCAGCCATAGTTATGGTGCATGCGTAAACATAATGAACTATTGTTTAAACTAGCCTATGGAAGTGTAAGCGTTACCTGCCAGACAGAGTTATGGCGTGGGACTAAATATATAGTACTGTAAATACTGATTGCTAAATTGTGATAGGAGTTCAAGAGTATAGTAATTGCTTTCAAGACAAATTGTAACGCCTAAATTGTAAGATTTTGAAACTAAAGAGCAGAATATTATTTTTATAAAGCAGTACTTATTTTTCCACATTTTGGTGTAGCGTTTTCTTTTTGTGTGCTATTGCGTGGCTTTACTGTTGGGTGGTCTGCAACCTTTACACTGTGCCTCTGAAATGTATGTCTTGCCCTAGGCCAGGCTACCCCAGGTTCTAACAGTAAGTGCATATCTTTGGTCGGAAATTTAGATACAGTACAGTACAAATCAGAAAGTAAATCCATAGCTCCACAGAGGCCATCATCAAATCATTCTCGCCATTCAAACCTGCTCATTCAAATATACACACACATAAAAATAATCCAAACACAGGAGAGATCCGGTATCAGTGTGAAAGGGACAGCTTTTGGTGTTGTTGGTGATATAAATCACACCCATCAGATGCCTCTGGTGTCTCTGTCTCTCAAAGGACCCCTCCACATGTGTATTACTGGCCTACGCGCGTTTCGCGAAACTGAGTGGTAGTTCTTGAAACTTTGCAGGTACTTAGAGGTATAAATGTTTACAGAAACAGGACTTACTTTTGTTTTGTTTTTGTAAATGTGTACCAAAAGGTAATTTACCCCTGTTGTTTCAGATTTACGCATTGTAGAAATTAAAAAAGTATGCCTGGAGACCTATTTCAGTCAGGTTTACAGGAGTAGTCTAGGAAAACTTTAATTAATTACTAATTACGTATGTGAAGGCCTTCCCACATATATAAATATATATATTGGCTACAATGTACAAAGTCATTTGTTGAATGATATTGCACTTTCATTTAATATTATTTTTCATGATTTTTGTCCTTTGGAAAACACCCAAATATGAGAGTGTTGGATGCCTATTCCCTACCTGGAAAGGGATTTACGTCAACCTTTTGCGAATAAACCGCTTACTGTTCCCAAGGAGGAAAGATGTCTGGAAAAATTTTCTAAATATCAACAAACCAGCATGTTTGTGATTTTTGCCAATTATTTAATCATTACTTTCCTGGAATGTCCATCTACTGGACCATTGTGGAAGATTTACTCATGTCAAAGTCTACGTGCGAGTAAATCTTTATAAAAGTTTTAACACTTTTAAAAAGTATGTTTGGATGTGTACCCTAAACATACATGCACAAATGTTAATAAAGAACATTGTGAATCCACTGTTTGCAAATTTATGTAATGCAGGTATCCATAAAATTTACCATGGGGCTAGCCCTCATGAACTTGCAATGGACAACACTAAATTGCTAAAAGGGGTGCTAAGGAGATTGATTTTTGCACGGGATTCAGTGTAAAAGTGTATGAGCCCAGGATGTTCCTGAGAGAAATTATTGGTGTATGTACCTTTATAAGTGATATATAGATCAGAGGACGTCTATGTATTTCTTAACTGTGTGATTGAGCCACCTTGAATAACATAGCAGGCGTATTTGTAAAGTGGCATTTCACCCAAGGGTATCTTGACACTGAATGATAGATGTTTATTGTTCCCCAATGATACTCATTTTATCAACCTCAGAAGGATGAAAGGCTGACTGGACCCGTCGGGATCTGAAACTGTGACCATGTGACCATGAGTGGGGATCACTCGAAGTGGTTCTCGATAGTGATCTCAGGGTCTCAATCAAGTTACTCAGAAAATGCAGATTTTACATGGCCACATCTAAGGTAGAGCTATCACCTTCAAAATAATTCTCATTTACACATCATCTTAAAACTAATCACTTTTTATTGCTTCTTGCTGAGAGATTTGCTTTGAGGTCTATGTATTCCATTCGAAGACCAGTAAGTATTTTACCACAGTACTTTATTAACAATTGCGTACTACAATATTGCATGAAAGTCTGCTATGTTGCTTTGTACCAATGGGTATTTACATCACATCATGCAACAACAATATCCTCGACTTTGCAAAGGTAAGTTACACTGTGCTTGCATGTTGCTAGGTGCAATTTTGTAGCATTATTTGCCATTGAACCATGCTGCAATGTGTATTGAGTGGTATCTTGTTGGCTTTTGTACTCAAAGTAATATGAGCGATACACCATGGCTTGATATACTACAAGATCTTGGCTGAACAAAGTGGTCCATTTGCATTGACGTTTTAAGGCATGGTCAAAGTTGGCACTTGTGTTTATGTTTCATGCAACAGCCATAAAAAATATACTTTTGGATCAAAACAGAACCTCGCATGTGAGAAATGGGAGGGTGTTGTAGAGATTATTTGCAGTACTATTAGTGAGCTATTGCTGTGTTACAATATTGGAAACACACATTTAGAATTTGGATGAGTGTATAAACTTTCTACTGATAATGCTTCTTCCATTCTTCTCCGTAGTAGAGCACGATATTATGGGGGCCGCAACAAATCTGGTAAACTTTCAACCAATTATTTAAAATCTCACAAAGAGCGCACTCTTATTGATTCTATTTACTCCCCTGAGAATATTCTTCATCATAAAGATAAAGACATATTACAGCAATTCTGTTTGTTTTATCAACAACTTTACACTCCAGAATCTCCTCCTACTCCCTCTCTTATTCACTCTTATTTTGAGAAACTTCCCAAACCCTTGACTTCCTATTTGGATTTTTCCCCTCTTGAACTTGATCTCTCATTACATGAACTTTCTTCAGCTTAATCTTCTCTTACTAAAGGTAAAACGCCTGGCCCTGATGGCTTTCCGGTCGAATTTTACTTACATTTCACAGATCTCTTATTGCCCAAACTCCTCTCTCTCTTCCGCTCATTCTTTTCTTCTGGCAAAGCTGAAGGCTCTTTTCAAGATGTAACCATTTTTTTAATGTCGAAAGATGGCCGTGATTCTAAGTTCTGTAAAAATAACGCCCTATCTCCTTAGTTAATGTTGACAACAAGCTTTTTACCAAATTACTCGCTTTACGTTTAGATCCTCTTCTGCTTCATCTTATAGGTAAAGAGCAGTGTGGTTTTGTTAAAGGTAGGCTCACCTCTGATAATTCCCAGCTTTTTCTTAATGTTTTAAATAAGGCCCCCTCTCTCTCGGTTCCCTTAGCCGCTATTTCTGTTGATGCAGAAAAAGCCTTTGATAGGGTGGATTGGTCTTTTTTGTTTGCCTCATTGCGTTGGCATGGGTTTGGTCCTAATTTCATTTCTCTTGTTTCTCTGTTGTACTCTGCTCCCAAAGCCTCAGTTCTTGTTAATGGTCAGTTATCTTCCTCCCTTTTCCTCCAAAGATGTGTTCGTCAGGGATGTCCTCTTTCTCCTCTTCTTTTTATTTTGGCTCTCGAACCATTTCTCACATCTATCAGGCATAATGATCTTATTACTGGTTTTCCCTTTGGTGCTGATCACTTGAAACTTTCTGCCTACGCAGACGATATTCTCTTATTCATTTCGAACCCAGAATCATCTCTTCCTCCCTTGTTATCCGCTTTTGAGGATTATTCCTCCATTTCGGGTAATAAGATGAACTCCGATAAGACTGAAATTCTCCCCTTGACCAATACTTGTCTTCCTCATATGTTTTCTTCGACTGGCTTTGCTTGGAACAATACTAAGATCAAATATCTTGGTATTTTGTTTTCTAGATCTATCTCCTCCTCTATTTCACTGAACATGTCTGAAGCTTTATCTCCAATTGAGCATCTTTTTTCCTCTTGGAATCACTTGTTCCTTTCCTGGTAGGGCCGGCTTGACTCTATCAAGATGATGGTTGCTCCTATCCTCATTTATTTCCTTTCTATGATACCGGTCCATATTCCTGTTCTTCATTTTAAGCGCATTGATTCTTCTACCTCCAAATTTCTCTGGAAGAACAAAAAGGCTAGAATATCTTTGACCAACCTTCACAAGCACAAATCGAATGGAGGAGTTAATTTTCCTGATTTTCGTCTTCATCATAAGTCCTTTTCCCTTCGACAGGCCTCTCGATGGCTCTCTCCCAATCCTTCCCCCTTTTCTCCTCTTTGGCTTGACATTGAGCGTCATCTGTTACTTCCTTTTTTCATCAAGGAGGTGTTGGGATTTTCTTCTACGAATCCATGTACTTCCCTTCCTTTGTTTAAACATACTTCCACTATTTTAAAACCCTTGTTATTCAGGCCTGTTTACTCCCGAGAGGCTTTCCTAAATTCCCCCATTTGGTATAATTCCTTTATACTCTTTAACAATAGACCCATTCATTGGCGATCTTGGAGATTGAAGAGTATAGTCTGGGTTTTGTATCTTATTGATGATATTTCGCCTAGATCCTTTCCCCAATTTTTTGTTTCGTTGTCCTCGCTCATTTATAAATAAGTTCACTATACTCATGGAGATTATTCTTGATCATTATTATTCTCTCCCCTCTTCAGATTCATCACCTCCTCAATCCTCTCTTCTTACTATTCTCTCTTCCCTTCCTAAAGCCTCTTTAATTTATAAATTCCATTCTTCTCCTAACCTAGAGTGAAGTAAGACTAAGGTCGAACTTTCTTGGGAAAAAAGATTTTGACTGTACTTGGTCTATTACTTTATGGGACTCTATTTGGGCTAGATCTTTGAAGGTTTCCCGCTTTGCTTCTCTTACTCAATCTTTATTCTTTCTCAATCACAGACTTTATCTTTCCCCTCTCTCTCTTTCTCGGTTTTCCTCTACCTCTGACTCCAAATGCTGGACTTGTGGCTCTTTAAATGCTGATCTCTTTCACCTCTTTTTTCTTTGTCCTGCTGTATCTTCCTTTTGGAAAACAGTTTGGTCCTACATTTCTCGTATCTTCACACTCTTCCTTTTTCAATCCCTCATCTCTTTCTGGGTAGTCTTTCTTACTCTTTAGCTCTCCCTCCGCACTTTCTCTGTCTCTATGATCTTATGTTAGCACTTGCTTTCCAACATATCTCCTCTAATTGGAAATCTCTCTCTACACGAAACTGGTGGAATTCTTTATGTCATTTTCATAGACTTGATGTTGCCTTTGCTTCTTCTTGTACACCAAGACGTAACGTGGAACTTCATTGGTTACCCCTCACCACATACTTAGATCGTCTAGCTTGTACATCGCCTAAGCACACCACCTCAGAGAATTTTAAACCGACCTGAAGGGTTTATTCTCTCTCCTACTTGTTTTCCTTGATGTTCCTTTTTTGCAATGTTTTTACTATTATACTGCCTTTTTACATTGTAATGTGTTATTTGGTTGATTGCCTTCTTTCCTCTTTTCTTGGAGTGCTGCTTTTCTTTAGGATATTATTCTTCTTTTTCCCCTTACCTCCCTTTCCCCCTGCCTTATATTCTGAAAATCCCATAAAATGCTTTATTTCTCTGTTATGACATTAGTATTGGTACTGTATCAGAACAGATGTTTTTTTTTCTCGCTGATGTCAGTTATTGTTCAATTTTTATTCTTCAATAAAGCTTTCAAACCCCAAAAAAAGAATTTGGATGAGTGTGCATGTGCACTGCCAATGACCTGACCAAATAGGGCATGAAAGACCTGAAACTGGATCATAAATTCAAAGCTATTCAAAACAGGGGCCCATAAAATATGTTTGTCCCAGGGCCTTCAAAAACCATAAGATGACATGGCAAAACATACCTTCTAGTTCAGTCATTTTTTATGCAGACAGCTGACCCAGGGTCCATTGCAGTATATGTGCAGTTTTTATGAAAGCTACATTGCACACAACTTGATAAACCAGCCAATGTTGTACACCACAATTTTTGTGTTGTTTGTGCTTGTTCTCTTTGAGCAATGATTTTCGTTGATTGCTATGTTGGTTACTTTGAGTGACTTTAGTAGGTACAGAGAGGGCCACTGGAAATACACAATTTTGCTGCCGCAGTTTTTTGGTCAAAATTATGTGTTTGTTGCATTTGGCACATAATCTGTAGATTTTAATCAAAAAAGTTCTAGTTTTAACACATCAAAGGTTTTTTTAATATTTATTTTTAACAGCATCCAAACATTTCCATTATTAGTACATATGTTAAAAAAAAATATTATTCATGCTCCAACAGTAAATACAGTAATAAATGCATATTTCATAGCCTTATATATCCAGGATAAGTTAAAGAGATAGTAATAACTAAAAACTCCTCATATGATAAATACCAACAAAAAACATGAGAACATAAATACAGCAGCCCTTTGGGATGAATGAATATGAGTTCATAAAGTGCATCAAGAACTCAGTGTTCAAAAGATAAAAGATCAACATAATCAAGTAATTTGATCTGACCCCAGCTTTTCAAACAGAAAACCGGCCCCAAAGGTTTTTAAATGTCTTAACCCCCTCATTTCATATTGCATATATTCGTTCATTGTTTCTAACTTCTTTCATTTTTTGTAGCCAATCCCTCATTGAGGACACCAGCCGTGTTCACCATTTTTGAAGCAAGAGGAACCGGGCCACAGCCGTCGCTATATATTATAACTTTATCTATTTATTACTTAAACCGAGAGCAGCATCATTCCCTTAACACTTTCAACCAAGAACTAGGAGTTAAGCTGACTGCCATTCAGTCTCGAAATACTCAAATATTTCATTCTAGAATCCCTGGATAATAGAACAGTGACCGACTAATGCACCCAATTGGCAATTGCAACGGACCCATCACTACATTGAAAACAATGGCCCAGAAGACTGGGGTTGACTTGTGCTAGAAAATGCAGGGTTCTATATAGCAAATATTTGCTAAAAAATAAAATAACATTCTACGCCAAATGGCTCCTCTCAGCACACTAAAATTCAATATATGAACTTCCTCCCACATCTAAGTTTGTCATATACTAACCTTCAGATTTGTCCTATTTTTTAACTGCTTTTTGAGAAAGATCAGAACTCTTAATAGAGACAATCTTTTCCATTCACCTTTTGTTTTTGCCGGCCTCAACTAATGATGATACCACCTTTCTTACCTAATGCTTCTCTTGCTATTTTTTTGCCAGATAAAAGATGTAAACATACACTCTACTTTTTTTTATTGTAATAAAGAGTCATTAAGATGTGCATCACAAGGAGTTTACCTCTGCCGACTAAATGTAATAGCGGGCAGCAATAATAAGATGAAAACAACGAATATGAAAACATGAATGTCCATTCGCTGCGTAGTAACATAGGAAAATACTGAAAGGATAGGGGGGCTAACGGGTAAAATAGGAGGCATAGAGGAGATATTTGTCCTATGGGTGGTATATGCAGGGTATCAGGGCGTCAGGACATCGACCTCCTCCCCATTTTGTTATGTTATGTTATGTTATTGAGCTTTTGTATAGCGTACAGCTACTCACAGGGAGTGTCCCGACGCTTTCCACCCTCAACTCGTATTGAAATAACACAACACAGCTAAAAACAAACAACAGAACGGAAAAAAAAAACAATGGGCAGTAAAAACAGACTAGGAGTTAAAAAGCCAGGTCTTCAGGCCCTTCCTAAACTGGAGCAAATTAGCAGTACTCCGCAGAGAAAATGGAAGCAGATTCCAAAGCTGGGGGGCTCTGTAGCCAAAAGATCGCCCTCCTGCACGCTGCCTCCTTTGATGGCACTGATGTCCATAAGTGGAATAGTGTCAAACCCAGGTGATGTAACATTTGGTTGTGTCCTGTGGGAGGAGTGTCGCTAAGAGGCTGGCCAGTATTCTTTCCAGGGCAGGACCGCATTTTCACTATGAACTTCTGGAGTATCCTCTGTGGCAATTGGCCTTTGGCCAAAGGTCGAGGGGAGGGGGGTGGGACCCCGGGGGGAAAAGGCATGCAGGAAGTGTGCCACTGGAGTGGTTGTAGTGCTGATGTTTGTGTATCTGTATTCGTCTAAAAGTGTAGAGGGACAGCTGTGTGAGGTATATGATGGTACGTATGTATGAAGGGAGTGAGTGGTCCGCTAGGGAATATGATAGAGTGTATCTCACTCCTTTATGTCAAGTTATGCTCAAAACAGTTCCCTTGTGGTGCTGCATGGCACTGCGGGGCGGCACCAGGGGGAGGGAGGTGGGTGGTGGAAGGGGGTGGGCAAATGGAAGGAGGGGGACAAAAGGGAGGTTGGGTGGACAGATAGAGGAGAGAAGGGGTAAGGAGGGCTCTGGGGTTGGACCATAGAATGAGTGTGAGCACCTTTTGAGATATGAGAGAGGAGAGGGGAGTAGAGGAGATGACAGAACAGTCAAAGAGAAAAGGTAGGTGGGGAATGGATGTAGATAGGTAGGGTGTAGGTGTACAGTCCGCAAAGGGTGGGTGTGGGGAGTATAGTGGGGGGTGGGTGGAAGAGGGAAAGTGTATCCTTGCAGTTCAAGAAGAGCACTGTTGAGAGAGAGGGTGCGGGGGAAGCAATCTCGATACTTGGAAGATCATTAGAGTCTTTGATTAACAGGTCAGCTGTGGGAGAAAGGGGGTCTGAGCCCCCTGACCATGATTGACCTCAGCTTTCTCATCTGTGTGCAAGAAGGGTGGCCATATCTGTAAAACAGGTCAGACTGGTCCTGTAGATTGTAAATGACTCATTCATAGGAGGGGATATTGATCATGGCCACCAGCCAAGCCTCCTGTGATGGTGGCGTCTGCAACCTCTATTGTCGCAAGATTCATATTTTAGATGTGGCAAGCGCTGTGTGGAAGAGCCAGCTTTGTGTCTTCAATAGTTCTGGCGAGTGCCAAAGGTCATGCAGAAGAATGGCAGGGGGGTGAGTGGCAAATGTAGGGGGATAGAGGCATTCAGTGCCTGCCCCATATAGGACCAGAATGATTGCACTGATGGACATTCGCACATAATATGTGTCGTATCATAGCATGTGTCCATACATCTCCAGCAGTTCGCATGCAGGAGTAAGCCGGCTCTATGGAGTTTCATAGGCATCCAGTGCCAGTAATGCAGGGTCCCTGGTTCCACTAGCCAGGGCTTCTAGAGTATCTGCCCACTCATCTTCTTCATAGGAGACTGATAGCCGTTCTTGCCATCTGGTACAGAGGTTGTGAGAAACGATGGGAGGAGAGAATTCTATATAGACCTGACATTACTCCTTTGAGTTTTCCCCATGTGTCGAGGTAAGATACCAACGGTGAGGCTGACAAGGAAATGGGGCGCTGGCCGAGGCTTTTCCTCATGCTGTGCTGCAACTGGATATATCTCCAAGCTTGCTATACGAGGAGGCCACGCTCTTCCCTTGACTGTGTGAACTTTTTGAAGTCACCATCAAGGAGGAGCTGATCAATGGTATAGATGCCCACCTCCTTCCACAGGGGCCAGGACTGCCTCTGTCCAGTGATGCGTATGCCTGCATTCCACCATAGGGGACTTTCTCACACTGTCGTGGGTTGGATTCCAACAGGTGGTGTGCTCATTGCCAGACCCTGTGCATGGCAAATTATACTGGGTGGGTGGGATCTTGTTTGCATGCCACGTCCCAAATAAAGTGGAGAGACTCACTGCGGCCATTAATAAGTGTCATTCGACATGTCCCCAGTGCCGCGTATCCAGAGTCCCTAGCAGCATGTATGTCAGATGAGAGAGTTGGAGGGCAAGAGCATAATGCTCCACTGAAGGGAGGCTCAGCCCCCCGCTGGTGCACAGGGCCTTTAGTTTTGGCATGGCCAGGCAGGGTTTCAAAGAGCCCCACACAAAAGCCTTGATTCTGGAATCTATGAGGCACAGCGTGGCGAGAGGCATCTCTAGGGGAAGCATCCTGAGGGTATAGATAACGTGCAGGTGGGTGACCATGTATATAGCTTGTACTCTGCCCCACATGGAAAGCCCTAGCACTTTCTACTTGTCAAAGTCACGTTGGATCTGAGTGGGCAGTGGGTCTAAGTTGTCTGAGGCCATTCCAGCTATGCATTGTTAACCAGGATGCCAAGGTATTTAAGACGTGAGGGTTGCCAGTGGAATGGGAACCCATGTATAGCCACTTTTGTGGTGCAATCAGAGATGGGGAGTGCTTCATTCTTATCCCAGTTTATTTTGTAAAGGAAAAGAAATCATTACTGATTTGGAGCAAAGATGGTAATGATCGGTGCAGGCCTGAAAGGGTGAGCAGGATGTAATCTGCATAGAGGTAAAGTTTGGATTCCCCAATTGGGAGGCGTATGCCCATGACTTTAGCCGAGTTACGTATGGTGGCTGCCAGGGGTTCCATGGCCAGGAGAAAGAGAAGCTGGGAGAGGGGGTATCCCTGGTGTGTCCATCTTCGAATTAGAAATGGGTCCGATATGAAACCCCTGCAATTGACCTACGTGGTGCGGTTATTGTATAGCAGTCGCAAGTTGGCGATGAACGAGTCTCCTAAGCCGAAATGTTCCATTACCTTAAAAAGGTAATCCTATTCGATGTGGTCACACACCTTTTCCACATCACGCGATAGTACCAGTGCCTCTGTCTCGAGTTCCTTGGCAGACCATAACATAGGGGCTAGGGTGTTTAAGTGGTTTCTAGAGGAGCGGCCTCAAACAAATCCTACTTGTGTGTAATGCACCAGCTAAGGGAGGACTTTACAGAGGCGTGAGGCCAAGATGCTGGCCTATATTTTAATATCACAGTTCAGCAAGGAGATGGGTCGGTAGCACCCACATGACAAAGGATCCTCCCCAGATTTGGGCAAAACAGCAATCATTGCTCTGTTGGAGACAGTACCTAGAGAGGACGCCTGATCTGCCTCATGGAATACAGCTTGGAGTGTGTTGACTACCTCCTCTACTGTCCAACGGTAAAACTCTGCTGGAAAGCCATCTCCTTCATGGGTTTTTTGGTAGGGTAGCTTAACTATTGCTAAAGTGACTTCATCTCTACCGATCTCCCCGTCTAATAGTTTCCTGCCCTTGTTAGAGAGACGAGGGAGATTCCCCTCCTTGAGAAAGTTGACCATCTTATCCTCTGCAGCTGGTTCCCCCGAGGCATAGAGGGGCATATTACCAACAGTTAGCGATATTTATCGCTAACTGAGCTTAGTGTTAGTTTTTTTAACGCCGCGCTTCGCCCAATATTATCGCTGAGATAACGTCCTATTACCAACGTTTATCTCAAAGGCGATAATATTGCAGGCGTTAGCGTGAATATCACTGGAAAACCCACGGTGTTCACCATTTAGCATGTAAATGTAGCCATGTTATGTGAAGGTATCAACCCAGGCTATCTTGAGCAAAGAAACATACTAGCTATGTATTAAGAAATAAAATTATGAGCATAAACTATAACACAACAAAAAAGATAGGTATGAAAAAGGATATTTTTAATTTAAAAAAGAGAGAAAATATTTGCATCGTATATACATAATAAATTGATATAAAACATATATTTCTCAAGCTTAAAACATATATGATAAAAAAGCATTCAACAAGTAATATTATTGGCTTGCGTATAAACGCTGCAGTAGTAGTGTGTCAACGCGTTTCGACACGCCGTGGTGTCTTCCTCAGGACAAAAGTTTTTTTTTGCAGCCCAATATTCTAGAAAAAACAAGGCATTTTCAGTTTTTGTTCTTGCATACAATCGAAGTGTTATAGTGCATGATTACATTTTGTTTATTTGACACTTGTAGAGAAGAAATTGCTCTTGGAATATTAGTTTCTATTCATTTCTTTGTAGGCAATGTCTCTCTATTTTTAACATAGCATAGTATTAGGTTTATATAAACAAACAGATATTCCATTGGAGGTGCTAAGAGACAGAGGGACAATCCTCAACAGTTAAAATACACATCCCTTTTGTATCTAAACAGACGGACATAGAACGATATCTTTCTTTTATGTCGTTTGTTTCTTTTATAACTTGATGAGATGTCCGCTTTTAGTGACCTTTTTTGATAACATGTGGATGGCATTTCGGGCAAAATTTCATAATAAGGTACATCATTTTGTTATAACCCATGTAAAAAACTATATTCTTAAACTGTAGGATATTTCTTTTTCTTTCAATTATTCTGGGCAAAAGTTCAGAGTGATGGATCAAGACAAAGATAGAAACAGAATTCATAGGTTACAGAAAGAAAGTATTATATAATGTCAGTGACTGAAATAGGACGTAAGGTAAAGGTAGCTAAAGTTTTGATTTTAAGCCTATTTATTTAGTTTCATCCTTGTATCCCTAAAAAATTATTTTAAACTATCTTTCTTTGTCATATCGCTAAACTTAAAGTAAACTCATAGTATTTTTTTCCCGTATGCCACTTTATTTTACCTTTAAAAACACTTGTTAAACAACTTCGGAATCTCCTGGTAGTCGTAAGCGCAGAGTGAGTCACCTTTAAATATTTATTTCATGGTATGTGAAATCTGAAAAGGACAAGATAACATATCTCTGTCTTTCATTTTATTTACATAAGTCTGGGCTCTTACTTTATATTTATGCGACTTTTTCGTTCGTATGGTATCAAATTACCTTTTAGTCAAGATTTCACTGCCCCCATCTCACTCTTTGCAGTTTAAAAACATGGAAAATCTATTTCTTTTCCTTTTTGAAGACTTGTCTTTTCTGTTGAGAAAAATATATGCAATTGCATTCTAAGTAACCGATTTGTGTACCATTTTAACAGGTCTTATCAAGGTTAAAATGTTGGTAAATATCTTACCGCCTCGAGGTTTGCTCTTATTTCGAAGCGGGACAGTAAATGAAGCCGGTACACCCTGGTTGATCGTAATAGATTGTATGAGGCGTTTGTGAACCGAAAGGATATCTTATTTAAGACCTTAAAGAAGGGAAAGAGCTTTGATGATTATTCTAGTTTTTTATTAGGTGGTTAGTATCCGCGTTATTCCAAAATCAGCAAGGCTCGTGTTCCTACCTTAGCAGACACTTTACTTTCCCCGTGCAAGAAACGGAAATCTTTTGCGTCTTAGGCGCCTCTCGCATTAGTAAGCCACTCGTCTGGTTGAGTGTTGCTTAACGTTATTTAGACGTCCAAACGGGATAAACTATTCCTCAGAGAATCTGTGTGGATACAACGACAGGAGAGTGATTTTAAATTAACCCATTAGTTTAAGTGGTTTACAGATTATAGCGCGGGGGCTTGGGGCAGAGCAACGCTTACCAGTGAAGTGTTCTGTTCTCATATTCTCGCCAGGTGCCGGTCATTCGTCTCAGGGAAGGGATTTTAAAACCGGCTTCCTATTGGTATTTATACTCTGGGTTTCTACAGGCTAGTATTCTAAGCCACGCCCCTATTTAAAGTAATACTCCTCGTCAAGACGAATATTAACAGAGTGCTGTTCAAAACCAATATGATTCTACAATAACTCTACAGAATCATTAAATTATATTAAAAAGTTACTTTTAAGTCAAGGGCTGTTTTTATTAGTGGTGTTCTATATCTGTTCTGTTATTATATTTATATTTAACCAGAGATCTAATTTTTCCATAGTTGTAATAATTTCATTAGGAGATCCTTTCTCGGAAGTATACTTAGTGTCTACCTAAAGTACATGGATAATACTCTGTAGATTATAAGTTATTTATAAGTATTCCCATGTATTTATTCCAGAAGAGAAGTGTAGTCATCTTTTAAATATAAGAATTTACATTGATTCTTTATATTTTTAGAGTGACTGTCTCATATTATGGCATTCTCCCAGGGGCACTCCTGGTTCAGGCCATGATTGAAAGTATTGAGAGTAAATATCCAGTATATTTCTCTTTTCTTTCTTATTTTATCATCACCAATATTGTTGGGTATGTGAACTTTTTCTAGAATTCGCCATTTTAAATCATCTGGAGAGTGTCTGAAATCTACAAAATGAGTGACCAGTGGAGCTGTCAGTTTTTTTGTTTTTATTGCTGATCTGTGTTCGGTCATGCGGGTTTTCACAGATTTTGCTGACTCCCCTACATAACCTAATCCACAGGGGCAGGTTATTAAATAGATGATATTTTGAGTCTTACATGTCCACAATTCCTTAGCTTGTATGTTAACATTATTAAAAGTCATTGTTTCTCCAGTCAGAATACTGTTGCAAGACTTGCAAGAGCCACATCGGGAGGTTCCTTTTATTGCATTCACTGTGTTGAATGATCTCTGCACAAAGGGTAGATTCTCTATTTTCTTCGGAAATCTAGAGCGAACTATTTGGTCCTTCAGATTTTTGTTTCGCCTATGTGCATACATTGGTTTTGCAATTTTTTGGGTGTTATTTAGATTTAACAGGTGCCAATTTGAATTGATTATTTGCCTCACTGTGGAGTCTAGAGTTGAGTGTTTGGTTATACAGACTAACTTAGAGTCTGTCCTAGGCTTTTCTGAATTTAGGAGTACATCTCGGTCATAGAACCTGGCTCTCTTGTAAGCCTCTCTAACTAGGCGACGCGGGTACCCTCTTTGGAGAAATTTAGTTTTCATATTTTCAGATTGAGTGTCAAAGTCTTTTAGACTAGTGCAATTACGCCTGACTCTCAGAAATTGTGAGAACGGGATACTATCTTTCTGACACTTGGGGTGGTAACTGTTAAAATGTAGGAGAGTGTTCCTAGCGGTGGGTTTAGTATATAGATCCACCACCAGGGATCCTTCATTTTGTCTGATATAAATGTCAAGAAACTCTACTTCTTTTCTATTAGTATGGGCAGTGAATTTAAGATTTTTATCTGCTGCATTTACCCATAGAAGAAATTCTTCCAAAGTCTGTTCCCCATTGGTCCATACAAAAAAGATGTTGTCTATGTAACGGTACCAATGGGAAACATACTCGAAGAAAGGGGCCATTTCATTGAAGATATGTTTCGCTTCAAATGCAGTCATGTATATATTCGCTATTGAGGGAGCCATAGAGGCTCCCATGCTGACACCCTTTGTTTGTAGGAAAAGATATTCCCCAAATTCAAAGAATTTTTCTTTCAATACTAAGGAGAGACATTCCTTAATGAAGTTGTTAGAGCATGGAATTTGATGTTTTTCAATAAACCACATAGTTGTTTCTATGGCTCCTGCTTGTGGAATGTTGCTGTATAGCGACTCAATATCAAGAGTCACTAGAATGTCTTATTGCTGATCAAAAGGGAGGTTTTCAATTTTCTTTATGATATCACCCGTATCTTTGATGTAAGATGGAGAGAGACAGATATATGGACGGAGTATATTGTCCAAATATTTGGAGATGGCTTCCAGGAGGGTACCTATTGTTGATACAATTGGGCGATAGGGAGGATCTTCTTGATTTTTATGGATCTTTGGTAGTCCGTATATACATGATATCTTTCTTTCAGATTTATTTAAGAATTCATATTCTTTCTTATTCATAGTTCCTGCATCTAATGCCCTGGTTGTTATTCTATTAATGGTTTTCACTATCCTCTCTGTGGGGTTTAGTTTGATATTTTTATAAAAGGTCTCATCATTTAGCATCTCTAACAGTTTATTTTCATACCTGGCAGTGTCTATAAAAACTATCCCTCCTCCTTTGTCACTGCTCTTGACCGTGATAGTATTGTCATTATTAAATTTATTTATTGATTCATGTTCCTCCTTTGAGATATTGTATTTGGGTTTGGGAACAAATCTTAAACTCTGCTCTAGTTTTTTTAGCACTGCTTTTTCAAAGACTGCTATTTCAGGACCTACCTGTTCTAAAGTTGGAGTAAATGTTGAAGGGAGGGACACTATATTTGAAGGCATATTATCTAAGTCTAAAGGATCACTTTCCGAAAAAAAAAATTTTAACCTTATTTTTCGGAAAAAGGCATGGATATCTTGGTATAGTTCGAAGATATTGACTTGAGCATGGGGGACAAATGGCAACCCTTTTGATAAAATGGATAGGTCAGGGGGAGCTAAATTCTGTGAGGAAAGGTTAAAGATCGGGATTACATCCCGTTTCTCCAGTACTGTTTGTTCCTTGTTTCTAGGAAATGTTGGGGTTCCTGGGCATATTGATGGTTTTGATAATTGACCCTTGTTGAATTCTGGAATCTTACTTTCCTCCGACCTCCTCTCCCCCCTCGGTATAGTAAAAAAAGATTGCCTCTTTGGTTATTTCTAGGTTCATAAGGTCTATCATCATGGAATCCACTACCGGTTTCTTCTTCTGATTCAGGGTCTGATGAGTCAGAGAATGTATTGATCCTACGTTGGGTATCATATTTCGATGTCCCCTGTTGGTAATCTGACTTAAAGAAACCTTCCACAATGTATGGGTAAGTGCGTTCTAGAGTATAGAACCTTTTGTCTTTGACAAACTTTTCTTCCTTCCTTTACTTAAGGTAGTCAGAAAAAGAGGTCATATCTTTTTTTTATTATTTCGAATTGTTTCTCTGCCTCTTCCATTGTGGTGGATTTTTAAATTTTTTCTTCTAATTCTTCTATTTCTTTTCTTATTTCTATTGCCAACTCTTTAGATGTAGAGATTATTAGGATCATTAAATCCCTGGAGCAGCGAATGGCAATCATGCTCCATTTAGTAAGAAAAGTTTTGATATCTACGAATAAACCTGGGATATTTCTGACTCTCAGTCCTAAGGGAATTATTCCATTTTTAAGATAATTCAACATAAATATCCCGTGGGCTTCTATTCTTATTAACTTCTTCTGCAGGTTCGATAATTTGTTAGTATCACTGTTGTTAAGTGGATTGCTTGTTTGGTCATTGCCAAACGCTGCACTGGTGCCTATTAATGTCGCAAAATCATCGTCCGAAAAACTAAAAGTTTGGAATTGGGCCATGATTATCAGTTATTACTTTACGAGCTTTGCAGCCACTTTTATGATTAATCAATAACCAGAGAAGGGAAGGAAACAGGGAAAGTATAAAGAGAGATATATACCGAATTCCAAATTATAAGTTATCGTATCTTTGTATGTGTCACCTCCTTGGAAGAACAGAAGTCCTAGTTGGACAAAAGCCCCACACGGATAAACCGTGGCTAAAAGTTTTTGTGATATATCAAGGGCCCCCTGATAAGGATACAGATCCTGGGTCAGGGAAAATTCAATGTGAAGGTATCAACCCAGGCTATCTTGAGCAAAGAAACATACTAGCTATGTATTAAGAAATAAAATTATGAGCAGAAACTATAACACAACAAAAAAGATAGGTATGAAAAAGGATATTTTTAATTTAAAAAAGAGAGAAAATATTTGCATCGTATATACATAATAAATTGATATAAAACATATATTTCTCAAGCTTAAAACATATATGATAAAAAAGCATTCAACAAGTAATATTATTGTCTTGTGTATAAACGCTGCAGTAGTAGTGTGTCAACGCGTTTCGACACGCCGTGGTGTCTTCCTCAGGACAAAGGTTTTTTTGCAGCCCAATATTCTAGAAAAAACAAGACATTTTCAGTTTTTGTTCTTGCATACAATCGAAGTGTTATAGTGCATGATTACATTTTGTTTATTTGACACTTGTAGAGAAGAAATTGCTCTTGGAATATTAGTTTCTATTCATTTCTTTGTAGGCAATGTTTCTCTATTTTTAACATAGCATAGTATTAGGTTTATATAAACAAACAGATATTCCATTGGAGGTGCTAAGAGACAGAGGGACAATCCTCAACAGTTAAAATACACATCCCTTTTGTATCTAAACAGACGGACATAGAACGATATCTTTCTTTTATGTCGTTTGTTTCTCTTATAACTTGATGAGATGTCCGCTTTTAGTGACCTTTTTTGATAACATGTGGATGGCATTTCGGGCAAAATTTCATAATAAGGTACATCATTTTGTTATAACCCATGTAAAAAACTATATTCTTAAACTGTAGGATATTTCTTCTTCTTTCAATTATTCTGGGCAAAAGTTCAGAGTGATGGATCAAGACAAAGATAGAAACAGAATTCATAGGTTACAGAAAGAAAGTATTATATATAATGTCAGTGACTGAAATAGGACGTAAGGTAAAGGTAGCTAAAGTTTTGATTTTAAGCCTATTTATTTAGTTTCATCCTTGTATCCCTAACGAATTATTTTAAACTATCTTTCTTTGTCATATCGCTAAACTTAAAGTAAACTCATAGTATTTTTTTCCCGTATGCCACTTTATTTTACCTTTAAAAACACTTGTTAAACAACTTCGGAATCTCCTGGTAGTCGTAAGCGCAGAGTGAGGCACCTTTAAATATTTATTTCATGGTATGTGAAATCTGAAAAGGACAAGATAACATATCTCTGTCTTTCAATTTATTTACATAAGTCTGGGCTCCTACTTTATATTTATGCGACTTTTTCGTTTGTATGGTATCAAATTACCTTTTAGTCAAGATTTCACTGCCCCCATCTCACTCTTTGCAGTTTAAAAACATGGAAAATCTATTTCTTTTCCTTTTTGAAGACTTGTCTTTTCTGTTGAGAAAAATATATGCAATTGCATTCTAAGTAACCGATTTGTGTACCATTTTAACAGGTCTTATCAAGGTTAAAATGTTGGTAAATATCTTACCACCTCGAGGTTTGCTCTTAATTCGAAGCGGGACAGTAAATGAAGCCGGTACACCCTGGTTGATCGTAATAGTCGGATCGTATGAGGCGTTTGTGAACCGAAAGGATATCTTATTTAAGACCTTAAAGAAGGGAAAGAGCTTTGATGATTATTCTAGTTTTTTATTAGGTGGTTAGTATCCGCATTATTCCAAAATCAGTGAGGCTCGTGTTCCTACCTTAGCAGACACTTTACTTTCCCCGTGCAAGAAACGGAAATCTTTTGCGTCTTAGGCGCCTCTCGCATTAGTAAGCCACTCATCTGGTTGAGTGTTGCTTAACGTTATTTAGACGTCCAAACGGGATAAACTATTCCTCAGAGAATCTGTGTGGATACAACGACAGGAGAGTGATTTTAAATTAACCCATTAGTTTAAGTGGTTTACAGATTATAGCGCGGGGGCTTGGGGCAGATTCTCTGAGGAATAGTTTATCCCGTTTGGACGTCTAAATAACGTTAAGCAACAGTCAACCAGACGAGTGGCTTACTAATGCGAGAGGCGCCTAAGACGCAAAAGATTTCCGTTTCTCGCACGGGGAAAGTATAGTGTCTGCTAAGGTAGGAACACGAGCCTCGCTGATTTTGGCATAACGCGGATACTAACCACCTAATAAAAAACTAGAATAATCATCAAAGCTCTTTCCCTTCTTTAAGGTCTTAAATAAGATATCCTTTCGGTTCACAAACGCCTCATACGATCCGACTATTACGATCAACCAGGGTGTACCGGCTTCATTTACTGTCCCGCTTCGAATTAAGAGCAAACCTCGAGGCGGTAAGATATTTACCAACATTTTAACCTTGATAAGACCTGTTAAAATGGTACACAAATCGGTTACTTACAATGCAATTGCATATATTTTTCTCAACAGAAAAGACAAGTCTTCAAAAAGGAAAAGAAATGGATTTTCCATGTTTTTAAACTGCAAAGAGTGAGATGGGGCAGTGAAATCTTGACTAAAAGGTAATTTGATACCATACGAACGAAAAAGTCGCATAAATATAAAGTAAGAGCCCAGACTTATGTAAATAAAATGAAAGACAGAGATATGTTATCTTGTCCTTTTCAGATTTCACATACCATGAAATAAATATTTAAAGGTGCCTCACTCTGCGCTTACGACTACCAGGAGATTCCGAAGTTGTTTAACAAGTGTTTTTAAAGGTAAAATAAAGTGGCATACGGGAAAAAAATACTATGAGTTTACTTTAAGTTTAGCGATATGACAAAGAAAGATAGTTTAAAATAATTCGTTAGGGATACAAGGATGAAACTAAATAAATAGGCTTAAAATCAAAACTTTAGCTACCTTTACCTTACGTCCTATTTCAGTCACTGACATTATATAATACTTTCTTTCTGTAACCTATGAATTCTGTTTCTATCTTTGTCTTGATCCATCACTCTGAACTTTTGCCCAGAATAATTGAAAGAAAAAGAAATATCCTACAGTTTAAGAATATAGTTTTTTACATGGGTTATAACAAAATGATGTACCTTATTATGAAATTTTGCCCGAAATGCCATCCATGTGTTATCAAAAAAGATCACTAAAAGCAGACATCTCATCAAGTTATAAGAGAAACAAATGACATAAAAGAAAGATATCGTTCTATGTCCGTCTGTTTAGATACAAAAGGGATGTGTATTTTAACTGTTGAGGATTGTCCCTCTGTCTCTTAGCACCTCCAATGGAATATCTGTTTGTTTATATAAACCTAATACTATGCTATGTTAAAAATAGAGAGACATTGCCTACAAAGAAATGAATAGAAACTAATATTCCAAGAGCAATTTCTTCTCTACAAGTGTCAAATAAACAAAATGTAATCATGCACTATAACACTTCGATTGTATGCAAGAACAAAAACTGAAAATGTCTTGTTTTTTCTAGAATATTGGGCTGCAAAAAAAACTTTTGTCCTGCGGAAGACACCACGGCGTGTCGAAACGCGTTGACACACTACTACTGCAGCGTTTATACACAAGACAATAATATTACTTGTTGAATGCTTTTCTATCATATATGTTTTAAGCTTGAGAAATATATGTTTTATATCAATTTACTATGTATATACGATGCAAATATTTTCTCTCTTTTTTAAATTAAAAATATCCTTTTTCATACCTATCTTTTTTGTTGTGTTATAGTTTATGCTCATAATTTTATTTCTTAATACATAGCTAGTATGTTTCTTTGCTCAAGATATCCTGGGTTGATACCTTCACATTGCATTTTCCCTGACCCAGGATCTGTATCCTTATCAGGGGGCCCTTGATATATCACAAAAAAAAAAAAAAAATGTAGCCATGTTATCCACCTCCCATTGGATAACATGGCTAAGAACTGGTATTTGCAGGCGTTAGCGTTTGGCGATATTCGCGCTTAGCTTAGCGCTGAGCGCGAATATTTCCATTGCTTCGCCTTTCTTGGTAATAGGCGATAGCGATGTTAGCGACTGCTGTCAGTCGCTAACGGGTTGGGTATGCCCACTTTGCATGTCATTAGCGATAAATATCGCTGAAATGCAAAGCGGTTCCCAAACCGCTCGCTATCGCCTACAAGCTGTCGCTAACTGGTGTTAGCGACAGCTTGGTAATAGGACAATGGAATTATCGTCGATTAGCGGACAAAAACGGACTCTAAAGTGGCGATAATTCAATATCGCCACCCTTGGCAATATGCCCCAGAGAGACTTGTAGAATGAACCAAATTCAGTCACGAGGTCCTGAGGGTAGGTGATGGTTTGCCCCCCACTAATCTTATGGCCGGTATGGCCATGGCAGCCTACCGCTGGAGGAGCTGAACCACCAGTAATCTCTCTGTTTTTTTTCCCCTGTTCATAATGCCTCCCTTTCATCCTCTTTAAGGTGTATTCTGCTTTGGAGCTGAAGAGGCTATTTAGGTCCATCTGTGCCTGTTCTAATGATTTTCTGTGATGTAGAGTGGGTTTTGCAGAGTAGAGGTGGGTATAGGACCTAATGTCCTGTTCCAGCTCCTTCTGATGGGTAGCAGCTCGTCTGTTGGCTTGAGCTGCGTCCCTCATAAGTTGATCTCTGATGGGGGCTTCTGCTGCGGCCTAGAGGGTCTTGTCTGAGTCTACAGATCCATAATTCTCAGGGAGGTACATTTTGAGGTGTGTCTGTATTTGGGCTTTACCTTAACAGGTCCTATATTGCTGGATATTAATTTGCCAGGGCTAAGGTCCGGTCTTGCCAGCCCTACTTCCAGTGATAAAAGAACTGGAGAGTGATCGGAGATTCCCGCCTCCAGTATATGGGGCTCTTGGGTTAGCTGCACCACCCGTGGGAGATAAGAAAATAATCAATTTGGGAGAGAATGCCATGGGTCGGGGAGGTGAATGTGAATTCCATGTCCGCAGGTGCCAGTGGTCCACCAAGCAGTTATCTTCCAGCATGTCATCCTTCAGGGCCCTATCCACTGTGTTGCCCTAATCAAGGGGTCCTGTTCTATCCAGAACTCGGTCCCTCACTATATTCCAGTCTCCGCTGATGAGGTATTGTTAAGCACCTATTTTCACCAGGAGGCAGATCAACTGAAGGAAGAATGACTTTTTCGCTTCCGTTGGAGCATACACCAAGCCTACTCAGATATTGTGGTCCCCAAGTCTCAGTTTGGCAAACGCATAGCGGCAGTCTGTGTTTCACCATGTCTAAAGCACTGTGACTGGGAGGGATTTGGGTAGGAGTTCTGCCACGCCGCCTTTACGTCCCACACCTGGGGTATTCCCGCTATGCACTCTGCTGTGTATCACTTTCCCCACCAAGTCTCTGCAGAGTTTGTCAGATTCTAAGGCATCAAGATGGGTTTCCTGCAGCATTACCACATCGATCAGTTTGGATTGGAGGTATGAGAGTATTTTTCTTTTGATGTAGTGGGTGAGGCCATGAACATTCCAGGTTATAGCATGCAGGGGGTGAGTGGCACACATGGTGTCGGTTGGAGGTGGGTGAAGGGTGAGAGGAGCTCACTAGAGTATGTGGAGGACCCTTATTGTAAAAGTATTTTACAAGGAACAAGAAGAGTAAGACCCGCCTGTGAGGTGTTTATTGGTAACAAGATATCTGAGGTGGTATGAATGGGGTGGGATAGGTGTCAGGAAAGAAATAGGCCCGGAATGCTAAGTAGATGAAAGGTAACTGTGTCAGGGGACGGGGAATGAATAGGAAAGGGAAAGGGCCTGTGAGACAAAAGGTGAATGTAGAAACACACAGATGCAAAAAAGGAGGTATGGGGGAGGGTATCACCTGCCCCCGGCACACGGCAGATGTGGTATGATCTAGCGCAGCTATCAGAGTATGTCACAAAGGAGGCAACGCCCTGTTGGTGGCCGAAGCAAGAGGAGCACGAACTAAGTGAGAAAAGAGCAAAAAGAGAATTCAGAGGGAGAGGGGTTGCATTAAGATAGCAAGAGTTACAATGTGGCCCGACCGGAGAGGGTCGGGGTGAGGAGGAGCAGACAGAAAGAGGGAGGCTGCAAGTTACTGAGCAGAGGAGGAGACACTAGACTTTCTACCACAGGTCTAAAAGCGCTGGTGCGCCGCTTCGAGTGTAGGGTCCACTGGGAGGGCAGGGCATTCTCTAGGTCTAGTCACAAAGATAGTGGAGTGATGCGGCCTGTAAGGCAGTTGCAGCAAGTGAAGGGAAGGACTGAGGAACAGAGGATGGCCCCATCCACTCCTATGATGTTGGGGGTACATCCAGTGGCCCAGCCCCTAAGCCAGGCTGGGTCAGGAGGAGATAAGGGTCAGTGACATTCAACAGGCTAAGCTTAAACATTATTGTCAGTTATAAGCATGAACAACAAAGGCTGTGGTAACATTATCAACAAACATCAACAAATGTTGTATACAACATATAAAACATGGACATCTACTCAATAGCCAATATAGTGTAAGCGATACTCAGCTGTCCACCATCTGGGCACTGTCTCTCTTCTCAGGAGAGTATCCATTCATCATACTGTCACTGGCCTCTCCTAGAACTGTTCCCCTCAGTCAGCATCTCAGGCTGGCTTTAGAGGAGAGCAGGATGTGTCCCTCTGCTGCTTGTGTATGTAGGCGACAACAATTTGGAGAGCCGAGTCCTTATCATCACTAGTACAGCCTGTTCTCTCCTGATCCTGACCATGGTTCCGGGAGCCACTGCTAATTCACTGATTGCAGTTCGATGTTTGAGAGGGGGTGGTGTCATGCGCCTGTTCCGGAGCATCATGTTGAATATACATATCCTGCCAACCCAAGCTGTCCAGGAACAGACGTAGGTCCTCCGGGCTATGGAAATCCTTTGAGTGGCCAACTCTGGTGATGCAGAAGCGAGCAGGCTCAAAAAGACAGTACTTGATGACTGCGTGAAGAATGGAATACGCTCAGAATTTGATCATGCCTACAAGCCATACTAGCAGCTTTAAACGTGTGCTACACAAAGCTGAACATCGGATTAACAAAATTTGTAAACAATGCGCTAAAACAGTTGGAAGCTATCAATGTCCCCAACCATTCCTTATTACGGCAGCGTGGCACCTCTTCTCTGGGTTCAGTAACTGTTCTCTGACTACCAAAAAACAGCTGACACCAAGCTGGCTCTTGAGTTGAACATTAACCACCAAGAAGCTCTCCAGAGTTCTAATGTATAATGCAAATTTTGGATTTCTGTGAATTTTTACATACTGTTTTTTTAAAGAATATGCTGCACTTGTTTTTATATTGTAAGGGTTTTTAACCAAAACAACAAAGCTTTTACCCAGCACTTGATGTTCATTTGACGTAATCGAGGTCTGGGAGCGACAAATGCCTTAGGCGATCGTTGGTCTCTCTGGAGAAATCTGCAGCCAGGGGGATGTCGTGTCCCTCGTATGTGAACTGTCCTTGGGTGCATGCTGCGGCCAGTATTGGCCTTGTTTGCTCGTGGCAGAGAAAACAGGCAATGATAGGTCAGGGGCATGCATCCAAGTCCTTGTGTAGAGGTCCAAGGCAATAGATGTGCTGCATATCCAGCAGGGGATCAAAGGTAATACCTAGGAGTGTGGGAAGGGTGTCTCTCAGGAATGCCCTCATGTTGGAACCCTCAATCTTTTCTGGGAAGCCGAAAAAATTGACATTGTCTCTCCTGCTGCGGTCCTCTAGGTCATTCAGTTTGCTGCAGAAAAAGAAGAGTTCTTGGTCCTTATCCTGAACAGCATCCTTCCACCATAGTCAGCCTTTGGTCTAGTCTCTCCGCACGCGTGTGGAATCCTGTAATATCCGCTCTGATCGATCTCGTCTACTCCCCCAGCGCGGATATAGTAGTGTCCATTCCTTCCAGCCACCGGTCAACAGCAGTGATATCCTGTAGGATGTGGTCCATGGTCTCACCCTGCATGGGGCTGGCGGAGGTGGAGGGGGAACGCTTGCAGGTAGGGCAGCATCCTTCTTGATCATATTCTGTGGTTGTTTGAGTGCTTCTGTGAATAGAGGTTGTCTGGAGGACTTATTCCCGTGCTTGTTGGTGGACATTCACCTTTATTCACAGGGTGGCACCCTCTGTTGGCACTCCAATATGTTGGGTAGGTGCAGAGGGATGCTGACGGTGCCTCAATGGCGGGCCGATGGGTGTAGGTATGAAGGCGGTTATACCATAATGGCCCTGAGATGTGGAAGGGCGCACTGCTTGCTGCTGGTTTATCGCAAGGGGATTCACAGGTCACCGGGAGAGGGGCCCAAGAATGTTCAACAGGTCTAGTATGCTGCCTGTGCTGGAGGGGCTACATATTCTTGAGGACCTCTGGAGACGACAGGTGAGCGAGTATCCTGTTCATGCTTGCCAACGGCTATGCTAGGGGTAGGAGCAGGAAGCAAGAACCTCTGTGTTTCCCCTTTTAGGCCTGCTGCGTGGGAGGGTCATCCGGTCTTGGATGTTCCAGGGGCATAGCAGCAGCTCTGTGCAGGGATCATGCAGGCCCACTGCGTTCTGCCTCTTGTGTGGAAATGAGCCAAGAGAAGTTAGCCAGGATATCAGCGCTTGCCCTTGTGTGGCCCAGTAGACAGAATGATGGTGTAGGAAGGAGTCCCTACGTATTCATCTGGCCACACTGAGGTCTGACACGTGGTCTCACTCCCCATGTTTAGTCATTGAATGGGAGGAGGCAATTGGGGGGAATGAACCACCATGTTTTGTGCCACCCCGCAGACCCCCCTTACCTCTCTCCAGTCAGTGCAGCAGTCAGCGTTCTTCGATGGTGAGGAGGACTGTCTTGTAGTCCCTGGGCTCCCTCCAGCATGTCTTAGATCTTGTAGTTTCCAGAAGTGTAGCACAGGGAAATACTGTGGCCAGGTTCCACCATCAGCAGATAGGGGAGAGGGGCACGTAAGCGCATGGTTAGTCAAGGAGCGTCACCCTCACCAAAGCTGTGTCACGCCTTTCTGATGGTTGCCGCAAACGTCCCCAGTGTGGCTGGGATGTATTTCCAGGTTGCAGCCTGCCTGCCCACCCAGGTGAGGGAGACGAGAGGCAGGGGTCCTGTGGCTACACGCCTGGGCAGGCAATGGCCCAGGTGATGCACAGGCAATCTCACGTGAGGGGGATGTGATGGGTGTCATCCCCTATGGGCCCTTAACCCTGCCACAAACCTCCAGCACTGACTTGATGTGGCGTGGGGGAAAGGTCTGAACAGGCGCACTAATGATGGGCGAGGCGTGGGCCGGGTTACTACAACAAGAGCCCAGGCAGCCGTCACACCTCTAGGCCCTGCGCTTTCCTCCCAGTCATCAATGCGGACCTTCTCCAGAGTGACCTGCCTGACTGCCCAGGCTCCGACACTGCCTCCCCTAGATGCTCCTCTGATGCTGGAATGGTGCAGCAGCTGCCCCCCCTCCCCCGCCCCCCCTGATATCCAGATTTCTTTTTGGCTGCGTGTTTACACACAAGACAATATCAGTGTGCAGACCATCTGAATTACACCTACAAAGTATTATTTCAGTTTTCTTCAAATTTATTGTATAGCCTCCCAGTTTCTCATACTGTACGGAAGAAAGTCTTGAAATCTTTTTCCTGGGCATCACTACTACTATGGAGAATTGGCAATTTTTTAATATGCATATAGTTTTATCTTCCCCATCTGTGGCACAGGGTGGTGAATCTCCTCCGTCGCACCACCTGCATCCCGTGAAGCAGCGTCCCGCAGTTATTTCACCGAAAAACGCCCTGCGGGCGGACTTAACACAAGAAGATGACATGCGCCTTGGCAGCCAAAGTCACTCCGAGTCCACGGGGGTTTCTGCCAATGCTACCATGTGGGTGCTGCCACACTTTTACACGACTTTCCTGGCTCTCTGCTCCAGCCTGTAGAGAGCCACTCGGGCTCTCCACTACAATGTTGCCTTTTCCCCCACGCACGCACGCACAACCCCGTGGCGGGCTCGCGCCGGGGTATAAATAAACAAGCGGAAGACCGCTCGTGGTCTTTCCGGCTAACTACCATCCAGCGTCCGAGTGTCATTATTACCCCAGTACATCAGCACGTGGTAGGCCTCACCTACCACACCACATTGGCGACGAGGCGGTCGTATGCCACGCGTGCCCACCGCCTTTTGCTCATCCTGCCGCGTGTGCCCTGGCTACGGTACCCAGCCGATCCGGCTCGCCGTGCCCTGAAGCCGAGACCCGCCCACGCGTCACCCGTGAGGGTGCGCCTTCAGCTGGCGGGACTCGCGGTGACGGTGCGCAGCCTTCGCCTCCTGCGGGTGAGTGATCCTTCTGCCCCGGCTGCGCGCGCTCACCGCGCCCCCTCATCTTGCCGGCCGGCGAGAGTCAAGACACCGGCAGAACCACGTGTTCGCGGCCCGGAGCAGGCCCGCCCCTCCCTCTCTTCAGGCTACTGCAGGGAGACGCCTCTGCTACTTGTGCGCGCGGGGCTCCGCGCTGCTCTCTCTCTCTCTCTCCCCCTCGTCGAGCTGCCCGCTGTCCAAACAAGCATTGGCAACGGCAATTCAGGCCGACTGCACCCGGGGACAGAGAACACTCCGAGACCTAACAAGCATTGGCTACAGCAATTCGGACCTCGCTCCTGCCTGTACTGCATGTCAGTTGGAAAGCCTGCAACCCTGTGGCCTCATCAGATCTAGGAAAAGGGGGTACACTAGACTCAGCCGCTGCACCCAGGAACTACTGACAGCAGCAGTCCCCCACCACGACCCCGGAAAGCACCATACCTCTACACACACAGCGTCACCATGAGTCAGGACGCCGGCGCAGCACAAGACGGCGTTGTCCAGCCACCGCCACCTGCAGTCGTCCCACAGGCCAACGCCCAGGCGGGAAACCAGGCCCCTGCCGGGCCCACTACCCCTGCTCAGCCTGCCCACCTGCATGCTGGCGCAGCGCCCATCCCGCCATTCAGCGAAACGTCGGATCCAGCAACGGCCGCCCTCCGTTGGAGGGCGTGAGTCGGACGCCTCAATCTTTATTTCAAGGGGACTAGAGAAACTGATGGAACGGTGAAGAGATCTCTACTCATCCTCTACGGGGGACAAGAAATATATGACCTATTCGAGTCACTCCCGAACACCGGTGCCGAGGACGACTACGAAGCCGCGGTCGCGGCCCTAAACGCCCACTTTGATCCACAGCTAAACAACGACTTCGAGAAATTCAAGTTTAAGCGCGCATGGCAGACTGAATCTGAGTCCGTCGACATGTATTATGCTCGGCTCCGTCGACTTGCGAGCACGTGCCCGTTCACGGACCCCAGGGAAGAAATAAGGGATCAAATAATTGTCGGATGCAAATCGAAGCTGCTAAGAAAATTGATCCTCAGGCAACCAGGGATTTCACTTGACGAGATCCTCGTCCTGGCCAGATCGCATGAATTATCGGATGCAAGGGCTGAAGAGATGGAGGTGGCGTTGCGCACTCCAGTCATTGCCCCAACAATGGCGCGAACCCCGACCATCAAGGAAGAGCGAGTGGACGCCATCCACAGGCGATTCCCACCGGCAAGGCAGCGACAAGGCCCTCCACGAACCAACCGCTGTGGGTATTGCGGAGATCACCCGACCGCTGCCACGTGCAGCGCAAGAGGCAAGACGTGCCTCAAGTGTGGGCGCCTCAACCATTTTGCCGCCGTCTGCCGAGGTGGCAAATTCAAATCAGCAGGACCACGTGCCCGTGCGGTGACGCAGCGGATTCACCAGCTATCGCTCGACCAGGAGCGACCCCCGCCGGACACCGAAGCACAAGACCGTCGGCCCAGGTACGAGGACGATGAAGATGACGAGGTATACATCGTCTCCTACGTCAGCCGGGCATCTACAAAACGAAGGCCACCGCCCCTGTGCTCCATCACTGTGGACGGGACGAATGTCAACGCGTTGATTGATACTGGAGCGTCTGTCAACATCATGGACTCAGAGCAATACGACAGCATGTCCCCCAAGCCGACGCTAACACCGTCCACGGCAAGGATATACACTTATGGAAGCACGGAACCGCTCCCTCTCCGAGGGGTAATACAAACCACAGTCGTCAATGGGGAATACTCCACCGAGACCAAATTCCATATCACCGAAGGCAAGAAAGGCACACTCCTGAGTTGTCACACCGCGGAGGATCTCGGCCTGGTATTCTTCGCCAACCAGGTGCATCAAGCACACGCGGACTTCATGCTCAAAGACTTCCCAGAACTGTTTAAAGGACTCGGCAAACTTAAGGGGCGGAAGTTCAAACTTCACATAGACCCCACTGTGAGGCCCGTCGCACTCAGGCATAGGCGGGTGCCCTTCAACCTACGGCCACAAGTAGAGGAGGAGCTGCGGAAGCTTGAAGAGCTGGGGGTGATTGAGAAAGTGTCGGGACCGACACCCTGGGTCTCCCCGTTGGTCGTCGCCCCCAAACCAAAGCAACCAGGAGCCATTCGCTTATGTGTGGATATGAGACTTCCGAACACAGCCGTTAAGCGGGAGAGGCACATCACCCCCACCATGGAGGACATCATAGCGGACCTCAACGGGGCAAAGTGGTTTTCGAAGCTGGACCTTAACTCCGGATATCACCAGCTAGAGTTGGAGCCCGCCAGCCGGTACATTACCACCTTTTCGACGCACGTGGGGCTGCGTCGCTACACAAGGCTCAGCTTCGGCGTATCCTCGGCAGCCGAGGTTTTCCAAAACGCTATTCGGGAGGTGCTGTCAGGACTGACGGGTGTCATCAACCTGAGCGATGACATCCTTGTCTATTCTTCAACCCTAGAAGAGCATCACACCAACCTGAGGGCGACTCTGCAGAGGCTTGCCGACAGCGGGTTGACCTTGCATAGAGCCAAATGTGCCTTCTACCAGGAAGCAGTGGACTTCTTCGGGTACACATTCACCAGGGAAGGCCTCAAGGTGGACCCAAAGAAAGCGGAAGCGATTAAAGCGGCTAGCACACCTCGGAACCCAACGGAAGTACGCAGCTTTCTGGGCATGGCCACGTACTGCGGCCGGTTCATTCCGAACCTGGCTGCCATCGCGGAACCTCTCCGGGCTCTCACCTGCACCGATCAGAAGTGGGACTGGACCTCGGCTGCAAACAAAGCGTTCCAAAACGTCAAAGCTGGCCTTCTAGATAATACCACCATGGCCTACTTTCAGCCAAGACGGAAAACTGAACTGATTGTGGACGCCAGTCCCGTGGGACTAGGAGCCGTCCTTTTGCAAGAGTACGGTCCGGAGGAATGGAGGCCAGTCGCCTATGCCAGCAAGGCGCTGACAGACACGGAAACCAGATACGCACAGATAGAAAGGGAGGCCCTGGCAATCAAATGGGCCTGCCAGCACTTCCATCTCTACCTCTGTGGACAGGAATTCACCGTGGTCACAGACCACAAGCCTCTCCTACCCCTTTTTGCAGGAACCTCAAGACTAGCTCCTCCACGGATCGAGCGATGGGCCGTCCAGCTACAGGGCTATCGTTTCAAAGTGGTGTTCTGGCCTGGCGCTCACAATCCCGCCGACTACCTATCGCGGCACCCGGACGTTGCCTCGCAACCGCCACCCACCGAGGACGGAGAGGAAGTGGAAGAGATCGTGCATATGGTCACGCAGGCCGCGTGCCCTGACAACATGACTCTCAAGGAGATCGGAGAAGCCACGGCGGGAGATGAAACCCTCACAAAAGTCCGCCGGGCCCTGGAGGAGAACCAATGGGCCCGCTTCCTTGATGGCGCTGAAAGCCTCCGTCCGGAGGTCAGCCATGCGAGACAGCAGCTATGGCACATTCGCAGTGAACTCAGCGTGGGAGAAGAAGGAGTGATTCTGCGAGGACACCTCCTCGTCATGCCAGAAAGCCTCCAACAGCGCGCATTAAGCTTAGCTCACGTGGGACACCAAGGCATGGCGAAGACGAAAGCGCGCCTACGAAGCAAGGTGTGGTTCCCAGCGATGGACACCCAAGTAGAGGCAATGATAAGGTCCTGCCATGCCTGCACGATCACCGGGGGCGAACCCCTTCCAGCCCCTGTAATCACGGAAGATGCGCCCAGAGCTCCATGGACCCAATTGGTTATTGACTTTGGCAGCTTCCCGGATGGGAGGCAGATGTTGGTGCTGGTAGATTCCTTTTCGAAGTTCCCCATCGTGGAAGTCATAGCATCCACCGCCTTCCCACACGTCAGAAAGGTGCTAAACCGAGTGTTCGCATCCATGGGACTCCCCGAGGAAATTAAGTCAGACAACGGCCCCCCCTTTCAAGGGCGAGAGTTCCAATCATACCTAGAATCCCTCCGAATCAACCATAGAAGGATCACTCCGCTGTGGCCTCAAGCCAACGGAGAAGTGGAAAGACTGATGCGGACCATAAACAGAGCACTTCGGATTGCCGTGGACAACGGGGAAGATCCGGAGACAGCACTAGATCAGTTTCTAGGAGCCTATCGGCAAACGCCGCACTCGACGACAAGGTGCGCCCCAGCCCACGTACTGTTCAAGCGGGCCCCCAGAGACGGCATACCCACGGTGAGCGAGTGGATGCCGGCAGAGAGAGACGCAGAGGCCACGCAAGCTAGGAGACAGGTCACCAATGCCAAAGCAAGCCTGCACCGCCGCGCCAGAGAGCCGGACATCCGAGAAGGTGACGCAGTGGTCGTCAAGGATCGCTACCCAGGATGGAAGTTTCGAACACCGTTTGAACCAGAGGTGTGGAGAGTCGAGAAAGTACAAGGGACAATGATCACGGCCAGGAGAAATGGACAAACTGTCACACGGAACGTATCCTGCTTCAGAAAGGCGACCGAAGCAGCCACGGGACACCAGCGAGCGGAGGAAGCGGCAGAGGAAGAGCCGATGCTGGGAGAGCCAAGCAGCCCTAGGTCCCCGAGTCCTCTGCCAAGACCGGTACGCGGAGAGAGTCAACCGAGGCCAATGTCACCAGGCCTCGGCACCGAGCGGAGTCAGCCAAGGGCCTCTGAGTCGAGCAAAGATCCGAGTACAACCCCGGCTGGGGCTGCTGAACCATCAGGGATCCGGAGTCATCGCTACAGCCTGAGGCCCAATCCGGTGCCCAGCCAACGGCTGAGGGACTTTGCATGGACATCTCCATAAACTGTCAGTCGAATGCCTGAGGGCAGAACGAACTAAAATAAAGGAGGGATGTAGAGAGCCACTCGGGCTCTCCACTACAATGTTGCCTTTTCCCCCACGCACACACGCACAACCCCGGGGCGGGCTCGCGCCGGGGTATAAATAAACAAGCGGAAGACCGCTCGTGGTCTTTCCGGCTAACTACCATCCAGCGTCCGAGTGTCATTATTACCCCAGTACATCAGCACGTGGTAGGCCTCACCTACCACACCACACAGCCGACAGCAGCCATCATGTGCCGCACGTCACCTGTTCCCGACGTGTTGAGGAGGAGATTTGACGACTCAGCCGACAATCATCTTGTCCGAATTAGGTCAAAGGTTACTGAAAACGAGGTAGCATGTGTCAGTGCGCATGGAAGGCCCAATCAAAGGCTGAATGGTCATCTTTCTATTGCTGGTTGCTGTTATTGAGTTTCATTTTGTCGAATTGAGGTGAACCCAGATTATGTTAACATGTGTTAAAATGACATACTAATGAAGTAATACCATCCCAAAATGTGCTGCATTTTAACTCATAGTTGCCTCTTCGTGCTGCACAATTTAGTAAACCCTGCCACCCAACTGTAATGACCATTGGTATAATTTGGTGTTGACTTGTTATTTACATTGGTTTGTGCCGAATGAATGTCCACAAACATCTCTGGTAACTTTGGGCCCCCGTGTGCATTTCAACAGGCTACATTTCATCCATGTAGCACTTATGATGCATCCAAGAAAACCTGCATCACCCTGCATTTTCATTCATTGTAATATTTTGTTTTCGTTCCTTTACAATTCTCAGTCAATTCCTCCAAGCACATTTAAAATAATACTATACATGAATCTTAAATGTTGATATAAAAACCCTTGCACGTATCAGAGGCCTTTCTGTGGAGCTGGAATCGAGTCCAAACTATTGTGTGACTGTGCACATCTTTGCAGAGAAGAAAGGAAAATAGGTCAGTCGAAAAAAAGAAGATATGAAACGTGGAATAGTGGCCTTCTGTGACAGACAGTCTGATGATTTATTTAGTGTATCATTTATTTATAGGTATATTCATGCCTCAGTGGCAGCGTAGCCTAGCTCAAGAAAGGAAGGAAAGAAGATTGTTTGACGCTTAAAGTTCAGATGGTATAAATTCACTCATCTACTGCAATCTAATTTACAATACCCTCCACACAAGTTAGTAAACCAGTCAATCATTCTAGGGTCAATTGGTCATAATATTGGGATGTAATTAGATCTCCGCCTTGCCGGCTTCACCTGCCTTTTCCCAGCACAATATACTGTGTTCTAATTCAGCTAAGGGCGCCTCACTGGGCATTGGCGAAATACAATTATAATTGGAACTAGTCGGAAAAATACTGTGTAAAGTTCTGCTGCGCGGCTGAAAAATGTCAATACACCCCGTGTACAGATTGGCATGTCAGCTGCCACTCCTAAGAAGAAATATGCATACTTACTTCAAATAATACAACTTTTAGTATCGGCAGGAAACACCCCTCCCCATACACATACACCGAAGATAATGTAATTTATCGTTCCAGCTGCCACAATATTACTTCGGCAGGTTATTGTGTGGTGTGGGAATGGGAGTGAGGAAAGAAAATATATGCAATACAAATGTGACAGTCATTAACCATTAAGTAGCGGTAGAGGATTGCTTATTCGAATGTATTCTGGAATGAACAATCTAGACTTGCTATTTCTTAGAAAAACTCGCACAAAATAGCCCAAATAGAGGACTAGTCCTACATATTGGAAGAAGAAGGAAAAGGAAAGAGCAAATAGTAACATAAGTAAGAAAACAAAATGAGAAAAGGAAAGTTATTTAAAACTTTAAAAAAATAGGTAAAAGCCTGACTGAAATTAGTTCATGAAGGGCGATAGAGAGAGAAAGTGCTGGAAATGTGCATTGTAATAGAGTGTCAACTAATCCTACAGTGATATTGAACCCTAAATAACATATAGACAGAGAAGTTGACTTTTAGATTTTCTTTCACACAGTGAAATAGGTTCACTAGACTGGTCATAGTCATAGGGCTGACGTAAAAAAACATTCAAACCCCACCTCCTATTCCTTCTAATTAAAGAATGGCATTGGGTGGCACGTAGAGTATCCGTTAGGATCAGGAGAAGTTCAGACTAGGAATTTTCCAATTATTTTATTGGCTCTACCCCCAGATGCATCAAAGTTATGTTTTGCGAGTCCTTAATAGCGAATTTTAAGGATTCGCTATTAAAGACTAGCAAAACGGGATGCATGTAGGAATCGCAATGTTATTTGCGATTCCTACTGATTTCTTATTTGCGATTCGCTAATTGCTAATCGCAAATGAGGAATGGCTTTCCCATTCATTCCTAAAGGCCCATAGGAATGAATGGGGAGTCATTCCTTATTTTCGATTAGCAATTAGCAAATCGCAAATGTGCCGCAATTTCAAGGGTGCCAGGGTGTCCAAAGGACACCCTGTTGCACCCCTGAAATGGTAATGTTCACTGGTGTTACGCACACACATGTCCCAAGGACATGTGTGTGCGTAATATACAACTTAGAAAAATGCACTAAAGCGCATGTTTCTAAATTTTTGCTATTTACCACGTAGTTTGAATTCGCGATAAATAGCAACCCCAGATTGCGAATTCGCAATCTTGAAATGGTTCATGCATTGCATTTAAGGAATCGCAAATTGCGAATCCTTAAATGCAATCGCAATTTGAGAACTCGCAATTATATTCAAATTCTTAAATTGCGAGTGCATGCACCCTGGCCTTGATGCATCTCAAATGCCATTTTTGCGGGCGCAAAAATGCTTGATGCATCTACCTGTTAGTCTATTCTTAGCACACGTTTCTATCCAGAAGAAATATTGCTAGTAGGTAAAAAAAATATGTTTCCATTGTAATTGGTCAATATTTGTGCAGCCTCCAAGACTCACAAACAGGTTGGTACTGGCCTATAGGTTCATATGTGAAAGCAACTCTTGGACAAAAGGATGTGCTCTAGTATTTGCACTCTATACTAATACCGTTTTCGGTAAGTTAATTATTATGTTGTATATTACTCTAAAAAAATGTGTGTAGAGCACTGTTGTCATTTTCTGTTAGGGAAATGTGTGTAAATATTCACAGAATAGCATTGGAGCCTATCATTGTAATTGGCATGGTTATAGGCTTACCTGACCCTAAAACGCTTATCAGATAATGGTAGAGCCTGCATTGAAATAACTAGTTTTTCAACTTTCTTTGAAATGTTTCACATTATGGTCTTACCCTAGGGGCTAATGGAATGGAATTCTATGCACTTCCTGAAAATGATTACCTTAGGGCTTAAGTTAGAGTTTGGAGGTTAGAGTAATGTCCATCAAGGCAATAGAGTAAATTACTCTGTTGCCATAATGAACATCCTATCCTTCAAATGTTGACATGTCCAGCAGCCCTGAGGACATCTCTTAACATCAATGCTGTAAAAAAAGTGATACATGGTTCTGTCAAACATGATGGCGGGTCATCAAACATTTACAAATTTTACTTTTTATCAAAAACAAACTCCCATAGTGGGAGTTTGTTTTTGAAAAATTAAACTAATGGCTTCCACACCACCAGGGTATTCTCCAAAGGTGTGAGGGTGTAATTTTTTTAATTTTTACTGTCCCTCATAGAGGGGGATTACCTTGTGGTGAAGGAAAGCACAAAAAAAGCCATCCGATCACCTACTCTAAATTGGATTGGATGATCAGATGTCTAACCTCCAAAGAACCGTACTCTGTTGGGACATTGCAGGAGTGTCTGTGAAGGAACCGGAGTAAGTTCCATTATCAACATTCAATCTGTCCTCTAACTCAGGTGGGCATACCCTGAGTTTGGAGGAGAGAGTACTCTGTCACCACTGAAATTGAGTACCCTCTCAGCAAAACTGCAAATCAGCCCTTTAATCTTCTTGCAAGCTAGACTTTCAAAAGGAAGGGTGTTGGACCTTTAAAGGCGGGTTTCTTCTCTTGCAATGAACCATCATTTCCTGGATGAAATAATTTGGGGTTGGGTTTATGTATTGCCGTATACACAAAACACACTACTTAGAATACGGTCTATGCTTTGAGGAGAAGACACTTCAGTAACAATGGGATGGGAGAAGTGGTCAGACGTACTAGGATGTTTCAGGGGACTGCCTACAGTTTGCAAAGTTCTTTGAGTTACCATAGCCCAAACTAGAAAGCACGAGGAATTAAACTACCTGTTTGAAATTAGGATCAGAGATTAACTGTTTGATTCCTTGATGAAGTTTCAAATGAATATATTCCCCTTTGCTTTATGAGTTAATGTGAGCTTTAAATTTAATGTGCTTGCTATGATGAAGTTATGTTATGTTATGTTATGTTACATACTTTTGTATTGCAGTGAAGAGATGTTGTTGAATTCACAATAGTAAGGATTCAGTTCAGCACTGTAAATTTGTCGAACCCATTTAAATTGTTACAGGGCAGTTAGTGGAAGAGAACAAGAGGAACTGTTTTTGGATGGTTCAGCTTTTGGTGGTGGTGCATCATCTAGAATTTAAGGCAGTCCATAGTCAATCATTTCTACAACTTATGAGAATGAGTTGTTCCGATTGTGCTGAAGGTCTCCAGTATAAAAGTAATATGAGACATTACAGTGGTTTGGACGAGGGGCAAAAAAAGTTCCATGCACGGGCTAAAGAGAGTCAATGAGAAAATTGAGCATTAAGGAAACATTTATGTATGATGGCTGAGCAGGCAAAACAATAGTGCATTTTATTTTATTTACCCCAGTTTCTGATTTATGAAGACAATCAGCTATCGGCTTATTATTAAGATGCATTGGCTCTCATTATTCTTTGATTATAACAAGCACATGGCACTGGCAAAAGGTTAACTCTGGCTTTCAAGGTGCCCACTGAGGCCTTCATAGTGAGTGGAATGGTAAATAGACTGGATTTTCTCAACCTCCAAAGTTACTGATACTAGGCAAACCAGTAACTCATGGGATGGTGATAATTCAGCCCATTACAATTTGGTCCCTTAGGATAAACGTGAAAATGAGGAATTCCTAGGAAATCAGTACTTCAGGGTCATATTTCCCAGTAATTATTCATTTTAGGCCATATTTTCTCCTGGAGATTTTGGATGTTTTTAGGTGAAAATCAAGAGTTCTACAGTGCTCTTAATTTCAATGAGGATGGTAACAGTTGCTACCGTTCCGATCGAAGTCCACCTGTAATGAGGGCCCCAGTAGTTAACTGATCATTAGAGAAAGAATCTGGACAACAAGGACCATTATGTGTAGGTTCTCCCAGGTAGAATTGTGCGAGGAAGACAAGGCCATTTTCCTTGACACATTCCACATTACATGAGGCATCCTAGAGAGCATGTAACCACAGTACTATTCACAGCAGTGCAGAATTAGTGTCAACCTGCACAGAAAGGCAATAAAATCAGTACTCTTCAATGGTTACTGGGAGCATAACTACTTGTTCATGAAAGGCACCCATGCAATATTATGATTCCTAAATTGATTGTCCCTAATCCGGGTCCCTATACCACTCTCTCAAGGGTTTAAGGTGTATGATATAATGGACGCAAAGTCAGTTTACCTTGCTCTTCTCAAGCTGTCTAGCCACACTTCAGGGTACACCCATTTTACATTGAGTATGGTTCAGGATACACCCCACATGTATTGCAATTGGAGTGCACTGTGCAATTACCTGAAAAAAAGAGGGTGTTTCTCCCAGATCGGCACATTTTGAAAGAAACTTAAAAAGTTATCTGCATATTGAAACTTCCTTCGCTATTTCTTTGGCCTAGTCAGTGTTGGCAATAAAATTGGACTAGGCCATTTAGCAATTCTGCTACTACTTTTGGAACTGGTATAATTCTGTTTGGTTCCTCAGGAACAGTACCCTCAAGAAGCCCACCTTCCAGCAGCCTTAATCAACCAACATGTAAAACAGTGCCAAAAGTACCAAACATGTAAATGACTAATGAGCGCTTCAGTGCGATGTACAACAGTGCCAAAATGACAAAACATGTAAATGCTCAAACGCGCTTCAGCATGATATGCAACTTTCTTTCAAAATGCAAAATAACAAAAACAGCATGAAGTTCCTTTCACAATGCTGTTGTTTAAGAAAGGAAAGATCCTACCTGATTGTAGCTGAAAGAGGATCTACAACCTGGGGAAAGAAAACAGAAGTCTTCTTGCTGCAAACAAAATCTTCTTTCAGCAACCGGAGAACAGGAACAGCTGCTGCTCAAGCTCAGGGTTCTCAAAAACCAGCAATGAGAACAGGGTGGGGCCCCTTTTTAAAGGGCTCAGGAAGAAACCTCTAGAAAAGGGTGTGGTCCCTATTAGCTTCCTGATTGCAGCTCACAGGTAAACTACTGGAGCTGAGAAGGGACAAAGAGCCAGATGCATCGAAGGGTTTTGCCCATTCGATGTCTATAGGAAAATGTGGACATGAATATGGCCCAAAAGGCCTTGATAACAGCATAGTCTGCAACAAGCATTGGCACAGACAAGGGTAAAGTCACAACAAGCATTGACATAAACAATAGAAAACAGTAAACAGATAACATCATAGTCTGGAACAAGCAATAGCACAGACAAGTGGCAAAGTAATAACAAGCATTAGCAAAGCAAATAGAAAGCAGGAATCTGACATTTCAGAATAATGACAACTACTACTAAGTATGACTAATATCAATTAGCTATTGCCTTTCAGAGAAATCATCAATGAATAATCGTTCCCGGCATATTCCGAATTATGGAGTTGGACTTTCCTTCCACTTCTTTGAAAGCATTGTGCACTGAAAGTTAAAAATGTTTAAATATACACATCGTTCCCAATTAACTACACACATTTGGCGCTGTCAAATTAAAAGTAACTTCTAACAAAGCAGTGGTTTTATAGTAGGGGTGGGTGGAATTGTTAATTCTGCCCACAGAACTGGCGGAATTTGGTAATTATATGTTTGTCTTGTAACACAGGAGTCCAGACAAATTCTTTCAATTGCCATGTGTCTGATTTTTTTCCTGTGAGGTTCCAGAGCTGCGTGTGCGGGCAGGATTTGTCATCCCCTAGCGCCATTTTATAACGTGGGCAGCCGCAATCAGAGGGTTTCTTCTTGAGTATATTTGCTGCCACTGTAATAGGTGTTCTGCTCAAGTGGTTGCAACATCAACGTCAGTGCCCACCTGCTCATGCACACTCATTGATGCAGTTTATGCTACAGCACAAGCTCCCATCAAAAAATGAAAGTTTGAAACATTGTCCAGGTATTTTGAGATGGTGGATCCCCTGGGCAACATGTGGTGGGCTATGGGAAAGGAGGCTCTGCTAGGGTCCCCCAATGTCACTTTCTGACAGCATTTCCCGGTCAGAAAAGCTGGCATGGAATGGCTGTCGGAAACCAACATCATAATCTTGATGGTGGAAACTACGTCCCTATGAGAGTATGCTGCCTTTCCGACTCACCGATGGGCTCATTGGAACTAGGTCGGATTCCCCGTGCAGGTATAAACTCTGACCACTGTCATCCTAATGCGGCGGTCGGACTTTAAACGTACCACTTTGAGCAGAAAGCCTCCGACCAGCGGTCAGAGGTTTTCCACCGACATCATAATACGGCCCTATGATCTGACTGATCAAGGCCAGCAAGTGTCATTGTGGTAGAACGTTATTAGCACAAAAAGAATTTAAAAACCCACTCATGGACAGTTGTCCCAGTCATTCACAGAGAAACTTTGAGAGTGAGCATGGCAAAAATATTCCACATCGTCAAGAGCATCTAAGGTCCTGAAATACCCTTTCTTTCGCTTAGGTTAGCAAACTAATTTGAATCAAAATTGTTGATTTGCCATAAAGGCTAATCTTGTTTTGATGGTAACAATGTATTTGGAAGAAAAATATTTTTCATGTGCTCAGCTCTGTCAGTAACCATTTTATTTTGGCAAGATTACAGTGATGAGAAATGAAGGAGACATTATTTTGGCCACTAGACTGATGCGAAAGGGCTTTACATGATTTTCAACAATATCATAGTTCACTTGCCACACTGCATTTCAAAGGAGGATTGATCCATGATTGCAAGTTAGGAAGGGTTACTCTAATATTAAAAAGACAGTAGATCAGTAAAATGGGCAGATAGGAATTACTGATCAATTCGTTTGAATTTCTATTGTAGTAGGAACTCATAGATTAGCAACTCTTTACATATTTCTTGAGTCCCCTGTTAACAATGATTGCCTTGAATTATTAAAAGAATGGCAGAGGCAGGAAGATAAATTGAAAGAGAAGAATTTTCTTCTGCGGGGTAACCACTGATTTACCTTTTGGTGCCAACGATGCATGATCAATATATTTCTGTTGCCACAGAAGGTCACACAGCTAATTTCCTAAGGTTCCCCTCATATGTAATAAATGCTCAACAACTTTATGTACGTGGAAACACATGCCTTAGGATCATCAAGAGTTCAAGGATTTTTGATTTAGAGTAGAAGAATATATTTTAGTGGTCTATGGCTTTGGAATGATCACTAAAAAGGTAAAGAAAAATATCCCCCACCCCATATTCTGAATGGTGGACAAGGCTTAAAAACAATGCTCAGTTTGATCTCTGTGATTGCCATCAATTTAAGGTAAGGTAAAGTAAGGTACATTTGTTTATTAGTCAAAACCATAAACATTATTTAAAACATACAAAAAAGATCATAGGAAGATTTATCGAATAACAAAAAAACACTCTTTTGTTCAAACTGCGGTCCTAGTACCAATTTAAATTAATGGACAAATGGTTCAGTTTTGCTGGGATTGACCTCTGGATTTGGTAAGGTGTTGGCTGTGACTGATATCTATGAAGTCTAATTTGGAATGGAAGGTTCAGGAGATTTTTTTTATATTTATTGTTCTGCCCTAAAATATTTCCTTTTAAGATGGGAATGATGTCTAAAATAAAAAAGCATACCAAACTCTCCAACTAAGGGTATTCACCGTTTCTTAAAAAGGGAACTTTAAAATCAACGTAGTCAAGATGCTTGAAGTATCCAATGAGCGTGTCACCTACTCTCACTCAAAATGTTTTTTTAATTAAATGGATTCTTCACTGTGATCTTAGCTTCAGATTTTATAACATTGTGGATACTTGACCACATTTAGCTTTAGAAAGAAAATGATGCTACAAATAGTTTTGATCTTCAGAAATGATATGAGCATGATTGTTTCCACAATGCTTAATCCCCAATCCATGGCAGTCATGTGGCTCAAGAAGACACATTACTGTTCATCTTCATCCAGCTTAAAAGATGCCTTTGACCTCACTTAATGATTGTCAGATGCAGGGCATCTGTTAAAAATCAGCATATGCTCAGTAGGTCCATTCTGCAGTTCCTTGCATTAAATGAAATGCTTAATTTCCTCTGTTGAAAGCCCATCTGCCTCAGGGCCAACATATTTTGGGTGCCAGAAGATCCAATCTAGTTAGGATGAGTGGTCTGACTCTCTTATATCCTGTTTGCACCACCATGTATACCCGGCAACTGCCAAACAGAAAATAACATCAATAATAGGCATAAAATGATGACATCACATGACAGGCACACACCCATAGAACCTAATGGATGCCGGAATGCAAAATATCTTCCCACTAGAAATATTAATATTAACATATTTATTTTGACTTTTAAAATAAATATATATGTATTTATATTTAAAAATTATATAAAAAATATTTTTATGATAGCATTTAAATATTTACTAAGAAAGTTTTTTAGCACTACAAATGTAACAATTTTATAAAATGTTTTGAATAATTATTAGCATTTAATATTCATTCTATACATAACTTTAAATACATGGTAATACTACTATTCTTTTTGAATTTAAGATTGGTTAAATAATAATTGTTTAATACACATATAAGGCAATGTGCTGTAACATTTTGTTTTATAAATTCTAGATTTAAAATAATTATATAACATTATTTTGTATTAAGAATTTCTAAAAATATATTTGAATGAACATTAACTCCAAGACTAGGCTGATGTACACTTACAACTTTTTGGGCGCATTTCTTGGCTGTGGCAAATTGAGAAGTGTTGTTGTGAGTAGCAGTTGACTAACTCTTGTGTGAATAGATGTTTTGTATTTCCATGGCCATCTTACAGTCCTACTTACCTCTCTCTAAAACTCTTCGAAATTGGTGTAAGTATGCTCCAGGCCCTCCCCATCCATTCCATATTTACTACTGAAACGTAAACCTATGTGTGCTGAGATCTCTCCACTTCTGATGGAGACTTCCACATAGAAAAGATAGGTGAGGTGGAGGAGGAAATCTCTGCACATAGGTCAGTGAAGTGCATTTTGTTGTGAGTGGTGCACTAGAGATCAAGAAAAAATTGATTCAGGTTTTTGCTCCTTTCTCGTGACTCACAAAAGATTGTAAGTGAACATGGCCCCTGTTGTGGGTAATCCCATCATATTAATTTCTTTTATTTTTGTCTCCTGTCTAAACCAAGCTTTTTGTGGCCATTTGCTTTTTGCAAAATACCTATATGTGACATAAATAAATATTTTGTTATTAGCTTTTGTAATCATGCATATTTTCAACATGCAGAAAATTGTCAATGTGGATCAACATTTGTTATGTGCTCACTTCCCAATTGCCCAGTATTTTTATGTATTTGAGGCTGAATTAAGGCACCAGATTTTACATTTAAAAACAGTCATCATATTGATATATTATTGATTCTTCAATGGAAAATGGTTTTCCTGCTTCTTTTGAGAAGTAGAACTCCAGCAATTTATGATATAAAACCCTCCGCTTAATTTGAGGTGGTGGTTGGAGGCGTGGGGCCCACAAGATTCATTATGGGGACCGAGACAAATTTGTCATCAAAAGACATGGACCAAAAACAAGAGAAAGAAGAATAGGGGTAAAGAAAAACAGCATTGAAGGGACACAGCAGGGGTATATAATACAATCACCCAGAGTGAGATAAAGGAGCAGGGTTTGTAAGTGAGAGAAAGAGAAATGGGGTTTAATCAGTATTAGACAGGCTTTTTATTGGACATCCTAAAACTCGCTGCATGCTTCAAAACAAAATTCGTTTTCAGATTTAGCACTGTTCAACCATTGTAATCTTTTGAGACACTAAAGTTGTATTTGTTCATTCTGCTTTGCAGTATGCAGTATTTATAATATATGAGAGCTCATAGCTGTTTTCCTAAAGAACATAAGCTTTTAGAAATAGGTAATTGGCCCCTGTGTGGGTAGGGCTTATACATCATTTTAATTATTTAGTGATTGTAAGGTTTCAGAACACAGAGATCATTTTGGATATTAGACTAAAACTTAGAAACACACACATATACATAATTAACTACAGAATGACAATTCTGTTGTTTAAATCCACATAAAATGATAAATGATGAAAAAAAATGTCTCAAGTAAATCGAAAAGGTTTTATAAGGAGACATATTATTTAGACGGAAACATATATAGTATTCTCAAGATATTCTCAAATATTTTCAGCTACATATTTTGGGGAAAATCTAGTCACTCCAAGAGAGAAGATACAAAGCATTACTAAATCCTAAACAATAGACATGACAGAGCCACAATGCAGAAAACTCTCTGTACTAATCAGTAGAAAGCATTCACAACAAAAATGACATAATCCCGTCATCTTTGCCAAAAAAGGGGTCCAACTTCCAAGAATAACACATTTTCATGAGCAAGGGCGGCTTTGGGGCGGTGCAACCAGTGCAGCCACACTGGGCGCTGCCCTGGAGGGGGGCACTGACCTAAAGGGAAAGGGGGCTGCTTTTAGTAATAACTTACGTTTTATAAGCACCTGCTGCAGAGTTTCTTGTGCACCCAGCTTTCATGCAGCAATAAAAAAGTCAAGACAACTCGCAATTAATGCTCCTACTAGAGAGATATCGGAGATTTGTCTAGTGGCAGAGAGTTAATATGCCTGCTGAAAAGAACAGATCTGTATTTTATGTTGATAGCTGAGTAAATTAGAAAAGCCAGCCTTTACCAGCTCTTTAAAACAAATGAAATGTATGTGAGAGAGGGACTACGGAGAAACGAGGAGTACTTTTGCTGGGTGGTAGTGAGGGAAAACGAAAAAGAGGTGTTCATGGGGAGGAGGGCGCCAAAAAGATTGTTGCTCCAGGTGACACTAGCACTAAAGTCGGCCTTGTTTATGACCTATAACTAACCTCTGATAAACCTAAATTAATATAGAGAACTGCACAATTAAAATCTCATTGACAGCAGTTTAACTTAACCACCGCTCAAAAAATCATTGACACAATGTAATTCTTAACAAAATCAGTATAGTCTCTTGCACAGCAATTCAGCCGACAGCATACCTCAGCCCCAGATGTTGAGCAAGACACTTTGTCAGGCCGGATTTGGTGGGGGTTCACTGGCTTAACTTTCTGTAAGGCCCGCTAAAATATTGGAAGTGTGGAGCTCCGGAGCTGTCAGTGGGATGAACCTGAAATCCAGGCTGGGTCGCAGTTGAAGATAGCAGTCTTGACTCTTGAGATCGGGTAGGTCACTCTACGGATCTCTTTCCAAACATTGCACCAAACTTCTGGAACTTCTTCTTGAAGTTCCTCTTGAGGGTTCAACGTGTCCAAAAAACAAATCCAAGGGTCTGGAATTTCCTAGATGGTCCTTGGGATGCCTGGACTTCAATTTCCACAATGCACCTTGCCAAATCCTTAAAAGTTCACTGGGCACACTCCAGGATGGGGACTCTTGGTGGGAATGAGGCAGGTGGGCTCTGTTAACCTGTAATTTGCAGGGAGTCCACTTCTTAGGCTTTCATAGTGAGGCAAAGTCCACATGGTGCTAAGTCTCAGAACCATGAGTGCAGTCCTCTTGGTGCAGGCCAGTGAGCCAACAGGCCAGTCCTTCTTCTTCTTGTCTCTTCAGGCAGCAGATCTGAGGAGCTATGCAACTCTCCCATATTTATCAATGGTTTATGGGCATCGAGCAGGGGGGCTCCCCTGACTAATAGAATGCAGGGTGCCACCCAGGTATATGACCACTTCCTCCAAAGTGTGGCATATTCCGATCACAAAAAAGCCTCATTCTTTCAAAATCCAGCATGGAGAAATTCTCTTCAGAGGAGCTGAATCAGTCTAACCCAACTGTGATACCTTAGAGCCATGGCACATCAGATGAAATTGACAGGAAAGAGGTTTATTCAAGTTTGAGCATCTATGAGTAGAAACGTCCTATGCAAGCAGCACCAGCAGCAACTGAATCTTTGGTGTTCTAGAGCAACTCAAACCAGAAGAGATTCTAGAATGAGGAACTCTTAGACTCAGAATGCATTACATGGAAGAACATGACAAGCAGGTCATTACACACCTTTTCCCTTTACAAAAGAAAAACAAAGGGGAAAAAACACAGTAACATAAGAGTCCAAAAGTACATTAATGCAAAAGAAAATCACTTAATTTTGATGGGATCTTTTGAAAGCGAGAACTCTTAGGCAGTGTAGGCAAGCATTTGGACATTTTTTCTGGAACCACTAACTCGGTTTGAACATTAGTGCACATGGGAGCAATCCTATTTAGGTTCCAAATACGACCATCATTTAATTTCACGGCATTTTGAAAGAGTTTTTTTTACAAATGAGAATGGGAAAATTGTAATCATGTATGGAAACGGATACAGTGAATCATACTGATGTATATATATGTCATCACTACTTTTCCTTGTCCCCCTCCCACACATGAACACCTTATCCCCATCTTCCTTTCTTTCCATGTCACTTTGAGCACTGTACATACCTAAGTATCTTTTGCATTTATGTCCTAATGAGCATATGTAAGGCTCATATTATTAGATGCTTTGAGTTTTACTGCATTTGATATATTTTTGAACAAAAACAAAAGATTCAGGAGTGGATCTGATGATCCCATTTACACTTGTGTTGTGTTTTTTGTGAATACATGCTTAGTTGCTCAAACTGCCCGACCACATGGTATAATACTGTACTCATCCAATTTGGGGTCAACCTTTTGCCATAGTTTGTCTTTGACTTTCTCAATGCTGAAACCCAATATAAACTGGTTGCGGATACGTTCCTCAAGTGCACCTTTGCGCAAAGTGAGTTATTTATACCTCAACAGACTCTTGAGCTTGTTGTACTCTTGCCAAAATGGTAACGCTTTAAGATGGTATTGAATTTGGGGAGAAAATGCTTGTCCAATTTCTTCAAACAAATTTCATATTCATTGAGGCTATCAGATTCAGTGCAATTAAGGTCTAGTAGGTGTTCAAAAACCTCCTGTCCCGCTGAGCCAAGACAGAATAAAAGTAAAACTGACTTCCTTTCAGCACTCCGTGATTCTCTGCACACCATTGCATAATTGAGGAAAACCTTTTTCCACTTTCATCAGCGAATTGATGGCTCAACAGGATTGGATAGGAAAAAAGGGTGTTGGCGTGACATTTTGCATTCTGAAAGAAGAAAATGTAAGATAGAAATATGGTGTGCCAGTCACCGTCAAAAGGTTAAAATTATGAAAGCGCTTTAAGTAGTAGTGTGCTTGTGCTTATCACTGCAGCAGGTCGAGTGAAGGCACATTAGAAATTAGCAAACATGGTGTGCCTGTCACCATAGGAAGGTAAAAATGGTGAAAGTACTTTCAATAGCAGTGTGCTTATCACTGTAGCAGGTGCTTGAGAAAATGGCCAACGTGGTGTGCTTATCACCGTAGAAAAGTAAGGGTAGTGAAAGTACTTTAAGGAGAGTGTGCTTATCACTGCAGTATGTGGATTGAAGGTACCTCGGGAACAAGGTGTGTCTATCACCGCGAGCAGACAAGAAAGTGAAACTGTTAAAAGAGTTAATACGGTATTTTTTGTCACTCAAAAGAGGTAGACAATATAATGAAAGGTCCGAAGGGATAGCTCTCAGGAAGCTGTGCCTATCAGCGAAGATAGGCAAGAGGTATGTGAAGGGTTTAAAAACACAGACAACAGCTGAGCCTGCCAGTGAGGACGCGGTGTGAGAGCATAAGTGACAATGCAAGCTACGCACTAAGGGGAGATGGCAACACTTCGCTGAAATTGACGAGTCACGCACGTAGTGTGAGAAATCGCACTCTAATCTCAGGAAGATGATGCGCTGCCAGTGTCTTAAGTTTCTTAGCGACGAACGGTGGCACGTAACTCTATTGTGAAAGAGCTTCACCCCACGCAGGCGCCTTTGTCAGATGACGGGTGATGAGAGGCTTTTGTGAGGTAGAGGGAGTGTGAGGATTGCGTATGTAGTAATGGTAAGCCTTTATAGTAATTGTACTTATTAAAATGCGTTTTTTGTACAAAAGTTAAACGCAGGGTTGGTCCGGGGCACAAACAGTACCTTTGACGTTCGAATGAGCTGAGATTGGGTCATCGTGTAGATTGTCATGAAGATTGGTGTGTTAGGACGTTTCTTGCTAAGAGAAGTAGATGGCAGTGGGTCATTTTTCTATATCCTCACCAGTGTGATAAAGCAGAGCCGTGGCACATCGGAAGAAGTTGACAGGAAAGATGTTTATTCAAGCTTGAGCTTCTACGAGTAGAAACGTCCTATGCATGCAGAACCAGAAGCAACTGAATCCTGGGTGTTCTAGAGAAACTCAAACTAGAAGAGTCTCTAGAATGAGAAACTCTTAGACTGAGAATGCATTACATGGAAGAGCATGACTCGCAGGTCATTACACCAACCGACTGGTGTGGCTAATTTTCCTAAACATATGGCCGAGATACCCGCCACCCCCTCTCAACACAATCCCCAAGGATGGGAAACCGGAAACAGTTCTGAAGTCTTTGGAAGACGGGAGGGAGTAACCCCCCCGGCCGTATTTATTAAAATATGAAACAAAAATTAAACATTAAATAAACAGTTTCATATTATGTACAATTTCATTACCACATTGCGATGTTTGGCTAACCTTAACAGATTCTCTAATACAAAGGTTCTCCTAGCCGAACTAACATCCTGCAAAACATTTACTTGAAATTTTGAAATTGTACATCCTAACGTTTAAGGGCCAACGGCAAGGTCGTAACCGGTGTCAAGATCCCTAACCCAGAAATATCGCCCTCACTTGTGAGGGGCGGCCCAGAGGCGTACCTCAAGTGCAATTACCAATTTCCCTTGACTTGACGGGGGCCCCAATAAAACTCGACGCCACTTAGAGGTCGTACGAGGACTCGTGTGAGGTATCTAGAAGGTCGCGTAGACCCCCCCTCAAACCCCACACAACTTACCATATCTGCCGTCGCAGACGTCCTGGCCCCGGGAAATTCCCCAGGAGGGGGCTGTAACCCCTCCTACCCAGGAAGGGGCCTTGACCGCCTTTCCTCTTCTTTCGGCGACCCATCCTTAGAAGGGACCGCCTCCCCGTTGAGGGGCCAATGGCCACCTCCCCCGAGCGCTCCCATCCGTGCTGGGTGACGCCCACTCATAGGGATCTTCCAATTAGTGCTCACCGATCATGACCTTACCGCCACAGGCCGGATAGTTGACCGGCTATCCGGACCCCCCACACACTCCTACCTAAAGGTCATGGTGTAACGTTTTTAGCCATGCTAAGAAGTCTCCTATGAGTAACTCATTCCCCACTCGAGACAAATGCACTCCATCCCCCAAATACATACTGTCATCATTAATACACCCATGTGAAATAGCATGCAGTGTCTTGGAACGGAACAACCTACTCACTTTGTTATTAAGCTTCCTAACAGAATGATTTAAAGCAGGAACCGAAATAGCCCCCCGCCACACTTTTCGTGGGATCATATGGGACCACGCAATTGTGCACCCTGGAACTCTCCTCGCTAACCAACTTACAGTGGAAAGCATCGCCTCAAGAAGAAGTCGTCTACCAGTGGTGACCAAATCATTACCCCCAAGATGTACTATCACTACAGACGGCGGTGACCTCGTCCGCCCTAGCAAACCCTCAAAAAATGATTGAAACTGGTCAATACAGAGACCGCCTCTTCCGTAGAAGGACACACTGTACCCGTATTCCCCAGCTACGTGAATCATATCACCTGCCTTGAATACATCTGCGGCACGTCTCACGTATGAGTGGCCCACAACCCACACCTCCTTTTTCACAGCCGGTGATGTCTGACCGCTGGCCTGGTGTAGGGTCGACTGCAAAGTCCGCCCCGCCTCGTAGGCTTGCGCAACTGAAAACCAAACAAAAACAAGAAGCGTGAGTACATTGCTACAGCTTCACAACATGTGCAACCGCACATACCTTTTATAACAATTGGAGGACCAACGCCCCACCCGTTTAACTTGTTCAACATCCAGACCCCTGGCTGTAGCTTCTGTAGCAGCCCCTATCCGAAAGGAGTGGGTCCCAAACTCGCCCGGGTTCAAGCCCGCAGCGGCAATCGACATCGCAAGCACCCGTTGAAACTGAAACTTTGTCAGTGGGGTGGCGTCAGCGTGTCTCAACAAGGTCCCCCCCCATGATGCCACCCTTCGTGCTAAATAATCTTCTAGACACCTTACCGGGCACATGGAGGACCCGGGAATCCTGCGTATGATTACGCAGTCACCCATCCCACTTTGATCGGTCTTGGACCTGACAAATGAGACCGTCATCGTCTCCCCTCTGATCTGGACGTGCTCCTGGCACAATCCTCCTGTCACATCCTGCTTGTTCCTTGCCACTAATTCGCTTACCCGCATAGCCCCATGGAATGCCAGCGTAAAAGCGGCTCGGAATAACACTGTCTCAAACTGAGATGAACACGTAGCAGGGAGTCTGGATAATAACTGGGCCAGCCTATCCAAACCTATCGGGCGCCTCTCATCTACTCTGCGACCCTCAAGGCGTTGCCACCCCCGTAGCGCTTTCTGTACAACGAAAGACGCTGTCGGATCATGGATCCCGTGAGCCCTAGCAACAAAGGAAATGGCAGCCCGATGCCTCTGAGCCGTGGCCACCGATTTCCCGACCCGATTTAAGGACATCAGAAAATACACCACCCACTCTTCCTGGCCCCAAAGCTCCTCCCTATCAGTCCCCAAAAAGGCCAAATAGGACCGGAACGCCCCTTCATATGCCTTCCTCGTCCTGGGTGCTAAACTCTCTCCCACGAGGTTACGAAGTTCGGGGCACCGAGAGACCAGAGAGCTTCGGGAAAGGGTGCCGGCTCCGGGTCCGCTGTGGGAAGGAAACCCCAGAAAGCCTGCATACGAAAACGAGACAGTGCATCAGCCGCCTGGTTCATTACCCCTGGGACATGTCTTGCTCTGAATAGCACATTCAATTGCATACAAAGTAAAACAATTTCCTTGAGCAGTCTCAAAATCCATTTGCATCGTGCTGCCTGACTATTGATACACTCGACCACGGTCATATTGTCAGACCAAAATACCACAGAGTGATCTTTGAACCCTTCGGGCCAAGTTCTCAGGGCCACTAAAATGGGGAAAAGTTCCAGGAAAGCAATGTTACTTGTCAGTCCACTATCATGCCACCATGTCGGCCACTTTTGTGCAGCCCATGTCGTGCCGAATATGGCACCGAAACCTATGCTCCCTGCCGAATCTGTCCACAGCCCCAGCTCCTCAGAGGACACGGCTGGTTTGCTCCAGACGACTCGACCATTGAAATCCGCCAGAAATGCCAACCATATGCGCATGTCCTGGCGGACCTCTGCCGAGAGCCTTGTGCGATGATGGCACTCCTTCAGGCCGACCATGGCTTGAGCGATCGAACGGGAAAAGGGGCGGGCCATTGGTATGACCCTCAGGGCAAAATTCAACTGGCCAACTAACTGCTGTAATTGATGCAGCTTAACCTTAGGTCCCCTTATACACATCTGCAGGGATGTCCTGAACTTTGACACTTTGTCAGCTGGTAAACGAAAACAACCTTCTGCGGAGTCTAACTCAATCCCCAGAAACTCGAGGCAAGTGGAAGGCCCCACAGTCTTACCTGGTGCCAATGGCACGCCAAACTGATTCATCAAGACACAAAACTGTGCCAAAGCCTGCCCACATTCCGGGTCCCCGGCTGCCCCCAGGAACAGAAAATCATCAAGGTAATGCATCACATTTTGGAAACCCGTCTTCCTTGTGAAGACCCATTGTAGAAAACTACTGAATTTTTCGAAATAGGCACAAGATATAGAGCACCCCATCGGCATACACCTATCCATGTAATAATGACCCTGAAACATGAAACCCAAGAGACGCTGATCGTCTGGATGTACCGGGAGCAACCGGAACGCTGACTCGATATCCGATTTTGCCATCAGCGCCCCGGGCCCCAGGCGATTCAAAATGGCTACGGCCTCATCGAAGGATGCGTACCGCACCGAGCACACTTCCGGGTCTATCGCTCCGTTTACGGAAAGACCACGTGGGGCTGATAAATTATGTATCAGCCGAAACTCACCCGGGTACTTCTTTGGGACCACACCTAAAGGGGAACAAACAAAATTAGGAACCGGTGGTACACTAAACGGACCGGTGACTCGACCTCGAGTAACCTCCTTCCTGATCTTATCCCGTACCACCGTCGTGTGCTGAAAGACCGATAGCTGATTTTTACATTTCGTTGCACCTTGAAAGTCCCCCACTGGGATGCGGAAACCATAAGAAAACCCGTTCCGCAACACCCCAGCAGAAGCACGATCCGGGTATTCACTGAGCCAAGGAATCATTGCCAAGGTATCAATCGGGGTAGGTAAAGGCGCCCCTCGGACTATGTTAGACCTGTTTGGCGCCTCCTCTACCCCCGTTATCACCCGTTTTGGCTCTGCACGTGGACTCAGGATGGGATGATTGCCCACACCCACTACATTCGTGTCTAAATTTGCACGATCCCTGGGGCCTAGTACATTTACCCCTGTTGAAGTTCCAACAAACCCCCCTTTTCCCTGTGTTACCGGCAGGCTTCGAGTAATTGTCTGTACCCGCACCTGACCGAAAGGGCGTCCCCGCATACTGGCGGGAAGATTCGCCAACGATACTCCCTACTAATGGCAATTTTAACATACCAGTCTCCTTCATTTTGGACCATGACACTGAATCATAACAATCCCATGTTAAGTTTTTATCATGTTCTTTAGCTTTTCTAAACAGGTTATCATAGCAGAACCAATGATTACCCTCGTGTGATACCGAGTACCCCATGATTCGTGACTGATAAATCGGCAATTCGGGTAACAGATCGGGCCTTCGCTCCCCCAAGATCGATGTAAAAACCCCCCACGCTTGGCCCCAATTGCCAATGTTTTCATTTACCTTAAAGGCGGCCATTTTTGCGCGCCAAACACTCGGATGCATGAGCTCCTTCTGGCCCTTGACATGCTCCATCTCATAGTGATCAGTAAGCAACGAGAATATGTTTACGTATTCCCCTGCCCATATCTTTTCCTTAATAGCCAAAGGAACATGCTGACCCAATTTTTCCCTACGAGAGGGTGCCGACTCATCCCTCGCAATCGGCAATGGCCGCTTACCTGCACCGGACGTTGTCTCTGCTACCGAACCCGTCCCCTGTGGCTTCTCTACTGCTGCAGCCGGCGTGGACACCTTCGCTGCTTCCCGTGACTCACGCAGTTGCCTCATTAGCTCCTGCGCGTCGACAGCCGTGGCGCCCTCGCTACCTTTTCCCAACCACGCTGCCAATTGTGCTGCCAGCTCGGGCGGCATATCTTCCTCGGACACGGGGGTGACCACAACGGGAATCGGATTCCCTTCCTTCGGCACGGGAGTTGGTGCCTCGAGCGGGGCACTGGGACCCGGGATATCTTCTCCCGCTGCTCCCCTCCTAGGCCTCTTGTTTTTCCCTCCCGGGGCTGATCCCCCCAAAGGACGTTTTGGTCCCCCTTCCTCGTTCTTATCCATTCGCCTCTTTAGTTCGGTCATCTCCTTCATGAGAACGCGCAGCATCTGTTCAGTAGTCATGCGCTTTCCCGCCTTCTTCGGCATTCTCCAACAGAGTATCTGCAAAACAAACAAGAACGATTACAACGCTCAAAATTGGCTCTTCGTTCCGTCTCGAGCTCACGTGCAGCGAGGAGGTGCAGCTTCAGAGCACAGGAACAAGAGGATGCCTTCGGATCTTGCTTCTCCTTTTATCCGTCTTCAGGGCGGGCGTAAACCCGCCCCTGCCTGCCCCTAGGGCGTGGCCAGCCGCGTCAGTGTCTAGGCCAACCCACTCTAGGGCGGGAAAAGGCGCACCCCGGCTACGCCGCTTCGGGCATACCAGCCGAGACTCGCCTCCCGCCCAAGATGGCTTCCCGGGGGGATCGTGGTACTCTGCCATACGTTCGGGGGGACCGAGTGGTCGCCCCTTTCCACTCCCTTTCCAACCCTCTCCCTAATCTAGTTTCATAGGCTCCTGTGTGGCTGAAGAAGCAGGATGTGGGTGTGGGCCTATGCTATTGTAAAGTAACATTCTCTCTTTGGAGACTAGTCTGTTACCCCTCATCCCCTTCTTCCCATCTGTTCTGCAGCATGTATTTCTCTGCCCAGAGGAAACCTACTGTGTTCACTGACAAGACACTTCTCACCTAATCAGGCAGCACTGGCACAGCCTTGGAGAACATCTTTCCTGAAATGGTTATTACAAATTCAACAGTGGCAAGTTGATGGATTTATCTAATCTAATAATTTGATATCTTTAAGTATATTTTTACATGGCTCCAAACAATATTTATACTTCAATAAATGATTGCAATGTTAGCCTATGGAGAGATTCACTTCAGAGGGAAAAAAACAAAATTGGCAGTTATTCCTTCACCAGGGCTTATAAAACATCCTTTATAATGTCCCTGCTTATAGCTACAAGGCACCCTACCCATGGGGCACCAAGAGGAGACCTTAGAGGTCACATATATTGAAATAGGGTAGATTAATACTTTGGAAATACCTTTAAATGCAAAGTCGAATTTGCATAATATTGCAATTAAAGAGCAGCCTGCTAGGTAAGGATGGCCTTTAAAATGACAGCAGGCACCGCAGTAGTACACTCTCTGGGGCAGGAAATCTATTGAGTCTCTAAACCTCCCTGCCATATTATATACTGAGGACTTTCTTTATTTTCGTGTCTACATAAATTGAGTTGACTGATTCAAGCCAATGACGCCAGCTTAAGCTCCTTCGAATCCATGTTCCCCACACCTTGTGAGGCTATCACCCACACATGCAACTCCCCTCAACACAACCTCCCACACAGAAATCATCCTGCAAGAAGTCAAACTCATGAGTCTCTCCTGAATTTACAACTCTACCACCCAGCACATTTTCTCACCACGTCCCCTCTCACACTGAGCCGGATACCAACATCCCACTCAACCACATTAGAAACCCTCACACCCAGAATGCTGACCACCCAGTTAAAAGAAACTTAGCTATCAGAACTGATCCGAGCAACAATGCCAGTCCATCTCTCCATCCTCACAATTCTGGTGTTAACCCTTCTCCAACCAACCACCACTCTACCCCGTCCCCCCATGCCCTGAGAGAAGACGACCTAATAGCACCCATGCAAGACAGGCACAACTTATCATCTCCCCTCACCAAACTGGTGACTGATTCAGTACTATGTCCACACAACTCGCTCTCTGCAACAGACCAAAGAAGGGAAGTTATGCGCACACTCTCTGTTCTTCGACTCTCTGTCTTGCTCCCCGAGAATCTCGAGCACCACACACCTAACAATTGCAGCTGAACACCTCCATACCCTCCTCTCTTCAACAAATACCTATGCTAGACCTAAATGAGAGACTAAGGGCCTCATTACGATGTCAGTCGGAAAGGCTCAGAATTGCATTCGGTTTGTCCGAATCCGACTCTGAACCAGCGTTTCCGACCAACTCTGAAACATTTCTGAACAAACGATTACGAAGTTCTTGGTTGGAAAGGAAACAGTTCAGTCATTCTGATTCGGTTCTGACTGGCATTCAGAGACTCCAAGTTGGTTGGAGCCGACTCATAGAGCTCTAAAGGCTGTGTTTCTGACCGAGCGATTACGATGTCGGATTCGGACAGCTGCTCCTCAAAATTTACCCTGACTATGCTCATTGCTCACTCCTCTCGCTCTCCTGCAACACTAGATGACATCCCACAGCCACCTAAAACAAAGCCAAATAGCTGGATTGCCACTCCTCTCAACAAACGAGCTCATAAACGAAAACAATCAGGCCTCAGTATGTCCCTCACATGACACCAACCAGAAAAAAGAACCCACCTCCAAGATTCAGATAATAACGGGTATTGGGAGAAACATTATACCACCTAGAAAAACGGTCAGACCACCAACACACCACACAAATATCCCCAGGGGCGCAACTACTCTAAAAATTTCCACTGCTTGCTTATAAACTGTAGATCCATGCAACTAAACTGTTCGAAGACATCCTCAATCATGACTTTGATATTGCATTCATCATAGAAAATTGCCCTAATGAATCATCTTACCTGATACTTGACCTGCTAGTACCTTCTGGGTTCTCAATCATCAAGAAAGACAGAAAGGATCAACAAGGATTTGGCTAGCCATAATCCACAAGAATACCATTACATTGGTGGAAACAGTCAACTCAACATACAACACTTTTGATTATCTTAGCAATATTATAATGAAGAAGAACAATAAAACAAACAGTTGTCCCCACTTCTAGCACCCTCCCGGCAACACTCTCTCCTTCAATGAACACCTATCAGACCTGATAACTCACTATCCAATGCTAATAACATAGGGGCATATTACCAAGCAATAGCGATAATTATTGCTATTGCTTGGTTAGCGTGAAAAAATTATCGCCGAGCTGCGGCGATTTGTATCGCAGATAAACCTTGGTATCACCAAGAATTATCGCAAATGCGATAAAAATCGGCCGCAATGCATGAATATCGCTGAAAAGTCAGCAATATTCATGCATTAGCGAGCTAATGCTCTTAGCCATGTTATCCACCTCCCATTGGATAACATGGCTAAGAACTGCTCAGGGGAGGTGTTAGCTTTTAGAGATATTCACGCTTAGCGCGAATATCTCCAAAAGTTGGTAATAGGAGATAGCGATGTTAGCGACTGTTTCCAGTTGCTAACATCTTGGCATGCCCACTTTGCATGTCATTAGTGATAAATGTCACTGACATGCAAAGTGAAAAAGGGGGTCTGTCAAGGCTGTGTACTGGCACCCACACTCTTTTCGTTATTTATAAATGGGGTTGTCCAGTGCCCCAACTCTAGGAGGTGACAAAGCGGTCACCTTGCTGTTGGCAGACAATACCCTGCTAGTCTCTAAGACTCCCAGAGGGCTACAACTGCTTCTATACCACTTTAAGGCCTTCTGTGACTCTCAGGGCCAGGAGGCTAACACCTCTAAGATAACGCTCTTAATGTTGAACCCACACAAGTGAAATAAAGGGAAGCTTACACTGGTGAGTCCCAGGCTCTCCACACATCTGGAGTCAAGCTATCCAGGCTGATGAAGGCTGATAGCCAGAAACCGGTCCTTGGATGCTTGATTCCGGTCTGGGAAAGACATGGCTTGGTAGTTCGGACTGGACTGTTCCCGTGAGGCACAGGGTCAGAGCTGATTTGCATATAGCCAGTGTCTAACCCAGGGTGGTGTGGAGTGCAAAAAAACGATGGATTTAGGCCCAGATCCTTGTACTGGGGTGAATGTATGACATTGTTCTAAATTCTGTCCATCAACTGTGTTTTTTGCAATTTTCACCCCGAGTGTGCTGGGTATACTCAGACGTGAGTCCCAGGCTCTCCACACCACTGGAGTCAAGCTATCCAGGCTGATGAAGGCTGATAGCCAGAAACCGGTCCTTGGATGCTTGATTCCGGTCTGGAAAAGACATGGCTTGGTAGTTCGGACTGGATTGTTCCCGTGAGGCACAGGGTCAGAGCTGATTTGCATATAGCCAGTGTCTAACCCAGGGTGGTGTGGAGTGCAAAAAAACGATGGATTTAGGCCCAGATCCTTGTACTGGGGTGAATGTATGACATTGTTCTACATTCTGTCCATCAACTGTGTTTTTTGCAATTTTCACCCCGAGTGTGCTGGGTATACTCAGACGTGAGTCCCAGGCTCTCCACACCACTGGAGTCAAGCTATCCAGGCTGATGAAGGCTGATAGCCAGAAACCGGTCCTTGGATGCTTGATTCCGGACTGGGAAAGACATGGCTTGGTAGTTCGGACTGGACTGTTCCCGTGAGGCACAGGGTCAGAGCTGATTTGCATATAGCCAGTGTCTAACCCAGGGTGGTGTGGAGTGCAAAAAAACGATGGATTTAGGCCCAGATCCTTGTACTGGGGTGAATGTATGACATTGTTCTACATTCTGTCCATCAACTGTGTTTTTTGCAATTTTCACCCCGAGTGTGCTGGGTATACTCAGACGTGAGTCCCAGGCTCTCCACACCACTGGAGTCAAGCTATCCAGGCTGATAGCCAGAAACCGGTCCTTGGATGCTTGATTCCGGTCTGGGAAAGACATGGCTTGGTAGTTTGGACTGGACTGTTCCCGTGAGGCACAGGGTCAGAGCTGATTTGTATGTAGCCAGTGTCTAACCCAGGGTGGTGTGGAGTGCAAACAAATGATGGATTTAGGCCCAGATCCTTGTACTGGGGTGAATGTATGACATTGTTCTACATTCTGTCCATCAACTGTGTTTTTTGCAATTTTCACCCCGAGTGTGCTGGGTATACTCAGACGTGAGTCCCAGGCTCCCCACACCACTGGAGTCAAGCTATCCAGGCTGATGAAGGCTGATAGCCAGAAACCGGTCCTTGGATGCTTGATTCCGGTCTGGGAAAGACATGGCTTGGTAGTTCGGACTGGACTGTTCCCGTGAGGCACAGGGTCAGAGCTGATTTGCATATAGCCAGTGTCTAACCCAGGGTGGTGTGGAGTGCAAAAAAACGATGGATTTAGGCCCAGATCCTTGTACTGGGGTGAATGTATGACATTGTTCTACATTCTGTCCATCAACTGTTTTTTTTGCAATTTTCACCCGAGTGTGCTGGGTATACTCAGACGTGAGTCCCAGGCTCTCCACACCACTGGAGTCAAGCTATCCAGGCTGATGAAGGCTGATAGCCAGGAACCGGTCCTTGGATGGTTGATTCCGGTCTTGGAAAGACATGGCTTGGTAGTTCGGACTGGACTGTTCCCGTGAGGCACAGGGTCAGAGCTGATTTGCATATAGCCAGTGTCTAACCCAGGGTGGTGTGGAGTGCAAAAAAACGATGGATTTAGGCCCAGATCCTTGTACTGGGGTGAATGTATGACATTGTTCTACATTCTGTCCATCAACTGTTTTTTTTGCAATTTTCACCCGAGTGTGCTGGGTATACTCAGACGTGAGTCCCAGGCTCTCCACACCACTGGAGTCAAGCTATCCAGGCTGATGAAGGCTGATAGCCAGGAATAGGTCCTTGGATGGTTGATTCCGGTCTGGGAAAGACATGGCTTGGTAGTTCGGACTGGACTGTTCCCGTGAGGCACAGGGTCAGAGCTGATTTGCATATAGCCAGTGTCTAACCCAGGGTGGTGTGGAGTGCAAAAAAACGATGGATTTAGGCCCAGATCCTTGTACTGGGGTGAATGTATGACATTGTTCTACATTCTGTCCATCAACTGTTTTTTTTGCAATTTTCACCCGAGTGTGCTGGGTATACTCAGACGTGAGTCCCAGGCTCTCCACACCACTGGAGTCAAGCTATCCAGGCTGATGAAGGCTGATAGCCAGGAACCGGTCCTTGGATGGTTGATTCCGGTCTTGGAAAGACATGGCTTGGTAGTTCGGACTGGACTGTTCCCGTGAGGCACAGGGTCAGAGCTGATTTGCATATAGCCAGTGTCTAACCCAGGGTGGTGTGGAGTGCAAAAAAACGATGGATTTAGGCCCAGATCCTTGTACTGGGGTGAATGTATGACATTGTTCTACATTCTGTCCATCAACTGTTTTTTTTGCAATTTTCACCCGAGTGTGCTGGGTATACTCAGACGTGAGTCCCAGGCTCTCCACACCACTGGAGTCAAGCTATCCAGGCTGATGAAGGCTGATAGCCAGGAATAGGTCCTTGGATGGTTGATTCCGGTCTGGGAAAGACATGGCTTGGTAGTTCGGACTGGACTGTTCCCGTGAGGCACAGGGTCAGAGCTGATTTGCATATAGCCAGTGTCTAACCCAGGGTGGTGTGGAGTGCAAAAAAACGATGGATTTAGGCCCAGATCCTTGTACTGGGGTGAATGTATGACATTGTTCTACATTCTGTCCATCAACTGTGTTTTATGCAATTTTCACCCGAGGGTGCTGGGTATACTCAGACGTGAGTCCCAGGCTCTCCACACCACTGGAGTCAAGCTATCCAGGTTGATGAAGGCTGATAGCCAGAAACCGGTCCTTGGATGCTTGATTCCGGTCTAGGAAAGACATGGCTTGGTAGTTCGGACTGGCCTATCCCGTGAGGCACAGGGTCAGAGCTGATTTGCATATAGCCAGTGTCTAACCCAGGGTGGTGTGGAGTGCAAAAAAACGATGGATTTAGGCCCAGATCCTTGTACTGGGTTGAATGTATGACATTGTTCTACATTCTGTCCATCAACTGTGTTTTTTGCAATTTTCACCCCGAGTGTGCTGGGTATACTCAGACGTGAGTCCCAGGCTCTCCACACCACTGGAGTCAAGCTATCCAGGCTGATGAAGGCTGATAGCCAGAAACCGGTCCTTGGATGCTTGATTCCGGTCTGGGAAAGACATGGCTTGGTGGTTGGGACTGGACTGTTCCCGTGAGGCACAGGGTCAGAGCTGATTTGCATATAGCCAGTGTCTAACCCAGGGTGGTGTGGAGTGCAAAAAAACGATGGATTTAGGCCCAGATCCTTGTACTGGGGTGAATGTATGACATTGTTCTACATTCTGTCCATCAACTGTGTTTTTTGCAATTTTCACCCCGAGTGTGCTGGGTATACTCAGACGTGAGTCCCAGGCTCTCCACACCACTGGAGTCAAGCTATCCAGGCTGATGAAGGCTGATAGCCAGAAACCGGTCCTTGGATGCTTGATTCCGGTCTGGGAAAGACATGGCTTGGTAGTTGGGACTGGACTGTTCCCGTGAGGCACAGGGTCAGAGCTGATTTGCATATAGCCAGTGTCTAACCCAGAGTGGTGTGGAGTGCAAAAAAACGATGGATTTAGGCCCAGATCCTTGTACTGGGGTGAATGTATGACATTGTTCTACATTCTGTCCATCAACTGTGTTTTTTGCAATTTTCACCCCGAGTGTGCTGGGTATACTCAGACGTGAGTCCCAGGCTCTCCACACCACTGGAGTCAAGCTATCCAGGCTAATGAAGGCTGATAGCCAGAAACCGGTCCTTGGATGCTTGATTCCGGTCTGGGAAAGACATGGCTTGGTAGTTCGGACTGGACTGTTCCCGTGAGGCACAGGGTCAGAGCTGATTTGCATATAGCCATTGTCTAACCCAGGGTGGTGTGGAGTGCAAAAAAACGATGGATTTAGGCCCAGATCCTTGTACTGGGGTGAATGTATGACATTGTTCTACATTCTGTCCATCAACTGTGTTTTTTGCAATTTTCACCCCGAGTGTGCTGGGTATACTCAGACGTGAGTCCCAGGCTCTCCACACCACTAGAGTCAAGCTATCCAGGCTGATGAAGGCTGATAGCCAGAAACCGGTCCTTGGATGCTTGATTCCGGTCTGGGAAAGACATGGCTTGGTAGTTCGGACTGGACTGTTCCCGTGATGCACAGGGTCAGAGCTGATTTGCATATAGCCAGTGTCTAACCCAGGGTGGTGTGGAGTGCAAAAAAACGATGGATTTAGGCCCAGATCCTTGTACTGGGGTGAATGTATGACATTGTTCTACATTGAGTCCATCAACTGTGTTTTTTGCAATTTTCACCCCGAGTGTGCTGGGTTTTCTCAGACATGAGTCCCAGGCTCTCCACACCACTGGAGTCAAGCTATCCAGGCTGATGAAGGCTGATAGCCAGAAACCGGTCCTTGGATGCTTGATTCCGGTCTGGGAAAGACATGGCTTGGTAGTTGGGACTGGACTGTTCCCGTGATGCACAGGGTCAGAGCTGATTTGCATATAGCCAGTGTCTAACCCAGGGTGGTGTGGAGTGCAAAAAAACGATGGATTTAGGCCCAGATCCTTGTACTGGGGTGAATGTATGACATTGTTCTACATTGTGTCCATCAACTGTGTTTTTTGCAATTTTCACCCCGAGTGTGCTGGGTTTTTTCAGACATGAGTCCCAGGCTCTCCACACCACTGGAGTCAAGCTATCCAGGCTGATGAAGGCTGATAGCCAGAAACCGGTCCTTGGATGCTTGATTCCGGTCTGGGAAAGACATGGCTTGGTAGTTGGGACTGGACTGTTCCCGTGAGGCACAGGGTCAGAGCTGATTTGCATATAGCCAGTGTCTAACCCAGAGTGGTGTGGAGTGCAAAAAAACGATGGATTTAGGCCCAGATCCTTGTACTGGGGTGAATGTATGACATTGTTCTACATTCTGTCCATCAACTGTGTTTTTTGCAATTTTCACCCCGAGTGTGCTGGGTATACTCAGACGTGAGTCCCAGGCTCTCCACACCACTGGAGTCAAGCTATCCAGGCTAATGAAGGCTGATAGCCAGAAACCGGTCCTTGGATGCTTGATTCCGGTCTGGGAAAGACATGGCTTGGTAGTTTGGACTGGACTGTTCCTGTGAGGCACAGGGTCAGAGCTGATTTGCATATAGCCATTGTCTAACCCAGGGTGGTGTGGAGTGCAAAAAAACGATGGATTTAGGCCCAGATCCTTGTACTGGGGTGAATGTATGACATTGTTCTACATTCTGTCCATCAACTGTGTTTTTTGCAATTTTCACCCCGAGTGTGCTGGGTATACTCAGACGTGAGTCCCAGGCTCTCCACACCACTAGAGTCAAGCTATCCAGGCTGATGAAGGCTGATAGCCAGAAACCGGTCCTTGGATGCTTGATTCCGGTCTGGGAAAGACATGGCTTGGTAGTTCGGACTGGACTGTTCCCGTGATGCACAGGGTCAGAGCTGATTTGCATATAGCCAGTGTCTAACCCAGGGTGGTGTGGAGTGCAAAAAAACGATGGATTTAGGCCCAGATCCTTGTACTGGGGTGAATGTATGACATTGTTCTACATTGTGTCCATCAACTGTGTTTTTTGCAATTTTCACCCCGAGTGTGCTGGGTTTTCTCAGACATGAGTCCCAGGCTCTCCACACCACTGGAGTCAAGCTATCCAGGCTGATGAAGGCTGATAGCCAGAAACCGGTCCTTGGATGCTTGATTCCAGTCTGGGAAAGACATGGCTTGGTAGTTGGGACTGGACTGTTCCCGTGAGGCACAGGGTCAGAGCTGATTTGCATATAGCCAGTGTCTAACCCAGGGTGGTGTGGAGTGCAAAAAAACGATGGATTTAGGCCCAGATCCTTGTACTGGGGTGAATGTATGACATTGTTCTACATTCTGTCCATCAACTGTGTTTTTTGCAATTTTCACCCCGAGTGTGCTGGGTATACTCAGACGTGAGTCCCAGGCTCTCCACACCACTGGAGTCAAGCTATCCAGGCTGATGAAGGCTGATAGCCAGAAACCGGTCCTTGGATGCTTGATTCCGGTCTGGGAAAGACATGGCTTGGTAGTTCGGACTGGACTGTTCCCGTGAGGCACAGGGTCAGAGCTGATTTGCATATAGCCAGTGTCTAACCCAGGGTGGTGTGGAGTGCAAAAAAACGATGGATTTAGGCCCAGATCCTTGTACTGGGGTGAATGTATGACATTGTTCTACATTCTGTCCATCAACTGTGTTTTTTGCAATTTTCACCCCAAGTGTGCTGGGTATACTCAGACGTGAGTCCCAGGCTCTCCACACCACTGGAGTCAAGCTATCCAGGCTGATGAAGGCTGATAGCCAGAAACCGGTCCTTGGATGCTTGATTCCGGTCTGGGAAAGACATGGCTTGGTAGTTCGGACTGGACTGTTCCCGTGAGGCACAGGGTCAGAGCTGATTTGCATATAGCCAGTATCTAACCCAGGGTGGTGTGGAGTGCAAAAAAACGATGGATTTAGGCCCAGATCCTTGTACTGGGGTGAATGTATGACATTGTTCTACATTCTGTCCATCAACTGTGTTTTTTGCAACTGTTATCAAAATGGTAACTTGTTATTTGCAGCCAAAATGTATCCTCACGTGGACTGTACAAACATATGGCTGTGATTTGCATTTTAGTATTTCATATCAAGCATGCTTAGTACATAACTCTATTTCTTATGAAAGAAATGCGTTTGTTTAGCATCCCAATCTTTTTCTCCTATGTGATAGTATATTGCTAATATCTGCTCCCATTCATGGACATGTACATGATAAAACCGAGAGAAAATTTGATTTTCTGAATCATAAATTGAACCAAGAAAAAAGTGACAAGAACTGCCCTGTGTTTTTTCGAGTTTGCAACTATTTTCTAACATAACCATAGGTGAAACCTTGTGCTTCCGAGTGCAGGCTTTTGGAAAGATTTATAACCAGTTTCCTGATAATCAAACTCTTGATGTTTACTGAAGCTTCTTCATGAAGTTAGAATCAAGGAAATGTAGGTTTTCCCTACGACAGAAAATAAGACAAGGTTGGGGAAATTACTCTGAATATTGTACCTGTCTTTCTCAGAGCCATGTAAACATTCAGGGGCAGATTTACAAGAAACTGACGCATCTGTAGAGATACGACAGTTTCCCTGCGCCAGCCTGCGATACCCTTACGTCACCATGGATGCGCCATATTTACAAATTCGGACGCATCTGTTGGACCAAAAGTCACGCATTGTTGGAGTCATGTGGCAAGCACGACTCAACTCCAGCAATCCATGATGAGGCCTATACTTTTTGAACTGTATCACTCCTTATGCCTGCTTCAAGCAGGCGTAAGATTTTGAAGAAGTGGCTTCCTCGAACTGGCTCAGTGAAAATCTTGTAGATTTCACTGCATCACTTCCATGAGACTTTCCTTCGTGGGAATGCCCGCCCTGCATACATTATTCCTGACGCAGGTATAATGTGACGCACAGCTTTACAAAGTGGCACATCTCTCTTGATGTGTCACTTAGTAAATTGGCTGTATTGTTTACGCCGCCGCAGTGTCACAAAAGTGATGCAGCGGCGGTGCAAAAGTGGCGCAAGGGTCTTGTAAATCTGCCTCTCAGTTTGATCTCTTAGTGGTCACTGAACGTTTTGTGGTAGTTTCATAGTCAGAGACAATCCAAAAAATATAAGTAGAAACATCTGCTAAGTGATAACAAGAATTCTATAGAGCGTGTTTGTGACTCCAAAATTATAGTAGTTGAAGAGAGTTCGGGAGAAAGATCGCTGCAGTAGTCAGCTTTCTCTCATACATTAACAATAGTCCCTTTTGCAAAATTAAAATGTCCATTGTTGGTTCAAGCTTCACAATGAAGTGGTTCAGGCAACGCACATGGAGATGTTGAATGCAGAAGCAATAATTTGGACACAATAACCATCTTTATATAACTAATTGACAATGTAGGAAATTAACATATTTGTGCTTTGATCTAATAATTAAAACATACTTTCAAAGTGACTTTGGAAATCCTCTCTTTTCTCTCTTTAAAATATTTACCACAATTTGTCCTTTCATCATCTGCCATCTCCTGTGAAGTAGTAGTAACTTTTGCTTACTCTCACACTTTCACTAGCAGATATGTCTGCATTGTACACTTGTAATTTAAGGATGCTTATAAGTGTGGAAAATGCATATAAGCATTTCTGCAAATACTGATTAATTTACACCTGAATGGAGGGAGGACAGGGGCAACTCATTTGTATGGTATTTTTCTAACTATTTTACTGGTACATAACAAAAATGGAAGAGCTTGTGGGTAGGAGCCCATGAGAGTCATTTAAGAGACACAAGATTGCTCATGTCATTAAAATGTGAATAACTAACACCCTCAGCACTTCTCAGGCAGCTATTGTATAATGTAACTATTGAACAACCATTCATAAGGCTGGGAATGTTCTTTGTATACCAGGGACAAAGTTAGGAACCAATGTTTCCCTGAACATATCAAAATTGGTGCCAAGTTGGTGATAATTTCTGTTTCCAGTTCAGGTTCTTCAAATATTACGTTGGTGTTTTCAGGACATTGCTGGAAGTCCGGACTGAAGATTGCCTCTTGCACATAAACAAAGAGGTGGATGACAGGCCACCATATGCCCCCTGGAGTATCAATGAAACACAAAAATTAGCATGGCAGGGCAAGTAATGAAAAGAGAAAGGTAGAAGATATGTTGTTTTGTAATCTCACAGAAACAATCAGGAATGCAGAGTTTGGACATTACATGACTTCTGCCTTGCTTCCAAGGAAAGTTATTCTTTATGGAAGAGGACACCTCACAAACATAATAGTGTCATGCTTCATCAGCATCCTCTCACCACCCTGGTAGGTCAGTGCCACCTCATTGGACTCCAACTCCGCAAAGACTTAAAGAAAGGAGAGTTCTCAGTTAAAAACTACAGGACAAGGCAGGATCCAGACTTGCTAAAAATACCTTGGCTTTGCTCGCCAATTCACCTTTATTGGTGAGTACTCCAGGTAGATCTAAAAACAAAAACAAGCGGGTATACAGATGATTATGGCTCAGACCAGTCGCTTACAGGCCTGTAACAAGGAAAATTTGGTTGGGAGAACCTGGCCCCTGTAATGACAATATCATGAGAAGGTTCAGGCCAGGTTATATTGCCTTAAAGTTTTAGAAAAAACATCTGGTTTATTAATGTGATTTCAAAGCAGATGACGCATTTTTATTTACATTTTGTTGTTATAGTAGACACTTCCCTGAGGATCTGTGGTGACAATGTGCAACAAATTATGTATTTTAAAGCATGTTATGTAAACATTAAGATCATTTATATTTCAATATCACAGGGTGAGACAAGATGGTCAGGTTTTCCACTAGAGTTTTTGGAAACATGAATGAGCTGTAGTTTTCATTTGACATTTGTAAGGTTAGCAGCCCCGCTCAAAATGGTTTAAGGCGACTTTGCAAATGCCACCCTAGGAGTTTAGTCTAAGGTTGTCACAGATGAAACATCTCACAGCTTAGTGGAACATGTGCCATAGCCAACACTGGATATGATTAAATGCAACTGTAAAGGAGATTTGGGAACTTTCCTCGAAAGCAAAATTGTAAATGAATAGCATATTGTCAGTAACATTATGGAACCACAGACAAAATAATAACAGGTTATAGGTGGTTTGTTATCTCCAAGGAGTGTCAGAAATGCCCCTAAATAACAATTACCACCTACGAGAAAAGATATGTCAAAATATAGGTCAAATATTAAATTTTAGAGATTCCATGTCATTATTATAGGGAGTGAACATGCATAAACTTTCTAAACATGTTTGGGTCTGCTTCACATCAGTGCCAGATTCCTAATGTACCAAAACATCTGTGGCAGTTCTTTACTAACCATATATTTCCAATTTTCTGTTAGTTCTGCGCGGAGTTCATTTGGGAAATTTTATTCAGATTTAAAAAATATCAACTGTTGCACTCCCCAACTGGAGGGAACACCCACTTTCAATTCCATAGCTGTATTCTACCTTGACACTACCATACTAAGAAAGTCTGTGATACAACCAGGAATTTGTGTTGAAAATCATACAAAACAGAAAATGAATAGCACACTAGATCTGTAAATTATACATATACAAATGAAGTTGTACGAAAACAATGAATTACAGGAATATATAAAAAAATATTTATTTTATTTAAAGTTGTATAATTCCTTGATTTTGCAGTTCCAAATTCAAATTCAAAATGTTGTAAATATCTGGTATACCCAGTTTAAACATACTCCCATTATCACCTGTAGAAGGATGAAAGTCTGAGTTGGCTTTGTCAGGAATTCAAATCAATGACCTATATGTTGCGGCATACCAAGAGGTTTCAATAATACCTGTTTACAGAAAGGGCAATAAAGACATGAGACTGGCTGCAATAGGGGTATGTTCTAATCTGCTAACAGGTAGGATGAATGGGGAAAAAATCTAGGTACTGACTGTCATACTACATATTTCCTCAGTGGCGATGGTTAACCTGTGCAGTACAACACAGATGCATCCTTAGATAACACTTCTAGACTTGCATAAAGGAAATTAGTGTGATGCAGATATATTCACACATTGCTGAATATCTAGACTCATGGAACCTATTCATAATCAAACTTTAGCAACGCACCCTCACACTGCCTTTCATGTGACTGAGGCTTTTACATCCATGGCTCACAAACTGCAAGATGAGCAATAGTAAGTGGTGCTTTCATGGGTGACCCAGCTCTTAAAATCTTGGTTTAATGAATAGAAACAACTTAAAAGAGTTCCATGAACAAACGCATGCATTAACTGAATCAAGGCAGACATATACAGATGACCTAGAAACCAAAAGATAATTCAACTCAGTTAAAAGGAAATGTTCAAAAAGCTGCTGAATGCCAAGCAGTGCGTTAACATATAAGGCACTCAAAAGTCTCCAAATATGTAGGAAGGTATGAATTTGCTCAACCCAAGAAGGATTTACAGGATAGAGTGTTATCATGGAACTACTCCTCTTTACTTTCCTCTATAACATATAATAATGCTTAAATAAAAAAAAACTATCAAAACTTTGACAGTGCTGTACATCAAAAAATATTTCAAAGAACAAGGGTCCTAAGGATTTCAATATAGCAATAGAATAATAATATAGACTTCAATCAGTACTATATGATTTCAGCGCCCAGCCGGACGTGAGTTTATTTAAGGAATGGTATAAAGTCTTGTTGATCCAAGAAGGACCAAAGTCAGTGGTGAGATAGGGTACAGTCCTGTACCTATCCCAAAAGGTTAGAAAAAACAGAACAAGGCATAGGATAGAAGAAGGAAGGAGGTTTTTCAGGCAGGAAACAATTTTTGAGCCAAGGGGTGACTTGCAAATACAATAGAAAATTTTCTCAACAAATTCACCCTACAGTGTAAACAATTACAAGTATACATATTATATCATATGTTACACTGCATAGCGCGTCGACGTTTCAATCCCTAAAGGCTCATGATAAACTGGGACCATCATCAGGACAGTTTTACAAATAATACCTGCATTACCATGCGAAAGCCTGTAAAAAAGAGGGGGGAAAAATAGAAACAGGTTTTGAGGCATACGCCTAGAACATGGAATCATACACAAGAGTGAATATTACGTCAAGGCAACGGTGCAGGTTTTAAAACAGGCCACTCACACATTTTAACTCGCTGATCTATAGCTAGTGTGGTGGTGATATTTATAAGCATTTAACAATAGGTTGGAGTGAGACTAACGGCGCAGTGAAATCCAAAAATTGTGACATTCACGACCGTGTTGCTCAAGTCTAAAGTGAAAATAACGGCGCTGTGACATGAACAAACAATAGTGGTTTATGGTGGCGCTGTGTCCGAAAGGATCGGGAAGATTGATTTCACGGTGCGTGTTTTGTGGTGAGTGTGCAGTGAGATGGTGAAAATTGTGAGGAAGTTAGGCGTTACCTTTTTGGAATATTTTCGAGCCCAGAGTATTCGGGAAATTGGCTTGCGACTTATTAACAGATATTAGTGCCTTGATGCTTACCTTGCTGCATGGGGTCGGGGGTGTTTCTACCGGTCGAGAAAGTTCACAGCCGGTGCAAGAAACAAGATGCTATAGGGTGAGTAATTCATATTGTAAGCATAACAATCGGGGTGGGTGTCTAGCAAGTATTAGGGGTGGGTGTGAAGGCTTACCTAGCGCTACTGGATTGTAGACGCATTCAGTTCAAGGATTGTTGATTAAGCCGGAGGGGGAGTTTCGGTAGTCCGGTTGCTGCATGGTAAAACAAGAATTACCATTAGCGCGTCTTATGGGGCGGGGGGGCTGTCGCGATTGGCGGGAAAGGCGAGGCTTACCTGGCTAAGTGTGAAGTAGCCGTGTAGGATGGGATTTTGGATCCAGAACACGCCGTGTTGAGGGAGAGGGTGGCTCCCACGAGAATCCTGGGGAATTATAAGTTAACCGGGAGTTAGGGGGAGGCTCCCTTTTTAGTTGGAATCCTCTGTTAGGCTAGCTAACCACAATTCGCTTACCTGGTTGCTGGATCTGTGCAACGGCGGGATGGGGTGAAGCGCAATGGACTTCTACCCCTTTCCTGGCAGCGCGAGTCCGCTGTACTGCAATGATTCGTGGTCTGTCCGTAAGGGCCAGTAGGGGTGGAAATAGAAGATGGACCAATTCCCAGTGGAGCGTGTTTCGGCAGACATCTTAGAGGGGTAAAAAGTGCCGAGGTACACATAAGTGGTGTGGTCATGGGAGTGGAAGACGGACTGGTTACAACTGGCCCGTATTTCGGCAGACATCTCGGAATGGTGAATTGGCCGAGGTACACATGTAGACATGAAAGTTTGGACTAATTGTCAGAGGTTCTAATAACGGACACCATCTTGGGTTGTTACAAGTAGCAAGATTTGATCATACCTTAAATTGAGGGCTTATTAAGGCAAAACGTCGCAATTATTATAAACGAGCCCTGTTGATTAAAGTGGTTATTGCCAACATAGTGGGTCATCAAATTAAACCATGATTCATATTGCCAATTTAATAACCGTGAAGGGTTAGTGGTGACTGGGGTGAGTTACCGTTGTGCGCATGCAGCGAGTGGGAAGTGGCCAGACATGCCCTCCATTCAAACACATTTGGCCTGACAGTGTTATTAAAACATTCATTTGAATGACAGTGTTAAAAAAACTGGTTGGTTCATTGCTTCACATTATTATAGTATGGACACTATGATGATTGAAAGACAGACATTCTTGAGTGATTGGGATGGTTGGAGTCACATCCGTGCACTCAGAGTAGTGAGGTCCAATCCTCTGTGCGGTTCAATCCATTGCGGATAGAGTCTAGCAGTATTATGCATTTGAGCTCCTCCCTATTCAGTAGATTGGACATACTTCCTCCTCTTGGTGGGAGTTTCAGTGACTTCAGTACAGTCCAAAGTATATCATCCTCACTGTGATTCAGTGCCTGGAAATGTTCCACCAATGGGGCGTTTGGCGTCCGGCATCTGATGCGGCTCCTATGTTGGCATATCCTGGTCTTGATCTTCTGCGATGTCTGTCCAACATAGTTTTTCTTACAGGGACATTGAATCAAGTAAATTACGTTGGTTGTATTGCAGTTCGTGAGTGAGTTGCATTTGAAGGTGACATTATTAAATACAAAACTTTTTCCCTCAATTGTCAAATTACATACTGTGCATCCACCGCATTTCACGTGTCCAACTACGGGGGACAGACCCCAAGCTGATTCAAGAGTGGAAGAGTTGGTGGGGCTTGGGAGAGCTGCCCGAACCAAGTGGTCCTTCAGATTTTTAGTCTTTTTGAATGCAAATAATGGGTGTTCTAGGTTCAATATCCCTGCATTAATTATTGGCCAGTGCTTTAGAATCATTTTTCTCACGCTGTTAGAGATAGGAGAGAATGTTGTCACGCAGGCTATTTTGTCCATTTTTTTCTTTTGGTTAGGGACGAGTAGAGTCTCACGAGGGCGGTACCACGCCCTTTTAAGAGCATTTTTGACAATTTTACGGGGGTAACCCCTATTTTTAAGCTTGTTTGACAGAATGGTACTCTCACGGAAGTAGTCTTCCTTATGTGAGCAGTTTCGCCTAATTCGCAAGAATTGGGAGAAAGGTAGGGAGTCCCTCAAGGCCCTTGGGTGATTGCTTGAGTATTCTAGCAGGGTATTTCTCTCTGTGGGTTTTCTGTAAAGTTTTGTAAACAACTCCCCCTCCTGGTAAAGTATTGGTCGATCCAGGAAATTTATGGAATTCTTGTCAAAGGTGAGGGTGAACTGGAGTCCCATACAGTTATTGTTCATCCAATGCAAGAAGTGGGACAGCACATCGGTGTCCAATCTCCATATCATGAAGATGTCATCGATGTACCGTCGCCACATGATGACACCGGAGAAGAAGGGGTTGGAGGGCAAGAGAATTGTCTGTCTTTCAATTTCGTCCATGAACAGTATGGCCAGGTTTGGGGCAAAAATAGCCCCCATGGATGTCCCCTTGATTTGTTGATAGTAAAGGCCTTGAAAGGTAAAGAAGTTTTTTGTTAGACAAAATTCCAGAAGTTTACAAATGAACGATGTCGGAACGGCATGAGGCCGAGGGCGATTGTCTAAGGTTCTCTGTATAACAAGTAAGGCTGCTGTCTGCGGAATATTTGTATATAAGGACTCCACGTCCATAGTGCAGAGAGTGTCAGTCAGTGGATTGAAGGGATGGTGTTCAATCAAATTGATCATAGACATGGAGTCACGTACATAGCAGAGTGTGGGAGGGACAAATTCTTTGATAAAGAAATCGACATATGCTCCTAGGGGTTCCAATATTGAACCACAGGCTGACACAATTTGACGGCCTGGGGGGGCGTTCTGATTTTTTTTTTTGTATGACAATGCCACCCCCTTTATCGGCACTTTTGATCACAATCGAGTTATTGTTTTTAAGGGAACCAATCGACTCTTTTTCTTTTAGTGTGATGTTATATGGTATGAACTTTTTTTGGCCTTTTAAAATCGAGAGATCCTTGAGGACTAGTTTCTCGAATGTATTGACCTCAGGTGGTATCATATTAGCTGATGGTAGAAAGGTTGAGGGAGGACGGAAGGGAGTGGCATTGTCATACAGGAGCTTGACTCCTACACAGCCGAAATTCAGAGACAACTGGGGAATAAAGATCACTACCTGAGACTGGCATCCAATCCAACTAAAGGCATCCAGGAAATAATACAAAAAATAACAACAGAGGCTGTCTCAGAAGGCTTTCTGACAAAAAAATAATTTAATTACTTAAATGTAAAAAGCCCTAGAACACCGGTAATATACACTTTGCCAAAGATTCATAAAAATCAGAACGCCCCCCCAGGCCGTCCAATTGTGTCAGCCTGTGGTTCAATATTGGAACCCCTAGGAGCATATGTCGATTTCTTTATCAAAGAATTTGTCCCTCCCACACTCTGCTATGTACGTGACTCCATGTCTATGATCAATTTGATTGAACACCATCCCTTCAATCCACTGACTGACACTCTCTGCACTATGGACGTGGAGTCCTTATATACAAATATTCCGCAGACAGCAGCCTTACTTGTTATACAGAGAACCTTAGACAATCGCCCTCGGCCTCATGCCGTTCCGACATCGTTTATTTGTAAACTTCTGGAACTTTGTCTAACAAAAAACTTCTTTACCTTTCAAGGCCTTTACTATCAACAAATCAAGGGGACATCCATGGGGGCTATTTTTGCCCCAAACCTGGCCATACTGTTCATGGACGAAATTGAAAGACAGACAATTCTCTTGCCCTCCAACCCCTTCTTCTCCGGTGTCATCATGTAGCGACGGTACTTCGATGACATCTTCATGATATGGAGATTGGGCACCGATGTGCTGTCCCACTTCTTGCATTGGATGAACAATAACTGTATGGGACTCCAGTTCACCCTCACCTTTGACAAGAATTCCATAAATTTCCTGGATCTGACAATACTTCACCAGGAGGGGGAGTTGTTTCCGAAACTTTACAGAAAACCCACAGAGAGAAATACCCTGCTAGAATACTCAAGCAATCACCCAAGGGCCTTGAGGGACTCCCTACCTTTCTCCCAATTCTTGCGAATTAGGCGAAACTGCTCACATAAGGAAGACTACTTCCGTGAGAGTACCATTCTGTCAAACAAGCTTAAAAATAGGGGTTACCCCCGTAAAATTGTCAAAAATGCTCTTAAAAGGGCGTGGTACCGCCCTCGTGAGACTCTACTCGTCCCTAACCAAAAGAAAAAAATGGACAAAATAGCCTGCGTGACAACATTCTCTCCTATCTCTAACAGCGTGAGAAAAATGATTCTAAAGCACTGGCCAATAATTAATGCAGGGATATTGAACCTAGAACGCCCATTATTTGCATTCAAAAAGACTAAAAATCTGAAGGACCACTTGGTTCGGGCAGCTCTCCCAAGCCCCACCAACTCTTCCACTCTTGAATCAGCTTGGGGTCTGTCCCCCGTAGTTGGACACGTGAAATGCGGTGGATGCACAGTATGTAATTTGACAATTGAGGGAAAAAGTTTTGTATTTAATAATGTCACCTTTAAATGCAACTCACTCACGAACTGCAATACAACCAACGTAATTTACTTGATTCAATGTCCCTGTAAGAAAAACTATGTTGGACAGACATCGCAGAAGATCAAGACCAGGATATGCCAACATAGGAGCCGCATCAGATGCCGGACGCCAAACGCCCCATTGGTGGAACATTTCCAGGCACTGAATCACAGTGAGGATGATATACTTTGGACTGTACTGAAGTCACTGAAACTCCCACCAAGAGGAGGAAGTATGTCCAATCTACTGAATAGGGAGGAGCTCAAATGCATAATACTGCTAGACTCTATCCGCAATGGATTGAACCGCACAGAGGATTGGACCTCACTACTCTGAGTGCACGGATGTGACTCCAACCATCCCATTCACTCAAGAATGTCTGTCTTTCAATCATCATAGTGTCCATACTATAATAATGTGAAGCAATGAACCAAACAGTTTTTTTAACACTGTCATTCAAATGAATGTTTTAATAACACTGTCAGGCCAAATGTGTTTGAATGGAGGGCATGTCTGGCCACTTCCCACTCGCTGCATGCGCACAACGGTAACTCACCCCAGTCACCACTAACCCTTCACGGTTATTAAATTGGCAATATGAATCATGGTTTAATTTGATGACCCACTATGTTGGCAATAACCACTTTAATCAACAGGGCTCGTTTATAATAATTGCGACGTTTTGCCTTAATAAGCCCTCAATTTAAGCAATGATCAAATCTTGCTACTTGTAACAACCCAAGATGGTGTCCGTTATTAGAACCTCTGACAATTAGTCCAAACTTTCATGTCTACATATGTACTTCGGCCAATTCACCATTCCGAGATGTCTGCCGAAATACGCGCCAGTTGTAACCAGTCCGTCTTCCACTCCCATGACCACACCACTCATGTGTACCTCGGCACTTTTTACCCCTCTAAGATGTCTGCCGAAACACGCTCCACTGGGAATTGGTCCATCTTCTATTTCCACCCCTACTGGCCCTTAAGGACAGCCCACGAGTCATTGCAGTACAGCGGACTCGCGCTGCCAGGAAAGGGGTAGAAGTCCATTGCGCTTCACCCCATCCCGCCGTTGCACAGATCCAGCAACCAGGTAAGCGAATTGTGGTTAGCTAGCCTAACAGAGGATTCCAACTAAAAAGGGAGCCTCCCCCTAACTCCCGGTTAACTTATAATTCCCCAGGATTCTCGTGGGAGCCACGCTCTCCCTCAACACGGCGTGTTCTGGATCGAAAATCCCATCCTACACGGCTACTTCACACTTAGCCAGGTAAGCCTCGCCATTCCCGCCAATCGCGACAGCCCCCCCGCCCCATAAGACGCGCTAATGGTAATTATTGTTTTACCATGCAGCAACCGGACTACCGAAACTCCCCCTCCGGCTTAATCAACAATCCTTGAACTGAATGCGTCTTCAATCCAGTAGCGCTAGGTAAGCCTTCACACCCACCCCTAATACTTGCTAGACACCCACCCCGATTGTTATGCTTACAATATGAATTACTCACCCTATAGCATCTTGTTTCTTGCACCGGCTGTGAACTTTCTCGACCGGTAGAAACACCCCCGACCCCATGCAGCAAGGTAAGCATCAAGGCACTAATATCTGTTAATAAGTCGCAAGCCAATTTCCCGAATACTCTGGGCTCGAAAATATCCCAAAAAGGTAACGCCTAACTTCCTCACAATTTTCACCATCTCACTGCACACTCACCACAAAACACGCACCGTGAAATCAATCTTCCCGATCCTTTCGGACACAGCGCCACCATAAACCACTATTGTTTGTTCATGTCACAGCGCCGTTATTTTCACTTTAGACTTGAGCAACACGGTCATGAATGTCACAATTTTTGGATTCCACTGCGCCGTTAGTCTCACTCCAACCTATTGTTAAATGCTTATAAATATCACCACCACACTAGCTATAGATCAGCGAGTTAAAATGTGTGAGTGGCCTGTTTTAAAACCTGCACCGTTGCCTTGACGTAATATTCACTCTTGTGTATGATTCCATGTTCTAGGCGTATGCCTCAAAACCTGTTTCTATTTCTCCCCCCTCTTTTTTACAGGCTTTCGCATGGTAATGCAGGTATTATTTGTAAAACTGTCCTGATGATGGTCCCAGTTTATCATGAGCCTTTAGGGATCGAAACGTCGACGCGCTATGCAGTGTAACATATGATATAATATGTATACTTGTAATTGTTTACACTGTAGGGTGAATTTGTTGAGAAAATTTTCTATTGTATTTGCAAGTCACCCCTTGGCTCAAAAATTGTTTCCTGCCTGAAAAACCTCCTTCCTTCTTCTATCCTATGCCTTGTTCTGTTTTTTCTAACCTTTTGGGATAGGTACAGGACTGTACCCTATCTCACCACTGACTTTGGTCCTTCTTGGATCAACAAGACTTTATACCATTCCTTAAATAAACTCACGTCCGGCTGGGCGCTGAAATCATATAGTACTGATTGAAGTCTATATTATTATTCTATTGCTATATTGAAATCCTTAGGACCCTTGTTCTTTGAAATAAGTTACCTAACCCACGGTCCGAAGGCCTTTATTGGGTTCCCTTGTTTTCTAAAAACGTACATCAAAAAATATCATATTTCTGTTGTGGACATCATGGCTTTGTTAGGCCTGCAAGGGAGCAAAGAATCACAACTACTGGGGACCTAATAGATATACCTTCTGTTGTGGTCCAACTAGTTTCCAGGCTCCAAAAGACGCCCATACCATGACATTAGGAATGGTCTAGGACAGTGATTCTTCAGCTATGGTCCATGGACCGCCGGGGATCCGCAGTGCATACTCAAGAGGCCTTTGACTGTTTTATAAAAGTGATAATATTAAGAGATTAATAAAGGCTCCCTCTGCTCAATGTGACTGTGTATGGATACCACTTTGTATTCATCATTCCTATTTTCTTACTGTATCTATTAGTGCTCTGAAACAACTGCAAGATGACATGTCAGAGCTTTGAAAAGAAGTAATGCAGTCATATAATGAGACATGTTTAGATAAAACTCTTCTGCTTTCCAGAATCAGTGAGTTTAAGTCCAAGCATTAATCTTTGATGTAAAACTGTATAAAAATATTTGAATTTGGTGTCTAAATTAAATTGCTCAAAATGAAACTATAAAACATGGCAACAATCCCGGTTTCTCTTCTTAATCAAATTGTGTGATCTTCTGCCTGTGCAGCCTTTTTCTTCATTGTAGTATATGGAGCACCTACAAATATGTAATTTTTGGATGTGCCCTGGACAAAAAACCTATTTGGCTTCCTTCCGGGCCAAAATTGCATCAATATTGTGCGTCTCACTGACAACTTTCTCTAGAACTGTCCATTTCAAATTCTTATGGTCATGGCCCTGCTCAATGAAATGTTGCACAAGGCGGGTGGTGAGTTTTTTGGCTTTGATAGTACTGATATGCTCCTGGATGCGGATTTTAACTTTACGTGAAGTGAGACCGATGTAGTACAACCCACAACTGCACATCAACCTGTAAATTACATGGGGCGTGTTACAATTGCTATTAGCAACCATAAGAATTTTAAATGGACAGTTCTGTCAGTGAGACGCACAATATTGATGCAATTTTGGCCCGGAAGGAAGCCAAATGGATATTCTCTGAGAAAGCAGACCGTGATGGGCTGAACGATAGCATTGAATGGAACAAAGTGAGCAGACACTAAGAAATACAGTGAGCGGGTGAGCACGGATAATCCGGACTATCTAGTAATATGATGACAGTGTTCTCTATGTATGCCAAAAAACCTCCTTTCTCAAAAAAAAACCTTTCTCATACATCGTCTCTGGTGCTACTCTGAATGTGACTGATATCGGTTGGGTCTGTTTTGGCAGACTATCCTGCTTCGGAGGTTGAGCCTAGAGCACCCCTAAGGGGCTGATAGCTGCAAGGAGAAATGTGGTGATCTTTCCCACAATTGCATCTCTGGGTCTGTGGTTTTTATTGATGAGAATAATTTGGTATAACCTTTGCACCTGATACCGCATATACAAGTCTGCTTAAACATTGAGTACACCCCTCGAATCACTTCAATGCGAGTGTTGATAAAATGGGTAATTACTGTGCTGCATTTTTATATTTTTTACAATGCCCCTTCAATTTGATGATCAACAGATGTTGAAGCACTCAGTGTTTTGTAAAATACCCCTCACACACCAAAAGGCCCCTTGGTGTCATGCTTCATCATCGGGGTCTTCGCACCCCTCTAACGGGATGCGGCGTGCTGCGACCAACGACTACGCGGGAGCACTTATAGTAAATAACTATATGTGGTGCATGTGTGTGGGGTGTAATTACAAGTGAGTGGTGGGATGTGGTGAAAATTTAAAAAGTCATGATTATAGGGAGTGAACATGATTCTCTAACAAGACCCTACTGAGAGCCTTAGGATCAGGCTCTGTCAGAAGACACAAGCATCATTATAAAAACAGCAGACAAAGATGGAGCCATTGTCTTACAGACCACAGAGGCATACGACAATGAATGCATGACACTGCTGTCAGACAGACGCAACTACATGATTCTCCAACAAGACCCTACTGAGAGCCTTAGGATAAAAATCGGAGGCATGATTGAAGAAGGATTTGGCACACGATTGGTTGAGCAAGAAGGAAGGGGAATTTTTGAAGCAAAAAAGACCTCGCATCCCCTACTTCTATTGCATCCCAAAGATCCACAAGAACATCACCAACCCACCAGGGAGACCGATAGTTTCCGGCATCGGCTCAGTTTTGGAACCCCTGTCAAAATTCGCAGATGCCTTCCTAAGACCATTGGTACAATCAACCAACTCCTACTTAAAAGATACCAAGTCTGTCTTACAGCTACTGCAGGACACAACTTTCAACCCTCTGACCCAACTCTTAATCAGTCTAGACGTGGAAATACTTTATACTTGTCTACCTCACGATGAGACACTCCTGATCATCGAGGAAGTCCTATTCTCCACGCCATGGAAATATCAAACACCAAGAGGGCTGGTTTTGGAATGCATCTCATTGGCACTACAGAAAAACTTTTTCCGATATAAAACAACAATCTACCAGCAGTGCCATGGTACCAGCATGGGCAGTACTGTTGCTCCTAGTCTGGCTGGACTTTATGTGCACCACCTCGAAACTACCAAGATTCTTCATAACCAGAACCCTTACAGATCCAATATAAAATGCTGGAGGAGGTATATAGACAACATCCTAGTCATCTGGGAGGGCGACCGACAATCTGCTCAAAATGTTCAAGTATGGCTTAATAACCAGAACGCCTTCCTAAAATTCACGAGCTCGGTCTCGGACCACATGCTGGTTTTCCTGGATCTAAATATACACGCAGAAGGAGGACGTTTAAAAACTACCACCCATTTCAAGCCGACATCCAGGAATTGCCTACTAAGATATGATAGTTTTCACCCCAGGCACCTGTGAGAAAACTTACCATATGGTCAATTTTTACGCCTAAGGCGTAACTGCACAGATGTGTCAGACTTCAAACTTCAGGCCAATGATCTGAAAGAAAAACTGAAACTACGAGAGTACCCGATCAGAATCATTGACAAAGCGATGAAGAGAGCTAAAAATAACAACAGAGAGGCACTACTGGAAGAGCGACAAAAAGAACCAAATGGAGACAGACGACCAATCGGTGTGACGACGTTCAACACCATGTCCAACGAAGTATCTAAAATCGTCAACAAGCATTGGAGGATACTAACATGTGGTAACCTGAATCTGGAAAAACCAATGTTCGCTCACCGAAGAGGACGCAATCTCAGAGACATGTTGGTGCATACCAGACCTAAACCAATATCCATGGCCATACAACCATCCATAGGAATTCAAGGCCATTTCCCCTGCGGGAACTGTAGCAGTTGCCATCTCACTCAGAAGAGCACTAGACTATCTTTCCGCAATGGAACCACTTGGGAACAAAGGCGGTTTACCAATTTTAACTCTAAGAACGTGGTCTACCTTATCAAATGTCCTTGCAATCTTGAGTATGTAGGCATGACCACAAGGGCAATAAAGACACGAATGAATGAGCACAAAAGCAACGTGCGCTGTAAGAAAAGCACTACTTAAATGGCCACACATTACCTCACTGCACAACATTGTGTGAATGATTTAAAATGGACAATCATTGAGCAACTATCTTCTGAGGACGGCCTCTTCTTAAAAGAACAAAGATGGGTATTCCGACTTGGCACCCAGCTAATTGGATTAAACGATGAGGTGCCCTGGGGTCAGCTATCCAACTAAAATGCTGCCCCAAAAAGTTCCAGCCAGATGCAGAAAAGTGTATATACAGATCAAATTAATGAGCCTCATTGACCTTTTTCTAATAACTGTAACCGCCAGTATTGCCCCCACCACAACCTAGAGAACAGTATTAGGTTAGATTGTGCATATGATTACTTCACATATGCCTAAAACTCAAGTAATGAGACACTGCGTCCCGAATAATGCACTGTGTGCCGGTACGCATGCGCTAAAAACCACTGCCACCGTGAGTGATCGCTGAAACTGCACAACGCATGCGCGACGGACTACTACCTGAACAATGCGCATGCGCACTAGACGAATACCCGTGCACAGCGACGCTAGTCCATCGCTAGTCCGTTCTGACACACAAGCTGCAATATGTATGGTTAAAGATCGGACGCTCCAAACATGGGCATGTAATTAACTACAAATAGCGGAACACCCATGTTTGGACATGTTAACATTTCCGCTCAATTAAATACAGGGTATAAATAGCGTAAACCCTGCGATCACCTCAAACCAGCGGAGCAGCGTGTGGGGGTAAGACGGTGATCACTGTGTCCCGATCCTGTGAGTATAGAACCTAAAACGACCATTTGAACCTATTTCCTAAGTAAGGTAGAATGTACTTTTACACCTTCATCATTCCTCACTACAGATTGCAAACAAGCAACACCCCTGACGTTCCTATTGCTCATGAAGCAAGCAAGCAAGCTTCATAAGTATGACAACTATTGCCAGTAACTCCTAGTGTGTATGTGTTCTGTGTTGTATGTGATGTCAGTACCTTTCCTTTTACAGGGCTTATTACAAGCAAATGGTGAGGTTCCAGGTGACTGCACCTGCTGGAACTACCTGTTACATGGGTAACCATTAGTTTATTTTTCTTTTTGTCTTTCTACAGGTCATTGTGCTTGTAGCAGACCGCTGTAGGCACACTTAGCCTAATATTTCACTTTTTTGGTAAATACACTGTGATATTTATTTAGAAATACGTGAGTAAGGTGGGGAAGTTGTGCCCCCGTCCTGAAGAAGGAGCTTGCCTCCGAAACATGTCAACGCACACCAGAGGTCCTGTTCTTTAATATAACAGATCCGATCTCACACTGCACCCTTTTAATAGTACCAGCCAGAGTTCAGAATAATTTTTTTTCCTTTATACTCATGTGCCAGGTACTTTTTAAATTTTCACCACATCCCACCACTCACTTGTAAATACACCCCACACACATGCACCACATATAGTCATTTACTATAAGTGCTCCCGCGTAGTCGTTAGTCGCAGCACGCCGCATCCCGTTAGAGGGGTGCGAAGACCCCGATGATGAAGCATGACACCATGGGGCCTTTTGGTGTGTGAGGGGTATTTTACAAAACACTGAGTGCTTCAACATCTGTTGATCACTTCACCCCACTTCTGTGTTGGATTCTCTTTGTTTATTAAAGTACCTTTGTGGAGCAGGAATCCAATACTTATTTGCTCTACCTCCCCCTTGTGTTTTTGGTGTACCTTCAATTTGATGGCCACTCTCCTTACATAAATGGTATCAATAGTAGGAGATATTTGGCTAGTACTCGTGAGATTAGGCTGTGCCCGCCCCTTTTCCATCATCACCTCGCTATTTCCTTCATGCCATAGAAGTTGAACTAACTTTCCCCCGACTTGGTGGTTTTGAACAAAACTTTATGTCTACAATTGAACCTGTTCCAAGATGGCCGCCCGCCGCCGGATGACGCGATACGTCATCGCGTCATCACGCATTTCAAACACTCGTTCCACTGTTTAAGTAATGACGGCGGCGGACACTGCCATGAGGAGCATTTTTGACCGAGTGCACGCGGTAACGGTAAGAGTGCTTGTGGGTTGAGGTGGGCTCATTGAATGCGCTCATGCCAATAGCGGGAGCGGGGATCACAAGAGAACATTGCAGAACCTGTGTTGAGACTCGACAGGGCAGTGTCGGATCTTGGTGGGAGAGCCACTTCCATGCTTTACTTTATAGGCGGCATGTTGAATAGCGGTATCACGGGTTTCTGTGTCTAAAGGGAAGGCAATGCTCTGTGGACGGTGTGAAAGTCAGTCAGGCTTACCAGGCGGGACGCAAATCACAGAGTGCAGTGTGAACGCATAGATATGATGACCAGTGCCCTCACTGCTCTTATGTGTTTTACTCTGCAGGGGGGTTAGGACCAACTATAGGGTTAGTCCAGGCACGCACTGTTCACTTGGTGTTATCCCACATTTTTTATTTTTACCAACGTAATCAAAACTTAATCAATTGCTTTTCATTAATTTAATTCTTCATAATGATGTCAAAAATTCATGTTTTAAATCACATGTTATTTAACAATCACATTTGGTTCTATAGACAAAACATATACATCATAATTATCATGTTTCTTATCAGTAATATACAACATTGTTTTTGGCACATGACACTTCTTAATCGCATGCCCGATGCATTTCAGAACACCATCGGTGCCTTCCTCAGGGGCCTCACTACAAGAAAAGAAAGAAAACCATCATGTTTGTGATGTATGCCCATGGATGCTCATAGGTATTCTAAACATACCGTAAATAGTTGTTCCTTATAAATGTTGGGGGTTTGCAAGTATAATCTGTAATGAATACGTATCTGAGTGAGTGTTATATATTTTTCACTTGCAAAAAGTAGGATAAACGAGAATGGTACTAATAAATGGCTTACCGATGCGTTCTTGCTGGTATATTCTCTCTCAAGAAGACAGAAAAGACATGCGGGACCCTTCCTAATTTCATGAGTCAGAAGTTAATATAGTCTTATGCGATTATGATGTATATGTTTTGTCTATAGAACCAAATGGGATTGTTAACTAACAAGTGATTTAAAACATGAATTTTTTACATAATTATGAAGAATTAAAAGCAATTGATTAAGTTTTGATTACGTTGGTAAAAATAAACGGTGTGGGATAACACCAAGTGAACAGTGCGTGACTGGACTAACCCTATGGTTGGTCTTAACTCTCATGACATAAAGGAGTGACAACCCTTATCAGTCACAGCACCGATTGAGCAGTAGGTTAAATTCAACCATATCAGGAGTGCTCCCCACGAACCTCATTAAAATTACTCTGCAGGGGGCCATATTTTAAATTGCGCAACCAGTAAACACGTGATCTTGCGACACGTTGTTCAATGCCTGTGATGGTTGCAGGTATGCAGTAGCTGGCAGCCATCAGGTAATAGTGTATACAGTTTACTCTGAGTGGTTGGTACATGTTTGTTGGTTTATAACATTTGAGATTCATGCAGTCCGATATTGGGGACTAACTTTCTATTTCCGCTGTTGTTTGTGTGTTTTTTTTAACATTACTACAGGTCGAGTGAACTGAGAAAAGCAAAAATTGAAATCAGAACCCCAAGTTTGCCCTGAAAAATTTGCTGAAGTCATAGCAATGAAACATGTCGGCATCATGTAAATATATATGGTACAATAAGAACCATTTTTATTGGGGACTACTTACAGCAGCAGAATAAAGTTATTAAAGCTAGCAAGTTGCTCCACATTTTAGCAGTGGTGGCCATTTGGTTGTTGGCTATCACAGGGGTTCTAGGTGCACACACTCACTTTTTCACTTTCAACTTAGATGAGTGGACAGATAGGTTGTTCATTTTTTGCACTGCACCTATATTAGTTGGGCATTTACTATTTCTGTGTTTATCTCTGTTCTTTATTCACAACTAAGAGAGAGTGACCAATGATGAGAAGTGGGTAAACTGGCAATTGTTTGCCAGGAACCCCCTCAGGTGTTGCTACTGTGAGCTACTCTCTCTTTGCTCACACCTTTTTTTCACTTTTTTCACTATTGAGAGTGAGATTAGACCTGGGTTAACATCTTTTAAGTAAACACACCACGACCCGACAGACAAGTGTTAAGCAACGCATCTGGGACAGGAGTACAATTGACTGTTCAACTCTGGCATTGGTCGTACAACAAATTGGTGTTAGGTGGGGGAGGCCTTGATTGTTGAATATTGATTGAGTGGAGGGCGGCTTCCTCCTTCCTTCCCCCTAGAGCTCCTTTTGCTTGTAAGCCTTGCGGATCTGGAGATCCCAAATGACATTGCTCCCCCCCTCTGATCTGTCCCTTTCCTAGGGCAGCTAGGCAGGCAGACTGGCACAGATGATGCTGGTCTGTCAGGTAACACTTTGTGGTGGAAGCGGTCCATGGCTTGCACCTTTTAAAGACACTGCATCAGGGCCTGCTCTCTTGACCAAACTCACAGAGAGCTGACCCCCGTTCCTCTAACCCCGAAAGTTGTCCTATTCTGGTGGGGAATGCCATCCGGGCAGAGGCAGCGATGCTAGCTTAAAGGAAATGAAATTAATTTAAAATATGATGCTGCCTGCTCCGACCAGACCTTTTTATTCTAGCCTCAAAACTATCAGCTGGCTACACTCTTCAGACTGGTGCATTGGCTGCCATAAGAAAGAGATGTGATGTCCCATATGGACCTTCGAGATGTACCCATTTTCTGATGGTGGGCACTTTTAAACAAGGTTTTGCCCATGATCTGTAATGCCCACCACAGTAGGTCAGTGACATACTGGTCGGGTGGCATCAGTTACTGGAAATACAACACGAGGCAACTAGGCACCACCCCAGAATTCACGTAAGACTAGTCTGTGCTGGGGTTATAACACTGACAGACTCCGGATAGGGTGATCATGTTGTGTCAAGCCACGTGATATTATGATGTTACGGCCTCTGAACCCGCGGTCGGGACTGAATGATTCATTGCATTCAGGTTGTAGATGCAGGCTGTTAATCATGTATTGATAATCAGCCAAAATAAACTTACAGAAACCAGAATGCAGAGTGTGGGCCTCATCAGTGCAGCACAGCAGATCTTGCTGCACTGCTTTTGTAATCCATCTCCTGTGCACTCTCGTCTGTCACAGTCACAAACTCTCAGCCAGCTTGTGCTTAGCAGCATGTTGCAGAAGGTGGGGTCAATTAGCTAATAATGCATGACTATACATTTTAATGCAGTGATGCGTACCACCACATTAAAATGCGTTAGTCTAATCCCTTGTGCGTGGTACTTGGCAGGGCTGTTGGGGCTCTCTACAGAGGTAGATGCTGCCTAGAAGTGTCAAGCTGTAAACAATAACATTATTTGCTTCAGTGAGAAAGAAAACCAAAGCACAACAGTAAAACACCTTCCTGGCTGTGCTTTAATAACATGTGGTCTAACCGTAGGAACAAAGCAGTACAGTGGCTCTCCAAGTACAAAAAGTTTAACCCCCACAAAATGAATGAAATCCTGATGGTACGCAGGGTAGGGTGGGTGGGGAATTCTCCAAAGGACATGCAAGGAGATTTTATTGTTATAAACTTTAAGCACCCTTATACAGTTTGTATCTTGTTGAGAGCACATGAGGAGATATTAACACAGAGTACCAGTATTTGTGCCCTACAATTAGGTTATTTTTATAAACCTGTTGAATTAGGAAGAAGTCATAACCCTGTTAACTTCTCATTTCCTGAGACTTTTAATAGGTTCCAAGGGTTATCAACCCTAGAGGCGGCTGATTGACTTAAATTACCAAAGGTTATACTAAAAGGTAATCAGGATGTAACCAGGATGTATCTGTAGAGAAGAAACTAGGGGAAGGAAATAAGGTACTCTTTAGTAATTATTGCGAAGAAATGGAAGTAGGTGAAGAGTGTGGTGTGAGAGAAACTACATTATTAACTTTAACAGCAAGTGAAATTAGTGAGAGTATACAGGCAAGGAGGATAAAAACACAGATATTATGCTAATAGATGGGTCCATGAAAGTTATAGGCTCCAAGGGTTTTGTAGTAATAAAAATGATTTCATGGAATGGTGCCGGTCTTGGAAGGAATGTTAGCGATCCTGAGTGGAATGACTACATTGAAAGGAGTGATATTTGTATGCTACAGGAGACCTGGGCATGCAGATTTCACACAGGGTAGGGTACAAAACTTTTCCTGTGGCGGCAGTTCGATCTGTAAGAGGAAGGCCCTCTGGAGGTCTAGTTATCTGGGTTAAAGTGACCCTCGATATTAGAGTCACGCAACTATGCATTGACTCATTACACATACTTGGAATAAAAATAGTAACCAAGGATAGGAGGGTACTGCACCTATATAATATTTATAATAGACCTTGCTGGCTTCTAAGGAGTCTGTAATTATAGAACAATTGGATTCCATTCTAAATTTACTTGACACAATTATAAGCCTAGTAATAGGCGGCGATCTTAACTGTAATTATGAACCGATTACAGGGCTTGGAAATAATCTAAAAGACGAAGATAGTGTAAACAGGTTTCCTATAATGTACAATCCTAAAATGGTTCTGTGTACTGGGCTTGCGCTCCAAATTACGAGCTTAACGGTTGGGCATCGCCTGAGAGCATGTAATGGACGTTTACCATCTGATGTATCTAAGGCCCCAACTTTTTGCAGAAGTAAGTCCCAGAATAAAATTGATTATATAATGTTATCTCTTGACATTTGGTCGTACGCAGTAGACTTAAATATTATTCCAAGTGTAGAGAGCGACCATCGTCCGCTTGAGTTGGATTTCCAGAGTAGATTGTTGCTCAGTTTAATCCAGATGATCCTATAGTTAGCAGTAATCGTCGCTCAGTTAAATGGGCGCATATGCTGGAAAATGGTGAAATACTGGCAAGTGTTTATAATACATTTGCAAATACCTTTTGTAGATATGCGACTACATTAGCGGAAAGGAAAATATTTTTAGATCTACATAAGGGGTTCTTTAAAGAACTAATCCCGCTGGTAACAGAAATGCCAAAAAAGATCAGTAGAGATGGAAATCTTCAGCTGGCAGGGAAACCTTGGTATAATAAGGACTGTCGAATAGCCAAGACTGAGTTAGTCTATGCCATAAAAAATAGTGATACGCTGATAGTCAAAGAAGCTAGATTCAAATACAGAAGAGCACAAGTAAAGGCCAAGGCATTATGGGACGAGGAGATTTGGTCCGACCTTCTCACTGCTGCTACGAACAAAGATCAAATGTTATTTTGGAGAATAGTGGCGAAAGGAAATAGAAAAGAAAAGGGATCGAGGGATGTTTATCTTGATGAGATTACCTGGATCGAGCATTTTACTAAGTTGTATGGAGCAGCTGAGAATGATGTGACTCTTTTAAATGATGAGTTATTGCTAAGTCAAAATGAAGGTAAATTAGATTTTGACCTACAAGAAACAATACTGGCAATTGACCAAAAATGAGAAGGCACCTGGACTAGATTGAATTTCAGGAGATTTACATAAGCATGAAATTAGTGTCTGGGGCCCCTAGATTAATTGTTTGTGCAATGCTGTAGTTGCAGGTGCAGATCTTCCGGAGAAATGGAGGGGGGCAGAAATCATCACGATTTTTAAAAAGGGGGATAGGAGTGAGCCTGCTAACTATCACCCTATTAGTTTAATTGACATTTTACAAAAGATTTATGCAAGCCATGTTTTAAATCGTATAAACAGTTGGATTGAGGAAAAAGCAGTTCTTACAAAATTTCAGGCAGGGTTTAGAGACAAAATAAGTACTAGAGATCAGGTCTTAAGGTTTTCCTGCTTGTGTTGGAAGTATGTTAATAGAAGAAAGGGTCATTTATATATAGCCTTTGTAGATCTTAGGACTGTGTTTGATCTTATTTCTAGAAATTTTGTTGTGGAAAACACTCAGCCGACTAGGTCTACCAGTAAACCTTTTAGAACAGATCGTGAGGCTGCACGAAAATAATTATGCTAAGGTTAGGTGGGCCAGTGCAGCATACTAACAAGGCAAATCCCCATAAAAAGGGGAGTTCGCCAAGGCTGCGTGTTGGCGCCTACATTGTTTTCTGACACCCTGCACTAATATGAGTGGCACTATAACTTATTAAATGCATCTGAGAGAGAGGGCTTATGAAGAATGGGACACTGGTAAAATGTGGTGGGGAAGAAATCCCCGAAGGAGGTGGTCATTTGCGGTCGCAGGCAAACATTGTCGCAACAGGCGCCACCAGCTCTAAAGCTGGCCCTGATCACATAGTTAAAAGTTCAATTAATGACTCTGTTCAAACCTTCATCACATGTTATTTATTCATTCATATTCTTCATTTCGGTACATTAGTACCCTAAAAGATACATAAAAAGACATTTTCCAATATATAAAAAACATTGAATGACGCTATTACAAAGTATTAAGTGAGGTTAAGTGCAGTCCAGTGGCTATTTACAAGGAAACAATTTCAGGGGCGTTTATCATTATATTAAAACCTTATATAAATAATTAAAAAGGCATTTGTAGATAAAAACACATGACATTCGAGATTGAGTCCACGATTTTTCAAGACAATCCATCATTTATAGTAATCAAATATTTATATATATAAACATTTTGTATTCATTAATGAGACAGATACCATTTACCATTTCGTGATGCAGCTCTTACATCTCAAACAACACTTCGCTACAATTTGAGATGTACTTTGGCTCTTATAAAATTTGTGGGCAACAGAAACTTACTAATACCAAAAATAATGACCTGGCTAGCATCATTCTTTAAGGTCCTTTCGGCATCTCTATAAGGTCTCACACCTATATTTAAACAAAGTGATCTAATCCATCTTTTCCTAGGGACTGCATAAGGAGAACAAAAAAAACAAAATATGCAAGTCATCTTCTTTAGCTTTACATGAGCATGAAGTGCATAGGGCGTTACTGGCATTTGACCACCTTGCTATTCTTGTATTAGTCATCAAGACTCCATATCTATACTTCATATATAGTGTTTTGGCAAGTGGTGGGTATACTTCATCTAAAAAGTATTCAAAGCAAGCTCTATCTTTAAACCGAAGGAACTTGCTTGTTAACGATCCATTCGCTATTTCATTTTACCTATTATAATCCATATATGCCCAAAATGATGACTTTAGCATCTTTTTTTAATTTTGAGTTAATATAGACGAATCATCCCAAAAGTGTGACAGACCGATCTTTTTTAACCAGTTACAAACATGATTGAGCCATATAATACTATTATTGTTATCCAATTCCATGATTTCTTTTAATTCATCTTTATAATCTGACAACTCTGGTGTCGACCAAAGTCTAACCCAAAGAATTAATGGTCTCAAGATCGCATGATGATCGGTATGTTTCATATTCAGAGCAAGAATAATTGGTATTAGTGGCGTACGCATGGGTAAGGCTCTATAAAATTCGTTTTCACCAACCTCAAATAACTTTTTGCATGAGGGTCCCCATAATTCAGCTCAATACAGTGCTGCTGATTGGGCTTTAAACATAAATACCTCTAGTGCTGGTGAAACTGCTTTGCTAAGACTATTTCCATGCCTTTTCCTAATCTGTAAAATGTTTTGCGATAGTATCATTTTACTTTTTTCTATTTGGCTTTTCCACGATAATTTGGAATCCAGGGAGACACCCAAATAACTAAAATTCTTAACATGTTCCAATTTTTGTCCATTTGAAACCACATTTTCCCTAAACGTTTTATGAGTGTTTATAGCCATGTACTTTGTCTTATTTTTATTGATCTCAAAGCCTTTTTCACTACAATATGTTTAAAATGTATTTAGTAAACATTGCAATCGATTGGGTGTTTGCGATGTAAGTATAGTATTGTCATTAAAAAGGAGGGCTGGTATTCTTTCCCCCACCAATTTGATGCTTACTACCGGCGCAACGGAATCGCAGGATTCCCTACGCAATAAGGTAATTAATTGGCTAAATATTCACAGGCCACTCCCACCCAATCTAAAAGGACATGTTCTTATGGTCAGAAGGGTTCCATGGATTGGGTCTACTCCCCAAAAATGTGTGGGCGATTGTATAATCGTTAGTTTTAAAATTCCGCAGGTTGCCTCATATATTTGTAACTGGCTTGGCAGTGCTGGTAACACTTCTATTGAAGTGATGGCCCTTTCATATTTTTATCCAAATGCATGTAATTCTGCCAAGAGGAGGGAAGAGGGTTGAACTAGAGTTGGCTTTGCAGTGGATGGTTCACGATATAGGCCCAAGCACAATGCACTCCCTAGTTATGGTAACTTCATCCACCCAAACAGATATTCTTGCCTTGACCAGGTTGACTGACCAGAAAAGGGCGATACCCAACAGGCCCCCCAAATTTTTTTTACTGGGGAGGTAGGCAGGGGGGTGACGAGACCTGCTTGTAAGAATAATACCCTGGTGCAGGACTCCCCCAATAAGAAAAGGATATCACTTGGAAGCCCAGGGGGACAAGTAGTCAATTCTCCAAAGAGATTGACGGGTACGAACTTGACTTCGGTGGCCGTGTGTGCCCCGCCCTCGACACTAGTACCTCTAAATGTTCCGGAAAGCCCCGACCCTCCCCAAGCCATTGTAGCAACCACATATTATGGGGTAGGAACATCGCGTACTCCACCTATGAGGGTCCTCTCCTGGAATGTGGCGGGGATCCAAATAAGGTGAACACAATCGATTGGGATCTTCTGATAGATGGCAGCGATGTCTGCCTCTTTCAGGAGACCTGGGCGAGGGAACCCCTTAGTAGATCGGGGTATGAAATTTTCGAAATTCTGGCCAAGTGGAGTGGTATAGGGAGGCCTTCAGGTGGCTTGGCGATCTGGGTAGCAAGTCACATTGGGTGCCAGGCGGAAAGTATGATTACGCTCTCACAGGACATCCAGTGTGTCCTGCTCAGATGGCCTGGCCCAGTAACCTGGGCAGTTATTAATGTATATTCGCGGCCCGTTGCCGTGGCCAAGGAGTCATCTACTTTAGATGACCTCTCATCCTTTTTGGGTCAGCTACCAGGTGATTACAAGATAGTGATGGGTGGGGATTTAAACTGCCATTTCGAACCCCTAGCAGGATTAAAGGAGGGTGCCCTCACTACTGAGGACGATTTCTGGGGAGTCCCACCATCTTCATCCCCACACCCCAAAACCTGGTCCCCTCTGGCAGTACAGATTAGGTCCCTCACTTTGAATTATGCAATAAGGGCCTGTAATGGGCGTACCCCGTCCGATACCCCCTCAATGTGCACCTTCAATAGGAAAGAGCATGAGTCCAGGTTAGACTATATTTTCATAGACATTAGCATGTGGCCTAAAGTTCAGGATTTTAAGTTGGTACCCAGAATAGATAGCGACCACAACGCGCTTCTACTGGAGGTGCAACATCCTGCACCTGTAGATGGGCCTTTATACTCCACCACTAGCGATGACCCTGGGAACCTGCTTCTCACTACAAACAGGCGTCGTGTTAAATGGGGGAAGCTGATAAACGGGGAAGGTGCCATGAATAAGTTATATGAAATAGCACTCCCCAGGTTCAAAGAAGTAGATGATCTTATAGATCAACCGAGACCCATAGATTATAACAAGAAACTAGCGCAAATTCATGCGGAACTTGTGAGTGGTCTTGCTGAGGTTTTCCATCCAGTGGTACCATCACGTAGGAAAAAGACCCGAACCCCGACCTGGTATAACTCGTCCTGCAGGAAGATTAAGTCTGAGCTAATTGCTGCTATAAAAGGGGGCTCAAATAAGGTCAAGGTTGCAGAACTTAGGAGGGATTATGAAGCGGCAATGAAAACTGCTAGGGTAGAGTGGGATTGGGACCGCTGGCATGACCTATCTGATGCCCTTGACGCTAAAGACTCGAGGAAGTTTTGGGCTCTGGTGAATAATGGGACAGGGGAACTTAAATCAGCAGTGGAGCCTAATATTGCCCCCTTAGTGTGGGAGGCACATTTCGGGTCACTCTATCAAGACACTACCTCACCGCCTGATGGTGCGGAGTTCGAGGCCTCTGCTTCCTTGGAGGCGGGCCTGGAACTTACGCTTGGTGAGGTGATGACTGCAATGGAGCGATTAGCGATGGGGAAGGCCCCTGGTTTAGATAGACTACCGGGGGATCTGTTCAGACACCATCCTGAGATCTAGGGCCCGTACCTCCTCATCTTATTTAATGCCATCTTAGGAGGTATGGCGATCCCCTGTTCTTGGCTGGGGGAAGAGATTGTACCCACCCATACACAAAAAGGGCTCTCCTCTGCTCCCGGCCAACTACAGGCCGATCAGCCTTATAGATGTCCCCCAAAAGCTATTCGCCTGAACCACCTGCTAGACTGGGTGGAGGCCAATGATATTCTGAGTCCCCTTCAGGCTGGCTTCAGGAAAAACACGTCCACCATGGACCAGATCTTCCGCCTTGTCCTGCTTTACTAGAGGGTGGAAGGCTGTACATGGTGTTCGTGGACCTGAAGTCAGCATTTGACCTAGTCCGCGTAAGAAACTGTGGGAGGTACTGGAAAAGTTAGGGGTACCCACTCAGATATTAAACATCATAATCAGGCTCCACGATAACAAATATGCACAGGTCAGGTGTGGGAGGGATGGTAGACTGTCATCTAGGTTCCCTGTGCGTAGAGGGGTGAGGCAGGGCTGTGTCCTGGCACCGACTCTGTTTTGCCTCTTTAATAATAATGTTATAGCCCATTTACAAAATGTTAAGGATAATGATGTCCCATGTTTGGCAGGCAGGCGGGTCCCGGCAATTATGTTTGCCGATGATACCCTCCTTCTTTCCAAATCCCCAATGGGAATCCAGAGGATTTTGGATGGATCTGGTCTTTTCTGTAGCCAACATGGTCTAGAGATCAACACAGAAAAGACCAAATTCATGATATTTAATCCACCAAAAAAAGCCAGACCCAATCCCACCCTGGGTAACGCCAGCCTTGAGAGGGTAACCACCTTTTTGTATCTGGGAGTAACGTTACAGGAAAATTTATCCTGGGACCCCCAGATAATAAGATCATGGCTCAAACTGTCCCAGCTGTCGGGTGCAATACTGAAAGTGGCAAATACTTCAACTTATAAGCCCATTAGCCCGGCACTTGAATTGTACCAAACCCAAGCTAAGGCAGCTGCAACATATGGGAGTGAATTATGGGGGCATAAAGTAGGCCAAGAACTAGCAAGAGTGGAAAATAACTTTCTGAGACGCCTCTTGGCTCTTCCTCGAGGCACACCGCTCCTACCCCTGAGATTAGACATGGGCCTCCCCTCTATTACTGAGGAGCTAGAGTCAAAGCCGGTGAGGTTCTGGCATAGGCTATGGTCCACCAATGAACTTCATCATTATAGGCAGGACCTTATTCATGTCATGAACCTGAACCAAAGTAACAAAATCTCTTGGCTCGCTTTAGTTAAAAAAGAACTTCACTCCTTGAATCTATCCGAGCTTTGGGAAGACCCTGAACAGGGCTGTCGAAGGGTACCACGCAAAAGCCTAGTCCGAATGTTTAAGGAAAAAAGACTCTCACTCCTGCTGAACGCACAAACCAGCGGCACTCTTACAGATCGGTTCCTGGAATCCAAAAATTCCTATGTTTTCGAAAGTTTTATGGACCTTATTTTTCCTATCCTTGCGAGGAAATTATTTGTACAACGGAGGCTAGGTACACTGCCCACTAGAACATTTACTCACAAATGGCACAATGGTGGCGATATAATGTGTCCAAGCTGTAACACTTATAAGGAAGATGAGCTTCATATTATGTTTGTCTGTCCTGCCTACAGTAAATCCAGAAAGTACTGGTTAGCGCCCCTCTGTAGAAACTTGGGGTTCAGTAACTATTCACACGCAAACAGAGTAATGAAAACCAGCACTCTCGCCCATATTGTGTTTGCAGTAGCCAAATTTTTAATGGCAGTTTGGCAGATTAGGAAAAAAAAAACTCTAATGTGCGGACATTGAGATGGCTTGCTTCTAACCTCCCTTTTCCTTGTTAGGTGGGAAATTAATTTTAAGACTGTATGAAATGTGTTTTTATTGTAAGCATTGTTTTTATTGTATCATGTACTGTATCTTTTATGGTCTATACGACCGAAATAAAGAATTTTTGGATTTGGATTTGGATTTGGATCCCTTTTCACAACTACTGGGGCCTGAGGGTGCCTAATGCAAGTACTCTGCTCGGGGAACACTCCATCATCTATGAGGGAATGTATTCTGTACATGACCCTGCTACATCATGTCTAGCGGGCCACAATTAGTCTTCTGATTAGTACTCTCACCAATCATTCATTTTAAACATTTCTGATACTTAAGTAAACATGAGTTCATTCACAACATGTCCTGTGCTCCTATATGATAGCATCCAGTGAGTGGTCCTCCTTCCTTTGTGTTTTCAATGCATTGAAGAAAACGCATCTTTGAGCTACCAAATATTCAGTGTCTGAACAAAAAGACCAAAAGAGAGACCTGAAGGCATTTCCTAAATTATGTTTTTATTCAGCTCTGAAAAGAGACATGGCCCAGGAGTCAAAGGGTGCTGAACAAATTCCTCATTGTAACTAGGTCAGGAGAAATGGAGAAATGCCTTTCATACGGTAAATTGGTCATTATATCATAGAGTACCTCTCTGCCTCTACAGGCAATATTTGATGAAAATACCCTTCCCTGTAAAAATGATTAGAGCCGATATTGGCAAACCTCCCCACTAACATGGTGAATAGCGAATTAGCACATAAGGAATTAAATAAATCAGACAACACATGGTTTGGTGGAAAAACAGTTTGCTGCAGGTTTATGTCATAAGTGAAATATGCCAATGTAGTGAGTTAACTCACGGATCCGAGGGAAGGCAGTGATGAGTATCCTAAGCTACCCATCCACCTTATGAGCCAACCGGCACCATGGGCCAATATATCCGGTGATACCGACTATCATTTGGGAGTTTTCTCCTTTAGATTCGTGTCCACCATTCCAAGTTTATTATTCCCACCTTTTTAGGGGTGTAGCATTACCCAGGCAAGCCCCAGTTGCTCAGGCCTGCAACCACCAGGACTAATGGGGCACCATCACTTGCCTTCCAGTGTCCTGCCGTAAAGACTCCTGGGGTTTGGCATTGAGCACCCTTGCTGTGTTCGCTCAGATGGTACCCCTCAGTACCAAACTGCCTCTGGATCATCTTGTAATCAGTCAAAGTCTTGGATGTACAAACCGCCATGTCAGACTCCATAATCTCTTCCAACCCACATTTACCTGTCCTTCTTGCAGTTCCAAGTCCATATCAACATCTGGCAGGTGGACCTCCTCCCAATCGAAGCCCCAGTGGCACTTGCATTAATGAGGCCAGGTCTTATGAAGAAAGCCACTCCACTTGGTAAACGTGTGATTGGTGTTATTTGCCCTTCTGCAGGACTGTTCAGTAGCATCCCCAGACCTGGCTCAGATATTACTATGCCTTGCTCAGGTTGGCGCAGGAGGCATAGCACTCCCCAACCATGGGCAATTTGATAGCCTAACTCTCAGAATTGAAACTGTGTCATGCCCTTTAATGTGAATAAGTGTCCCTATCACACACAAATCAAGGCATGGGTGAGTCTGACACAGACGGTGTGGCCCGGAGTCACCCATAAAGTTCGCCCTATCCTTCAGCTTCATTACATGCCCTCATTGCGTGCAAACTCATCAGAGCTAACTGCGGTCATTTGATGCTGTGTTGCCCTGCTGATGCCCCCAACCTGGCATAGCCAGCCCGGTAGCAAAAGAATTAGAAAGGTTTTGTCAGAATGCAGACAAGTGTAAAAACTTGATGGTGGTAGGCACGTGGTGTAAAATGTATGCATGATTCCACCTGCACTTCTTACATTTATGGGAATGCCAAATGTCTTCTGATAAAGTGGAAAAGCGTTGTGATTGTGAGCATGTGGCGTAAAATATATGTACAACTCTACCTGCAATTCCTAAAGTATGGAAATGCCAAATATCTTCTGATAGTTTTGTCAGCATTCGTCCTCTGAACCAGTGTGAAAGACACCTCCCCCACCACCTGGCATTAATTGCCATGAGGCAGGCGAACTTAACTGAAGCATCCTGTGACCTGCACTTGTTTCTTGAGGGCCCATTTCCATTGAAGCACTTTTGCTGCTACTGTTATATTGAACCACCTGATATGTCCAAGCTTCCGTGTCAGTGAAAGTTTGTCTTTTTTGCATCAGCAAGTACTGTGTCTTGATTTGATTTGGCCATTACAAAATCACTGCATTCATCATAGTTCAGAATTACAAAAAATGTGCTTCCTTTCTTGCCTCCCATGTTAAATAGGTAAGTAAATTAAGCAGGAATTTGTCAGCAGACCTAGACTCGCGTGTGGCATCTGTCGTTGAAGCGCAGTGGACATGGCAAGTCAGATTCAGGGTTAAAGGAATCTTCATTGGACTTGGGCATACTCTAACTGGTCCTTCTACCTGAAGGGTGAGGTGTCAGTGACATAAACGATTACTCATGCGTCCCACATTCGGCTTGGTATGCGCTGGGTATATGTGTAACAGAACACTCCTTCTGCATTATTAGTTGGAGGAACAAATTAGTGGGATGAATCCCTGCTCTGTAATGCAATGAATCTGAGCCTTCCCTGAAATATGCCAAGAAAACGCCAGGCCCGTAAAGGAAAGCTGTTCACAGATGATAGTCATCACGTGCCGACGAGAGAGAAACATTCTGTATAAATGAAAACGCATAGAAATGAACAACAACCAAAACAATCAAGTGTATTCCAGAAGTTCAAGCAGCAATGCAAACCACATCTGAAACATGTAAGTGAAAACCCCCACAAATAAAACACAAACCATGTGCAAGCAAGTATTTAAAAAAAAGCTCCTATCCTTTTCCATATGCACCAAGAGACGGATATACAAACCGCATACACACAGCAAAATTCAATACAATGCCACTCGTGAAAGTAAAAGTTTCAGTCTGATTTAGTGGGGCAGTATGTGTGGACATGGTTGCCTGCAGACAAAACTAATTATTGACGAAAATTGGCTAGCATATTACGGTTTCTGCAGGCTTGACTTTAGGAATAAGGGTGAGAATATGAGTGATCCCTGGCCTCAGACAGCACCAGAAACTTGATGCAGCTGCTCGTCTGGGACCTTAATCAGTGGACTCTTCATCCCATAATTGTGGCCTTGTAAGCATAGCACCTCGATAGTTCAGCATACCATGCTAATTGTGACAGTAGAATTAACAAACCAGCTTTCAAAATGACATTCCTTTTCAGGAATAAGGCATTGAAACAAGAGTGCTACAAGGCAGGCTCCTTAAGGCAGGCTTCTTTCTCAGAGTTATAGGTAAATATTAATTATATGAGTACCTCAGTTGGAGGTACTTGAGCAGGAATTATTACAGGGTGAAGTTGTTGTTTCTCCTGGCGAAGAGCAACCAGTCTCCTCCAGTACATCAGAGACAGGCACATTTCTATAATATGTAGTGATTCTCATCTGTACGGCCTGAAAGCAGCAATATGAAGGTACCTGGTGAGCAGTTTGCAGTGCAAACCCTTGGGCTCCTTAAAACCCCAAGGGCCTCATTTATGAAAAGTGACGCATCGCTGCGTGAAAACAGCGATGCGTCACTTTTCACTGTGCACTCCTTGCGACATTCCTGATGCGTCATATTTAATGTATGACGCATCATGGTGCAAGGAGTTACAGATACGTCAGTATTTCTGATGTATCTGTAAGCGCAAAAGTGGCGCATTGCTGGAGTGTGTCACAAAAGTGACGCAACTCCAGCAATGCGTCCTTTCACATGGGGAAAGCCCCATGTGAAAGGGCTTGCGTCAGTCTTACGCCTGCTGTGAGGCAGGCGCAAGATTTTGACGCAACAGTGTCCTAAAAGTGACGCAGTGAAATCTCATAGATTTCACTGCGTCACTATTACGAGGCTTTTTGCAGGGGAACGCCCCCTCTGCATACATTATACCTGACGCAGGTATAATGTGGCGCAGGGGTTTAAAAAGTGACGCATCTACCTAGATGCGTCACTTTTTAAATATGCGCCACAAGGCGCATTTTTTACACCGCTGGTGCGTCACAAAAAGTGACGCACCGGCGGCGCAAAACTGACGCAAGGCCTTCATAAATAAGGCCCCAAGAATTCTACCTCAGAGGAAAGGTGGATGCTGCTGGGGGGTGGCAGGGTGGGGGACTGTTGTGGGGAGCATACTGGTAAGACAGCCTAAAAGTATACAAACACAAACAATGATTTCATATCCCATCAGTCACTATTTAGGTGACTGATGATGTGATCTCAGGTGGCCCAACATATGGATTCACAAAACCATTGTAATGCTCTGGGGCCTTAAATAGTCTAAATTGTTCCATTTGTAGGACTGTGATGGTTAGTGTTTCTGTTTGTACTGTCATTGGCTGTGCAGGCAAAGGGCAATGGGTGGTGCAAGCTAAAGGGGCCTCCTAACTAGCCCTAGCCCATCCGCCTGTGTAGAGTTGAAATACAAGAGGGGTTTTCCCTTGCCTCTATCTTTGTAGTTGTTTACTTTGTATGCCTACCACATGGAGTGTGGTAGGTATAATTTGCATATGACCTCCTTTAAATAATTGCATGTGGGTTGGTTTGTAAACTCATGACCATAGTTAGGGCCTTATGGGAGTTTGGCGGTCCCGTGGGCTGCCGTATTGGCGGTGGCAGTCTGTGCGCTGTGAGCTCTCCGGTCCAGCATGCGCAGTCCTACCATGACCTACAACTGATGTAGGGGATTACGCGATGAGGAGGAGGGCAGCCCGGAGAAGCTGTAATAAAGGTAAGTGGGTTTTTATTTTACTTTAATTGTAATTTTTACTTTAAAATATTCATTTCAGGGGATGGGAGACATGGAGCAGAGCTCCACTGAGTTTTCGCCGAACTCCATAGATTTCCGCGTAGAACAACTCTACCTGCTCCCCCAGTGGTTAATGACCATGCTTTACAAATGTTGTCACAAAATTTGATGCGAGAGGATTTAACACTTTTTGGTGTTCTTGAATTTCAAGTGTTGTGGGCTACTGGTCAATGATTTGAATTGCATTTATGGCATTTGTATTTCTACTGGTTTCTTCGTTTGCCCGCTCTTTAGAACAAAATTGAGGACACATTACTTTTCTTGAGGATCTCGATATTATTCGATTGGCTCTTTGCTTCTTGTTATTTTTTGTTGTTTTTATTAATGTTTTCCTGAGCATTTTTCCCTTTTTTGATTTGCAGTGTTTGATTTGTCTGTATTGGCTCAGATGACCCCCCGGAGTCCTTTTCGTCTTTTTGGGAGGGTAAGTTAAGGCCTCCTTTTTGATCCTTTTGTGCAAAATTTGAAAACATGGGGGTTGTAATTTGGGGGGTACTCTGAGGGGTAATATCTAACAGGGGTTCCTCAAATAATTTACGAAGAGAATACATTTTTTCGCCGCTAGAACTGTTATTTTTCGGTTTAATGGGAGAGCCCCCATCTGAGTAGCCTTATGCTTTTAAGGGATAGGAGGAACACTAGGCGCAGGGGGCAATGTGCCCTTTACGATCTCAGAGGTTGTGAACAAAGTTTGGGTGTCTTGAATAAATTGTTTTTTCCTCTTTTTATCCACAATGTATTGGAATATTCCTGTTTGGGTTTTGCAGTATTTTCCATATTCTTTTCTAGTAGTAATTATATAGATGCCATGATTCTCTGGAGAGACAGAATGGTGCTTGAGCTGCTTTTCTCGCATGCTCTTAGGTTGTCGCATAATGAATGACTGAAATTCAGAAGACTGTGAAAGACTTTGCACAGGGTAAATAAGGTTACTTGGAGTACTAGAAAGCAAGTGCTGCAGGTCTTTTAGAGATTCTACAGGATCAGGGGAAAGAGACGGCAGATGATCGATATCCAGAAGAGTGAAGTCAGTAGCTGAAATTTTGGGAGGTCCCTCCAGTTGTTCTATTACAGCGATTTGGGGTAAAAGCTCTTGCATCCCCGGTAAATCAGTAGACTCCGATGGCACCATAAACTGTATACCATTTGTAGGGCCTGGGATCTGTTTACTGTTGTGGGCTTGATCCTTATGTGAGTTCAGGAAATCATTCGAGTTCTCCATTCCTACGGCTGCCTTATCTACATAGTTAATTAATTCTTGGTGGTTTCGCTGCTCGAATAGAGCTGATGAATCCCCAGTTTTCAGTGTAATTGTAAAGAAATTTGTGAATGCGGAATCCCCTGTTGTAACTCCAATGAAAGCCACCTTGCAGATGCTTTTTATTGATGCTTGCGTCGTGCCCAATTTTTTCAAATGTACTGTTCAGGACTGTAAAGTTTTGTAAACCATGCCGTTTTAGCTCTAAACTGGGTAGATAGATACCCGATTTTTTTTGTTTTTGGCTTTCTTTGATGATTTCTCCTTCAGTGGCTTACTAAGGAAGTTCATGTTGTAGGACCTTAGAAACACTTATATGGCAGTGTATAGGCGCTGTATCAAAGGAAACGTAATAGAGCGAAGTTTTTCACAGCATTGACTGTCTTATACTTTTAAAAGAATGGTTCTGGTCCTACCGTAGTAGTTGACGGAGAGGCAGTTAGAAAATGTATTTTCTTCTTCTTAAGAAGTTTTAGGATCACTGTCTTTTCCCGTTGTTTCTTCTAATCCAGGTTCAGAACTGTGCTCTCATCAGTTTCACGGTTGAGCGAGTGGGAGCCCTTGGACCGACCACAAGCCGCACCTGGTCCTAGCCAGGCCGCCTCCGTGATCACCCAGGGGCTCGCTCTTAGAGGGAACTGAATACAGCTCCCACACTCGCAGCTTTTTGGAAAAAATCCTATTCAGGGGGGGGAAACAGAGGAAACCTGGAATCCGGAGACCGTTGATTGAGATCACCTCGCCTGAGCTAGCAAGTAGCGTGGGTCAGGCTGCAACCCCAGTCAACTGCCCGGTCACTGGAGTCACTGAGGCGATTTTTTTCCAGATAATTCAGTGGGAAATTCACAAAGATGCCACTCAGAGGCTCATGCACCGATGCATGTATGTGTCAACCACAGACCCCAGGTGCTGGCACCTCCCGACCCCCGGATGCCGACACTGAGAAAAGCACGATGTTCCACCAGCACAGGTTCCCTGCTTTCTGCCTCACACTACCTCACTCTCACCCAGCCCTGCTCCTTCGCTGCTGCTGCAGTGTATCTCCCGAACCAGCCCAAATTCAGTAAGTCACCGACTAAAGCGATGGTACTAGGGCCGGTTGGCCAAGGGGCAGCGGAGCCATGGGCAACGAGGAGTCAGCGGGAGTGGGAGAGGCTGTGCGATGAGTTGTCACTGGTTCTCCGATTGCCGAGAGCCTCCCGGCCTGGAGCAGTCCAGGAAAAGATGTCAGGGAAAACACAGTAATGTGCCCCACACCGAAGCCTGTTCCTTCTGTTGTGTGCAGCTTGCTGTGGACCATACGAGGTACTAGGAGAACGAGGACCTCTTGGACGTGAAAGAAATTATCAGCATTAGGATCTTCAGCCTAGAAAAAAAGGTAAACAACGGCTCCTACAATGTGGACTTTGTGGGTGTTGTGGTGCCTAGGCCTGGCTGGACATATGCTGCGCAGAGTCTAGGGTTCTGGCGTGGCAACACAGCAATCAGGATCACACACACTGTGTTAATGGTACCGGGCTAAGACCACAAGCAGTCTTACAGCCCTTTAGTTAACCCTTCGGGCGAGCCCTCCCTTGGGGTGCGTGCATGCATGCAAGTAAGGCATGAATGGACCGGGTGGCACCATCACTACATCCCTCCAATCTTTTAGATACTAAGGTCCTTCACATTTGCAACCTCAGTCTTTCTTTATGCACCACACAAAGTCCTTTAGTCTTTGACTGGGGGCCGGGTAAAGCCGGAATCCATACCTCTGGCCCGGGAGTTCTTCTCCATTCCTGACCCCCTTGCCCTTCCTTCTGACTCAGGAGACACAGCACTGGGGTTCAGCTGTTTTTCACCCATTCCTAAATCTTCTCCTTTTGGGCGTGGCACGGGCATTGGACTACTGACAGGGGTGCTCGTTGGTGCCATTCCTTCTCCTTCCTCTGACTCTCCAGTTTCACCATCGACTGGTGCTGGTCCACACTCCACTCTCTTGAACCAAGATGCGTTCCTAGTGACCACACGAGTCCCATGCATTGCCGACACCATGGTTCCTTGTGCATTGCTAACCTCCCACACCTCCGTTCATACGGGGTGCGATACTTCTACCCAGGGTATTGGTCCTTCACTATAACCCTGTTGCCAACTCGGATGCTCATTGGCTGTGCTCTGCCATCATGACTAGCTTTGTCGTTGGGCGCTTTCTGCCGGGCTTGTGCAGCGTTGGGATTCAGCACCGGGGGACTCCACGAGGGGCTTGCAGGGACGCTGTCCTAAGGCGCTTTCCAGAACATTAGGTGAGCTGGCGCACACGGAGTGGTGCAGTGCGGTGTCTGACGATAGGCACTGAGGAATTGCTGTAGACACTGCTTGACATCCACACCCTTCTCCACCCCTATGCGGAGAGCTCTGTTCATCATTCGCATAAACTGTTCCACCTCACCATTTGCCTAAGGCCACTGAGGTGTGATCTTGCGGTGTTGAATGGCACGGGAGGCCAGGTATTCTTGGAACTCTCTACCTTGAAATGGTGGGCCATTATCTGACTCAATTTCTGCTGCCAGTCCCATCATTGCGAAGACGTGCTCGAGCGTGGTCCGGATGTGTTGAAAAGCTGTCGATGACACCACCTACATCACTGGGAACTGTGAATGCAAGTCAATGAGAACTAGAGTGCTTCGGCCATCGGGAAATTATCCAAAGTCAAGACTTAGGGGCTCATTAGGATGGCGGACGGAAGTGCCTCCGCAGCCCCGGAGCATGCAGAACATGGCTATTCTGCGTCCGCCCGTTGCGGACACTCTGTCCGCCAGATCAGGATAGGAAATATGGGCCAAAATCCGTCCGCGGCGGAAGATCACGGTCTGCCGCCCAACTACACCCAACCACGCGGCGGACGTAACCAATCCAGAGACTCCGCCGTACGGACTGACGTCTAGGACCGTCCTCCAAATCAAGATGGCAGGAAATACACATAAAAGCGCTGCGGAAAAACAACCTGCCTGAACACTGCGGATGCCCCACAGCGACCATACCCACCACGAGTCGCTCGCCGACATGGACTCAGCACTACACGCTTACCCGATACTCTTCGCGATCCACCACGTCCTAGTCTTGGCCCACCATCGAGGACGACGCAGGTAGGCAACAAACCATTCGCTGTCTGGTGAGGAGTACCTGCAAGGGCCGTGACGTAGGGAGGGGGGAGTGACATGTACCTGAAACCACTGATTCGTGTGGAGGGTAGCACCTGCAAGGGTCGTGACGTAGGGAGGGGGGAGTGACATGTATCTGAACACACTGCCTTGAAGTAAATACAAATACACACCAGCATCACACACGCAAGAATGACTCCGACAACCCACGACACATGATTGACAAGTTTATTTACACATAATCGGGGTAACATCACAGTCTAGGCTTGAGCATGGGCATTGTGGACACCAGAGCAGGTCCATCAGAGGCAGCACATGAGAGGGCATACAGCAGTATCAGAACAGCAACAGGGCATTGTGGATACCAGAGCAGGTACATCAGAGGCAGCACATGAGAGGGCATGCAGCAGTATCAGACCAGCAACAGGGCATTGTGGACACCAGAGCAGGTACATCAGAGGCAGCACATGAGAGGGCATACAGCAGTATCACAACAGCAACAGGGCATTGTGGACACCAGAGCAGGTACATCAGAGGCAGCACATGAGAGGGGCACAGAGCATCAACAGTCCATTGCACTGAACAGGTGCATCAGAGGCAGCACATGAGAGGGGCTAAGTGCACCAACAGTCCATGGCAAGGCACATGTCCATCAGAGGCAGTACATGAGAGGGCATACTGCAGTATCAGAACAGCAACAGGGCAGTGTGGACACCAGAGCAGGTACATCAGAGGCAGTACATCAGAGGGGCTAAGTGCACCAACAGTCCATGGCAAGGCACAGGTCCATCAGAGGCAGTACATGAGAGGGGCTAAGTGCACCAACAGTCCATGGCAAGGCACATGTCCATCAGAGGCAGTACATGAGAGGGCATACAGCAGTATCAGAACAGCAACAGGGCAGTGTGGACACCAGAGCAGGTCCATCAGAGGCAGTACACGAGAGGGGCTAAGTGCACCAACAGTCCATGGCAAGGCACAGGTCCATCAGAGGCAGCACATGAGAGGGCAGAATGCAGTATCAGAAAAGCAACAGGGCATTGTGGACACCAGAGCAGGTCCATCAGAGGCAGTACACGAGAGGGGCTAAGTGCACCAACAGTCCATGGCAAGGCACAGGTCCATCAGAGGCAGCACATGAGAGGGGCTAAGTGCACCAACAGTCCATAGCAAGGCACAGGTCCATCAGAGGCAGCACATGAGAGGGCAGAATGCAGTATCAGAACAGCAACAGGGCATTGTGGACACCAGAGCAGGTCCATCGAGGCAGTACATGAGAGGGGCTAAGTGCACCAACAGTCCATGGCAAGGCACAGGTCCATCAGAGGCAGCACATGAGAGGGGCTAAGTGCACCAACAGTCCATGGCAAGGCACAGGTCCATCAGAGGCAGCACATGAGAGGGCAGAATGCAGTATCAGAACAGCAACAGGGCATTGTGGACACCAGAGCAGGTCCATCAGAGGCAGTACATGAGAGGGGCTAAGTGCACCAACAGTCCATGGCAAGGCACAGGTCCATCAGAGGCAGCACATGAGAGGGGCTAAGTGCACCAACAGTCCATGGCAAGGCACAGGTCCATCAGAGGCAGCACATGAGAGGGCATACAGCAGTATCAGAACAGCAACAGGGCTATGTGGACACCAGAGCAGGTACATCAGAGGCAGCACATGAGAGGGCATACAGCAGTATCAGACCAGCAACAGGGCATTGTGGACACCAGAGCAGGTACATCAGAGGCAGCACATGAGAGGGCATACAGCAGTATCAGAACAGCAACAGGGCATTGTGGACACCAGAGCAGGTACATCAGAGGCAGCACATGAGAGGGCATACAGCAGTATCAGAACAGCAACAGGGCATTGTGGACACCAGAGCAGGTACATCAGAGGCAGCACATGAGAGGGCATACAGCAGTATCAGACCAGCAACAGGGCATTGTGGACACCAGAGCAGGTACATCAGAGGCAGCACATGAGAGGGCATACAGCAGTATCAGAACAGCAACAGGGCATTGTGGACACCAGAGTAGGTCCATCAGAGGCAGCACATGAGAGGGCATACAGCAGTATCAGAACAGCAACAGGGCATTGTGGACACCAGAGCAGGTACATCAGAGGCAGCACATGAGAGGGCATACAGCAGTATCAGACCAGCAACAGGGCATTGTGGACACCAGAGCAGGTACATCAGAGGCAGCACATGAGAGGGCATACAGCAGTATCAGAACAGCAACAGGGCATTGTGGACACCAGAGCAGGTACATCAGAGGCAGCACATGAGAGGGCACAATGCAGTATCTGAGGCACCACAAGTACGAATCACAATTAACCCGTCCCAAGGACCACAGCAAAGGAAAACTGTTTACAATGGACAATGTACACACCATGTCCAATGACATGTGAGTGAAGTCAACAGCACCTTACATCACACTATCAGGTGGATTGCGTGAAGTACCCGCATCGGACAGACTGCCAGCACCAGAAACCGGAGTGTGACACACAGCCACAGATGTAGTGAGTGACACGTGAGCCACAGACCCAGACACACTGCCAGCACCTGATACAGGAGTGTGAGAAACAGCCACAGCCCGAGTGACTGACACATGGCCACAGACCCAGATACACTGCCAGCACCACAAACAGGAGTGTGAGACACAGCCACAGCTCGAGTGACTGACACATGCGCCACAGACCCAGATACACTGCCAGCACCTGATTTTTTTTTTTTTTAAATATATTTTTATTGCAGGAATTAGTAAATCGTTACAAAATCGACCAGCATTATAACACAAGCAATATCAGCGAAATACAACCCTCTGTCCCCGCACCGTAAGTTCCGTACACAGCCATCCGGCCCACAACCCTGGGGTCGGGCGGCGAAATTCAATGGGGGCTCAGAAGGATGTCAGAGCTGGTCCGGATGATCCACTGTCCGTCATCTGCTTTTCCAAACAAGTCTATAAACCCAAAAGAAAACCCCCCACCCTCAAAATACTACTAACCAAAGTAAATCCCACCCAACCCCGCCATCAGCGCCTGGGAACAACCGCAACAGGATCTATTATGGGACCCACGGGGAAAGCAACAGGACTAATAGTGCAAATGTTTAATGGGACTCGGGGCGAGTCGCTTCTTCACCTTCAGAGTCGCTGGGGGCGCAATAATCCCTGAGGGCCTGTACCAACATTTCCCACTCCAACGCTGCCTCCTGCGCCTTCTCATTACGCTGCCTCCAAGCCAGTTGGTATCTCAGTGTGCTCTCCCCCGCCGCCCACTTCAAGAGCTCGCTGTGCCATCGACTTCCTATCGGACCAACTTGTGCCTTCCAGTTCCTGGTCACCTCTCGCTTAGCAAGAAGGAGCCCTAGGTCGATAAATTTGCTGGAAATTTTATTCTTGGGGGTATGAGGGAACCAGTGTAGGAGTCCCACCGCCGCATCAAACGATAAGGATCTCCCCGTCACCTCCTCCAGGGTCTTCCCCACTTCCACCCAGTAGGATGATAATCCCGGGCAGGCCCATAACATGTGGAGGAGGTCCGCCTCCTGAGCTGGGCACCTAGGGCAATCCGCCGAATTCGTGGCAAAATATCGCTTAATTTTCACTGGGGTCAGATATGCTCTATGGAGAACGTAATAATGGACCAGCTGAAAACGGGCGTGGCGTGTGCCCTTCCAGGCTCTCCGCACCAACTGGGACCAGGTCGTCTCCGGGATCTCCCTGCCAATGTCCTCCTCCCAGCGGTTTCTCAAAGTAGTGAGAGGAGCCAACCCTTCGTTGATCAATCTACCGTAAAGGCAAGTGACCGCCTTCACCGTGCCCGCAGACATCATCACGTATTGGCACACCGGAGATAAGGCGGGTTCCTCCTGCCCGCTCTTCCAGTGTGCCTGGATCGCTCGAACAATGGCCGAGTGCAACAGAAAGTCACCAGGGGGATCTCGAAGCGGTCGATAAGCTCCTGGAAGGGCAAGAGCGCCCCGTCCTCATACAGATCCCCAACTAGCTGTAGGCCGGTGTCCTCCCAGGCCGCCAATCGTGACCAATCGCCTCCATGGGGGAGGGCCGTCAGCATCCCCAAAGGTATTTCGGGCGCATACGGTGTTCTCAGATGGCCTCGGGCGTGAGCCCGATTCCAACACAGGCGGACGGTCCGCTCCTCCAACGACAAATCCCGCAGGGCCAAACGTTGTCGCAGCGCTATGAAGGAGAGAACATGCCTGGCCATGCCCGTCCCCCTTCTGTCTTCCGGGCCTCGGAATTCCCGGGCTATCTCCTGGGTGAAGGTCTGGAGCTGCGCCGCCAGATAATACTTTTCAAAGTCCGGCACCGCAAGCCCCCCCTCATCTTTCGGCCTCATCAGGGTCTTGAGGGCCACCCGACGGCGGCCCGAGCCCCAGAGGAATCCGACCACCAGAGATCGTAATAGTCGAAACGTGGCCGGTGGGACCCAGATCGGTAGTGTCCGGAAATAATATAAGAGCCTGGGAAGCGCCACCATTTTAAGCAGAGCGATCCGTCCCGCCACCGAGAGCGGCAGCGTGGCCCAGAAGTCCATGCAGCCCCGAAGTGCTCGAGTGCTGCGGGCAATGTTCCCATCCAGGAGGTCGGATGGGTCATGATAGACGAATACCCCCAGGTACTTAAAGCAGTCGGGTTCCCATCTAATCTCCCTACTTAGAGTAGGGGCGGGGGCACCCTTACGAACCGGGAAAAGACAGGTCTTGGACCAATTCACCCGGAGGCCCGAAACCTCCCCAAACTCCGTAAGCGCCGTCCCCGCTCCATGTAAAGCGTCGAGCGGGTCCTCTAGGAAGAGCAACAGATCGTCAGCATACAGCGAAACGTAGTGCGGGCCCGAAGGCGTCCACAGGCCCATATAGTGGGCTCCTGAACGAAGATGCAGCGCGAGTGGTTCCACCGCCAGCGCAAATAGAAGTGGGGACAACGAACACCCCTGCCTCGTGCCTCGTTCTACCGGATATTGCGAGGAAATCAGTGGTCCCGCCCGGACCCTGGCCGATGCAGAGGCATAGAGAACCGCGGTCCATCTGATGAAGCCCTCACCGAGGCCGAATCTCCGCAGCACCGTGCAAAGGTAGTCCCACTCCAGGCTATCAAAAGCCTTCTCTAGGTCCACCGATAAGACAACCGGGGACGGGGCATCCACAAACGGTTCCCCTAGCAAACGGAACAACCTGCGAATGTTCATAGTCGTGTTACGCCTTGGGATAAAACCTGCTTGGTCCTCATGCACCAGGGAACTCATGTGTCCCAGCAGCCTCGAGGCCAAGATACTGCTCAGTATTTTATAGTCCACCGTCAGCATCGATAAGGGACGGTAAGACCCCGGGTCGGACGAGTCCCTTCCTGGTTTGAGGAGAGGAACCACCAACGCCTCACACATCGAGCTCGGGAGCCGCCCCAGCCTCTTCGCCTCTCTGTAGACCACCAATAACCTAGGGGCTAGGAGGTCAGCATAAGCTGCATAAAACTCCACGGGCAGGCCGTCCAGGCCCGGGGTCTTATTTCTCGCCATCCGTTTAATGGCACCGCGGATCTCCCCCAATTCTATGTCGGACCCCAGGGCTTTCGCCACTTCTTGCTCCACTGTTTGGAGCTCCAGTGGACGTAGATAATTATCGAGCCGGTCAGGGTCTCGGGCGGAGCGACTGCGGTACAAACTTTCGTAATAATGCCGGAAGCAACTGAGAATCTCCGGTTGAGTGTATACCTCGGTTCCGTCCGCCTTACGCATACTTGTCGTCAATGAGGACTGACGCGTAGGGTTGGCCAGCCATGCCAGCAACGCGCTCGATCTGTCCCCCTCCGCGATGGATCGGACCGTATAGGCCTTGTAGTCAAAACAGCGAAGCCGTTCGACCTCCGCCGCCACCTTCTCCCTCGCCTCCGCCGTGTGTACCTGTAATTCCGGGCGCCCGGGGCGGCGAATTTCCAGCTCGCGGAGTTTCCGGTCCGCTGCATCTAGGTCAGCTAGGATAACTCGCCTCATGCCCACCTTTTTAGAGATGCAGTAACCCCTCACCACTACCTTAAAAGCGTCCCACTCTAACGCTCTTGTACTCGCGGTGCCGCTGTTGGACGCAAAATATTCCGATACCTTATCCCCCAGGTCCGCCCTGAAAACACTGTCCTCAAGAATCTCGGGTCGTAACTTCCAGGTGGGCACCGCTGGCGCCCCGGGGAGCCAGCGAAGGTCCAGCAAGAGGGGGTTATGGTCTGAAATGGTTCTGGACAAGTACTCAGATCGGACCGCTGCCGAAACCAGTTCGGGCGAGCCAAGAAATCCATCCAGTCTGACATGCAACTCATGTAGGCTCGAGAAGTATGAATAGTCCCTAGATGTGGGGTGGTGCGCCCTCCAGATATCCGTCAGACCCCAGTGGGTCTGCCAATCCTTACGACCCTTAGCCGTGCGACGAACCGGAGAATCGGGAAGGGGTGGATGTGAGCGGTCAGTGTCTACGTCCACTACTGAGTTGAAATCTCCCCCGAGCAAAAGGGGCCCGGAGAAGAAGTGGGCCAACGAGCCCGATAACCTGGAAAGGAAGGCAGTCTGGTCTATATTAGGAGCGTACACACAGCAAACGTTTAAGTCCCGCCCTCCTAAAGTGCCCGAAATGACCACGTAACGCCCCTCTAGATCTATCACTGTTTTCGTGACCTGGAAGGGGACCCCAGCTCTAACCCATATTAGCGCCCCCCTGGCATACGCGGAGTACGATGTGTAGAAGACCTGCCCCCTCCATCTACGCTGTAGCGCCGCCCCTTCCGCCTTGTTCAGATGCTTTTCCTGCAGCAGCGCCATTTGCACTCCCCTACGCACTAAATAAGCGTGGACTTTGTGACGCCTGGACATAGTATGAAGCCCCCTCACGTTCCAAGTAACACATTTCAAGTTAGCAACATCAGCCATTGTCCCATATTGTTCTCGCACAGTCTCCCCATCCGGGTCCCCACAAAAAAAGTACATCATTCAACCCAGCACTGATGGCGGCCATTTTCCCCAACCAAAGCCAAACAACCCAAGAACGAACCAAACCCCCACCCACCCTCCCCAGAACAGGACCCAAACAGCACCATCAGATCCCATCCAAACCTTGCCCTCCAACAACCCAATAACCCTTACTAATCCTGCGGTCGCCACCGTAGGAAGGCCTTAAGGGCCAGGTGCGGGCCGGGCGGAGGCAGTGGGCCCTCGACGCTCAGGCGACCAGGACTAAAACAAGCCCAAAACAGTACCAAAGACCCTCGGGGCAAAAAACAGGGGCACACCACCCTCCCCGCTCTCGTTGTCAGCATCAATTGACGGCAACCGCCTCCCCCCTGCCGGGCCCCCTCCCAAAATGAGGTAGCTCACCCCGTTACCCCTGTCCATCCAGAAGGTCTTCCACCGACTTCGGTGTGATCACCGGTGTATGGGCGCTATCAGTCACTGAGTCCTCGAAGTCCGATGGTGCCCCCTCGTCACCCGGGTCCGCTTCCTCCTCAATGGCATCATCCCGTGCGCCAGACCACTCAGATAACACCTCCAGCACTCCCCTCCGCTCCGTCGACGTCTCTGCAGTTGAGGGCCCCCCTGAGCGGCCGCGGCGATTCCTAATCCTCCTGGATCGCCGTCTCTGTTCCGGCTCCTCCGCCTGTTGGGATGAGGAGCCGAAGCCATCTTTCCCTGCTCTGTAAAGCTCGAGCCAGGCACAGACATCCTCCGGGGTGTCGAAGAATTGAGTCTTGTCATCGACAATGATGCGGAGCCTAGCAGGATAGAGTAGCGAGTACTGGATGCCCTCGCTCCTGAGCTCGCGCTTGACCGCCAGGAAGGAGAACCGCCTGCGTTGAGTTTCGTAGGTGTAATCCGGGAAGATGTTCACCTGACTGTTCGCCACTTTGAATGGACCATTATGCCTGGCGGCATTGAGGATTAAGTCTCTGTCCCGAAAGTGTAATAACCGCGCCACCACTGGTCTCGGGGCACGTCCCTGCTGCGGTGGCCGCGCCGGGACTCTGTGGGCACGCTCCAAGGTGTAGAAGGAGGATAGCCCCTCCGGGGCCACCGTGTCACGGAGCCAGGCCTCCAAGTATGCCACCATGTCGCCATCCTCGATCTTTTCCGGAAGGCCCACCACACGGATGTTGTTCCTCCTGTTGCGGCCTTCCGCATCTTCCGCCCTCTGCTCTAGGGTCGCAATCCGGGACAAGGCATCCTTCATAGTCGCAGCCAAGGTTCGCTGCGCCGGCTCTAAGGTTTTCACCGAGCTCTCCACTTCCTTGACCCGGTCCGAAAGTTTGCCGTGGTCCGCTCTAAGGAGACCAAGGCTCGTCGCCACCTGGGCAATGTCCTGTTGGAGGGCCGATCGCGTGGTTGCTATCGCCTCCAGGACGCGGTCGAACTGCTGTTGCATCGATGCACCACCAGAACTCTTTGGGTCCCCATGTTCCTCTTTGTCCTGGGTCTCCGAGTCTGAGGCAGTTGGGGTAGTCCCCTTGGCTCCTCTAGGTTTCCCCATGTCGCCGGGGGCCCTCCGTGATGGTCCAGGAGCAGGCGTCTCCGGGTGAGGGTCACCAACTCCACCGGACGATTTGTGGCGCCAGAGTGTCGCGCCTCCCATGGAAGTGGACTGGCCAGGAAAATGTAGCTAGGTGCGGTGTCGTGAGTGGGGCCACCGCCTGGTTCACCAGACGTCCGCTCACGGGATCCACTATAACGTGGGCATCCGCCCAGTCACCCAACCGAGTGCATTCTCGTTGTAGAAAGTCCGATCTGGCCGATATCTAGTGCACAAATCAGCAGGGGATGGCAAAGCCGGGGGCGAGACGCCGCTGGCGACGCTCCTCCAGTTCAATGGATCCGGCTAGGGGGACAATGAAGTCCGGGCGCCATGTTGGGTCGCACTCCGCAACTCCGCAAACTTCGGTTTTACGCCGGATCACCACTCGTCCGAGCCACATCGAGGGCCCTGGCAGGTCGTCGTCGGTCCGTTCAGCAGAATGCGGGTCCGGGGTGCCCCGCAGCCTCCGATTTACAGGATAATCACGGGCTCAGTCCCGGAGCCGAGCTCTCAGGCGACCATCGCCATCGGCGCCCAAGCCACGCCCCAATCCTGCCAGCACCTGATACAGGAGTGTGAGACACAGCCACAGCTTGAGTGACTGACACATGGGCCATAGACCCAGACACACTGCCAGCACCAGAAACAGGAGAGGGCACAACTGATACAGTGCCACTACTTGATGCATGACAGCAAACAACAGACACAGTGCCACTATCTGACACATGCGAGTCAACTGCAGCTGCGCCACTGGGATCACTGAAATGATGAGCCACAGGGCTGTATGGGCCAGGAGGCAGGGTGACTCTGGGAGCGGGGGATAGTTGCAATTGGCCGACATCGGGGTGGGCATGTGTCAATGCTGTGTGTCTACGTTTCTTGGGGACATGTGACTGCACCCTGGACAGGACAGGACTGGCAAGTGGGCCGGACTGAAAAGAAATATCACCCACCATGGGAGTTGCATCTGCTGGCAGGGGAATGCTCTCTGGGGACGTGCTTGATCCTGCTTGTCTTTTGCTGTGTGGCTGCCTTCTGGCCTCTGCAACATGGGTCATGGGGGATGCTACTACAGGGTCCACCTGCATCCGCTCCTGACGGGCCCTGATGGGAGTGGAGGTAAGGGGTGACTCCACTGCGGAGACATCTGTATTCCGTTCCCTCAACAACAGCAGCCTCAGTGCATCAAGGGGTGATGTATGCCTGTCCTTGACAGCGCCACTGTCCATGGGAGATGCCTTGGCCCTTGGATGTTCCATTTCCGTAGGAGGAATGTTGTCTGTGGACCGTCCCTGTTCCCTGGATGGTGCCCTGTTCCAGGAAGCAGACTTGTCGTCTGTGGTGTACCTATCCCCAGAACACACCTTCTCCCTGTGTGTGTCCCTGCCCCTGGGAGTGTCCGTGCTCTTCTTAGGTGCGTTTGCCTTGTGACTGTCCTTGTCCCTGCCCTTGGTAGAAGCTCCTTCCCTCCTAGTCTCAATGCCCTTGGTAGTGGCTCCTTCCTTCCTAGTCTCCGTGCCCTTGGGAGTGGGTCCTTCCTTCCTAGTCTCCGTGCCCTTGGGAGTGGGTCCTTCCTTCCTAGTCTCCCTGCCCTTGGGAGTGGGTCCTTCCTTCCTAGTCTCCCTGCCCTTGGGAGTGGGCCCTTCCTTCCTAGTCTCCCTGCCCTTGGGAGTGGGTCCTTCCTTCCTAGTCTCCCTGCCCTTGGGAGTGGCTCCTTCCTTCCCAGTCTCCCTGCCCTTGGGAGTGCCTCCTTCCTTCCTAGTCTCCCTGGCCTTGGGAGTGTCTCCTTCCTTCCTAGTCTCCGTGCCCTTGGGAGTGCCTCCTTCCTTCCTAGTCTCCGTGCCCTTGGGAGTGCCTCCTTCCTTCCTAGTCTCCCTGCCCTTGGGAGTGCCTACTTCCTTCCTAGTCTCCCTGCCCTTGGGAGTGGCTCCTTCCTTCCTAGTCTCCCTGTCCTTGGGAGTGGCTCCTTCCTTCCTAGTGTCCCTGTCCCTGGGAGTGTCCCTGCTCTCATGAGGTGCCTTCGTCTTCTGACTGTCCTTGTCCAAGGTAGTGTCCATGGAACTGGGAGTGAGGCTTGCCTTGGGAGTACCTTGTGTGTGGGATGCCTGTGCAGCATGTGTAGCCATTACACCCAACACCTCTTTTGGATCCCGTGTGTGTACTCCAGTGTATCTGACGTTGTCTTTGTGAACAGATTTTGCTGACCTAGGGGATGGTGTCTGAGCCCTCCGTGCCTTGACGTGCTGGCTGGCGCTGCTTCTAGTGCAATAACCTGTATTAGAGTCCTGGTCAGAATATTCACTCCCCCCTGAGACATCCAGTGTTGTAGATGGTGGAACAGAAGTAGCACCTAGTCCATGCGACTGTACAATGGCAGACGACACACTGTTAGCCAATGACTGCACTGTCCTGTGTAGACCAGCCAGATCGCCATGCATCCCTTTCATGAAAGCCACCACCTGCCCCAACTTCCTATCGTGGTCTTGGAAAGCATTTATCATATTGGTCTGCCCCACACACAGCTGTCGCAGCAGATCAACAGCCTCTGCACAAAGAGCATTTTGGCTCACCGAGGCTGGGGCAGCGGTGCCGACACCGAACGTCACTCTGCTCCCCCTACTCCTGCATGCACGAACAGTACATGGTGCAGTTGGCGCCAGGGTGGGCCCTGTGTGCTATGTCCCTACCGAAGGTGTTGATTGCCCACTCCCAGTCTGTGACAACAGTGCTGACTCACCAACACTGTCGGAAGATGATGACGATGTTGTCTCCACATGCGAGTCCTCCGGGACGGTCCTGTCCCCCTCTCCGGCGCTGGCCTCTTCTGTGTCAGTCTGCGTGTGCGCGACGTCTGATCCGGATGCATTGCCTTCAATCATCTCCTCCGTCTGTGGCTGAGTGCCCTCTGCCAATGCTGAAATGCACAGGAAATGGGTGTAAGTCATGGGCACACTCACGTACAGTACTGCTACGGAATCCCTAATGCCATTAATGACAATGTACATCGATCCCCCAACCTGCACACGGGCCACCCCTACCAGTCATCCTCACAGGAAATAAGTGGTGTTGGCCGTGCTACATGTACAGCATGCGGACAGGGCATGAGCACGTACATCTGCACACCAGTCTTGCCATGGGGTGACGGAGCACTACAGCATGTGCATCAACACTCAACTGCTTCGCGAGTGGCGTGTCAACATGCCGGATCTGGAAGTGACATTTCACTGCGCCAATGTCACCAACATGCCATTGCAACGAGACACACGATACACGGAAGTCACTAATGTGTCTGGGCAACAATACATGCATTGCACTCACAAGCAACATACACTGACAGTATGCTTACCGCCACGTTGCTGTTCATCCACACGCAACCGCTCGGACAGGTCAGGATGCGTCACAGCAATGATACGGTGCATGAGAGGGGTCATTGAGCGTCGGGCCAGACGTGCCGTTCTTGGAATCATCCCTAGTGTCACTTCCGCTACATTCTTGCTCAGCCTGGAAATGTCGTCCCAGCATTTGTGGCAGTGTGTATGTCGTCTATTGGACACCCCCACTGCTCGTACATCACGTGCAATGCTCCTCCACACGTCCTTGCGAAGGTGCAGCTTGACCTACCATGATGGGAGACAAAAGGGTGCAAGTCAGTGGACAGTTGGCCAGTCACACAGATAGGGGCAACACGTTTCTCTCTGCAGCCATGCACATTTCGACTCATGTGTTGGTCCCACATCACACCGCCAAGATTCCAGTGCCCAGGTGTCATGGACCACATCATGCACACCAACATGTCCCCCACTGCACTTACCACCTGTTCGGGTGCACCGTACAGGCGTCCGAAGTTGCGGAGCACACCGTCCACGAGGACATCCAGCTCCGCGGTGGTGAAGGGACGAGACCGGATCTCTTTGACTCTCGACATGGCAAGGTCACGGAGTATGGCACTAGAGCGGCAGTCGGTGGTCAGCTCCGCAGCAGCAGGTGGAGGTGATGGTCACAGGCAGCTGTCGGTGGTCAGCTCCGCAGCAGCAGGTGGAGGTGATGGTCACAGCCAGCAGTCGGTGGTCAGCTCCGCAGCAGCAGGGGGAGGTGATGGTCACAGGCAGCAGTCTGTGGTCAGCTCCGCAGCAGCAGGTGGAGGTGATGGTCACAGGCAACAGTCGGTGGTCATCGTAGAATGTGTGCTTTTGCACATCGCACATATATAGGGCCCTGTGGCCATGTTAGTGGCATACGGCGCCAGCCATTGGTCAGCCCTGGATGCGTGTTTGGAAATGGGCCAATGACTGGCCCTGGTGTTGCGGTGCACAGCATACGCTACATTCGATTGGGCATACGCGGGCCTTGTTCACACCTCCCATTGGCTGCACATGCACAGACCGTCACGGTCACACACCGGCACCCGCATGTGGAAGCTTCCGGGATGGATGCTTCATTTGCAACAATGTTCTATCACTGGCGCCAACATGGCGGGGCACGTATTCGGCGGGGGAGGAGCAGGCCAACACATTCATTAGCTGATGTCAATGGACATGGCAGGTCATGACCCCCCTTACAGTGACATTGCATCATCCAGCCTACACCGGCCGGCCCAGCCCGGCCCAGGACCGCCGTGCCGGCCATGTCAACCACCGCCGTGCCAGGCCCCGTCCGCACAGCGGTAGTTGACATGGCTGGCACGCCGGTCCTGGGCAGGGCCTGGCACGGCGGTAGTGGACGGGGCCTGAAACGGCGGTAGTTGACATGGCCGCCACGGCAGTCCTGGGCAGGGCCTGGCACGGCGGTAGTGGACGGGGCCTGAAACAGCGGTAGTTGACATGGCCGCCACGGCGGTCCTGGGCAGGGCCTGGCACGGCGGTAGTGGACGGGCCTGAAACAGCGGTAGTTGACATGGCCGCCACGGCGGTCCTGGGCAGGGCCTGGCACGGCGGTAGTGGACGGGGCCTGAAACGGCGGTAGTTGACTTGGCCGCCACGCCGGTCCTGGGCAGGGCCTGGCACGGCGGTAGTGGACGGGGCCTGAAACGGCGGTAGTTGACATGGCCGCCACGCCGGTCCTGGGCAGGGCTGGGCCGGCCAGTGTAGGCTGGATGATGCAATGTCACTGTAAGGGGGGTCATGACCTGCCATGTCCATTGACATCAGCTAATGGATGTGTCGGCCTGCACCTCCCCCGCCGAATACGTGCCCCGCCATGTTGGCGCCAGTGATTGAACATTGTTGCAAGTTAAGCATCCGTCCCGGAGCCTAGCACATGCAGTTGCCGGTGTGTGACCGTGACGGACCGTGCACATGCAGCCAATGGGAAGGTGGAAAGTGGGCCGCGTATGCCCAGTCATAAACAGTGGAAGCAGTGCACCGCCACGGCGGGGCCAATGGTTGTATCATTGCTGACGATGCACCTTGTTCCATTGTCTGCAGCTGCCTGATGACGGTTGTGTGTGTGATTGCGTGACTCCACATGTCATGCTCTATCCCATGTGTGTCCATACCATGGCCATCGGTGTGCCACAAATGTGCATCACATGTGCATGTCGACATCGGGTATTTCCCTACACAAGTTTGTAGTACCTCACATCTACACAGTAGATCCCGGATGTATCGGCACATTCTGATTCAGTGTTCAGTGAGTGGTATATGTGAGATAATGACTATGGTGGGGGTACACTTGTGTTCAGTGCATGTGTGTTGCCTATTGTGTCACCATGCATGTGATGTACGTATGCCCACCATTATTGGTGTTGCTATTGGTGCATGATGAAATGGTGTGTGTGTGTGTGTGTATCTTTTCGTTTGTGTGCATGCACTTGCATGTGTGTATGTGATGTTGCGCCTACACATTTGGGTCATGTCACATGTCTTGTTGGCAGTAATGTTGACCTGAGACAAAGTAGCATTGCACATGTTGAGACACATCATGTTGCTAGTGGCTGCACATTGTTGCTACGTCAATCCATGTTGTAGTGACAATCAGAGATGTCACACATATGACAATTATACACTGCATATTACGCGTTGGTAGAGTTCGTTGACATGTGAGTGAGTTGCACAGACATGCGTTGTATGTGAATTGACTTCCATCTACTCCCACACAGGAGGGCTCCAAATGTCCATTGCCCATACACTGTGCTGGAGGATATGGTTGACGAGGAGGTGATCAGGAAATTCAGGCTGGATCGACGTCGATTAATGGAGCTTGTGAACCAATTGTCTCCTCACCTGCAGCCGCGAAGAACCTATCCAGGTTCCATTACACCCACGGCAAAGGTGATGGCGGCACTCCACTTTTTTGCTACAGGCACATTTCAGTACACAGTTGGACATGCCGGGGGGATGTCACAGTCCATGTTCAGCATGGTACTTCGGGATGTACTGAGAGCCATGATGCTGTACAAGCATGACTACATTCATTTCCCACAGGCGGCAGAGTTGGCAGCGGTCAAAGCAGACTTCTATGCACTGGGTCGGATACCACACGTTGTGGGTTCCATTGATGGCACGCATATCGCAATCATTCCACCACGGGCACGTGAGCAGGTGTTTAGGAATCGGAAGCACTTCCATTCCCTCAGTGTGCAGGTGGTGTGCCAGGCCGACAACATAATATCACATGTGTGTGCAAGATTTCCAGGCTCTGTACATGACGCCCACATCATGCGGAGCAGCATTGTCCCCCAACTGATGGCAAGTCTGCGCCCGGCACAAGCGTGGCTTGTTGGTGAGTATGCTGTGGTGACAGGAGTGATATCTGTGTGGCATGGTGTGCCCACCAATTCAGGTTGTGATGATTCTGTCTCTCTCTCTCTTCCACCAACATAGGCGACTCGGCTTACCCAAACAGGCCTGGCTGCTGAGTCCCATACGCAATCCAACTACAGCGGGAGAAATGCGATACAATGATGCCCATGGAAGGACACGTCGAGTGGTAGAACGTACATTTGGCCTGCTTAAGTCTAGGTTTCGGTGCCTGGATAAGACTGGAGGGGCCCTGCCTTACTCACCAGGCAAAGTATGCAGGATCGTGATTGCCTGCTGCATGCTCCACAACCTGGCTGTGCGCAATAACATTGAACTGCTCTTGGACCCTGATGAACAGCAAGTTCCTCGCCCTCCCGACCCACCCATGTCGACTGATGAGGATAGTGGTGAGGAGGAAGGTGTGGACCAGAGGCGCCAGCTCATTGATCGCTACTTCCCTTGAATGGGAGTGTGCTCCTCTTGTGCTGCTTGTGTATGCCCTGTGTATGTTTGCTGGTGTTGTGTCATTGTGGTGTGCATCATCTATGTGTTCTGAAATGTGATGTATGCATGTGTGTGTGTGTGTGTTCATTTATTTGTACATGCAAGTCTCCATGATGTGTGTACTCTCATCCATTCATGTTGTGATGAGTGTGGTTTGTGGAATGTTGCACTGCAGTGTGTTGTGATGAGTGTGAATCTGTTTCCTGACGTGTCTTTGCGGTTTCTATATTTCCCTAGGTCACTCCCGCTGCGGCATGATTCTGTACGAGTTGGATCCCTGAACCTGGTAACGTCTGTTTCTGATGCAATCATGTGAATAAACATAGAGGCAACACATCATTGAGTGAGTAAGTGGTATTTATTTACAGATTGTGCATAGGTGTTGGTGCATATTTACAAATGAGTGAAGGGGTGGGGGAGTGAGAGTTAAAGGTTATGGCAGATGAAATGTCCATGCTGACACCACATAGGGTGGTGTCTGCCTAGTGCAGCAGGCCTGTGCCCATGATTGGCTAGGTAAGACCGGATAGTTGGCAGGGTGAATGGCAGGCTCAGGTAGTGTAACAGTCATTATCGGCTCCTCTTGGAGCGTGTGGAATGAGCATCCACACTGCTCTCGCCCACTTCCAGCCTCGTACGGCCCCTCCGTCTTTGAGTCGGGACGGAGTCAGCTGGGGGCGCAGGCTGATCTGGTACCACATCCGTCGCCAGGGGCGCAGGTGGCGGTGGCGGTGGTGTTGGTGCCCGTGGCGTTGTTTGAGGGGGTGTGGGGAGGGTGGTGTTGGCGGCTATCCATCCCATCCACATGGTATTGTTCAGGGTCAATATGTCCACTAGTTGGCCAAGCCGCCTCTCAATGGCCCCCAACATTGCAGTGTTCTCAACAGAGTCCTGGTGGGCACGGTCTGCCTGTGCCTGGCCACGTTCATAGGTTTCCTGGACCCTGGCTAGTGCTTCCAGTGACTGTTGCACGGCATTGGGTGGGTGTGGTTCCTCAGGACGTCTTTGTGCTGTGCTCCTGCCTGCCGGATGTGGCCTTGCATCTCTGCTTTGCCTCACACTCTCCCTGCGTGGCTGGAATGGCGCAGGCCCGGCGTCGTGCGGTGGGTTGGCCAGGGTGGCAGGGGCAGGAGTGGTGGTACTGGTGGTGGTGGAGGTGGTGGTGGTGGTGCTGGTGGTGGCTGTGCAGGTCACAGTGGCCGGTGTTGTGGGAATGGCAGAGGCCGTAGTAGTCGGTGCTGGTGTGACCTGGGAGCCAGATGGCCCTGGCTGCCTGCTTGTGCCCGCACCATCCTCAGCACCGGAGCTGGCTGGGCAATCGTCCCCTGAGACTCCTGAGTGAGGCGAGTCTGGAGGCCGGGTGGTGGTTCCAGCTGTCAGATTACGATCACCTGCAAAACAAAAATGTGAAGATGAGTCATGTGGGCATTACGTGTTATTTTCATTTTGTTGACTATTCAGTCGGCACTGGCACTCACCCCACCCACCACCACCGCCATCCCTATGGCATGGGGGCCTATTGGGAGTTGTAGTGCTGTCCTCTCACACACCCCACCCACCACCACCGCCATCCCTATGCACATGGGGGCCTGTTGGGAGTTGTAGTGCTGTCCTCTCACACACCCCACCCACCACCACCGCCATCCCTATGGACATGGGGGCCTGTTGGGAGTTGTAGTGCTGCCCCCTCACACCCCTCACCCACCACCACCGCCATCCCTATGCACATGGGGGCCTGTTGGGAGTTGGACTAGTGACCTCTCGCACACCCCACCCACCACCGCCATCCCTATGCACATGGGGGCCTGTTGGGAGTTGTAGTGCTGTACTCTCACACACCCCACCCACCACCACCGCCATCCCTATGGACACGGGGGCCTGTTGGGAGTTGTAGTGCCATCCCCTCACACACCCCACCCACCACCACCGCCATCCCTATGCAGATGGGGGCCTGTTGGGAGTTGGACTAGTGACCTCTCACACACCCCACCCACCACCACCGCCAAGCCTATGCACATGGGGGCCTGTTGGAGTCGTTTAGACGTTGGTGAGTATGTGGACTGCATGCATGGGTTGGGGTCTGGGAGATGTGTCTTCTGAGTTGTGTGAGGCACACCATGTTGTTGTGCTCGTGGTGCTTGGTTTGTACTTACCAGCCTCTTCTCCATCCTCAAGTCCATCAAGGGTCTCAGGGTGCAGGATGCTCAGCACCTTGTCCTCCCACTCGGTGTATGGTAAGGGCTCCGGGGGGGTTCCACCGCCTGTGTGATTTGCCCGGAGATAGTTCTTTGCTCGGATGGATTTGACTCGGGTCTTGAGGTCATGCCACCGCCTCTGAATCTCCTGCTTCATCCTCGGGACGGTCCCAGACGCATTCACCCTGGTGACTATCTGGTCCCACATGTTGTTTTTCCTGGCTATGCTGGTCTGCTGCACTAGGGCCCCAAATAAGTGGGGTTCTACACGTATTATTTCATCTACCATAACCTTTAACTCAGTGTCAGTGAATTTGGGGTTCTTTTTTGGTGCCATGGTGTGTGGTGCTCGGGTGTGGGTTTGAGTGAATTGGGAGGTGCAGGTGTGTGGTGTGTAGGAATGGTGTGGTGGGTCTTTGTGTAGTGGGTGTGGGTTAGTGTAAGATATCTGTGTTTGCTGTAAGTTCTGTGGTGTCTCCTGCTAGCAGCTATGCTGTGATGCAGAGGATTTCTGGAGTGGGTGGGAGTTATTTTATAGTCTGTGTCTTGGCCCTGTCTGAATGGTTATTGGCAGTCAGGTGCTAGGTGGGTGTGTTGCCAGGTGTGCATTATGTGGTACTTGGGGGTGGGTCATTGTGTCTTTTGATTGGTTTTGATGTTTCAGGTGGGTGGTCGTTCATTTTCCTGTGTTTGGTATTAACTTCCGTCGCAATGTATGGCATTGGTTTGACGGTAGGGATGTTGTTCGTGTTGGCCTTCCGCTGTGGAGCACGGTTTCTCGTTGCATTGGTACCGCAGCGGACGTGGATCGCGGTGGCTACCGGGGTACTTGCGGAGTTATCCTAATTGCGGACACAGACACTACGCAGGTATCGCGGGGGAAGTGGATGTTCTCGCGGTCATGTGCGTACGCGGCGGTCGGTGTTCTTCGGGTTCCGTCCGCCTGCCGCGTTCTCAGGTGTACTTCGACCGCCGCGGACGGGGTTTGGTGTGCTCCGTCTGCCGCGATCGGTGTTTCATTCATATATTATCCTAATCGCTATTGCGGTTTTTCCGCGGACAGGTCCGGAGTATCTTGCCACCTTCCTCGGCGGACGGAACACGTTTCCGTCCGCGATCCTAATCGACCCCTTACTCTGCTCCAGGGCTCCTGGCATGGTGATTCAGTGATCACTGGATGTGGTGCTGGATCGCTCCCAGTGATGTTGCAGGAATGACAGGTGCAGATTACCTCCTCGACCATTGCATCCATGCCCGGAAACCAAACTTTGCTTTGTAGCTGGGCTTTTGTCTTCGATATCCCTTGATGCCCTTGGTGTGCCAGACGCACTATTCTCTCTTGAAGGCCTCTTGGGATCACAAGGGTGGAGCCACGTAACACAACTCCATGAAGACCCTCACTGAGCTCGCTCTGAGCCTTCCACATCTGTTGCCAAAACAGCCTCTCCTCCACTGTCAGCGCACTGACGCAGTTGAGGAAGAGACACCAGTTCCTGTTGGCTAGTGTGGTCTTGACTTTGACCAGGCACTCAACAGACTCAGCCGCCTTGCCGATGTCTTCTAGCATGAGAGCAAGTGGGCACGCTTCGAGAGAGACCATTCAGACATATTCCTCAGTGCCATCTTCATCGGATATGGGCCTTGGTGACCCAGGCAGGCCAGGGAGCCGCGACAGTAAGTCAGCGGGGTTGTTAACCCCCGGACCGAAGATTACGTGATAAGCCTGCAGTTGGACTGCCCACCTCTCTAACCGGTTAGGGGCTATACAAGACATCCGGGCGAATAGGGGGACAAGAGGCTTGTGATCCGTGAATACGCAAAAGTCATGCCCATACTTGTAGAGATGAAAATGCTGGTACACCCACTCAATGGCCAGGGCCTCGCGCTCTATCTGCGCATATCGCATCTCTGTTCCGGTCAATGCTCTGCTGGCATTTGCAGTCGGGACTTACTCCTTGGACTCCGTCTCTTGCATCAGGACTGCTCCCAGTCCAACGGGCCTGCAGCTACCACCACCTCGGTGCGCCGATGGGGGCAAAAGTACGCCATCACTTTGCTATCGATGAGTGCCTCTTTGACAGCATGGAATGCCATATCTTCCTTTACGCACAAGACCCACGGCAGACCAGACTTCCTGAGATTGCAGAGTGGTTCGGATAGGGACGCAAGATTGGGAACGAACCAACCACAGTATGTGGCCATGCTGAGGAAACTGCGGACCTCTGTGGGCGACGTCGGCCTCGGTGCAGAGCATATGGCCTCCAGATAAAATGAACACTTGACTCAGTGCAGGGTGAGTCCATTCTCCGCCAGCCATTGAAGGGTGGCTCTTAGGTGCCCGTGGTGCTCCTCCAGTGTCTTGGAGAATACAAGGATGTTGTCACTTAGGTATATGACACATTGCAACCCTGTGAACGGAGGACACCCCAAAGCTTAGCCTCCTATAATAACATAGCCCCACGTGAGTGGAGAAGGTTGTGATGTTCCTGCTGTCGGGGTGAAGCTCCAGCTGGTGGTAGCCGGCGTTGAGGTCGAGTTTGGTGAACTACTTGGCACCATTGAGGTTGGCCACAATGTCATCCATTGTGGGTGTGAGATGACTTTTTCTCTTCACGGCCTTGTTCAGAAGGCGCATGTCGACACCAAGCTCCCGGCTGCTTTGGTTTGGGGCCACGACCAAAGGCGACACCCATGGGATGGGGCCTGCCACTTTCTAGATAATGCCTAACTGCTCCAGCTTCATCAGCTCCTCCTCCACTTGAGGGCATAGGTGGAATGCCCCCCGACGGTGCCTCAAGGCCATAGGCTTGACTGTTGGCATCCCTGGCCCTCGAATAACATGAGGACGTTTCTGAGGATTTCACACGCGTGTAGATCATGCACCAGGTTTGCGAAAAAGACCATTTCCATGTCCTCCGCCAAATGCCAACCCTCCTTCCTCGTGTCCCTTCCGTGACATGAAACCTTGTGTTTAGACAATTGCCCTCATTGGCAACTTCGACCTCCATGACTCCTCGTAGGGAAAGCGGCTTGTTTCCGTCGTATATGTATATTCTTGCCTTGGACGGTAGGAGCGGGAGACGCGGGATAGCCGCTCATATTGTTCACTGTCTATTACGTTCACTGATGCCCCGGTATCTATGAGGGCACCCACTGGGGAACCATTCACTGTGTTAATGCACATGGGTGGCGGCCGGCACCTTGTGCCTTCTTGACCGACAAATGACACGAAGAACACGTCATCCTCTCCTGCTCTGCGTCCAAACCCTGGGGGGTGTTGTCTGCCTAATCCAGAGGGTCCTCGAGCAACAGCTGTCTCACCTCTGTCATTGGTCCATGCAGACTTGGGGCGTTTGTCCTCCCTCTGCCACTTCTGCAAACCTTCGCAAAGTGGTTGAGTTTTCCACATTCAGAGCAGGTTTTTCCTTTTGCAAAGCACCACCCTGCTGGAGGGGGATCCAACCCACAATTTTCACGTGTGCTCCTTTGGGGGCGGTCTCGTGGGTCCTCTTGACAATGCCGACTGTCTCTGAATAACATCCACTTGCTCCTTTTTAACAACAGGCGGTCGTGGCAGTGCGGGCTGCCGCATGGGCCGGTTGAGAGCCGCCTCCATCTTGTCTGCACGAGTGTTGGATAGCTCGTGGGACCTGACAAGCACAAGAATCTCGTTGAGACTGATGCCCGTTTGTCGTAGTATCAGGCAGCACAGTGTCACTGAATGGCACCCGTGAATGACTTGCGCCCTGATCTCCTCCCTCTGGTCTGGCAGCGTGCAGGAGCTCGCCCATTTCCGTAGACGAGCGTAGAAAACATTTATGGTCTCAGCCTCCCCTTGCAGCGCTTGCCTGAGCTTGAAGCGCTTGAAGACGGGGTTTATCTGGGGGTCAAAATGCCTGTTCAAAGCCGCAACTGCCCCTTGGAGTTGTCATCTGTCCCTGTGTTGGGCAATGTCTGGATTAAGTCAAACAGCTCACCCCCTCCATAGCACATAAGGAGTGACCTTTTCACGCTTCCATCGGTCTCGCGCATGCCCACAAAGTAGTGGTCCAGGACTTCCAGCGCGCTGCAGCTGTGGAAGGGTCTGAGAGCTCGCTCAATGGTGGTAGGGGGCAGCCATGGCCTGACCAGTCCGAGGTTGATCTGGGAGAGCTGCCTGCTGAGTGGCCGCAGGGGCATTGCTTCCCCGTCTACATTCTTCACACTCATCTCTGGCCACTAGTGCGCTTCGCTGAAACTTGTGGGATCGACCACAAGAACAGACTGCTGGGTGTAGGGCACTGTGATGCTGGTCTTGGGGCACCTACCAGCAACTGCCTGCGGTAGTGTGCCTGGCTGGACGCCGACAGATTGGGGTGGTGAGGGCGCCTGCAGGCTGGTAGCTTCCAGCGACTTGAGCAGTTTATCTTGCAGGCACAGAGGCCTGGTGTGAGGCACTAGCGCGTGGGATAGCCAGCCAGATTTGTGGTGGTGTGAACGCGTGCAGGCTGTAAACTACTGGTGACTTGAGTAAAGTGCTGTGCAACTTCCAGGCTGAGAGGGCAAATGGGAGACACTTGCGCGTGGAAGCGCTGTGCTGCTGCGTGCACCTGCACTGCTTTGGGCCCTAAGGCTCTTCTGCCTCTCTATACTCGTGAGGGGTGTCTCTTCAAACCGCCTGCCGCAAGCTCAACCACGTGGGCCTCGTAGATGCAGGGACGCTGGCTTAACCACAGAGTCATAGGAATGGCATGTCTGGCGCGCACGCAGACACGCGAAAGGCAGGAACGGCCTCAACTGTAGATCGATGCTCCTGGCGCTGCCGATCTTCACACCGCCCGGGACTCTGTGCAACCCAGTTGTCGGGACAGGCCCCCAGGTAACCCTGCAGTGCGGGATGGGCACCCGCCGATGAGGCACATGATGGCACGACCTCCCCTGACGATCAGCAGCGAGATGCGGGGTGGGAACCCAATGGGACGGCACACGTGGATCAGGAGGGTGAGCCAACACACACCACACGGGGATCCTCCACGGCTGCAGCCAGCAGCCATCACCGACACGACAGAGGCACAGGTGGGACCCACTCTCATTGCCAATGTGGTGTCCAGGCCTGTCTGGACACACGCTGCATGGAGGTTAGGCCTCTGGTGTGGCAACGCAGCAATCAGGGAAACACACACTGTGTTGATGGTAATGGGCTAAGACCCCGAGTGGTCTTACGCCCCTTTATTTATCCCTTCGGGCAAGTCCGCCCTTTGGGTGCGTGCATGCGTGCAACTAAGGCGTGAACAGGCCGGGTGGCACTGTCACTACAGGTATCACATTTGGGTTTAAACCTTCCCGCGGACTCGGAATTGTGACTACAAAAGACGGAAAGTCACTTTCTTTCTGAGGACAGTTGCTCGTGCTGAGTTGCCTTAACAAATCAGAAGATGCTCCCCAGCCGTAATAAGGTGGAATCTGGTTTTCTCTACTACATCTAACTACATCAAACTGTTAAAATCATTCACGTAACATGTAGCTATGATTCAAATAACGCCCACCAATCAACTTGCAACATCATTTTCCTGCTAAAATTAACACCTGCACTATTTCCTGTTAACCAAAAGCATGGTGCACATCCTCATGAACCAATGGGTGAATGGACGCCACGCTCTCATTACCATTGACACACTTAGGCTCAAATCATCCGAACCACGTTGTACATGATCAGTTGCTGCAAACTTTTGGTTGACAATCCCCTCTTCTATGGCATTTAGCACGCCAGTCCACCGCCACATAAAACATATGTTGTGTTTCCATTGATCTTTCTGGCATGGAAGATCAACTGATCTGTTCAGGATCATAGGACTGGGCAGGTGTTGCGACTCAAATCTAGTCAGTCTAAAGTCAGCAGACTGGTCCACCAGCTGCCAGCACCCCCTGCTGGATTAAGAATCATGGGGATCCAGCAACCACAAGCACAGACTGGCAACGTCAGGCCATTCAGCCTGAGTTTTGACGGTACACCGAGAAATATAATTAAACATGTTGCTTGTTTGAACAGTTGTTCATACAGCGAGTCAGATATAAAAACAATTGTTTTACAATTGGCGGGGTTCATTCCAAATCCTGTTGGAGTCGTTACTTTTGAAAGAAAACGCATCCAATCAAACAATCAGGGGTTCTTGCTCAGCAAAACAAACTAAAGAAGTGTTTCAAAAGTTCCTTAAATGAAACTTACTATGTGAATCTCGCATGTAAGTATTGTCAAAATCGTAATGTTCACTGAAAAGCTCAAAACAATTGATTTAAAATTACCATTACACCCATCCTTAGGACCTGCCTGTAATGTTTTAGGGACCTAGGCCCACATACTACAAAAATTGACACAGACACTCGAAGTATCCTGGTTAACTGGCCATGAGCACGTGTAACCGGGCCCTTTTATTAGCAGGGTCACGTCACTTGTGACGCCTGATGGGTGTGGGATGCATGTGTATCCAGTCCCACGAGGAAGTGACTGACTAACCAAAGTGTATGCTAAAACTCTAGGGGCCTCATTTATGAAAAGTGACGCATCGCTGCGTGAAAACAGCGATGCGTCACTTTTCACTGCGCACTCCTTAAGACATTCCTAATGCGTCATATTTAATGTATGACGCATCATGTCGCAAGGAGTTACAGATATGTCAGTATTTCTGACGTATCTGTAAGCGCAAAAGTGACGCATTGCTGGAGTGTGTCACAAAAGTGACGCAACTCCAGCAATGCGTCCTTTCACATGGGGAAAGCCCCATGTGTTAGGGCTTGCGTCAGTCTTACGCCTGCTGTGAGGCAGATTTCACTGCGTCACTATTACGAGGCTTTTTGCGGGGGAACGCCCCCTCTGCATACATTATACCTGATGCAGGTATAATGTGGCACAGGGATTTAAAAAGTGACGCATCTACCTAGATGCGTCACTTTTTAAATATGGCGCAACGAGGCGCATTTTTTACACCGCTGGTGCGTCACAAAAAGTGACGCACCGGCGGCGCAAAACTGATGCAAGGCCTTCATAAATAAGGCCCTAGAACGTGTCCAGCATGACACTACATTCCTCTAAAAAATTATTAGAAATAAAACAAGGTCTAAATTGTGGAAATAAACTATGCACAAAGGACATCATACAGTCTCTTGTTCCTAGGAGGCAGTCCACAGGACAATCGTAGACAGGTGCATCTGGGAGCACCTGAGCATCTCAGCACACTTCCATAATTTAGCCAGCATCTGAATGATGCATCAATGGAGTCTGGATTCCTTGGCAGCTTGTCCATCAGATTAATGTCCTCTCGAACACTGCTGGATGAGCTTGTGGGCTCTGACGGGGATGCTGTTGGTGTCTATCAACTAAATGATGATGCATCAGGAGCGTCCCTGGTTCCTGCTGCAGAGTCTGTGCTTGAGGTGTCTGGGCACTATAAGGACCTCTCTGCGGTGGCTGGAATGAAGTCGATGATGTTCAGGACATTATCCTCTGAGGCCGCTGTGCCTCCTGGTATCTTGTCGGTGGAGCCGCTTCTCGACCATCTCTGGTGCGAGAATCCCTGGCTGCAGAAATGTTCCTGAGGCCCTTGTACGGGCTGCCGCAATACTAATTGGACTGTGCAGGGCTGCTTGTGGGACACCTGGGGGCCGCTGCAGGAAAACTGACAAGACCCAACAGCATTGTTTGGGCAGCCACCCAGTTGTGTGACTTATTGGTTGGTGGGCTTGCCAACTGGACACAGGTGCAAATGGACTGTCTTATAGCTCATGGGCACTTGGTCTCTCATTTCAATGGGGGTGCCTCGGTCTCTTGGTTCTTCTGCAGGAGTAAGGCTCCTCACCAGTGATGATGTTGCTCTTTGGTTGGATGGCATGCTGCACATGGCAGTGATGTTGTGGTTACTGTTGAACCTGGACGACAGGTGGTGACAACTTGCTTGGAGAGGGGATGTCTGGAGGGACTTCGCATCCACCTATCTTTGTCTTGCTGAGGCTGTCCTTCACCCGTGGCATCTGCAGTTAGGAGCAGGGACGCTGTCTTACTTAGACTACCGAAGATCGGGAATAGACGGTTGCACAGGGAATGGTTTGGGGGAGGCGCAGTTTGCGCTTGCTGTGGCTTATGTTTGGTTCCCCCATTTGGCTGTCTCTAGGTACGCCGGTCTTCCCTGGTGGCTGTCTTGTGTCTATGGGTGCGCTCTTGTCTTGTGGTGGTGCGAGTCCTTGTTCTTCTCCTCTTGTTGGTCTTCTCAGGTCAACTGTGTTCCTCCATTTCTTCATGGTGACCAGATTGTCACTCGTCTTTGTGCGGACCTCTTGCCGGGCCAATTCCTTCCTCAAGGGTCTTCGTGGTGCTCCTCTACCAGGATGGTGGGTTAACTTTTTAATTCGAGGGCGTTGTGCTTGCACCTTGGGTCTGTGCCATGGTAGCGGCTGCTTCTGCCTCCGCTCAGGCATGCCTGGCGGGGTTGGTCACTTTGTGTGACGTAGTCCTTGCTTGCTGGGCGATGTGGCATCCGGCCACGTGTCAGACGTCTTTGAAGCCCATGTTGCGGTGGCATCTTGCCGCATGTAGTGTGCAACTCTCCTCTTGCCTTTCTTGGGCCACTGGCAACTCCGTCTTGAGGCACTGTGAAGGAGGACACTCTGTGCTGTCTTTGGCACACAATGGGGTATTTCTAGTGCAGTGGAGATGTGGGGGCTCTCCCTGCTTCCTTCAGCATTGCTTCTTCTCTGTTGTGAGGTCTCTCTCTCCTGGGCGCCTGCCTGACTTGTCAGGCTCTCTGGTGTAGCCTTCTGCGCCTCTCTGACCTTGTGCACTCGGTCCTCTTCATGATTGCCTTCTTTAGGCACTTGGCATGTCCATTTTTCCTAGCTTGAAGTGGTCTTTTTTCACCACTGGGGCATGTGGCACAAAATTCGTTGCTCATAGTGGTGTCAGGCGGACACTGGGGTTGCGCACTCTGCACCTGTCTTCCCTGTGCTGTAGGTGGGGATTGCATGGTTGCTTACAAATCCATTACCTTCGCTGGGCCTTGTTTGGCCACTTAACGCTTCTCTGCTCTTGGGTAGCTTTGTGATTTTCAGGTCCCTGCGGGCGGTACACAGTCTATCACTCCCTCTGCTGGTGGCCTCTTCTCTTTGGCTAATTTCCCTTGAGCCTTCTCTGACAGACTGTGGCTTGGAATGCTCTTGTCTATTTGACGATCGTCTGGGCTGGTCCAGCTTTGGCAAAGTTAGATTTATTATAACTATCACAGAATAGAAGTTATAAAACCTGCTATTCTGATATGCTAAAATACACAGTCTCTCCTGATTGGCCAGCCTTTGGAAGGCTGAGCTAAACTGCTCTGATGAGGTGCGAAGTGATCTGCATATAGACTAGGTACATCTGGTGTGAGGAGATCTGCAGCTGCAGAGAAAAAGGCAGGATGGGGTGGAGTCGTCAACCTGGTTTTTCAGAGGGAATGATAGTTACGAAAGCACACAGGCTCAGCCCCATATCCTGCAGCATTAGCCAGACAGGAGCCCCAGAATTAGCAGAGGGGCTGGAATGGGAGTGCTAGGGTAAATTAGCCACACCAGCAGGTTGGCCTAGACAGATCTTAAGCTCCAGGAGACAGCTGCTCCGTTTTGGAATTTAAAAGAACAGCGCTTTCTAGTACAAGACTGTGCCACACTTTGGAGGAAGATGTTATATTTCTGGGTGGTACCTCATACCCCAATGATTAAGGGTACCCAAGAACACTGGATAACTATGGGAGATCTTCCCAGCAACTCTGATCCCTGTCTGAAACTACAAGAAGAAGAAGAAGGACTGCTGGAACCATGACCTGCACCTAGAGAACTGCACTCTGAATGACTGCACCTGCTGCACACTTTGGGAACTACAGCCCTAAGCACTTGCCTTGCTTTAAAAAGTGAAGGAGTGGACTCCCTGAAAGCAACAGGTAAAAAGAGCTCCACCTGCATCATCTCCATCGAGAAGAAACCAGGAGAACACCATCAGCTGGACTTTAAGTGATTTGGCAAGGTGAATTGTGGGAGATGTAGTCCCATCATTCAAAGGAGCAACTCATAGCTTCTGGAACCTTGGACTGGCATTGTGGATACTTTGGAATCCCAAAAGGACCTACTTGAAGAAGATCCAGAAGTTTTGAGAAGATTTGAGAGTTTTTGGTAAAAAGCTCCAATAGGGTACTGACCTGTCGATGAGAGTCATGCCTGAGATTCAGGTTTGCCATGCTGAAGCTCTGGAGATTTTCGTCATTGACGAGACTCCCTGGAGTTGACCTAGGCATCGCACTAAGTCAAGCTGCCATTTTCAAACCCAAAGCTTGTCTGACGAGGAGCCCCACTCGACGTTGAGAGAAAAAGCTAAAAAAAAAGTGACTACAGAACTTATTACAACTACGGCGGTCCATAGGAATACAAGAGAATATTCCTTTAGACAAGTCATACTGTTATGTATAATACAGTATACAATACAAATACAAAATGTATTAGTTAACAGTAGGTTGTAAGTTATTTTGTTTGTTTAATGTTAAGAAACATATGTGAGAGGCCTTACTGTGGTGTGGGGATAGTAAATCTAAATCCTCTAGGATACAACAACTTCTTTAAAAGGGTTTATATTAAATTGTGAATAGAAAAAGAAACCCGTTTAGTGTCCAGCACCTTCTCCAACATTGGGGGCGATTTTGATGTCGAACAGACCTGAGTCTGGCCGACATCGATTTGGAACTGGGATCGACTGACCTCTTGTGGCCAGCAGTTAGGGAGTGGCCGAACACTGTTCTGCTCGCAATCCTATTTTTTGTAATGGGAGCACGCATACTGACAAGAATGCATGCTCTCATTGTAAAGAGGTGAGGTGCAGTTCATCCCTGCAATCCGTGGCAGGCATCTACAGGTGCCTGCTGCGGGGTACAGGGATCAATAAGGAGGCACCATAGGTGTCCCCTCAGCCGACATCCGGAGGCCTTGCACCCATGGGGGCACTGCTGGGGGCACGCAAAGTTGACATCCCACAACCTTTCTTTGTTGGAAAGGCCAGCACAGAAAGGCTGTGGGAATACGCCATCAAATTCCCTCAGGCAGAAAGAGCTGCCCTTGGCATTACTGACTCCTTTCCGAATGGCAGATGGGCTCTCTGAGTCCATTGTAAGTAATTCGGAATTTCTGTGTGGATTACTTTCCGACAGACTCCATCAAAATGGATCAGCTGGAAATGAATCCAAACAGGAGATTTCGATGCCGTAGGTCTGAGCTGTTTCCTACAGCATCGTAATTGGCCCCATGGACAGGGGTCATTTTATAGTGGAGTACAGCTAAACATTAGGCAAACTGACAAATTGTCAACATTTGTACAATCAGATCATCATCCTTGTTCTCATATAAAATAACTGATTACCTCTATATGTAATCCAAGAGGCTTGCACCTCTTGACTTTTTTGGGGCATCCCCAACTTTCATAAATATATTTTTTTACCCCAGTGCACCAACCAATATCCTTTCAACACTATTCTAATGTAGGAGGCAAACTCACACTGGACAATATTATGCAGGGTCACAATTATATTCAGGTTATAGACCAATTTTAGGTATCTAGGTACTGTGTCATCCCCCCATATCCCTAGAGTACATAATTTTGCGCTGGGGTTTATTGAGATTCTGGAGTCTTTAGCCAAATAGGTTTTCATCTTTTCCCGGAATCTTGTCACAGGCGGGGAAATAACAAATGACGCTAACGAATGTCCTCTATTGACCACATCCTCCCACAAAATAGCTGAATTTGCTTGCCCTATCTTAGCCTTCAAAACCCTGGTCAAGAAGACCTTATTTAGTATTTGTATTTCATCAGAATACACCCAGCCCTGAATGCCTCCTCCCTGGTCCATTGTAACTCTTTCTTCCCGTCCTTATCTGTTAATTTCCCAAAGTCCATCTCAAATTTCCCTCTAAAACCAGTTAGGATACCTGGGGGTAGATTTACAAACAATTAGTGCTGAGTTAGCAAACCAGCATAACATGTTTTTTTCCTAATTTACTTTTCAGTGCAATCGTGTTTTGCAGTGGAAAGTACCCTAAAAGTAATGCAAAAAAGCAAAAAGTACTGCATTTGAGTTACTTAGACCTTAGGGGAGTTACATGGCAGGTACATGGGCATTCTCATGTGACCACCCATTACTTTTGACACAAAACCCTAACTACAACCAGTAGTAGACAGGGTTTAGCACCAAAAGTAAACGTAATTTGAAAGGAGCCGTTCAAAGGTGAAATGTTTTTATATCGTCTTTATTTTCTGACTTTGCATGTGATCTGCACTGTACAATACACATGCGAAGTACAAAAAGTTTGAAAGTGTGTCTAAGCATAGTATTTTGTACTGGAAGGGTACCCTTCTAGTACAAAACCTATGGTAGACTCAAGCACACACCCTAGCACTATGGCACTAAGGTGTGCTCCTGATGCACAGCAGATAAAATCCGCACCGACGTTAGGGAGAGAAGAGGAGAGAGTCATATCTCTGTAGATATGGAATTCTCCTGCTCCTTACCTATCACGCAAGGCAGTGCAGCATTTATGGCTGCTGCTCTGCATTACGTGACTGTTTTTGAAATCTAGCCCTCTGTGTGTGTTATGCAAAAGGGGTTCAGTCAATATCTTATCCTCCATGGGGTTTATTATTACAAGCTCCAGGGCGCATCAGCAGTGACGACATGCTTAAGTTGTAAATACTAAGGGGTATTGCATACGGAAGTGGCAGAACATGATGTTAGCCTCCTTAAAAGTCATTCTATCACTTTCATGTGCTCTGCTTCATGCAACACACATGAAATTGATAAAATGGCATTTTTTTAAAAAAGGTTTGTTTATGTACAGGAAGGGACACCTTCCTATACATACTTGAACAATCCATGGCATTTTGCTTTTTCTATTTGTGCTGCACAAGGCAGCACCCATGGAAAAAGCAAAAACGAGGAGAAATAATGCATGTCTCCTCGTTTCGCCAACTTAAGATGAAGATTTACCTGGTCTTCATTTTGGCGCTGACTTCTATGTACGTCACCCTTGTACATTGGGGGCAGCGTCGAAATGAATGGGTGTTGCAGTGGAATGCCCTCCGCAACACCCGCAGCCCACCTCTTTCACTCTGACCATAGCGTGAAAGGTGGCTTTATGTACAAGGCGTTAAGCCACATTAAGTGGCTTAACACATCTTGTACATAAGGAGCAGCCATAATTGCCACCACAACATTTGTAAAAGTGATGTTGTGGTGGCGATAGGGGCCTGTACATATGCCCCCAAGTTTACTGATCCCCATCAAATCCAATTTTTCTTATGGTCAATCAGAGCTCCATTGCAGGGTTTCCCCAGGGAGTATGTCTGTGGGGTTAAGCACTGTGCCCCATGCCCTCAGAACAGCTGGCAAATCTCCAAGTGCAGTGTTCTACCGAGAGCAGCAATGTATCTTCTCTCACCCTTTACATATCTATTTAGACAAACAGAGGGTTATATGCCAAGTCTTTAACCAATACTAAGTGTGTTGGCCAATGGTATTTCTTCTTATCTGGGAGAGTAGTACCCCCCTAATTAACTCCTCTAGTATGTCTATGTAGTGCAATCTTTGGGGGCAGGGAGGCATCATTCCACACGATTAGTCTCAGTTCTGCACCTATTACTTAAAAAATACATCTGAGACACAATGTGGTGTTTTTGAAGAGTGCACATGAATTTTAACAGCGCTGTCAATTGAAAAATAGCCACCCTATGCCGTAGCAACTTCTTCCAGTGACATCTGCTTGGAAGTGAGAACACTATATATATTTTGTGTGATATATACATGAATATCTAAACCTAATGTGATCTATCTGCATCTGACATTTATTTGGAGCAGTGGGAGAACATGCCATCAGTGGAAAGATCACCAGTTTCATCCAGTTTATGCAGAATCCACTATACCTCCCTTACATGTCTAGGATTTGCATTTACTGGTCTATAGAAACCTCAGGTTGTACAGCACATAAAAGAATGTCTTCAGCATGTAACAATATTCTTTGTCCTAACCAGTGGCCTGCCTCAACTTTCTTACATCTGTATTTTTTCAGCATCCTAGGGCTACAGTGTTAGGACAAAAATAATGGAAGACAAGGAATATCCCAGAGCTGTGTCACTTCTCCGGGGAACGGCTCTAGAAATGCTGCATTATTATGATTGGCAGCCAGGCAATCTATTGATTCATCATCCGTTCCCTATAGATTTATAATCAGAGTGTACTCACTGGTTGGTAACTGTTCCTAGAGAGAAGGCTTTAACCTACTTGGTTACAATGAAATAAGTTAGAAAATGGTCTTTATATGTGCTTCTAGTCTGATGAAGATGGGGGAATTTCTCCTTTATAAATTAGTGCCCTCACACACTCTTGTGAGGCTTTGCTCCTTGTGGGGGTGGTGCTGCTCTCCTCCGTGGGCCCTGCAAGAGGGCTGTTTGTTGGAGATCTTTTAGGAGACGCCGCAGTTGTGCATGTGGGTCAAAAATGGGAATGGTGCAAGTGTATAAAAATTACCCCACCGGTACCCTGAAGTCAATTTCTATTCGTGGGTCCGAGAGGTAAATGTAAAATAATTATCCAGGGGAGATGAGGCACCTCAATTAGCAAATATGGTAGAGGTCTGCTGCTCTCAGTACCCATGTATGTTTGTGAATCTAAAACCTGGTCGACATGTTTCACGCTGGGAAAAAGGTCCGTAATGGATCCTGGTGCGCTTCGTCAGGACAGTGCAGTGAGAATTGGTGTATAAAAATAAATATAAAAATAGGAGCAGGGAAACAAACACCCTATATTCCCTTGATACCTCTATTAAGGCTCATCTCAATCATGTTCCTATTATTACCTGGAGGGAAAAAAACACACAACAACAGGAGTTGGAGACAAACATATAGAGACATACATAAGTTACAGTGAATTCAAATATATCCACATTTAACTTAATTTCAGCAGCTGCATATAGATCACACCATGCATCTTGTTGCAGCAATTATGGAAAAACGTGCCATTTCATTTTATCATACTGCCACCTATACATGTATTGACAGAACAATCTGTCTATATCTGTGGGTCATAGAGAGGTCTCATGTGTAGGCCTCAGGTTGACTGTGCATGTTGTGCTTTAGCTCATGTGAATGACTCAAAATAATTTATTTGAGTCATGGTGGCCACCAATGGTTAAAAAGTAAGCAAAGCGCGGTTCGTAGATGTAGCGGTAAAAAGGGCATGATGTTATGCAGGGGTTTTGTTATGCAGGGGTTTTGTATAGCGTGCGGCTACTCGGAAGAGTGTCCCGACGCTTTGGATTGCACACTAATCTCATAACACAACAGGGAAAATAAGAAACAGAGATAAAAGAAACCTAATAGGGACCGAAACTAAGAGGAAAAGAGCCAGGTTTTAAGCCCTTTCCGAAAGGCCAACAAATTAGGAATGCTGCGCAGGGACACAGGCAGTTTATTCCATAACTGAGGCGCTAGTAGTTTAAAAGAGCGGCCTCCGATGCGGGCTCTCATCACACGAGGAACCGCCGCAAGAAGCAAGGCTTCAGACCTGAGCGACCTGGCAGGCAAATAAAAGGCCAGCCTCTTCTGCAGGTATTTTGCTCCGGAGGCGTGCAAGGCTTTGTGCGCCAGAGTAAGAGTTTTAAAAATTATCCGCTTCCGGACAGGGAGCCAGTGCAGAGCCTCCAGAAGACCCGAGGCTCTGGCACGGCGAGATAGTCCAAAGATGGCCCGTGCTGCCGAATTCTGGACAACCTGTAACCGTTGGAGCAGATACTCTGGCAAGCCGAGATAAAGGACGTTGGAATAGTCAATTCTCGAGCCTATAATCGCCTGCACCGTGATCTTCCTATGTTCCTCCGATAACAGGGGAAGGAACTTACGTAGCATCCGGAGTAGGCCAAAGCAGGTACCAGTGAGACTGATTACCTGTGAACGTAGTGTGAGGCCATTATCGATCTTAATCCCAAGGTTTTTAGCCACCTGGGACGAACTTGCTGGTGGAAACATGTTCTCATGGCCCTTGTGCATTAAGGCAGACCGTTACCGCTACTGGTAAGCAGACAAAATATCGACAACAAAATATCGAATGGACATAATATCGAGTACAAAATATAGGCTGGACAGAATATCAAATGGACAGAATATAGACATCAAAAATATCGTTTTGAAGGTAAGTAATGTAATATCGAAATTTAAAATATAGATAGTTAAAAATTTCGAAGTATATAATATAGTTTAATAAAAATATCGAAAATGTAATAATATCGATTTTTTATAGTGTATTTTATGTGTTAAAAGTGTTTATTTATGTTATAATGTAATTTAATTAATGAATTTAATGTTATTTAAATTTTGCGTAATTTAATTTTGTAGCTGGTTGTGGGTTTATAGGGGAATAGGGTGGGAAGTAATTTAATTATATTTAATTAAATATGTAAATTTATTTATTGGTATTTGTTTATAATTAATTGTTAATTAATTTTTATTTTGTAATTAATTGCATTTAAATTGCCAATTAATTTTATTTAATTGAATAATTGATAATTATGTTAATTTAATTTATTTAATTTTTGTAGCGGGTTGTGGGTTTATAGAGGAATAGGGTGGGAAGTAATTTAATTATAATTAAATAAGTAAATTTATTTATTGGTATTTGTTTATAATTAATTGTTAATTCATTTTTATTCAGTAATTAATTGCATTTTATTTGCCAACTAATTTTATTTAATTGATTAATTGATAATTATGTTAATTTAATGTATTTAATTTTGTAGCGGCTTGTGGGTTTATAGAAGAATAGGGTGGGAAGTAATTTAATTATAATTAATTAAAAAGTAATTTAATTATAACTAATTACATATGTTAATTTTATTGGGTATTTATTAGATTTTAATTGTTAAGTAAGTTTTTAATTACAAATTATTTAATTGTTAATTTGTAATTAATTAGTATTACTAGATAACTAATTGTAATAATTAAATTAAATTAGTATTTGGAATTAATTAATTTTTGTATTATATTAAATTGGTAATTACATTTAATTATTTTTTTTTATAGATATTATTATATATATATATATATATATTTAAATAATATATGACATATCTACTTTCCCTACTGTTGCACTCTTTGGAGTGGGAATAGTAATTTTTACCCCCACGCTATCCAACGCTTTCCCTAATGTTGCATTCTTTGGAGTGGGAATAGTAATTTTTACCCCTACACTATCCAACGCTTTTCCTACTGTTGCACTCTCTGGAGTGGGAATAGTACGTTTTACCCCTACGCTTTCCAACGCTTTCCTTACTGTTGCACTCTCTGGAGTGGGAATAGTAATTTTTACCTCTACGCTATCCAACGCTTTCCCTACTGTTGTACTCTCTGGAGTGGGAATAGTACGTTTTACCCCTACGCTATCTAACCCTCTCCCTACTGTTGCACTCTCTGGAGTGGGAATAGTAATGTTTAACCCTACGCTATCCAACGCTTTCCCTACTGTTGCACTCTCTGGAGTGGGAATAGTAATTTTTACCCCTACGCTATCCAACGCTTTTCCTACTGTTGCACTCTCTGGAGTGGAAATAATAATTTTTACCCCTACACTATCCAATGCTTTCCCTACTGTTGCACTCTCTGGAGTGGAAATAGTAATTTTTACCCCTAGGCTATCCAACCCTTTCCCTACTGTTGCACTCTCTGGAGTGGGAATAGTAATTTTTACCACTACGCTATCCAACACTTTCCCTACTGTTGCACTCTCTGGAATGGGAATAGTAATTTTTACCTCTATGCCATCCAACGCCTTATCTACTGTTGCACTCTCTGGAGTGGGAATAGTAATTTTACACTTCCGCTATCCTACGGTAATAATATTGGATATTTTTTTATTATATTACCTTACTATATATATATACATATGTTTTAACAAATATGATTGTAAACATTTTTTTTATAACTTTAAATAATTTTTTAATTATTATAAGGTATTTTAAGCATTTTTAAGTATATTTCAGTAAATAATTTTCAACATTAATTTAATTTGACATTGTTTTTAATAAAGTCGATATTTTTACAAACTATATTTTAGTAAACAATATTTTTTACTTAATATTTTTGTACTTACCTGTTTGTGGATACAAGGTCGATATTCTGTCTGTCGATATTTGGTCGCCGATATTTTTGGTAGTCGATATTATGTCCCTCGATATTATGTCAGTGATCCACCGCTACTATGTTTTGCACAACATTCTCTGTAAACATAGCGTTACGTGACTCTGTAACACAATATAATTGCTCAAAGCGGCACGAATTAAATGGCATACAATATGCACACAAATCACAAAAATTAATGTGAAAACTTGACTTCTTGGAAAAATCTTCTTTTATTCGTTATCCACACAGCCAACACGTTTCACCCCAGCGGGCTTCATCAGGGCTGTTAAAAACAACACATCATTTATAATATACAAAGGTTGCGAACAATCCATAAATACCCTTCACCATATGTGCAAAAGTCAAGGTGTTCTTATCACCAAAGAGACATCATAATGAGAACGAGACTCTGTATTTATATATAAAGAAAGACGCATAATATCACCCAAAGTAATACAAACATTTACCCCTTCACAAGAATGCAGTGCCTCAACGGCGAGTCCCAGCGGTCTCGAGGGGGGTTTCTGTAGGAGAAAAAACCTACATTACTCTCTAATCGTGCTCCGACATACCTGTTTTTGATGAGAGTCAGCAGAGCAATACTCACGAGATCGCCCCTTCGATCAGGCCTTGAACCTGCCCAGCTGCTAGGTGAATGCCGGAGGATTGCTAGCAAGCGACCGGCCGGTTAAGGCTCTGTCTCTGGCGGAAATGACGTAGCTCCGCCTGAGGGCGTGGTTACGTCGGCGTTAGTGGATGCTGTGTCATAGAACTAGCACTTAAAACATGCTTGGTAAGACAGCCATATTGGGGTGATTCTGTATATCTACATGGATATACAAGTTGATTATCGTTATAGCAGTGGTTCATATATACCATTATACTCGTTACACTGGGTCAGTTAAAGGTTGGATAATAAGGTCATTGAACGTTTGTGACGAACAAAACTCACTGGGTGGTATTCTGTTAGTATAATTGTGTGAGCAAAACACTTGGTCAGTAAAAAGGTTGGATGGTAAAGCCATTGGATGTTTCTGATGAACAAAGCTCACAAGGTGATTTAGTGGGAGCAAAATTGACTAACGTTATTTGGAGACCATGTTTGACAGTATCCTTGGACGTCGTTAGTCATTTTGACAGCTATGAGTAAGCCTGTTCTCGAGAGCACATATGGTGGTGATGTGGAGGGATTTTGGAGACTACCCCATCAACCTATGCAACAAAACTTGCACCCAATAGCTGCTTCAGAATATATCAATATAGGAGTACTATGTCATATTGGTATAGTGAAAAATGTGACGTGGTCGGGGAATGTCCTAGACTAACATTATTTGAGGACCATGTTTTTCAGTATCAGAGGACGTTGTTGGCCATCTTTGACAGCTTTGAGTGTGCCTACTCTGGGAAGCAAATGTGGTGGTGATGTGCAGGGGCTCTGGAGACTACCCAATTAACCTTAGTCAAATAACCGGCAGCCAGCAGTTGCTGCAGAATATATCAATGTAGGTGTAATCTGCCTTATGGATATGGTGACAGATGTGGTTAGGGGTTGTCCTAGATGGTCTATACCCTCAAGGGACAGTGTTGTGAAATTCACTCATTACTGGTGTATGTGGCTCACTTTCCCTGGTGCTCTAAGTGGTAAGTTCAGCCCATGGTATCTAATCATTTAATGCCCTCGTATTACATTTTAGTCTGAACACCTAACATTGTTCCTGCCTGAATAGGATGCTCGGGGTCCAATTTGGATTTGATTTGATGATAGTCCATCTCAGGCTGGTCAGGGCATGGTTCATCTCTAAGAAGTGGCTCAGTAGCTTTGTGCTCATTTTTTTACACCGTATTGTGCTTTTGTGTTCCCTATGCGAATGTTTGCGGGTCTTGTTGTCATCCCTACGTATTGCATGTTGCACGAACATGTAATTAGATGTATACAGTTTTTCGTATTACAGTTTGTGTGTCTTTTTTGTACCCATGGTCTAGCCAAGCCCAGGTCAATTTGTTTGGTTACTGCTGTTAGGAGACACACAGAGCATGACCCACATCTGTAGTGGTAGTGGCCCTCTACAGGTGGCAGTGTCCACAAGGTAGGTTGCGTGGAGATGCTTTAGGGCGTGTATGGACCAAGAGGTTCTTGAAATTCTGCGTACATTTCAATGAAAGGAGTTGGTGTGGCCCAGGTTTAAATACTCCAGTCTCTAAAATGCTCCAGTGTTTTTTGATCACTTTTTGGATTCTGTTGGAGTTGGGAGTGAATTTAGTTATACACGTTAGTGCTTCTGTTTGGGTTTTCTCCTTCACTTCCAATAGTGCCTCCCTGTGCTTATTCATGATTGTTTTTGTGCTTGACGTATTGTCCTCTTGGGGTAATTACGTGCCGACATGTTGTTTGTCAAAATAGTAGATTGTTTTTCATATTCGCAGACTGTATTGCAATTGCGTCGCAGGAGTAAAAATTGTCCTACAGGGAGGTTATCTCTAAGTGCCTTGGGATGATGGCTGTCATATATCAGAAGACTATTGCAGTCTGTGGGTTTATTGAAATTAGTAGTTAGCAAGGTCCCTTCATGTAGGGTTATCAAGAGATCCAGAAAGGCAACATTCTCATTTGATATTGACCTTGTGAATTTCAGAAAGGGGTCTAGCGTGTTCAGCCATTCACAGAATGTTATGCATTGGTCTATATCTCCTTTCCAGAAGAGTAAAATATCATTGATATAGTGACGCGAAGTCATTATGTTCTCCTTGTAGGGGTTGGTCTCTTCCAGGATGAATTTGTCTTTAGAATTAGACATGTACATACAGGTCAGATTAGGTGCAAACATGATTTCCATGCTGGTCCCTTGGATTTGGTGGTACAGTTGTTTTGGGAAGGCAAGAAAGTTTTCTTTGAGGGGCAAAGATGCACACTCACAGATAAAGGAGAATGGTGTTTCATATGCCATGGGTAAATCCTCTGGAGTATTGATTCCATAACCTCCAGGGTGGCATCATGAGGGATATTAGTATATAACGCTTCGACGTCTAAGGTGACAAGAAGAGTGAATGCCTCTGGTTCTTCAAAGTTCTCGATGAGATTGAGGACTTCTGTAGTGTTCCTTAGGTAAGTCGGAGTTTTCATGACTATGGGGCGTTGAAAAAAGTCACAGAATTTACTCAGTGGCTCAAGCTATGAGTCAATGGCTGACATTATTGGACGTCCTGGGGGAGGGGTAGTCCCCTTGTGTATTTTGGGTAATGTTTAGTAGTAAGGAGTGCAGGGATGTTCATTGATCAAGAAGATTGCTTCCTGGGGTGTGATCCAATCTTCACTTTCTGCCTCTGGAACCATACTTCTGATCCTTGTTGTCAGTCTTGCTTTTGGGTCTTCCTTAATGGGGAGATAATATTTGGTATCTCTGTGCTGACGGCGACATTCTGCATCATATGTACCTATGTCCTGAATCACAATGGCACCGCTTTTATCGGCTGGTTTGAGAATAATTGATTCATATACAATTATAACTTTCAGAAGTGTTCTTTCTTCCTTTGATAAGTTGTCAAAAGTGCTTTGATGTGACAGGTTGGTAACATCCTTCAAGACAGCCTATTCAAAGGTGTGCACTTCATTTGGAGTCATCGCTGCTGTGGGTGTGAATTTTGATTTACTCTTCAACCTGGTGCCTCTAGAGGTCGTATCTGGTTTGTCTTGAAAGAAGGCCTTCAAAATCACCTTCCTAAAGAACTGATGGAGTTCCTAATGTAGCATGAATGTGTCGTCGAAGGGTGTTGGCAAGAAACCCAGTCCCTTCTCCAAGAGGTCGGATTCATCTTTAGACAGTGACCTGGAGGATAAGTTGACCACTAACCTTTCAGTCAGGGTCATTTGCTCCGGTTCCTGCCAGTGAACGTTCTTTGATCCGCTTCTCCGTCTGCCTCTTCCTCTGACCCTTCCTCTGTTGTGAATAGGCTGGTTAGGAAACTGCTGGTATTGTGGTATCTGGAGGGGGTGTCCTGGTGGTGCGTTCCACATAGGTTGGTGACCCATCCATTGTCCAGAGTATGGTTGCTGTTGGAATGGGTGGGGTGGGAAGTTTTGGAACAGAGGTGGATGTGGCTGTCTCCATGACCCTCTAACTGATGGTGTTTAATTTCTCCCTTCGTGGCTTGAGTTGCTACTCATCGACCCTGATCTCCTAGAGTTATTGCTGCTAGAAAGATCTGCAGTGTTAGTGTCACTAGTAGACCATTCCTTGCTATATTGGCCTTCAGATACTCAGGCATTACGTGCCACGAAGGGCTGTCTTGATCTGCATTTTCCTCAATGTCAGTAAGGCTTTCCAATCATTATTCTTGCTGCCTGTTGCTATGCTTCCATCTCCAGTGAACAATGATGGTGCTCTGAGTATTTCTGCCACTGTGTCATCGCCAAAACTTAAGCCTGGGTTGTCCATTATGGTAACGTTGGTAAGTCCCTGTGGGGTGGGGTAGCTTTTGGTGAAATTAAGGATTCTAAGGGTATGATTGCTAGTATCTCGTTGGTCACGTGTGGTGAGTGATGAAAAAGAGGAAAGAGAGAAGAGTAACGTCCTACGGCTCACTGTCATACTAAATCACAAAACACTAAGAAAGGGGGGACAGGGCGCATTAAAGAAAAGGGTTGGTCCAGTATCATTGCTCCCAAAAACAATTATGGACTCACTGGTTGGTAACTGTTTCTAGAGAGAAGGCTGTAAACTACTTGGTTACATAGAAAATAAGTTAGAAAATGGTCTCTATATGTGCTTCCAGTCTGATGAAGATGGGGAAATTTCTCCTTTAGAAATGAGTGCCCTCAAACACTCTTGCAAGTGTCATGCTTCATCATCGGGTGTTGCTCCTCCTGGGGGTGGCGCTGCTATCCTCCACGGGTCCCGCAAGAGGGCTCTTTGTCTGATATCTTTTAGGAGACACCGCGGTGTGCATGTGGGTGTGTGGGCCAAAAAGGGAATGGTGCAAGTGTATTAAAATTACCCCACTGGTTCCCTGAAGTCAATTTGTATCCGTGGGTCAGAGAGGTAAATGTAAAAGAATTATACAGGGAAGATGAGGCACCACTATTAGCAAATATGGTAGTGGTCGAGGTATTACTCTGCTGCTCTCAGTACCCGTGTATGCTTGTGAATGTGAAACCTGGTCGACATGTTTCGCGCTGAAAAAAAGGACCCTAATGGATCCTGGTGTGCTTCATCAGGACCGTGCAGTGAGAATTGGTGCACAAAAATAAATATAAAAATAGGAGCAGGGAAACAAAGACTCTATGTTCCTATGATACCTCTATTAAGGTTCGGATTGAGTTCTCATAAGAACATCTCAATTGTGTTCCTATTATTACCTGGAGGGAAAAAACAAACAAACAACAACAGGAGTTGGAGACAAACATATAGAAACAAACATAAGTTACAGTGAATTCAAATATACCCACATTTAACTTAATTTCAGCAGCAATTGTGGAAAAACGTGCCATCTCATTTTATCATACTGCCACCTGTACATGTATTGACAGAGCAATCTGTCTATATTTGTGGGTCATTGAGAGGTCTCATGCAAAGGCCTCAAGTTGACTGTGCATGTTGTGCTTTAGCCCATGTGAATGACTCAAACTTATTTCTTTGAGTCATGGTGGCCAGCCACCAATGGTTAAAAGGTACGCAAAAAAGTGGTTTAAAGATGTAGCGATAAAAAGGGGCATAGTCGCCCTTGTGCATAAAGGCAGGCCGTTACCGCTACTACGTTTTGCAAAACATTCTCTGTAAAGATAGTGTTACGTGACTCAGTATTATATATAGAGAAAAACGCATATTATCACCCAAAGTAATACAACCATTTACTCCTTCACAAGAATGGAGTGCCTCAATGGCGAGTCCCCGCGGTCTAATGGGTGGGTCTCTATAGGATAAGAAACCTCCATGAGTCTCTAAGCATGCTCCGACATACCTGTATGTGATGAGAATCAGCTGAGCAATGCTCACGAGATCGCCCCTTTGATCTGGTCTTAAACCTGCCCAGCCACGGGGTGAATGCCAGAGGATTGCTAGCAAGCGACCGGCCGGTTAAGACTGTCTGGAGCGGAAATGACAGAGCTCCACCTGCGGGCGTTGTTACGCCTGCGTTAGTGGTCGTTGTGGCACTGAACTATCATGTAAAATGTGCTTTGGAAGGCAGCCATATTAAATTTACCAGGTTGTACATGTTATGTAATCATGGTTTTGTTGATTAAGCACAATCGTGTCAGTTGACAGGATTCCAGGCAGTGATTGTATCGGATTTGCATCATGGTAAGGAACAATGGTAAAGAACTAAAAATATACTTGGGATTTGTTGAGGAAAAATAATTGATGAATATTTTAACTCAATATTGTTACTGTCAATACATATTGAATTAAATATTGTTGTGCAAGGTGTCAGATTTTTTCATTTTATCTTGGCATGGCTTTACGGCCAGGAAGCGCAAAGTTTAAGATATAACTGACTAGGTGCATGTCTGTGAATTGTTCTATCAGACAATAGGGACTGCCAGAGAAATGTAGGGCTATTAATAACCAAAGTATGTAAGCAACTGACACAAAAGAGAATGTATGATCATGTTCTTAAGACAAAGGGCCTGAATTAGAGTTTGGCAGATTGGTTCTCTGTCACAAATGTGATGGATATCCTGTTCACCTTATTACAAGTGCATTAAAATATAATACACTTTCTTTGACCTTGCATCTTTTGGAAAGGTTTCCTCTGACTTTTTGCTTCTGACCTGTTTTTGACTTTGTGATGACTTTCTTTTTTTCTGCTTTAGGACTCTGGACACTTGACCACTGCTGACCAGTGCTCAAGTGCAAGTGCTCCCTGTCTAAAACCTGATGGGAATTGGTTTCTGCATGATTGGGATATTTTATTTACTTATAAGTCCCTAGTACAGTGCACCATGTGTCCCCTTGGGCCAGTTAGCTCGAATGCTACTAGTGGGCCTGTAGCACTGTCACCCGCATGAGTAGCATCAAAAGACTCTCTCAGGCCTGCCATTGCAGAACCTGTGTGTACAGTTTTAAAGTGTCATTTCGACCTTGCAAGTGCACACACTTGCCAAGCCCAAACCTTCCCTTTTATTACATGTAAGGCACCCTAAGGTAGGCCCTCTGTAGCCCCATGAGCAGGGTGTGGTGTATTTAAGAGGTAGGACATGCACTTGTGAGCATGTCCTGGTAGTGAAATACTGCTAAGCTCGGTTTTCACTACAGGAAGGTCTATATATTCCATAGGTTAGCATAGGAGCTGCCTGGTAGCATTGTACCAGTGTATCTTCCAATTGGGAATAGATAGAAAAATGGAATTTGGTGTCTCTGGACACATCTTTAAGTCAAGGTGGGTTTTAGATTGCAGGTCTGAAAAGGTCACTAAACCATTCTGTGCCTCCGCCTGTTCCATCTGGGTTGGATGGCAGTTGGACTTTTTGAATTGACTCTGAACAGTAACACACAGAGGTAGCTGAGGTGTGCCCTGCATATCCAGATGGCCCATGACCAGGCTGATGACCCTTCCTGAGCTAGAGTGGTGTGAGGAGCTGACACTCACACATGAATAGTGTTGTGCCTGTCACCACAAAATGTAGTCTCCATCTCCTGGAGTGTGTATGGAGCCAGGGCCAGGAAGGGTAGGGTCCTGTGCAATGCAAAGGACTTTCTTTGAAGTTTATCTACTTCAAAGGTTAGAATGGGTATAAGTACTGGACCTCCCACGCCATATGGAAGAAACACTTCTGGACTGAGGATATTCTACCAGGAAGTAGACCTGGTTGGCTTCCAGGAGGGACTTGCTTTTTGCTGTTTACTTTGCTGTTTTGTCCTGCTTCCTGCTGCTTCTGTCCTGGGAGTGACAGGACTGGACTTTTCCCTCTACATTCTGCTTGCTAAAGTTTCTCTAAGGGCTTGAGTGGAGCTTGCCTCCTGTTAGAAGTGTCACGGGCATCAAAGACTTTACCTGTAGTACCTGGGCTTATCTGATGAGAGCCCTACTTGCCAAGTGGTGCCAATTCCAGTTCCTGTGCCCTTGGAAAAAAGTTTCTGTGTTACAAGAAGAAACCGATGCAGAGCAACTCAGAAACCAGCGCCTGTCTGCAGTTCTGATGCCATGAAGCTGCTGGCACCGAAGTAGTGGGCAACGCTTGTTGCAACAACTGCGACTAACAACACAGGCACTGATGAAGCCACAGCACATCGGAAGAATTGCAAATGCACGAGTCACGAGCATCACACCACAGACGTCAATGACATACCGCTCTGACTTCAATGCCACAGCTGTGGCCTGTGGTTTTACCTCAACGCCGTGAAATCAAGACCTCATGGCTTGACAGCCAATTTTGTCGTGGATAACGCACAGCAGTAAAGAACTTAGGTACCGCACCTGCAACCGACGCATCACCTCCCCTGCGACTTGCATCGTCCCCAGGTGTTATAGCTCAACGACCCTGCACCGCCTCCAGGAACTGAAGCCTCACTTGCTACAGCAACATCTTACCTCCTTTGTGTAAAACAATGTCCCTGACAGCCAACATGCCAAAGATCCTGCACAGCAGTAATGAATCACCACATCACCTGATTTCGCTACACTTCACCTCCCCTGTAACTTGCATCATTGAAAAGTTTTGACATATCCAAGCTACTATGCTGGGGTCTACCTGACTCCTGTATCTAGCCAGCATTCATTTGTGGTTGGACTGACCTTGTGGATTTTTCCTGGTCAATTGAGACATGATAGCCTCATTTGGAGCAATTGTTTCCTAACAACTTTACTGTATATGGAAAACTTAATTACTCGATTTGTGTATGTTGGAGTTTTGTTGTTTTAGTCTTGTTTACTCAGATAAATATTGGCAGTTTTTCTAAACTGGTGTGGAGTACTGTTGTGGTGTTTTCACTGTGTTACTTGGTGTGAGTGTACAAGCACTTTACACTTGACTCTGGGGATAAGCCTGACTACTCTGGCCAAGCTACCAATGGTGTAAGCATGGGCTATGCTTCATGTGTACGGTACTTACCGTCACTAGAGCGAGGTTCCCTATTTGGACAGGGAGCAAACCACTGCAAACTAGAGACCCGTTTCTAACACACTTGTAATACGGAGGACAGGATAGCCACCAAGTTTGTGATATATGGGTCATCCATCTTAAAATATTACACAGGTATTTGCATATTATGCACATGTGATAAGGTTGACAGGATATCTTTCACATTTGTGACAGAGTACCTGTCTGCTAAACCTTTAATCAAGTAAATTTTTGGTCTGTGGGTCTAGCTTTTTACTGGTTTATGGTGTTAGACTACGCAACAATGACAACTCTAACGTTTGCATTCTGAGAAAAATCAGTCAAGAATTGAACTGTGTTCCAACTATTGTTAAATGTTAGGATGGCCGGAGAAGTTATCAGCTTTCCTTTCATTGATGTGGCGTGTTGAGCATAATGAATAAGAATTTCAGAATAATTTAAAGATAACAGTGATTTATTTGTATACAGTGCTTCATATTAAACCTGTGGTTTCAATCAACTACAAATAATAGATGTTACCACCATGAAATGATGTGGATGTACACACTCCACGCACAGACGACTAGGATCTGACGCGTTGGAGGCAGGGCTTGCCACCCTATTGGGGGTCTGAAGCAGTCAGCGCACCAGTGCTGGGATGATTCCCGCCCTCCCGCCAATTTAAATTGCTCGCTCTCGCTCAGATCAGTGACTATGACTCCTCTGAGGCGGAAGCCGGAGGACGAGACAGATACCTTTTTAACATTGATTGCTGTTTGTGTTGCGCCTGATATTGTGCTTTTAAAACTCCCTCACTCACCCCTGCTTTGCCGCATTTCATCGCCCGCTCCACGCGCAGACGACTAGGATCTGACGCGTTGGAGCCAGGGCTTGCCGCCATATTTGGGGTCTGAAGCAGTCAGCGCACGAGTGCTGGAATGATTCTCACCCTCCCTCACCCCTAGATAGGTCATGCCAACTCTCGTCCGCGCAGCAGGCGGGTGCAGTGGGCGCGCCGGCGGCGCGGCGAAGGCGCGCCAAATGCAAGCCCGTCTGCGCCCGTCCGACCTGGACCGGGTCTAGGGCCACCCCCCCGGTCAACTGATTTTTCAAACACCTACTAGCACAGGACCAATCACTTATACTTCCCCACAACTCCTAGCACTTAATCCTTCCCTTACCCTTCCTCATTCTATCCCTTCAGTTCAGCACACGGACCCTTTGGTAGGCCCTTTCAAATGTCCGACCTGCAGAAAACATTCGTCCCTATCAACTACTCCTAGACAGGTCTTGGCAGCACTCATCAATGTACGTTCCCTTCCAAGACATAAACTCGATACCTTGGAGTTTATTTCATCCCACAACTTAGATCTTCTGTTCGTCATCGAAACTTGGGGTGACAACTCCTCTGGCCCAGATTTTCAAACTGCCTTACCTGAAGGCTACTGTGTATACAGATTGGACAGACCCAATAAAAAAGGTGGCGGTATATCCATAATACACAGAGACTGCTACAACTTAAAATCGGCAGCCCTTAACTTTATAGGCTGTGAAGCCTGTTCTTTTTCTATCGGCCTCTCCAATAACAAGTCATTTATGGGCACCCTGCTTTATCGCCCTCCTGGCCCCAAATCCAATTTTCTTGTGAGTATCAACAACTTAGTTGAGACCACAGCTGGAACTCCCCACCACACCATATTAGGAGACTTTAATTTCCATTTGGAATCCCCTACTGACAGTGATACTATTTCTCTTATTAGTGATCTAGCAGCGGCAGGACTCCACCAACTCGTTACCCTGCCCACACATAAGGCAGGACACACCCTAGACGGGATATTCACCAATAACCCTGACATTTTTATCCCTACCCCCGTTCCTCTCATTTGGACAGATCATTCTGCAGTTTGTTTTTCAGTTAAAATAAAGTTTTTCTCATCTCAAACCAGACCTTCATCCCCAGTCATAACACGAAACTGGAAAAATATTAATATTTCCTTATTGACGTCTATGTTGACTAATGCCCTTGATGTGGCAGAGCCGAATCCGACATTAGCATCCACCAAATACCCTGAAAACCTAGACACGGTTTGTACCACTCTGGCACCTCCCAAGACTATTTTTCGTAACAGCAGTTCCATTTCCGCTCCTTGGTTCTCTGAACCCCTCCGGTTACAAAGACAACATTGTAGGAATTTAGAAAGACACTAGCGCAGGGACTACAATCCCCTTGATAAACAATCTTATAAATGCCCCCTCTCCAATTACAAACAACTCATCTTCGCAGAAAAAACTACCTATTACACTGCCCAAATCAATCAAGTTTCATGTGGTTAACCACCTTTCCAATCCCTCTAACCCCCCTCCCGACACCTCTCAGGTACTCTGTAATTTTTTGGCAGATTTCTTTTTGGACAAAGTCACGACCATCTTTTCTGTCTTTCAACACAAATCCCCCTTAACACCGATCATCACTAGGCATTCCTGTTCCACTCCTTTTTCTAAGTTCAAACAGGTTTCTGAGGAACAAATTTTTCATTTAATCACTACTACCAAATCAGGTTCACCTCTGGATCCCTGTCCTCCCTCTATCCTCAACCTTATTCCTGGTGTCATTTCTCCTGCTTTAGCTAACATCTGCAATAGTATGTTCCTCACAGGTTCCTATCCATCAGTATGGAAAAAAGATATCATCAAGCTTCTTTTGAAAAAAGCCACCCTCGATCCAGCATTACCTTCCAGTTACAGACCTATTGCCTGCCTTCTGTTTCCCGCAAAAATATTTGAAAATCTAATGAATAGGCAACTTTCCAACTTTATAGACTCTAACCACTTGCTTGATGACACCCAGTTTGGCTTTAGACAAGAGCATGGAACCGAGACGGCCCTTATAAAATCAGCTGATGAAATCAGAATGACTCTGGGCAGAGGCGGTGCAGCAGTTCTAATACTGCTTGACTTGTCCGCGGCCTTCGATACGGTTGATTATGCCACTCTGATCGACCGTGTCTCTGCCATTGGTATCCAGCTTAAGGCCAAAGACCTTCTCGCGTCGTTTCTTGCCAACCGCTCTCAAGCAGTAAAATTAGGCTCCTTCTTTTCTCCCACTTTCTCCCTTCCTTGTGGAGTACCGCAGGGTTCCTCGCTAAGTCCGACTCTGTTTAATATCTATGTTTCGGACTTAGCGAGGGTGATTAAATCGTATGGCATTAGTCTCACTACCTATGCCGACGATACCCAGCTGGTTCTATCAGTACACCTGGATGGATTTTTAGTGGCCGCGAACTTCCAGGAGGGAATGCTTGCCATCAGCTCCTGGATGTCCGCCAATTGCTTAAAGTTAAACTCCGACAAGACAGAGGTAATGATTTTTGGGAAACTTGAACCCGTCTGGTCCCCCCTTTGGTGGCAAACGAGATGGGCGCTCCACCTGAACCCGTCACTAAGGTTCGTAATCTTGGAGTCATGTTTGACGACAGACTACTGTTCCATCATCATGTCAACACCGTAGTCTCCACTTCCTTCTTTATTCTAAAGAAAATCATAAAGCTTCTTCCTTACCTCCCTACAACGGCAGGTAAAACTCTCATCAGCACCCTTATTTTTTCAAGGACCGACTATTGTAACGCCCTCCTCCTCAATGCGCAGGAAAAAGTCCTAAATAAGCTTCAATTGGTGCAAAGCGCCTCAGCTAGAATCCTACTGGCATACCCAAGTTCACTTCCATCACATCCGCCATTCAACAGCTTCACTGGCTTCCTGTAAGGAGCCGTACGAAATTTAAAGCACTTTGCATTGCTTATAAAGCGATCAACAACTCTGGCCCTCAGTTCCTTAAACATGCTTTCCGTCCACTTGTAAACTCCAGGACCCTTCGCTCATCTTCAGCTTACTTGCTCAACGTCCAACGTACCAGGAAAGCCAACTGGGGCGACAGATGCTTCGTGATTTCTACAGCTAGATTATGGAATTCCCTTCCCCTCACCATTAAAACCTCCCCCACTCTGTTTAGTTTCCGGAAGCAACTGAAAACCTGGCTGTATCCACATTAAAAATTCTGTAACTGTCATTTTCTGATCACCCAAAGCGCCGAGACACCTCTGGGTATTTGCGCGCTATAAAAATTGCCAAACCATAAACATAAACATAAACATAAACATAAACTTTCCGTATTAATAATCAACTATAAAGAAATATAAAAACTCAGGTAATTGTGAAACAAATAAAAGATGTTTCTAAATTGAATGTGCCTGTTACATATTTTAACTGAGAAAAAATATATTCTTATTTGCAAATGTTGGCAGCAGAACTGAAGTTGAAATATAGATTCTAATGCTCATAACCTTCAAAATGTTCATAGGTGTGTTGCCTTGGTAATGCAAATATCTACAAGTGATTCACTGTAAGACTTAAGAAAAAGTATCTGCCTTCTACCATAAGTTATGTTTGTACATACCACCAAGAACCTTATATAGGACCTACTTATAGTGATCACCCTTTTTATGATTAAATGTCTGTCTAATTTAGCAACAATAAAGGTACTTCACAATGAATATTTGAGATATGAAAATAAGATATACGGTCTAATCAGAGACAAGAAACTACTGAATTGTGGCAGCGTGATAGGTAAAGTCCCTATTTCCTTATAAATTTAATCACAGGTTATGCAGTAGCTTGGAAGACTGATGCAATTGCAAAGAATGTTTGACAAATTAGATCTCTGATGTGTGTTGAAAGGTTTGCATTAGGTTGATCGTGTTTCAATTTGCAGGACGTCAATTCTGAAGAGGAAAGGGGAATGGAAAATTGTAAGCACCTCTGTGCTCAAAGGTATGCAGGTTGCTTAAAAAACTGAAATAAGTGGTATACATGACAAGAACATACTTGAAGGTAATTGAGGCATGCAAATCTGTAGATATAGACTGAAAAAATCGTTTTAGAGGCTTGTAGTCAGAAGGGTCACTCCAAAAGAGTATTTTTTCACTGTGCAGATGGGATTTTCCTACAGTACCTAATGTGGGATGTATTAATTTAGGGATCAATTAATGACAATTATAGTTTGTTGCAGGGGTCTCCAACCATCTCTGTAATAAAAGCTACTTCTGATCAGTGAAAATCATTGTGAACTACTGAAGGATAAACAACTCACGCATTGATACAAGGCACCCACACACCGAGCTTCATTGATTTTAAACATAAGGTACAGATAGCCTGGTACTGTGAGTTGAACAAAATACTTTGATTTGGAACACTATGACAGACAGGGCTGCTATATGTGTCAGTGAGAGCATGTTCTTTAGGGATGTATAAACATGTGTGCGTATGAATGGGATATATGTGCAAGGGTGACTGAGAGTCTGTGTTACATATACTTGTGGCACAGGACCTACCTTTTGCCATATGTGGCAAAACACGCAAACACACAACCATTTTCTTTTTTAAATGGGAGAAACTTAAAATGTAGATAAATAGTTAGTTAGTTGGTTTTTTTTTTAGTTGTAGTACTTTATTCGATAAGAAGTTCATCATAAAAGTAAGTACAATTTCATTTATAAAATATTAAAAGCATTTATAAAATATTAGAAATTCAGAGTGGATATATACAATTAAAAAAACCATAAGACATAAAATGCAGTGAAAGGCTTCCCTTGATCAACCAGATTAATTAGTCGTTGTTTACTAGCTCATTTTCAGCTGGATAAGTTTTGAACGAATCTGCCAGGCTCTTCCCAAGTACTTTGCTAATCCACAGATGACCATCATAGAGGTTGTGTCCGTTCTCAAAATCCGAAGGGCCATCATGCAATGTCTCACTCCTAGTTCCCTGCATACAGGTTTCAGCCATTTCTTTCTGGCTCCTCTATATGCACTGCAAGCAAACAGAAAGTGTGCTAGGGACTCAGTGGGATTGGTACATCCTGGGCAAGAAGCTTGGTGGTACACGGAAGATTTCCAGCATCTGGTGAATTCGTTCAGCGGGAGTGTCCCATACCTCAGTTTTAGGTAGAGGGTTCTATCACTAGGTGTTTTAATGAAGTCTAAAAAAGGTTCCAGCTTCTTCTCCGGTTTATGTTCTAGAAACTGGTCAGTTAGAGTGCCCCACCTAGTGTCTTTTAGATCCTTGCCTTGCACCCAACCCCAATACATTTTCTTGACTGTTTCTTTCGGTGGGGGGGACTGGGATAGCCACGCTTGGCTCAGCCCTAGATTGTTAACCAACTCCTTCAGTTTGTTCAGCCATACAATTTCCTTTGATCCATTCAAATTGATTAGTTCATCGAGTACTGCAGCATAGCTTGCCAACTCTGGTGTCCTTCTTAGACGCACCCAGTACAACAATGGGTGAATATAAACTATGTCTTTAGTGGATCGCCGCCCCATGTCGTGTAGGAGTGGTTTTAAAGGGGTAGACAGTGGAAGGCCAACTAGATCTCTTAGAAACTTGTTCTCTGCTTTTACTAGGTCTGCAATTTTATCAAAACCCCATAATTCAGACCCATATACTGCAGCAGCTAGAGCCTTCCCATCGTAAACAGCTAAAGCGGGGGCAATGGGTCTGCTGTAGGATGCTCGATGATCTCTTGAAATGGCCCCTGACACTCTTTTGAGGTTTAAAAGCATATTGGCTACATGGGTGTCCCATTTCATTTTTTGATTGACCCTACTCCTAGATAGTCAAAAGCATCCACCTCCTCAAGCATGGTTCCGTTAAGGGTGACGTTGATGTTTCTAGTTTTTTTTGTGCGGGATAGTACCATCAGTTTGGTTTTGGTTGTGTTGATGGTTAAGCCTCGTTCTTCGCAGAACAGATGGAACCTGTCTAGGAGTTTCTGGAGGCCAGAGGGGGTTTTAGACATCAGGAGGGTGTCGTCCGCGAAAAGGAGGGTCGGTGTTTTTTCTCCCGCCAGGACTGGGGCATCGGCTGGTATCTCTCTCAAATGGTCTGCCACCCCATTTATAAAGAGAGAGAAAAGAGTTGGGGCCATCGCACAGCCCTGACGGACCCCCCTGTTCACTGGTATCCTCCCGGTCAGTTCGCCCTGACCTCCCCATCTTATTCTTGCGTAAGTGCCCTCATGTAGTCTTTTTATCAGCTCCAGGAGATATTGTGGGAGACCCATAGCCCGGAGCACTTCCCACAATTTGGCACGGGGCACAAGATCGAAGGCGGTTTTGAGGTCTATGAAGGCCAGATATAATGAGCCTTTCCCGATGGAAACAGTTTTCTAGTATGTTGCAGCAAATCTAGATAAATAGTCATACTATGGAACATTCTTCTGCACACCTAAAATAATGGCTGTATTTTTTAGTTATATATATGGCACTGTTTCTCCAACCTCCTGGGAGCCAGATGCTTTCTGTGTGTTAAGGTGACACTCTGAAATAGTGTGAAATGAAACTGAAAAGGTGACTTTGTTTATATGGCTGCCATAAAACTCATCATTTAAATGTACTCCCATTTCCAAGTGTCACGTTTAAAACTCCAAGCATCGTGTTCCTATTGGCTTGCAGACATGGTGCAATATTTATAACAGATAAATACAGCATTTAGAGAAACATGCTTCATAAAACTTTTAATTCTCCCATGTAAAAAATGACTATTTTTAATTTATAAATTTGGCATAGGGCCTCATTACGATGTTGGTCGGAGTTACCTCTGTCCGACACTGTTGCAGTCTTGGGACGACCGACATCCAGTTGATGTTCCTGACACTGCAATTACAATGCAATTGCATATGGTGCGGTTGCGTACTCCCATTTGTCTATGGAAGCTTGTACTATGGCTATAAAAAAGCCACAGGACAAGCTCCCATAGACAAAAGGGAGGATCTGTTTATCCCTGCTCCGCGTATCAGGCACCTCAGGGTGCCTGTCACTGGTACAGTGATTAACAAGGGGGTGCCACAGGTGCCCCCTCAGCCCCAAACCGGAGGCCACAGAGTGAAGGGAGCCCTGCTAGGGGTCCCCAATGTCACATTCTGAAAGGCTTTCCATGTTGGAAAGCCCAACATGGAAAGCCCGTTGGAAACAGGCATTGTAATCCTTATGGAGAAAGCGCTGTCTGTAGGGACTATGGGCTGGTCTCTGACTCTGACTGGCTTCTTGAGCCTGTTGGAATCCAGCCAGAATGACCAGTCGGGTTCACTTTCGACTGCCTAGAGTGTAATCAGGTGGTCAGAAGTGAAACCGTAGATGTCGTTCAGAAAGCCTCCAACAGCAGGTCCAAGGCTTTCCGATCGACACCTTGAAATGACAGAAAATTAAACTGAAAACTTAAATTTGTTTATATAGATTCCATTAAACTCATCATTTAAAATTTCTCCCATTTCCACGAGTCACATTTACAAAAATCAAACCTATTGCTCCCAGTTACCTCTAGACACTGTGCAATATTTATAACAGGATATAAAGCCATTTGTTTATTTGAGAGGAATTTTAAGTGAAGAAACATGCTTCATAAAGCATTAAGAGGCAATTGGCTGAATTTAATGTGGAGAAAGACATTAAGGGTCTTATTACGACTTTGGTGGTCCCCCTGTCGGCACACCACTGCCACTCTGACAGGAGGACTGCCAAGGCCATTGTGCTCCACCCTCCGGTGGCGGGTGGTGCAGAGGCTGTCTCATGGCAGTGGTATGATAGGCTCATAGTTCATACTGCTGTAGTAAGAGCACCAACTGCACATTCCTGCAGGGTGTGGCATGCATGCCACACCATGCAGTAACAGGGAATTCATTCCTGGATGGTACAACATATGCCCTCCTACATGCACCCCCAGGTCAAGGAGCAGCAGGCGGCCTTGTTAGGGCCCCTTTTGTAGCTTCTCCACCACCCTTTCCATGGCAGCCTTACCCCCATTAAAAGGGCAGTGGAAAGGCAACTCGTAATATGCTCTCTTTGCAGGCTTTGGCACCACAACCATGTTACTGTGCCTTTCCCTACCGCCGGCACAGCAGGATCCTTGATCACAGCAGGGCCATCAGCTTTGTGACGGTACGACTGTCCCACCTGTAATTAGGCTTCGGCCGGATCGTCACTATGAGATTAGCCATCCAATTTAGGGCCTAAGACTTAATGTTTTGTTAAAGTATTTTTGTTCACTTTAAATTTCTCCCCTGGGGCATATGTGCACATACATGTCCTCGAGGAAATCAGGACCCCTTGGCTTTGCATTTCTGAAAAGGGGATTTCCTATTAGGAAATCGCAATTTTGCAAATGCAAATCATTTCCTATTTTCCCCATACCCGGGAATGCAATCGCATTTCCAATATACGATCCTCTAATTGGGATTCCTACTCTGTAGTAATCATTATTAGGGAATCTAAAAATTTGTACATCTCATTTTGCATTTCCTAAATCCTACGGCGCCACAATTTATGAAATGCAACATTAGAAATTAGAATTTTGTACATCTAGTTCATTGTCTACAGTCCATTGGGAGCCAGAGTCCTGCTGTTTGTACATGCAACACTTTGAATTGGGAAAATAATCAAATTAAGAGTTAACTTAAACACTCAGAAACATCATTTTGTTCTCATGCTTCAATTATGAGTTAACAAGGGCTTTTATTTAGGTGTTAACCACCTTAGTGCATCAGTTCTTCATCTCTGCGCTCCAGCCTGCCTGACTGAGCGCTGCTCATTATCAGACCCTGCTATCTGCAGTCTGATGATAATAATGTAAAATGCACACAGCTTTCCCTTACCATTAGAAGGTAATTGTGACCCTGTGTTTATTTAAAAATGAATTCAAGGCTGTGAGCTAATCTGAAGGTGTCTGTAAGCTACTGGTAGCTTATGATTGACTGAATGGAGACACCTGGTTTATTGCCTCAGCTGTTCAAGTATTGGAGACTATGACAAGTGTGAAAGCTGGTTATTAGACTTAAACAATGGTTTAGGGACTTACTGATTAGTGCACATGTCTTCAGAGGGCTTAGCTGTGCTATTATGTATGGTTGACAATGTCTATATGTGAGATGTAGGGTTGTTGGTTGACTTGGGTGGAGCCCTGGCCAAGCAATAGCCACAATCCCTGGCAGGGTGAACCTCCAGAAGTCATTAAATTAGCCTCAGCCTAACCCTGGGTAGCTTGGCACAAAAAGCAGTAGGGTCTTAACTTAGAGGCAATGTATAAAGTATTTATGCAGCACACAAACAGTAATAAAGTGAAAACACAATGAAAGAAAAGTCCAAAACCAATTTAGAAGATAGAGTACATTTTAATACATTATTTGACACCAAGTTGACAAAAGTTCAATTAGTAGAACCAAAGTTATGAATTTTTAACATTTTTAGTAAAAGCTACCGCCAAAAAGATTAAAAAGCAATAGTGGACATCTAGTTGTGTGAGACCTAGTCAAAGTGAAAATTATGGGCTACCCCGATGGAGCACAGATTGGATGCAAGAAGGGTATTAGGCCAGGACAGTTCTTACCTTCCGACTTAAAATAATTTTCAAGAACATTTTTCTGACAACGTAAAATTCCGTGGGGCAGGGGTGCAGACAGTATCCGAGGAGGGAGCATCGTCATCGGAGAACCTTTGGTCGAAGGTGCATGAAGATATATATGTTTGGACTTGGGGCATATGGTCAAGGAAGTGGCAAAGTGAGGCATTCGCCGTCAAGGCTTAAGGCCTCACTCCACCTCTTCAGAAGTGCAAGGCTGCACCATATTTACAACAATATGGTGCAGCCTTGCGTTTCCCTCTTAGTAGTGCAGCACCAACACAGGCATCACTTCTATGTGTGCTACTTAATGCAGCGCACATGGAAGTCACAAAATGGTTTTTTCTTTTAAGATTGTTTATGCACTGAAAGGGGGACCTTCCTGTACATAAACAATCCAAGGCATTTAGCTTTTTCCATGTGTGCTGCACTAGGCAGCACACATGCAAAAAGCAAAAACAAGGAGAAATAATGCATTTCTCCTCATTTACCCAATTTAAGACCAGGTTTTCCCTGATCTTAATTTTGGCACTGCTTCCTATTTACGCTGCCCTATGTAAATAGAGGGCAGCCCAAAATCAATGGGTGTTGTGTTGGAATGCCCACCGCAACACCCACTGCCCACCACTTTCACGCTAAGCATAGCATGGTGGGGATTGAGCATATGCCCCTTAGTCTGTCTCTTTTTGTGAAGTTGAAATTCTTCAGCAGGATGAAGCAGGATGCTGTAGCCGAAGAATATTCCAGGGGCTTTGATACCCCTTATGCGAAGGACTGCTGAGCAGGATTTTCGGCTGCAGAGAAGTACATAGTGGGAGCAGCTGCAAAGTCAGAATGACAAACAATGGTTCTTGGTTGGATAGACAAGCATATTCTAATCTACTCCGTGCTCACAGAGTAGTTTCTACCCCAAAAGCATTTAGGTCCTCAGTTCTGGATTATGGCTTTCTGGGCACCTGGAGCACCACAGGTCCAGGACTGGTGGGACACCACATGAGGGTTCCGGACTCACTCAAGCTGGTTACAGCTGCAGGTTCAAGATGGTGGGATCAACAATCCACAAACTGATTGATCCTTGCTGCTCCAATTTAAAAAGTTTTGTCAATAACCACATCAAATACACATACCACTGTGGTACAAAACCTTCACACCAATGTGTACGCCAAACTCAACATATGAGAATGTGAGAAAAATGTGTGTGAAAAGCTAGATAGCACCTCATGTGGGTGTGCTGGATGGTACTCGCCAGTATGCCCACGTTATCTTCATTGGTTACTTTTGTAGCCTTACCAAAGAATAAAGAAAAAGAGGTGTGTATTAGAATTCCACAGAGGCGGAAAGAAAACAAAAAGGTGTATGACAGACAACACTGAGATTCTGTGGCTCACTCAGTGTTCACTCCTCCCCAACAGTGCAAAAAGAACCACGTTTTCACAAATTAAAAATGAAGTATCACTCACATACATTACATCCTTTATTCACTGTTGTGAGCTTCCTAAATTTAAAAAACAGGCATGTATCTGGCCACTTTCACTTGCCAAACAATCTAGGCAAGGGCTGTTGAGGAACCAATCTTCACCTCAGTCCGTTTTTCACACCAAATCTGTAGTTATTGACAAAAAATAAAAAGAAGAACATGCCAATCATGAACAACTATATGTACAATAAAAGTTCACAGTCCCTTTCTTCGAAGCATATATTTACTGAGTGGCTGCTTGTGTCCAGCGTACCTGCAACCACCTTCAGTAAAGGAACATGTGCCCAATGGTCGCGTTCTGCTATACAGACTGCAATTGTCAGTCTCCATCTGAAATCACACATACAATGAATTACTCATACAAGGACTATTAACACATTGTTAGAAAATGGGTTTGTGGTTGACTGGGGTGAAAGCCTGGTCAAGCAGCAGCCACAATCCTAGCCAGGGTAAGGTACAAGCAAACCCCAAATTTACCTGTGCTTACCCTCTGGTAGCTGAGCACAGAGAGGTCAGGCTTAATTAACTATAGGCATTATGTAAAGTATTTGTGCAACTCTTCAACAGTAAAACAGTGAAAACACCACACAATGATTCCACACTTGGTTAGACAAATAGTTTTATAAAATAAAAATAAAAACAAAGGCCAAAATGACAAACTTAATTTGTAGAACCAGAGATGTTCAATTTTAAAGTTTATCGTAAGAAATAGCATCCAAGAAGCACAAGGAACTATTGGGGATATCTGGTCGCGCTGGCCTGGAACACAGTCACAAGTTCAGGTTGACCTGTTACACGGACCCAGTTAGGCCCCTTGAACAGAGTATCTTAAATCCTAGTTTTGATCGTTTTGTGAACTGGCATCAAAGATGCATCATACAGCTGGCAGTATGTCGGTTCTGAGATGCCGTGATGATGTGGTGCGAGTTCCAGTTGTGTTGATGTGGATGATCCTGTCCATAGAGCTTGTGATGTGAAGTTTAAGGTCGGGGAGGTGATGTGTAGTCAAGGCAATTTGTCAGTTCTGATTGGCCGTGAAGGTGCAATGATGAGGTTTTGTAGTAGTTATCAAATGCTGCCATTGACAAGGAATTTGAGAATCTGTGCCAGGGAAAGCATTGTGCAGTGTTGGTTTCGAAGGTGATGCGTGGGTCCCAAGATGCTGGTTGCAGTGGCTATGTGAGTCTTTTGAGATGGGTGCAATCCATGCAGCAGCGATGCGTCGGTTCTGCTTGGGAATGTGGTGCTCAGCTAAGAAGATGCATCAGTTCTGCTCAGGGATGTGTTGCTCAGCAGAGCAAATGGGTTGGTTCTGCTGGTAGGAGCTGCAGGCCCAGTTCCAGAGGTCTGGGACAGGGTTGGCACCACGTGGCAGGATAGACTCACATGTGGCAAAATCCAGGTGCAGATGCAAAGTTAGAAGCATATGATATGTGTTGGACCCGGGCCTTTATGGCTGGTTCACCCCTGAACTTTTTGCTTTTTATGGCGACCTGGTGTTCATGATTTCTGGCTTGGCGCACTTTTTCCCTGGGTCCCAGAGTGAAAGTGCGTGTGTGTAGTATGGCTGGCCTGCCCTCCCATAGGAATGCATGGGGAATGTGTGTGTCCCCTGTAGTTCCTGATGCGTGGGGAGTGCAGGCTCGAGTTTGGTATGCTTAAACTCGTGAGAGTGAATGCTGCAAGATGGTGTCTGCGGCATGTGTGTGTCTAGTTGGGAAGTGCTACTTCTGGACATTGAGATATGTGTGCAGTGAGGGTGCTGGAGCGTGATTGGCTGGAGCTGGCTGGCATGCCAGGCTCCAGTAAGTCTAGATGGGTCTGCCCGGTGGTGAGTGGGAGATTAGCATGAGTGATGTGTGGGAGGAGTGTACCTGTGTCCTGGATGGGCTGGGTTTTCCCCACACAATGCTGGCTCCGCCCCCCTGTGGTGTGTCTAATGACCCTAGCCTCCCCAGTGAAAGGAATGGGTGGTTGGGCCATCAAGAGTGCTCCAGAACCAGCTGCGACTGGTTTTCCCCCACCCTGCACATTGTGACAAAGGATTTCAGTGTATAAAAATGGGGCTGTGTCCCCACTGAATTGTTCTCTTCTAGGATCTTGAGGGGGCTGCTGCTGCTGCTGCTGGGGCCAGGAGGAACCGCCACTTGGACTGCCTCCCTGCCTGGAGGGCCAGTGAGCTGGCCCCTGGCCCAGCCTTGCCCCCCTGCCTACCTAAGGACCTTTGCTGGAACTCTGCCCTGCTGAGGGCAGCTGAGAGCGCTGTGCTTGTGTTCCCAGCGCCTGGGAGCGCTTTGGACTTGCCCTAGTGCCTGGAAGCGCTTCGCTTCACCTGGAGCGCTTGAGAGCGCTTTATTGATGGTCCTAGCACTGAGGAGCGCTGTTGTGCACAGCCGGTGCCCACCCGGCATTTGGCCGCCTGATCTGCCGATTCGCGGCGAGTAACGAGTGCCACCTCGCTTTATTCTTGAGTCAAAGGCCGGTGCCACCCGGCATTGCCCCGTGGAGTTTTGCATTGATTGAAGCCGGTGCCCACCCGGCATTGCCCGTGATCACCGCCGCAGCCGAGGGGGAGTGAAAGCTGTTGCCGGGCCGCCGCGCTGCCTGCAGCGACCCGGAAGTCCCGCCTCCTGACCCCCAGGGCCGCGCTGCCATTGGCGGCCCCGGCGGAAGTCAGGCGGAAGGAGAGAAGACAAGGCCAGGCGGGAGGCGAGAGGAGCAGCCGGCTCTGTCCTCGAGGCTCCCCGAGTGAAGGAGAGCCTCGCGCCGGCCGCCGAGGAGACGCCTCCAGCCCCAGAGACCCGGTGAGTGCCTGGAGAGGGAGAGGGGCGTCGGGACACATTGCCGGTGTCCGCCCCTCCCCCGTAGCGCGATCTTGCGCGCGTTGTTGTGTGAAGCCCGAGGGCTTCAGGGGGCATTTCGTCGTGATCCCGAGTCCCCCGTGAGGGACTCCAACGACGGCCGCATTTGGTTAGAGCCCTAGAAAGGCTCTTGGGCGCCCACATCGAGTGAGAGCCCTGAGAGAGGCTCTGGGGGCATTTTCCTTGATTTAGAGCGCTGGAGCTCTATTTGCCTATTTGCAGTGTGAGCCCCTGAGAGGCTCCTTGCCCAGTCAGTTGTCCTGAGCCTGCGAGGCTCCAACGTTCGCACCCTTGGTATTAACAACTGTCCAGCACTTAGTGGACAGTTGCTACGTTTAGGCTGGGTGTACTTTTGGCTTATTACAGCCTGCCCTGACTTTTGGACACAGGGACTGCCACAGGTTGTGGCTCATGTGAAGTTTTGCGCAATTGCTTGTGCTCGCACCGCTGAATGTGTTCTGAAGCATCATGTGTCTTTCCTTGCATACACCGCTGAATGTAGGTACTGCATCATGTGTTTTCTTGTGTTCGCACCTCTGAATGTGTTTGGATACATCATGTGTCTTTCTTCCCTACACCGCTGAATGTTAATGCATCATGTGTAATGTGCCTATGCTTATACCCCTAGATGTTGGTGATTCCTAGGTGGTTGCTTTTCTCCTAGTACAGGTGTGGCTAGTTGAGGTCTTTTGTTCCCTGCGCAATAGTTGCCTAAGGTGGTTAGGGTTGCGTAGGAGGTTCTTATGCTTTACCAGTAATTGCTGGTTGTGTGCTAATTTGTGATACATGTTCTATTTGGTTCTAAAAGTATTCTATGTGCTAATTACTATTCCTAAAAAGTGATGATTCCTGACAGTGGTCCAGGTGGCCCTGTCTTGTAAATATCCCCCTTGTAAATTCTGTCCGTGCCTGTTGGCACAGTGTAACAATATGTGTGTTTTATCTAATGTGTTTTTGATATAATACAAAGGCTATTTTTATATAACCTTGTGTGGAGTCTCCTTTGTGGTGGGCCTTGGGTGTTGTTGCTGGGTGCGCGCGCAAACACTTAACCTACATAGCCTCCAAGTTTAGCCTTGACTGCTCGCGCCACGTTACCTAGAGGGCGAGAGAGGGGTTATCTTGGTGTGTGACTCCCTTGCCCTGACACTTAGAAATGGCGATCCCTGACTGACCTCGACGCGAGTCTTGGCCGGCCAGGGTCCCGTTTCTAACATTGGTGGCAGCGGTGGGATCCGGATTTGTGTTTGCGTTGTACTGCAGTGGCAACAGGCCACACTACAAAGCTCTGCATTTTAGATAATTACATGTTGGGGATTATTGTCCTTTGAAGTTCTAGTATTTCTTTTTCCAAAGAGTGTCCAGTACATTTGTCCCCTACCCTGCTCCCAGAGTTTGGTACCTGTGTCACGTGTGGTCAGGTTGAGAAATCAGGGGTGGTAAAAACTGCCTTACCGGTCCGAGGGGGGGGTGTGCGTGGATGAATGGTGTGTTGCCTGGACAGATTAGTGTGAGTTCTCTTTAGTAGGGAGCTTGCTGAAATAATTTGAACCGTGTGCTCTTGCTTCAGCTCTGACAGTTAGGTCCCTTGTGTTACACGTGTCTGTGAGCATCCTGTCAAGATGGAATCTCCTTTTAACCTTTGTAGCCTGTTTAAGTACAGTATGCATGAGTTGGTACGGTTATGTAAGGAGAGAGACATCCCAGTGAGTGAGTCAGACACCCAGTCCAAGCTTAGGGATAACATGATCCTGTGGCAGAAGAGTGACTGGGAGCGTGAGCACAGTGAGAGGGAGAGGGCCCGGACCGCACACCATGAGGGTGGTGGGTCTGAGGGGAGCCCTGAAGAGTCTGATGTGGAGAGTGAGGATGACAGTGGATGGGCACCAGCAGAGAGCGAGTACCCCCTAGATAGGGAGTCCCTTGCTGGGTCCAGTGTCAGATGTAGCACCCCATCCCTTTCCCTGTCCCCAGAGGAGTGGGTGGATAGGAGAGAAGAGAGGGAGCACCAGTTTGCCATGGAGAAGCTCAGGTTAGAGCATGCCAGAGAGATGGCGCAGCTGGGTGTGAATGAGCGGACTGCAGAGGCTGAGAGGGCCTTGGCCAGGGAGAAGATAGCCCTAGAAGGTAGGTTATCCCCTGACCGCAGTTATAGTTTTCTGGATTCCCCAGGGAGGGTTGGATCCAGTGGTGGCAGCAAGAGAGAGTTTGGTGCGGGAAGTGCCATGCCCCGTTTCCAAAGAGTGGTACCTTGTTCCCGAGAGGACACATACAGGTTGAAGTTCAGGAGCAGTAGGAGACTGTCTCACCAGGATTGGGGAGATTATGTGGATGATTGCCATGATGCACTGATTGATTGGTTAGAGGTTCATGGGGAACCTGATTTTGATGGACTACTCAACCTTGTTATCAGAGAGCAGCTGCTCAATTGTTTTGTGCCAGAGTTGCGCAAACACCTGTCAAGAGGTGACTATGTGAGTCCTTGGGACATTGCAAAGGAAGCAGACCGCTGGGAAGGTGCCAGTGGTTCTGACACGTCATGGGTGAGTGAACCCGAGAGTAGTGGGTTAGGTATCTTCCAGACCAGTGTGGTGGAAGAGGCTCAGAGTAGCCCAGCTAGGTCCCAGTGTAGCGAGAGGGGTGAAGGGGCTCACGTCTTGTCTCCGTGGAGTAAGAGTGAGTGGGGGACTGAGTGTTCCCAGGTGCCCGAAACCCAGTCTCAGAACCTGGATGGTTTCTTGAGGGAACACCAGGTTAGGGATCTAGGCTGTCCTGTTAGACCCCTTGAGGGGGATCCCCTAGTGTCTAGAGAACCTCGAGTATCTTTAAATAGTGTTCCAGTGGTTCTAGTGTCCGGCAGTGCCACTCCAGTTGGGGGGGCACGGAAGTCCGAAGTGAGGAGTGATTGGGGGAGTTCCCCAGTGGAAGAACCAGTGGGTCAGGGACTACCCAGTTGGGCGAAGTTCCCGGTTAGTGACCATGGTGACACCACTTCTGTTCTGGGGGATCTTCCCGCACTGTCAGGTGGACAGGGGACGGGAGATCTGCGCCAGACAGACAGTCACACAGCACATGAGTCATGTGTTAGCCTCAGGGGGATGGTGAGTGAGTCCCCAGAAGTCCTGGAGTGCCAGGCAATTATCCCACCTAGAGGTTTAGACCGAAGGTTGGGAGGCCAGGTTCAGGATCGGCCTGACCTGAAGGGTGGGACTTCCGTAACCAGAGTCCTAGCCAGTGCTTCTTCCAGGGGTACCTCTCCAGTTGGGAGGGTGCAGAACTCTGGAAGGGGGTGCAGAGGGTGGGAGAGCCCGCCTCTGACCCCGGCGCAACCCGAGGGGTTAAACCCTGGGTTGGAATGGCGTTCTAGGTGTACACCTCGCAGGAGGTGGAGGAACCCTAGAAGAAGAGGTAAGGGGAGGAGAGCCTTCCCTGAGACTCCTGGTCCACCTAAGGTTGTAGACCCTAGGCTGGAGAACCAGTGGCAGTCTAGCCCTGTCTTGCAGACAGGAAGAGTGGAGAGTGGCTACTATGTGCCAGGGGTTACTACCCCCCACTCGGTGAGTAGGCAGGAACCAGTGGTACCTGGGAGGCCTAGGGCCTGGTCCTGGCCGGGGACAGCTGAGGAGTACCAGTGGGGTAGCCCAGTTGTTCCAGATGGTGGTTTGAGAAGGAATCCCAGGGGTTCACAGTGGCGTGGAACAGGACGGTGTCCCGGCAGTGGCGGGCCCGTGTCCTTGTTCTTTCGCCCAAAGCAGGGAAGCCCATCACGATGGTGATCGGTCTACCCTGCGTTTTGGCTGGAAGGGGGTTGTGTTGGACCCGGGCCTTTATGGCTGGTTCACCCCTGAACTTTTTGCTTTTTATGGCGACCTGGTGTTCATGATTTCTGGCTTGGCGCACTTTTTCCCTGGGTCCCAGAGTGAAAGTGCGTGTGTGTAGTATGGCTGGCCTGCCCTCCCATAGGAATGCATGGGGAATGTGTGTGTCCCCGGTAGTTCCTGATGCGTGGGGAGTGCAGGCTCGAGTTTGGTATGCTTAAACTCGTGAGAGTGAATGCTGCAAGATGGTGTCTGCGGCATGTGTGTGTCTAGTTGGGAAGTGCTACTTCTGGACATTGAGATATGTGTGCAGTGAGGGTGCTGGAGCGTGATTGGCTGGAGCTGGCTGGCATGCCAGGCTCCAGGAAGTCTAGATGGGTCTGCCCGATGGTGAGTGGGAGATTAGCATGAGTGATGTGTGGGAGGAGTGTACCTGTGTCCTGGATGGGCTGGGTTTTCCCCACACAATGCTGGCTCCGCCCCCCTGTGGTGTGTCTAATGACCCTAGCCTCCCCAGTGAAAGGAATGGGTGGTTGGGCCATCAAGAGTGCTCCAGAACCAGCTGCGACTGGTTTTCCCCCACCCTGCACATTGTGACAAAGGATTTCAGTGTATAAAAATGGGGCTGTGTCCCCACTGAATTGTTCTCTTCTAGGATCTTGAGGGGGCTGCTGCTGCTGCTGCTGGGGCCAGGAGGAACCGCCACTTGGACTGCCTCCCTGCCTGGAGGGCCAGTGAGCTGGCCCCTGGCCCAGCCTTGCCCCCCTGCCTACCTAAGGACCTTTGCTGGAACTCTGCCCTGCTGAGGGCAGCTGAGAGCGCTGTGCTTGTGTTCCCAGCGCCTGGGAGCGCTTTGGACTTGCCCTAGTGCCTGGAAGCGCTTCGCTTCACCTGGAGCGCTTGAGAGTGCTTTATTGATGGTCCTAGCACTGAGGAGCGCTGTTGTGCACAGCCGGTGCCCACCCGGCATTTGGCCGCCTGATCTGCCGATTCGCGGCGAGTAACGAGTGCCACCTCGCTTTATTCTTGAGTCGAAGGCTGGTGCCACCCGGCATTGCCCCGTGGAGTTTTGCATTGATTGAAGCCGGTGCCCACCCGGCATTGCCCGTGATCACCGCCGCAGCCGAGGGGGAGTGAAAGCTGTTGCCGGGCCGCCGCGCTGCCTGCAGCGACCCGGAAGTCCCGCCTCCTGACCCCCAGGGCCGCGCTGCCATTGGGGGCCCCGGCGGAAGTCAGGCGGAAGGAGAGAAGACAAGGCCAGGCGGGAGGCGAGAGGAGCAGCCGGCTCTGTCCTCGAGGCTCCCCGAGTGAAGGAGAGCCTCGCGCCGGCCGCCGAGGAGACGCCTCCAGCCCCAGAGACCCGGTGAGTGCCTGGAGAGGGAGAGGGGCGTCGGGACACATTGCCGGTGTCCGCCCCTCCCCCGTAGCGCGATCTTGCGCGCGTTGTTGTGTGAAGCCCGAGGGCTTCAGGGGGCATTTCGTCGTGATCCCGAGTCCCCCGTGAGGGACTCCAACGACGGCCGCATTTGGTTAGAGCCCTAGAAAGGCTCTTGGGCGCCCACATCGAGTGAGAGCCCTGAGAGAGGCTCTGGGGGCATTTTCCTTGATTTAGAGCGCTGGAGCTCTATTTGCCTATTTGCAGTGTGAGCCCCTGAGAGGCTCCTTGCCCAGTCAGTTGTCCTGAGCCTGCGAGGCTCCAACGTTCGCACCCTTGGTATTAACAACTGTCCAGCACTTAGTGGACAGTTGCTACGTTTAGGCTGGGTGTACTTTTGGCTTATTACAGCCTGCCCTGACTTTTGGACACAGGGACTGCCACAGGTTGTGGCTCATGTGAAGTTTTGCGCAATTGCTTGTGCTCGCACCGCTGAATGTGTTCTGAAGCATCATGTGTCTTTCCTTGCATACACCGCTGAATGTAGGTACTGCATCATGTGTTTTCTTGTGCTCGCACCTCTGAATGTGTTTGGATACATCATGTGTCTTTCTTCCCTACACCGCTGAATGTTAATGCATCATGTGTAATGTGCCTATGCTTATACCCCTAGATGTTGGTGATTCCTAGGTGGTTGCTTTTCTCCTAGTACAGGTGTGGCTAGTTGAGGTCTTTTGTTCCCTGCGCAATAGTTGCCTAAGGTGGTTAGGGTTGCGTAGGAGGTTCTTATGCTTTACCAGTAATTGCTGGTTGTGTGCTAATTTGTGATACATGTTCTATTTGGTTCTAAAAGTATTCTATGTGCTAATTACTATTCCTAAAAAGTGATGATTCCTGACAGTGGTCCAGGTGGCCCTGTCTTGTAAATATCCCCCTTGTAAATTCTGTCCGTGACTGTTGGCACAGTGTAACAATATGTGTGTTTTATCTAATGTGTTTTTGATATAATACAAAGGCTATTTTTATATAACCTTGTGTGGAGTCTCCTTTGTGGTGGGCCTTGGGTGTTGTTGCTGGGTGCGCGCGCAAACACTTAACCTACATAGCCTCCAAGTTTAGCCTTGACTGCTCGCGCCACGTTACCTAGAGGGCGAGAGAGGGGTTATCTTGGTGTGTGACTCCCTTGCCCTGACACTTAGAAATGGCGATCCCTGACTGACCTCGACGCGAGTCTTGGCCGGCCAGGGTCCCGTTTCTAACAATATTCCTTAAGCTTCATATCAGGAGGCCAAACAACCAGCCCTTGGAGTCACTCTGGGTTATGGGTTTAAGAGATGCAGGTCCAGTCCTTCTCATCCAGGCTACAGGGCAGTTGGCATTAGATCAGTACAGCACAGCAGCAGCCCAGCAGAGTGACAGTCCTTCAGCAATACAGCAGTGTTTCTTACTGGCAGAGTATCCACAGATCCAGAATTGGGCTGAAGTAGGGGTGTCTGAGGCCTAGTACTAATACTGAATAGTGCCTTTGAAGTGGGGAGACATGCCTTTGAAGTGCACATATGTCCTTCCTTCCTGCCCTGGCTCCAGACTCACTACTGTGGGTAGTCAACCCATTCTGTGTGGACAGGAAGCAACCTATTCACACATGGAAAGAGGAAAACAATCCTCCCTGCAATGGAGGCATCCTTGAAACATGGTGTAAGGGTGCGTAAGTTGGCGGCAGGCAGCAAATTGTGCTCTTGCTCAGGGAGAAAGGACAGGAATGCACTGTATTTCGTAAATACGGTGCATTCCTGCCCTTTCATATTGGCTTAGGGCAGTGCAGCAAGAAGACTTACACTGCTGCCCTATGCCAATTCCTCATAAAGAGGTGTTTCCTCTTTCTTTGTGTGCTGCAGAATGCATCACACATGGAAAGAAGAAAGAAACGAGGAGAAATTAAAACAAATCTTCTCGTTATGCCTGCTCTGGGAGGCATAAGGTGTTGGCGCTGCTACGAATTTACATGATTAATTTTCCCAGCTAACCGTGGCCTTGCGGCGGGAGCACTGCCTTTCTTATACCAAGCCTGTAGCCCCCGCACTCAAGATGTATAGTTGCAAGGTAGTGAGTAGTGTGCTTTACGGGGCAGAACTGTGGGGTTCCATAAATGTTAACACTCTTTCTACAGTGGAAAACAAGTTCCTTAGGAGCTTGGTATCACTCCCCCAAAGCACTCCTGTTCTCCCCTTGAAACTTGACCAGGGGGCACTCGGTGAGCTCTCAGGATGATATAGGGTATATCTAGCGCCAAGACGCCTACGGGTAATCGTGCGCTTAACAAATAGCAAAAATAAATAAATAAATAAATAAGTCTCTCAATGAACAGGCAAGCTTACACCCTCTGCTCTTTTGGCACAGAATGATCACAAATCACAACCCCTGACCTGGCCCTCTATGCCACTGCTTTTACTGCTTATACTTGGATAGAAACCATAGAATTGGGTGGATAAAACTCATAGACACCATACGGACAGTCATAGGTATGCCTAAGGAACTAGATGGTCTCCTGTTCACATACTCCAGGGATCAACTAAAATCTCAGTATTGGGCATGGGTAGAACAGAAGAATTTCATGAAAATCCGCCATGGCTGTTTAACTGATGTTTTTTATGACATAAAATCCATCAGCCGGCTAGAAAGCTTTCTTTATTTTATTTAAGTGCCGGCAGACAGGAAATTGTACACCCAGTTCAGACATGGCTGTCTACCCGTTAATATTTTCACTAATTCCTGGCTGGCAAACAAAACCCAGCCCAAGGGCTGTCACTCCTGCTCCTGCCTGTATGAAATAATAGGACATGTCTTTTTTGCTTGTGCTGCCTATGCCAGACCTAGAAGGTATTGGCTAACTCTGGTATGTAGACAACTTGGGACACGCAGCCACAAAGAAGCACTATGCATTTTAAAGTCAGATGCGAGACCACTCTATGCTTGTGCAGCTGCAAACATTTCTGGGCCAGTTCTGGGCCATTAGAAGGAGGGTTATATCTTCCTCCCTGACTGGTATGAATAAATCAAACTGAAAATATAACGACTAGTCCAGTCGGGTGTGTACTTTGCACTAGTATTTTGGCTTGCAAATAATTGGTTTTATGTCATTATTTTAAGCTTTTTATCTTTTTTTTTGGTCACTTGGGGCACAGGTTTTAAAATGGCTGTTGTTGCATAATTGGGCCGCATTCATTAACAAAATGAGATACAAACAATATCTATCAATGCACTAGCACATTTGCTTTGCCTCGATAGGCAGAATCATTTAAATATTGAAATATGTTCAGGTTTGTTCTCTTATTGTGTTTGTACATTTGTATCATGAATTTGTCAATTTTTATTCCTCTCTTTTCACTTCTAAGAGTCTTTATAGGGAGCATTTCATAGTACCTTGTATCCTGAACACTGCCAACCAAGTTGCATTTGCTTGTCTCTTTTATGGTACTGTAAAACCGAAATAAAGAATTTGATGATGATTTAGTTAATCTTGGGTAGCGTCCCAATCCGGGGGTGTTGTGTGGGAAAACCCACTGCAACGCCCATAGAATTTGCGCTGGTTTGACTTAGTATATGTCTATGAGGCCATCCAAAGCCACACTGAGTGGCTTTGCATTGCCTCAAGGATATGTTTAAAATGCTTGTGCCACTGGAGCATCAAAAAAGGTAATGCCCCAGCAGCGAAAGCCTCTCATAAATTACCCCTTGGAATCTGTTAAGTAAGGAAGTCTTAACATTTATAAACATCGAAATACATACTCTCAAATGTACATTGAGCATAAAACACAATCATGTCTTAACATGTTATGAAATCTTGAGAGGAGTGTTTTTTAATGGAAAGTCTTACTACAGTTGCCATTATCAGAAATGCTGAATGTTGATAAATATTAAAAACATAATAAAGCAGTATTTATTTAGCATTGCACCCTTGCACTTTAACCCATGGCTAACTCACCTGCTTAATGTTACAGTTTGCCTATTTACAATATCTGATGATAAGCAGCAGTTTCTGGTGAATAAGAAAGCAACTTTACCGATTGCCCCTCCAAACACTTACAGGCAGATTTAACCAACATTTTGCATTGTGAAAGCCCCACTTTTTTGGAGCAGCCATGATGCAAAATGCTGGTAGAAAGTTAGAAAGAAGAGTCTAATCCCTGCATGTGACGTAGCTTTGTAAAAAAAAAAATGCAACACATAGCACAGTGCTGCCTTGTATTACCTTGTGCCGGGGAGGCACTCCATGGGTGAAGCATGTGCATTCCCATACATCCACCCATGCATGTTGACACAATCCCAGATTTACAAAGGTCTGAAAACAGGTTTGCGCCAAAATGGTGTGCCTTCCTGAAGCAAGCGTAACGAGGAAAAATATACTTCTGTAGCACCCACAGAAAAATGAAAATACCTATAAGTAATTTTTTTGTGCAGAAAGGTACCACTTCATGTACATAAACAATCCTGAGCAACAAGGGTCAAGGGTGCCTGCATTGGTTCCAGGCAGCCTCAACCCTGCCAGTGCAAGGTGTTCGCAAAAGTGCACCATATCTGAGTAGATATAGCGCATTTCTCCTCTCTCCATTTCACGCAGCGCAGTGCAGCAATTTTGCTTTCTGCCCTGCATGAAACCTTAGTCAGCTTAGTCCTCTTATTCTCAAAAGCTAATAAACATTCCTTGGGTCATTGCTTAATTTGAGCCGATGGTATCCTGTGCTCAGCACTGGCACTTAATTATCATCACTACGCTTATTACACTCTGCTAAATGGTGGCGCTACACATCTAATTTAGAGATGAGCAGAACAATGATGTTTATGAATACAATATAAATAAAAAAAATACTAATACCTGTCTCCCCATCCAATCCTTAACCTTTGGGGACTTGGAATAATCTGAACGGTCGCACTTGGAGGCGACAGGGATGGTTGGTAGTTGTTTTGGTGCCATCATTGGCAGCGACGACAGAGCAATGGTTGGTGCAAGCTGCAGAAGCCTCCTAATCATGCCCTGGTAATGCTTATTTTACAAATTAAGCACTGCCATGGGTACAGGATCTGCCATTGTGTGTTAACCAGAAAGAATAAGTTCATGACTACATCAATTACTAAATTCACCCAGCATTTGGCCCCTCGAAAAGAGTGCTTACACATGCATTTGATGCTGTAAAAGTGACAGCCGCATTCTCGCGGCACGCTGGGCTTGCAGATAAGTGGCAAGCAGGGGTAGCCACAAAAGATAAGATTTTATCACTCAACAAACCATCTAATGAGCTAACATTTTTACTGAGAATAGCTGCACCAAACTATGTTAAGGCATTGGGCGGAGCGGAATCCCCGTCAAGGGCTGGCCGTGACTGCATCGCAGAGATCCCTGGACATGAGTGACTAAAGTGGAATTTGCATTTGTCATAAAAGTACTCAAATTCCAAAATAGTTAAGTCCCTCCTTGGCAGATCTATGTTCCAATCCATTTCTTTCCCTCTACAGATTGTTAGCAAGTGATGTGCACAAGAAAAAAGGAAAATTAAAAGACTACAATTCCCATAATGCAGTTACTACTGCATGAAAGCCCAGGATTTGTCGTTAGTTTTTATATGAGCACAGAGTAATTTTTAACTTGGGAAAAATTACCCAAAAGTGGCACAAGGGGCTTGTAAATCTGCCCCAGAGTGTGTGCTATCTGACAGCGTTAATTTCGAAGCATAGCTCTTTAGGCCGTTCGTATGATATGGCACAGTTTGCAGAACAAATCTGCATTGCACTACTCCTCTATAGACAACTTTTCACATATATCCTCCAAAGTGGTCGATCAATAATGTGGTTGTGTACAGCTAGGTGGTTCATGTTTTTACGGCAAGCAGGGAGAGGATGTGGCCAAACGGCTGGGGCGGTGGATTTCGAAGCAAGAAACCCAGGTACGAGTCTCTGCATGGACGCTCCTGGGCAAATGATTTAATTTCCCTGGGGCCTTACAAAAACGAATGTGTCCGTTTGTAACGCAACAGTTGCTCATGTAAAGCGCTCTGATAACATTCGAGTCTAGGGCCATATGTATCATCAACCTGATTTGCGATTCCCAAATAGTGATTTTTAAGAAATCGCTATTTGAGAATCGCAAATAGGTATGTATATACAAAATTGCATTTTTTCTGCGATTTCTTAAAATTCCTTAATTGCGATTAGCAAATTGCGAATCGCAATTTAGGAATACTTTCCCATTCATTTCTAAGGGCCAGGAGGCCCATAGGAATGAAAGGGAAGTTATTCTCAATTTGCAATTCACAATTTGCTAATCGCAAATTGAGAATAATTTCAAGGGTGCAGGAGTGTCCAAGGGACACCCTGTTGCGCCCCTGAAATATGCATGGGTGCACATGTGGCGCACATACATGCCCTAAGGGCATGTATGTGCGTCACATGGCACTTTGGAAAATGCAAAAATGTGCATTTTTCAAGGAATTAGCACTTACCACCAACTAGAAGTTGGGTAATTTACGATTCCTTAAGGACATTTTGCTAATTTTGTTTTGCTTCATACATTGCATTTAAGGAATCGCTAAATTTGCGATTACTTAAATGCAATTGCAATAAAATGTTGCACCACATTTTGCTTAATACATACCATTTAGCAAATTCGCATTCGCAAAGGCCGAAATTCTGTGAATTTCGGCCTCTGCGAACGCGAATTTGCTTGATACATATGGCCCCTAGTTCGCGCTATATAGAACTTAAAAAAAAAAAGCTGTACATCAGATTCTAGCAACGGCCATTATGTCTGGATTATAAATTATTGCAATGATTGGCCGTATTTGCGCCTTGTGCAATATCAGTTAGAACACCTCCTGAATATGCTGATTGTGTATGCCTATAAGGTGCTAAAGTCCATTTCGAATTTATGCTTCTGAATAGATTTTAGACAGCGAAAGTAAGCTATCGCACGAGTTTTCTGACACATTTTCAGTGGCAAAGAAATGCTCATTAAAGTGTTGGAAAGTATAGAGAACAGTGTAGAAATTTAGAAAACGAAGCAGATTGTGAAATTAGTACTGGTAATTAGAAACTGCATAAATAGCCATTTTTTAAATGTATTACTGGTCGAGCTTGAAATACTGCTGTTTATGACACAGCAGTCCCTTTTGATGTGAATGCAATGCTTCTCCCCTCATATTAAATTTGACAACCTTAGTTGAAAATTGAAACATATTGCACTTTATGAGCATAATGGGCATACGCCATGAGATCAGAAACAAGCAGAATGAGTGGCAGTTTCCTTTTCACTGCCCACCTGACTCCTTCACTGTGTGATTAATACAAGGTATCCCAATGAATATCTTGTACTCAGGCATCCCAATCGACACAAAAGGAGACGCGTGGAGAAATAAAAGCCAGGGCTTGACTGCACACATAGCACTGCAGCTTCTAGAAGTGAGGAGTATACTTACTGCACGAAAACATGACTAATTGTAGCGAGGCTTTATTGCACATCTCAGAAAAAATGTGTGAAAGGACATATCTATTTATTAAAGGTGTCATTCTCAAGCTTCAATTATTTCGTGCTATAAAGACCGATTTCACACTTTTCAAGCCAGAATAAATTTAGATTAATTATGCGTGTTTTTTTAAGCGTTTTTCACTTTGCATGTTATTGTTTATAATAGGCAACCTTGATGGTTCCAAAGGGAAACATTTCTGTCTTATTAAAACTGTGACTTGTTTCTACTTTTCGCCGTGATGATATGCAAACTTGTATAATGTCTCCCGTGTTGATGCAGGGCTGATTCTTTAAATGGTCGTCATTGCTATGAAACCGCATTCCCCAAATCACCTCCTTCAGCATCTTTGTCTCACATTTGGTGTGAAGCCCTGCCACTGTGGTAACGTCAGAAGGGATGTAGCGCTAAATGTCAGCGGTACATTGAAAAAAAAAGAATAATGATTTTTTAATGATGACAAGCAAACAGATTTAGCATTCTTCTTTCAAAAGTACATCAATACACAAACCGAGCAGGTACTTTTGTATAGTTGTATACACATTTTCTGAATTTTTTAAAATATATTGATCTGCTATGGTTTAGAAGGAGGCTGATGTAGCAAGCAAATCCAGGAATGAAGGAGGACAAAAGTCCTGTTTGAAGTGTGCTTTAGCGTCAGATATTATAAACATGACACTATCACTGTGCAGTTTTTTTGTAAAGTAATACTCCTAAAGTACCGTGCCATTATAGCTCAAGTCTTGCTCATCAGACATAAACATCAAAAGCTTCTGACCCAACATCATCTTTTGTACAAAATATCTTCCAATCTGCTTGGATTCTGCCCAGTCCACAAAGCATCTTTTAAAGAGCCCAGCTGATTCAGCTTGGTTCCAAATGAGATTCTGTGCAGAGTCAAACCCTTTCTGTTTCCTATCAACTCACACATAGGCTTTCATCCACTTAGTAGATTTTTGGACTTTTACATATCGGTTTCATATCATATTTTGTATAAGATTGCATTATGTATCTAAGGCCGGCTAAGCAGCTGAAGTCCTCCTTGTCTTCGGCCTAGCGACCCCGTGGACACCTATTAAAGTGCCTATGGCAGGCTGGTTAATTTCCCCTCTATTCTATTGCTACCACGCATTGGAATCACAACACAAAGGAACTGGGGGCCTTATTTATGAAAAGTGATGCATCGCTGCGTGAAAACAGCGATGCGTCACTTTTCACTGCGCACTCCTTGCGACACCAATGATGCGTCATATTTAATGTATGACGCATCATGTCGCAAGGAGTTACAGATACGTCAGAATTTCTGACGTATCTGTAAGCGCAAAAGTGACGCATTGCTGGAGTGTGTCACAAAAGTGACGCAACTCCAGCAATGCGTCCTTTCACATGGGTAAAGCCCCATGTGAAAGGGCTTGCGTCAGTCTTACGCCTGCTGTGAGGCAGGCGCAAGATTTTGACGCAACAGCATCCTAAAAGTGACGCAGTGAAATCTCATAGATTTCACTGCGTCACTATTACGAGGCTTTTTTGCGGGGGAACGCCCCCTCTGCATACATTATACCTGACGCAGGTATAATGTGGCGCAGGGGTTTAAAAAGGGACGCATCTACCTAGATGCGTCACTTTTTAAATATGGCGCAACAAGGCGCATGTTTTACGCCGCCGATGCGTCACAAAAAGTGACGCATCCGCAGCACAAAACTGACGCAAGTCCTCATAAAAGAGGCCCTGGGAACCTTACCAGGAGTTTGCTAGCTGCAGGGGCTGTAGCATCTCTTAAATTTGGCTAGAGTTGTCGACTCGACCCGGATATTGTGACATAATTCTTCACTCTTGGTGATAACATACAGATACCGGTCTTTGACGCAATCTTTCAACGACTGTTTACTGATCTTTGGATGTTATTTGACACTAATGCATCAAGTAAATTCTGCCCTGAAGAAGTCAAATGTTTTACTGGATGAAACAGGTTGGCTGATGTTTTTATGAATTTCAAATGATTCTACATTAAAGTGAAAAACGCTACTTGATCTTGCCAGAGGTTGTCATTTTCAAATTGTCTTATACCGTTTTGTTACATATTGTCTCTACATTTCATATGTGGTGCAGTTCTGTTTTTGCTTTTGTAGGCTAATAGAGCTTCCCTGCAACATCTCCCTCAAGAAGTCCCCAGTTTTGGAGTGCTTCCAGTAGACTCTTAAGGATTTGGCCGGGTGCATGGTGGGAATTGTAGTCCCAAACTTCCAAGGACCGTCTCAGAGGTTCTAGACCCTTGCATCTGTGTTTTGGACACTTTGAACCCTCAAGCAGAACTTCAGAAAAAGTTCCAGGAGAATGAAGAAGTTTTGAGCAACTTAGTTTGGACTAACCCGACATCAAGAGTGCACCTGCGACCCAGCCTGCATTTTAGTTTTGTCCCGCTGAAAGCTCAAGACTTCTAGGACTTGACCGGGTTCTCCAGCTGAACCAAGCCCGCAAATCCACTGCAAATTTGGCCTGATAAAGTGCCTTGCTCGACTTCGAGAGGAAATCCTCGAGAAAAGCTTCTAAATGTGAAGGTAACATTTTGACTGGGGTCTCCCACTTAGTGTATCTGACAAGGGATCCATTGCGTCGGCCTCAAACTTTTACTTTGTCCTCGTCAAGCGCAGCCAGATGTCCCAAGTTTGAGCTATATGTCATTAAGCACTAGAAAGTGTTTCGTTTTTCTTTTAAATTCATATCACAAGTTCGATTATTGGGATTTTTGTCTTTTTGGTATCATTTTAGAGCTAAAAATATTCCCTATTTGTATAAATTGGTGTGGGATTTTTATTGCATGTTACTTATTTAATGTTTCGATGTTTTTAAATGCTTTACATACCTTTCTCTTGAGTTAAACCTGCCTGCTCACAGCCATTTACCAAGGGTTGAGCCAGGGTCTAATATATTGAATCCTTGACTGGACCTTATGTTGCTGTGGTGGCCTTATTGCTAGTGCTAGGTGCATACTTACCCATACTAGTAATTCATCTTCCAACATCTTGAAAAGCAGTTCACAATACATTTAGTAGTCTGATGTAATGGTATGAGAGGTGGAATAGCCACAAAGGGGAGATCCTAGATTGGTAACAGCCACAGTTACACAATTCTCCCATCCCTTCAGTTGAATATACACAGATAAGCCGTACTGATGTATTGCTGGTTGTCTTTTATCTTGGCTTGTATCTGACAGACAACAGCAAGAAACTCACTCCTGCCTTAGGAGAAAAGAGGTGAGTCATAGTATATTTGAGAAGGTTGGGAAAGTTGGTGGCAAAACGTTTCCAAAGCTAAGCCATAACGGAGAGCCAGCACACTGATTTGAAACTATTGGGATTGACATTCACAAAAGGAATGGAGGACAGATTCCATTCATAAGCGTGTTAGAGATTTTTCACGCCAAAACCAGCGATATAGGTAACTGCATGAGACTCTTACCTAGAGATTGCTCAGGCTTAACCTCCTAGTCGCTGAAGTTTATTCTGACTCAGTGTTGAGCCTTTTAAAATAAATTGGGACACTTTGTGCCTAAGAATCGATATATTTATTCCACAAAAGGCATTCACGACAAATATGTGTGCTTTTTTCAAACAAGCGGGGAATTCTAATAGTAGGCAGAGTTTGTGGATTCTACTGGAGGAAATTTAGAAAATTACCAAAATATAATATATATATTTTGTTTTTTGGGAACTGAGAAAATGACCAAAATATAACATATTTTCTTACTCTTTTATAGAGAAAGTGCTGTAAAGGAACGAATAGGTTATACAAATGGAATCAGCAAAAGGTTTAGAAAATAATATTTGCAGCTTTCAGGAACAACCAGAATTGTAAAAAACCCAAAATCTTTTTTACAGTTATTGCATTTTTTTAAGTGGTAGTCCATTTTCCTACCACCCAGGGTTCCCACACTTTTTATGATAAAAACGCACCCCACATGTGTGGCTGGATTTGGTGCCTACAAATGGAATAGCTTAAAAACACAACTTGGAAACATTACATTTTCGATATCAAAACCTATCAATTTTGTAGATGTAGGTAGGAACGGCATTTAGGCCAAGGCTCAGTCACCATCCAGCTACACCTGCTAAATCCATACTCTGCAGAAACTAGACACCCGGAAGAGTCCAAATTTGTCCAACTTTCATGGATCCCACTACGTTTTGTGATCCAGAACCACAAAACCTCAAAACTTGGATGAAATCACAGATTCTCCACATATATTTATAATTCTTACTGTCCTGCATTCCCACACCTCTCCCAATAAAAATAATACCACACTTCAGTGACTAGACTTAGCTCCCCTGACAGAAAACAGGATCAAAGCTGGGACTATACGAAGACCAGTTTTACTTTGTAAGGTAACAGTTTTCAAATTCATTTTTATACAAATGTATTCTGTTCCATGGGCTTTTTTGCATCAGGGAGAATAAATTGGGGAAAACCTCCCACATCTGCCCCACATGGGAGCCAAAAGTCTGTTGAAACATTTTTGGCGGTTGGGACATAGCCCGAAACCAGGGTTGGTCACCCCCACAAATGTTTTTGTTAAAGAAAAATGCCCTGGTGGCTCCTGGGTTTTCTCTCCACGGCAGGGGTTACCCCAGGTTTGTGGTGACAGAAAGACATTTTGTTCCATTTTTGGGGTGAGGCCATAGCCCAATGCCAGGATAGGCCACCTCCACTCCTTCCTTTTAGATTTATGACTACTTCCTAGGTGTCTAGTCTGCTTTCTGGGCCCCATCCCCTTCCTGATTACAGGCGAATGGGGAGCATGGCATGGCAAAACAATGTTAGATTATAGAGTATCTCCTGATTAGTGTTGCCTCTATGGACACAATAGGAACGGAAATGAAGAGATGCGCGAAGTCACACAGGGGACTGACGGAAGCTTCTGAAGAAATTGAACTGGGAAATCAAGAAAGAGCAAGAAGACTAAATTTGGCAAAATTGCTTCATGATGCTAACCACACTGATAGCGCCCGATTCTGGAAAAAGGTGAATGCCATATTCCGCCCACACCACTGGGGAATGTCGTCTCACATCTAAGAGGAAATATGGCTTAAATTTCTATACGAACACTTCTACAACGACACTGGGGACACCTGACCAATGGACCCAAATGGACGGATGCCATGCGATCGCCCAAGAGCAGGCCTCAAGGCGTTGCTGGGGTTGAACATGCCAAATCCAGTAAAATCATCAGGGCGCAAGCCAGGCGACCCACTTCCATCGGCAATCAAGCAGCAAATCGTGAAAAAGAGAAGAGAGGGGGCTCCAGGCCCGAATAGAATCCCACCGGCCCTGTTGAAACAAAAACCGGCCCATTGGGCTAACTTCCTGCATTTCCTATTTTCGGAAATCTGGTCACAAGGCAGAATACCCGAATCATGGAAAGGCTCAACGTTCGCACTGATCTATGAGAGCAGCGACAAGGCCCAGCCTAGCAACTATCATCTAGTGGCCCTGATCGACAACAAGGCAAAGTATTTTGCAGGCACCATCTTGGAGGATCTCATAGCCTGGGCAGACGCCAACAAAATAATTCCGCCACCAGAGTGGCTTCTTCAAATTGTCTTTTACAACAATAAACATCCTCGCACTCTCTCTTCTTATCGATGCAACCAAAATAGCCAACCTGCAACTACATCTATGCTTCATTGACTTTCATGCAGAATTAGATAATGTTGAGAGAGGGAAACTTTGGGGGAAGCTGGCATGCTGGGGAATTACTCAGGACATCTTGAACATCCTGCTGCTTCTACACACTGACACTTGGGTGCAGGTGAAACTGGTAAGGGGAACTAACCTTTCTAGAAAAGTCCCTACAGCAAAAGGCCTGAAGCAGGGTTGCGTTCTGGCACCCACTGTGTTCAACCTGTACATGGGTGACGTCCCTCAAGCTCTCAACATCAGCAAAGCACACGCACCCAGGCTCGGTGGTAAACTACTGACAAACCTTATGTATGCTGAGGACGTGATGCTGCTCAGCCACACACATGTCGGTCTCCAACAGTTGCTTTATGAAATGCTGATATGCGCCACAGAGAATAGTCTAAAAATGAATTTAAAGAAAACACGGACTATGATGATAAACAATTAAAGAAGGCGGTAGAAGAGGTGGCACCAGAGAGGTGTTCTTATTGAACCCATCTTTGACTATAAATATCTAGGCATCATCATTGATAATGAAGTGTCCTTTACATGCCAGAAATAAAAAATCAGAAGGAGAGGCCTGGTCGTAGCAATAACACTGAAAAACCTGTCTTCAAACTGATGGGGCCCTCACTATGCCCCACACCTGAAGGTAGCACAGGCCAAGCTACTCCCTACGCTAAGCTATGTCAGAGAAGCAATGCGGGGGAGAGATACTAATCAACTTGACAGATCTCTGATAATGGCGTCCAGAACCATGTTCAGCCTCCCAAAATACACTTCACCAGCTTAGATAAGGCTGAAGTTCGGCTTAGTGAAACAGTTGCTGGCCAGGCAATGTGCCTACATAATCTGCTGGAAGACCCCGCTCAAGCAGTCAGGGATCCACACCAGGCGGCAAGCTGTGCTGGCATGTTTCGATTCAGGGGCCACACAACTGAACTGCACAGTGGTCCAATTCCTCACACTGGTGGAAAAAAAATCGATTCAACATCATAGGAGTGTACAAACCACACCAGCATTAAGCGGACAATGGAGAACATGACATGCCAACTGGAAGCTGCTTCCTTAAACTCAATTTTAACACCTCAAAAAACAGCCCGCCAAGATAGGAAACTCCATCCTGCTGCTTAGCCATCAGGAGCCTCCTCCTGCTATGTACGCACTCTCCGCATTTCGCGCTGTGACTGTCAGGCACTTTTGTCTTATACAATAGATGCACTTCGCAGGCCACACTAACCATTATCATCACAGCCAGGCAGTACTGCAGTGCATACTTTTTTAGGGCTCTTGTTTTTACTGACACATTTTAATGGCACTCTTCGAATTGTTTTATCTGCCTTTGTGTATATTTGTATGTAAGCTCTGCACAACACTGTCATCATGGGTTTCAATGTTGTTACTGCAGAACCACAATGATTTAATTTTTCCTGACCTTGCAACTGGGCTATTGGAGCTATGGGACTATGATAAAGAAGGTGCAAAGTATTTATTTTTCTGGGTACAACACTGAAATAATACTTTAGGAATAACATTTATCAAGTGTAGCTTCTTATCGCGTGCTAATGAGAAGATTTTGGATGGAAGTATAGAAATTTAAAAAGAGGGCAATCATTTTGTGAGGTGCTTTCGACTGAGGGAAGCTCAGAGGTGTATGTACCAAAACCATAAATAAGCTATTTTCCATTGAGCAATTCAGAAGCTGAGACTGCTTCTAATCTTATTATCTTTCTAAAGGTTAACTTTATAGACTGCTTCGTTTTTGTGAGCAGCTGTTGAGTGTCTTGTCTGTGTAATGTCGATTTGGTATTATTTCCGTGTTATGTAGATGTGTTTTTGTTGTCTTTGGCGTTTTCAAACAATGTTACCAGAGATAAATAGGAAAACATGCATTATCCTTTCCTTTGTAGATGGAACAGGTGGCATAGATGGAACAGACCAACCTCTGAATTGCATTTCATTTATCCTGATGAAAAAAACTATTTTGTACTTTCTCTGTACTACTTAGAACGTTTCAGGTCCTCTGGCTAGTGCAGAATGTTTGATTCTTTGATTCTCATAGACATCAAATAAAGGGGACCATTAGAATGGCTAGCGGATCGCCCCCCGCCGGGCCGGCGGTAGCGAACGCCGGGCCGATGCGGGCGATCTGGCTGCCATCCTGTCATGAATGACCCCCGCCACTTTACGGCCAGTCGACTCATCAACCAGGCGGAAAACCTGTATAATATGGTGGCGGTGTCTGCAAGACACCGCCATCCATATTATGAAGCGAGCGGTGAGCAGCCTTTCCATGGCATTGTTGCGGCCATGGAAAGGCTTGCGGTCTTTGCTGTTGGTGGCCCGCAGCAGGCCCCCAGGGTGTTGGGGGGTGTGTGGGGTGCACAATGCATGCACAAGGTGTCAGGCACCGCGCGGTGCCTGTCACCTTGTGCATGCCATTACACAACGTGCATCCACAGCAGTGTGGCTGGCGGTGCTGTGAGCACCGCCCGCCACAATGTTGTATATGGGGGGTGCAACCGTGGCAGTGGCATCCTAATGGCCAGAACGGGACCGCCGCACCTCTGGCGGATGGTCCCGTTCACCATTTCGCCCGCCATCGTAATAGGCCCTATAGTTTGGCTTTACAGATCTATTTTGACCATTCTTGCTAAATTGATTGTTTTTAAAGTAGTCTTGGTTTATAAATTGCTCTTATGTTTATGTTTTGTGTTTCCCAGGGCATAATGCAGTTGCAATCTGCCCAACTCATGGCAGAGTGTAATTCACCTCAGCGTGCAACTATTTAGAAGTCCCTGGCTACCTGCATTCCATTGCGAATAAGGCAATATTTGTCAAAGATGCAAGGGTGATGCTCAGTCTACACCTGATGCCCAGGGTATTTCTTTGCATTCCTTTCTGCTTGTCATGGATATTGGCCAATGAATTCATAAATAAAGAGAAATCAGATTTGATTATAGTGACCATGTTGGTAGCATGGATGTTCCGTTCTGGTTGCAAGTGCTATTTCGGCATTCAAAAATAAAGGTAAGGAAAGTAAAAACTGAAAAATATGGAAGTGATGAGTGCTAACATACCGAGTAAGGTTGTTAATGATTTTCATTTCTAGATACAGCAAGTATGTTGTTAAATACCGCTTCTGCCCTCCACATTCCTTGGGTTTCTGCCAATAAAATGGTACTACATTAATAAATGTACGGTTTTTGACACACTTGATTTTGATGAGACGATGTCTAGTTGTGGTGAGTGGGAATAGGCTTATTTATTCCTTTTGGAGAATTTCTTGGATTGCTACTCCTTCCCACACACTTCAACTGTTCACTAGATTCATGCCTGTGATTCTGTGGGAATTGCTATGATTGTTGATGTATGCCAAATGTTGGGGTTGTATGATGTTACAATGCGATCAAAATGATTGCGGTACATCACAACGCATCTTTTACAAAACAAGTCGTTACCACGAATTGCGCCGTAGGGTGCTGGACTTAGGAATAGTAAGATTTACTATTCCAACTCCAGCCTACGTACAGTAGGGAAGGTGTTGGAATAGTAAATCTACTATTCCTTAATTTAGAGCGCCCTCCAGCGCAAGTCGTGGAAACGACTTGCGTTGTAAAAGACGCGTTGTAATGGCACCGCAGTGTTTTGACCGCGTTGTGAAGGATGTTCCCCAATGTTGGTGATATGCATACCTTAAAAAAACAGCAATAAAGTTTGTGTTAAAAACAAAAAAAAATTTTCGTTTCTAATGGGTGATGCATAATAGGGGGAGATTTACCAATATTTCGAGCAACACAAAGTGACACAACTAGGCAACTAGCTGTGCTGTTTTGTGTGAAAGGGAGAGAGAAACAATGAGACATATCTGCTAATATCTGGTGCATTTATTCTGTCTTCTAGTGCCAGAACACTTGCACTTCCTAGCATCAATGCAGGCACTCTTGAGCCATTGTGCAAGGGTGCCTGTGTTACGATCAGGATTGTTTTTGTGCCGAATGGACACTTTTGTATGCAAAAATAATCCCTAAAGGTAATTTCCTCTTTGGATGTGTATGAGAGGAAGTAACAAGGAGAAATAGCAACATTTCTCTTTTTACATCAAGGTTGGAGAGGCGCACCATTTTAGCACAATGCCAGGTATGTTGACCTTTGTTAATCTCTGTTTGTGTCAAAAACCATGGGTCGATGCGTGTGAATGTCCACACTCCACCCATGGAACGCCTCCCTGATGCAAGGTAATGCAAGGTAATGCAAGATAGAGAAATGCGCTGTTTGCGTTTCTTTGGATTTATAAACCATGCAGAGTCATGCAAGGTGGATTTGCATCAATATACACTCTTAGTAAATGTTATGTTATGTTATGTTATGTTATTAAGTCACTTATAGAGCGCGCTAACACTGATTAGTTTCTTGGCGCTAAAATTGACAGTAACACAACCTAAGGTGGAGGAGGAGGTGAATTAAAAAGCTTGTCTAAAGAGCCAGGTCTTCAGAGCTTTCCGAAAAGGTAGAAGGTCTTGGCAAGATCGGATCTCCAGGGGAAAGGTGTTCCATAGACAGGGGGCAAGGGTGGCAAATCTACGTCCACCAGAGCGTTTGAGTTTAAAGGGGGGGGGTCTGGAGCAGGGCTAGATGGAGTGAGCGGAGGTGAGGGGACGTGTGATCAGTTGATTGATAAATTTAGGGCTTTTGCCATGTAATGACTTGAAGACCATACAGCCTGCTTTAAAATAGCAGCCGTGTATGACTGGAAGCCAATGCAGCTTGATGAGAAGAGGGGTCGCAGCCTGCCATCTAGGTTGCTTTAGAATCAGCCTAGCAGCGTAGTTCTGCACCATCTGGAGGCGCTTAAGTAAATAGTTGGGGAGACCTAGGTAAATGGCATTTGCGTAATCCAGGTGGGACAGGACAGTGGCGATCACAACCTGGGTAATCGCTTCAGGCGTTAGTAAACGCCTGACCTTCCTGATTTTTTTTAGTTGGTAAAAGCATTTGGAGACCACTTGTCCCACTTGTGTTTTTAGTGAAAGATCACTGTCCACAATGACTCCGAGCGTTTTAGCCGAAGGTGATGGTTGCGGAACTTGGCCCAGGTCTGCAGGCCAATAGTGAGGGCCCCAGTACTTAGCACTGTCCCCCGTCAGTACCAGTTCAGTTTTACCTGGATTTAATTTCAATTGATTTTGATCCATCCAGGATTTAATAAACCTCATGGTTGACTGGAAGTGACTCATAGAGTCTTCGGAGTTATCAATGGTGAAGAGTAGCTGCAGGTCATCTGCGTAGTTAAAAACTCTCACCTGTTTGTCCCTCAAGGTTTGTATAAGGGGGAGTATGTATATGTTAAAAAGGTGAGGTGACAGGGAGGAGCCCTGTGGCACTCCACATGGGATGGCTTGTTTAACACCGGTCAAGTCCCCCAGGCGCACTGCTTGGGATCGGTCCTCCAAAAAGGATCTCAGCCAGCAGGCCGCCACGCCCTGTATGCCGGTCTGTCCGACACGGTCGATCAAGATGTCGTGGTCGACCGTGTCGAACGCGGCCGACAAGTCCAGTAGTACCAGGGCCTGGGGAGAACGTCTGTCTGCGCAGTCTCGGAGTGTGTCCAAGACTGCGGTGATCACTGCCTCCGTAGAGTGTGCTGGCCGGAAACCGGCCTGGTGAGGGTCGAAGCAGGAGGACTCCTCCAGGAAGTTGGAGAGATTTTTCGCCACTTGTGCCTCTAGAATTTTCGCCAAGTAAGGCAGTAGGGAGATGGGCCTGAAGTTTGCCTTGCATCCAGGATCCGCCCCGGTTTTTTTTAATAGGGGTATAACCGTTGCTTCTTTAAAAGTAGACGGGAAAATGCCCGAAGAAAGGGAGTTATTTAAGAGGGCAAGAATAGGGGTTGGGAAAGTGGAGAAACATTCTTTCAAGATGCGAGGGGGACAGATGTCTAATGGGGAGCCAGATTTGACTCTTGTCGTTAGTTCAAGGAGCTGATCGTAGGTTATAGGTTGAAAGTTGGTAAGGGTGGCAGATCCTGTCCTTATTGCCATACCAGTAGTGAGAGGGGTCTTAGGTTGAGGAATGCTAGTTTTTATGTCTGTGATTTTGTCACTAAAGTAGGAGTTGAGTGAATCACACAGACTCTGGGTGGGGATTACTTTAGGACGAACATTCTCCAGATTGGTCAGTTCGTTGAAGACAGAAAAGATGTCTTTGGATTTATTTGATGAGTCCAGAATACGAGAAGAAAAGTACTCCACCTTTGCAGCAGAGATGGCATTCATGTATTCCTTCCTCGCCCTGGTATATTTGATTTTTTCCTCAGTGTCATAGTCACGCCGCCAAAGGCGCTCGAGCTGACGGAGAGCCAGTTTCCTGTTTTTTAACTCGGCAGAAAACCATCTGTTAGCATCTGTGCGCCGAGCAATTTTGATTTTTTTATACGGGGCATGGATATTGCTGGCCGTTTGTAGCCAATCGGTTAGAGAAGCAACTGACAGATTTATGTCACTGTCCAAAGAAGGGACATCGTTAGCTAAGGACTGTAAAAAAGCAGTCCTATCCAAAGCATTCCAATTCCTAGCTAATCTGCCAGTAGTTGGCACAGTGGTTCTGTTTTGAGTGGCATGAATCTCAAATTTCAGGATCGTATGGTCTGACCACAGACAAGGCAGGGTGAGTGGGGGGGTCACGCAGGTAGTGTTAGACCACACGTGATCCAATATATGTCCTTTTTCGTGAGTAGGGGAGAGTACCAATTGTTTGAAGTTGAGGTTGGACAGGAGGTCAGTCAGTTCTGCTGATTGAGGGCCCTCTAAGGGATCCTTGTACCAGTAGTTGAAGTTGCCTACTAACATAACCCTGGTGTAGTCCAGGGCTAGGTTGGCAACCTGCTCGCTAAATGCCATGGGGAACAGTGGCATTGAGGTGGGTGGTCTGTACAGCAGAACGCATGCTAAAGTCATGTGAGAAGTGACAATTTTTAGTACAAGGTTGTCCGTGTTGGTTAGTGTCAGACAGGTAAGACTGGTGACTTCCAAGCTGGAATGGATAATGGCCGCAACTCCACCTCCTCCTTTTGCACTTGCGCGATCTGCCTGGATAATATAGTAGTCAGATGGAAGAGCTGCTATGATATCCGGTGCCGAGGTAGGAGATAGCCATGTTTCTGCAAGCAGGAGGATGTCAGGTTTTTCCGTAGCGAGTAGCAGAAAGATATCCATTTGATGTTTAACAAGGGAACGGGTGTTAAGGTACAGGATAGAGAGCTTATTAAGGGGTGGATTGGGCGTAGCTGAACATGCTGCACCGGTGGTAAGGTGACAGCCTTGGCGCAGGATACCATGCTTACAAAGCAGATGGAGTGTGTCTTTAGATAGTAGATGATCATTGTTCTTATTGCGCTCGAGGAGGTCGGCCCTGGAATAATGGCAGGTTTGGGTGTTATGGGGTGCCCCTAGTCCCGGTGGGTCGCGGACGGGTGCAGACGGGCTTTCCTGAAGGCGCGCCATCGTCGCGCCCGCTGCGCTCGTCCACTGCGCTTCCGAGGGAAGCACATGATTTATGAGAAAGTGGAGTGAAGATCGGTGGGCGTGGCCTCTGAGGGGGCGTGGCCTGCGGGCTGCGCGAGGCGCTGGAAGCGTTCCACGCCTTGTTTACAAGCAAGCGATAAGTCCGCCTGTCGAGCGTGAGAGGTGGGGGTGAGTGAGTTGCTCTAAAATACACACAATTAGCACAATACAATTAAAATTCAAACCTCCCGGTTTGAATTTTGAAATGAAATTAAATGAAATTTTGAATTTTGAAATGTGAAATGTGCCCCTAGTGAGTAAAAGTTCCCCTAGGTATTTACCATTACATGCTTTAAGAGGAAGAAATTTGTGTTTTATATTCCATGATGTAATAGGGTACCTTCAATTTGAGATTAAGAATGTCTTTTCACAACTCTGTGCTTTATTGGGGTGGTGCCATCTAATAAGAGATATACACCTTTGACATTCAGTGCCCCAAACAATTTATGAGTACTCATAACAGTAGCTGTTGCTAACTTAAATATCACATATATTATCATTGCATCCCATACATGACAATAGCGCTGGACATAAGGAACAGTTGAACCCACATATATGTAATATAGGGTTATATTATCAACAACTAGCGATATTTATCGCCAAAGAAGTTTAGCAACATTTTTTTTATCGCCAAGCATCACCCGATTTTATCGCAGAGATAACGTGCTATCGTTTATCTCCAATGTGATAAAATAACCGGCGATAGAGGCAAAATGTGTGAATATTGCTGGAAAACCAGCGATATTCAAGCATCATCACCAATAGGGTCTTAGCCAGAATATCCACCTCCCTTTGGATATAATGGCTAAGAACTGGTCTGAGCAGGCGTTAGCTTTTAGCGTTATTCGCGCATAGTGCAAATTTTTTTACCGCTACACCTGCCTTGATAATAGGCGATAGCGAAGTTAGCGACTGATTTCAGTCGCTAACTGGCTGGGTTCTCCCACTTTGCATGACATTAGTGATGAATATCGCTGATATGCAAAGCGGGGCCCAACCCGCTCGCTATCACCTAAAAGCTGTCGCTAACTAATGTTAGTGACAGCTTGCTAATAGGGCGATGAAATTATCGCCGCTTTGCAGCCGGCTACGGCCGTAAAAGCGGCGATAATTTCATTTCGCCTGCCTTGATAATATGCCCAATTTTCCCCAATCTAACCGAGATACTTAACTGTGTTATTGGGGACCGGTTGTGAAAGGACATGGTACTCGTAAAAGGTAATGGTGAATCGATATCTAATATTTGTCTTATTAAAGACTAGTTAACTCAGGAGTCTAGTTTCATATGATCTTTTTCCTTCGAGAGAAATAAAACAAAAAAATCTGAGTGTAACATAATTTCAAATAATTCTAAAGGAGACAAATGTTTGGGTGTCTTTCCTATGTTAGATAATAGTAGTATGCACTTTAGGTGAATAAAAATGAGTAATAGAGAGGAGTTAAGCAAAGGAGTTGACAAACGATTTGCAAAAGCTACCTCACACCCCTGACAACAAATGAGAAAATATAGATACAGGCAGAAATTCCTACAAGGTCTAAATGACAAATATCGGATGTATGACGTTACAACGCATACTTTTACAACGCCTACCTTTACAACGCGGTTTTTACCACGCATACCATTACAACGCATAATGCTTTTAGGCGCTGGATAGTGAATAGTTTAATTTACTATTCCAACTCCAGTCCCCGTTGATAGTAGGGAAGGTTATTGGATAGTAAATTAACCTATTCCCTATCCTAGAGCGCCCCCCAGCGCAATGCGTTGTAATAGTTTGCGTGGTAAAAGTTGCGTTGTAATGGTAGGTCGTTGTAAAAGTTGCGTTGTAAAGGTTGTATACCCAAATATCTCAAGCCCAGATAAGTCCAAGGGGGAGTAGTGACACGAAAACGGTTAAAATCGAAAGTTGAGTATTCTTCTGTAATTTAGAGCTGTGCACGTATCTGTTCAGGGATTGAAGCATGAACTGCACCTGGCACAAAGTGAATGGAATTCATAAATAGTTATTGTGGAGTGAAATGTGTATGTTTACCACAGGAAAGTCATTTTCAGCATTGGCCTAAATTGTACAGGAACACCCGCAACAGGGATGTTGCCACAATATCCTAAATATAGTTTGTTGAACAAAATTACCTTATAATTGTCAAAAATCCTCAATAGGTTAGGTTGTACAGAAATGTGCCATTCTACGGAATGACACTAAAATCATAGGATCTCATATATTTCTCCACCAATTCCAACACACTAAATTAATATTGCTGACCAAAAGAGATGAGCTATGGAGAGCAGTCACTTTAATTATCAATGTCCAACATGGAGCAACAGACCATGCAAAGAAGAACGAGTTTCTACCAAAATGTAGATAAGGGAAGGGTGGTTTGAACAGGAATAATTCCCCTTTATTTTAATAATTCTATTGTTACATTTCAAGGCAACTGGTGATGCTGTCTCAAAGTACCAGTACAAACATTGCTACAACTTCAATGACACTTCTAATCTTAACTAGAGGGGGTTATGATGCGGTGTATTTGTGTCAGACATGAGAACAAAACATCCATTATTATTTCGTAATGAGCTGTGTGTTTTGATATGTGTGTGAACATTATTAATTTAATTATATATGTATTACAAAGGATTGTTCAAATGTGTGACATAAATGGGATGATTTAGCTAAATCCAGCAGGTCTGGCAGGTTAAGGTGAGCAATTTGGCAGATATTTGCAACTGGAGCATGCCCAACTGATGGTTAAAGCTTTGAAAAAAGGAATGCTGTAAAATCTTTAGATAAGGACAGATTATATAGCATGGACATTACACCTTTACCTGGTGGTGGAAAAGTTCACTAAAACCAGTAGTCCTGCATCAGTTCAAAATGGAGTTACTATCACAGATTCCGAGCAATGAATGGTGTGAATTGGGCCTACAGTATCTCCCAAGTACATGACTGAGGTAACCAGAGACTGACTTGTGGAGAGGAAAAATATGAGACCATAGTCACATACATTTGCCTATGGATACACAGCTCACTGTGCTGAGACGTTTTGACCATTACTGATGTCACCTCTGAAACAACGTTGTGAGTTTTGATTCAGATGAAATAAATCCACGGGGTGGATGGATATATCAAACTACATTTCCCCATCAAAACAACAGTCAATAGTAAAGGTAAATTGCAAAATTAAGAGGACAAAGAAGGGTAAGAGATTGGTTGCATAATGCCAAGAAAGCACTGTTATATAAGAAGTTCATAGGGTACTTGAGATACATATATTGGGAGAAGACATATATGGGGACAAGAAGCAGCACTTTCAGTTTGATTGCAACATTCGCTATTCAGTTTACTCATTAAATTGTGAAATTAAGTCATTTGTTAGGGCTGACTGTAAAAAGAAGAAATTGGACAATTCAAGCAAATTGTTACTATGTAGCTTAAGATGAGAAGAAAACATTGTGTTGATAAAATTATTTCCACAAAAAGATTGGAGCTCTTTTTTAGAAGTGTGGTTGTGCCCCCTTACCCCTACCCCCCCGTTCCCTCCCCTACTCCCACCCTGGGAAAACCATGTACTCACCAACCAGAAAACTTCCGGAAGTAAGTGCCCCTAGTTCTTCCCCATCTCGTCACCACGTGCCTTTTAATTTATACAGTGTGACTCGCCATTACATTCTGTGTTTATCTAAGATGCGAGTATATTTGTGTATAGTTGTGTGTTTATGTTTGTTTTAGGTTTTTTTTTTATTTTTCCATTTTTCCCCTTCCCTTTTCCCTTTTTTTTTTCCACCCATCCTCCCCCCTTTTTTTTTTAATTGTATTTTTAGTTGTTCCCCTTTTATCCCCTTTTTTTTTTAACTTTATACTTTGCGCTTTATGACCTTTTATTAGTCTCTCCGCTTCAATGGAACCTCCAAAAAGCTACGCTTCTACTGTATGGGGTTTCTAAAATTTAAGAGTCAATAACGATCTTTTAATTCATCTGATTGTGATTGAGAGTTAGTTCAACAGATCTTAGTATCACTCCCTTTGTTTCTTATTACCTAAAGACAATAAGAGATCATCTGCAGCTTGCACTGATCTAATGTTATGCATTTTGTTGTCTAGCATATTTTAAGGGATGCAGGGAAACCCATCTGTACTGTAGCGCCTAGCTTACGAAAAGCGTCCATCCTTTGTCCAAGTTCCCATTGTTTATCCAAGGTGAAGCGGGACAGATCTGAGCGAATCTGAAAATTATAGCCTTGATATGTTTGCGACTTAAGCTTAAGTGCCTGGTTCAAAATGTGCTCTTTCAAAGAGTAGGTGTTGAAATTTACGAGAATTTTCCTAGGCTTGGACCGCTGGATGTTACGTCTGAAAGGATCCCGATGTATGCGCTGAATATCCGCTGCTAGCTCCTCAATGGATTGAGAAAGATTTAATGTTTCTTTTAGTAAAGTAGTTATGTAACTCTTAATATCCACACCTTCGCTTCCCTCAGGGATATTCAAAATGCGTATATTACTCCGCCTCGCATTGTTTTCTAAAATCTCCATTCTTTCAGAGAGGGCTTGATCTTCTTTCCTTAGTTTTGCGATGTTCTCTGTGGTGCCCTCAGCTCTTATTGATATTTGGCCCACTGTCTCCTCTAAAGCTTGAGTTCTTAACGTCAAGTTGCCTAATCTCTCATCCAGAGACTCACAGAAGCTCCTTATCTCTCTCTGATTAGAGGCTGACTCAGCAAAGCCTTGCTTAATCTCAGCAGATAATGCTGCAATCATTGTTTGTACAGAGGCTACAGATATTGTTTCTACACATGAAACAACCGCATCACTTAATTCTTGAGGAGTTTCAGAGAATATCCCAGCCTCAAAATTATCTTCAATGTTGGTATTAGTATTGGGGATCTCGACAGGATCATTCCTACCAACTGCTGGAGGAATAGGTAACAATAATTCATCCACTACCTTTAATATATCAGCGTCTATTGTGACTAAGTCTGCTGCATTTTTAGGCACTGAGCTCTCTACCCCAAGCTCTTCCAGTGTACTCTCCTCTAATTGCGTTGTATGAGACAGAGCAATATTAGCAGCTTGATTCTCAACTGGGATGGTTAAGGTCTCAGGTGGCAAAGCTGACTCTTTGTTTTCCATGGTCTCAAAACCGGGATTGGAAATATTGTTGCTAGATTGGACTTGATCTTTCCCAAGGTTCAAAATTTGAGGGATTGCCTTGAAATATGAGCGCAAAGATGGGGTTACTCTGGGAATGGGAATGGGAGCTGTAGAGGGTTTTGCTTTAGAACGTTTCCTCCCCCTTTTTGCTTTAACCTCAGTAGAGAGATATGAGGATGTTTCCTGATCTGATTGTGGGCTTTTTCCTATTTCAGAAGCTTTCTTATCTGCCTCTTCTTCAATGTCTTGCAGTGCGCTCTTTACTTTCTTTTTGCGAGATAAGCTGGCCCCCACTAAGTCCTTTGCTGCACTCTTTCCTCTTAGCTTCCTAACGGACTCTGGAGCACTCATGTGTGCCAAGGTTTGGCTAAAGGATGTGCAGTAAGCTCTGCTATTAATCACCTCATTCACACAGCTTTTACTTACTACAAATGTTGCAGAAGACTCGGTGGTACCGCCTTTTGTTGTAGCACTTATGTACAGGGGAGCGTGTGTTTTGATACCTGGTGTAGTGCTGGGTCCGATTATCAGTTTGTGAAAAGCTCCGTTGACTCCGTTAGCACCGTTAGTGCTGACCACGCCGAGGAGACTCTGAACCCGTCTCACTCTGCACAGCCCCAGGGCGGCTTCTCTCCACAGAGGCAGCGCAGATGGGGGCTCACCACACGAAGGGCGTTCACTTCCTCGTTTGTCTCCGCGGCTGCCGAGACTGCCGCGCCCTTCCTCCCGGTCGCAGCTCCTAACACCAAAGACTCGGCACATCGAACAAGGTAGTGTTTCCACGCTGATAAGCTGATAAGCGTTTAGACCATAAGACCGTAGGAGTTAAAAAATCACAAAAACCCACAGTTTGCAAGTTGCCAGCGATAGCGAGTCAGGTTCCTAAACTACCGGCTAGGCATCCGAGGGACGAGACGGAGCGGAGCACCGCCGCAGTCAGCCGACTGCCGCCATGTTTTCCCGCAATATTATCCTGGAATGTTAATGGTCTCCGCACCAAACCACGGGCTAACAAAATTATGTAGTATCTTCGAGATGTCGATGCGGGAATCATTATCCTCCAGGAGACTCACTTAATCGAGAGTGAGATACTCGATCTGGTTCGCAGGAATAGATGGATAGAATCATCGATATCAACAACACAAGGTTCTAATACACGGGGGTTTCGATTTTTTTCAAAAAATCCGTCATATTTAAACTAAAACAGCAGAAAGTAGACACCTGAGGGAGATGGGCTATCGCAGCAATAGAATTAGGAGACACCAAGCTAACACTTGTAGGATATTATGGCCCCAACATAGATGACCCCTCAATATTGGAAACCCTATTTAGCCAGCTGCTTAGTTTCCCAGACCCTGTGATTATAGCAGGAGATTTCAACATAACTTTGAATCCACTTCTGGATAAATCCCCTAATAGTAGGCAGAAAATCATTTCTAAATCCAGAAACTGTCTGCTAGGTTTAATGAACCAATACGACTACATAGATATTTGGCGGTTTAAAGAGGGTCAAAGGCAAGAATTCTCATTCAGAAACTGGAAATATAGACACAGATCCAGAATTGATTTCATTCTCACAAGTAGAGCTCTAGCTGAAAACATCACCTCAATACAGTACAATCCAATACATCTCTCCGACCATTCTGCAGTTGAGTTAGAATTAAAACTGGCTATGACACCTCTCACTAGAATATGGTCCTTCGACAGATCTTTTCTTTCTTCAACAGAGGATATAACTTTTTTACAATCAGAGACAAGATACTTCTTTAGTACTAATAAGGATACAGCCCCCACAGGAATAATTTGGGACGCGTTTAAGAGTACATTAAGAGGTCTTATTAAAAATAAAGTAGTTTACCGTACTAAACAATATAAAGACGAAGTTACCTCTATTGAAAGAAACATTTTGACAGCACAAAACGATATAAATAACACTGCTCCTATAGATAATCAAACCCTTGCCGCTAAGCAAGTAGAATTGAATAGGTTGAAGCTTTTATTGTCAGCAGTTCTGGAGAAGCGGGTCATACAGAGATGGGAGGCAAGTAAACTCTCGCACTTCCAATATGGGGAGGGTGCAGGAAAGCTACTTGCCTGGAAAACAAAATCTGATCGGGAACGTAACAACATTTGTTCAGTGACATCAGCGGAGGGCACCGTTTCCAGGGATGAGGAAATTAGAGCAGTTTTTAGAAATTTTTTTCAATCCATATATCAAGACGATCTTAAGCCCAATCAGAGGGATATAATTAATTGGCTTGAGGGCATATCTCTTCCGTCCTTAACAACAGAACAGTCCTGCTCCTTGGAAGGGGAAATAACCATATTAGAGGTTGAGGAGGCCATAAAGAAAGCAAAGAGTGGAAAGGCGGTAGGTACCGATGGAATGCCTTGCGAGATTTACAAAAATCTTATCTCGGAGGTTTCACCAGTGCTGGCCACTTTGTTTAATCAAATTCTTAGAGAGGGCGAATTACCACCGGAGTCATGGAATAACGCCTCTATAATCCTCATCCTGAAGCCTGGTAAACCCGCCTCTGACTGTGGCTCATACAGGCCCATTTCTATACTAAATGCCGACTATAAAATTTTTACATCTATATTAGCTAATCGGCTCGGTCGGGTAGCGCCTGATATTATAGCTTCAACCAAAAGGGGTTTATAAAAGGGAGACAGCTTAGTGAACTCACATATGAATTGATTGGTTCAATGGATATTGCTATAAAGGAGGAAATTCCACTTGTGGTTCTTACTCTGGACGCTACCAAGGCCTTCGATAGGGTGAATTGGTTGTACCTATCGGAGGCCTTGAAGAGGTTTAACGTTGGGGATAGATTTCGGAGAACGATAGAGCTTCTATATCGTAATCCATCTGCTTCACTGCTAATTAATGGAGGCTTGACAGAGCCCTTCAAGGTCATGAGAGGAACCAGACAGGGTTGTCCCCTGTCCCCCCTTCTTTTTGAAGTGTATATAGAACCATTCGCTCAGACTCTTAGGGACAACATACTCATTAAACCTTTTATTTATGGTGGCTGGGATAAGAAGGTGGCACTTTATGCAGACGATATTATGATTTTTTCCACAAGTTATGAAGAGGCATACCCGGAGATAATTGAACAGGCCCTTACATTTGGGAAAGTGTCAGGGTATGAAATCAATGCCCTCAAGACAGAGTCAATGTCCTGGAATTGTAATAGAACTAATAACAATGGGACATTTAAAAGCCAAATTCGTTATCTGGGGGTGAACATAGTTAAGGACATTAACGCGATTGCTTCTCTCAACTTTAATAAAGTAGCTGCAGAGTGCCGGAAACTCATAAGAGATTGGTCTCATCTTCCGCTTTCTGTTCTGGGTAAACTTAATTTAGTGAAGATGAGCATTTTACCGAAAGTCTCTTTCTTATTTAATTCAATGTCACTTTATTTTGATCCAAAATGAATTTTAAAACTACAGAGTGCGATTACCAGCTTTATTTGGAACAATAAAAGTGCCAGAATCTCGTGGAAAAAAATTAGGCGTCGTAGGGAGAAGGGTGGGCTGGCTGGCCCAGACCTTCAAATATACGCATGGGCGTTCCAGTTATCGCATATGCGTATGTTGCTTAAAACCCCTATTTCTACAGGGATGGGCCCTCTTTTCTCTATTTTATTGGAATGCGAAGGAGTTAATCATGCCGGTTTCTTGTTTAAGTTTGGTGATCCCAAATTCTTTAAAAAGATAAAACTGAAAGTTCTAAAAGGGTTTGTATCCACTTGGTACAAAATTAGGCAAGCGATAAAGATTGGCTACTATTCTGCGAAGGCTCCGATTTGGAACCTACCAGCTCCTCCCTTATGGACAATAGACGCCCTTAATAATCCGCTAATAGAAGCCGGTATCTATTGTTGGGGTGACCTGTTTATGGACGGGGCTTTACTCCCATAGGACTATCTTATTAATAAAGTAGGCCCTGGGTTGTCAAGATTTAAATATATCCAGATTTCCAGCTGGGCTCAGTCATATAAAGATCAGCCACTGCGACGTAACAAGCAGCCTATAGGCGGTTTCAGTGACTTGGTAACTTGTTTATTAGACTGCCCAGTGGCAAAAAAAGAAATCTCGCGTTGGTATAACAAAATAATAGATGAAATAGATATCAATTTTCAGTTACCGACTACACTGTGGGCAGAACTAATGCCAGGCTTAGATGTGGAAGAGCTCTGGACTGTTTCTTGTTCATTGCTTTGGGAGTTAGTCAAACCTTCGTGGCTTCGTAGGAACCACCTTTTTACCATACATAGGGCATATTATTCTCCCTACAGGTTAACTAAATTCTCATTAACAGGTCCAGTTAAATGTCCTAGATGCGGGTTAATTGCAGCCATGGATACACATATGTTTTTAGAATGTCCAAGTCTATCAGAATTTTGGGAAGCTATTAAGAATAAGCTATCACAATCTTTGGGTGAACATGTCACTATAGACCTCGCTCTTGTTATCTTTGGTCTGAGAAATAAAACCTGCAATGCAGCAACCAGATTGATATTTTATTCCATACTTGCGGCACGCAGGGAGATATGCAGACATTGGAAAGATGTTCAACCACCTACAGTACATGAATGGCGAACATCACTCCTTCAAATTTCCAAACTTCATCTAGCCAGGATAGGAAATCCGAATAGCAGAGCGTTCTGGGCAATGCTTGGATAGTCGTGACTACACCTGGGGTTTTTTTTTTTTGTTGGTTTTTTTTCTCCCCAGGTCCTATGATTAATGTGTGCATTGCCTATCCTGGCTAACAAGACTAACAGTCTTGACATCAAAGGGGTCTCGATAATTCGGGCACTATCAACTGAGGTACCATCCTAAGCGAGTTTAAGATTGGTCACTGTATATAGTGCTGATGGGAACTGGCCTCGCTTCGTGTTATATAAATTCCCCTACCAGCTATAAGCTGAGTTGGCACAATACATGACTAGTCGGCTTATCACTCTGTGTTGGTTTTCTCATTGGTTTTGGTAGATTGGAGCTATGCATACAAATGAGGAAAAAAAAAAAAAACATTCGCTATTCAGTTCTTTTATACGATTTATGGGTTTTGAAAAAAGACCTTTTGGATGCACATTACATAATGCTTCCTCTTATGAACCATTTATCAATTATGTATATTGATTGTTGGTTACATCAATTTATAATATAGGCTCATAGCCCGCCGTAGCGGGCTATACCGGCCATTAAAGGCCTGCTCCAGTGTTAAAGAGGGAGCAGGACTTTAATGGCCGGTATAACCCAGCTATGGAGAGCTATCAGGCTAGTAGAACATTCTGCTACCAGAGGGCAGAATGCTCTAACAAAAAAAAAAAGGACTCTTGGGAACGCGAGGGGATTTATATCCCCGCGCACTCCAAGAGCCTTTTGTTCACAGCAACAGCTGTGAATGTAAAAAAACATTTGAATGTTGCTCTGCGGGCTTCTACCAGCCCGTAGAAGTCCTGAGCACTCCATTGTCTGCAATGGAGTGCTCAACATTCTCATCTTCTAATACCTTTATAGCTAAAAAGAAATAATGAATTGTAGACTTTTGTTGGTTTTCATACATTTTATACAATTGTAAACCTATTTAATCATTTGCCACCTTTAGGATATCTATAAAATAGAAAGTAAAATAGGGGCAAACGGTGCAAATCGCAATTTCCCAGCGTTTGCGACAAAATAAAGTGGGACAAGCATGTATGAAAAAATCGCATCGCAGTTTTAAGAAATCGCAATATTTGCAATTTCTTAGTGTGCGAGAAGTGTTTTTCTGCAAATTTTTTTCCGATTCCTTATTTTGCATGTTTTGGGTTTTGCTAAAATTGCAAACAAGAAATCGCAGCTTAAGAAATCGCAACAGGATGTATGTAAAAATCGCAAATTGCGAATTTCAGAAAATCGCAAACTGAGAAATCGCAATCAACACCAAATACAAGCAGGTGGTAAAAGAAAAAAAAAGTATAAAAAGGGACCCAGAATGCATTATTTTAAATTCCAAAATGGCTGCACTATACCTGATTGCCAGGAGGCTGCGCATTCAAGCTCTTGCCCACAGGAGACAGAGACAGGAGAGAATCTTCAGAATACGCATTACGCTGTTCCAGCAGACTCAGGAGGAGATATATGACAAATACAGACTTCATCCACAGACCATTTTGGACCTCATTAATGAATTGGAACCTTTTTTGGAACATCCTACAGCCAGGACACAATCAATTCCAACACATGTGCAGGTATTGTGCTCATTGCACCTTTTGGCTTCAGGGTCTTTTCAAAGTGTCATTGCAGAGGTTGGTGAAGTGTCACAAAGTGCCCTATCACGCTTCTTTCATGTGTTCATGGATGCAATGCTGAGGAGACTTCAACATCTTATATATTTCTCAAATGCACAACAAGCCATACAGGAAACAAAGTTGGATTTCTATCAAATTGCACACTTTCCACATGTGATTGGATGCATTGACGGAACTCATATTGCTATCACTCCTCCTGCAGCCACTGAATATGTATTTCATAATAGAAAAAGCTACCACTCTCTCAACATCCAGATCATATGCAATGCCAAATACATTATCAGTGACATTGTGGCCAAGTATTCAGGGAGCACACATGACTCCATCATCTTCAGACATAGCGCAATTCATAGACGTCTGAGTGCTGGTCAGTTTGGAGACGGATACCTGCTAGGTGAGTAACACTCAGGCAAACCTCCATCAATCCAACCATCATTTGTAAATGTAACATACAGTTAATATATGTTAATCACATGCAGGTGATAGTGCCTATGCAGTGCGTGATTTCATCCTAACACCATACTTGAATCCTGCAAATGCATGTGAAAGACGGTACAACAGGGAACACCGGTCGACACGTGGGGTCATTGAACGTACATTTGGAATTTTAAAAAGCCGTTTCAGATGCATACACAAAAGTGGAGGAGCATTGCAATATAGTACTGAAACTTGTTGTAAAATTGTTACAACATGTGCATTGCTGCACAACATGGCCATGCGCAAAGGCACAGACAGTGAAGTGAGTGAGTCTGACTCATCTGATGATGATGACATACCTTCACCTATAATGGCTGTAGCAGGAGCTGGAGCAATGGCAGTCCGTCAAGAAGGACAGAGATTACATGAAATTATTTTTAGGTAAGAAAAGCCAAACTACAGACTCATGTTTGCAATTGTTGTTTTAATCCACAACAGACAAACCATAGTGCATTGTGCTGAAATGTTAAATTAAAAAAGAAGGAAACAAAAATGTCCATAAGTGGAACAAAAGCCAGCTTCCACAATGCAGTAATGATGAATAAATTCCCATTCAAAAAGTTATTTCTTGCGCAGGCGGCTGGAAGCAGGTTGTTCCTGTGATTGCATGCATTCTTGTTTAGGTACTGTACTAGAACACCTTCCACTCCTGCGCTGGGTCAATTGAGTTGTTGGAGTGGGGTTCCTACTGCTCCTACTGGAGGTGTCCTCACTATCAGCTGAGCCAAGGAGAGCGCTTGCGCCAGAGTTGGATGTTTGCATTATTTCTAACACAGAGGTCATTTTGTCCAAACTTTTAGCCATGTCACGTGTGCAGTCGCTCATTTCACGCTGCATGTTAATGCTGCGCCTGGTGAAATTGCTAGTGACAGAATAAAGCCTGTTAATTGCCTTTGTGTACCCTTGCATCCTCACATGTGCTGTCTGTGCAGCCCTGTTGCGAGCCCTTTCTGTGTGTTCAAGGGTCAGGCAGAGTTTTTCTATTGATGCAGCCATGCCTTCTTGTTTGTTATTTAATTTCAAAAGCTGCCTATTGATTGACCTGAGGGCCTTGTGTTGCAGGCACTGAACAGGAAGCATACCCTGCTCCAGGCCAGCAAAAACAGTGCCACCTTCAATTGCCCACTGCTGGTCCTACATGTCTCCAACCTGAATGACCGTGGCCTTCTTGGTATTTGTGGTTGGTCTTGTGAGTCTTGAGGGAACACTGTGTCAGTCTCACTGGCCACTGTACCTCCATGTACATTATCGTCATCTTCCATTGGTGGTAGAGGGGCACCATTTCTGCGCTTTCTGTGCATATTTGGATTGAGGGCCGTGGCCTCAGTGCCTCCTTCTTCTGTATCAGTTGTGACATGTAGAGGTGAATTATGCAAGTCACTTTCTTCCCTGGATTCCCTTGATTGTTCTGTGGATGTAGAATGTGTTAAATGAGTTTGTGTTTCTTACAAATAAAGTATTTTCAATGATGACAATTACTTGGACTACACTGTTTTTCTACCTTCATTATCAATTGCAAACACCTCATGAATTCCTATGATGATATGTGTGACAATCATTATTGCACTACAACTCCCATGATGCATTGCTTTCTACAGGTTTAACAGTCTCACTAGACTTCCACCTTTATCAAACTGAGTATATGCACAGCACACACACATGCATTACACAAATGCTATGGACTTCTTTGCAAGCTTCTTACCTTGTGTAGTTGGTGTAGGGTCTGAGCTATCAATGTTAGCCACTCCACTCACACTCTCTGGAAGCAGGGTTGATTCTATTAATTCCTCATGGGGTGTAGGCTGGTCTGCAGATGATGTACCACCAACAGTTTAATTGGCCTCTTTAATCCTTTTTGCAAGCCTCTCTTTGGATCGTAGACGCATGTCGTACCATCTCTTCTTTATTTCAATTATGGAGCGAGTGGTAACTCCAACTGAATTTACTTTGTCCTGGATTTCCAACCAGATTTTTCTTTTTCTTGAATCAGGAACTTTAAGTGCTTTCTTGCCAAAAAGAACCTCATGGTTACTAACCATTTCTTGAATGAGGATTTCTTGTTCTTTTTCAGAGAATTTTTGCTTCCTTTTCCATTTTTCAGCAAACAATTCCTCCTGTGTGCTTTGGGACTCCATTGCTATCCAAACAGGTCAGCTCCGCCTCACAACATTCTTCCAACTGCCACTGGGTGTGGCTTAGGCAAGCAGGTGCAAGCAATCACTGAAACTTCCTGGTTGTGATGTCATCAGCCTGTTCCTGCATTTCAGATTCCCAATTTTTGCGATTTCTTAATTTGCGAAATTCGCAAAATAAGAAATTGCAGAAAAATCGCTAATTATTCTGCGATTTTCAAGAAATCGCTAATTTCTCGCAAAAATATACATACATCCTATTTTGAGATTCCGAAATTGCGATTCGTAAAAAATCGCAATTAAGGACTCGCAAAACAGATTGTTGATACATCTGTCTCAGAGTCTTTAAATGTATCGTTTGAAACGTCGTTTTCATTGCTGCAGAAAGAAGACACAGCTCACTTATCTCTCCCTCATCAGCTCTGAAATGTGCTTTTGCAAACCATTTCTAGATGTGTGGACTGAAGCAGATCTTGCCTCAGTCAGGTGGTGCAAAGCATCAACTTTACTTTCCCTAAATTATTCACTGTCTCCCTCTCCTATGAATGTTATTTCTTGCATTGGTGATGAACTGCATCCTTAGACAGCCTTATCTCACTCTTTTTCCAAGCCTGCCTGTGCTCTCCCACTTGCACATGGCACAGGAATACCAGTAAGCAAAATGACTTTCTTTCTGCCCCAGATAACACTTTTTCTTAGAATAGTAATTGAAAACTACTAAGTAAGCCTATATGCTGTTTACTATTTTTTATTCAACCTACTACATTAAGGGCAAACCTTCTACCTTGTAATTTAGAGCACTGGCTACCAAAATCTTGCTATCTTGTGTTATATGCTCATTACTAATTAAATGTGTTTTTCTCTTTTCCTTGGTTTCAACCTTTCTTCTTTGCTGCTGCTATTGCAACCTTAAATCATTGGCTATTGACAACCCATTGATTCAAAAGGAAGAATTTGTAGCAGTCTCAGAAAATGAAAATCTTAACTGTACCCTTTCTCCTGGGCGGGAAAAGGGTGGCTACTTCTTTGAGAGAGAAAAAGCTGCTATCTTCCTTGTGAAGAAAGTTTCATTACCTCTGTCTACCATAGGGGTAACAATCGGTAGTCTCCATCAGAGTTGAAATTGTGATGTCAAAAGTGAACATTTGCAGTGTTGGTACCACAGCCAAAATTAGGTCACAGTACTTGCACAGCATCCTTCCACATAGAAGGAGCCAGTGCCCTTCTAATCAGCCTCTCAACACCACCCAGACCTCACTCGAAGCTGTCCTCTAATAGATGATCATTAATCACTTAGATCACCATACACTCAAACAACTACAGAGGCTGCTACTGAAAACCTGAATGTAATTCACATTCTACTATATTATTTAAAAGATCGGGCACTTAAATAACATAACAACATCACATTAAAGATCAACTTTTCCAAAGGTTTCTGCACAAGTCACACCTTGTCCTTACTGGGGCAGGAAATTCAGCCAACACCAATGAATACTCCAAAAACATCTCTTCCTGTTCTATGACCAAGACTGTTGAAATTAGCTCTCCACGTAACGACACAGTATTTTGGTAGAAACATCTTATTTTACTATGCATCATTGCCCTTGGTGTCTTTGCATGCTAATTTGCATTCTGATATTGTCTATATGTTGGGAGCACACACATCATATTCCTCTATTTATTTTCCCATTCCATATTCAGTCATGTGTCTCTGACTGACTTAATATCATCTATTGTGGATGACTCTACCGTCATTTACCCACATCCTTGAAATCTGAGCTCCTGCAATTTCCCTCCATTCCAAGTGACCCAATCAGTTTTGCACAGGAAGTCTGCAGCTTATTCCTTTGACTAGAACCCTTTGAGTTCTCTTCAGCCATACTTGAAACTGGAATTGTTCATAACCAACACAGCAAAATCAGCAAGATATCAGCTATTGAACATGTGGAAGATCTGGTGTTATATTCATATCAACACAGCAAAAACATTCATTAACTCAGTAATAGGGATGTGCAAAATTTACCTAATTTCCTTTTGAGTTGTTATTCAAAATTACTCAAATTGAAAATATGATATTTAGGGCGCATTTTTGTGCTAAGGGGCTCAATATGATGTTGGGCGAAAAGCCTCCTCTTGACATTCGGAATCTCCTCGACTGCATCGGAGCCCTTCCGACCAACTAGGTCAGTTTTCATTCCGACCGCCCGATTACGATGTTCACGTGGTCATTCTGAATCGGTTCCGACCGACTCACGGAGTGTTCGTGTCGGTCGGAACAGCATCGTACAACCCTATGAACAGCGTTTCGGACCCTCGGGATTACAATGTTGATTTCTAACAGCCTTTCGTGTTTTCCTGTCCGACATGGAAAGGCTGTTGGAAAGTGACAGGGTACAGGGTTTTTCACACACACCCAATTTCCCCATAGAAGCTTGTGTTATGTTGTTTGTCAGACGTAACACGAGTTCCAATAGGAAACAATGGGAATCCAGCCGAACAGTGTTCGGTTGCATCGTAATCCGGTGGTCGGGATTGTGGACTGCAAGTCAGAAGGGCCCGATTCCGAGGCAGTGCCAGACAGAGGCCCTCCGTCGGACTTCATAATTAGCCCCTTAATTTGTCCTCACATCCATTTTGGAGATGAGGAGACATTTCAGGCAAAAAAATAGCTAAAAAAAATCACAAGCACTAGAAGCTACAACTACTCACAATACTCATTGTTTCCCTGCTCCCACGGTAATCATTTTGCCCAAACAGACCTAACATTACCAAACAAGGAGTAATGGCATCATTTTGTGAGTGTGACATAACAAGAATAATGTGAAGTTCTGGATCTTACACAAGATTATGATGGTGTAATAAAAGTTAAGCCAAGGCCTACTCATTTGTACTCAACATGATTTACTACTGCAATAATGCACTTTTGGGCTTCCACTATACTCCAATACTCCTTTACACTGCTCAGCATGGTCATAAACTTTGTCACTAGAACTTTGTTCAGTGTAACAAGTCACACTCTTACCTTATCATTACAAAAGAAGATATAGTGGCTATCTGCAAAGCAAGCATTGGCAATGCTAGTAGCAGAAGTCAGGCATAAGCCAGACCTTTTGGTTTGTGCTTCGCGTTTCTAGTGTTTATAGCTCATTAGAGCTTATGAAAATGAATGCTGAGATTCATGACATAATATTGTGGAAAATAATATCGACTCAAAAAAACATTGTCAAAGTAATACTATTTACAAAAATATCACCAAATCATACTTAATGAACAAAACTACAAATATTGTCAAAAATATTGCCATACAAAATATCTATTTTCAACAACGTCAAAAACAAAAACATGGAAAATATAAACAGTATAGCCTTTAAAAATTATATACAATAACAAAATATCAAAACACACAGTTTCCCAACAAATAGGCAACCATTAAAAAAAACATATTAAAAATATAAATAAATCTAAAAAGTACATATATCAATTAACGTTTAGAATTCTGAAGTAATCAATTAAAACATATTCATAGTAACACAAAACAACACAAAAATATATTTCACTCTAAAAAAGAAATACTAATTAGTTCCCAGCAAAAAAGGTAAAAACTGATAAAAAAAATACGAAATACCCATGAAAATTACCATCAATCAAACTAAATAAAGCAAAATAAAAATATAATGTTCATTGAAAAGCAATATAAAAGGAACAGAGGAACTCACTACTTTACACAGAAGAAATAAAAAGCCTACAATAGAATAACACTCTGCCAGATTCCCAAAACCACTGCAAAAAGTAAAAATGCAAAAAAATGACCAACTACCTTAACAAGTCATTAAAAGAAAATTAAACTAGCTCAATGTAACCTGAGATAACCTAACTTATTTTAAAAAGGTAAATGTATAAATAGTTACACAAAGTCTCTGATTTTATTTATTTATTAGTCTTTAGAATTATTTCAAATTTTTATTAGCAGAGCGTATATCAAAACATTACATCGCTTCTTTGCCTAGAACCCGATGGGTCGGCTATGTTTGAACAAGTAAATGTGGCATTTCTTCTGCAAATTAACTACACAGCAAGCCGCCTACACCCCAACCTGGGCCGGCGCCATCAACAAAAAAAAGGGGGGGCAGGTTGAGGCCAACTGCATACCAACTTCAGTACTTGAGGTGACCAACAGCCAACTATGTAAGGTGCCCTTAGGCAGAAATAGCAATTACTAAATCGAAAGGTCTGCCTTTTCATAAATAAATGAACAATAACACAACATAAAAAAACACTTCTAGATCCACTCTAATGGGACCTGAAACCCCCCTCCCAACCCTCCCAAACCGTCTCGAGATGAACAAAGAATCAATATTAAGAGCCTGAGCACAGCAACTCATGGGAATGTTAGGCCATCCCCCCACCCCCGGTGATTCCTACCCAAAGGCAACAGTCTCAGTCTCTCCCTGCTGTTCCAGTATCACTTTTAAAATGTGCAAATAGATGGGAAAGTACAGCTCCCACATCCTCACCAGCATAGTCTGTCTCATTGGGGGTTCCACTTTATTAATCGAGAGCGTGTGTAACACCAGGATGAAATGATTTTGTAAGATGTTTCAGTATGACCCATGGTGTGTGCAGTCCTCCCACCGCTTCTGACCCGCAGATCTGACATTGCGAATGTCCCGGGAGAGAAACAAGTTTATTTCAGAAATACATTTTTGGTTGTCCTTCTTAATAAATAACCACTTTTTGAAAACTGGAACATTGGCCCGCCCTCCAGGGGACGGATGGAGGCACCCAATACCCAATGTAACATTTGTGGGTGGAGTAAGTGGTCTGAGTTAGATTGGTTGTAATCAAACGTGAGTTGGATAAAAGGGATGTATCCATTATGGTAAAAAAGTCAGCCCAGTCACTTGAATCCTCCCTGCACCCAGAGTGTGTCTACCCCCTTAGTCATACCAGGAGGGAAGTCAGGATTTGAGAATATGGGGGACATAGGTGATTGGAACGTTATAAGGTTTGCAGACAAGGGTACCTTTTCCCAGACCTGCAAAGTTGGCTGCGTTATCGTAGAAGAGTAAAGTCCCCAAGCACAAGAAGACCTAGGCAACCTCACCTCCCTCCATATATGGCACCCGCAACCGTTTGGTCCATAAATTCCTAGTGTTTATCCATCATCGGACGGTTCCATTGCACCAAGTATCGTAGCAACTATGCCTGAAAATAACGGTACACATTCAGCAAAGCAAAGCCGCCTTCTCTTTTGGGGCACTGCAACAGATTTTTCTGCAGCCTAGGAGAAACAGAATCCCAGATGAAACACTCAATCTCCCTTTGGATGTTAGGGAGCACACCAGAGGGTGGCAAAAGGGAAAGAGTCTGGAAAATATATAATGTTCTTGGTAAGACATTCATCTTTACTGCAGCTAGCCTGCCTAACAACGACAACGGCAGACGCTGCCTTTGTGCCAAGTCCTTGCGTATGCCTGCAAGCAGTTTAGAATAGTTTGCTTTGGACCAGCCTCAAATATGTCATTTCCTAGTAACCCAAATCAAAATCGAACTGAGCCCATCTGATTCTCATGGTAGTCGGTTTGGAAGTCAAGTTCAATATTTGCGACTTTTGCAAATTGATTTTAAAACCTGATGCCCTGCCAAAGGCGTGCAGATCTGCCACAATTGCTGGAAGAGAAGTCAGGGGGTGTGCGATTGAGAAAACAATGTCATCAGCGGAAAACAATGTCATCAGCATACAGACTGATCAAATGTCCGTCAGCTTCAAATGGAATGCCCTGTGCATTAGAGTTGTCTCAAGGTCTTTGTGCGAAGGGCTCCATGTAAAGAGCAAAGAGCAACGGTGATAGGGGCAGCCCTGCCTTGTACCCCTACCGATTGTGAAACCACGAGATCGTACGCCATTCACCTTGACTGAGGCGCTAGGGAAGCTATATATACTCCCAACCCAATTTCGGAAATATATGTCCAAGCCGAAGCGTTCTAGAGTGGCAAACAAATAAGTCCAGTGTACCCGGTCAAAGACCTTTTCGGCATCGACCGCTAGTAGCAAGGACTCCTCGCGGGATCGCTGTACCTTATTCATTAGAAGGCAGATCCCCTTAGTATTGTCCCTGCATTGTCAACAGGGAATAAATCCAGCCTGGTCTGGATCTACTAGGCCGAGCATCAAAGGGTTCCGACGCTGGGCAATGATACTAACGAATATCCTTGTGTCAACATTTAGCAATGAGATCGGATGATACGAGCTGCAAAACATGAGGTCCTTACCAGGCTTGGGTATTACGGTAATCAAGGCTTGGCAAATCGGTTTGCCGAGTCTACCGGTATCCACAAATGAATTAAACAAACATGTGAGCAAGGGAGCTAAATCAGTGCAAAAAGTCTTATAAAAGCCTGCACTGAACCCGTCAGGTCCCGGCACCTTCAGAGGCTTTAATCGGGCAATCGCAGTTATCACCTCCTCGACACGTATCAGAGCATCAAGATTTTCAGCCTCGTTAGAGGGAAGGGGAGTGACTGCCACCCAATTTAAACCACTAATTGCTTTACTTTCGATTCAAGCTCCTCCCTTGTAGTCCTTCTTATCTTATTCTCATGTGCAGCTTTAGAGATTAAGGCCCAGCGGGCAGCCAGATTAAGTGCCTCCCATACCAAGGACAGCACCTTGGCGATTGCTTCCATCAAGAAATATTCTTGATGCTCATTAGGGGAGGTGATTGAAGCTACTGTGTTTTGAAAAGTACCCATCCGTATCCTCAGAGCTAACAAATGCCACTCAATCTCAGCCACATAGCCCAACACTGTGCCCCTAAAGCAATTGGGAAATCAAATGGCCACACCACCCCTCTTACCCTTCCCGGGGGACTAGTACTGACAGGGAAACCCTCAAGCTTGCATCCTATGTGTGTCTTTTGATAGTAGGTGAGTCTCTTGAAGCAGAGAAATATCTCCCCCGGAGTACATATGTAGGGAGAGTATCGCCTTCCACTTAACAGGGTATTGAGACTGCAAACATTGAGGCTGACTATTTTAATCTCCATATGTGTGATGGGGATTGCAACTCTATGTAGGTTAGGCTATTGTACCACCAAGTTTTAACAAGCCAAGGAAAGTGCTGACCAGTTGTAAATATTACGAGAGACAATACCTGAAATGGATATTCTAGAAGGCTCACCGGGGAGGGATCCCTACCACCCAAAAACAATTCAAGCAAAACAATAACCTGAATACGACCAGAAGGATAGAGTACCATTGTCCTTCTCAAAGGGGGGACCACAAAATATGGGGTCAGCCAAGAGAGCAAGGGACAACTCCCATCATTGAAATAATCAACCTCATCCCTCCCAGGCCAAATCATGCTGAGCAGCTCACCCATTTATCAATATCTCACACATTAGAGTTCAGGGAGTCCCTCTGTGCCAAAGAGAGTCCGAAGCACCCCAGATCGCTCTTTGACCATTGTTTCAGGGTCAGGACATAAGTGGTCAAGCCTAGACCCAAACCGTGGGCCCCGCTGGCGTGTGGCTTGGGCTCCAATCTCTGTGACTGAGGGGTGTGAGGCCAGGTTGTCCATGTCTAAGTTTAACAGCTTGCAGGTCTCCACTAGAGAACCGAGCTGTTGAAGTTTGCCTTCATAGCAAAAAATGATGCAGAACGGTAGTAAGCAATTCCACCTGATCGCAAATGATTGATCACAGGTCAGAAGTCTCTCTGCTTTTGAAGACTGCTGGCCACCAGGTCTTGGAAGAGCTGTGACATGTGATCTCTGAATGGTAGTGTCTGGTTACAGTTAGCCACCATAAGAATCGCCCCTTCACACTTCACTCTGAAGCCGTTTACGCAGACCAGGCTGTTCTTACCAGGCTTGGGTATTACCGTAATCAAGGCTTGGCAAATTGGTTTGCCGAGTTTACCAGTATCCACAAATGAATTAAACAAACAAGTGAGCAAGGGAGCAAAATCAGTGCAAAAAGTCTTATAAAAGCCTGCACTGAACCCGTCAGGTCCCGGCACCTTCAGAGGCTTCAATCGGGCAATCACAGTTATCACCCCCTCAGTACGTATCGGAGCATCAAGATTTTCAGCCTCGTTAGAGGGCAGGGGAGTGACTGCCACCCATTTACATTGGCATGAGGACCTGAAGGGAGCAAGGACTCAGCAGAGTATAATTCTCAGTAATAGGCCTGAAAGTCATTTGCAATACCAAGATCCTCAGTGACCTCCACCCCCTGGGCTCCCAGCACCGTTTTTACTACTTGTGCATGTTGCTTGCTGTGCAAGCAATGCGCTAGCATGCTACCCCCTCTATTTGTTTCCACAAAGTATTTATGCTTTAGTTGCGTTACTGCATGTTCAGCTCTATTTAGATCTAAGCGTTGAAGGTGGAGATGTTCTTACTCGAGTTGTCTCCAGAACCGAGGGGCTCTGGGGCGTTTGTGAATTAACACTAATTGCATTACTTTCGATTCAAGCTCCTCCCTTTTAGTCCTTCTAATCTTATTCTCATGTGCAGCTTTAGAGATTAAGGCCCAGCGGGCGGCCAGTTTAAGTGCCTCCCATACCAAGGACAGCATCTTGGAGATTGCTTCCATCAAGGAATCTTCTTGATGCTCATTAGGGGAGGTGATTGAAGATACTGTGTTTTGAAAAGTACCCATCCGAATCCTCAGAGCTAACAAATGCCACTCAATCTCAGCCACATAGCCCAACACTGTGCCCCTAAAGCGATTGGAAAATCAAATGGCAACACCACCCCTCTTACCCTTCCCGGGGGACTAGTACTGACATGGAAACCCTCTAGATTGCATCCTATGTGTGTCTTTTGATAGTAGGTGAGTCTCTTGAAGCAGAGAAATATCTCCCCTGGAGTACTTAAGTAGGGAGAGTATCGCCTTCCACTTAACAGGGTTATTAAGACCGCAAACATTGAGGCTGACTATTTTAATCTCCGTATGTGTGATGGGGATTGCAACTCTATGTAGGTTAGGATATTGTACCACCAAGTTTTAACAAGCCAAGGAAAGTGCTGACCAGTTGTAAATATTGCGAGAGACAATACCTGAAATGGATATTCTAGAAGGCTCACCGGGGAAGGATCCCTACCCACCCAAAAACAATTTAAGCAAAACAATAACCTGGATAGAGTACCATTGTCCTTCTCAAAGGGGGGGACCACAAAATATGGGGGCAGCCAAGAGAGCAAGGGACAACTCCCATCATTGAAATAATCAACCTCGTCCCTCCCAGGCCAAATCATGCTGAGCAGCTCACCCATCCATCAATATCTAAGTCATTAGAGTCCAGGGAGTCTCTCTGTGCCAGAGAGAGTCCGAAGCACCACAGATCGCTCTTTGACCATTGTTGCCGGGTCAGGACATAAGTGGTCAAGCCTAGACCCAAACCGTGGGCCCCGCTGGCGTGTGGCTGGGGCTCCAATCTCTGTAACTGAGGGCTGTGAGTCCAGGTTGTCCATGTCTAGGTTTAACAGCTTGCAGGTCTCCACTAGAGAACCGAGCAGTTGAAGTTTGTCTTCATAGCAAAAAATGATGCAGAACGGTAGTAAGCAATTCCACCTGATCGCAAATGATTGATCACAGGTCAGAAGTCTTTCCGCTTTTGAAGATTGCTGGCCACCAGGTCTTGGAAGAGCTGTGGCATGTCATCTCTGAATGGTAGTGTCTGGTTACAGTGAGCCGCTTTAAGAATCGCCCCTTCACACTTCACTCTGAAGCCATTTACGCAGACCAGGCTGTTCTTACCAGGCTTGGGTATTATGGTAATCAAGGCTTGTCAAATCGGTTTGCCGAGTGTACCGGTATCCACAAATGAATTAAACAAACAAGTGAGCAAGGGAGCAAAATCAGTGCAAAAAGTCTTATAAAAGCCTGCACTGAACCCATCAGGTTCCGGCACCTTCAGAGGCTTCAATTGGGCAATCGCAGTTATCACCTCCTCAGTGTGTATCAGAGCATCAAGATTTTCAGCCTCGTTAGAGGGAAGGGGAGTGACTGCCACCCCATTTACATAGGCATGAGGACCTGAGGGGAGCAAGGACTCAGCAGAGTATAATTCTGAATAATAGGCCTGAAAGTCATCTGCAATACCGAGGTCCTCAGTGACCTCCACCCCCTGGGCTCCCAGCACCATTTTAACTACTTGTGCATGTTGCTTGCTGTGCACTGGGGTGCATTTGGGTTGTTGAGGGGGTCCCACCCAATGACAGTGATCTATTTTAACTGTGGTCTCTGCCGGGTCATTCAGAACAGCCCAGAACAATGCCTGGACATATCCCTCTAGGTCTTCACCTTCTGCGCCAGTAGGGACGGAGGGAACTTGTTACATCTCAACCTATTCTCCAGCTCTTTTGAGTTTGCCTGAAGGTTGAGCGGTTGATCTTGCAACCGGATGACCTCTTGCTGTAGAGTAGCGATTTCTTCATCTCTAGCCATCATGGAATCTTCAAGAGCTGCCACTCTCGCCTAACGCATCGATTACCCACCGAACCTCTCTCAGGTCGGCTTGCAAGTCAGTTTTTATGGACAGAATATCTTCACGTTTTTAGCCGTCGCCATGGTATGACCGTAGTAATTGCCACTCACTGTGGTAACTGCTGTAACAATAGTTGGTCAGCGGGGTCTCAGGTGCTCACCAAGCGGCTTGGAGGGTAATGAAGCAAGGCAAACCAGTCCCTTCCCCGGATAGGGGGTGTATTGCTCCTCCAGTATAGAAGCGGGTCCCTTCCACTCTCAACTTCTCACCGGCAAGTGAAGGAATCTGAAACCAGTCAGATCCCTGTCTTTAAAATCTTAAGCAGAGCAGGTTCACATGGGAGGACAGGGCTGGGCCAGTCCAGGTGGGTACCATCCGCATACACCGGGCCATTGGCCCAGAGCTGTATTGGGCCAGGCTCTACTCAAGGGCACAGGCCACAACCATCCTCCCAGGCTTCTCCTCAGACAGCGCCACAGAACGATCTTAAGACCCCCCCCTGAGCCTCATCAGTCTTGGGGTCACCGGAGGCAGGCCCTCCTTCAGGGCTAGTCAGCCAGCCTCCATCACGCTGATCCAGCAATGTTAATCTTATGCAACATCTCACCCCCACCGGGCACCAGCAGAGACACAATTGTCAGGGGGAGTAGCTGGGCGTAGGACCCCTCTATCAAAGGGTCATGGTGTCACTCTCTCTGGATGTTAGTCGCAAGTGACGTAGGCCATTCACTTCAGGCTACCACATCCCCTTCTCTCTCCTCACACTGTAGCAAGGCGGTCACACTTTGGTCAACGCTAGGCCCCCTCAGAGTCACCAGTGGGGCCTCGCTTCAGTTTTACTCAATGCTGCAGGTAACCAAGGGGCCTTGCTCAGTAACAGACTGCAGGGGGCGTCAGCGCAATCGTAGGCTGCGGTGCAGACCCGTGCTTGCGTTGATCAGCGCCACAGGCTGTTTTCACCTAGCCCCGCTACCCCTCCTGTACGGCACCCGCTGCTTACTGTATATTGATGGGGATCACGCTGAGAGGCCACACTTGGTCTCCGATCCGACCCAGACTCAGCGTGGACGATGCCCAGACCTCCAGCAGGCCCTGGACTCCAGTGTGGACGTTGCCCAGACCTCCAGCAGACCCTGCCTCACTCCTCTGCTCCAGCAACCGGTTTGCCAGGCCGCAAGGTTGTTCGGAGCTCCATGCCCCCTCTCTCCTCCTTTGGTGAGGCAGACCCTCCCCCGGGGGTTGCACCATAGTCCTCAAGAGGGGGGAGCCCCCAGTCACAAAACAATGCTGGACGAGTGTGCTACATCATTGGTAAGGCCCGTAGAGGATGGAGCTTGAGCGAGACATGTCCACTCACTCTGCCATCTTGGCCACGCCCCCTCTATTAGTCTTTAAATACAAATCTAGAACTTGAGCAAAATCAAAGTACTGCACAACAATGAATTAAACTCCACATTGGAACACCTTGACAAAGGCACATTAAAAGTAAGAAAAATAAAGAAATATATAAATGATAGAAGAACCCTTACACGTAAAAAATAGAACCAAAACCCCACATTCCCTACAGATGTACAAATGGTCCAAACCTAAATGTTTTCCATATTAATAAAACTAACTTTTCCCCAAAGACAACAAGCCACCTACCTCACATCTCAACAGCTTATAATGAAAACTGAAAAAAAAACACCTGCAATTACAATCTGCAACACATAGCTAAGTATAAAATGTAAAAATAATAGAAATTATGTTTTCTCTATATTAGCTGAGGATAGATACATTCATAACTAGGCCTAGGTCGAGTTTGTGGAGTGTCACACTGCGGTATTATGCATAGTGACTGAAAACACTCAGATTAATTCTGCAGAGTTCTGCTACGCATACTCAGAGCCTCTGGCTGTTCACACTGGTCCAAGGCATCACACTTAAAATACCTCACACCCTGTCTTCTGTGCCAATTTTCACCTGTGCCACAGAGATGACGAGAGGTGTAGGGTTGGATGTGCTGTGAAGGTCATCATAGTTAAAGATGAATAAACATGTACACTTACAGTCAGGCATCTGGTGAGTGGTGCTAGCGCTGAGGTTGTGGGGTAGCACAGAGAGTCCGAGGTTGAGCAGCAGTCAGCCCTGTGCAGCGCCCCGTCCCACTCCCAGTGACAGGTGATCGAGCAGCCCTGGGTGGGAGTGAGCAGGAAGAGCAGTAGCACAACCATGGGAGGCTCCATGGCTGGCTTTGAGGACAGAATGCACTTTGGTGTAGCTGAAGCGAGGGTGCAGTGCCCCACCTCTCAATGTGACTTCAGTGATGCTTGAAGCCAATGACACTGCATCGGTTGATCGTGAAGTGTGTCAGATAATCCTGTCCTGAAGCGAAGCGCTGGTTAAATAAACAATAACTTCCAGAGGCTAGAGGACAAGGAGGCGGGTCTATTCTTTGCAGCTCCCTTTCACTTTCAAGCTCCCAGAAGCTGCTGCCATTGTGGATGCCCTTTTACGCTCTCCGCTGCATGGTAGGCGGTGTGCTCTGTGATTGGGGTATTACATCTGTGCAGTGTATCTGTAACGTAAAGCATGAATTGTGTTAATTATGGATGGCACAGTGAGTTGATTAGCTGGGGCTGGGTGCCGGTAACGCTACTATGATACAGTGGGTGGAGTTTTGCCTAACTTCTTACCCCAAGCGGAGCGCGGAGTGGGCAAAGCTCTGCAAGCTCCGCTAGCAGAGCGGAGTTCGTTGCCTACCGCTATTTATAATTCAAAAATTAACTAAATTACCAAACAATTTTCACAAGGAATAGCAGCAAGTGTAAGATATCACACAAAGGCAAACAACTGCACTCACACATTGGATACACTTACAGCTAGAAAAGTACAAGCATCGAAAATGTATATTGTAAATTTAATAAATATTATTCGAATGTTCTTAAGGGAGGGCTACAACCAAAAATGATGTTAACATGCAAGAACATAACCACCCCCCAAATGTAAGGAAAATCGAAGTAAGGCATGTACTTCTGGATTTAAAAGGTGCTAAAATGCTAAAAGGTATGCTACCTAAAGTACCTGAATACATTGCAGTTCAGCTATCAGCTATACCCACTTTAAAATGACTAATAGCATGTATTAAGAAAGTCCTCAGTGAAACTCCTACTAACCCTACAAGAAACCAAGACATTAACTTTTCTGAACACTCAACCACTACGCATAAAGAGAAACTCTTCCTCCTACATGTCAACCACAGTAATGACAGAACAAATTATTATATTTGCTACTGCAAACAATCTATTAGGACTAAACCAATGTGAAACATGGATGGTGTATGAAACGTTTAAAATGCGCCATAGACCATTCAAACAAATATACACCATACATGTTGAATGTCAAAGCTCAAACACATCCTTCACTTATGCACTGCTGCCCAACAAACAAAGTAGTACTTACAGCAAACTATTAGATCACATCCAAATAAAAACTAACAAATACTCCCCACATAAAATTATGATAGATATTAAACCGGCAATGAAACAAACAATACGTAAGCTATACCCACACACAGCCATATAAAGCTGCAATACCCACTTTAACCAAACCATTGGAGGCAAAAAAGTGTAGCATATGCGACATAAAGTCAGTTTGCATTTGAAACACAAAAGTTAATTGCACTGGCATACTGTGACAGAGGTAGCTTGCCACTGTAAAATATCAATTTTACCAACACAATGAACAAGAATTAAGACACAAATAGACTATTTTGAAGTAAGTGGGTTGTCAGACTGCCCTACTCTGGACATAGAAGACAGCCCAAATTCCAAATACCATAGTGAAATGTTGACGACAGTACCATGACTCAACAAGCCCAAACCAACAATACAGTAGAAGGAGGGCGCAATGCCTTTCAAGCCACAATAGCAAGAACCCAATCAACACTCAAGCTCATAGAAGACCTTCTAAAATAATAAAATTACCAACAATTAAGGCTAGAGCAATCAGTAAACCAAATCAAACCTAAAATAAGTAAATAATCCACTGAAATGTACAAAATGTTTTGTTAATGACAAAGGAGCAGGCAACTTAGAAGTAATAACAAAATCCGTATTGTAATTCAACCTATATATAACCAGTAAAACTCAATTAAATAAAACATGAGCATAACATAACCATTCATAAATATATATTATATATTATTTATTTGTATACATCAGTCTGAAAGATATAGCAATAACCATAAAACTAGACATTAACAACCATAAAACACAATTTTATTTATAAACACAAAATTAAAATGTTTTAATCACACATATAGAAAATAAACCATTTGCATTGCAATTAGGGAAACATACATATGCATAGTAAAATATAACATTTCTAATCAGAAAATAAAGAGAAATACCATACTTACAGTTGTGTAGCTGTAGATAATCGTCCATGTCTGTCTCCTTAAAATCCAATCCACAAAAATGTAAAACATTAATTCCAAAGAATCCAAAAAATTGCAAAAATGAAAACATCCAAAATAAATACACCAAAGTAATCCACAGTCATTTCAAACCATAAAAAATCTGAAAAACTTGAAATGACAACCACTCCAGGAGACCTGAAAATGTAAAGAAAATTTTAAAAGTAATATTGGTAAACCAAAATAATTTTCTTTAAAACATGCACATTAAAAACAGGGGGGCATATTACCAAGCAATAGCGATAATTATCGCTATTGCTTCGTTAGAGACAAAAATTTACCGCCGAGCTGCGGTGATTTTTATCGCAGATAAACCTTGGTATTACCAAGGTTTATCGCAAATGCGATAAAAATCTGACGCAATGCATGAATATCGCTGAAAAGTCAGCGATATTCATGCATTACCGAGCTAATGCTCTTAGCCATGTTATCCAACTCCCATTGGATAACATGGCTAAGAACTGCTCAGGGCAGGTGTTAGCTTTTGGAGATATTCGCGCTTAGCGCGTATATCTCCAAAAGTTGGTAATAGAAGATAGCGATGTTAGCGACTGTTTCCAGTCGCTAACATCTTGGCACACCCACTTAGCATGTCATTAGTGATAAATATCACTGACATGCAAAGTGGGGCCCCTTTGATACACTTAGGCTATTATATAAATTACCAGCAAATATTTATTTTAAGTATATACAAATACGCGACTTCCTTATAGGGAAATTAAACCTTAAAGAGATTGTTGACTCAGACTTTTGGTTATGTATGTATAAAGGAGTGGGGAACAAGAAAAATACCATTAGCCAAGGATACAAATGTTTTATTGAAGGCAAGATAGATGATTGTCCCAAACTAGCACAGAAATGGGCTCTACGGTTTACGACCGGTATTTGTTCAAATGAAATTTCCTCTTTTTTTAAACAAAATTGATACATTAGTCCACTCTTCAAGCTTAAAACTCCAGGCATATAAAACGATATGTCAACTTTACTATACCCCTTTACAAATAAGTAAATGGGCCCCCAACAACGTTTTCAACGATCGTACTAAATGCCCAAAGTGCCATACTCAGGCTACTGATTTAGAACATATGCTGGTTCTTTGCCCTGTTCTCGCTCCATTTTGGGACAGCATAGAAAATATTCTGAGATCGAAACATCTAATTGAGGTACCATTATCATCAGATATGATTCTCTTAGGCTTGCAACTCAATTCTTCTCTATTTCAAGATTTAATTTTTATTTTATTAGCATGTGCAAGGCTGGTCATAGCTCGAGCATGGATAGTGGAACAATCACCTCATGTAAACGAATGGTGGTGCCTGGTGACAGAGATACATCATATGGAACTACTGTTAGCTAGGAAAAGAGGTGCTAAAGCACTGGTCAAAATAGATAGAATATGGGGCTGCTTGTTTCCTACCTGTGAATTGAACTAATGTGAAATTAAGCCCTGTTTTATCTTACTATTTTGCAATTCTTTTTACTCATTCTATTCTTTTGTCTTTTCTTCTTTTACTGCTTCTTGTAATATCTACGCAGATTTTGGAATTTTTGTTAAATGAAATAGTCTGTATGTGTTTAAATTGCTAGTGCCACCTTTAAATAAAAATGTTTTAAAAAAAAAAAAGCAAAGTGGGGCCCAAGATGGTCGCTATCTCCTACTAGCTGTTGCTAACTGGTGTTAGCGACAGCTAGGTAATAGGGAGATAATTTTATCTCCGCTTTCTTGGCTTTTAAAGCCAAAAACGCGGAGATAAACCCCCTTGATAATATGCCCCTCGATTCCCTCTGATCTGTAAACCGACCGTTCCCACTCTCACAAAACACAACTTTCAATGGGACTCTGAGGCGCGAGGCTTGCCAGGTCTCCCTCTAGACTTCTTTGGGGGGTGATGTGCTCCTGGGGAACATGCAAGGTTTTGATAGGTGGAGGGCTGACATGCTTTGTGTTTAGAATGGTTTTAGGATTCTGACAAAAATGTGTGCGGTCTCTTTGCAGTTGGTACACCCACGGATGGAATATTCCAGGTAGCGTCACCTAATTAGGCCTCATTAATGGCATTGTTATTAATTTAATCTGCCCATTGTTTGATAGTTAAACTGTTCATTGGGGAGCTGGTTATAGGCAGTAGTAGTTTCGCTCAGAAAAAGTTGTAGGGGCCTTTTGGATCTTACATGAAGTGGGCTGGGAAGATTTGATTAAGGATGGGGTGCTTGAACAGGCATGGGTGGGCATTAAATGTCCAAAGCGAGTATTGGCAGAAGGGGTAGCTGTAGTGGCTTTTGCTTGTTCCCTTTTGTGAAGTCATTCTTTAAAATTTAAGCAGAAGAGTGCATCAGGCAGGTGGGGGAAAGCAGGAAAGCATTACCTAAGGTATTGGCGGAGGTGTTGAAAAAGAAGAGCGGTGCTCTCAACATCTTATTGGCAGGAAAAGAGGTGTGGCGTGGCTGGTTAGGGTTAGAGAAGTGCCATTGATGGAGATTGTGTACAGTTTAGGGTGAGATTTAGGCCTGGTAGACATGGTGGCAATTAAACAGCGGCAAGGGGCAAGAGCGTCAGCGGAAGGAAAGGTCAGCAGCAGTGCTCAAGATGGTGCCGCACAGAGATGATGCATTGGAGCAGATTGTAATATCGGATTCCAAAGTGGATGTTCTGCCGGGTGCACAGAGCCAAATAAACATAGGGCAATTTCAGAATTTTCAATTGCAGATGAAGCCAGTTTTAGCCCAGGTGTTGTAGGATAATAATATTGTTGCGAGACAGTTCAGTCCTATGATTAATAAAGGGCAGAGATTGGAGCTTCAGAATAGGGATGTCTCTCCCCATCATTGTTGTTGGGAGGGAAGTACATTAGGGAAAAAGCAGTTTCAAAATGTAATACTTATGGGCATTCAGGATTAAGAGTGGGCATCATTTCTGGAATGGTGACAGAGACAACAATTGAGAAACCAGGACAGTTTACCACAGCTGGTGGTGCCCCTGGGTTTGCCATAACACCCAGGTTTGGCGACTTGGGCAAAATCGCTACGTTCAGCTAACTTGGAGTATCCAGCAGTGATGTGCGAACACCGGTCAGACCACAGTGATTTGGGGACATCAGCATGACGAGTGGGAGGAGCACAGAGTGGCTGTCCTGACATTAAAGTAGTGAACAAATCTCCATCAAATGGATGACAGAGATTCGTATTGTGGGGCCATTTATGTAGTAAGTACGATCCAACCCCTAAAAAAAACAATATAAGAACATATGCACTCATTGTGAAACAATTACCCTAATATCCCAATTGACCAAACATATTAGGGAAATGCATTTAACTTCTACAACCCCTACTGTCAGGTTTTTGGGAATCAATAAGACCAAACCCAGTCTTAAAGGTGGAAACAGTATAGCAGAACTAAGAAAGAGTGAAGCACAGCGGTGTATTAAATTAAAAGTTTTAGATTCGGGCATCAATCAAGATAGTGAGGTGTATATTTTCTATGATAGACTATAACGATTCAGTCCTTTAACCCTATTACACAATGGTATGTTGCAAATAAATTAGGTGGGAACCAGAGTTTCCATATTAAAATCAGTTTAGAACAACAAGTATACATTATAGTGTATGAAATGGGATTGGAGGCATGACAATTATATTTCTTGGATAATTTTGTGTGAACACACAATGTATAATGTAGCACCTGCTGTTGTCGTACCATTAGAAGCATTATTAGCTTGATGATGCATCGGTGTGATGTCTTACTATTACTGTCACTCATGCTTGCATATGTGCTCTTCTATTACGGTAACCTATTCCTGCATATGGGTTAGATTACCATTGATTTGTCTATCCAAAGATATGCCATGCGAAATAATACTGTACACAACATATTTTTTTTTAATCTTATGTTGTGTAAATTTTTTCATGTTTTGGATGTGGACATCATTTGTTATATATAGTGGTTAGTATTTACATCACCATGCTGGTCATCATCTTTAATGTTGGTTATGGCATGCTGTCTCTCCATCTATATCATTATCAAAGGTGTGGTCACCTTAAATCTTGGTAACTACAGACCACTAACCACCAGCTTTTTTCTGAGTTAACTCTCTTTGAATTTCCTTGTAAGCTCTTTATTCTTATTTTTATTTTCATTTTTTGTCTGGATATTAACTTCTATTGCTTTTCCTCTCTTATTTTTGTGCTTTACCACTCAGGAATTACTTTGGTCCTGGTTTAAGACCTGACTATTCGGAGGTTTGCTTACAGATGAATTAAATATATTTTGCCTGAGGTCGTATCATCTCTCTTCTATTTTTATTATATTTTTATCATAGAACAACATACTGTTACCTATGTCCATCCTGATTTTAGTAAATGTTGGATACATTTATCACCCATATTTCCATTGGCTCCCAGGAGGTTATATATTCACTTTCCTTTCTTGGTTTCGCTCTGTTTTATGCATACATTTGTACTGTCTAGCCTTCATTATGTTCCATTTGTTCATTTTTTTAACCTTGGGAGCAATTACTTTTCTTTTGTTGGCTATTAACTAAGGGAGGACTTTTTTTTACATAAATATACGTTCTTATCCACTGTTTGTTGATGGATTCATGTTCTTTTAGTGTTGGATGTGCTTTCTATTTTTTCCGACAACACATTCTGTTTTATTACATATGCGTAAGGAGAACGTTGTATATTGAATTTTCACCACTTCTATTTCCATATTACGCGCCTACATATTAAACGCTTTTAAAAGCCGGTGTGTTCAGTTTTTCATTCTTTCAACCTCTTGATACAAGTTTTGACTTCACAGCACACTGGGTTGAATGCATTGGCCATTGAGGGGTCGCGAATTTCAGACTTTGACTTTATTGTCAGTTCCCATGAAAACCTTTTTTAGATCCCTCAGCCTCAATCAACAAAGTTGCCTGCAAGACCTCCAGGGTTCAGACCTACTATGCATGGTTTAACATCAGCTGCAGGAACTCAATATGTGCTTTTATACAGAGCATAAAGGCCAGATTTAGGCTAGATATTGTCAGCACCATGAAGGAGTACAAAGAGGCACTTCGCCAGGCTAAAATAGAGAGGTGGGAGGATTTGCTATTCGCTGTCAGGGTAGGAGATGCCACATCTTTCTGTTGACATTGGCTCATGCCACTACAACTGTTGACTAAAACCTTCAACCTCAGACCTAGGTGGATCATTTCAAAAACTTCATGCAGTTAAACCCGATTTCAAGAACATACAAAATGGATGAAGGTCCCCCTGTAGCCTTCCAGTATACAAAATATATTGGTGGCACTTATAGCATTTCTGGCAGACAAGGCACCTGGCCTAATTCCATCCCTGGGGACTTTTTTAGTTTAGAACCACTGACCTGGACCATCAATTTCCAGCTGCTATTTTATTCTATTGTAGTAGGGAGCCTGATCCCTGGCACTTGGAAGACCACTGATATTGTCCCAATTCACAAAAAAGGGCCCACAGAGGACCCAAGGAAATATAGGCCCATCAGCCTTATTGACATGTCCCAGAAACCTTTTTGGACGTCTGATTCTGGAACAACTTCTTGATTGGGCAAAGGAAAATTTTGTTCTTTCATAACTGCAGGCAGGGTTTAGGATCAGGATCAGCAAAGTAGCCCAAATCCTCTTGTTTTGTGCTTTATAAGTTGTAAGATGTGTGTCCCCTCCAATATTTAGTCCATTCTTATTAGAATGCACCCCCACAATACAGCTAGAGTTAGGAATGCAACACGGATGAGCTCACAGACCCCTTCCATATTGAAACCGGTGTCAGGCAGGGCTGAGTGTTGGCCCCGATTCTATTCACTCTAAATATCAATGATTTAGTACATGCACCTGATTTCCCTGGAACTGATGTCCCCAAACTCAGACCTCATAAAACTGTGATGCTGCTCTTTACAAATGACTCTTTTAATTTCCAAATCCCTGCATGGTCTAGAGGCATTACTCTAATGCTTTTACATTTTTTGCAGCAATCGCTGCCTTGAATGTAATATTCATAAAACAAAATTCATGGCTTTTTAACCCCTACAAGACAGTTAGAACAAATGTAATGGTGCAGGGCAAAGCTTTGGGAAAGATGCAGGAGGTTGTGTCTCTGGGGGTCTGTCTAAATCATAAATTGAGCTAGTCCACGCATAGTAAGGATTGTACATTAAGAAATTGGTGCTCTAGCTAAATTGCGTAAGAAGTCCCATGCATGCTCCCTTGAGGCAGCGGTGGAGATATCCAATATGAAAGCAAGGTGTGCAGCCATGTACGGTATAGAATCAAGTGTGTTGAGCTTTGCATAACCGAAATAGATTTGTGAGGGCCATCTTTAACCTCTCACAGAGTGCCCCATGCCTCCCTCAACTCTTGGACCTGGGCATTGTCCCAATAAATCAACGTATTATGTCTCATCCCCTTATGTATAGGCATAGGCTTTGGTTGATAGACAAACTAATAATCTACAGAGTTGCAATCATGGTTCTCCTAAAATCTCCGGGCTGTGAGAGGATTGCTTGGTTTGCTAATATCAAGGCCATGCTGTATGAAATAAATAGCGAACTGTTTATCTCATTCCCTGGTTAAAGAAAGCACTTATGGATGAGGGATTTAAAAAATGGTAAAGCAAGAAGTGTAACTGACCAAGTCGTAAATAAAAAAGCGAATTCTTTCATACTCCCTAGCCCCATCCCATTGCAACTTCCTTTAAAATGGAGGTATGGCGTTCTGCCATAAAATAGCTTTTGTATAAAATAGGGTGTACAATACTGTAACTCTAACAATTGTCTTTCGTGTTACTTAGAAGAACAAACTTCACATCATGTTGCTTTTTCTGTGCTGCTTATGATAGACCACGAAAAATATGGATTAGGTCCATATTTGAACTTTGGGGTTTTCTTCATTATAAGCATACATTACACATTTTACGTTCAGATACGGGAGAGGTAATTGTTGCTGGAAAGACAAAATGTTTGTATGCCATTTGGTTCATCTGTATGCGAAATGCCAAATCATTGAAGTAATGCTATTTCAAAAGCACATTTTTCTTTTCTGTATCTACGTTGAATCCTGCTATAATCTTCTTGGGGTTTCTTTTGTTCCATGGTTTATGTATTTATTGACTGTGATTGTTTGCTTGTATGAGATTGTTGGTATTTTATTGTTTTTTGTTTGTTTGTTTTAACCGTTAAACTGCTGTATTGTGTTTTATGATTCATTGTATCCAAACTAAACATTTTGACTGATTGAAAAGGGTCTTGTCCATTTTGGGTGTACAGGCGTCTGATTATGGAACGCATTCTTTTAAAATTGTTGCAGCTACAGAATCCAGGCGTCAAGGTATGCCTGAAGGCCAAGTAAAGTCACTGGTTAGATGGCGATCCAAACGTTTTAAACTATATTTTTACCTTTATGTATTGTAGAATGTCTCTTTTCATGTTTAGTAATTGGTGCTTCTTCCTTAGGGTGCATGGCTGGGCCCAGCAGCAGTGTTTACATAATTTGGCTTGTGGGGCATTCGTTTGTTCTTTGGGCAGCGAAACAAGCAGAAACAAGATGTTTTGCAGACAACTTGGTTTGGATGGAGCTAGGGGAAAGAATGGACTGCGCTGGGGTGAGTTGGGTTTTTTTTCTAAACAGGTGACCGGAAAGGTGTATCCAGACTTGCTGGTCATACATTTAGGTAAACATGATCTTGTCTCTCTTTCGGGTATTGGCCTTTTGAAAATAATGAAAAGTGATTTGTCTCGGATACTGAAAAGATGGTGATGTGTTTAATGGTAGGCACGTAAACATCAGGCAATACAAAAATGGGGAAAATGTAAACAGGGAGATGCAGAGTTTTTGTCATAGTTTAGGTATTTCGGGTTTGAGACATGGAGAATTATGGCAAGCAGAACAGTCATTGCTTAGGCAGGATGGGATGCATCGATCCATTCTTTGCAATGGGTTTTATCTGTTGGTCCTCTGGTTGGCTATTGCTGAGATTTTGGGGGAAAGCTTATGGACCTGAGCTTGGGATCCAGTTTTATGGTTGGAGGGTGGGGCATGAAAATGTCTTGCAGGTTTTCCTGGTTGGCGGGGGGAAACAGGATAATCGTGCATGGGAGGCTCAAAATGTGGGTCAACAGATATCAGGGAGTTCGGGGATATGGATTAGGAGAAAACTGTCGGTTTGGGCAAGGGGAACAGGGGAGTGTGTTTTTGTGGTGTTAGCAGTAGGGAGGGATTAAGCTCATAGGTTGGGGTGTGGAAGGTAAGGCTATTGAGGGAAGAGGTGTTGCAGTTTAGTGTCGGTGGGAGATCAGGTTTTATAATACATTAGTGGCATTTCTAGTTTTGTAAGTCTTTTGCAGATGGTTATTTTATTGGACTTCTTTGACTATATGTCATGACGGTCCTGTTCTAATAAAGTGCCATTCAGCCCTTGATATAGTGTAATGTGTTTCCTTTGGTGGCCTGTCTTGCCTGATGAGGGTTTGGGGGGAGCGAGGCTAGCCGGGTATCCCAATGTGCTTGTCGGGGGAGTGGTGTGGTCTTGGGGATGACGCAGGGCTTTGATTGGTGGAGGGCTTGCATGGGTGGAGTTTAGAAGGTTTTTAGGATTCTGACAGAAATGTGGGCAGTCTCCTTGCCATTGGCACACCTAGAGGCAGGGATACTCAAGGTAGCATGCCTTCCCATATGATGGCATTAATTGTGCAGGGCAATCTTTCTTGCTACATTTGCTTACGTTTTTTCATAGAGACTAGGGGGCCCATTAGGATCACGGCAGACGAAAAGACCGTCTGCCGCTTTTCTGCCTGGTCAACCAGTTGACCGGGCAGAAAAGGGTTTAATATGGTGGCGGTGTCTATTAGACACAACCATCCATATTACTATGCAGGCGGGGACATTTTTGCTGCCACGGAAAGGCATGCAGTATTTGACATTGGGGGCGCGTTGCGGGCCCCCAGGGATTCTGGGGGGTGGGGGTGCACATGGGGGGTACCTATGGAACCCGCCAGCAGTTCCATGCACAACATGGCAGGCACCGCGAGGTGCCTGCCATGTTGTGCATGGAAGGGCACAACATGCCTTCCTGGCATTGTGGCGGGCGGTGCTGAGTGCACCGCTCGCCACAATGACAGGAATGCAGGATGCACCCGCCACTGTGGCTGGCGCTTCCTAATTGCCGTAGTACAACAGCGTGTCCCATCTGGGAGACGTCCCCTAGTCACCGCTCATATTACCCCAAAGGGGTGTCCTCAATTAATGATGAGTTCCAATTAATCACAATGTTTGTTTAGTTCACATTCATTTATTTTTCTTATTTTCAAGAATTTCTTCTTTCTCATAAATTCATTCTCAATTCCAAACGAATTAAGTTGATTCACATCCTTATAACATATCCATAATCCAATGCATTTCGGCTGCTATTGAGCCTTCATCAGGGATATATATCTATAATCAAAAAGATATCATACATGAGGTAACAGAAACTATAAATTCCACATTAAGTGAATTTACAGAAAAAGAACTATCTATCAAATGCAGAAATAGTGAAAAGGCCAACGCCCCCAGTAATGAATATCGAAATGGCATAAACCTAATGAACCAAAATGGAATCACCCGTGACATAATGAAGGAACAGTGGAAAATAAATTCATACAAGTTGAATATAATCGCAAATTCTTATCCTATAAATGACCATAGAATATCTAAAGATATAACAACAACAAGATAGTCATCGAATTCAAGTATGGTAATTACGCGCTCATCTTATATCCAAGCGTTTCAAAAGATATTTACGCGCCCTGGCAGTTATAACCCAAGATTTAAAAAGTTATTTAAACAGTGGCAAATACGATAAAAAAGGAACAAATTGTTCCTATAATCCTAATAACAAGTTCTTAATCGTTAACTTACATAAGTAAGAAGCAGTAACGTATCGAGTATCCGTTCAAAAATGTTGCTCGAGTGTAAAGTCAGTCGGCGTTTTAACTCGCGATTAGAAGTTAAGGCTGTAACATAAAGGAAGGACTAACGTTCTAGCTGTGAGGATGAGTGCCATATTGGAACGATGTTAACAGCCTAAGGAAGCATTCATAGTTTAAGAATTAGCAGCAAATATTTCATTCTAATGAAACAACCATACTACATAATCAAAATGAACAATGTTAAAAAATAAATAAATTAAGAAAATTGAAAAAAACTGTCTGATCGCGGTCATTCATTGGCATGTCTAGCAAGTACATTGTCAATAAAGTTAATTGAAAGTTATGATTCTATAGGTAACAACTAAATTCAACCCTGTCATTCATCCCATTGGGCTACAGAGTGTCTAATTTATAAATCCAAAAGTTTTCACGTTTCAAAAGTAATTTGTTATTATCAACTCCTTCATGTTTAGAAACAGTCTCCAAGATCAAAAATCTCAATTGGCTGATATTATGTGCAGCTTTCTGAAAATGGATAGCAACTGTAGATTTTGTGGATTTGTTGCAAATGTTAGATTTGTGCTCATTCAAGCGAACCTTCATTTTACGCTCTGGTTTACCCATGTATCCTTGTCCACAAGGACATTTCAGTAGATAAATAATGTTAGTACTGTCGCAGATAGCATTGACTCTCAGTTTGATGTTATAACCTTTGCTTGGGTGTGTCGTGACGTTTCCTTTTATTATACAGTTGCAATGACTGCAATTATAACAAGGCAATGTTCCTTTAAAAGTCTGATTTTCACTCGGGTCCTTGGCCTTAGTTAAACTTCCTAAATTGGGAGTTTGTTGATAGGCAAAAAGTGGTAATTCATTGAATATATTGTTAAAATCCGGTTCCTGAGATAACAGTATCCAGTGTTTTTTAACAATTTTTTTAAAGGTATTGCTTTTGGTGGTGTATTTCGACACCACTACCATTCTAGTGGTTTCTTTGCTCTTGTGAGTTTTTTCTAGCCCACACGGACCCCCGCCCTAATGACCCCCTAAGTGTATGGTCTTTAGTAGGGCAAGACTGTGTTTTTTTGTGGTGTGATTTGGTGGGTTGATGCTGGTAAGGAGTTCTGGCTAAGGGCAGAGCAACATGTCAATCATATGGGGGAGCTCAAGTTAGGGGTCAACAAAGATCAGGGATTTCTGGGATATGTTAGAGAAGCAAAAATTTGGTTGGGCAGAAAGGCAGAGGAGTGTTTTCTGGTGTCCGCAGTGGGGAAGGAATTGTTAAGAAACATGTTAAGAAAAATATAATATTATCCTAAAAACTTAGATTTTTTTACTGTAGTTATAAAAATATAGATGAATATGTAAAGTAGAATTTAAATAGTACTATAAAATATAACATGATATAATATTGTGCTATTTATTTTATATTATAAAAAGAATAAGGGGCTGATTGCGGTCCCCTCCAGAAAGCATTCCGATTGATTCGGTTCCGGAGTGCTTTCCGAATGATTCGGATCGGGGGAGTTCCAACAAGCGATTTTGATGCATCCGGATTGACTTCAATGGGAGCCTATGTTCCGAACGAGAAGACAGGCTCCCATTGACAAAAGCAGTGGTTGGGGAAAACCTTGCACCCTGTAGTGGGCACCCCATTGTGCCTGCCACACTCTGCATGTATGGGTACCCCCACAGGTCTCATTCGTAGGTCCCTGGTGAAGCGGGCCTGCTACCGGCCCCCAAAGTCAGATTCCAATAGCTGATGTGTTTCAGAACAACCAATTCAGAAAGGCTGTCAGAATCTAACATCCTTATTCTTCTGCTGGAAACGCTGTCCATAGACCACTACGATTTGGCTCGAAACGTCTTTTTGAACAGAGTTGGACATTTTAAATGCTTCCAGCCATCGTAATCGCTCGTTGGGAAATGTGTCTGAGTGGGTTGGGAAGACGAGTTCCAAATCAGATTCAGACAAATCGAATGCGGTTCGGAGCCTTTCCAGATGACATCGTAATCGACCCTTAAGGGGCCGATTACAATACGGTTTGGAAGGCCTCCTAACGGCATTTTCTCTGTCTGAATCGGTTTGGGATTGTGTCTTTCTGACTGAATCGGAAAGGTTCCCGACTGACAAATTACAATGTGAGCTAGGCGTTAGAAATATCCTAATCCAAACCCAATGGAATTTGGAAGGACCAAGCCATATGGAGCAGACTCATACATCGTTACGGGATGCATTTCTGAATGGGCGATTCCAATGCTGGATTCTGACAGCCTTTCCGAATCGTGCCATCTGACTTGAATCGTCAGTCCGAATACAACTTTGGGGGCCCGTAGCAGGCCCCCCTGTACCTGGAAACTTCCCAATCAGGCCCGTAGGGGTACCCATGGGTCCCCCCTTACCAGCCATGCACAGTGTGGCATGCACCAGGGGTGCCTGTCATAGGGTCCCCGATTTTCCCCAGCCACCCCTTTCTTCAATGGGAGCCTATGCATTCTGTCGGAACATAGGCTCCCATTGAAGTCAATGGGAGTCTGACCAAATTGTATCTGGAAGCATCCGGATGCATCGTAATCGGTCGGTCAAACTCTTCCAAACCGAATCAGTCAGAAACCAGTCCGAATCAGTCAGAAATCATTCCCAAACCGATTCAGTCAGAATGATTTCCGAACCGGATCATAATCGGGCCCTAAGTTGTAAAAATACAAAGGTGTCTGTGTAACAAATGTATGTGATCCATTACTTATATACTATTTTTATTAAAATGTTTACAAACGCAAATATGTTAAATGTCTTTGAAAAAACATTCACCGTTGTGAAAAAAACCGCCACCGGCCCATTGGGAACATCATAATATGGTGGACGGTAGACCGCTGTCGCAGCTGTACAGCGGCGAACCGCCCATCTCGAACTCAGGCCCTATGACACGGAGTGCGGCGGTGGAAGATTGACCGGAGCACCCAGCCGCCGTCGCCGGACATCGCGAGCAGGAAGGGCCTGGCGGGAGGCGCACTGGAGGTGAGGGCAAAGAGATCGCAGACGCCCGGCGTGGACGAAGGGTGACACACGGAGAGGCGGAACCCGGGCCGGCGACCGCCATCTTGGCCGGCGGAGTCCGCGCGGACTCACGGTACCACGCAGCAACTCCCCAAGGGAGCCCTGAGCGGCAGCGAGCCCAGACGCCGCAGAGAACCTAGAGGTCGCCCACGCCCGGCCTGAGGCTTGAGACCTGAAGCACGTTCGCACGGGGCGCCCGTCCGTTCCCCGGCAAGCACTGGCTGGCGCCGGCGCGGGGCCCCACATCAACGCCAGAGATCCCGAGTAGGGGCCCGACGGCCGCAAAGAGAAGGGGGCACGTGAGACACTCAAGGAGGGCAGTGATAGTTCCCTCAGGGCCACGCAGAACAGCTGCATACCCCGCACAACAGCCCGAGACCCTGCAGGTGGCTTCTCACCTCCACACAAGAAGGATCCGGTCCGGCTGGACGCCTTTACTGAACGCAGTGCACAGACAGTCCCTCGAAGGCTGCACCCCACACCTACACATTGAACGGACCCCGGAACAGCCCCTATTAACTATCCGAGGAGGTCTGTGAGGCGCAGCCCCTGCGGAACCTGGAGTGCGACGACTACACGGCACCAAGTCGACCCAGGCGACGACGACATGGCAGGCAAAGGACCTAAAAACGTGGCGGCGCAGTCACGCCTGGACCGGTTCGCATATGAGAAGCCCGGCTCTCCCTCACAGGAGGCCAAATCACAATCAAGTAAAACGACCGATGGGCCCGGGGGCAAGAAGGCGACAATAGACGATGTGATGCGAGCCCTCACGCAGGTACAAGCCACGGTGGGGTCGATCTCAGCCGAGATTACGCTCATAAGGGCGGACTTTCATAAAATGACGGAAAAGGTGAACAACATGGAAGTGGTGACCAAATCCCTGGTCGAAGACGTATCCGAATTGCAGATCAGCATGGAACGCATCTCTAAAGAAAACAGGGAACTGCGCGAAAAGCTTGATGACCAGGAAGGGCGCTCAAGACGAAATAACATACGTATAATAGGTGTGCCAGAATCGGAAGACACGAGGGCGATGGATCTGTATGTCGAGAACCTGATTAAAGAGACTTTGAAGCCCAAAGGACTCTCGGCCTTCTTCACAGTGGAAAGGGCGCACCGGGTGCCAGGAGGACGCCATAAAACTGGCACTAACCCCAGACCAATAATAGCGAGACTCTTTAATTTCAGGGATCGAGATGCCATCCTACAGGCGGCAAGGAACTCGCCTCCCATTAAAATCCAGAATGCGACACTAGCATTCTTTCCTGACTACACGGCCGAGGTGGCACGGAGGAGGAGGACCTTCTTTGAAGTCAAAAAAGAACTGAGAGCCAGGGAAATCCCATACTCCATGATCTTCCCAGCAAAGCTTCGGATCGTGGCTGACAACAAGACCTGGTTTTTTGATTCCCCAGAGGTGGCGCAAGATTGGTTGGAGGGATGGAGACCGACGGGCCTCCCCCGTCGCTCCAACAGGCAGAACAAACACCGTAATGCTGGCTCGCGGCAGGGCTCGCACACCAACGACGAGGACACGGAGGTACACTCCCCTTTGGCTGATCGTCATGAGGACAGTGCGGACGGGGGGTTGTGACTCACTGCTGACGACTGGATGAACCGCTGAAGACAGAGACTGACAAGGCCGCTTTGGACACTGGACGGAAGGGCCTCCGCAGCTGAGGAAGGGGGCCGCCGACCACGGAGAAACCTTCACCCCAGCGAGCAAGTACTATGTTATGGGGGGGATCAAGCACTCTGCTGAGTTGGGGGGGCGGGCAGTTTTGAGTCCGTTGAGCAGGGGGGCAGGGAGGGGGGGTGTTGGGGGTAGGATGGGATTATGGTTCATAGTTTCTACAAGGGGTCAAGATTGCTACAAGAGGGCGCACAACCACAACATGCCACTGTCACGATACCGCACGCAGAGTCACTACACGGACCTCCGGGTCCTCCATACGCATATCTTCTCAATCCGCATACCCGCACGCAATGGGGGAGGACACTAATGTAGGGGGAACGTCCCCCTTGCGCCTCATGTCATGGAACGTAAGGGGCCTGGGCGACAAAATCAAGCGAGGGCTGGTCCTGCAGAGTATCAAAAGAGTGAATCCCGCCCTGGTCCTACTACAAGAAACGCACCTCACAGGCACGGCCACTAGGGCCCTAGACAGGAGGGGCTATAGCATGGTGGCACACTCTGAGTTCACGAGAGGGTCCCGAGGCACCGGGATACTAATTCACCGGTCGTCCAAGTTTGTAATTCAATCAGTAGCAACGGACACGCAGGGCCGCTTCGCAGCGGTACATGGACATTGGGAGGGAGAACCACTCAACATAGTGTCGGTGTACATCCCGCCGGCGCTGCACACTGTCGCCTTCCCGGAACTAGGCAAATTCATATTAGACCTCCCAGAAGGGACTCTGGTGCTGGGCGGGGATTTTAATGCAGTGGCTCATGACTCCCTAGATAGGTACCCGATACGTACACAAACACCGGCACACTCTAAATTGCAAGACTTCATAACAGCGCAAGGCTTAGTGGACATATGGAGGCGGCTCCACCCAGTGGACCGGAACTACACCTACTACTCAACGGTTCACGACAGCTTGTCGCGGATCGACTATTTCCTGACGTTGGGAGGGGGGCACCTCACCTTCACTGACTCACAGATTAGACCGCGAGGGGTCTCAGACCACTCCCCGCTAACACTGACTCTCTCCAGTCAGGAACGGGCCAGTAGGCGGATCTTCCCTATCTACCCGGGATACCTTGGGGTGCCTGATATAGCCAAGGCCTTGAAAAGAAGTACGCGATCTTACCTCACTGAAAATGTGGGATCAGTGGCGTCGCCTACGGTCCTGTGGGAGGCCTACAAAACGGTGCTCCGCGGGCAGGCGATCTCAGTGATAGCACAACATAAGCGCACGCAGCGTCAGGAACGGGTGGGTCTAGAGGGACAACTGGCCAAGGCAACGCAGGACCACGAAGGGAACCCAAACGGGGACACGCAGCACGCGCTCCGAATAGCCCAGCAACGACATACCGACTTTCTGCGCCACAGAGTGAGGGAACAAATGTCAGCTACTGCGAGTCGGGTGTACGATACAGGCGACAAAGCAGGGAAACTCCTGGCGTGGTTGGAGAAAGATCGGGGAGGTCAGAAGACCATACTCCAGCTGAAAGACCCCAATGGCGAGACACACACCAGTCCGGCAAGAATAGTGGAGCTCCTGGCAGACCACTTTCACTCCGTGTACACCCCTGAGTATGAGGTCACACGGGAGATGGCAGAAAGCTCGCTCTTGGGAGTGCAGACCCGCACTATCACCCCCGACCAACGGGACGAGCTTGACTCCGACCTGACAGCGGAGGAAATACAGATGGCCATAACAGCACTGCACCCGGGGAAAGCGCTAGGCCCCAACGGGGTCCCGATAGAGTGGTACAAAGTGATGTCCGAAACGCTATCCACTCCATTGTTTGATATGTTCCAAGAGTGTAGGAAACGAGGGAGACTGCCTCCTGACCAACGCACGGCCACAATTGTTGCGATACCCAAACCCGGCAAACCCCCTGAGGACTGCGGTTCGTACCGCCCGATCTCCCTCCTCAATGCAGAGAGTAAGATCCTGGCGAAACTGTTGGCCACCAGGCTCCTGCCTCACCTGCCACACCTGATACACCCGGATCAGTCGGGCTTCATGCCGCACCGGAGTACGGCGCTGAACCTGAGACGGCTGCACGGGGTACTGGCGCGAGCACCACGGTTGGGGGAACCAGCGGCGGTACTGTCACTAGATGCCAAAATGGCGTTTGACATGGTGGAGTGGCGCTATCTCTTTGCGGTCCTGGAACATATGGGTATTGGCCCGACGTTCATATCATGGGTCAGACTACTGTATGCCGAACCAGTGGCGCGAGTGACCGCAAATGGCCACATATCAAGAGAGTTTCCGCTGGCACGGGGCACGAGACAAGGGTGTCCACTCTCGCCACTGCTGTTCGCCCTAGTGCTGGAACCCCTAGCCACAATTATCAGAACCACCCGGCTGCTGAAAGGCATACAATGGGGAGGTGTTTGGGAAGATAGAGTATCCCTATATGCCGATGACATGCTCGTCTACCTCATGGACCTCAAGAACGGCATCCCGGTCCTACTGGCGCTGTGCGAAACCCACGGTACGGCTTCGGGCTACAAACTTAACTGGTCCAAGTCCATCATCTTCATGGTGCAGGGCGACCTTCCAGCCTTGCCTGAGGACTGCCAACTGATCGTAGAACACACCTCCTTTAAATATCTAGGGATATGGATCACGAGGGATCACTCGACCTTCATGGAGCTGAATCTTAAGCCCCAGTTAGACAGGCTCAAGGCGGACGTGCGCCACTGGAAGACTCTCCCCTTAACACTATTAGGTAGAGCGGCGCTCTTCAAGATGATGGCACTGCCTCGCTTCCTCTATGTCCTGGAAAACACCCCAGCGATGGTCCCCGTATCCTTTTTCCACCACGTGGCGGCACAGCTGTCCGGCCTTCTGTGGGGTGACAAACCGGCTAGGGTGGCGCGACTGAAGCTGACCAGGGACTGGTACAGTGGAGGGATAGCCCTCCCCGACCTCGAACTGTATTACTGGGCCGCTCACCTCAAGGTGATCAACCAATGGGTTCACGCGGCGCAAGACGACCCGGCATACGAGGCTGACAGGAGCCAGCTGGGCACGTCCACCCTTCTGGCCCCACTCTACAACAAAGGACTAGTGCGGAAGCTTGAGGGACCTACCAAACACACAGTGACCATCTGGCACAAAGCGCAACGGCGACTGGCGTGGGAGGGAGTAATCACGGGCCTCACGCCACTGTGGGACACGAAAGCACTCGGCAGCCTGCGCAGTTCAAAAGGGTTTGAGCAGTGGGACACTATTGGGATCTCCGTGGTGGGCGACCTCTGGACGAGGGAGGGCGTGCTCTCCTTTGCGACACTGAGGGAGCAATATAACCTGGAGGTAACAGAAACATACAGGTACATACAAATTAGGCACGCACTCTTGTCGGTTTTGGAACCGGGGGTTACGCTGCCGGAATCGGCTCCGTTAGAGGACCGATTGCTTACGGACTACATGGAGTCCAGTGCGACCTCACTCACTTACCGCAAATTGATGAACAACTTGCCGGATCCCCTTGGGAAGTTGAAGGAGTACTGGGAGGATGAGGTGGGAGACCTAGATGAGGCGGAATGGAACGCAGCCCTGGTATCACCCAGGGAGGCGGGTATTTCCACCCGATTCAGGCTGGTCCAGCTCAAGATACTGCATAGGGTCTACTACACCCGCACCACACTACATAAAATGCACAGGGCAGAACACCCGTTTTGCCTAAGACAATGTGGGGGGGAAGGTACACTATTCCACACTATATGGACCTGCCCAAGCATACAGGCCTACTGGAGGCGGGTCGCACGCACAATCAGTCAGGCCCTCCAGAGCCCGTTCACGCCTGACCCCAGAATCTGTCTCTTGAACGTGTGGGGCCCAACAGATTTGTCGTTGTATGCCAAGGGCTGGGTGGTCATTGGAGTTATGATGGCTAAGCGGGATATAGCGAAGAATTGGGGGGCACTAGAGACACCGACACTGGCGCAATGGTGCAGGAATATGGATGTGCTCATGGTGACGGAGAGGGCAGTATATCAACAGCGACGTAATCCACGTAAATGGAACAGGATTTGGTCACAGTGGAACTCATACAGGGGGGACATTTGTGAGCCCTTGCCCGAAGGGGAGGATGGCGACAGCTCAGGGGACGATGAAGACTTGGATTGATGCGAGGGGGGAAGCGGGTGGCCCAGGGTCACTGCAGGAGTCCGGGATCAGGGGATTTGAGAGTCAAGAGACTACTATCGCTAGAGACTATGTATAGTATTGCTGAATACCTGCATGCAGATACTGGTTACAATGGCCTACAGTTCATGTTTGTACAATGCACCCCTGAAGTAGCAAGTTTTATGTTGGGGGGGGGGGGGAAATTTAAAAGTTGCTCTATTGATCGTAGGCGGCTGAATGTTGAAGCTGATCTACAGTACGTTTAAATTGTGAATATACACCATGAGAATGCAACACCAAAAATAAAAAAAAATTAAAAAATAAATAAAAAAAAAAAAAAAATGACAACAAAATAAAATGCCCTAAAAATAGCTATTTAGAAACCTAAATGGCAGACGTAGAATCTTAACTCCCATGCCAAGTACGTACAATGCAACATTATTCTGGCCAACAGCACTACTTCTCAACTCACATGAGTCACTCTGATGATGCACGGATTCAAGGACCTGACCTGCATTGGTGGAGTGGAGTGACTTAGGCAAGTTCTGGAGCACCTGGGGAGAGAAGCTGCGCCCAGAAACAGAAGCGAAGCTGGAATCCTAACAAAGGTTAAAGTTTGACACTTAGATACACAAAACATACATCAAAAAATGATTTACACTATTCAAAGAAAGAGAATCATAAATATAAAGAAAGAGATTTTCAAATATAAAGTACCCCTGCATAAGAAAATATGATTTGTAGAAAATGTATTAATAGGGTTCCTCTAAATATAAGATATGCCCCCATGCTGAAAATTGAAGGAGGAAAGTACATGTTTACAGTCTGTTTAGAACGAATGACTTTGTGAAAGTGATTCCAGTAATCTGATGTGCATACCATTTCAAGATGGCCCCCACACAAAACGGCATTGTCACAGCTGGTTAACGTGAATTATGACACAAGTACTTTTTGGGACACTTTCCATGCAATACAGAAGCTGTGGACATACCGAACAACTTAAATAGGGTTCCTCTAAATATAAGATATGCCCCTATGCTGAAAATTGAAGGAGGAAAGTACATGTTTACAGTCTGTTTAGAACGAATGACTTTGTGAAAGTGTAGAGTTTCCAACCAGAACGAGGTGCTCCCGCTCCTCGAGAAACATCATAACTATTGATAATCACTGAGAACTGCTACAGGAACTCTTGAAATAAGGGTTGGTTATGGCATTTGGCCTGTTTAATCATGGCCGCCGTTGTCAGGTAACGATATGAACTAGCTAGGTGAGCTAGGAATTGACCAATGAGATAGAATGAAAATCGGCAGGTCAAGCAATGAGTGCGGAGACCATGTGATGAGCAGAGCCAATCAGGTAGGCCGATTTTTGGCCAATGAGAGAGCACGAAAATCGACACCTGGGGAAACAAATAGATCAGCTGTGCACTCGTTCGGCGTTCGAGTAATGAGAAGACGCCGAACGAGTATTCTCCACGGGTGAGATTAGAAGGTCTAGGAACCAAAGGGGGAAGCTTTGCTAACACGTGTAAGGTCGTGCTGTGAAGGGGGCTAATCCCTGATGTTCAATATTTTTATTGCAGTAACCACATTGAAGGGAGAAAGGACTTCGCTCACCATTGGGGGCATTTTCCTAGTGTTTTTCCTCTCGGCTGGTATGAGGGGTTAAACCACACAAAGAGTAATTATAATATCCTGTAATTGGGACAGCATGATTGTTAGACTGCATTAGTGTGAATCTCTACGCTCCAGTTAGGTGGCCAGGAAGGTAACCCCACATATTTTTGTCTGTTTTTATTACAGCGTTGGCAGCACAGTGCCTTTAGCAGTGGCATTCAAATTGAGTGGCCCTGAGGAAATTGCCTGATTTAAACCACGGCAATGAAACATGTCGGCCCACTGCATCACGCACTGTTACTTTGGGTTTGAGACACGTTTCTGTTAAAGCTTGATGGCACCAATGATGATAACAGGGCCATCCTGGTGAGTACCAGCCAGGGGTCCCATTGGTGGTGCGCCCGTGAGGTGCCATTTTGCTCTTCACACATTTTTTTGTCCGTTCAAAGTGTCTGTGAGTCCTGTGTTGTCTCGTATTGTTGAGATCAGAGCGAGGCTGCTTTTTATTTAAGCAATAGATTGAGATGTCGTGAGTATCCCTAGATTAAGGAACTCCCTGGTCTGATTTATGAGCAACCATTGATGTCTATATATCACTATGAAGTATTGCAGTGAGAACTAGGACTTGTTTTGTTTGATGATACTTCTAGAGAGAACCAGGAGTTGGTAGACTCAATGTTCATCTTTGGGGAATCATCACTGTATGTGGTGGTGTCTGCATCTGAGTCTTGTGCCATTTGGAGGTTGCTGATGTGGGTGATGCTGTCACATTGCTGGGGCAGGGTGACCACTTGGTGTTAAACAGTAATTCACTTCTTCCTCATCTCCCATCACTCTGATTGGAGCTAATTCCCCTCTCTCATCACCACAAGCAGTTTTTAAGGTGATCCTTATACTGGATTGCATGATGTTTTTTCATATGGGCCGTTTAGCCTACAGTACCACAGTTGAACCAGGCTTACCTCGATGACCACTAGTGTGGCAAATGGAGCATATTGCAATGTTATCCTCCTGCTTTCTGATCGTAAAGAAGTCCGAAACTTGGGAGGAAAACTTTTTAGTGTGCCTCTCAATGGCTAAAGAACATCTGGAGGTAGGGGAGTGTGTTGATTACCTCTCTGCATTGCGTAATTGGACTCAGGCAGTGGTGGATACAGGTCTCAGCGGGGGCATTACAAGTTTAAAAGCTGGTGGTAGTGGAACGAGTGCCACATCCTTCTGATCAGGTTGAAATGAGGCTGTAATATTGGGGTCCTCTGAGCTGGCTTCCATATTGACAATCACTGGCTCTTCCTCATTAGTGTCCTTTTCCATAATTGTAAGGCTTTGAGGAACTGTCTTTTTCCCTTTTCTCTCATGGCAGATGTCGGACTCGGCCAGGGTCCAATCTATGCCCAGACCATCTGAAGGAGGGCTTGGGAAAGATGGTGGTGTATTCTTCCTCTTTCTTGCTGGACATCAGGGAGCCAATGGTTAAAGAGCTACATCTTGCTCAGCAGGAAGCTCATCCTCCTGTTTTGCTCCGACTTCAGAAAGAACTGTTGCTGGCTGTAACTCTTTTTGTCCACTTTACTCGGTTTCATGTGATGATTCCGTACTTTCAGGCTGAGACAAATACAATTCAGACTCTCTGCTCATCCACATGATTGTAGTGGCTGCCTCTGTAAGAGACAGTGCCTGGGGATTCGTTGGCGTGATGCCGTTGATTTTGGGAGTGTGGCTCCCAGCTTGCTGCCCACAGAATGGTGCAGTAGGCACACCATGTTTCCGGAAAACGGTGGAGGGTTGCACGCTAGTGGTAACAACCTGCTTATTCTTCTTTTCCTCATTTGACACCTTCCTGGCAGGAACAACTTATTTGGGGCCATTTTCAGACTTTGTCCGTTAGCTGTTAAGCAGAAGCAGTCAGAGGAGGACTCAGGTGATGTGGTATTGTGCCACTCTCTTCCTGCCTTCTGTATGGCTGTACTGTAGCTGTCTCTTATGCACTTAAAAGCAAACAAAAAAGAAAAAAATTGGCATTTTTGTGATTTGAATTATTCATAAAAACAAACAATATAATTCAGTGAGGCTATCCCAAATAATTATTCATTAACAACAGTAGTGCATCCATTGACCATTCCAATGCAAACCATAAAATAATATTTCAATCAGAATAGCAGCAACATACAGATTTAAAAATTAGCTTTATATGCCTCTAAAGTGAGGCACATGTGGTGGACAAGGGATTACAGGGATACTTTCCCTAGAAAATGGCTGCTAGACCAGTCATCATTAGGGTGGTATTCCCTCAAACGTATTGCTTTTTGCATCCATGTTTTCCTGAATCATTTTGTTGGCCTTCGGACTCTAAGCACTTTACCATTGTTGACCAGTCCTAAAGTGCATGTGCCTCTTCCCTAACCATATGTGCAATTGGTGTATACATGATTGGCATATAATATTTAATTAATATGTAAGTCCCTTGTAAAGTGATAAACCATATAACCTGGTTCTGTAAGTTAAATGCTGCTAGTAGGCTTGCAGCACTGATTGTGCCACCCACAGAAGGTGCCTTTCAAACGTTTATCAGGCCTCCCACTGCAGTGCTTGTGTGTGCAGTTGACTGCCACTTTGACTTGGCATTTAAAACTACTTGCAAAGCCTTAAACCCCCTTTTCCTACATATACGCCACCCCTAACGTAGGCCCTAGGTTGCCCCAAGGGCAGGGTACTATCTTAATAAAAGGTAGGACATGTATATTTATGTTTTGCATGTCTTAGTAATGACGAAAAGCTACATTTGGTTTTTCACCACTATGAAGCCTATCCTCTGATAGGTTAACATTAGGAATTCTTGAATACACTTTTAAGCTATAATTCCTGATCAGAGAGGAGTAGCCAGTTGATGTTTCATTTCTTTGAAATGGTAATGATAAATCCTCCTTACTGTTGGAGTTGCATTTTATGCTACTGGTTTTGAAATGCCAGGTTTACAAAGTGGTACAAAAGGGGGTGGTGATGGACGGAGCATCTGAACCAATCAAACACTCACACCCAGTCAACAGATATGGGTTTAATCCATCTCCGTTCTTTAGCCCACTCTGCCACCCCAGTTCAGACATGGCCATATGCTAATCAGTCTGACCCTGTGACTCATGGGAACAGTCCAGCCCGAACTGCCAAGCCATGCCTTCCTTGGACCGGATTCAAGCTTCCTAGCACTTGTTTCTGGCTTGCTTGAATCCAGTGGCAAAGTGAGCAAGGGACTCACGTCTGAGCATACCCTGCCAACTTATGGCGAACAATGCGGTACAAAAGGGGGTGGTGATGGAGTCCCTTGCTCACTTTGCCACTGCATTCAAGCAAGCCTGGCTGAAGACGGCTGAAATGCCAGAAACCGGTCCTAGGAAGCTTGAATCCGGTCCAGGGAAGGCATGGCTTGGCAGTTCGGGCTGGACTGTTCCCATGAGGCACAGGGTCAGACTGATTTGCATATGGCCATGTCTGAACTGGTGTGACAGAGTGGGCTAAACAACGGTGATGGATTAAACTCAGATCTGTTGACTAGGTGTGATTTTTTGATTGGTTCAGGTGCTCCGTCCATCGCCACCCCCTTTTGTACAGGTTTACAAAGTGGACATTTCTCTGCACTTACTGCTATGTGTGCATTGCAGCTGTCTCCAATACACATCTGGGGTGTTTGGCAGCTACATTTTGTGCAATCTATCTAAACAGCAACTAACACAGGACGACTAGGTGTGTCTAAGTGCTTATTTACATACATTGGCATTCTGATGCACCCTGCCTGGGCAGGAACGAAGGGAGGGGCTAACACTTCACTGAAAAGTTAGAGTCCTGATCCCAAACAAACCACCCAATAGAAATCCTGGCAGACAGGGATGGATTGAAAGGATGCTTTTGAACTTCAATGAGCACTCTTTGAATTCACCTTCACTTCAAAGGCACTTTTGGGTCAGAGACCCCTTAAATAGTCACTAGTGGACTTGTAAATTAAGCATTGTCAGAAGAAAGTGATGCTTAAAGGACACAACAGGACTGCTGATCTGGAAAGCCTTTTTTCTGTTTGTTGTTCTGCTATCTGCTTCTCTCTGACTTTTCTGGAGGAGAGCTGTAATCTGCCTTCACTGCAAGTGTGCTCCAATGGCTTGTTGGTTGAGACTTAGGGATATCCAAGTGTCTACTCCTGCTCTTGTGCCTGGTTAACTGAACATGCACCCATATATTTGAAATACGGACATCAACTCATTTCCTGCCTGCATGTAGCAGAATCGGTGCATCGAGTAAAATCGACGCTTCTTTCTCTGAACCAATGCAGCGCTTGGAGGACCCAATGCATCAGAACCATGCATTGCCGTCGCAGCAGCTAGTAGATATCGACACATCCCTCAACTGCATTGCGAAACCAAGCGTATCACTCTATGGAACCAATGCATTTCAGCCTGGTTTCTCACCTTCGGAACCTACACATCATTATCACTGCTTAGTGGCGAATCGATGCATCCTTGACCTGCAGGATCAACATAAATGCATCTCGCAGTTGCTCACCGGGACCTGTGTGGGTCCTGTAGCTGGTGCTCCATCATAGTTGGCCCAATCTTTACATTTTCTCTGGTCCCGCATGACCTCTAGTATCCCCTGAAGTTCTATTTGGATCTCAGTGCTACTTTTTACTTATTCTTATAAAATTCATATCTCAACTTCTATACATTAGATTTTTGTTCTTTTGGTCTTGTTTTGTTCAGAATATCATAATCAATATTTTAAAACGTGTGTAGAGTCTTTTTGTGGTGTATTCTTTGTCCTAGTGGGTGTGTTGCACAAACACTTTACACATTGCGTCGTTAGATGAGCCTGATTGCTCTGTGCCGAGCTACCAGAGGGTGAGCAAAGGCTACCTTTTAGTGTTCACTTAGCTGACCCTGATTAGAGCGGTTGATCCTGCCTGGCCTGGGTGCATATTGCGTAACTCTGCCAACCAGGAAGCCAAGTTCTAAAAATGGCTATGAGAGCTGGAAAAAAGGATTTAACACACTGGTCACATGTTCAAAGATCAAACACCAACAAGCAAGGAGGCATGGACAACAAAGAACACATTCAGGTTTAGGGACACTGACTACACAATATAGCAGCTGGTCACATGGCATGGGGAACACAGACAAAACGGTGGCCTATGGCTAATACACACACACTAGCCAGACAAATAAGGCATGGAAAACAATGAAGAACACACTACCAATAATCCAGAAAAGCCAAAAACAAACATTAAGTGAGCTATAATTATAAAATAGCAACACACATCCTCCCAAGGCATTAACCATTACCTCCAAAAGACACTTTTTGCAGAAACAAAATGGGAAACACCAGCAAAACACATTTTTTATTTAATCCAGTGCCATTCTTAGCCTTAATTATAGATGTATTAAAGCAAAATAACACAAAAACATGTACCCTGTGACTAATACTGACTAGATGGTCGATGGACAGACCACGCCACGTGGTAAAATAAATCAATAGTACAAATTTATAAAACATGGGGAAAATGTACCTAACTGTGCAACCTTTTTCCCTTCAAATGTTACAGAATTAAATGCAAGAAGAAATACAAGACCCCTACGGCACCTCCAGGCCACCCACCACAACCAAATTTAAAAATTGAATACAAGTAAAAAGAATTACTGGTGTATGCTTTATAACAAACAACACCCTCATACAAGTTTTCAAACTTACTTGTGATGTCACAAAAACAAAGACTTTTAATTCCAATAGTACTTGCATGCAGCAGGAATTGCTGACACAACAGTGATCCTTTCACCTTGAGATCCAAATGAAAAGTGATCTGGAGATGGGAGGAGCCTTTTGGACAGGAAGGGGAAGTTGGAGTCTCCGGGGCACTTCATAACTGTTGGGAAAAAAATGTAATTAAGAAAATGCTTTTTGCTCTAAAAAACATCCTGAAATGTCTATTCAAGTAGAATATTCACTCAAAAAGTAATTTCACATTGATTTAGCTGCTTCTTGAGTTGAACATCTACTCATCAAGCAGAGACTCCACTGCGTGTGATTGCTGGCATCACAAAATGATGTTGGAAGCCTCTGTGGTGACCTAAAGTCACCCTAATGGTTTGCAAATCTCGCCCATACTCGCTTTCAGGCGGGAAATCTCATGAGTACGCATTTATGGAGCCTTGCGCGAGCCAATGAGATTATAATTTCACAACTTTAAGCGTAATTTAGCAGAAACGTTGCATTACATAAATAACAGAGTTACCCGAATTCCACAAACTCTGTGAGTGGAGTTATAATTCCACCCAGGCCTACTGTTCATGAGAATTAAGATCAGGATGAAGAATGAGTAATTTGCAGGTGGTGAGATGGGGAATGGCAACGTTTATCACTCTGAAGTGTTGGTCTTTTGCAGAGTGAGGGGTGTTGTGTTTTTGTGGACCACTGCAAGGGATCCACCCATTTTCCCATTTGGTCTATATCTGAAAAGCATTTGTTATCCACTGAGTATTGCTTTGAGTAAATTGAACAAGCAGAAAGCAATTCTGGTATTTTACTAACCTCTACTGGTCGTTTTCAATCAAGAAAGTTAAATAGAGGCAGATGAACAGAAAAAAAGTTCCTTAGCAAAGGAGGAAGCAGACAAGTCCTAGGGCTGATCTTCAGATCCCACAAGGTACACACAACAGATCTTCCAGACAGCGGAAGCACTGTCTAGGCTTGACCTAAAAATGACAGTTCCATGTTTCAAGAAATCCATAGGGGCCTGGAACACCTAAAAATAATAATAACCACCAGGAAGATCCATGTGAACATTCATGTTGTAAGAGAAAAAACATTAACTGTCATAAACATAACATAGCTCAACTTGAAAGCATGAAAAATTCATTAAGGACTTGCCATAAGGACTAATTTAAAAAAATAGAATAGTATGGCTAGTGAGAGTGTAAATGCTTTAAATAAAGGCAGCTAGGCTAAATAACTCACTGCACCACCCACGCTGCCGTTGCCAACCTCAAATAACCAGGTGCCACATGGCGACAAATCAAATACAAATAATCCAAAAGGATGAGTGGCAGCACACTTCCAAATCAAATGTGTTTCATATCAGTCCAACTTCCATGCAATGTAGAAGTTAGTCCATGATTCCCATTTTTGTTAGACAAGTTATAATTTATTGTTCTTTTTTCTTCTTTTCACACTTGAGTATCCAATAGCAAAATGACACAGCCAATGCATTTCGCCCCAACACTAGGGCTTATTCAGGGCACCGCAACTCTTGAATTAGAATGAAATACTATGTACAGAGTAATTAGGAAACCATTTGTGTTCTAGGCATTTTGTTGCATGCTTCCATGTGAGGTGTCCTGGGTTCGAATCCCAAACTGACATGATTGCGCGCAACAACAAAATAGTATACAAATTAAAAAAAAGTCATATTACCTCAGCACAAAACAACCAAAATATGTAATGAGATATAAAATCACCCCTCCATGAGCAACATCAAAGCGTATGCACATCTCATCAAAAAGCAAAAAGAATGACTGTTTCACATGTAAAAGATGTGTATACAAATATTTGTGCACCGCCAGAATGTAGTACAATTGCCGCCTCATACAAGAAAGAAGTGATCGCCAATGTTCGTAAGCATACAGTTCTGAGGCCTAGTGCAAAAGGCCACGCACATGTGCCCTCGAAAAGAGATACCATGTGTGACCAATATAAACAACACTCTTAAAGGCTAGTCCCAGAAGTAGGAAGGACAGAGGCTACCATAAACCAATCTCAAGGCTGCTTTAGGCAGCATTCAGATTGATCTGAACACCGTGGTTCAGCGCTCGGATGGGGACTGGGAGCCTGTGCATGTTGCCCACCCAGGCTGTGTATTACAGCTCGTGGAGAACTTGTTAGGTGACTATTTGGCAGTCCCAAGACGGCCGGCCAAATCTCCATGCAGAAACCACTCCTCCTCCCAGGCTATGACACCAGCCATGCCCTAACCCAGCCCCATAGTGACGAATAATAAAATGATAATAACTATGGGGCATATTATCAAGGGGGTTTATCTCAGCTTTTTTGGCTTTAAAAGCCAAGAAAGCGGAGATAAAATTTTCTCCCTATTACCTAAATGTCGCTAACACCAGTCAGCGACAGCTAGTAGGAGATAGCGACCATCTTGGGCCCCACTTTGCATGTAAGTGATATTTTTCACTAATGACATGCAAAGTGGGCGTGCCAAGATGTTAGCGACTGAAAACAGTCGCTAACATCTCTATCTCCTATTACCAACTTTTAGAGATATTCGCGCTAAACGCGAATATCTCCAAAAGCTAACACCTGCCCTGAGCAGTTCTTAGCCATGTTATCCAATGGGAGGTGGATAACATGGCTAAGAGCATTAGCTCGGTAATGCATGAACATCGCTGACTTTTCAGCGATATTCATGCATTGCGGCGATTTTTATCGCATTTGCGATAAACCTTGGTAATACCAAGGTTTATTTGCGCCCCACAGTTATTATCATGTTATTTTTCCTTTTTCCACTGCTCTGAGAGCAGTGGGGCGACGCTCCTCCACCTTAGTGGAGGAGCCGCCCCTGATTTGCTGACAGGGTTAAATCCTTTAGAAAAACTGAGACCCACCCCCTCATCTTCATTTTTAATCCCCCCCTGCACAGTATGAACAACTGACATATAGGTTAGTTGAGAGCGTCATTACTGGCAGGAGGTGTGGTGGGGAGAGGGAGGTTTTATATAAGAGGATGGTGTGTGATTGGGTCTGGGGAGGCAGGGAGGCCTCACACATATGGAATGAAAGGAGAGAGTAGGACCCAAAGTACTGCCACTACGGGTAAGCAAATTAAACATTATTCCCTAGGTCCCGCACATTTTTCAGAGCCGCACACTTGTTCTGCAACATTTATTTTGAAGCATGCCTATCCTATTTATTAATTACAAGATATGTAACGCCGCTGTTAATAGATGGGGCCAGATGATAGTTCGGCCATGTGTTCTCTTTAACTGCACAACATTTTAAAATAGTTTGTCCTACTTTTGCGGTCCAGATTGAGTTTATTGATCAGGGTCCTAATAAAGTTCTGGCATGGTTGAAACAGAAGCAAATGACTGTGCTTCCCTCAGACACTGGGCATATACGTACATAATTAACATAATCTTTATTTTGAAATGATCTGCTATTTCTTTGTTAGTACTGTAATGCCTTGTATAATTCTGATAATATATCCATGGACAAACACTATCACGGGCAGGATATTTGAGTATGTTCCTCGATGGTAGCTGGGCGGGGGCGCAGCTCTCCCCAGACCAGTTGCTAGAAAAGCTCTGGGCAAGTGACCTTCACATGCATGCATAGCCAATAATCTGGCTGACGTCATAGGTCATGCACGGCACAGCTGATCCGTGAACTATCTATCTAGGAGAGAGCGAATCTTCACTGCACAGATGTTGCCACTCGTGCGGATTCCGCCCTTCAGTGTCAAGGTACCAACCCATCCTTGAAACCGGCAGCCGACAGTGCAGAACTTATATCCAGATAAACTTGCACTCACCGCCCCAAGAAAGAATATTTTAATTGTATTTGGATTTTTGAGGTTGCCGCTTTGGATATGTAGCTTCAAGAAAACAGTTTAAAACTGTGTAATCCAGGAAAGTCTGCAATTATATCAATATAGCTGAATATTGATCTTAATTCTACTACACATTGATGGCAGTGTAGATGTCCATTCATTCAGCAGATTCCTTATTAGTACTTATGTATTACGTGAAATTCAAAGTTTTCTGTCCCTTTAAGAAAACGAATGGTTTTTCACACAAAAAAAAGAAAAAAAATCAATGACTATTCAATATTTATTGTTTAGGTGACCCGCAAATAGCCCCGTGATGGATTAACATCTAAGATCTTCTGTGAGTCTTGAAAGCCACTTCAGATGAAAAACATTTCCCAGTGCAAGAGAAACGGGCACGATGCCTGAAATACTCGATAAACCTGAGTGGGTACATTCGAGCAAATGGCATTCCTGTGTAATGGCGCCGGTGGGAATACGCTCGTGCTGCGTCTCTCCTTTGGCAGCTTGGATGCTTCCTGCCTGTTGTGTGTTTGGAGCACCACTTTGTTTATGCTGCACTCTCATCTCCCTTATCCTTGTGTATCGGGAAATATTTTCAGTTTTTACAACCAGGCTTTTTAGGAGGGATTTGGAGCAATCTCGCTCTCTGTTGACTTTTTTGACCAATGTTCGACTCGACTGATTTAAAAAGGGCACAGGTAAGGGAAATAAGGCTACGGGTTCTAACATTGTGTTATGCATTGTGCACATTTAGAGCATCCCGGCACTGGGGTTCCTTTCTCTCTTCTCACCATTGAATCCACAATATTTTGGAATGTCATAATTCACTTATCGATTAAAAATTCAATTAAGTGCAAGAAAGGAAAATAACTGTAGTCAAAAAAACGTTAGACTAATAAATGATACACAGTGACACCGCGCAAAGCACACCTCATTTGTGGCAGGTCCCTTTATCAGAGCGCCAGTGCTCGGTGTGCCCACAACGACGTCCCAGTGCTTACCACCTTCCTGGAGACCGTCATTCACTTTAATCTTTCACTACCCTGTGCACTATGTGCTCGCATTTTTCAAATGAGTTGGTTTGTGTAAGATGAGTACCCCAAACAATACACCTTATCTCGCATCAGCGGTTTACCTCCATTTGCCAGGTCCCTCTCTCCGGCTATTGTGCGCTGGACTCAGGGCCTGACGATGGAGGGAGAGTTGTATCCCAGTTATGGGTAGCACACCAAATTTATACATTTGGACAATACGTACTTTTTTGTAGACAAGGCAGACATCCCAGGATCCATCTGTGATAAGTCCCATGCCCTGAGACAGCGTGATACAAGTTAGAAGATGAATAAATGATAGAAGGTGTAAGAGGGAGTGGAATGATGAATAAGATGCATTTATAAAGTACAACAAATACCCTAAGGTGTCTAGGCGCTGCCCTCAAAGCTTATGGACCTGAATGGAGTGGGATAAAATGTATGACTTGAAGATCCATGGGGCATATAGTAGCAAGAACCTCTTTCAAATTATAGCCTTTTTAGGGGCAGGAAACTGCAGCTAAAACGGCGATAATGGGCTTCCTAATATGCGTTATAGAATTCCAATAGAAGCCCAGGTTAGATGTCCTGCACATCTAACCTGGGCTTCTATTGGAATTCTATAACGCATATTAGCAAGCCCATTATCGCTGTTTTAGCGGCAGTTTCCTGCCGCTAAAACAGCAATAATTTTAACGAGGTTCTTGCTAATATGCCCCCATGTTTTTAAGCCCTTTCTAAATTTTAGCAGGGCAGTCTCTTGTTTAAGCCAGGTTGGCAGAATTCCAGAGTTTGGCTGTTGTTGTAGCGAAACTCCTGCCACCCCACCCTGGCCCTTCTTACTCTAGGGAAAACAGGATTTCCAAGCTCAGCTGACCTAAGAGACCTTGCTGGGATATATGGCTTGAGATAGTTTGCCAACTGCATTGACCCCAGATTATTCAAAGATTTAAAAGCAATGTTGAGCAATTTAAACTGGATCCATTTTGCTACCGGCAACCAGTGCAGATAGGATAGGGCTTTGGAAGCAGAATCGAATTTAGAGATTCCTAGGAGGGTATAAAGCATGAATATCGACGGGAAAATATCGACTAGCATTAATATCGAGGTAAGATTATCGACTAGTAAAAATATCGTAGTAGTAAATATCGTTGTATAAATATCGTTTTTTAAGAATGACAAAAATATCGTCAAAATAAAATATCGATGAACAGAATATCGTTTAGTAAAATATCGTTGTATATAATATCGACCAAAAAATAGAATGTGTTATATAATTTTTTTAAAGTATGTATTATGTTTAAAAAAATATTACAAAATCTCTACTAGTAAAAATATGTGTGTAAAATTATGGTATTATAGGGGATAAGGGTGGGTAGTATTTTAAAAATGTAGTGTTAAAAAATTGTATAGAATATTAACAATTTAGAATAATATTAAAAAATCGAAATTGAAATTCGAAATATCAATTTTTTTACGAAATTAAATTTTTTATTATAATAAAATTAATAAAAGTATCCAAATAAATATTTTAGGAGCGGGTTATTGGTATTATAGGGGATAAGGGTGGGTAGTAAATTAAAAATGTAGTATTAAAAAATTGTCTAGAATATTACCAATTTAGAATAATATTAAAAAATCGAAATTGAAATTCGAAACTTAAAATTTCTTACGAAATTAAAATTGTAATTATAATAAAATTATCCAAAAAAATATTTTAGTGGGTTGTTGTTGCTACAGGGGATAAGGGTGTGTAGTATATTATAATAAGTGATAAGAATTGTAAATATAATTGTAATTGTAAATATTTTAGAACAATATTTATTTATTTTATTTGTTTTCAATTGTAGATAATATCTAATATTATTTAAATAAATAGTGTGAAAATTGAAATGTAATTTTGAAAAGTAAAGAAAAATTAAAATTTTGCGAAATTTGAAAATTGAAATTTTGGAATTAGTGAAAATAACTTATAAAGCGAAATATTTCAAATAATATTTTTTAAAAAAAGTATTATTATTATTATTAGATTTTTTTGGTATAATATATGCTAATAATGAAAAACAAGTATGAAAAAATAAGAATGAAAAATAAAATATTAAATTTACTGTAAAATAATATATTTATTGCAAGTGTTAAATATTATTATCACTAATATTATTTATTGTTAGTATACAATTATAATTTTGTACAGTTGGAGTACAATAGTAAATTCTTATGGTTTACTATCCACTAATTTCCCTGAGTTATGTTGGATTGGAGTAAGAATAGTAAATTAATATGGTTTAATATCCAGCATTTTCCCAGAGTTATGGTATGTTTGGAGTTAGAATAGTTAATTATTATGGTTTACTATCCAGCACTTTCCCGGACTTATGTTGGATTGGAGTTAGAATAGTAATTTATTATGCTTTACTATCCAGCACTTACCCTAATTTATGTTGGATTGGAGTTAGAATACTAATTTATTATGGTTTACTATCCAGCACTTTCCCTGAGTTATGTTATGTTTGGAGTTAGAATAGTAAATTATTATGGTTTACTATCCAGCACTTTCCCTGACTTGTGTTGGATTGGAGTTAGAATAGTAATTTATTATGGTTTACTATCCAGCACTTTCCCTGAGTTATGTTATGTTTGGAGTTAGAATAGTAAATTATTATGGTTTACTATCCAGCACTTTCCCTGACTTATGTTGGATTGGAGTTAGAATAGTAATTTATTATGGTTTACTATCCAGCACTTTCCCTGAGTTATGTTATATTTGGAGTTAGAATAGTGCATTATTATGGTTTACTATCCAGCACTTTCCCTGACTTATGTTGGATTGGAGTTAGAATAGTAATTTATTATGGTTTACTATCCAGCACTTTCCCTGAGTTATGTTATGCTTGGAGTTAGAATAGTAAATTATTATGGTTTACTATCCAGCACTTTCCCTGACTTATGTTGGATTGGAGTTAGAATAGTAATTTATTATGGTTTACTATCTAGCACTTTCCCTGAGTTATGTTATGTTTGGAGTTAGAATAGTAAATTATTATGGTTTACTATCTAGCACTTTCCCTGACTTATGTTGGATTGGAGATAGATTAATATTTTATTATGGTTTACTATCCAGCACTTTCCCTGAGTTATGTTATGTTTGGAGTTAGAATAGTAAATTATTATGGTTTACTATCCAGCACTTTCCCTGACTTATGTTGGATTGGAGTTAGAATAGTAATTTTTTATGCTTTACTATCCAGCACTTTCCCTGAGTTATGTTATGTTTGGAGTCAGAATAGTAAATTATTATGGTTTACTATCCAGCACTTTCTCTGAGTTATGTTGTATTGGAGTTAGAATAGTAATTAATTATGCTATACTATCCAGCACTTTCCTTGAGTTATGTTATGTTTGGAGTTAGCATAGTAAATTATTATGGTTTACTATCCAGCACTTTCCCTGACTTATGTTGGATTGGAGTTAGAATAGTAATTAATTATGCTTTACTATCCAGCACTTTCCCTGAGTTATGTTATGTTTGGAGTTAGAATAGTAACTTATTATGGTTTATTATCCAGCACTTTCCCTGACTCAAGATCACAAATGTAGTCTTAGTCCACTTTTAATCCATAAGCACCAGTTCAGGATCAGGGTTTAATCCAAATTCCTATTAGAGCCAGTAATCCATATGATACAGTCCATATAACAAATGCTGATTTCTTCAACAGTCGATCTTGATACAGCCAACACGTGTTTCATCGTAAGGTAATTCATACATGGACTTCTTTAGGGCTGTAATTACGAATACACATGTCAACATGCCTCCCATACACTGCATGGGAATATAGGTAAGTCAACCCTACTGCACGACTTTAGCCCGAAGGCAGGGTGCACTATATCCCATGTCTGGGCATTTCAGCATGCACAGATGTGCCCCTACAATGTTCAGTCCAATATAGGATGTTGTAAGTGCATAGGTAAGCCATAAAGAGTACATGGGCTGGATACTTGTAAAAATGAGTATTCTAACTCCATGATGGCATACTTATTTCTGAGATGTTTGGTACCAAACATCTTGTCTTAATAAATCCTCACTGATGCCAGTGATGGATTTAATAATAAATTCACACAGGAGCCCCTTTTAGAGGGTCCCCTGAAAACCTACCAAGCTCCAGTGTGGTTCCTGACTTGTTTTTACCAGCCTGACGCTACCAGACATGTTTCTGATTTTATGGGGTGAGAGCTAGTTCTCTCCGACGGCAGAGACAAATCCTCCTCTGGGTGGAACTGCTTCACACCTCCTCCAGGACAGGGGGGCCTTCCTTGGTGGGAAGCTTCAAAGGCAATGCCGCCTTCGAAATCCAACCCAGGAACTCCAGATTGTGGGGGAGGCCAAGCCCCCTTTCAATGTTCTTTTTTGGCAGCAGGAAAGGCGGGAAAATTAGTTAGATGATGAGGATTGTCCTCACATAGCCTACCCAACCCCTGAGAGGGGAAGGCAATGTGAACCCCTATTCTGAAATTCTACCATCTTGGTATGGTGGAGAAACCTCCATTCAGGGTTACGGTAGTGCCTTTTCCTACAGGAAGGGGACAGTAGAAGGTGTAGACTCCCTAAAGTTAAGTAGCCCTTTGGGTACTACCTGTCTCCCCTTGTAACACCACTAAATTCAGTATTTAGGTGGCACACAAGACCCAAACATCAGATTCGATGGACAAGAGAAGAATAAGACAATGAAGACCCACTGCTCTAGACTATAGCCCTGCTGCTGAAGAAAAAATGTGCCAAGCCCTGCCTGCTGCTCCTAGAATTCAACAATCACTGCTGCAATGTCATCCTGAAACCTGAAAGGACTCCAAGGACTTCACAGCCCCTCCAGACTTAAAGAAATTGTTGTGAAGCTCCCTTGAAGTGAAGGTTTCACTTCCCTGCACAATGCAGGCACCGGTCCAGTGAAGTCTGGTTTGTCAATTTTTTTTCAATACATAGATATCAGACCACATAGGGTTTTTTTTTAAAAAAGACCAGATAGCTCACAAATACAGTCCCACATACCAAAATAATACAAAACTCTCATACCATCATATATACCAACATTGCATATACTTCATACCACAGCCAGGCAACAAATACGCAAGTACATAACAACCATGGGCTGATCTAATGGTTATAGATGGAAAACAGACATCGGGGAGATCTCTGGTTGCCCAAGTGTGTAAATTTGCAGTTTTCCCCAGTCATCTACAAACTTTTAAATATTAGATAACGTTTGTTCTTTAACCCCCGAATAGCTATGTTTCTTAATTAAACTGATCAGTTAGTATTGATTGTTTCTGAACTGTGTATTTTCTCTGCAGATAGTTATTCTCACTGTGAATTGTACATCTCCGCCCTGATGAAGGTGTAGCCGCGCCCGGGGCCCAACTCCAAAACGTGCGTCGGCGTCTTTTCATCTGGGGATAACCTTACTGATCTCTTTTCCATCTCCCCAATGTCTGTTTTCCATCTATAACCATTAGATCAGCCCATGGCTGTTATGTACTTGTGAATTTGTTGCCTGGTTGTGGTATGAAGTGTATGCAATGTTGGTATGTATGATGGTATGAGAGTTTTGTATGATTTTGGTATGTGGGACTGTATTTGTGAGCTATCTGGTCTTTTAAAAAAAGCCCTATGAGGTATTCATGTATTGAAAACAATGTGTGCTATGTAACAAAATTGTTTATATATTTGTTATCATGTTTTGATTTGAATATTTGAAGTTCGGGTGGTTCTAAGTTTATCAAATTACCTCTATGTGAGGCTTATAATTGAATCTGTTTGGCAGGTATTCTTTCTTTTTTGTATTGTGTATTTTCCCCTCCTACCTGCCTATAATTAACTGGGGGTCACCCTTCTAATTAGTATTTACAAGGACCTGAAGGCTCACGACCCCCAGCTGACCTGTTCACTCTGCACCCAGCCCCACAGGTTCCAGCACTGATCAACTAGCCATGCCCCCATGGTCCCCAGACCCTTGAGACCTCCTCCCTTTAAGGAGACCCACTGGACTTACCTGTAAGTCCCTACCTGCAGTGCTATTTCAAGTGGCCCAGTTTGTCTTTGCACACCAGCTTCCAAGATCTCAGCACCTCCGCTCCAGGTCGACCCAGGATGCTCCCGAACTTCTCTTGCTGAAACTTTCGACTTGATCCCGACATTGACCTAAACCTAGAAGGTGGATTTTGAGAACCAGTGCCTGAATATCTATGCATTTTTCTGAGTCTTGCCCCTATTGTTTCCTATGGTGCGTAATTAAGCATAGAAGTTATATATTTTCTGAACTTTGAAAAAACATGAACTTGATTAATTTTCATAATAGTACAGCAGGTGACTAAATGTAAAGTGACTAAAACCCCATACAAAAAACAAAGAAAACAAAAACCAAAGTTAGACTTTAGGTATAATTTGAGATTTAAAAGCAGCATTAAAAAACACAATAGATTTACAACTGGAGATCCAGTGTTCGATTCCGTTCCTTTTATCTTTTTAACTTACATCGTTTTATTTTTAAACTGCATCTGTTTAAATTAGTCTTAGTGCCTCTTACACTGACGGGGAAGCTTGGGATCTGATGAAAGGTGAGCAAGAGAGTTAAAACTCTTCATTACCTTCCCAAGTGTTCTTAAGTACATACGCTCTTAAATAGATAGACTTGTTCAATTAGCTGGATGACTTGTTGGCAGAGAAAGCTGTCAAACAGAATATTTTAAGGAGTTAACGGAAGGGGTCATGAGTCTGGCTGACACTCAGCACAGCCAGGGCAGCTTTCAATCAATGCTAGTCGTTGTGTCAAAACAAATATAGGAGAACAGAAAAAATGTTGAGAGTTTTTATAATGCAGTCTACTAAAGAGCCATAGTTCAAGGGGCAGGCAGATAGATGTCAGAGCAAGTTAGGGACTAGCCCCTCACACCTATGACCTGCATTTCTCTAGTTTGAAACCTGGTAAGACTAGCACAATCTTTCTTACTTCTGAAGTCAGTAAATAGAGTGCTCCAATGAAATCTGCCTCTGAGTCCTTGCAAGTGATGTAGGGCCATATGTATGAAACTTTGGTTTTGCAAATCTCAAATAGCGATATTTTTCAAATAGCTATTTGAGAATTGCAAAACGCTATGTATGTAGGATTTGCTAATAATTTTGCGAATCCTACATACTCCTTAATTGCGAATTGCAAATTGCCATTCACAATTAAGGAATACCTCCCCATTCATTCCTATGGGCATGGGATGACATTCTCAATTGGTGAGTCTCAATTAGAGAATTGCGAATTGAGAGTGCAATGTCAAGGGTGCCAGGGTGTCAAAAGGACATGTGGCACACATACGTGCCCTAAGGGCATGTATGGGTGCCACACGGCACTCTGAAAAATGCACAAAAAGCGCATTTTTTAAAAAATTCGCAAATTACCACCAACTTGAAGTTAGTGGTAATTTGCGATTCCTTATGGCCAAATTGCTCTTTTTCTGGACATCTTACATTGCATTTAAGGATTCACAATTTATGATTCCTTAAATTCAATCGCAAATAAGGGAATCGCAAATTTGCGATTCCTTATTTTCCGAGGCCTTTTTCCATTTATACATCCCATTTAGCTAAAGTGCGATCGCACTGCCGAAATTCGCGATCGCAATTTTGAATGATACATATGGCCCGTAGTCATTTCCCCCGATCAAATCTCCCAAACGTCCAAAGTCGCCACATCATCCTTAGATAAATCATGGGGGATTATTTACAAGCCCCTTGAGCCACTGGTGCATCACTATTAATATGGGAAAATATTAAATATAAATAAGCCCCCAAGTATCCCAGAATCTCTTACTTGGGGGAATTGCGGGGCATATTACCAAGCAATATCGATAATTATCGCTATTGCTTGGTTAGAGACAAAAATTTACCGCAGCGCTGCGGCGATTTTTACCGCAAATAAACCTTGGTATTACCAAGGTTTAACGCAAATGCGGTAAAAATCGCCGCAAAGCATGAATATCGCTGAAAAGTCAGCGATATTCATGCATTAGTGAGCTAATGCTCTTAGCCATGTTATCCACCTCCCATTGGATAACATGGCTAAGAACTGCTCAGGGCAGGTGTTAGCTTTTGGAGATATTCCCGCTTAGCGCAAATATCTCCAAAAGTTGGTAATAGGAGATAGCGATGTTAGCGACTGTTTTCAGTCGCTAACATCTTGGCACGCCCACTTTGCATCTCATTAGTAATAAATATCACTGACATGCAAAGTGGGGCCCAAGATGGTCGCTATCTCCTACTAGCTGTCACTAACTGGTGTTAGCGGCAGCTAGGTAATAGGGAGATAATTTTATCTCCGCTTTCTTGGCTTTTAAAGCCAAAAAAGCGGAGATAAACCCCCTTGATAATATGCCCCTGCATGTTTTTCTAAAGCACCCCCCTCCTCTCTGCGTTGAAGCTCTGACTTCCAGCACTTTGCGGAAATGCAATATTCGATATACAATCCTGCCTGTATAAAACAGACCGCCAAAGAAAACCATTTCCGCATATCCTAGTGTGTGGCGATCGAGAGTATAAACTGAAGGTTTCTGTTTCTGTGTACGTTTATGACTCCTTAAAACGTCTAGTCGCTGGCGCACAGTTTAATTGTGCCAGCATCTAAAAGTTTAAGTTTGTACTAGAGGAAAGGGGCAGACACGCAGTACAACAGACTCTAATCAAATGTAGTGATTTTCAATTCCTTTCTAGGAGGCAATAACTTTGGTATACATCGATCTCCTGTGTTACTTAATTTCATAGTGAGGACTGGAAACAACAAATGAGCATTCCCTACTCTTTTGGTATTTGAAATGGGAACTTGTGACATTCTATTCTGTGAGAATTTAACATATCCCTATAGTAGATAGGAGCCAAATAAATGTTTCAGATATAAATGTGTTTTCTGAACGAGTTTCGTGATCAACGCACTTGTGCATCGACAGAAGCGTCATGAAAAGATTTTAAATACCACCCATTCTAGTCTATGTAGGCAATGTAATGTTGCCAATATGTGTTTTATGCACTGAAGTATCTGTGTGGCGCCCGCAAGTATTTTAATAAAGAGCAGGGTATTTTAATTTCTGGTCAGTCTTACATTAAATCTCTCATAGAATGAGGGGCAGTATTCTCTTTTCTTTGAGATCAAAGGTCGAGTTACTGTCGTAAGATTAGAGTCGGAAATGATGTTGTGACTAAAACAGACCCAGAGAACAACCGTTTTATATTGAGGTTCAAGAGTGAGGGATAATAACTTATTGCAGTTGAGCTGGAGGTCACAATGTCTGCTGGCAGGGCCAGCAGCAGAGGGGAAAGGACTGGTCAGGGCACGGAACATACAGAGTTGCTTATAAAAGGTTATGGAACTCACTGGTGACTTGCAATATCCTTAAAACAATAGAGGAAGCTAACTATAATCCTTCTACGGTGACCGAGCAAGAGGACATGTTGCCAGGATTCTGTCATAAGAATGTTAAACTACAAAATGATATTCATCTAACCTCATAGATTGTTCATGTTCTTAATCAGCATTTTTCTTTTAGATGAGAGATCCAATAACATTTCTGTGTGGGTGTATGTGTGTGTGTGTGTATATACTCACAGAAAAAAACACAGGTTAATGTTATCACATATTTCTTGTACCGTATTTATGAAATGCTAATAAAAAATTATAACATAAAGTGGTCGTGCATACCATGTACAGTGTTTTTCCCATAGATGCCATTTCAGATGTTGCAGAGATGTTATCAATGATGTCATAGAAGATCAGCCATGATTAGATTAATATGTGAGGTAATTAGTCGTACAGGGTGAGGATGCAGGTTATTGTTATTAGGGCAAGAGCAACAGTTACTTGAGATAGGTACAACTGGTAAAAGATGGCGTGATTTAACTGGCATTTTCGCCTAACTATAATGTCACTTCAACGTACATTTCTTTCAGTGAATTTCTATGTTTTTATAATGTAACTTAAAATGTCCAATACCATGCATGGACACACCCAACACCTGGCACAGCACATTGAATTTAATAATATAAAGGGCTTTATTTTTAGTAAGGCAGACCTACTACTTTGTGAAAGTCATACCATCAAAATAAAAAAGGAGGCCTATTGGCATTATCAAGGGTCAGCACATCAACATATATAAGGCAGACCTATTGTCTTTGTTAAAAAGTCACTAATAATTATAATCAAACGCAGATTTTATAAACTCACACGTTTCAGTGTATATTAATAGTGTGTGTCACAAAATATTATCACTAAAACAACTAAAAAAACATTAACATTTCTTTGAGTCTTTTCAGGCCTGAAAATGCAGCCATTGAATCAACCACAATGGGACCTTGCACTCCACCTGAAAAACAAACAACTCCAGCTCGGAAATAATTATTCAGAAATAATGTTGAGCTCTCCTGGGGTCATTGATTCAATGATGCAGGAGATTTACAACACTTTAAAAAACATTGTTAAGGGGGCTGCTATGCTCCCTACAGTCCCCCAGAACATTAAAAAAAAGCTTGGAGGTGCTGCTGCCCCTTTTATGGGTGCTGCCAGCATCAAAAATATTTTTTTAAAGCCCTTGCAGGGCATTATGGTTGCTCCCCAGCTGTAGCATTGAAAGTAAAATGAGATGCTACTACACTCATTTCATGTTCACTGTTTTACTTTATTTAGGGAGGGGGCATGCAACTCCACTCCCTAAGACATTTTGTGGCCCCAGGGACCTCATACCATGGGGCAATAATTTTTTATGGGTGGAGGCGGCATGCGCCACCATTCCCTTAGACACAAAAGGGAACTGATCCCCCCATAACCAGGGCAGAAGGTTTTCGGGGGAGGGGAATGTGCAAAGGTATGGACCCTCCCTCCCTGAGATACAAATTGTCTTGTGAACCCCACCCCGGGTCAAAGTTTTTTTGTGGGGAGAATTGCTTTGAGCCCCCCTACCTGATCCATTCAGGGCCCAATGGCAGCAGTGTCCTGGCAACCCAATCCCTTCTGACACTGCTGTTCCTTGCCCGCAAGAGCATGAGCAGGGAGAACTTCAATTCCCTGCCCTTAATCTTGAGGGCAGGGAATTGAGGGCTGCAAATGCTTGGCAAGAGTATAGAAAAGCTGCTCCTACCAGGCAGCAGCAAAGAAAGCATCTGACTCCTGTCACACCTGCAAAGATAGGGGTGCTGACAGGGGCTACGGGGGGCCTGGGGCTCCCCATAAGCAAAAAATCAGGATCCAAGGGCACATTAGCACCCTAAGATCAGGGAAGTTAACAACTCGCTTGGTAAAGCACTTTCAGGAACAGGGGCATGGTCCAGTGGATTTAAAATGGACAATTCTTGAAAAAATGGACAAGTGATGTGCGGGAGCTGAAAAGGCACTATTTAGAAAGCAGGAATGCTGGATCTTTTCCAACGGCTGTGGAAAATAGCCACTGTATGCTCGTTATGGAGTACATCAGAAAAACATAGCACAATGATAGAAACATAGAACAGACGTGAACTTTGAAACACATGTTATTCCTCGCTTTAAGGCGTCCACAGTTGTGCTCCCAGATACTTCCTCACTATGAATTGATGGAAGGCGCTCACCTGGGGGCCCAAATGGTAAATATTACATACACCATCTGCAGGTGTAAGATTACAAATGTGGGGGGATTTTTAATCTTTTAGGGGTATGGTAAGTATTCATCTCACTTTCTGTTGTCTGTCTACTTCTTCACTACTTTTTAATACAGGTCCATGTACAATTACTAGTCCTCATGCCCTGATAAAATTGCAGTAAATTGTAGTGCGGCAATGAAATATGACGGTTGTTCAAATTAAAATGATTTAAACATTGGATTTGGTTTTAATCATGAATATGGGTATGGAATAAAGACATATTCTAGATGTACCATTTAACTCAGTTTTGATGTTTTTGAGATGAGACCATAGCCTTTTTTCCTTTATGAGGACCTAATAAAGCTAATAAAAGCTGATAGGTGTGTTTAAGTTTCCAAATTACAGAGGCATTCACGAGCAGCACTTTTTGATTCAATCTAGCTGTTGGTTCCTCCGGGTTACAGTGCCAATGATGAAAAAGTGAGCAGTTTGGTGCCTAACACCCAAGAACCTTATGGTGTGGAAAGAAAGGGGTGAAAGTCAGAGAAATTGCCCATCCTTGATAAGGGGGGTGTTCAGGATGCTTAGTTGTCCAATAAAATGGGAACCCCCTAACCAATTGAATCATAATCCATGGGAAATTGTAGGACAGACCTGAGTATCTATATCATGTATTGTTTTGTAATTCAAATACGTTCTTGAAATCAAGAGTATGGAGTTGGTGCAGAGTAATTTTTAATCCTTATCGTTGGGCAAAGTTCCAACACATGTGAACTGAAGTATGACATGAACAGCCAACTATATTTCGCCCCTTCCCGGCGTGAAGGCCTGGGGCTTTTTCAAGGTTGAAATTGATGTGTTTTATCTAGGAACCCGATCAATATTGTGACCTTATGCCCCTATACGGCTATAATCAATAAATATCCCTATAATGGCATAATAATCAGAGCCATATTTCTGTAACTCGCCTCTGCAGTCCATGACACAGCAGAAGCTACTTCCTTAGATTCCTAGAGAACACACCGAGTTCTTTCGACACACCAAACCCCCAGCAGCCTGGGAAAGCCCCGTTTGCTTTGTTTTGATTAGTAATAGAACTCCTGCGAGCGCTGTAAGAACGACCAGTTCTTAGTGACATCTTTATTAACGTCTTATGTCCAAAACTTACGTCAAACTCGGCACCTTTCAGGTATAAATATACCAACGTTGCCTTAAGCAAACACACGGTGGTGAATACTGGAGCAGAACAGCTGTCCCCTTGCAGAGAGCCCAGCAGATGCGAGAAGCCCACGGACGCTGCCCCTCCTCTTTGACGCTCTGAGAAAGACGCTGTCTTTTCTCCTGCAGAGAAAATCCAGCTCCGGCGTTTCCAGCCTACCCTTGCGGGTGACTGGGATATCGGGTCCTGAGAGGGAGATACCAGACCTCCTACATTCTATTCCAGAGGTACGGTGCTGACTAAACCCTTAGAGAGAATTCTTGAATCAAACTCTTGGCAAAACCAACTTAACTTAAACTGCTACTTACTTACTCCCTCTCACGTATTAGGCTTAGGTCAGGCACACCGGGGTAGGCGTAGTTAGAAGCACCAGTTGAGGTTGTTAGCCAATGGATATATGAATGTATATATTTTATTCATTTTAACTATCTTATGGCTAAGAAACCATATCAATGCTTTTACAGTATTATTTCGTAATACTCCTTTTACTGTACGCACTTTTCGTTATAACAAGTCTTGCAATTGTGGCAATTCATTTCTCTTGCATGAGAAGGAAGACTGCTCAATAAATAACATCTTTTATTGAAAACGCCTGTCTCTTTCTTCTCTGCACTCTGGTGAAACTAAGAACGCACGTCTGACTGAGTGAAATAGCTGTCTATTGTTTTCACACGACTCTAGAGATTGACTCTTATTCTGGGGAGCAAAGTTGTCATGTTTATGCGGTTGTCGGAAGCTGAATCCCTTCTTTTCTGAGCCAGCGAAGCTGATCACTTCCTATTCAGTCAAGAAAGTTTCCAGTGACCTCTGAGCTAGCTGGCGCAAACCTAAATCAAGTCTAACATAGTCAGTAGAGACCTAGAAGACCTCAGTCCTACGTCTACACTGCTGCTTATGTTATTCCAATGCGCAGGGCCTATAGGGAAAATAGGAACTACACTACATGGCGCCCAACGTTTGATAAGGCGATAAAACTAACGCAAGACGTTAGAGTAACTCAGTTGTGCTTTTTCACACAGACCCTTTCTCCCGTAAATACTCCAATAGACGTCTGGAGTGGGTGAAAGGTTAAAATCCGCCGGAACTTAGTAGGAAGAGATTCCTATGTAGAGTTTCTGGTTTAGTCAACGTTGAAGGATACAGTGTTCCAAAATATTGTGCACCTAATCTTTTGTTTCCTTGGAAACCTGTTCTGCAAACTTTCATTAAAACAATGTCAAATAATGGCGATAACAACGGAACGAATGAAGTCGCAGTAGATGCGAATCAACTGGGTTTCGATGTTACAGGGATTAATGAACCGGATGCAATCATCATCCCGGCGAACATAAGAAAAACTATAACTTTAAAACTTATAGATAACGGACTGACAGCACGAGGTGGTACAGTCATTTTCGTGATAGAGGCACACGAATATCGGCAGACAGAGGTATTTTATTCATTGATAAACTTTCCAGCGGTAAACACTACAACACACGAGTTCCACTATTACAAAATAGAGGAACCACCGGAAGAATACGCTCCTTTCGAGGAGATTGAAATCCCATTAAAATACCAAGAGCACCTGCTCTGGTTTAAAGGCGCCCTAAAACATAATGATCACATTACCAGGCTCGGTCCACTAGGTAGACCAGGAGCAACGTGGCCGGTTCTAGCCAGCTACACACCACATCTAGACATTGATAAAATGTCCAGAGAAGAACTTTTAGCACAGCTAAAATTATTAATTAAAATACACAGACAGTTAGTCCAATATGTGATGCGGACTGCAACAGTCCAAACAGCTGTTAATATTCCACAGCTAACCTGTCATCAGGGGAACACAAATAAAATCACACCACAGAACATACAATCATATCTTGGAAAAACACCCGCAAAACGGGAACAAATTCCATTCTGGCTAGCACAAAAAATAACTCAAATAGAGGCAGTATTCCCGAATACTACCCCTATTGAGAAACACAGAATTCTGACTATCTGCCTTCCAATGGGGATTGCACCACATGTGGAGGATTGTGACACTTTGGGCACAGTCTTTGCTTCCATTTACACAAAAACACATGGTGTTCCGTCCATGGCGGTAATATCAGATGTGCTAAAACAAATTCAGAATGAATACGGTCCAGAACCTGCTTTAACTCTTGGTATGAAATTACTGAAAGACTTCAAGCAGGTCTCGGCTATATTACTAGCCAACATAAAAGGAGAAGCAGCATCTGTGGCGATCCGCCAGAAATTGAAAGAAACAGATATAACAGAACAACCAATTGAACTTGCAGAATCATAGAAAAATGCTATGAAGAATTAGGTAAGGATAGTTTGGGTGGGAAACCAGTAAAACCCCAACTACTTGAAAATCCTGAAAAAATTATTTATTAAAAATAATCTAAACACTCCTAAAAGGAGTTGGGATGGAAATAAACAATCCACTCCCAAAGAAAAAGTTTTCCAGTCCAGAGGAAGGTCTCCTCGGCGGAGAGAAAAACTCTGAATCGAGAACACCAGTCTCCCCAGAGGGAGCACTCTGAGAAAAGATATAACCTTAGAAATAGGGATAACTTGAAAAAGCCTGATAGATATCAAAGCATTGATACACGTCCCTCTCGATCTTTTTCGCAGAAATCGGAAAGAAGAGGACGGTCAGAACCAAGGGAAGAGCACACCAAGTCCAAAGACAAGGAACCTGCTCAAAGTAAAAAATTACAATTTCCAAGAAAGAAGGTAGCCAGTATTAGAGTAATCGAACATGCAGAGAATACTGAGGACACAGCTGAAAAACGGAGAGTGGGCACAGACAATGCTAGACAGCGCAGCAGAAATCAGCATAGCTCACAAGATCCTGATGAGTCATCTGGAGACAGTGGACACGAATGAATACATTCAAGTAGAAACTGCAGATACCAGAGTTAGCGAACCTCATAAGATATACGAAATAACACTGCGTATAGAGGGAGATAAGACTAGGAAAATAAGGGGTCTATTTTGGGATAACCTCTCAAAAGGCTATGACATCCTATTAGCCGAGAAAGATTGGCCCCCAGAGTTTGTCAGGGAGTGCCCTCATGGCGAAGAAATTATTATGCCTGCCTTCTCAAACCATATTGCAATTCACACTAAATATATATATGCAAGAAAATGGGCAGTAGCTCAAGCACCTGCACTATATAAGAATCATGTAGGATGGGATGAGGACTCTCCTCACAAAATCCAGTTAAAATGTCAACCAACTGCACAAAGGCAGTACCCAATTAAGCAAGAAGCTAAAAAACAGGTCAGGTAAATTTTAGATCAACTTGAATACCAAGGGGTGATTGAAACATTCACCTCTCAAATTAACAATCCTTTGTTTCCTGTCTCCAAACCAGACGATTCGTATCGTCTAGTCTTGGATTACAGACACCTTAATTCATGTTGCAAAACATTTTTGGTACAAAATTCGCACAGTGCGGCACTAATGAATAACATAGTTCGCAAAAAATACAAAACAACATTAGACATCTCTAATGGATTCTTCTGTCAAAATATTGCACCAGAAAGCAGGTACTTGACCGCTTTCTCGATAACGGGGTCACAGAAAAATTTCTGTAGGCTCCCACAGGGATTCAAGAACAGCCCAGGACTATTCTCAGCCAGAGTAACAGAGTTACTACAAATGTATGATGATGAGGCATTATCTTATGTCGATGACATTTATCTCACAGACGACGACTTGGATACTCACTTGAAAAGAGTGAACACCATAATACTTGGGTTCGCAGCAGAGGGTTACAAATTCAACTTTAAAAAGTCACAAATTGCCCATCTAACAGTCTTATTTTTAGGATACGAATTATCAAGTGAAGGAAAATGCCTAGCAGACAACTTCTTAGAGAAGTGCGCTGTACTCCAAGCACCGAAAAAGCTGAAGAACTTACAATCGATTCTAGGCTTTCTGAATTTCGGAAGAACTTACATTCTAAACTATGCAGAGAGGATTAAACCTCTCTACGAATTAATAAAACCTGATTTTAAACTAATCAACTGGACTCAAAAACACACAGAAATTTTGAGATCACTGCAAACAGACATGTTAGCTAAAACAAAATTAGAAACACGTGACAATACACGTAACCTTGTAATCCGGGTCATCCCAGGAAGATGCGGATTCACGTACCTGACCTCTAATGAGGGAGAAACGGTACCAATAGCCTACAAATCACATTTGGTCACACAAACAGAAAAAACATTCAGTCTTACACAGAACACTGTAAAAGCAGTTCAGACTGCTGTAGCAAGAGAACGAGCCCTAGCCCAAGGCAAAAGAATAACTGTTTTTACAGCAGAATCAGCCTTCGAGGCGCTATTTAGCCCAGTAAATCTAAAAACAGTGGCACTAGATCCGAAATGGATACAGTGGGAAAATTCTCTTGCTGCAGAAGACGTGACATACTATTTTGTCCCGAACATGAAAAAACTGAATGATTTGAAATATGACAAAGAATATCCTCTGCCAATCGAAATTCTGCCTCTAGAACAGTACTCTTGTATAATCTATACAGACAGATTTGTACAGCATTACAATGTAGATGATAAATCCTACAATGCAGCCTGCGCGATTGTTAAAGGTTGCTGGCTCTGCGGTAAATTATGACCGAAAATAACAAAAACTGAATCACTGAGAAAATGTTCGGCTCAGCGAGCTGAAATCAGATCTTTAAAGATGGCTCTTGAAAATGACGAACGTGAATTCCTGACACTAATCGTGTGCGATTCGCATTTTTGCGTCAATTCTTACAATAATGATTTGCAGAACTGGGTTCAAAATGAATACAAAGATGACACAGGTGCCACAATCAAGCATAAAATGCTTTGGAAACAAGTAGTTCTTTTACAGAAAGAACTACAAAAGACTCACGTGATACACACTCTGAGTCATCAACGTGATGGCGTTCACGTTGCAGGGAATTCATTGGCTAATACAGTCACAACGGAAGCAACTAAACCGGCTTCCTTAGCCACAAAAAAGCGTTCAGAAAAATACATAGACGGGGAAACCATGCTGGCAGTAAAAACGTCTTCAAAAGGCAACTGTGCAGCACTACCTGTGAACTATCCACTCAATTATACATACGTAATTGATGCAAACTCCGTTCCTTTTGCTCGAATCCCTGGAGTGGGGGATAGGGTAATTCCAAACACGAACCGGAGAATCTTATTAATAGCAGACGCACACATGGGTGAAGGTCCAAGGCGCAAACAGATGAAGGAATCTCTGACAGAATTACAATCAGAATACTGGTGGCCGGGGATGAGCCTGCAACATTATAAATTTGCGAAGAGCTGTCCAGACTGCAACAGAGACCGCAGTAACGAGCCAACCGGAGTAATGCCATGGCCATTTCTGTAGGTAGCATAGGGCTGTCTACACATGAAATCCAGTGTCCTATTGATTTTTCTTTAAGACTAAACTCACTTAAAAATGTGGCCCCAGAGCTCGGCTGACGCCAGAACTGTTATAAAAGGTTTGCGAGTCTTTATCGGCACATACGCAATAGCCATGCTTCATTCTGACCAGGGTCCTGCTTTTAGCTCTCGAGCTCATAAGGAGGCCATGAACAGCATGGGCATTGGGTTGCGGTTCTCTTGTCCCTTCCATCCTGAGGGAAACGGGTTACTGGAATGAAAAAACCGAGACATAAAGCAATCTATAACGGCAAAGGTATTAGGTTCGGGTGATGGGTGGGTCCAGCATTTAACAAGTGTCCAACGTAGTCTTAACAACTTGCCAAGAAATTCTCTAAAAGGTTTCAGCCCGTACAAACTATTGTTCGGAACTAGAATGTATGTTTAGGAATTAGATAGTCATGCTTCAGTGGTAAAAGATAAGAGAAAAAGCTTTGACATCAAAGATTGTTTGGCTGTTTTACAGGACTTAAATGAAACAAGAAAAGCCCTGAGCAACATAAAGTTAAAGCAACAGCCAACAACCACTGAAGACACACCACCTGTCCCAGCAAGACCTGTCTGGATTCCAAAGATTGGGGATCTGGTCAGAGAGAAAATAGCGGTGAAGAAGGAATTTGGGCCGTCTTACAGAAAAGCAGTACCTGTCTTAGCAATCAACGGAACAAGATCAGTTGTACTACCGCCCCTTGCTGGTAAAAAGGAGAACCGATTTGTATCCATCGACCTGGTAAAACAACATTCATGTGGCCTATAATAAATAGTAGGCCCAGTGGACTCCCAAGAAGTAACAGAATACCCAAATGTGCTAGTATCCAAGAGGTTCAAACTGAAAGACTAATCACATTTGATAAACCTGCAGTGAATACAAAAGGACTATGCAGAAATTCTATGGAACTTGTGCCTCTTGAAACTCAAATTGAAACAGTTTGTCATGAAACACCAGTCTACAATGAGGTAGCATCAGAATGTGCTAATGAAAGGCAAATTGAGAAAACAATTCCAACAATTGACAGAACTGCATCTGGCTACTTCATCAATTTCGATAACTTTTCTGAAGATCAAAGCGACACTGAAGTGACGCCAGCAACAAAGACTTTTAAAGAAAAAGCAACAGAACTCTTTCATCAACTCAAAGAAACCTATCTTATTTCTCCATGGTTAGAATTTTGGATTGGGCTAGGTGTATTTTTCCTCCTGCTTTGGCTCATCATGGTACTTTGTTTGGGAAAATTCATTGAGGAAAAATACAGTACAATGGACACAGCAAGTCAGAACTTCAACTTAGTTCTGAAGCCTCACAAGTCATCTCACATCGAGAAAAGAGAACTATCATCAGTAAATGTCACAGCCATTCCAATACCCGGCGGGGTAGTTTGGGACAAAACAGATTACCAAATATATGGCCCGGTCGAACTCTTGAAATATCCTCATCAGTTTAAGGTTTCATTAAGTGACTTCGTAAAACCAAGTACATTCTCTGATGATTGGGACTTTGAAAGCATAAATAATATGATGTCGGATTTAGTTTTGTCAGCAAAATTTACAGAACATGATTATTTGCAAGGTTCATCGAATTATGAACACATGTACTGTTTTACTCATTATGCAGACCACTATTTGCATAAATCTGCTCAACCTAGAAATGTTTTTAAATATAACCAATGGGAACATTGTGCTACTCCACCTAAAAGCAGTTCATAAACATTCTATGGAAAATTCCAATACTTCTCAGAGTTTAACACAAGTGATGCAGAAACATTTTTTTATAAACTATTAGATAAAACAGGGACAAAAACCATGCGGACAAATACTAAATTGATATATTCAGAAGCATTTTATGAAAAAATATTTACATTTGGTTTTGATTTCTGGAAAAACAACATTGAAACAAAAACCATCTGGGGTACAAAAGATTGGCAGGTACAAGGCCTAGAAGCATTATTTCGAGCCTGCATGATCCCAGAACAAATAATTTTCTTGAATGACACAATTCAACAAATGACCTGTCTTGGCCTAGCCAAGATTAAAGACCTTAACAAACCGTCTATTCCAAAGCCAATACCTGATAATGCAACCTCAGATATCGAGGTAGAAGTATCCCAAGTTTTACATGAAAACAGAACACATCCTGATTGGAAAAAGTGGTTAATCTGGCCTACAGACACGAATAACTGTCAAGACAGATTCCTGAACAAAATACAGGGGTTAAAATGACCAGACCAGACCCTAGATACTCCCAGAGACAACATCCAGGGATAGTAACAACATACAGTGTAGGGAAACTATCCCTTGAATGGCTACAAACATCCACACTGGCACAAATTAAGCAACACTTATCTTTACTTAAAGATGGTGCTGACTTGCGCGATTTCATAATGGGACCACGCAAACAGCGTCAAAAACGTTTCATAGCGGCCAGTATATACGCTGCTTACAACGAGGCATGGAAAGTGACTCAAATTGAGACAGCAGAGAAAATACGAGAAATTGATCGTATTCATTTGGAAAAATCACTTTCTGTTGTGGACAATGGGTTAATGACTCTGTCCTCCAGAATATATTCACTGGACAGTATTGTATCATCTGCTATCGATATAATAGACCAGGACTTGCTAATGTTACAACATGGCCAGTCCCAATTACATTCTATTGTACAGCTAGGCTGGACGTTGCAAAACCTGCGTTCAGGCTATGTGCCATGGCGTTTAATCAACACAACGTCATTGTTTTCTATCTTTAACCTTACTGATAAACAAATCAGTTTGGCACAGAAAGGAGCAGACTATACAATCCTGAGCATTGAAAAACTTGAAAGATTACCATTGACAATGTCAGAAAGACCTGCCATTAAATGGATAATACACGGAATAATCACAATTCCGATAACAACTTTCCAATTTAAAAATTGCCTACAGTATATACCAGCAGGCCAGTATGAAAGGTTGGGTAAAGGATACATTAAGTCATCATGGAAATTACCTTATACACACACATGTTATAGTGACAATAACAAAAATGTATTTCTTAGTGGTAATGAGTGTAAACAATCACTAAGCAGTATACTTTTGTGCAAAGGTATTAACTTGCATGGGGCCTGTGAGGGGACTTCAAATAACCTTTCATGCCACCAGCACGGCACACCTGCAACACAGATAGAGCCATTCTTTAGACAACTTTCTAATGGGAGTTACGTTCTAATAACGGATCACAGCTGTTGTGGCTTGGTGCCAGGGAAAGCGTATCTCTTAAGCGTCAGTTCCATGGTCACTTGCTGTATGCAAGCATTGTATCCAAATGGCCCTGGAGACTCAGAGGCTCCGATTTGGCCTCCGTTGAATATCTCTTCTATACGAATTGATACTTTAAGCAGAATGAAGTCTGTGCTTTTACAGACAACAGTGCCCATCACGTCATCAAAAGAGACGTATGATCTCCAAGTAGCAAGGACAACTGCAGAGATACATACACTTTTATCAACAAATTGCCCCGTGCATTTCGTAGAAATGTTAAGCCAAATCCAAAATATGTCAAATGCCAGTGGTATCTCGAATGTATTTAAGACAATTTTTTCGGGACTGTTAACACCCTTCGAAGCAGTCCTGGGCATCTTTCCCAATTTTGTCCATTCGGTCTTTGGTGGCCTACCACTACTTTTGGGACTCGTAGCAGGTATTTTATTTTTGACCCTTCTGCTCCGATATGGCAAGCCAAAATGCAGACATGACTCCGGCAACGATGGAAGAAACGATCCTAGCAATAAGCTACCGGGACAGCATAACTAAAGTCCTTGGACTAGCTCGGCTAAGAGATCTGAATATGACTTGGTTTCTTTCATTCAGACCTATATGGCACACCTGCATCTTACCTGTGCTTTGATGTATGCTATGCGGAGAGGAATGAATGTTAGACACCTGTCTTGCACTACAATCAGCAGTACCAATGGATATCGATACTTTGCTAAGTCCAGTAACGGCTCATGCATCGTGTTGTCCCCAGCGGTTACCAATCCTGATGACGGCATTCGTTGAGACTCCTGCACTACGATTAGGTGGTGGCAGTGAAGCAAGAAATGAAAGCAACATCACCCAGGTACGACCCTCTGTGAGCATTGCTGATCCTGAAATCGAAGATAGCAATCATTCTCACAACTGCCAAGTTACAGCATTATCAAACTTGGTCGAACTGTCACCTGAATATGTAGACCAATTTTTTGCGAGTCTGTCTGAAATCATGTTCTCCCCTGAACAGAAACAATAACTTTTTGGAAAACAATCCGGCACACAGCGTTCCCATGAACTCTTAATTCGACCTTCGGCTTTGATAAACAAGAGCTACTGAAAAACGTTTGGAACTATTTTTGCCCCGCTCATCATGAAATTAATTTTTTTCCAAAATTCCAAAATATTTACCTTTTTTCTGGCACACGTACTTTGCTTAAAGTAGAACTATTCATAAAGAACAGAGCTTCTATTTTTAGTAGATCTAGAGACAAAATATTACCTCAGCCTCTAGCACATTTTACAGCAATTGTATTTATATGTGATGAAATAGTCTCGCCTTTCTTTTCTGTATTAAGAGACATTTCATGTGTAATTTTCGCAAATCGTTCAACTGAATATATATGCACTTTTGAATGATTATACTGCTTATAAACGTACAGTACCTATTATCATTTTCATGTATTTCGTATACACCATTTCAAATGCAAAATGTATTTTGGGGTGGGTTGGAATACACGTACATCTTTATTGCTTAAGTTTTTAGTAATTGATGGACATAAAATCGTGGAGTGGGTGATGTGTTTTATCTAGGAACCCGATCAATATTGTGACCTTATGCCCCTATACGGCTATAATCAATAAATATACCTATAATGGCATAATAATCAGAGCCATATTTCAGTAACTCGCCTCTGCAGTCCATGACACAGCAGAAGCTACTTCCTTAGATTCCTAGAGAACACACCGAGTTCTTTCGACACACCAAACCCCCAGCAACCTGGGAAAGCCCTGTTTGCTTTGTTTTGATTAGTAATAGAACTCCTGCGAGCGCTGTAAGAACGACCAGTTCTTAGTGACATCTTTATTGACGTCTTATGTCCAAAACTTACGTCAAACTCGGCACCTTTCAGGTATAAATATACCAACGTTGCCTTAAACAAACACACGGTGGTGAATACTGGAGCAGAACAGCTGTCCCCTTGCAGAGAGCCCAGCAGATGCGAGAAGCCCACGGACGCTGCCCCTCCTCTTTGACGCGCTGAGAAAGACGCTGTCTTTTCTCCTGCCGAGAAAATCCAGCTCCGGCGTTTCCAGCCTACCCTTGTGGGTGACTGGGATATTGGGTCCTGAGAGGGAGATACCAGACCTCCTACATTCTATTCCAGAGGTACGGTGCTGACTAAACCCTTAGAGAGAATTATTGAATCAAACTCTTGGCAAAACCAACTTAACTTAAACTGCCACTTACTTACTCCCTCCCACGTATTAGGCTTAGGTCAGGTACACCGGGGTAGGTATAGTTAGAAGCACCAGTTGAGGTCGTTAGCCAATGTATATATGAATGTATATATTTTATTCATTTTAACTATCTTATGGCTAAGAAACCATATCAATGCTTTTACAGTATTATTTCATAATACTCCTTTTACTGTACGCACTTTTCGTTATAACAAGTCTTGCAATTGTGGCAATTCATTTCTTTTGCAAGAGAAGGAAGACTGCTCAATAAATAATATCTTTTATTGAAAACGCCCGTCTCTCTCTTCTCTGCACTCTGGTGAAACTAAGAACGCACGTCTGACTGAGTGAAATAGCTGTCTATTGTTTTCACACGACTCTAGAGATTGACTCTTATTCTGGAGAGCAAAGTTGTCATGTTTATGCGGTTGTCGGAAGCTGAATCCCTTCTTGTCTGAGCCAGGGAAGCTGATCACTTCCTATTCAGTCAAGAAAGTTTCCAGTGACCTCTGAGCTAGCTGGCACAAACCTAAATTAAGTCTAACATAGTCAGTAGAGACCTAGAAGACCTCAGTCCTACGTCTACACTGCTGTTTATGTTATTCCAATGCGCAGGGCCTATAGGGAAAATAGAAACTACACTACAAAATCATGTGCAACATAAAATACAACAAGATGTATCAGCAGTTATGTGCAATTAGTCATGTCAAAGACAAGAAAGACAGGGGGAGATAGCCAAGAAAGGAAAGAAAATAATAGAATATTCAACCCCAAGGAATAGAGTCCATTTGTATAGAGAGTATTTCAAAGATATATTGTGAGTATCAGAAGGGACAAACCCAAGAGGAGAAAGATAATATTTCAATTTCAAGGACAAAATGAAGATTTGAGCTTGTAGCATAAAATAGCTGTTGGAGTAGCGCAGAGCATTTGGGACATAGTAAAAAAATAAAGAATATATAAGATATGTACATTTCAGTATCACATGTGTACGTACAATACAATTATCAGCATAAATGAAACAAATAGTGCAAGCTATACATACAGTTCCAGGATACGACTAGAGTATGGTATATTTGGGTCAGGTTAGGGATCGCCACAGGAGTCAAGAGAGAATTTAAAAGAATAGTGTCAGATAAGATCTGATATCATATAAGACGTGCAACCATGATTCCCATCAAAGAAGGTGGAGAGAATTAAGTAAAAAAAGATGGGTAGATATGAAGAGGGCAGAGGTGGACATGGGGGTGGGTAGACTTAACCACGTAGGAAGATGTGCCCAGTCATAAACAGCGGGGACAAGAAACCACATTAAACCTAGATATTTAGGTCAGACAGTAGCAATTAGTCTACTCAGGGTAGCTTGTCAATGTGTGGTAGAAAGTTGAAGCAAGTCTGTGAGAATTAAGGGGCTAATTTAGCAGTGGGGCTGCAGCTGAACCTGTAGCATTGAAAGTAAAATGAGATGCTACTCCAATCATTTCATGTTCACTGTTTTACTTTATTTAGGGAGGGGGCAGGCAACTCCACTCCCTAAGACATTTTGTGGAACCAGGGAAATAATTTTTTATGGGTGGAGGCGGCATGGGCCACCATTCCCTTAGACACAAAAGGGAACTGAGCCCCCCATAACCAGGGCAGAAAGTTTTCTGGGAAGGGGGATGTGCAAAGGTATGGACCCCCCCTCCTTGGCGCTCTTGCATACTCTGTAATGATTACATGTTATAATCACTCAAATGCATGCAAGGGCGCAGAGTGGTATGCAGTGGTTTTTAACTTTTGAAACCATTGCATAATTATTAGTGTGTCAATTGTTCCTCATTGCAAGAGTAATACAGAATAACCAAATTTCCTCAGATTTTGCATAGCTTAAAAATCTGCCCAGGCCTACTTATGAACAAAAAACTCTGAGCCCCAGTGCATTTTTACTGCAACTAGATACATTCTTTAAGTCATATCCTTGTCTGGATCACCACTTGTTGTTTTAATTTAATGAAGGGGGTTAGGATGCGTTAAACCAGTAAAGATCAACTACAACCCTCAGACCCATAAGACTCTCAACTAAGAAAAACAATGGGCAGTCCTTACCAGAGAAGAACTCAAATGGATAAAAAATGGGGACATTGAAAAAGTGTGTGAGTGGGACAACTAAAAGCTCTCTTCCTTTGTAGAAGACTTTGCTAGCCTAAGAGCTTCCATTAAAGGAATGTCTAGAAACCGTTCAGACTGGTTTATGGTAGACTAGAGTGAGGAAATTAGAAAGGTCCTTCCTTGCAGAAGACTCCAACACATTCTAAATTGCTTGAACTTAAGGAACTACATAAGAAATACAAAAATGACATTATCAAACCAAAGAAGGTAGTTTTTATGTGATAAAATTGACAGAACTGCTAATTCCACTCTCACACTTTTCCACACCTTGAAAATGATATTTAAACCGACGCCTAAAGATAACACTTCTGGCTGCCAAAATAATGGTGTAGTGCAGTTCTGAGAAACTATAGGGAAACATATTTTAATCAGAAGAGCTAATTCCCCTAAATATTATGCAGCAAGAGATTCAAATCACTGTCATAGTACAATAATATTTCAATAAAAAAAGCTTTCCTTCCATTAATTCAAATTGGAGGAAACTAAATCTTTAAATAAAGAACTTCACACCAACTCCAACCGTTGCATCTCTCCTCTCTAAAATGATATAGGAAGGCTATGATAAATTAATTCCCCGGACAAAAGAAACTATTTTTTATTTGCTGCCAGCATTCTTTAATCTGTTAACTGCATTTGACACCCTTAATCTCTGCACACCCCTGAAAAGAGCAAGAGATGCGGTGGAGGTCAAAAGCAGTAGTAAGTCCTTTCTCTGGAACAGCTGAGCCATGGTCATATAGGACAGCAAATTGTGGAAACAAGGGCACAGATTCACTGAAATTTTATGAGGGTGATCATGTGACACAGCAACACACAGAATAGCATCAATCAACTTTCACACATAATTCATTTCTTGCACAAATGTTTCTGCAAATGCAGTGCTAAATTTCATTGCATTCTAATAGGGGTGTACAGTTCCTCTCATGCAGGGGGCTTGAAGGGGGAAGGATCCAATAGGAGCAAGTACCCTTACACACCTCGAAAGGTGCCAAGCCCCACCATTTGGGCATGCTCCTCATCGGGACGCACCCCAATGCCCAACGGGCTCCCACCAGGGGGCTCCAGACGGAGATCCCTTGAATGCCATATGGTGAAGTATGGGTGTGTAGGTTGTGTTGTGTAGTGTGGTAATTAGAGGTGGGTAACAGTAGATGCAGTGATGCTAAGTATCACAACATTTATTGAAAAAAGCACACTACCCAAAATAAGAAACGTTGTGCTCAATTAAGATAAAATGCTGCTCACCCGATCAGGGACACAGGCAAGGAACGCCAGTGTTTCACATCAGCCCGCAGTCGAGTCAAAGGGGCAGCGAGATTAGGGTTGTAGAAAAGTTGGGGGTCTGGAGTTACATAAATCGCCAAATAGCGGAAGCCTTCCATTGTGACCTCCACTGTACATCCCGAGGGTAGGCGGGGAATCTGACCCAACCGAACGAACAGCACAGATTTACTCCAGTTTATGACATATCCCGAAAATTCCCAACATTTGTGAAAATATTTAACACCCCATGAAGGGATCTGTAAGGGGACGCAAGGCAGAGCGATATATCATCAGCATATAATGATATCCTGTCCTCATGTCCCTCTGCCCATTTCAGGACCCTCACCATGACATCTCGCCTGACCCATGCAGCCAGCGGCTCTAGCATTAGAGAAAAGAGAAATGGGGAGAGGGGGCAACCCTGTCTAGTGCCCCTTTTCAGTAGGAAGGATCTAGATGTATAGATATTTACTCAGACCTGTCCCTGAATATCTGTGTATAGTAGCCTCACCCAGCCCATAAATTTGGCCCGAAGCCCATACGCCTCAAGACTTCAAATAAGTAGGGCCATTCGATGGAATCAAATGCCATTGAGGCTTCCAGAGAGAGGACCACCGCATCCTCCTTGAGAAACGCACGGCGTGCTATGACGGTATGGTGGCGTCTGAAGTTGAGCGCCGTATTCCTCCCAGGCATGAATCCCAATTGGTCTGGGTGGACCAGTGTGGAGATGACCACTATCGTAGTGCAAGGACTTTTGCTAGGATCTTTGCTTCTGTGTTAATTAGGAAAATTGGGCAGTAGGAGCTGCAGGCATCGGCGGGTTTATCCAGTTCCCTAATTACTGCGATAGATGCCAGTCGTTGGTCTTCTGGTAGGAGACCTTTCTCGTAGCTCTCGTCAAACATGGCCCGCAGATGGGGCGTCACATGGGTGGCCGCCACTTTTAGAAATTCTATGAGGATCCCACTAGGTCCCATCGCCTTGCCTGACTGTATCTTACTCATAGCTTGCTAGATTTCTAGGCCTGTCAAGTCCCGGTCTAGTGCATCCCTGTCGCTCTCAGACAATACTGGTATGTTACTGTACTCAAGGAGCTGGCGTGAGTCTTCCGTTGTGTATGAGGTGGATGGAGTACAGACGCGTTCCAAGTGGTCTGCGAATGCACTTGCGATTTTCCCTGGGTGAGTGACTTGTGACCCATCCCCAAGAGTCAACTGGGACACCCATCTTTATCCCCGCTCCCTCCTCTCCACCACGCTAACAATATCCCGACTCTGTCTCCCAGTTTGTATAGTCTATGTGTCATGTCCTGGAGTTTTGACTGCATCTGTTCCCTAACTAGGATCTTCTATTCCTCTTGTTTAAGCTCCAAGCGGTGTCTGGTGTCCTCTGAGGGGGGCTGTGTTGTAATCGGCTTCCAGTCTATGGAGGTCGCCCTCAACCTGGACAATGTGATGTTTTCGCTTTTTGGTGTATCCTACCTTTTACCACTGCCATAAACGCCTCCCATATCGATTGCGCTGAGTCCACCGAGCCTACATTCTTTATAAAATAATTGGAGGTGTGTTCAAGCAATTCCTCTTTGATGTCTGTGACTGCCAGCAACCAGGGGCTAAGAGTCAGTACTATGCGTGGTTGGGGCTCAAAAGTGTGAAGTCTGCTGTCACTGGGGAGTGGTCAGAGATGCCTCTCTGGAGTGCCCAGGGGTTTTGGAAGTGGCCAAGGGACTCTGACTGTATTAAGAGATAATCAATGCGGGAAGAACTCTATTGGGCGTTGGAGTTGTAGGTGTACTGGACACCGTCTGGTTGGAATGTGCGCCATATGTCCACTAAGCCCAGGGCGACGGCGAACTCTTCCATGTGCGCGTGAGGCCGTGTCGACTGTCTGGGTGGATGTCTGTCTCTGCTATCATCCATAGTCATATTAAAATCCCTACCCAATATTAGCGTGCCTATAGGGAGATCTGTTAATACCCTCCCAAGATCCACCAGCGCCTCTTTACCCATCGCCGGGGGGAGATATACTGAGACCATATTTAACAATCTCCCCTCCCACTACACCTCTGCCACTGCAAACCTGCTCCGCCGATCTGCCCAAGTTCGCCTCACCATGAGCGCCATACTCTTTTTGACCAAGATACCGGTGCCCCTAGAACCCGTGGTGAAGTCCGCATGTACCACCAGCTTGTAACCCCATCTCGTGAGGGCTTTGCTTTTATTACCCACCATGTGCGTCTCCTGGAGGAACACCAGATCTGGGGTCTGCCGCTTTAGGTATTGCTGCACTATCCCTTGTTTGATTTTATCCCCCATACCATTCACATTCCACGTCATCACTAGAAGTGATTTAATCCTATTAACCCCCGCCATCAAATGCCAATTGACTTGGCTTGGAAAATATTTTTGTCCCCAGTAGTGGGATTTCAGCCTCGAGGAGGCAAATCTCCCTCCACCTGTCTCTCCCTACCCTGAGGTGGACATAAAGTTCAACCCAGTGCATTACCATTTCAGCAGCAACGTAACTGTCTTGATTAATCCTGAAATCTGCTCTCAGTCTACCTGTGACCTGTGAACCAAAATCCCCAAAACATCCCAACCCACTCCCAAAAACTGCCCCTCCTCCCCTCTCCCTTCCCCTTGCCTGTGAATTTCGAACTACCCACTCCCAAACTAGGCAGAGCACATTTCTTTCGATAAATTTATTTCGGTCTCAACGGACCATAAAAGCACAATTTAAAATATACATACATACAACAACAATAGATTTAATAAATAACATAGAAAAATACAAAGACATCATACATTTAACATTATTGACAAGTTAAAACTAGACATTTAAGCATCCCATTTCAGTAGAGTTATCGAAATAAATCATTTTAAAATGCTCCTAAGTTTATGCTATCCCATTTAAAAAGCGCGAGCAACAAAAACAATAGGGGGATGGGTATCATATTTTAAAACTCTAAAAGCTTGGAGACAATGTCTAAAACGTAAGTTTTTTACAAATCAGAATCACCTAATGTTTTCTTAATGCAAGATATACAGGGCAGAAAAAAAATGTGGATTTCAGTTTCTAACTTGTGTTTAAATGCTGGACACTCAGTACTTTTTTGGCTGTCCCATTTGCTAGTGAATGACATGAGAGGTAGGGTCCCCATCCTGAATTGCATGTATAATTTCCTAGCCAATGCCGGGTAGATCAGGTCTAGGTACTTCTCTTTTTTATAATCCTCTTTTACACGTAGAAACTCAATTGTCAGACGGCCAATTATAGAACTTGCATGAAGGGTTGAAAGATTGTGGTGCCTATAGGATTGAACCAGATCTGTCCTGGATGTTAAAGGACATACTACATCGGGAGTTTCCCATAACCCAGGCGTTCCTAACTTGCTACTAATTGCCTTGATGTGACTCAGACACAGTATTGTTTTACTACTCAGGGTTACCCACACCTCCCTAAATTCATTTCTATAGGACACTAATTCAGGGACTGTCCATATCCTTCTCCAGTACATGAGTGGCCTTAGGGCCACTTCTTCCTCAATGGGAAGTAACCCTAGATCCATACAAAGGGGCACTAGCGGTGTACTAGGTGGAAGTCCCACCAAATTCCTCATGAATTTATGCTCTACCTTCATGAGGTTGGCAGGCCTATAGTGCCCCCAAAGTTCAGCCCCATAGAGGGCAGGGGCAGCTGGGACCCTCTGTGCATTTTCAGTATCCCCCCCGCCACTTGGGTTAAATTTAGGGATGCCTTTACCAGTTGGGTACCCCATTCCAGATGTTCTGAGAGGGTGATACCTAAGTACTCAAAAGTCTTCACTCTCTCAAGGGGAGTACAGTCCAAAAGTGGATTCAGGCGAGTCAACCTGGGAGGGTTGAAGATCATAAATTTGGTTTTATTTAAATTGATCTCCAGTCCTCTCATTTTAAAGAACTCAGCAAAGCCATCCAAGGTGCGTTGGATGTCCGTTGATGTCTTGGGCAACAACAACGTGTTGTCTGCGAACATCAGCGCGGGCACCCTCCCCAAGATTAGCCTCGGTGCATCGCTGTCCTTGGTTCCAAGTAGGTGGTCTATAAACCCAATAATGTATAGGCAGTACAGGGTGGGGGCCAGGACACACCCCTGGCGCACCCCCTGTTTCCCCCGGGAAGCAGGCTGACAACTCCCCTAGCTTCCTGCACCTGACTTGTGCATAAGTCTCCTTATGCAGCCTCTCCAGCACAACCAAAAGGTAAGGTGGGATGCCAAGATCGTACATTGCCTTCCACAGTTTTTCCCTTGGGACCAGATCAAAAGCAGACCTCAGGTCAACGAAAATGAGGTAGAGGCTGCCACCCTCCACACTCACAGTTTTCCAATACAAGACCTGAAGTCTGAATATCTGATCAATAGTAGATGTACTCATCCTGAAGCCAGCCTGGAAAGGACTCAGGATCTATTTTTCCTCGCTCAACCCCTGGACTCTGTCTAAAAAAACCCGCCCCATCAGTTTTTTGGTGGTGTCAATCAGGCTGATAGGCCTGTAATTTGAAGGTAGTAGAGGGCAACCTTTTTTATAAATCGGGACCATTTCGGCACCACGCCAGGTGTCCAGCGGGTCTATACCCATTAAAATGGCGTTGAACAAGGTACACAAATATGGACCCCAGATTTTTGGTTCTGACCGAAACAGGTCCCCTGGAAGCTTGTCTAACCCGAGCACCTTATTTGGTAATAACTTGTTAATGGCATTCTACTTCACATAAAGTAATCTCCCAAGCCCCCCCCCCCCCAATCGATACTCATTGAGGAGGCTTGTTGGCGAGGTGGAGGTGCCGTCATCATCCATATTTGCATACAAGGCTCCAAAGTGAGCTTCCCAAGCTAATGGGGCTATGTTTGGTTCTACCGCTGACCTACCCTCCCTCCTCCCAGAACTGACTATTGCCCAGAATGTTTTCAAATCTTTTACCATAAGGGCATTCCTTAGATATTCCCATTTGTCCGCTTCCCAGTTTTTCTCTTCTGTTTGAATAACCTGCTTGTACATGCCCCTACATAGATTAATCTTTGACTTCTCCTTAGCCTTTAAAGCACTTAACAAATCTGTTTTGGCCTTTCGGCAAGTGGCATTATACCAGGGATGAGCAGAGACCTGATTCACCCTTCGAATTCCTGCTGGATAAAATACTTCACGGAGTGTCGGGGACAGCTGTTTATGTATTTTTAAAGGCCTGTCCCCCAACCCAGTTTGCAAATCTGCTGCCCCGACCTCTCCCATTTCTCTTAAGTGTGGCAAAACCTGATGATAGATGCTGGCCAATTTAGTTGGAGAGCCCTGAATGAAGGGCCATTTCACTCTCCGCCTGTTATTAGTTAAAGACAGTAAGTGATGAGTTGTGTTAGGCACTGATACCGGGTTCGACAAACCCAAACTCTCTGGTTTAAGGGTCATATCTAGAGCGTTATGATCACTGTCTTGTCTCGGGTAAATCTGAAAGTCCAGGACCCTATCCCATGTTCTGGATTCAACCATAATGTAGTCCAGAATTGAGTTGTGCCCTTCTCTGTTAAAAGTGGGCAAATCTGGTCTATCAGAATTTGTCCTCCCGTTACATGCCCTCAGTGAAGATGACAGGGTGAGCGAATTTATTTGTAAGACCAACGGCATCCATGCCTTGACAGATGGAATACGGTGTTCGGGTATATGCCAGTACTGATCCTCGTCGTCTTGGCCTTCTATGCTTGTGTTAGTTAGGGGTTCAAACTGACAATTGAAGTCGCCCCCTATTATCAGGACAGCTGCTGGGTCGAGAGTCAAAATGTACTGTCTCAGATGTTCGACGACTCCAGACTCCTGTCCACTCTGCACTGGCCTAGAATAGATGTTAATTAGGGCGATTTGTAAGTTTGCTGGCATAGTTAGGAGGACACATTGTACATCCTCGGAGTTTGTTGCATACTGCTCAGCTTTAGCACCCAGGTGTGTACCCACCCAAATACTTAAACCCACCGATGGTCTCCCCCTGAACCTCAACGTGGCCAGTATGTTGAAAGTAGCAAAACCTCTCCTCTGACAATCTTCCCGAGCCCACGTCTCCTAGAATAGGCAGACATCACAGGTCTCCACAAAAGAACCCCAATCCGGGCAAAACAGTTTATTTTGAATGCCGGACAAATTCCAGGAGAGTATTTTTATACTGCCAGTGGTCTGCTGCACTTGTGTTTTAGTCTGACCCCTCATGAGTCCATCATCCCTGGCTAACGTGCCTTCAATATTCAATCCTACCCAATTACAGTCTTGCCCATTCCCCCCTGATTTGCTATCAGGGGCCCTTCCAGCTACTGAAGGTGATATCACTCAAATTACATCCTCCTGTTTTGGTGGAAACGGAGCACCCAACAACATACCCTCCTGATTGCTACTACTAGCCCCCCTTGAGTTTCCCCTGTTCTCATTGGTGGTTCCCTGTTGGGCACTCTCGCACACCTGTGAGATAAGGATGTTGGTGGACCAGTCATAGGCCACAGAACCTTCCTGGATCTCTATTGGGTCCTGTTTATTACTGAGATGGGCTAGACACTGGCTACTAATCAGCTGCCAATCTACTAGGTCCAAAACACTGAATCTGTTAATTTCAGGAAACAGAGACAGTGCAGGAGTCTAGTTGGTATCTCCATCACCAACCCAATTGGTATTACCTAGCTGGGCACCAAATCCCCATCTGTCCCAATCACCCCAGAACTAACATCTTCTCTTTGCATTGGGGATGAAATTATTGGGAGCAGGTGGATAAAAATAGGTATGGGGAAAGGACTGCACTTGAGTTGCTGGTCGTGCTAAAAGCCAATTACATATGTGTTCGACAGTCCGTCTTCTCCTAAAGTTGATAACAATACAGTCTCCCTCAATATCTTTCTTCCGGTGCCCCACCCAGTCCACTCTACGAGCGAAGAGAATTTCGCTAGATACCTGGGTGGGCAATGGCCTATTGTAATTCAGCCAATGAATGCATTTATTTTTAAGGTCAGTGCAAGCCTCCAGTTTTCCCCTCCTAAGAACAGGAACCCCTACCAACACCACAACATACGGTACTGACTCGGGGGGATGATCTATACAAGGGAGTACTTTCATAGATGCATTAGTAATCAGAGCACTTTCTCCCGGAACTTGCTGTCTCTGCATTCCCTTAAGATCTTGCAACTGACCCCCCTCTTCACACAGCCTTACTGAATGCCTGTTCTCTGTTCCTCTACCCCCAACATTTTCCACCCTTCTACTCGTTGTTGTATCATTGACTACAATGGAACTACTAGATGAAGGTAGGGGTACAGTAGATGGTGGCAGAGGGGGGGGGGGTATTTGAGCTGCAGTGCTAAGAACAGACACATTACAAGGTACATTTGATAACCCAGAGAGACCATCATAATTTCCAGTGCCCCCTTCATCCCGTGCAACAGTCTTTGACTGATTTGGAACAAACAACGATTCAAGATGCAAAAGTCTGTCTTCTATAGAGTTTAATCTATCATAAAGGGGAAGACATGACTTCATAAATATGGATTCCATTTTAAGCCAAAAGTCTGCTCCAGAGTCAATTGGGTTGTCAACACCTGGGCTTAATGTAGAGGAAGTTGCTTGTGCAGGTGACTGGGTCGGTACTGGGCTAGTTGGTATTGCTATTGTTGGCCTTTCGTCCACATTACTACATTTAAAAATGTTTGCTTTTCTATTTTTCAATGGGGCTCCGCCACATTTCCTTTTAGATGTTGTGGCCAGTTCAGAATTGTTAGCCACTACTTTCAATATGGGACTGCGAACTGACCTCGTTCGCGATCTCGAACTTAAAGTGTTAAAGTGCTCTTGATTTTGCAAGGAGGCATTTGAAGCACTTGATGTAGCAGCCATAGGAGGAGAATTGCTAGGCGGGCCTTCGACAACTTGGAGTCTTTCACTACCATCACCTAGATTGCCTTGTGCACCAGTGTCAGTACTAAGTTGTTGCTTCTTAGGCGAGGGAGCCTGGGCCAACCTACCCAATGAAGACCGTTTTTCAAAGGCGGGGTCCAGGGATAACCGCTGTTCGGTCATTTCGATTTCGTGGGCCAATACGGAGGTCGCCCTGGTTAAGAATTGATCCAATGTGCCCACAATCGAACCTCCAGATATTTACTTCCTGCCCTTTACAGCTTTTGAGGTAGTCATAATGTGTACTGACCTTTGTGCGTTCTTCGTATTGATGGTGTAAAGGGGAGTGCCCCGTCCCGTCCTCTTCCATGCTCGAACAGGCCCGCCCTTGGCCCAGGCTTCGCCCGGGCAGGCTCCAGTGACGCGCTAAGACAGCGCCACTGGAGCCTGCTGGGAAATGTAGTCCCCTCTCGGTGCGGTAATGGCGGTGCTGGCGGAATGGGCTGAAGAGAGCTGCAGACGTCTCCCACAGTGAGCAGCCTGGACCAAAAGCAACACAGGGCAGAAATCTGGTAAGCAGCAGTAATCACAGCGTCCCCTCTTTCCCCCCAAAAAATACTCTTGGGTGGTGACTGGAAGCCCTCACTCCCTCGCCTTGCGGTAGTGTTGGTGTTTTTTAGGTAAATGTTAACAGCCTCCTTTTAAACATGTCTCAGTCCCCACTGTCATGTCACTCAGTGTTTTTGTCTCTTGCACCCACTTATCTGTGAACTGTTCCACTTCAATCCTCGTTCGGGTTCAGTCTATTCCGCTGCACGACATCCCTCCCTTTGCAGCCAATGAAGCGCTTTCTTCCTGTTCCTTTCCAAGTGTGGAACTGGGCGGATGAGGTCCTCCATTCTGACCCCTAGGTGGACCCTCGACTCTCCTCCACCCTTTCATCCAGTCCTAAGCTTCTTCTGGTGTGGAGAAGAACCACATCTTCCCTTCTGATTCTATGCGCAATATTCCAGGAAATAACATCGCATATTTCACTTCACGCTTTCTGAGTTCTTGTTTGACAGCCTTAAAACTGTGCCGTTGAGCTTGGACCTTCGCTGTGTAGTCAGGAAGGAATGTAACCACACTGTTGCCGATCTTAATCGGTTGATTAGCTCTGGCTGTCTGCAGGATTGCATCTCTATCCCTGTAATTGAAGACCCTTGCTATGAGCAGCCACCCCAGTTCAGACATGGCTATATGCAAATCAGAAGTCCTCGGAAGCTTGTTTCCGGTCCAGGAAAGACATGGCTTTGCAGTTCGGGCTGGACTGTTCCCATGAGGCACAGGGTCAGACTGGTTTGCATATAGCCATGTCTAAACTGGGGTGGCAGAGTGGGCTAAAGAACGGTGATGGATTAAACCCAGATCTTTTGACTGGGTGTGAGTGTTTGATTGATTCAGATGCTCCGTCCATCACCATCCCCTTTTGTACTATAATTGAAAGGACCCACATATAGATCGCTGGTTATTGTACATTCTATATATACTGGATATATTGGATATGCACTATATGTATATACTGTACATAGCAGGTATTTTATATGTACATATCATCCACCAGTGACTTTTCATGATTATCGTAACTGGTAGGATCTTTGTGACATCTCACGTATTGGATTAGTCATTTTGATTGTGACCTGATTTAAGTAATGATTTTTACACAGTTTTATGTTGGACTACAGGAGGGACTCTGTAAACCATATAAGGATAAAGAGAACATCATTAAATAGCAGAAATATGAGGATGTACAAATTGGCAAAACTGTGAAATAATGTTAATTCATTTGATTCTTTATTGTAAATTGACTTTTTAAGCACACAGCCTTTATTTGAAGGGACAGTTGCCGATATACAGCGTAATAAGATTTATCACCCCGTACTCGAGTGGTTTCCACGTATATAACTTACCAATTGAAATATTGTATTGAGAATATTGGGTAAGGGAGTGTTTGCTGTTCCCTACTCATAATGTATGTAGGGAACTAGGCCGATACACGGCATCATTATTTAAGACCTCGGTTGATTAGTAGACTTGCTTTCATGTATAAACGTTACGAGAAAGCATGCTACTGGGCATAGTAAACGAATAAGTAACAACATGTTAAAATGGCGCCCATGTTCAACTGAGGCTTATCTGTCCTTTCTTTATGTTGATGAATAGTGGGCTGTAAAGAAAACTTTATTAAGGTCGTAACTTCCTGGTGGCATGGACACCGAAGAAGGCTTGACGCCGAAACGCGTCTGTTCATAACGGAATAAAGAAGTTTACCGGATATCCACTGACCCCTATTCTATCTACTACAGAACCTCGTGGCTGATGAGGGGTTCCCCAAATAACCATCTTTTTGGCAGCTGCACAAGGTACTTTTACATGAATTTTGCAGCATTTCAGGGAGAAATTGTGCAATGCCTTAGAATTGCCCATGTCGGGGTACTTTGTGGAACAGCGGCATCTGCCATACTATTTCAACTCGGTTTTCGTATGAAGATTCTTAATCTTAGATCCCGTAGGGGGCGATGCGGCTGCCTAGTGTTTTGTGTTATTAATCATTTTAGTTTTGAATTATATCCACAAAGGGAATTCATTAGCGTTGGCTATGCAGAGCTTAAGGTATGTACGTTTCTAGAAAGGGCTCAGCAAGTTAATTGTGGCTCGAGCACACAGGGTGTAACGTCTTGTTTGCGCTCGCACAAAGCTGTAATGAGGGGAGAAGGCGTGAGCACGCAGAGTCCATTGCTCTCGATGCAGCGATCAGGAGTGAGAGCCGGGCGCTCAGAGTGTCTTTCCTCTTCACCCAGTTTCCACAGAGGAATTGTACTCGAGCAAACGCGGTGATTGCGTAAGCCGAGTGAAACTTTAGGGGGTCAGATTAATGAAAAAGGGAATAATTTAAAGGTTGCTTACCCGTGCGTGTATGACGTTGGAAGCTCCTCAGTTCTAATTATCTCCCAGGCCACCGTAGGAGTGTTAGGTGATGCGGCATTCATCTTAGATAGGTTTAACAGTGAGGATTGGTTTAGTATTGAGTGAGCCATCTTTTGGGCATGAAAGAGCGGCTGAGAATCCGTTTTTTTCAGTCAGTCAGTCAAGAGTGCATATTGGTACTTGTGGTTCACTCGTTTTGGATGAAAGGAGGTAATTGGTAGGAATTTGAGATATTTTGAAAAGAATAATCATTTAATTTGGTGCTTAATTAAATTGATTTAGAATATGGAGGAAAATAGACCAATTGAAGGAAATGTTGAGGTCAAAGTACAGGAATGTGTTGATAAGGCAGTCTCTGTTTTAGAAACACAGTTAGGGAAAATGCTTGACGTTTGTATAGACAAGTTGGAAGGGAGATTTGGAAACAGACTGGACGATGGGCAACTTTGGTCAGTAGAGGAGGTGGTAGGTGATGCCACAGCTAGTGGTAGTAGAAAAAAGGTTAGTCAGAAGAGAAAACTTGTTTCAAGAGAAGGTCACTAAGGAAAAAGGGGGCTTTAATCAGAAAGGCAGTTATAAGTCATCTCGGAGGGTGTTGTGTGGTAAGGCTATAAAGGCCGCTCAAGGTGATCACAGAGCTATCATCTATGTGATGTTGTGATTCCATGTTCTTCTGACTTTGATACTTCTGAGGAAGAGGAGATGGAGAGGAAGAGAGTTAAAAAGGAGAGGAAAGAGAAAGGAAATGTAGATCAGGTTAAAGACTCCTTGGGTGATTTCATGTTTAACCCTCACACAATCCAGTACCCACTCTCTCCTCAATGGGTCCCTGAATATGTGGAATTTTGGGTTAGGAGAGAAATGCCTAAAGAGGTTAGGACAAGACTCTATTCAGAGTGTTCAAGACCTTTTCTAGCCAACAAGGCGCTTACACACTAGAATGAGTTGAAAATATGCTTGCATTTTTAAATAATTTGGGTAGAGTCCCAAGACGAGGTCTGGATAAAGGAGTGAAGGGGTGTCAGGACCACTTTCTGTATGTGGTTGGACACTTAACAAATATTTTTGATCTATGTGAGGAGGCTTATCTGCAGGAAAGTATAGTAAACGTGTTGGAACTGAGACAATGGGTCCAAAGAGCAGTTTGCTTATTAGGTAATACCAACGCAGTCCTGTGCGCAGAGCATAGAAAGAGCCTGCTTATGAAAATAGACCTGAAGTTGGCGGAGTTGGCAGGAAAGGAATCAGGTCAAGAGACTAATAGTCTCCTTTTTGGTGAAGAGTTTGTAAAGGAGATGGCTTTTTATGCCGAAGCCTTTAATTCTATTCAAAAAGCACAAAAAGATATTAGAAAGGTTTTTGGAACGGCCAGGAGAATGCAGGTTTGATCCCCAGGCCGGGGTTTTGGAATCACAAGGAGTTCATTTTCATTGGATATAGACCTGGTGGCTTTTAATCATCTGGAAACTTTACATCCAGTTTCTACCCCAAGGGACAGAGGGAAAGAGGACAATATAGAGGAGATAGAAGGACAAGACAACAAGGTATATTTGGGAAATGACCCTTTGTCGATTCAGGAAAAGCTGGGTGGCACACTCACCCATGTTTTAGACAAATGGAAAGAGATGACTTCCAATCTTTGGGTGTTACAAAAGGTAAGTGGTTATCGAATAGATCTTGTAGAAACTCTGATCCAGGTAAGATGACCAAGACCTTTGAGGTTTGCAAAAGAGGAGGAAAATTTGGTTGGCCAAAAGTTTCAAGAGATGGCAAAGAAGGGAGCTACAGAGAAAGCAGAAGATGTCTCTGCAGGGTTTGTAAGCAACCTGTTTCTCTTCAATAAAAAGGACAAGGACACAAGACTGGTGATAACTTTGAAAGACTTAAATGAGTGGGTGGAGTACAATCATTTCAAAATGTAAGGGATTCCTATGTTGAGAGGCCTTTCTAGGAAAGGGGACTGCTTGACCCGACTAGACCTAAAAGATGCAGACCTGACAGTTCCTGTGTGTCATGAATGGAGGACTATTGGAAGTTTCAGTGGCAAGGAAACACGTGGAGATTCAAAAGCCTTCCCTTTGGTTTGACATCGGCTCCTTGGTGCTTTACAAAGGTAATGAGGCCAATAGTAGCGTGGTTACGCACAAAAGGGGTGAGACTGATAGTATATCTAGGCGATATCCTGATTATGTTTCAGAAAAGGGAATTGGCTCCCGAACATACGATGATGGCAGTTCGAGTTATAGAGGATTTGGGTTTTGTATTAAATTGAAAGAAGTCATGTTTGGAACCGAGTAAGGAGACCGTGTGTTTGGGTTTTCAGATTTGAACGTTGGATTGTGTATTGAGATTGCCCACAGAGAAGATGAAGATCCAGAAAGAGGTTTGGAGAATGTTAGTGAGCGAGTGGATAACTTTGAGACAGATAGCGAGGCTATTAGGCCTCCTTTCAGCCTCCATCCAGGAATTTTCCCATCCCCATTGCATTATCGAGCTCTACAGAGGTTGAAAACGCTGTTTTTGCACAGAGAGGTGAATTTTCCACAGAAAGTGCAGATGGATGCAGAGACGAAAGAAGAGTTAAGGGGATGGCTGGAGCATTTGAAAGCATGGAATGTAAGGTCCATTTTCGAACCACCCCAGATATAGTTAGAGAATTGGATGCCAGCCTTCAAGGCTGGGGAGCAAGTTGTGGCTCATTGACGACAGGGGGGATATGGACAGGTTAAAAAAAGGAAATGCACATTAACTACCTGGAGTTGTTGACAGGTTCTTTTGCAGTGAATAGTTTTGTCAAGGATCAGGTGAGTTGCTGTGTACTTTTGAGGATGGACAACATTTCAGGAGTATAATATGTAAACAAGTTGGGGGGTTTCGCTCTAAGGTTTTAGCAGATTTGGCAAGAGAGTTTTGGCATTTATGCCTGAGCAGAAATATTATGATTCAGGCAAGAATAGGACAAGTTACAACGCACGCATTTACAACACGTGGCAGTACACCACAAAATCCATTACAATGCATGTCATTACAATGCAAGCCATTGCAAAGCATAATCCATTACAACACAAATTGCTATTCTAACTCTGCCTGGGGCTTTACTTTGGGGAATGTGTTGTAAAGGCATGCATTGTAATGACATGCATTGAAATGGATTTTGAATTGTAAAAATGGCATTGTAATGGCACGCGTTGTAATGTGTGCATTGTAAACAATGTCTCTCTTCAGGCACAGTACTTACCGGGAATAAAAAATATTACGGAGGCTGTAGATGCTTTTCTGCAAGAATGGGGGATGGTGTGGAGTTATGTGTTCCCTCCATATGCCCTGATTCAGAGGGTGTACTGAAAGAAAAAAGGGAGAATGCAGAAGTAGTGTTGATAACTACCTTTTGGTCATCCCAAGTATTGTATCCAGATGTTATGGAGTTGTTGATTGCCGACCCAGTACTTCTACCGAATACCCCCGATTTGTTAACAAGTGCATCAGGTGACAGACACAAATTGGTCCTGCAGGGACAGTTGAGGTTGATGGCTTGTTGGTTTTCGGGAGACCCTGGCAGGTGTCAGGGTTATCGTTGGAGGCTTCAAAGCTCATTAAGGAGTCATGGGGTCCAGAGACTTCAAAGACGTACAGGGTGGCCTGGAAAAGATGGGTTTGTTTGTGTGTTTTGAAGGGTTTGGATCCAGCATCAGGACCTCTGGTAGAGGTGGTGAATTACCTGACAGAAGTGTTCCTTGAGGGAAAATCCTACAGTTCTGTCAATATTGGTAGGTCAGCAATTTCAACAGCGCATTAATTTCTAGATAGCTTACCTGTGGTTCAACACTATGTGGTGAAGAGGTTGCTAAGGAGAGTAAGGATAAAGGAAAATATATCAGAATTCCCCCATGGCCTAATCTTCATTTCTCATGTGGCACAGCTCACAGAAACTAGACAATTAGCCTTCAAATTAGTGCAGGGACAACAATATATTTTCTTTCATTAGATATTTTTTATTATTTAGTTTTTTCATTCATTTATCAAAAATATTTAAAACTGTTTTTTTCTTTTTTTGATCTTTTCCTGAGTGTATACATCAATTCATCACTATAGGTAATAATCCCATTAATTTAAAAGTGCAATGAAACATAACATGATTATTCCAAACTTTCAAAAGGTACCATATGTTTTACAAATTAAATAAAGAAACAACTAATACCCTATCTGGCACACACTATCTCACATACACACCACTCATTCATACACATCTACAAACTTCAAAACAATTTCTATGGTTGAGGTAACACGGTATGTAATTATTTTATTTCCACGCCAGGTCTACGCGCGTTTCGGTGGGTTCGTACCACCTTCCTCAGGACCAACTCAGAAATGGTTTTATTCTTTCATCATCTTGTGTGTGCAGGGTACCTCACATTCATCAAAATATTAGTGCCACTTAAAAGCCAGTACTTTTGTCTCTGTGAGGGGGATGCAGGGGCGAGTCTATTCTTATTATTCTTCTTGTGGTTGCCCTTAATCCAATTTATACAAGGTGTTATACCGATGTTCTGGAGCGGGAGATCGGACAAGAGGCTCATTGATGAGGCGGATATCGTTATAAACAGTGACAACTTGGATACTGAAATACTGAATAGATGGACAGGTTGGAATATACATGAAATGGAAGAATAATTAAAATCGCCACCTTGTATAAATTGGATTAAGGGCAACCACAAGAAGAATAATAAGAATAGACTCGCCCCTGCATCCCCCTCACAGAGACAAAAGTACTGGCTTTTAAGTGGCACTAATATTTTGATGAATGTACCCTGCACACACAAGATGATGAAAGAATAAAACCATTTCTGAATTGGTCCTGAGGAAGGTGGTACGAACCCACCGAAACGCGCGTAGACCTGGCGTGGAAATAACATAATTACATACCGTGTTACCTCAACCATAGAAATTGTTTTGAAGTTTGTAGATGTGTATGAATGAGTGGTGTGTATGTGAGATAGTGTGTGCCAGATAGGGTATTAGTTGTTTCTTTATTTAATTTGTAAAACATATGGTACCTATTGAAAGTTTGGAATAATCATGTTATGTTTCATTGCACTTTTAAATTAATGGGATTATTACCTATAGTGATGAATTGATGTATACACTCAAGAAAAGATCAAAAAAAGAAAAAAACAGTTTTAAATAATTTTGATAAATGAATGAAAAAACTAAATAATAAAAAATATCTAATGAAAGAAAGTGTATTGTTGTCCCTGCACTAATTTGAAGGCTAATTGTCTAGTTTCTGTGAGCTGTGCCACATGAGAAATGAAGATTAGGCCATGGGGGAATTCTGATATATTTTGCTTACATGTGCAATCCCCTCTTTTCCCTGGTCAATAAAATAGTTATAGAGGGGGTCCCAATTCTCATATGAGTAAGGATAAAGGATCCACGGGGAGAAAAATCTTTGTTGTGTGGAATGTGGACCTTGTACTAAAAGAGTTAGCTAGTTGGACTGAGAATTAATTTTTTGATTTCCAGAATCTTTCATTAAAGTTAGTTATGTTACTATGTCTACTTTCTTTTAGGAGGGTTTCAGATGTAAAGGCACTAGAAATTTCGGGACGAAGGTGTGTACCAGAATGGGGTTGTTTCTATATTACTAGGAGAATAAAAACTATGTCTAGAACAACATTTCACCCACATTTAGACGAATGTAGAAAGTTGTGTGTAATGAGATGCTTGTGTGAGTATAAAAGAAGATAGAGAGCCTGAGATGCAGCACTGATTCAGAAGTCCTTATAAAGCAGTGTGCACTCCTACTTTGGCTCTCTGGGTCAAGGAAGTCATGAGAAGGGCAGGAAAAGAGCTGTCTTAGTTTGGAGCTCACTCTACTAGGGGGGCTATGTCATAAAAAGCATTCTTGTTAGGAGGAGGGCTGACTGGGATTTTAGCTGCAGTGGATTGGTCATCGGAATCAGTATTCAAAAAGTTCTATTTTGAGCTGTGGGTTGTTCATTGAGGAATATTATGGCAAGGCTTAACATGTGAAATAGTGGCCTCCGTGCCTTGCCATAAAATTCAGCTTTTCCACTGCTAGGATAGGTAGAAAAGGCTGATATTATAACTCCCTGTAATTCCCACCCTATAATATGTGTTTTCATTGCTTTGAGGAGGAGACTACAAGAAAAAGAATAGAGTAATGGAGAAGAGATGATTTGTTACAGTTGATATTTTGGGATTTGTTTATTTAAGAGTACTCTACGGGATATGAACTTTGGAGGATGTTTGCAGAAAAAGAAGGATTGGAAAGTTAATAGATTCCTATTCTAAGTTATTTTCATTTTTTGGTAGTTGCTGCTGTGAGTTTGCAATCAAAGAGATATGCATGCTGCCTTTCAACAAATAACGGTCAACTGGAAAGATTTTTCCAAAATTTCTTTCAAGGCGTGGTGGTTTAATGTTTGCCACAACCATAGACTGGACACTGCTCGTGTCTTTCCGGCATGTATGGCTATTAAACGCGTGGACTTATGGACTCCCGTCACGCTTTACTTGGACTCTTGTAGTAAACGCTTGTTTCACCCTCCGCCTCCACAACAGGAAGTTCCTAAACCTCCTTAACAGCTCGATACATTCCACATATCCTCCAATGTACCACTTTTGTAATCCTTTCCAATGTTCTCATGCTTCTCATATTTTATGCTTAATGTGTTTTCTCCTTTCCTTTTCTTTTATCTTGTACCCAGACTTCTTCTCTTCTACTGCTTGCATTTGTATGATTATTTTATTCCGCTTAGAGTATTTAAGTTGATATCCCATTGTACTTTGTTTTGACACCTGGTTCTTTCTCTTGTTATTACCAAATAAAAATGTTCTTGAACTTAAAGAGATATGCATAATAATAGCCTCTGTGTCTTTAATAAAATCATAATTTTCTACCCATCCTAGCTGTGGAAAATCTGATTTTTTTTCTCCACGTATTATTTTAAAGCGATTGCACAAAACTTGTTTAGAGCTTTTTATTACTGAACCCTAACACAGAGTGAGAACTGGAGTTCGACCATCAAGACCTAGCAATCCTGATTGATGGAGTGCACCATTTTCCTGGCATTATTTAAAGCTAAAATGGGCATCAATTGAATGACACACATTTGTATTTTACTATGGTCAGGAGATGTCCTAATCATCCAGGAATGATTGGGCCAGAGTTGAGATCAATATAGGACGATAAAACGGTGGCAATTGGAGTCTTTATCATCACTAAAGTTAACATACAGCTGATAATTGGATAAGATTCCATCTACAGCTGAAACAAGCAACACAGATCTGACTCGATCTTGAAACAAAAATGGGTGTTCCATTTACAGGCAGGAAAAAAGTCAAATATCTGTAAGAGATTTATCTAAGTGTCAGCTAGACTGCTGCTTTCCTTTGTATAGATGTTTTTCCAAAATAGATAACCTTCCGCTCCAGAAAAACAGCATTTAGGTGTACTCTAACCTGAAACCCTGGGTATAGATGACCACATTGCAACACGTAATCCAGTTGATTGTTTTTCCAGTGTCTGACAGCCGATTCTAATTATGGGTGTAGGGAATAAGACTGGCAGTCTTCTGGAGAGAAAAGTCACAGGTTTTATGTGAGCTGTGCCTTAAGTGAAGGAACCGCAAAGATTACATCAATTTTCTATCAAGGGTATTCCTGGTTTACCCGCTGTAATTTGGTGTGAGGTGCAAGTCAACCATTCAGGGAAATATTAATGAGTTATAATGTGTAACTATTTAAACCAAGCAAAAACACTTGAAGAATAAGCATTAAAGTCCAAACTATTGGGCACATGCATCAAAATTAGAAAAAGAGATTCCTTATTTGTGAACAATAAGGAATCGCAAATAAAAAATCGCTACCTGCAATGCATGAAGTGAATAGCTAATAAATTGCGATTCGCGAAAATTCGCTAAAACAAAACCGAGGACACAATTGCGACTCGCTAACCCAGAAAACTGCAAAATGTGACTTCGCTAATAGCGATTTTGGTATTAGCAAAATCGCTAATAGCAAAGTCACAAAAAGCGGGTCGCACTGGAAGCAAGCTGATGACATCACAACCAGGAAGTCATCCAGTCAATGGTTCATTCAGTGCCCTGAGGAACACAGAGGAGAAGGCAGAGTACTGAAGCTGAGCTGAGAAACCTCACACTCGGTATCCAGCTACTGTTCCCAGACCCAGGATGGACAAAACTGATGCAGGGAAGAGTGCCACGCCCAGGAAGAGGAAGGCGAAGTTCTCCAAGATGAAACTTGAACACCTGATTGAGGGGGTCAGCAGTAGCCATGATAAATTATTCGGCAAAATGTCCCTGAAGGTGCCAGAGGCTGTAAAGCGAGGAATATGGCTGCACATAAAGAAAAAAGTGAATGCTGTGGGAGTCACACACCACAGCATTGATGAATTGAAGAAAAGGTGGTATGACCTTAGGAAACGTGCCAAGAAGCACATAGCAGAAAGGGTGAAGGAAGCAGCTGGCACAGGAGGGGGACCATCGAATGCACCTGCAAACACAGCCCTAGAGGACCCACTTGAGGGGACAATCGAGTCTGAGGCAGTCTTTGGAGTGACACAATTGGACACATCCGGCGCAGCAAGAAAACCACAAGGTAAGATGCATGCAAGCGCTAATCCTCCGCGTAATGTATAATCATGCACATTCCCCCAGGCAAATCACAGTGTACAGGTAAAACCCCATGCCCCATTTCCCCTCATACACAAAATGCATCATGGGAGTTGTAGTCATGTCAGACAAGTGGTCATTCAAATGCAACAATGGTTAATTAAACATACCAACACCGCATGCCAGCCAGTTTGTTTACATCAGTGATTTATTTTGAAGTAAGTATGCCAAATGATAAACAGAATTAGGATCATACAAGACTAACACTGCACTGTTTCACATCACAGATGCAGCTGAGGCAGACTCCCAGGATAGTGACCAGCTCGTCCTCTCAGAGACACCTGCAGAGAGGGATGTAGAGACTCCTGTGGTCCCAGAAAGCACACCACCCCCATCACCATAACGCAGGGCACAGGTACCCTCACTGCAAGAAATGGAATCCGAGCAGACTCCAGCACCCACTACAGCCTCCAGCCAGCCACGTGTCCCTTCACCAACTCCAACCAGGCACAGGTCCAACCAGGACAACGGCGCAGGTCCAGGCCCCATATTGCAACACTTGATGAGCAGGCTCCAAATGTGTATTGCGGCGTGGAGTCTCAGATTCTACGCATGCAGTGCCTGCAGGGGAGACACATGGGCACAATCAATATGCAGATCACAAAGCTGGCTAAGAACATAAGCACAATGGCAGACAGTGTGCGTGAGCTAACAACAGTGGTTGCTGAGGGGAATCGGCAGACAAACTTGAGCCTACAGGAGCTCACTCGTGCGGCGCTTGCAGGACAATGCACTAAGAGGAGAAGGCATCGCCAGAGCCTGATCCGCATGTCAGCAAATACAAGGGCCATCAAAAAGCTCTGCAACACCACCACCCTATTGGCACGGTGCTCCCTGTCAATGCATGTCTTGGGCATTTCTGTGGGGATGTTGCCAGGTCCTTATAACAAGTAACCACTGCTGTGGAACACTTACAGTCCAGGACTGTAAGTGCCATCAACTTGGAAGGAGAGGAGGGAAGTGAGAAAGCCTCAAACCTGAGTAGACTATCGGTGCCAGTGACCACTAACAGGAGGCGCAGTTTGCGCAGCTCAACATCCACGGGATCACGTCAGGGTGATGTTGCAGAGGCAGGCGACAGGAGGCTGGGGGTACGTGGCAAGAGGCGCTAGCCAGGCATATACTCCTTTTTGGACCTGGTGGTCAATTTCAACGTAGTGATTGCCCTCCAGTGCTGAGTACAATTTTATTTTGACTTCATAGACCAATGCAATCACCTTCCAGATTTTCAAGACACACTTCTTCAGTTAGACATGTGCTCATGTTAATAAAACATTTACGTTCAACATTTGGTTGTAATGGCTCATTATTACCTACCTCAGAAATTATGTTGTGTGATGTGTGCACGTCTCCTCTTACTTTCTGCAGTGTTTGCCACATGCGCCTTTTGGTGTTGTGCTGGTGGGTGGTCATCACCATCAGAGTCACTGTTGTCCATCTCTATGGGTATGCCCCTTCTGGTGGCAATGTTGTGCAGCTTGGCACATACAGCCACAATCCTGCAGCAGGTCTCAGGGCTGTATTGCAATGCTCCACCAGTTTTATGAAGGATGCAGAAACAACTTTTGAGTATGCCGAAGGTCCGTTCTACCATATTCCGTCTGCTTATGTGTGCCTTGTTGTACCTCTGTTCCTGTGGTGTGGCTGGGTTGAGGTATGGTGTCAAGATATATTCGCGCAAGGCGTATGCGCTGTCACCTACAGGGTGGAAAGCAAAGGGTTAGCCACAGTAATGCTATTACATTTGGATTGATGATGTAGCAACTAGGTATATGTATGTACCAAGTAGGTGTCCTATGCCTAATTCACCCCCAAGCAGACGCCTGTGGATGCCACTGTGGCGGAATATATACGAGTCATGGGTGCTCCCTGGAAATTGTGCACAATGTCTGTTATTATATGCTTTGCATTGCACATGACCTGCACATTGATGGAGTGGTACGACTTCCTGTTCCGGAAGATGTACTCGTTGGCTTCTGTGGACAGATGGGGACATGCGTGCAGTCTATGCATCCAATGACATGGGGAAATTGAGCCACCTGTTAGAACTCCAGTTTTGTCTGATTCAACTCCTGTGGGGTTGTGGGGAAAGTGATGTGGGTGTGGATCCTTGTCATCATGGCGTCAAGGAATTTTCTGAAGAAGTGAGAGAGTGCGCTTTGGGATATACCTCTGGCTACAGCTACTACCCCCTGGAAACTGGCTGACGCTAGTAGGTGCAGGATACATAGGACCTGTACATGTGCAGAGATGGCATGGGTCCTACGGGTCTGCTGCTGCAATAGGGGTTCCAAATCTGCAATTAGGCGCATTATCATTGCACGGTTCAGTTGGTACTTATCATACATTTCGTCATCATTTTGGCCCAGAAAAGTTATGTGGACTCGGAATACCCTCTCCTGTATCCTCCTCCTGTGCTGGGCTGCTGCATTGACCTTCATCCTCCTTGCCAGCACGTAGAGGGCTGCCATTGTGAAAGGCTTACGGGGTCTCCTGAGGCATTTTTAAAGGGTTTCCGATTGTTTGCACCCGTTCTGTTTTTTTTTTTTTTTAACTTTACCTCCTGGTTGAGATTCCCCTTATTCTGCTCTTGCTAAATAGCGAATTTCATGGAATTCGTAATGCATTGGATTATGATTCTTTACTTGCTAATCGCTATTTGTGGTTGCTGGTGTATGTTTCGTTATTATCGATTCGCTATTTTACTAATCGCTAAATTTGCAAAAGCATTTTAACGATTCTCTTGTATTTTCAGTATTTCAGTTGATGCATTTGAAAGTATTGTTTTGCGGTAGCTAACGGGCTACATTACCGATTTGCTAATTTTGCGAGGGCAATTATGCTTGATGCATGTGCCATTATGTGTAGTGGAAGAATAAATACTTAATAAGGTAAATCCCAATAATAGAATTACAGCTTGAAACTAACCAAGTTTTATCAAAACGTTTAGAAAAGGTAATATAAGTTGATTTCACACGATTGATGAAACTGTAGGCTCTATCCTGTAAAAGCGAAACAGGATATCCTTGATTTTGTGGGAGGCCAATATGAAAATCCGTCAAGGCATTCAGGACTGTTTTTCTTTCTGCAAATGCCACTCTTGTAACAGATTAATATGGTTGGGCCACATCCATCTGAAGAATCTGTAAAAGTGATCTATTTTCCCAAAAAGTCAAGCCATTCCCACAATAATCCCTGTTACATGCAAACTGTGAAAATGCCAAATGTAAACGTGTTTCACCAGCTGTTTCACTAGTTCCAATCAACCCGTCAATTTCAGTAACATTATTGGGGGTCTTTACATCTACCAACAAGCCTTCAAAGTTCTCACAGCTATTCAATATGTAATATGCATCGGCAGTCGCAGGATCTTTCAGCACCATCCACTTTTAGATTAAAAAGGCAGGCAAAACAGCCAGTTTCATGCTTCCCTACCAGTCCAAGAGTTGAGTATCCATGGAGACATTTCAGGATATTGTCTTAAGAAGTCTAAAAAATTAAGATACAAGAAAATAATCTATTTGAAAACTAGAGCAACAGGCTTATTTTATGCTTCAACTCTACATGCTATGTTTTTCTGATTTAAACTGAGTAGTGGGCTTTGACTTGGGAACTATATCCAAAGCCAAGCAGGCCTACGAGCCACATAATAAAAGAGTAGTATAGGTTTCGGCTGGTCAGTTTTTTCCCTGTACAAGTTTGAAACATTGAGAGAGCTATATTAATGCTAGATATTAATAGAAGAGGCCATCTCTATTGATGTGACTTGGGCTCAGGGTACCATGAGTTGAACGCTTGGAGAAACGAATAAAATTGTGGTTGAAATCATTGTCCTCGTATGTGTTCCTCTCAGATCTGCGGTTTGATGGATATGGATCCAAACATTAGACAGTTGCTTGCAGAAAATGTGCATTACTCCAAAAAATTAAGTGGTGAAAGTCAGTTTTTAATCTTGAGTTTTAAAACCCATTACAATCCAGGCTGGGAACACTTTGGTCCCTATAGTACTAGTCAGTGTTGATTCTGCTGTTGGGGGACACACTGCATTTTAGCATCTTAAATTGATTTATTCTAATGTTTGCTGCACCTACCTGAATACTCTGAGCCTTTCTTTTAACGGCTTGCCCGGCACTTGCAGAACACTGAGTTCAGTGCATTTGTGCCAACATTTCTGCTCAAGGCCATTTTGGGCTGCTATTGTTTTGATAGTTGCCGTCTAGTTGTCGCTGGGGGTCACATCTAGGGACATAGGAGGGGCTGGTGCGTGATGCACCACTGGCATGCCAAAGACATGCCTAAGGCAAGCCCGTCTGCGTCTGTAAGCTCTCATTCCACACTCAGGGCCAGCAAAGCTGCTCTGGTTTCACTCAGCTGGACATCTATAGAAGGTACACTCCTGTGGAAATTCAGGTTCTGAATCCTGGTGTTCTATGTGCAGGTCAGTTTGATCTGTCTACCCCTGCTTTGATGCTTACCTGCTGTAGGAAAGTAGGATCTGCTTTTATGGTTACCCCCACTTGTTGCATGGTGCTAAGCTGTTGTTGACTAGTCTGACTGGGATTCTGATAAAAAGGACTCCAGTCTCTCTGCTTTCTCCCTTAATTTGTCATGTTCAGTACTTAGGTACATCCCATATTGAATAATAAGGTGCCCCCATAAGTTCCTAGCATATGGTAATATAGGTATAAGATACCCAGGGCATAGGTACCCTAGAGTTTCCCCATGGGCTGAAGCATGTATTATGCCACCCATGGGAGACCATTCAAACTGTAACTGCAGGACCGTCATTGCAGCCTGTGTAAGCTGGTGTTGGCACCACTCACTAAAGACATAGGTTTCCTATATTTAGGGTCACTGCACTTAAAAACTATGTCACCCCTCTAGCAGACCTTTGCCATCCTGGAAGCAGGGTGCTTGGTTCTAAGTATGAGGGTGCCCCTGCATGAGCACGACACCCCTACAGCCTATGAAGTCCACTCTCCTGGGTTGAAAGTGAAGCAGCCATATACCATATAGAGGGACACTGCATGAAAACGCAATGACCATCTCGAAACTGGCTGCAACGAATCCTATCATGTTTGTTATCAAACATGTTGGAATCATACCACCATACCGAAAACAGTGTGGGAGGTGTGATTCCAAGCACTGGGAGAGCCCTCAGTTAGGCTCTCCATGTCCCCGGTTCCAGTCTTCCAGACCCGGATAGCACAAAATGGTTGCTGCAGACCAGAGACACGATTCTGCCCTCCTGCTGCTGAGCCAAGCTCGAGGAGGGGAAGGCAGAACAATAGTCACCCTGTCACAGGGAAGTGTCGCCACTTCCCAGACAGAATTTAGTGTATTGGGGCAGGGTGGGTGTGCTTGCCAGCGCCACTCAGTGTGCATGAGGGGCACATTTGGCATCCCCATGCATAATCCAGTTCAAAACAGTCCTGGGAGCGGTTGGCTCCCGCTCTGGCACGAAACTGGACACAGGGCATAGGAGTAGCCTCCCCCCTGTCTAGACCATCCCATGGGAGGTCTCCTGATCCATTCCAACCCTTTCCTAAGGGTACTTAAGGGCTTACCTGTGTGTTGGTCCCTAGATTCATCGTGGGACAAGATTCAGATCAGACACCACTAATTCTACTGTCTGGGCATTCTGGACTTTGCTGGACTCCATTTGGGCTCAACTTTGTCTCCCTTCTAGTCTGCCCCATCGTCTGTTCCTGTACACCGTACAGGAACCTTTCAAGACCTGTGGGCATCAAAGACACCTGAAGGAATCTCCCTTGAAGTGAAGGAGTGACTTCCCTGCATTCCCAGGAACCACAACTAAGTTCATCTGAGCTCCTCCGGACTCTGAAAGGTTCTACAACACATGCAGTGGTTTGGCACAGCTCTAGAGGCCTGCTGTGCCTTCTTACCAAGTTTGAGGCCAGTATTCCTTGTGGGGGCTGCAATAACTGAACCCCTCTGCACCCCATCAACTTGCATTCGCAAAGGCTTGTTGACTTCCTTCCAAGAAGATCTACAGACTCCAAGAAGCTCCAACCTCGAGCATATTCAGTGACCAGAATCTTTGGCAACACCACATCGTTTGCATCGTGGCCTGCATCTTTTGGTGAGGTGCTTGAGGTTCTCTCACGACTCCAGTGCCTCCAGCCTGTGGGTCCATTTGAGGGTCACCTTTACTTCTTTTGGGCTCCCCTGATTCCTAGGGGCCTACCCTGACTCCCCTGCTTGTGGTGAGTACCCTGGACCTTGCTGGTCCAGACACTGTACCTTCTTTGAGTTCTGCATGAGCTGCATTTTCCAAGGTTTATTGGTGCTCCTGTCGGACACCAACCCTTCAGCAATCGACATCCAAAAAGGGACAGTTCATGCACAGCTCCTGGTCTTCCTTAGCATTGCCTGGTCCTCACAACTGTAAAGTCAAGTGTCAAGGTCCTCATCAACTCTCCTGCAGCTCCCAACATCGGTGGGCATTCGTCTTTCAGATCTTCTGGTCACTCCTGAGTGACATAAACTCTCAACTAAAATCCACCTTGGATTCCACCGGACACTTTCCCCTTTGTCAGCAACAGCATTTTCCTGAAGTCCTCCGTTGGGTTCAACCGAGGTTTCTGCCACCACTTCACATCTACGCTCCAGACTTCCTTGGTGTAGGCAACGTGGGTACTCGGGTATCCACGGGTGGGGTGGTTCTCCAACCGTCTATCTTTCATGGGGTTTCTTCAGGGTCCACTGAGAAGGGCCCTTAAACTTTAAACAGCCAACTGCCACGTTGACTATGGAGAAAGTGTTCCCACACTGCACACAATCTCCATGGGGTTCCTAGTTACTCACCTTGGGTGGTTCCTTGTGGGCCTGGCACTCCTATGTCCTCTAAACCTTGTCTTGATCCAAGTTGTGACTCTTATAGCACTTTCTTAGTATATGGTTTGGTCTCCCCTGGGGTTCACTGTGTATTTCGTGCTATTTACAGTGATTTCTATTCAAAGTATTGTGTGCATTGTGCATATCTCAGAGTAGGAGATATCTAAACATATTAGAGAGTATTATATAATAAATACATCATTTTATAAGTACATTGTGTGGTTCTTTTTTACCTAATCAATACATATAAGATTGTGTTCTGGTAAAACAAGCTGCTTTACACTCCTGGACGAAGCCTGAAGGCTGCTCCACACATCTACCACTTAGACAGCATTCTATGGTTGTCTAAGACCTCCTAAATCACCATATGGGTTGTCTGGACTGGTGCAGCGTGTCCACTTACATAAGTGTACACCATATACCAGGCCAGCTTCTCACACCTGCCCTTTGTGCTCCTTTGAACTACATCACGGCCGGACATCTGTTGATGACTGTGGGGATAACTGCTCCATGTATTAAGGATTCAGACAGGACTCACATCATTTGTCCCAGTGCTCCTTCCTCAGCTCTCTAATACATTTGAGGTTAGTTACATTTTCTTCATGGCTTCATGGCTCATGGAATCTAGCATAACATATACTATTAAAACGAAAGCTGCAGCCGCGTTTCTTAGTCGAGATCAGGATCCCAGAGGTCAGGTGCAGTACTCTCCTTGACTGGATGTACGTTTGTTCATATATCAGAAAAAAGCACCAGCTCAGTTTATCAGTGGAAAGGGAAAGTAAATTCTGTGGATGTGCAAAGATGGTAGCTCACTCTCTTAAATTGGTTATGGTAGTCCCTTTTTGCAGAATTAAATAATATTCCTATTGTAACTCCGAATGTAGATGCACACATAGGGCATCATTACGAATGTCTGAGGGACCGCCCTTCGCCATCGTGAAGCGGTTTTTCCCCGCCATATAATGATGGCGGGGAAAGTGTGGTGGTCAGAAAAAACAAACCGCCACAGTCCAGATGGGCAGATTCAATCCGACCGCCCGTCAGACTCATTGCGTGCCCCTGAATTACGATTATAATGTCCTTTTCCTCTGGTCATTCAGCGGTGGTCAGCACACTGAAGAATGAGTGGGGGGAATGGAAACGGATTTGAAAGGCTGTAGTGGGTCCCCTCAATCCCTGAGGCAGGGACATGTGCCCTGGGGGGCACCTTTGATGCCCTATTACATAACCCTGTACCATGTGGCAGGCACTGCATGGCGTCCGCCGCGTAGTGCAGACTTATGTACATTCCATATTTTTTGTATTGCGACGGGGCTGCTGACAGCTTCCCTGCTGCAATACAAAAGATAGGTGGCGGTCGCATCATTATTTGGGTTGTGGGTAGGCCAACTTGTAGGCGGCCGGTCGAAAATCCGATGCGATGGCGGATGAACTGAAGTCTGTCCGCCATCGTAATGAGACCCATATTTATTTCAGCTAATTTAGTGTTACTTGGTCACTGATACATTCAAAATGTTGTTACTTTGATTTTTATTATTGGTATATAGGATATGTCAGTTTAAATAAATGTGGCCCAACCAAACATGATATTGACGGTAAGAGAAGCAATAAACACACATTCAGAGATATATCATTAGAAGCTAAGGTCAAATCCCACGTTTTACCATAGAAGAGGTGCTTCTTCTAAATCATGTCCTTTGCCTTCTAAACATCAGATTATGTGACTGTAGAATGAGTTGGTGCTTTGTCTGTGGATGAATACTATGTGTATAATTACATTTAAAAAAACGCTTGGGGAGGAGCTTTGCACGCAACCAAGATGGTCGCGTGAGCACAGGGCTCCCGAGACCCTCGCAACCTCCCGCATCTATCCTGAAAATTATCCTGATTACATCGACGGGTAATTGAAGACGAGCCATTGCTGAGGTGGACACTGTTCTCCAAATTCGAAACGGATTTCGGGAACCGGAATAACATCGATTTGAAGGTTGCGGCCTGCCCCTCGGAGATGCCGGAGCTCGAGTTGGCATGTTATCCGGGCAGTAGTTGAACAACAGCGGCCTGAGAAATCACAGACCTATACTTTCACTTTCGTGTTCTCGTGGTTCCAGTCGGACCTTCTCTGAAAGTGAAGCCTGACACCAGCGCACAGCTTTTTGTTGACTTCACAATCATAAGGCGTTATCCTGACATTGGATACAAGGCCCTGACTGACTGTGGCCTCTGATTGCTGAGGGTACTCTGATTGCAGCCATTTCTCTCGAGTGAACATACTGTGGAAGGCCTTCCTGTTTGCAATGGCGACCAAGCTGGATGGCGACAAGTCAAAATCTAAGACCACTCGGCGGGGTACCTATACCCAAACAAACAATATGGATCGGTATGCCCACCCTAAAGGATCCCCTGGTGGACCGAGCAGATCACTGGATGGTACTAAGGAGGACCACTACCCTAACAAATGTACTATGTATCATAACATAAGCCTGGCTGAATAATTTGATCATGTTTGACAATAATTTTACTGTTTTTTTAAAAAAAAGAGCAATGCACTGTGATTTTAAATTAATTTGAATATCATCATTGTACATATCTTTTTATTTAGATAAAGTGGCTGATCACCCGTTTCTGTCCTGACGAAGACAACTGTGCTTGTCGAAACGCGTTGACACACGATATACAGCCCTAGTCTCTACAATCACAGAATATTATGAAAGAAATAAGAACTCCCCTTTTTATATTACATGAAGTTTTTCTGAAAATATATATATGAACTTCAGAGTAATTTGTCTATCGTGCAAACTTGCTTATTTTTATGTATATGTTTATTCTATATATTTATATTAAAGTATATCCTTTTGATATCATTTCAGTCCATTGCTTAGATTATTTTTATTATAAAAATTGTGTTTTTATGAATATTGCTATTCTAGTCAGCCAGCCTTTTGCTTTTCTAGCCTGCCTGGGTATTTACCTTCACAAGAAACTAAGGAGGATCTCTCCTTATCGGCAGAATTGACTTTGCAAGACGTCATGGGTGCCATTGATGGTATGAAGGCGTCCATCGGCCAGCAATTTGAAACTCTTGCCCACAAGCTGGACACAGTTTCGATTGATGTGAACTTGATCCGCACGGATTTATCCAAAACTAACGAAAAAGTCAAATCCTTAGATCTGAAAACGGCCAGCCTAACGGGCGACATATCCGACTTGCAGATGGAGGTTCGCAACCTATGGACCTCAAATGATCTTTTTGCACGCCGGTTGAAGGACTTTGAAGGTAGGGCCCGGAGTAACAATTAAGCATTATCGGAGTCCCGGAAAACTCAGAAGATCCGGCAGCTGATCTGTTTGTGGAAGATCTTCTCACTAAACACCTCGCTCCCAGGGGTCTGAGCAAGTTCTTCGCAGTTGAGCGGGCTTATAGAGTACCGTGCGGCAAACCGAAGGTGGGTGCCCCGCCGAGACCTATCATCGCCAGAATCTTTAATTTCCGAGATAGAGACGCTATCCTGTAGGCCTCACGGCTGCATGGACCCACAAAATATGAAAACACCACTGTAAGTTTCTACCCGGATTTTACACAGGCAGTCCAAAAACAAAGACTTGGATTTCTGGGCATCAAAAGACGATTGAGAGACATGGAATTGAAATATGCAATGTTATTCCCGGCTAGATTGCATGTGGAATTCAAGGAAGGTACATATTTCTTTGATCGACCGGAGAATGCGGGAGAATGGCTTAACCCTCTGCAGCACCAACGTGGCTGAGAGGAACATTCTGGAGGAGCGGAGGGCGGCCCGATGGAGCAGGAATAGGAACATGGTATCCGGCCCCTTATTGAGGACACTGCAATGGTTCGATGACATTGGATGTAGGATTTAATGTGTCAGGTCCGGGAGTGGCGGGGCGATGGGTTGACTCTCTTCCTAATACCCCACAGTCTGCCATTTCTGAACTATTAGCAATTACCGCAGATCTGTCTCTTAAACACCCTCACTTCACGGTATTGGGAGACTTTAACCACCATGTAGATGTAAGTGGCTGCAGTCGCGCCAACCATCTCCTTGACTCCATGCAAAGTATGAATCTTACACAAGGGGTTAGGGGCCCCACCCATGTTGCGGGACACACCCTTGATCTAATCTTTTCTAATTGCACGAAGCTTAAAATTCTTCCTTCCACACCTCTGACATGGTCGGACCATTTCCTGATTCCGTTCGAGGTATCTTTATCCCAATCTTTTAAGAAGGAATCTGCCATCAGAGCACAAAGCAGAAAATGGCACAAGATCTCATGTACTGCCCTTGAGCAAGCGTACAATAATAGCTTAGACTCACTCCCGGAGCGGTTCTTACATTTAATAAAGATCTCATGACCGCCATTGAGAAAGTCGCACCCTTACGGACCCTTACCTCTCGCAGATCAAAACCGTCAGCTCCCTGGTTTACCCTGGAATTAAGGGAAAATAGAAGCAAATGTAAAAAACTGGAGCGCCTATGGCGCCGGACCTATGACCCTGCAGCTAAATCTCTCTACAGACAGGCCCTTAAAGAGTTTCATAAACTCAAATGTAATGCCATGAGTACATACTTTGCAGAAACTATTGTTAACGCAAAGAACTCCACTAAGGCCCTCTTTAACATCGTTAAAGAGTTTACTAATCCCACTGCTCTGTCTGCTCCCGTCACCCCCTCCCAAGCACTGAGCGAAGATCTATCTGACTTTTTTGCGGAAAAAATTGCCAACATTACGACAACAATCCTTCAGAATCGTACAGAAATCACCTTAGACTCTGACACCACCTGCACTAAAGCATTTACAACTTTTACACCACTCACCAAGGAGTATGCTCTGAATCCATTTTCAAATGCAAATCAGGCTCACCACTGGATCCAGCCCCGGCTCTGATCCTAAATGAGATTGCCCCGCTGGTTATTAACCCCCTGCTTGAAATCTGGAACTCCTCCCTATATTCAGGTGTTGTCCCTTCCTTATGGAAGCACGCGTTGCTAATCCCCATTCAAAAAAAAGCAGGTGTCGATCCAACATGTCTGAGCAACTACCGACCGATTTCACTCCTACCCAAGCCAGCCAAAGTACTAGAGAAGGCGGTACAAGAACAGCTGTCCATCTACCTTGAGTCAAATTCGCTGTTCCACGACTCTCAGTCAGGATTCCGGCCGGACTTTAGTACCGAATCAGCTCTACTTGAAGTGTCCGAGTCGATTCGTGAGTGCACGGATAGGGGAGAGGAGGCCATGTTGGTCCTCCTCGACCTATCCGCAGCATTCAACACCATCTCCCATGAAACACTACTCACACGCTTGCAAGAGGTGGGAGTTGGTGGGACCACTCTCGCCTGGGTCAAATCATTCCTCACGGAAAGATTCTAACAAGTGATGCTGGGCTTCTTCTTTTCAACCAAAAAACCGTTGACATGGGGGTACCACAGGGATCTGCCCTCAGCCCGCTCCTGTTCAATGTATATCTGAAATCCCTGGCAAAAGTGGTGGAATCGTGGGGCGTCAGAGTGATCCTCTATGCTGACGACACTCAGCTGGTGTTCTCCTTCAAAGATCACTCCGAAAGCTCCTTGCTGCACTTTCGCCACTGCATGGACAATATCGCCGCCTGGATGTCCTCAAATAATTTAAAGCTGAATACAGATAAGACGGAAGTCTTATTTTTTAACCAGAAATCCCCCATCTCTCCCAGCTTCTGGTGGCCGGCTGAATTAGACCCTCCTCCTGTACCTGTCCAAGCTGCCCGCAATCTGGGCTTTCAATTTGACACTGCCCTCTCCTGCAAGACCCAAATTAACAAAGTCACAGCATCTTGTTTTGGAAAGCTCCGTATGATAAAAAAAAATCATCCCTTTCCTGCCATTAGACTCACGCAAGACAGTAGTCCACGCCCTCATAACTTCCCATTTGGACTACGCAAATAGTCTGTACGTTGGAGCCCCTGCATATCTCATAAAGCGATTACAGACAGTACAGAATTCAGCGGCCAGGTTGATATGTAATATCCCCTACCGTCATTCCATTTCTCCCCATCTGATCAAACTCCATTGGCTTCCAGTGAGACTACGCATTCAGTTTAAATCCCTGACTCTTGCCTTTAGAGCTCTTAATGGTCGAGGCCCCGCCAACCTGAGACACAGACTGAAGATCTAACAAGCATCCCGAAATCTCAGATCTAACCATCTCCGTCTTATGATCTGCCCCCGTTTTCGTCTAGCGCGAACAGGAGGAAGGGCCTTTGCGGTAGCCACCGCCAGACTGTGGAATCTCCTTCCTACCGAACTGAGATTCCTGACTTCTGAACCTCTGTTTCGGAAGAAACTTAAGACCAGGCTCTTCTCTCTGATCTAGCCCACTCTTTTCCTCCTGAACTACTCTAAACCTCACAAGATATTGTCTTCAGCGCCGGGACACCTCCGTCGGAGGTAGCTGTGCGCTTTACAAACCTCTAAATAAATAAATAAATAATTCCTCCTAGGCGGTTTCTTTTTGTAGACTTGTTTGATATAAGGGCGACAGGCACACTGCAAGTTGGGGTGGTTATTCGAATTTTCGCAGGGGTGCAGGGCGGTGGGAGTTGTAACGGGTTTATGGTTTGAGGGTGGGGGGATGTTTCAGTGGGTGTGTTTAAGTTCCCTGCAAGACAACGTATCGTTTTATTATCTGATGTGGGTGTTGGTCTAGGAGGGGAGGTGGATCTGCTACCAATTCTGGGAAGGGGGTAGGGGATTTAGATTACTGAGCTGGAATGTGAATGGGTTGGGGGATAAGATAAAACAAGGGATTGTATTACAATTGCTGAAAAGGTTGTCTCCCGATGTGGTATTGTTACAAGAAACGCATTTGATCGGTAACACTTGCCGTGCCATGAATCGGAAGGGATATCATATGGTTGCACATGCAGGTTTCACCTCTGAATCCCGAGGGGCAGGTATTTTAGTTAGGAAGTCCCTCCCCTTAGAAATAGATGTAACAGATTTAGACGATAGGGGGCGTTACGTAGCCCTTACTGGACGATCGGAGGGTAAGACTATATCCTTGATCTCAGTTTAGGTCCCCCCAGGACTACGGTCGACAACTTTTGCTGACCTGGGGCGATTAGTGTTGGGACTTCCCGAGGGAAATCTGGTCATGGGCGGAGATTTCAACTCGGTCGTCTCTGGCAGGGAGGACCGGCACCCGCCCCGAGACCTTGCTGGGTCACAGAATTGGCTTAGTAGTTTCATTGACACATTGGGATTAGTGGACTGTTGTAGATCGTTGCACCCAACCCAGAATCAATACACTTTCCACTCAGGTGCACATGGTAGCCTTTCCAGGATCGACTACCTTTTAGTTCCGGCTGCGCACGCCCCCTCCATAATTGAGGTGAAACATCTGGCGCGGGGAATATCCGACCACTCTCCTTTGTGGATTGGGATAGACGTGAATATTGGGTCAGAGGGGCGGGTAGCCCCGATTAATCCGTGGTATCTCTGTAACCCTAAGACCCGTTCGGAATTGGTCAAATCACTTGACCAGTATTTTGTAGAAAATTTGGGATCGGTCGCCTCTGCAGTATCGCTCTGGGAGGCCTTTAAGACGGTCATCCGAGGTCAGGCGCTATCATTGATTGCTGGATCGAATAAGAGTAGCCGCGAGGAGGTGGTTAGGCTTGAGGCGGAGATCTCCGAACTGGAGTGCGAATTGGAATCGGGAGTCACCCGTGAGAGGATACATGTTATGCGTCTCAAGCAACTTGACTATAGGACGCTGGTTACAGATGCCGCAAAAGTTATGGGCAGGGAACAGCAAGGTCGATTGTACGATGTCGGAGATAAATCTGGCAAGCTGATAGCATGGTTAGATAAAAAAGAGAGGGCCAGTCGTGTGGTTCCTGTGATAGAGAAACTAAATGGTACGCTTGTGACTGAACCTGAGGAGATTGTCCTGAGTTTCGCAGAACATTTCCGAGAAGTGTACTCGCCTGTATCTGATAGGCCGGAAGAAGACTCCCATTTATTGTTATGCGACATTGCATTGCCCAGCTTATCTGACTCTGATAGAGAGTTGCTAGATACCGCAGTATTCGTTCTATTCGTTCAGGTAAAGCGATGGGACCTAATGGTCTCCCCATTGAACTTTATACGTTGCACCCCGATAAGATCGCGCCATATCTTCATGACATGTTTCTGGAATGACGAGATGGTGGCTCCCTTCCTCGTGATCAGGGTCTTGCGACCATCGTGGTGATACATAAGGAAGGGAAACCAAGGGACCGCTGTGCCTCCTATAGGCCTATATCACTTCTTAATGCGGAACCCAAGATCCTTGCTAAGATACTGGCTAACCGAGTAATAAAGGTAATTGGTGACTTGATCCACCCGGACAAGTCCATATTCATTCCACATAGCAATACGGCCCTGAACCTGCGACGTTTACATGGTGTTCTCGCGAGGACTTCGTTATTGCGTGAGCCGGCCATCTTAGCCTCCCTGGATGCCACGATGGCTTTTGATACGGTGGAGTGGCCATATTTGTGGGCTGTACTTGCTAAGTTTGGGTTTGGTCCTGGCTTTATGGGCTGGGTCAAGCTCCTATATGAGGAACCGTTGGCGCAAGTGAGTGGTTGTGCATGGTAGGGTTTCAGAGCCCTTCGTTCTTGGTAGGGGCACAAGACAGGGTTGTCCATTATCTCCGCTCCTGTTTGCTCTTGCTCTTTTGCCCCTTGCTGCGTGGATTAGATGGGAACCATCGTCGAAGGGTATCCAGTGGGCCCCTGACCTCGAGGATCGTATTTCGCTTTACGCGGACGACATATTGTTGTACCTGACTTCGCATCGGAAGTCGTTAGTCGTTTTGTTCGATGTCCTCGCCTCCTTCGGTAAGAACTCGGGTCTGGTCATTAATTGGACTAAGTCTTACTTATATTTCCTGTCGGGAGATGTTCCTCTTCTGCCACGGGATTGCCCCATCCAGGTCACTCAGACAGGTTTTAAGTATCTCGGGGTGTATGTTTCGTTAAACCCGGTTGCCCGATATGGACAAAAATTGCTGTCACCGTTAACCCGGCTGAAATCGGACGTAGTGCACTGGCGTAAGCTACCGCTCTCGCCGCTCGGCCGTGCTGCACTCTTTAAGATGATGTCGCTACCGAGATTTTTGTATGCCCTCCAGAACACTTTTGATGTAATTCCTGCGAGTTATTTTCGTACCATCGAGGGTCTTCAGAGAAAGTTTGTCTGGGATGGGCGTTCGCGCATCGCCCTCGCCAAGTTGACGCTTCCATGGTACGACGGTGGCATCGCTCTCCCTGATATCAAACGATATTATTGGGCATCCTAGCTGGGGGGCATTAACCATGGTATGTATGGCCCTGGAATAAACCCAGCGTTTGCCTTGGATAAGTGGGAGTTACCGGGGGGTGATTACTACAGAGCGCTTTATTCTCGTTCGGGTAGAGGGAAACTTTCCGGGCCCACAAAGATTGCCGTTCAGGCCTGGCACAGTGCTAATGATGCGAAGGGATGGAGGGATCGACTGACCCGTGTGATCCCGCTTTTTGCCTCCGAGAAGCTAGGGAACCTGTGGAAAACTAAAGGATTTGAAAAGTGGGATATGATCGTTATTAGTACTGTGGGTAACCTCTGGGTGAAAGGCAAGTTTAAGACTTTTGATGAATTGAAGGCTGAGTACGACCTGAGTGAAAGGGAATATTTTCGATATGCACAGGTTCATCATGCCTTGACTTCGGTTTTCCCTGATAGTGCTGGTATTCCGGAGTCTTCTCCACTTGAGGATAGAATATTGGATGATCATGTGCCAGATAGTACTATTTCCCTGATTTATAAGAAGCTAATTAATGATAGGACTGACCTGTTGGTGTCCCTTCGGGATGTATGGACCCGTGACGGTCTTGAATTAGACGACGAGGATTGGCAATCTGCTATCTCTTCTCCCAAGGAGGTCGCGATTCCGGCCCGTTTCCGTTTTGTACAACTGAAGATTCTGCATAGAGTCTATGTGACTGGCCCATGCTTGGTTAAAATGGGTTACTCAAATACTCAAATGATGGTCTTTGTAAACGTGGTTGTGGGCTGCTTGGGACATTTCTACATTTAATTTGGGAATGTCCAGCAGTAGCTGCTTTTTGGATGTGTATACACAATAAGATGAGGGAGGCTACTGGTGTTGGTTTGTTGCCCGAGGCCAGACGTTGTCTCCTCAGTGTTTGGGAACCAAATGACTATAATGTTCCACAGACACAGTGGGCAACCCTAGGGAACATGGTAGCAAAAAGGGATATAGCGCAGTTGTGGGGCTCTCCCAGACCTCCCACGGTTGAGGCTTGGATGGAAAACATGGACTGGTGCATGTTCAGGGAGAAAACGGTCTATGTATCACGGGGAAAACCCAGGAAATGGGGTAAGGTATGGGTCCACTGGAATACTTACCGTGGAGACATTTGCACTCTTCCTCTTGTAGATGTCCATGAAGTTCCACTCTCCTTCTGACCTGTCATTCCTTGTAGAGTATGTTAAGTAATTGACTCTGTATTTGTCTCTCCCCTGACCCCGTCCCCTAATATGACTTGAGCACCTTATTGTATGGTAATGTATTCCTTCCTCTCTTCTGGACTGATATCCGACTGTACTGTGTACTTGCCTTGTTTGTTTTTTATCATTTCAATAAAAAGAGTTACAAAAAAAAAAACGCTTGACATAATCCATACATCGAAATCTGCATCCATTCATCCATCCGTAAACATTTATAGAGTGCTCGGCTATCACCAATGACGGGGTCCTGGCGGTTAAATGTAGCAGTGTAGTCAGACAGGGAAAGAGACTAGCTAGGGCAAATCAAACAGCCATGTTTTCAGTGCCTTCCTAAAAGTGGAATCAGATTTTGCTTTGCGCAGGTGATCAGGCATAGAATTCCAAAGAGAAGCCGCTCTTACTGCGAAGCCTCACCCACCAATCCTGGCTTTGGCAAAGCGAGGAGTGTAGAGAAGCATCTAAGAGTTGGATCGCAAGTTCCTAGTCTGGTGATATTTCTGAAGTGTTTGTTTCAAGTATCCTGGACCTCTATCTCTTGAGGCTCTGTAGGCAATGGACAGTGCCTTAAATTTGATTCTCCTTTTTACTGGAAGCCTGTGAAGGCTGCGCAGATGAGGAGAAATGTGATGGCGGAGGGGCACATTTCTGATGAACCTCGCTGTAGCGTTCTAGACTGTCTGCAATCTCTGGGTAAGGTAAGCAGGGAGACCCAGGTACAAGATGTTAGCATAGTCCAGCTGAGATGTAATAAGGGCATTGACTATTGTAGCCCGACAGTCCATCAGCAGCAGGCAGAAGAATCTTCGCAAGGCTATAAGTTTCCAAAAACAAGCTCTGGAGACTTGACCAATCTGGGCCTTGCCTGAAAGTTTAGAATCAAATTTAAAGCCTAATTTCTGACTGAGGTGACAGGGATGGGAGGAAGGTTCAGCTTCACTTCCCACTAGAAATCTGCCCGTGGAGGTGAAGGTTGATTAAAGAACATCACCTCCGTATTGTCAGCATTTAATTCCAGGAAATTGTCTGTCATCCAGGAGGCAATCTTGGTGGGGCAATGCTTGAAGCTGTCAAACATGGCCTTTGCAGTGTCTTTGAATGAGAACACCAGCTGCGTATCATCAGCGTATGAGATCATTCTCACTCCACAGTTTTCCACTACAGATGCCAAAGGAGTAAGATAAACATTAAACAGGGTGGAGCTCAGCGCCGAGCCCTGGGGTACTCCTCATACCATAAGGCAGGAAGAGGAAACATGAGGGTGCAGAAAGACCTGCTGAGACCGCACATTCAGAAATGAAGGGAACCAGTTCAAGATAGTCCCCAAGATACCCAGCTGTGCCAGTCGGTCTAAAAGTATCAAATAAGAGACCGTATCAAAGGCTGCGACAAGTCAAACAGCATAAGCATGGCACAGCTACCTTGGTCTAGGGATTCTTGGATGGTTTCCACCACTTCCAGCAGAGCAGTCTCAGTACTGTAGCCCATCCTAAAGCCCGACTGGGAGTCATCAAGAAGGTTATTGGACTCCAGGTAGTCAAATAGATGTCTCTGAACTTCCTTCTCCAGAATTTTTGCAGCAGTGGGCAGGAGCGAGATGGGCCTAAAGTTCTTAAGTATGCCAGGATCTGCGTCTTCTTTCTTAAGAATAGGCAAAACATATGCTTTTGTCCATATGGAGGAATAGCTACCCGAAGTCAGAGAAGCATTCCGGATGAAATTTGTGTGGGGGTTGAAAAAAGGAGCCAGCAGTTTGAAAAATCTGGCTGGACAAGGATCAAGTGGCGAACCTGATTTAGTTCTTTCCAGGTCTGAAAGGGACAATTTCAGAAAAAAAGGCCAAAATTCGGCCCAGGAGCTAGGAGACTCAGGAGAGAAAGAAATGGTAGTATGAGCCTCTGACATAGAAAAGGAACAGTATATAGATTGAACCTTCTCCTGGAAAAAGTTCGACAGATCTTTACATAAATCAGCTGATGGCGTAATAGCGCTCATTGTAGCTTGAGGTTTTATAAAATCTTGCACAATCTTAAAAACCTCCTTGGAGGAGTTGTCAGACTCTCTAATTTGGTTGGCTAAGTAGTTCCTGATAGCCAAATATTTGAGGGCATGACATTTTTTTAGTGCTGATTTATAAACACTCCAAGTTATACGTTTTTCGCCAGCACGCTCCAACTTTTTGCAAGCGCTTTTCTATAAGCGAAGTTCTGAAGAGAACCAGGGAGTGGAATGTTTTTTCCTAGCTATTATTATCATTTTAATCGGAGCAATGATATCAAGGGAGGTAGTAACCCACTCATTAAAGGTGGATGCATCCACGCTGGCATCACCGGTCAGCAGAAGTGGGGTATTCTGAAGAGAGGAACCTATGGACTCGGGGGAAACCCTCTTCCAGTTTCTCTTCTTCACATACGCTGGCCTAGAACTATATTTCCCACAACTTCTCAACAGGCTGAACAGAACCAACCAATGGTCTGACCAAGTTAATGGCAGGGGAGCCTCAACCTTAAGTGTGAGATCATTTGAAAAAAATTAGATCCAAAATGCGACCTGCTCGATGTGTGGGGGACATGACCAGCTGAGTCAAATTTAGTCCCCCCAACAAATCAACCACTTGGAGAGCCAGGGTGCAATCTACATTGTCCATAGGGATATTAAAATCGCCAAGAACCGTAAAATTTGCATGTCTCAAGGAGTGATTGGCTATAATGTCATCCAACTTTAAAAAATGGACAGATGCTGAGTCCAGGGGTTGATAGACCAGAATGCCCGCAAGAGTATGCCCTGGCAAAATTTTATTAGAGAAAGACATGGCCTCAATTAACCCTATGTTCTCAATTCTTTTGCATGAAATCTCCCACATGTCTTTCACGATAATAGCTAGGCCTCCTCCCCGCCTATTATCTGCACGATTGACCATGGAGATCTTAAAACCTGCAGGTAACGCAAGAGAAAATGTCAGGGTTCGATGTCTCTCTTAGCCAAGTCTCTGTTAGGAACATAAGGTCCCAGAGATTGGACTCGAAAGAGAGAGAGTCAAATGTCCTCTGTATGTTTGGGGAGCTACCTGCCGTTTACTAAGCAGGCTCTGTTAAGGGGCTTATTATCACCACTACCAATACCTGATAACTTGGCACCAACTACCTCTGCACCACGTTTCACCTCTCACCCCTCAAACTCATAGGAGCAGGACTTGCATTGGTAAGCCTGATCCCAGTTTACCAAGCGAAAGTCAGGGCAAATGGGATTAGCACAGCGCATCAGATTCAGATCCAGTAGCTGCTTTCTTGTCCAAGTGGTTCTTAAACATGGGACATTTATGGCAGCATGGCTGGCGCTGGCGGCAGTCCGGATGCGGACAGGCGCAGACGGGCTTGCCTTTGGCACGCCCGCTGCACGCATCCGCTTAGCATTGGCCATAAATAGTGGAAAACCAGGTCTGACGAGCGCCTAAAGCGCTGACCAAAATGGCACCTGTGAAAGGCCCTACCCCAGGAGGAAAGATGGCTGCCAAGCAGGCAGATAGAAAGAAAAAGAAGTTACAGCATCTTGCAACACGCATACTCCTATGCTCTTTATTACCATTGCTGCAAGAGGCGAGGGGCAGCATGAGCCAGACAAGGCTACTTTTGATCAGTATCTCTACTTGTGTGCCTAAGGCAATAGTACTTGAAATTCCATGCACATGTCTTTAAAAAAGTCATTTTAAATCACTAGCTCTGTGCTATTTGCAGTTCTTTGTGTAGGATTGTGAGGATTTGTTTTTAGTGGCAATATCCATTACCACTGGTTTCAATTTCCTAACCAATTTTGTTTGCTTTCATAGGCCCAAGGAAAGCTGACTTGAGGTTGAAGCAGAGTGATAAGGTAGGTAACTTTTGTGTAGTATCTGTTCAGACTTTTTGTGCAGACACTAAACTGTGCCTTCTTTCATCAGGAAGCTCTGACATGACGTCTCGTTCAGACCATTCTCTACTATGAGATGTAGGATCACTTTGTTCTCTCAGTGTAGCAAATTTTCCCCATATGTCCACCTTACTAGTCGCACAGTTCGCAAAGGAGCTGTGTGTTTGTATTCCTTTAAACTAATCTAAGGATTTCTTTAATCTCATAATTAAAAAAAGACATGAAATATAGGCAAAGGTTTATAAACTTTGCGAAAAAAAATCATGAAATACAATGTTGGGGTATCTTCAATGAAAATAGAATGTGAGGGCATAAATCTCATTCAAATGTCAATAGGTGATCACAGTGGAGATCTTTTGAGGTATTTTTTCCTGCTGGTATATTTCCGCATAAAACATACACCTTTGGCCAAACAGTGAACATACTCAAGAATGTTTACTGGCTATGTTAGTCAGTGCTGTTTAACCCTTTTGTAACCACTACCTGCTATACTACTAGTAAAGTCTCTGCAGACACTATTGAAAGAAATATGGAAATACAACCATAGCCTGCTTATTTGAACAAAATGAAACAAACTTCTTCCTTCCCACCTACCAAATCTGAAGTTGTGGAGTCACAAGAATTATCATTAACTAAAATCTTGGCAGAAATGCAGGCTATACATTTAAATAATGGCTCCACATCCTCAGATATAAAGCACAACCAAAAATATAGTTTCTCTCCACGAAGGTTTTAGACAATGAAATAAAATTAAAGGATAATACCAAAGAAAGCACAGTTCTTATTCCTTTTGTACATCCGATCTCTCCCTGCCAAATACTTTAGTGAACATAGAGAAAAGAGACCAACAATATAATTTACATATTTTTTATATCCCAGAAAATACTGAATGCTAAATGTTGTGGTGTTACTTGGAGTCTATGTTGCCTAAACTTCACTTCTCAATTTTATTTTCTAGAAATGTTGAAATTGACAAACCCCATTATATTCCTTCTCATTGAAAATCTCATTGAGTGAAGCCCCAACAGATCGTCTTCAAAACCTTATGACATCAACATCTCCTACTTATCAGAAAGGCAGCAATAGATATTCCAACACTACTAATAGATAGCAACTAAGGGGCATATTCTCAAGGATTTATCGCCAAGCTATCGGCACTTTATAGCAGCCAAAGTGGCAATAAATTGATTGCCCCATTCACAAGCTGATGCTAACAACCCATATCACCAGTTTACCTGCGATAACAGCTGCAAACAACATCGCCACAGATGAGCCCGGCAACTATCGATAATGAGATGCAGAGTAGGCATTCCCGTGCAAAAAGCTGCGGCAACACCACTCCACAACATTCTCAACGACCAGCCAGATCGGCAATAACATCACAAAACAGGTGATAACGCTCATTAGCAGCAGGAATTTAACACTTGCTCTGACCTGGTGTTAAGTCGGACGACAACCTGCACCAGAAAAGGGAGGCCAGGGCAGAACCACACCAGAAGAACAACAGGTGCCATGGAGCTACTGATCATGCAGCTCGGAGCCCCAAAAGGGCCACAACACCCACCGCCACACCCCCAGGCCGGCAACCCCCTCCCCCCAGATCTCCCCGCTCCCCCCACCACAGAGGCAGTGCAGAAAAAGACAGCAGACCATCAGAAAACGCACCAGCCTCTGAGACCTAACACCAGAGGATGTCATTGCCCACTACGGGCTCAAAAGTACAACCATCCTCCGCATCCTGAACATCATTGCCCACAGGCTGACAGTACCCACACAGCAGACAACTAACATCCCTCTGCATACAAAGGTGCTGGGTGTGCTGCATCTGTTGGCCTCTGGTACCTTCCAACCAACAACTGCCAGAGTCGGAGGTGTCTCAAAGCTAGCCCTATCAAAGTTCATCACAACTGTCTTGGATGCCATCATCAGCATGGTACCCCAGTACCTTCACTCCCCCCACACTGTGCAGGAACAGCTGGAGACCAAGCAAGGCTTCTACGCCATAGCTGGCTTCCCGCACGTGTTGGGGGCAATCGAATGCACACATGTCCTACTTGTGCCCCCTGCCGACACTGCACATAATTGCTGAAACAGAAAGCACACGCATTCCATCAAAGTGCAGGCAACAGTGGACCACCGGGTACTCTTCACCAATGTCGTCGCCAACTAGCCAGTCAGTGTGCATGATTCCTACATCTTCCGACAGTCCATCATCAACCGGCGCTTCCAGGATGGCACCTGCAGAAATGAGCGGCCCGTTGGTAAGTTGGTAAGTACCAAATGGACACACCACACACCCCAACTCCAAAATCATGCCACTCACAACTCCGGTAATGCACATGTTACAAACTCACATACAACATACCAAACAACATGCCCACCCACCAGATACAACAGCACAACTTACTGTGGTAACCTGGGCTAGCCATGTACATGAGTCATCAATGGCATGGCACCTCAGTCACACAATAGCGGAATGTGGGGAGAGGTGGGAACCTGGCATGTGCAAAGGAGGCAAGAGACCCATGAATGAGAATGTACACATGTGGCGTGCATGTGCTGGACAGACTGCAGTGTGCAGACCACAGACATATCCATGTCGACATACACTGCTGGCGTGTGAAGTGTAGTGAACAGTGGATGCTGCCATGTCACCACAGCCAGTGGGGAAGATCGTAGACATGTAGCTTGTTATGCCCCCCTGTAAGTGTCAGCAGAGTGGGCTGGCCAGGTGTTCGCCAGGCCAGTGTAGGGGTGTTAATAAAAAGCACGTAGCTCTGGGCTTGGTTCTCTTACGGAACGTAAGGAGAGGTGTAAGAGGAAGATGTGTTAGAGTCCAGCGGAAAAATGGATCATGGTTACGGAGGTTGTCTTCATCATCATGTAGCTGATACAATCTTGGTGGTAATAACAAGGCTGCAACATTCCACTCCTCTATTGGCTGCTTCCTGCTGGCTTCTGCCCTATGCATCCTGCTCTAGAGTACACCTTCCACTGTCCCCCGTGACCCTCCGCCAAAATCACCTTCGACATCGACGAGGACCCGCTCAGTCCGCGTGGCCCTGCCTCAGTGCACTACAAGTCACCATACCATGGCGGTGTGCCTGTGCCGGCTTCAGTGCATCCGGGGACACTAACTCTGTGCAGCTCAAGTCAGGGTCACTGTCTGATAGAATATTGGATGGCCTCTGGGTCGATGGCCTCGGGGTCATCAACGCCATGTGTCTGTGGCCCTATGCTATCCGGTGTCAACTGCGGTCCACCAGGGCTCACACATCAAATCTAATCCTGACCAGCCCGGACGTGGCATCACCGCAGGAGGCACAGCCACCACCCCTAGGATCACCTCCAAGCAACAACTGCCAGAGTTTAAAGAATCTTACTGCCAGACTATCAGAATTGTTTACACCTGTTGTGGATGCCATCATCTGCTTAATAGCCTGCTCACCTCTTCAGGTGCCACTAACTCAGTGCACCACAACTCATGGACCATTTCTGATTGAGATTTGTGCTGTAGAGAGCTCAAGCAGCAATGTCACCTCAGGCAGTTTGTTAGACCTGGGACAATGATGAGGAACATGATGCAGGTGTAACACACCCCACTGCAGCTGCATCAGGACAATGCTGAAGGGACACAATCCTAGACAATGTATTCACATGAGCACGCTCAGCTCTTGTGCCCCAACCTCAGTGCACTGCAACTCATGGAGACTTCTGTTTGCATATTGGGTGACCTCTGTACTTGCTCCGGCTACCACCCTGATGCTTCTCAGTTGTTTCTGTAATGCTGGTGTTTTCTGTTTCCGTTTTAATAGTGATCACTGTTCAAGTTGTTGCCCGCACCAACCACTCCATGAAGGCTGGCTTACACTTACCCCACACGCATCCAGCACAGGCGTCACTGTACATGTGACCCTGCCAATAAAAGTGCCGGGTACACGTGCCTTTAGTCATTTCCACATACTTTATAAGTGTGTCTGTGTGGTCATAATGTATGCATGAGGGCCCTGGGCCCCACAACATTACATTGTGCTGTGTACAGCGGATGCCACCATGTCACCGGAGGCAGCAGGTAAGACCTTGAACATGTAGCTTTGTCGTCATCCACGCAATACGTAAGTGGAGTGGACTGGGCCGTCGTACGCAGGTCCAGCGTGGGGGTGATTATTTTGGGGCTCCTGGCGTGGTTTAGTACAGGAAATGTGCAAATGCATGTGTCTCTGTGGCAGTGTGGGTCACTCTTGGGCAGTGTAGGTGGGCCCTGATGGGACTTAGACACCCACATATGTGATCTAGTTTGGCTTCCATGAGGTCAAACCCCGACTGCACCTGTTCGGCCACCTCCTTCTGGCATTCTAACACCTGGTATTGGAATGCGGTGTGTGCTTCATTGAAGTGTTGGGAGCCAGCCGTGGTGGCGGGTACTTCCTGCTTTGTGGTTTGTGCGGGGCTGGAGTCTCCTTGATGTAGCTGGGCTGCCCTGCTCCTGGAGGTGGGTTCCCTAAGATGTCCATGAGCTGTTGTAGGGTGTCAGTGTCGAAGGTGTCGAGGTCCTCTTCAGCATCACTGATGGTCTGCTCTGCTGGCAGTGGTGTTTGTACCTCTGCAATGTGAAGGGGTGATGCATTTTGACATTGTGTTGACATGAATGTTGGCGCATTGTTCAAGTTTACATGCAGACTGTATGACAATGTACATTGTGAGTGTTTGGGAGGAGCAGCCTATTTGATGAGGGAGAGTGGACATTTGGTCTACAAGACGGATGTGAGGTTGTATACGTACATTTTCCTCTCACATTTTCCTGCTATGTCAAATGTGATTGGCCAGTTTCTACGCATGAGCGGACCCAGTTCTCCAGTGTCCTCTGTTCTGCAGTGTAAGTGTTGCACTTTGTACCACATTGTCGTCAATGTAGATGTGCTGTTATTGCTATGTGTGTGTGCTGAATATGACACTTTACAACGCACGTGTTACAACGTGTGTCACTACAACGCATTTTTTACATCGCAAAATCCATTACAACGCAAGTTGTTACAATGCATGTCATTACAAGGCATGATCCATTACAACACATTTAATGTATTTTGCGATGTAACAAATGCGTTGTAATGACACCCATTGTAATGTGTGCATTGTAAATGATGTTTCCTGGGTGTGCTGCATTGTGGGAAAGTCCCCCCTGCAGCTGGTATTTTGCTGCCCCTTATCCCTTTGAGGCGGTGTACCTTTGACATGTGTGCTTTTACGGTGCTGATATGTTAGTTACTTGGGTCATTTGTGCTCTTGGACAGTTATTGTACTCTTGTGCATTGTTTGTCTGCAGATGTCTTTTTGATGTCTGGGGTTGTTTGTGCAGGTGGATGTGTCAGGATGTGACCTGCTCCTTTCCGGATGTGGTCCACACTCAGCCACCTCAGTGTCGTGGCATGCACAATGTCCTGATGATTGTACTGCAGCCATGCTGATCTTCATGTAGTGTCACTTGCATTGTCAGTGTGGCTCACAAATACGCATCGTAGCAGGGTTTGTGTTGGTTGTGAGATTGTTGATGTGTGGAGTGGGACCCCTTTGGGCACATGATGGGGGGGCCTGCTTGGTGTTTGTATGTATGCTGCAGTGTGCCACTGGGTTCGGGGACATGGTCCAGGGTCATTGTGGGTGTGCAGTGTGCTACACATCGTTGTACATGTATGCCATTGTGCCCATCTCCCCCATCCCCCCAGTCCCTAGTCGTTACTCACCCTGTAGATGTTGTGTCAGGCCCTATCGAGCTGTGTCCGGACTCCCAAATCCTTGCACTGTCTCCACCCTGATGACTGTAGCCACCATTTCCTCCAGCTCTTCCTGGGGCGCATGACTCCCACCTCCAGGCGCCATTGCTGCCTTCCTGTTGACAGCAGGTTTGTGCTTGGTTTGGCTTTTCACATCATGCCAGTGCCTCTTGACCTTCTCCATTGACCTCCTCGACACTCCGACTGCATTCACGTTTATCAAATTGGCGTTCAGTTGATGGTAGTATTCTGTCACCTCGGTTATGCTGATCTGGTTTTCTTGCGGACTGCACCCTGTCTCCCTCTTCCTCTTCTCCTTGGCCTTCCCAGACCCAGAGGTTCCTTTCTGGTCGTCTGTGGGGCTTGTTAGGTTTGTGCTGACGTCTGCACTCGTCCCGGTGCATCCATGGTGCTATGCAGTTTATTTTTAGTTCCCTTTGTTTTTGTTCTGCTTTTACAGTGCCTTTTACCGCTTGACGATTGGTAATTGCAGGCCTGTTGCTGGTTTTCGCTGATTTTTGTATCGCGATCTGGCTCATCGCAACTTTTTTGCATTTGTGTTTCTCATTTTTGTGGCATCGCATTGATTTCAACACTGTCAATTGATGCATTATTGTGTGCCTATCACATGGTACCGCCTTGTTGAGAATACAACATTAACACAGCCTTATTTTCCCGCAATGGACTGCGATAGGAAGAGTTGCGTTAAGCTAATTTTGCAATTATTATCACACGTTCTTGTGAATATGCCCCTAAGTGTACATCCATTAAGACTTCACCGAAGAAACTGTGAAGATTTGTCAATTCTCTGTCATAAGACTTAGTACCTGATTACAAGAGGGCTGTTATATTCTGACCTATGCATAAGTCCCTGTATACATTTGGGTTTAGAATTATGAATTGGTAGGTTTTTAACACCTCTGATATTTAATGGATGTGTTAAATACCTCAACATTTGATACATTTCAGCAGGTTAAACCTGCTGATATGAACAGGGAAAAAGCACACAGTATTTAACATATCCTGCAGATTTTGGTGTGTTAAACACCAAAATCCACATTTGTTCCCTAACACTTTGTAATAAGTGCTATTTTTCACACCTGATAAATAATGTATCCCATGGTATTAGAAGGTGCAATAAATAGCACCTCAACTCATAATGAGTACCTTAGACTGAAAGGAGAATTATATAAATATGGTCTTTTTGACCCTTCCAAAATGTGTACCTGGAAAAATTACATTTCTAAATCTTTTTCCACTCTTTCAGACTTGATAACATACCTGGATCAACATGATCTTATTAAAATGGAGTCACAAGCTTCAGGCTGTGTTAAATCATTTAAATCCCCATAGTAAATACTATGTTCATATTCATAATAGCAGGTCCACGCAATGTGTTCTGTCTTGGTTCGTACCTCTGGCTCTACATCTCTATTTGATATGAGGTCTTGGGGTAACTGTATGTTCAGTTTGTCATGTTTGTCAAGTTTATATGGGTTACTTTTCTTATTATTCTATGTTTCCCTTCTCCTATTACTTTCCCAAATGCTTCAATGAATAGTCAATGTGAACTAAATAATTTTTCCCTCAAAGTTAACGGTTTACAACATCCAGTCAAGAGGCTTAAAATATAAGAATATTTAAAATAAAATGAAAGTTGATTTCTGTTTCATTCAAAAAACCCATATCAATGATATAATATTTGGGGCCTGATGCAGGTCGGCAAATACCGGTCGGTAACGGCCGATTTCGGCCGTTACCGACCGGTATTTGCAAATGGAGATGTAGGGGCCTTAAAATATACAGAATCGGTATATTTACCGATTCGGTAAATTTAACGATTCTGTAAATTACTGAATAGGTAAATTTACTGAATCGGTAAATACAGATGTAGGTGGCACTGGAAACAGTGCCACAGGCCATTACCGATTCGTTATTTACCATGTAATACTATTACATGGTAAATAACGAATTCCAGTGTACATGCACATCTGTGCATGTACACCTGTGCCATGTGGCACACAGATATGCCCTAAGGGCATGTATGTGTCACATGGCACACAAGCCAGTAACAGGGGTGCAACAGGGTGTCAAAGTGATACCCTGTCCCCCTTGTAAAATCGGTAATTTTAACGATTCGGTAATTAACGAATCGGTATTTGCTATTGAATCCTATGGGCTTCAAGGCCCATAGGAATCAATGGCAAATACCGATTCGGTAATTACCGAATCGGTAATTACCGAATCTTACCGATTCGGTATATTTACTGGATTTTTTACCTACATAGCAATTACCGAATATTAAATACCGAATCGGTAAAATTCGGTATTTACCATTCGGTAATTTGCTATTACCTACATCTAGGCCCAAATTCCATATTCAAAGGATGGTTAGGCAATATTGTTTTGTCTCCAGCTGTGGGGTACAAGAATGGTGTGGCCATGCTTTCCTCACACCATTCTCAACTACAATTGTTAAATCATCATAGTGACTCAGATGGCAGATTTGTATATGCTCAAATCAAAATTAGTGAGCATAACCTTAATGTGGTCAACATCTATGTTCCCCCAATTGATTGCCCTTTTTTTTGGAAAATTATTACCACAGAAATCATAAAACAAGGTAATACACACCTTATTATAAGATGTGACTTTAATCTTACACATGATCCCCTTTTTAGATAGATTGTCTACTTTCAAATTTAGGGCTACTGAATGATTTTATGTATTGAAATCTTTTTTTCTACCTCCAAAGTGGCTAACGGATGGAGACTGGCTAAAACTACAGCCAAGAAATTTTCTCTTTTTTTATAATAAAAATTCTACTTTTTCTAAATTTTCTAGACTTGATTTCTTACTTGCCTGGAGACATTTATGTACTATGATTACAAATCTTAAAATGTAACCAATTTCAATTACAGATCATGCTCTAGTCTCCTTTGTCTCATCTTTAACCCTGAGCGGAGTTCGCAGAGTTGCACTACGCGTAACCCCACGAAGTGCCCAAAAAAACGCTGCACTACACGGAGCTCCACAAGCGGCGGAGTATGTATGATAGAAAAATGCTGTTCACGATGATTGCACAGTAATGGATGCTTGTCCACACTGGGCAATCCTTGCGAATGGCACACCATGCACAGTGCAAGCGGTCCCTGCTTTCCTATTCCACAGCTCGAGTAGAGTTTTACTCAAGTGGCAGCTTTCTCAACGTGAACTGGCAGTTTCTCAACCCGCGCTGTCGCGAGCATATGCAATCACTCGCAATGAGAAACCTGACCCCCCCATGTTGAGAAATCTCACTGGGATGTTGATTTTCCATGCTTGCACTTGCCAACTTGATGTAGACGATCGAGAACGAGGAAAAATCTCACCCGGTAGGTTGATTTTCCTCGCTCACGGTTGCCAACTTGACTTTGACGAATGCGAGTGAGGAAAAAAACTCTGTGAAAGGTTTTTCGGAACTCTGCGAGCTCCGTGTAACGCACAGTGCTGAAAACTCCGCAAACTGAGCAAGCGGAGCGGAGTTTACCGCGCAGGATTACTCATCTTATGTGATACATGTTCTCCTTTAACTAGATGGAGAATGAACACTAATATTCTAAATCAAACTAATTCTTAAAAGATTTCTTCTGTAAATACAGATTACTTTACGAATCATAACCCTAGTAAGACTTCCAAAATCATTAATTTGAATGCAATTAAAGCATATACCGAGGTGTCACTATATCACTTATGCCATATGAAAATAAAATCTTTTAATCTAAATTATCTTTATTAGAGAAAAAAATAGTCGAATTAGGGACAATGTTATCTCTTCCTGGGGTAACAAATACAGATCTCAACTAAAAAAGGCAAGATACGAATATATTAACCTATTCAAAAATTTACAGTCCTACTTGCCTCTAAGGAAAAGTCAAACCTTTACTTTAGGTCCAATAAACCATGATGACTTTTAGACAATTATTTACACAATATAAATTAAATAAATTATATTAGGACACCCGAAGATACTTTACTCTTTAAAACAGATAATACTGAAAAAGGATTCTTGAGTTTCTACTCTACCACTTATGACAAACCTGCGGTCCTACAAAATGATATAATTGATACATTTGATAAAGATTGCCAACTAACCTGAATTTCTACAGAAGATTGACCCAAATTAGAAAACTCAATTGAGATTCAAGAAATTCAATCGGCAATCAAATCTCTAAACTCTATTAACTAACCCGGACCTGATGGTACACAAGAGGAATTTCACAACATTTTTCAGACTTAACTCTCCTACTTTAGTTTCATTATTTCATGATATTCTACAAACCTCTACTGTTGGAGGTTCTTTCAAAGAAGCCATTACTATTGTTATACCAAAACTGACTAAAGACCCTACTATAATTATCAATTATCATCCAACATCCCTTATCGACTAAGACTGTAAAATTCATGCTCAAAGATTAGCTAACAGATTGACCACTATTTTAAATTCTATTATCTATTCAGATCAAATAGGTTTTATAAAAGTCACATTTTTTGCCCATAATACAAACCTCATATGTCAATACTATACACTTTATCTATATTACGCATCTGATTCCCATCCGATCTTTCTAATAACTTGTATAACATAATAAATTCATTTTGTTGGAACAATAATCCTGCACATATTAGCCTTACATTTTCCACTTTCCCTGACAATATGTTGCTATTGGATTACCTGTTGTTAAAAAAATATCATGTCATTTCTGTTTGCACAAAGGTCATTGTGGTTTCAACCTGTTGACCCTACACATGCTCATATGTGGCTATTGATAGAACATTGTATATTACATCCCTTTCCTAAACCTGTGTTGTTAACCATGGTTAATATAGGAAGGTGGAATCTGACTGCATGGTTGCCCCCACTTTTTTCCTGGTGTTTTGATGGTTTTTGACATAGTTTGGCTGGGATCCTGCTATTCAGGGCCCCAGCCTATCTGTTTTCCTCTCTAAATTGATTCCCAGTTTGGTTAATAGGGTACCCTTGTGAGTCCCTAGTATATGGTACACTAGGTACTAAGGGTATATATACACCAGAGGACTACGGGGGGTGCAGCATGTATTGTGCCACCCCTGGGAAGCCATCCAAAATGACACCACATGACTGGTACTGCAGCCTGGGTAAGGTAGTACATGCACCTCTTGCTAAGATATAGGTTAACTATATCTACCTTTAATCACTGACACATACAAGCCTATCATTCACTCCTATGGCAGGACTTATCAATCCTGAAGGCAGAGTGCTTGGTTTTGTGTGAGAGGGTGCCCATGCTTGAGCTGGGCCCCACTGCAGCTTTTGTAGCCTATTCTCTGAGGCTGTTCTGTGATGCAGCCAGACCATTTACTCTTAAGTGCATTATAACCTCGCTGTAAATGCTAACTTTGGAATGGCTGCATGGAACCATGTCATGTTTGGTGTCAAGCAGTTTGGAATCCTACCACCCCCACCAGTCCTGGAAGCGGGGCTAGAATTCCACCCTTCTAGAGGGAGAGGCATGTACACACTGGTCTGACCGGTAATAGTTTAAAAGAGCCCTGGCATCACAAAATGGATGCTGCAGCCAGAGACATGAGTCTGGCCTCCTGCTGCTGACAAAACTCTGGCAGGGGAGGCTGTAATGGCTGGATTTTCTGAGTAGGTGGGATCAGCCCCCAGGGGCCCCTCCAACCCAGCCAGAACGTACTCACCTTCCCTCCTCAGGACTCCTCTATCCAGGCACCTGGTACCTACCTGAGGATGGGGAACTCGCAATATACAAGCTCATATTATTAAGAACACCACTAAATCTATAGGGATACTAAGAATACTCACTGATTACTAGGGATAACCATACCCTACACCACACTTATTCACATCAGTTGGTCTCGCGGCCACCCTGACCCAGACCGTTCTACCCTAGGGCAGATATGACACACAATCCGGTGCGTCTACACACGGGCCTGCAGAACCCAATGCTCCCTTTTCCAAAGTGTTCGCAATCCTGCGAAACTACACACTAGTTCGACCACCTAGTGCTCTCATTTACTCAAGCCACAATCCAGTGGGTATACACACTGGTTCGACCCCCCAGTGCTCTCATTAACGCCGCATATCAACGACGACCACATTCCTATGAATACCTATACATATATATATATATATATATTGGGAAGTCTCTTCACTAAGGGTCTGCTACTACAATAATATTATGGGATGGTGTACTAACTTAGTCCCTTGGTTGCAAGTCTCCTCTCTCCCTCACCATTACTTACCTGATCAGGGGTAGCATCTGTTCAAACAGTAATACTTACCAGGAAAGATTATCCTTACTGTATGAGGACAAAGATATACACACTATGTGATTGAGTTATTTTTTGATTTAAGCGCTCCTACCCCCCTTTTGATCCATCAGTGGCTCAACGGCAACTGGCTTGAAGCCAGGATAACTTTATCATAAAAGAACTCATGCACACTAATTCACTAATTAATGGGGTCATTTATTATTAGTACAATATAAACCTTTACAAACTGACAAAGACTATAGGTAGAACACACCGCTTGAAAGAGAAGGATTAAACATAACAGGAACACTCCGCTGAAAGGGAAAAGATTAGACATAAAGTGTAAGTGTAACTAATTCAGACTACCTCACCTATTAGAAGGAAGATTTCTCTCTCTGCCTCTGGTGGGATTAGGGCTCTCTCTCTGCCTCTGGTGGGATTAGGGCTCTCTCTGTCTCTCCCTCCTTCACCACATCACCACGCCTCTGGTTCAGTTGCTCCAGCTGACAGCCTTCTTTGATGCTCTCTGCACTGCTTTCTCTCTCCTCATCTTCAGCAATCGTCTGCCTTCTTTCTCCATTCAAGAACTGCACTCTATTCTGCAGCTTCAGCAGACATCCTCTCTCTCTCTGCAAGCTGTTCTGAGCTCCAAGCTGTTCTGAGCTCCCAGCAGTTCTGTGCTCCAAGCTGTTCTGAGCACCACGCTGAACTGCACACCACGCTGGACTGACCTCCAAAACTGAACTGAACTGAACACTCCTCCTCTCCTGTAGCTCACTAATATGGAAGCTTGTCCTTTCATGGAATGCTACGGCCAGTAACCTGCCGCCCACCAAATTCTTGTACCTCCCCGTACCAAGGACACGTTCCCAGCTGGCCAGCCTGAAGTTGTGTCTTCGGAGTGGGGAAAAATACATTCCTTCGATAAGGGCCAGCCTGAACCGGTTCTCTCCAAGCGAACAACAGCCTTAACTATAAACTTTGCCTTTGCCCTGAAAAGCCTCTCAGCTTCATCAAGATGGAGTCCCTCTAGCTCTAGGCCTGTAGGCCTGAAAGGGGTGAAATGCTCCTTAGCTCTGTCAGAATACCTACATAAACCATACCAATGTGTCTAATATGTCAAAGCCAATAGGCAATAGACAGGTTAAAGTCAAGAATAAAGGCATATTAAGCAGCTATCCTCTTCTAGATCTGGAAAAAAGGGCTTAAAAGGGCCAACACAGGCTAAGAATACCTATACTAGATGCGAGCAAGACTAATGATCTATATCACTGCTAAATAAAGCCAAAAACTCTGCCATTACATTGCACCCCTAGATCCTTATCTTGCGAGCATCAGTAAACAACAACAACCATCTAAACAAACATCAACATAATCTATCCAACATAGGCTAAAAATACCTATCCTAGATGTGAGCAAGATTAAGATCTATATCACTGCTAAATATCTCTGCCATCCACCCTTAGATCCTTATCTTGCGAACATCTTATAAACAATAACCTCTAGATAAACAAACATCAACACAATCTATCAACAAATCAAAACCTAAAAAACTCCCTAAAAACAATGACAACTCAAGGAAATTCCACCTGAAACTCAATTGTAGGGAATACAAACCTAAAAACAAATCAAAGCACCCTTGACTTGAATGCTGAAATTGGATCTGATAACAAAAAAAAACTAACCAAAGCATCCTCAAACTAAATGTGCCTCAACTTCTAATGATAACTGGTGAAATCTAGTGATGTAGGGACTTATGTGTTGAATGAAAACAGCAAGGGGCCTAAATGGGCCTACTTCGGACAACTTAAGGCTAAATGAGGCCTACCTACTATTGTCAACTTAAGAACTAAATGTGTTTCAACTCCTAATGAGAAAACAAGAAAGGGCCTAAATGAGCTCTACGTACTATAGGCAACTTAAGCTAATGATGACTCATGAAACTATTGGTGTAGGGGCTTGTTTGTGGGATGAAAATAACAATAGGCCTAAATGAGGCCTACCTGCTGACATTTGTCAATTTAAAGTGAAATCAGAGAAGTACTGTTTCAAGGTCTGGGCAAACATTAATACATAATCATACTAAAAGACACACCACCCAGAACAATCCAAATTTTAAGGTAACCACCCTTTGATCAATCAAGGTGAAAATGTAAGAACAGTAAAAAAAAACCATTTCTACAAGATAGCTGGTGTAACATCAAGCTTAGAACAACAAAAAACATTTTAAATCACACGGTGGAACACATGTGCGCAACACCAATCAAAAAAGTCCTTCATTGGCAAAAACTGTTTTGAAGAAAACAGAAAAACTATACTAGGTGACATGTTTTTTTGCTTTAAAAGTGGGGCCTGCTTGTCCAAGGGATCATGCATCAAATTCTTTTATAATACTGTTACAAATAAAACATGTTTCAGTTTTTTGTTTTTTAAAAGTGGGGCCTGCTCGTAGTGATGTCAAGAAAAAATTGCAGGCCAAGGAATTAAATAACTTAGTCCAAAAGTCTTCAGTGTAGGCCACCACCCTGCATCCTCGGTATCCGGACATTTCCTCCAATGCGGCCATCCATCACCCGGTCTGGTCTGGTCTGGTTCCATCATCCAAAAATAATAAACTAAAATAAAAACATGAAAGTAAAAAGCTAAAACAAAAAAGTGGAAGGGGGGAGGGACCCACGCACAACCACAACTTCAGCAATCCTAGGAACAAGAGAACAAGTATCATTATTCTTGCAAAATAAAAATTTTCCATTTAAAAAGCACCCCGGGTGCCTTTCATTATTGAAAAGAAAATATCCTAATTAATTAAAAACATTCAAAATTTAACTTTTAATAACTTTTAGCAGGGCCTAACATACCCTAATACTCCCCAAGCCAGCCCCTCCCTTCAGAGCAGGAGCCATGCTACAGTGGGAAGCTACTTTAAACACTGCAATATGATGAGCCTCTCTAAACCAGCCCCTCCCTTACATAAACAAGCCATCCGCGGAAGAAAATTGGATTGTAGCCAATCATAACGAACTGGGACGTGATCGAAACTTGCAGAATGAAGGAAAAAAAACTCGTCTGCACAAACCAGCTGGTCTGCCAAGGTCGAAAAACAAATTTCTCATGCCTTATTTTCTAACTAACGGAAGCTAGTATTTAAAAAAAAAACAATTCTGTTACAGTGTACTGCCAATTAAAAAAGCTCCAGTTTTTAAAAAGACTTTTGTCCAACTAATTCAGCTAAAGGCAAGACACTTAAAATATGGGCACTTATTTAGAAAGGGGCAACTACCTTTGGCACACAAGATTATACATTCTGCATTTGAGAAAAAACAAATTAACATGGTCCATTGTAAAAGAGAAATAATTTGCAAAACAACATAAAATGCAGATACATTTCAACATTGGATTTAATTTAATGTTTTGCTGACACATTTATAAAAGCATACATTTTAATTTACATTTGGGAAAATAATAATGTTACATTTTAACATTTTTTCTTTCAAAGGCACATGGTTGCCTTTCACTAATTAAAAGCACATGTCACCATGCACAGTCGGGCAAGATTTATTATTCTCAAACCAGCACATTCCTGTCTAGATGGAAACCCCTCACAGAAATAATTAATGAAAACAGCTCCGTAGCGTGCACTCTAACGGGCCATCTTTTAAACATTTCACTCATTTTAAAAGAACACAGCTTCCTCCGTAAGGTTGATTTATAACCACATCAGTTCCAAGGTGAACCCACACAAATTCGTAGACACATTTCAAAAAGAATGTGAAATGAACAGAACCCTTCTCAAAACACAAGATGGTACCTTTCCGTCAAGAAACTGACAAAGCACATAGGCAGACCAAGGAATCAAAAAAAGTCAAAATCAAACCATCAAATAATCCACTGACTTTTATAGTCAGGTCAGATAACCATGCATGTTGACAGCATGTAAAAAAAAAAAAAAAAAAAAAAAAGACTGCCACCTCAACTCAAGATATTAACCCTTTGGCAGCTCAAGCAGAATCATTTCCCAACGTCCATTTATACATGGGAAAATCATTAGCACATTTCTTCACGTTTACAGATGACACGTACACATATTTTCAAAAACGTTATCCCCAAGCACCCGAGAGAGATCCAGCTCTCTCCTGCCAAACGTAATGATAACATGCCCTGTCCAAGCCATGACCACATGGCGCTATTCATAAGCCATATTTACAAGACAAACTTTTCACAAACAACATTTCCAAGGCGCAATGCACAAGGAACACAGCAAATCAACATGAGAACATGCACCTCACAAGCCACAATAATATGGCGCTATTCACAAGCCATATTTACAAGGAGCTATATTCAAAGAACTTCACAAATCATATTACAATGAACACATTTCACATTGCACAGCATAAGCAGATGCAGCAAGCAATTTAATGGGCAATTTAAAAGCATTTTTTACACACATTTATACAATTGGACCATCACATAGATGTAACTGGCTTCCTCATGTAATGCCATCCTTCAACTCTGGCAGTTTAAACACCAAGATGAAAACCATTCCTTCCACCCTGAATAAGGCAAATGCCATGATGTAATGCAATCTCCTCACGCTGCAACTGTTCAAGCCCATAGGTCTAACAGGCTACATAAACTGCAACATTACGCCAGATGGAACCAGCGTTCAGGGCACTCCCTCAGAACACATGGAAAACTCTCTAAGCACATGGCAAGGTCACACAGGCTTCGTAAACTGTCCGACTACGCCAAAATGTAATGGCTGGATTTTCTGAGTAGGTGGGATCAGCCCCCAGGGGCCCCTCCAACCCAGCCAGAACGTACTCACCTTCCCTCCTCAGGACTCCTCTATCCAGGCACCTGGTACCTACCTGAGGATGGGGAACTCGCAATATACAAGCTCATATTATTAAGAACACCACTAAATCTATAGGGATACTAAGAATACTCACTGATTACTAGGGATATCCATACCCTACACCACACTTATTCACATCAGTTGGTCTCGCGGCCACCCTGACCCAGACCGTTCTACCCTAGGGCAGATATGACACACAATCCGGTGCGTCTACACACGGGCCTGCAGAACCCAATGCTCCCTTTTCCAAAGTGTTCGCAATCCTGCGAAACTACACACTAGTTCGACCACCTAGTGCTCTCATTTACTCAAGCCACAATCCAGTGGGTATACACACTGGTTCGACCCCCCAGTGCTCTCATTAACGCCGCATATCAACGACGACCACATTCCTATGAATACCTATACATATATATATATATATATATTGGGAAGTCTCTTCACTAAGGGTCTGCTACTACAATAATATTATGGGATGGTGTACTAACTTAGTCCCTTGGTTGCAAGTCTCCTCTCTCCCTCACCATTACTTACCTGATCAGGGGTAGCATCTGTTCAAACAGTAATACTTACCAGGAAAGATTATCCTTACTGTATGAGGACAAAGATATACACACTATGTGATTGAGTTATTTTTTGATTTAAGCGCTCCTACCCCCCTTTTGATCCATCAGTGGCTCAACGGCAACTGGCTTGAAGCCAGGATAACTTTATCATAAAAGAACTCATGCACACTAATTCACTAATTAATGGGGTCATTTATTATTAGTACAATATAAACCTTTACAAACTGACAAAGACTATAGGTAGAACACACCGCTTGAAAGAGAAGGATTAAACATAACAGGAACACTCCGCTGAAAGGGAAAAGATTAGACATAAAGTGTAAGTGTAACTAATTCAGACTACCTCACCTATTAGAAGGAAGATTTCTCTCTCTGCCTCTGGTGGGATTAGGGCTCTCTCTCTGCCTCTGGTGGGATTAGGGCTCTCTCTGTCTCTCCCTCCTTCACCACATCACCACGCCTCTGGTTCAGTTGCTCCAGCTGACAGCCTTCTTTGATGCTCTTTGCACTGCTTTCTCTCTCCTCATCTTCAGCAATCGTCTGCCTTCTTTCTCCATTCAAGAACTGCACTCTATTCTGCAGCTTCAGCAGACATCCTCTCTCTCTCTGCAAGCTGTTCTGAGCTCCAAGCTGTTCTGAGCTCCCAGCAGTTCTGTGCTCCAAGCTGTTCTGAGCACCACGCTGAACTGCACACCACGCTGGACTGACCTCCAAAACTGAACTGAACTGAACACTCCTCCTCTCCTGTAGCTCACTAATATGGAAGCTTGTCCTTTCATGGAAAGCTACGGCCAGTAACCTGCCGCCCACCAAATTCTTGTACCTCCCCGTACCAAGGACACGTTCCCAGCTGGCCAGCCTGAAGTTGTGTCTTCGGAGTGGGGAAAAATACATTCCTTCGATAAGGGCCAGCCTGAACCGGTTCTCTCCAAGCGAACAACAGCCTTAACTATAAACTTTGCCTTTGCCCTGAAAAGCCTCTCAGCTTCATCAAGATGGAGTCCCTCTAGCTCTAGGCCTGTAGGCCTGAAAGGGGTGAAATGCTCCTTAGCTCTGTCAGAATACCTACATAAACCATACCAATGTGTCTAATATGTCAAAGCCAATAGGCAATAGACAGGTTAAAGTCAAGAATAAAGGCATATTAAGCAGCTATCCTCTTCTAGATCTGGAAAAAAGGGCTTAAAAGGGCCAACACAGGCTAAGAATACCTATACTAGATGCGAGCAAGACTAATGATCTATATCACTGCTAAATAAAGCCAAAAACTCTGCCATTACAGAGGCCTGGACAATAGATTTCCTGTCATACGGAGGTGTAACCACCTCCCAGACAGGCTTTAGTGTTTTGAGGCTGGGTGGGTGCACTCTGAGAGTGCTTTGAAGTCAGCACTGGGGGCATATTTAGTGTCCCTGTGCATAGCCCAGTTCAAACTGGTTGCAGGGGCTACCAGCCCCTGCTCTGGCGTGAAACTGGACAAAATAAATGGATGTGGCCACCCCTCTTTTCAGACACTCCCATAGGTGGGTCCCCAGAGTATGTCCAACCCCTTTTCTTAGTATAAGTAAGGGACCCCTGGCAACAGGGCTTTAGATTACACCTAAATGAAACTCTGAAACTGAATCCTGGAACTTTGACGCTCTACTAAAGACTAGAGGATGGAAGAAAATCCCTTGGGGTCAAGGAGTGACTCCCCTGCCCAAGCAGGCACCAAAGAAGCATCTTGCCAGTCAGCAATTCTGAAGCTCCAGCTGGACTCCGATCTATTTGCTACATAGGAAAGGATTTCCAGACTTCTCAGAGGCCGACCCAAGACCCCAGCAAAGCTGAGACCCGCACCCCCATGAGTGAGGTGGAACCGGAACTCCTGGACAAGCACCATCATGCACCAAAGATTGTGGGCCTCAACTCCACGAGTGTTCAGTGAGCCCACTTCTTGCATTTCCGCTCGAGGCTCCTTCGCGATCCCTGGTCCATCCACTGGTGGGTCCCTGTGAAGGCAACTCTGATTTCCTTGGGCTTTTCTGGTTGCTCCAGATGTGCTCTAACTTCCCACCAAGTGGTGAGTCCCTCAGATCTTGCTGGTCTGCACCAAAGCATTTCTTTGATTTCTGCGTGGGTTGCTGTTGCCAAGGCATGTTGTGTCCAATCCGGGCACCGACACCGCAGCACTCAACATCCTTTGTGGGACAGATGAAATCCAGTACCTGGTCATCATTCATCCTCCTGGTCCGCGTGGCTGAAGAGTCAAGCTTCACCTTTTTCACCTGAAATCACCCGACATCTGTGGGCATTCAACTATTGTGCCCCTGGTCACTGGATAGTGACCCAGACTCTGTACCCTCTGCTTTCAGGTTCTTCTCATCTTCGATCCAGGCGTGGATTTTGAAGCAGATAGCCATTGAAAGCGATGACGAAACCCGACACCAAAAGACACCTATGCACCCGGCTTCCCTGGGTGAGGTAACTCGAGTACTCCGGTGCTCCCATTGGTGTTGGCTCTAGAACCAACTTAAGACTAAAGGGGTTTGCTCAAAGTCCTCCTCTAAGTGTCCTTTATCTTTAAATTTCCATCCGCGACTTTCCCCATAGAAGTTAATGGTGATTCGCGGCTGTGTTTAGACACTGCTCCGTCCCCCCTGGTCCCCTGTGTCACTACCTTGGGTGTTTCCTGGTGGCCCCAGTGGTTCTACAGGCTCTAGGCCTTGTATCTATGCAAGCGTGGTTCTTATACCACTTACTTAATATATGGTTTGGTACGCCCTTAGGGCTCAATGTATATTGTGCTAATTTACTGTGTGCTATTAGGTTTACCGTATATACTTTTGCCTCTAGCCTCATAAAGAGACTAGTGGGATGTGTTTAGAATAAATACATATATTTTATACATATACCTGGTGTGGTTCCCCTTTCATTTGGTCATTCACAAGATTATAGACTGGTAAAACAAGCTGCTTTACATTCCTCCAAGACTTAGCCTGAAGGCTGCTCTCCACAGCTACCACTAGGATAGCTTTCTATAAAGGTTGTCTTCAACCTACCATCAATAAGGGTCGTTTAGACTGGTGAAAAGTGTCTACTAGAATAGTGGACAGCATATGCCAGGACAACTTCTCACAGTTAATACAAAAATTGTTTAGATTTCACCTATTCTTACTGTCACTAACACTGTGTAATTATTTTTTGTTGAAAACTCTTATACCACTTTGATGTTGTCAAAAAAAATTAATTTTGCTATATTCCCAATTTAAAACTTACCAAACATATCTGTTTTTTTAGGAACTTTTGGATTAATGCAGGCATATTTTTACATTAGTGATATTTACTGAGGAAATATGTTTATTCCTTTATTGAATTAAAACCTAAATTCCATCTTCCTCAATTAGACTTATATGAATATGAACTACTTTGTAATTCTATTCTTAATGCTTATCTCAACTTGATACCATCAGATGGATGTGTTTTAATGGGCGGGACCTGGGAAACTTGCAAGCTCTGACACATTCGGATTTACCTGTGAGGATTTTGAGTTATACCTATTTTCAAAGTTAAAAGAAAGCTTTGTCCAGTATTCCTGCTGGGTGCTAGCCCGTGCCTCGCCATTGCTCCTGGTCTCTGGAGAGACTTCCGACCTGCAATTCCTGCCATTAGTGCTGGCCGTGCGTGGGGTTGCCTTGGGCCCGAGAACTATATCTCCCAGGCTCCCCCGCATGCCGCGCACTATTCTTTTCATCAGTAAGCGCCGGAGGCGCTTAAATCCACTAGGCGCCCCCCGCAGCGCGGGACACCGCGAGGACTCACCTCTGTTTTGCTCTTCTGGCCCGCAGCTCTGTCCACGATTCCTGCTGGGTGCTAGCCTGTGCCTCGCCATTACTCATGCTCTCTGGAGAGACTTCCAACCTGCAATTCCTGCCGTTAGTGCTGGCCGCGCGTGGGGTTACCTGGGCCCGAGAACAACATCTCCCAGGCTCCCCAGCGTTCCGCGCACTATTGTTGTTATCAGTAAGCGCCGGAGGCGCTTAAATCCTTTCTGCGCCTCCCGCAGCACGGGACGCACAGGGGAGCTTCCCGGGCAAAGTCCAGGCCAAGGGCGGGCCCATCCATGCCCGTCAAAGCCCGGATAAGGCTGGGCTGGGCCCCACCTCTTGGATTCCGATCACGGGACTACAAGTAAGAGATCTGAACATTTGTGTGACTTTGAACCTGGGGATTTCTAACATATTAGGTCATATCTGTAAATATAACTAAGATTCCATCTTTTCATCACTAACATTAATGACCAGACTTGTAACTGTCTGAACTGAGTAATCATATTGATGATATAGCACCCTGTGATCCTGATACCATACCTGCATTTGATCGCTAGTTTTTAACTTTAGTCTTGTTATTATACCTTACAGGAAGATGAATCCACAATCTAGCAAAGGCAGGAAATCATTGGTGGGAGGGACTATCAGAGGGACGTTAGACCAGTTTATAACCAGGGCTGCTTCACTATTGGAGCACGAGATATTAATCCCTGAGTGTTGTTTGTCTTCAGAACTCATTTATAACAAACGCTTGTCCCTGGGATCCATTCAGACAGTAATTACCCCGCCTAAACAACGTATGGAAATATATTTAAATAGTCATACTAGTATCACCTTACTGTTACAAGACCTAACAGCATCACCAGAGATATGTAGGGAGTTTCACACTAATGATTCCAACACAGAACCCCCATTAGAAATCATTTCCGAGGAGTCTACATCATCAACTCCCCCTAAGCCCATCCCCAAGAACATTACACAATATATACTATCCGGGAAAGTGGCCGCATTAAAGAGAAAGCGAGGGGGGAACAGTCAAATGGGTAGGCGCGCTAAAACACCTAAAACACATCTAAGTCCCTTAAAGGGCCCAAGAAAAGTAGTAAAGAAGCACCTGTCCGAATATCTATCTCCAGCATCCTATCCCACCCAAGGTCTAATAGAAAACATTGAACACCTAGTTAAATCTCTAATATTACCACTCATGGAGAGAGTGAAAAGGATGGGCAAACAACTGGGCACCATAGAGGAAGCGATAGCTTCCAATACCGAATTAATAAAAGAACTGGTAGCCCACAAGCAGATTTAGACCATGTGTGGGCAAATTTCAGGGCTTAAAACTACCAATGCAATGAATAAAGGAGACTTCCTACCCTTACCCCATGAGAATATTCTTGCCTCCGCGAAAAAAGATATTGGCCCCACGACAACCAGGGAAGAAAGACCTGCAGGACAAGCCAATAAACCAGATTACACCCATGGAAATACTGCTAGGGTGCATCCAACTGATAAGAACCCAAAAGGAATCACACAACAAATAGATTTGCCGCCAGAGGAAGCCCCATATGTTATAGTACTTACCTGGGTTCCTGAACTGGCAGCAGGGAAAACTGAAGGATACATAGAACTTAAAAATAAAGTAGTCCACTGGCTAAGAAAGAACAGGCCACTACCCCCTAACACCAATAGTGAAATCTTGCATGTGAGAAGACTAGGTTGGGTGGGGCATAGACCAAAATATTTACAGGGGGATGTTATCATCGTCATTTTTAGGGATCGAAGGGTAATTACCCACATCACAGACTGGTACCTTGAGAGAGGTGGAGGCGGAATATCAACACAAGATTTAAGTTATTTCTACCCCCAGTCTTTATTGATCAAAACATCAAGACCTTGGAACCTATATGAGGGTAATGTAGCCGACCGTAGTTTTAATATTTCCACCTTCAATCGTTTTGCCGCGGTCTCTGGATTGGAAGGGGTAGACTGACTCACTAAAGAGATGCCCAAGGATCACCATGCACTTATGCATACCGATGTACCAATGGCCCCTACGGAATTATATGATGGCTAAACGATTAATTCAATGGCTTACAGTAAATCTTTAGCTGAAACAATATTCACTGAACAGGATGGGTTAACGAGAGGGGGTCGGGGTAGGGGAAAACATATATGTCACACAGATAAGGTTTTATTGTTTAACAACAATGTGGCTGCCACTGAAGAAGCAAAGGGTGAAGTCATTGTAAATACGAAATCTAGGGAAACCAGACAGTGGGAACAAGATCATATATGGTCTAGCCTAACCCAAGAAAAATTGTATAATCACCAGGGAAAGGGCTTTACAAACATCCTGCACACAATCATGGTCACTAAAACCTTACCCACAACCATTGAGTCCATCAATCTGAATCTGAGAACACTGACGCAAGTCAAAACACCCTCAACCGAGGTTCCAACACATTTAAAGGAGCATTTATCGCATATAAGCCCCATGCATGCCCCGGGCAACCTAGAGGGCCCAAGAGCAGGGGCGCACAACATTGCCTCCATTATAGAGGCAGAATCCATTAATAACATCTTCTGCTGGAATGTGGCGGGATTGTGTGATAAAATTACCAATTCTCTATGGCTAGATACGGTAAATAAGCATAGCATTGTATGTATTCAAGAAACGTGGACCATCTATGAGTCACACCTCCTGGGTTATAAAACTTTTCATACCCCAGCCATGCCCAGCCCGCACGGCAGGAATAAGGGGGGACTATGCACATATATTTTGTCTACTGTAGGATTCACAACTGTTAAATTCATCTCTACAGAGTTTTACCAAATCATTGTCACCCCATGGGGAGTCTTAAAAAACATGACGTTGGTAAACTTTTACAATAACAGTCCGGCTCCATTAATTGAAACTACCATAAACAACCTATGGTTAAACCTACTAAAAATAGAGGAGCAGATGAATGGAGACATGGCCTTGTTATGGGTAGGGGATTTTAACTGCCCCTTATGTCCTCGGGGTGAGGCGGGCATTTGTGGCTTGGGTGACAATGAGGAAGATGCTCCCAGAGACTTTCATCATTCTAAACTGGGGGACTTACGGAATACTTTAACCTTTCAGTTCATCTGTCATATGCGAATGAATTATGCTCTCCAACCAAACCTTTTCGACCTACTTATAACGGGAGAGGATGTAATTCAATAATTGATTGCACGCTCCTATCGTCAAGATACTCAGGGATAATACTAAATTGGGATGCACTAGATATTGCCCTTAGTGACCATTACCCCATTTCTGTCACTATAAAATCTAATGGCACTGTAACAAATCCACTGAATAATAACTTATATAATCTGCCATTAAAATTAGCCAGCACTAACGGGTATTGTATTAAATGGGATAATGTGGTGCCTGTGGAGTTTTTACAAACCTTAGTTCAAAACACCTACGAGGATATCCAAATATGCCTGTCTGACAAGGGTGAGCATCAGATAGTTATTGACTCACTCTTTAAAATCTTGCTAGAAATAAAAAGTCTCTTAACGCGGGTGCCTCAACATACCCCAAAAAACAGTGAAGGCTGGTTTAATGAGAGCTGCACTAAGGTACTTGCTGCATTGAAGAAAGCCTTACATATCATCCCAAGATCTCAAAGAAAATTCAGATAGCCAGACGTTCTTACTGTGCTGCTTTAACCAGCAGGAAAAAACAACTAAAAAAGGATGCATGGTTGGCACTCCAGAAAGCCTCTGAGAGGAGGGACAATATAGCCTTCTGGAAGGCTGTAAATTCCCCCTTTATGCAAAGTAAGCAGGTGGCTCAAATAGATCTAGCTATCCCGGCCGAAACCTGGGTCATACACTTTAAAGGCCTATACGATAAAGTTGAGCCAGTGGACTCCGGACATATCCAAAGAAACGACGCCAGTATAGCTGTGGGGCACAATCCACCTAGAGCTTTCCCTCTGGGAATTATCTTTGAATATGAGGAAGTGCTGAGGGCACTGAAAGAGAGCCCCTCTGGGAAGGCACCCGGACTGGACTGCCTACCCATAGATGTGTATAAATCTGAGATTGATTTATGGGCCCCCCTGCTTACCAACGTGCTCAACTCCTTAAATAATTCTGGATTCATTCCTACTTGGCCAGAGCCCATCGTTGTACCAATCTTCAAAAAAGGGGACAGGAACGACCCCACCTGTTATCGCCCGATTTCATTACTCGATGCCCTTATGTAGGTTGCCGGGAGGATTATTTTAAACAGAATCCAGGATTGGACGGAGGCACACAATGTCATTTCAAACTTACAATACGGTTTTAGAGCAGGCAAGGGTACCATAGAACAAGGTCTCAACCTGGTGCTTATTATAGCTAAATACACACAGGCCAAACAAGAAAATCTATTTGTGACCTTTGTGGATTTAAGTTCTGCATTTGATTGTGTAGATCATGAGATGCTCTGGGCGATACTCACTGAGATTGGCTTAGATAAACAAATTCTCCTGTTTATAAAAGAACTTTATAGGGGGGCAGGAGCACGAGTCAGATATGAAAGGAGGAGCGAGTGCTCCGATAAGTTTGAGATCCGCAGAGGAGTAAGACAGGGGTGCATTTTAGCACCTCTGCTCTTTACCCTATACATCAATGCAGTTGGCCAACATCTCACCGAAGCATACCATGATTATCCTACAATAAAAGGGACTCCAATACCCATACTCCTATATGCGGACGATGCTGCTATATTGTCCCAGACAAGGGTAGGACTGCAAAGGGCAGTTGCGAAATTTACTGATTTCATGAAAAACAGAGGCCTACTTGTAAACGTTTCAAAAACTTATACTTTGTCCTGTGGAACTGGGACTAGAAAGACACCTTGCCCAATGTACCTAGATGGCAGAAAAGTGGAGAACACGGAAAGGTTCTCATACCTTGGCATTAACTTCGACAGAAGGGGCACTTGGCAGGCGGCTGCAACCGCAAGGCGCTTAGCATTTTCCAGGGCCACGGGCGCACTGACCAACTTCGCTAAGAAATTAGGAGGCAGACTGGTTGGAGCACTCTTACAGATTTATAAAGATAAATGCACTTCAACTGGCACATATGGAGCGGGTCTCTGGGGGATTGAGCATGTAGACACCATACAACGCTATGAGAACTCCTTCCTTCGTTATCTGTTGGCAACCCCCAAGGGCAAGGCTACATATGTTGTCCATAACGAACTAGGTCTCCCATACATTACGGACATTATTAAATCTTCACCCATTTTACTATGGCATAATGTCTGGACAAAACCAGAGACGAGTTTGAACAGAGATGTTATAAAAGATTGTCTCAGCTTAGATGGTGCTGATACCATCAAATGGTTTAAATATGTAAGAAAAACTCTCAAAGATGTTGGGCACCCGGAATACTTTTTTAACCCTGTAAGCATGGAGACCGTGTCCAGAACTACCCTTAAAAACTGGTTTTACACCACTTAGACAGTAAAAGATGGTCTATGGAAAAGCGCAAAGCACTGTAGTTGAGAATCAACTGTCCACCATTGTTGACGGGGACCAACAGTATTTGCTTTTAGAACCATCTCCCTATACACGCATGCTTTTGACCCGCTTCCGTATGGACACTTTTTTTAGATTAATTACTTTTCCACATTGCAACGATTGGACAGGGGTTACAGAAATCTGCCCGTGTGACAACATCTCACACCAGTCCAATATTCCTTGTGTATTATTCTGCAAGTTCTACTTGCTCCCGAGGGAAAGATTTTTGAAACCCTTATTGAAGAAATGGGGCCTAAGAACATGCAGAGTGGCCTATAATAAATTGAAAACCCTTGAAAACGCATAGGTCATCAATGTCGTATCTATCTACTTAAAATCGGTTGTCAGGCTCAGGAATTCGTTGTAATTCTGGGATAATTTGTTAATCTGTCTAGAAAGTGTAATTACCGGTTTTAACACTAATGTACTAAGGTTTGTGAGCAGAGTGTCCTCACTAATTTTAAATATCCTAAGTATTGAAACACTTTTAGTTACTTTTTAATGTACTTTTTATATATGCACTGGCATTTTTTATCATGTTGTTCTTAAATGCATGCTTTATTGATTTTGTATTTGAAAATCGAATAAAGCTTAATTGATTTGATTTGATTTGATACCATCAGCTCAAGTGTCGGGTATGGAATTATGCATCAGCATTTTAAGTCACCCACAAAACTTAGCTTCTAAAGTTTATATAAAACTCACTACGAATCTCTCCCTTTTTTCTAGTGAACAAATGGTATCCTGCCTTAGATGTTCAACTGTCTATGCAAGAATGGAAATCCTTCTGACTGAGTGATATCGCTAGTGCAATACCAGTTTCTATTTCACTAACTAATGTGCTTCTTTTACAGATTTGTTTCTAGTCTTCAGTTAAAATGTTCAAAGAAAAATAATTGACACACTAAACTGTTGGTATGGCAAACACACATTGGTATCTTTAAAACATATGCTCTATGATTGCTTTGTTAATTTCTGCTTTTGGACAGAAGTTTTGAAAATTATTGGAATGGTTTTTAATATTCATCCCCCTTTCTCATTCACTGTTGTTATTTGTAAGTCTCATGTTTTTACAATTCCACTTTCAAACCATGATTGTAAGCTCTTTGATTGTCACATTTCTACAGCTGGTAAATTAGTGACATCAAATTGGAAAGATGCTACTTTATTATCTGTTCATGCTTGGTGGGGCTGGATATTTGTTCTTAGACGTAGATATTCCTCATTATTATCTCCACATAAGAATTCTTCCATGCTTGTTCCCACTACATGGCGTCCTCTTGACAAATATAACATTACCTTTAATGTATTATAATGCTCTCTCATTTCTTATATTAGTCCTTATTATTTTGCTTTATTTTTTTTAGGTTCTTACTCACTTTTACTACTCTAATATGCTAATGTAAGTTTAAAATGTTCTAGTTATTCTACAGTTGCCTATATTTTATTGCTTGTAGTTAATATTCTATTTGTTGTTCTTACTTATTTGTCTTGATTGTAATCATTAACATATCTTGAATTCAAAAAAGAGCGCTTGTTCGCGGATAATGTGCCTCCAATGACACACATTCTGCTTAGACTGTGCCTTCTTCTCTATTCCAATAGCCACATTCACCACTAAATAGGTTAATCTGGAAGTGTGCTAAACCCAGATTGCACTGGACAAATTGAGACGCTCACTGATAATGGGAGGGTTGCTTGCAGTGCACTCTGAGTATTCTTATATTGAAGCAATGTTACAGTATGTAGCTAAATGTCTCTACAGTTCCATATTTAAGAAGCCAAGTATTTGTCAACTTAAAATGGCTCCAGACACACAAAGGAAAACTGTCTTCAGTGTGTTGACCTCAAAGAAGAGGGTACCAAAACCTGCACGTTTTAGAATCAAACCAGCCCTGCAAAAAAAAAAAAAGTTCCTGAAATGTTGTGTAATTCATGTAACATTGAATTTTGCTAATTATGCAAGAGTAATGGAAATTTTGCCTGGACCTACTTGAATTCCAAGATCTGGGAATGTTGTCCCTGATATGGACTCATCTCAAACCACGCAGCAGTCACATAAAGATGCTGTTGGACAGGGGGCAGTAGTTATGCTTCCTTTGTGATATTATATTTTGAGGGCAAAAACAATATCTGACACTTGTGAGTTTTTGATATGGTCTCCTTAGTTGCAGAATTTTTTTCCTTGCTTTATGATTTTCATATCTTAATTAGTCTCTCTCCCACTTGAGAATTGTTGATTAACCATAAATTACTTTTAGCTGACTAAGGTACAAAATAATAATCCTCTCATAGGGCCCTATTCACAAAGGTAAACTTTGATGTTTGGTCTAAACTTAGATTTGGGAATTCACAAAGGGCATTTACGATTATTAACTTTATGTCTACACTCGCGGTGGAGCGCCACCCCTCTAAGTTTAGATCAAATATCTAAGTTTACCTTTGTGAATCTGGTCCATATCCTTTTGCCGGATTGACTCAATTGAAATCTATATATCAATAGATAGAAGGAAATTCTGACTAAAATTGCACTTTTCACATCTAACTGTTGCATAGAGCACGCATACATACCAAATACATTCCGACTAACAATTCAATATATCAGAGATCAAACAGTATGCAATACCGACCATCTTCCTCTGTGGCACACAAAGACTACATGAGGCATATAAGGATGCCAGAGAGATAGTCTACTAAACACATAGGGGCAGATTTATGTTAACTGGCGCATCCCCAGGGATGCGCCAGTTAACATGCGCCCCCCCCCCCCGCCCCCCCCTGCGCAGGAACGCCTCCTTATGGCGCAGTGCTTTACAACGTGACGCATCTCCTAGATGCGTCACGTTGTAAATAGGGCGCATTGTTTGCGCTGCAGTTGCGTCAAATAAAGTGACGCAATTGCGGCGCAAAGAGGCGCAACGGCCTCATAAATCTGCCCCATAATTACTAGATTATGGGTAACATGAGAGGGGTGGTTTTTACTTCTTTAATTAAAGTATAGAATAGTGTGCTGAATGTTGGCTAGCAATACCTCTCCATTCCGATCAGGCTGAGTTATCAGGGGTTGCACTTCAATGTATGTGAAAGGACACAACATATGGAACTTAGCATATAGTGACCGGAGCTGTTCAACTGGCTCCAGAGCATTGCAGAGGGTAGAAAAAAACTGAGGCCAAGAAAGCAAAAAAGACTGGGCATCAGTGCGTTTCAATGTAATTTCCTACACCTACATTTGGATGCAGTAAAGGAGAAATCCTATATAATTTAACTAAACACTTTTAAGGTTGCTGCAGTTGCAGTGAGGAGAGGAGAATATTAGAGTTGTAAGACCTACATGTGTCACTTAAGGAGGTTGTCAATGGGTGTTCCAAGGCTCTAACATTCTTTTCATTTCACTTTGTGATTGCTCTCTTAATTTATGCTTTCGGAAACCAATTCAAGCAGCATTTTGGTTTACTTTTAGAGTTATGTTTGATGCGAAATGCACCCTGAGATGAGTGCTTCATCATCTAGAGGGTATTAGGCTTGCAAAGCACCCTAAAAGTATTATCATTCAGTTAGTCACCTACACAAGGCACTCACACACCTCCTGGAGCATCTCTAAAACGCTTAAACTCGACCTTAGGCGGTCGGAACGCCACTGGAGACGGAATTACTGTCCCTCTTTGCGCGCCAAATATAAACTACTTCTCATCGAATATAAAAAAGCGATCCTAGTGGCTAAAACCGCATATTTCACTGAGAGAGTAGCTCTCTCTGCTAACAAATCTCGTGAAATCTTCTCCCTGGTTCACAATCTTGCCACCTCTGATCGTTCCACCCCTAGTTTGGTCCCCTCGCAGTCCCTCTGTTCCTCACTTAATGATTTCTTCATCGACAAGATTGTGAAGATTAAAGCCAACATCCCCACTGTGCCTCAACCCCGTCTCACTTGTCTCCTTCCTCCTCCCCCTTCCTCTTTCGCTCTCTTCCCCCCTATCTCCCTTGATTTATTTTAAAACTTCTGGTCAAAGTCAAGTCTGGCTCCCCCGCGGACTGCGCGCCGGCACGCATTCTTAAAACTCTCTTCACCAACTGTCCCGCCCCCCCCTCTTGCTCTTCTTAATTCCTCTCTGGCTCTTGGTTCCGTCCCCGCTTCTTTTAAATCCGCTATAGTTCTCATTATCCTAAAAAAAAACGGTCTGGATCCCTCTCTCCCTTCTAATTTTCGACCCATTTCCCTTCTTCCCTATCTTGGCAAGATCCTTGAAGCCCATGTTACCTCCTGCCTCTCCACTTACATCGAGTAGAACGGCCTCTTGGCATCCCATCAGGCGGGCTTCCGCCCGGGCCATTCCACGGAGGCGGTGGTCCTGGCAGTCTTGGACGAACTCAAGGGGAAGGCCGACTCTAACCTCCCCCAAGCCCTGGTCCTTCTCGATCTGTCTGCTGCGTTTGACACGGTTGACCACTCCATCCTTCTCGACCGTGTCAGCGCAGCGGGCATTCGGGGCGCGGCCTTTTCTTGGCTCGCGTCCTTACTTCAGGACAGGTCCCAGGCGGTTCACCTCTCCGGCTTTTCTGCCCCTCCCCGCCCGGTTACTTGTGGCGTTCCCCAAGGTTTCTCTCTTTCCCCCCTTCTTTTCAATCTTTATATCCATCCCCTCATCACCTCCCTTCTTGAGCTGGGGGTCTCTGTGTATAATTACGCAGATGACCTCCAGCTCGTTTTTGACCTTTCTTCTACCCCTGATTCTCTCCCTAAGTTTTGTTCCACCTTAGTTTTTATTTCTGAGTGGATGAGTGCTAACCACATGAAGCTCAATCAAGACAAGACGGAACTTGTCCTCACTGGTGGTCCCTCGAACCCTTGGTCTCCTGCACACTGGCCCCTTTCTTTTGGTCCACCCCCTTTGCCCGCCTCCTCTGTTCGTACCCTTGGTATCAAAGTCAGCCATGACTTATCCATGCATAGTCAGATCAGTTCTGTCGTGTCTTCTTGTTTTCTGTCCCTCCGTCTTATCCGGAAAATTTTGCGGGTTTTTTCCACCGACGCACTTAAAACCATAGTCATGGCCCTTGTCACCTCCCGCCTCGACTATGGGAATGGCCTGTACGTGGGCATACCCGCCTACGAAACCTGCCAACTCCAGGCCATTCAAAACCAAGCTGCCCGCCTCATCCTCTCCCTCCCTAAATCCTCTCATATCACCCCGGCTCTCAAGTCCTTTCATTGGCTTCCTGTCCGTTTCAGATCTTTCTTTAAACTGGCCTGTTTAGCCTTTCGGGCTCATTCCCGCTCTGCTCCCCTGTTCATCACTTCTCTCATCTCCTCTCATGCCCCCAGCTGCACTCTTCGTTCCTCTTCCCTCTCTCTTCTGCATATCCCCCACTTCCGTAAATCCACAACGGGGGGTACCCGGTTCTCAGTCCTGGCCCCCCAGTTCTGGAACAGTCTTCCACTCTCCATTTGTTCCATCCCCATCTACACTCACTTCCGCAAAGCCCTCAAAACCTTCCTTTTTTCTCAGGCATTCCCCTCCTAGTCTCCCTGGGTTCCCTCTGTGAGCTTTGATCAGGTCCCCACCGCCAGGAAGCCGCATGGCCGCAGTGCGCTTTACCAAATATTTTTTTCATTTCATTTCATTTCATCATTACTGTGGGCATGCACATACTATGCTGCTGTGCATGCCAGTGGTGGCTGGTGACTTTAGAAGGCCTTAAGTTGTTTGTATCGTAGTCACCAGGCAGGCTAAACTTTGCATGATAACTCCACATTATTTAAAACCATTAATTCTGCATTGGCTTAAGAAATATGCAGTATGTCTGTATCAAGCATCTCTTATCCAAGTGTTTTACTGTGGATGCCAGAGGTCTTTTTATCAGTCAAACAGTCTAACCCCCTTCATTCTGGACACAAACATATACAGATGCAGTCTTGCACTCACAGGCGCTATCTCAAACACATTCATAAAAAGGCACACACATCAACACAGGTCAGTTGTCTCATTCACTAGCCAGGACAGTTTCTTGTGCTGTTTGTTTATACCCTGAAGATATTGGCGTGCTTTACATGGGTATGAGTTACATTACACAAGAATACATTCATTTTTTTAGGTAAGGCAGATTAAGTGCATTGCTCGGATTTACATGACCCCGAGCCGACGCGGAGGCTGCAGCAGCAAGGAGTGTGATGCCAAAGATATAACTGCTCAGTGTTACCTTGTCGCACCCTGTGCTGCAGTGTTTGGGGGAAAGAGAACCTGTTCTACAGCAGTGAACTGATGCGGATGACCATCGTACAGTCAGGCCAATGGATGTCCACAGTGACCACAGAGCAAAGAACTCTGTGAGTAGGCATGACACCACAGTTTAGAGCTCTCATAGTTTGCTTAAGAGCAGGAGAGAGAGGGCATATGCCTCTTTATTGTGTCTGGGGCCATATTATTATTATTGTAAATATTTCAGACCTTTTAAAGTTTTTAGGTGCTTAAGTGACCTCAGTGTGAAAATGCAATTTTGCAGTTCTATTAGAGGGCCTTCCCAGTACTTTTTATAATTTTACTGAGGGGTATTGACATCAGGATAAACCCCTGTTCGCAATAGTTACTGTCTCAGATACATTATTGTAGGTATAAACGTTCCCTAAATCCATTTCGATGAGCACATCTGTTAGAAATCAGGTTACTGTTTGACTGAGGTGTGAGCCCTGGTCAAGCAGCAACCAAAGTCCTAGTCAGGCTAAGGTAGAAGCAAACCCCAAATTAACCTATGCTCAACCCCCTTGTAGGTTGGCACAGAGCAGTCAGGCTCTGTGGAAAATTTTTGTGCAGCACCTCAAACAGTAAACCAGTAAACACACCACACAAAAAGATCCCACAATAGGTTAGAAAAATAGAGTTTAACTTAATAAATAAAACAAGACAAAAATAACAAAATTTCAATCACTAGAACCAGAGCCAGAGTTATGAATTTCAAAAAAATTCAAAGCAATATAACTCCTAAAAGCATAGAGTGCAAACCGCGACTATTTGGTCTTGCTGGACCGGGTAAAATTCCAAAGTTCAGGCCTACAGCGAAGGTGCATGGGTCAGATACTGGCTCAGATTAGTCCTGCTGAATTTTACCTTCTCAAGTTGATTTGCCAAGAGTCCCTTTTGTGTTGGAGAGGGCTGCAGGGAGCAAGGTGATCATCACTGGCAGTGGTCTGCGGGCGCAAGGAGCAGGATGGGCATCACGGCACTGGCGTAACGAAAACGGAGAGGGCCTCCCTGCATGGTACGTAGAGGGGCCCCCTCCGGGCTCAATCATGAGCTCTCTGACCAGAGTGCAGTGCCAAGGGGGCCTCTTGGAGCTTGGGGTCCCCCCGCACCGCGTGGGCTGCGGGGGCCTGTGTTACGCCCCTGCATCACGGATGGGCAGGCTAGAGCTTCACGATGGCGGTCCTCCACAGAGATCAATGCTTGCTGTGCGATGAAACAGGCTGGTGGTGGCTCATGATGAGTTTTAGTGGGAGCGGTGTGGTTCTGGTACAAGAGGGTCCATTCCTGCTCATGAAGAGCCCAAAAGCTTGAATTCCAGAGCTCAAGAGCCGCACCAAGGGTCAAGGACCTGAGATGCACCACTTGGGGGTCAGGAGCTTTCTAGGGACAGGTCAAAGAGCTGTTGGGAAGCATTTTACGTCCCTGAGGCTCAGATCAGGAGAAGAGCAGACAGGGTTCAAGATGGGTTTAAGGACCAGTTCTTCTTCCCCAACAAGAAGGCACCTGGTCAGCACAACAGGGCAGCAGCTTCAGCCATTAGAGTGACAGATCCTTCAACCACACAGCAGTCCCTCTCCCCAGCAGAGTATATACAGGTCCGGAAGTGTAATAAAGTGGTGATGTCGCTTGGTGATGTCTGAGGGCCTTCTTTTATTCACTGGTGCCCTGGTTCTAGAAAGTGGGAGAAGCTTCAAGACAGTGGTGTTGAAGTGCATGGAATTCCCTACCTCTCCTGCCCTGGCTCCAAAGCTGCTGAAGGCGCAATGAAGAATTATCAAGCCCTTTGTGTGGAGGCAGGACACAGACTATTCAAGGGAAAGTGGGGATGCACTCAGCTCCTATCTCCCAACCTGCCGGTGATGGCCCATTTAGTCGCACCTAAGCTCTCCATTATGTGTGGCCGTGTAGGAGGATTACACAAAGCCCAAGTGCCAACTACACTCAGTCATGTGATCAGAGACAGGCTGAAGACACAAAATGGCTAAGGCAAGAAAGTTTTTACTTTCAAAAAGTGGCATTTTAAGAATTGCAAATTAAAATACGACTTCACGATAAGTTAAATTTTTTAAATTGTGATTCCAGAGGCACCAAGTGTGAAGAGGTTATCTCCCCTAATTTGGAAATTACCTGTTAATATTGATGCAATGTATGCAATGGTACAAATGTGCATAAAAACAAAATTAAATCACTGTAGTCGAAATCACCCGAGATGACCTCTCCATCAACCTTAGGCAGAAATATGTGGTCAGGCAGGCAGGCCCTGTGACAAAGGCCTAAGGAAATTGATTGACAGTTCATAGGTCAGGTGGACTAGCCAGCAGAACAAACTCTCAAGCAGGAAAAACACGGAGTAATCCCACAGACACCACAATGGTCCACAATGGTCCAGGGAGATTGGCCCTGATAAAATGCACATGGCTGGAGGGGCAAGCATTTCCAAAGCCTCATAAAGTTAGATGCCACATGAAGTTAGCAATACTCAGCCAATGAGGACATAGTACACACAGCACATGCAATGATCATGTGCTCCCCACGCCGGACATCTGGACAAGTTATCCACAGGGCCTCATTGTGTCCATGCAGGGTCGAGACCCACCAGCATTTGTCATCAGGTGAAAGTAATTTGAGGCTCCATACCTAGCCCCCATTCCTCTCCCTAAACAGGACCTGTGAATTGTTTTATGATGCTTCAAGAAAAGTATATAAAGACTAACAAAACAATTGTACTTTGAGTCAGTCCTGAGACCCTTTTCTGTATACTGTACTCCTGGGCACAGTGTTTAATTAAACCAACTGTTCCTGTGTTGGCAAACGCTGCTTGTAATTGTTTTTTCAGGGTAAATTCATATTTGAGCAACTGACTTATAAAATGTATTAAGCAACTCCAATGGTATGCTATGGGAGAGATAGGCCTTGCAGTACTGAAAAATGAATTAAAGAGCTATTCGCTACTAGGACATGTAAAACTTAAAAGTATATGTCCAACTTTTTAAATACACTGCACCCTGACTGGGGGCTGCCCAGGACCAAACCTAGGGGCCACTTATATATATTAAAAAGGTAGGTTTGATCCTGGAAAAGGATTGATTTTGTCAGGCCATAAAGACAGTTTAAAACTGCACACACAGGCTCTTCAATGGCAGGCCTGAGACATGTTTAAAGGGCTACTGTTGAAAATTGGGTTTCTGGTTGGCAGAGGTATGCACAATGTCCAAGCAGGAACCACAATCTTAGTCAGGGTAAGCCAGAAACATACTTTATATTAACTTGTGCTCACCCTCTAATAGCTTGGTACAGTACAGGCAGGCCTAATCTATGAGTCAATGTGTAAAATATTTGTGCAACTACTCAAACAATATCACACTGAAAACATTGCAAAAAGACTCCACTCCAGTTTAGAATAATAGCTTAATTTTTTGCGAGTAAAACAAGACCAGAATGAAGAAAATCCAATAAGTGGAAGTCAAGATGAAGTATTTCGGGGTTCCCAAGGCCTACACGCTCCAGAGATTACCCACTTACACACAAGAACTGTTGGCACGGAAACTGTAAAAGGCAAAGAACAAGTTTATTAAGACCCCATGGGGTGGTGGTACACTCAAACAGCACCCTTCGGTAATGCAAGAGGTATCACACCGAACACCGGTGTGACCCCAGTTATATACAATTTTGGGGCAATAAAAGATAGGCGGCACAAGTAAAGACACAGTTTTAGAGACATATATGGTCATCTTTTGGAATACTGCCAGCTCATTGGAGGGTTTCAAACCCACTGGTCAGTTAGCGGCACATTCCTGAAGGTTTACGGGTCAGTGGGAACTGCGCATGTGTGGCTTGACCAGGGCTAAAAATAGCCTGTTGCTGGGCAGACAAGAGTGGTCAGTGGAACGGACAAAGGACTAAAGGGCACGTCGGCCACGAGGCCGCTCATGGTCTAAGATGGCCGCTGCAACATTCAAAATGGCGTTTATTGTATATAGCCAGGTTAAGGAGGACAACGTGTAGGTTCAGCTAATCGCTAATCCGAACGGGCCAATTACGACAGACGACCCTTTTAGCGTTTAGCTGAATCTACCTCATAATGAACATAGTCTGGATGTTCGTCCTCGATGTCTATTAACATAATTTGTGTCACCTCTTTGTGTAGCATTATTTGGTCATGGGCAAGAGCCCGCCTCGATGGCAAGCAAGCTGATAGACACATTGAACATAAGGCAGGGCCACATTGAATACACAAGCATATAAAGAACATTGCTCCCACAAGTATACAGAGAATTGTCAACAGTTTCCAGCCCCAAGTTGCAATCATGGACCAGAACCATCCAGAAAGTGTCCAAGTTCCATTGTCCGGGTGTATTTCGGCAGCTATTTTATGCAGCTTGGAAATAGCATCATACACAGAGGGAGAATTGTCCGGGACATAAACACAACAGCTGCTTCCGATAATTCTACATGCTCCCCCACGATCTGCCAAAACCACGTCCAAAACCATCCGATTTTGGAGGGTAACAATTCTAGAAATCTGTAGTTCCTCAGTAATATTCCCCAGGGCAACGGCGGTGTCATTCGCAACAGCCTCAACAACGCGTGTCAGCCGTCTTATTTTCCGGCTGTTCAATGCAGCCCCCACAAAGGAAAATAGTCCCAGATTAAAATCCACATACTGTTGTAACGTAGTGTCCGTTTGATCAATGTCCTCTAGGGCAACAGTTCGTTTAACCCTGTTCAAAACGAAATCGTGGTACAAAGTGTAATCGTTGTGGTACATTGGAGGGGCAATGAATACAGGAGGTAGCACAAACGATACGTAGCACGTGCCCAACCACCCCACTGGAAGCTGATGGTACCCCTTCGTTCCACAGATAAAGTAGGTGTTTCGAGATGCAACAAATGAAATGCCATTCGGGCTATCAAACGTGAGAGTAATATTACATTCGCTTTTCCCCACCGCAATCGTGCCCTTGTTTCTAATGCATAAATCGGCTTTTGTGGCAATGACATTTATGACATGAGCACTGGATACATTCACATTTCGCTGATTGCTATATACACGTGGAGCAGATACATTGTCAGGCCTATATTCTTCCCATTCGAAACGTGTGCCCTCAGCCCGGGGAAACCCATCCTTGTCATGAGAACATACTTTATTCAAACGGAAAAGCACCCCCCCTTTAGTTGGCCATCTCAGAGTAAAGAGGAGGGTGTACCAGGCATTGCATGACCCATTGTGTGAAAACGGGAGTGGAATAAGTGGGGTGCCCCCTCTCTTCTGGTGCCCAGGCAACATTCCACACACCCAGCAATTAGAGGTATTGGTCATATTATGCGTGTGGTGAAGAATCTGAATGAAGCTGTTATTTAAGTACGTTTGGCGATGGCGCTCTTCATGGAAAGGCAATGTAAAATGAAAGTGTTCAGACGGTGCCGGGGTAGTCGGCAGCAAATGTTCACGTACAGGCACCACAAGTTCGACTACCCAGGCCATAACAGCTATCACCACAATAGTTAGAACAAAGAGAAAGGCACCCAATACTTTCTTATCACGGGATGCAGTTGATGCCATAGTTCAAGAAAGTTTGTGCAAAGTCTCAAGTGGCACAAATTGTTCACAAATTGTTCACAGATTGTCTCAGATACACGTGCGTGTATACCTAAAAAAAGGAAAAATGCGGTGCTGAACTCCGAGGTAGCCGTTGTTTTCTTCTCCGGGCCAAGACGGGTGTCGCTACTCTGGCAGAACTGATCCCCCCCCCTTGGAATTCCCGGTTTCCGTTTCACAAACCTGGAGCGGTAACCAACCAGTCATTAACAAAAAGAACAAAAATCTTCCTATCGTGGACGCAGATCGTAGCGCTCTCTTCCGGTAGCAGATTGGTCCGGGAAGGCTCCCTCCACTTCGGCCGACGTCACAGCTGGGCTCTTTTCTTTCTCCAAGATCTCCTTATAGTCAGTCAACACAGCAGGAGTCACCAGATCCGGAGAGACACGACGACAATGTGTCGAATGCACCCACCGCTTCCTGTTCGTCACTCGTACTGCGGTGCGGGTTGCCAGGAGGACCTGCTCAGGGCCCTTCCACCTGGGCTCCAAACTGCTTGCTCTTTCAAACGAATGGACCATTACATGGTCCCCAGGACGAAGATCGTGGCCCTCTCCAGCGGAGTTATCAGGGAGCGCTTCTCGAACCTGTTGATGAATAGAGAGCAAATCATTTGTTAATCGTGCCAAATAATCATTCATCATAACACAAGGCACATCATGTATTAATCGCGGCTTGGGCACCCCCCAGATATTCATAGGGCGGCCAAACACCACCTCATAGGGCGTAAGGCCGGTTCGTGAGTGGGGTACTGATCTGAGAGATAGTAGTGCTAGCGGCAACGCATCTGGCCACTTCAACGATGTAGACGCCACAATTTTGGCCAGCTTAAGCTTCAACGTGGCATTGTACCGCTCGACCAAACCTGCTGACTAAGGGTGGAATACAGCGTGGAACTTTTGCTGAATCCCTAACCCCTTCAGTACATATTCCACAATCTTTCCAACAAAATGGGGCCCATTATCGCTCCACAAAAACTTGCAAACTCCAAAGCGAGGAAAGAATTCCTTAAGCAACACCTTAGCTGTTGTCAAAGCCGTATTATCTTTCGTGGGGTAGGCCTCAACCCATTTGCTAAAAGCACACACCACCACTAGGACGTACTTCAGGTTATTGCAGCGCTCGAGTTGGATGTAATCCATTTGAAGCACTTCAAACGGTGCAGAAGGTGGAACGAACCCTCCTTTCGGAGTATGGGTCCCCTTCCCAGGATTGTGTTGCAAACACACCAGGCAGGTCTGCACTACTCTCTTTGCAGTATTTGCAATCTCCGGATGTTCCCAAACTCGTGTTAAAAGACGAGTGATTGCAAGGGCTCCGACATGGGCCAGTCCATGAGTCATCTGGACCATCGCCTGTAAGTAAGCCGCAGGCAATTTCCACTTCTCCATGTCTTTGCTTCTCCAACAACCTTCGTCATCTAGTACCCCATCTGCTGCCCAAGCCGCAAGTTCAGATTCTGTGGCTGATTTTTGAATATCCCGTATCTCTGCTCTAGCGTCACTCCATCTCTCAGCCTGTGATTGTACCACGTACATAGGGGAGCTAGTTCGGGACATAGCCGTCTGCCTTGCTATGCTGTCTGCAAAGGCATTTCCTTGACCCACTTTATCCGTAATCTTCTTATGGGCACTGCACTTCACTATCGCTACTTTTTTAGGGCTGAGCAACGCATTCAGGAGATCACGCACTAGCTCTCCGTGCATAATGTGCTCCCCGTGTGACGTCAAGAACCCGCGTTCCCTCCAGAGAAGCCCGAAGTCATGGGCCACTCCAAAGGCATACCGGCTGTCCGTGTATATGTTCACACATAGGCCAGCACTCAATTCGCAGGCTCTTGTTAAAGCTATCAGCTCTGCTGCCTGAGCCGATTTTTGTGGTATTCTAGCTGTTTCAACCACCGTCTTAAGAGTCGTGATCGCATATGCTGCGGAAGTCGTACCATCTGGCAGCCTCAAACACGATCCATCAACCCACAGTTCCCCATCCACATCAGGAAGTGGCACATCCTGTAAGTCAACACGACCCTTTGTCTGTTCCTCAGTCAGGAAAACACAGTCGTGATGTTTTTCTTCCTGACCCTCCTCGGCCGGATAGGGCAATAAAGTCGCGGGGTTCAAAGTAGCGCATCTTTTCAATGTTATGTGTGGCGCTAAGAGTGTCAGCTCGTATCCTGTAAGTCGTGCACGCGTGAGGTATTGGTTTTTTGTTTGGTTTAACAGGGCATCTACTGCATGAGGAACTAACACCAACAATTTGTGTGATAACACTATGCCCTCACTCTGTCGTATGGCTACTGCTGTTGCCGCTACTGCTCGAAAACACCCAGGCAGCCCTCGTGCTACAGGATCCAAAATGGCAGAGAAGTATGCACATGGTCTCTGCTTATCCCCGTGTAACTGCACTAGCACTGACAACGCACACCCATCATTCTCGTGCACGTATAATGTGAAAAGTTTTGTGTAGTCTGGTGTTCCTAACACAGGTGCGGAACAAAGGGCCTGTCTCAACTGTTCAAAAGCTTTCTGACATTCATCTGTCCACTCAAGCGGCATCGGTGTAGCTTTGGACAGTAATGCTAGCAAAGGTTTTATGATATGTGAAAAACCCATGATCCATTGTCTACAAAAGGATGTCAACCCTATAAAGGCACGCACATCTCTCTGCGTGCGGGGGACTGGTGTATCTAAAATTGCTTGAATTCGATCAGATGTTAATGCCCGCCCCTCCTTAGACAACAGATGACCGAGGTAGGTCACCTGGGGTCTACAGTATTGAAGCTTTTTCTTGGAAACCTTGTGATTATGTTGTGCCAAAAAGGAAAGTAATGCAAGTGTACTCTGTTCACATTGTGCATAGGAGTCGGCGGCAAGCAAAAGGTCATCCACGTACTGGATGAGAGCAAAGCCAGACTGTAATTTAAACGAATCTAGCTGCCTTTTCAAAGCCTGGCTGTAGATGCTAGGGCTTTCAGTATATCCTTGGGGAACACGACAAAATCTATACGATTTATTATTGAGCGTAAAACCAAACAGATATCTACTATCTGGGTGAACAGGGATCGAAAAGAGCGCATTCTTTAAGTCAATAACGCTAAAAGTGGTGGCCGTCGGTGGAACCAAAGTAAGTAAAGTCGTAATATCGGACACCACTGGATATTGGGGAATGACAATTTTGTTTATTTCACGCAAATCAATAATAAATCGGTAGATCTTGCCATCTGAGTCTCTTTTAAGAATCGGTAGAATAGGGCTGTTACAAACATTATAAGGGACCTCCTCCACTACCCCTGCAGAAATCAAATCCTGAACAATATGTGTCAGTGCAATTTCACCTTCCTTCGAGATCTTATACTGTGGCACTCGTGGTAGAGGGGCCCCCTCCTTAACAGTAATGTGTATTGGTGGAATGCGCATCGCTCCCACATCCGTGTCTGATGTCGCCCACAACGTGTGCAGCAGAGAGGCCAAAGCAGGAATATCGAAAATGGCATAAAATCTGTCAGGGTCAGGGCAATCATCAGGGTCAGGGTAGTTGTCGTTCAGGATAACCCGCACTCCCTCGGGAGCGCAGCGTATCGTCGCTCGGAAATATTTAAGCAAATCAATGCCCAGGATATTGTCTGGGGTATGAGGTGATAACAAAAATTGCCCAAAACTAAAGTATTTGTCAATGCATAGTGCAAGGGGCTTGGACAATGGGCTGGGGGCGGGTGTGCCATCAAACCCTACACACGTAATCATTTCGCCAGACAGGGGAGCCCTCGGAACCAAGTTTTTCGACAGCGCGCTACGAGTAGCTCCGGTGTCGACTAGAAATTGATCAGTAGAACCCAAAATACCCGCTGTTACATATGGACCTTGCTGATCTACTGGCACTTCAACTGATTCCTTACCCCATCCTACGCAATCCTATGCATGCACATAATCCTGATGTTCCACATTCTCTCCTTCCGAAATCTGATATTGATTCCGTCTATCAAACGTATTTCGTTCGTCCTGGCCACGGCCCCTCTCCTCAACCTGTCTACGATCACCTCCGCCACCTCTCATTCCAGTATAACCTCCTCTTGACCTTCCACTGCCTCGACCACGCTGACTACGCTGTTCACGAAGTACCGGACAATCTTCGGCCCAATGCCCAAACTCCTTACAATAGGCACACTGATCCTCCGCAATATCCGTACGACCATACGATGCGTTTCCTCCACCTTGTCTACCTCTATCATTCCCTCTACCCTGTGTTCCCCGAACCTGTGCCAACATCACCTTCGTTTTCAATTCCTTCGTCTTTTTCTCTACACTTTCTTTAGCCTCCACTTCCTGCCGCTCATAATACTGAGCCATAGTTAACAAGGACGCAGGGGTCGCCGTGGCCCAGGAACTTTCAATCGACTTCAATCGCTTTGCAATCTCTGGTAGGAGATTAGCCACATACTTATCTACAAACAAATGCCGACCCGTATCGTCTGTCAAAGATTGACCACTGTAATCATGAAAGGCCTCCTCGAAGCGCGTAAAGAAATCTGAAACCGTTTCATCGGGTTTCTGTTTGCACAACGTTAACATGGTCCAATCAATCTTTTTGGAGGGAACAAGCGTTTTTAATTTATGCAAGATAGCTGCTGGGAGATCTAGTATTAGCTGACAAGGCTTACATGCTGGTTCCCTATCTAAGTCTGCAGCATTTATTTCTTTCCATGTCCCCCCCAAAATCGTTTCATCATTAGTTTTACGAATTTGCCTCCACATATCGGGTGGTAGAATTAGCCCAAAAAACAAATCTATGTCTACAAGAGTCATCACACAAGACGATATAGCCCCCTCCACCCCTTCATAAAATGCCGCTGGATTCTTCCGAAGATCAGGTAAAGAATTTTTCAATGCCATGACATCTGCTCTATTCCATGGCGTATATACCCAATTATACACAAAATACCCTTTCGCATCCTTCGACAACTTATCATCATCCGTACCTTCCCCTTTTGGTGGAACATACAAAGGCGCAGCTTCACGCATAGGCATAACATGCAACGCAGAACTCTTATCTGAACCACGGAGAGAACACTCTTTAGCCTGCCCATTATTCTCCAATTCGGACTCCTTTTGCCTCCTTTTCCGTTCCTGTCGCAAATGGGTTGTCTCATCCCGCAGCTTGATCAATTGCTTGAACAGGTCATCAACATCTGAAAGATCAAAATCACCTTTAGCTAAATTCTCACGATACACCGACAACACTTTAGGCTCAAGCGTATCAGAAAGTTCACGATATGCGTTCACAACTTCATCCGCCAGACTGGACAGAAAATACATTAATTCAAGATCCGACCACCCTTTCTTTTCCGTTAACAACTGCTCCTGAGTAACACAATGCTTATTCACTTTACGAGCCCAACTGCGTAAATAAGCGGACCTATCCGCAGTAAACCTGAGAGCCGATACCCCCTTCTGGCTCGACTGATCCTGTCCATCATCCTCAAGGTCCGCAGCCGGAGCCGTCGGAGAAACGTACGGGGGCGGTGACCGATCTAACAGAGAAAAATCATCGATTTCATTATTAAGGACAGGATAAAGTGGTCGGCGAATAGGAAACTGACCAGTCGTTTGCAAATTACGTTCCCTTTCCTCCCTTTCTTTCTTCTCCTGAGCCTCCTTTTCCTCAAGCTGTAAAGCCTTATCCCGAGCAGCCTTGCGCTGCTCTTTGTCCGCCAAGGCAACCTCACGCTTCATTCGCTCACGCGCAGCTTTCTCCCACATTCGCACGCAATCAAACATGTTTTGTCTAGACCTGCGTTGAAACATACATTGCTCTACAAATTGGATTTTACTCAAATCGTACGACCCGTGTAGGGGCCATTGCAATTCAGGATCGGCCTTGGTGTACTTATGCCATATTTTACTGTACATAATAGGTGGAAGGCCGAATTTGATATACATGTCCCTATTTGGTGTTCCCTCTGGGGGAGCCGGCTGTGATTCCGCTAACCTAATTGAGGTACCTTCTCCAAAACAACACATTCCTCGGAGTGTGCTGAAAACAGGCATGTTCAAAAAGTATCACGAAAGCGTGACACCAGACAAAAATGGCACTTACAGTTCTCCACACGATTGTGCCGCTCAAAGGGAAAAAAAAACAAAGTTAGAGAAACATCTCTACATGCCTGCCTATGTGAAGTGCACTACACATATAAGTTCAAAGATCACAAATTCACAATGTTAGCTAACTCAAATCAAAGTTCCTAGAACTCGGCAAGCGTCCAAAGACTACCTCACCGATCACAAATCACAAAATTTCAGTAAGCGTCCGAAGACTACCTTACCGAACACAAATCGCAGAACTTCAGTAAGCGTCCGAAGACTACCTTACCGAACACAAAGCTTACCAAATTTCTCAAATGTCCAGATTCCAACTGCCAAGGTCTTATAAGCCAAATCAGCCAAACGGCACTTTCGCAGCGATGCAGACACTTCAAAGACTCAGTCGGAGACCGGCGCCACCTGGAAGGTCAGATCGGAAGGAAAGGAAAAAACACCGTGGCAGCCAAGACTCGGGTCACTCGTGGCAGCGCGCGCCCATGGCGGGTTTCCAAGCCTTCGTCACGACCTCTCCTTCGGGCATCCGAGTCGCCGATGAGTCCCTTCGTGGTCGCCAATTGAAGTATTTCGGGGTTCCCAAGGCCTACACGCTCCAGAGATTACCCACTTACACACAAGAACTGTTGGCACGGAAACTGTAAAAGGCAAAGAACAAGTTTATTAAGACCCCATGGGGTGGTGGTACACTCAAACAGCACCCTTCGGTAATGCAAGAGGTATCACACCGAACACCGGTGTGACCCCAGTTATATACAATTTTGGGGCAATAAAAGATAGGCGGCACAAGTAAAGACACAGTTTTAGAGACATATATGGTCATCTTTTGGAATACTGCCAGCTCATTGGAGGGTTTCAAACCCACTGGTCAGTTAGCGGCACATTCCTGAAGGTTTACGGGTCAGTGGGAACTGCGCATGTGTGGCTTGACCAGGGCTAAAAATAGCCTGTTGCTGGGCAGACAAGAGTGGTCAGTGGAACGGACAAAGGACTAAAGGGCACGTCGGCCACGAGGCCGCTCATGGTCTAAGATGGCCGCTGCAACATTCAAAATGGCGTTTATTGTATATAGCCAGGTTAAGGAGGACAACGTGTAGGTTCAGCTAATCGCTAATCCGAACGGGCCAATTACGACAAAGATATGATTTATTGAAAGAACAAACTGTTTTGTATTGCTTCAAAACAAATAGCACCAACCAGGACTATCTGGTCGTGCTTGACTGAGTCATATCAAAAAGTTCAGGCCGACAGCACTGGAGCCTGGATCGGATATAGGGACCAGCGTTGGCCTGCTAAGCAGTACCTTGGATGTGTTGACACTGAAGGCAATGCAGGGAACAAGGGATGCTATGGGTCGTTGTTGATCTTGCAGATGTAGGTGATGCATCAATTTTAAGCTATGCACCGTCGATGATGCGCCAAGAGTCAAGATGCACAGAACACTGTGGCGATGCATCATCAGCAGACCACTTGGCTGAAGGTGATGCGAGCAGCACAAAGGGATGCATTGGCACTGAGCCATGCAAAGTTGAAGAAGTGTCGGAAATGGTAGACGATGAGTTGTGCAGTCGCTGATATGTTATCTGTGGTCTGTGAAGCAGTGGCGATAAGCCAGCATCAAAAGAGATGCACCCGTTCAGATCAGTGCAATGCCATTGATGAATGTTTTTCACAGTTACAGCACTTTTTTGCACCATTTCACAGAGCATAACTCACGACAGACAGAGTTCAGGTGCTGTTTTCAGGTGGAAAAGATAAGTCTATGATATCCCTGAGACTTCCGAAAACAGGAGGCAAGTCAACAAGCCCTTGGAGATAGTTAGGTTCTGTAATGTAGAGATGCAGGCCTAGTCCTTCTCACTTCCAAGCAAGAGGGCAGCAGGCAACAGGCCAACACAACAAAGCAGTTCAGCAAAGTATTAGTCCCTCTAGCAAAGAAGTCCTTCTTCATGGTAGGATGTCCTCAGTTCCAAAATTCTTCTCTGTTGAGGATGTCTGAGGTCCAGTGCTTATACCCAGTGTCAGAAGGACTAACTTGTGCCACAGAATCCCACAGCAGCAGACACACAAATCACAAATCCTCTCCACCTATTCTCATCCTGAATGAATTACTATTTAATACACACACATGTAAGGGGGAAAGGGGAATGGGAGGGAAAGAGAGACCACCTCCAGAGTCAGATGCCCTTTTATGATCCGTTACTTCGGTTCTTCATCTAACCTTCTAGATATTTTCTTTTATTGAGTCTCAGTTGCACCTACAAAAAAAAATAACAACATACCTCATGAGTATACATTTCTTTATAGCAATACTTTTTACTCAATCACTCTGGGCCCGATTCACAAAAGTAATATGAGAAAAAGTCCTAACATTACAACTTTTGTATTCACAAAGGGCATTTAGGAGTAGTAAAGTTAGGATTCTTGTGAGTGAAGAGTGCACCTTCCAAAAAGGCATGAATACATGACTTCTTAAATGATTTTGAGCATGTTATACGTAGAAGAGGTGAGTTTATTCACATGATCCGAAAAATTATTTTAGTGTCAATAATGACTCCCAGGTTTCGGCCGTTTCCACTGGACAGGGAATGGGGCCCAATTTTGCTGGCCAGACTGACATACCGAAAAAAGATTCTTGTGGTCTGAATAATAGGACTTCAGTCTTCTCTGCATTTAATTGAAGACAGTTGTTGTCCATCCAGTCATGGACCACCATCATGCAATCATGGAATCGACCTCCTATGATGGTGTCCTTTTTTCCAATGGAAACAACAATTTGGGTATCATCAGCATAGGAGGTAAGCGAAAAAACCAAAGCTTCTCATCAAGTCTGCTAATGGAGAAACATAAATGTTAAAAAGGGTAGGACTCAACGAAGATCCCGGTGGAACTCCACGTGGAAGGGAAAAAGGATGTGATATAAACTCGTCTAGTGTTACCATTTGCTCTCTATCCTTCAAGTAGAAATTTAGCAGGTTCCAAGCCTGGTCTGTAACCCCAATAAGTCGTTAGACGGCTTAGCAATAATTCATGATTTACCTTGTCAAACACCGCCGAGAGATCCAGCAGGATAAGGGCAGCCCCCTTTCCATCATCCATAGCCTGCCGGATATCCTCGATGTCTCTGTACTGTGCACTTTTCGAAATCCAAATTGTGTGGTGTCAAGAAGTGTATTGGTTTCGATAAAAGACACCAATTGTTTATTCAGGAATTTCTCTGCTATTTCAGCTGGAAGTGGGAGACTGGAAATTGGATGATAGCTGCTCAGATCATTTTCATCCAAGGAGGGCTTTCTTAGAAGAGCTAGTAATGCTGCTTTTTTCCAGATGGTGGGGAAAGTACCTATTTCAGACATTGCTTTATAAATTGATGTTAATTTGGGTTCAATGATTTCCGATGCCAACTTAGTTATATTTGGCGGACATGGGTCGTGTGGTGAACCAGAAGTAGTTGTTTCTGGCAGTTTTCTAATATCTTCAGCTGTTGGAGCAAAATATTCAGTCATTATTATATTTACTTCCAATGGCTGTTTGTAAATGTTGGTGGAACTTATAGAGGACCCTATGGAAGAAGATAAGTTTGAGTTTGAAATGTTATTGAAAATTGATTCAATTGTATCCAAGAAGATATCTGCTAGTGAATAGCAAAAAGCTTGGTTTGCTACCAGGGTTTTTTTTGTTACAGGTATTTATTAACTCTATGATTGTTTGAAATAGGTCTTTTGTAGAGTCTTTAGCTTCCTCGATCTTCTTTGTGTAATATTCTGCTTTAGTTTTTTGGACAAGATCTTTATATATTTCCAGCAGCTGTTTATAGTTTTCTTTTTCTTCATTATTGTAAGCTATTCTCCATTTTCTTTCCTGCTTCCTACATTTTTGTTTGCATATCTTGAGTTCTGAAGAGAACCAAGGAGCAGACGGCCTTAGTTTTTTTATTTTAATAGTTTTAACAGGGGCTATTTGGTTAGATGCTGTTTCCAACCAATTGTTATATTAGTTTGCTGTAACCGCACCATCCTTAGTCGGTATTAGAGGGGTATTCTCAAGTATGCTACTCAGATGGTCTGGTTTCACATGCCGCCAGTTTCTCGTAAGTGTTTCAGACAGTGACTTTTCCCTTGTAAGTTTAGGTTGCTGGGAAAGCATCTCAGAAAAGACTGCTTTGTGATCAGACCATGGTATCTGAGTAGTTTTTGTGTTAATTACGTTGGGATTAATGGTGAAGATCCCATCCAGGGTATGACCTGCCAGGGGGGAAGGTTCCTGAACCTTTTTGTTCAAGGCCAAGTGCCGCGAAAGTCTGCAAAAGTGTGACATTTTCAGAGTCAGTGCTCAGCTCTAAATGATAATTAAAATCTCCCATAACTGTATAGTTTCATTCCAAAATGAAATTTTCCAAAATACATGCAATTTCCTGAGGAAAGTCTTTTTTTGGGCTGTGGGTCTGTATAATACTATTCCCCTAAAAGATTGCTGTCTGTTGATTTCTATAGTGAAATATATAATTTCACCGAAAGAGGTCGGAGTGGATTTGCAGCTGAATTTAAGATCTTCTCTAATAATAACTGAAACACAACACCCGCACTTGTGTTCCCTGACACATCTATTGATGCTGTAACCATGTGGTACCGCAGCCTCTATATCGATGTCACAGGCAGCGACAGCCCAAGTTTCCGTCAGAAAAACCAGCACTGGTCTGTGCGTTTCCATAAATAAATGGAATTCACAGCTATGCTTCATTAAGGATCTGGTGTTGAACAGTGCACAGGATAGCGAGTTTGCCCTATCATTGACAGTCTTGTTTGCTGTTTTATTCCCCTGTTTTTCCGGTCCTTATTTTGTACTAGTGTCGAGAGATATTTGTGTGTTTGAATAAATGATAATCTCATTAAGGAGGGTGCTAGGTTTGGCCGTTAATTTTATGTCACATGAAGGACAATGTCTGATGAAGTTAGTGTTTAACGAAAAGCAGTCTATAAGACTGCAATTTTTCCCTCTGCCTTTGTTTAAAACTAATATATCTTCCTTTGAATGATAACCTGGGGTAAATTTAGCAGGACTTCTGGCCCTGGGCCCGGTCCAGGAGCGACGGATGCAGACGGGCTTGCCATAGGTATGCCTTTGGCGCGTCATTGGCATTAGCGCTGCACGCGTCCGCTAATCGCCGGGGGGTTCTGTCATGTTTTAAAGTGCCGCCCCAGAAGTAAAGAGAGAGAGGTGGCTGGAGTGCAAACCTTCCCAGGAATAGAGTGTAGCAGTGGTAGCAGTAAGTGGTGCACTCTCTCTGCACAATCAGGTGTTTCCAAGATTCACCCTTGGCGGACCGGAGAGATAAAAAAACAACACAATACCTATCAATTGCCTCCACTGAGTTAAAATTCTAATGGTGAGCCAAATAAAAGTTTTAAAAAATAGTACTAGCAAAGTTTTAAAAATAGTTCTGATGATAACGATGCATAAAAGCAGAAATCAGCATCTTACCTGCACAGGCGTCCATTGCGGGCCGAGTGTTCCGTCAGGTTTTAAAGTGCCTCCCCGGAAGTAAAGAGGGAGAGGTGGCTGGAGTGCAAACCTTCCCAGGAATAGAGTGTAGCAGTGGTAGCAGGAAGAGGTGCACTCTCTCCGCACAATCAGGTGTTTCCAAGATCCCCCTGCGAAGGACCGGAACGATAAAAAAACAACACAATACCTATCTTTTGCCTCCACTGATTCAAAAGCCTAATGGTGAGCCAAATAAAATGTTTTAAAAATAGTACTAGTACATTTTTTACAATAGTACTGTTGTGAACGTATCTAGGACCCTAATTAAATATTCCCGATTTATGCCCTCATGTGGTTATAACAAATCCTATCCTTATAAAGGCATAAGAATCATATCCATATTTAGTAATAGCCAATGCAGTCCAAAGACGACAAGGCTACTTTCTTAGACTCCTAGAAAGTACAACGAGTTCTTTAAACATACTAAACCTCCAGCAAACCGGGAATTCCCCCTGCTTTGGTTTTGATTTGTCCTAGAACTCCTGCGAGTCCTGAAAGAACTGCCAGTTCTTAGTGACATCTTTTATTGACGTCTTATGTCCAACCTTACGTCAAACACGGCACCTTCCAGGTATAAATATACCAGCGTTTGCCTTAAGCAACACACAGTGGTTTGGAGCAGAGCGGCTATCTACTTACCCGAAGCCTAGCTGGTGCGAGTGCCGAAGGAAGCCGTCCCTCCCATTTGACGCACTGAGAAAGACGCTGTCTTTTCTCCTGCCGAGAAAATCCAGCTCCAGTGTTTCCAGTCACCCTTGCGGGTGACTGGGAAATCAAGTCCTGAGAACGAGATACAAGACCTCCTTCATTCTAAAACCAAGGTACGGAGCTGATTAGATCCTTAGAGAATTCTTGATTCAGATTCTTGGCAAAACTAACTTAACTTAAACTGCAACTCCCTTACTCCTTCCCACGTACTAGGCTTAGGTTAGGTACAATGGGGTAGGCGTATTTAGAAGCACCAGTTGAGTACGTTTAGTCAACTTTTATCATTGTATATAATTGTATATATTTTATCCGTTTTAAGTATCATATGGCTCAGAAACCATATCAATGCTTTTACAGTATTATTTCATAATACTCCTTTTTCTGTATGTACTTTACTTTATGACAAGTATTGCAATTGTGGCAATCCACTTCTCTTGCATGAGAAAGAAGACTGCTCAATAAATAACACCTTTTATTGAAAACGCCCGTCTCTCTATTTCTCTGCACTCTGGTGAAACTAAGCATGCACGATTGACTGAGTGAAATAGCTATCTATTGTTTTCACTTGACTCTGGAGATATACTCCTTATTCTGGAGGGAGCAAAGTTGTCATGTTTATGCGGTTGTCAGAAGCTAATCCCTTCTTGTCTAATCAGGGAAGTTAACTCCTCCCTGTTCATTCGAGAAAGTTTCTAGTGACCTCTGAGCTAGCTGGCATACCTAATTAAGTCTAACATATTCAGTAGAGACCTAGTCGACCTCAGTCCTGCGTCTAAACTGCTGTTTATGTTATTCCAATGCGCAGAGCCTATTGGGAATATAGGAACTACACTACATGGTGCCCAACGTTTGGTAAGGCGATAATCTAACGCAAGATACTAGAGTAACTCAGTCGTGCTTTTCACACAGACCCCTTTTCCCGTAAAAACTCCAATAGACGTCTGGAGTGGGTGAAAGGTTAATATCTGCCAAAACTTAGTAGGAAGAGAATCCTATATATTATTTTTTGGTTTAGTCAACGTTGAAGGATACAGTGTTCCTAAATATTGTGCACCTAATCTTTGTTTCCTCAAAACTTGCTCTGCAAACTTTGTCAGTAAAAATGTCAGACAGGGAAGACGAGAGGGAGAGAGCTAGACTAGCAGCTCAACTCGTAGCGGACGACACACTTGTCCAAGATAACGACCCGGATGCAATAATCATCCCGGTCAATATAAGAAAAACCATAACTATAAAACTTATAGAGAATGGAGTAACATCAAGAGGTGGTATGGTAGTATTTGTGGTAGAGGCACATGAATTTCGGCAGACAGAGGTATTCTATTCCTGGATACATTTTCCAGCAGCACATGCTGTAACACATGAGTTCCAGTACTACAAAATAGTGGAATCTCCAGAGGAATACTCTCCTTTCGAGGAAGTTGAAATTCCACTAACATACCAAGAGCACCTGCTCTGGTTTAATGGTGCCCTAAAACATCAAAATCACATTACCAGGCTCGGTCCACTAGGTAGACCAGGAGCCACATGGCCGGTTCTAGCCAAATACACACCACACCCCGACATTGAAAAAATGTCAAGCAAAGAACTATTAGTTAAAATAAAAGAATTAACAAAAGCATATAGAGATTTAGTTCAATTAACAGTTGACGGTACAACCTAACGACTAAAAACACTAACAGAAAATCCTGAAAAGACTTTCATTAAAAATATTCTCAATTCTCAAAAGAAGAAGTGGGAGGGTAATAAACAAACCACTCCCAGAGAAAAACAGTTTCAGTCCAGAGGAAGGTCTCCCCAACGAAGAAATAAATCTCCAGAAGGGGGGGCAAGTCTCCACAACGGGAGCCCTCTGAATAAAGATACAACCTTCGAAATAGGGACAATTGGAGAAAACCTGCCAGATATCAAGATATTGATACAAGTCCCTCTCGATCTTTTCAGACTTCCTCAAAGAAATCGGAAAGAAGAGGACGGTCAGAACACAAAGAAGAGCACGTCAAGTCCAAAGACAAGGAACCTGCTCATCAAAGTAAAAAAAAAAAAAATTCCCAGAAAGAAGGTAGCCAGTATTAAAATAAAACATGCAGAGAATCCTGATGACACAACTGAAAAACGGAGAGTGGGCCCAGACAATGCTATACAGTGCAGCAGAAGTGACCATAGCTCGCAAGATCCTGATGAATCTTCTGGAGACAGTGGACATGAATGAATACATTTAAGTGGAAACTGCAGACACCAGAGTGAGCGTGCCCCATAAACTATATGAAATAACATTACGTATAGAGGGAGATAAAACTAGGAAAATAAAAGGTCTCTTTTGGGAGAATCTATCTAAAGGCTATGATATCCTTCTAGCAGAGAAAGACTGGCCACCAGAGTTTGTCAGGGAGTGCCCACAAGAAATGATTATGCCTGCCTTCTCAAATCACAGTCCAATTCATAAAAAATACACATTTGCTAGAAAATGGGCAGTGGCCCAAGCCCCTGCATTATATAAAAATCATGTAGGATGGGATGAGGATTCTCCTCACCATAAAATCTAGTTAAAAAATCAACCTACTGCACAGAGGCAGTGTCCTGTTAAGCAAGAAGCTAAAAAACAATTAAGAGAAATTTTAGATCAACTTGAATATCAGGGGGTGATTGAAACATGCACCTCACAAATAAACAATCCTTTGTTTCCTGTCTCCAAGCCAGATGATTCATATTGTCTAGTTTTGGACTACAGACACCTTAACTCCTGCTGTAAAACATTTGCAGTACAAAACTCACACAGTGCAGCACTAATGAATAACATTGTGTGCAAGAAATATAAAACAACATTAGATATTTCAAATGGTTTCTTCTGTCAAAACATAGCACCTGAAATCAGATATTTGACAGCTTTCTCCAGCATTGGGACCCAATAAAATGTTTTCGTCTCCCACAGGGATTCAAAAACAGCCTAGGATTATTTCCAGCAAGGGTAACAGAGTTACTACAAATATATGATGATGAGGTATTATCTTATGTTGATGACATCTATCTTGCAGACGATGACCTGGAGACTCACTTGAAAAGAGTGAACACCATCATACTTGGGTTCACATCTGAAGGGTACAAATTCAACTTTAAAAAATCATGAATTGCCCATCTATCCTATTTTTAGGATATGAATTATCAAGTGAAGACAAAAGCCTAGCAGACAACTTCTTAGAGAAGTGTGCAGTACTCCAAGCTCCAAAAATGCTGAAAAACCTGCAATCAATACTAGGTTTCCTGAATTTCGGAAGAACATACATTCTAAATTATGCAGAGAGGGTTAAACCTCTCTACGAACTAATAACAACTGATTTTAAACCAATTAATTGGACTCAGAAGCACACACTAATTTTAAGATCATTACCGACAGACATGTTAACTAAAACAAAACTGCAAACACGTGCAAACGAACGCAACCTTGTAATCCGAGTCATCCGAAGGAAGATGCGGATACACATACCTGACCTCTAATGAGGGAGAAACGGTACCAATAGCTTACAAATCACACTTCTACACACAAGCTGAAATGAAATTCAGATCTACTGAAAAAATTCTAAATGCGGTTCAAACTGCTGTAGCAAAAGAAAGAACCCTAGCCCAAGGAAAAAGGATATCTGTTTTAACAGCAGTATCAGCCCTTGAGCAGTAACAAGACCAGGCATTCCAAATGCTATAGCTCTAGATCCAAAATGGATACAATGGGAAAATTCTCTTGCTACAGAAGACGTGAAACACACTTTTGATCCAAAAATGAAAAAACTAGAAGATCTGGAATACGAACATGAATACCCTCTGTCGTTCGAAATTCTGCCTCTCGAACAGTACACCTGTGTAATCTACACGGACAGATTTGCACAACACTGCATTGTGGAAAAACAGATTTACAATGCAGCGTGCGCGATTGTTAAAGGTCGCTGGGGCTTAGGTAAATTCAGACCGATGGTCACTAAAACAGAATCACTCAGAAACTGTACAGCTCAGCGAGCTGAAATAAGATCTTTAAAGATTTCGCTTGAAAATGCCGATCGCGAATTCCCAACACTAATAGTGTGCGATTCGCATTACTGCGTCCGGTCTAACAATAATTCCATGCAGACCTGGATTAAAAACGGTTACAAAGATGAGACAGGTGCCACAATAAAGCATAAAAACCTATGGGAAGAAGTAGTTCTTTTGCAGAAAGAACTACAAAAGACTCACGTGATACATACGCAGAGTCTTCAACGTGATGGGGTTCACGTTGCAGGGAATTCATTGGCTGACAGAGCTACAGCGGCAGCTGATCACTCGGCTTCCGTAGCCACAAAAAAGCGTACGAAAAAGCAAATAGATGGCGAAACGCTGCTTACAGTAAAAGCCTCAATGGAAGGCAATTAAGCGGCGTTACCTCTAAATTATCCACTCGGAAATACATACATAATTGATGCGAACTCCGTTCCGTTTGCTCAAATCCCTGGAGTGGGGGATAGAGTAATTCCAAACACAAACCGGAGAATCTTCTTGATTCAAGAAGCACACATGGGATTGGGTCTGAGGCACCAAGAGATCCTGAAATCTCTAATAGAATTACAATCACAATACTGGTGGCCGGAGATGAGCGTGCAAATTTATAACTTTGCAATAAATTGTGAGGACTGCAACAGAGATCGCAGTTGTGAACCGGACCAGACACATGCCCAGACACCACTATTAGACAGCATCAGGCTATCTATGCGCAGATATCCAGACGGTAAAATGCGATCCCATAATTATTAAGACAAGATTCATTTGGATGTGGCCCCAGAGCTCGGCTGACGCCAGAACTGTTATAAAAGATTTGCGAGTCTTTATCGGCACATACGCAATTGGCTTGCTGCATTCTGACCAGGGTCCTGCGTTTAGCTCTCGGGCTTACAAGAAGGCCATGGTCAGCATGGGCATTGCATTGCGGTATTCTAGTCCATTCCATCCCGAGGGAAATGCGGTAGTGGAGAGAAAAAACCGTGACATAAAGCAATCTATAACAGCGAGGGTATTAGGTACGGGTGACGGGTGGGTCAAACATCTAATAAGTATCCAACGTAGTCTTAATAACATGCCAAGAAATTGTCTAGGAGGTATCAGTCCGTACAAACTTTTATTTGGTACTAGAATGATCATCCAGGATTTGGATTGTCAGACTTCAGTGGTGAAACAAAAAACCTTTGATATCAAAGATTGTTTGGCTGTTTTACAGGACTTAAATGAAACAAGAAAAAGTCTGAGTAACGAAAAGCTAAAGCCAATGACCGCTGAAGAAAAACCACCTGTCCCAGCAAGACCTGTCTGGATTCCAAAGATTGGGGATCTGGTCAGAGAAAAGATTGCGGTGAAGAAGGAATTTGGGGTACACAGACAAAATATCGAGTTTTAAATTTCGATATACAATTATATCGAAGTTTAAATATCGATGGGACAAAATTTAGAAGGTAAGTAATATCGACAGTCTTAATATCGATATTAGTATGATATCAGTAATATCGAAGTTTTAAATATCGATGTCAATAATATCGAAATAAATAATTTCGATGTTACTAATATCAATTTTTAAATAAATTTAGTGTATATTATATTGTATTTATTATGTTTTATTATTTTTTTTAATGTAATTTAATTAAATATTGTCTTTTAGTACTGTAGCGGGTTGTGGGTTTATAGGGGAATAGGGTGGGAAGGAATTGAATTATGTTAAATTAATTATTAATTAGTAGGAATTATTAATTAATTATTTGAGAATTAATTTTTAATTAATTTTAATTAATTGATTAATTGATAAATATGTTCTGTAGCGGGTTATGGGTTTATAGGGGAATAGGGTGGGAAGTAATTTAATAATAATTATTTAATTAATATATGTTTGTAAATATTTTAATTAATAATTAATTGGTAATTATTTTATATTAATTAGTTAATTAATTAATATAATTTTTTACATATTTTTAATTATTAATTAGTTGGTAATTAATTAATATTCATTAGTTAATTACATTGATTAGAGTAATTTTTTTATATATCATTTTTTGTTATTCCTAATTAATTAATTGGGAAAAAATAATATTAATTATTAAATTAAATTAATTACAGCTAATGTGCTAATATATTTACTTTATTGTTATTGTTAATTAATAATTAATTGGTAATTAAATAATATTATTTAATTTTGGGTAAAGGAGTATTTTTAGGGTTCAGGGTCAGTTTTCAGTTTTTGGGTAAAGGGGTATTTTTAGGGTTCAGGGTCAGTTTTCAGTTTTTGGGTAAAGGGGTATTTTTAGGGTTCAGGGTCAGTTTTCAGTTCTTGGGTAAAGGGGTATTTTTAGGGTTCAGGGTCAGTTTTCAGTTTTTGGGTAAAGGGGTATTTTTAGGGTTCAGGGTCAGTTTTCAGTTCTTGGGTAAAGGGGTATTTTTTGGGTTCAGGGTCAGTTTTCAGTTCTTGGGTAAAGGGGTATTTTTTGGGTTCAGGGTCAGTTTTCAGTTTTTGGGTAAAGGGGTATTTTTAGGGTTCAGGGTCAGTTTGGGGTTTTTGGGGTACAGGGATATTTTTAGGGTTCAGGGTCAGTTTTGGGTTTTTGGGGTACAGGGATATTTTTAGGGTTCAGGGTCAGTTTTGGGTTTTTGGGGTACAGGCGTACAGGGTAAAAATAAAATAAATTTACATTAAATCAATTAAATGAAATTAAAAAAAATAAAATTACATTAAATTATTAAGTGTTTTATTTATTTTAAATGTATATGTATTAGTTTTAATTTTGTTTTAATATTTTTATTTAATATTTGTAAATTTATATGTATTTTAAAATTATTTTTACATTATTATTAATACATTTAAAAAAACGATATTTTTAATTTCGATATTTTTGTACAACGATATTAATTTTTCGATATTTTTGTACTTACCTTTATGAAGATATGACTCCGATATTTTTGATTTCGATATTTTTGTGCCGATATTTTTGTATTTCGATATTCTGTCTGTCGATATTATGTCAGACATTCGGAATTTGGACCTTACAGAAAAGCAGTACCTGTCTTAGCTGTCAGCGAACAAGATCAGTAGTACTATCGTCCCTTGCTGGTAAAATGGAGAACCGAGTTGTATCAATCGTCCTGGTGAAACCACAACCATATGGCCAATAATAAGAAGTAGGCCCAGTGGACTCCCAAGAAATAGCAGAAGACCAAATCTTGCTACCATCCAAGAGGTTCAAACTGAAAGACTAATCCCTTTTGATAAACCTGCAGTGAATAAAAAAGGACTATGCAACAAAGCCATGGAACTTGTGTGTCTTGAAACCCAAATTGCAACAGTTCGTCAAGAAACACCAGTCTACAACGATGTAGCCTCGGACTATACAAAGGTAGCAAAAGAAAATCCAAAGATTAATGGAAATCAGGAAGCAATTCCACCAATTGACAGACCTGCATCTGGCTGCTTTATCAACTTTTATGACTTTTCCGATGATCCAAGTGAACATGGAGACAAGCCAGCAACAAAAACTTTCAAAAAGAAAATCACGGAGCTCTTTCATCAACTCAGAGAAACATATCTTACTTCACCATGGATTAATCCATGGATTGTGTTAGGTGTACATTTCCTCCTTCTATGGCTCATCTTGGTTTAAAGTTTGGGTAGATTTATTGATGGAAAATATAGTACAATGAACACAGCAAGTCAGAACATCAACTTGGTCCTGAAACCACACAGATCCTCTCACATCGAAAAAAGAGAACTATCATCAGTGAACATCACAGCCATCCCTATACCTGGTGGTATAGCATGGGACAAAACTGACTATGAAATCTATGGCCCGGTTGAGCTCCTGAAATATCCACACCAATTTAAGATCTCCTTAAGTGACTTTGTAACACCTAGTACCTTCTCTGATGATTGGGACTTTGAAAATATTAATAATATGATGTCAGATTTAGAAATGTCAGCAAAATGTACAGACCATGATTATTTACAGGGTTCATCGAATTATGAGTAAAGGTATTGTTACAATCACTTTGGGCATCGTTACCTGCATAAATCTGCTAATCCTAGAAATGTTTTCAGTTATAATCAGTGGGAACATTGTCCAACTCCGCCAAAAGGCAGTTCAAAAAATTTTATGAGAAATTCCCATACTTCTCAGGATTTAATTACACTAATCCAGAAACGTTTTACTACAAGATGTTAAATAAGACAGGAGTGAAAAACATACTAAACTGATTTATTCTGAAACATTTTATGAAAAAATTTCTACATTGGGTTTTGAATTTTGGAAAAATAACATTGAGACAAAAACTATCTGGGGTACAAATGAATGGCAGGTACAAGGTCTAGAATCATTGTTTAGAGCCTGCATGATCCCAGAACAAGTAATATTCTTGAATGACACCATTCAACAAACAACATGTCTTGGTTTAGCCAAGATAAAAGATTTAAACAACCCGTCTATACCAAAGCCTATGCCTGATAGAAACACCACTACAGATGAGGGGTTAGACGTGTCCTATATTTTAAAACAAAACAGAACAATTCCTGATTGGAACAAATGGTTGAGCTGGCCCACAGACACTAATAACTGTCAAGATCGATTCCTGAACAAAATACATGGGTTTAAACAGAACAGGCCAGACCCAAGATATTCCCAGAGACAACATCCAGGGATAGTTACAACATACAGTGTAAGAAAACTATGCCTCGATTGTCTACAGAGATCCACACTTCCCGAAATTAAGAAACACTTAACTTTACCTAAAAAAGGTGCTGACTTGCGAGATTTCATAATTGGACCTCGCACACAGCGTAAAAAATGTCTCATATATGCCGGTATAAACGCAGCTTACAATGAAGCTTGGAAAGTAACACAAATTGAAACTGCAGAAAAAATACGAGAAATTGATCGTATTAATTTGGAAAAATCACTTTCTGTAGTGGACAATGGGTTAGCGACTCTGTCCTCCAGAATTTATTCACTGAACAGCATTGTATCATATGCTATTGATATAATAGAACAGGATATGCTAATGTTACAACATGGCCAGTCCCAATTAGGTTCTATTGTACAGCTAGGCTGGATGTTACAAAACCTCAGTTCAGGCTACGTGCCATGGCATCTAATCAACACAACGTCATTATTTTCTATCTTTAACCTTACTGATAGACAAATCTTGTTGGCACAAAAATGAGCAGACTATATGGTACTGAGCATTGAAAAGCTAGAAAGATTACCATTGACAATGTCAGAAAGACCTGTCATTGAATGGATAATACATGGCACCATTACAATCCCGATAACAACTTTTCAGTTTCAATACTGCCAAAAGTATATACCAGTAGGCCTGTATGAAAGGTTGGGTAAAGGATACATCAAATCAACCTGGAATTTACCTTATACACATAGATGTTATAGTGAAGGGATAGAAGAGGTATTTCTTAGTGGTAACAATTGTAAAAAATCACTAAGCGGTACACTTCTGTGTCAAGGTATTAACTTGCATGGAGCCTGCGAAGGTTCACAAAACAACCTTTCATGTCATCTGCAAGGCACCCCTGCTACACAGATAGAGCCCTTTTTCAGACAACTTTCCAACTGTAGCTACGTTATATTAAGTGACCACAGCTGTTGTGGCATGATGGCAGGAAAAGCTTATCTCGTGAGCGTTACTTCCAGGGTCATTTGTTGTATGCAAGTATTGTATCCAAACAGCAATCCAGACATGGAGGCAGCAATATGGCCTTCTGTGAATGTCTCTTCTATTCAAATTGATACTTTAAGCAGAATGAAGTGTATTCTTTTACAAACAACTGTGCCTTTAACCTCGTCCAAAGAGACGTATGACCTGCAAGTTGCAAGGACAGCAGCAGAGATACATACCCTATTATCGACAAATTGCCCCGCGCATTTCGTAGAAATGTTAAGCCAAATTTTAAACATGTCAGATACCAGTGGCATCGCACATGTATTTAAGACAATTTTTTCGGGACTGTTAGCACCCTTTGAAACAGTTCTGGGCATCTTCCTGAATTTTTGTGCATTCTCTTTTCGGTGGCCTGCCTCTTATTTTGGGACTCGTAGCAGGAATTTTATTTTTGTTCCTTCTGCTCCGATATGGCAAGCCAAGTCACAGACAAAACTCTGGCCACAATGGAAGAAACGATCCTAGCAATACGATACCGAGACCGTATCACTAAGGTCCTCGGATTGGCCCGGCTAAGAGATCTCAATACTACCTGGTTTCTTTCATTCAGACCAATCTGGCAAAATTGCATCTTACCTGTGCTTCGATGTCTGCTATGCGGAGAAGAATGCATGTTGGACGTCTGTCTTACACTACCATCAATAGTACCAATGGATATCAATACTTTGCTCGACTCATGCAACGTGTTGTCCCAAGCGGCTACCTATTCTGATGACGGCATTTGTTGAGACTTCACCATTACGATTAGGTAGCAGTGAAGTACGAGATGAAAGCAGCACCACACAGGTACAACCTTCCGTGAACATTGCTGATCTAGACACCGATGATGGCAATGCGTCGCATATATGCACTATTTCAACTTTTTCGGAGTTGGCCCAACTTTCACCAACAGTGGTAGACGCGTTTTTTGCCGGCCTATCTGAGGTAATGTTCTCTCCTAACAACGAGAATACTAATTGAAATAGCGAGCACATAGCGTTCCCTGAACTTTGAATTCGGCCTTCAGTTTTGATAAACAGCACTGCTGAAAATGTTTGGAACTATTTTTTCCCATGAAAGCAAAATACGTTTTTTTTCCCAATTTCCTTTTTTTGGCACATGATACTCTGTTTAAAGTAGAACTATTCTTAGAGAACAGAACTTCTATTTTTAGAGACTCTAGAGACAATATTTTGAAATCAGCCTCTAGCACATGTACAATCTTGTATGAATATGTGAAGAAATGGTCTCAACCTTTTTTTCTGTATTAAGAGCCATTTCATGAATGTAAATTTCGTGATTCATTCAGTCACATTCTAAATGAACAAAATTTTACCTGAATGATACCACTGCTTTAAAGCGTACAGTATAATACTCATTTTCGTGTATCCATACCATTTCAAATGCATTTGATGTATTTTGGGGTGGGCTGGAAAACACATGCATACTTATATGTTTATATATTGCTTAGTATTTAGTAATGATGAACATTATACGTGGAGTGGGTGTTGTGAACGTATCTAGGACCCTAATTAAATATTCCCGATTTATGCCCTTATGTGGTTATAACAAATCCTACCCTTATAAAGGCATAAGAATCATATCCATATTTAGTAATAGCCAATGCAGTCCAAATACAGCAAGGCTACTTCCTTAGACTCCTAGAAAGTACAACGAGTTCTTTAAACATACCAAACCTCCAGCAACCCGGGAATTCCCCCTGCTTTTGTTTGGATTTGTCCTAGAACTCCTGCAAGTCCTGAAAGAACTGCCAGTTCTTAGTGACAACTTTTATTGACGTCTTATGTCCAACCTTACATCAAACACGGGACCTTCCAAGTATAAATATACCAGCGTTTGCCTTAAGCAACACACGGTGGTTTGGAGCAGAGCGGCTATCTACCTACCCGAAGCCCAGCTGGTGCGAGTGCCGAAGGAAGCCGTCCCTCCCATTTGACGCACTGAGAAAGACGCTGTCTTTTCTCCTGCCGAGAAAATCCAGCTCCAGTGTTTCCAGTCACCCTTGCAGGTTACTGGGAGATCGAGTCCTGAGAACGAGATACAAGACCTCCTTCATTCTAAAACCAAGGTATGGAGCTGATTAGATCCTTAGAGAATTCTTGATTCAGATTCTCTGCAAAACTAACTTAACTTAAACTGCAACTCCCTTACTCCTTCCCACGTACTAGGCTTCGGTTAGGTACATTGGGGAAGGCGTATTTAGAAGCACCAGTTGAGTACGTTTAGTCAACTTTTATCATTGTATATAGTTGTATATATTTTATCCGTTTTAAGTATCATATGGCTCAGAAACCATATCAATGCTTTTACAGTATTATTTCATAATACTCCTTTTACTGTACGCACTTTACTTTATGGCAATTATTGCAATTGTGGCAATCCAGTTCTCTTGCATGAGAAAGAAGACTGCTCAATAAATAACACCTTTGATTGAAAACGCCCATCTCTCTATTTCTCTGCACTCTGGTGAAACTAAGCATGCACGATTGACTGAGTGAAATAGCTATCTATTGTTTTCACACGACTCTGGAGATATACTCCTTATTCTGGAGGGAGCAAAGTTGTCATGTTTATGCGATTGTCAGAAGCTAATCCCTTCTTGTCTAATCAGGGAAGTTAACTCCTCCCTGTTCATTTGAGAAAGTTTCTAGTGACCTCTGAGCTAGCTGGCATACCTAATTAAGTCTAACATATTCAGTAGAGACCTAGTCGACCTCAGTCCTACGTCTAAACTGCTGTTTATGTTATTCCAATGCGCAGAGCCTATTGAGAATATAGGAATTACACTACAGTACTGGCGATAACAATGATGCTTAAAAGCAGAAAGCAGCACCTTAATTTCACAGGCATCCGCTTACAGTCCAGGGAGGATTATTGCAAGGATTCACTAGTGCTGAAGGCCTCACATCTTAAGACCCAAGTGGTTATCCGGAAACTGTCTAAAAATATGGACATCATAAAGTCATGACTCAGAAAAGCTGAAGCTTCTCAATTAGCCTATCGAAAGGATGAAGGAACCGACAGCTCAGGGATTTTTCAGCATGAGAGGGAGATTATCACTCTGTTCTCAAGGCTGGAGGAGTTGGAGAACAGGTCATATCAAAATAATCTGAGGGTCTTGGGTGTCTCTGAGGGGGTGGAAGAGGATGACCCCATAGTTTTGTTGTTTATCTGTTTCGAGAAGACTTTCCCAACCTGAGAAACTGGGATATGGATTGTATAATACAACAGGCTCACATTTTCCCATTACGACTTTCAGCATGCCCTCGATATATCCTCGGGCTATATTGATTTACATCTGCAATTTTATTCTTAGGCAAGAGATTGTTTGGGCTGTAACTACTAACTAAGCAGCCAGTGAAGGATGGTGGTATTACCTTCTTCATTAAATAAGATTTTTCCCATCAAACAGTTATGAGGTGTTGGCAGCTCCGTGAATATATTCCGGTTCCCTCATGAAGCCTGCTACTCTGCAGATTCATAAGGAAGATCAGACTTTCTATTGCTACAACAGCCTTAAGGTCCAAGAACTGCTAACCAAGTAGCAACCAGAGGTCTGAGGAAATTATGTTTGCCGTTGTCTCATTCTTTGGGTGCATAGGGCTCCTTACTGGGTTTTCTATTCTGGTGTTTAATCCTGGTTTGGGGCGAACTGGCTGGGAGGCTAACTGACTGGGAAGTCCAAGGGTAAGCCTTAGGGCATTCAGGGTGGGGGCAGTGGGTGGTGGGGTGAGGCGTCTATCTTTCTTTTCACTTTTAGGAGACATTTCTTTTGGACTTTTTCTTTTCCCCTTCTTTTCTCTTGAGTTTCAGCTTCTCTTTTTTTCTTCGTGGTATCTGTATCAATTATGTTTTCTTTCTTTTTATTTCTTGTCTTTCGCCCTGTATTATTGTTGGTTCTCTGTCTTAAAGAAAGGAGTGGGAAAAAAGAGGAAATAGAGAGTAAAAAAGGAGAGAGAGGAAGAGGGAAACAAAAAGGAAAAAAGAATGAAACATGAACAGAAGAGGAAATAGGAAAGGGTAAAAGAAAGAACAGCTTTCCTCCATCAAGTGGTTTCTTTGGGTGGGTGGGGCAGTCTGGGTCATTGGGCTTATCTGGGATGTAAACCCTTGTCAACAAATCCTAGGAGTAGGGGTATGAGGCATAGTATTGGAGGTAGGGAAGCTCACCACTAAGTAAGCTGGGATGCCCAAGGGTAACTGCGCGCTATATAAAATTTTAAATAATAATAATAAGCTGGGGGGGGTTTGGATGGGTCAAGGTGGAGTGGGTTAGGGAACGGGGATAACTTGTTTGTCTTTTTGAGCATTAAGGGCAATATTTTAGGCAATTTTATCTGGACTAAGGCCTTTTATAGTGATAAAAATTGTCATTAGAACATTGATATACATGGTCTTTCTCAAACTGGAAGGTGGGGGATAAGCTCATGGATTCTATGTGATAATGGTCACAGTTAGCAAAAGTGGCAGTTCTGGCCAGCGGCTTCATTTCCTCTCATGGAATATTAACTGGGTCAAATTGTTTCAAAAGTATAAATTAGTACAGGAAGAACTTAACAGTCTCAAGCATCACATTCTTTGGCTCTAGGAGACCAATCTGTGTCAAATGGAAGGTGTATTGCAAAAAGAGCTAGGCTACCAGATGCTATCCCTCTCTTGCTACACTTCCTCTCAGAGGGGGGTTGCACTTTTTGCTTGGGACAGCAGGTGGAGGTAATCAGACAAAGGATGGATTTGGAAAAGTGATGGCTGATCACAATGATTCAGAGCAATGCTTATCGGTTCACTGTCTGTTTCTTATATGGTCCAAATACAAATGACTCTAGGGTTTTTGACTTTCTCCTATCTGAGTTGCATTTCTAAGCCCCACCTCATATCATCTGTGGTGATTTTAATGTGACATTGTGTCCCAAAAATGATTCAGTGTCTTACCTTGCTGTCTCATCAGCTGTCCAGCGATCTATCCTGACAGGGTAAGAACTGGCTCCAGGGGGGAATTCACCAGCTGCTTTTCCTATATCCTCTGGTCGACCTTTGGCGATGCAAGCATCCCAGGGATCCAGGGTTTAGCTTTTACTCCATGCAGCACAAAGTTATGTCTAGGTGAGCAGTACCATGCTTTCCTCCAATATTACATGCAATCTGCAGGTTTTGTCTGATCATGATTGTCTTTCATTGTACACTTCTTTAGGGGTGGTTTGTCAGGTTCCAAGCCCTCAAAGGTGGACATTTACAAGTAGGCTTTTGTTGGAGGTTGATTATGTTAGTTGCATAAATGCACATTTAAGTGAATTCCTCCGATTTAATATTGGATCAGCTTCACCTCCGATGATTTGGGATGCCTTTAAGGTCTTGTGTAGAGGACAGACCATTCAATTTACTTCTTGACATCTGAAAGAAGCACTGATGGTGGAAATGACCATTCGATGACCTTGAGCATTTTGGGGTTATTGACTCATGGTAAAGGACTGGCCACAGGCCGACTTGCTTTTTTGAGCAGGCTTCAGTCCTCTAAGTCTCTCTAAGGAAACACATTTAGGATAGAGTGATCAAAATTGAAGGTCTCAGCAAATGAGCTATTTAAAAAAAATGGGGAAATTGGTCAAATCTTATCATTTAGGGTAAGAGATAGACACAGTTTGAATAGCATTTAGCTGATTAGGGATGTGAACAGGTCCCCAGTTACTGATGTTTAGGGAGTTTCTCTCCCTGAGGGAATCGATCATGGGCATTTTGGACACAATATACTTCAAGCAAACTCAGCTCAAGAGTCTAAAAGTCGTTCATCTTATTTGGGGCACCTTTAAGAGAAGATGCCCTGACATTGCCTCATTTAGCCAGCTTTCATACTTGGGCTACAACCTTAATTTTCTGATTTGTATTCATCATGAGGGTTTCCAGGAGTCTGGGGTGAAGGCCTTTGGCTAACTATTTGATGATGAGGTGTTATCCTCATTTGGTAACCTACAGCAGCAGGTCTCTCTAATGTCAACAGTTGTTTATAGATATCTTCAGATGCCTCTGTTTATTTTTAGTTTGAAGGTAGAGGACTTGTCCTGTATGAGCAATCCCTGCCTCGACTTCTACACTCTGTACAGCCTTCTTGAAAATGTATTCATATTGTTATTCCACCAGACTGTTTTATCCCAAATATCATGCTATACAAATATGATATTTAATTCTGGAGGACAGTGGTCCCTAATAAACAATCAATCCATAAAATGTTATTAAATTGAAGTTGAATCAAAGTACAAAAAATGAAAGATATATTAAAAACAGCAATGTGGTTGGTGCTCTCGAATGCGTGATACACACAAGTGATAAATCATAATTAGTGTTTGTATCAATAGAACAAGAATCGCAGGCTCATTAATATAATACAGAATCCATAGGATCCGTGCTTAAAGTGAACAAAGGTTCAATCCCTGTGAGAAACTTGGGATCATCATCAGGACTTGTGAAGATAGAGGAGCCCTATCAAGAACTGAAACAATAAATAACAGAGACATAAAAATAAAGCAGAGGACGCTGTCCTAGTGTCCTTGGATGCGGCCATGGCTTTCGACACTCTGGAATGGCCATACATGATAGCGGTCCTCCGGAAGTTGGGTTTTGGACCCAAATTCATTGGATGGGTCCGCCTCCTTTACTCGGAGCCACTCGCCCGAGTTACGGTTAACAATAAACTATCTGAGGTGTTCGCCCTGGAGAGGGGAACGCGACAGGGGTGCCCACTCACTATGCTGCTTTTTGCCTTGTCCCTTGAGCCCTTAACGGCCTGGATCCTGCAGGACCTCTCCATAAAGGGAATCCATTGGGCAGACAGCTGGGAAGACAGAATCTCGCTTTATGCGGACGACATCCTTCTATACCTGACTAGTCCCTGTAAATCTCTAATTGTGACCTTGGACATTTTCACTAGCTTCGGGCGTAACTCTGGCTACAGTATAAATTGGAGTAAATCGATCCTGTATGTCCTCCATGGGGGCCCACCGGTTGTACCCCGTGGTTGCCCGATTTCTATAGCTGAAGACGGGTTCAAGTACTTGTGGGTCTATATTTCCAAGATTGAGAGCACACGGTATACAATGAATCTCCTCCCCCCCTGCAGAGGTTCCGGAGGGACTCGGCCATGTGGCGCAAGCTCTCATTGTCCCTTTTAGGTAGGGCATCGCTGTTTAAGATGATGGCCCTGCCCAGATTCTTGTATGCATTAAAGAACCACCCGGATCTGGTGCCGCAGTCCTATTTTGCTTCACTTGAAGCCTAACTCCGCGAGCTGCTGTGGGCAGGAGCGCCCCGCATAGCCCTTCAAAAGCTGACACTTGGCTGGTTTGATGGGGGTATTGCCTTACCTGATATCCGCAAGTACTACTGGGCAGCACACCGATCCGCCATCAACCAAGGCACGTATTGTGCTGGAGGTAAACCTGGGTACGGGATGGGCCGTTGGCTACTGCCGGGGGGGAACTATGAAAGAGCGCTCTACTCTAAACCGGGTAGGTTCCCGCTCACCGGGCCCACCAAACACTCTGTGCAACTCTGGCATGTGGTGCAAAAGAAGCTGGGTTGGGCAAATACCATTACTATGTCCACTCCACTATGGGCCTCTGAGAGTTTGGGCGGCCTGCACCGCACGAAAGGGTTCCATAGCTGGGACCTAATCGGGATTTCTCACGTCCAAGACTTGTGGGGCTCCAAAGGGGTTGTATCGTTCGAACACCTCCAGCAGACCTATAAGCTTGCCCCTAGGGAATTTTATCGTTACTTGCAGGTTCGCCACTCCCTTCAATCCAACATTCCCCCTGGGACCCTTCCCCCAGCGTCCTCCCCCCTGGAAGACAGATTACAAGACGGCCACATCCCGACCACGCGATCTCCCTTATGTATAAGAAGATTGTCAATAACTCCCCTGAGCTGCTGCACACTCTTAAAGGGAAATGGGAGGCGGACGGGTTGGAAATCGATGAAGAGGAATGGAATGGAGCGTTGGCATCCCCTAGGGAGGTGGCTATATCGGCCAGACTCCGCCTTATTCAACTTAAAATACTTCATCAAGTGTACATTTCACGCACAAGGCTGCAACTTATGTGGCTCTTATGGGCTTTGCTGGAGGGGATGCGGGAGGCGGGGTCGTTTTTCCATATTTTGTGGGAATGCCCTCTCATACAGCGATACTGGCGAAAAATACATCAATGCATGCATGAGGTTTGGGGGATGCGACTGCGAGTGGAGGCTAAACGCTGCCTGCTGAATATATGGGAACCCACCGATCTGTCTACACGGGGTAGGAAGTGGGCTACACTTGGATTTGTAATCGCAAAACGTAATGTAGTGAGACTCTGGGGGGCTGGTGCGCCCCCAAAGATTGATCCATGGAAAAGACACATGGAATGGTGCATGCTTCAGGAAAAGACAGTTTATGTGGCAAGGGGCTGCCCACAGAAATGGGCTTTTTATAGTACAAGGGGACCCAACGGATAGCTAAGTACCATGGGTATAACTACGTTATAAAGAACAAAGGTCCTTAGCTTATTCAAGAATCAGAACAATACAGTATGGTTACACAATGGAAAACTATACGAGTTTAAGATTTCCAGACCCAGCCGGGAAAGGAGTTTATTTTCTGGAGGCAATATCCAATCTTACAATATAGACGAAAATAGCTTGACACAAGCCTATGCCGTACAAAAAGGAAGGGAAAAAGTAAGAATAGCGTAAAGGTGAAAGGGGTGTCTTTCAGGCAAAGGAAAAGAGCAAGAACAGGGTACTGAAAAGAATCAAAAAATTAATATCAGTATCGCCTGGAGTTGAGTATACACAATCACATTTAACAATAATACAAGTGTAAACCCACTCATGGGTGTCGACGTTTTGATCCCTTTAGCTCGACTAAATACATGGGATCATCATCAGGACTTTTTAATAGACAAAAGCATGCCTGAATGAAATGCAAAAAGCCTGTTAGGAGAAAAGAAAAGAGCAAGATTTTTCAAAGACTAAAGAGAATTTTTCACATACAACAACTTTGTAACACTTTCTCAGTGTGTGACCAAGTGCACAGTGTTTGTGCCCTAATAAACGCCAACAATATTCACATATTCCTCGGATACGCAGTGTCATGCGTGAGAAATTGCGTCAAAGAGCTGTGTCGTGAGGGTGCTTAGTCTAGGGGAGGAAGGATGTACATCGTGGGGTGAAAAGTGCCAGTCTAAGTGACTAAGGGTGGTGCAGCTGGAGGGAGCCCTGCGGGTTCTGCATTAAAAATGGTATAATCATACCTCAGTAAATCGAGGAAAATGACCTCAAACGATAGGTTTTCTTTCTCTTCAAAATACAACGAAGGTGCTGAGATAAGGGCAGAACATAGGGGGGAAAAAATTAGGGTTGGTGAAATAGGAAGGTCATGAAAGCAGTGGGGAGTGGAAATAAATTGAACCTACCACGTAGATATACGTCAGGGAGGTCTTTGAGGGGGTCCGGTAAAAAGTTACTTAATTTACGGATAAGTAGAAGTAACTCGAGGTCCGTTTCCAACTGCAGGTAATAGCAGCGCTGAAAACACAAAGTTACATTTAGCTCGGTCGGGTGAAAATGGAAGGTGCTTCCCATCCAGGGGGGTAGGAATTTAGAGGACATACCTTATTCCACTCTGTATGCGATCAAGGAGTAGCTTTAAAATGCAGGCAGCGATGGCCATGCATGTAGACTGCCAACAGTGTGGCGTTAAAGACGCTGTGAAGAGACAATGGAATCAATTCAGCGCACAGTGCTGGATTGTTGGCGTTTATTAGGGCACAAACACTGTGCACTTGGTCACACACTGAGAAAGTGTTACAAAGTTGTTGTATGTGAAAAATTCTCTTTAGTCTTTGAAAAATCTTGCTCTTTTCTTTTCTCCTAACAGGCTTTTTGCATTTCATTCAGGCATGCTTTTGTCTATTAAAAAGTCCTGATGATGATCCCATGTATTTAGTCGAGCTAAAGGGATCGAAACGTCGACACCCATGAGTGGGTTTACACTTGTATTATTGTTAAATGTGATTGTGTATACTCAACTCCAGGCGATACTGATATTAATTTTTTGATTCTTTTCAGTACCCTGTTCTTGCTCTTTTCCTTTGCCTGAAAGACACCCCTTTCACCTTTACGCTATTCTTACTTTTTCCCTTCCTTTTTGTACGGCACAGGCTTGTGTCAAGCTATTTTCGTCTATATTGTAAGATTGGATATTGCCTCCAGAAAATAAACTCCTTTCCCGGCTGGGTCTGGAAATCTTAAACTCGTATAGTTTTCCATTGTGTAACCATACTGTATTGTTCTGATTCTTGAATAAGCTAAGGACCTTTGTTCTTTATAACACAGAAATGGGCTGACATTTGGTCCAGCTGGAATGAGTATAGAGGACACATCTGCGAGTCCCCAGTGGCATCCAGGGTTGACGATCCACTCAGAATATTGCATAATTGATGTAATCCTGCTCATTGTAAAGTTTGTATCTGTTATTGCATGCGCTGTGCCTTGCTCTTATCTGGTACGAAAATGCGAAAAATGCTCAAACTGTGATGTACACCATTGTCTTCAATCTATGGAGTTAATAAAATTGTATTAAAAAAAAAGAGCTAGGCAAAAAAATAAAAAAAATTATAAAAAAATAAAGCAGAGATATTTGAAGAGAATAGAGAAAGACAGAACACTAGGCATATTTACATTTTCAGGTTTGAGATTTCTTAGTCAAGATTCAAGAATCAAGATTTTTATTAATGTTTTTGGTCTACAAAGAGATCAACAGTAAAATATCAACAAATAAAATGTGATGTAATAAATTGCTTTCACACATAATACAATTTACACAGCAGACTACATAATATATCTGTTAATACATGTTTAAAAACCTCTTAAAGAAAAATCTGATAACACATCATTTCATTAGAATAATTTTATAGGAATTGAGTGGCTGTGCCAGCTGATTTAATACTGTATGTCAGAAACAAAGGTTTAAAAATCATCTAGCAGGCTTTAAAACAGGGAAAGCAAATATTAAATGAGCCACCATCTCTACTGCGTGCACCATTACACAAGTTCATCTCCTATCAGCCCAGTTAATTCACCGCCACCCATCCACAACACAGCTTAAGTGGAGGTATTGTAATCGAACAATAAGCATGCAGCTGCAAACCCCATGTTTCATGCTCACCTTAAATAGGGCTTAGGAGTCAAAACACTGTCTGACCTTGTTACTTTCTCCAGCCTTTTTAGACTCTACAATGGTGAATATCATGATCCATAGAACTACATTTCATGAAGGATTTTAGGTAGCCTCTAAGGTAAAAATTAGTTCATATCTTGCAGGTTTACCAATTTCAAGTTTAAGTGTTTGTGCTTGAATAAGGTTCATTATCAAAGTATATTCTCCCTTTATCAAGATGAAACATTCAACGCATACGTTTCCTCAAATAATTCTCTTTTGAATGCATAAGACGATAGGCCCAACATAGTGGAGCAAGTAAGTAAGTAAGTGTTTATTGTACAGTTAACAAAAACCTTTACACACATACATCTCATGTCATTATCCAGGATATCAATTTAAAAGGCTGTTAGCACCATTAAAAATACAATTAAATAACATTAAGATAAGCCCCCCAAAACCCTAGTGGGACAAAGTCCAGATTAACGACTTTTATAAACAGAAGTTTAGCAGCAATGCAGAAAAAACGTTATCCTCCTTAGTCAGAATCTTAGCAGCAGGGTAGAGGAAGCAGCAAGAGGCAGGTGCCAAAGTGTGCAGAGGAAAATACAGAGTGCAAGAGCGATTTTTGGCAGGGCAGCAAAAGGTAACCCACTATTGTGTTTGACATTTAGCTCTAAGGGTACAACAGGCTATCTACATAGTTGATTAAGACCTTTGCAACAAAATAAAATGCTTACATTTAAAACCATTGAAAGATATGCTGTTTTGGATGTCTGATGTGATGTTGGAGAGCTGCTCCCTCAACCTTTCAGCGTTGGATGATCCATTTAAGTGCAAGGTGTGCCAGGGCTTAACTGTGCTAGAGTTCTCGATATAGTGGAAATTCAGTAAGAGCCTTGCACAAGGTAAGTCAGGGAACTGAGTTCAGCCCAGCTGCAAGGCCACCTCTCAGGCAATCAAGTTGTTTCTTGATACTGAGTTCAGCGACGGTTAAGAATTTTACCAGGCGGCAGCTTAGTTGGATGTCCCTACCGGAGAAGCTTGCTAGCACCACTTGCCTACTGGTCCGTATATGTTTCTTATTGAAGAGTGGTGTAAGGAGGGACCGGCACTACAAGGTTAATTCCCTACATATGGTTATGCGGTACACTATGTCCTCTTCTCCTTCCCTACAGAGTCGACAGCTTGCTGGCTTCGGAGGGCCTAGCCATGGCATCAAGTGGTATGCAGATGGTAATAAGCACAGGCAGAATCTCTGGAACTTCTCTTTGGTGGTTTTAGAGAAGCTGGTGTGGAGGCATGCTTGAGGTGATGCTTTACTGTCGGTCTGTATGGTAAGCCAGCCATGTTCACGTTCTGACAGGATGGCTTTGTCTTGTACGATGGATTCTTTTTTAACAATGTGGTTTGCTATTTATTTTAAACTAGCATAGGTCCCTGATAATTGCTGGAGGTGCCGTATCCCCAGCTGATCAAGTGCGGTGTCCAAATAGTGTCTGGCTGGGCAGGTCTCTGTGGCTTGTAGTTCTTTCCACAGGTAGGTGTTTAGCGAATCGGGATGCCCTTTTTTGATTTTATACCAGTTTTTAATACATGCTGCTTTGCGGGCCAGCTCTTGTCTTTGTAACCCAAACTCTAGCCTCATTTGGGCGGGTGATGTGTATCCTGGTAACCGTAGATCATTCGCAAAGCTGTTGCAATGGTGCCATTCAGTATTTCAGCATCTCTCCCTCTCATGGCTTCACTTCTGTAGGTGATAGATGGTATTCGTTTTGCCTGTACCACCCTGGTTAGTGGGAGGAAACACGGTCCCGAGATGTTATTTTTTAGGTTTCCTAGTGTCACTGCTGTCATTATTCCCCTCTTTTTTATGGCCTCACGTTGAGCTGTGTAGTTGCCTTTGTTTTCAGTATTAACTTCCAGGTATTTGTAGTCTTGTACGACTTCCAGCTTACTTTTGCCAGGTATCAGTTGTGCTTAGTTTTTATTTTTCGGTTGTTTTCACTCATGACTTGTGTTCTTTCTTTATTAACCCCTCCCATGCTGGTGACGAACCCCAGCCGTCACGCCCCGCGGTGGGCGTGTGCTGATGACGGCTGGGGTTCGTCACAGCCCTGCCATGTTCTTTTGTTTACCGCACAGCGGTAAAATCGCGGCCGCAGCGAAGGGGTTAATGCTGAGTTTGTTGGCCTCCGAATATCGAGATGTAATGTCGAGCAAGCGTTATAGGCCAATGGCAGTCTAGCTAATGAGCACCAGGTCATCTGCACAGAGTAGATTGGATAGCTGAATGCCCCTTAGCTTAGGAGCATGTGAGTTGCTTTTATTGAGAAGGACTGATAGCTCTGCCATAAAAAGATTAAATAGTGTTGGGGCAAGCATGCAGCCTTGTTGTAATCCTTAAGTTGTTAGAATCTTCTTTGTTAGTTGGTCTCCTAGGCCCAACTTTACTTGCACGCAGGTGTTACTGTGCAAAATAATTAGTTGTTTTGGAAGCAGCGATGGAATGTTCAGCCTTTTTCGTTTTTGCCACACTAGGTTTCTGTTTATATGGATGAATGCTGAGCTATAGTCAGTGAAGCACAGGTACAGAGTCTGTTTTGTTACAAGAGTGGCATTTATCATTACTGAGAAGGCTGAGATGTTGCTGGTGGTACTCATATTCTTGCAGAAGTCTGTTTGGTTATATGGTATTGCTTCGATTTCTGTGACTCAGGACGTTAATTCTTGAAGTAGTACTCCTTCTTAGTATTTGGCTTCATCATCCAATAGAGCTACCAGTCTATAGCTTTTTGGGTTGTTCCTGTTGCCTTTTTTGTAAATAGGTGAAATGATCGAGCCCCTCCATGATGATGGTACTGTTGATGTTTGTAGGTTTGATTCAAAGATTGGTTTTAAAGCTGAGGCCCAGAATTCCAGATCTTGCTTGAACAGTATGGTCGGGATCACATTTGGATCAGGGGCTCCCTCTTGCCTACCCTTAAGAATTATTTAGCTGATTTGTGTGTTCATAATTATAAAATCCTGTTCCAGTGTTGTATTGGAGTTGATTTAGAATGGTGGTACTTCCAAGTCGGGCGAAAGGTTATTTGTACAGGTTTGGGATGCTCGATCTTTGTTAAAGTGTGATTTGAGGAAGATTGTCCATGCCTCTTGTGTAACATGTGAATTGATGCCCTGGCAAAGTGGATTGGCCAGAGTGTTGAGCTTTTGCCAGAAATGCCAGCTGTTGTTATTTTTTATGTCATACAGGAGTTTAGCCCAAAGAGACTCATCCGCTTCTTTTCTGAGGCACCAAGTTAATTTCCTGCAAGTGACTTTTAGCTGCCTCAGTTCTTGCGGTGCAGTGGGATCTTTCTTCAATCTCCGAAGCGTGCGGTTTATCAATGCTTTTAGCTTTTTTAGTTGAGCGTTATTTCTGATGTTGTGGTATGATTGTTGGTTTTGCAGGTGAGCCATTCTCCTGTTTTGAGGGGGTCCCTTACTGGCTCCATAGCTGTTTCGTAGAGTTTATGTAAATGCCTCCCAGCTTCCTATTCTGTCAGGATCAGCTGCTTGTGCTTCTCCGACAAGTTGCTTTGCGAGAGAAAAGAGGCCTTGTGGGTCGTCTGTTCTACATTTGACTCTTTTCTCGTTGGAAGTAAATTCTAGGCAGTATGCATTTGCTGGGAGTAATTATACTGTTTGGATTACATTTAATTTATTGGTGGTTCCTCTGCCATGCTTTCCTGGGGCAGATTATCACTATAATCTAAAGTTCCAATGCTGTAGTCCTTCACTTTTAGGAATGTGTAGTGAGAAGAAAATGTGTAGTCTATTGTTGTACTTGCTACTGCATTATGAAGTGTTGCTGACCGTGGGCAATCTCCTGAGAATCTTCCATCTTATGCACGAAAGCCCAGCTGCTCTAATGTTGCTAGAAGCTTCTGAGCTCTTCCGTTTGTGCTGTTGTCTTTCGGTGTTACTTCCCATATGAATGGGTCCTCTTCCGAATGGTTTTCCTCGGCTCTGTTGCACAGCATGTTTAGATATAAATCACCTGTGATGAACAAGGTGTTTGTTTTCTCACCAGTTCTTCCTTCAGTTGCTGGCTGCCTATGATTTTATCCTGCGGATGTAGATAGAGATTTACAAGTATTATGTGCTCTTTTTTCCCGTCCCCTGTATGGTATTCAGAGCGCTTGCATTGCGTTGGGATTGTATGGCATTGGCTCCTCTACATAGATGCTCCTTATGGAGCTGTATGTGGCGAGGCCTTCCTTGCTGTGGCCGAAGTTGACGCTATTTATAGCTGATAAATAGTGCAAGTTAAATCTGTGCAATGCTGTTGGTGATTCGCACCATGTTTCTTGGAGCGATATTATGTTGATTTGTCTCCCAGGCCGTTGATGTTCCAAAAACAAACTTTCAGGGTGTTTTTAGCTTGTATTGCAGTAAGCGTGCTATGTCACAAACTTTGGTTTTCGATGTTTATGGTCCTGGATAACCAGCTCCACTCTTGTCCTGTGTACCTGGTGCTCTCTGGTTTCTCTGTTCTCTGGGATTTGGCTGGTGCTCTCTGGTTTCTCTGTTCTCTGGGCTTTGGCTGTGGGCTCCTCGCAGCACTGAGAATGGTTGTGTGCTCGATTGTACCAGCCCAGGGTCATTTTGGCTTTCAGGATCAGCTATTAGGGGGTCCTGGTAACTTGGTTTGTTAAAAGGCCGTAGCTTGATACCCCTTGCATTAAGTTTAGTGTGTTCATTTAAGACTTTCTCAGCTAGGTCAGGTGTGGCCCAGACTGTTTTTGTTGCTTCTACTCCTGGTTCATCTTGCCACTCTACAAATTCGACTGACTCCAGGTCGATGGTTTTTAGGTTCTTTACGCTATAGATGGACCTTAGTAAGCGTAGGATCTTTCCCCTGTTTAATATGTCAACTCATTCATTTGATATATACTCAGGATGAAACACAATTGTTGTTGTGCCTAGAAGCACTTTTTGTTCTACCAAACTGCTCTGTTTGGCCATTGGGTCATCCACTGACTCAGTTGGTTCACATGATGGTCTTACCGGACCAATTAGTTGATTTTTGCATGCTCAGTCTATCTCTAGGCATGGGCCTGTTGTTATAGTTGTGTCTCCTTTTGAGTGTCCTCTGCACTGTTTGGCTGTTTGTTCAGCCACTGGCTCAGTAGGTTCACTTGTTATTGTTGTTACTGAACCTTGTGTGCACCTTTCACCCAATCAGTCTCAAGAAGTTGGGCTATTGTTGTAAATGTTTCCCCTTTTAAGCACCCTCTTCTGTTTCCAGGTTCCTTCTTGGGACCATCACTTGTTTGTTTGTGAGGAAGGTCTACACTTTCGTTTTTGTCACCTCTTCTTGAATCAGCCTTTCTCTAGAGTCCTACCCTGGATCCATTGCATCCCCCACCATGGTTGAGCTGTCTCGTTGATCATCCAATGGCTCTTTCCCAGGGCTCTGGGTTTTGCCCCAGCTGAATGGTAGAGCCTGTGTTAGTTTTTGGTTTTGCCCCTTCCTCCTCTGTTTCCTCCTCTGTTTGGAGGATTGTAGGATTTCAGTCGGATTGATTTTTAGAGAGGGTTTTCTTGTGTGTGTTGTGTTTCCCTTTATAAATGCTAGGGCTCTTGTGTTCAGTAAGTTGTTATTTGTACCTATTGTTGGTAGGTCCGTGGCATCCCAGAGCTGCATTGATTCTGGTGTCAGAACTGCTGTGGGCTGGGCCCGAACCTGGGTTCTTGAGTTTATTGTTGATTGCTCATCATTACTCATGTGAGCAGATCCGTCAGCTGACTTGTTTGTCACAGCCTCTCTTATGTCGGAAAGGAGATTGTCCATTGCTGTTGGTAGTGTCGCCAACTTACCCACAATTGTTATGCAGGTGCAGCTGGCCTGTGTAAATTGTGTCTCTGATTGAGCGCTTCTGATCAGGTTGTTGAGATCTGCCAGCTTGTCGTCGATGTTTGCGAGGAAGATGGGAAGTGAAATGAGAACTGACAATTGAATGTCTTATCTGGTTGGTATTGCATGGCATTTACAGACATTTGCATTGAGTGCAACAGTGTGGTCCAGATGCCTTCTTTTTCCTGCGATTTGTCCTTTTCGATGTTGAGTTTTGGGAAGCTGATGTTTCTTCCTTGTGGTTCACCTCAAGTAGCGATGGAGTATAACGCTACCAGTTCCTTCCACTCCTCTGGTGTGAGGTACGATGACTCTGGTTCAGTCTCCTGAGTTGTTGACGTGAGTGCCCCTTGCGTCTTTCTGTTAGGTTGGGCTTGGGTAGTGTCATGTCCAAATTGTACATGCAATTGTTCCAGGGTTGGTTGAGCAGGCCGTTCTTGCACTGTCAATTGAGGAATGGTTTGTATTATTCCAGCTGCCATTTTGGTTGGTGTATTATAGGAGTCTTTATTACCCACAGTGGCCTCCATGAGCTCATGCTTGGATGTGGTTAGGGGTGTGGGATGCTTTTCTGATTTGGGTTCCACTTTAGCCTCTGGTACAGCTTTGTACAGTTGAAGGAGTCCTGGGAGTACTATTCCTCCGCTTAAGGTGATGTTGTTAATGGGGTGCTGCCTGCATACTTGTAACTCCTCATCCTCTTTTTCCGTTCGTTGTGGTGGCCTTTTGTCCAGAGATTCTTCCTTAATGTGCCTGAGAGGGATATGATTGTTGGTACTTTCTTTCCCTTCTTTCTCTTCCTATTTTGTTCCTGCTGCATAGCACGTGGCCTGTCCTAGGCCATCTTTCTCGCTCCCATTTGGTTTGTCAATATTATTGGGCATATCAGGCTCTGTATCTTGGCTTAAATAACCCCTTTCCTTGTTTCCTTTCATCTTTTCTTCTTTGCTTGCGTCTATTACACTTGCTGCGTGGCTTTTACCAATGACTGTTGAATCTCCACAGTCTATCTTCAGCTGCAGCTGTTGTGCCAGCTGATATGCCATCTCATGGGCTTTGATTAGTTGGAGAGGAGATGGGAAGTTAGTTACTTTGTTGCTGCTCAGACACAAAACCGTCCCGGCGTCCTTCATAAAGGAGAATTTTGCATATATTTGTGGTTGGCGACTTGATTTGGTAAGGTAGGTACATTAATTGCACCACTTGTCATGATGTTTGGCAGGGTCTGTGGGCTGGTGAGAGGTGGTGAGATCAGGGGGATGTCCTCCTCCTTCATTTTCGTCTGGTCCTCTTCGCTTCCTTTAGTCGGTGCCTTCTTAGTTGTCCTCTCCGTTCTTATGCTAGGGTTAACTGCTGTCTGCTGCTGCCTTGACTTCCCCGATCTCAATGTTGTGGCTGTTGTTGTGGTTTTTGTTGTGATTGTTAACAATGCCCCTTTTCCAGTTGTTTCCCCCTCTCTCGTTATCTCCTTAGCCGAGCCTTAGCCAGAGATAGCAGCCACTTTATGTGGGAAAGCCTCAGGTTATCAATGAATACAGCAGCCTTTATAAAGAAAAAGGCTGAGTAAGAGCCTACGATATAATCAATTATCAAGTAACCTTTGGACATTCAATGGGTCGGACAAGCCAGAATATAAGTTTCTATTCTACCATTCACAATGAAGGCATCTAACTCCCTACATGATTCCGACTGTTGGGACCCTCTATTATTTGCTCTAAACCCTAATGAGAAGGACACCCTTGAAATATCCATAGCTTTCTCTCTTTCATTATCAGTAAAAAGTATTATTGCATGATTGGATATAGCGGCAGTAAGGTCCCCAACCACAATTATATTACTAGTCTGTACCTTCTCTTACTCTGCTGATGGTGTGTGCAAATCCCACTAAAAGAGGGAAAAAATATAAAGACAGAAAAGTACAAATAATAGGGTTATAGTGATAAAGGAGAGTAACTGACAATTAGGATCACCTTGGAGGGGGGCCTGAGGGCACAGAGCAGAGGGTGCCAGGAAGTAATGGTTGGAGGGATTTAATTCTTTAGAAGACATGTGCAAATCACACTAATGAAGCAAAAGCAAAAAAATACAATAAATAAGGATGTTTACATGGTAGGATCAAAAGAGGAGATTGCCTGGAAAATTGACTCATTCCGCAGGGGGACCCGAATGCCCAGAGGAAATTGTGCCAGAAAGTCTAACCAAGGGAGTGGCCTGTAAAAATATGGGCCCCAAAAAGAACAAAATGATAATACATGAAATGCCAGGTGGTAAAACGAAGAAGGCCAGGAAGATAAAAGTTGCATACATGTAAAGTGACTGGTGAGCGCACAGGCAGGAACGTTGCGAAGCCTGGAATTGTGGTGGCTGATTGGGAATTATTCGGTCTGCTCAACTAGAATCATGTGCTTTTGAATCAGAATCAAGGGTGTCTGGAGAGTAGGGGCTCATATAAATAGAGAACGGTCTTGAGCTGATGCTAAGTGAGGTATTTGGGGAATAAACGGAGAAGAAGAGTGTATTGATTATTTATTAGGGACCAATGTGCGTTACAATAAAATGTATGCCCCAGGTCCCTATTGAATTTTGGGTGTCCTTTAACCTGTCAAAGTGTGTAAGTTTGGAGTTAAAAATAGAAAATCTATACATACCTTTCTATTATTTTGTTGATGATATTGTTATGCTTTGATATTTTGGGTGTGATATTTTTTAAGATTATAATATTTGGCTCAGTACGCTTTGGCTCAGTAAATGATATACAGAAATGTGTAACTCAAGACAAAGGCAAATGCTGTGGCTCTATAAATTCTCACATTGGGATACTTACTGTTAGACCTGTCATCCTTAGGGTGGTCTTTCCACCATTGTGATGCCTTTTGCCTCCCATCTTTGCCGATTCTCCAGGCTTTAGGACTCTAAGCAGCTAACCAGTGCTAAAGTGCATGTGTTTCTCCCCTAAACATAATGACAGTGGTGTATACTTGATTACCATTATTGTTGTGCTGGTAAGTCCCTTGTACAGTGGTATACCATAGACCCAATGCCTGTACTTCAAATACTACTAGTGGGCTGCAACACTGATTTTGCCACTCACAAAAATAACCTTTCAAATCTGTCTCAGGTCAGCCCCTGCAGTGCCAGTGGGTGCAGTTTACTGCTACTTAGACTTGGCATTTAAAACCACTCGTCAAGCCTTAAACATCCCTTTTATTACATGTAAGTCACCTCTAAGGTAGGCCCTAAGTAACCCTAAGGGCAGGGTGCTATGTACATAAAGGGTAGGACATGTACCTTTATGTTTTGCATGTCCTGGTACTGACAAACAGCTTATTTCATTTTTTATTGCTGTGAGGCCTACCCCTCTCATACGCCAGCACTGGGAATACCTTAATACACTTTTGAGCTGTAATCCCAGGTCGAAGAGGAGTAGCTGTTCATATTTGATATGTTTGGAAATGTAATGATAAATCCTCCTTACTGGTAAAGGTGAATTTAACATTACTGTTTTAGAAATGGCACTTTTAGAAAGCCGAAATTAAATCAGCATGTGCTCAGCCCTCTGGTAGCTTGGCACAAAAACAGCCAGACTTAACTTAGAGGCAATGTGTAAAACATGTATGCTGCATTACAACAGCAAAAAAGTGAAAGCACAACACATGAAAAATGTATGCCCCAGGTCCCTATTGAATTTTGGATTTCCTTTAAGCTGTCAAAGTGTGTAAGTTTGGAGTTAAACATAGAAAATCTATACATACCTTTCTATTATTATGTTGATGATATTGTTATGCTTTGATATTTTGGGTGTGATATTTTTTAAGATTATAATATTTGGCTCAGTACGCTTTGGCTCAGTAAATGATATACAAAAATGTGTAACTCAAGACAAAGGCAATTGCTGTGGCTCTATAAATTCTCACATTGGGATACTTACTGTTAGACCTGTCATCCTTAGGGTGGTCTTTCCACCATTTTGATGCCTTTTGCCTCTCATCTTTGCCGATTCTCCAGGCCTTAGGACTCTAAGCAGCTAACCAGTTCTAAAGTGCTTGTGTTTCTCCCCTAAACATAATGACAGTGGTGTATACTTGATTACCATTATTGTTGTGCTGGTAAGTCCCTTGTACAGTGGTATACCATAGACCCAATGCCTGTACTTCAAATACTACTAGTGGGCTGCAACACTGATTTTGCCACCCACAAAAATAACCTTTCAAATCTGTCTCAGGTCAGCCCCTGCAGTGCCAGTGGGTGCAGTTTACTGCTACTTCGACCTGGCATTTAAAACCACTCATCAAGCCTTAAACATCCCTTTTATTACATGTAAGTCACCTCTAAGGTAGGCCCTAAGTAACCCTAAGGGCAGGGTGCTATGTACATAAAGGGTAGGACATGTACCTTTATGTTTTGCATGTCCTGGTACTGACAAACAGCTTATTTCATTTTTTATTGCTGTGAGGCCTACCCCTCTCATACGCCAGCACTGGGAATACCTTAATACACTTTTGAGCTGTAATCCCAGGTCGAAGAGGAGTAGCTGTTCATATTTGATATGTTTGGAAATGTAATGATAAATCCTCCTTACTGGTAAAGGTGAATTTAACATTACTGTTTTAGAAATGGCACTTTTAGAAAGCCGAAACTTCTCTGTACTTCATGCTTTTGTGCCTGACAGCCTGTCTCCAATACATGCCTGAGTTGAGAGATAGCTACACTTTGTGGATTCCCTCTAGACAGCCACAAACACAGAAACGTGAGGCTCATATGCATTCTGAGCACTCATCTGTATTCTGAAGGGTCTTCCTGGGAAGAAAGGAATAGGAGGGTCTGGCACTTACAGGTCAATATGTAGTGTCCTGTCCACACACAAAACACTGATTTAACCCCCCATGGTTAGCCTGGCATACAGGACTGAGTTGAAAGGAATCCTTGTGCACTTCAGAGAGTTCTTTTGAAGTCACCCACAGCATCACAGGCACTGTTGTATATAAGTACAGGGTCTCTGACCCCATAAAATCAGGCACTTCTGGACCTTGAACCGAACCTCTGTCAGAAGGAGTGCTGTGCTGCAACTCAACTGGACTGATTTTCTGAAAGGACAGTTTTCTGCTTGCTGCCCTGCTGACTGTTGCTCCCTGTCTCTGCTTGAAAGACTCTGTCTTCCCTCCAAGTAATCTTGAAGGGCTTGCTAGCTTGCCTCCTGTTCTTCTGAAGTCTCAGGGACACAAAATACATCCTACAATTCTGCTGGTGCTTCTAGACTCTGCCTTACGTGAATCCTACCTTTGCCTGAGGATCCCCCTTCAAGCTCTGGGTCTCAGGAGTGGATTCTGCAGCTGTTTTCATAAAAAAACCTTGCATTGCATTGACTGCGTGAGAAATTCCGCAGCATCGCCCATAAATGCCGGCAACCATGCTGCCCGACGACAATGGTTCCACTGTCTGCGTGGCTCGATGACATCTCTCTGCACAGCTCAACGACAACACATTGCATTCACTTCAACAGAGGTCGACGACAATGTGGGACGCCCCTTCTGAAGCTCCGCGACAAATCAGTATCCTCTCCACATCGACAAAAGCTCCAGCCAAGTTATTTCTACAACAGGCCTGTCTGGGTCCTGTAGCCAGCCTGCAATCAATATTGATAGGCCTGAACTTTGGATTTAGACTTGTCCCTTCTAACCTCAAGTAACTTTTTGACCGTTTGTGACTTCTAAGAACTATTTTTGATTTAATCTTTAATAATTCATATCTCAAATTCTACTGATTGGAATTTTGTTGTTGTGGTCTAATTTTGTTCATATAAATATTCTCTATTTTTCTAAACCTATGTGGAGTCTTTTTTTGTAGTGTTCGTTGTGGTATTGTATGTGTGTTGCACCAATACTTTACACACCTTTGTAAATAAGCTGACTGCTCTGTGCCAAGCTACCAGAGGGTGAGTACAGGTTATCTGATTGTGTATCTAGCTTACCTTGACTAGAATAGCAGTTTCTGCCTGACCTGAATGCATAACTCTGCCAAACTGGAATCCTATGTCTAACACATTTTATCTCTAGAGCAAAATCTAAGACTAAAATAATCACTAAACAATGAATAGAGATAACACAAACAGTCAAAAGCAAACAATACTGAAAGATGTTCAATAATCACCAATGCCCTTAGTTGTTTTGGTGAATTTTCAACATGTTATAGTTGCATTCTTCAAGTGACAAAATAATTAAATGTGGATTTTCCTAACTAGTGTGATGGAAGCATATTATTTAAATAATTAATTAAATAGATGTGTATACTTTGCTCTATCTTTCAATGTTTTCATAAACAGGAGCAAGAACTACAATTCTCATTATCCCTTAGGAAGAGTAAATAACTGGAAGAAATTGGATTGTTAGTTGAGAGAGGTGAGAGCCCCACTCAAATAATAATCACCACCAAAACCATCAAAAGAAACTAAATCAGCCTGTGCTCAGCCCTCTGGTAGCTTGGCACAAAAACAGCCAGACTTAACTTAGAGGCAATGTGTAAAACATGTATGCTGCATTACAACAGCAAAAAAGTGAAAGCACAACACATGAAAAATCCCAAACCAATTGAGAAAACTAGAGAATATTATAATGAATTTAAAAGAACAAGAAAGCAAATAAATCCGGCTATCTGAACTGGAGATATTAAAATTTTCAGTAGAAATAGCGCCAAACAGCACAAAACTCCAATTGCACGTACCTGGTAGCTCTGGACCCGGTCAAAATGAATTGATAAGTTAAGATCGACCACAGTGGGGCGGTGAGGCAGATGCCAAGATCAGGGTAGTCTCAGTGGAAAGTTTACCTTCTGACTTCAGTGTTGGTGTCCAGTGGAGCTGGGAAGCAGGTTGGATTTTCAGAGGGGCTCGACAATGACATAGGGCCACTGCGTGAAGTGCCAGAGTCGGTCAGACATTGCTCAATGGGATTCAGCATTGAAGTTGGAGAAGCCAGCGATCGGATGCTACTTGGTATTAGAGTCAGTGGAGCTGTTGATTGGGTGCTGCTCAGCATTGCTCGGTTTTACTCCGTATTGAGTCTGTTGAAGTCTTCAGTCAGTTCAGGAGAAGTGCACTCTGACAGCAACCAATGGTGCAGGACCTTAAGGACAATTCTTGGGAGTCAAGACTCACTCCAACAGAGTCCAGCTGAGCGGACCAGGTTAGGGCCAGTTGGGTCTGGTAAGCTAGAAAAGGAGCAGAGAAAAGGCACCTAGAAACATTTTATGTCCCTGTAACACAAACAGGAAGTCAGCCAACTGACCCTTGGTGTCACATTTGGGCCTGGGTTCAAGGTGAGAAGTTCCAGTCTTCCTTCTTTAGCCAGAAGGGCAGTTGTTGTTCTGAAGCTTCTGAGTTCCAAGAATACTCTGACAAGATGTTCTGAGGGTTCAACTTGTATACCATGTGTGCTTGTGTGTGGGAGCAGGCAGATTGGCTCTAATATGTCTAGGGGAACAAGAGGCAGGCAGGCTCAGATGAAAGCTGCATTTGCCGGTGACAGGGCAGGCATCTTCAGAAGTCAAAGGATGTAGGTGGTTTAGTGGCTCTCCGTTTATGGACAATATCTGTTTAGACTATCACAGTTACCATACCTACCAGGTATTGTTCAACATGACTATCACCCAGGTCATCTAACATCCCTAGAAGGGACAGCTTATTTGAAAGCTCAATTGTTCAACCAGAAACCTGAATGAAGGCCTCTGTAATCTGGTGCCAGTACGCAGTGATCAGCGGGCACTGTGAGGTCACGTGAAAAAAGTCCACATCTGAACATGAACAGTGGAATTTTGAACATAAAGAGTGGAATTTTGCAAAAGGGTGTGGTAAGTCACATGTAAATTGTTCAATTGGACCTGTCTGAGTTGTGAGGATATGAGGATTTATCAGGGGTGTCATAGGTGCTAGGCACCAGTTGTGATCATCTAAAAGACCCACCCACATCTCCCAATTCAGCCTACAGGAAGTAAAGTCTTCAGAGCATTATTGATCAGGGTGTTGGATATCTAAGGTATGCCTCATTTCCAGAGCCTGCCCATTAGTACGTTGGACTCAAGCAAATTAAGCTCAGGCAGTCACATGAGTCGGGCCTTATTCGTCATCAAGTGATGTCGAAGCTGCATGTGGTCCTTGACAGATCAAATTTACTTTGGAGGTCTTGAAAGTAGCTATGTGATGCCCTTGCCAGACGTCTCCCAAATTTGTAATGCCTATTCTGTCTTGTAGGAATATTGAACATGAAAATTTCCTTTAAATATCAGAGTACAGTGGGAAAGGTGTATTTAGAAAAAAAAGGTTCCAGTTTGTTAGGTTGGGATCACCAAAGAGAATTAGGAAGGAATGAAGCTGGATCATAACACCCCAGAACAAGTTTTCGCAATTGACAGAGTAATAGCTGTACCAATTTTTTTGAGGAATTTCCAAAAGATTTTCATGAGGAAATCGGCCATCTGAAGAATTTCCAGCACTGAATTAAACTTTAAAAAAACGCAAGGCCATTCGTACACAAGGTCTGACCAATCCTTCTTTTGATGAATGAACCCTTAAAAAAAGGAACTTGATAAATTGGTAAGTCAGAAAATCATTGAACCCATCGAGATCTCCTTATGGGCAGCTCCCATAGTTGTCACCCAAAAACCTGGTGGGAGGTGTTTACGTATCTGTGTTGACGTAAGAGACCTTAATGCAAATATCTGGGTAGACATATTTCCACTCCCTAGATAAATGAAATGATCAGCATGATTGGGGAAGCCAAAATTTTAGTATAATAGATCTCTCCCACGCGTACCACCAGATTGAACTCCATCAAGATTCTAAGTCACTGACCTCATTCATTACGCCATTTGGAGCATTTAGATCCTGCAGGATGCATCAGTTCTTGAAAAACATTAAGAATGTACTCTGTTTTCAAGACGACATTCTAATCTATGGTCAAACAAGTGAACATCACAAGGATGTTTTAAAACAAGTCTTGCAGGCACTCAATGATGCTGGTCGAACTATAAAGAGAGAGAAATGTAAAATTGATGGAGACTCTGTTGACTATTTAGGACACACCATTTCCAAGAGTGGAGTTAAACCTAAAATAGATCTTGTGAAGGCAGTGAGAGAAGCACCAGCACCAACTAACAAGGAGGAAGTTAAGTCTTTCCTTGGGCTAGTCGAGTAGATGACAAAGTTTGTAAAAAACTTTGCTGACATTACAGCTCCTTTAAGAGAATTACTTCAAAAGGGGAACACTTTGTCTGGAGTCCTGCGTGTCAAGAGTCTTTCGAATTTACAACAAATGCTATTGTGAATGCACTATTTTTGGGAAATTTTGACCCAAGAAGAAAAACTTTTCTAACAACGGATGCCAGTAGCAAAGGCATTGGGGCGACTCTCAGTCAAACCATAGATGGCGAAGAGAAAATTATGGCATTCGCATCGAGGGCATTAAAAGATGTTGAGCGCAACTACTCCACCTTGGAACGAGAGGCACTAGCTGTGGCATGGGCTGTTATTCACTTTAAATTTGATCTGTGGGGTTTACCTTTAACAGTACGCACAGACCACAAACCACTTATATACATTTTCTCAACTAAAAGCAGAAGAAAAGCCACTCTTCGCATAATCAGGTGGCTCATATGTTTAGAAGGATACAACTTCAAGGTTGATTATGTTCCCGGTACTAGGAATGTTGAAGCTGACTGCTTATCTAGATTACTGTGTAGTGGAGAGGGAACTGATGCGGACAGCATAATAGAACAAGTCATGCTAGTGGAGATTCCAGGTATTTTTCAAGAAGAGTGGGAAGTGGGCATGAGCTCAGATGAGTCTCTCAACAAAGTAAAAGAAAAAATTGTCCATCGTTGACCTTAGAAACAAGGGTGTTTAGATGATGATTTGGAGGATTTTTGGGAAGTTCGTCATGAACTAAACATTGTAAATGGAAGAGTGATGAGGAAAGATAAGCTGGTACCACCTAAGGATCTTTGGGATAGAATTGCAGATCTAGCCCACAAAGGCCGCTTGGGCAGAAACCTGACTAACTCTAAAGTCAGAGCATCCTACTGGTTCCCAGGTATGGATAAAATTGTAGAGAACAAAGTAAAAGAGTGCATGATCTGTGCATTAAGCTACAAAACCAAGGTAACAAAAGCTGTCCCTATGTCTCCCGTAAAAGTACCTTTAAAACCATGGGATAAACTTGGTTGAGATATTATTGGTCCGTTTAAAAACTCGATGTGGGAAGGTAAATTCATGTTAGTATTAGTAGATTACAATTCGCATTGGATAACAACAAAAGTCTGTACTAAAATCAATACTTTGTCTTTGATTGAATTCTTTTCTGATACCTTTATGACTGAAGAAGTTCCTAATACCATCATAACAGACAATGGAGTTCAATTTACTTCAGATGAAATGCAGGATTTTTGGGAGAAATAGTCTATTTGCCTTTTTTAAACTGCTTTGTACTGTCCAAGGGCTGATGGTCTTGTGGAACATGTAAATTGTATGATCAAAGAATGCATTCAAATGGCCCAAGTCTCAGGTAAACCTGTAGACAAAGCAATTAAGAACATGCTCTGGTCCTATCATACAACACCTAATTCTGTGACGAATATTTCTCCATTTCTGGCACTCAAGGGTAGGTTACCAGGAACTAAAATGATCCCTAACTGGTTGGGTGGAGGTGAACCCAAATGGGTAAACAGAGAGGAGAAGGAAAGCCATGTTAAAAAACATCAAGAAGAGTATACCAAAAGGTATGATGTAAAATATGCAGTGAAAGTTCCTGACTAGAAAGTTAGGGACAGTGTAGTAGTAAAGATTTCTGTGGCCCGTCGCCCCTGTGACAGCAAATTCTCCAAACCTATGAGAATAGTGAAGAAATCCTTCAATAACACGAAGGTAATTCAAGGAATTGTGAGTAACGTAGTTTATTAAAAGGAGAAGCTATAGTCACATCTGAGTGAGCCTGGGCCAATCGCTACAAGTGGAGCTCTCGGAACACTCTTCACTCCGAGTGTTCCGAGTTCCATACATGAGCGTAGGACACGAGGTCACACGAGGACACCACACATCTCCCCCCTTAAAAGAAACAAAACATAAATAAAAACTTTCAAGAACATTACATATTTGTAAAATAGAACAAACAAGAATGAAAACAAAATTAAGCATCAACACAAAAACAAAGATTGTACACAACAAATCTTAAAACTATTACAACATAACATAGTCTTTACACCATGCAGGTCTTTACCTCATCCTGGGCTCCTCACCCTCCGCTTGGGACGACTCCTGGTGGCCCCCCGCCCTGGGCAGCGCACCCAAACCGACAGACCACGCACGCAACCTGGGCTTCACCTTGGACTCCTCCTTCACCATGACCAGACAAGTCAACGCCGTCTCCTCGTCATGCTTCAACATCCTGCGCATGCTACGGAAGATCTTCCGGTGGATCCCCACCGAGACCAGGAAGGCGGTCACCCAGGCCCTCGTCACCAGCCGACTGGACTACGGCAACGCCCTCTACGCCGGAACCACCGCCAAGCTCCAGAAGAGACTCCAGCGGATCCAGAACGCCTCAGCCAGACTCATCCTCGACATCCCACGGCACAGCCACATCTCCGGACATCTGAGAGACCTGCATTGGCTCCCCGTCAACAAAAGAATCACCTTCCGCCTCCTCACCCACGCACACAAAGCCCTACACGATCAAGGCCCCAGCTACCTCAACAACCGCATCAACTTCTACGCTCCCAAACGACATCTCCGATCAGCCAGCCACGCCCTCGCCGCCGTCCCCCGCATCCGAAGAATGACAACGGGAGGAAGGTCCTTCTCCTACCTGGCCGCCAAGACCTGGAACTCCCTACCGACCAACCTGCGCCTAACCCAAGACCACCTCTCCTTCAGGAAGAAGCTCAAGACCTGGCTATTCGAGCAGTAGCAGCACTCCCCCCCCCCTAGCGCCTTGAGACCCTCCGGGTAAGTAGTGCGCTATATAAATGCCTGTCATTGATTGATTGATTGATGCAGGTGAACTCCTTTTCCTCTGATTAAATCTATGTTGATTCTTCCATGTGTGCATGTTCCCACTAGAAGACGAACTACGTTGTGGCACACAATCACATGAAGAAACAGGAGAAGAAAAAGTATCCCTCTGACACTGTTGTGAACTGGAAGCATCGTCTAACCTATGAACCTTCACAACCTTTGAAAGACTCCAAACATTACCATCAGACAATTCCACCACTTGTCTCCCTACTCTGACAACGAGCATTGGATCAGAAAAACAAGACTCACCGGACCTAATGAAACCAGATTTCCTAACACGCACCCAATCTCCAATGTTGCAAGGAACACCAATAGCGGAACATTTCAACTTGGACGCAGGTGTCATGACCTTTCCACTAACCAGATCTCTCATCCATTGTTGGCTCATGTTACAAATGCTTTTTCTGCCACGCATTTTTTCAAAAGGAGATAAATTGCCATCAGTCCTGGGAGTGTTCCTATAATTCCACAAAAGTTTTTTAACAGCATCATAACAATTTTGACCATTGCGTAGAGCTAGTTGTATGCCCTCCTTCAAAACCCTAATCCACCTTTCAACCATTTCATTGCCCTGGGGATAATACACAGATGATCGTTTATGAATGATACCATGATTGTTGCAAAATAACTTTTCAGCAGAGGTGAACTGTGTACCATTATCTGATAACATGGAAACAGGAAAACCTTCTTTTTCAAAAATACAGTTAAGAAAATCAATGATAGTTTTTGAGGATACATGAGGACCGAATTTCACCTCTGGCCATTGAGAAAATTGATCAATCAAAACAATGGTGTAAATCGGATTCTGACCAAAACACATGGGACCAGCAATGTCAATTGAAACACATTCCCAAGGCCTAGAAGGTTTAGTGACACTATCACAATGATAGTTAACAACTTTCTGAGACTTGTCACTAGCAGTACATTCCAAACAAAACCTGACCTTTCTCTCAATGCACCTGTCAATACCAGGCCACCAAATCTCACACCGAATACTTCTTTTCACGCATGTCATTCCGGGGTGACCTTCATGTGCCATATCGAGTACATTTTCTCTAAGATCCTGTGGTACAACTAATTGCAAACCTCTTAATAAAATGCCATTATGAACAGACAACTCATGCACAATCTGAAAATATGGTAACACATTTTGATACAAACTCGTTTTGTTGGGCCAACCATCCTTGATAAAAGACATAACACATTTGTAGTTCTCATCATTACTGCATGCAATCCTCAAATCATCTTCCTTAATGCAACCATTAGAAACTTCGCATATAGAAACCACCCTATCAGGATCCTCGTCACAAGCAACAACGTCATTATCATCAATGGGAAGTCTCGAGAGACAGTCAGCGAAAACATTTTTTGCTCCTGGGATATACTCCACATGAAAATGAAAATCTTGCAGTTTATATTGCCATCTAGCTATTCTGGCAGTCGCTTTGTTACACCCCTTAGTTGTAAACAAGTCAACAAGTGGGCGATGATCAGTCCTGACAACAAACCTAGAACCATAAACATATTTATGGAAATACTCAATACCCCACCAACAAGCAAGGGCTTCTTTCTCTAAAGTGGAGTACTTGTGTTCTGCATCCCGCAATGGCCTAGAAGCAAATGCTATGGTAACAAAACCCCCTTTCTGCTTTTGCATAAGTACAGCACCAATGCCAACATTGCTAGCATCTGAAACAATGACAGAATCACAAGTAGTAACAAACAGAGATAGAGAAGGAGCAGAAGCAATACATTTTTTAAGAAAAGTAAATTCTTCTTTACAATTAGAATCCCAAACAAATAATTGATGGTTTTTCATCAAGTTTCTCAAATGTTTTGTTTTGTCGGCAAACGTAGGGATAAATTTGGCATAGTACTCAGCTAATCCTAGAAAGGATCTGAGTTGATCTTTGTTAGTAGGTTCTGGGGCCTGTTCAATAGCTTTTACTAAGCTTTGCTTAGGAGAAATATCTTTGTTACTAATGGAATGACCTAAAGAGTCAACTGATTCCATGCCAAATTTACACTTTTCCTTGGTCAGAGTTAATCCACTATCTTGCAAAATAGATAACACTTGATAGGTAGATTCTTAAACAATTTGTGCATAACACGTTGAAAAACTGAAGAGGCTGAAACCAGCCCAAAGGGCATCCTTTTGTATCTATACGCACCTTGAGTAGTAATAAAAGATGTTAGATGTTTACTTTCCTCATGCAGTGCTATTTGGTGATACGCATTAGATAGATCTAACGTAGTGAACACAGAAGCATCTTTCAGTTTTGAAAACACCTCTCCAATATTGGGAAGAGGATGTCTGTCAACCCACACATTAGAATTTAGGTCTCTCATGTCGACACACAATCTTATTTTGCCATTAGGTTTGTGTGCGACGACAACAGGCGAAAGCCATTCAGAAGATTCGATCTCCTCAATAACATCCAGATCACAGAGCCTTTCTAATACTTTTTTGACAGACTCCCTTAAAGATAATGGAATATTGCGAACTTTATGCACTTTGGGAATAGCGTTATGTTTTAGTATGATCTTGTGTTCAAATGTCTTTAATAAACCTAATTTAGGAGAAAAAACATTAGGAGAGAGTGCTTCTCATCTATTATCAGTGACTAAACTAACTTAACTGATGATGTCAGAATAACCCAGAACTTGTTGAGGGTGATTGGGATCTAATTTAATCATTAAGTCTCGTTGTTGAGGCCATCCCAATAAACATGAACCCTCTTTAGCAACATAAACCCTAGAATTTATAATTTTGCCTTTAAAGGAAAGATCTGTGGTAAAATAACCTAAAACATCTATTGATTTTTTACCATAGCCAACTAACCTTATATCCGAAGGAAGTAATGACAAATGAGGAAATTCTTTTAAACATTCATCACCAATTAAAATGTGTTTAGCACCAGAGTCAGCCATAACTCTTATAAGTTTGGAACCAATTTGTAACATGCAGAAAGGAGCATCTTTCTTCTCTTCACCAATTTCATATACAGTTAACAAATCATCATATTCATCAATATCAGCATTAACTTCATGAATGTCACCAGGTTTGACACTTCTTGTGTCAGAAGAATTGTATTTAAACTTATTCCTGCTCTTGCACATTCTGGCAAAATGCCCCTTGGATCTACAATAATTGCACACTTGACCAATGGCAGGACATCTTTTGTCAGTTGCTACATGACCTGGAAAACCACATTTGAAACATGTTACATCTTTTATGAAGTTGAAGTTAGCTGAAGAAGAAGGTCTATTGTAGTTGTTATCAGAAGATTTCTTTTTGACTACTTGAACTTCCGAAGTCAATATTTTTTTTCAGAGGATTCTTTCATTTTATTGTCAGACAAATCCTTCATGCCCAATTTCATGTCCTCAAAATGATGTGCGATGTCGAGAGCTTTAGAAAGAGATAAATCTTTTGCATCTAATAATTTTTCTTGTAACTTGACGTTGGCAACATTGTGTAATAATTGATCTTTTATCATCTGATCATGAAATTCCTGATAATTGCACTTAGCGGCCAAAATTCTTAGATCTTTTACAAAAGAGTCAATGGATTCGTTAGCCACTTGAAGTCTGCTCAAAAATATGTGACGTGCGACAACCTCATTAACTTTCTTAATGTACTGTTTGTCAAGTTGCATTATGGCATTCTCATATACGTATTTTTCTTCTTCACTAGAATTTTCCATAGCTAAAGGAGGTAGATGACTAAGGACTTGCCTGCCTTCTGCGCCAAGAGAATGCTTTAAAACTGCCAACTTGCGCTTATCGGTATAATTTTCACCTCATATACCTTCAAGGTAAGCCTCAAAACCTTCTCTCCATTGTTTTCATTCCAATGGAGGTTCTCCAGGAGAAACCAAAAATGGAGGTGGAGCATTGAAACCCTCCATAATAAAATACAGAACTGGAGTAATACCTAAAAGCTTAAATAAAATGAATTGTGTTAATTTAGCACAAATAGTATAAAGTAGACAAGCTATTGTGATATCATAGCTTTGCAAGGCATTGCGAGGTCGGAGTCATTGTACAGTCATCAGCAGCAAAAAGTGAAGAGAACAGCCAAATGCGTCACAAACACTAGGTTGCTAGGAGACAGAAATGCACTTCCACAGCAATTCGATGCATCAATATTATTAGGTTGCTATGAGACAGAAATGCACTTCTACGGAGATTCGATGTGCGCATGCGTTAGAAAAGCGCCACAAAGGCTTGTTGCGCACGCGCTGGAATGTGATGGGCGCGAGAATGCGCATGCAAGAGCTCGCGTTAGACTAGAGCATTAAGAACACTCAAAAGAGTGAAATAAGACGAAAAAAGATGAAAGTCTCACCGCTCACGCTAGAAGTGCGAAATTTTCAAGAAGATGCAGGAAAATGTTCTTGGCGTAATCCGACAGCATAGCAGGCAAAGTAAATACAAAGGCGGTATTCGTGATCTGCGGGATGCAGGGCTCCAGGCTCCGAGTTTCTGCTGGTTCGTCACCCGATCGTCGCCAGTGAAGAAATCCTTCAATAACACGAAGGTAATCCAAGGAATTGTGAGTAACGTAGTTTATTAAAAGGAGAAGTCACATCTGAGTGAGCCTGGGCCAACCACTACAACTGGAGCTCTCGGAACACTCTTCACTCCGAGTGTTCCGAGTTCCATACTTGAGCGTAGGACACGAGGACACACGAGGAAACCACAAATAGTTAAGGTCAAAAAGAATGTGGTCACACTGGATGATGGTAGAACCTGGAGCATGGATAAAATTTCATATGAAATTGCTAGCGGCAGTAAGAGTAGTCAACTTCCATTCTCACCCCACACAAGGTACTATGTTGCATATCCTGAAACCTCTCACAGAGACCTCATGACAAATGAGGAACCTTCTTGTTCTCGTTCACGTATAGCCCCTCCGTGGCACAAAGATTATGTTATACATTGATACGTTTCTTTTGTTCTTAACATCCGTGTTTCCATATGTAACCTGTGTTATTTGCTTACTTTTACATTATTGTACTGCCCCTTTCCTAACGCTTTCCGCACTCCCTTTCCTGTTATTGTTGTGAAAGGAGGAAGTGTTGTAATTTACTCTTATTATTGCTCTCCACACATTTGGAATGTTCCCATTCCTTCCCCTGCCACCCCTTTCCTTTTCACCCTCTTAGAATGCTCCGCTCGTCCATGACTAAACTGACAGTGTTTGGACAGTTACAGCTGTAAGCTCTGTGGCAGGAGGTTGTATGCTTATGTCAAAAAAGCATTTTAAAATATTCAGTTTACTTCTTAATAGAATCATTTTAACCGTACAGTTGGATAGAGATGCCTCCCTTGCAACCATACCGAATGTTGCATCAGATTGTTACCCCAGCCTATGGTGTACAGTGAGGGCGCCAGTTCAGGATGGCGATCGGGTGATCTCAGAGAGACACTGCAGGATTGGTTTACCAGATAACATCCCAATAACTTTGCCTAGTGCTTGGAGGGAGATTTTGAGTCGATAAGCCAGATCGTACCAGCCATGAGACATCCAGAAATCAATTACCACAATTTCGTTATTCTGTAGTACGGTTGGAGGTTGGCCATACCCATCCTGCCATTGTATACAGTTTGTCTACATCTATCCAAGGCTATGTGGGATGGGCAGTTTGCCCTGGGAAAGTAGCGGATCATGAACTAGAGATCTCGAAACCAGCAGTTAGGGGTTTATCAGTGGGAAGTTTCAAATAGGGCCATTCTATGCAGAACATGGAGTAGCAGTGGCGCCCAGCACTGGAGGTCTGATTTCATTGCGTTCATGAGGGAGGATATGCTGAGGTTCCTGGTTAGACTGGGTTCAAAGGAGATGTGTATCCCCAAGTAAATAGTAATTCGAGGCAGAATGGACTCATGATATATAAGCTCAACAGAAAAAGAAGTATGTCACCTGTATACACCTGTATACAACACTATTTTTCTTCAGATCCCTCCCCCCACCTCCACCACTACATCTTTACATCACACCTCACAAGTGTAGCCAGAGGTTTGATTGCCAAAATAAAGCTGGGAAAATGGGTATCCCTGCCTAGTTCCTCTTGAAATGGAGAAAGGGCTGGACAGTACTCCAACGGTTAGTGGCTGTGCTTGGGTCTGAGTATAGCATGTCAGTCAGTCATATTCCTTTATTTAGGCTCATAAAGAACTGTAAAAGGAAAACACCACAGTGTTTGCCTGAAGTGAATTACATTTGATTACATTTAAAAATGATATAATGATTTAAAAAAATTAAGAACAAGCTTCAGTATCTCTACTCTCATATATTTAAAACCTCTGAACCACGTTCGAGTGAAAAAATCATCATTTCTTAATCATGCTTTTTCTTAGACCTCACATGCCATATTGCTCATAAAAATTCACAAATTGAAAAAACAACTGGGCCACTGGTGTTTGTTCTGCATACTCTTAATGCTGTGTGAAGATCCCTAAAACCCATCAGTTTCAGAGTGGTCTAATCCAACAGGCACGTTGTTTTCTATGAGCCATGCAGAAAAATAAAGCATGCCGAATGGACTCTAGGAACACATATCTTAATGGACAAGTGCTGGAGCCATTTATCTTTGATTTTCCATAAACAAGTAAGTTGTTAACGGGAGAATGCGGCGTCTGAACCTAACAAAGAGAGGGCTTACCAAAGGTTTGGTTACCATTTACAAATACATGTCAAACTCAAAAGGGCATTTGAATGATAAAAATACATCTGTCAAACTTCTCAAGGTCATCCTTGAGATGTTCCCTCCTAACACAATGCTCCACTAGGCCGATTAAAGTTTTTTAATGTTGTGTGGGAGCTGAACGGGATTTGGCAAAAAGTCCCCTAAGCCTAATTTAGATAACCAGCTCTTTATGTGGGAACACCAAGGGATCCTGCTAACCTCAGAGCCATTCTCTATAGAGCTCTACAGGCACATGCATCAACCATTTTAGTGTATAGGGTGCGATTCGCAAAAATCGTCCGTTGGCGCTCTCAAAAAGGGCTTTTGCGATGTATCAACCTGTCAGCCTCTCGCAATTTAAGAAATCCCAAATTATTGAGATTTCTTAAATTGCGATTGCATTTAAGGAATTGCAAATTCTGATTCCTTAAATGCAATGCATGATGAAATCGCAAATTGCGATTTTTCTAATAGGGGCGCGAATTGCCATCAATTTGTACTTGATGGTAATTTGCAAAAACTTTCAAAAATGCACTAACGTGCATTTTTTAAAGTTGTAAGTTACACACACACAAGCCATGCATGCATGCAGTCTCCCATTCCTTCCTATGGGCCAGTAGGCTCGCAATTTGCGAGTCGCAATTAAAGAATGTTTGGGAATCGCAAATTTTATAACGATTCCTACATGCATAGGCTTTTGTAATTCCTTTAATTGCGATTCCTTTATAATCGCAATTAGGATATCGTAAAAGCTTACATTGATGAATGTACCAGCTAGTTCCTATGTTGCCCACACTCTTAACCAGTATTGAATGGGTGTCAGGGAACCAATATTAGAAATGGATCTCAAATTTAGGTCCATATGGATAGGAAGTGTGGGAGGCTTTCGAAAAATTGTAGTAATGTCTTAAGGAAAATGTTTTCTGCATTCTCCAGGATATCAAAATTACAATGGCCTCAAATGACTACCCTGCAGGCTTGGCTTCTGTGGATTTCCATAGGGGGGATGTGTGAAAGGAGGAGGCCCTGTTCGTGAACCTTATAATAGACCAAACACATTGATTTAGAGTGCTCTTCCTCAACTGGGCTGCTCATCTTTGCGAGTCCTCCAGTCGGACGCCCAAGTAATCAAACTCTAGACCTCTCTCAAGGACTTCTCCATCAAGTAGCATTGGTCTCCATTTTTTCTTTTGAGTCTCCAAACACCCTGTACTTTGATGTGTTATTATTATTCCAGCCCATAATCTCTACAGTATAGTGAGGACTTCTCTAAAAGGATGGATAAACCTTTGGGGCTTTTAGATATCAACAAAGTATCATCTGCAAATAATAGACAAGGTGCTTTCAAGTCTTTGCCCTTAGGGGAGTCATTCTCACAATTAAAAATATACAATAGACACTCATTGATGTATAAAAGGAAGAACATAGGAGCCAATGTGCACTCGTGGCGCACTCCTCTTTGTATGGGTATTTCATTTGTCAATTCCCCCGCAGGTTCCCACCTGACCCCAGCATAGTTGTCCATATAAAGCTCCTGCATTAAGGTAAACAGGCCTCTTGGAACCCCTATTCTATGCGATTTCTCCCCCAGTTTAGACCTTGTGACAAGTTCAAATGCGGATCGAAGATCAACAAAAGCCACAAATAGTCTCCCTTTCTCAAAATCAACAGTCCTCCATTTAATGGCTAAAAAGTGTATGATTTGGTCCACTGTACACATTTTTTGCCTGAACCCCGCCTGTAGGTGGGCTTGTGTATAGTATAGCAAGTCTATGTATCTATGTATCCATGGTCCCAAGACAATTTTTTCCAGTCATGAAAGACTTTCTCAAAATCAATGAGTTGGAGAACACAAGGGTCGGTCATTTTGTGATTGTGGGTGATTGCGTCATATAGAGTAGTGTGGACATAAAACAAAATTGGTCAGGATGAACCAAGGTTGTCAGCACTCAGAATCTATTGGCTTTGGTTTTTGCGAATTTCTTCTGCACCAAATGAGTAATGAACCACTCAATACTTTCTCACCTGAAGCATCTGTCGCCAATATCATCAAGTAGACAAAACATTACAAGTTTCATGGGGTATTAGAGATGGATCTCCTTCGATAGGGAGGGTATTCTTCCAACAATTCAGTTCATTATGATCTCCCGGGTGGGAGAGGAGAGAGAGAGAGAGAGAGCGAGAAGACCAATGGTCTCCCACCGGCACCTCAACATCATCCCACTCCAACTGTTGGGAAGTTCCCATCTCGGGCTGACTGCAAGTCCTCATTCCCTCACTCAGAAGCTCCCCCAGCCACTGTGCCTTCTATTATCCCTTCTGTTCATGACAGATCTTTACAGTCAGTTTTTGGGAGGTATCTGTCCTGCTCTATCAGTTTGTCTCAGAGCCAGAAGAATCAGGAGAGTCCTGGCGTTCACTACACTCTCTCCAGGACTGTGTTCTCCTCTTTTTGGCTTGAGTGGTGCGAGAGTAAGCTTGAGGTCCCATGTTCGGGGAGTTCTGATTATGGTTCACTGGTCACCTCAAATCTTTCTTTTCTGTTGATCATTTTCTGGTCTCATCTAGAGTTTATGTAAGGTTTGAGTGGTCATTATGGAAAAATAAGCAGGCTGAGGACTCTGAGCTTATGTTTCACCTCGGGAAAGGATTTCCATCTCTTTTGGATTGTGAGGGTGTAGTGTGGGAAGGTCATAATGCAGAGGAGTAGAACATTAAATTCTCAGCTCTGCTGGCGTCTCAAAGACTAGTGTCTCTGTCTCTGCAATGAAGTATACAGGTTATCAGTGGAGTCAATGGCACCATGGGCAGGGGGAACTGGGACAGAGATCTGTGAGCATGTTCTATCTTGAAATATTGTAAGAAGAGCTTTCCCTCAGATATCTATGACATCAGCCTTGTTTCTTGAATGTCACAGGCTAGGGAATTCATCATCTTCAAGGAATCCTCCAAAGTGGAGATTATTGAACCTCATCCTGTTTTGAGGGTCCTCTGCCCATTGATAAAGGGTGGGAATTATAGAAAGCATTTTCTACATTTTGATTCTGTCTGCTTCTTCTTTCAGTGTTCAAATCCTGCTCTCCGTTTTTGGAGAGTCTGTTGGCAGTGTTCAGAAGGTCTTGGTGGAAGTAGGACATATCCATTTCTACTTCCCAAAATTTCGTTTTGGGCCTTTCCAGTGAAGCTTGAATAGCCTGAAGTATGTCTTTAAGGTCAGTAGAGTCTGTGAGTTGAGGGGTCGGGGGAACACCACCTTGTAGTCTGGCGCTGCTCAGAAGTGCAGTGGAAAATGTGTCCATCATAGTTTGACCATGCATGATAGGGCCCATGTCCTTCCTCATCGCAACAATATTTCAGGTGAGAGGTGCCCGCTAGTAGAGGACAGGTGTGCAGTATATGGCACTTCAGGGGGTCTTTGAATCTGTACATAGGCCATTTGGTGTTGCCTTTTAGTACAGGCTACAGTATTGTGATCGTATGCCAGTTTTTGGATGACAGGCAGGATGGCGTGGGTTGCCGTTTATCTAGTTGTGATTCCAGAGGGCCTTCTTTTGTCTAACATGATGGTAGTTTTTGGTAGGCCAGCTTCATGGCCTTCTGGCCCGCTTGCCTCCATGTGTGTGGGAAGACAGCACAAGGTGCCTGGGATGGGCAGGTTAGCAGGGAATGAGGTGGTCAAGTCAATAGGTCAAGCTCCAAGGGTTGGATAGATCTTACCTCAGTTGGCCCTTACACGCTCCTCACAACACCCTGGATGATGCATTTCTAAAGGTCAGAGGCAGTAGCCAGTAGAGGTGTGCTGAGCAGTCCCTCAGCCCTGCTCGGGCTGCACCTCCAAGTGTGGTGTTTCATGTATTACCTTGTGGACCATGCAGTATGGGGTGCTCACTCAGGGGCAGCAGTATGGGTGGCTTTCAGTAGCAGAGGAGGGAAGACACCAGGAATGCCTGTGTCAGGGTCACACTTGTGTCACAAGTCTCATTCACAAAGCATCACCCCACCAGTGGGCCCCTGTTCAGGCACAGTCTGCCCTCAGTTCCTCACCTTCCCATGGTTGGGGTGGTGGGTGCAGGGCCTATATGGCTTACTCTCCACTCATTTGACTATCTGCTCAGGGTCCTTGGGAGTCAGCAAAGGCTGGTTACCTGCTTCTTACTGCCGACCACTGAACATGAGTGCCATGTTGGGAGTAGGCCATCGGGAGGTCTGGACATGGTGACCCACCACATGAATAAGCTGCCCATCCACAGGATCAATGAATGGCATGCCAAAAGGTTCTCTGTTAGGACCCCAGAGATCCGTTTAGAGTTGCAAAGAGGTGGATGTCGTCAGATGGTGGAGGAGGTCCAGGAGCACTATTAAAGTACATTTTGCAATCTTGGCTGACTAAGCCATGCCCCACCTCAGAATAGTAGTTTAAAATACACTTTACCATTTAAGAGGATTTAAAATTTGTACTCAATGAGTGGAACAAATATATTTCTAACTATTGCCAAACTGAAGTGATCACTTACTTAGTGTAATAAGGTAATCCAGTTTTAGTTTATAAGAGAGGTGGTCTTGCTTAGTGAAAAACGACTTTCTGAGATTTTCACTGTTAAAATATGCATAACTTAACTGCACATGTCCTACTTTTTAAGCACCATGTTTGTACCTTTTAGGGCCTTAGGAGTGACTAATGAATAAAGAAATGGAGGGTTTAGGCCCGGCAAAAGGGTCATTTTACCAGGTCGACATGACAGCTTAAAACTGCACTCCAAGCTTCAGAGGAAAACCAGAGACATGTTTACAGTGCTACTTTAGTGAGTGGCACAATGAGTGCTGCAACCTACTGGAGTATTCAATCTACACAACCTGGGCACATGTAGTACCATTTACTGGGGACTTATATGTAAATGAAAGGTGTTAATTAGGTATATTCCAATGTTACCAAGCTTGGAAGGAAGAGCACACACACTTTACCACAGGCTAGCCAGAGTAGAATCGGAAGAGTCCTAATGCCAACAAAAATGGGTTCAGGAAAGTAGAGGAGTGAAGGCAAAAATCTAGGGAGTACAATGCAAAAAATTGTCAATTCTGACAATAACCAATAAGTTTAATGAGAAAATGACCTGCTACCTCTCTTTAATGTAAATGATATGTTTATTAGCATCTATCTCCTACTTCCGCTAAAGCAGCAAAGAAAAAATGAGTACCATGCCCAGTACATCCTGGAAAAGGGGATAGTATATTCTAAGTAAGTATATTGATTGCATCTTATTTCTATATCTGGTATAAAAACACAAAATGGAGCAAAACAGCACTTGTGATGGAACAACCTACATCGAGATATCTTAATAGCTAATCTTGGGGCATATTATCAAGGGGGTTTATTTCCGCTTTTTTGGCTTTAAAAACCAAGAAAGCGGAGATAGAATTATCTCCCTATTACCTAGCTGTCGCTAACACCAGTTAGCGACAGCTAGTAGGAGATAGCGACCATCTTGGGCCCCACTTTGCATGTCAGTGATATTTATCACTAATGACATGCAAAGTGGGCGTGCCAAGATGTTAGCGACTGGAAACAGTCGCTAACATCGCTATCTCCTATTACCAACTTTTGGAGATATTCGCGCTAAGCGCGAATATCTCCAAAAGCTAACACCTGCCCTGAGCAGTTCTTAGCCATGTTATCCAATGGGAGGTGGATAACATGGCTAAGAGCATTAGCTCGGTAATTCATTAATATCGCTGACTTTTCGGCGATATTCATGCATTGCGGCGATTTTTATCTCATTTGCGATAAACCTTGGTAATACCAAGGTTTATTTGTAGTAAAAATCGCCGCAGCCCAGCGGTAAATTTTTGTCTCTAACCAAGCAATAGCGATAATTATCGCTATTGCTTGGTAATATGCCCCCTTGTTTTTTCTCCAGTCTAAAAATCCAGATTTTATGGCAAACAAATGGCTCTATAATGCTGTTTTAAAGCATATAAACACATGGCATAACAGTCTTAGCCACTAGCTTGTAGCAAAACCAGAATTTTCCGACCATTATGCTTCCAAAAAGCTAACACCTGCCCTGAGCAGTTCTTAGCCATGTTATCCAATGGGAGGTGGATAACATGGCTAAGAGCATTAGCTCGGTAATTCATTAATATCGCTGACTTTTCGGCGATATTCATGCATTGCGGCGATTTTTATCGCATTTGCGATAAACCTTGGTAATACCAAGGTTTATTTGCGGTAGAGATCGCCGCAGCCCAGCGGTAAATTTTTGTCTCTAACCAAGCAATAGCGATAATTATCGCTATTGCTTGGTAATATGCCCCCTTGTTTTTTCTCCAGTCTAAAAATCCAGATTTTATGGCAAACAAATGGCTCTATAATGCTGTTTTAAAGCATATAAACACATGGCATAACAGTCTTAGCCACTAGCTTGTAGCAAAACCAGAATTTTCCGACCATTATGCTTCCAAGAGAATTTTATACAAACACGCACCTGGACTAAAGCATCTGCAAGGTGTCGCTTCTTAGACTGAATGTGCATCAGACTTCTATACATAAACATTCACCTAATTGGGTACTTATTTCATCAACCAAGCATGTGTTCAGGAAATGGGGAGTAGGAATTGCTGAAACCCAATTAAATTATGCATAACGTTTGTTCATTTGTTAGTATTAAACAATTCCATAGAAGTGTGTAGCATTAACTCTACTCTACAGAACTCTCACATCTGAAACTCAGTGAAAGTAAATCAAGCAGAGTAGAACTGTAAGTCAGGGGCAGGTATGCTTTAACCCCTTCACTGCGGCGGCTATTCCGCTGCAGTGCTAGGGGGGCGGGGGAGCCGCGCGGCGCTCCCATGCTGGTGACGGAACAGCTCTGTCACCAGCCTCGGGCGCGCTGTGCTTGTGACGGAGCGGTTCGGTCACGCCCCGCCCGCTCAATGAAACACTCAGCACAGGCGCGGAATCTGCGCCGAGCGGGCCGTGACGGAACCGCTCCCTCACCAGCACAGTGCGACCGAGGCTTGTGATGGAGCGGTTCCGTCACCAGCATGGGAGGGGTTAAAATACAATTCAGCCTTATCATTATCAATGTATAATGATAAGGCCGAATATGCGGCCTTGCACGTGCATCAGGATTTTTACACGGGGGAGAACGATGCGGCCAGCTACTGGCACACAAATTGCGCAAGTCCGGACAGCAACAGGGGGTGCAAGAGCTGCACGATGACACAGGCTGGACGTTGACTGAGGATGCAGACATCGATGAGGCCTTCCATGATTTTTATGCCCAACTTTACACGGATCAGGCACTGGACAGTTTGCACTGCGATGCGTATATTGCGGCTGCACAGCTCCCTTCTCTCATGCAGACTCAGGCTGACCATCTGGAGAGAGAAATATGAATCAAGGAGGTTATAGCGGCTATCAATCATCTCAAGCTTGCCAAATCCCCCGGACCAAATGGCTTTACGGCCGCCTTTTACAAAACCTTCCGTGCAACAATAGCGCCTCTCCTAACCAAACTTTTAATTCTTTCGCTCAGACTGGGGCAATCCCAGAGGACATGCTGGAGGTGTCGATAGTGGTGATCCCGAAAGCCGGGAGAATTAAGGCTAGCTGTGGGCATATCGCCCGATATCCCTCCTCAACACTGACCTCAAACTCTTAACAGGGATCCTTGCCTCTCGGTTGGCGCCCTATATGCCAGGACTCGTTCACCCCAACCAGGCAGGGTTTATCCCCCAGCGGCAGACCAGAGTCAATATTAAGTGGGTACTCCACATCATCCAGAAGGCCTCCCGAACGACCGGGGAATATATGCTTCTCACCGTTGATGCGGAGAAGGCCTTAAACAGGGTCCATTGGCCATACCTAGAGCAGGTGCTGACACATGTGGGGATGGGAGAGAAGTTGAGGACCCTCATTCTCAATTGCTACCAACGCCCCCCAGCCTCGGTCCGAGTTAAAGGGCACACTTCAACATCCTTTCCTATCAGTAGGGGCACAAGGCAGGGGTGTCCTCTCTCACCCCTACTCTTTGGGCTATACATGGAACCCTTCGCCCAGCATGTTCAGTGCAATCCCCTTATTACAGGGATTAAATTTGGGGGTGATGTCCATACCATCAGCCTCTATGCTGACGATGTCCTGGTGTCTCTCTTTGACCCCATTCCGGCCATGGGAGCGTTTCTGACAGAATTGGTTCGCTTTGCATGGGCGTCGGGCTTTAAGGTCAATGTGGAAAAGTCTGTCGCTCTCAATCTCTCGCTGTCATCCTCAACTCTGGCCTACCTTCAGTCCATGCACCCTCTCTAATGGGCGAATGAGACTCTCTCCTACCTGGGCATTCAGCTGGCACCCACATTGTCAGTGGTACTCTCTGCCAACTACACCAAGTTGTAGACGCAGATCCAGACGGAGCTGCGGCAGTGGAAACACTTTCCAATCTCCTGGCTGGGGAGAGTGGCTGCCACCAAAATTACAATTCCCCTTCAAATATCATACATTGTCCAGGCCCCACCCCTGCGACTGCCTACGGGGTGGATTAAGCGTGTCCAATCGGAGCTGTCTCAGTTTTCCTGGCTGGGCCGCGGACTCCGGTTGAAGGAGCTATTTCAATGTTGCCACCCAAGGAGGGGGGTTTGGGGGTTCCTGACCTTCAGCTGTACTTCCGGGTGGCGCAGCTCCGCCATTTGGTCGAATGGAATTGAGCTGAGTCCGAGAAGCATGGGTTGCTCCAAGATCAGGCGGTGGCAGCCACAACACTGCAGAAGATCCCCTTCCTACTTAAGACCCATAGGCCTCCCAAACTTTACACCTCTCATGTCACTAGGACAATTTTGGACGCCTGGGACCAGACTTGCCAGAAGCATAATCTGACCACCTTCCTATCCCCTCTTACCCCCCTCTTCGACAATCCCGAGTTCCAACTAAGGAAGGGGGAGGTTGCTTTTGCGAGCTGGCGCACCACAGATTGCCGATCCTTGGGGCACCCTTTTGACCTGGAGGGGATTCTCCCCTTTCCCCAGATCCACGCCATTTACGGGATCCCTGAATCCGAATGATTTCACTACCGGCAGGTCTGTCTCTGGGCCCTCCTTTCACTCGTCCCACCACAAGCGCACTGTTATCTCACACCTTCAGAAAAATGGCTACTAACACGCACATCAGATAAAAAACTTACTTTCGATTTGTATAAGATGCTGCGTGCTAGACACACACACATACATAATGCCGACTGAGTGCGCTGGGAGCAGAATTTGAGTCGGGCCCTCAGTCATAAAGAATGGGAGGGGGTGTACTATAGAGCCCGTCACTCAGTAAGGAACTTGGGGCTGCCTGAGACTCCTGTAAAAGTGACTACATACTGGTACTATACGCCCAACCGTATACACAAGATGGATCCCCGACAAAGTGTGGACTGTTGGCGGGGTTGCGGGAGGCGTGGCGCGCTGGTGCATCTTTTGAAGGATTGCAAACAGCTGCACACCTATTGGACACAGGTCCTAGACGAAATAGATAAACACCTTAACACCCAACTTCAGCGACTCCCAAGCTATGTCCTCCTGGGCCTTCTGAACCCTCTCACATACCCGCTCAGATCAAGACGGGGTACTTGGATCTGTGGCACTGTTGTCTCTCTCTGTTATTGGCACGTCCTTAATGGGAAGACAGACTCGCTCTAGAAAACCGGTATGTACCGCATTGTTGGTTTTTGTACACTATATACAAGTAAAAAGATTTAAACCTAAAATACAATTCAGTGTTAACTGGCTAAGTCACGATGATTTTAGCAATGTATGAACTTCTGGAATTAATAAATACCTTTAAAGTAGATGCCGAGAAAAAATGCAGACCTCTAAGAACACTTTTCACTGTAGACTACACTTCAAATTGTAAATTCTCTTTTGACTGACTGAAATAGTTTACATGGACAAATTCTAGGAGTCGTGAAGCTATTTTCCATGAAATGTACCACTACATCTAACAAAACAGGAGTGATATGCTTTGACACTTGACAACTAATTATTGAATATTAGTATGTACTACAGCTTGTCCTAAATCCTGGGGCAAATCAGTTCTGATAAGTGAAGAAACTTCTCTAAAAATACTAAATAGCCTTAGAACGTTAATGTCTTCTAAGCTGTGATCCTCAATCAATGTTCCATCTTCAAGAAATATAATTGAGAAAGTTGAATAAAAATGTCTAATTAGAAATCCAGAAGAAATTTGAATTAGACATAGTACCTATGGAATGGAGTGAAAAGAACTAAAGAAACTGTATATTGGTGAACTTGAGAAAATCTTCCATCGATATGAATATACTGAGGAAAGGTAAAGATCAGATGACCTGGCTTGTCATAGATAAATACATTGATAACTACGGGTACGGGATCTGGCATTCAAATAGAAAGCATTGGCCTTGGCATTTAGATATGAATCAAACAAAACCACCTAAAAAATATTTAATTTCTCCAATAGGACATCAAAAAGGTTCTGTAAGTAGAATACAGTGTTTTGAATTCCATTTCAATGCAACCCTTTGCAAACCAGCAATGTGTTCTGCTCTCAGTGAAAGGTGCATATCTTAGCAGGAATGAGAAAAACCCTTATGTTTTGCAAGGGATTCTTTTTTCTGCCACTGCAAAATACCTGACACTATACTCAGATGTAAACTAAAAAAAGCTAATTTCATAACATCGAATTAGACCAACAATTGAGTTCCCCTCATACTTAATGCAGCTGCTACTGGCTGCACTACCTTTGCAAGAGAAACTGAAAAAAAAATGTTAAGAATAAGACCAGAGCTGAGTGTTCCAAAACAAAATGGCATTTCCAAGTACCTGGGAAGATGCGGAAAAGAACGATAAGCATCCTTCTCTTCTAACCTTACTGTTCATTCTTCAAGTACCACAAAGAAGTGACTCTATCAAGAAATAAATCATGTTTGTCTTGAAATAACAGTTGCACATTTTGTGGTGCACTCTTTATATACCATTCCATTTGTCTCTGTTTGGCTAAAGACGTCATCCTGGTGTGAACCAGAAAGTTGAGATAATCCTACAGGGAACCTGTATGAATAATATTATGAGACTTGAGACTATTGAAGCCCAGCCAACTTAATTAAACATTTCACCATGTGAGGATGAGGCGTGGTTGTGAAAGGGCCGGGGCTTTGCTTTGAGTACTGCTTCTGTAAGAAGCACTTCTAACATCTCCATCCTCGATTACCCCCATTCATAAATAAATAAATAAATAACAGTTTGCCTAGGCTACTGCCACCTATGTCCTGTGGTTTTTTCACACTCCATAATGGACATTGGCTACTCTGAACCTCCAAAAACAGCTGGAAAGCTAATACTGTGCAGTGCTTTCAAGCTGTTTTCCCTCCCCAATTGTGATATCGGCTCCTCACGGGGCGAGAGGGGGGGGGGGGGGTGGCGTGTGAGGGCAGACGATATCGTTTGACACACGGTGGCACTTTGTGAGTTGGCAGGTCTTCATTGGTTGTGAAGAAAATAAAGGGCTTACTGAAGAATCATCAGTGTTGAAAGACCAGGAACAGAGACTTCAGCTTCACCCGTTCTGCCTTTTTGGGGAACAGTATAAAATGGGTTCATGCAAAATGAGCTTATCCTGCAAGATGGGAACTCTGGTGGAGATAGAGTATTGCTGAAGCAGTTCACAGAGATTCTACTGTCATGTGAAAAACTGAGGACTCAAAATGGTTGAGAGATATATATTTAAATATTGTACGTAAGTATAATAAAACAATAAAAGTTTGGTTTTTTTTCAGCCTCTGATGGAAACAATTGACCCAGCTTGACATCCATTTTTAAAAGAAGTCTCTTTCTGTGTTCATCTGAAATCAGTGTTATGATTTATTAAGAATAAATCAATTGTTGTGCCCTATTAATGTGCATGTATGTAGCGACTATTTGTCCTAAGACAGATCAAGTATGCCTAGTTAACAGGCTGCCATGTGCAGTATTTATCCTAACAGGCTGGCCATAATTTGTCAATGTCAATCTTCTGATCGTTTCCAACATTGGAAAAAAAATAAGAAATGTGAGGTAACTCCGGGATGAGCGTGGCAGTACTCACTATGAAAGGGGATGAAGTAGGCACCTAGATTTAAATTTGGATGTACAAACTTTTTTAGAGACTTCCTTAATAAAAAGGTACATACTCAGCAATCTCAGTGGCCAGGTCCTATTCGCCACCTTGTGAGGTAGAAACTCTGTCCGATCTAATGTTGGTAAAAAATTCTCTTTCATCAGCTCAGTATGCAATGCGTCCGGACCTTTACAGCTGTCTTGAAACCTAAATGTGTCTTACGATGTAGATTTTAGTTGTAGATGGACCACCTTAACTATAGACATCCTCAATCAAAAAGTCAAATACTGTGCAATGTGAGTTGGCAGCTCACATATCACCAACTTGTAAGGTTAAAGCTCTGTTAGTTCAAATTCAAAACGTGTTCTGACATCAGCTCAGTATGCAATGCCCCTGGACCTTTCCATCCATCTTGAATTCTAAAGGTATCTTGTGACTGCTATTTAAATATGTCAGAACACAAAAGTTTATCGCCATCAGTCCCATCTGTGCCCGAGCAGGTCACTGTATTTTTTGGATTAGGGTCAAACTATACAACTATATACAGTTTCAGCTACTTACCTAAACCAGGCGTGCAACACCCATTGGGCTCACGGGGCTTCAGACCCCCGCCCCCGCCCCGTCGTGTGTGTCAGCCCAGGCGAAGACAACTTCGCGGGCTGGCGACCATCTAATTGCAGCCGCACCTGAGTAATTAACAGGTCTTTAAAAGACCATTGACTTAGGCGTTTGTTGTGTTTTCACCCCTTCTTTCAGTCACTCTGTCTATGGTTGGGAAAATTAGCACCCCCCCCCCCTGAAATATTTTGCAGCCCCCCCGAATTTTGGCTCTAGTTGCCCGCCTGACTTAAACCTGTAATCGACCTCCACACCCCATAGAGTCTCTGGAGCGAGCTCCTTTTGTTGTGATCATTATTATCTTCATTCTGAGGGATATCAGGCATTCTGGAGAGCCCCCTTCCCGAATCTTTTTTAATGTGTCTGCTTAGAAATATCAAGTTTATTTTCAGTTGTGTTTGCCATTGCAATTGCAGATTTTTTTTGTCGATTACTTTCCTTACTTGCAGAATATCAGATAAATGTTTTACTGTACTTGAGGTTATTTAAAGTCCAATGGCTTTCACCACAAATTTAACTGAAAAAGAATCTATTCTCTGCAAGAAGAAACAGCAGGTAGAGACGCATTCATTGTTTTCGGAAAAAATATATCTGTTATGTATGGCTCTCATAGAGAGCCTTTATCATTTATTTCATTATCTGAATGTCATAACTCACTGCTATGACATAGCAGCAGTTTGTAACAAAACTGGTTACCCGCTGTTGTGATGTCATAAAGGCCTTCCATGCCATTGACCGGGCTCTCTGAGAGCCTGTCAGAACAGCTCTACTTATCTGCTTTGAAGGAAAGCAGTAAGCACAGCTGCAGGAGAGGGAAGGAAGGTAGGGAAGGTGGTCGGGGTTGGTTAGGGATTGCAGGAACATTTTTTTAAAATTTGGACCATGCATAACATAAAATTATAAGGGGCAGATTTATGATAACTGGCACATCCCCAGGGATGCACCAGTTATTTTGCGCCGCAGCTCCGCCACCCATGGCGCGCCGCATTTACACTGCAAACAAAACAGGTGATGGACCGAATGTGGATCAATGTCACACATTCACCCCAGTCAAAAGATCTGGGCCCAAATCCATCGTTTTTGTTGCACTCCACACCACCCTGGGTTAGACAATGGCGATATGCAAATCAGCTCTGACCCTGTGCCCCATGGGAACAGTCCAGTCCGAACTACAAAAGCCATGTCCTTCCCAGAACGGCATCAAGCATCCGAGGACCGGACCGGTTTCGAGGTAACACCTCTCATCAGCCCGGCTAGCTTGACTCCAGTGGTGTGGAGTGCCTGGGACCCACGTCTGAGCATCCCCAGCGCACTTATGGCGGTGGTGTGGAGTGCAAAAAAACGATGGATTTGGGCCCAGATCTTTTGACTGGGGTGAATGTGTGACATTGATCCACATTCGGTCCATCACCTGTTTTGTTTGCAATACCGCCATAAGTGCGCTGGGGATGCTCAGACGTGGGTCCCAGGAACTCCACACCACTGGAGTCAAGCTAGCCGGGCTGATGAGAGGTGTTACCTCGAAACCGGTCCGGTCCTCGGATGCTTGATTCCGTTCAGGGAAGGACATGGCTTTTGTAGTTCGGACTGGACTGTTCCCATGGGGCACAGGGTCAGAGCTGATTTGCATATCGCCATTGTCTAACCCAGGGTGGTGTGGAGTGCAAAAAAACGATGGATTTGGGCCCAGATCTTTTGACTGGGGTGAATGTGTGACATTGATCCACATTCGGTCCATCACCTGTTTTGTTTGCAATACCGCCATAAGTGCGCTGGGGATGCTCAGACGTGGGTCCCAGGAACTCCACACCACTGGAGTCAAGCTAGCCGGGCTGATGAGAGGTGTTACCTCGAAACCGGTCCGGTCCTCGGATGCTTGATTCCGTTCTGGGAAGGACATGGCTTTTGTAGTTCGGACTGGACTGTTCCCATGGGGCATAGGGTCAGAGCTGATTTGCATATCGCCATTGTCTAACCCAGGGTGGTGTGGAGTGCAAAAAAACGATGGATTTGGGCCCAGATCTTTTGACTGGGGTGAATGTGTGACATTGATCCACATTCGGTCCATCACCTGTTTTGTTTGCATTTACAATGCGGCGCACCATGGTGCAAAAACGGCACAGATGCGTGACGCAGCTCCAGCAAGGCTCGGGGGTGCCCTATCTGTCCAATGCTGCCTCAAGCCTTACGCCTGCTTCAAGAAGGCGCAGGGTTTTGACGCAGCATTGGCCTGTAAGTGACTGAGTGAAATCTTATAGATTTCACTCAGCCACTTTTGAGAGGCGCACCTGCCCAGAATGCCCACCCTGTGCCGGAATGCCCACATGTGGCGCAGGGCTTTACAACGTGACGCATCTGCCTAGATGCGTCACTTTGTAAATTGGTCGTAGGGATGCGCCACGTTTACGCCGCAGTTGCGTGACGCAAACATGGCGCATTACCAACATAAATCTGCCCCTAAATGGGTAAAGAGGGAATTACTGGCATGTTTTTCACGTCAGGGCTCTGAGAGATGTCATAGGCAATTCGAGCTTCGCTCTCGATGAACTGATGTCACTCATAACCCCTTGATGAAAAACATCCCTATAATTCTCTGTTCCTCATCTATAATTCTAAATGTTAGTACTAGCAGGTGGGCAATTTAATGCAATAGAAGTAGTATCACAACAAAGTATTGCAGTCACAAGAGAGAAGCTAGATTACACATTCCATCAAAGGTTAAATCACATTACAAACGTGTGTCAAGACTTGGGTACGAGCTGCAGCCTTGTGGTTTATAGTAAGCTAGCTAACTCTGTCCATACAAGTCACTCTCCTACAGTTCAAGCGCAGTGTTCGCCATCTTCACCCATAGCCTACGAAGTAAAAGAAGAAAGACTAAAACTGAAAGTACATAGTCAAACAGGGAATTAATACCACCACCCTTTAGACCCATGAGCTGCATGAACAGCGAGCCAGGAATATTGACACACCATCGAGAACCACAGCTAGAAACAAGCCTATTTACAAACGAGAAGCCAGCATTTATGAAGGACAATGACACAAGCAAATGCAAGGCGCCACCCCCCCTTAAGGGCGTGGCGCCGTTAGTGGCAGCCAAAGGGCCGTACTATTAAGGAATCACTTCCGGGTCACCCGACCCGGAAGTGAAAGTAAGGGGGCGAATGGAAACACGTCCTAGTGCCCCGGATGCAGTCAGAGGGCGCGAGGCTTAAAAGCCAGCGACCATCTTAGGGACCCCCTCTTTGTCTGCTGACCGCCCAGGAGTCGGACGTCGCAGAAGGAAGTCAAGGGCCGTCGCGTGACTAATTCGTTCCCGAGGGTCAATCCGACTCGTTTTGTGGCAGGTGAGTGGGCCTCGCAGTGTGTCTGGTGGTAGATTGCCGGGGCGAGTCTTGTGGCGTGAATGCTTCATGGCGCGAATGATGATGAGAGCACGGGGGCTGGGATTGCCTTTCGAGTGTGCGAGCCACCGCGTGTATGGTCCGGTAGGCGGTATGTGTGGGGACATGCCGATGGAGAGCCCGGGAGGCAGGGGAGCTGAGGTGAATGAAGGGTGGTGTCGGGGGTATGCAGGCAGACCCAGCGCGATCGCGCCCCCTCCCTGATTGCAGCGGAAGTAGCGCTTGCGGTGGGGGCAAAGGGCCAGACCGGATGAAAGATGATGGCGGTACGTTGAGTTATCGAGCTGGCATGACCGGAAAAGACGCGCTCCCTCCCCTGTTTTGATTTTAAAGATGGCTAACGCTTAAAAAGTAGCGAGCAGTTGCACGATCGTTTGCTGTGCATCAAAACGCCTTCCCTCCCTTGTGTAAAAATAATGTAGTGCTCGCAGGAGTTAGAGGGTCTGGGCAGGCAGTGGGTGTAAAGCAGCATAGTGCTCGCAGGAGTTAGAGGGTCTGGGCAGGCAGTGGGTGTAGAGCGGCATGCGCTATCGGGTGAGACGCTCCTCCCTTTTCCCCGGGTCTAAAGGCAAACTCGGCAGTAAATAGGTGTAAACAACGAAGACTGGCTTTTACTGATTAGTTCAGTGCTTACATGCGCTTTATGCTAATAGCAGTAGAAGCATAGTGAATGCATCTCATGCACTGAAATTTGAGTGTGATGCAGTAGTATCCGGGCTAAGGCTGTAATACAGTGAATGGATTTTTTAGATTCATTTGGGGGTACTGTATTTCGATTCACCGTCCTAGCAGAGAAGGTGGTGGTATTTATATTATATAAATCATGGCATTCTCGAGTACAGGAAATATCTGGTTTAAAATTGACAAGAGCGCCCTAGCGATGACAATCCATAGTGATGCAGGGCTGCTTGGCCATAAATACGGCAGACAAGGCTGAGGGGGAATTGGCGCTACAGTCTGACAATTGATAACAAGTCACACATATTATAAGCAATGCATAAGCAATTGAAGGACATAATTGAACGTTATGGGCGAACTACCAGCGATAGCATATGGATGGGGTATTTCAGTGTGGTGGCTAATCCAGATGCACGATGTCAATTAAGTGGTACTAACACAATTTTCTTTTAAGTGCAGAATGCCGCCAAAACGGCCAACGAAGGGGAAAAGGGCCCCAGCCAGAAGAGATGACTACCTTGCGCTTACAGAGATCATGGAGCTTACAAAAGAGGAAGGCGTGGACTGGGCTCTAAAGACTATGAGAGAGGGGGCTAAAGCGGACGAGAAAGCTCAAGAGGAAAGAGGGAGAGGCAAGAGAACGCGGCGTACGCCGGAAAGGTTTAAAGAGACGATAAAAGACAAGAGGCCCAGGGCGGTCGAGCCCCAACCAGCATCACCAGGTGAGAAGGAGGTGCTAGAGACAATTGATTTGAGCCCAAACACAGATAAGGACAATGACGCTCCCGAAGGAAACCATGCTATTTCTAAGGCAGCGCAAATAGGAAGGGCGCCCGTCGCTAATGCGGAGGCGCCCTGCTCTCAGGTTACTTTACCGCCAGTGGTTGCGCAACCGGGTAGCGGAGTGTCACAAGTTTGGGTGCAATCCGGAGGAGTAGCGCAATTACCGGGGATGCAGTTATATAGTTCACATGGGCAGGCAATCAGTAATGGCCCGGTAAACTCGATGATCCCCACCACAACATACCCGGGAAGTGGGGGGCCTATAATGATGAGCGCCTACCCGAATGTGGGGTGTCTACCACAGGCCCCAACAGCTTACACCGCAGTTAATTTGTCTGGGTCACCTAGTACTCAGATACAAGGGGGGGCTGGGGTGCAGACGACATGTCATCCAATGTTAGCATACAGCCCGTTAATGTTCGGTTCCGCATCGCTGACCTTATCGCCATCTACGGGGATCACCTGGCACGTACCCGCAGACATTAAGGAAAGGATACTTAAGGGCAAATACGTGGATGTGTTCGATCTCATTAATGCAGGGGTGGCCTCAGGTAAAGCTAGAGGAGGGAAGGAAGGCAAATACAACCAAAAAAAGGTATGGGTAGACTGGTCCATGAAGAATTGGATCACGGGATTTGCCATTTATGCCGCAACTATGCTGGAAAAATACCCCGGGTTGGGCCCCCAAATGATGAGTTACATATCCTTGATACATGGGGCGGCAGCTGAGTTCCCAGGCGTGGGATGGTTAAAATATGATAACAAGTTCAGACAAATGAAAGCAGTCCACCCAGGGATAGCATGGGATCAACGTGAGATCAATCTATGGCACACAGTGTTTTATTCTCCCCCTTCAACGTCCAAGACCAGTTTCCCGGCTCAGACCCAGTCCTTTCGGAGTGACAAGGGGGCTGGAGATAAAAAACAGGCCTGCTGGCAGTTTAACAAAAATGAGTGCACCAGGGGGACCTGGTGTAGGTTTAAACATTGCTGTTCCTACTGTGGGGGAACATCTCACCCAGAAATCAGATGTTTCAAGAAAACAGGAAACCCAAAAGAGCAGTCGGCCCATACCACTCCAAAAGGGAAGCCATCTAAAACATCCGACAAGCCTCCCAACTCCCATTAAACGTCATGTTTTGACACACCTCCTTAGTAAGTATGCAAACTAGAGGAGGCTCAGTTCCTGCTTAATGGTTTTACGTTAGGTTTCCGTATCCCATCCTCAGCCACCCCCACCAGCGTCCCGCCTCGCAACCAGAGTTCGGTGCTTCAGAATATGGAAGCAGCGCAAAACAAGATCATGAAGGAAGTTGCTTTGGGGTGGGTCGCGGGTCCTTTCAAAAATCTCCCAAACCCTGATCTGGTCTGCTCACCCCTGGGTTTAGTTCCTAAAAAAGAGGAGTGTAAATTCCGCCTTATACATAATCTATCAAGCCCCCCAGGTTTATCTCTCAATGACAAACTGGATCCAGATCTCTGCACAGTGCGCTATACAACGTTCGACACAGCAATTGGAAAACTGCAGGCTTTGGGTGAAGGAGCGTTAATGGCCAAGGCCGATATCGAGTCAGCGTTTAGGCTACTCCCGGTTCACCCGGAGGACACCAAGTTCTTGGGCTTCACTTTCAAAGACAATTATTTCATAGATCGGTGCATGCCCATGGCATGATCTATTGCTTGTGCAGTTTTTGAGACTTTTGCCAGGTTCTTAGAATGGGCGGTGGAGCAATTCCTGACCTCAGACAAATCTCATGCAGTGGTACACTATTTGGATGATTTTCTATTTCTGGGCCCTAAGGGTTCTCAGTCATGCAGGAAGGCCCTGCTGGGCTTCCAGCACCTGGCTGAAGCCCTCGGGGTACCATTAGCAGCCGAGAAAACAGAAGGCCCTACTACATGTTTGACATTTCTGGGCATCGAAATCGATAACAGAGAAGGCGTGTGCAGGTTACCAAGGTCAAAAGTGTATGCCTTCAAGGCTGCGATTGATGACTGCTTGAAAGCAAAGAAAGTTACATTTCACCAGCTACAAGTCTTGGTAGGGCAACTGAACTTCGCCTTGAGGGTCATACCAATGGGCAGGGCATTCTCCAGGAGTATAGCAAGGGCGATGTCTGGGCTCCGTGCAAAGCACCACAGAGTTAGACTCTCAGCTGACGTGAGGAGGGACTTGATGATTTGGAAGTGTTTCTTGCAGGAATTCAATGGCACGGTGTTATGGCGGACAGCGAGCACCTCAAATGCTGACCTTGAATTGTTCACTGATGCAGCAGGGAGTGTTGGTTTTGGAGCAATTTTGGGCCCTAAGTGGTGCATGCAGTATTGGCCAGAGGAATGGGTACAACAGGGTCTTACGCACAACGTCACTTTCCTAGAACTGTTTCCCATAGTGGTGGCGCTACATTTGTGGGGAGATATGCTCGCAAACAGACACATTGTATTCTGGTCAGACAGCATGTCAGTAGTGATGGTGATCAATAACCAGAGAGCAACTTGCACATGGGTGCTGCGTCTACTAAAAGAACTAATATTGCAATGTTTGAGTCACAATGTGCATTTCACTGCAAGGCATGTCCCTGGGGTTGAGAACCAAGCTGCTGACGCTTTATCTCGTTTTAAGTTGACAGAATTCCGTGTGCATTGGCCACAAGCAGAGAAGACAATGACAACATTCCCAGCGGAGCTATGGAAGTTTGGTGCCCCACAGCCTCCGAGTTGATAGCTGCATCCTTGGCCCCCAAGACTAAGCGTATGTATCAGAAGTCTTGGGAATGTTACCAGTTATACTTAAGGGGAGCGGGCCTAATGGATGCTTTTGTACCCCTGAGCGTATTAGGCTTTATAGTACATCAGAAGGGGAGTGGGAAATCAGTGGCATTTATGAAGAGACAATTGTCAGCATTGGCATTCTATGCGGGCTTAAAAGGGGTTACAGATCCAACGAAGGACCAGAGGGTGAGGAGAGCCGTGAAGGGGTGGGAGCGCGTAACACCGGGTGTGAAGGACTCCAGAAGGCCCATAGATGTGGGGAAGTTGGTGAAGATTTTAGAGACCCTGCCGCTCGTTTGCTTCTCCCCTTACGAGACTCAACTATTTAGGGTGGCCTACGTGTTAGCCTTTTGTGGAGCGCTGCGGATTTCGGAATTACTGGCCTCTAAGACGGATAGGGATGGAGGTATAAGGTGTACAGACATAATCGAGTCAGAAAATGTCCTGAGACTGAGGGTTCGAAGGTCTAAAACAGATCCTTTAGGCAAAGGGGCTTGGTTACAATTGAGCAGAGTAGCGGGGGAGTCTTACAGCCCAGTTAGGTTGATGAGGGAGTTCATGTAAATCAGGCCTCAAGGGGCCGATAATAGAGTGTTGCTCCACAGGAATGGTTTACCCCTCACCAGCTTTCAGTTCATAAGGGTAGTAAAAATGACCTTGTCAAAGATGGGTGTTGACCCGACCGACTTCACATCCCATTCCTTTCGTATCGGTGCAGCAACCACAGCCGCTGGCCTGGGGTTGCCGGAACAGACTATTAGGAGATTAGGACGTTGGAAGTCAACATGCTATGAACGTTATGTGCGTCCGCAATTAGTATAAAAGTCACCCTCATGACCTCCCCCTCCCTACTTTCAAAGGCTGTTCTTACCATTTCTTTCGATATTTACTCTAGGTACTACCTCCCAAAGAACCCAAATATGTTGGTGCGGCCACTCCTTTATTCGCAGGGCGGGGTTGATCTTCAAGGAAACGCTCGAAAGAAGGGCGCACATGGCACAAGGATGGGACCATCATTGGGTAGGAATAGGTGGGCAGCACTTAGCTGACGTCCCGAATGATTTGAGGGCGGCTTTGGCGAGAGGCATGCCCTATCCCGATGTATTCGTGTTGCACTGTGGAGGCAACGACATGATCCCGGCAGGAAGGAGAGGGGTGAAAGAGTTTTTGTTTACTACACTAGCAGCAGTCAAGAATATTTTGCCCAAGGCCATCTTATTATGGTCTGAAGTCATCCCGAGGCAGATATGGTCGCGGGGCGCACCCCCGAAGGCAGTGAATAAATCTGTAAAAAGGTTGAACCAGTCAGTGGCAGAAATTCTTCAGAAATCTAGCATTCGAACCATCCGTCACAAGCTGATACAAACGTCCAAGCCGGAGCTATATGCGACGGACAGAGTGCACCTATCAGAGGCGGGCACAGAAATATTTATACAAACAGTCTTAGGAGCCATTTCCGAAGCTCTGGGGTGCGGGGGGAGGACGAGTCCGCCAGTAAGCGCCTCGACCTGTGGCGGGGTCCCGGACAAGAATATCACGGGAACTTCTTTGGGCAGTGCCAGTTTTACCTCTGAACAGGTTTCTAAATCATCACGGGCTCCGGGCTGGCGGGAGAGTTGGGGCTGACCTGCTGGTGGCCCTGGCTTCTCTAGCCCTACCCTGGAAGCCGCTGGTTGCCACAAGTGGTGGCAGATTATTCACCTGCGGCTCTGTTGACCGGAAGGTGGTTAACTTAAGGAGAGCAGGCTAACTTGGTTGTGGCCTGCTGGCGCAACCCGAGGGTAAACCAAAAGCCCATTGGAGAATGGGCTGTAAAAGAGTGAATATGTATATAAGTGTGAGTATCTTAATACTGTGATGTGAAAATAATTTTGACTTTAAAATAAAGAAATGGAGGTCAATTAAGTAATTGACCTGTTAACTTGTTTTGATAAATATGCACACTGCAGAAAATCAAACAAGGCTCTGGAGTTTAATTTGAGAAGGGGCCTCTTAATGCGTTGGGGGGAAAGTGCGCTTTGTATGCCATCTATGACAAATATGGGTGGAGAGTGGGCATGGCTTCAAGTGCATACTCCAATGCAGCATGCCTAGCAGAGCAGCACATGCGGTGCCCTGGCTTGACCTATAAAACACATCAGCAGCAAAATCCCTGAATATTTTAAAAGGGTTAATCTCAATAAAATATGTACTGAATAAAAACAACATTTTTTTTTCTAACACACTCTATGCAGTTGTATCCGTTCTACCCAGAAGGTTCGTGGGACTTGCTGACTGTGGAGAAGATTATTACGGACTCTGATGAATGTTGTTTGGTTGCTTTATCGTTATGATTGTGTTTTTTCTGTTCCCATACTACCGTGGGAATTGTAGTTCTTCGTTACCTTTATTAAAGGTAGAGCAGACACAATATTTAATAGCTGCTTGCAGGTTCATAAAATAAACAATTATGTGCAATTTGTTTTTATTTCTCAGGTAATACTTTGAACAGAAACTCAATTTGTGTGTTGTACAAAACATTACATAAATTACAAAATAAGCCATGGGAAACATTACTAATGTACATTAGTGAAGGCTGAGATTTCTTCCCCGCCCTCCTTTCATTAGCATGTAACAGAAGGCATTGTAGTGTCCTGAATGACTCGGCTATTAGTTTTGTATGGATTACCAATATAAAGATTGATTTTTGCTGTGACTTACTTATCTTTATTAAAAAGAGAATGCCTCAATAAAACACACGCCTGCCGAAGATCAAAGCCCCATGATCTGTTTGTCGAAGCAGTTAATAAAGAATTAACTCTACAGTTCAGATACAAGAGGTGAGTGTGAGGTCAGGACTTTTCTTTATCCGGCCTAGCAAGCTCAGCTGATTCGACAGTTTTTATGACTCGTGCATCTCTCCATGGCTTAACATGCCAAGTTAAATTGTTTTGTCACTGTGGAAGAACTGCAGGATGTACTTTTTTGCCCATGGAAAACATATCTTGTTTGTATGCACTAGAATAGAAAAAGCAGTATTCCTTCAAAACATACTGCAAAAAAATGGTGCCACCTGAACTAAAAATGTATAATAATGTTTGATTAACTGATAGAATTCAGTGAATGAATTGTGTCATCTGATCTGACCCAAAAATGTATAACAGTGTTAGATGTATTGATGGAATCGCTAATTCCACTTAAATGCCACACAGTGAACGTGCTCTATATTTCAGTTTTTTTTGTTTTATTTATTACTCGGTGCTTCAATTTGAGACAATATAAGCTGAGGCTGGATTTTTCTCCCTATTTTTCTGTTCTGCTTAGCAAAGGTTGCATGCTATACTACATTAAAACTGCAGGAGCTATTTTGAGAAGTACCAGATAAGCACTTTTGGTAACAAGCAGATGAGTAAATGCGCAAGGGTTTACATAGTTATATTGCCGAGGAAGAAAAGGTGCAGTCTGGGAGCAGTGCCCTAGATTCACTCGCCTTTGTTCTTTTCATGCAGCTTGCTCTACTCTCATGGGTAATTCGGTAATACTGGAGGGAGTACGAGCAATGAAACGCACATCTCCATTTTCATATAAACGTGACATATCCATTGTCATATGGTGTGTTGATTTTTATGGTATGAAAGGGCAGATAATAGTGCAATTCGGCTGCTGATTAGAGCACCCGGTACAGCACAAAAGCAGCTTGGCCAGGATTCGACCATAGTCACAGTTCTTCAGTAAAAGTCGATTTCTGTGAGAAGACACCGAACTGCTGCTTGTATTTGTGAGACCGTGTTCCATCTTTTAAGATGGACGTCACCTGAACTTACTTTATCTGCTACTTCCCGTCGCAGTGCGATAAAAATAAAAACGAGTTATTTTAAAACATCATTGTGCTAAACCAACCTGAGTGCTCCATTTGTGGGGATTGCCGGAAAAGACCACGGCTAAGCAGACTTTCACATTCTTATTTTCACACTTAAACAAGAAATAGCATGCTTTGCAGATTCAACCAGCTGACATGGCAAATAAACACTCACAAGCCAGGTGGATAATGTATGCGATTCGAAGTTTTGAAAGAACAGTAATACTGAGTGTTCATTTTCTGTTTCGATTTTTTTTGGTTCCAATAAAGCAATCTGAACACATAGTATCGGCCGGGATAGTGCAACCAAGAACGTCTGACTACTTTCTAAAGTGTGCTAAAGGACACTTTAATGAAACAGGTGCACAATGGATCACAACAACTTTGGCTTTAAAGCCTTACATACTAAACAATCTGTCCTCACTATTCATTTTGTAACTATCCATAAAAACCTATATCCCATCCCCTCCCCTAAACAAGCCTTCGCAAACAAACCAACCAAATCCAATCACAATTGTTGTCATTCATCTCGAAGCATCCCGATTCCCAACCTAATGCCTACACCACTGTTGTCATCTTGTTCCATTCCTGCAACTCCCCTCCATCCCTCCCACATCGAAATCTGAACTGGGTCTGAAGCAGGCCAACATTTAGTTGCAATAACTTAAAAACTTATCTAAACCCGCCAATGTACCTACTCATAATCATGAACAATAACAAGTAACAGACCATACTCCTCAAGCACCTGCCTCAATAAAAGAAAAAACGGGATTGGTGGGAATATTTTTTTCATAACTATCCTTGTCGGTCTAGGTACCTGTAAAAGTAAAATGGTACCTTGCGATCGTTACCCTCTCATAACAGTGCCCACACGCCCCCAACCAATCAGGTCTGCCACTTGCCCTTGGAGCCTACCAATGGGCCCAAAAGTCCTAGGGGGTAGGGCCTTCTGCCCAACCTGCCAAAACCCCATCTGGCAGGACGGTGCAACCAAGAACGAATGACTACTTCTTAAAGTGTGTAAAAGGCCACTTTAATGAAACAGTTTCACAGAGGATCACAAAAACATTGGCTCTAAAGCTTTATATTCTAAACAATCTGACCTCACTATGCATTTTGTAACTACCCAAAGAACCCTACGTCCCCCTGCCCTAAACCACCCCTCACAAGCAAACCAACCAAATCCAATCACAACTGTCATCATTCAACTCTCCGCATTCCAATCTCATACCTCCCCCACTGTTGTCATCTTGTTCCTTTCCTGCAACTATCCCCTTCACCCCCGAAATCTGAACTGGGTTAGAATCTTACCAACATTTAGTTGCAATAACTAAAAAAAACTTATCTAAACCCAACACCAGATAAACCACTGAGTTTTTCTGCCCCCTCAATAGGGCTTACATTCTCGTTGGTAAGTGTAGCAGCCCTACCAAGATACTCCGAAAGGCCCCAAAGAACAACCACAGCATGATTACAACGAACCGTAACACCTTCCCTTTGTTCCTGCACACCTGAGGCAGCCTGGTGATGGTCCGCTTCAAAATATCCAAAGTGATGGGGCGCCGCACTCTTGCCCCTCTCCTGAGACCACCCCTCCAGTATTCTACTCCCCATTTCCACTGCTGATAGATCATAACACCACAACATTTCCCAAAAAATGTTATGCCTGCCAACTTACCTCCTATAGTAACAGCTGATTAGCCTTTCTCAATCAAGGACATAATAAAATGTACCACATCATTTCTTCTCTCCTGACTGCTGTTCACGCCATCCCTCTATACCTCCTCGGACTTGACAAACTCTTCCCAAGCAACACTGTATGCCTTTTGAGTGGATGTCAATAACAAACCCATAGGCTGTCCTGTTTTAGGTTTAAACCTATAATAACTGATAAAACCCACCGGAAGGGAAATAGCCCTCACCAGTGTAAACATATAAACACCGAAAAAAAACCTGCACAACCACAAACTAAATGCCATTCAGAAAAGGGAAAAGTAGAGTGAAAGAGTCATGTTTATATATTCCTGAAGGGACCACATACAATGTTACTTTGCTATATTAGGTAGCAGTATGAAAGACTGAGCTAACATTATTATTCTGTTTGAGTTTTGTAGTTTAGGGATTTCTCTAAAATATTGTTTCTTCTTCTTTTTTCCAGTTTTGTGGTCTTTGGTCTAAAGATACAGGGGTTAGAAGCATGTTTTATGTGTTGTTTATTTATTTTATAATCTCTAGAGAATCAGAAAATATCAAAATCATATTTGATTTTTGGGCTACATTTTAGTCTTTCACTGACAGGAAAAATGTAGGTTTCATAAGAATCTTTACCAATATTTACCATCATTTTTACCCACAGAGAATAGGTAAAAACCCTTGATACATCAGCCCCCTTTTTTAGTGAGTCAGTATTGATAGTAGGTAAATTGCCAAACACCCCAGGCTTTAAACATTCAATGCAAGGATTAGTGATAGGTATATGTGAAAAGAGTGCAGTCACAAAGCATCTGGGATACCGGTGAAACCATGACATCAGACGTTTGGAAAACATGGAACGCAGTGTCACTTGGAATGCTCTGCAAAAAAGGTTCTTTCCAAGTTCAACAAAGATTGGAGTGATCTTGTTTGTATTTGCAGCGATTCAGCTACATATATGAAAAAGTTGTGTGAAGACCTGTCACAATCGATACCTGAGCCGAAGTGCTTCCCTGTAAGAGATCCTTGCCACTTGTTAGATGGTATGCTTAAATCATCTTTACAATCTACACAGTTAATAAAGAATGCTATTGACTTTTTAGTCCATTCTGGTGTACTGTTTTGTTATGCACGGAAACTAAAATGCAAATATTTCTTATTTTGTGCTTTGTGTGGCATCAAAGAAAGCGTCATCCCAACTGTGTTACTTAGCTGGTGGTTCTCAATCCAAGAGGCCATGAATACTATAATATCCATGTGGCAACTGTTTACAGAACTTTTACTGAGCAATGATGCCAAAGGGAAGAAATGTAAGGATTTTTGATCACATATTGATAGTGATTTGAAAAAAAGTGCACTCTACTGACTTCTTAGATTTTTACAGGAAAGCATAATTGCTGTAGTCAAAATAAAAAAAACTAAAGTCTGAAAACACCCTTGTCTACCAAGTGTTCAGCATAATTGGTGTGGATGTGAAACATCTCCTTGAGAGTAGGCTGGGAGACACTTTTAGTGACTTTGGCACTGCAACATATTACATGCTAGAGTGCTTGCCACTTGATAAGCAAATAAATGTTGAGGTGCAATTCAGGAACTTTTATTTTACAATGTATGAGAAATAGCCCTTCACCAACCATGGCATTTGAAGACAATGAAGCCTCACTGTGGTACACTGCACAAGTTATAGATCCCTCCTGTAAAGGGAGATTTTCTCCGGAGTTTCAATAGTGCTGCCTAATTTTTGACCACTTCAATAACTCTGAGGGCATATGTACCCAGTTCAACGCATATGTTGCAGAACCTGTTGCAGAGAATCACAATCTTCAGGTGCACCAGTATTGGCATGGAAAGCTATGTCAGTGGCCAGAGTTTGAAAATTGTATAATTGCTAATTTGGCATTGCCTGTCTCAAGTGCCAATGTTGAGAGGGCCTTTCCACAGATAAAAGTTTACATGGGAAGAAGTATTGTATGGTGTACTATGATATGTTTCGTATGTAAAAATCTATTTGGACCTCATTGACACTGTATGTACACTGTCTATATACCATGCACTATCAGTGCAGAAAACAAGCAATAATAATAACAACAAAAAACGGAAAAACACTGTTTCTGTAGTTTTTAATGGCGTGAAAATGTGTAACCACTGATAACCACTGTTTTTTTAAGGTATTGAAATCACTTGACAACACTGAAAAAACCCCACCAGAATTTACCAAAAAAAGAAACTGAAATCAGGAAAGCCTACAAACCCAATATAAGCTGCTTCACCCACTGACAGACAAAAATGAGACAGCTTCACCATTTTCGTCTTGAAGACCACCAGTGCAAGACCACAGAACCTCACCCACTGAAAACGAGAAAGTGCATCCGCCATCCCGCTATATATATTGTACTTTGAAGATGACATTTCAAATTAAACATTCCATTTTACAAGCATGCAAACCAATTGCCGTCAACTAGGGGCCCCTTGCCGACTGCCTGTTGACCACTTTCACCACTGCCATATTCTCCATGTTAAACAAAACCGTCTTCTTGGCAGAAAAGGCCAAAATCTTGACCACCAGCTGCATCTGAAAACAAATGGATGGACCACTCAAACTGCTCCCCCAATCCAGCCATCAGAGTGCCATTACATTCATTTAAGAATACTCACCAAAACCTAAGTCCTCCTTCATCCCTGATTTAAGTTATACCCTGTGGTGTGGAAGGCCAGTCCCTCCCAGAAACCAACCCAAAATCCTGAAAAAAGTCCTGCCCACTTGAACTGTCCTACAGGTGAAATTTAAATGGGCAAACAAAACATGTATGTCCTTCAATTGCACCTTTGCTTTCTCCAAAATACTGTCCAGTAACTGAAGGCATCACATCTTCCTCTCCTCTGCTAACCTGATCTCCATCCGGAAGGAGTCCAATTCTACCCCATAAAGGTAAGCACCTGCACTGGCCTTGCAGTCTTTTCAGGGGCCAAAGACACGACCACATCCATCATCAACTCCTGCAATCATACTGACTCTCCTTACAATCCTGTGAATCCGGTGCACCTACCAAGAAGGAATCATCTAAGTAGGGTGTCATGATATCTTTCCCTGCTACCTGAAAAAATACCCTTTGGAAGAAAGATCTGAAAGTTTCAAACAAAGAACAAGAAACTGAACAACCCATAGGTAATGACTTATCAACAAAACACTGACCTTCAAATTGGATACCCAACAATTTGTAGTCCTCCAGTTGTACTGGCAATAGTGGAAAAACCAATATGACTTTACATTTTGCCATCAAAAAGTGCCCCTGCCAACAACATTCACCAACCACACAGCTTTTTCAACCAACGCATAATGAACCCAGCTGCCTGCCTCTGGGATGAAGTCACTCACCAACAAACCCTCGGCCATGAAAAGTGTTGAATCAATCAAAACTCCCATGGCTCCTTTTTTAGGACCACTCTAATTGGTAGGATCCTCAACTTCTCCAACGGCCAATCGTCAAATGGCCCTTCCATTCTCCCCTCCCTCACTTCCATCATCAGTTTGCACCATATCAATTCCTCCAGACCCCTTACCGATTTAAAATTGTCTGCCCACTGGTGCACTCTGAGACCCTTATAACACAGATGCAAACCAAACTGAAAGCTGAACAATAACAACTCCTGCTGTGATCCCAGCAACCCAAGCCAATAATTCATCCCAGCCACGGTCACTGGAGTAAGCACCTTTTCCGATGGAATTCTGCCCCCCCGACTCTACCCCTCTTGCTGGGACCTGGCCATAGACCCTCTGCTGGCTAATGCCCCCACCCTGGGGACCCCCCTGAGCAAGTGCTTATCCCCACACATCAAACACTCATGTCTGTATTTGCAGAATTCATGTGAACAGAGCCCTCTGTTGTACGGCCATCATGCCCCCAAGTCCCTACCTGTCCTCTGCAAGCCGCGTCCACCTCGGCTGTCTGGCTTTTAGATTACAGGCCAGCTGTTATCCATATAAATCGGTAGGGCTGGCCACTCTTGTGTCATAGTTTGTAGGAAAAGCACTTAAACCAACTCCCCCCACATCACTTACCCCCAAAATTCACCTGTGCCTTCTTCACAACATCCAGTTATTTGAACAATGCAATGCACCTCTTTGGGTATTTCTCTCAATACACACTCCCATATACAAGAAATGCAGCTGTCCAGTTTTCAATATGCACATGCAGTCTTTTTCCCGCTGTTGTCTTTATTTCCCGTTGTGTCCTGCTCAGTCCACTGTTGTCTCAGCCGCCGCTCCTAGTCAACTCCCGCCCACCCCCTGACCCAGCCCCAGCCCAGCTCCCGCCTCGACCTCTACTCCCGCTCCCTCCCCTACAATGGCGACCGCTGCGGGGAGCGTGTGTAAAGCCTTGACCTCCAGTCCAGGCAGCATTCTCCCCGGCAGCTCCGCCAGTTGTTCGCACGCCCGCAGACCGTCACCAGCAGAGTTTGAGCCTTGCGCCTGCCTCTGCTTCAGTTCATATTGTAACATTTATTGAGCTTTCTATTTCCTGTGTATTTACTGTTGATTTAGCTCTTCTGCCACTGTAGTCTTTTTCCCGCTGTTGTTTTTTTTCCCGCTGTGTCCTGCTCAGTCCATGGCGGTCGCACCGCTGGCATGCCAAAGGTGCGCCTAAGGCAAGCCCATCTGCGACCCGACCACGACCAGCGCCAGGAACCCTGGTTCTCCTGGTCCCCACAACTGCAACTCAGCCACCCTCCCGCTCACAACCCAGGAGGCCTTGCTGACTTCGTAAGATCCTCGCACAACACAACCCAAGGCAGTTCTCATGCGGACACTGCCGAAGATCCTTCACTATCGACAAGACGCCCGCAGCCACCATAGGGCCGCCGACGGAACAATCCACTGAAATCCTGACTTGCATCCTTCTCAACGTGCGCTCCCTACACCAACACGCCGAAGAGATCTGGGACTGATCGACACCCTCTAGCCCAATGTCACGTTCTTCATGGAAACTTGGAACAACGCCACCTCCGGTTCGACATCGCCACAGCAATCCCTAACGGCAACGAAATCCAGAGAAAGGACCGCCCACACCACCCTGGAGGAGGACTCACCATCGCGCACAAGACCCCCCTCTGACTTCACATCAAGCACGAGTGACCCCCCTCCAACACGAAACACCTCCACTTCCAGATCCAGACCAGCCCCAGGACCACGCTACCCGGCACCTTAATCTACAGACCACCAGGACCCCGTGTCCAGTCCGCAACCACCATCGCCGAGCTCGCCGCACCACACGCCATCACCTCCACGGACTACATCCTGCTCGGGGACCTGAACTTCCACCTCAATAACAGCCAGGACCCCGACTCCACCACACTCCTCTAGAAACTTGCCATCCTCGGACTGAAACAGCTCATCAGAACTCCCATCCACAAAGCAGGCCACACCCCCAACCCCATCTTCACGGGAGGATCAAACATCTGCTTCAGCCACATCACCCATTTCACTTTCAAGACCACCACCACACCCAAGCACACCCCACTCCCACCACAACGGAACTGGAGCAAGATTATGAGGAACACCCAAACTCTACCCTCCTCCACGACCAAAACCAACTCCACAGCCAGGGAATTCCACCGCTGGGTCACCTGCTGCGCTGATAAGCTGGCGCCTCTCTGCCACACCGCCAAACAAGGCCCACTGAGGGCTGCCTGGTTCACCACTGAACTCCAAGAATCCAGATGCTCCTGCAGATGCTTGGAAAAAATCTGGAGGAACCAGAAGACCATGGAAGCATGGAACAACCACAAGAGCGTCCTGAAGGGCTACCACCAGTGTATAAAGGACACCAAAATGACCTTCATCAGAGACAAAGTCAAGACTAACTCATCCACCATCAAGGAACTGTTCAACTTCGTTCAGCAGCTTACAAAACCCACCTGCAAAGCCACTGACATCACACCCTTCCAGGAATTCCGCGACAAACTCTGCTCCTACTTCCACCTGAAGATCAAGGCCCTCCATGACAACTTCAGCGAGCCAGCAGAAAACAGCACCACACCACGAGAAGCCAACCATCACCTCCTGGGTCCCCGAGTCCGTCAAGTTCACCTACTCAAACCATGAAAAAGATGCACTCAGGAGCCCCAACAGTTCCCTGCTCCCCTCACATCTCCCACAGGGCCGCCGCTGTCATCGCACCCGAACTAGGACAAACAATCAACTCCTACTTCATATCCGGCATCTGCCCAGACAACTGGAAATGTGCGGTGGTGAAATCCCTCCTCAAGAAACCAACGGCCGACCCTACTGACCATCTCTCTCCTCCCCTTCGGAGCCAAATTTACCGAAAGACTCATGAATGCAAAGCTGGCCGCCTTCATCGAAGAAAATTCCATCCTAGATACATCCCAGTCTGGCTTGCGTAGCAACCACAGCACCGAAACCACCCTCCTCGCCGCCACAGACGACATTCCCATGCTGCTAGACCAGGGGCACACCTCAGCCCTCATCCTCTTAGACCTCTCCGTAGCCTTCAACACCGTCTCACATTGCACGCTAGCCACCAGACTCCTCAACGCAGGAGTACAGGGATCCGCCCTTGACTGGATCCAATCCTTCCTCTCTGGTAGAACTGAGAGGATCAGACTCCTCCCCTTCCTCTCCGACCCCACTGAAATCATCTGCGCAGTACCCCAAGGATCTTCACTAAGCCCAACGCTCTTCAACATCTACATTGCCCCGATCGCTGCCATCGTAAGACAGCACAGGCTTAGCATCGTATCCTATGCGGACGACACCCAACTCATCCTCTCCCTCAACAAGAACCCAGAAATCACTAGATTCAGCTTACAGGAAGGAATGAGAAACATAGCAGCCTGGATGAAGGACAGCTGCCTAAAGCTCAACTCTGAGAAGACCGAGGTCCTCATCCTCAGACCCTGCACCTCTGACTGCGTCAACACCTGGTGGCACTTCGCCCTTGGAAGCCCACCCACCCTGACCGACCACACTTGGAACCGAGTATGTTTCCATGCACCCAAGAGGAACCTCCGCTCCGCTGACCTCGCCCTGGCAGAGGTCCCCCGCATCTGCAGAAACAGAACCGGCGGGAGAGCTTTCCCCTACATCGCGGCCAAAACCTGGAACGAGCTCCTGGTCAACATCAGACGCTCCCCAACCCACCACACGTTCAGGAAGGACCTCAATACCTAGCTCTTCAACTGACCTAGAGCTGCTCCCCCCAGCACCTTGAGAGCCTCACGGGTGAGTAGCGCGCTCTATAAACCACTGATTGATTGATCATTGGCCTTCGCAATATACTGTAATCCTGTTCTTTGGAGCCCTCTTTTGCCTGCATCTCCTGCTGTAGCATCTTCAAAATTTCAAACATGCTACCTCTCCCATATGCGCTCCCCAGAAGCTAGCATCAGATGTGCTCTCAAAGGCTTTTAAATTTCCATGTAAAGTAACTTATTGATCCTTACATCCTTATTTTCCTTCTTCTCTCCATCCCCTTTCTCCTCTTCAACCTGTGCCCCTGCTGCTTTAGAAGTTACACTACTCCCTCTTTCTCTTTCTCTGCCTCCTTTTACCCTTTACTCCTACTTACCCTTTGACAAACGCAACATCACTGGCCTCACTTGTGTGTCTGCCACCATCGCCTGCACCCCTACTTCCACCCCTTTCTTCGCCGTCGACTCCAGCAACTTTTCTTACCTGGCCTCAAATTCAGGGCCTGCAACAAAGCCGTCTGTCCTGACACCAGTCTCTGTTCCTTCTGAATGGACACTGTCCTTGCTGCTGGAGCCGTAACAGGCTGCAAAACACCAATACTTTCCCTGTTGGTATTTTTGCCTTGTCCCCCTTGCACTTCCTGAAGTGAAGATCAACACTCACTCTCATCTTCCTCTTCATCCACAATCTCCCCTTTTTCCAGCTCATCCTTAAAATCATCTAACTCCCATCCATCACCACACACCTCCCCACATCCAGCACTTGTGCCTGGCACCTCTCTATCATCCACTTCTCCATCACAAAACTGTAAATCATGGGTACTCATAGTGCGGCCAGCGGGCCGCCAGCGTCCCGGCAAGCCTTCCTTGGCAGCCCGCGGACCTTGCAGACATCTTACCCGTGTTTTAAAAAAACAAAAATTAAAGAGTGTCTCCAAACACTGTGTGCAACTGAGAGATTCTGCTGCTCTGTGGGGGCCTGGGCATTCCAGCCATAGTCAGAGTGGAGCTGCAGGGGCGCTAAGAGGTGACATACAAAAACCTTATTAACAAACAAATGGTCTTTTAAAGACCTGTGAACTTCTCGGCTGTGTGTGTGTTAGTGTGCACCCAGGAAGCTGTCTCAGCCCGGGCACACACAGGCAGGGTGAAATGACAGAGGGAGGGAGAGGGAGGGAGACAGAGGGAGAGCGAGGGAGAGCGAGGGAGGGAGGGATGTGGAAAATGAGCCCATAATCCTATCGATGCCCAGGCCGCTGGCGCAAACCGCCTCTTAGTTCCCATGTTGAATAATTACCAAATAAAGAGACGGGCGCTGGAAGCAGGAATCAAGAACAGAGTTTATTTCTCATGAGGAGAGCCAGTCATTTCGGACACGAAACACAGTGTCTTTCGGGAGGTGCTCTGACAAGTGAGCTGAGACTCTTGCTTTTATACCGTACAGAACACTTGATAACACAATCAGGGCAGTATGACGCAAAAGAAAGACATCCCTATAATCCTTGTGTCAATCCTACCCCACATGTGTTCACAATGGGGACCCTTGACCTGCTGATAAGAGGGGAGGGCAATCACGCAGCTGAGTGTTTCGTAGGATGTGTACGCCTGATCATAGCCCAGGGGGTGGGGTGGCTAGGATCAATAGTGGGTCTCTTGAGGAGGAGTGACTTCATACAATAAGGGCAGTAAATGGTATCTCCTGGCTTAGGCGATGGCCCCGGACATGTGTGGTCAGCCGGACTCGGGGGAAGGGGTCATCAAGGAGTGGTATTCATGCCGCGTGGACAATCGAGCGCGGAGGGAAGGCTCGTCAACAGAGGGGTATTCATGAAAGGGAAGGAGGTGTTGGTCAGGCGCGGCCGTGACTCTCAAGGACAGGGTCTTGCAGAAGAAAAAGGTTTATGACTTGCCCATGTGAGGAGAAGGGAGGGGTAGCCAGGGTGGACACAGGGACAGAGTCACACAGAGAGAGAGAGAGAGATCTTATGACCCGTACATGAGAGAGCGGGGGCAGTCAGGTGCAGCTGGGGAGGGCTACATCAGCTAAGACGAAGGATGCTTCATCAAGAGGGAATGGGGGGGGGGGTTTTGTGCGGGTCAAGCAGGAGAGTTGCCTTTCACAGCAGGGTCGCGCAGAGGGAGAGGGTTTCATGGTCTATGCATGAGAGAGGGGGTGTAAGGTACGCGCAGGAGGGAGGCCGGGGATTCTAATGGGTAAAAGGCCATGGTGCCTAGAATGGCTGTGCATATGCATAGGGGTATGGGCTCTTACTAGCAGGGTGATACGGTCAATAGTCTACGGCATTCATGGTGCTCACAGGGAGAGGAGTGGGGGAAGAAGGGGAATGAATGCTGTCTATGTACATCAATTTCTTCAACTTTCACAGTCGCCCCTTTTTACATAACAGCAGTCATGTTTGCAATTGATGGGATTACAGGTAGACAGGCATCGTTGATGAATTAGCATTTTGTCGATACTAACATTTGGCGTACAATCATAGACAGTTAAGGTGATGGGCAGAATGCAGCACATAGAAAATTGCTTTTCGTTGAGTTCCTAACAATTAAACGCACTACATAGCAAAAAATCTTTCTGACTTAAAAAATGTGACCAATGAACAGTTTTGACCAGGTAGTTGAGAGCGGAATTCAGTTCAATACACAAGATTTCTTCGTCACAGTGTCTTTTTGTCAGTGAGCCATCACTGGTAGGCTCTAGTCCGTGTACTTTCGTTGGCGCTGTTGAGCACCGGCGGTGGAGCTATAGGTCCAGCTCAGTCCTATCCTTTCGCGTTGCAGGGTGCGGTCAGTCCTCTGCTGTTAGACCACAGTCCTGTTCCCTAAACAATCCGGTTGGTGGCGCCTTATGCTCGGCACCCATAGTTCTATGGCAGCACCCTATTCCCAGTGGAATGCGGTTCTTTCCCTTGGCAAAAAGTCACGTGGAAAAGAGGGTGAGTGTGGTTCAAATAGTCGATAGGTGAGAGGGCGGAGTTGGGTCAGAGTTCCTGGGACACGCAAAAGGGACCAAGGGAGCAAAGGATAACAAGCAGGCAGGCCCATCCATCGGGCCCAAAGAAGGGGGACGGAGACTCCAGGCACACGTGGGTTAGCAGGCGGGGGGCTTCGAGGCGGCCCATCGTTTTTCATTTTCCACGTTGAAATTGCGGTCTCGTCCCGTATCCTGTTGCTCTGCGGCTCCACCTTTGGTCGAGGTCACACGAGTCCCAAGATCCGTAGTCAGGCTGTACGTCACATCCGACCCATCTCCTTCGGTGATCGTGAATCTTTGAATGGGTACAAGACAAGGTTTCAGTGAAATGGCAAAAGAAGATATCTACGCATGTGAATTCCTCCCTCAATTCTACGCATTTGGGAGATACGCTCATTGGTCACAGTCAGAGGTCCATTACTAAGCAGTGCATGTGTCAGTATTCCTACTGGGTTCATGGCAGGTCTATTCATCGTCTTATTTATAAGTCAAGTGAGGTAAATGAGATTCCCATCAACTGTGCATTACATCATATTCAACATTACAGAGCATTTCCCTTCAGGACTGGCTAACCCTATCAAACAGGGCGGGGGTGCCATCATCGAGAGTCAGGCAAAACAGGGTTTTCTCGGGGGCCAACAGCTACTCATGGTCATCATGTTTATATTCGGGACAGCAACTGGGTTCTATCAAAAATGGGGCGGGGATGCTTCGGGCGCTTGCGCTTGGGTGCAAAAGGGGGTGGGGCAATCTGGGCATTGGGGGTTCAATCTAGACGTTGGCGTTCGTCTCTGAAGAACAGACATAAGGTGCCATTGACATACAGTTCCCCTATAAATAGCCAGATTTGGGGGACTTTAGTCGTCTTACCTGTCCTTTCCTTCTCAGCCAATTCAAGTTCATTCATTTTGCAGAAAGGAGAGGCAGTAATATGGCGAGATACAGTCATTTTAGTTTTCGGTCAATTTCGCTGAACACCTTCACGTTCAATATGTATCAAATCAGACTGGTACCGGTGGGGTACAGTTTTACCAAAAAGAGGGAGAGAACATAGGGAGACTCTCATAGAGAGTGAGAGTCGTCCGCAATCTAAACGAGCCATTCGGTACACGTATGACATGCAGAGAGAGAGAGAGATAAGAGGGTGGAGAGAGAGAGAGAGAGACAGAGAGAGAGACGTGTACGAAAATAGGTCATTTAGTGCGCTCACATCACGGAACAGCAAAGGTCAGGTAACACGCAGATACAGACAGAGGGAAGACATAAATTCGTACATTACACACACACAAACTCAGACAGGGAAGACGGCACATGTATTACACATATACAAGACATTCACGACAAGACAGGAAACAATTGTTAGCCTACAAGATCTGTTTATATATATATCCTACATATCTTTACTATCCTATTTATCTACGTGCTTAGCTCTTTCTACCCTTCCCCCCTTTTCTTTCTCGCCCGTTATCTCTGTGAGTGTTCTCAATTGCCAATACTTACACCTCGGTTGGTCGATCAGTAATTGACCTGGTCGTGCTAGTTACCCATGGTTGGATCTTAAACCATTTTCTGTTCCCTCCTTTGGTGGGGAGTTCTCCAGGCTGAGGCAACGGCGAGTATTGATCGGGAGAACAGTCGGACAGCTTGGCTATATCTATAAGAGTGTGAGAAAGGGGGTAGTGCATTTTGAACATCAGCAACATTTCTAACTTCCTAGACGGGTGGTGCCGTGGCAACCCTTACCCGTATAATTTTTCTTTGTCCTTTCCCTACCTAGTCAGACGTCCAGTTACATTATTTAACACGTCATTTCTAGTCAATTTTTCGTCATTCAGTACCTGTCCAGTTTCTATGTCAGTCCATCCTCTCAGTCGCTATGTCCTAAGGAGGAACAGTCATGTTAAGCCTACGTCTTTTAAAAACTTATCGTTATAACGACTAAACACATATTCCCTCTTTCCCTTTTTCGTCGGTGGTCCAACCGTCGCTCTTCCACACTTCAGCCGACGTTCTGACGTGACCTGCAGAAGGGAGGGAAAAGAAGGGGTGGGGGGGGGCAGCATTCAAAGTACATCAGCATGTAGTAGTCCAAAAATGTTTTTACCTACCACCTACTCGACCTATCTCCGCGTACTGCATCTCTTTACCATCTCGGCGTTTAAGCCTAGAGGGACCAGTAATGTCAGATAGATGATCATTGACGATCTACATATCTACATGAGTTACTCGGTTGTAACCCTCTCTGTCGGGTGCAAGGGTGACGGCCGGGTGGCATTTCTGTGGTGTCGTTTTAAGGGTGTCTAAAAACACTTTTCCTGGCTGCCTGCAATACATAATGTAGCTGCTAAATATCTGATCCCTTTTGATCTACATCCTTCATCATACTTATTCTTCGCTCACAGTAGTAGGGCATCCAAAACTCATTAATGCAACTGCTACAACCATGCTTTCTTTTTCAAAATACTTTTAATAAACGAAATTGGTGACAGTTCATTGCATAAAGTGCAGCAGTGCAATAAAATCGTATTAAAATTTTCTTACAGAGCAAGCATGATGCATGTCAAGAATTCAGTTTTAATTAATTCATAAATTCATTATCCAATACTCTAAATTACACCAATTCATTTTCCAAATCATAATCAGTACCCACTCTAAGTCAGTTCATTATCCAAGCACATACTCAACATCCTTCATATCTACTTTCATTATCCAAAAACTGCATATAGATCTCGGGACAACAAGCTGCGCAATCAGGGTGCAACAAAGTTTATTCAAAAACGTCTCATTTTGTGTCGGGGCCATTTTGGGTGGGGTCAGGCGAGTTCCCGCACAGTCAGAGTGTCTCTAGTCTCGCGTGGTTGGCCCAGAACTTTCCGTTGGCAGTTCAAAAAGTTTTGTGCTATGTGATTAACAGTCTATCAAATATGGACCATGAGTCAAAGAGTGGGGAGGGCGGCAACAATTTTCCTACCGGGTCATTCTGGTGTTCCTCCGGAACTGAACAAGTCTGTGCTGCGGCTGCATTTTAGCCATTTCCAATCCGAGGCTGGCGCCGGCAGGAGCTGCACCGATGTCGCGGTTCCCAGTGAGGGGGGCGGGGGCGCCCATGCGGAGGGATCGGGGTGCCCCCCGGCTCTTATAGAATCTTCAAGGTTGAGGAGAGAAGGCATGGAGCGTGTGCCCGTCCTGGGCAGAAGACCGCTTTTTGATGTTGACCCTCTTTAAGTAAGAGCATTGGGGTGTCGCTGGAAGCCTCCACCTGGAGGGAGGTGGGGGAGGCTCGTTCGCGTCACCTCCCCCTTCCAGCGACCCCGCGCCGTTCCTCGGCTCCGCCGCTTCGATATTGGCCGTGCTGGCTATTGAAGATGGGGGGGGGTGGTCGGCGGCTGAGGCAAGACAGCCCCCCCTTTTCTCTTGACATGTGGCGGGACTACCTGGAACTGTCCAGGCGTCGACATGCGGCGGCACTACCTGGAACTGTCCAGGAATTTGACATGTGGCGGGACTACTTGCAAGCGCCGCCATTCTCGCTTTTGGCTTCGGCCTTCTTCGTGGGTCGGACCAGGCGAGAGACAGAAGGGGGGGGGTGGTCGGTGGCTGAGGCAAGACAGCCCCCCCCGTGGCCTGCAGGGCAGCAGAAGAGGTGAGATGGAGAGGTCCTTGCCATTCTCTGGACCGCCTGCCCAACATCATCTCCTACTGACCGTGGCCAGGCGAGCCCCTCGTGCCTCGAGGCCTCGCCTTCCGGATGGGCGTAACCGCGGACCTGTTGCACTTCGGGAGCTTCCGGAATGAGGGTAGGTACCTATTGGATTGTTTCTATTTCATGTGACCGTTATTTGGGCGTGGCGGGCAATGAGGCAGACATGTTGGGAGCAGGAACAGGCAGTGAAGCCTAGCTACCTCGTGGCTATTTTTGCTGCCAAACTTTTCGCCATTTTATATTTCTTATTATGAACTATTTCTAATGTTTCTTATTTTTAGTGAAGTCAAAAGCTCATCAGGGGGTTACTGACTTAGCCTGATTTCTTTTTATTTTTCTTTCTCTTCCTTAGCGTGTTTCGAGCTAAAGCTTTCTGTTAGTAGGGAACGGTGATCACTTCATATTTTTATGTGTCCTTTTCACTAGGGGGTACTTCTGGACGGACCAGACGAGTTCCCTCCAATAAATGGTCCGGGGTGGAACGAGATTATCGATCAAAAGGGGAACATATATTCCTTCATTAGGGTATCATCCTGGACAGACCGAGCGATGTACTTCCACTTACTAGGGTAGCCTCCTGGACGGACCAGATGGTCTACTTCCACTAAATGGCCCATGAGCGGGGAGCATATGTCCTCCATAAGGGTAGTCTCCTGGGCGGACCATGCGAGCTACCCCCCAAACAGTGGGGAGTGGGTAGGACTGACGAATTCACAAAGGGGCATAACCTACCCTTTACTACTTGCAAAGACTAGATAGAATATTTCTATTCCACGTTGTTTGCAGGCAGAAAATACCTCAAACGAAACAATTCCTGGAACAACAATGTCCAGGCAACCAACCAATCAGTGGGGAGAAAAACAGGCATGACGGATTACAACGGGGACAAATGTCTGCATTACCTGCCCTTCGCTATCCATAAAGGAAACAGAATATTCCTATTCGTCTCTGTTTGTGGACAGGGAAGATCTCAAAGAGCAACAATCGATTATTAATCGATTTCAAACAATCAGTGGGGAGAAAAGTAGGGATGACGGATTACACCGGGGACAAAGTCTGCATTACCTACCCTTCTCTATCTGCAAAGAGGGACGACGTTCCTATTCGCCGCTGTTTGCAAACAGAGAATGTCTCGTTCTCAGAAGAGAACCAATATGTCAAGTAGCCTTCAAAGCTAAATGAACCAATACCAACAATATCAGTATACAAATACCGATTTCAATACAATCAATCAATCAATCAGGTGGATAGAACCACCCTACCAATCAGGCGTAAGAACGCCCTACTTAATCTTACCCGGACCGGACCATATGGATAGTTCTTCGACTCCCTCCTCCAGCGCCCGATCGTTCTCTTACTCCATGTAGCAGTCCTATGGGATTCCAGTCAGGACAATAGGTCACTCAAGAGAGGTCAGTTCAGAATTGGTGAAGTTCTGTCGATCGGCAGCCGGGCGAGGGCCCTCTCAAGGCAGGCATGCCCCGATCATTTAGATGTTCACTTCTTCGTCTGGATCTCTCTTATCGGACCCTATGTCACTGATGGACCCCGCGTTGGGACGCCAATTGTGGAAAATGAGCCCATAATCCTATCGATGCCCAGGCCGCTGGCGCAAACCGCCTCTTAGTTCCCATGTTGAATAATTACCAAATAAAGAGACGGGCGCTGGAAGCAGGAATCAAGAACAGAGTTTATTTCTCATGAGGAGAGCCAGTCATTTCGGACACGAAACACAGTGTCTTTCGGGAGGTGCTCTGACAAGTGAGCTGAGACTCTTGCTTTTATACCGTACAGAACACTTGATAACACAATCAGGGCAGTATGACGCAAAAGAAAGACATCCCTATAATCCTTGTGTCAATCCTACCCCACATGTGTTCACAATGGGGACCCTTGACCTGCTGATAAGAGGGGAGGGCAATCACGCAGCTGAGTGTTTCGTAGGATGTGTACGCCTGATCATAGCCCAGGGGGTGGGGTGGCTAGGATCAATAGTGGGTCTCTTGAGGAGGAGTGACTTCATACAATAAGGGCAGTAAATGGTATCTCCTGGCTTAGGCGATGGCCCCGGACATGTGTGGTCAGCCGGACTCGGGGGAAGGGGTCATCAAGGAGTGGTATTCATGCCGCGTGGACAATCGAGCGCGGAGGGAAGGCTCGTCAACAGAGGGGTATTCATGGAAGGGAAGGAGGTGTTGGTCAGGCGCGGCCGTGACTCTCAAGGACAGGGTCTTGCAGAAGAAAAAGGTTTATGACTTGCCCATGTGAGGAGAAGGGAGGGGTAGCCAGGGTGGACACAGGGACAGAGTCACACAGAGAGAGAGAGAGAGATCTTATGACCCGTACATGAGAGAGCGGGGGCAGTCAGGTGCAGCTGGGGAGGGCTACGTCAGCTAAGACGAAGGATGCTTCATCAAGAGGGAATGGGGGGGGGGTTTTGTGCGGGTCAAGCAGGAGAGTTGCCTTTCACAGCAGGGTCGCGCAGAGGGAGAGGGTTTCATGGTCTATGCATGAGAGAGGGGGTGTAAGGTACGCGCAGGAGGGAGGCCGGGGATTCTAATGGGTAAAAGGCCATGGTGCCTAGAATGGCTGTGCATATGCATAGGGGTATGGGCTCTTACTAGCAGGGTGATACGGTCAATAGTCTACGGCATTCATGGTGCTCACAGGGAGAGGAGTGGGGGAAGAAGGGGAATGAATGCTGTCTATGTACATCAATTTCTTCAACTTTCACAGGGAAAGGGAGGCAGACAGAGGGAAAGGGAGGCAGACAGAGGGAGAGCGAGGGAGGGAGGTAGAGGGAGGGAAAGGGAGGGGGAAGAAGAGCAAGGGGGGCAGAGGGAGGGAGAGCGAGGGAGGGAAAGGGAGGCTGACAGAGGGAGAGCGAGGGAGGGAGAGCGAGGGAGGGAGGAAAAGGAGGGAGGGAAAGGGAGGCAGACAGAGGGAGAGCGAGGGAGGGAGGTAGAGGGAGGGGAGGAAGAGCGAGGGAGGGAAAGGTAGGGAGAGCGAGGGAGGGAGGGAAAGGGAGGCAGACAGAGGGCGAGGGAGGGAGGGAAAGGGAGGCAGACAGAGGGAGAGTGAGGGAGGAAGGTAAAGGGAGGGAAAGGGAGGGGGAGGGAGAGTGAGGGAGGGAAAGGGAGACAGACAGAGGGAGAGCGAGGGAGGGAGAAAAAGGAGGGAGGGAAAGAGAGGCAGAAAGATGGAGAGGGAGAACGAGGGAGGGAAAAGGAGGCTGACAGAGGAAGAGCGAGGGTGGGAGGAAAAGGAGGGAGGGAAAGGGAGGCAGACAGAGGGAGAGCGAGGGAGGGAGGTAGAGGGAGGCGGAGGGAGAGTGAGGGATGGAAAGGGAGGGATAGCAAGGGAGGGAAGGAAAGGGAGGCAGTTAGAGGGACAGCAAGGGAGGGAGGGAAAGGAGGGAGGGGAAGGGAGGCAGATAGAGGGAGAGCGAGGGAGGCAGGTAGAGGGAGGGAAAGGGAGGGGGAGGAAGAGTGAGAGAGGTAGAGGGAGGGAAAGGGAGGGGGAGGGAGAGGGAGGGAGAGAGAGAGAGAGAGGGAAAGAGGGGCGGACAGAGGGAGAGCAAGGGAGGGAGGAAAAGGAGAGATGGAAAGGGAGGCAGACAGAGGGAGAGCAGGGGAGGGAAGTAGAGGGAGGGAAAGGGATGGGAGGAAAAGCGAGGCAGGGAAAGAGGGGGAGAGGAAGGGAGAGTGAGGGAGGGAGGGAAAGGGAGGCAGAGAGAGGGAGAGCGAGGGTGGTAAAGGGAGGCAGACAGAGGGAGAGGGAGGGATGGAGGTAGAGGGAGGGAGACAGGGAGGGAGGGATAGGGAGGGGGAGGGAGAGCCAGGGAGGGAGAGGGAGGGAGAGCGAGGAAGGGAAGTAAAGGGAGGCAGACAGAGGAAGAGCGAGGGAGAGAGGTAGACGGAGGGAGACAGGGAGGGAGGGAAAGGGAGGGGGAGGGAGAGCAAAGGAGGGAACAGGAGGGAGAGGGAGAGCAAGGGAGGGTGGGAAAGGGAGGCAGACAGAGGGAGAGCGAGGGAGGGAGGTAGAGGGAGGGAGGCAGATGGAGGGAGGGAAGGAAAGGAGGGAGGTAAAGGGGGGCAAACAGAGGGAGAGCGAGGGAGGCAGGGAAAGGAGGGAGGGTAAGGGAGGCAGACAGAGGTAGAGAGAGGGAGGAAAGGAGGGAAAGGGAGGGAGAGCCAGGAAGGGAGGGAAAGGGAGTCAGACAGAGAGAGAGCCAGGGAGGGTGGGAATGGGAGGGAGACAGGGAGGGGGAGGGAGAGCGAGGGAGGGAGAGGGAGGGAGGGAAAGGGATGCAGACAGAGGGAGGGGGAGCGAGGAAGGGAGGGAAAGGGAGACAGACAGAGGGAGACAGAGAAAGAGAGACAGAGAAAGGGAGACAGAGAGGGGGAGACATTGAAAGGGAGACAGAGAAAGGGAGAGGAAGGGAGGTAGAGGGAGGAAGACAGACTGAGGGAGGGAGACAGACAGAGGGAGACAGACAGATGGAGACAAACAGAGGGAGGGAGAGGGAGACAGAGGGAGGGTGACAGACAGATGGAGACAGAGAGAGGGCGACAGAGAGAGGGAGGAGGGAGGCAGAGGGAGGAGGGAGACAGAGGAAGGAGGGGGACAGAGAAGGAGGGAGACTGAGGAAGGAGGGAGACAGATGGAGGAGGGAGATAGAGGAAGGGAGACAAAGAGAGGGAGACAAAGAGAGGCAGACAGACAGAGGGAGACAAAGGGTAGGAGAGGAAGGGAGACAGAGGGAGACAGACAGAGAGAGACAAAGAGAAGAAGAGGGAGGAAAACAGAGGGAGACAGACAGAGGGAGACAAAGCAAGGGAGAGGGAGGGAGACAGAGAAAGGGCGAGGGAGGGAGACAAAGAGAGGGAGAGGGAGGGAGACAGAGAAAGGGAGAGGGAGGGAGACAGAGAAAGGGAAAGGGAGGGAGATAGAGGGTGACAGACTGAGGGAGGGAGGGAGGGAGGAGGGAGACAGAGGGTGACAGACCAAGGGAGCGAGGAGGGAGACAGAGGGTGACAGACAGAGGGAGGGAGGAGGGAGGGAGGAGGGTGATAGACAAAGGGAGGAGGGTGACAGACGGAGGGAGGTAGAAGGATGATATAAGGGGAGGAGGGAGGGAGGAGGGTGACAGGCAGAGGGAGGAGGGTGACTGACAGAGGGAGGGAGGAGGGGGTAGGGCAATAGATGGAGAAGGGCGACAGAGGGAGGAGGGCAGCAGCTGGAGGAGGGCAACAGAGTGAGGAGGGCAACAGATTAAGAGAGACAGAGAAGGAAGGAGAGAGAGGGAGACGGAGAGGGAAGGAGAAAGAGGGAGAGAGAGAGGGAGAGGGAAGGAGAGAGAGGGAGACAGAGAGAGAGGGGGAGACAGAGAGAGGGGGAGAGAGAGAGAGAGAGAGAGAGAGAGAGAGAGAGAGAGAGAGAGAGAGAGGGAGACAGGGAGAGAGGGAGACAGAGAGAGAGAGGGAGTGAGACAGTCTGAGTGAGACAGAGGGAGAAATAGGGAGAGAAGGAGGGAGAGAGGGAGAGAGAGGTTGAGAGAGGCTGAGAGAGGGCGAGAGAGGGAGAGATAGAGAGAGAGAGAGAGAGAGAGAGAGAGAGATGTGTGTATGCCAGGTCTGTTGGCTCAGTGGACATAGGCGTCCGCTGCAGGGACCTGTGATCAACCTCATGGTCACAGTTTGTTTTGTTGTTCTAGCCCTGCCCCCTCCCTCACTAACCCCGCCCCCACCGGTGCGGCCCTCGGACACAAACCACACTGTAAATTTGGCCCCCGAGAGAAAGTACCCATGCTGTAAATCATAAAGATCCTGAGAGGGTCTAAATCCTGCAAGGTGAATGCAAATCCCAATCCTTGCTAGTCTGATGAATGGCCTACTGCTGTCCTGGAGCAGGCTGCACAGACGTGGGATCCACCTTCGGGCTGGGGTTGCGGAGCCGCACCGGACCCTCCTGGATGACAGCAGTGCCTTTTTTGACCCAGTTCCCTGCCGTAAACCTCTGTCTGACGTAATCAGTCCCTGCAATACCAAAGGGGATGATAGACGGAGCGTTTGAGCAAATCAAACACTCACCCCTAGTGAACTCATTTGAGTTTAATCCATCATCATTCTTTAGCTCACTCCACCACCCCAGTTCAGACATAGCCACCTGTACTGGGGTGAATGTATGACATTGTTCTGCATTCTGTCCATCAATTATTCTTTTTGCATTTGTCACCCAAGTGGGACGGGTATGCTCAGAGGTGAGTCCCATGCTCTCTATGCTCCTGGAGTCAAGCTATCCTCACTGATGAGGGCTTAAAGCGCGAAACCAGTCCTAGGATGCTTGTTTCCAGTCCATGGAGGACCTGGCCTGGCAGTTCGGGCTGGACTGTTCCAAATGGGTGCAGGGTCAAGACTGATTTGCATATGGCTGGGTCCAAACTGGAATGGCATGTTGAGCAAAAAAAAACTATGGACTTAGGCCCAGATCTCTGTACTGGGGTGAATGTATGACATTGTTCTGCATTCTGTCCATCAATTGTTCCATTGGCATTTGTCACCCCGAGTGGGACAGGTATGCTCAGACATGAGTCCAGTGCTCTCCATGCCACAAGAGTCAAGCTATCCTGGCTGATGATGGCTGAAAGCCCGAAACCGGTCCCAGGATGCTTGTTTCCAGTCCAGGGAGGACTTGGCCTGGCAGTTCGGGCTGGACTGTTCCCAATGGGCGCAGGGTCAAGACTGATTTGCATATGGCTGGGTCCAAACTGGAATGGCATGGTGAGAAAAAAAACGATGGATTTAGTCCCAGATCTCTGTACTGGGGTGAATGTATGACAGTGTTCTGCATTCTGTCCATCAATTGTTCTTTTTGCATTTGTCACCCAGAATAGGACGGGTATGCTCAGACGTGAGTCCCGTGCTCTCCTTGCCACTGGAGTCAAGGTATCCTGGCTGATGAGGGCTGAAAGCCTGAAACTGGTCCTAGGATGCTTTTTTCCTGTCCAGGGAGGGCCTGGCCTGGCAGTTCGGGCTGGACTGTTCCCAATGGGCACAGGGTCAAGACTGATTTGCATATGGCTTTGGTCCAAACTGGAATGGCATGGTGAGCAAAAAAACTATGGACGTAGGCCCAGATCTCTGTACTAGGGTGAATGTATGACATTGTTCTTCATTCTGTCCATCAATTGTTCTTTTTGCATTTGTCACCCCGAGTGGGACGGGTATGCTCAGACATGAGTCCCGTGCTCTCCATGCCACTGGAGCCAAGCTATCCTAGCTGATGAGGTCTGAAAGTCTGAAACTGGTCCTAGGATGCTTGTTTCCAGTCCAGGGACGACCTGGCCTGGCAGTTCGGGCTGGACTGTTGTCAATGGGCGCAGGGTCAAGACTGATTTGCATATGGCTGGGTCCAAACTGGAATGGCATGGTGAGCAAATAAACGATGGATTTAGGCCCAGATCTCTGTATTGGGCTGAATGTATGACATTGTTCGGCATTCTGTCCATCAATTGTTCTTTTTGCATTTGTCACCCCGAGTGGGACGGGTATGCTCAGACGTGAGTCCAGTGCTCTCCATGCCACTGGAGTCAAGCTATCCTGGCTAATGATGTCTGAAAGCTTGAAACCGGTCCCAGGATGCTTGTTTCCAGTCCAGGGAAGACTTGGCCTGGCAGTTCGGGCTGGACTGTTCCCAATGGGCGCAGTGTCAAGACTGATTTGCATATGGCTGGGTCCAAACTGGAATGGCATGGTGAGCAAAAAAACGATGGATTTAGTCCCAGATCGCTGTACTGGGGTGAATGTATGACATTGTTCTGCATTCTGTCCATCAATTGTTCTTTTTGCATTTGTCACCCAGAATAGGACGGGTATGCTCAGACGTGAGTCCCGTGCTCTCCTTGCCACTGGAGTCAAGGTATCCTGGCTGATGAGGGCTGAAATCCCGAAACTGGTCCTAGGATGCTTTTTTCCTGTCCAGGGAGGGTCTGGCCTGGCAGTTCGGGCTGGACTGTTCCCAATGGGCACAGGGTCAAGACTGATTTGCATATGGCTTTGGTCCAAACTGGAATGGCATGGTGAGCAAAAAAACTATGGACGTAGTCCCAGATCTCTGTACTAGGGTGAATGTATGACATTGTTCTGCATTCTGTCCATCAAATGTTCTTTTTGCATTTGTCACCCCGAGTGGGACGGGTATGCTCAGACGTGAGTCCTGTGCTCTCCATGCCACTGGAGCCAAGCTATCCTAGCTGATGAGGTCTGAAAGCCCGAAACCGGTCCTAGGATGCTTGTTTCCAGTCCAGGGAGGACCTGGCCTGGCAGTTCGGGCTGGACTGTTGTCAATGGGCGCAGGGTCAAGACTGATTTGCATATGGCTGGGTCCAAACTGGAATGGCATGGTGAGCAAATAAATGATGGATTTAGGCCCAGATCTCTGTATTGGGCTGAATGTATGACATTGTTCTGCATTCTGTCCATCAATTGTTCTTTTTGCATAATCTGTCCCTGCCCTGCCTGACTTATTCCAAACAATGGGGGGTCATGACACCAAACCCACCTATCCGGGCCTGTGTCCGGAAACGGCTTACTCCCAGCAAAAACATGTCACATGCCCTGGGTGCAGAAAACCCAATCTTTCCTAAACCTCCCTGTTCCCTCCATGACAAATCAATTTCTGAGTGGCTGTCTCCGCTTGTCATAACTGCGCTGTCACCTTGCCTTACAAGGCAGAGACAAACTCACCATCCCCAATGGGTGACCCCGCCTGCCGGCTGCCCATCACGCTTGGCTTAGAAGTGCCACTTTCCGGCCCATAGACCCGGCTTACCACCTGATTAGGGCTCACAAAACCTGCCAACACTCCTCATTCCCTTCATGCAGTGCCATAGCCCAAGGTGGTCTTCTGAGACAGGGCCTGCTTGTGCGGGCTGGAATGATCCAGTGGCAGGCCCTGAATGTCATTTGCTCCACTGCCAGCTGCCTGGCTGTTAAGTTCCACCCAGCAGTCAACAGGCATCACTGCACTCTCTGGCCTCGCGGGGGCTGGCCCGCTGTGCTTGCCATTTGGCATTCAAACTGTGGCTGGCTCACCAAATTGTCCAACAAATGGGCCACTGCACTCTGCAAACTCATTCCCTCTATTCCTGCCACATTGACAACAGGGGTCGACAGAGGGTGGCGGCTCCCCCACAAGCGTGCCCTCTGCCCACATGTGTAAATGCCCCCACCACCCTGGATTGGGCCCCTATGACCCACACAGGGGTTGCCCTTGCCCTTCTTAATGGCCCTCTGGCCCCAAACACGATCACAGTGCCAGGGCCAGCAACAGCAGAACTCCGCCCCAAGTGCCTCCCACAATGCACTTAGTAAAGCAGCTCTAGACTGCTGGCCCGCCACATCCTGTGCTACAATCCTCCTCGCCTGCAAAGTCAATCTCCTCACCTGCCATAAGGGGGAACAGTAGTCCATGACGGACGCCGTCACACCCCCTGCTGACTGACTGCAGCCGTCTGATGAGTAGCCGTGCCATAGACTAGCAGCGCGATCCTTGCACAGTTCCGGATTTGAGGACTTTGTGCCATTCATGTTCAGGCGATTCATACCGACTTGGACCCTAGGACTGTCGTGCCTTGCACATCCATCCTGAGAAAAACCCGCCGTGACCTTAAACACGGGCGCCGAAGGGTCGAAACATCGACATTCTTCACAGTCCCAGCAATTCTAGAATTTTATAAAACTGAAATAAATAAATAGGATTCTGGAAAATCGTATCAGCAGATGGCCTTTAGAAAATAAAACACTTGTATATATTTGTATATATTGATTGTATTGGAATGCATCATCACTGTACATATCATTTTATCACGTGATCACTATTCACTATTGTCACTTTTCTGCACTTTAAATATTATCTTGACAGTCATTGTATGAAAAATCAATTTGAATGAATTTAATTCAGATAAATACAAAGAACAACAAATCACGTACAAGTCTTCTTTTCATTCAGCCTGGTTTTGTGTTCTCCAAAGGGGTTGTTTCCTTTCTTTGATTGCATTGAATAGCAGTTGTAAATCATTTGTGTTGTTACCCGACAGAACCATTTTTTAATTAACCATTAATTACCCAGGTTCTGAGGGACACAGGGTCACTCCCGTTTTTCTTAATAATAGTCACACCCCCTGCACCATGCAGCTGGGGCTGAGCCTCTGTTGGCAAGACCCTCAAAGCTCCAACCGTCAAAGCCTGTCCTTCCTGCCCCCTTGCAAAATTAGCAGCGCTTGGTGGACCTCATCACTTATGAGTAAAGACATGAAAAAACAATAAACTTACTAATAAATACCCTAACAGTTTTTTCCTAAATACCCTGTCAGACGAGGTGCCTGTTAAACTAAATTGGCACCCAGTGACTGTTACCCTGGCCCGAACTACCTGCCAAAACCCTGCCCATGCATCCCCAACCAATAAGGGCTGCCACTATCTCTTGGAGCCTACCACCTGCCCGAAAGTCCCGGGGGTTGTTCCTTCTGCCACCGCCCCCCCCCCCCACCCCACCCCCCAAATAAAACTACATTGTTGAAGTTTTTTCACATTTGCTAGTTTTCAGATGTGGTATTTGGGATTCAGCAGAATATTGGGGTTTCTGCTTCCACAGAATAATATCTAGTATGAATAAACACATAGAAAAAACGAAAAACGATAGCTGCATTGGAGAAGGTTTCACATCCAATTTTACCAGAGACGTTTTAAGGCCTGAATTGTGTGCTGTGTAATACTTGGGATCATGTATCCCCTGCTTTGCATACTTAGGAAGTCTTGCTTATTGGACAGCTTAGATGGACCCACAGCAGCTCGCCTACCTCTGGAGAGGCGAACCTCGGCTTTAGCAGGGAGAAGCAGCAGCGCTCCCAGTAGAGCTTCGGCTAGAAATCAGCAATCGCTCTGCTTACAGGAACACTGAGAAAGGGTCTCCATACAGTGCTTAACTGTTCCATTTGTTTATCCTTCCGTGACCGTTGACTATTTTTGCTGACAGCCTCAAAATATTAATGAAATACAAAACAAGGAAGAAAAATAAATGGAGATCCCGAATGCTAAACTAAAAGATTAGCTTAAGGAAAAGGAATTAAATTAACATGAGGAAAAGAGAATAAAAAGGGAGGGGAAACGTCACAGTATTAGAAAAAGCAAGGAAATATTGCAAAAACAAGAGGGAAACAAGCGATATTTACAGGATTGAGAAGGAACGAGAGAGAGAAAGAATGAGAGGAGAATGGAGAAAGAAAAGAATGTGGCTTTTTAATAATAAAATGGATTCAAATCTTTAGAGATACTAAAGGGAGAGAAACAGCAAAGGACCTTCCATAGTTGCATGTAGACGAGCCATGTGGTGAAATCTCATATTACTCTGACTACCTATTGAACTTAGAGTTGATGAAAATCATACAATAAACATTTGTGTAAAATATGATAGAGTCTGATCAAATTTCAGACGTTCATTTCTTTCACACTTCTGGAGCTTTTGCACTGCACTGAGAATACTCAGTAAAAGTGATTGTTTTAAAACATGGCTGAAGAACCATTCCTGTGCCTGCCTCCACACTGATGACAGTGCCATTAGTTAACTAAGAGAAAAGACAGTTGCCATGTGAACCCGGTGCACGTCCCAGATCATTATCTAGCAACATTATGGTCTATTACATCAAACACAGTAGGTTTTTGTAGAGCTAGTATTCTAAACTTACATTTTTGAAAGTATGTCAATATGTAATTATGAAGAAAATATAAGTTTTTGTGAAATTAAATATATACTTAAGATCACACAATTTATGCAGGGAGGCAGTGATTTATCTAGACTTTCCAGTTACACTTTGGAGAAAGCATCCACCAAATGCGTATGTAGTTGTCTTCTTTTATGTTAAGGCTTTGTTTTTACCTCTCTGCATTTTTCTGCAGTTTTTATATAGAGCAACCCGACCCTAAGGCATTGGACCACTTTACATCAGCATCACTTATATTACACAAGGCATTTTTTTTTTTTTACATGGGCAGGTTAAGTGATTGCCCAGAATTACTGCTGTCCAGTGGGTAACTACACAAAAATATTGAATTCAAAATATCGAATGCACAAAATATCGAATGGACAAATATAGAATGGACAAAATATCGAATGGACAGAATGTAGTGGTCAAAAATATCGAATTCAAGGTAATTTAATAACGATTTTTACAATATAGAAAGTCAAAATATAGAATTTTTTATTATATACACTTTTTTAAAGTGTTTTATATGTTAGTATATGTGTGAAACATGTATGTTATTTTTGCAATTTATTTTAAGTAATTAATTTTATGTTATTTAATTTTTGCCTAATTTAATTCTGTCGCGGGTTGTGGGTTTATAGGGGAATAGGGTGGCAAGTAATTTCATCGTAATTAATTAAATAATGTTATTTATTTAATGGTATTCATTTTGAGTTAGTTGGTAATTAATTTTTAATTGGTAATTAATTTTTTTTAATTGATTAATTGATAATGATGTCAATTTTATTAATTTATTTTCTGTAGTGGGTTGTGGGTTTATAGGGGAAGAGGGTGGGAAGTAACTAAATTGTAATTCATTACATATTAAAAATACTTTTTGTGTATTGATAATTAATTTACTGTTAATTAATTATTATTTGGTATTAATTTTTAGTAATAATTAGTTTTTGGTATTGAAAATTAATTAGTTGTTAATAATTATGGGAAAGGTTATTAATTTTAATAACTAATATTTATTTGTATTTTTAATTGATTAATTATTACATAATATTAAATTGGTAATCGTTTCACAGACGTCAGTGGCCTGTAACTGTCACAGTATCTAATCTATATGAGACTTTATTTGTTTAGGGCTTGTGCATAATGCTACCCATTGATTTGTGGCTACTTCAAAAAGTTGTGCAATTCCGAATACGAGGTCAAGGTTTTTGGGCTACCCTCTCCGGTAGCTATCACTAAATCTAGGATCCGATGTTGTTCACTGCTCTACAATAGTGATAGCTCTTTAGATAAATGCCTATTCAAAAGTTCGATTTTCAAGGGTATTATGAAGCACGTGGTTATGTTCCATTCTCAAGGTGGAATTTGAAGAACAGCAGAGCTTGGAGCCCTAGACTCCCGGCCAGTGGCCTCCCTCTGTATGTCTTTTGTTTGGATGTCCACTTTTAAAACAGGCGTAGGGAAGTAGCAACACCCTGCTGTCAGACCTGAAGATAGTGTCACTCAATGTGAAGGGGCTAAACCACCTGATTAAAAGGAAAAAGGTACTAGATTACCTGGAAAATAAAAGGAGACGTCATACTACTACAAGAGATGAAACTATCCAGGGAGGAGGCTAACAAGTTAAGGTCTAAGTGGATAGGTAAAAAGTGTCATCATGCTGATCAACAGAAATTTGAAGATATCCATTGATAAGGAACAGCACGATAAGGAAGGGAGACTGCTAATAACACACCTGAAAAAAGGAGAAGACACAATAGTCATAGTTAACACCTACGCACCAAACAATGAGGACACTCTGTTCTGGGACAAAGTAGCGAAAAGGCTGGAGTCAACCGACCCTAACCATATGTAAGTACTGGCCGGAGACTTCAACCTAACACTTGGCTGCACCCTAGACAGACAGTCTACAACTCAAGCCAAGCCCCCTGCCACACACAACACGCTGAAAAACATATGCAACAGATTCAACCTAAAGGACCCATGGCGGCTCCAACACCCTGACACCAGGGACTACAACTTGAACTCCTACCCACACAACTCCTACAGCAGGATCAATTACATCCTCATCTCAGGCTCACACACACACCTAACGGAACACACGGAAATTGCAGCAAGAACAATCTCCGACCAATCATGCATCCCCCTAAAACTAGCAGGCCGGCATAACAAACACCCCACCCGGAAATGGCGCTTCAACAGCATAGTAATGGCAAAATAAGAGGACAAAGCGGCAATAGAGCAGGCTATAAAGAACTACATAGCAGATAATAACACACTAGACATAGATCCTAAAACACTGTGGGACATGCTCAAAGCAAGGAAATCAAAGCCAGAAGAGATAGGGAAACAAAGCACCAGCTAGACCAACTAGAGAAAGAAATCAAACAACTAGAAACAAACCACATTAAGGATATCTCAAACTCCGAATCACTACTAGAGATCACAAGTAAAAAATACGAGTTCAACAGAATCCTGAGCGAATGAGCAGGCTTATGGATAAACAAATATAAGCAAATTAACCTCTGTAAGGCAAATAAAGCAGGGAAAATACTAGCATCTTACCTCAAGCATAAGCAAAAGTAACACTGCATCTCATCGATAACGGACGCTAATGGTATCGCACACACCCAACACAAAGGCATGTTGCATGCGTTCAGGTACTTCTAACAAGAACTATACAAGTATGACACAACCCTAGACCAGAAGGGCCGTGGTGCCTACCTGAGAAAACTAAAGCTGCCCAAAATATCCACAAAGGAGACATAATCTCTAGGGCAAGAAATTAAAGCTAGTGAGATCGCTCAGGCTGTCTCCTCACTGAAAGACAACAAAGCTCCAGGGTCCGATGGCTACACAGCAGCCTTCTATAAAGCATTCCAAAACAACCTAATCCCAATTATAAAGAAGATTTTCAACTATTGCAAGAGGGAGGTGAAAGTAACAAAATCCATGTCAGAAGCACACATTATTTTCATCCCCAAGGAGGGCAAGGACCCGCAGTACCCCCAGAACTACAGACCCATCTCACTCATCAATATAGACTGTAAGATATATGTCAAAATCCTTGCCACAAGGCTAAACAATCTGATCCCAAAACTGATTAACAGCACACAAGTAGGCTATCTGAAAACACGCATGTCACACGACAACACCAGGCTCCTCTGCCACGTGATCGAACACTAAGTATGGGCGAAGTTTGCGAATCAGCAGCTCGCAAAAACATGCGAAATCACCCAAAAATCCACAAAATCACGGATTTTTTTGCGATTTTGCACCATACTTAACTTGAGTACTTTCTACTGGCTAATCAATAAGTGCTACCTCGTTGGGTAAATGTATAGTGCTTTTCCTGCACTACAGCTGCGTAGGGCCAGAAGAGTTACCTCCAGTGACCATGTGTGTGTAACTTTGCCATCGCACCGAAGGGCGCCGGGGTCCCTCGAGTGAGCTGTCCATCATAGTGTGTAAAGGGCGGGAAGACGGTGCACACAGCTATTGTGTGGGGGGGCAAACGGGGGGGCTTCTTTGCGAGTTCACATGCCTCTTGTGTGTATAAAAGGTCAGGCACAGATCAGAGCAGCAGATGAGGAGAAAGAAGCTACTGGTTACAGGAACTGCAAGAGGAATGCACTCGTTAAAGTTAAGGATGCAAAGGCCTCCATCAAGCATCACAGCTAATTTTCGACTGTAGATATGGGGAGAAAGCACACCTGCCCAGCCTCGACAAAGCGCACAATTATTTTTTGGGGCTGTTTAACTTTGCCATTGCGCCGAAGGGCGCCCGGGTCCCTCGAGTGAGCTGTCCATCATAGAGGGTAAAGGGCGGGAAGACGGTGCACACCGCTAGTGTGTGGGGGGCAAACGGGGGGGCTTCTTTGCGAGTTCACATGCCTCTTGTGTGTATAAAAGGTCAGGCACCGATCAGAGCAGCAGATGGGGAGAAAGAAGCTACTGGTTACAGGAACTGCACGCGGATTGCACTCGTGAAAGTCAAGGATGCAAAATCCTCCATCAAGCATCATAGCTAATTTTCGACTGTAGATATGGGGAGAAAGCACACCTGCCCATCCTCGACAAAGCGCATGATTTTTGGGGGCTGATTAAGGAGTTACTGAATTTGAACTTCAACTCTGGCACTTGCTTTATCTATATCTGTAAGTGCTTCCTGTTCACGGAGCCTCGTTGTCTACTTGTAACTATTCTCTGACCCTGCTTCAAGGGTCAGAGCAGGGTCAGAGAATAGTTGCAAGTAGGTAACGAGGCGCCACTCAGGAAGCACTTACAGGGTTACAGCAGGTGACCAAGTTGAAGTTAATTTCTTTGTAACCATTTTGTAAATCATTACAAAGAAATGAGCTTCAACTTGGGCACCTGCTGTAACCCTGTAAGTGCTTCCTGAGCAAAATTTGTCCCGCTCGCGAATTCGCGGATTTTGCCTCGATTTCGCGTGATTTGCGGGTCGCGAAATAGCGGAAAATCCGCAAATTCGCGAGCGGAACGAATTTTCCGCCCATACTTATCGAACACTCAAACAAATCTGATAATCCAACAGTAGCACTAACATTAGATGCAGAAAAAGCCTTTGACAGAGTGTTCTGGGAGTTTTTAGAACAATGCATGCACACATACAACCTGGGAGAAAATTTTATAAGGAGAGTTATGGCACTATATAAATCGCCCAAGGCACAAATAGCAGTAAATGGATCCACATCACAACAGCTTAACCTACAGTTAGGGACAAGACAAGGTTGCCCACTATCCCCGACGCTGTTCCTCCTAGCCCTCAAACCCTTAATTACAGACAACATAGCCAATAGCAAAATGAAGGGAGTATCCATCAGCAATACCACAGTCAAACTAGCAGCCTATGCGGATGATATACTGATAGTAACCGAAGACCCAGAAACATCCATCGCAGCTCTTATGGACACCAAAAAGGCATACTCAACCCACTCGGGATACAAGCTTAACAGGGAAAAATCAGAGTGCATGCCGCTCAACATGCACACAACCAAAGAGGTGATAGCCGCCTCGGGACTAGCGTGGCAACCAGGGTTTGTCAAATACCTAGGTATCCATTTCGGGAAAAACCTGAAATCCACTCTAGAACACAATGAGAAACTTACCTTGGGGAAAATGAAAACACTCCTGGAATCCTGGTCACCCAAATTCATAACGTGGTAGGGGAGAAGAGACACCATAAAGATGATGATAACCCCACTAGTGAACTACCTGGCAGGGATGCTCCCACTCACACTCAAAGACGATTTTAATTGCAAGGTAGACAAAATGATAAACAAATTCATTTGGCGCGGCAAAAAACCCAGGCTAGCAAAGACTCTAGGTGGACTAAACGTAGCAGACATCAAGACATTTCAAACAGCCTTCATAGCAAGACAGGGTATGTATTGGATACTGCCTGACCAGGAATATTCACCGACGGGGCTCTCCATCGAGATGATCATTATAAACAACACAAGCCCTATGACTCTCCTCACAGCGAACAAACAAGTACTGATGAACAACTCTATACTTAGAAACACAAAACAGGCACTTCTTAAGGTAGGCAAGAAACTCGAATGCAGCGTCACAAACTCACGCTGGGAATCCCTATGGGCGAACCGCAAGATCAAATACAGAGGGAAAACGCTAGACTTAGAAGTTGAAAAGCTTAGGGTTCTCCTTCCCGGCAAACCTAGAAGATGCTGAAGGGAAACCCCTCACCTATAACACCCTAAAAGCAAGGTACAACCTCAGCGTCATAGAACTATACAATTTCCTAATCATCAAAACAGCGGTGTCAAAGGCTAAACTAGCAAAACATAGGCCCACAATCATGCAATATATGGAAAACCTAAACAAGGTTGGTCACCAGGTGTCCCACCTATACAAACTGCTCTGCCCCAGCACCTCAAAACTCAACAGTAAGAACACCAAATATTGGGAATCTCAGTTAGATACCAATCTCACAGAGCAAGAGACACACTCCCTCTGGGCGTCCCCTTCAAAAAATATGATCTCCCCCGTACTTGCGCAAACAAAATACTGGCTACTGCACCGCATGTACTGGACCCCTGCATGCTTGGTGACGCTGGGACTCAGAGAAACTGACCGCTGTTGAAACTGTAACTCAGATAAGGGGGACCTGGCACACTTCATTCTTGACTGCCCAAAGGTTAGAAAGTTCTGGAATGAAGTTCTCACATTTGCAAACAGAGCCATAGGATGCACACTAAAGGAAGAATTTGCCACAATCCCCACAGCACTCTTGGGTGGAGACACAATCACAAAACAAGACAGAACAGAACCCTCCTTGATTTCCTCCTAACATCGGCAGCCAAAACAGTGCTCGCCAACTGGAAAGATACAGCCAAAGCCACGTTTAAAGGGTGGATGAACTGGGTGACATTCCTCAGAGGTGCAGAAAATACAGCACTGAGATACCCCCCATGGAAGAATCCCAATAGAGAGATGTGGACAACTCTAGACAAGTTTCTTGAACCATACGAACCCCCATGATAGTAAGAGGGGCATAACAAAACAAAACAAAGCAAACTCTGATCCAACGGTGCACAGGGAGGGTCTCCTGGGATACCCGCGCTAACATCTGCATGTTCTATGTTTAGAAACACCGGCTAAGAGCTCTGACCAGAAACAGTTGTCTTTGTGCTAAATGTTTATAAACTGTGGGGCAACGGTTCATCAACGAGTAACGAAGGTAAAAACCCCCATCGATCATGTCCAAGACCTGTTCTTCTATGTTATTAGTGCCATATAGTGTATTAAATGTTAAATGTTTATAAACTGTGGGGCAACAGTTCATCAATGAATAATGAAGTGTGAAACCCCGTCGATCATGTCTGAGAACTGCTCTTTTATGCTATTTGTGCCATATACTGTATTATAAAATACCAATAAAAATATATATTTTTTAAGAAAATAGAAACAAAAAATAAATAAATAAATAAATAAATATATAAATAAGGTCTTCAAGCAGCCTGCTATCACATGGTTCTACTGCCAGTGTCTCTAGAACTCCACTGAGCTACAACAAGCTTTCACAATTTACTCTAAAAGACAAATTTAGACAAATTTAAACATTTGCGGAAGATTAATAATTCCCAAGAACAGTTATACATTAAAAGCTTTAAAATAAGAATTAAACATTTTCTTTCAGCCTTTTTACTGTAATCGTCCAAGCCCAGCTTAAGTATTTGGCCAGGCCAGTGACACACAAAAGATTAGAGTCCGATGAAAGGATACGTAGTGCTACAACATAGTCTCTAGTACCCAGTACTTTGCACGACGGTTTGAGCCAGTAACCCCTTGGAACTCTGTAGGCCGGACAAGCAAACAAGAAGTGCGCCATAAACTCTGTTCCTAGTGTACAACAAGGGCAAGCACGTGAGGTTTGGAATTGGGTTTTCCAACGTGCAGTAAATTCCCTTATGGGTAGGGTACCGATCCTGAATTTAAAATACAGTGCCCTATCCAGGGGTTTATGGCTGATATCTAAATATGGCTCGGTAGACATAACGCCCTTTATCATTAGGAACCTATTAGTCTTAGGGTCACAATTGCGCTTCCTTGAAACCCAATTCCAAAAAAGGTTCTTTATTACTGATTTTGGTGGAGCTGATCTATTCTCCCATGATTCACTAAGACCTAGGTCAAATAGTAGGGACTTAACGTCTTGGAGCCATTTGATTTTGTGCCATCCTATAGTGGATATCACCTCTGCCAAGCCTTCTGCATATTTGGCCAGCTCTGGGACCCGCCACAGCCGCGCCCACAATAGAAGTGGGCGAAGTTTTCCCAGGTCACTAATGGCATGGCACCCAAGATCCAGCAACAGTGACACCATGGTCGTGCTCTGTGGGAGTGCCATTAATTCCCTTAGGAATCTATTTTCAGATTTGGTCAGGTGCTCTATGTTGCTGTAGCCCCAGAGTTCTGCTCCATAAAGGGCCGCGCTTACCCCACTGGCCCTGTATATGTCAATTACTGGACCAATAGGTCTGATAGATGTAGAGCGCTGTTCCTTTAACAAGGCCCCCGTAACCCTCTTGTAGCCCAATAGCATCTTCTGCACGTGAGGGTTCCACTTCATGGAATCCGAAAGTCGGATGCCGAGATAATAAAATTCCATGACCCTCTCAAGAGCTCCAAATTTAAGACAGGGGGCTTGCCCAGCTTTCTCGGCGGGTTCAATACCAGATATTTAGTCTTACTGGTGTTTATCACAAGCCCCCTGGATGCGCAAAAGATCTGGAAGCTATCAAGGAGATTCTGGAGCCCAACTGGGGATTTAGAAAGAAGAAGAGTATCGTTCGCGAACAGGAGAGTTGGAATACGCTCACCCGCCAGGGATGGTGCGTCAGACTGGATCTTCATTAAATGATCCACCACTCCGTTCACATAAAGTGAAAACAGAGTGGGGGTAAGGACGCATCCCTGGCGGATGCCCCTGTCCACCGGGATTCTTCTGGTCTTTTGCCCCTGTGTACCCCACCTTACTTGGGCAAAGTTCCTATTGTGGCGTCGCACCAGCAAGGACAGGATATATGCTGGAATTCCCATCTCAGAGAGCAGTCCCCAAAGTCGGGCACGAGGCACCAAGTCAAAGACCGTCTTGAGGTCTATAAATGCCAGGTAGAGGCTTCCCTTCCCTACAAGAACCGTTTTCCAATAGATAAGTAAGGGCCTAAAGGCCTGCTCGATTGTTCCTGTTCCAGATCTAAAGCCCGCCTGGTAGTCCGAGAGAATCCTGTTTTCCTCAACCTCAACAAGATTCTCATAAGAATCACCTTCCCAATCACCTACTGCGTAGTGTCAATAAGGCTGATTGGGCGGTAATTCGCGGGGTCGCCCCTATCTCCTTTTTTGAAGATAGGGACGACCTCTGCACCCTTCCAGGACTCGGGGATGGGACCCCCATTATTGATGAAATTAAGAAGGGTAGAAATGATCTTTGCCCATTTGCAGGGATCAGAGCGGAGGAGGTCACCAGGGATGCCATCGGGCCCAACAGCTTTATGCGGGACAATTGCTCGTATTGCATCCTCTACCTCCCTGTCCGTAAAATAGGTTCCATCCTCGTCCCTTAGAGATGGCAAGCAGGTCTGGGGGGTTAGGGCAGGGTGTCAATTCTGGGAGCAAGAATACAATTTGGAGAAATGGTCAAACCAGGTTTCACCCACTATATTGTAGGTTATGGTCTCACTGGAGGATCTGTTCTTTGATCTAATAAGATTCCAGAAGCGGGCTGAATCTCTCCCCAGACTAGCCTCCTTAAGCGAGCTCCAGTACTCATTTTCCCAATTTCTTTTGGCCTCAATAACAGCCTGTTTATATTCCTTGCGTGCCAGCTGGATGGATCTTTGGGACCTGCTTTTCACAGCTTTTATCAATGATGTTTTTTCATGCCGACACTTGGATGTATACCATCCCTCCTTATGTGGTACTGAAAATTCTGGAGCCGAGTCATAAACATCGTCGATTCATGATGATTTTGGTATCAGCAGACCGCAAATGTTTAGGAGGCTATGCACAAGCATTTCCGTCATAATTGAGTGACGAAATCACCCTGAAATCGGATTTTTCGTCCGGAACCCTCGGGTTCCATTTTGTGATCGGCAGCCATTTTGTGATTGCCCTCACATAAGGCAATGACTAAAGGCCGAAACCAACCTGAAGGACACGTATACCTTTCTTGACTCCGCTTTGACCTGGGCAAGCTGACTCCACTGCCTGAAGCCAAACCTGTCCGGCCAGGTTCTTTCCCAGTGGCCGAGCAAGATTAGTATCAAGGCACAACATGTCATAAACCGATCATCGCACACAAACCATGCCTAATCTCACACACACCTGTCCCTGTTTCTTCTTTATGACCTGTTTTACGAGGAGGAGGTGCCCGTTTTTATTAGGGGTCCATCAATATCTGATGAAAGTTCTGGGCCTTGCCGGGTAATTGATTATGGACTGGACAAACTGAAATGTGGGTTTGTCATCATGACTCTGCTTTTCCTTTGTGGCTAAAATATGTGAATGGTTTACCGTAAAATAAGGAACGTTTGCCTGAAGCATATTATTTTGTATATAAGGTGAAGTCTGGCTTTGTAATTTTGAGCAGTCTCCTGAGAACATACATGCTGTTTTTGCTGTTGTACTTCTAGGATACCTGTTACTGGGTGCAGCCAATAAATACGATATTTGACTTCACCAAGAAGACTCTGTGTTTCTGTAGTCTGAAACAGGAAGGACTCGAAGTCTTTGGGTGTTCTCCCTGGCACCGCTGGGTTCTTAAAAACCCGGTACTTCACTTAACAGTGGCCTACAGGGTTTCCTCTGCACGGGTCCTCTGTTTCGGGCTAGGAATAGATTACCTAGTGCTTTGATAGTTTCATTGAATATGTCTGTTGCCTCAGACGGGCCGCATTGGTCTAAGTCTATTGCCTGCATTTTAACCTGCGCTGCAGACAGGATATCCTCAATATTCTCCATTTTCCCTGAGTCTGGAATAATTTTACACCATTTTAGGCGCCTACCACAGTTGGATGGGGTGACTTCCTTTGTGAGCATGAGTGGCACCATTGCTTGTTTTTCTGCTCCCATCCAAATGGGATATAAGCTCAATGAGAGGGGGTTATGGTCGCTATCAGTTGTTGAGCGTACCTCCATATACACCAGGTAACGCCATCATTTTAGGTCGAGGAGGATGTAATCGATACTCGTGGCATGGTTTCTCCTATTGTAAATACAAGCCCCAGTCGGATCAGAGATGGTCCTACCATTTGCTGCTAGTAAACCAAATTCCGAGGTGAGAAAATTCATCTGGATTGCCCGCTGAGTCCAGCTCCGGATCAGTTTAATTAGGAGAGCAGGTATACCTCTCCTAGCATCGTCCTCAGCTATGCCGAGGATGTCATCGGTTGCCAGGGGCTCAAAAGTACAGTTAAAATCCCCGGCAACCAGGATAAAAGCGTCCTGGTTGCAACTCCTAAGTTGGCCTTCTAATAGGGCAGCAATGGGAGACGGGATGTTGCCCTGGGTGCCGCGAGCGTACACATTGAATACTTCGAGGTCTTTCTCTCTCCGACCTCCATATACTGTGACCCTAAGAATATCTGGTGAACTGCAATATATTTGCTTAAAAGTACATCCTAGTGAAATGCTCACCCAGACTAGGAGTCCACCAGATGGGCGACCTCTCCCAGTTTTTGAGGGTATAGCCGGCAGATGGTAGGTGGTATAACCCACTTTTTGTAGTGAGGGACTAAACTCCAGGTTTCCTGGAAAATGCAAATAGAATGGGCATCGACTATAGCGTTCCAGTCCGGCAAATCAAGTTTCTTTGCGATGCCCACAATGTTCCAGGACAATACCTTAATCGGGCGGCCGGATGCTACTATGCCCTCAGAGGTACGAGGGTACTTTTGGGAAAGGGCGATGTCCACTGACTTGGGTTGCGAGCTAGTTTCTCCTACAAATGGGGGAGCAACAACCTCAATCATTGGTGCCTGCACTTGTAGGGAGGGGCTCTCTCCAGGGTCATGTTCCAAATATTTAAGGCTACCGATGGATTCTGTGGGGATGTTCAGCCCTTTCGCAAGGTTGTCTCCCTCACCATTAAAGGAGTAGCTAGATGGGATTGGGGGGACTGAAATAGGCCCGGGAATACAGGGATCATTGGTTTTGTAAGTGGCATCAATAATAGATGCTGGGGTGCCCTATTGTAACTGTGATACCCTATTTCCTCGAGACAGAAACCCTCCAGTTACCACAGCTGGAATGGCTAATGGACAGGTGTATACCTGTCAGTAGCCATTACGAGCTCTATAAGGCGCCAAGAATTTGTATCTGGGTGCACGCTCGATATGCAAAATGATTTGCATGAGCTAACTCTCTGATGCTCCCAAGCCTAGAAGGATGTTGGTGATTTCTATGTTCATTGAATTGCACATAGAAATGACCCAGGTCAAAAGTTCCGATCCCACTACAACTATGGTTACTCTGCTGATTGCAGATATACCCAGATACTCGAGGGTCCCTAAAATTACCAAGAATGCAGTCGCCTAAAATGTCCTTAACCCTATTCCCAATCCAATCTACCCTCCTCACATTCAAAATCTGACCATCTAAGTAGGCTGGGAGGGGTCTATTGCCATTCAACCAGTACATAGTTTTATTCTTCAACTCGTGATAGGATTCAGATTTCCCAGGCTCAAGCATTGGAACGCCGGTCAAAACCACTACATAAGATTGGCAGCCCGGGGGTAAATTTGCATGTGGCGCCACCCGGGCATTAGGTGGTACTGCCCCAGACTTGGGGTCTATTGCTGGCCCATCACCCCCAGGAACCCCTGTGGCTGTGTCCACAATATTAGCTTCACCCCTGGAATGGGAGGGGGGCCCCTAGGCGGTTCTTTTGTCTTATTTTGAGAACTAGGGGGCATATTATCAAGGGGGTTTATCTCTGCTTTTTTGGCTTTAAAAGCCAAGAAAGCGGAGATAAAATTATCTCCCTATTACCTAGCTGTCGCTAACACCAGTTAGCGACAGCTAGTAGGAGATAGCGACCATCTTGGGGCCCGGTTTGCATGTCAGTGATATTTATCACTAATGACATGCAAAGTGGGCGTGCCAAGATGTTAGCGACTGGAAACAGTCGCTAAGCGCGAATATCTCCAAAAGCTAACACCTGCCCCTGAGCAGTTCTTAGCCATGTTATCCAATGGTAGGTGGATAACATGACTACGAGCATTAGCTCGGTAATGCACGAATATCGCTGACTTTTCAGCGATATTCATGCATTTCGGCCGATTTTATCGCTTAGGAGATAAACCTTGATAATAGCAAGGTTCCTAAGCGATAAAAATCGCCGCAGCTCGGCGATAAAAATATCGCCGCTAAACCAACATAGCGGTAATTATCGCTAGTTGTTGGTAATATGCCCCTGTAAGGCTTGGGTTTAGTTTTTCCCCCGGGGTTTCCTATTTTTGATTCCGTAGCCTTGATGGTTACTTTAGGCGGTACTCTAGGGGCTGAAGTGACAATGGTTCCTACCGGTTTCTGGGAGGGTATGGGCTGAGCTGGGGAATTCTGGGGATGAACATCATTGCTCCGTTTGTTTTTTGACTGTAGCTTGAGCAGGGTTTTGAGGGAGAAGAAATTGTCCAGGGTGGCCTGCTCAAACCGGTCAAGCCTCTCCGTCAGCACCTTAACCCTCTGCAAAATTGGCAGTGTGACTGAGGACAGGATCTGTTCTAGATGTAACAGGAAGGGAGGTTGTTGGGTGTCCCCTCGGGTGGTAAAAGTAGGCAGTGTAGGACAGACTGTACTGGTGGACTGGTGGTGCTGCTGCTACTAGCAGTGGACGGCCTTTAGCAGCAGCTCCAGGATCCGAATGCGGAGAATTTAGGTCTACTATCCCCCCTGCCCATCTCTCTGCCCTCTTGGTTTCGGCGGTTTTTTGATTTTAGTTTTTTTAGAGGTTGGCGGGCCTCCCCCCATAGAGCCACTAGAGGCCCTCTTCCTTTTGTTAGTAGCTAGACTTGTCCCTTCCATGCAGGAGTGTTCAGAGTGCTCAGATACAGCCGAAGACAATGATAGGTCTAGGGCTGATGTGAGCAATAATCCCTGGACTTCCCTCGATTGATGGTAAATTCCCCGGTTGAGTGCTATCAGAGCCAGCATGCACCTGGATCATAGCTGGTGATAAGGCTCTAGAAAAAGGGCCCAGCGACGAGCGTTTGCCTTGTATTGATTCTAGTGAAAGGCGTCGCTCTGTTAGGGCAATCTCTTTCTCCAAAACTGAGAAAGCACGAGAGAAGAATTGATCCATGGTTCCACTCACACAACCCCCTCCCTTTGCCCCGTTCCTTCCTGAGCGAGTTGACATTAGCATATGTAAAGAAAATAATCAGTACGATGGAACAAAATAAAGGCAGACTGTGTCACAGGTAAGACTTGGGACTAGTTTAGGAGGCTCCCCCAGCGAATTTACCGTGTCGAGTTCGATGCAGTTCCAATCTGTCTTGAAGGCGATGAAAAGGGAGGTGGCCCACCCAGCCTCCTCTGGCCTCTGAGAGCCACAGAGGGCCCGGCCCGGCGACCGCCCGCGTGCGTCCCGCGACGCGGGACGAACGCTGGGTGTTTAAGCGCCTCCGGGCGCGGAAGTGCAGCTGGTGGGCGGGACAATCCTGCACGGTGCTCTGGGAGATGTAGTCCCCCCGCACTGCGGCCGCTTAGTTGGTAGGTTGTGGCAGCGGGGGGGACAGGCAAGCGAGAACGCGCTCACGGCGCGGGAGGCACCGGGATCAAGTAGCAAGGCACAAGGGTCCCACTTGCAGTTAGTGGCGTCCAGGTAGGCAGGGTGATTTCAATCAGCAAATCGGCTAAGTCTCCCGCTCCCCCGGACGAACGCTGGGTGTTTAAGTGCCTCCGGGTGCGGAAGTGCAGCTGGTGGGCAGGACAATCCTGCACGGTGCTCTGGGAGATGTAGCCCCACGCACTGTGGCCGCTTAGTTGGTAGGTCGCGGCAGCGGGGGGGACAGGTGAGCGAGGACGCTCTCACGGCGCGGGAGGCACCGGGATCAAGAAGCAAGGCACAAGGGTCCCACTTGCAGGTAGTGGTGTCCAGGTAGACAGGGTGATTTCAATCGGAAAAGCGATAAAAAGGAGGAGCATAGACAGGAGGAAAAGAGGGGAGGACATGGGCAAATAATTAGACGAAAGGAAAAAATAGAGAGACAGAAAAGAAGAAAAGAGAGATAGAGAAGGGAGAAAGAACATTTGATGATTACATTACTACATAACTAGAGCAGACTGCTGACTGTCTTTGCAGAATCTTTTAATTTGTGCCTGGAACATTTCTTTCCTCCACCTGACCAAGGCGTATGGCACGCCGAAACGCATTGGTTTACTCAGCTATGCTAACAATACACTTATCAAAGTAAATTACTGGCTGTTATCATCTGTGGAGACGAGTGCACTTATTCTTGCATTTGGCATGCCCGGTTTGCATAAACCATGAGATGTGGCTTCTTTCTTAGACAATTTCAAAGTGCACAAGAGTCCTTTTGCGAAAGGAAGTTGTGAGAAAGTTGACTATTAGTTGGTGTGGATAGTAGTCAACTAAAAGTAATAATGTAATTATTCTTGTTATTTCCAATAAGGGTTTCAGTAATTTAAACCTGAGCTCAACCCCTGGCAGCTATAGAACAGTGCAGACAGGCTTAATGTAAGAAAATGTGTCAAGTACTTAGATGTAACAAAACAGTTTAAAATTTAAAAATGAAACAAAATAAATAGTAACATCTAATTTATAACAATAGAGAATGATTTAATGAACAAAAAGACACCAATCTATTTGCAATATCATGAATGTGAATTTTTTTAACTTAGGTAAAAATAGTGCCAAAAAAGCGTTAAGCTCCAACCACTTAGCGGTATATAAGCATGATTTAGGGCTGATCAGGAGCATGGGTAGTCCACAATCTAGGCTCAAACCAGTCAGAAGTTATACCTTCGGACTTAGTATCTGGAAATAGAAGTCAAAAATCCTCACTGAGGCAAGGCAGTAGGCACCACAATTCTAAATAGCCATCAGGTGAGGTTCCAGTGAAGCCGTTTTTAGAGGGCAGTTCATAGTAGGAGAACGTCTAAACTCCTGCCCAAAGAAGGTCCTTTGCCAGATGGATACTTTTAACACCATCATCCGTTAAAGATTTCTATGTTCAGATGTAGTCACTTCTTTAGAGCTCGAAATCCAGCAGGGTCAAGGTTGAAAGCTGTAGCTAAACAGGGCTCCAAGAGGCTTGACACCTTCTCCACAATGTCGTAATGAAACAGTTTTGCTACTGTGGTAAAGCTAAGAGTGTGAGCAATCTGAATCTTGTGCCAACCCACAATGCAGTTTCATCGGATTGAGTTGGAAAGTTTGTCCAAACCCTCAGAGGTCTCTGGACCCTGCACACTTTGACACAGTTGGAGTACACTTTGACACAACCAATATTCCCAGGACTTCAGGACTTAGGGATCAAAACTCAATCCAGCAGAAACCACCTGCAGGGTCCAGAACAGGTCCAGTTGAAACTGGGCAGCTGGGCTCTTCAGGAGATGGGTGCTTCATAAAGTTTGCTGTGTCCCTGTAACTTAACAAGTCAGCCAACTGACCCTTGAGGTCCACTTCTTTGTCTTGGTTAGATCCAGGTGAGCTCCAGTGGGAGCAGGTCCAGCTTTTCAGGATTCCTCACTGGTCTCAATAGCAGGTGTTGCCTTTCTTCTATCTTCCATAGGTCCAGTAGTGTTTTGAAGGGGTTCCCAAGGGTTCCACATTTATGCCTGGCACTAGCATGTAGGTATGAGTGACTCTTGACATCTCTCTAATTATTGGTGAAAAGTCCCAGGGGTAAGCTTAGCCACTTTTGCACCAGTTGCTTTGTACCACAGCTTTATTTGTAAAACAAAAGAAGCGCCAGGGTCCTTGTCAGGAGGCCACTGCAGCTTGCACCACAAATTACCCCTGTCTGCGCTGGCAATTACAACTACTAAACATGACACTCCTACAAGGGGGACAATTTGGACTATTCCAGGTTTCCCAACACTATAAGAATGGTTTGGACTGCTGCTATTCATCATTTTTAATGTACAAATAATTATTAATAAACTAGTTAAGGGGAATGAAGAGGTGCTGAAGAGCATGGGCTAACCTTCCTCTGACATAATTTTATACAAACCTGTGAGCACAACTCTATTGGATCAATATAAGAACCCTCCTGTTGACCTAAAGAGAGAAGAACCCTTTTGTTTAAAAGAACTCTCACCCACCAGGGGTACCCCTTGGTGTAATGCTTCATCATGGAGTTCCTTCCTGTTCCGTAGCAGAACGGGGCGTGCTACAACCTATGAGATGCATGGGAACACTTTGTTAGAAAAGGAATTAGGTAGTGAGTGGGGTTAGGGTACTCTTTGAAAATAACACCTGGTAGCCGAACAATTTAATCTGGGCTCCAGTTGGTATGATTAAAAATGGGAAGAGCTAGGAAGCCCAGGGGCTGTAGTTACCACTAGGTCCTTTTGGGGTCAACATGTTTCTGCCACTAATGTTCCCAAATGCTTGTAGTTTAGGTCAGGACCTGTTATGCTACCACAATTCACACCTCTCCCATAATCCTGATGTAGCTGGTGAATCTACCCTTCCTACGTAAAGCACACCGAACCACCTACTTGGTGTCCATAAATATATATCTGAAAAAGAAGGAAAACACAGCATAAGGGCTATGCACAGATGTTGAAAGACCATGCTCTCAATTGTTGCTCATGCCATTAGCATTATCACGTAACCGTATCATTACGTTTCCCATCTAAAAACAGGTGGCAATGTAAAAAATATAAGGTTTGTCCTTGTGGGAAAAAACAAATGCTGCTGACTCTGTGGCTTTGTCTGCTCGTGCTGGAGGAGTCTTGTGAATTGGAACCTTGGACACCGCTGGAGACCGGGACTGCGAGGCCCACCAGGTTGTGCGTCTCAACATCCTGCACACCTGCCGCCTCTTCCCGTGTCTCCTCCCCTTCAGCCTGTTCCCTGTATTATAAGGGGCCCTATCACGCGTTAGCGGGACGCGTGTGCAGGACGAAGCCCGGGACGAAGCCCGGACAAAGGGCGGACCCTCTGAGACCCTCCGAGGCCTGTAGAGACTGAGCAGAAAAGGTGACAGTTTACACGGAGCGCACAGCGTGTGTAAGTAAATTAAGTTTGCAAGTATAGGAGGTGCTCAAAGTGAACAAGAGTCTGTCACCAAGACTCTCATGAATAGCCAATGAGTGGCTAACAACCAGTACATAGAATTCACCAAGCACTCAATTATCAAGTCCACGTTCAAAATAGTAAAATGAAAGAGTTTCTTCAGATTTCTTTTTTTATTCCGTCATCCAATGAAAAGAAATTCTTGATACAGCAATACAGCCAACACGTGTTTCGTCTAGTCTGTGTTTGACATTTAGACTTCTTCAGGGCCCAAAAAGGAATGTATTAAGTATTCCTCAAGCCTCGGTATAATCACGTCTTCTCATCTGTCCACAAGCAATGATATATATATCTCTTGTAGCACGTCTTATTATTATCATCATCACATATGTGAAGAATGGGTAGTAACCTCAAACCTCACAAATTTCAAGCAACAGCTATCTGTATGCCGAGTTGATAAATCCAATAATCACTGTCCCATAGTGTAAGTAATCATCCGCTAAAAAAGGTACCTCGTATCAGAAGTATCCGAGAGTATCCGACGTTCCGTATTTCCGCGTGCTACTGTAGAGACTGGACTGGGCCCGTCCCCTTGCTCTTTTATTTTTCTGTCCCCTCTTCCCGTTGTTGCTCTAGTAATACTATTGATCCTCATTGGTACTATTCTGGCCGCTGTTATCCCCTTTGCTCTTCTAGTTCTTTCTACTTAATGTTACTTACTGTTAGGCATTGTTAATTGAAACGGTCTTAATACCAACTCCCTCGTAATTTTTTATATCACTTGTTTTAGTTGACAAATAACATGTCTGCTCGTGAAACCCGAAGCCAGACAGCGGCAAGTGCTAAATCTAAAAAATTAACTGGCACCTTGGATAATTTTATTCTCCGCACCAATTCTTTAATTGACCAGGGAATAATACTCATGGAAAGGAGGGTTTCAATGGACCTTGCCCAAGCTAAAAGGTCCTCATTAGGCAATATAGCCCTAGCACGCTCCCCGACCAAAGCCTTAAATAGCTCTGATCCTCTCCCTATACAGTTAGAAAGCACATTGCAACTAGTTCCCTAACATTACCCCTTGACCCTCCATCTGTGAGTGCACCAATCCCAACTGCCCCTTTGCCTAACAACTTATTATCAATACCAGTTGTAGTCCATCATGAGAATAATCGCTCTCAAAGGGGCAGTTTGGAAGGCGCAGTTCCAAAAACAAACCAAACGACCCACAAGGTAAATATCACCAATCCTGTTCCACACGAGACGTTGGGACATATCGACGGTAAGACAAGTGTAAGTGTCCCTGTCGAAGAAGGGAGGGTCCAATTGGGTAACAATGACAATGTAGGGAGTGATAAGGCCGAACTTGTATCTCATCCCTTACCATTGGGTATCCCAGATGACACAATTTCCAATAGCAGTTTAGTTAGTATTCCAGATGACAGCAGTTGTGACGAATCCTCAGTCGACCAAGAGGATAGGAATGTCTCTTTTTTTAATTTCCTGTCCCACCTTATCAAATCATTACTTCTGCCCTTGGAATCCAGATTACAGAGCATTGAACATCAGCTTGAGGCCATTCTCCTGGCACAAAAACCCAAGGAAGTTAATCTTGCCCCCAATGCCTCTACTATACCACCTTCTGCTCATAATCATGTGCCTATTTCCAAGAAGCATACTACAGGGGATAACCCAACCCCTAAGACCCGCCCACCTAAAATACCAATCCCTTTGAGTAAAAAAGTCTGTACTAACCAGCCAACCACTGTTGCTCCCACCTACACTCAGAGTGGTACTGACCCTAATACCCCAGCCCCTAAATCCCCCTTACCCCATCATGAGAAGTCAAACCTACGCCGGAATATTAGTTTACCACCAGACGCCTGTCCATATGTGATAGTTTTGACAGGCGTCCCTGAACTTGCCCCCACTATTTCTGAACCATTCTGGGCACTTAAAAATAAAATTTGCCATTGGTTAGACAGAAACTATCCTCCACCTCCTGGAATGAACAACAAAATGCTCATGGTGGAGAGAGCCCCCTGGGTAGGTGAGAAAAAGGAAAGCCTAAAGGGAGATTGCGTTGTTGTCACATTTGAGGACCCGCGACTGATGGAATACATTTGTTCTGCTCCCCCATGTGACAACAACACCACGATTACGGCCAAATCCCTGTCATATTTCTATATGCATACGGAGCACCATGACAATAGGTGGAGCTGGCTGAGGTCGTCCAATATGGAGAGAGGGAGGAACAGGAGGGAGAATTTCAACTACCAGATACCCTCCAAGTGGGGTGGGAATGATGAGGAAGGCTGGAATCTAGTTCGAAGGAGAGCAGGGAGACCCATTTTGGGTGATCGACAGCCTAATGGGGATTGGTTGGGCCCTCAGCTTAACTATCTTTTATTCCCCTGTTTTAATCGTTACAGTGGTTTGGAAGGGGTAGTCTGACTTCCAACAGAGTCCCCTGGACGATCTGGAGAGAGAGTGGTGCCTGCTTCCCCGGGGGTACGAGTTAATATTAGTAGGGATGTTTCAACTAATATGGCTACCATCAGCCAAGGCAGAGTAGAAAGGGAATCTATTACACTGATCTCACCAAAGGAACTATTTACAGCCCATACCTCTATTAATATCCTGTCCTGGAACATAGCAGGTCTAAAAAAAACCTTGATAATCCTGATTGGAATGATTTCATAAATACCTTCCACATATGCATGTTCCAAGAAACTTGGTGTCCCCTGCCACAATATAAAAATGGATATTCAACCTTCTATTTCCCTGCAGTTACGACTGGGAAAGGACGCCCCTCTGGAGGTTTACACATCTGGGTAAAGTTAAATTTGAACTGTGTCATCACTACCCATAATACAAACTCAAATGACATTCTGCATATCTCTATAAAAAGCCCATCCGGAAACATTATATTAGATCTCTTCTGTGTATACGCAAGAGGCTTACCAGGTGGCCAAATTTCACCTATATTAGAGCTGCTAGATAGAAGGTTATCTTCCCTTCCTTTGAGATCTGAAATACTAGTGGGGGGGGGGGGGGGACTTTAACTGTACTTTTGAGCCACTGGACGATGAAGATTCAATGGGTTTAAATAACGAGGATAGGAGCCAGATTATACCACCACTAGCCCTCACCCCCATCAAGAAATGGACTGCGAGAGCAATTCAGTTAAATGCTCTGGTTTTGGAACACAACCTATGGCCTCTGAATGGGTGAACTGTCTCCGACTGCGATGGAGCAATGACCTTTAATAGGTTAGGTTGCCCATCTCGGATTGATTATATCCTTCTGGACATTCAGTCATGGGTTAATCTAGTGGATATGAAGGTCAGACAAAGATCAGATAGTGACCACAACCCCCTATGTATGGTAATCCATTGGGAAAACGGGATCAGTAAAAGGGGTATTCCAGAGATGACCACTAAAGAAGTTTTTCCCTCAAACTGCAATCGTAGGCTTAAGTGGAACGCAGTTAGGTGTGAAGAAGGGAAACTCGATAGTATTAAAGAGCTAGTTATGGCCGAATCTCGTGGCTTGGCATCTGTTGCTTTAGTGGCCCCTCACCCTTCGGGGTCAAATCTACCAGCTGTGTATAAGAACTTAACAGAGAAAATAGGAAAGGTCTTTACTAAAAAATCTAAGGGGACGTTATCGACACAACACAAACCAAACAAGGGCAACCTCTGGTACACAGCTAACTGTAGGAGGAAGAGGAAAGCTATTTTTTGGCTATAAAAAGCAAGGACCCCTTAGCAGTGAGAAGTGCTAGACAAGACTATCATAAAAGCATAGCAACAGCCAAAAAGGACTGGGAGGAGGAGCATTGGCAGGAGCTCAAGCATGCTGCCTATGGGAAAAACTCCACTCTTTTTTGGAAATTGATTAACACTCTTGATAGAAGAGGGGCAGAGCAGATTTTAAACCACATAACTGAGCACCAATGGCATTCCCACTTTTCAAAACTGTACTGTGAGGACAGTGTGGAGGGCCAGCCAAAGTCTCCAGCCATGGTTACTGTGAGTGAGATTAGCATAGAGCATGGTATTAATGAAGAGTTTTTCTCACCTCGTGAAGTTCAAGACGCCATCCTTAAAATAATCCCGGGAAAGGCGCCTGGCCCTGATGGCCTCCCGGGGGACCTACTGTTGTATGATCCCAAATTATGGGCAGATCTCATAGCTATGATAATGAATCTAATCCAGTCCGGCCACCCAGTACCCGAATCCTGGAAAGGTGCAGAGGTCATTACCATATTTAAAATAGGTGATAGAGAGGACCCTGCCAACTACAGACCAATTAGTTTAATTGATACCATCCAAAAAGTAGTTGGCAGGGTCATCATAAACCGGACAGAGATGTGGTTAATGGGAAACGATATCCTGACCCATTTCCAGGCCGGGTTTAGGCGCAACGTAGGCGCCATGGACCAGGTCTTTCGGTTCTGTGCGGTCTACTGGAAGTCAGTGTCTATTGCCAGGGGTAGTTTATACCTGGCTTTCATAGAGCTGAAAACGGCTTTCGACGTTATCCCACGTGCTAAACTTTGGGAGGTCCTCTCGGATATGGGGTTCCCTAGTTATTTGTTACAGTTCATAATTAAACTTTATGAAGGAAATTATGCAAGGATCCGATGGGGGGACCAGGGGCAATTAACTAGGAGGATCCCTGTCAGCAGAGGGGTGCGGCAAGGTTGTGTGATGGCCCGACCCTGTTCTCCCTTTTTATAAATGGGGTGGTGGATCACTTGAGAGAGGACCCAGCGAACGCCCCTGTCCATGCTGGGGAGAAAACACCCACACTCCTCTTTGCTGACGACACCCTCCTGTTGTCCAAAACCCCCAAAGGCCTGCAAAAACTCCTTGATCGTTTTAATGTTTTTTGTAAAGACCGTGGGTTAACGGTAAACACTGCAAAAACGAAGTTGATGGTCATGTCCGTAAAAAGAAATCATAGGAAGGTCTATCTCTCTCTGAATGGGTCCCCTCTAGAGGTAGTGGATGAATTTGTTTATCTTGGGGTTAGAATCGGAAATAAAATGAACTGGGAATCCCATTTGTGCAAAATGGTTTTAAATCTTAAAAGGGTCTCTGGTGCTATCCTAAAGAATCAACGTCTTTCAATCAGCAGACCTATAGCCCCTGCCCTAGCAGTCTATGAGGGGAAGGCGTTAGCTTCTGCGGTTTATGGATCCGAATTATGGGGCACCGAGAACATTAAAGCACTGGTGGTGGCAGAGAATAAGTTTATGAAAGACTTAGTCTCGCTCCCTCTCTCGACCTCTTTGAAACCATTATTTGCTGATATGGGCAAAAGATCAATTTCTGAAATAGTCCAACTCCGACCACTACTATTCTGGGTGCGCCTTAGAAGGACCCCGGAATTAGCAAAATATGCTTTAGTGCTGGACGAGCTATTTAGCCTGAATGCTTCAAATAAAATAAAGTAGCTAAATAATCTAAAGAAGCTTGTGGTATCCCTAGGATTGAGCGACTCATGGGCCTCCCAATCCCCCCGACCAAAACAAACAGTTAAAAACTATATTGGGAGTGGGTAGAGGCCAGGGTATGGAGAAATGTTTTGAACACAAGCTTCTTGTAAAGTTAGAACCATTCTTGGATTTCATTCAGACCCCTCGAGACAGAACCTTATTTCTGAAACTTAGATACGGCATTCTCCCTCTTAAAAATGTCATGGCAGGGTGGAAAGACAGGAGGGAGGACTTGAAATGCAAAGCATATAAACAGACCAGAGATAAATGGTTGAAGCCAGTCTGTAGAAAGCTAGGAGTCAGGGACTATAGATCAGCCCTTCGCATTATTCTTACCAACACTACTTGCATGTATATTGTTTGCGGGGTTGCTAAGTCTTTGGCCAGCGCCTGAATTATCCAGTCAAGGTTATTGTCTCACTCGTGCACAGATTATGATCCAGTATGAATTTTAATTATGATATTTCCCCTTTATTTTTAATCGTTTGTAATGATGCAATGCTTTTAGGAGGAACTGTAATACTCGAAATGTTTTGTATGTATTTTTATGTTTGTACTTTTATGATACATGTATCGAATAAAGTATTACAATAACGAAAAAACAAATGCAAACGTGGGCACATCTAGGCCTCATATGGGATGACAACAAGGATCGTGCACTCTGGACCCCGCACTCAAACACAAGTAGTTGGTACATACATGTTAAGGCACTTAATAGTGCTCCATAGGTTCGTGGAGGGGATGCATGCCTGTTGTCACACACTATATTGAGAAAGGAAAAAGAGAGTAAAGAATTAAGCATCAGGGTCCTCTTGTGAATTAAAGTCTCCACCTTACAAGTGGCTATGCTGTACTTGTGACTCCAAGGTCCCCGCCTGGCCTGCTTGCCTAAAGTACTTCAGTGCCTGCATCTTGAAGCAACGGAGTAGCCGGAGAGGTTTAAATATGCTTCGTTCTGACAGCTGCATCTCTTAATTAAGCACACCTCACTTTTCTCCCATGCCTCGAGGCCTTTAGAGGGGAAGACTAGAGCGCATATGAAAAAAATGGCTACCGATTGTGGCACTACATCCTCATTTATGCAACTTCATAATTATTACATTGAAACAAGTGCTTGGTGGGATTCCTATGTGGGATAATCTGTCACAATATATGCTTATAAGAAGAAACACCCACGGTTTCTGAATAGGGCCAAATTACCATAAGTTAAAAAACAAGTCATTAAATCAATATTAAAAGCAGATGTTAAAAACTGACCATGCATACTAATACTAGAGAATGGCTGAAGGATGCGTTATCAATGAGTAAACTGTCCCCGTGGAATAGTGTCATTCATTCCTGGAATATGTGTTGAAAGTCTGAAAACCCAACCCTACTCCTTCTCAAGCAGGATTCTATCACAGTTAACAGGGTTTGGTAGGTGTTCTAATACCACACTACAGTCAGTCAATTTGTGACACTTTTCAATGTAATGTCTTGACATCTTAAGTTTCTTCTGTGTTCCCATATTCTGGTATTGATTTTACGACTTGTCATTACAATATATCCTAGTTTGCACAGACAGGTTATAATATAGAGCACCTGGTGAGTTGTTTATGGATACTTGACAGCCCACATCTGTGGTAGTTTTCTTCCCCATGTGGGAAGTAGCTGAGGTGTTTATCCTCAAGTAAATCTGAAAGTACTGCAGTAGATAGAGAAGACCTCATCTGTTCTACATAGTAAGTTGTGACGAGTATTTGGATCAAATTCTCAGAATTACCAATATGGCAGAATGTAGAAAGGATCTTAGCATCTTTGCCCCCATTTTTTAGTGTTGTCAGTTCTTAACAAACATCAAATACCAAGGACTAGGAGAATCTAAGTGATCTGAAGCTATCTCAGATTAAAACTTTGCTTCATGTTACCATAATGACGGGCTACTGGAGAGAGAATGCAGCCCTCAATGGGCTGATAGTGAGAAACAAACCATATTTTTTCCAGAACGCTCCTTCATTTAAGAAAGATTGGTTACTGATTTCATGAACCTGTACTGGGGATTGGCTGATTTTAATCATTAAGACAGCAACGTGTCTGTTGGATGAGCTACTGGGAGAAATGCAAACTATTGAGGTAAGAATCTCTTTGTATCTCAGTTTGACATTTCAAACTGCCTTCCACTTTCAGTTTACCAGGTCATTGAATTGATTGATTGAATTGGGTGCTCTGTTTTATTCTCACTTTCAAAAACAGTGATGATACATTGTGTTATATTTCTGACTAGCAGCCCGTCCCGACCTTGTCCAGGAGCAGCATGCTTCCCCAACCCCCGCCCACCCCGACATTGTCCAGCAGTCCAGGCCCCCGCCCGGCCCGTCCCCCGCCTGCCACGACCCCCGCCTGCCCTGACCCCCGCCTGCCCCGACATGGGTCCCCTTACCTCAGCCACCGCTCCTCCCGCCTGTCCGCTGCTGATATACTGCTTTAAATATGTCTGTTCTTGTTTGCGGAGGTGTACAGCTGACCAATCCGTTCTACAGAGTGTACATTGGCTGGGAAAGCTTACATCATAGCTAATCTTTTTGGCCTAGAGGTGTGTTAATGATTGCTGTTTCACCATAAAAACACAGGATCATTCTCTTTTCTCCTGCAGCCCGTCCCCCGCCTACCCCGACATGGGTCCCCTTACCTTAGCCGCCGCTCCTCCCGCCTGTCCGCTGCTCGCACCGCCACTGGCCTGTCCGCTGCTCCTCACGTCACCGCTCCTCCCCCGCGCCATGTCCGCCACTCCCTTAACTCAGCCGACGCTCCTCCAGCCTGTCCGCTGCTCGCACCACCGCTGGCCTGTCCGCTGCTCCTCATGTCACTGTTCCTCACCCACGCCATGTCCGCCGCTCCTCGTCGCGCTCCAGGACGCCGCTCCTCCCCGCGCTCCTGACGTGAGCACACACGTCGCGGCCGGCGCTATTTCGGAGAGACTACTTTTTTTTTACTGTACATTTTTTAAATAACTTTTTTTTTATTTATATAGCCTATAACCATCTACACACCCTGATGATTCCAACGGTGCATCGGGTGTGTGGATTGGCGCTGTGGTTCCCGAGTTTACCCGCTTCAAAGGCTGAAAGTTCTTCCTTTATTATAGTAGTATAGATATGCCTAGCTGAGGGGAAGACAGAGCCAGAAAATTAATTTCCAATTTGAGTAGTCATAAACCTCATTCCTCACAATCTTCCCATACTTTTGGCATTTTCAATATCATTTGAAGACTATGTTTATATTTCGTACTCAATTTTGAAAAGGATAATTTTGGTGATAGTAGCAACTTCAAAACATGTAATGTAGATGACTGTGTTGTCTTTTACTGTGGTTGTTGTGTTGCACTCTCTTTTGACTGTTTTGTTGCGTTGAGCCCTGTTATGTTTGAATTTTGTTATTATATTGCTTTGCATATGTTGTTGTTTTATGTTCTTTCACTGACTTTAGCGATGGCAATTAATGTTACTACATTTCCAGGTGAAAACAGCACATGTCATGAAAGTTTCCTGGTCTAAGGTGGTAAAATAGTGCTTCTCTAACTCTTCAATTATGTGCTTCACCAATGAGTCCACGCTTGTGGCAGAGACCATGTTTTAAATTACCAATTTCAATGCCTACTTTATGATACAGCCTGTTGTGTGGTAACAGCAGTCAGTGCAGCTCCAGAAATAGAGAATATCCTCACAGAGGGCCCGATTCACAGAATGAACTTAAGACTCAATCCTAAACTTACTACTGTTTTGGTATTCACAGATTGCATTTACTACTTTTGGTATTCACAGAATGAACTTACTACTTTTGGCATTCACAGACTGCACTTACTACTTTTGGTATTCACAGAATGAACTTACTCATTTCGGTATTCACAGAAGTTAGGACTCCTAACTTTAGGACTCCTAAATGCCTTCTGTGAATACCGAAAGTCTTAAAATTAGGATTTTTCTCAATTTAGTAGTAGTAAAGTTAGGACTCCTAACTTTAGGACTCCTAAATGCCTTCTGTGAATACCGAAAGTCTTAAAATTACGATTTTTCTCAATTTAGTAGTAGTAAAGTTAGGACTACTAACTTTAGGACGCCTAAATGCCTTCTGTGAATACCAAAAGTCTTAAAATTAGGATTTGTCTCAATTTAGTAGTAGTAATTTTAAGACTTTCGGTATTCACAGAAGGCATTTAGGAGTCCTAAAGTTAGGAGTCCTAACTTCTGTGAATACCAAAATGAGTAAGTTCATTCTGTGAATACCAAAAGTAGTAAGTGCAATCTGTGAATACCAAAACAGTAGTAAGTGTAGGATTGAGTCTTAAGTTCATTCTGTGAATCGGGCCCAGAATCTTTCAGGTTAAACTGCAAGTGACTGAAAGCAGTGGGAGAGATCAAGAGAGAAAGCGCACACTGCAAGCATGAGGAGTTAAAGTGTATTGAGAAAGAAGCATTAGTACACATGAAATAGCAGAGTAACATTACATAATGCCAGGCGCCAAATTGGAGGCTGAAAAATGATGCTGGTGGCGTTAAGGAATAGATCGACATAAGCAATAAACGTGAAGCAAAAAAATTAAGAAAACCAAAGAAGAGATTAAATAAAGTTATTAACTTATTTATTAATTCATTAATTTAGAAGTTTAAAAAATGCTACATGTCATTGACGTCACTACAGTAGCACTAAATCGAAAACATGACAACGAGAAAGTTCTGAGGACATGGGAGTTACAATCCAGCAGGGTGATATTGATTGTCCTAGATTTGTCTAGATCTGATATTTTCTGGTTGCTCAATTGAAGATTAATGACTTAAAAGAAAGCCTGTTCGTAAACATTTTCCTGAACTGAAGGTAGAAGGATTCTTTTTAAAGGTGGAAGTTAATTCTTCTCCATAGGTTTGGACCCTAATAGCTAAGGGTATTTTTCAATCAGATCGGTTGCGTGGATCACATAGTTCTGGCTTAAGCAGTGCCATTCAATTTCTTGAGGGAAGTTAGGTGATTTGACTCAGTAAGCCTTTTGCAAAACACAGTGTTTATGGAATTTGATCCTGCCCTTAACACAAAACCAATGGAGAGCATGAAAGGCTGGTTTGATGTGTTAAAAAATCTGTGTGTCCAGGAACATTCTAACTTCCAGATTATGCGCTAATTGTCAAAAATAGATTTTCTTGGGGAGCCAACATCAAGGTTAGGCAAACTCTGGGACCTAGGCCCTAGGTCACTGATTGATCGGCCACAGGTGGGGTGGCACGTAGCCGGCAGACAAACACGCAACCCGGAAACCTTCGATCAATCCTACAGATAGGTGCAGCGACACTACAATGGTCCAGTCAGATTGGCCCCAATAAAGCAAACATGGCTGGAGTTGTATGCATGCTCCCAAAGCACCATAAAATCAGATGCCATGTGAGTTAGGAACATATAGCTGATCGGGACACAGCACACGCAGTGATGATGCACTCCACATACCAGACATCTTACACGTTACCCACTGGCCACATTGTCTCTATGAAAAGTCGAGGTCCACCTGTACTCTCCATTAGACAATTAATTTTTCACTTCAACGGTAGCAACTTACATTCCTTACCATACATGGATCACCGGAAATTCCTCATTACCTACGATGAACTGTATAAAAATAGACCGCAGACTGATTGTAAATTGAGACAGTCCTCAGACCCTGCGCCTGTAACTGTTCTCCTGGATGCTCTGTTTAATTAAACAAACTGTTGCTGTTTTGCCAAGAGCCTCTTGTCTCTTGTTTTTGCAAAGTATTTCATGTTCAAGCCACCAAAGCTAAGACAACCGAATTTAAAATATAACCACAGAAAGGCGTTAAAAACTTGGCTTTTCTTGCCCTAACCTATTTTCTTTTCTGGCAATTTCCTCATCTGCAGTGCCTAGACGCCTTCGGGCATTTGAGCGCTATATACATGTTAAATTCATTTATTCATTCACTGAACAACAGGAAACAGAAAAAGAAACTCCAAAACAGAAACTGGGCTCAGGGAAAAGCAGGAATAGAATCAGGGTAAGGAACAGAACTTGAATACTCAGAGCTGAAATTCATAGTCATGGCTTGGAAAGATCTACACTCAAACAAGGCTAGACAGAAATATGTAGACGAGCAAGAACACAGAAACAAGGCAAGGAGCATGCTTATAACATGGCAGCTCAAGAAGAGTGCAGACAGAAGCCTATAATCAATGGCTAGCACAGAAATAGAGCTGCTGGAAAGCAAGGAACAGAAATAAATACCTCAAATAGCCAAAAACAGGAAAATGGGTGCAGGAAATAGGGAAACAGAACCAAAGAACATGCCTGTAATAACAGCAGCAGGAACACAAGAGAGCCCAGGAGGACTCAACATAAGTTAGTTGCAAGCTGCTGTGCTCACCGGGCTGAAATAGTGGGCGGCTCAGGGGAGGGGTACAGGTGCAGGTAGAAAGTGAGGTGTGAGGACTTAACGTCTCAGTGAATGTTGGGAAGACCAGGGGAACCAGGAGACACAAGAGAGGGAATAGTAAAACCTGGAACAGTAGAGTGTGTATTGGAACAAATATAGAGAAGAGTCCAGAATGCAAATATAAAGGGGTCAGAATAACCGTAGGATGCAGAAACAAATCTAGTGAACACATAACCACCATCAGGACATGATCTAGGCATGGTCTAAAGACAGAGGGACCAACAAGGACCATAATGCATCTGGGAACAGAAACCTGGACAAAGAAGTGAAGCAGAAGTAAGTATGGTAGCTGCTGATTAACCCTAAGGGGAGTTCGCAGACTGAACTACGCAAAGTGCAAAAAAAAACTCCACAGCGGAGTGTAACATCTAAGATGGATGCCAGAAAACAAAATGGAGTCTGGCCGTACTTTGAAGTGTGAGCGGAAAAACCATACTAAAGACACAATAACATGTCTTCAGCGAATGCTTAACATTATCGCTGCTTTATTTACAACAGACGACCCTTTCAGCATTTGCTGAAGACATTCGGTTTTCTTGGGTAATCTAAATACTCATCGTTTATATCGATGCTCATCATATCCGCTATCTCTCCAGTTATCGTTTTCTTATGGGCAGCATCTGCAACAGCTTGTTTATTAGGCACACAAAGGGAAACACACAACGAGCATATCATAGGCCTACATTGAATGCATACACAGCAGGTGAATAATATGCCAACAATTATACATAATCCAGTGAGGACTTTCCAGCCCCATTTAGAAATCAAGGTCCAGAACCACCCAGAGAAAGTCCAAGACCCATTTTCTTGATGTATATCAGCTGCAATTGTGTGCAATTTGTTAATAGCTTTGTACACAGAAGGAGTATGGTCAGGGATGAACACACAACAGCTACTTCTGATAATTCTGCAAGCTCCGCCCCTATCTGGTAACATAACGTCGAGAACCATTCGGTTCTGTAACGCAACAATTCTAGTAATTTGTAGCTCTTCAGTAAGATTCCCAAGAGCTGCAGCAGTTTGATTAGTAACAGCTTCTACTACTCTCGTCAATCGCTGTATTTTTCTGCTATTCAGAGCAGGTCCCACAAAGAAAAACAATCCCAAATTAAAGACTATATATTGTTGCAGACTAGTGTCCGTCTGATCGACATCGTCTATTGATAAAGTCTGTTTGAATCTGTTCACAGTTACATTATTCAATAATTTCAAGTCTTTATGATATGAAGCAGGTGCCAAGAATACAGGTGGCAATAGGAACGATACATAACATACTCCAGACCAACCGGCTGGTAATCAATACTAGGCCTTATTCCCACATACAAAATAGGTATTATGTGAAGCAAGAAAAGTACTGTTATTCAGGCCGTCAATGTTCAATATAACAATACAATCGCTAACACCTACAGGAATGTGACCTACACTCTGTACACATAAATCAGCTTGCGCTTGGGCCACTGAAATCACAAACTTTTCTTGCCCAACAGTGTCTCTAGTGTTCGTGAAGATATAAGGGGTTGATTCATTGTCCGGTCGATATTCTTCCCATTCCCATATAGTTCCGTTGGCTTGTGGATAGCCATCTTTGTCCTGATGACATTCCTTGTTCAATTTGAAAATCAGTCGTCCTACTGTAGGTTTTCTTGAGGCAAAAAGCAAAGTATACCACGCTCTACAAGAACCGTTATGAGAAAAGGGAAGTGGTATAAATGGTGTTCCCCCTTTCTTTTGGTGCGCTGGCATCATCCCACATACCCAGCAGTCTGTGGCATTTGTAGCAACGTGGGTATGATGCAACATCTGAATGAAGGTATTATTAAATATGACTGTCGATGTTTCAACTCTTGATATGGGAATGTATAGAAAAAGTGCTCATCAGAGACTGGAGTAGAAACAACATACAGTTCACGGGCAGGAGCTTTCTCCTCAACAAACCACATGACTGTAGCAATGACTGCTATAACGAATATGAACCCTACAGAACCAAGAATCTTCTTCTTATCCATTTCGAACAAAATATACACAGTATCTTCCTGAAACTAAAGTGTTGTCAGAACTCTTACCCCTGAGGTAGCCGTTGTTTTCTTCACCATCGGGCCAAGACGGGTGTCACTACTCTAATGCATGGCTGATCCCCCCCCTTGCCTCATTGGCTCTCCGTTTCACAAACCTAGGGACCGTTCTGACAACTTCTCATACAATTGCAGATTCTTTCCTTGGTCGTAGATTGTATCTTCTCGATGCAGGCGTTGTTTGGTCTGGGAAGAACTCCTCAGAATCGTCAGGTACCACAGCACGGCCTCTCTCCGTAGTCAGGATGTCTCGATGGTCAGTCAGCACAGCAGGTTCCACCAAATCAGGTTGCACTTTCCGGCAGTGAACGGAATGTATCCAGTTCCTGCGATTCGTCACTCGTACTGCTGTTCTCGTGGCTAGGAGGACTTGTTCAGGGCCACACCATCTCGGCTCCAGACTGCTCGACCTCTCGAATGATTTTATTAGGACAAAATCACCAGGCCGGAGATTGTGACCTTCTCCTGTGGACCGATCAGGGAGTGCTTCTCAAACCTGTTGATGAATGGAAACCAAACTATCAGTTAATTGTGCCAAATAGTCATTCATTAAAACACAAGGTACATCATACACTGAACTTGGTTTGGGCACCCCCCATATATTCATGGGGCGCCCGAAAACTATCTCGTAGGGCGTTAAACCCGTTCGAGAGTGTGGTACCGATCTGATAGACAACAACGCCAAAGGCAGAGCATCTGGCCAAGTCAGAGAAGTGGAAGCCTGAATCTTCGCTATCTTCAATTTAAGCGTGCCATTGTACTTTTCTACCAATCCAGCTGATTGAGGGTGGGATACTGCGTGAAACTTCTGCACAATGCCTAATCCCTTTAGGACATACTTAATAACGTCCGCCACAAAATGGGGCCCGTTATCACTCCACAGCAATCTACAAACACCGAAAGGAGGGAAAAATTCCTTCAACAGCACCTTAGCAGTAGTCATGGCAGTATTGTCCTTGGTAGGGTATGCTTCAATCCATTTACTGAATGCACAAACCACAACCAGGACGTACTTCAGATTATTACAGCGTTCCAGCTGAATATAATCCATTTGTAATACTTCAAAAGGTGCAGTAGGTGTTGCAAATCCTCCTGCTGGAGTTCGTGTCCCTTTTCCTGGATTGTATTTAAGGCAAATCATGCAGGTCTGCACTACTCTCTTAGCCGTGCTAGCACTCTCTGGATGCTCCCATACTTGCGTAAGCAATTTTACAATTGCCGAAGCTCCAACATGTGCTAGCCCATGTGCCATCTGAACCATAGGTTGTAAGAAGGCTGTGGGTAACTTCCACTTATCCATCTGCTCATTCCTCCAACAACCCTCATCGTCCAATTCTCCATATTTGGACCATTGCTCTCGTTCTTTCTCAGTAGCAGTTTTTTGTATTTCTAATACTTCTCCCCTAGCATCGTGCCACCGCTCAGCTTGTGACTTCACGACATGCATTGAAGTAGAGCTAGGCTGCATCACAGTTTCACGTGCCACTTCTTAGGGAGTGTCAATGCAGTCAAGAGGTTTTGTACTAATTCTCCATACATTATTTGAGTTCCGTGTGATGTCAAAAAGCCCCGTTCCTTCCAGAGCAGGCCAAAATCGTGCGCTACTCCGAAAGCATAACTGCTGTCTGTGTAGACATTCACACATAATCCTGCACTAAGCTCACAAGCTCGTGTCAATGCTATCAGTTCTGCTGCCTGAGCTGATTTATGTGGTATGCGTGCTGTCTCCACTATCGTGTATAATGTGGTAATTGCATATGCTGCGGAAGTAGTTCCGTCTGGTAACTTTAAACAGGACCCATCCACCCACAGCTCTCCATCCACATCTGTAAAGGGCGTGTCTTGTAAATCAATACGACCCTTTGTCTGTTCCTCGGTCACAAAGACAGAGTCATGTGTCTTTTGCCCCTAAGGCTGAGTTGCTGGGAAGGGTAACAACGTGGCTGGATTCAATGTTGAACATCTCTTCAATGTAATGTGAGGAGCCAATAATGTCAGCTCGTATCCTGTCAGACGAGCACTAGTTAAATGCTGCATCTTTGTCTGATTCAAAAGGGCATCAACAGCATGGGGAACCAACACCAACAGCTTATGAGATATGACTATCCCTTCACTCTGACGTATTGACACAGCTGTCGCCGCAACTGAGCGAAAACACCCAGGCAACGCTCGGGCAACAGGATCAAGTACTGCCGAGAAGTATGCACAAGGGCGCTGTTTATCGCCGTGCATATGCACTAACACTGATAACGCGCATCCATCTCTCTCATGTACATACAATGTAAAAAGTTTTGTGTAGTCAGGGGTGCCTAGTACTGGTGCTGAACAAAGGGCCTGACGTAATTGGTGAAAAGCATTCTCACATTCATCCGTCCATGGAAGGGGAACTGGGGTATCTTTTGTCAACAAGCCTAACAATGGTTTAACTATGTAGGAAAACCCCAATATCCACTGTCTACAAAAGGATGTAAGGCCTAGAAAGGCTCGAACTTCTTTCTGCGTAGTCGGTACTGGTGTATCTAAAATAGCTTGGATACGATCTGGTGTGAGTGCACGCCCCTCCTTAGACAAAAGGTGACCTAAGTAGGTTACCTTTGGTCTACAATATTGCAGCTTCTTTTTCGATACTTTGTGGTTATGAGATGCCAAAAAGGTAAGCAAAGACAAGGTGCACTGTTCACATTGCTCAGGGGTGTCGGCGGCCAACAAGATGTCATCGACATATTGTATGAGCGCCACACCGTCTGGTAAAACAAAAGAATCTAATTGTCGCTTCAATGCCTGACTGTAAATGCTAGGGCTCTCAGTATAGCCTTGAGGAATCCTACAAAATCTGTATGATCTATTATTCAACGTGAAAACGAAAAGGTATCGGCTATCAGGATGAATAGGGATCGAAAAGGAGGCATTCTTCAAGTCTATAACAGAAAACGTTGTTGCAGTTGGTGGGACCAAAGTAAGGAGTGTCGTAATATCAGAAACCACAGGGTATTGAGGTATGACTATCTTATTAACCTCCCTTAAATCAATAATAAATCGATAAATCCTGGTATCAGTGTCTTTCTTCAAAATCGGTAGGATAGGACTGTTGCACACATTATATGGAACTTCTTCAACCACCCCAACTTTAATCAAATCCTGAACTATCTGTATGAGTGCCTCCTCCCCCTCCTGTGATATCCGATACTGAGGCAGGCGTGGCAGCACAGCTCCCTCCTTTACACTGATGTGCACCGGAGGGATGATCATCTGTCCCACGTCGGTATCGGACGTGGCCCACAAAGAGTCAGGCAAAGAGGCCAGTGAAGCCTCTATGGATATCATATACACCCTCTCCCTTGACGGATAATTATCATTTAAAATAACACATACTCCCTCAGGGGAGCACCGTATTGTGGGCCGAAAATATTTAAGCATATCCAGGCCAACGATATTATCAGGAGTGTTTGGGGAAAGCAGAAATGGGCATGATGCAGCAAACTGATCTACAGAGAGTGCAAGAGGTTGTGACAGTGGGCTAACAGAAGGCGTTCCATCGAACCCTATTGACGTAATCGTTGAGCCAGACAGGGGAGCCCTTGGAACCAATTTTCTGGACAAAGCGCTACGAGTAGCTCCTGTGTCAACCAGGAACCTATCAGTAGAGCCCAAAACATGTGCTGTAACATAAGGACCCATCTGATCTACTGGCACTTCAACTGGTTCCTTACCCCATCCTACGCAATCCTATGCATACTGTGAATCGTGGTGTTCGGGAAGCGCATAATCAGACATTTGATACTGATTCCGTAGATCGAAAACATTGGACCCATCTCGGAGTCGTGCATTAGAATCAAATCTAGCTCGGTCATTCATGTTGTTTCTAGGGCCTGAAAAGTTTCCTCTACCCCTCATAGACCCCCGCCCACGCTCCTGTCGCTGAGCACGCAACAGCGGACACTCATTCGCCCAATGACCTTTCTGCCGACAATTTGCACATTGATCCCGGGCCAAATCAGTACGACCCAAAGGAGAGTTAGCAAAATTCCTGCCGCCTCGATCATTACCTCTACGAGGCGGTCCATATACTTGCGCTAGCATAACCTTCGTTTTCAAATCTTTAGATTTCTTTTCCTCACTACCCTTTGCTTCTAATTCCTGACATTCGTAATACTGAGCCATCGTCAGGAGGGATGCTGGTGTCGAAGTCGTCCAAGAACTTTCACTCGCTTTTAATCGAGCTGCTATACTTGGCAATAAATTAGAAACATATTTATCAACAAGTCCGTGAGCGACTGACCACTAAAATCATGAAATGTTTCTTCAAATCATGTGAAGAAATCTGAAACGGATTCATCTACTTTCTGTTTACATGACGCTAACATAGTCCAATCAATCTTTTTAGGGGGGATAAGCATTTTCAATTTGGCTACAATAGCAGCGGGGAGATCTAAAATGGCCTGGGGCGGTTTCTGTGCTGGTCTCCTCTCCCTGTCCTCATCTTCGAGATCCACCCATCGAGCTTTGAATGCCTGAAGGTCATCAACCTTTAGTATTGATCTCCACATACCTGGGGGTAATATGAGCCCAAAAAATAAATCAATATCAGACAGAGTCATAGTGCAAGAATTCAAAGCCCCTTCAACTTCTTCATAAAAGGCTGCAGGTTTCTTTCGAGGGTCAGGTAATGCTGCTTTTAACGCCATAACATCGGCCCTATTCCAAGGAGTGTAAACCCAGTTATAGATAAAATACCCTTGAGCATCATGAGACCCTTTATCCGAACTAGTACCCGCTCCTTTAGGAAGAACATACAAAGGCGCCGTCTCCCGCATTGGTTTAGCATGCACTGCATCGATCTTATCTGAATAAAAGATGGATGACTGTTTCCCGCCGCCGCTTGGGTTCGATTGTTCCTCATACGCTTTCCGTTTCCGTGCTTCATCCCGTAGCTGAAACATTTCATCCCGTAACGCAAATAGCCGTCGAATTTCATCAGGTACCTGAGGGGAGAGAGAAAGACCTTTACACAAATCCTTTGCATCAGCTATCACATCCGCTGGTTCTAGAACATCGGAATATTTCCGAAAGGCCGACACTATTTCATTAGAAAGATAATCAGTAAAGTACAATTTCTCCCTGTCTTCCCATGACTCAAGCTCTGTCAACAAATCAGCCAGAGTAATAGAATCCTTATTAACCCGATGAGCAATCTTACGAAGCTCGGTCATACGGTCAGTCGATAACATAGACCGTGTATCCACCTTCGGTCCGGGCGGTCTAGAATCCTGATCTCCTCTCAGGGCAGACGGACCAACGTACGGAGGCGGTGAGCGATCTAGTAACGAAAAATCATCATTCGATTTATTAAGGACAGGATAAAGAAGCTGTCGAACAGGGTACTGGCCAGATATTTGCAACCGACGTTCTTTCTCCTGTCTCTCTTCTAGTTCCTTTGCTTCACATTTTTTTCGCTTCATGCGCTTTCTCACGCTCACTCTTTCGTTGCTCTTTCTCATTCAGTGCTTGCTCACGCTTCTCTCGCTCTCGCACCTCTTTCACCCACATTCGTATACATTCAAACATATCTTGCCTCGCTCGCCGCTTACACATACACTGCTCTACATACTCAATTTTCCTCAAATCAAACGATCCATACATAGGCCATCGTAACTCAGGATCCTTTTTGGTATATTTCCGCCACAACATGCTGTACATTATGGGGGAAAGACCAAACTTCACGTACATATTCCTATTCGGCGTCCACTCTGGGGGAGCCGGCTGTGATTCTTCAAGTACTAACCGGTCATTTCTAAAACAGCAGCACCACTTGCGAAGTGCGCTAAAAACAGGCATGTCTAAAAATAATGCTAAAATGGCACTTAACGTTGCCGCTCAAATTCACAGGTCAGGAGAAATATCCCCACATTGGCTGTCTATATGCATTGCAACTCATATATACTACTATAACTCAATAATGTGACTAGTCATTAACAAACAATCAATCAAATTAGTCGGGGCAAGCGTATAAAACTGCCTTGCCAAACAAGACTATCAAAAGCTCGGAGCAAGCATCGTACAACGATTCTTACCAATCAAGAGCGTCCAGATTCCAACTGCCAAGTTCCAAATTCGCCCAAACGGCCACTACGCGGCAAACCGATAGAAGAGGTCTCAGTCGATGACCGGCGCCACCCAGATGGTCAGATCAGAAGGGAAGGAAGAATACCTCGGGATGCCAGGACTAAAAGGCGCCGCTGGCAGTGATCCCGTCCCCGGCAAGGTTCCAATCCTTCGTCACGACCAATCCTTCGAGCATCCGAGTCGCCGATGAGCCCCACGTGACGGGCGCCAATTGATGAATACAGGCCTCAGCAAGGCCTGCGAGCGCGAAAATGGTTCGCTCTTCTGTACGCAAAGTCCTCAGACTACACAAGAAATTGGCACGGAAACTGGAAATACAAAAACATAGTTTAATAAACCTTTAAAGGTGGTACTACAGCCCACACAACACTCTACAGTATTGTACAAGGTAGCACAAAGAACTCGAACACGCGGTCCCCTTTTATACACAAAGAAGGGGCTCATAAGTAGGCGGTTACTACTCAAAGAGCATGATTTACTTCCATATATGGATATTTCTCGAACATGATCGATACATGGGCGGAGTTAACGGTTCATGGGACCCCTCTAATGCACATTCCAATCCTCGCTAAACAAGAACAGATGTTACACATACTGGGCATGCACTAAACAGACTGGAACTATTTATAGCCTGTTGCTGGGCAAACTTCAGAGATGACAGTCAGCGAGGTAGGACTTGCCTCGTGGCGAGCACATGGCGGAGTGTAACATCTAAGATGGATGACAGAAAACAAAATGGAGTCTGGCCGTACTTTGAAGTGTGAGCGGAAAAACCATACTAAAGACACAATAACATGTCTTCAGCGAATGCTTAACATTATCGCTGCTTTATTTACAACACTGGTGTGTACATGAACTCTGAGGTGGTGTTTCAGATATGCTGGTCCAGTATCAAGGAGGGCTTTGTAGGCATGTGTGAGGAGCCTGAAGGTGATTCTTATTTAACTGGGAGCAAGTAGAGTTCTCATAGGTGTTCAGAGATATGGCTATGGCGGGGGATGTTGAGGGCCAGTCTGGCTGGGGCATTCTGTATGTTCTGAAGTTTCCTAAGGAGTTTCTGGGTGACTCCTGCATAGAGTGCATTGCCGTGGTTGAGTCTCCTGCTGATGAGTGCGTGGGTACCGCCATTCTCACCTCATTGGGGATCCATCTGAAGGTCTTCCGAAGCATGTGGAGAGTGTGGAAACATGATGAGGAGACAGCATTGATCTGATGGTTCATGGTGAGCGATGAGTCCAGTATGATTCTGAGGTTTTATGCATGATTCTGTGGGTGTGTGGGAGGGGGTTCCTAGCTCAGCGGGCCACCGGGTGTTTTCTCAAGCAGAGGTGTTGGGTCCAAGGATGAGGAAACTGGATATTGGTAGGCTCCCAAATGTCTTTAGATTTTTCATTGGATGTTTTATTTCTAGGTCGGTAGACTTGAATTTGGGCAAATGACAGCTTGTCAAGTGGGTTCTCTTCAGAATGCATAGCTGGAGTCTTCATGCTGCCAAGACATTGGTCTGGAATGGTCATCAGCCTTGTAGGGGGTAATGTCATGTAACCCAGGTTTTCTCCAGGCAAAGACACTTGCATCGGGGTGAGCTCCTTAGTAACCACACAGTCTGAGGAAGAGGGCACAGAATTCAAAATGAGCATGTTATTTGAGCTCAGATGGTTTTCTGGTGAAGTCACAAGCATCTCAACAAGCACTTTCTTGTGCCCAGGTAGTAGTCAGAAACAGGGACAGGAAGTGGCACAAGTACCTGCTTCTGAGCTGAGAGGTCTGGAATAAAAAAATATGCAAGATTATTTTCTATGATGGGAGTGCCACATTCTTTCACCACTAAAGGCACAGACATCTTACAATCCTAAGTGTCCCTTTCTTTATTATTCACAGTCTCTTTAACATATGCCACTGGAATGCATGGCTGTGTCATAGACACAGTGTCTTTGTAATCAGTGCTCAGTGACATCTATTGGCAGAATGGCAGAATCCTGACAAATTGTAAAACAAAGGGAAACATGCAAATGTTGAAGAATAGCAGAGGAGATGGGGGACCTCCCTCAGACCTTTCATTGCTCTTTGAGGAGGATGAAACAGAAGATTCAAAGAGCATTTGTTAACTTTAGTATGCAGAAATGATAAAATCCATTCAAGGACCATCCCTGATGTCCCGCCATTCAGTGAGCGTATTTAGTAGCATGGTGTTATTACCCATATTGCAGTCAGCAGGTTTAGGAAGATGAAAGCAGCTTTCTGGATTTCGTTAAGAGTGATAACTATACTTTTCTATGTTTGTCAACAGTGATTCTGTGCCTCAGAGGGGCCTGAGATTATACTGGGGATCAGTCAGGATAATATGATCAATGGATTATTGCACTAGTCTATTGACTTTCCAAGATATTCCTTAAAGGATGTTTGAACTTGATTGGTGGACCACACAGCGGGGTCTGCAATAGAGTTCATAGACCCCCTTCCACTATCATGGTCATCGCTTGTTTTACTCAAATAAACACTGGCTTTAGGAGTTTTTTGTTGAAAAAGCAGGAAGTGGAGTCGGATGAAAATATTATGGGGCCTGTTTAGCATTTTCAGAGCCTATAATTGGGCAGTTGGTGCAGGAGCTTCAGTGCGGAATTAAAGATAGTGGGGATATCTCGTGCCATTCGCTCTTCACCCCAGGCTCACCCCTCTCCCAGTAAGACACTTACAAATGATTGATGTCCTCTGCGTAGCTTTATTATTATACCAAATTCCATTTCAGTTGTGGGTAAAACTTCCCACATTTACCATTTATTAATTCACACATAAATTCTGCGCCCGTACATATGCGCCACAGTTTACCATATATACACAAATTGGCATCTCTAGAGGAGTGTTGTACCAGCAGGACACAACACCACCCCCTTTCCAAGCCACCAGCTACTAGGGTAGAGCCAGAGAGTCCAGGACCACCAGCAGGACGGCCCCCTCTCCCGCCAGCCTAGAGCCACCATAACTGCCTCCCCTGCTCCAGGGTCAACCGTTTTCCGTCCAAAAGGAGTCCCTCAGCCTTTTCCCTTATCAGGGACCCCGCCCCCCACAATTGAACTTAGGGATGGGAGGGTGGGCAACTCTTCTTGGCTGGCCTTCTTGCTACCCAGTCGAGAGACGAAAGAGGGCTACTTCCCGGGGTGCTGCTCTCCTTATCGCCATGGAAGGAGGGTCCTCGGACGCCCACCAAGCGTCTCGCATTACCGAGACCCTCCCCATGACGTCCAACCCCAGAACCGAAACTTTACCTACAGGGGCGGGCACGGAATGCCCACTAAAGGCCCCCCTCCCCTAGACGCGGGGGTGGCCTCTCATAGTGGGGATATCTCGTGCCATTCGCTCTTTACCCCAGGCTCACCCCTCTCCCAGTAAGACACTTACAAATGATTGATGTCCTCTGCGTAGCTTTATTATTATACCTAATTCCATTTCAGTTGTGGGTAAAACTTCCCACATTTACCATTTATTAATTCACACATAAATGCTGCGCCCATACATACGTGCCACAGTTTACCATATATTCACAAATTGGCATCTCTAGAGGAGTGTTGTACCAGCAGGACCCAACACCACCCCCTTTCCAAGCCACCAGCTACTAGGGTACAGCCAGAGAGTCCAGGACCACCAGCAGGACGGCCCCCTCTCCCGCCAGCCTAGAGCCGCCATAACTGCCTCCCCTGCTCCAGGGTCAACCGTTTTCCGTCCAAAAGGAGTCCCTCAGCCTTTTCTCTTATCAGGGACCCCGCCACAGGGCAAGGAGCCCCACTGGCGCTCTTGCCCTCCCCCATCCTAACGCCCTGCCACTCTACCGGGGTGTAACATAATGGCCCCCAGGATTGTTTGCACAAACACCTCCAAACCTACCCTAGTCAGGTGCACCCCCCCTGTCCGATACTCATCTGGGGTCAATGTCTGCAGCAAGGTATGTCTAATAACCAGTATCTGTGAACCCCTCAACAGCTTTTCTACCTCCCTATTCATTTTTTTTTACTGACGTGTTCATTGCTGCTGCCGGCACATCGCACCCCCACTCTCTCCGAGTGAGAACCTCTGACCAAATAATTGCTGTGTCCGGCAATGCCCTTCTGATCCAAGTAAGAAGAGAGAATAATGCCTCCTTGGCTTCTCGCCTGCCCCCTGGGACCATATTTTCAGCCCCGACATGAATAACCAGCACATCTGGAATAGGCAAACCTTTATTGAGCGCACTCCTCAAATGAGTTGAAACGTCCTCAGCCCGCAGGCCCTCCAAACCTAACCAGTTGTGGACCATTCCCAAGGCCCTCTGCGTCTTGTCCACCCCAGATTCTCCAAACCAATTCCCCGCTCTGCATATGACCGAATCTCCACACCAGCATACTTGCATCCTCTGGCTTGCCACCCCTGCAAGCGAGACCAAAAACAAAATACAAAAGAGAGAAGTGGGTAAATACCAACCTGTTGAGAATACCACCCCACCTATACCAGCTGTGGTCGCACATAGCGCTCGAAACTCGCTGAATTCCACCTGCCCACTCTCTTGATTGCACCCGGTGATAGACCCAATTCCGCTGCTGTAGTAGCTGCCCCAATACGGAACGAATGTGACGTAAAATGAGCTATGTCTTCGCCTAACAATTCCAGAGCCCGCTTGCATATTCGCGTGAACTGGAATTTCGTCAACGGTGTATCATCCTCATGCACCAACAGCCTATTATCTTCACATCCTGGCCTCATCTGCATGAACCTTTCCATCAACATCACCGGGCAGTAGCCCGCCCCCTGACTTGCTCTCAGTGGCACCCATACTCCTTTTCCCAGTGGGTCTGTCTTCGACCGCCGTACCCTGACCTGCAGCAAGCCCGCTGCCATCACCACATCATCAACGGCGATCCCACCCTGTCTGTCCATCTTAGAGTTTGGCACTAGCTCTGATACCCTGAATGCCCCAAAGAAAGCTAATGAATATGCTAGCTGCAGCAATTGAACCTCATAATGCGACCAACAAACCTGTGGCAACGCCCCCAAGATATTCACCAACCTTTTGGAATCGATCGGTCTCCTGGTATCCTTTTCCCCTGGAACCAATCGTTCCCATCCCCTCATGGCCCTTCTAACTCTAAGGTCTTTAGTGGGATCCGTCACCCCTTTTATCCCTGCAAAGAAGGCTATTGCTGATAATTGTCTGCGTACCAGAGCCAGGGACCTTCCCTCATCCTTCTGGCTAACTATGAAACTGAGCACCCCTTGTGGTGCAAATTCTCCCACACCCTTTTTGCTCTGCAAAACAGCCCAGTAAACCTGCCAATCCCTCTCATACCTACTCTTAGTCTTGGGAGCAACCGACGCCGCTATGAGATCGGGAGCAATGGGGCACCAAGCTTCCACAGGCTTTCCGGGAAGGCTGTCATCTGAGCGTCTGCTTGCGGCCATCGCGCTCTGAATTCTGTCAACTTAAAACGAGACAGGGAATCAGCTACTGTGTTAACCACACCTGGCACATGCTTTGCAATGAAATGCACATTACGCCGCAGACACTCCCGCACCAGCACTTTCAGTAAACGGAGCACCCAAGGACATTTGGCACTTTGGTTGTTCACCGCCAAAACCACTGACATACTGTCAGACCAAAACACAATTTTCCTGTTTTCCAGAAAATTGCCCCATATCTGAAGAGCCACAATAATGGGGAATAACTCCAGAAATGTGATGTTGCGGACCAGCCCCCTCTCAAACCATTCTGCTGGCCAGTGCTGCATACACCACCTTGCTCCTAACACTGCCCCGAAACCAACACTACCTGCTGCATCCGTATAAAGTTCCAATTCTCTGTTGTCCTGCGCCGGTTGTTGCCATATTACCGACCCATTGAAATCCTCCAAGAAATCCCTCCACGTGACCAAATCATCCTTCATCTCAGTTGTCAGCCTAGTGTGATGGTGCTTTTCCTTCAAACCTGACATTGCCCTGGCGATATTCCTAGAAAGAACCCTGCCCATAGGTATCACTCGGAGTGCAAAATTCAACTGACCCACTAACACCTGAAGCTGATGCAAAGTAACCTTGCGTGCCCTCAAGCATTGGTCCAAGGACCCCCGAAATGCCTTAACTTTTTCCTGAGGTAATCTGCACACTCCTTCAACCGTGTCTATCTCAATACCTAAGAACGTCAACTGGGTTGTTGGTCCTTCCGTTTTCTCCACCGCCAGAGGCACCCCCAAGGCCCCCGCCATTCGCTGAAAACCCACCAGAGCCTCCTGACAATCAGACGCGCCCGCCGGCCCCATGAATAGGAAATCATCCAAGTAATGCACCACCTCTCGCGCGCCCATCACCTCCCGCACTGTCCATTCCAAGAAGCAACTGAATGTTTCGAATATTGCACATGCAATGGAACAACCCATCGGCATACATAGATCCACAAAGAAATTGCCCTCAAAAGTGAATCCTAGCAACCTAGTGTCCTCCGGGTGGACCGGCAGAAGGCGAAAGGCCGACTCAATGTCAGCCTTTGCCATCAGAGCCCCTCCCCCCAGCAGCTGCAATTTCTGAATAGCAGAGTCAAAGGTGGTGTAACGAACTGCAAATAATTCTGGATCCAAACCCTCATTGACTGACCCACCTGCCGGACTTGACAAGTTGTGAATGAGACGATATTTTCCAACTTCTTTTTTTGGAACTAGTCCTAGGGGAGAACAAACCAGGTCCGGCCTAGGCATTGTCTGAAAAGGACCGGCCACCCTCCCCAGGGCCAACTCCTTGCTAATCTTTTCCCACGTTACTTCTGGATTCCGTAGCACTGACCGTTGGTTGCGGGGAGGAACTGCGGATGGGACTGCAGCCGAGGGAATGTGAAAACCGTAATTAAAACCTTCATACAAGAATTGTGCTTCTGACCTCCTCTCATACCTTGCTAGCAGATGGGTTAATACTGGGAGGTTTATGGGCGTGGGCAGGTTCCGAGCTTCACTGTGAGGGGCGAGGCTTTGGTTGCAAGGGAGCTGCAGGGGGAGGACGGGGCTCCTTAGGCTTTCCGCCCTTCTTAAAACACTTGATCTCTGGGTGGCCAAACATCCCACAGAAGGAACACATGTGCCTAAACTTACAAGCTGTCCCTCTATTACATTCATTCTTGTTGAATTGCCAGCATGCTTGTTTCTTTTCCCCGGCACCCTTGTCTCCTCGAAAGGAATGTGCAGGTTTGCTAGTTGGTACCGCTGAATAAAATTGCCCATGCCAAATATTAATCTCGCGCTGATCCCATGCTATGTCGGGTTTCACCGCCTTCATCTGCCTGAATTTCGTGTCATATTGCAACCATGCCGTTCCCTGAAATTCTGAAGCCGCCCCATGAATCAATGCCATGTAACTTATCAACTGTGCCGCCAATGCAGGGAACCGTTCCACCATAATTGCTGCATATATAGCAAACCCAGTCACCCAGTTCTTCAATGACCATTCCACCCAGACCTTCTTCTGTTTCATTTCCCCATCTTTACCCGATCTGGTTTTCCCCGGGACCACACCTGCATTAATCAGATCAAACACATCCACATACTCCCCTTTAAAGATCTTCTCCCTTGTATCTGCCGGCACGTGCCAAGTTATACTTGCCGACGGATTCACTGCCAATGATGCCGAGCCGTATAAAACTGGGCTATGCATAAGGGGAGCATGCGATGCCACCGACGCAGCGGGTGGAGTTGGAGACACAGTAACTGGCCCCGCCCCCACTGACATTGCGTTGTTGACTGGGCCTTGAGCTGTGGTAGCCATCACCATTGGTGCTTGTACTACACCCCCTGACTGGACCCATACCTGAGCCACCCCACCATTTTGTGTCGCCACCACCGGGGCCTGAACTGTTTCCACAAGGGTCCGCGCTGCAGCAACGGGCATGGCCCCCCACCACCCGGGGCTGCCCCCCTGGTCACCTCCGCATTCTGTGCCGACCCCTCCCTAGGCGACAACCCACTTTCTGCTGCTTCAGCCGTCTCGCCTACGCTCGCCACCCGCATCGTGTCCTTGACCACCAGGGGCAGGCCCTCTGCCATCGCCTCATCTGGAACGGTCGTTCGCTGTCCTGAGACCCGCTTGGTCTTCTCTTGCTGAGCGTCCTGAAAGCGAATAGGCGTCCGCCGTACCCGTTTTGCTAAAGTGGACTCCTGCTGCCCACTCGCACCCCCATCTTGCGATAGGGTCCTCAGCGCCCAATCGATACCTCCTTTCTTTGCGACCTCCCACAATGCCGCCAACGAACGAAATTCCTCTGTTGATGCCGGGGCCTCCTTGCCCCCCCGTGCCCGCTTGGGCGGCATTTTGCCTACTAAGAAAGAAAATACAATCATTAATGAGTCCAAACATGCCTGCCCCTTCCATCCGGTATTGCACTGGCGCGCCACCTACTACGCGCCACCCCTGTCCTTTTGGACCCATGCACCACACCCACCTCTGATGTACAACAGCCCCACACACATTGCCTGCACGCCACCAATCCCTTCAAGCCCTTTACATAATTTTGCTGCTGCACTTCTATGACTCAGGCTGGCAAAAAGCGGGAATAATGCCACCCCAATCCATTTACAAAACCCTGTCTGTGAGTGGACATTCTGACACACCGAATGAAGATGCTGTTAAATGAGTAACGGTGCAATGTTCCCCATGAAATGGCCAGACCACCTGTGTGTGCCTGACCAAAAGTCAATGCATCTGAATGAAGAAGCAGCTTCTGCGATCCAAATGCCAATTTCCTCAACCTGCATACCGTTTAAAATTCCCTTCCCCATGACGAATTCTCCCATGTGCCAAGCAATGTGAACTACCGCCCTGTATATGCGGCGCCCTCAAGCTGCGCCCCTCCGTGCCTCCAGGACGCGTCTCCTAACCCTGAATAACTATCTCGTAGCCCCTAGCCCATCAATCACCTTGACGTCGAGCTCTGGCTCCCCCTCCCATGTCCTCCACATCCATGCCGTAATACCCTGCAGCAAAAGATCTGCGCTCTGCTGCCCTACCAGAATCATTTCACTGTGCCATACTTACTCGGCATTGAACCCAAAGTGAAAAAACCATTACCCGCCGCATATGCCAATGCGCTCCGTAAATCCCCATGCAATCACTCCCTTAAACATCGCGCCCCAGCACCACGCTGCGCTCATCCCTCCTTATTTATCTGTACTTATTGATGCTTCTGTGACAATGTCGCCGCATCTCTACCGGGGCTCGAACCGTGCTCTAATATGAACCCCAGGCCAACTCGCACCGCAGCACGCCACGCGGGTTGAAAGGGGACCGCCCCTCCCTCCGCCTGTCTGATGTCCCTGCACACGCTCAGCCTGCGTTATCACCCACCAAGCGTCTCGCATTACCGAGACCCTCCCCATGACGTCCAACCCCAGAACCGAAACTTTACCTACAGGGGCGGGCACGGAATGCCCACTAAAGGCCCCCCTCCCCTAGACGCGGGGGTGGCCTCTCATCTCCGCCAGCGGGGCAGGGCCTTTACGTTGGGCAAGTGGCTCTCTGCCAGGAAAACAAAGACTATGACCTCCATTGACCTGCTCAGTCTGTGGGCCCCATACGATAATGTTTATTACACTCAGAGTCTTTTAGCAGAGCTCTCATTTATACTGAAGCTGTGTAACCTAAACATTTTTGATGTTTTACAGTGCAATCCTTTTAAAGTTACATTGAATTGAAAAAAGGCTCATTAGCGAGGCATAACTTTTAAAAACGTTTATACTTGACCATCACTTGGCTCTTTTTAAAAAAAATCACAAACTGCAATAGTATGTTAAATTTAAAAAGGAAAAAGCCGAACATTGACAAAGAAAAATGCATTCATATTTTCACTTTGCTATTTTTATAAGCCCACTGCGCCGCTGGTGCATCACTTTTTTTGATGCACCAGCAGCGCAATGGTCCTTCCCATATTTACAAAGCCAAGTAAAGTCACCTTGCGTGGCTTTTCATGGCCTTGTAAATATGGGCCCTATTCACGCATTACTCTGCGTGAAATGGGTGTTTCATCATTTTTGCTGTGGGTGTTCCCAAGCAATATCCATGGATATTGACGCATGCCCAGATTTATTACATTTTGTGAAACTAAGAATGAATCAGAATTCTATAACTCCCCAGGGGGGGCCTATTAAAGGAGCAACAAGGAGAAATACTTTTATTTCCCCTCGTTTTCTCCTTTTTCTAAGCTTGCATGCATAGAAAGTGGAAAATGTCATTAATTACTGTTTTACTGCATGAAGGTGTCCCTTCCTGCACAAAATAAATCATCCCCACAGTGCAGGCACCCTTGCAAAATGGCAGCCAATTGTGCGCCAGCGCAGGAGAAAGTACAAGGATGTGTTGTATTGTTGTTAATACGACACATCCTTGCGCTATGACATAGCATAGCGCATCTAAATGGCTTGTGGTGTTACGCTATTTTCTTGTTGATGAGAACCACAATTTTTAAGCTGTACTTTTCGTTCTCAGAGATTGTAGGTGACATGCATCTGTTATGCTTTGCGATAATAATGTGACCAGTCTGTGACATCCTCTTTTATCAGTCACCTGGATCACTCAGTTTTGAGAGTGTATATTTACTAGACTTTTCACCCTGTTTTCATCACAAAAGTGATGCAAATTGATGTAAAATAATTTTTTCGAGGTTACTTTCCAGCAGTGCCTAACGTTGCTTTGTATTACTTATCGATTACTAATCGCTAAGGGGGCATTCCGTGGGTAGTGCATGGGCGTTCCCTTGCAACCATCCCTGGTTTTTGACGCAAACCTCTATCTACTAAAAAGAGTAGACAAGGTTGTGCATAAAAAAATAACATCCTTTTGAAATAGATGCTATCAAGGAGAAGTGCTTTAATTTCACTTTTTTTCTGACCTTGCATGTGCTGCAATTTACAGCACACATACAAAGTAGGAAACATTTTAATGTTTCTGTAAGCATAGTATGTGGTACTGGAAGGTACTCTTTGAGTACAAATCCTTTACTAGACTCACGCAGACACCTTTGCACTATAGTGCAAAGGTGTGTGATTGGTGCTCAGCAGCCTAATTGTGCGCCAGAGCTGTCAACAGAGCAGGATAGTGCCATGTCGCTAAAGAAATTGTACTGTCCTGCTGTCTCCTTTTCACGCAACGCAGCACAGAATTTTTGGCTGCTGCCCTGCATTGAGTGAGAATTTAGTTAATAGACCCAGATGTATTATTAAATGTTGGTAACTGCATATGTCATGTACATAATTTATCAATTGGCCCTCTTTTGCATATCACATTACTTACAGTATTCAACTTTATGAAGAATCATACTGAACTGTCTGGGAGTTCTTTACTTGGATATTCCCTGCTAAAGCACTATCAGCTCTGATGCTGGTTAGTTCTTTCCTGTATTGCTGTGATGGCTCCGTTTATTTGTCTGTTAAACACCTCTTGTTACAGATTATGAAGCTGTGCTGGTTGCATTATAAAAAAAAAGAATACACAGATGCATAATTGATATTTGTAACCATTCATGGATATACGATGTGTAACATTCGTTTGAAAATAATGGCGTAAATGAACTCTCTTTTAAGTACGCATGAACTGAGCCACTGAACAAATACTTGGAAACATGGTTCCAATTAGAGATTTCAGCAACTTAAAGAGTAATACAGTGAAAAACGTGTGGCTCGGTTAATTCGGTGTGTTCTGTCATGCATTATTGAGTCTGAAATTCCCAAAGCATCAGTCATTACAAATAATTAAAACTGGTTTACTGGTTAGCCATCCAGAGGAGATGCTAAGAATAGTTAACAATGTAATGAGGCTAGGTTACAATGTGCTTTTCAGGGGATTTATGCTAGCTTTAAAATACAGACTTCAAGGGAAATCGTTCACATTCTGTAAGTGTGAGCTTAGTGAAGCAACTGGAAAGCAGCCATAATAGAAAATACAATGCTTCATACGAAGATGTGGGCAAATTCATGCGTGCCAAATTGAAAGGAACTCTAATTTGCTGATTCCGGAATTTTTGGTTGCAAAATTATCATAATTGCAGGTCGTGGTTGGTGTTCTTGCAGAGTCATAATTCTGCTAGCAGTTATCACTGTTCACATGACATCATTTGACATCTCTTTTGAGAAGGTTTAGAAAACTATTTTTTAAAAGCTGTCAGGGGTCCATGTACTACTACCTACTTAAACGTTTCATTGTTTGCTTTTTTAAAGCATCCTGGGGGATATTATCAAGGGGGTTTATCTCCGCTTTTTTGGCTTTAAAAGCCAAGAAAGTGGAGATAAAATTATCTCCCTATTACCTAGCTGTCGCTAACACCAGTCAGCGACAGCTAGTAGGAGATAGCGACCATCTTGGGCCCCACTTTGCATGTCAGTGATATTTATCACTAATGACATGCAAAGTGGGCGTGCCAAGATATTAGCGACTGGAAACAGTCGCTAACATCGCTATCTCCTATTACCAACTTTTGGAGATATTCGCGCTAAGCGCGAATATCTCCAAAAGCTAACATCTGCCCTGAGCAGTTCTTAGCCATGTTATCCAATGGGAGGTGGATAACATGGACAAAAGCATTAGCTCGGTAATGCATGAATATCGCGGACTTTTCAGCGATATTCATGCATTGCGGCCGATTTTTATCGCATTTGCGATAAACCTTGGTAATACCAAGGTTTATCTGCGATAAAAATCGCCGCAGCTCAGCGGTAATTGTTTGTCTCTAACCAAGCAATAGCGATAATTATCGCTATTGCTTGGTAATATGCCCCCCTGTTTTTCTTTAGGGAAAATGGGCTGCATTTTCAAAGAAATGCTTTATTCACAGGAGGCCCGAATCCCTGTGATGGCTATCCTTCCTAATTGGTCGCAAACTGAGACCTACCTCGTTAGTATTTAGGAGTTAGGTCGATTTGCATCCCACCTAGACTTGCTAATTAAAAGGTCTAAGGTTTACTACATTAGGAACTGGGATTTCCTAAACGCATTTCGGGAAACACTCGCAATTTGGAAACCACAATTCCTCATTTTTGTACGCATAACCCTAGGTTCTGTTTCATTTGTTAGCTATTCAACAGTCAGTGCATGAGTAAAGCACATTATTTTAACGGAAATGTTCTCCTGGTGACACCAATGTTGAGTAATCCAGTGGTCTGTAAAAAAAACTTTTAAGAGCTCCTATTCTGTAGTCCCGTTGGCAGTGTTCACCCTTTTTATAAGGCAATGTTCAGATGCACAACAGATCTACTGCGAACTAAGTAGAACTGAAAGACCATGAATTCTCCAGGAATTCACTAAGACTTATTCTTCACTTGATTAGCAAAAACATCACCAACATATAGAGAATGAATAGATACAAAGATATGAGGATGCTTTTAAACCTGTGTTCCAACTTCTTGCAGCCACTATCCATCCTTGAAACTTGTGTTATCAAAACGTGAAAAACACACCAGTAGATTTCATCTTTATGCTGTGTGCTTTTTTACTCCTCCACCAAGAGTGTGCCATATGTCCTCTTTTAGTTATCCCACACAAAGCATGCTGCTGCTTCTGCCTTATTGATTGCAGCGCCTAAAAAAAAAGAAATTAAGTGAAGAGAAGAGAATGATATGGTCTACTAAATAATGTCACGGCACAACCAAGCATTGCATTGGTCCCAGAGAATAGTTAGGTACTTCTCAACTCCAGTGGTAGCAGAGGTTTTTCCCAGATACTGTATTGAGGTGACAGTGTCCAGCAGTTCACTAGAAGACATATACGTTTTGAACTGACACATGAATGACATCAGGGGCCTTGAAGCCCTATCAGTCTATGTAAATTCTCTCAATTCTGTGGATGTTTATATAATCCAAGAGGGAAATGTCCACAACACTCACATACTGTCCTCATTTAAGAGGTGCATACTCTTGTGACCTGGAGAACTGACTCGTTCCTCCTGCATAAGGACCTCATTGATCTGTTGGAGAAAAAATTGTGGGCTAACATTAGTTTTATTCTACCTCCACCAACAGGCCACACAACATGGTACCCACGTATAAGCTACGGCTGTCATGAAAGACTTCAATTGTGCATTATGCACACATCTGCCCCAGTATGACCTCTTACAAGTACGCCATGATATCTTGCTTCTTTTCAGTGAGCCATACATTTATTTACATTCCTGGGTTCCCATGTAATAGAGAATATATGGCAAGTGGAGATGGGTAGGACATCAATACCACTGATCACAGCATTTTGCACATGAGAGAAGGGTACCAGCCAAAAGCTGTGGCAGATGAAGATATGGATGAGGAACAAGATTTCTGCTGAGTAGGTGTCAGAACATGCTTACACAATAACCTGTGGATTTTTGACGAAAGCAGGGCCTATGTGAATCCTCCATGCCCCTATATGGCAACGATCTCTCTGAAAACAAATAAAGAAGTGTTCAATGTCAAACAAAGGAAAGGGGCTTGGATGGTACAGAGTAATGGTCAGGCAATAGATTTGACACTGTTATGGTCTTACTGCGACTCGCAGAAGAATATTCTGTAGTTGAAGGTGTACTTGCTCCTTAAAGATCATGTTTCGTCTCCAATGTATTCAGTAACCGTATCAAAAAATAAGAACCCTACATTAATTCAAAATCTTTTAACTCCACTTTTCTATTTATAGCACTTCTAAGTTTGAATACTTTCCTGAGCTAAATATAAACCTGTGTCAATGAAGTCAACAAAGAGCTTCTGTTCATAACAGTTTTACAACTGCTTTTGTTTATCCACACTAATATAATAAAGAGAGAGCCCAAACCTTTGAGGCGGGTAATCTCAGGAACCACAGCACCAATCACAACACCCAATACAGCGTTGGAAAGGGCAGTTGCAGCAGAAGGACATAGGCCATGCAGACGCCCACCATATACATTTAAAAGGTAAAAGAACCGTGCCAGCAAAGTAGTCCCTTGTGGGCGTGTCTGTGTTGTGCTGTGGGCGTGTGCTGGGGGGGCGTGAAAAACGCTGGGGGCGTGTGGTACGTTCTGCCCTTCATGCCATTTGTCATCTTGTGTGCTTATCCCACCCTGCTCCCTTTAAATACCCCTGCACCCCATAATCATAACCCACCCTTACTCCTTAAAATACCCCAACACCCTTAAACACTAACCCATCTTAACCCTATAAATATACCCTGTACCCCAAACCCAAACCTATCCCTAAACCCTAAAAATACCCCTGTACCCCAAAACCCAAACCTAGCCCTGAACCCTACAAATACCCCTGTACCTCAAAACCCAAACCTACCCCTGAACCCTAAAAATACCCCTGTACCCCAAAACCCAAACCTAGCCCTGAACTCTAAAAATACCCCTGTACCCCAAAACCCAAACCTAGCCCTAAACCCTTAAAAAACCCCTGTACCTCAAAACCCAAACCTACCCCTGAACCCTAAAAATACTCCTGTACCCCAAAACCCAAACCTAGCCCTGAACCCTAAAAATAACCCTGTACCCCAAAATCCAAACCTACCCCTGAACCCTAAAATACCCCTGTACCCCAAAACAGAAACCTAGCCCTGAACCCTAAAAATTCCCCTGTACCCCAAAACCCAAACGTAGCCATGAACCCTTAAAATACCCCTGTACCCCAAACCCCAAACCTAGCCCTGAACCCTAAAAATACCCCTGTACCCCAAAACTAATACCTATCCCTAAACCCTAAAACTACCCCTGTACCCCATAACCTCAAACTATATCTGAAACCTTAAAATACCCAAACACTCCAAAACATATACCTCAGTACCCCAAAACATATACCCCTATACCCATACTTACCTTATCCAAACATTAAAAAACATGCTTTTACCATTCATGCATTGACAACGAATTTTGTTGTAAATGTATGCGTGGTAAAAGCATATAGAATGTAATGCCATGCTTTATAATGGCATTGCGGAGTCATGGTACTTTCGTAATGAAAGTATGCGGAGTGATGGTATGCGGAAAGAAAGTTGCGGAATAATGAGTGTTTACCCTCTCCCTGTAAGTACATTGGTGGCTCGGCGGCCCACATCTCCAGCAACATACTCATATTTTTTCACCACCCATTTGAAAAATGCACAGGTCTCTCTCATTGATGGCCAGCACCGACATACACTTTTAGACACACCTCCTGCCACAAGTTCTAGAATTGCGAACTTTAGAGCTGGGGAGCTACGATCGAATCTCAGCATCAGCTCAACATCCTGTGATTCCAAGCAAATCACTTTGTCTCCCCGTGCCTACCACAAATGAATGTGTTCTTCTGTAATGTGAATTGTGCTCATGCCATGTTGTCGAGTTCGCCCTATATAATATTGCAAGGAAAAATAAAGTAGGGAAACTCGAGTTCACACACTACTAAACGCGCACTCTTAAGTGCATCAGCAGTGCACTGTGAATCGGATCGTTTCGCAGGCCTGTCACAGATAACAAATGCTATCAAAACGAAATCCTACAAAACAATATACTTCTGGCCGGCAGCAATTCATACCCGGACAACGTCGGGACGGGCTGCTAGTCTCATTATATTCATATACAAACTATCTTAGAATTGTGAACATTTGACCTCTTAGCTATTTAGCTTAAAGCTAACTCATAATCTTTCGGTTTTAAGCTAATTTACTTTATCTAAGTTCACATCACTCAGACCAGATGGCTCCCTTCACTATTGTTCAGTAGATGTTTTCTTTTAAAACTTCCTTCACAACTGTGTGATATCAATAAAAAATGTTTCGATTGATTTAAAACCCGAAACTAATAACTGTATCTAGTCTTAAAAAGAGTCAATACGTTTTTAGAGATTTCCTTTCCTGTTAGAATTAAGAGTTCCCAGGTCAAATGTTTGTGGAACTCCCAAGAATCTTGAGAGTTTCTTTGTTTCAGAGTCTGCCACCTTCGGATCACTATTTCCCAAATTGGTCTTGATTTTACTGGGAAGAGGAAATTAGGGATTAAAGCACTGGTGAAGGCAGAAGGCTAGTGCAATTAATTTGGGCTCTGGTTGCAAAATTGGTTTGTGCACATTTAATACACCCAGATTTTTTGCTTTCCGTTTCATCCAGTTTGTGACTTTTTGTACTGTGGGTTAGACTCACTACTTGTCTCACCCATGGTAATCATACTTAAATGGACTTCACGTATTTACCTCCAGTGTCCGCCTTTTAAGGTAAGGTCACTGCGATGCAGTTAAAGTAAGAGGCCCTTGGTTTGTTACATTTGAACATGTGTATACATGCATATGCACACATGCAGTCTGAGGATGTGAGAATATTGTTATGCGCAGCCTAGTAACTGTGCACAGGTAGCCTCGCACAGAGGGTGTTCTGCAGGGTTCTATATAGACCTTCCTATGACCTGGATTAGATATAGACTTGGGGTAGACCTCAAGGGATTGCTAGGCACTCACAAGTAAAGGCAGTATGGTTTACTGTTTTGTCTGTAATGACACTGTATTACAATCAGGAGGGAAATCTAGCTTAGAGGGCAGTTTCCCTTCCCTTAGGCCTACAAAGTCCAGTGAGATATGAAACTGTGGTGAAACAAGTGCTCCCATTCTCACTACATGGCTTCCAAATTCATACATGTACTCTTTATGGGTGGTCCAAAATCTTTATTTATCTCTGGCTCATCTCAGGATCAGAGCTCAGGCCTTTTGTCACCCTGCTGGGACAAGTTAATTACTCTGCTCTCCAGCAGAGGGAATAAATGCCTCCTCACCTAAAAGGAGTAATTAACAGCATTTCTCTCTGCTCCTGATCAGGGAGGGGTGGTGAACAAATCTGCATCTGTTAATTAGCTGTCACACTATACGAGGGTAAGGCAGCCCATGGTCCATTTAACGAAAGAGGAAGTTTTTATGGGAAAGGCCCCTTCAGTGATGTCAGCAATGGTGGAGCGGTAGCTCCCAGATGAGATGTGATCAGTGTCATCTGGATGGTACCATGTTGGATAGTCCCAGCATGTGTGCTAGAGGGTTAAGACAAGGGGGTAGAGGGGGTAGAGGTGATGTGGCACCCTAAGATTAGCCAAGGGTGTCTGGCTTTTAGAACCTTCGACCCCCATTTAAAAATGTTTGCACAAGAGGGAGAAAGGGCTTTTTGTGCTGTGTTTTTCATTGGAACTGGACAATGGCGACAGTCATGGAGAACTGGAAGGACAAACCCCGAGATTCCCTAAAGAACTAAGGGCACTATTAACCCAGGACCAGTGGGTCTCTCCAATGTCCAGGAAGGTTGGCCCTCTGTCACCCCATGAGGACTAGATGGGGGATGATCTGGATGTTTATACCAGCGACCAAGAGCAGGAGAACAACTGATGCAAGGAGCCAGTGGAACCAGCTCCCTGTAACTTATGCCATATTTCTAGGGAAGGAGACACCGCTCCTGGTGAATAGGGATCTCCATCAGGAATAAAATGAGCCCAGGATCAGCTAAATTGCCGAACTGGGTCCCATATATGGCCTTTTTAAGGTTGTGGCCTTGTATCTCTTCTGAGAAACTGTGCAAGTGGCACTTCTCTTCAAGATCTGAAATTACCCTGGAATGGGCCAGGGCCTGGAGGTATGTGCAAGATTGATTTACACATTTTTCATTTGAAGAGCGCATGGGACTGCTTTTACCCACATTTTGCGTTACCCTCAAGGGACACCATCTCCCTGGGGGCTGATGCAGAAAGATGAAAAGGGGGTGCTGTTATGCCCCCAGTCATTTGGTGAAAGTGCCTGTGGCCCCATCTCCATGCCCCTGTACACTGGAGAAAATGGGGTTTTCAGGGGTGGTAGGCAAAGTCATGTTTCACACATCCAGGGGGTTTCAGGGTCTTAGAAACACTACTTGAGGGTCAAGACTTACTCCAGCAGAGGGCACCAGCAAGGTCCAGGTCAGGTCCTGTTAGAACGGCTCTGCTGAGAATCTTCAGGAAAGGCTTCTTGCAATTTCCTTTGCCCCTTAAGTGTGAACAGGTAGCTATCCGTCTGACCATTGGAGTTCTCTTCTTTGTCCTGGGTGAAATATGGAGCAGGTCCAGTCCTTAAGGGCTCATCTTAGGCTACAGACAGCGGGTCCAGTCCTTTCTCATTCTTTACATGGATCAGAAGTGTTCTGAGGATGGTGTCAGGGACTGTCACATTTATGCCTTGAACTAGCTTGTGGGTGGAGTTGCCTCCTGCCCCCTCCCTAACCTATGGAGCAAAGGTTACTAGTAGTAACCCTACCTACCTTTGCAATAGTTCTTGTCTGCCCTACTGAAAACAATCCCATGGGGCCCCTCACTCCCAAAATGGTGAAACCTGTATCCTATATTGCAGGGCAATATCCCAACCCGAGGTGTGACCAATATATTAAGTAGTCTCTCCTCTTTGGTCACTCCATACCAGTACTGGGACATCTCCTCCCCCAATAGGTTTGGTGCCTGGAGGGGCATGTCCAGGTATCGTCTGACATTTTCTTGTGACAGGGGGCCCCTTTGAAGTAAATTAAGTCCCTGGATATAGCTCAAATGGTCGTCCTGGCAGAGGAAGGAAAACCTCCCTCACATCCAGCCCTTATTTTTCTCTGGGAGCAGTTTTCACACCTCATTCAGAGCTATTCACCAGCTGATGACAATTAGAAGGCTCAAGTAAAAGTAGATTTTAGGAATTCAAGCATCGAAAAAATAACTTTCTTAAAGTTTTACCTAATACTTATTAAAATATGATTTGACCATTGAGTATGGCTTCTGATAAATATTAAAAAGTGTTGTTGAATCTTTTTTTAGCCAATTCTTACCTTGAGATCGTAGAATTCACATTTAAGTTTGCATTGTTTCCCAGTGTATCTGTATGCACCAGTCATATTTTCTAAAGTAAAAATACCATTTGGGGACTAGCCACTGTAAGGATTCTTCCCATCAACTTTAGCTTGATTGATGTTACCAATAGTTTATTAAGACTTTTTTACTGGTGTGCATCGCTTTTTGTGACTTTGTACTGGTGGAAAACCTTGATAAGTCTCGCCCTGGTACTAGTCTCTGCTGCAAAAACACTTTTGCCTTGGACTTATGAATATCAGTGAGTATTGGCCACATAATATCAAGCAAGATCCATTGGTAGGAAAGGGGAGAGAAAAGGCAATTTCTGGACATCCGTGCGGAGATATTTGCTTTGTAAGAGGACCGTACACCTGCTCATAAGACCTAAGTACTGAGACAGTAGATGGTTACACAAATTACCAATGAAGCATGTACACTACATATTGGCTCTATGAAATGGATCAAAAGGCCTGAAATGTCTGGCCTGACTGAGCAGGAGAGAGGAGAGTGTTTGACACAGCCACAAGATTGAAAATTACTACGAGGCATATAAATGGGGAGGTATGGTAATGGTGGAACGGTTTGCAGATTATCTCCAGATCTTATTAAAAAAAGAACAGGCTGTGCTGTGATGAGAACGAACTAGCTTTGTCTCCAACTGCCTTATATGTTGCCTCAGAGTCATGAAATGGAAACAGACATTACAGAAGAGTAAATATGGGTGCAATATCCCAACTGAAGTCTGGGAAGACCCTTAGTACAAAGAGTTGACAATTGGATTTTCATTAAACTAACTGCATACGTGGCAGTTGAACCAATGCTGAATATGTTCCTAGAATCCTTTGAAATGCACAAGAGAGGTAGGGACAAATGTGGTTCTTAACTATTTTGACTACTGCTAAACCCCCACTGAGTGATTATTGGAAGCCAGGGAGTCTACCTACTGCAATCTGCATGATTTGAACCTCAAAACAATACACAAAAATATAAATTGTAATTTTAAATGGAAGTTTGAATCTTTTCAAATGTGGTTCAATTTATAAAAGATAAAGACATGTTAGATTCTAGCATATCACTTTTTCTTTTTTGCTCTCAATGCACACTATGGGGGCGATTCCGATTCGGTAAAATCCAGTCCGAATCGCCGTACGGAGCGTTTTTCCCATATGATTCGTATCCAGAACCGTCCCGTACGTACAATGTAGTACGATGTGTACCCAATGCAGTTTTCCATACGAATCATACCAAAGACCATACGAATCAATAATCCATACAGATCGCACTCTGAACCCGCAGTACGCGTTGTTCGTACGTATCGCAGCAGCTTTGTACGACCCAGCAAGTACGATTCGTGTCGACAACACTCCGTACAACTCTTTTTTTACGGGACCTTAAAACGTCTGTAAAAGCCAATTTTGCCTCGAAATGCGTACGATATGGACCCCCCTGGGTACGGTGCGTACACCCCATGATAGCAGGGGTACGGTGCATCGGGGTATGGTGTGTACATCCCTAGAGTTCAGGGGTACGGTGCGTATGTCCCCGTGCATACACCCCATGATCGTAGGTGTACGGAGCGTAGGGGTACTGTTCGTACTCCCCAAGGTCGTAGGTGTACGGTGCGTACACCCTGTGCGTACACCCCTTGAGTTTAGGGGTACAGTGTGTTTGTGAATGTGAGGCTCTCCATATGAATTGCCTATACGTATCAATATTGGGAACCTAACCAAGGGAAAGCAATGTACCACAACAGGTTTTCTAACTTAGAAGGCAATAATAAGACTAAAGCGTACACATTACAGAAACAATTCTATCCAACTGAAGCTTGCACATTACAAAAATAGCTCAGTGGTTTGCAGCACATGAATAATAGGCTGTAACTGCATATTGGTTAGACACATTAGGCTAACATATTCACAACATCATTAGAACATTCTGCGACAGGAAAATTACAATCTATCAAGATCCTGCTAGTTCCCAAGACTCATGCTAAGGATACCAATTTAATTGTTGACCTCCTGTTTCCTGTTTTGTTTTTTATGTACATATATACTTTATTAATGTTCTAATATTATTTCATTTTGTTAACTGTTGCAGACCCCCCTTAGAGGGGGTTGTGGACCCCATTGGTCTGTAGAACAGAGGTTACGACCTACTGGTCTAAACCACAGGCAATTGCCCTTGGTAGCATTCCACCCTATTGCTTTTCACTCATAGAGCCACTATAGGCAGAGACCCACATTATGAAAATCAGTACTGATCCTCTGTCTATAATAGAAACAGCCCATCCTGACGTGCCAGGCAAAGCACTCTCCAGAACAGAAGGAATCACATCCATACATACATAGGGGAACAACAACCTCCAGAGAAAGGATTAAGACATCTTAGAGCCGCAAGGAAGGGGCACGTTGCAACCACTAACAACACTTAACAGCAGCATACCCCTTCCTCATACAATCCCCCGAACATGTAGGTTAAAAGCAGCCTGTACCTATGGTGCCCCCATGCACACACCAATGGCACCCCCATGCACACATCAAGAGAGACAGGGCCTTGAAAAACTGGTGGCACTCATAAAACCCTAGAGAAAAACTGATATGATCCATCCCTATAATCAAAAGACCACTCCGTAAACATCCTACACTAATCCAAGCACCCAGTAAATATGAAGGCTCATAAAATAGATTAATTCACCTTATTACCCATAAGCCATCTTTAAGCTTTCCCCATCAAAAGGATACAACGATCTGGCCACCTTCAGGGGCCTCAATAACATTTTCATAAATGGATTGTGCAAAACACATCCCTGAGGGAAATGCAGGGACCCCGAAGAAAAGATCATTAAAAACGGCACACATGCTTTTCACAAATGAACCAAGTTCCTATCCAATAGGTCTGAAATCGAACCTCCAAGTTCACCACCTTTTTAGCCACCACATGATCACCACAATGCGGATCTAAAGTGTGCGTATCAAACTTACAAACTGCACTTTGAACTTTTTGATTGAACTGTTGAACAAAAACTCCAATCACCAGATGACCACAGACATTTCGTATGGAACCTTATCAAAGACCTGCAATGTTTATTCACATGTTATGTATTTTTGCACTTCTATGTACCCTCTGTCTAGTTTGGGTGCAGCCTCACCTATTTGCTGCTAAAGAACCGCCTGGCCAAAAGGAGTCTGTTAAGAAACTAACATAGCGCTGCATAGGCATCTCTCACATGTCACTTATAATTACACCGACCCAAACACTCGCATTCCATATGCCTAGAAAGGACCCTTTTATACAACATGTGGCATCAGCTCATGACCAGCGTGGGGGCTAAGACATCATCCAGGTTGTGTTACTTCTGTTCACTAATAGCACATGCAGTAGGTTCAGATAAACTTTACTGGTCCAAAGAGGTAGCCCCTGAAGAAGCAAAACGCCTTCCCCACTTATACCTATGCAGAATTAGGACCAAAATCCAATCCAACAAGGTAGAACCCCACATAGTAGGAGTATATCTGACCCATTACACAACCAATTTACCAGTTCCCCTGGCCTAGCAATATTCAAACTGAGCTAGACAAGATCCGCAGAAAGGGCAACACAGGGGAGAATACTGTTTGGCTCAAGACTTCCCCGAGAAGAGATTCTTGGAGGTAGCAAATCCCTCAACTTAATGCCAAAACACGTCCACTCCTGCCTCCATTTGTGGTCCAAGGGTGGCGCTTAGCGTACCTGGGGCAGTCTTCTTTAAGAACAAGTGGACCCCCAACATAGAGTTCCTTTGTAGGGACATCCAGCTAACTGATAGTAAGGGAATTGGGTGTCATAGGGGAGGGTTGAATGAAAGCATAGACTCCCCATGACAGGAAATCTGGGATACCAAGGTGTGTGGATACACTTGGCTAGAAGGGAAGGGACAACCCCTAATTGTGTGGAAACTTACACTGTATTCTTATGTTTTAGCGGTAAAGGAATGCTTCCACAAGGCACAAATGAAGACTAAGGAATATTCCTGCACATTTCAGATATGCAATGGGGCACCTCCATGCCGATGGAAATCTACTGGCAGTGTTGAGAATTTGTCTACACTCAGCTCATCCCTGGATGGTGCAGACTCTGTTCTCTGGCAACCATACACACCCCTAACCTGGCCAAACACAGAGAAGAACCATTGGATTTATACCTGCACATGCTAAGGAAGAAGACAACCTTGGTGCATCAAACTCTGGAAAAAAAACCTGCGATTTATTTTGGATGGCCTCAGTACATGGACATTCCAGATGAATTGAATCACAAGGATCAGCGGCGGGGTCCATACACTTATTCACCATGCAGACAAAAGCTAATGCCTGCTCGCTCAAATCACTTTTTACCAGGTGGGAAAGGCTTAAATTGTTAAACAGCACTGAGCTGGGACTTAATTTGATCAAGGGAAAACTGAGATCAATCCGCCTCATGGTGAAGCAGCATCGGTACATGTTAAACTTAATGACAGCAACATGGGGGTATGTGCCTAGATTGGTGCTTCTCGTGTACATTTATCCCAGTAAATGACCTGGATAAAGGGACATTGACTCTTGCCATCCAAGCACTGCACCATTTACAAGAGATATGCATGAGGAGGGCGGTGCCCTGGACCAGGAGTGGTCCTTGAATTGGATCTCCTGGCTTCCCTGGTGGCTTATCAGTCTGTGTTCATTGTTACTGCCACTTATCATTATGTTCCCATTTTTGTGTGGTTCTGTACAGTGTGGGATTTCATGCTGTAAAAACGCAGTGCTTAAATTGGGTAGGTTACAAGTAACTAGGGAAGTAGTAATTGTCAAAACCGAAAAATCCCAATAAAGTAACTGTCATAAAGAATGGGTTAGATAGTGTAGTTGAAAATTCAACTGGAGGAGGGAATGTTAATATTGAAAAATTCAAGGCCGATATGAATATCAATATATTCATGTATACAAATGAAATAGCATCTTTATTGACAAATATGCCTGTCGTGAACTCCATGTCAACCCAACTCAGAAATATGTAGTTAGGCATGCCCTGTAACCAAGTCCTGAGGTCACTGATTAACAGGTAACAGGTGGCGTGGAATGTAGCTGGCAGACAAACGCAAAAACAGGAAATCCCAGATCAATCCCACAGATAGGCGCAGTGACGCCACAATGGTTCAGGGAGATTGTCCCCAATAAAGCGCACATGGCCGGAGGGCTGCGGCATTACCAAAGCACCATAAAGTCAGATGCCACATGGAGTTAGGACCACATAGCCAATCAGGAAGCAACACACAGTACATGGAGTGATCACGTGCTCCCCATGCCGGACATCTGGACACATTACTCACTGGACGTATTGTGTCCACGCAAGGTTGAGGCCCATCTGGATTCCTATCCAACACATTACTTTATGGTTCCAAAGACAGAGGTTCACATTTCTTACTAAAAATGATTGCCTTAACTATTTTATTGCATTCAATGAACTGTATAAAGACCCATGTTTCACCGATTGCAAATTGAGACAGTCCTCAGACCATATGCCTGTGATTGCTCCCGGCTGAATTGTTTAATTGAATGAACTGTTCCTGTTTTGCGAAATGCCTATTGTCTCTTGTTTTTTCAAGGTTTTTTATGTACAGGCAACATTAGGCCTCTGTTGTGAGACATAGCTTAGATCCTGTGGCACATCATGCAAGGGACCGATGACTAGATGTACCCTAGCCATGTACCCTAGACACCTAGGGCACAGTATCAAACATTCACACGTTGCTGAAACAAATGCCTGCAAACAGTCCATACGACCAACAATTGCTCTGGGTAGCATTCAAGACCATAGTGTTTGCTGCCTATGTGTGGAATGTGTTTATTGTGTTGCCTGTAATCACTTGCCAAGTGTATCTGTTAGAAATGGTATTCCAGGTTGGCTGAAGTATCCACCTAGGCCAGGCAGGAACCACCAATCAAGTCAGGGTAAGCTAGATACACACTAAAAGATAACCCATGCTCACCATCTGGTAGCTTGGCACAGACCAGTCAGGCATATCTAAAGGGGCAATGTGTAAAGTATTTGCACGACACACACACACAGAGAAAAACAATGAATACACCACAAACATACGACACACAGGTTTAGAAACATAGAGTATGTTATTCACTACAAAGCAAGACCAAAATCATAAAACTCCAATCTATAGAAGCTGCTATATTGAATTTTAAAGGAATACATTTGGTAAAGCGCTTCAAAGCCAGTAGCACTAAACAGGTCACTTTAGGTAGTGCTGGACCTGGGAAAAGTCAAAGTTCTGGCTGACCGCAAAAGAGGGTCTGCCGGCTACAGGACCCTCCCAGGCCGGATGAACAAAGTACCTTTCATAGTGGCAAACAGCAAGGTGTGTCGTGTTGGTCTTCTCCACACACTGAAGGTGATGCATCAGTTCCAAAGATGGGTGCCAGAGTTGGGAGGCATCAAGTGATGCACCGGTTTGTGTCAGTAGAGAGGAGGGGACCCAGTAGCCCCACTGGCTAGTGACCGTGTGGTCCCCTTGGTGCACTTTCCGGGGACAAGTAGGTCACCCCTGGCACCCTGCCCCTCAGTTCATGTGGAAGAAGAGAGAACTGAAGAAGGACTTCCCTGAAGCCCTTGAACCTCACACAAAAAATCCTGCATCATCGAGAGAACTGCACCTGCTGCACTTTTGGGCAAGCAAGACTGGGACTGGGACTGGGACTGCGGCTCTTGACCTTTGAAAAAGTTGATTTTCAAGCTTAACAAAGACCAGTGAATCCGAGGATCAGTCTATTGATCTCCTGTATCTAGCTCCACGACAATGAGAGCTGAAAGAGCCCAAACAGACAAAGTGGTAGACACTAAGGATGTTTTACCACTACTCATTGAGAGGCACAACAGAGGGCAAATGAAAAAGAGGCAAAACCTGCACCCAAGTCTGGCGGATCCGAGAGTGCACTCTAAAGGTAGATTCATCATTCCCAAGGGATTTCAACCCCCACCAAAGTGTTTGCATCCAACTGCGGTTCTGCATGACCAGTAGTGCAGCATCGACTGTTCAGCTACTGCAATGTAGAGAACTTTGGGGCCTTCTTTTGAGCATATCTACCTGTATTTTTAAGCATCAGGACCACTCCATTGACTTCTATGACGGTTGTCCTCAAAGTTTGTAACTTGCTTCAAAAACACTCCACTGCCCAGGTAACTGTCCAAAATATCCTTTTTGGCCCTCTAGACCTTATTCCTGCTGTATTTGGTCACCCATGTCAGGTCAGAGTACTTGCACTAACTTTTAAAACATTTTGAAAGTTTACAAAATTTACTTTTGCCATTGCTTGTTTGCGGTTGCATTTAAAAGTGATAAACGTTCTAAAATCTGTATCTCCTGAGCCCTCCGGAGGATTTTGATGATCAAAGTCTCTAGAAATTCATAAAAATACACCTATATGTATACATTGTTGGTGTGGTGTTTTATTGGTGTGTGATTTTCCTGTTTTGTTGTTTGGTGCTGGGAAATGCTGTACACTAAGGGACATAGTAACAATCGGCAGCGTTAATTTTCGCTGACCGCTGTTAGCGTGAGGAAATCTATTGCTGGCTATCGCTGGCGATAAGCTCCATGTTAGCGTTGTATTAACAATGCTTGACGCCATGGAGATAAAAATCCCAGCGATAGCGGGGATTATTGCCGTTTTCAATGGAATATCGCTGGTTTTCCAGCGATATTCCATTGAAAATGGCGATAGCCTTGTTGATAGGGCCTGTGGTTTTAGCCACATAATCCACGCCCCATTACAGGTATGCCTAAGTCAGAAATTTAGAAGACGTTAAATTTAAGCTCCTGTTAGTGATATAAATAGCAACGCTAATGCTGACGGGGCCTCGTTGTTAATATCGCGAACCCCCGTTAGCAATTGATTTCCCTGAAGTATTCCCAGACACGCCTACCACACACCTACCTTGCATCTCATTAGAGATGCGAGGCAAAGGGATAAAAAATCCAGTTGCTAAGTGTTGAAAACCAACTCTAAGTGGCCTTGTTGATACGGCGATATGGTTATCGTCGCTTAGCGTCCGAAAACGGACGCTAAAGCGGCGATAATGAATTTATCGCCGCCTTGTTAATATGCCCCTAAGTTCATTTGGGAGGCCTTACTGTTCACAGCCACAGCTAACCAGAGTTGCGTTTAATGTTTTGTAAACAATACTGACTGGACCCAAGACAGTGTCTATGAGTGTACTCCAATAAGGCCCCACAGATGTATTACATAGTACAAGGGGTGGGCGGAATTCTTGGAGTTTTACACCCTAGAATTCAGCTCAGTTACATACAAACTCTGTGCGATTCAGATGAGATCCCTCCACCCTTAATCAAAGCTAAGAGCCAAGTTCCATAGCTTAGTGGGGCACCCTGATCTCAGTTACCGTTGCACAGATCAGAGGTAAGAGAAATCACCAGCATTCCATAGTATCCTGACCTCGGCAAGGGTCATGTCCATCACAGTCCCCACGCTAACACCTATATTCCACAGTGGGGTATGCTGACTTCATCTGGGATCCCATACATTTAAGGGGCGGAGGACCCACCAGCACTACAAAGCAGGGGCACCCTGACCACGGCTGATGTTAATAACATGCGCATTCCATTATGAATCGAGTTTGCATGGTGTGGAGAGGCATGGCACGATTGTTAACATTTTAAAGTCTTGCCTGTTGTCTTAATTCTTAACTGAATGTTAGTAAAGGGTTTGCTAATCGCGTTTAATAAAGAGTAAACCCCTCCCTCTCCAGAATCACTGGGCTCCCAGCTCTGCTAAGAGAGAGCGCTGTCTGTTCTGATCATTACGGACCAGTGCACCTCCCAACTGGGAGCTCGAACACCTCACTTTTTGTAGAGGTCAAGAAGAGACCCTGTGTTCCTTGTGATCTGTGTGATGCAGGATCAAACTCATCACTTTTTGTGAATGAGCTTTCCACAACGGTCATGTCTTGTCTTCTTGACCAGCCCTCCTAGAAGTGTTGGAGAACATGGCTGCCACAACACAGCTACCTTGGCTGGGCATCTTTCATCTCTTGTCAGGTACTACCTCCTACGAGCTTATTCTCCCCACTGCATTACCCATTCCTCGTTGTCCCATGCACAAGCCTAACGATACAGGGCCATATTATTAAAAGATTCTGCATTGCAGCTGCTTGCATAAACACAGGCACAAGCACATCATTAAAGAAAAAGACCTTTTGCAAAATAATGCAACCCTAGGAGAGTGTACAGAACACTCTAGATCCTCCAGCATATAGGGAGCCCAGCATGCTTTGAGTAAGTCAGCACACTCAGTTCAGCGTCATCAGTGTGCAAAAGTTCCCAGAGAAAATAACAACAATAACACAGTGTGAAGACATAGGGTCTCTGCTTAATCGTGTATCATTTCACAAGTACTGCTGTGGCAAACTGAACTGGTGGTGACCATCATGGCAGCGGGAATCCTCTGAGGCACATTGTGCCCTCTGCAGCTTGGCTCCTGCACTGTCTCAGCCCTAAGCTCAGCCTGAAATCCCGGGACAGCTCTGACTCCTGCACCGTTCTGCATGCAGCGCTCCCGCCTACACCATCACAAGCTGAGAACGTGAATCAGAAGAGCCGCTGTCATTCCCCACCATCAACACTGCTTGGTCCTCTCACAACATGGCGGGCTCAGATTTCACTGATCGCAAGATGCAAAACACCCTCAGTTATGCTTCAATCTTTCAACATTAACCTTTGCCTATGAAAATTGTTTTTGAAAATGCAAAATAAATTGCATTCCGCAGTCGGCAGCATTTGAACCTAGGCGGGGAGACCCCAATGGATTTCTAGGGGTGGTGGTGCCGGTAAACTCTGCTAGGGGGCAGTTGGTGTAATTTTTGCCATACTCTGCACTCCGCCGCAGTAAGGTCTGGCAAAACTCTACGTACTCCGCCAATAAAGAACACCCAGATCCTCACATGTGTGGCCAATGGTAGGATCCAGAACTTGTATTTAGCTTTAATAGACAATTAATAAGTTCATAACCTCTGATAAGTGACTGTCAACAATTCACAATTGAAAAAATGTTCTCGAGTTTGACAAGTTCTGAAAACATCCAAAGATACCTGTTCTCTAGCAGAAAAGCCTCAGTAGATTAAAAGTTTTTTCTACAAAAAGTCTTCAAAGATGGAGAGCAGGAGAATCAACCTGGCTACCCTGCCCACACTGAAGATCACTACTATGAGATCACTGTGCAGGGAGATAGAAATTTACCTTGGAAACACTACATCCAAGGAAGATCTTGCAAGGCCCTCAAAGGTTGGGAAGAATCAAGGAGGGCCCAGATCCAAATGGAAGATGAGATCACCTCCACCGATAGTGTAGATGAAGGAGGCAAAGTAGAGTTTGAGGACCAGGAAGTAAATGGTGGTGAGGGTGGAGGCTCCACCATCAGATTAAGAGGTAACTCTTTATCTAGGAGTGAGAAGAGCTCTTCTTTGGTGAAGAGGCCATAAGACCTAACAGCCCAGCTCTGCCTCTTGGAGATCCAGGAAAGGAAGCTGACCTTGGAGGAGAAGAAATTGGCCCTAGAAGATAGGAGGGTCAAGCTGGGGATTAGACCCCAGGAGAATGGAGGCAGCAGAGAAGCAGAGGTAATACCAGGTGGTGCCTATGATACCAGGTTGCCCAAAGCAATTGGTCCTAAATACACTAAGGGGGATGACAGAGACAAGTGCCCAGCATCCTATGAGAGAACTCTTGGGATGAGGAGGGTGAGAGCACAGCACTGGGAGGTTCCTTACTATGGGAACTGATGCCTACAGTAGGGAGAGATAGATTGCTTACACTTGAAGATGAGTAGGCAAAACCTTACACCCACATGAAAGAGGCACTCACTGAGTTATTTGGTCTCACCCCTAAGAAGTATAGACATACTTTTAGAAACATACACAGGGGAGCAACACAGACATGGGTAGTTTTTGTAGATTTCTTCAGTGAAATCACTAGAGGGCTAGATTAAGGATAACAAGGTTGATACCTATGAGGATTTATACAATTTACTGGTAAAAGAACACATTTTTACAAACTGTACCTCAGAGAAGTTATACCAGCATCTGGTAGACTCTAAGCTATTTTGCCCTTGGGATCTGGGGAAGGTAGCTGATGAGTGGGTGAGTTCTAGAGTACCCAAGAAGTCCAAAGGAGGTGACAACAAAAAGGTGGGACAAGTCCCTATTCAGGGAAAGGATGGAGGCAATTTTAAAAAGAGTGAGAACCCGAAAGTGGCCCTAAAAGATGCCCAAGGTGGGGAGCCCAAAGCCACATCCCTGGTGTGCTATGACTGTAGACAGCCAGGGCACATGGAGGGAGAGCCTACATGCACAACAAAATAAGCCACTGGTGATAGTTCCAAGGAAAGTGCCAGTGTAGAGGTTGGGGTGAAAGTTGGCTCTGGGTATTGCATGGGTTACACTGAAGCTACATTAGTTTCCTTGGATGATGAGGAAATGTAACCCTTGGCCCACTGGCCTGTCAGTTTGATAAAGTACAGGCAGTGGCCAAGAATCAATGGGGTAGAACGTTAGGCCTTGCTGGATACAATTGCCAGCATAATCATGGTCATGGCTAAGCTGGTTTCCCAAGCCAGTTTCTACAAGATGAAGTGCATGAAATAGTGAACTATTCCATAGCTGTGGTAGAATATGAGTGGGGAGGGGTTACTGGCCCTAAGAAAGTAGCTGTGTCTCCTGGCATCCTAGTGGAGTGTCTTTTGGGCACTGACCTTGAAATTTCTGCTTGGACAGAGGTGGAGAGAAGGACCGTGCAGCTATGCTGGGTATCCCTGAGTGAGTATGTGTCTCCACCAGAGCACAAAAGGCCTTAAGGGAGACTCAAGGGACTGTGGATCCTGAAAAGGTGGACCAAGTCCCTAGCAACAAGAAAAGAGGGTGGAAGCCTGGGAAGGCTTCTTCAAAATGTCCAGAGAACTATTAGGAGTCTAACTCTCAGAGGGAAGTTCTGGTCTCTGAAGAGGAGGAAGCTGCTCTGAAGTACTTGCCTGATAGAATTTCAAAGAGAATGGGGGCCTTCCAGAGAAGACTTAAGTAATTAACAGCAGACATGTCCTACTCTTGAACGTCTTAAACAGTTAGCTGTCAGACAGGAGGAAGGAGATGTCAGTGCTACCCATAAGGTATACTGAGAGGAAGGACTCCTTTACAGTTTGGCAAGGGACCCCAAACCAGGGGCAACCAGGAGAGTGGTGGTCCCTTAGCAGTTCAGCGAGTTCCTACTTAACCTAGCCAATGACATCCCCTTAGATGGACATCTGTGGCAGACTAAAACCTGTGACAGGTTGGTCAACCACTTTTATTAGCCTCAGTTGTCAGAAAAGGTGAAGGACTTCTGTCACCCCTGTTACCTGTCAAGCCAGTCGCAAGACAGATAGCAAGCCAAAGGTTCCCCTCATACAACTTCAGATGGTGGGGACCCCATTTGAGAGGGTGGGTATTGATATAGTGGGCCTGCTAGACTCACTTGCTAAATCTGGGCATAGGCTTATTCTAGTGGTAGTAGATCATGCAACTAGATATCTAGAAGTCATGCCCCTCAGGACAGTCACTGCCTCTGCAGTAGCTAGAGCCTTCATTGGTATTTTTACCAGAGTAGGTTTCCCTAAGGAGGTCATTTCAGATAGAGACACAAACTTCATGATTGCTTATCTGAAAGCAATGTGGTATGAGTGTGGGATGAGGGGGAGGGATAGCCATTATTCATAAAACTGAGTTGCAATGCACCCTTACAAAAGCTAACATATTGCACAGTGAAAGTGGCCAATTTACCATCAAATATGGACCGAGAAACATCATTAACGGCCTGTTAATATATCGCCCTCCTGGAGCAGCTGGTCAATTGGAAACCAATCTTTTTGAGTATATTACGCAACCAGCTCTACGCTATAAAAAGTTCATAATTTTAGGGGACTTAAATCTTTATTTTGAGGATAGGGAGTGCAAAGATGCACAAGAGGTGGCCACGGCACTGGCATCGTTGGGATTGAACTTACAATCGACTGCTCCATCCCACCAACATGGCCATCTCCTGGACCCCATCTTCGCCAACTGGGAAGGCATCACTGCCTTCCCTCCAGTAAAAATAATCTGGTCCAATCATTTTGCTATTCCATTTTTGATACATAATATTCTCATAAATAACAAAATCCCTAAGCCCCCTTCCCTTAAACGGAGAAACTAGAAGAAGTTTGATCAAGAAACCTTTAGACTTGCTCTCCTAAAAAATCCTCCCTTGCGAAGTAACTCTCTCCATGAAGCCTACGAAAATTATGAAAACTGGCTGTCCAATGCCTTAGATGAGATAGCCCCCTGGACATTTACGCCCCCTGTCAGGCAGTCTAAAACCGCTCCATGGTTTTCTGAAAAATTAAAACTAGACAAAGCCAGATGTAAAACGCTAGAGCGCAATTGGAGAAAGCATTACAATCCTGAGGATAAAATGCTTTATAAGACTGAACTCCATAAATATCACAAATTAGTGAGATCGGAAAAAAGCTGCCATCTCAAAAATAGAATTGCCTCAGCGGATAATACTACTAAAGAATTGTTTTCAATCTATAGAGAACTTACTATTCCTACTAGATTGGAAGCTCAGGACATATATTCGAAGGAGCTATGTGACTCCATTGCCGATTTTTTTGCCAACAAGATTGACAAAATCCATGCCACCTTCATAAAAGATGAGTCTAGTTCTAGCAAATCGACAGAAGTTAACAATAGCAACACGAGGACCTCAGATCTTACGTGCTTCATCACCCCGGAGAAACAAGAACTTCTCAGCATTGTTAACAGCATACAATCTGGTTCCCCGAGTGACGTATGCCCACCGACTCGCTGCAGAGGAGTCATGGAGTCTACGGTTATTGATTATATCAATCAAATTGTATCCCTGTCCTTTGAGGAATGTAAGGTATTAGATGCCTGGAAAATCGCCCAAGTAATCCCCCTGAAAAAAAAGGCCAACATTCACATCTCCCAACTCCAGAATCTCCGCCCCATATCCCTCCTCCCTTTTTGTGCCACGATTGTGGAGAAAGTGGTGAATATGCAGCTCATGAGCTATCTGAAGGATCACTCGCTCTTACATCCAACTCAATCTGGGTTTAGAGCCGGATACTCTACTGAGTCAGCCCTACTTTTCTCCACAGAGAGTCTTAGGCGCATAGTGGATGAGGGAGAAACAGCAGCGTTGGTACTATTAGATCTAAGTGCAGCCTTTGACACCGTGCTGCACTCAACGCTGCTGTCTCGGCTATCTGGAATGGGAGTAAAGGGGTCAGCCCTTGCGTGGCTGGGGTCTTTCCTGGCCAACAGAAACTTTCAGCTGCACCGCCCCCCCCTTCAAGTCTTCTCTGAGAAATGTGAGCCACGGGGTCCCTCAGGGCTCAAGTTTGAGCCCTACCCTGTTTAATATCTATATGGAGCCCCTGGCTCGCATAGTAGAGACTTATGGGGTGGGCATTGTCAGCTACGCTGATGACACCCAACTGATGTTCAAACTTACGCCCGACCACAGAGAGGATGCCACCAACTTCTCCAACTGCCTCTCCTCCGTGGCAGCTTGGATGAACAATAACTGCCTTCGCCTTAATGGCGACAAAACCGAGATGCTGGTGGTGGGAAAATCCTCCTCCGCATGGTCCCACATGTGGTGGCCAGCGGAACTGGGCAGTTTACCTTGCCCTGTGGCTTCGGTGCGGAACTTGGGCATAACGTTGGATTCTAACCTGTCATACAAACCCCATGTGAACAAAATCACAGCAAGATGTTTCAGCATACTGAAGGTCCTTCGGAAGGTACTTGATCTCCTTCCCATAGACTCAAGAAAGACAATCGTCCATGCCCTAGTCACCCCCCATCTGGACTATGGGAACGCCTTGTTATTGGGTCTGAGCAAGAAGAGCACTCACCAGCTCCAATGTGCTCAAAACGCCGCTGCGCGCCTTGTGCTCAAGTTACCTTGAAGAGCCTCAGGGAGACTGGCCTTGACCAGACTCCATTGGCTCCCCATCAGGGAGCGAATTAAGTTCAAGGCCCTTTGCTTCGCCCACCGCATAGCCCATGGAACTGGCCCAGGTTATCTGCATAGTTTACTTACTATACATCGCCCTACCCGGAATCTTATATCTTCTGGTACGATGATGTTTAAAATTCCTAAGATAACCAGAGCCAAGATGGGCGGCTCCTCGTTCAGATACCTGGCTGCCAAAGGCTGGAACAAACTCCCCATCGAGATACGGATGGAACCTTCTGAAACAAGATTTCAAGGAAAATTGAAAACTCTCCTCTTCCCCCGCATCTGATCCCCCTCTCTTCCCCTTGCCCCTGTCCGTTTTCCCCTGTATTCATTCCTCCAGGCTCCTTTGCAGTTTTCAGCATGGGGACACTCTGTTTTTGAGTAACCAGGCGCTTTATAAATGGCTTCTATTCTATTCTATTATATGTTCACCACACTAAACCATCCACAAGGTAATTAGCTGTTGAACGATTTAACAAGATCATAAAAGGCATGATCATCGGTTTACCGGATGAACTCAGGAGACAATTGGATATTCCAGTCGCATGCCTATTGTTTGCCTACAGGAAGGTCCCCAGAAAGTAGTAGGATTCGGTCCCATCGAATTGCTCTTTGGACACACTGTCAGGGGTCCTTTAACATTTGTCAGAGAAGGTTGGGAGAGACTTCTCAAAGAGCCCAAAGAGGACATTCTAGATTAGATTATGTACTAGGCTTTCACACCAGAACGGCAGAGTACATGAAGAAGGCAAGCAACAACTTGGAGGCCAGCCAGAGCTTGTCGAGCACTGGTATGACCAAAAGGCTTCCCTGGTGGAACACCAGGCTGGGCAATTGGTTTGGGTGTTCGAGCCTTTAGCATCCAGAGTACTCCAAGATAAATGAGCTGGGCCTTACTGTATCTTGGTACAGAAGGGAAAAGTCACATACTTTGTGGACATAGGTACTCCAGGACACCCCCATTGAGTGATCTAGTCAATAAATCTTTATACGGCTTAAATAGCCATGCAAGAATGCAACAATAATACAAATACTTATAAAACAGCCACAAAGAATACAATAAAAACATTCAATGTATCACAAACAACATCATCCATTTCCAGCCTGAAACAGATGGACATACAATAACATTAGGTACTTCATTAAAATTCAATTGCTAGGTCAATTAAGCTAGCCTCAAGTGCCAACATACAAAGACTGAACACACACTGAACAACATTACAAAAGAGAACTATAACCCATGTCACTTCCTGAATTAAGGTGCTGTTCTTGTGACCTTTATAGCTGCTAAACAAACCTCCCAGGTTTCCAGGGTAATTAGAACTCTATAACCTTCAAAACTCAAGTTACTAAGACTAAATTAAAATTACCTAATGACGATACAAGGCATCATTAAAAATTACAGTACAATTGCCACATCATCTAGACAAATATAAACAATATGTTAAAACAATTGATAAAATTCCAGGGACATGCAATTCTTAACATACAATAATTCAATTAAAAACAGCACAGGGAGCTCTTACTCGTATAGTTTTCTAATAGCCATAGAAACTTTTATCTAATTGGCTACTGCAATACAGATATATGCGTTAGCCACTGAGTGATCCATATGAAGAGGATCAAGTTACATCAATGCACAGCTGACATTACAATGCTCATGTTGACAGATGATGGTGATGAAAAAGAGAGGGAAACTCACCCAGACCTGATGTTAACAGAGGTCAAAGATGGTTCAGTGGAGGGGGTAGTCCTCTCTACCACTTTAAGTAGTCAGCAACAGAGAGACTGCTGCAACTTTCTTGGGAAATTTGATGACTTGTTCTCCTTGACCCTAGGTTTGACAACATGGTACACACATGATGTGCACACAGGGGACCGTTTACCTGTCAAATATAACATTTACAGACTGTCAGAACAGGTTAAGGCTAGCATTAAACCAGAGCTTGCCAAAATGCTAGTGTTAGGGGCGATTAAGCCCTTTAGTAGTTCTTGTGCCAGCCCAGTTGTTCTGGTTCCCAACCCCAATTCAAAACATCGTAAACCTGAGTTAAGATTATGCGTGGGCTACATAGGACTAAATACAGCCACAAAGACTGATTTTCACCTCATTCCCAGAGCTAATGAGCTCATTGATAGGTTAGGACTGCAAAATACCTGGGTACCTTAACCTGCCCTCAAGTGATTGACAGATAGCCCTGGCACCTGGAGCAAAAGATAGCTAGGCCTTTTTTACCCCAGAAGGCCACTTTCAATTTAATGTGATGCCCTTTGGTTTAAAAACTGCACTTGCCACCTTCCAGGAGGTTGTTGAGTGATGTACTTTCAAGCCTGGAAAACTTTACTCCAGCATATCTGAATAACTGTCTTTAGTCCCACCTGAGAGGATCACCTAGTTCACCTCAAGGAAGTGCTTCAAGCCCTACAACAGGCAGGGCTGACTATCAAGGCACGTAAGTCCCAGATAGAACAAGGCTCTGTAATGTACTTGGGCCACTAATTAGGTGGAGACCATGTACGACCTCTCCAACCCAAAACCAAGATAATTCTGGCCTGGGAGGCTCCAAGACTCAGACCCAAGTCAGGGCCTTTTTAGGTCTGACTGGGTACTATAGGAGATTTGTAAAAGGTTAGGGTACCATAGTGGTGTCTTTACTATGGCTAACCAATAAGAAACAGCTGAGGAAAGTCGTGTAGACTGACTTATGTCAACAGGACTAGAAGCACCTGGCTTTAGTAAAGATGCTTCAGAGCATGCAATTGGGGCAGTACTGTGACAGCTCAATGTCCAGGGTCAAGATCAACCAATTGTCTTTATTAGCAGGTGACTCCTTCCCAGAGAGCAGCATTAGGGTGCCATTGAGAGGGAAGCCTATGCTGTGGTTTGGGCCCTGAAGAAGCTAAGACTCAACTTATTTTGGACTCACTTCACAGTTCAAACTGACCACATGCCTCTCAGATGGTTGACGGAGATAAAAGGAGAGAACCCAAAACTGCTGAGGTGTTCCTTTTCCCTACTGGGTATGGACTTTATAGTGGAGCTGGGACTAACAATGCTTGGCAAAGGAACTTAGTGCACAGCATTTAACAGCCCCAAACAGTGAAATAAGAAAATCACACACCAATAAAAAGACACAACACTTTATAAAATAGGATTCTTTTTTGTGAAGTTTAAGAGATCTTGATCACCAAAATCTACCGGAGGGTTTGGGAGACCCAGATTTTAGAACTTTTTAGCACTTTTAAATGCAACCATAAACAAGCATTGTCAAACATAAAGTTTGAAAAGTTTGGAAAAGTTAGTGCAAGTACTCCATTTAGACATGGGTGGCCAAATCCAGCAGGAATAAGGTCCAGGGGTCCAGAAAGGAATATTTGGCCAGTCACCTTGCCGCCAGAGAATTTTTCAAGCATGTTCCAAACTTTACAGGGCAACTGTTATAGAAGTCAATGGGTTGTCCTGACGCTGAGGGATGCAGACAAAGATGTTCAAAAGGATGCTCAGGTTGTGGTGCGATCAATGGTGGTACCACGGTCCAAGAGAGATGTGTGTTGACTTTGCCCACAGAGATCTGTGTCCCTTGAAGTCCTCTTCTTTGCAGTAGCTGGACAGCCGATGCACCACAACTGGTTATGCTGCACTGCGGTTGAATGCAAACTCTTTCGTGGGGGTTGTTGTCCCTTAGGAACAATAAATCAATAAATCTGATTTTGGACAGCACGTCTGGGCCAGCCAGGCTCGGGTGCAGGTTTTTGCTATTTTGGATTTGTGTTCCATTATGCTGGGTGACTGGTGGAGTCCAAAATGTCTGCTGTGGCTACCACTAAGTCCTTTTGAGCTCTTTCGGCTCTTGTTGTCCTGGAGAAGGTTTTGCGAGCTCAGCAGAATAATCCTTGGAGTCAGTGGTCTTGGTGAAGCTGTGACATAGACTTTTCCTGGAGTCCTGAGTGGCAGGCACAGCCGCAGTCTCCCCTGCCCAAAAGTGCAGCAAGCGCAGTCCTCTCCATGGTGCAGCCTTTCTTTGACCAGTTCAGCAGCAGCAGAGCAGTCCTACTTTGGTCCTCTCTTCTTCTCCAAACTGAACTGAGAGCAGAGTTTCAGGGTGACCTACTTCTCCAAGGAAACTGCCCAAAGGGAACCACATGGTCACTAGCCAATGGGATACTGGGTCCCCTTCTCTCTACTGGCAAATTTCCTGTGATGCGTGGCACCTGGCTATTCCAGAATGCCTCATTCTTGCTATCTTAAGAATGGCATGACCCTTCTTCCTCATCAGGAGCAAGGTAGTCCCCCCTAGAGATGTGGCTACCAATAGTCTACATGCCTTATGAGAAAACCAGTTTGAACACAGGTTTCCCTCCCTTAGCTCTGTCTCCTAATTGTCTGCAGGAACAAAAAGGCATATTGTCACAAGTAGCCCTTCAAAGGCAGATTCACCTTTGAAGCCTGCCTTTTGGTCTAACACCCTGATCTGAGTAACCATCCTGGGAGAGGAGTTCACACCTTGCTCTGTGGCAACTGCCTTTGTTCCTGGCCATGGGTGTTGATCACACATCTTCCAGGTGGTCAGAAACCATTCTATGTGTCAGTGCCTTTGTGAGGTCACCATAGTAGCTGGAGTGCAGAGTGACAACATTCTAAAAGTTGTTTAATAATAATGGGCATCAGGTCGGATTTAATGTCCCAATTAATTTAATACCTTACTCGACTTTGTTAGGTGGTCCCATTCAGGAGTTATATTGGATGGAGTGCCAACCGTTTAAACCTGTGTTAGCCAATTGGGCTCCTAACCTTTCCACAGCAAAAAAACAATTTAGAAGTGTTGCTGCTAAGACTTATAGAAAATCATATTATCTTACTTAGTAACATATATCTCCCTGATATAGCAATCTATAGGCCTTCCTTAAGGGAGGCTTACATATATCACTTAAGGGAAGTGGTGGGTTTGCCTTTAGGTGTAATGGCAAAGTTATACTGGCAGTGTCACACACTGTCCTGCCACTCAGCAGTGGCAGGCAGGGATCCATTTTGTCTCTGCCACTCGCAGCGTGGCACAATAAGTGCTGCAGCCCTGGGTAAACAGTGGGTATCTGGGTACCATATACTAGGGACTTATAAGTAAGTAAGTGCTTGCCAATTGGGTGTATCCATTTCAACATAAATTTGCATAGTGTTAGAACACTGGCACTGAGGTCTGGTTAGCAGGCCTCATTGGTCTCTCAGAGTCAAAAAAAATCTGCAGCAAATGTGGGGATGAGCATGCAAAAAGAAGCATTTCCTTACATGCCCCCTCCCCACCAGATGAAAGGCAATGAGCAAGTAAGCCCTTATCCTGGTGAGTCTCAACATCTAATGGAAGAACCTGTAAAGTCCATCTGCAATGCCAAAGTTTGGTCATTTGCATCATGGTATATTCAGTCAACAATTTGTGCTCCCCCCAGTGTTGACTGTAGTGTTACACCACACTAAGTGATGACTTTAGTGTTACACCACACTCCGTGTTGACTGTAGTGTTACATCAAACGTTGGTGTAAGACTACAGTCAACACTAAGTGGAGCTCAAATTATGGAGTGCATGCACCATGATGCAAAGTAGCAAATCTTTTCTGGGATGTGATGTAGTGTCTGGCCACACCCTTTTCCCAGCCCAAACTGATTTCCACGACCTCTTTTACCATTTATCTCACGTTCCTAATGTTCCTTTTTGTGATTACACTTCATCCGGCCCTAGCTGGAGATTCCGGCCGGAGCCAGAGAGTACGACTTGATCCAGAGAGTACAGCTTGAGCCAGAGATTCCGGCCTAACAGTGGATGTAAAGATACAACTCATAAATGACCTCTGTGAATACCAAAAGTCATAAAGTTAGACTTTTGTTTCAGATTGCCTTTGTGAATTGGGTCCATAGTGTTTACTGCTTGCGAGACCCCTTCCCAGAAAAACTTTAATTTGGGGGATTGCCATATAAGGTGTGCATGAGTACCCTGATGACCACAATGACGCCAGCAGCGGCCATCGCATATGGGATCCCAGGCGGTGATCCTGGCATGGGAGACGTACCAACAGAGGGCAATCTTTAGATGCATTTCTTTACTAGTGGGGTTAAGCATGGATATTTGTGTGGTGTAGAATGCCATTCCATTCTCTGTCTGTGAAAGGTCGCCCACATTCCCCCTCCCATCTGGCGCATGTAAGTGATTTTAGGGGAGTCTGCAGTGTAACAAAAAAGTATCGAGGTCGGACACTAGTTTCTTGTCAGTGGAACGTGTGAGAAGCCACTTATTAAAAGGTGTTAGTACCCTACTAGCGTGCGGTCGAATCCAAGGCTGAATCACCCAATGTGATCAATCATGCGCATCAGTAAGACCAAAGGAAGACTGCAATGTAGGGAAGTCCATGAGCCCCTCAGCGTCAAACAGGTTCCCCACTCATTTGCAGTTGACTTCCTGGCAGGCCATGAATGCCGAATCAGTGGCCGCTGGAGGAAATACTGATTTCCTTATCAGTGGTGTCTGTGGAGATATTGGTGTAGAAAGGCCGTGTCGCAATTGGACACTGTCCCAAATCTCAATTGTTGCCCATACTACTGGTGAGACATAGACACTGATTGGCCTGCAATGTCTTGGCAGCAAGGGTATCTTCCAAATATTGATTGCCTCGATCACCTGGTCTATGAAAGATCAGTGTTTCTCCGTTTGAGTGCAAGACCATTGCACTATGTAGTGCAATTCTGCCGCTTGATAATAGAAGTGCAAGTTCGGAATTCCCAGTCCTCCTGCTGTTACCTGGAGATAATGACCAACAAGGGAGTATGGCCCAATGGGATAAGGATTAGGTAGGGCCGTAGATTCAATAAGACAAAAATAATTATCCGAGCCCTCACATTACTTCCAGCATATTTTTAACGCTGGAAAGATCAACAAACATGAATTTTGTTCAATCAGGTTGATTTTTTACCCGTATTATTTTCTCAAAAATTCTTTTGTTTTCTGAAAAATTATAAAGAGAAAGGCATGTAATCATATCAATAAAGAATGACATCCATTATTCAAAAAAAAATAATAACTGACTTCACATAGTAAACAATACACATTAGACATTACACAAAATGAGACCAGACGGTGACTAATTCCAACAAAAACAGAAAAAACAACAACTCTTACTTCTTGTACATAATCTCACACTTATTGTTCAGAATGTATAATTCATTAACTTTTCGTAATCATCTTATTACAATCAAAGGGAACAATATTAGACAGAAAGGGGAGATAATAAAACTTGCTCAAACTCTGTAAAGATTTATTTTGAGTTCCTCTATGACAAAAATGCCACGGGAGATAGGCTCGGGCTCTGGCCATCCCAGCCCACTTACTTTCCCAAATAAAATCTGAAGTAAGGGATCCTTGGGGCGGGGGTGGGGGGAGGGTTGGAGAGGCAAGGTCTGATTGACATTAAGGAGTTTGGGAAGCAGTGTCATTTTTTTTTATGTTTGAAAGCTTTATTAGAGTAAAATCAGATATTACAATAAGGTGATATCAGCAACATACAAGAAAAGATAAAAGTTGGGATAATGAAACAGAAATGTCCAATATCACAAAGTAAAAGCAAAGCATTTTGAAATTTTACGGGGAGGAGGGGGAGAGGGAAGGGAGGAAAAGAAAACTATGCAATATCAGAGAAGAATGAATAAAATAGAAATACATCGAATGTCAATCAATAAGTACAGGAAATACACAATATTCAGCAATTACCTGAAAGAAGAACTTTCAGTAAAAGGGGAACATGAATAAAGTAAAAACACTGCATTAGTGAAGATGAAAAACATCATAAACTATAGGCAAGAGTACATATGTTCAAGGAGGTTTAAAATTTCCTGAGGAAAGTGGAGAGTACATCTTTTTAGCAGATTGATCTAAATACAGGGTAAGAGGTAGCCAGTAGAGATCAACATTTCGGGAGGGTTTGCAGGAGGAGGCAAAAGCAACATCAAGTCTATGTGAATGGCATACTAGATTCCACCAGCAGCTTAGGGGGAAGCAGTGTCATTTTGACAGCTGCTATTCGGCCAAGCCAAGAAAGCCCGGAGGACTTCCATTTAGCGAGATCGAACCAGGTGATGGTTAGAAGGTTTCCATAGTTATGGGCCAGAGTAGCCGCAAGTGTGGAGCAGACCTGTATTCCCAGATACGGAATCCCTTCCTCCACCCATCGAAAGGGGAATTTTGAAGCAAGTCGGGTTCGTTCCATTTCAGAGACAGTTATGCCTAGAATCGAGGACTTCTGCAAGTTGGTCTTGCACCCGGAGGCCTCACCGAACACTGCTAGTTCCGTCATAGCGGCCATCAGGGTGTTTTTTGGATCAGTGAGGGTCAAGGTAACATCATCTGCATATAGCATGATATTGTGTTCTCCCAACACTTCCAGATGCCTGCTATGTGGGGGATTCTCCGTATGTGTTCTGTGAAGGGCTCCATATAGAGTACCCTCACCCATTTTAAAGGTGGACCTCAGGCACGAACTACCTGGCAGTGGAAACAAGAGCTGAATAGGAATCAGAAGCATTTCTGCCAAAAATTATAAACCCAACACCAACCCCAGCCTAAATGTTCAAATCAGACCTGCTCTCTTCCTTTGTCGTTCCTTCTTGCCTTTTTATTTCCAAATTCTCCCTCTGTTTCTCTCTCTCTTTTTGCCTGCTGTCCCTGCTACTATAAGCTCTGGGGCGTTGGAGATAGAAGCAGCAGCCACTGAACTTCGAAAATCGACTTCTAATCACTCCTATCTCCTCCCCCAGCAATTCCTAATAGAATTAATTGCCAATAGGAATCTGGTCAGTGCTGCTGTTAACCACTGTCATGACATCACCCATGGGAAGAGCTCGCATCCCCTTTGTTTCACCCCTTCGCCCAAATCTCCAGAGACCCAAGTGGAAACAGCAAAATGGCAGAAAACGGGGTCTCCACAGACCCAAGGCAGATTGGAGTCCACGGGCTGTGCTAGCAATACCACCTTCTCCCCTGTCAGTGTGGGTCTGTAGAGACCCGCACTGAGACAACATCCAAAGCTCTGCTTAGAGGCAGCTTTCACAGAGCCTCTGTCACCATGGTGCAGGGTCTGTGCTCTCAATGTGATGGAGGCTTTGGGATGGGCGGGAGTGTGCAGAGGGTGGTTGGAGTGCGTGGCAGGAGGCCAGGTATTTATGTTTTTTATTTGGGGGAGGTTGAAGGGATGGGTGGCAGGAGGCCAGGTTTCTATACCTTTTTTTAGACGTATTTTATATAGTTTACCAATTACTCCTCTACCCCTGCATGTATGTTTGAAAAGGGGCAGAACATTAGGAGGCACATATACAAAATAAAATTACAGATGAGCAAAATGTGAAAAACGGTGATATTCTTTGTCTCCAGGTTGTGAGTGTCATCATAGCAACTCTAGTTTCACTCCTGTCTATTTAATGTCAGTGATCTCATTCAGAACCACTCACATCCCTTTATTCACAGTTACCCAACTATAATTGTATACATGTTGTTTATATATGTCACTATATGCCACTAAAATGAATACCAAATATACAAAATATAGTTATTCACTGCAACAACCTAACAACATTGGGAAACAAAGTTGTTTCCCACATTTGCTATGTCAAAAAGAAATTCCAGGAGACACAGACATGCTCTCACAGAGCCTGTCATTGGAGGGCTGGATGGAGAACATAGTGCACGGCATCAGCAGGGGGTGTGGGAAAGATGACACCGAGGTGAAAGGGAATTGGTGGCAGAAGGCCAATGGTTTACTTTTTTATATTTGGACAGGAATGATAGGCCACGTTATGAATGGTTCAACTGTTACTGCTCTGTTCCTGTGTATCACTTGAAGCAGGGGGCGTGATTTTAGGGGCCATACATAACACAAATGATCAAAACGTGTTACACAGGACCCCTCGTTGAAAGACACCCCTGATAGTCACAGTACCCATCTATATTAATATATATCAGTACTGGTGCACTTTAACTTTATTGTAAAAACAAACCAACAATTATATCTGTTTTTATTTTTTTTATTTGTGTAGGTGAAACAGAAACCTGAATCATATCTGATACTGGGCAGTTTTGCCTTAGGTGATGACAATTACTAGAATAAAACGTTATCACTGAAGGCAGCAGCACATTCCTTTGCGTGCCAATAAACATGTAGTCAAAAGAATTTAATGGAACGCCAGTGTACACAAGATCTTACTCCCTTTGCATACATTTTCAGACACACTGTACATTTGAGTGATTATCTGAATTCTATTCATAGCCTTTGGTATCTCATTGCAGAAACAAATCAATTTTTATTCAATTAGGAGATTAAGATTTCCCTGCTGAAAAGTGAAACCAATCATCTGTAGCTTGCTAGCTTTCAGCTTACAAGTCCCTGATGCACCGAAGGCAATACCGTGATTCAGAACATTAGGATGTATAACACCAGCGGCGTCTAATGTGCACATTTCTGCATATAAAGTATGCACAGGAAAGGCCTAATTGTAGTATGTCTACGTAAAAAGAGAATAGCTTTGAAATCGTTTGCTAAAGCACGCATGGGTGTTTAACAGATGTGTCCTTCCCACCTTTAAGCAGATCACTGTTAAAAAATATTGCCACGTTCTCTGCAAGACTGCCGCTGGTTCTGTCAATAAATGTCACAAGATTGGTAATCGTCTCTAACAGAAGAAGGATGGAGACATGTGTGGAATCCTGTCTGCACTTCACTGTGAGACGGATAAATGCTAATCTATTTCGTGAACAGGATCGGCATGTCAAGGGCAAGTTAACACCCTCAAAATAGGGCTGAAGTAAGAAGGGCAGGCTAGCGGGACATGCAGAGCATAGAAAAAAGATCACACATTTCTGAACAGTGTTGTGCTGGGCTGACGTTAGTAAAACAAGTGATATGGAGATTTTATTTATTTACGTATGTCAGAGAAGGACATTTAGGAGAGAAAAATAAAGACAAGAAATTGACGCGTGTTACAAGTGTGTCGGAATAGGGTGGGGTATTTGCACCACCAGATAAATACCACTACCCCAGGGTGAGGGATTTTCCACCTGTGGTAAATACCTCCTATTCCAAGTTTTGAGCGGGAAAACGAGGCATAACATATGGAATCGATTTTTTGTTAACTGAATTCCGCATGTTTTGCCGTTTTCCCTGATCTTTTCTCTTGATGAACCTCATCAGGTTTGACCAGCAAGAATTTAGGACTGGCACAATATGAAGGTGTGATAAATATCACACAATTCGTAATTCCGATTCTTGTACAAACCTTAGCTTGCATAGAGATTAAATTTAACCCTAACATGTAATGAGGGTCTTTGAAAGTATCTGGGGAAGTAGACTATGGGCTAAATACATTTAAAACAAGCGTTGGCATAGCCAATAGTTCTCGCCTATGGGAGGTGTTAATATTTTTGCTGAATATGAGGACTCTATAAGTAATAAATTGCAAAGTGTCTTGTCAATGTAAAACAAGTACCCAGCATTTAAACTTTTTCGCTCTGGATTTAAAGAGTTCACTTCAAATCGGTGTTTGCGCACTCATGTCCACACAGGTGCTTAACAATTTCAGGCAAGTTTTATGCTGATATTTATACAAAAAGTGAACCTACGAACTTCGGGCTAAAAGTAACACCATATTGCCCAGAATACCGTTTTGGGTAAAAATGCCAGTTTATGCATCATTCGGGAGTTAATGTTTACTCCATGTGACTCATTCACCAGCACTGACAATTCATATTAATACGATATGTGCACTTGTTTGATAAGTTTGACAATTCCCTTTTTGTTCTACTACAGCTTCAACGAGGTCGTGTTTGTCTGCCAGCCTATCTAATTTAGCAGATTCTATATCTACATTTCATACCCGCAAATGTCTGTAAAAGCAGTTAGAAGAGGTGTGGCGCCGCGGCTAGGGCGACCATGGGTGTCCGCAGACTTCGTTCCAGGGGGGGCAAAATGTTAACGTCATCACCAACCTCTGACATGATGTGTGCCAGGTGGGGCACAAGAAACACTGGGGTGCAGAACTGGGATAGACTCAATTAAATGCCAGGAATACAGGACATGTGATCGACCCTGCCAAAGGCCAACAAACACCGCCTGTAGGGAAAACGCTAAACTTTCTGACAAGGTGCTTTATCTCTGTCTGCTAGGTGTGCAGACTTCCGGGTCCTTGATCCAACACCAATCAAGGCTGTCTTCAGCACGATTCGATTTTTATCAGAATACTTTAAAACAGCCTATGGTCAACGCACCAGATTAAATATACTGTATGCACAGTATATGTTAGGGATTATTTGTAGCACACATATTTACCAATATTGGCTTCTTGGTGCTAGAATTCATGATAACTTTTATACAAAGTTAAAGCACAACGTCAAAGTTAGTAATAAATAATGCAGCAATCACACAACCTTCTGATTCGCCAATGGGTGCTCCCTTTACTATAATTCCCCGGGCATTGCTAAGTTTTACACACATTCAATTAATTTATACAAAATAAAATGTATAGGTCCAAATGTTAGCTATATTTTTTAAAACAAACTTAGAGTCCCTCTACGTGTAGTCAATGTCAAACTGACAACGTGCGCACGTTTAGGGATACAATAATGGCCAGCTCTCTTATGCGGAAGCCCTGCACCGTAAATGTGTGGCACATGCGGCGCCCGCAGCAGCGGCACATCACAGGTCCAGGGATGCGGAGTCTTACACAGTGGTCGAAGTGGGGGAATAAAAGTAAGGGAACAGTGGGCGGAGAATCAGAGGGCGGGAATAACCCAAAGATTGCATCTGTGGGTGGAACTAGAGGCTGTGGCCAGAATGCGCAGACATCCCAATTTTTAGTATTTGTTTGACATTTCTCTGCCCAGTTTAATCAACCAATGGATACACATGATTATTTAAGGTCATAATGAGTTATTTACATTAAAATATATATTCACAAAGTGGGATATGCTTCTAATCACAGAATGTACCAAATACGATAAAATGTGGAAACACAAGCCATTTGACTCCGATCCATGGAGTTTCTGTCATCAGCACTTCTCCCTTTTTCCACAACAGCAGTTCAAACATGAATGGCAAAATATCCGAGTTTGCAAATGTTTTCTCTAAAATTATGGCTCTGCCATATTTGCCTAATAATGCAAGATCCGCTGCATGATCTGACCATTTAAACTAATAAATTGTTGTAGCTCAAACATATCAAAAGTTAATATAAAATGTGACTTGTGTTGCTGCGGAGTGGATGGCCTATTGCAAAGGTTGACTGGTCACCTTTCTCACTGCTGCGTTTGTATGTTACACTGGTACTAATAAGGCAAAATCTTTCCAGAGACTGTTAGCATGTGTGCACATGTCAAAATAATAAAATATACTGCATTACGCTGCAGCCTTTTTTTTAATGCATAATTTAGTCAACACTACGGCATAATGTTGTCATCCTTTGCTGCATAATTAATTCCAGTGGACCCCCAGCAGGTAGCACGTGTTAAAAGTGCTTGTGAATGAAGCAGGGAGACGGTGAAGTTTGCAAACTTAGTTTGGTGTGCGTGCAAATCCTGCATTGCCAATCCCTGGTGACTTGCAGATACTACTGCTAAAACAAGGCCAATGGAGGTACCTATGGGTGAGGCAGACTGGCCTCAAGGACAGGGCCAGCCATAGCACTGGTGGTGTCCTGTGCATTAATGTTTGTTCGTGCCACCCAATGACCACCTCTGCCATGGATTCCCTCACTGCCACCCTTTAACTGTGCCCCCCAAGTCTCCATAACCACTCTCTCTCAGATGCATTTAATTTGATTTACAGTGCCACTCATACCATTGTAGGGTGTCAGAGCACTTTACATCACACACATTACACAGAGACAATCAATATGTGTGTAAATCACTGTATAGAAAATGTTACATAAGACTAAGGACTACAAGGTGTAGGAGTCACATGACAACCATACTAGTAGCCCCTGTAGTTTTATAGTGATTGGCCTGGAGAAACACAATACACGGAATTTAAAACGTAATAACATGGTTGGGGTTCTCCTTAATAATCAGAATTGATTTCTGTCCAAAAGAACACTTTTTGGGACATTAGGATAATCAAAGACTGGGGGTGGGGGTGGGACATAACGCTCTAATGTATACCTTGCAGTTTGTATGCAGCTCTTAGATGACAGTTCTTTGCAGCCGGTCCATTAACCCTCTGAGCTACCTTTCCATGAGTCAAAACTTCCACTAGACAAAATTCTGATCTCTCTCTAGGAAGAACATTAATCACCAGAGTCATCATTACATTTTTATTGTTGCCGAAAATTGCTGGAGGCCAAGAAGGAAGCAGCAAGCGTTTTCAAAACCATAATATACTTGCAAACATGATGCCTCCACCTAAAGTCAGCACCCGGTGCGGTCACACTGGTTGCACCGCAGTAGAGCTGGCCCTTCTTAAGGGTCCTGTACCGGGTGTGCTGCTTCATAGGCCTGCCCGCAAGACTGGAGGTGAACTTCAGTATGGATAGTGGTGGACAAGCCTTGAAGGTTAACCTACACTTGTCTTGCTAGGGTCCACCTGCTGGTGCAAAGACACCAGGACTTCTAAGGTGTTGCAAAGCCTTCTAAGGTCTAGCATGTGATTGTGCTCTCGCAGGAGAGTGGTCTGGCGGACTGGTTATTAAGGCTGAACCTGGTTCCCAGTTCCAAATTCAGCAGCTCTTACCATAGTGCCACATCCTCTCCCCCAGAGAACACCGTACTGCCCCACTGAGAAAAACTCCCACTGTCTTCAACTACAACCCAATTGTTGCCCGCTATAAACACCTGGATGCGGCTCAATTTAAATTACGCACTAGACAAGAGCAATATGCGGCCTATAAAAAAAAAAGTAACAACATCCTGGAAAAAGCAAACACTTATAGGGAATGCAAAATTTAGCAAACCATGGGAAATGTAAGCAGGAACAACATGGTTACCTTAATGCTTTTACACTCACTAATCAGAAATCAGTGAGTGCTTTTGCCTGAAAAGTTAAGGACACAACTACAGGACCCTGAATGGACCCATTTCAATGGCCATTGCTTATATCCTTACAAAACGTAAGCAGTATGATAAAAAGACCACATCCCTGGACGCAGAGCCGCAGCACACATTTTGTTTTCCAATCCACACATTGCAGTACCTCCAGGATTGGTGCACTAGTTCCAAATCCAGGAAAAACAAAGACAAGAAAATAAAAATAGCGCTTCACTGGCAAACTCTGTAAAAGTGGCTCTAATGTGTTTCAGTGTGAATAAAATCAGTTTGGCCAGTTTGTTACCACTCTTGCTTACTTTATTTAGTTATTTATCTATTTTTCGTATTTTTAGCCTTTTAATCCCAATGCTGCACTAAAAATGTCAGAAAAATACAACATTTCCAGCAAAAGCGTCTTTCTTTTTTGGATCCATTTTACAGGGAAGCAAATAAAAGAAAGGAGAGGAAAGAGAGTGAGAACCCTGTCTTGAAGTCACAATTTCATGTGCGTCCGCAGGGTGGGGCAAGGAGGGTCGCTCCAGGGAAGGCAAGCGCCTCTCCTTGCCCCCCCCTGCGGACGCCCATGAGGGCGACTGACTCCGGAATCTGGGCATCACGGTTCGATCAGCGGCAGTTTAGCCCAGCACCATGTGACAATAGCTTGCTTAATCTTCCAGCGCCTAGGGACCCTTACGGGTGATTGTGCGCTTTACAAATGTGGATTATTATTATTTTTATTATTACTCAGAAGTAAAAATATTTTTAAATGGCAAACATGAATTTAAGGCTAGGACCAACTCAAAACCCGTAAAATACCAACACTAAAAATGCTACATGAATAAGAAGATGAAAAACTTCCCTTCAATTTACAATTTATACTTTTAAATACAACCATCAAAGAATTGTCGCCGCCTGCTCTAGTTGTTGCCGGTTAAAAAGGTAATGGCAGCTCTCATGCCCCCATGTGTTAGCCTTCCTCAGTGCAAGGTGGTCGCTGTAGCGCTGTTGTAGGTGAGGCAACCAGTGTCCCCCAAGCACTACACCATGCATCACTTGCTCTGGGTGGCTTTTGGGCCAAACTAGGTGGTTGGCAGGGGCATAGCTGTCAATAGTGTAGCGGGTGCAGTGGCTCCAAGGCCCAGGGGTGTGATGAGCAATTCTCAAAGCAATTGTGGCTTTTTCACTACCACGCCAGTTGGGGTAGTGGTGTGTGTGTGTGTGTGAGTCCTTTTCCGCATGAGGGTGGCAAGGCATCCATGCTACGCCACTGCCTGTCGGCACGTGAACAGATGACAGAGGAGCCACAGATGCCTTCAGGGCCAGGGGTAAGGTGTGCCTGGCCTGGCTGCTGGTGGGCAGACTGTCTGTGGTGCCCAGGCTCCGTCCTGCACTTCCCGGCCCATTGTTCAAAGGGAGATCTCCAGGGCATAGCACATCTGCCACCCGTCTAAATGAGAATGGCTCATCTCCAGGAGGGGTGGGGGATTCCATGCGCAACATTTACTGAAAGAGAGAGCCTGGACAACACCCGTTTTCGATAGCACCGGGTCACCCGACTTACGAGGGTGTGTGCATATGTTTTGAACAAGTGTGCACTATCAGATATGCATGAAACATGTGTGAGCGCCTCTGGTGTGCTGTATCCAGCGTCAGATTGGTAACGAGAGCAATCGGGCAATGCCTGAGGGGCCGATGTCCAGTTCCAGCTATTGGCTGCTTTTGTTAGCATCCTGGGGGGCCGATTTGTGCTATTTCTGTATTATTCAATGCCGCCAGCGGCCCAGAGGGTGCCTGAGTGGGCTTTCTGGAGGTAGATGGGCGTCCATTACCTCCCTCTTATCAATGGCAAAGTTGTCACTCCCTTTCTCTCGCTGGGCTGGCCAAATAATGTGTGCATATTGAGCTGGGTAGGGGGGCTGAGCTAAAGTGGCCTCACTTATTTTCAGGTGTTTCACCACTGTAACCTAATCCGTGCATTTTTTTAACCCCCCAACCCCTTTTTAAAATAACATTTCCCTGAAGCAGTGTTTTGCAAGGCAATATGCAAATGTGGGCCACTTTCTTTTAGCCTGCCCGGGCCGATTTTCAATCCCAATCCAACCCTGGCTGTATCTTGTGTGCGCATTGTGTGAATTTTCTAAATGCTGTCCTCATTCACTTGTGTGACAGGCAAGATCTATTCATCAATGTGGGAGTGTTCTTTTTTTGGTATTTGTGTGCATCTACTGTGTGAATGTCTTGTTTGTGCATTGTATGGGTTTTATGTGTGTATATGCGAGGTGCCTATTGTACTAAGCGTGCTTTTTGTGAATTTCATATAAGAATGCTGTGTTTGTGCATTGCGCTTCCGAGTGTGTGCAGGTGTGAGTTTAGAATGCGGTTTATCACGTGATGAGCACTGGGTGTGGGTCTTTTTGGGGTGTTTGTGTGTTCCATTGAAGTGGTGTGGATCTGCTGTGCTATGGTGTGTGTATTGGACCTTGCTTGTGCCGTTGGTGTTCATGCAGTAAGTGGAAAGTGTTTTTTTGTGTGTTTGTGAGTGTGTTGTATGTGCATTCCTGAGGGTGTGTGTGTGTTTGAGTGTCTCCGTGAAGGTTGTTTGTTTGTATGATTTGTGTTGGCGTGTTTCTGGTGTCAAGGCTGCACGTAACAAGCGAGTGGGGTGCATTTCCTATTAGCGACAGCGAGATCCATGTTAGCCCCGAAAAAGAGCATAGTGTGAAATTCACATACACTCGCTGTATTTTCCTGTCGCATGCATGCTGCTCGCCCTCTGAGTGCCCACTTGTGCTGCTAACTTTGTGCTGCCCTAAGCGGGCTGGTCTCCTTTGAGGAATGCGAGCCTCCAGTGGGGCTGGGGAGGAATGGATTTTCGGCACAGTGATGAGCCCGAAATAGCAGTAGTACATTTAAAACGACCTCCCCTCGGGGCCTAATCGTAGCAACTGATAGGGAGGAGGGGGGGGCGCACATTACCAAGCTGCAGGCAAACCGTTTAACCCAGGGCCGCGCGCTCCTCCTGCGTGAAGCATTCTCATGACCTCAAAACGCCAAACGTACTGTACGGGCATTGTATTTTTCCAGAGAGATTTCCCACAATGCTCAAAACGCAAGAAGAACTTCTGTGTCAATGGATACGGTGGTCTACAAGCCACACAGCATGAGCAGATTTTCTGACTTTTGGTTATTATGCGCTTGCAATGGAATTTGTCCTGTTAAAAGTCTCTGCAGACTTAGTAAAGTAACCGAGAAAGCTGAGAATTATATATTTTACCAGCATGGCCCTCATTGAAATTAGTCTGAATACACTTTTTGCGGTATCTGATAAAAACACATTAGATGGGGTAGGTTAAACTGAGCGAGGAAGAAACTGACTCAACGCGTAGTTGCCAAATCACCTACTTGGCAGCTAAGAAAACAAGTGGGAGGGGTGGGGAGTGCAAGAGCACACAAAGTGTTTTCCTTGCGGGAGCGAGCCAGGGGCACCATGTGTTTTGAAGTTAATTACAAACATATGGTGTCAATCTCACTCCCGCAAGGGAATCGCCAGTCGTGCAGGCGTTGCCATTGAAGGCAATGGAACGCGTGCACGTTTTTAGGGCAAAAGCTGCATCGATGGCTAAAGGTCTTTCTCCAAGCAGCGCATGCGCTGCTAGGCAAGACCTAAAAAAATAGAGAGGAAATAATGAAGACCTCTATAATGCACCCAGAAAGAAGAGTATTGAAAAGTGGATATGTTGATGCTTTGCAGCCTGAAGGCTAGATTAGAGAAAGTAAAAAACTCATGAAAATATGACACATGCGGGAGGCATTCCGTGGATATAATTTTGCCTTGGGTGAGCCTTACTAGTAGATAATAGGCCAGATGAGGGGCGTATGAGAAAGTGCAGGGAAGAGGGTTCAAGTGGGTGGCTACACAGAAGACAACCTCATTTTTAAAAATATACAGCAGTTTATTTATATAGTACAGTCCTTCAGAGCAGCCATAAAATGTTCCGATAAAGCCATTGGCAACAAAATAATATCCAGGAAATGCAAGGAAGATGACCAGATGCTGGCGATGCTAGTTCCAAAGTCCTCAAGGCAAGAAAGACAGCGAAGTTAAGGGCTTGACTACATTCAAGATACAATGAAGATGAACATATCACGGGCAATCTGGTACTATTTAGTTTGAAGATAAAAAAAAAGGTTGTCAGTGCAATACAGGTGGCAACAGCGAGAAGAGAAAACCAAATAAAATAAGCTCCTGAAAAGTTGCTTTTGGTGAATAGAAAAGATGATGTCCGCAAAAGGCAAGTCACAGAAGAATGTTTTTAGGAGAGAATTATACAGATGACCAACTAGTGGAGAAGCGAACGAAATTTCACTTGAAAAGGAGTATTGCACCTCAAGACAGGAATTAAAACAAAGCTTGATGGATATGCTAAAGAAATTCATGAGCTTGAGATCTGCAAATTCCATTGTGATACCATAGACTATAAATTTGATGAGGAATACTTGTGGGCCGAGATATAAGCTCAGAAACGGAACTTCAGCAAACCCAAAACTACTTCCTTTGAATAGCGTTTAGCTTCAATAAGTGACACCCAACTCACTCGTCCACCTGCCCCCTCCGTTACTCAGACTACCACTAGTTTGACAGTGTCTGTTGGATCTAGTGCACCTAAGGTTTCTTTTTTGAAGACCAGCCCTGCTGCAAACAATCCTCCTCATCAACAGGTCGTAGAAACATCCAAACCCTCAGAGGGCACCGATTCGGCAAAACGGGAACATCGCGACGCCAAAAGAAACACTAGTGATCAACATCTCATCTCACCATTTGTCTCATAATCAACTTTCGGTACTGAATAAAGGAAGTTCGTTTGTGCCTACTTTTCATTCCAATTCCTTGGATTCCAAGATTGAACTATACAAATTCACCAGGAAGCTGCGTCTTCGATATTTTTTCTCCACGATTGAGCTTAAAGCAACAGATGAGTCAAAATATCGTGAATTCAAGCCCAAGAGCAGTTTCACTCCACCTATCTCACATAAAATTATCAACACTTTTGAGACTCTGGTCAGACAGGATCTTTCAAAACTTCCTAAGATATCAATGACTCGTTTGAACCTGCCCAAGAGCAAAAACACCGCTCTTAAGTCATTGAAAAAGAACCAATTTCTACACTTCACAAAGGCAGATCTCAAGTTAGCACATCTTAAATGTAAATAGGTAATCCAGTGTTAGTCAATGCAATGGGAGAGTCAAGCCTTACAATAGTGAAAAATGACTCTAGAAGTTTTTCACTGCAAAGATATTTGAAGCTTAAGTAAGTATGCTCTACTTTTTAAATTCAATTTTCCCCTCTATCCTATGAGCATTTAGGGTCTACCTTAAAGATGACCTATACATATTAAAAAGGGAGTTTGGGCCTGGCAAAACGTTAATTTTGCCAGGTCAAAATGTCAGTGTAAATCTGTGCTACAGGCTTGCAGTGGCAGGCCTGAGGAATGTTTTAAAGTGCTGCTTTTGTGGGTGGCACAAGGACTGCCGCTGCCCAAGAGTAACTTTTAATTTACAGGCTCTGGGTACAGCTAGTACCATATACTAGAGACCTGCATGTGAAATAAATGTACATTTGAGATATAGGACAATTTTACCATGTTTTAGGGAGAGAGCACATGCACTTAGGCACTGGTTAGCAGGAGGAAACTGTACATATTCCTAATGCAAACAAAAACGAATTCAGCAAGAGAAGACTAATAGCCAGGGGTGACCCTGCTAAGAGCCAGGTAGAACAATAGGACATTATGTCACAAAAATATTTACAAAATACATCTACAAAATGTATAAATTAAGAGGAGATTTGACACAACTACATGAAACACTTACCATGATTTAAAAATATACTTCAGTGCAACAGTAATAATAGTAAGAATAATATTTAAAAAGCTATTCACAACTTTTCTTATATCAAGCATGAGAAATGAAGTCATAAAGAATTAGTCAAAATCAATAAGTGACTTATAACCAAAATACCAAATAAAATCATGAATCAAAAATTCTGAATTTTCTTTGATAGTCTTCTCCACAATTAAATGCTAGCGACATAATTTCTCTGTTGCTTATTCCCTCATCAACATGTTGCATCAAAGAGTGAGTGTTTATTTCAGTTTGATTTATTGCAGAACTTAAGGCTTTCATAAAGCCTTACAAATACTTATATACACTTTTCAGTTGTGAGTGCAACAATTATTTTCCTACTTTTCATACAACACATGATTAAAAATCCTAGTATTAGTCTTTTTAATCAGTACATTTGGTCCCCAATGACATGGCTACTCTACACCCACTGGACATTTACCCTGCCTGGTCCTATGTTAGAACCATCTCAGCCTCATCATCAATTGTAATCTCAGTGTAGATGATTACATAGCCAAGCTGACCAAGGCTGACTTCGACCACCTCCATCTGTTCAAAAGACTGACAAAATACGTAGGTAGCATAGTACATGTGTAATACGGTTTTATACTGCCATCAAAGATTTCTGGCGCGAAGTTGATTGTAAATGTCACCAGATCTAGAAGAAATGCAATGCCAAAACTCTGGAATCCACTTTTAAAAGGCCAGATGATCCTGCAACCTCCAGGAAATCCAGACATTCTGCAAAATATGTTGTCTTAGTTGTTTTACTTGCCAGTTAGGTCTAGGCAATGTATGTGCATACATTTTTTTTTACAGTTGTATATAGCGCGAACTTGACCCGAATCGGGTATCAGAGCGCTTTACATAGCACCAGTTGCATTCATTTTTGTTAGGCAGGGGGAGATTAAGGCCCTTATTTATGACGAGCTTGCGCCGACAATGCGTCAAAAATAATGACGCATCGTCGGCGCAACGCATGCGCCATATTAATGAAGTGACGCATCTCCGACGATGCGTCACTATTAGCTGACTGCGCTAAAAAACCACTGCGTCAAAATGCCCTGCGACACGCAAATATTAATGTATGCAATGTGGGCGTTACCCCGGAAAAACTTGTGCAAAAATGACGCATCCACATTTACGAACTTTCCCGCTTTTGACGCATCTGTGTCGGAAATGGCGCAGCGTTGCGGATGCGTCGGAATTGGTGCGCCTACAAAACGGACGCGTAGGAAATGACGCATCGGCACATAGCAAGATGAGAGGAGGCCAGAGTGAACATTGCTGCAACCATCCCCACACCATGGAGGTCGTAATGCTGCGAGTAGCTGCCAGACGGAGACGACTAGCTGCAGGAATACCACCACAACCCCCTGCCCCACAAAATCCACCCCCCCCCCAAGGCAACGCCGCAGAAAGGAGCGGTTATTCCGTTCAAGGAGCATCCTGAGAGGCCTCAGGGATGAGGAGGTCATAAGTCTATTCCGCCTGAAGAAGCAGACCATTGAACATCTACTGCGACTCATTGGACCAAGGCTAGAGGTAGGAACCAACAGGCCTACCAACATACCGCCACGGGCAAAGCTCCTGGCTGTGTTGCACATGCTAGCGTCGGGCTCCTTTCAGACAACAGTTGCCAAAGTGGCAGGAATATCCCAGCCAGCTTTCTCATCATTCCTGCCAACTGTCATGGATGCCATCATCCATCTCACACCCCGCTACCTCCGTTTTCCCAACAATCCACAACAGCAGATGGAGATAAAGCAAGGCTTCTATGACATAGCAGGCTTACCCCATGTGCTGGGTGCCATGGACTGTACGCATGTGCAATTAGTACCTCCGGCAGCAACTGCACATTTGTACATTATTCGCAAACATACATATTCAATCAATGTACAGGCCATTGTGGATCACCGTGGACTATTTACAAATGTGCTGGCAAAATACCCTGGCAGTGTACATGATGCCTTCATATTCAGGAACTGCATCATAAATGATCGTTTCAAGAATGGCCAGTATGGAAATGGACTACTTGTAGGTAAGCAAAAGAGTATGATACAATGCACCATCCATGCTACCATACAGCTAATATAGCTGCAATGACGCATAAATGAAGTTCTGGATGTAATAATGTTGTACTAGCATATACATAGACATTAATAGAAGGGCCCTAATTAATGACGGTCATGCGCTGCCGGTGCGTTAAAACAAAAATGGCAAAAGGTCACGCACCAGTGGTGCAAGTCCCTCATAAATGAGGCCCACGGTCATGTAGAGGCATATAGGGAGTCAATGCATGTCCTTCCAAATACGTGAAAATAGAAAAGGATGTGGGTGGTGCACAGCGGTAGTAAACGAAGTTCGTAGAAGCTTGTTCAGCTGAGGGTGCTCCCAAGGGTGGTACTTCCGTCAAAGCGCCAAAAGTGCAAGACAGGTAGTGTACGCAAACCACTGCAAATACATCCCCTTGGCGAGGCACTCCGTATATGATCATGAAAATGATTCAAAGAAGTTGTAATCCAAGTTCTGTTTTTTATTCACAAGTATTCAAGTTAATGGGTTATCGATGATATTAACAGCATATCAATCCATAGCATAAATTCATTTCTTCAAGGCCCTTTGTCAAGGAGCGTTCATATCAACGCGTAGCAAGGACCGCTACTCGGCTGTTCTAAGACCAGCATTACAGAACACCGGTCTTAGAACAGCCGAGTAGCGGTCCTTGCTACGCGTTGATATGAACGCTCAATGACAAAGGGACTCCTGCCCGAAATGCATTGGAGGAGTTCATACTTATCTTCTTGAAGAAATGAATTTATGCTATGGAATGATATGCCGTTAATATCAGTGGTTTGCGTACACTACCTGTCTCTTCCAAATATGTGTCCATTGCACAGCAGAACTATGTGCCAAAGGTGTCTTGCATGTGAGTCCCTGGGTGTGTTCTCTGCAACATCCATGCCCAATGGACACTGCCAAATGAAATATTACCCACAACATATGGCCTCTAGTTTACCACAACCATATCAAACTTTTCATTGTACCTTCTCATTTATTCTATTACAGCTGACCAGGGGTATGGCATTCAGCCGTGGGTGATGACACCGTATGGAAACCCACAGACACCACAGGAAGTAGTGTACAACCAAGCACATTGCAGGACAAGGAACATTGTGGGAAGAACATTTGGTCTGCTCAAGGCCAGGTTTCGGCGCCTGGACAAGTCTGGTGGACGCATGCTGTATTCACCACAGACAGTGTGCAAAATAATTTTGGCTTGTGCAATACTGCACAACATTTGTGTTCTCACACATGTTCCCTGGGATGATGATCCTGATTTAAATCCAGAAATGCCCGAGGATGACCAGGAGGATGGGCATGCTCCTGTAAATCAAAGCACAGTAGCAGGCATCCGTAGACGTGCTGAGATAGTGCGTAATTTTTTCTAAGAATGTCAAAAATAACATCCTCATTATGCATCTAGATTTGTGTTTGCACCAATAAAAATACTTCATACAACTTTTTGTACCTTGTGCATGATTATTTGACAATCATTTACACTGCAATTTGCATGACAATCTCATATGTGGAGTTAATACATGACACTTACTCTCATGTCTGGAGGCTGACATCAGACATACATCAGGCCACACATCCATTTACATTGTACTGCCTTGCAATTTCACCTGCAATGGCGACACTCACCAGTGTCTGGCCAACACAGGTACCCTGGCACCATAGTGCATGTGTCTCGGTGTGCAGGGTATGAATGCACATGTGTATGAAGGTGACCCTTCCTGTACAAAAATATTCCTCCATGCAACACAGCATACATAGTGCAGGTAGGCAGGCCGGCCATTGTGCGTCAGCGCACATGAAAAGCACATGAATCTCCCATATGTCATAGACACAGCACCTTCCCACCCTATTTGCTTGCTGTAGGGAAGTGCCGCAGGAATGCATGCAGTAATATTGTACGCAAAAACATCATAAATTAGGGTCTAAATTAACAATTGTCAAAAAGCAACATTTACCATCCATATGTTGTGGTGCAGAAATTTTATAAAGCACTGGTGAAGATGAGTCCACATAATGAAATCACACAGCAGGAAAAATGATAACAAAGTACTTGTATGTTGCAAAGTCATGATGAAAGTAAATAAGTAATAGGACAAACATTACAATCATCAACATGTTACACAGTGGATGTGCGTCAAAATATGACCAGCCATTAAAAAGTAGCCTTCAGTGCTCACACAAGTTTGCATAAATCAACAAATGTGGTAGGCACATAAATTAAGTTAGTGTATCCTACTTCATAATCTTATTCATGACTCAACACACAAAAGTGACGTTGGGTCTGCCTACCTCAGTATCTGACCCATGCATTCCTGACTCCACGCACAAAAGTGACGATAGGTCTGCCAACGTCAGAATCTGAGCCATGCATTCTTACTCGATGCAGAAAAGTAACGTTATCTGATCTTATCTTCTCTTAGGTGAGATTTATAGAGTGCACTGACACCATAGGCTTCCTGGCGCCATAAGACAGAGTGAGTGAGGAAGGAAGCGTGAGTGGCGGATATTTAGCCCATGGCAGGGAAAAGGTGTGTTTGAAGCGATTCCCAGAAGTTCAAAAGGGAAGGGGAGGATTTGAAGGAGAGAGGAAGGAGATCCCAAAGCCCAGGAGCCAGATGAAAAATTGTGCAACCACCAAATTTCTGGGTTTTAGTATTGGGAGTGACTACCAGATGATGGTGAGCTGATTGGAGGGTTTGTGTTGTGCGGTGAGGGCAGATAAGATATTTGAGAAACGTGGGGCGGGACCAGTGGAGGGCTTAGAATGTGAGACAGGTCACCTTAAAAGATGCCCTCGGGTCTTTTGGGAGCCAGTGAAGACTGTGGAGTAGAGGTTTGGCTGATTGCCATCTGGGTGTAATGTGAATTAGACGGGCTGCTTGAATCTGGACAACTTGGAGGCGGTGTGGCAGGGATTGTGGGAGACCGTAGTAGATGGACTTAGAGAAGTCCAGGCGGGAGAGCACGAGTGAGAACACCACTTGGGTAAGTGCGGTGTGAGGGAGTAAGTGACTGACTGTACTGATCTTTCCGAGCTGGTACATAGAGGAAGAAACTAGCGCACCCACTTGTGCCCTGAGGCAGAGTTCAGCGTCAATGATGACTCCCAGACCCTTTACTGATTTTACCGGGGCTGGGGGGGAACCTAGCTCTGTGGGCAGAACTGAGGGCCACAGTGGCCATGACTGAGTCCAGGGAGGAGGAGCTCCGTTTTCCCGGGGTCAAGCTTCAATTGGTTCTGGTACATCCATAATTGGATGTGGATCATGACAGCGTGGAATGTGTTGATGGCATGAGGTGAATTGAGCGGGAGGATGATCTGTAAGTCGTCAGCGTAGTAATACACAATAATGTCCCATTTCTGTAGAGAATGGATCAGCGGCCAGAGGTATAGATTGGACAGGAGTGGTGAAAGGGAGGAGCCCTGTGGGACTCCACAGGACGTGGGGGTATTTGTTTCAGTATAGGGTCCTAGGCGGACCGTTTCAGTTCTTCCAGTTAGGAAGTACTCGACACACTCAAGAGCGGTTCCCTGGATGCCTGCATGTTTGCCAAGGTGGAGAAGGATGTTATGGTCCACCGTGTCGAACGCGGACGACAGGTCCAGGAGTAAGAGGGCTTGGGGGGACCCTGCGTCCTCGTTGCTCCTGAGTGTGTACAAGAGTGGCAAGATAACTGCCTCTGTTGAGTGGGCAGGTCTGAAGCCGCCTTGATTGGGCTCCATGTGACAGGAGGATTCGATGTAGTGTGACAGACATCGGGTAACATGGTCCTCCATTAATTTTGAGAAATACAGGAGGAGGGAGATGGGAGACGTTAGGTCTGCATAAGTCTGAATCTGACCCATGCTTCGCTGACTCTAGGCACAAAAGTGACATTACACAAGGCCCAAAAGTGACTTTGGTCAACATATGTCATAGTCTGACTCAGCTGAATATACAAACACAAATTTTTTGCAGGCTAACATGGTTTGTCCCTGTTGAGACACTTCCATGCTAAGCGTAAACATGCATCTTTTGCCCAGCATCAAAAAAACAGCAGCAAATATATGCAACAACATTGTCAGATAAAAACTGCAATGCCCCATTAATGAAGATTGTGACACATGCCAATAATGTTGTATGTACTAAAACTGGTCACACCTTGAGGAGAAAATATATCATCACTCAGCCATGCTTCAAATTTACAATGCCCCATAATAATGATTTGGTTGCATGACAATAATGCGACTTTGACGATAACTGGTTGCACCGTAAGGGGAAATATGGAAGTAGAGTACCATGCAACAAATCAACGATGCGACATAATTAAGTTTTATTTGCATGCCAATAATTACGCTTCTCCTACATCTGGCCGCACCTTCAGGGGAAAATGTCATCAGTCACCCATGCTTCAAATTAACGATGCGACATAATTACGTTTTATTCGCATGCCCATAATGACGCATCTCCTACAACTGGTCGCACCTTCATGGGGAAATGTCATCAGTCATCCATGCTTCAAATTAAAGATGCAACATAATTACGTTTTATTCGCATGCCCATAATGACGCATCTCCTACAACTGGTCGCACCTTCATGGGAAAATGTCATCAGTCACCCATGCTTCAAATTAAAGATGCAACATAATTACGTTTTATTCGCATGCACATAATGACGCATCTCCTACAACTGGTCGCACCTTCATGGGGAAATGTCATCAGTCACCCATGCTTCAAATTAAAGATGCAACATATTTACGTTTTATTCGCATGCCCATAATGACGCATCTCCTAACTGGTTGCACCTTCATGGGAAAATGTCATCAGTCACCCATGCTTCAAATTAAAGATGCGACATATTTCGGTTTTATGCGCATGCCAATAGTGACGCTTCTACTACAACTGGTCGCACCTTCATGGGAAAATATGACATCAGTCACCCATGCTTCAAATTAAAGATGCAACATAATTACGTTTATTCGCATGCCCAAAATGACGCATCTCTTACAACTGGTCGCACCTTCATGGGAAAATGTCATCAGTCACCCATGCTTCAAATTAAAGATGCGACATAATTCGGTTTTATGCGCATGCCAATAGTGACGCTTCTACTACAACTGGTTGCACCTTCATGGGAAAATATGGCATCAGTCACCCATGCTTCAAATAACGATGCGACATAATAATAATTTAGTCACATTACAATAATGACGCTTCCACGATAACAGGTCGCACCGTAAGGGAAAATGTATTATTAGTGTACCATGCTTCAAATTAACGATGCGACATAAATCGGTTATATTCGCATGCCAAAAAATGACGCATCGCCGGAAACGAGTCGCATCGCAACAGGAAATGATGTACCCAGCCTGCCCTGCTCACAAACAGAAAGTTATATCATACTTTCACTTTCTATTTCACTCCTTTGTAGTCTCTGAGAGGTGTAGGAGTGTGTTTGCCAAGTGCTTGAGAGTTTTGTCCTGTCCTGCAGTTGTTTTACAGTGTGTGTCTTGCTAACTGTGTCCAAATAGTCTCTGTAGTGTTGTGTATTGTCTAACTGTGTGTTGTGTGTCAAGGGGTGCCTGTCTGTTTAGGGGTTTTAATACTTTTTCATAGGGGGATTAGTGTTCTGTTTAGGGGTTTTTCATAGTTAGTAATAGGGGGATTAGTGTTCTGTTAAGTGGAGAAATAGTATTAGTAGGATTCCTGTGTCAGCAAAAAAATGTTCGTGGCATTTACACAGCGTGGCTTGTGCTTTGTCACAATGCCACCCAGGTCTAGGAACCTAACTGAGAAGGAGTATGGGGTGCTACTGTGGCTGATAGTCCACTACCTTCCAAACATGATTGGGAGTGGAGGCAGGGTACTGCTGGGTTACCCAACCCAAGAAAGGAAGCTGAGGTGGGAGAGGGTCCGGTACCAGATGTTGAGAATCTTTGGAGTGGACCGGACCCTGAGACAGTACAAACATCGGTGGGCAGATCTCATCAACCGTGAGCAGGATCTCCTGGACCACCTTGGAATTGAGGTTGATGGAACAATTGGTAAGTCAATATACATTTATTTCATGTATTAACCACCGTATTCTAAGGTAAAGCTAATCAAATGTCAAACCACAGGGGCCTCACTGATGATCCCCTTGTGCCCCTGTAACCTCAGACATAGGGCCATATCTATCAACAAACCCTTTCTCAACAAAAAAATTGAGATTCTTATGGAATCGCTATTTATGAATAGCAAAATGGTATGTATAAAGAAAAATCACTAATTTGTAGGAATTCCTTAATCTTCCGTAGTTGCTACTTTGCATTTTCTAATTTGTAAGTAAGGGATCAATCAAAAAGCATTCCCATGGCCCAGGAGGGCCATAGGAATCACTTTTCAAAAAATACTGTAATAGCAAATCAGCTATTAGCTAATCGCAATTTGTGAATTATCCAAAGGGTGCAGGGGTGTCTCAAAGACACCCTGCTGGACCCATCAAAAGTATGTGTGTGCATATGGTGCACATACATGCACTATGGGCATGTGTGTGCATCACCTGGCACCTTCAAAAATGTGCAATGGTGCATATTTGTCAAAAATAGCTACTTACCATCAACTACAGGTTGTTGTCAATTACCTAAATCTGAAACATAATTTGATACACAAAAATACTACATACATAGCACTTAAATAATAGCAAAATTGCAAGTACCAAAATGCCATGGCAAAATAAGGATTTTTTAAATTTTGCAATTCCTTAATTGGCAAATGTTTCATACATCCTAAGCCATGGAAGTAGTCCGTTTGAAATTCTGCAACGGCAAAATCCTGCAATTTTCAGACTTAGCAATTCACAAAAGGCTTGATACACATGGCCTCTACTGACGTTGTGGTAACGCACAAGCAAGATTGATCTTCATCATGCTGGACTATGCCGCTCATTGAGGCATAATCATGCATGATAAAGGTCTGCACTTTCAATGCATTGTTATGTGTCAAAAGGGCGTGCAATGGGTGTTGTTTGGCATGTTCACACCAACATCCATGGACTTTAGTCAATGCTCCAGGGGCCTTTGTAATGAAGGACTTGTGCCGTGGCAGCATCACTCATTAACATGTGGTAAAGTGACGCTCTGGCGGCGCAAGCCCTATGAAAATAAGACCAGAGATGTACGAGTGTGAGGCAGCGCAAAAAGCACATGCCTGCCCTGGGGAGGTGTAAGTGAGGCGCGACAGGGAGTGAAGTTTACATGTATCCATGTATGTCATATTTCCCTGTGTGCAGCTGCATTGTGCAGCACACAACGAAAAATGTCTATGCAGTTTCTGACCATTGACGTACAGGAAGGTATCCCATACGGTACAAATAAATTCTTCAAAGCAACACAGCCACCCTTGCATCATGGTGCAAAAGGTATTGTCCTACTGCATGACAGCACTTTGTGGTCAAGGCCAGGGAAAGGCACAAATATGCTAGCTTAAGGGAACAACATGTTCCATCCTGGTATATCATATGTATGCATGAAGGATTCTTGATACAATATGTCACGCAGTGACAATATCCTATTAACAATGGGTCTAAACATCCTAAGTATTGCATAACATCAACAGCTACTTGGATGCAAACTTCATGCTCCACCCTCCATCACACATTGTAGGCCCTGTACATAGAGTAATAATCTACAGGGACATCACCTCAGAGGAGCATATGTCTGCCACCATCACAAGTAACCTTGTAGTGGTTCTAATTCTATCCACACACGTCTTTGTATGTGTTTTTCAAAATACACAATGTGCTACAGTACCATCTGTGTGCAGCGAAGATGCACAAGTGTCAATTGAGTGCAAAACATGCAATGCCTTCAACCCTCCTACATGACTGTGTGCAGGAAGTATCACATTTAGTTACTTGGATTCTACACAATGACTGGATGTACACTAACTACTTGTGATGTGAAATGCAGTGCAGAATGTAAAACAACATGATAATAACAATACACTTATGCAACAATGTGCATACATGATGGCATACCATGGGCTGAGTAAGGTTTGTTTGCATACCCAAACATAGGATGCATCATACAGCTGGGATTACGTCCGGTGACATGTTTGTTGTGCTGAAACAACAACAGCAATCATAATTTTACCCCACTCTTGTGCTTAGTCACGTGGGAAATAGGCACACATCTACAAGGCCTGGAAAATTGCATGTAATGTGAATACCGTGTACATGGTGTATTTGCACACACATCAATGTGTATGTGTGTAAATGCATGTTGCTTGCAGTACTTGTCACATTGCACCTATCAACTAAGCTGACACACTGACACATCTAAGGGTGCCAGTACATCTGTGAATGGTGAATAAGCAAATGATAAGCCATGTGTGTATTGGGGAGGACATAATTCTCAAAAAGGCAACGTAAATTCTAGAATAGTTTGAATACATATGGCGGATAGTTGATTTTTTGTAATGTGACGCATTAATCTGCTGGCACATCTGTGAATACTCAGATGTTCACATTCACCATTGTACCAAAGTCCCCAATAAAAGCACAATCACATACATCTACATAATGAAAACATATTTTCTAAATGGAACAAGTGTGCAGGTATTTTGCAAATGCCATCTCAATGTGACACCACAAACAAGGGATCACATGTGTGTAATACATGCAGTGCAAGAGTGTGCTTCACATGTGAAGCAGTTAGCCATAGACTGTTGTCTGAATCACGTTGCCTCATGGGACGCAACGTAAGCCAATCTTGAAGATACCACTGACTCTCATGTAATCTCTGTACTGTGTTGAAATATGCTACATACGCTGACATTCTGGTATATTGTCTTTCACTTGTAGGTGGTCCACCACCATACACAAGGGATGAGGTGGAGTCCTTCAAGAATCCTAAGGCCACTGGTGAGTGTGAAATCATTACTATCTTTGTCTGTATGCTTACAATGTCTCCTCATGCATCCTATGTATGCAGACAGTCCAAAAGCATCATTCTTGCATGCATCATGTTTACACATCACATGTGCATGGAAGTGTCAAGGACTCAATGGCACCATGTGGAAATGCATGAACACAAATATAAGGGTCACATGTATGAGGTGTTACAGTGTGCAAGGAACACAGTAACACTTCTTGTGCTGCTGTAAGTATCCATCACATAAAAATAGACCACAATCAAACAATACATCTAGACCTCCATAGAGCACCATACTCAGGTGTGAGGGTCTCAAGTCACTGAAGGGAGGGGGTGTGCTGCTACTCATGAAATAGTCAGGTCTTCAGTAATTAAATGAAGGTAAGATGGTCCTGGTCAGTCGTAGTTGTGCACCAAGGGTGTTTCATGTCTTGGTGGCCAGGTAGGAGGGTGATCTACCTCCAGTGGTGGAGCAGTCAATCCTTGGTATGGTGGCTAGTGGGAGGCTGGTGGAGCAGAGGTGGCCGGTAGGATCAGAGAACGAGAGGCGGTTGAGGAGTCATTCTGGGCCCATGTCATGTGTGTGTGTGTGTGGGTGAGGAGCCTCAACGTGATCCTTGTGTTGACGGTGACCCAGTGTTGGTCATTATGGCCTGTAGAAATGCTGCTGTGGTGAGGGCTGTCGAAGATGAGTTGTGCCGATGCATTTACTATGGGTAGTAGTTCTAAGTGAAGTCTGGCAGTGGTTCCTGTGTATGGGGCATTCCCCTTGTACAGTTGGCTGTTGATGAGGGCCTGGGTGACCGTCTCACACGTTCCTGTGGTGATCCACCTGAATATCTATTGGAGCATGCGCAGGGTGTAAAATCATAAGGATGACATGACGTCCACTTGTTTGTTAGTTGTGAGTGAGTAGACCTGGAAGAATCCCAAGTGGGGTGTATGGTCCGTGGGTGTTGTTGCATTGACCATTGTTGTGGACCAATAGGCGTCGTCCCTGGCGGTTGTTGATTTGCCAAGGATGATAACCTCTGTATTGTGTGTCTACAGTATCTGCTGACTAACCTTCTTCCATTCTGCAGCGGCTATCTTTCCTTCATGGAGGTTGTGTTTGGTTGTGGCTGGGTCTTGGGTGAGACAAAGTACCAGATGGGTGTCATTGGCATAGGATATTATGTTGTGGTTGTGTGTGCATGCAATGGTGGCAAGTGTGCTCATGGAGATGTCGAAGACTGTTGTGCTGAGCAAGGACCCTTGGGGTACGTGATAGTCAGTGTATTAATACCATGGCTACATGAGACATGCTCATTGTAGTACAACATAGATATACCTCCTACAAGTTCGATTTCCTTGTGCCCCACGTGTGTCAGTACTTGCCATTGTTAGAGGGATGGAACAGTGCTGCAAGTCCATCATTAATTAGCACAACAATCATGCACTTACCTATGCAACTAAAAGGGTCACCGGCACAATTCCCTATTGACATCAGTAGTTAATATGCTATGATGTACATGTGCTTAAATGGCCATTGCATCAATTATCATGCATAGTCAATCCACATACCAGTCTTAATGCTGTCCATATGTTGTCCCCTGTCAAGATGCGTCTACCATGGAAGTGTTGTGCAGTGTGTGTTGCCTTGTGTGAAAACACCCACATATTTACTCCCAAGCAGCACCCCATGTACAAGAGTTACATGATAGGAGTCGGTCCCCAAACCTATTGCAGTGCACACCTGTGTTTCTCCTTGCAACACAATCCTAATTTGCCCATGTTTTGTTTACATGGTGCTTTTCACATGTGTGTTGCCTTGTGCAGCATACAGGGCTGATGGTCCATATACCTTGCTTTGTATCTGCGTATGAAGTGTCAAATTACAATGCCTATACAAACCTTGCCTGCACACAGATGCTCTTGCATCATGTTGAGAATGAGCCTGCATATGTGAATGGGGGGCATTGGGTTCATGCCCAGGACAAATGCATTTGAATGTACCATCTCATATGTATTGAGGCCTTACATGTCATCTACAGTAATTATCATCTTAGGTATTACGCAACATCACTTAGCATCCCTGTGTATGACCATCGATGATGATGACCCCATGCTTTGAAATAGATGCCCTGTTAACGATAGGCCCCTGCCAAAATGTTCCGAAGATTGCATAATGTGCATGTGTACAGGTGTCAATGTGTAAGTGCAGACTGATGTGGATGTCATTGCTCCATTACAGACAACATGTCAGAAGATGAGGAGAGGCAGTATCGCATCCGTCTTGAAAGATACCGACACATACGGAATGTTGGTCGTTCATTCAGGCAGATGGGACGCCGACATGAACAATCACGTGCTGATGGAGCCTGGAGATCACCAACTCCCACTCCCCCATGCAACATGCGGAGCAGGAAGCAAAAGGGGAAAAGCTCACACATTGACTCAGGACCAGCAACTGGATCATATGTAGATCTAGACCCCCAAATGGACAGTCAATCTCCAGGATCTGCAAGTTGTTCCACTTCTGGACATCCCTCAAATCTGACCCCAGTGACAACCACTGATCCTAAATCTGGAACCACCACTGCACAGGCCCTTGAGACAAAGACAGGTGGAGCTGCAGTAGCGCCACCTAAACAGGCTTGTGCACAAGCAGAGATAGACGGTGTGCTCCTGATGGCCAAAATTGACAATATTGAGGCCAAAATGGCAACTGTTGAAAAGGCCCAAAAGGAGCTGACATTGAAGGTTGCGGGCATGCAACTGCAGCTGGCCACCCTGCTGTCCATGGTTGCGGACATGAAGGCCACCATTGACCAAATGGACGAGCAGGAATGAACACAGTGAACAACTGTGGTGGTTGTCGATGACATGGAATTGCACCTGTCAAGTTACGGACCTTGTTATTGTTTACATGTTTAAATAGTCAGATAGTTTTTAGGATAGTTGTAGTACTTAGGAATAGTGTTAGGATAAGTGTTAAGTTATTAGGAGTGGGTGGGGGGTTGATGTATAGTGTATGTTAAATGTTTTTAAAGATCTAAAAAAAAATATATATATATATCCTTGTTTAGTTAGGTAGGTTAATTAGTATGTGTTTAGATTAAGTGTATGTGTGCTTGATGTGTGATTGGTGAATAGGGGGTGGGGGGTCATCTGTGTGTTGTTTAGTATGTGTGAGGTAGGTATAGGAACAGTTAGACAAGATAAGTATAGATGTTAGCGCCTTAGATTAGCTTAGTGTAGGATTTTATTTCAGGTTTTGATAAGTGTAGTGTAGTTTAGCATGGATTTTATTTAGTGTGAACATTTTTTGTAAATAAAATATGTTTTTCTTTTACAATAAGTCTGACTTGTAGGCATATGAAGTTGTGAAATAAGCTCTGGGTGAGCGTTATCCTCGCTGGCCAAGGAATGTCAACAATGATCTCATATCTGAGATTACCATTACATGTTAGCTATTGTAAGCCAGATGTTCATTACACTATCACTAATTCATACAGGCCAATACTCACCCTTGAGGGACTTTAGCTAATGCGTCTCAGGTGAGCCCATGTGATCAACAATCATGTGTAAAGATTGTGGGACCTCTTTCATGAAGTTTTTCCGTAGTGAAGCACAGCAGGCCTTCCTGTTGCGCTACCCTTTTGCAGGATGGAGGGCAGGACCGTGCCATGTCTGCAAGATACAGCGCAGTCCTGTTGTTCTCACCATCACTGTTGCACAATGTCCTGTTCATTGCTAACGCAGTCACCTTTGCACAATGGGGCAAGTGTGTCTGCCTTGCGGGGACCATCAGACTTGTACAGGAACTGACACCTCTCAGTTAATCAATCATCACAACGGCCTCTTCCTCTTACTATATGTACTGCATTGTGTGAAAAAAGGTGAGACAAGGAGACTTCATCATAATTGTCAACATTGAGCCTTCCTCAAGCCTGCCCTGGGTCTGTGTAATTTCTGGACAGAGCCTCCCATTTCATGTTCCTATTACATCTGGGGCAGTGTCAAAAGCCAATGGATGTTGTTGGTAAGGCACACAGCAACACCCATTGCACGTGCCTGTAACGCAGATCAAAGCGTTTAAGGGTCGGATTTGTTGCATGCAGCATTATCGCATGACCATGTGCCTTGGTGATGGATGATGACTATTAGGCAGGGTTAGGCGTCACACAACGTCACAACAAGTGAGGGTCATATGGCACAATGGCCGTCATTAATTGGGCCACCTGGTATTGAGACTGTAGCTCAATGTTTGCAGTGTTTCACAATGCTGAGGGCCAGTATGACCCACGTCTTTCCTGCAAGTGGAAAAGAAAGCTGGTTCACAAGCTGGCTATGTAGATGCAGGGAAATGTGACCATGGCTAGGTCTGTATTGCAGACGTATGTCTTGTGGGCCTCGAAGCAGATTTATTGGTAGAGGTTTGCTTGCCCAGGGTTGTGGCTGACTGTGTAGGCGTGTGTGAACTCCTTGAGTGCAGTAGTTATCCTGTATGTGCTGGCGGTAGTGGTATAATCATGGGAGCCACTGAGAACGTCTACCTACGGTTGTCTGGACATTAATCATTTTTGTCCTGAGGGTATTTTTGATACTGATATTGAGGGCATTCACATTGAACCGGCTGATGATGATGGATGTGTGGCAGATCTAATCAATGCATCAGTTGACAATAATTTTGATGCTCTTGCAGAGTTTGCAGAGGGTGAAGAACTATGGTGAGGATACTACTATTATCCGTACTGACAGGGTGAGGGATGTGTTCTGTACAATGTATAGTATTTGTTGCACATATGAGTGATGAACTGTTTATCCAGCCCAGGGTACCCCCAGGTATAGTCACATGTGGTAGTGGTTGTTGTGAGGGTGATGACCTGTTTTGACAACAAATGGAGATTTGTCCAGCTGAGACACATACTTGTTGGCACATCCTGCATCCATTGTGGTTAGTTGTGTCCTGTGATGTTGTGTACCTTGGTGAGGGAGAGGCAGAGCTGGGTGTATTTGGCGTAGGGTACTATGCAGAGTCCATGTCCACTGATGTTCTCAGCAAGTGGGGCCATGTACACATACTAGACAAAGGTACTGAGGGACAGTCACTGAGGAACTCAGCATCTGTACTGTGAAATGTATTATGCGGAATCATCTGCTCTGGTCTGCAAGGGAGGAGACAATCCAGTGTGGTGTATTACCTTGCCTCATGCCATAGTGGAGTGTGGCTGCTAGTGTGTTGTGGAATATTGTTTCTTGAAATGAAGCAATGTATATTGTCTATGGATTGGCAGTGTGACCGACTTTGAGGATTGTGTGGATTTTGCTGTGGCGTGTAGGAGGGACCTCTTGATGCTGTTGTTTGTCATGGAGCAGGATTGGGGATGTTGTATGTTCCTATGAACATCACTGGGTGCATGATGACCCTCTGGTTAATGACTTTGACTGCTAATGTGTGTTGAAAGATGTGCCTGTGGGTCTTGACGTCTGTTTGGTCAGCAGGGGTGTAACTGCTAATGTCATTTAGCTGTCAACATTTGCAATTACTGTGGAGGTGCATGTTCCAATGGTGGAGGCCATGTACTGTCACTGTTCGTGTGCAATGGGGGATGCAGCCCTGTGGAAGAAGTGATGTGGGCACGTGTGTGCGGGTGCTCCTTAATGTATGTCCATCACGGTGTTTGTGGTGTGAAACATGTAGACATGTGGCCTCCAGAGGATGTTGTGTAGTGTGGCTTACTTGGGCTAAGGTGTTGTGTGGTATGCCTTGCTTATGTTCATCTAAGTTGACATTCACTTTGCTGATTTAGTGGTAGGAGACTGTACCAAGTGTGTATGATATTCCCGTGAAGTGAGTGAGGGCTGAGCTCAGTCATGTTGTTTAATTTGGTATGGAGTTTATGCTTGCCATGGATTGGCATGATGTGTAGAGGATTGTGCCCTTCATGATGTTGCATTTGTGTGGATCAGATGAGTTGGACATTTATCTGTGATGTTATCCCTGTAGGCGGAGTGCAAATCCTGGGATCTGGTTGAGCCTCAAAGCTAAATCCAGCAGCCTGCACATGAGCATTGTTTGTTGTATGTCAGTGGATACACAGGTGACATTGTTGGTGTGTTGTATGTTGTGCTTCAAGTGAGTCTGCAGCCATGTATGTGCATATGTAGTACAACATCTGTGATTTGGAATGATCTGAGTTAGTGTGGCACATGGTGGATGGAGGGGTGTGTATCAGTGCTAAGGCAAGGGGCTCTGTGTTGATCTTGCACCAATGTCTGCACAGGGACTGTGCCCTTGACATGTGTATGGTATGTTTTCAGAATGATGAGAGGATGCATTGGGGCTTGGATCAGGGAGGATGTGAGGGATGGCCAAGGAAACAGTAGTTACCTTGGATGACAATGTGTGCCCGGGTGTGTTCCACCTTGTGAGTTGTGTTGATGACAACCTGGGTATATCTGATGTTGGGGATGTTGTGTAGGAGTGCGGTGAGGTTGAATAGGCTGAGTTTGTCAATGAGTGACACTGGTGTCTGAGCTGTACATAGTCCACGTATTGTAGGTAGTTGTGCGGTCTGTGTTCTGCATTGTAGTTGGCAAATGTTGTGGCACATCAAGGATGTCTGTATGCAAGGGTACAACATGGAGTTGTCCTGTAGTTGACTTTGATACAGGAGTGGACATGTTCAGGACTGTGCAATCACTTGATCATAATGGCATTAGTCTGTTGGAGGCAGTTCCTGAAGATGATGGCAAGGCATCCCTCCATGGTGTTTGTGCCCGTATGTCTGCATGATCTTGTACAAGTTGTGTATTGCGTATGCAATGCCAGTTGCAGATGTGACCCAGGCAATGTAACTAGTGCCAGCGGCTGTAGTTGGCCTCACACATTTATATGCCATATTGTGCGCAGGACATGTGTGTAGGAGGATGCAGCTCAGGCAACACTGTGCATTGGCATACAGCTGGGTGTTCATAGCTGTAATTGTCAGCTGACGGGGTAAGGTGCTTCAGCAGTGTCAACATGAGACTGTTGCTTGGTATTTACACGGTGTCCTGAGCAGACAGTTGTATTATCTCACAAGGTTGCATACATGGAGTGCTGCATTTGTAGTGGGGGTGGTTTTAACATCCAGGCTAACTTCAGCTGGTATTGCGCATGTTGTGTATGTTCACAGATGTGCTTGAACTCTGCACAACAATGGTACCTATATACATAATCCACCATTCTGCTGGGGTCATGTGTAGGGTGAGCAGCTTGTAGCTGGAGCATGGACGTGTGTGGGTGCTGGATGGACAGGTAACTGCAGTGGCAAGTAAAAGTCAATGTGGAAACAGAGCAAATACAGGGGATACACAACAGACAGGCCAAATTAGCCCTATCAGGAGCAGCAGACACACACACCAAGGCCACAATACAGTGAACAAGGCACAGACACACCATGGTGCCACTGGGAAATGGCCTCATTGAAAATCAACATTGTACTAGTGGTACAGATTGTACCACGAGTGTATTGGGCCATTTCAATTGGGGAAATAAATTTCTTGTGTGTAGTAGCACAATTATCTGTGTGACAGGCCTGTACAAAAGTACTTATTGTGGAAGTATGGTGGCTGACTATTTTTCACAAAGCCATTTAGTGGAATTTCTAACACACTCCAAGCTTGAAATTGGTCACGTTCTCACTTCTCCACATGAAAGGTGTAACCGTGATCAAGGATCAGTGGTGTGGCGAGGCTTTGCCATTTGCTCAGATTCACATATGTGTCAGGACATCTCTATTCTGTCATGTCATGTAAGTCATCTTGCCTTGGCTAATTCCGCAGCTCATTTTTTCCATCAGTGTGTCAACATACATCTGGCACACTGAGCCACATCAATGACAGCCTTGAATCACATTAGAAAAGTGAGAATCAATATGCTTCAGTGCCACAAGGCATTAAGGCATGAGGGCCACTGTCTTTGCAGCAGCACTGAAGTGTTTGTAGGATTTCATACATGAGACACCATTTGAGTGTTGTGTGATGTTGTTCCAATCACTGGTGTGAAGCATGTCCCTATTCCTATGCTTCAGTTAATAGAATTGTCTGCTACTTATCTTACCTTAGGATGTGCCTTTGATGCCAGCCACGTACTGATGTTTTGCTTTCATATATACATGTGGTATGTCAGATATTTCATCATCACATACATACACCTTGGACACACCCACATTTATGGTAGTGTGCAAGCAGATCTGATTTTAACACTCACCCCCTCCTTGTACAAACTTGTAGTGTTAGTCATTCTAACTTATTACATCGTTCGTTATGTTGCACATTAGCAATGCTGTAGTACACACGTTCCTAGTCACTTTATGAACGTTGCCAGTTGGACATTGCATGTTGTGTTTGCAAATTGATGTAAGTGACAACTTAGCAAGTAGCAAGGTATGACAGGACTCCAATACTGAAGGGAGACATACAGTAGGGTTGAGGATGTACATGCACAGTCCACACATAAACATGACATTTTTGACATGCATGAGTGAGTCGTTTTTTATTGTGTGATAAGGGAATGTCAACATCATGCGTTCACCTCTTGGAGGGAGGCCACAGATCATTTATTGTTCATCCTTTGCCTACCAGTAATTTGTTTATCGTCATTACTGGGGTACAATGTCAGTATTATGAGCACCAGACAGTGTTCATTTATTGTCCTGGTACTATATTTGCTGCTAACGCATGGTTCTGCAGAGGACTGGGAAATCTTCAGATTCATCTTCATCAGATGTGTTTGTCACAGCTGATGGTGTGACCAGTGGGGCAGTCGACACAGGAGGCATAGCCACATCAGGGACTGCAGATGTTGATGGTATTGGACCTGCAACATGTTCGATGCCCATCAGGTACCGCATAAATGCATTCAGCATGATTTGCTGGTTCTCAAGCACAGCTGTCACATCTCGTTGGTAGTCAGCCAATTTTGTCAGGTATGCATCCTGTTTTGCTGTCATTTGTTTGAGGGTGTCCTGTATTTCCCTCAGAGTGTTGGCCACTTCAAAGCTGGCACTTGTGGTGGGCATTTGTCTGTGCCTCTGCTGCATGACTTCGGAAATTTCATTCATGGCGTGAAACAAAGTACGTGGTGGTGCTTCGTTGCTGCTACCAGTTTCCGCACTGGCAGTATTTGATGTTAGGCAATGGAGCACTCCCTCTAGGGTCCCTGTCATGCTCTCAATCCCCTTACGCACCTCCTGTGCCAACTGACCCTGCACATCCACTACACGCTGTTCAAAGGAATTTAGCGTGTTTGGCGACTGGTGAGGCACAGATGTTGTGGGAGGTGGCATAGGAGTGCTTCCCTGTTGGCCAACCGGAGATCCCACTGTGCTGCTTTGCCTTCTTGTGGGTGGAGAGGGAGTTTGTAGTGATTGTAACAGGTCCTGAATGATTCCTGTGCCCATACTTGTTACACTTTCACCGCCCTCATCGTCCGATTCAAACATGGGTTCCTGCTCCTGAGTAGGTGTACCAAGGCCTGAAATAAAAAATAGATGTATGTTTATGATCATGTCTGACATATGGTGTACAGATGCACAATTTAGAGTCATCTACCCTTTTTGACTTTGATGTGTTTCAACATGTCAAAGTTCAAGCGACACATCATCACTCATGTGTACAAAAATGACATGGCATTAATCATTTGATGGATACAAAATGTTTACCAAAAAACATGGCACATGGGTAGACAGTGCTTGCACACTTGCAACATTCAACTTGAGTGCATGTCCTGATGTCTGTCTTTTTGGTGTGTATTGGGGACACATTCCAGCACAGTAGGAAGTCCATGTGCCATTTTGCACTCTATATGTGTGCAGCAGGTATCAGGCCACAATTACTGAGGAAGTGGGACATGGATTTCTTACCATCTCACATCATCCCTCCTGTCATAGCCATCACGTCTGTGTTTTTTGTGTGTGGGCCATTTCCTGTGTCTTCATGCTAATTACGTTATATTTGGATAATCCAGATTGCTCCTGGTATGTTGCTCAACCTACTCCCAGCTCCCCCTGTGTGCCCCTGCTGCCGCTGCTGAGTACACACTGGAATGTGTGAAGAACCACCATATTAGTGTCCCGTTAGTGACCTCAGTGCAACTAGTTTTCACCCTGTTTGCACACCATTTTTTTTTCAGTGCCACTGCTCCACCACCCCATGCACACTTGATGCTCCCACATACCAGCTGCTCCTCCCTCCCACATCCCCATATGTGCAAAGCTTTGCTCGACTGTGCTACTTGCGCACCTGAGGCACACCTTAAGCAGGCCAGGCTGCACCCATCTGCGCCTGGACCATGTCCAGCGCCAGGACCCCTTTTGGCCACTAACGCAACTACACCAGACTCCAGTACTATGCCTGTACCCTCCATGCACTCAATGCCGGCCAATACAACACTAGCTTCCAGGCCACCACAATGACATAAACACAGGACCCTTCTCCTGCCGCACATGCAGCTTTATATGCAACTGAGCCACCAAACCCCCATGGAGTGGACCCAGCCACCTCCGATGCATTATCCACATCACCCACTCCACACAAACCCAGCCCATGTGGCTCTGGGATCTGCTTGCCACCTCTGCCCCAGATGTGTAATTAATGAACTTGACCTGGTGGAACTACTCCTCTGCGACCAACATCACCATAGACATCCCAGACAGCTACAAGTTCAACCGCAGGGATTGCGCAGACTGATTTGGTGGATGGGTCACCATCAACCACAAGTCTACCCTCAAGGTCGGCACCCATGCAGACAACACCATCAACACCGCCAACCACCTGCACATGAACATCCACACCGACACCCAACACCACCCTCAGGGAACCACCATGTACAGCACACCGACCCAGTGCTCAGTTCTGCTGCTCCATCAATGACCTCGCCAGCACCGAAGCACTCCCCTCCACGCAGTACATCATCCTGTGGGACCTTACACCTCAAGGACAACAACGACGACAACTCCACCATACTGAACAACAACCTCACCAGACCCGGCTGCAGACAACTCAGGACCAAACCCACGCCGCCAGCCACAAGCTGTACCCAGTCTTCTCAACAGGCACCCACGTCACCTCCAACCACACTACTGAACTGCACTCGACCGACCACCGCAGCATCAATTGTACCTTCTATTAATCAACCACACACCACCGCAGACAACGGCACACCAATGCTGGGTAAAAGTAAACGTAGACCAGCTGGTCACACCCCTCAGCCACAGCCCGAACTACAGCCCCACAAACCCAGTCGCCAGTGCCCAAACACTCTGACAGTGTATGTAGGACTGCACCAACACCTTTGCCCCACTCATGTTACCCTCCAACAGCCACACCTGCAACAGAGCCACCCGCTTCACCGACTACCTCCAGACCTACCAACGCACATGCCGGAAGATGGAGTGAACGTGGCTCCATGGACACACACTGCACAACCACACAGTTCACAAGGACGCCACGTGTATACATCACCACCTCAACAGATTGGCAAAGAGCTCCTCCTTCAAAGCCTGTCTGGATACCAATGCACACGACAGCAATGAGGTATTCTGCATTGGTATTGAACAGAGAAACCCATGCGCAAACGTTATCAACATGACACCCTCACAAGAAGTTTGTGACTCACTGTCCATCTTCTCACAGCGCACATTTGGTGACATCGATGACAGCTTCACCACCACAACCACCCCAACCATGCCAGACTCCAACTCCCTGGCGAGAACCACCAGCGCCAACCGCAGCACCTCATGGTACTACGTCGACAAGGACCCAACACACAGGGTCATGAACTCCATACACTCTGGATCACCAGCAGTACCATCACCACACTACTTATTGTTCAAAGCAGAGGAAGCAATCATACCACAACTACACATGTTGATCTACATCTTCAATGCAGCAACATTCCATGACATGTGGAAGCACGCCACAAGCAATGCCCTCCTCAAGAGGCACAAGGCACACCCCAATGCCCTCGAGGAGTCACGGCCCATCACCCTGCTCACATTCCCAACGAAGGTCATCTAGGTAATCATCAACATGCAATTGGGCCGCGAGCTGGTAGACCCCAACCTGTTTGAGCCGTCCCAGTCCGGATTCATACGTACATACAGCAGCAAGACAGTCCACATGTCCGGCACAGACAACATCATGCAGCAACTAGCCAGCACCAAGGCAGCAGCCCTCTTCCTCCTGGACCGGTCTACCACCTTTGACACGGTATGCCATCACACTCTGAAGACACCTCCGAGAATCATGATTCCAATTGAAGGCCCTGAACTGAACAACGTCCTTACTCTCCGGCAGAACCCAGAGTGTCCAGAGTGTCTGGAACGCATCCATCAAATTGTACTCCATCAACATCATCTGCTGCGTACCCCAGGGGTCATCCCTCAGCCCAACACTGTTCAACATGTCCATGTCCCCCTCGTACACGTGGGCCGCCATCACAGCCTCTACATCATCTTCTACACCAACAACACCCAGGTCATCCTCTCCATCACCAGGGACCCACACACACCCTGAACAAACCTCCACAAGGAAATGAAGTCCCTCACCAACTGGATGAGGAGCTGCAGTCTGAAACTGTACTTGGAGATGACACAGGTCCTCATCCTCGGACCCACACCCTGAGCCTGGGACAACTCCTGTCGGGCAACCACACTGGGAACAGCAACAACACCCACTGACCATACACGCAACTTACAATACTTCCAGTACTCCTCCCTCTCCATGTCTGAGCAGGTCGACGCCATCTTCCCCTCATGCTACAACTGCCTCCGCATGCTATGCAGGATCCACAAGTGGATCCCCACCCCAGACAAAAATAACTGTGACGCAGGCCCTGAGCACCAGCAGACTGGACTACTGCAACGCACTGTACGCAGGATTCCCTGACAAAGACCTACTACTACTGCAACACATCCAATACACTTACGGCTCATTGATTGTCAACGTCCCCCACCGCAGCAACATCATCCCCCAAATGTGAGACCTACACTGGTTCCCCATCAGCAAGTGGATCAGCTTGAAGCTCCACACCCAGACACACAATGCACTCCATTAGGCCGGACCAGCCTACATGTGCAGCAGACTCAGCTTCTACACCCCCACACGCCACGTCTGCTCCTCCAGCCTCCCCCTCACCGCTGTCCACCGCATCGTATGACCAACCTCCAGCAGCAGTTCCTTGTCCTACCTCGCCGCCAAGACCTTGCACTCCCGGGCCATCTACGGCAGACCCAGGACCTACTCCCATTCAGAAGACTCATCAAGACCTATCTCTTTGAGCGTTAGCGGCAGCCCCTTCCCATCAGAGTGGTCGATGCAACATGTGTTTTCACATGCTGAAGGAGTTGTTCCAAGGACACAGACTTCTGTATTCTCTGATTTTGATTTCATGCAGCTGTGGTTCATGCAGACTGGGACGTACTGCATTCCTCAATGTATTTCAAGTGTTTAGTTGGTGTAGTCTTAGGTGTGAGAGAGTATGAGCTGTCTGTCATCAGCAATGGATACAATGTTGAGGCTGTGTTTGGTTTCAAATGGTGCTGAGGCAGCCCTGTTGATGTTGACAAGGGTCAGACACATAGATGGTCCCTCTTGCATTCAGCATTGGAATAACGTGCATTTGAAGGCGAAGGTTGTCAGTCTGATCCTTGAACCTCTTGCTGGGGTGAGTGACCCAGTTAAGCATTGTTCCTTTGAATCCTGCGTCATGTAGTGTAGCAAATCTGTGTGGTGTTAGTCTGTGTCAGAGCACACTCACACCTCCTGGTCCCGGAGGGTGCAGATGTCACCTGTGGCTGTGAATATGGTGATCTTGGTGCTGTTGTTGATGTAATGAGGACAGGGCTGTAGTGATCCCACAGGTGGCTGTATCTCATGTTGGAGGGGGTGCATTGAGCTGTGACTGGTGTCCCGGTGGGTATGGTAGTATGGCTGTTGTGTTGGGAGAGGTTTGCGTGGTGCTGCCTGTGGCATCTCATGTGTACGGCAAAGTTGTTGTAGTGACATTTTGTTGTTTATGGTGAACTTTGTTGGACACTTATTACAGGTCTGTAGTGCCAGGGTGATGTCTGTAGCTTTGCAGCATAGGTTGTTGTATTAATGCAGGACCTTGACTAGTTAGCAGGACTTTCCATTATGTCGGATTATTTATTTGTGGTTCTCCCTCATTGGGTCCATGTATGTGTTTTACATTTCAGGTGTCTTGGTGTTTATACAGTTCTTACCAAGGTATCTGCTGGTGCCTCTTGCTTCTTAGAGATCAGTGCTCTACCATGCCGTGTCCCTGTAGTGCTGTTTGTTAGGCTTGCAGAGGGTGGAGGTCTGGTATGCACAGTTGTGTATCCAGGTGTGACTTTCACATGCAGTAACGCTGGTGTAGGCTGTGTTTGAGACCAGGGTGGTGGTTGAGGTTTGTCAGCAGTGTAGGCATGTGAAATGTCTGAGGGTCATGTTTGGAAAGGCATGTTGTCATTCTCCAATGTTTTCCGTGTATGAGTGCATGGAGGCTGGCTGAGCTGCATCAGTGAATGACTGTATATCAGTTGCTGCTGGAAATGATTGCATTTGAGACTCAGATGTGCACATTCAGACTTCCCATAGGCGTGGCTTCGGCACACCATGTACATGTGTCTGCTGTGGGCTTGCACAGCGGCTGACATTGAGTAGGCTAATTGTGAGTTACAATATTCAGTGATGACGGAACACATGAACACAGGGGTGGGGGCCTTAGTGGTAGTTCATAGACCATATGTGGAGTGTGGGCTCAGATGAGAGAACTGAAATGACTTATTATGGAGACCCAAGGGATGAGTGACTGATGTGATAATGCTATGTGTCATCATGGCATGGGAGGGTGGGTAGGGGATATCTTAGATGATGTGGCTCATGTGCATATTGGCAAGATGACTCAGGTACCACCCATGATGACCAGAGCAGTAATACCCACTTCCATGTTTGGTATGCAGGCTGCATTTCAGCCTCCATGGCAAACATGGCCAACATTCCAGCATGTATTATCCCATTTACAATTACAAGTCACACCAGCACTTCACAGCATTGTGATTGACTCAGAGTAGTGAGCCTGGCTGGCTAATTCCTTTAACGTGACACAAAGGCAGGGTTGCATAGGCTGAAGAGAAATGGGACACATCTTTGAGGTGAGACTTCCCTCAATGTGTTCCAGATTTACAAAACAAACTTGAGACTCAATAGTAAACTTGATACATTTTTGGTGTTGACAGAATGCACTTACTACTTTTGGCATTCACAGAAGGAACTTAGTACTTTTGGTATTCACAGAAGTTAGGATTTTGCCTTTAGTCTATCTTAAGTCTGTCTTCAGAGACACTTTAGGCAAAATCCTAACTTCTGTGAATACCTAAAGTATTAAGCTCATTCTGTGAATGGAAAAATTAGTAAGTGCATTCTGTGAATACCAATATAGTAGTAAGTTTTGAATTGAGTCTTGAGTTCATTCTGTGAATGGGCCACAATATGTTTTGCAGCACACACTCACACACACATCCCTGCAACCATGAGACATTGATTGTTCTGTCCTGCATTTGTTAACTCACAGCTCTCCCTCCCCAATTGCCAATGTTTGACACTGTGCCCCCATGGACAGCAGGTGTGACACTCTTGTTCAAAAAGGAACATACATGATACCAAAACATGCCATGTCATCACATTACATTTCATTCATTGTTCATACTAGGCATGTTGCAACTGTAGAGTAGGTGTTGCACAGCGGAGACTTTAAATACACTGTTCAACGTTCAGTGAGTACATGGATAAAGTATCCTTGTCACCACACACCCAGACCTGAAGCATTCAATACCTTTATGAACAACCACAACACACACAATGGATTCAGATTAGTGAGTGATGCACACACCATTTTTCATAGCCAATAATTATGTACACAGCATTAGTTCATATTCTGAAATGTTACCCCCTATTTCTCATGATGTACATCTATCCAAATAATAGTTCAGACATATGTCCCCCCCGTGACACAACCAATTGTTATTATTTGACACATAAATGCACAACATTTTTGTTACTCTTTAAGATTTGTCAATATTTCTTTATTTTCATACTGACACACATTACCACATGTAGTACTTACATCACAACATAATTGGGGTCACAAAGAAGAATTTTGAAATATTATTTTGGTACACATGCATTGCATTGTTGACATTGTGCAGCATACATTGAAATGGTCATCGCATGAGACTACGGCAACCATACTGTACGCTGTTTGCATTTGACTGGCTAAGGTCCACACTGTGAACAAAGGTTTATTCCTCTTGAACACTGCAACAATACAATGTCAGGTACCTTCAACCCTGTACGCCACCTCACCTGCCAGGACGTAACTCTGCTACAGACATCACCATCACTGTCACTGACAACTTCTGTGTCACCTGCATGTGGCAGCACGACAATCATGGAAGAGGCATTGTTAACCCATACACTGGTACACTCAGAATGAGCAGGCACTCTAATGTGCCATGGTTGACCATGTACTACGACAACTACATTATCGTGACCAGGCCCATGGCCATACTCAGCAGCACAGTCATGTGCATGACACACAGGCCATGTGGTCCATTCTCCAACATCATTGCACCCCAGTGTGTGACATCCACAGACAGCATCCCTATCGATGACCTCCAGTTCCACGTCAGCAGGTTAAGTTACCTGACCAACAACACCTCCAGGTTAAATTCACTGACATCAGACACAAGCATCAAGGGACCTCAACATACCACTGAACAGGACACGGTTAAGTACCTGTAGTACAGCTGCAGGTACTTCTGATTCAGGTCTGACTTCATACTCTCCTGGCACTCCCATCATTGAATGCATGAGATATGTGACTTGACCAGCAATCCCCACTGCCATCCTTGCACCCTCTTGCAGCTGGAGCAAGGACACTGCATGACATCTCATCCACTCCTTGTGCAAGGACAGTCCACCAATGCTTAAATACTTGTGACACTACAACACACAAATAGCACTGTTTGGATCTCGAATGACACCATCATTTCTGCACCCCTCACGAATGTACTTGCAGCCCTACTTTCCCCCTACCTCATGGCAGCCATGTATGTGGGCAGTGCCATTGGCATCGTCTGCCACTATGCTTTTGTGGAGTTGCGGCATGGTTGTGCATACACTGACATGATGATTTGTTATGGAACTGTCCCTGCTTGAATCATGAAGCAATGTCCAGTGGGTACTGTACATCCATGGTATTGCAAGGAGGGACATGGTGAGAAGTGTTGCCTCGCTGTGTTCTTGCAGCAACAATTTTCATGGTTGCGCCATAGGAATGCACACAATATTGTTGTTGTTGCACATTTGTCAAGTGTATCTTTGTCACAGGGCAAGCCTATAAACTTGTTTGCAGCGCTGTCCAGTACCACTCCCATGCATATATGTTGTGGCAGGATTTGTCACCTTCCTTAGAGAAATGTATGTTGTGGCTTTACATTCCGGGACGTGTTGTGCATTTGCATGACTTTGCTTGTTTCTCTCATGTCTGTGACAGCCTTGCAAATCTTGCAAGGTGCAGTTAGTGAACTTGTTGGCATTATTTGGATACGTCACGCCTACTTTGCATGTCATTGCCATTGTTTTGTTGGGAGATGCAATGCCATTGGCATAGTAGTTGCTATAGCTCCTGAGCATTTGCTCTCATCTGTATGCAACAGCTTACTAATGTGATTGAACATTCTTGGCACTTAAGCTACACAAACAGCGCTGCAGACTGGCTGATGATCCATTTGTATAATTAACTATGGTGCATATTTGCTGGATGTTTAGCAGCTGGACTGCGGCCCTTGCAATAAAGGTGTGCTGCAGTGCATGCATACGTACAGACCATGAATGTAGGCATTCAGTGAGATGGTGCGCATTCCTCCACACTATTAATGTTGGATGTTCTTTCACTGCAAGAACACCATTGGGGCACTTATGTTATCCCCATGGTCGTGACAACATAGATGTGCTGTATTAACTGTATGTCAATACATGTTGTTATTCATGTTATATACGTCATTCATCCAGATGTAGCTGGTCAGTGCCTAAGTCATGCATTCATGTGAGGAGCATCATTCAAGTACAGCAAACCTTGGTTCAGGCCTCTCCCGGTGACACTGCCTCACCCCTATACCTACCATGATGCAGGTGTGAGGTACTGACACAATTGCCAGATGGTAATGTATTTCCAAATTTGGGATGGATTGCACATGACCACTACTGACATTTTTTTTTTGATGTGCAGACCCACCATGCATATGTTATGCATGATGCTTGTGTAATGTGGCATAGGGCTTCACATACTGAGTAACATTTGTGAGTACTTTCCCTCACATATGCAGATAATGTGGCTGAAACCATCATGCACTAAGTCGTACAATGACAGATTTTGGGCCTGCATGGGGTGACTATGAGTAGGGTCTCTTTATTGGTGTGACCTGTCCTTCACAACGACACAGGTGCACAATGCTTGGCATGCGCCGACCCAGGCAGGCTTGCACCATGTTGCAGGGGGTCCAGCGGTGCAGGGGATCAGTGTTTGTGTGCATGGAAGGGACACATTCCTGCATGATGCAGTCATGAAAAGATTTTTCCCCTTTCTATGTGTCCACTTCAATGCAAAAGCGATATGTTGGGTATATCATAGAGGGAAGATTAAGTATTTATTGAGGTTGAGCATGCCTTACACAGACCCTGTGTATGCATATCTTTGTGGCGCAGCGTGATAGTTACATTTAGACGTTCCTATTGTACATTGTCAATTGGACATAGATGTTTCTGGGTATACCCTTAGCAACAGCCCTGGAAGTGCGCTTTCTGACACTTTAATGTGGGAATGATGCAATGACATGATATGTTGTACTATGTTACATGGCTGTCTGTGGCCTATTATTGTGGGTGTGGCACATTGTGCCACCACTACATGTACAAAATAACATCCTGCCAGCACAGTGGTAGCAGTCCAAGTTTTACAAGTGTGAAACTCGGTCTGTTGCAGGATGTTGTGTGATTTTTTTTTCAGGAGGGTAGTTGTATATTTGCACCTGCGTGTGGCACTTGTCAGGTGCAGCAGTGGGCTGGGACTTCACTTTGGACATATATGTTTACTTTCACAGGGGTAGCTGTTTCCCAAATGTAACATGTGCATGTCCCTGGTACAATACTTTTGGTAGACCCTTCACAGTTCATGACATTGCATGGCTTCTCTTTCCACAACACGTCAGTAATTGAGCCAGCCACCTTAGTTTATGCACAGCAGAACATTACCTTCTTTGCACATTTCCCCTTGTAGGGACTTACCTTGTGTGTCTTGCAGTTCCTCATGCTCTGCACGGTCCTGCCCTGGGATTCCAACAACCAACTCCTCTGGGATGACCGCCGCAACCCGCTCCTCAAGGTCATCCAGCTCTTCTTGTTGTGATGGGCTGCCTCCTCCTGTAACCCCAGCTTCTTTGCGGTTTTTGGCCATTTTTTCTTTAGTGCGGCGCTTTATGTCATTCCACCGTTTTTTGAGGTCAATGACTGTCCGCCTAGATTGGGCCACAATATTGACTGCCAAATAGCCTCTTTTTTGGATAGTGGCAACTTGTAACTAGCAAAAAGCTGGTGCTGGTGGTCTGTTACCTCATTTATAAGTATATTGTTCTCCTCAGCACTGAAATTAATTTTGCGCTTCCTCTTTCCAAGTGTTTCTCCCTGTGTTGCAGGCTGGGCATCCTGGCTGCCATGTGGAAGGTTTCCTTGGCTGCTGCTGTGTCCTTCAGGCTCCATGGTAGCAATTTTTTCCATTTGCGGGAGAATTATGTGATGGATGCGCGTGTTTTGGCGTTTTCCGGAATCTGACGCAACGTGATAGTGGCGCAGCAACGCGTACACTTGCGTCAGTTCCGCAAATGCGACTTACGGCATTTTTCCCGCACTTGCGTGTCTTTTCGGTGCGTCAGGACGGCCGCGTCTGCGTCACTTTTCCCCGCCTTGCGCCTCCCCTTGCGGCACGGTGCGCCATTCCATAGATCTGACGCATCCGCGCCGCAACTTTCTGACGCAGCGCGTCGTACGGAAAAGTGACGCATCCTTGCGCAGGCGCAGGGATGCGTCACTTTTCATAAATGAGGGCCTAAGTGATTTGCCCAGAATCACAGGATCATACATTGTATATCATATGCATGTTTTAATTGGGTGGTGTTAGATGAAGTTCTGTATGCTGATGCATCCCTCAGTTAATGTACCCACCTGACTCAAAAAGCTAAATAAACAATAATGGTTCAAAATAGTTTAGGTTTATTGATTGATTTTAAAAAAATAACATCTGGAAAATATCAATAGTTTTCACTAGCTTGAAAGTTTTTTGCCGTGGGACATCGTTGAGAAGTACATCTAATTCTCTACAAAAATATTAGAAACTATTGGAAGTTTGGCAACTTTTGACTCAAGAGCAGAACTGTTGTAATGTATAGTCTGGTGCCTTCTCCTTGCTTCTTTCGTTTCTGTGGTGCCAGGAAGGACAATGCTCTTTCAGACATGTAAAAAATACACAACTGGAACTGTTATATTGGAGAAATTCCTCTGGGAGTAAGTCAATGCTTCGCACCACTGAGCTGCAACATCTAATTATCAAGTGCCACCAACAGGAATGGATTGGTCTCCTCTGAAGAAATGCTGTTTTGTGTGTTTTTCTGCCTTAGAATGCCTGCTTGCTATTTTTTGGAACATGGTGGACACCTCCATTCATCAGTCATGTGAAAGACATATTCCCTTACAACCAAGGGATTAGTGAGGGTCCTTTTTAAAGCACCATGCTCTCTGAGACGACCGCCTCACCCTATCAATAACAGCTCATTTATTGGATGTGCAGCTCAGAAAACTCACTTCTATCTTACTTCGTCGATGAGAAAGAACAATTTATTTCCGCCATGGTTCAAGAAATCTGTCCAATAACACAATCAAAAAGGAGGCGATTGAATCTGTGAAAAATCTCAAAGCAAGTATCCTCATTGCTAGCTATGTGCCGGTTTCTTATGTGTGGTGGTCTTTATACCAGCACATGAAGTAAGAATAATATAGCAAAACATTCTTATTTATTTTCAGCCACTTACTGATTAAATTCCGGATTCAACAAAATTACCTTTAACATAGCCACAATAGAAGTATTAGCGTTTGTATGTATGTGATATGTAATAAATGAATTTATTTATTGAGGGATGCACAAGTGTACAGAAATGGGGGTTGACTGTGGGGACTAATGAAGTCAAGGGGCAGAAGGTGAGGGGTAAGTAGTATAGGTGCACGTTTTAAAATAGAGCGGTGTCGAGTGCTGTGATCCCAATTACAGTCATGTGTTGTGGGAGAATAGAATGGGCGCTATATATTGGAACTTGAGGGATTTTTGCCAAGGCAATCCATTTGTGAGTGCCCTATTAGCCATGTTAAGTTGATTGTTGCTGTAATGACTGCTATCTCTGATTGTAGGGAAGGCCACCGCTCATTGTACTTCATGAAACCAAAAAAACTTTCAACGGTCTGTGGGGCTGGGGTATCCCACAGCATGTCATGCTGTATCCATTGCAATGTATTCACACTTGGTGATAATGATTATACAAGGAAGCAGTATTGATATGTAGCATCTGTAGCTGTGTAATGAGATAATGACATAATGATGTGCAATACAAAATATATACTTTATGTTGTAATTTAAGGCTACCTGCTGCTTAGCTAGAATGTGCGTGATGTGGAATGTTGGATGGATGGAATGTTAAATGTCTGTGAGTGTCAGTCTGGTAAGGGCTGAGCAACAGGGCAGCTGCTCCTGGTGGGGTTTCCCTTATTACGTCTTATACTAACTTAAATAAAAGAACTTATCTAATCTACGCTTGGAGTCCGGACTTCCATTTGTTTACAACATTTATGCTGTAACGTTATGGGTTGGTGGCTCCATACTTCACTGTGTCCGGTGTTACAGATGTTAGATTTTTTTAATAATTGTCAAACGCAGAGTTAATTATAGGAGTCAGAGTTGAACTAAAGTTTTACTTAGTACAGATAAGCAGGATGTTACTAATCTTCAGAACCTGGAGAAGCCTTGTCAGTGTGTTATTGGAGAAAGCATCGAAAGTCCTCCATTTGGATAGTGACATGATGTGTGGCATTGTTGTCCGTGAGCTGTCAGATTTTGCCATCATGCAGTTGAAGAAGTTATTTATTTATGTTAATTTCTTCTGTGGTTTGTTTGTCATTGAGGTTCCAGCTTTGGCTTTACAGAATGCGTAAGAGGGCTTTACTTCTGTTAGAGACATTACTGATAGTAGTCTTTTATTTGGCAGGTTTGGACTCTTTGATGACTTAATTGTTGGTTGAGTTGTCTCCTTTAGGTTTACCACTTCTTCTTGTATCTGTGCAACCCATCACTTCTTCTAATGTCATTTGATGGTTTATTTTCTTTAGGTTAGCGATTAGGTGACTCATGCTAGCGACGTGTTGTCCATTAAGGAGGGGAACATGAGTGGGCAATGGACTTCTGCTGAATTCTGCATAGTATGTTTCAGGTTGTGCAGTAGGATCTGATTGTCTGTGATAGGGTGACATGTAGTTGTTAGTGATATCATACTGCTGAATCTTAGACATCACTGGATGTGAGAGGTGAGGAACAGATCTAAGATGATGCTAGCCTGCTCGGTCTAATCTATATGCATAAGCCAGTGGTAGCAGAGATTATTATGATATGAACCATTGGTTTTTAAAGGAGAGGGTCTGTCGAAGAGCGAGTTTTTGAGGTTTCCTGCGACGATGTGGAGTGATTTTGTTTGTCTGAGGTGGAGCGGAAGGGCGTTCCAGGCTCTCGCCGTGAGGAAGGGGAAGGAGAAGGAGCGGCCTCCTGATCTGGTCTTCGTAGTGCGGGGGACCATGGCGTAGGAGAGCTGGGCTGATCGTAGGGTCTTTTGGGATGCGTGGAATTTGAGTCATATGTTCAGGTATGCTGGTCCGGTGTCATGGACGGCCTTGTGTGCGTGGGTGAGCATCTTAAAGGTGACTCTAGCCTCGATGGGGAGCCAGTGGAGTGTGCACAGGTGCTAGGAGATGTGGAAGTATCTTGGCAGGTTGAGAACCAGTCTTGCAGCTGCGTTCTGGATGTTCTGTTGCTTGCGGGTGAGGTTTTTGTTTATTCCGGCGTAGAGTAGGTAAGGTAGGCCCAAGGTACCCCTGTGGGAAGGGTGCATTGTATGTAAAAGGTAGGACATGCCCAGATTATGTGGCATGATAGTGAATTACTGTCAATATCATTTTTGACTATTGCAAGGCTATCTGTTCCTATAGGCCAGAATGGGCAGTTTGCCTATAACATCTTATGCACAAGATAGGGAAATAAAGTTTAGTATGCCTGAACACAGAATGTTAAAGTGCATCTTTTAGTGTGGGTGATTTTATCATTCTGTGTTTGAAAATACGACTTTTAGAAAGTAGGTATTTTCTTGCCTAACCATCCAGTGTGCTTCTGCTAGGTTTGTATATTGCATGTCTGGCTTGTGAGTGACAGGAGCTGGGAGAGAGCAGCGGCTCCTGCAGTCTGATGAGTCAGGGCTGGGCTGAATGGGACCTGGGTTGAATTTGGAGTAGGATGGGAGATTTCCTTTCACCTGCCTGGGCCAGGTCTGCTTTAAACAATGCTTTTTGCACCTCCTGCCAGGAAGCTGCACCAGTACGGACAGAACTGTTTTTTGCTGGGTACAGTCACTCTCTGCCTTCAGAGAACAAAATAATTTGTGTATATAAAAATGGGGATTTTTTTTCATAAACAAAAAGAATCCAACTTGAGGTCAGTGGGAAGTGTTCACTACAGTGGTGTGGGAGTACTTAGTGTCTTTTAAAATACCCCTCACACACCAAAAGGCCCCTTGGTGTCATGCTTCATCATCTGGGTCTTCGCACCCCTCTAACGGGATGCGGCGTGCTACGACCTACGACTACGCGGGAGCACTTTTTTAGGTTTTTGACTATATATGGTGCATGTGTTTGGGGAGTCAGACCCCAGAACTTTAGATAACTTCTGGGAAATCAAGAGGATCCTTTGCCCAGGAGAAGAACCGGAGAAGCAGAAGGAAGATTACTGCCCCTGTGCTGTTTGCTGTTTGGGGTTGGCCTGCAGAGGTTACTTGTTGCCAAGGAAAGGAGAAAAGGACTTTGCTGTTTGCTTTGTCATCTTGAGGAAGATCTCCAAGGGCTTGAAACTGAGTTTGCCTCCTGCCTGAAGTCTCAGGGACGCAAAGACTTCACCACCAGCTCCCCTGAATTTCATTGATGTCAATTCCAACCTGGAAAGAGGTGCCTGGTCCTGATGCATTGCCAAGCCACGGAGAAGAAGATCCCCGCATCCACACCGGGTCCCGATGCATTGCCGAGAAAACCGTTACAGCACCTGCTGTGTGGCTGCAAACATTCATGCATCGACTAGATCGTCACATTGCATCAAGCCGCGATTTTGTCGCTTCGCACCGGATCGTCGCCATGCATAGAGATGCCATCTTGTCACATCGCAGCTGGAATGCAGTTAGAAACAGGTGCATCGCCTCCTCTCCAGTAAGGAACAGATGCATCACTTCCCCTACGCTGGAGTAAGGAACAGACGCATTGCCTCCCCCGATGCAAGGAACTGACACATCACGTTCCCTGCGACCCATTTGCTTGTTTTGCATGACGCATCAAATGTACTTTGTGGGAAAAGTGTCACATTTACAAGTTGCATTGAACTGAACTCTCCCTACCATTGAAGAACCTTATTTTTGATACTGTATTGTGAATTTTTGCTGTTTAGTCTTGTTTAGATACAGATATTTATTTTTCTAAACTGGTGTGGTGTCCATTTGTAGTGTTTTCACTATATTACTGTATGTGTTCACAAATGCTTTACACACTGCCTCTGAGAAAAGCCTGTCTGGCCGTGCCAAGCTACCAAGGGGGTGAGCAGGGGTTATTTTAGGAGTGTATCCCCCTTTCCCTGACTAGAAGCAAGGGTCCCTATTTGGACAAAGGTGCATACCATTGCCAACTAGAGAGCCCCATTTCTAACAAATACCAAAAGAAATCATTGTAATTCACAAGCAAATGCACCTATTACTACAATCCTTTCTAAGCATGAGTTAAGCCTTTTCAAGTTTCCATATTGTCAATGTTTCTTTACAGTTTTATAATAATAGTTTTCCATTGCACTTTCAGGTCAGTAAGAAAAAAAAGTAGAATATCAAGTGCTAATGGTGATAGTGGAGGCTTAAGAAAAGAAATATATTGTTATGGAACTAGATGATGAGTTAAAATGAGAAACAATATCAAGGTGACGGAAAGAAGCATGCCTATAGCAAAGAATACATAAGACGACCAAGGACTATGGTATTTAATATTGGTCTCAAGCAGCGGTGTTTTTTTTATTTGGGCGTGGGGTCGTCGTCCCCTTGTTTGTTTGCCCCATTAAGTCATATTTGCTGACTGTTTTGATATTGTTTTTTAGCCATAGTGCACAGCAATACCCGGGTAAAGCTTTCCTTTAACAGGAGAATGAGGCCGGCGGATGGGGAGAAGCGGGGGAAGTGGGGGGATGTACTAGGAGCTGCTTGAGTGACAGACGGTCAGCTCAGCTGCCAGGGTTCCTGGGGTGAAGTGCCTATGTCAGGATGGGAGGGTGCCTTGGGCTGCCCAGCCTGACATGTGCACATGAACCCTTGCCTCAATGTGTGATGTAGGAGACCCAGGGGGTTACTGCCACAGCCTTCAAGTGTCCTTTGGAGAGTTGACAGCACCTGACCAAACCAATTTTTGTGCTGCTTCCATACTGTTTTCTAACATAAACAGCAAGGTAGCAGCATCCACATTAGCTCAGGAGTCAGGGTGGGACTGAGGGCCAAGCTGGGGGTCACCTCACTCACAAACTTAGCTTGATGCACACCTGGAGGTATGACACACCCAATGAGTCGACAAGTGTTCTTTGCTGTCTCTGATGATCCAGGCCGGGGACTACCACTTTGGACCAATAGCGCTGTGAGCATTGATCATAAACGTTGGTCAAGCAGTCCTAAATGTCAGATTCCTTTCCAGGCTGCCGAGCATGCACTGTCCTCAGCAAACATGTATGCCATATGGGCTGAGCACGAGCACTACTCCCAATCATTTCATCATTGTGATTAAGTTATATGTGGAACTGTGTTGTACTTGAGAGCAGATACAAGCATGTCTTACAGTTTTTTGCTCCTGTACAGTCCAGCGCCTGGGACCCTACAGGGACTATAGTTGCAGGTGTGGCTTCCTCATTACACCCACCAGTGCTGGACAGCCTGCGGGTATCCACCACTGCCATATCGCTATACATGCCTCGAAGGCCCTCCCTTTTGCCTTCACCAGGGTGCCTTTCATGCTTAGGCTCATTAGGGCCGGGTCTGAAGGGCAGCAGACCTCATCACCTTAGGCATTACAACTACATTAGGCCCAACACTCAACCTTAGCCTGGAAGATTTAGCAACTGTGATTTTGCCATCTTTGCTTAGCTGCTACGGGATTGGGTGGGGCCCGAGGTGTTACCGTTGCCACTTATTGCGTGCTGACCGCCCCTTACTTTCTTCTGCCTCCGGGTGAATTAAGAAAGTCACTGAGGCTTCCAGGGCCGGTGGGCATTTGTGTTGTCTTGGCATTCTAACCGTGCCTGTCCTCAGGCCTTCATCGCAGATTCACAGAGCCCAGTCACAGAGTGGTCATCTTGGTTGTGCCAAAGCTTACAGCTCTTTTTAGAGGGAACTCAAAATCTAACTCAAAATCTAACTCACACACTGCTCTTGCCAGTGCCCATCTGCTTGGCCATCAGCAGGCACTGCACAGCCAACTGGTGAACTTTGCCGGTGCATTTCCTAGGACCCTAGCATGATTAGCAGGTTTAGAAAAAATAAGGATATAGAAGAAATCCTCCTCATTAGCGTTAATAATCTCATCTGTGAGATTATGTGACTCATCTGATACCTCAATTTTTCTTGGGTATTTTTAACACCCATGAGTTGAGATTCCTGCTGATGTTTTAATGCTTTCTTAGGGCAGCTCATGATATTTTTTTCAATTCCTAACTGAGATTGTTAATAGTTTCAGTGTTGACGAGACCTTCCGCCGGTAAAATGTATGTGTTTTCATCCGTGCGCTTACCCCATTCTTCATACAGTTGCAGAACTATACCACTAGGATTTTGTCTCAGTTAAACCTAAACCAAAAGTTAAGTTTAACTGAGAGAAAATTCTAACTTTAGTACTCCTAAATGCCTTCTGTGAATACCAAAAGTCGTAAAGTTAGGATTTTGTCTCAGATTAGTTTTGTGAATGGGGCCTGTTATTTCTAGTTTATGCCAGCTGTATACCTGTGTACATACCTTTTTTACATGCTTGTATACATTTTCAGATCCCAACCACCGTGTAAAGAACTTTGTTAACCTAGAGAGTGTTCCTTGCACTGTACTAAACCTCAAATAAAATGCAATAATACAGCTGTGATCAGTGTGCACAGTGTTATAGTAACATTGGATAAGTACACTAATATAGTAAATGTGAGGAATGATGTGCCCTAAATAGAAAATGTGAGTGAACGTGCTCAAATATGCTTCAAAACAAAGGGAATGCACACACTTTCAAAGCTATGAAATTCAACTCTCTGTCTGGATCTGATAAAGGGCGATGCGCAGGCACATCGAGCTAGCATGGAAAAGTCTCTCTGCAGCAAAAAGCATTTGCCTGTCAGTATCCAATTGATACTGCTGTTGGCCATTAGGTGGCGTTTGTGAAATATTGTAGAGCATTCATTGCCCTGCAAGAGGTCCGAAATGTGACTGGGTTCTTTAAGGAACGCCAACACCAAGGAGATGACGGCCCCGCATTTGCCTGTCTCTGTACAGAGCCATCCATGGACACTTGCACAATCATCCTCACACATCCTCCTTCCTTATCCCTTATATGCCATGGTTAATGTAGCCAAAACGTGGACGTTTTCACAGATGTAATGGAATTACATCATGCACTAAAGTGAAATTTAAGTGTTCAAGAGTAACAGTTTGAACCTGGTCCTTGGCAATGGGGCACTGGTGGGCCTGCTCTGTGACTGCATCCTGCCTGGCCTCAGCGTGCAGTTGGCAATGCTGGAGACCAACACAGTCACTATACCATGATGTGCACTCACAGCAAGTCACTGCAGGAAACCGTTTTATGCTCACATACATGCCAATAGACCCGATTCGGGTGTAAAACTCCAGATGTTTTAAGCCAAAAATGGCTTCAATTTCGCTGCCTCCCACCTGAAATTGCCTCTAGTTCAATTGAAGTCAATGGTAGAAATCCATTATGTTTTTTAAAATGTAAGTATGCATGTGGTCGCCTTCAATCTTTGGAAGGCCTGGGTATCTGTGAATTCAGAGAAGTAAAACTGCCATTTAGATACTTTCATCATGAAAGTGGCAGATTGAAGTGCATGAATGGACTGGCCCGACCCGACTGGACTAATGCACAAAGCAGTGCCACAATCAATCTTGAGCTAAGCTCCGCACACTGGATGATCACATTGTGACTCTGTCTCCTCCCTCGTGCTGCGCTTCTCAGTGCTGCTGCGCTTGAGTTACACATGGGCTGCTGAGGCCACCTACATGTTACCGGGTGACATAGCCCAACATAGCTCAGCCCACAGTGCCTTGGCTGCTGAGACCAACATACATTTGTGAGCACGTCAGTTAGGATGACATAGTGGAGCATGTACATTACAGTGCACCCCCTGGCTTTGTCTTGCTAGCTATTCCAACAGCCATTCCAGCTCTGTTTCAAATACATACATCTGGTATTTATTTCACGAACAAAAATGTCAAAGGTGATTCTTAATCTATCAGAATCACTGAAGCAAAAATTTAACAAAACTGTTGTGAGGCACAGCTAACACGTGTTTCGCCCCCTATTGGCTTGAAAGCTCAGGGCTTTATCAAGGCTGTAAGGTTGATACCAAGCCATAAAATAAGTGTGTGCGCAAAACAAAGTAATATATAGTGAAAGAATGTGCCCAAAATTATCAATACATTTTCCAAATAATAAAGGTATTTATATAATCAGAATTTCAGATCATACCATGACATATAAACAGTGAAGAAAAAGAGTAAAAATAAGAAAAAGGAAAAAACGAACATAGTACATTATCATAATTGCATACATATGCAAATACATGTTAAGTAGCATTAAGTGATGGTACATTTTTTCAAACAAGTTCACATCATATTAGAGACCAGTAGAGGATTGAGTGGGGTCCAAGGATGGCTAACTGTTCCAAACAGGAAGAGAGCCCTAAACAACTAACTAACTGAAGATAGTTGAATTTAAATATGGAGAAATTAGCATTGTGCAAACACAGAGCAGAAGTAGTAGTGCGGAAATGTGGTGAACGACTATAGGCAGGAAAGGGACCATTTGACTATAAAATAGTAATAGAGTTAGTGGTAAGAGGAATGCAGAGAGCCACACTCAGTAAGGTATTCTGTAACACAGAACGGAAGCTAGAAGGAGTTGGTTGTGGAGGATCAGGAAGTAGACATACAATACATCAAAGAAGTCAAAAGAAAATCGAGTCTTTCAATTAGCATTTGTGAGCTCTCAAGACTAAGGGGCTGATTACGATGCCGTAGGAAGTCGTAATCTCCAGTTTGGAAATAATTTCTGACCGACCCATTTGGATGGAGTCGATCAGAAATTAGCCTAAACAGGATTTCCCAATGGCTTAAGGCGGGGCCTGCTGTAGTCACAAGGGCGGCTCTTTCTGCTTGAGGGATTATGATGGCAGATTCCCACAGCCTTTCTGTCCAGCCTTTCCAACACATAAATGCTGTGGGAATCTGACTTTGGGGCACCCAATAGGCCCCCCATGGATGCAAGGCCCTTCAGATGGTGGTCTAGTGCGCACCTACGGTGCCCTCCTGTTTGTCACTGCACTCGGTGACAGGCACCTTGAGGTGCCTGCCACCGGGTGCCGGGATGAACTGTACCCAGTTCTTTACACTGAGAGCATGCATTTCATTTGGGTTGCAAGCTCCCATTGTAAAGTATAGGAGTGCGACCAAACAGTGTTCGGTTACATCATACTAGCTTCGAGTAGGACCGGCGATAAGAGGAAGTTCGGCACCAGTTCTTAAATCATGTCAGACAGACTCAGGTCTGCCCAACATCATAATCAGGCTCTCAGAAGAATTGCACAGCAGAACAGAAGATTCAAGTGTTTGGGATGGTGCAGTGGACAATGGAGGGCTCTTTTAAGCAAGTCAAACCTTATATTTAACAGAGGAATGAGGCATAATAGTGTTTATAGGATAGAGTGGAACAAGAGAAAAAAGTGGATCATGTTATTGAGAGTCTAGTGGTGGGATCCAACTGGTTAGGGCACTAACAAATAATAGGCGACAAGATGAATAGTCAGAATACTGATTACACTCAAAGAAGGCAGAAAGGGATTTAATAGGCTTTAGGGGCCGTATAACAGTAAAGGCGCATTTTCATTGTTTGCAAAATATGCGCCAGGTGCAAACAATGAAAATGCACACTTTTACCATAAACACGATTGGCATTCAGGTGAAAAACAGAGCGGCTGCTTTAAAGCCACTACATGTTTTCACAGTGCAGTCAGCAACCCACTTGCACTTTGAAGGTGTATTAGAGATCCCCTTGCAGGAGGATGTAGTCTGTGACTGTACCTGCCTAGAAGGAGATGTCTGGGGGTTCCATAGGAACCCCTTTACCTCATGCAGAGGGCTACCTTGAGAGGGCGCCACCTGAAGGCTGGAAAGGTGGCGCACTGTCAGTGCGCCGCAGAGAGCTTCTTTGCCTCTGCACCCAGACTTCCCGCCACCAGGAATTTTTCTAGAGGGTGTTATTGTTGCGGAATAACAGCACCTCCATTTTATCAGAGTCGAGCTTCAAAACATTTGGTGCTATCCATTGAGTAATGTTGGTCAAGCATGCACTTTACTGGAGTGCTACCTTTTCTGGGTCTGAAGAGACTGAAACTAGTAATTGAGTGCCATCAGCATATGAGCATATTGAGAACCTGAGAGATCGAATCAGAAGGATGAGGGGTGTGACATACACATTAAAAATGGTTGGGCTCAAGGATGACCCCTGAGGGGCATCACAAGGTAAATTAAATGGAGTAGGAGTAATACTCTCTAAAGGGTACTACTTGCTCTCTGTCTGTGAGAAATGACTTAATTAATTTTAGCGTAATATCAACAAGGGGTTTGGCCCTAAGCGGCTGTACGGGGCCGTAATAAACTAAGTGAAAAGGTGTCCTAGCTGTCACATTCAAATGCTGCTAAACCAATTTTAACAGACTAAAGGCCATCAATTCAATTGATATAGGCTTGAAGCATTTATTCACTACTTCATTCTATGCACTTTACCCAACATATATTCATAGGTCAGGTAAGTGCGAATACATGTTAGTCATGAACAAATTATACATAGTAAGGCAACAAATAAAACAAACAAGAATTTGGAATGCAATAGGTTTCGCATTTCCAAGAGTTTAAGCGATTAACATTTTAAATTACAATCCCTCTTATATATGTTTTAAAAACAAAAACATAAATAAAAGGCATTGTCATTTACAATGCCAATAGCTCAAACTCACGTAAATGCAAGACCTATTGCATTGCAAATGCTTGTTATATTTGGGGCGCAATGTGAATTAGAAAAAGTATTTTATTTGAAGTTATAATATGAGGATGGCGATGGGGAATGTTAACTGTAATGTTTTTAGCATTCCATATCGTATATGTCTTTTTTAGGTCTCGCCTGTCGATGCGCATGCGCATCGAGCAAGCGAGACTATGGGGGCTCATCGACTCTTTATCTAACTTGCAAGGAATCGTGGCGATTCCTTGCAGTGCCCGTGACTTTTAAGCTCAATGCGCATGCGCATTGAGCTTAAAAGCGCGTGCACATGGCCCCAGCCGCCTGCCTTGCCTACTCTCCCGCCCCCTCACTTTTTGATTGCACGGCCGCTAGGCCGTGCCTCCCCTACTCCTCCTACTCTCCTCCCGTCTGTTCCCGCACTCCTCCCACACCCCCGCTCCGCCCCCTCACTCTCTCTGCCCCCTCTAAAAAGAAATACAAAACAAGCGCTACCCGTTCTAACATTGAAGACTTTCTAAAAAAATATTATATTATATATACGTTTCTGAAGAGAGGAATGTTCCGTTCCGCCGCAAACTCCAAAGTGGCCAATCTGTGCTGGATCTAAAGTGCTGACTCCGCCCCGGGCGTGTGTTCTTTTGTTGCTATTGTAACGCCGAGTCAGGCCCCCGGCTCAGGGTTGATTCCCAGGCGTGGCTCCATGCAGTGCGGGGCATTGCAGCTCTTGCCGGAACCGACTCTGTCGCATTTCTCCTCCCCCCTCCCCTCTCTTCCCTCCGTCTTGTTCTCCCCTGGCATATATTTGCTACTCACGGGCTGTGTTATCCTCTTCCGGTCTGCCTCTCCCCACCTCATCCCCCACCCCACCCCAATCCCCCGCCCGCCTTCCCAGCCCATGCCGTCTTCTTCCAGCCCACAGTCGCCCCTTCAAGGCCGTGTTTCGAAGCTGTGGCCGCCTCTCTCCCGGTGAACGCACTTGGATGTTACGGTGTGACTAGAGCGCCATGAACACATCCCCTCTCTGGCCCATGACGTAAGCTGGATTCCTTGGACGGACCACAGTGTGCTGTCTCCATGTGGCTGTTGCTTAGCGACATGGCAGATTTCGCTTCTCAGCAGACAAGAGCAATGGACGTTTGCAGCACCACAGGCAACTTGCAGGGAGGCTCGCGCACTTCAAGGGGTCTCTTTGATGGTTCAAGGTAGGTTTTTATCTGAAACCTCCCGTGTATCTGCTCCCCTAGCATTAGATTGCTTTACTAACCTCTCTCTTGTGGGAAGCTGCACACCGCTTCCAATTCATCACTTTCTTCCTTCCCCAACCTGCATCACGACTCGCAGTGACCACAGTCCCCCAGCACTTGTCTCCATCCCCACACTCGTAGTGAACCATTCCACTCGCAGTGACGGGATCTGCTCGTCGATATATATCTCACATTGCCAGGGAAGTTTCCAGGCACTAAGCATAGTAGATAAATGAAAACATCTGTATAGTGCCCTTAGAGGAAACAATCCCTACGTTCTATTCATTGGAGCGACTGCGGGTTAATAGGTGAGACGTCATAAATACGGCACTCAGTTCATTTAGACATGTTGGCGCCAAAAGCTTTGTGCACTAGCGTCTCGGGAATACTGCAATCTAGCGCTCAACGAGGCCGGACAGCTGTGTTTCATCCTCTCGAGCACAGACCATATGCACAAACACAGGGGCAACCCTGACACCCAAAAGCTCACTTACGTACATTTGTAGTAAAATCATACATTTTTAAGGTAGTAAACTCACTCACTCACTCACCCTCACTCATCCCACACCCTCACTCACCCTCACTCAACCCCTCACCCTCACTCACCCTCAACCCCTCACCCTCAACCCCTCACTCACCCTCACTCTCACTCATCCTCACTCACCCTCAACCCCTCACCCTCACTCACCCTCACCCTCACTCACCCTCATCCACCCTCAACCCCTCACCCTCACTCACCCTCATCCTCACCTTCACTCACCCTCAACCCCTCACCCTCACTCACCCTCAACGCCTCACCCTCAATCACCCTCAACCCCTCACCCTCACCCACCTTCACTCAACCTCACCCCCAGCCTCACTCACCCTCAACCCCTCACCCTCACTCACCCTCAACCCCTCACCCTCACCCTCACTCACCCCCACTCACCCTCAACCCCTCACCCTCAACCCCTCACCCTCAACCCCTCACCCTCACTCACCCTCAACCCCTCACCCTCAACCCCTCACCCTCAATCCCTCACCCTCACTCACCCTCACCCTCACTCACCCACACTCACCCACACTCACCCTCACTCACACTCACCCACCCTCACTCACCCTCACCCTAACCTTCACCCTCACTCACCCTCACCCACCCTCACTCACCCTCACCCTCACTCACCCTCAACCCCTCACCCTCACTCACCCTCAACCCCTCACCCTCACTCACCCTCAACCCCTCACCCTCACCCTCACTCACCCCCACTCACCCTCAACCCCTCACCCTCAACCCCTCACCCTCACTCACCCTCACTCACCCTCAACCCCTCACCCTCACTCACCCTCAACCCCTCACCCTCACTCACCCTCAACCCCTCACCCTCAATCCCTCACCCTCACTCACCCACACTCACCCACACTCACCCACACTCACCCACACTCACCCTCACTCACCCTCACTCACACTCACACTCACCCACCCTCACTCACCCACCCTCACTCACCCTCACCCTCACTCACCTTCACCCTCACTCACCCTCACTCACCCTCACCCTCACTCACCCTCAACCCCTCACCCTCACTCACCCTCAACCCCTCACCCACCCTCAACCCCTCACTCACCCCCTCACCCTCAACCCCTCACTCACCCTCACTCTCACTCACCCTCACTCACCCTCAACCCCTCAGCCTCACCCTCACTCACCCTCAACCCCTCACCCTCACTCACCCTCACTCACCCTCAACCCCTCACCCTCACTCACCCTCACTCACCCTCACTCACCCTTACTCACCCTCAACGCCTCACCCTCAACGCCTCACCCTCAACACCTCACCCTCAACGCCTCACCCTCACTCACCCTCAACACCTCACCCTCACTCACCCTCACCATCACTCACCCTCAACACCTCACCCTCACTCACCCTCAACCCCTCACCCTCACCCTCACTCACCCTCAACCCCTCACCCTCACTCACCCCCAACCCCTCACCCCCTCACCCCCTCACCCTCACTCACCCTCACTCACTCACTCACCCTCACTCACTCATCCTCACTCACTCACTCACCCTCGCTCACTCACCCTCGCTCACTCACCCTCACTCACTCACCCTCACTCACTCACCCTCACTCACTCACCCTCACTCACTCACCCTCACTCACTCACCCTCACTCACCCTCACTCACCCTCAACCCCTCACCCTCACTCACCCTCAACCCCTCACCCTCACTCACCCTCAACCCCTCACCCTCAATCCCTCACCCTCACTCACCCACACTCACCCACACTCACCCACACTCACCCACACTCACCCTCACTCACCCTCACTCACACTCACACTCACCCACCCTCACTCACCCACCCTCACTCACCCTCACCCTCACTCACCTTCACCCTCACTCACCCTCACTCACCCTCAACCCCTCACCCTCACTCACCCTCAACCCCTCACCCACCCTCAACCCCTCACCCTCACTCACCCCCTCACCCTCAACCCCTCACTCACCCTCACTCTCACTCACCCTCACTCACCCTCAACCCCTCAGCCTCACCCTCACTCACCCTCAACCCCTCACCCTCACTCACCCTCACTCACCCTCAACCCCTCACCCTCACTCACCCTCACTCACCCTCACTCACCCTCACTCACCCTCACTCACCCTTACTCACCCTCAACGCCTCACCCTCAACGCCTCACCCTCAACACCTCACCCTCAACGCCTCACCCTCACTCACCCTCAACACCTCACCCTCACTCACCCTCACCATCACTCACCCTCAACACCTCACCCTCACTCACCCTCAACCCCTCACCCTCACCCTCACTCACCCTCAACCCCTCACCCTCACTCACCCCCAACCCCTCACCCCCTCACCCTCACTCACCCTCACTCACTCACTCACCCTCACTCACTCATCCTCACTCACTCACTCACCCTCGCTCACTCACCCTCGCTCACTCACCCTCACTCACTCACCCTCACTCACTCACCCTCACTCACTCACCCTCACTCACTCACCCTCACTCACTCACCCTCACTCACTCACCCTCACTCACCCTCACTCACCATCACTCACCCTCACCCTCACTCACCCTCACCCTCACTCACCCTCACTCAGCGCAACCACAGCATCTTCACTAAATATATGTAATAAACTTTAAGCTATTGGCAATATAAAATAAAATCCATTTTATTTACTTATTAATTATTGATTGTTTTTTAAAGCCATTGATTTTTTTAATATCAATACATATAAGTCACATATAAGTCCAGTTAATACAAAACATGTTGCTTTACAAATGCTAGAGGTGTCACATTTACAAAAATTATAACTATTGGCTTTGTAAAGAAGAAAGCTATTAATTTAGCTATTTAGAAAAAACAACACATAAATAAAAAACAAAAAAATAAATAACACCTATAGCTCAAACTTTCCTACTGCGAGACCTATTGCATTTCCAATGCAATAGGTCTCGGAGCATTTGAGTTAGAGCTTTTAGAAATGTTTATGGCTTTTTTTTTTTTAATTCTTTAGCATTGGCTACAGGAAACAAAAATGCTAAAGATTTACAAAAAAACCCATAAACAATTCTAAAAGCACTAACTCTAATGCTGCGAGACCTATTGCATTTCTAATGCTTGTTTAAATGTGTTATCATTATCTATTGCTGTATTTTATTCTTGTACTTTTATGGCCTACTTTAACTGTGCCAAAAAAAAGATTTTTTGGTTGACTAGGCAACATTGAAAACATTATTTCCTGGTACCAATGCATAGAAACATAGGTCTATTTAATAAGGCTTTTGCTAGCGCACTTTAAAATAGCTGCTATGTACAGTGCTGCTATGTCTGCTAACCAGCCAGTGCCCAGCTGGTTTGGTTAAGCTGCATGTGGTGTGTCTTGGGCCCTATAACTTCTGTAACAGATCATTAAGTGGTTGGCGAAGCCTCTTCACGTCGTACATTTACCAAGCACTCATTCCTAATAGCTATAATGGAGTCACAGTTGAACTTAGCAGCAATAAGGAGGCATTGGTGAGGTGAAATGACAGGCACATTGCTGTTCAAAAGCAGGACTGTGGGTAGGCTAATGAAATCCAACTTTTCCACCGAACAGACCCCCTTTAACAAAGAGACAGAAAATAAACGCGATGAGAAAAAAGAACTGGGATCTCCATAAAATCAGATTGGGTTTAATGTTGTGTGATTAAGACATAAATAAGAATACTTATTGTAAATAAAATTAGAACAACTTGGGGACTTGGTCCAGCCAGTTGTTGGACTGTATTATTGCCCCCCTCCTCCTCTTCATTGCAAATAAAGATTTAAAATGTCCGAGTAGAGGTTTTACTTTCAAACTGGAGTTCTTATTTTCTTTTATAAATAAAAGGATACCTCTAATCATATAATTGGCCAGCTGGTAATCTTAGCCTATGTGTGACACGCCAGTTGGCAGGTACAGTGCACCCCCCCCCCCCCCACACACACACACACCCCTCATCCCCTGGGACTGCCTCAAAGCTCCCCTGTCTCATCTCTCCTGGGGACCGTCCCCAAACATTTTGAAGTTCTTTTTTAAAAAGGGCGGCCAGCTGTCTGAGCTAATGACTGTCGGCGGACATGCAGATGGAGCGGGCGGGCGGCGGCCAGCCCAAGAGCACACCTGAAATATGGCTTTCCATTCAGCAGCTGTCTTGCTCGCCTCAGTGCCAATCTCTGTCTGACTTGCCCCGTGGCCCAAACCGGGCCTTTTTAATTATCCAAGCGTAGGTGTGGCTTCCCCTTTTAGACATGAATAATGGCAACTCCGCCAAGCAGTTCTCCATCGAAGCATGAAATGAAAGGTACCTAAAATGCCCTAGGAAATCCCCCCTGTGCCTTCATTGTTTTATTTCGATATATTTTCGTTTCTTCTTCCATTGCTCGCAGCGTTTCCGGCAGCTCTGACTGAAATGTGACATGCGAAATGGCGGACAAACCTAAGGCCCCGTTTGGAAAAAGAGCTTGTGAGAAAGGTAGAGAAAAAAATATACGTGCGTTCCGAGCCGGTGTCTGCTGAGCCGCTGCCAAATCCAGACTGTTCCATTCAAAGAGCTGGGGGTATCGATGAGAACCGCGTCCTCGGAGACACAGAGATATCGGTTTACTATGAAAACGCTCGGTCTGACAAAGGCTGCGAGTCACAAGGTAAATGAAAATGGCTGGGAGGGACTTTGATGGCTGGAGCGCTGTAACAGTAGATGGCTTGAAAGGAAAAGTCATTTTTTCGAAAAAAGAAAGGAAAGAGGGTGGGATGAAAACCTTTGAACTGAAAAGTTACTTAAAGGGAAAGTGTCTCTTCAAAATAATAAGAACAAGTCAGGTCCCGGGCCGGCAGCCAATCACAGCGCGGCCCGGGGAATGACGTCACGGGGGTGTCCCGGGCCGGCAGCCAATCACAGCGCGACCCGGGACACACATCATCAAGGGGCGGGGCTTAAAAAAAGACGCAGAAACGCCCCCGAATTACGTTTTCACGGGGAAAGCGTGATTGACAATGCTTTCTTCCAATGGCTAGCCTCCATTTATGGAGCTAGCCAATGGAAGAAGAGGCGGATTCAAGTCCCCCATAATGTAAACTATAGCTTTCGCCCGGATTTAGCTGAAAATGTTTTCTCCAATTTCTTCGTGGGAAGGTTTTAGGTTCACCGGGGTGACACAAATTTCCTACCACCCAGCGTAACCCCAGGTCTCCTGATAAAAATGGTACCTCACTCATGTAGGTGGGCCAAGTACCCGTGACAGGCAAGGGCCCACCTTGCTTGCACAAATGTCCTACTACTCAGCATTCCCTTAAGTCTTCTGAGTAAAATGATACCCCGCTGGTGTGGGTGTCCAAAGCAGAATTGGCTAAAAACCTATTTTAAAAGAAATGTAGCGCTGAGACTTTGCTGTGCTATACCCTTAATGCCTGTGTTTTTGGCCCTTCCCAGTCACAGGCGATTGCCCCACCCACAGAAGAGAGGTTTCAATGTACTCAGGAGACTGAGGGGAATACTGTGGGGTAGGACAATTGTGCCAGCATGGTGATCTGACGCAAAAATATATGGTACATGTGATTTTTCCAGCTAAATTTGAGGTTCGCAGGGGATTCTGGGTAAAAAAAGCGTTGGGGGATCCATGCAAGCCATACCTCCCTGGACTCCCCCAGGTGTCTAGTTTTCAGAAATGTGTGGGTTTGGTAGTTTCCCTAGATGGCCGCAGAGCCATCTAGGTAAATCCCCCTAGATGGCTAGGTGACCCCCCTTGCAAAAATAGGTTGTTTTGTGATAGGCAATTACGATGTCTCCACAACACGTTTTGGGCCCTTTCCTGTCGCAGGTACTTGGCCCACCAACATGAGTGAGGTACCATTTTTATCGGGAGAGCTTGGGGAACGCTAGGTGGTAGGACATTAGTGTCAGCTTGGTGATTCCACAATTTTACCACATAGAAATTTGAGAAAAGTTTGATTTTTTCTGCTAAATCTGAGGTTTGTTGGGGATTCATGGTAGGAAAACATTGGAGGATCCATGCAAGCCATACCTCCCTGAACGCCCCCAGGTCTCTAGTTTTCATAAATGTGTGGTTTTGGTAGGTTTACCTAGATGGCCGCCATGTCATGGGTCAAAAACCCTGGTGAACCCCCTTACAAAAACAGGACATTTTGCAGGAGGTCATTTTGATGTCTCTACAATTCGTTTTGGGGCCTTGCCTGTCGCGGGTACTTGGCCCCCCCACACGAGTGAGGTACCATTTTTATCAGGAGACTTTGGAGAATGCGGGATGGGTGGAAGCTTGTGGACCCACAGAAATTCCAGAACTTTTCATCACAGAAATGTCACCCCTGCTGGATTCCTCTGGGTGTCTAGTTTTCAAAAATGTATAGGTTTGCTACATTTCCTTAGGTGACGGCAGACTAGGGTACAAAATCCACAGCTAGGCACTTTGCAAAAAAAGGTCAATTCTCACTATGAAAATGTGGTGTGTCCACGTTGTGTTTTGGCTGTTTCCTGTCATGGGCACTAAGCCTACCCACACAAGTGAGGTGCCATTCTTAATGGAAGACTTTGGGGAACGCGGGGTGGGTGAAATTTCATGGATCCACGCAGATTCCATACCTTTCCATCACAGAAATGTGAGGAAAATGTGATTTTTTGACAAAGTTTGAGGTTAACAAGGGATTCTGGATAACAGAACCTGGAGTGAGCCACACAAGTCACCCCATCCTGGAATCCTCTGGGTGTCTAGTTTTCATAAATGAGTAGGTTTGCTAGGTTTTCCATAGGTGCCGACAGAGCTAGGGTTCAAAATCCACAGCTTGGCATTTTGCAAATAAAGGGTCAGTTTTCCCTGTAAAAATGTGGGGTGCCCACGTTGCGTTTTAGGCCGTTTTCAGTTGTGGGCACTAGGCCTACACAAACAAGTGAGGTAGCATGTTAAAGGAAGACTTTGGGGAATGCAGGAACGGTGTAATTTCTTGGCTCCACACAAATTCCACAGCTTCCCATCACAGAAATAACAGGATAATTATTTTTGGAGACTTCAATGACTGTCCCACCAATATGCATGAGAGTGCCAGCTCCATTGAGTTCATGGACCTTCTGTCAGGCATGAACTGTGTCCAACATGTGCATGAGGCCACTCACAATAAGGGGCACATTCTGTACCAAGTCTGGAGTTCCAACCTAGAAATAACATCTCCACTAGTTTCCCCTTGCACATGGTCTGACCACCACCTTATTACATTCACCATGGCCTGCATCCCTCCTATTAAACCTCCCCTGGCGGGTAATCTCCTGGCCAGAAACTGAAAGTGGGCCAATATTGGTGACTTTTGCATATTATTAACAGCCACCTCACCAATTGAACAAGGCTCCCTCTGTCATCAGGCACTAAACCTCGATCAATGACTTGAATCAGCCAGCAACAAGTTGCCCCCTTTAGAAGAACCAATCTTAAATGCCCCCATGATGCCCAACGCTGGTTCTCCAACAATCTGAAAAGGAAAAAACTGGCACTCAGGCAAGATGAGCGCCGTTGGAGGTGAGCTTATGCCCCTGGGGAATGAGCTGTCTATGTAACCATGCTACAAAACTACAAAGACTCTATCTTCCAGGCTAAAACTATTTACTTCTCTTCAAAAATTACGAACTTAGCCACTAAAACTAAGGACATTTTTGCAATAGTCGATGAGCTTGCGCAACCTGACAGAGTGATCGCTAAACCTGCCCCTTCACAAATAATATGCGACTCCCTGAACTCGTTCTTCGGTGACAAACTCGCCATCATTAAAAACAACAGTCCCACCCCGACACCCCCAACCACCCCTCGCATTACATGTAAAAATCCCCTTGCGTTGGACCAAACTCCCCTGATCTCCAGAGAAGAGTTTTTGGTCCTTCTAAAAAAAGTGGGATCTGGCTCCACCATTGATTGTTGCCCTCCACATTTCTTGCAAGAGGCTTTCCTTACCTGTCCTGACCCGCCTCTTTCACTACTCATTAACTCCCTCGAACAAGGTTTTGTTCCCGACACCTTTAAACACGCTGTGATTGTCCCGATCTAGAAGAAACCGAACACTGACCTGTCGGTTTTGAGCAACTTCTGCCCAATCTCCCTGCTCCCCTACCTTAGTAAGATCCTAGAGGCTCACGTTACGAACTGGCTCAGCTCATTTATCAAGCACTCTCAGTTTCTCAATCCCCGGCAGGCAGGATTTAGACCAGCACACTCCACGGAGTCAGTCATCCTGGCAGTCATGGACGAGCTTAGGAGAGGAGCTGATAAAAACACCACCCAGGCCCTGGTGCTTTTGAATCTGTCAGCTGCTTTCAACATGGTCAATCATGACCTCCTAATCGATCGTGTCAGCAATGCTGGCATCTAGGGCTTGGCTTTCAAGTGGATTTCCTCCTTTTTATACATGCGATTTCAGGCGGTACGCCTGGTCAACTTCTCGGCCAAAAAAAATAGGCTGACCTGTGGGGTTCCCCAGGGCTCCTCCTTATCGCCTCTCTTATTTAATTTATACATGCAACTACTGATTGTGTCATTGCGCAATAGCTCAGCCGTAACCTTCAACTATGCCGACGACCTCCAGCTGGTGTTCGATATTGACTCCTCTAACACATCAGTCACCAATTTCCAATCCACCATGACCTCCATTAGCGAATGGATGTATACAAACCAATTAAAACTTAATTCTGATAAAACGGAGCTGATCCTGACTTCAGGCGCTGCTAACCACTGGGACTCTAACTTTTGGCCCCCACTTTTGGGCAGTCCCCCTCGCCCAGTGGATACTGTAAAAAGCATTGGGGTCATATTCTGCAACGACCTGTCTTTAAAACCTCAAATTAGCGCAGTGGTATCTTCCTGCTTGTTCCACCTATGCAGAATTCGGAAGATCTGCAGATTTCTGACCACAAGGCCTCACTCTCGTCACTCTGGCCTTGGTAATCTCTCGCATCGATAATGCGAACTCACTTTATGTTGGCATTCCAGCATACCAACTTTGCCGTTTACAGCTGGTAAAAAACCAAGCAGCTAGGCTCATTTTCCATCAACCTAAGCATCAATATGTCAGCCCTCTGATGAAGAGCCTTCATTGGCTCCCAGTGGCCAAAAGCTGCTTATTCAAATTGGGATGCACCATTTTTAAAGCCCTCGCTGGCCAGGGCCCAGTTTTCATCTCTTCTAGGATCCATCGCTATGTCCCAGTACGCGAACTCCGCTCCTCCCACCTCAATTTTCTCATGATCCCCACCTTCAAACGCAACAAACATGGTGGCCTCAGATTCTCCATCCTGGCCCCCCATTTTTGGAACTCTCTCCCGACTGGACTGAGATCCCTAACCTCCTACACCAAATTTAGAACACTTCTCAAAACCCTCCTCTTTTCACAAGCATACCAGTAAAGCTCCTGTCATCATTCTGCTGCCGTCCTAATCGTCCTCAGCGCCATGAAACCGCTGGTGTAAGCCCGCTCTACAAATAATTTTAACATAACATAACATAACAGAAATGTAAGGAAATTTGTTTTTCTTTACAAATATGTTTTTCTTTACAAAGGTTGAGGTTTGCTAGGGATTCTGGGCCACAGAACCCAGTGACAGCCACATAAATCACCCCATCCTGGTTTCCCCTGGGTATTTCATTTTAAAAAATGTATAGGTTTGCTAATTTTCCCTAGGTGCCGGCAGAGCTAGGGTTCACCATCCTCAGCTAGGCACTCTGCAAAAAAAGGGTCAGTTTTCACTGTAAAAATCTGGTGTGTCCAAGGTCAATTTTGGGCCGTTTCCTGTTGCGGGCACTAGACCTACCCACACATGTGAGGTACCATTTTTATCGGGAGACTTAGGGGGACACAGTATTGTAGAGCAACTGTTCTTACCTATTGAATTTCGATGCATTTATGCCTTCCAAATGTAAGACAATGTGTAACAAAAGAAGTCACTTTGAAACATGTCCTATAATATACATGCTAGTATGGGTACCCACAATTTTATTTCGGAGATGTGCAAATAACTACAGTTTCTAAACTGTACATGTTTTCCCCATTTTGGAAATACATAGGTGTCTTTGAAATCTAGTTTTATATTTTGCCAAATTAATTGCTATATGCCTGGTACACATTGAAAAACCATTGCAATACACTGCTCAGTTATTGGCTCCTGGTTTCTCTGGTTCTTGGTGAACATGCAAGTCCTATATATCCCCACATCCAGAAAGGTACAGCATATGTAACAGTATATTGCTTTCAAACTTCTGTCATATTTAGAAGAAGTTAGAGGTGAAAAAGTTGACACAAATTGCTGTTTTTTTAAACTCATTTTCAAATATTCTTAATTTCAACTGTTAGTTTCTATTAAAAAAACTTGCAGGATCTACATAAATGACCCCTTGCTGAATTCAGAATGTTTTCTTATTTTCAGAAACCAGACTCTTTCTTCTTGTTAAAAATGGGGGTCTCTAGTTTGCAGAGGTTGGTACCGTTGTCCAAATAAGGACCCCTACTTACAGTCAGGGTAAGGGGGATACACACTTTAGATAACCCCTGCTCATCCCCTTGGTAGCTTGGCACACGTAGAAAGACGTATCCCAAAGTATTTCTACCAACACTCACAGTAACACAGTGGAAACACCACATATGGACATTACAACAGTTTAGAAAAATAGCTTTATCTAAATAAACAAGACCAAAACAACAAAAATCCAATATACAAAAACTCAGGAGAATGTCTTTAGAAAGGCTGTTGCAAAAATAAACTTGTAGATGATGAAATGCGACACTTTACTCATAAAGTACCTGGGATGCATAATGCAAAACAAACAAAAGGAGTCGCAGAGAAGGCGATGTGTCGATACTTCCTGCGCTCAGGTTCCGATATGACAAGGTGGCCCCTCAACGCATAGCGATGATCCAGTGCAATGCAAGAGAACGGCGTCTTTACTGTGATGCAACAACGTAGAGGTGATGCGTGCAAGCCCGACGGCCGTGCGGTGAACTCAGCGGTTTTCTGAGCTGCAACAGGCCCTGCTACAAGCTTCTCTGGTGATGCAATGGCAATCAGCAGCAGCGTGCTTCCTCAGCAATGCAACATCCCTGCAAAACGCTTCTGTGGTGATGCAATGGCACCCTCTGTGCTGCAGCACAATTCTACAGTGATGCGAAGAGTGAACAGCAGCAACACATTTCCTCGATGATGTGACAGTGGCTGCTGCAGCGGCGTCACGCTTCTCACTCAATGCGTCATGCTTCCAGCTCCCCAGAGCAAAAAGGCCTCACACACAGTTACAGGCACTCTGGCCAGACTGAAACAGAAACAGGAGGCCAGCTCTTCTCAGGCCCTTGGAGACTTTTCTTCAGATGGACACCGCGCACAGCAAAGTCCTTCTTCAAGCAAGGGACGCAGCACACAGCAAAGTCCTTTAGTCCTCTCCTCAGTAGAAACATTAAACTGCAGGCCAACCCCAGACACACAGCAAGGGCAGTACTTCTCCTCAGTCTCTTCAGCTGATCTTCTTTGGCAGGGATTCCTCTTGATCACAAAGTAGTCCTAGAAACTTTTATATCCCTGTGTTTCCACAACAGGAGACCAGCTCTTATCAGGCCCTTAGAGACTTTCTTTTCAAGACACAGCACACAGCAAAGTCCTTATCAACCAGGGGGACACAGCACAATAATAATAATAATAATAATAAATCCTTTATTTAGATATAAAACATATCTTTAAAAGATTGCACAAATCACATTGTGTACAGTTTTAAAAGTAAAAAATGGTTGAAAGAGTAGAAAAATTCAGCTGGCTATGTTAAAATCCACCTAGCTCCCGGCTCTTTTCCCGCCAGCTCAACATCCAGTGTCTTTATTTGAAAGTTTTTCCCAAATCACATTATGTACAGTTTTGTGAGAAAAAAGATTTAAAGGGGAAACCCGTACAGACATAAATAGCATTAAAAAGAATTAACAAATAAATAAATAAATAAATAAATAAATAAATAAATAGTAAATTAAATGAATAAGAATTTAAGCTGTTTTATAAAAGGTGACCTGGTGTGTCACAAACATCTCCCATCGTATTCAATTGCAAAATCAAACCGTAGAGGGTACATACGACAGAGTTTCGATTGGTGTTATTAGCCCCCTGGTCAATGGGAATTCTGTTACAGAACATTAATTAGTCAGAAGGACCAGTGGCAATGCCGTGGCAGTTTTCTTGATATTAAGGTAGCGATACGCTTGTTGAATAAATTTGGCGATTTTTATATTTAAAACAGTATTGTCCGTGCACAAAGCGGCAATGATGGCATGCCTGCAAGTCTGGACCCCCAACCTGTTCCATTCTAACCTAAGCATGCACCTGCGTTGGGAATTAAAGGTGGGGCAGATACAGACCACGTGCATAATTGATTGTATCGCTAACCCACATCCTCTACAGGTTGTGTCCCCCTCTGTGCGGCGCCAGATGGGTAGATTTTGAAGAAAGCGCCAGTCCCCCATTCTTAGGGCGATAAAGCAGCGTTTTAAATGGAGTGAAAAAGTGGTGGATAAATACTTAGCTGCGGATACTTGTTTGTAGGAGTTTACTACTGCCCAAGAATGGCTGCGTTTTGTGAGGAGGGCTTTATCTGTAGCGAGAGATATCGATCTCACACAGCACAAAGCAAAGTCCTTTGTCCTTCCTTTGGCAGAAATAGCAACTGCAGGCCAACCCCAGACACATAGCAAGGGCAGAACGTCTCCTTCAGCTCTTCAGCTTTTCTCCTCAGCAAAGATTCCTCCTTGGTTCCAAAGTAGACTAAAATTCAGGGGTTTCCGCTCTCATATTTATACCCCAAATGTCTTTGTTCTCTATGTGTGATGGGTCCTGGACCCAGGCCAAACCAGTTCTGGGTGCACTCTGTTAGTGCACAACTTCTTCCTTTGTTAGTGTGGGCCAGGGTCATCAGACGCAACACAGGAGGTGGAGCCAGCATTGTGGAAGGTAGGCATAGCCCTATTTGGGCCCAGGTGCTACTCCTCCCAACAATCTAAATGCAGATAGGTCTATTCAGCCTAGTGCTGACTCACCCAGACTCCTGGAGCCACCCCAGCCCCTGTCACTCTGAAACAAAACAGTCAATCCACAAACAGGCAGAGGCACACAGAAAGGTTGAACAAGAAAATAGCAGTTTTCTAAAAGTGCTATTTTCAAACACAGAATGTAAAAACCACCCTTCCTAAAAGATGTGTTATTAAATTCTGAGTTCAGGGATAACAGATTCTAATTGTCTATCTTGCTCCTATGGGAAGATATGCAGGTAAACATGTTACACAGCATTCCCCATTCTGTCAATGGGCAGGATAGCCTTACAATAGTGAAAAACGAAGTTGGCTGTATTTCACTATCAGGACATGTTACCCACACTAGTACATGTCCTACCTTTCACATAAACTGCAGCCTGCCCAGGGGGTACGTTGGGAATACCATAGGGGTGTCTTATGTGTAAGAAAAAGGAAGGGTAAGACCTGGCAAGTGGGTGCACTGATCAGGTCGACATGGCAGTTAATAAACTGTGCACAGGCACTGCAGTGGAAGCCCTGAGACCTCTTTTCGGATATACACATGTGGGTAGCATATCAAGTGCTGCAAACCCACTGGTAGCATTTGAATTACCAGCCCTGGCATACTCAGTGCACTTTACTAGGGACTTACTGGAAAAACAAATATACCAATCATGGATAACCAACCCCAATAACAATTTACACAGAGAGCATATGCACTTTAGCACTGATCAGCCGTGGTAAAGTGCCCAGAGTCCTATCTTCTCTTATGCTGTATTTATAAAGCGCGCTGACACCGGAGGTTTCCTGGCGCTGTAATTAAGATTGATAGTGAGGGCCATAGCTTAAATGAGGTACGAAAAGAGCCAAGTTTTTAGGCTCTTTCGGAAGCTTAGCATGGTGTCAGAGGTTTTAATCAGAAGGGGGAGGGAGTTCCACAATGCGGGTGCTAGATAGCTGAATCTGCAGCCGTCCAGTTTCTTTAGTTTAACCACCGGAGTGGTGAGAAGGTGGAGATGGGCAGAGCGGAGGTTACGGGCCAGACAGTGGGAGTTGATTAAAGATTTCGAGAAAGCCTGGCCCTTGGTCTGCCGGGCCTTATATACCAGGCAGCCTATTTTAAAAGCAGCTCTTTGTTCAATGGGCAGCCAGTGCAGCTTGGCCAAGAGGGGTCTAGCAGATTGCCATTTGGGGGCTTTGCAAATGAGCCTAGCTGCCTGGTTTTGCACCAATTGGAGACGATGAAGGAGGGACTTGGATAGTCCCCAGTAAAGAGAATTTGAGAAGTCCAGGCGGGAAAGGACTAGAGAGATAACGATTTGTACCAAGGATTTATAGGAGAGTAAATGGGAGATTTTACGAATTTTCCGCAACTGGAACATACTGGCCGAGATGATGGTGCCGACATGGGATTTAAGGGAGAGGTCGGAATCAATGGTAATGCCCAGGCTTTTTACCGAGTTTGAGGGGCTAGGGGGAGTGCCTAGCTCATTTGGCCAGAAATAGGGGCCCCAATATGAAGGGCTGGTACCGGGCAGGATGAGTTCTGTCTTCTCTGGATTTAATTTAAGCTGGTTGGAAATCATCCATTGTTGGATGTGAAGCATCACTGCCTGAAGGTCGGATGCAGCGTCAGGGGTGTCTAGAGGGAAAATGATCTGCATGTCGTCAGCATAATTGAGGACAGTGCAGTTCCAGTTGCTCAATGAGTGGATCAGTGGACGAAGATATAAATTAAACAATAATGGAGAGAGGGAGGATCCCTGAGGGACTCCGCAAGTAGTGGGGACCTGGGTTGCAGTAAAGGGGCCAAGGTGGACTGTTTGTACTCTGCCCGAGAGGAAGGACTTGATCCATTCCCATGCCGGTCCCTGGATACCCGCCTGTCCGACACGGTGGAGAAGGATGTCATGGTCCACCGTGTTAAACGCAGCCGATAAATCCAGAAGGACCAGTGCCTGTGGGGACTCTCTGTCGGCATTCTCCCGGAGGGTGTCGAGGACTTTAAAGATGACTGCTTCAGTAGAATGTGCCGGTCTGAAGCCAGCTTGATTAGGTTCTAAGAACCCGGAGCTCTCGACGAATGCCGACAGGCAGGTGGTCACGTAGGCCTCCAGAAGTTTAGATGTGTAGGGTAAGAGAGAAATGGGCTTGTAGTTAGAAGGATTGGCAGGGTCAGCTCCTGCTTTCTTCAGAAGGGGAACCAGAATGGCTTCCTTAAACGCGCTGGGGACCTAGCCGGTACTGAGGGAAGTATTCAGAAGGGGGAGAATGCTGTCAGGCAGAGCAGCAAAGATCGCCCTGAGGATTGGGGGGGACAACAGTCCCTAGGAGATCCTGATTTGACACGAGTGGTGAGTTCGGAAAGAGTGCTGATAGGTGGGTACTGGGTGAAAGAACAGGGGTTGGGCAGGGGGGAGTCAGAGGAGCTAACAGGGGTGGAAAGGGGGATAGCATTCTTAATATTTACAATTTTTTGAATAAAATAGGAGTTGAGTGCATTACAGGTTTCTTGAGTGGGGGCCTGAGTTGGGAGTACTCTATGATCGGAAGAGAAGTCGTTTAGGATTTTGAAAATTTCTTTGGATTTATTGCTGGCGGTGTCAATTATTTCCGTAATATGTGAGGCCTTTGCTTTAGTGATAGCGTTTTTATATTCATTGCGGGCCCTCACAAATTCAACGCGGTCCTCCTTGGAGTAGCCCCGTCTCCATTTGCGTTCTAAGTGGCGTAGTTTGGATTTTTGTGCTTTAAGTTCCTCAGAAAACCATTGATGGGAATTGCCATGTCTGGTGTGAGCAAATTTAGTAAGAGGCGCGAATCGATTGCTGGCAGATAACAGCCAGGTGGTTATCTCGTCCTGCAGGGAGTCAATGCCTGATTCTGGGTGGATGGTGGGGCGGGTGTTGGCCAAGGAGTCAAGGAACCCCTGGGAGTCATAGGAATTCCATTTACGACACAGTCCACCAGGAAGGGTGGGAGCCTTGATTTTCCCTTTAATTGAGATGGTGACCTCGATCGAGTGGTGGTCTGACCAGAGGCAGGGGGAAATGATTGAACGAGACAGGACAAGGTTGTGAGTCCAGATATGGTCCAGGATATGACCCTTAATGTGAGTAGGGAAAGAGATGTTTTGAGTCAGATTGAGGCTTGTCAAGATTTCAAAAAGTTCAGTAGCGTGAGGCCCGGCTCGATCGTCATCAAACCAGTAGTTAAAATCGCCGAATATGGCTAGTCTGGAATGATGGGTGAGCAGGTCAGCTACCTGTTCACTCAGAGACAAGGGGAACAATGGCATCGGCTGGGGGGGGGGGGCGATAGAGTAGTACGATGGCGAGGACGCCACCTGCAGTTTCCAGGCTGATGACTATATTATCTACCCCAGGTAGGGTAAGCGAGGCGGAGGTCAGAAATCTTAATTTTTTTGTGTATAATGGCCGCTACTCCTCCTCCGGGGCGACTCAGAGGGCGATTAACATTGAGGATGTAATAGTCCGGGGGGAGGGCCACCAGGATATCCAGATGGGAGTCTGGCGTGAGCCAGGTCTCTGTTAGGAGCAAAACATCGGGTTTGTCCATACTGAGCAGAAGGAATAGGTCAAGCTGGTGCTTCACCATAGAGCGGGTATTAAGGTAAAACACTCGAAGGAGAGTGTCATTGCTAAGGGCATGTGGAGAAACTGGAGGGCAGGAGCGGGTGAAACCATGGTCAGGCTGGGTGCTTAGGCCTGGTGGATTTCTGGCAATCTCCAGACGGGCAGTACGCTCCCGCACGCTAGGCGGTAGGGGAAGGTTTGAGGACTGCAGTTCCCTGAGTATTTTAGCAGGATACGCAATGTGTGCAGCAGGGGTCGTGGCCCATGGTCCTGGACGGGCGCGGACGGGCGAAGACGCGCTTGCCTTTGGCGCGCCCGCTGCGCCCGTCCGCTGCGCCTCCGGGATGGGGGTTCCATTTTGTAGTGGCCGAGGGCGGGAGGGCGGGAGGGGTCTAGGGGTCCTATAACCAACAACCAATGTTTAGGAAAAAACATAGGAGGAAGAAGCAAAAGGTTTGGGGATAACCCTGCAAAAAGGGCCATTTCCAACACTTCTGAAGCACTTTTTCTCCATTTTCAAAAAACAAACAAAATGTAAGTTGTATTTTAGCTCATTTCTGGGTTTCCTCCAGAGTAATACACAAACCCTGTATACCTTTAACATCTCTATGATGTTGGAAGAATGTGGCATGGATACATTATGTTGACAAGAAGTTATAGGGGCCTAAGTGCAAACTACACCAAATAGCAAAAAAAGTCTTAGCTGGGTGGGGGGGAGGCCTATAGGGAAAGGTTGAATGCCTACTCACCCTGAAGTTTGGTTTCAGAAACTACTGGAGTCCTTAGTTTCTCTCTTCATCCTTTGTAGTGGTAACTACTTTTTATTTACCTTTTGGTTTATTTGGACAGTCTCTGAGGAATGGGACATTTTTTCCACAATATGAACATGTTTTTTAAATCTCAACACCGCTTTATTTCCTCCTTGGTCAGAGGTTGTTGTAAACCCACAATCTGTTTAGGCTTGCGTTTTCAGCAAGATTTATTTTCTCTGAATATTATTACTTTCCGGTCACTCTTCTTTCGGATTTCCTTTCTGACAAACAATGGTCCTACTTGACCACCAAATCTATCTGGTCTTCAAAGTTATAGGAGGATTCACCACCTGGGCCAACAATTCATTAGATTCATCGCATAGACCATGGTAGAAGAATGAGGGCCTCTGTTCTTCAGGAAATTCGGATTCATCAATGAGCTGTCTGAAGGTTGTTAAATAACTAAGAATATCTATACGGACTTGTGTTAGGTTTACCTACTCTGTGTCCATGGACTGCATTAAGGTACGCTTATCAAAAAGCTTCGTCATTTCATCTCAAAACATATGGTAATTATACAGGAGGGTATTGTACTTCTCAGCTAATGGTATAGGCCATGACACTGCTGCTCCAGCCAGCTTATACAGTAAATGTGGGGGGCGCAAGCTTCAGATTTACCAATAATCACGCTGGCATATAGTGTTAAAATACATTATACAGCAAGTATAGCACACAAGAGGTGATAAAGGGGTAGTGGAAAGGGTGAAAAATGCAGATTGGTAGGGTACTAAGTAAGGGAAAACATAATATTTTGAAAAATAGCCAACATTTTCTAAGACTTTCAAATCAAAGAGGGAGAGAGTGTGTGTGTTTTTTAGTCTGTGTTGATACAAAAATGTTTTGTGAAATCAGACACCCCTCATTATACCCAAGAGAAAGCACCTGTACCCAACTCTTTCCCAGAAAATACATTTATTTGGGGAGTGTAACACCCAAAACACTGCCCCTGAAGATACACCTTTGGCCCCACCCACCTTCAGGTTTGGGTGATGTGTTAGAGTTCAATGAGTCTTTATGAAGGAAAGTGGGTGGTTTTAGATAGACTTTAGTCTGGTAGGCCCAAAGGATATTTGCCTTCAAACTTGAAAAGCATTATTAGGACTGGGTAGCCTCTTGAGATGCCCATTATAAGTCCCTAGTATATGGTACCAGATGTACCAGGGCATAGGTGGTAAAGGGGTCTACAGGGTGGCAGCACAGTTTTACGCCACCCTGGGCAACCCAAGCAAACTACTGACAGCCGGCCTACCATTGCAGATGGCAGGAGCAGTGCCAACTGATCAAACTCACCAGTGCCCTCACTATGCATGGCACAGTCAAATGCAATGCTTTAAGTATATGCCAATCATCCCTAAAAAGGACCTCAAATGCCCAAGAGGAAGAGTACAGTGCATTAAAAGTATAAGTGCAAGCTTATATGTCTCTATAGTGCCTTTACCAATAAATTACACTATATTTGATAAGCGGCCCATAGGATAACATGTGTCTTGAACCCAGGCAGACCCAGGTTGCTAGCTCCATTATGGTACCATCTAAATACGTAGAGTTTAGTATGAAACTACATAGCTTCTCTCCTCTGACAAAAATCTGGTGTCCAGGCAAGGCTGGCATACACCCAGGTGGAACACTAGAGGTTACCCACATGGCTGCCCCAGCTTCACTGTAGTCTGGCTGACCAGTGCACGCTTTCCCGCACCTTCAGACCTCCTGCCAGGCAGTGTGATCACTCCCAGAAGTAAGGAACATAGCCTGGCAAGGAAGAAGGTCACACTTCCCTCCTATCGAGCAAGCTTGTGAAGTGACAGCTCAGAGTGGTGAGCTTTAAACTCTGCACCACCTCTGATATGCATCTGGGCTGTTCCCCTGAGGAGAACACAGCCTTCCCCTTGCCCCAGGCACCCTTGCACCCAGGCAAGGTGGCAAATTAGGTATGCAGGAAGTGTAAACCTACAGGAAGGCTCGCCACATCTCCGGGGTGAGCAGCCTGGTCTGTACTCGTAAAAGAGAGTTCTGTCATCTTTAGGAGAGCAGAAATAGTGGGCTTTGGGTGGAAAAGGTGACCTACACCACCGGATGTGGTCCCCGCAGGGGTGGAAAAGCAGAACCCTTGGATCTGATAGCTTTCTTTAAGGAAAGACCAAGAAGAGACCTGTGTAGCTAACAACAGGACATTGTCCACTGCACCAAAGCAAAAGAGGGATACTGTGTCCCTGAAACAACCAACTTGGAAGTGAGTGAACGACCACCGCTCTTTTCTAAAACTTGGCACTCTCTGGCAGAGGGACCCCTCTAGACATAAGAAGCTCCTTTACTCTCCCTTGGACTAGTGGGACTAGTCTCCTGCAAACTGCATGTAAAAAAAAAATCACAGGATCCAAAGAATCACTGGCCATTGGACCCTCCGTTGGATTGCCTATATCCAGATGGTCAAATGCATTGCAGGATTTGTAGTCTCACCGGCCCCAAAGTTTCAGGCCAATACTTCCCTTCCCAGAATTCAATGAAGTTTCAGACGCTTTTCTCTTACCGCTACCAAGGCTTGTTGGTCACCAGTTTGGTGACCTACCCCTTAACTCAATGCTGCATTAACAGGGCATTCCACAACACCTGCATTGGATGCCATAAATGATACCGCTCTTAATGATTTAGAATTTTCTTTTCAGCAGCAACGTCCCAGTGGTAAAAAGCAGTGTTATCACAGGTTCAGTTCAGTACGAAGTACACCTTCAAAATTAAGGTTTATGTTGCGATTAAGAAATATATTAGATAATTCACATTTGAAGACATCTTTTAAAGAAATAGAACACCATTTTTTTTTAAACAATCTAAGAACAAGGTGCTCCTATTGGTGTGGCGGTGCAGTGGAAGTGATATAGTAAATGGATGGTGCGCAAGTGCTTTACAAAAGTGTAGGTATATACATGTGAATGATATGGACATATGGATGATAATGGATGATAAACCAACAACCTCATTGGGAGTCTTGAAATCCTAAATCAACTTAAAAACAGTCCACTGTAGTAGTAGTCAAAGTTTCGACCCAAAACGCACAAATATTTAGAAAAGAGTCATCATTAGGATGAAAAGTATACATTGGCGATACCAGTAGACTGTGGCATGTAATCTCACAATCAAGGATGTATGAGGTAATCTTTAAGGAAAAGTCATCTAGGCTCACATGTGAATTAGCAAGCAAATTGGGCAAGTAATATTTATTGTCTGGAGATCTTTATGGTGGTGCTTGGTCTCTAGCACAGATGATCAGAAGTAGTGTTACCGGATGGCGGTGTGTATCAGGCACTTGCGTGATATCAGCAGGCATGTGGTGGCTTATTATGAATGCTGGCCACTAATTATCCCTCTTTAGGTGGGGTGCACACATTTGCAGCCTCCAAAATAGTAGAGAGGTCTAGAATCTGCCCAGGGTGGAATGAATAAATCAGCTGACTCTGTAGTATTTCTATGGAGTCTAGTCAATTACTTATGAACCATAAGGGTACTGTAAAATTCTTAACAGATGTTCCTCTGATAAAGCCTAACTGCTCTTTGCCACACTACCAGGACGGAGCTAAGAATTTATTAGTGTAATCTATGGACTATCTTTGGGGTATTCGGGTATTATCACATGGTAAGGCCACCTAGCCATACCACATAATATCCCACTTTCCTACAACAAGCATGTTCCATAACTGAGCAATAGAGTGGTCCATTCAGAAATGGGAGTAACAAGGCATGAGTGAGGGAATTAAGGGATCAAGTAGTGAATCAAATTATCATGAGCTCCATTAGGATTGGTGTTGAAAAATGCAAGAGATATCAAGGGGGTATAGATTAATGGGGATGTGGTAAAAGTCTTCTTCTAGGAAAAGTATTTATAAAACCCATTTGAAGAAAGGTTTTAGTACATTCCCACTTTTTATTTACTGGTTGCTAAAAAAACATTTTACATTTTGATGCAGTACAATACCTGATTAAAGGTTAATTTCAGAATTATTTTTTACTTTTTGCTATGGGCTCTTGTACATGTATTGTTCCCCTCGAACACGAGCAAGTCAGACTATAAAAGTGTGGGGCATATTATCAAGGGGGTTTATCTCCGCTTTTTTGGCTTTAAAAGCCAAGAAAGCGGAGATAAAATTATCTCCCTATTACCTAGCTGTCACTAACACCAGTTAGCGACAGCTAGTGGGAGATAGCGACCATCTTGGGCACCACTTTGCATGTCAGTGATATTTATCACTAATGACATGCAAAGTGGGCGTGCCAAGATGTTAGCGACTGTTTCCAGTCGCTAACATCACTATCTCCTATTACCAACTTTTGGAGATATTCGCGCTGAGCGTGAATATCTCCAAAAGCTAACACCTGCCCTTAGCAGTTCTTAGCCATGTTATCCAATGGGAGGTGGATAACATGGCTAAGAGCATTAGCTCGCTAATGCATGAATATCGCTGACTTTTCAGCGATATTCATGCATTGCGGACGATTTTTATCGCATTTGCGATAAACCTTGGTAATACTAAGGTTTATCTGCGATAAAAATCGCCGCAGCTCAGCGGTAAATTTTTGTCTCTAACCAAGCAATAGCGATAATTATCGCTATTGCTTGGTAATATGCCCCTGTGTTTCTGAGTTTGCTAACTTTTCTGCTTAGAACAGTTTTGTAAATAAAATTAACAGTGATTATAATAACAAATAGGTCATTCTAACCACTGCATTTGCTACTTTGATGCATTGAGATAATTGGTATTTTTAGATACTGAATGTGTTATAAAATTCATTTTGGTCAGTGCACTTCTTTGTCTGGCTAATTTAAATAATTGACATGAGTGCATAGTTTTTATGTAGGAAGTGTTATTTCTCGCTCCTGTACGATGCTAGGAGGAAGTGTGATTTATCGTGCCACTAGATATGACAAATTAGCATGTATAAATTAGCTAAAAATAAAGAAAATACATGTTGAATGAGTATTGACTGTTTAATGTTTGCAAAACATGTTGTTATGCTGGTATCCTTTTCAGAACAGGTAAAAGTTATTTCTAGTAACCTGTTAAAACACCTGATATGTGGTCAGTAGTAGCTCAGAGTGCAATCATAAAATTATAAAAAACTATTTCAGGACAGTATCTCTACAGGTCCTTGTGGGACTAGTGTGTGGTAACCTACTAGTTCTCCACGCCCTATCATTCCCCAAACCAATGGGTCTATTGAGAAATTCAACAAGACTGGTAAAGGCATGATTATGTGCCTGTTAGAGCCCTTGAGGCAGAGTGGGCACCCTTTTGCCATGCCTGTTATTTGCTTACAGGGACATATCGCGAAAGGAGGCTGGATTCAGCCCTTTTGAACTTCTGTATGGGCTCCCCGTAGAGGGCCTCTCAGTCTCGCGAAGGAGAGTTAGGAGCAAGCTCCCAATTGAAGGCCCCTCCGGATGTGTTCAGCTACATTCTGGCCCTCTGCACACAGATGAAGCACTTCTTGAAGAAGGCAAAGGAGAACCTGGAAGCCAGCCACGAGGTAGTGAAGCTCTAGTATGAACAGAAGGTCACTCTGGTCGAGTTGTATCCTATCCAAAAACTGTGGGTGAGAAAGCCTGGGAGCCCCATGCCCTAAAAGTCCATCCATCTAGGCCCTTTGAGGTAAAGGAGCGTAAGGGGAGGTCACATACCTGGTGGACCTCAAAACCCAAATGAACCGCTTACGGGTCCTGCATGTCAATCTTCTCAAACCCCACTTTGTGAGGTCTGAGGTTACCAGGCTCCTGGGCACGGATGCTGGAGTGGAGGAGTAGAGTGAATCTCTTCCCAAACTTCTTTTTTCCGAGGAGCAGGATGGGTCAGTTAAAGGTTTCATCCTCTCCCCTACTTTGACCCTAGAGCAAGAGAGGGACTCTCACCAAGTATTAGGGCAGTTTGCCTCTCTTTTTTCCTCAGCCCCAAGGCTCACTATATAGTATACCCATGATATTGATACTGGAGACTGTATGACTGTGAAGAATAGGATCTACAGCAGGTGTCCCCAACCAGTCGATCGCAAGCTACTTGTAGCTCGCAGAACCCTTCAGAGAAGCTCACAGCCTTGAGGGCATTTTTTAATAAATTCAGAGTTACACATTCCATTTAATAGTAAGAGAAGACTGTGTTCCTTTTACCTTATTATCATCAGACTGCAGATAACAGGGCCTGATAATGAGCAGGGCTCAGTCAGATTTATGACGCAGGCTGGGGCTCAGATGTGAAGAACTGATGCACTGAGGTATTTTAATCTTAAAATAAATGTACTTGTCAATTAAATATTGGAGTGTGAGAACAAAATCATATTTCCATATACTTGTAAATGGGAGAAAAATAAAATAAGTTACATTAATGATTAAAGTAACTCTTCATTAAAATTTTATACCATTTCAAAATGTCACATTTACAAACAGTAGGCCTCTTGCTCCTAGTGCACAGTAGACACTGGACGAGATGTACAAAAGCTTTTTGCATATCTTAGCAGGCCCAATCGCAATTTCAACCCGTTAAGAAATGCAAAGCAGCCTTTTCATATGTACAAAGTCTAAAAAGCAGTCGCAATTGGCGAATTCTACCCAGTAGAAATTGAAAAGTGCAACAGCGATTTAGGAAATGCAAATAGGAATTACCTATTTGTGATTCCTAAAGCATATGTACAGAATATTTCCTAAATATGAATTGGGCATTTAGGAAAACACATTTCAATCAACTCAGAGTCAATGGTAACCATGCACAAAAATGGATTTAAATATGCATTTTTCTAATGTGACATTTGCACTTACATGTGCACTATGTATTTCGGTGTGCCCTCAGGGGGCCCTTAAGCCTAGAGGCACCCCTAGGTTTGGATTCCCTAAATTGCAATTACCTATTAGGAAATTGTTATTTAGGAAATGTAAACCATTTCCTATTTCGTGCATAGGTGTGAATGCAACCGCATTACCTACTTGAGATTTCCTAATAGTGATTCTTACTCTGTATGTACATACCATTTTGCATTTCCTAAATCGCAATTCTGTATTTAGGAAATGCAAAATCTGAATTGTTTTTTTTTTGTCCTCATTGCTACCATGGTTTCAAATGGCAAACCAAAATTCGCATACAACAAGCTGTCTCCATTTGTGAGAAACTGGCAGGGATAAGGAGCGACAGAGTGGGGGCCAAGCATCCCTCAGTTATTGCAAGCTCAGTCAAGAAGGCATAAAACCAACCGGTTACCTAAGCAATGGCAACCCTGGTAGAAGTGACAGCCACATCGGGCCGGGCTAAGACCGGGCAACGGCTGTATACATAGTGCAGGAGCAAAAAGGACACCATAGTAGAGTAATCATCGGACCCGGGGGGAAAAAAAAACCCGGTCACTTTATTACACCCATGATAACAGATACCAAAAAGCCCTTTTGCTCTGGTTACCAGACCTGGCCAGGTCCATGCGAGCTGTCTGCAAGACGGAAGCCTGCCATTCCCTAAAAAAGGGGGGTGAAGGTTCCTTCCACTTCCTGCAGATTTCCCTTCTTGCCAACAGCACCGCATAGAACACCAAACTTTTAGCTGCACTTTGATGTCCATCCAGAATCCCAAAAATCTCAATCTGAATTTTGTACATCAGTCTTAATGTCTTTCTCCACTTTCCTTTGGTTGTGTGATAGAGGCACGCATGGCTAAACCATGTGTGCCTCTATCACACAGCCCGAACCACAAATGCATCTTAACCACGCATTCCTTCACCCTGCATGCCATCACCAGGTAATTTCTTTGTAAAAGCATGAATGGTAAGGCGATAGGCGTGGCTAAGGTCACCAATACTTTGACCCCCCCACCCTAAGCTCTAAATTACTCTACCCCCTCCACAACCCCGCGCTGTCCCTAAAACTACCCCAACCCCTTCCATTGCCCTGAGACCTAAAACCCTAACCCCTAATTTAAAAAAACGATCTCAACCCCCGAGCCCTTAAAACTACCCGGTCTTCCCTAACCCCTAAAACCTACCCCGACTGCTCATTCCCTTTCCCCTGACCTGAGACACAAAACCCTGCCCCTGAACATACACTACCCCATCCCCCCACTGTCCTTAAAACTAACCCAACCCCTTCCACTACCTTGCAACCTAAAACCCTAACCCCTAATTAAAACAAGCATTTGCAATGCAATAGTTCTCACATTTGTGAGAGTTAGAGCAATTGGAATTGTAAATGAAAATATCTTTTAATTATGTATTTTGGTTTCCAGTGCACGGGCCTTTGGGACCCTATAATTGTTTATTGATGCAGTATATCATCCTGGGTGCTGCTTTGCCAGGAATTGAATAGCTATGCAATTAATTTACAGTGGGTCATGCAGTCTGATTCAGGAATACATGCTTGCCCTGACTACATCTTTAGATGACTTTGCAACATCAAATAGTGCCCATTCTCAATAGCTGGCATTTTATTACAAATACAGGATTTGTTATTGTTTTTTTAATGCACATGTATACTCCACAGACAAGAAATTCATAGGGAAAAACTCAAGTTTGTGGAAAGACAAAAAAAAGTGAACATTGTGCTATAGACAATTTTGAACAAATACCAGATGACACTCAACAGCCTAAAATAATGGGACTAGAGAGCACCTGAATGGCAACATGCTATTTTGCTTAGGCCTCCTAAAATCCATGCAGCAGATGAAGAGATCTAAGCATGAGATAGACACAAAGATATAATCAGTTTTTCAGTGAAATAATGTGATGCTCAGTAACACTGTTGAGAAGGCAAACACAAATCGTGAGCTGAACATTCAAAAACATATCTCTGGCCCACTTTCTGTTTCCAAGCAGAAGCTGCTTCTGTGCAGGTGTGGTCACACTCAAAAAATTGTATCCACACATTCCCTGAGTCATGTGATCACCACTGTGTTCAACCAAGTTTAGCAGAGCAATTGCAAGTGATTTGGTGTCTAAGGAGAAATGGGTGGCCCAGGGGCAGCGGCCTCGGAGAGATGAGCACAGGGTTTGGGTAGCAAACAGAACAGAAACAAACATTTCAGGAACTCGATTTGGGCCGCAAACAAGAAAAAGGTTTGCAAAGGGAGCTTCAGTTAAAACAGAAGAAAATCAACCATTCCCAGAACAATGTCTGGGTTGAAAGTAACTGGAATTTGCCTCTTCTGGCAGTGTATGAATCTTGTGCTGGCTGGCAGGAAGGGGACCCGGAGCAGAGACTCAGGATCTGAGCCGCTTGTTGTATCGCTCATCGCAATACGGGTTTGCAAGTCAGGCTCATAGATTATTAGGCGCTGGGGTGTATTTTGACCCACCCGTGCAACGTGCATACCGTATGGTTTGGCCCATGGTATGTGGGCGTGGCAAGGAATAAAATATGCATGCCTGAACGGCAGGTGTCAGACCCCAGCCGGGCTAGCATGCAGATCTATCACCCCATTTTTGTCCGCAGTAATTCTTATGGCCTACCGCCAGCGGCTGATATGCTAATGATGCGTGATTATCAGCGCAGCTCATAATTATGCCGTCCGCATCCCTGAGCGCGCATACAGCACACCATTGCCGACAAGGGTGTAAGGAGTGGACCCACATGGCACACTGTGGGGCCGCGCATATCATTCCAAGTGCACGGTGCTCGTGCTGCACTACGGCCACCATTGGGGACAGCCTGTGAGAAGAATACCTGCTGCAGCAGGCTCGTGTGTTAAAAAGAGAACAGGAAGGAGCATTGCACTGCGTGCACATGACGAGTAACCACCGAGCCTTGACTGCTGCTCCAGCACGAGGTGTGAAGGTGATATGACTATGGTTACAGGCAGGTCGCTCCTCTCCCCGCACAGCACCACCTGTGTGTCCTCTGTACCCGCTGCCTCCGTTGCTCCGCTGTAGATAGATCGAGCGAGCTCTCTGCGCTCGTTCTGCCCCTTCTCTCTTCAGCCTCACTGTATTTTTTAACCCTTCCCATGCTCGTGACTGAACCGCTTCATCACGAGCCTCGGGTGGGCTGTGCTGGTGACGGAACGGTTCCGCCACGGCCCTCTCGCCGCGCCTGCGCAGCGCGAATTCCGCGCCTGCGCTAACGTTCTCTAGCACGGGCGGGGTCGTGACGGAACCGTTCCATCACAAGCACAGCTCACCCACGTACCATGACGGAGCGGTTCTGTCACGAGCACGGGACCGCCGCGCGGCCCCCCACCCCCTTAGCACTGCGGCGGAATAGCCGCCGCAGTGAAGGGGTTAAGCCTCAGCTCCTGTAGTGTGTTTCATCGTTCTGGCCCTATTTTGGGTTTTTGTACTGTAATTTCGGTTTTTTCTACCCTCTTTTGCTTTCTGTACCCTGCTCCACCTTTTCCCGCTGCTACGTCCTCTGCGGCCCGCCCCCCTGCTCGCCCATTGGCTGCCCTGTTCCCACCTCCCAGCTGCACCTCCCTCCCATCTCCCCTTATATGGCGCCCGCTGTGGGGTGAAGGGAGCGACCCTTGACCCTGGTTACAGGCAGGTAGCTGCCCTCACCGAAAGCGGTACAAAAGGGGGGGTTGTGATGGACGGAGCATTTGAATCAATCAAACACTCACACCCAGTCAATAGATCTAAACTGTTCCCATGAGGCAATGGGTCAGAGTGATTTGCATATAGCCATGTCTGAACTGGGGTGGCAGAGTGGGCTAAAGAACAGTGATGGATTAAACCCAGATCTTTTGACTGGGTGTGAGTGTTTGATTGATTGGGATACTCCGTCCATCACTACCCACTTTTGTACCGCTTTTGGCTGCCATAAGTGTGGCAGGGTATGCTCAGACGTGAGTCCCTTGCTCACTTTGCCACTGGATTCAAGCAAGCCGGGCTGAAGACGGCTGGAATGCCAGAAACCGGTCCTCGGAAGCTTGTTTCCGGTCCAGGGAAGACATGGCTTGGCAGTTCGGGCTGGACTGTTCCCATGAGGCACAGGGTCAGACTAATTTGCATATAGCCATGTCTGAACTGGGGTGGCAGAGTGGGCTAAAGAACGGTGATGGATTAAACCAAGATCTTTTGACTGGGTGTGAGTGTTTGATTGATTCGGATGCTCCGTCCATCACCACCCCCTTTTGTACCCCCTCACCGAAAAGCACCACCTCTGATCCGCTTCCTCCACTGCTTCACTGTAGGTAGATCGAGCGAACTCTTTGCGCTCATTCTGCCCCAGCTCTCTTCAGCCTCACTGTATTTTTTTAGGCTCAGCACCTGTAGTGTGTTTCATCGTTCTTCCCCTATTTTGGGTATTTGTACTGTTATTTCTGGTTTTCTCCCCTATTTTGCATTCTGTACCCCGCTCCACCTTTTCCTGCTGCTGTGTCCCCTGTGGCCCAGCCCCCTGCTCGCCCATTGGCCACTCCGCTCTTGCCTCCCAGCTGCTCCTCCCTCCCACCTCCTCTTGTATGGCGGCTGACCCGCTGGTGCGCCTAAGGCAAGGCCATCTGCGCCTGTCCTCGCCTGGACCATGCCCAGCGCCAGACCCCCTGGCCGGCGCGAACGCCATGACATACGACGCCAGCACCCTCCACACACTCATCATCAGACAATCACACACTTGCTTCCTGGCTGCCCCAAAACACATGCAAGGACCCTGCAAATGCCGGAACTACAGCTTCACCAGCATCCGAGCCACAAATTCACCCACAGGTAAAGATCCTAACCACCTCAGATGCATCCTTCTCAACACCCGCTCCGCCGGCAAACATGCAGTTGAACTCTGGGACCTACTCAACTCAACCTCCCCAGATGTCGTCTTCCTGACGGAGACCTGGCTGAACGCCTCCTCAGCACCCAACATCGCCATAGCCCTCCTGGACGGCTACAAGATCACCCGCTAGGACCACGGCAATGGAGTAGGAGGAGGAATCATCATCGTCCACAGGAACACTCTCAGAGTCTCGACCAACACCGACGACACCCTCAGTGCCACTGATCACCTGCACTTCCAGATCTACACTGATCCCAACACCACCCTCAGAGGGATCCTCGTCTACAGATCCCCCGGAACCCGACCACAGTTCAGTGACTCCATTGCCCTCGCCTCCACAGACTACATCCTTCTCGGGGACCTGAACTTCCACCTCGAGAACAACATCAACCGCAAATCCACCACCCCGATCCACAATCTCGCCAACCTCAGACTCAGACAATCCGTCACAACACCCACCCACTCTGCTGGTCACACGCTTGACCCCATCTTCTCTGCAAGCTCCCAAATCTCCTTCAACCACACCACCAAACTCTACGGGAACGACCATCACTGCATTCACTTCACCTTCCAGAAACCTACCGTGCACCACAGCACCAAACAGATCCCCCGCCGCTGATGGAGCACAGTCACCGAAGACCAGCTAACCACCAGCCTCACCCAGAGCACACCCACCGACCCCATCGACCCCGAAACCGCCGCCCGCAACCTCAGACAATGGATCGCGACTGCGCCAACACCATTGCCCCGTTCAAGAAACCCCCCAACAGACACACCAACAAGAAAGCCAGCTGGTTCACTGAAGACCTCCAGGCCTCCAAGCAAACCTGCAGAAAGCTAGAGAAGAAATGGCACTGTGAACAGACACCAGACAGCTACACAGCCCACAAGAATGCCACCCGCAGTCACCACCATCTCATCAGATCCGCCAAAAGGGCCTCCTTTAAAGACCACTTAGACAACAAGGCCTCAACAGCAAAAAGCTCTTCAACATCGTGAAGGAACTCTCCAACCCCTGCTCCAACACCAATGACATCCCACCTTCGCAAGACCCTCGCCACCTTCTTCCATCTCAAGATCACTGACATCCATGACAGCTTCAATGACACGACCGCCCCAACAACGACCAAGACCTCCGCCACCACGACCACCCTCCGCACCAACCGCCTGCTCTCCTGGAACAACATCAACAACACCATCAAGATCATGAACACCCTCCACTCCGGATCTCCGTCAGACCCATGCCCACACCACATCTTCAACAAAGCCAGCACAGCCATCACACCCCATCTCCGGAAAGTCGTCAATACCTCCTTTGAGACAGCATCCTTCCCGGAGAGCTGGAAGCACGCCAAGATCAAAGCCTTACTCACGAAACCCAAGGCTGACCCCAAGGACCTCAAGAACTTCCGGCCCAACTCACTGCTCCCGTTTCCGGCGAAGGTCATCGAGTAGACCGTCAACAGACAACTGACCCGCTACCTCGAGGAGAACAGCATCCTGGACCCATCCCAGTCCGGGTTCTGCAGCAACCACAGCACCAAAACTGCCCTCATCGCCACCACCGATGACATCAGAGCCCTGCTGGACAACGGAGAAACCACGGCCCTCATCCTTCTGGACTTATCAGCCATACCTTCGACACCGTCTGCCACCGCACCCTATGCACACGCCTCCACAATGCTGGGATCCAAGACTAGGCTCTGGAAGCCACCAAGATATTCTGCGGCGTACCCCAGGGCTCATCCCTCAGCCCAACATTGTTCAACATCTACATGGCACCGCTAGCCCACGTCGCTCAAGTGCATGACCTCAACATCATCTCCTACGCCGATGACACCCAGCTGATCCTCTCCTTCACCAAGGACCCCCTCACCGCCAAAACCAACTTCCACGAAGGAATGAAAGCACTCGCTGAGTGGATGAAGAACAGCTGACTGAAGATAAACTCGGACAAGACCGAAGTGCTTATCCTTGGCTCCAACCCCTCAGCCTGGGACGACTCCTGGTGGCCGACCTCACTGGGAACAGCTCCAACACCCACCGACCATGCAAGCAACCTAGGGTTCATCCTCGACTCTACTCTCTCCATGACAAAGCAGGTCAATGCTGTCTCATCCTCCTGCTTCAACACCCTCCGCATGCTCCGCAAGATCTACAGGTGGATCCCCACCAAAACAAGAAGAACGGTCACCCAGGCCCTCGTCAGCAGCAGGTTGGACTACAGAAACGCCGTCTACACAGGAGCATCTGCAAAACTCCTGAAATGACTCTAGCACATTCAAAACACCTCTGCTTGCCTGATCCTCGACATCCCTCGCTGCAGCCACATCACACCCCGCCTGAGAGACCTGCACTGGCTCCCTGTCAACAAGAGGATCACTTTCAAGCTCCTCACCCTCGCACACAAGGCACTACACAACTCCAGAAAAGCATTCTTCTACAGACGACTCAGCTTCCACACCCCCAACTGCCAGCTCCGCTCCGATGACCTTGCCCTCGCCACAGTCCCCAGCATCCGAAGAGCAACCTCTGGTGGCAGATCGTTCTCCCACCTCGCCGCAAAAACCTGGAACACCCTCCCCATCCTCCTACGGCAGACCCAGGACCTGTTAACCTTCAGAAGACTCCTCAAGACCTGGCCATTCGAGCAGTAGCAGCATCTCCCCCCCCCCCCCCCCCCAGCGCCTTGAGACCCTCACGGATAAGTAGTGCACTTTACAAATGTCCTGATTGATTGATTGATTGATATGGCAAAGTGTATCTCTCCTCGAAAGAGCATGAGATCTTCTGTGGGACACAGTCAACTGTAAGTGACTTTTGAGAATGGACACGTTGCAAGTAGCCAGGCACATACGTCTCACTGCTTCAGGCGAATCAAGATTATGAACGATTTGTGTTCAGATAAGTGAGGCAGCAGCCAAAAGAGTCACTGACTGGATGTGTTCCATGCACGTCTAAAAGAGTTAGCAACACCTTTGGTTTTCAAGATGAGACGGAGGAGATTAGGAGCCAGATTATTCAAGGATGACCCTCAGCACAGCTAAGGGAAAGAATCCTGGAAGAGTCGGGGAAGTTGTTGGTGGACATGCTAACCCTGGGGAGGATGAAAGAAGTCTAGAAAGCACGGACGGTGCATATGGAGGCCGCTCTTCAAGCTCCCATCAAGACCGAGCCAGTCAATGTAGTTGTCCCAACTGCCACAGCACTGTCAACTTGGACAAGAAGCCCAAGGATACAATTGTGTGGGTACTGTGGGGGATCTTCCCATCCACCACAGGAGTGCCCAGCAAGGGGTAAGAAGTGTACAGCATGTGGAAAAAGGAATCACTTTATGAAAGTGTGTCAGTCCAGTAAAGGACAGTCCATGAGGTCCAATATCAACATGATCCCAGAAGCTCAGGAGCAAGGTAGCGATATGGACAATGACGACTGTGAAGAACACACAGTTCACTCGGTCTTCACAGTAGGGTCAGCATCCCAGACACAGAGTCGACTACTACAGTGCCAAGTGTTAGTGGGAGGGCACTTCTTAATTGCAATAATAGACACCAGCGCCACTATAAACATCATGTCCCATGAAGCTTACAAAAAGATGATCTCCCTAGTACAACTGGTCCCTGCCAAGATAAAAGTATTTGCATGTGGTCAGACCAAGCCACTAGACATCAGAGGCAAATTCAAGACCACCATCGCCAATGAGCAACAGGAGATGGAAGCCTTGGTGTATGTGACAGGAGAAGGACATGGAATGGTGCTTGGATGCAAGTCAGCAGAAGCACTGGGAAAAGTTACATTCGCTTTTGGGATACATCAGAAGGAGTAATGTCAAATACTAGCGGAATTTCTGAAAGTATTCACTGGCATTGGATGTCTACGAGACAAGCAAATACATCTACACATTGATCCTTTGGTACAACCAGTAGCTCTTCGACGCAGGCGAGTCACCTTTCATTTGAGACCATTGGTAGAAAAGAAACTGAACAAACTGGAAGAGGCAGGAATTAATGAAAAGGTGAAAGGTCCGATCCCCTGGGTTTCACCTATTGTGGTTGCCAGAAAGCCCAAACAGCTGGGGGAAGTCAGAATCTGAATGGATATGAAACTCCCCAATGCCGCAATCAAAAGGGAAAGACACCTAACTCCGACCATTGATGACCTGATTGGGGAGTTAAGAAGAGCCAGCTAGGTTCTCGAAACTTGACCTTCGGGCTGGATACCATCAACTGGTCGTAGACGAACATTCCCGGTACATCACAACATTTTCCACACATGTCTGATTATGCTGGTATAAGAGGCTGAGTTTTGGGATATCTAACACGGCGGAGATGTTCCAAAACTCCATCAAGGAGCTTCTCGCTGATCTACCAGGCGTAGTGAATGTCAGTGATGACATTTTAGTCCATGCACGGAACAAACCGGAGCACGACACATGGCTGAGACAGGTACTCCAAAGGATACAGGACTCTAGGCTCATGTTACAATGGGACAAATGTGAGTTTCTCCTGCAGAAATTGCAGTTCTTCAGGTACATCTTCTCAGTGGAAGGGGTTGCTCCAGATCCCGAAAAAAGTGAGAGCTATCAAACAGGCCGCAGCTCCCACCAATGTGTAACTGAAATGGTCAGTTTCCTGGGGATGGTAAATTACTGTGGTAGATTTATCAAAGACCTCTCCTCAGTGACAACACCTTTGAGAGAACTTACCAAAGCTTTAAATCCGTGTTTTTGGGGCCCTGAACAAGAAGTGGCCTCCAAAGATGCGCTCTCCAGTTCCACCAGGCTGAGGTACTTCGATCTGCAACAGCACATCCAAGTTACTGTGGATGCAGGTCCAAAGGGGCTAGAAGCCGTCCTACTACAAAGGACCTGAGAGTAAGATGAGTGGGCTCTGGTGGCATTTGCAAGCCAATCATTGACTGCCACGGAACAAAGGTATTCCCTAATAGAAAAAGAGGTGATTGCCGTGCACTGGGGGTCCCGCCATTTTGACTTGTATTAGTAAGGGAAACCATTCCTAGTCACCACCAACCACAAGCCCTTAGTTCCACTGTTTACAGGGACGGCATTCAAATCTCCGCTGCGCATTGAAAAAATGGATGCTTCATTTGCAGGAGTATAACTGTAAGATTGAGTACCACCACAAAATGACTGTCCCGTCACCCCTGAGCCGCAACCCTCAGTGAGTGTGGAAGACGCGGAGGAGACTGAAGAATGTGTCTGACATGTGACTGACCGGTCTAGGCTGTTACCCATTTCTCTGTAAGAACTATCCCAAGTGACTATCCTAGATGAGTGTTTGCAGAAAACACTTGATGCAGTAAAGACCAACAAGTGGCACCTTCTCCACAGTCAAGGGGTAATCCTCACTCCTGAGGCCAGGCGGGTGGTTGAGAGCTTACACCAGGTGAGACAAGAATTGAGCGCTGATCCCAATGGCTGCCTACTACGAGGTCATTGTCTAGTCATTACGACAACCCTTGTGGACAGAGTGATCCAGTTAGCCCATGCCAGGCATCAGGGCATGGTGAAAACAAAAGTTCAACTCAGAACCAAAGTTTGGTTTCCCCTCATGGACGAGAAGGTAGAGGAGGTAGTGAGATTGTGTCCATGGTGTCAAGCTTCTGGAAAAATAAATCGTCCTGCACCAATTGTGATGGAACGGCGACCTAAGGGACCGTGGATTAGCACCAGCATGGATTTCGGAAGCCTCCAGACTGAATCACTCTCTGGTAGTAATATATGACTATTCTAAATACCCTGAGGTGGAGGTGCTGGCCTCCCTGAGTGCAGGGGAAGTGATACCAAAACTGGAGAAGGTGATGGCTACCCATGGACTCATCAAGGAATTAAGGACTGACAACGGCCCTCCCTTCCAGGGTCAGGAGTTTGCATTGTATTTGGCATCCCTAAGGATTGTTCACAAGCAGATAATCCCTAAATGGCCCCAAGCAACTGGCGAAGCTGAACGCTTCATGGGAAGTCTAAACAAAGTTATAAGGCTATCCGTGGCTAATGGTGAATCTTTGGCACAGGCCATCTACTCTTTTCTCAGGAATTACCGACAAACTCCTCATTCCACCACTGGTTGTTCAGTGAGTGACTCTATCCCACACCACCCCCAATGGGCTCCTGAGAAAGTGGAAGTGCATGCTGTGAACATTAGGAGGAAGCGGTCAAACGACCAAGTTAGCTGGCAGCGCCGAGCACAAACGTCACATCTCCAAGTGGGAGAAATGGTCCTAGTTCAAGACAGATGCCCCGCAGCAAATTCAGGCTACCTTTTGAAAAAGATCCCTGGTGCATCACTCGTATTAGTGGCACCCTAGTTAAGGCGAAGAAGGGCCTAGAACTTGTTTCGAGGAACGTGTCAGCCTTTAAGAAATGTCACTATCATCCTGACGCTTCACTGACCAGCCCGAATGGAAACAGCCATGGAGGAGTTGATGACGAATGGTCCGAAGAGGAACTCAAAGTGGATGGAGCTGAGGAATTGGATCCGCCTCCAGGAAACCAGGAAGTCAATCAATGCCCCTCAATGTTACCTGTTAACACTCCGAAGATTGTGGCAGCCGAGAGAGTCGAACCCAGTATCGCCTGGGAAGAAACCCGAGCCGTCCAGCCGACTACGTGAATATCATTGCTAGCAGGGCACGCGTAGGGGGACCACGCGGGTGGACGGCATCCCCCCACTTATTTTACAGGGTGGATGCAGTCCCCCCTGCTCAACAGCTGGACCATCTAAGGTGCGAATGCACTAGCTATCAAAGTTCAGCTTTGAAGAGTGCAAAGCAGAACAGTGTCCATGACTGGGAGGCCGGGACGGAGCGGGGATGAATTGCTATTGGTAGGCCAGGCTCGCAGCGCTCTTTGAGTTCAAAGGGTTTCTGCATCCCCCCTCCCCCCTCACCCCCTCGCCCAGGCTGAGACAGCTTCTCGGGCACACACACACAGCCGCAGCAGAGTGCTTCATAGGTCTTTAAAAGACCATTTACATGTGAATGAGGCTTTGTTGTTTTTCATTCCTTCTTCAAGCCCCTGCATGTCAACTCTCCATATTGCTGGAAAAGTCAGCCCCCACGAGGTCCATGACTTTGGGGGGCTGACTTTCTCTTATCAACCGCTTGTGCAGGACCAATGAGAAAGGAATGTTTTTAGCATATCGATTAAACTCAGTGAGCGCCTAGTCACAATTAGTTGTGAGGAGTGGGTGGAATTCTCCAGGCCACAGAGCCTTTCATTTGGGGATGAAACCACGGCTTGGCGATTATAATTTGGTGTCCTAGCTGGAGCTACGGCAAGTTATAAACAAGTGTGTTTGGCTTAATAAGTCAGTCAAACATAATAAATATATTTAAAAATGAAGAGCCCTTATCTGAGACTGTAGTGAGCAGTAAAGCAAAAAGAAAGCAAGAGGATGACGTTCCTTTAAACCCAATTGTGGACATTACTATTGGTTGCTACGGTCATGTGTTTTGATGACCGTTTACATACAAATTAAAGTTGATTTTTCTACTGGCGACTGTGAAAGTTCAGGAAAGAAAGCATAATTCAAGCGTTCGGTACTGACATAGAGTAGCAATCCAAAGAGACCCATGTGTCAAGGAGTAGCTTTCACACTACGGATGTCAATTAGGGTTAGCAGCTGCCACTCTTGTACTCGTAGACAGGAACAGAAAGTAAACAGTGTTGTAAGAGCCTTGTTTACGTTCTGTAGTTTCCTAATTTTCCTAACTTCCCTCCTAATTAATTATTTATTTTGTCCCCTTTTTGCCCCTCTTACCCTTATTTTTTATCTTTTTGTGTCTACCAGATTTTTGAGAAGTTGACCTGGGGGATAGATGCCCTTTGCCCACATAGCCCTTCATCATAAGGCCTAGGTGCCTTTTCTGACTAAAAACCATCTAGACTCACAAAATGGTGGACAGTAACTGCCATAACTGCCACCCCTGAGACTTGACCCATAGGCTATAATAGGAGCATTCCAGAACCTTCTGGTCCCTTCTGGACCTCCTAGGGTCAGCCTATATAAGGCGGAAGGCTGGGCAGCCATTTTAGAAGGTGCCAGGTAGTGAGGCATCTTTGAGGAGCTGTCTGGAGCGCAGACTGCAGTGAATAGGGAAGGGAGATCTTGTCAGGGTTGATGGTCGACTAAGGTCTACTGCTCGTGCAGAGAATCTGCCTCCCTTGCTGTTGATCTGGCCCAGCTGAGATAAGCTTTCTTGAGGCAGAATTCATTGTTATGAGCCTAAGTGAGGACGGTAACGGTGAGCGCGACCTAGGAGCACTGTCTGGTTGAGCGTCAGAAGAAGGAGCTGAGGTGTCACCCTTCACCGTCACCCCACCACGTCTGGATTGTAAGAGAGACTGTAACACGGCAACCCTTTCTCACTTACCCACGTTCCCGGGTTCTGATGAATGCCGGGAGGTTGTCCTGTCATTGACCGGGGAGCATTCGATTCCGTTGCCCCCCCATTCTCGAAGAACTGGGGCACCGGTTGTAAACTGAGGAGATTTGGCCAGCCGCTGAAGTGTCCGGAGGAGGTGAGAGCGCTGCCGAGGGAAGTGTTCCGCCGGCGGCGCATGACAGGAAGCTGGTGAGGTCTCTTCCCTGAAGTGGGCGGCGGCGCCCTGCAGTGTTCTTGCTGCCGCGCACCTTCCGTGAGGCGGGGCTGATTGAAAGTGTCTCCTCGACGGCGCAGAACCGGTGAGAACAGAGGCTCGGCTTCATCCGGCGGGAGTCACCCCAGAACTGAAGACCGCCGACGGGCAAGAAGAATTTCCCCTCTCAGCTGAGTTCTCCAAATCATTAGCGGAGGGGGGATCACCGCTGTAGGAGCTGGACAAAGGCCTATATCTGCCACCGGGGGGGAATCTGTGGTGAAATCAAGGACCACCCGGCGGCAAGGAGAGGTCATTGAAGGTTACCTCACACAACAAGTAAGCTGGGGGAGTGGGGCTCTGGAGGGACACCACCGCAGTAAGGTGGCTGTCTGGTCAGCTGAGGAATCCGGGTGAAGAGGGAAGGATTGTCAGGGGTTCGCGGGAAAACCAAGACACTCTTCCTTAGCGGCAGGAGTCCGGCCAGGAGTGAGATGGTCCTGGAAGTCTCAAATAAGTAACCAGGGTACCGTGTGTTATCAGTGAATGGTCAGAGTCCTGGCAGAGACTAACTATTCTTTTGCTCCTCTAGCATTCCCTGGAACCCACTCTGACAGCAAAACTGCCCGAACCCCATCTGTCAAGGAGGGTGTGTGTGTGTGAATTGTAAAGTTAAGCCCAGGCACTATCTGGGTTCATTAGACAGGAGAAGGTTGAAGAATCTTTGTAGAGAACTACAGGGTGTCATTCTAGAAACGTTAGCACTGAGTGAGATTGTTAGGATCAGTTCTAGAAAGTGAGAACATATCAACAAATACAATGCAATGCAATGTCAAGTGTTTGGATTATTGATGTAAATGAAGTAATGGAGAAACCTGAGATTTAAAGAAAAAGAATTGACAAAAGAAGTGTGGAAAAATAATAGAGAAAACAAAGAATTTTTATAAAGCAGCACTTATTTTCATAAAAAAGACTTGGTGTAGTGTCCTTTTTGAGTGGATGGAGGTGTTGTTACTGATGGGTGTGACGCAAACAGCACATGTACTTTGGAGTTAAGCCTTACTTCTTATTGCCAAGCTACCCTATGTGACTTGGAGACTCTAGGTCCAACACCCTTGATGTAAGAATTCGTGGAAACTACCTTATTAGAGCTCCTTGTGAAGGGATATCAAAAGTAAAATTATTTGCAGACGACATATTCATGTACCCTTCCCCAGAAAAACAGAACGCGGAACAAGCCCTTTCAGAGTTTAGCAAATTTGAACAAATAGGAGGCTATAAGATAAACCAAAAGAAAACAGAGGTGTTAATATTTAACTCGAATGGAGATGGTTTACCTACGTTTTTAAAAACTCAGGCCCATAAAGATGAGCCAAACAGATACTTGGGCATCAATGTCTCACGCCATATAGAGCAATTATTCAATTTGAACTATACAGCTGGGCGAATTAAAATTAAAACTTTATTAGACAATTGGTCCTTTTTGCCTTTGACACTGATTGGGCGTGTTGCTCTCTTAAAAATTTCAATTCTTCCTTTATTTATATTTTTGTTTGTTAATGTACCCTCAAAAAGTAATGCTAAATATTTTAAAGAAATCAACACTATGTTTAGGGAATTTGTCTGGAACAAAAAGGCGGCTAGGGTCAAATTGCCTATACTACAACTAGAGACTAATCAGGGGGGGCTTAGCCCTACCAAACATCCGTACATATTAAGAAGCTGCGCTATTGGATTTTACGGCACACTTGGTGGAACCGAATGATCAGATGGACACATTTTTTTTAAGAGAATGATTGTTGAGTCCGGTACACAAATCCCTACATTTTTACAAACATCAAAACTAACGAAAAAGTTGCGCTATAAGACTATGGGTGACTATTCGAATCAACTTCAATTGCTGTTTAAAAAAGCTAATATCTCTGAATTTGCCTTTCTAAAACTGGATGAATGTAGGGGGTTTGGCCTGCTTATTCATTCAAGTCATGTTAAGGTATGGGAAGATATTGGTCTTGAGTATTTGGACCAGCTTCTCATTGGTAATAACATGATTCCCTCGGAAGGTGTAATTGGCAGGGTAGGGAGCCGAAGGAAGCCAAGGTTTCTAGAATATATACAGATTACCAATCTTATTAAAAAATATATATTCCCGGTAAGTGGGGCTCCAACTCCCCTAGCTAATGCACTATTCAAAGTAAATTTGAAGGGAGTTGGAAATTGGTACTCCTTACTTATGAAGCACAAGGCATCTCCTTTGGTGGCTGAATTTCTAGGAAAAATAACCTGGGACATGAATTGTGTCTTCTCTCATCAGGAATGGCAGACTATAGCCCAATTAGGAAGCAAGGCCCTAAGAGTTGCTAATTTTAAAAGGATGACTTTCCTGTCGCTATGGCTGGCTTATTACACTCCGGAAAAGTTAAATAAATGTCATCTGGAGGTAGACAATAAATGCTTTCGATGTTTCTCCCAAGGTGAGGGAGATTGTCTCCATACGTTCTTTACATGCCCAAAGCTTGAGACCTTTTGGGAAGACATTTTTTTAGCAATGAGCAAGTCAATTATAAAAAAGATCAACCCCGAGTCAGAGGTGGCTCTTTTTGGACTCTCCAAAATTAGGTCAGAATTTACCAGAACTGAAGAGATGTATATATCTATTTGCTCTACAGTGGCACGCTCATTAATCCTTCAAAATTGGAGGTCAGAAGAGGCTCCATTTTATCTTAAATGGGTAAATAAAATGGTAAGAATAAGGAGATTTGAGGAAGCATATGCTAAACGGGTCGGTGCAATAAAAAAGTTTGCAGTAGTTTGGAAGTTCTTTGACAACTTGGCTGTATTACAAGATCTTTAGCACTTTAGCACGTAAGCACTTTAGAAAATTAAGCACTTTAACACACTGCACCTTTTTAATTCAAGTCCAGGTCTTGTACTGTAGTAATAATTTCAAGATTTGTCAAATTGAAAAAGCCACAGATGAATTCACTGATTTACTTGTACTCCTGAGATCATCCGGTACTAGTCACTGTAGATAGTTTTAAACGTGAAAGGGGTAATTAATTGCTGGTTTGATGTTCATGAACTTAGGGTAGTGCGGACTCTCTGTTTTATTTCTTCTTATGATGTGTATATTCTGGTCTGGTGGGTTCCACCTTTTAACTGTACATATGACATAGATGATATGTATATATGATATACGATAAATGTGCGCTATATGTAGAAATATGAGTATTATTCCTTCCTGATGATCAATGTTATGTTATTCTATTTTTTTCTGATTCTCTGCTCTGCTCAAATAAAAAAATATATATATATAAACACACATCTATCGGTTTCATGCGTGATTACAAACAACATATACCTATTTTTGGGGGTTTAATTTCTTACTCTCTGTAGGTCAGCCCCCATTAGAAGACGAAAATGTGTTGGGCCATTTCATGGCAAGAGCACCCACAGCGGGTCTATAAGCTCCAGCACTGTTGCGCAAGAGGTGAGAACCTTCGGAGGTGGCCGCACCATATCCGTGTAACAAAACTTGGCAAGTCCTCCCAACAAAAGAAACAGTTGCAGTGCTCCTTTACCCCCATGATGCAGTGCATTCTGACATGGCCTACCCTGACTTGGATAGGGAGTTGAGCGCTATAGAGCAAAGCCAAGGTGAAATAAAATGTAACAATACTCATCACGTTTAAACTCATATTTATTTTTAAATGAATGTAAGAATTAGATAATTTTTTAGGGTGGGCAGTCTCTTAACTTAACCCTTTCGATGCTCATGATGGAACGGTTCCGTCATGAGCATCAGTCGCACTGTGCTCATGACGGAACCGTTCCGTCATGACCACACCCATTTACATTGGGGCCCAGCACCGGGGGTAAATCTGCACCGCGCGGATGAAGTTAAAGAATAATATTGTTTACTTGTCTGGATGGACTCTAAACCCACTCAATAAACCTGAACTCAACACCCTCGTAAATATACCACACAGCAAGTTGTTTATGCAATAGCAAAACTATAATACAGTAAAAATAATAAACAATAAAAACATGTTTAGAGGAAAATACTAAATTTTAAGGAACAAAATGACACCAAAATGACAAATGTAATTGAGATATAATTTTATTGGGTTTTATAGAAAAATACCAGCAAACTGCAGAAAGCACCTAGGTGCAATTTGAGGCTGAAGGCAATACACCAAGGGAAATATTTATGAGGTTTGTGGTGCAGGGCAGAATAGCAAGTTACAATGACACAATGACGTTCTGCCCTGCTTCACCAGGAAAGGGCAGGAATGCACCATATTTATCGAATATGGCACACTCCTGTCCTTTTCCCTTGCTCTGGTGCCGTTTTGGCAGCCAAACACCAACACAGGCTCCCTTACAATTTGGTTCAAGGATGCCTGTGTTGTAGGTAGGATTGTTTTTGTGCAGGAAGGGGCACCTTTCTGCACTAAAACACAGTCTGCCTCTAATCATACCTAGGTCCCGGTCATCTGCTTACATTGACTATCAATGATGCTTTTTGCAGCTATTTTTTCTGAAATCTTGAAAAATTCATAACTCCTGGATATTGGATTTAATCATTTTGGTGTCATTTTGTTAAGTTTATGGCTCTTTTTATAAACTTGAGTGGGATTTTTATTCTTTGGATTTTATTACTGCTTGCTACTGCATAAATATGTTATATATTGCCTAGGTGAAGCCTATTTGCTATGTGCCATAGCTACAGTGGGGATGTGCTCAGGTTAATTTAGCGACTTGGAGGTACACCCTGACAAGTTCTCTTATTCCTTGAGGTGGACGACCCCCACTCCAAAAATGTATTTCCGTTTTCTTAACCAGGCTTTCAATAAAACATATTTTAACATTGATTTTTTTAAAAAAATAAGACATTGTATTGGATTAACTCGTATAGCTTTTTCCTGACTTATAAGGACATGCAGGCACATCCATCAATGTTGGCTTTTGCGTTTCTTTAATTGCGATTTTTAAGGAATTGCAATTAAGGAATCGCAAAAGCCTATGCATGTAGAAATCGCTTAAAAAATAGCGATTTCTAAACATTCCTTAATTGCGACTCGCAAATTGTGAATCACAATTAAGGAATACCTCCCCATACATTCATATGGGCCTAGAGGCATGTGTGTGTGCAACATGAAACTTTGAATAATGCACAAAAGTGCATTTTTCAAAGTTTTTGCAAATTACCATGAAGTTCAACTTCATGGTAATTTGCTACTCCTAGTAGCGAAATTGCTAATTTTTTTACTTTGATGAATTGCATTTAAGTAATCTCAATTTCGGATTCCTTAAATGCGATCGCAATTTCGGGAATCTCAATTTAGAGATTCCTTAAAATTGCGATTTTTGCATTTGGGATGATGCATCCCAAATGCAAAAATACTGGTCGCAAAGGGGCAGATTCTGAGAAACTGCCCTTCTGCGACCGTTTATTAGCTGGATGCATGTGGCTGTTAGTCTATATACTAAAGCTATAAAATAGCATTTTTAAATTTTTGTAGGATTCAGCTACAGCCCTGCAATCGTTTTTGGGAACTAGTTGCTGGAGGAACATGCTATTTAAAATATTACAAATATAATTTCTAATTATAAATTACCCAACCTTTTTGGCACCTAAGTTGTGCTTATAGAAAAACTATTAATATTAATATTTAAAGCAGAGTTTTCTGGCTCTCAGCAAAGGTTTTTTTGACGGCAATGCCTGAAGAAATTTAGGATTCTGCACATGAGGGTTCATATGTTAGGTCTCAAAACATGTTTACAGGCCCACTCTGTGGATGGCACAATAGTTACTGCACTCCAACAATGGCATTTACTCCCCTGACCCTATATGTTTTTAGTTTTCGATATTCTAGGGGCTTGTAGGCAAGGTACAAAAATCCAGTCTAAATTAAGCCAAGGTAATCATGATTAAAGGCTTGAGCACAGGCACTTTACTTAGTTTAGCTGGGGTAATGTGCACAGAGATTAAGTCCAGAAGAAATGTGAAAATATTTCCTGTGAAAATGACAGAAATTATAATATTTTACTACAGTCATTAATATAAAATAATTATAGTACATTTGTAAGGTTTTTCTCATCTTTGGCAGTTGCATATTTTGATTTTAGCCTCTGTTCTGTGTAACTGATGTGCGCATATATGTGTTTTCAGCCTCCTCTGTCACAAGTGAAGGAGAAGTAGGCTAACCATCATGGGAGATACAAGAGAGCCGCTGGGAGCCGGAAGGTAGCGCAGTCAACACCATGGGACCCAGTGGCACTGACGGTGATGGGGCTGGCCAGGATGACTGCCTACATATGTTTCTTAAGCTTCAGATTTGGGTCAACACATCATGATGGTTGATATACCTTTGCAAGAGATTTCAATTGGTTGCTGTGTCTAACACCACCATGACTACCAATCCCACCCTCGCTCCAGCACTTATGATAAAGGGCAGTAAATAGTCTGATGTCTCCTTGGCCTCAGGCACCTCTCGCCCTGACCCTGTCTTTCCAGAATTCGTTTCAGAAAAGGGGGTGGTGATGAACAGAGTGTCTGAATTAAGCAGACCACTCTTACCCAGTCCAAAGATCAGGGCTTGATCCATCACCGTTATTTAGCTCACTGCACCATCCCAGCTCAGAACCTGGCTATATGCAAATCAGTCTGTCCCTGGCCCAGTGCATCATGGGAACAGGGCAGACTAAACTACCAAGCCAATTCTTCACCAGAAAGGAGACAAGCTTCCGGGGACCGGTTTCTGGCATTTCAGCCGTCGTGGGCCCGGCTTGCTGGAATCCTGATGGTACAGTGAGCAAGGGACTCATGTCTGAGTATAACCCAGCCACACCTATAGTGGCCAAAAACGATTCAGAAAAGGGGGTGGTGATGAACAGAGTGTCTGAATTAAGCAGACCACTCTTACCCAGTCCAAAGATCAGGGCTTGATCCATCACCGTTATTTAGCTCACTGCACCATCCCAGCTCAGAACCTGGCTATATGCAAATCAGTCTGTCCCTGGCCCAGTGCATCATGTTCTGAGCTGGGATAGTGCAGTGAGCTAAAAAACGGGGATGGATTAAGCCCTGATCTGCTGACTGGGTAGTAGTATTCTGCTTAATTCAGATACTCTGTCCATCACCACCCCCCTTTTTGAATCGTTTTGTCCACCACAAGCGTGGAAGGGTATGCTCGGATGCGAGTCCCTTGCTCACTGCACCATCAGGATTCAAGCAAGCCGGGCCGAAGACGGCTGTAATGCCAGAAACCAGTCCCCTTCTTATCCTATCCCTCCACTTCACCCACCCATTGCACCTGGCCAAACCACACTTACAAATGAACAATTCCAATAAACCTGCCTGTGACCCCCTACCTCTATATTCTACCAGCACTCCATCCAGAGACCTAGCTGCCCAAACCACCCCAAAACCCCAACTGCATTCCTTCCTGACACTCATACCCCTAAACACCACCATTCCTCTCAGAACTAGCTTTCAAACCATACCCTAAAAACCTAAACCTATTAATTCCAAAGAAAACATTCCAGGCCTCAAAACCCCACCATACCTTTCATCTTCCTTCCCCAGAACGACCAGGTGCCGCCCTCCTAAAAAGATCATAAAAAGCTTACCTGAAGGCAAGACCTCAGTGCCCGGATGTTCAAAAGTTCTAGAGGAAGGAGAGACCCCTAAGGAGGACATTTATGATAATGGTGAGAAGGGAAGAGCAATGCCAGGAGGAATAATTGAATACAATAGGACATTAATTATTCATAACCCACCACGGACGGGGTTTGATATTGTTAATTTCTGCATATAGAAATATGTTGCATAGGTTAACTATTTACTTCAATTTGCTGGTTTTAACATTTACCATGTAATGTCTTGTGGGAGATGTAGTTCATTACACTGTCCATATGTATTAAAGGAATTGGTAGTGTTGCTTAGATATGAATTTACCTTAAATAAATGAAAAGACAAGAGGCATTTGGCAAAACAGGAACAAGTTGGTTTAATTGAATGCTGCGGCCGGAAGAGATGGACTGAAGGCATCTGCTCAAAATCTCTTGATGAACAAAGTGTATGTGTCCAGATGTCCGGCATGAGTAATGCATGATCACTACGTTTTTTTGTGCTATTTGTGTCCTGATTGGTTGAGTGCACCTATTTACGTGTGGTATCTAGCTTTGTGGATTTCTGGGGAATGCAAACCTTTGGCCAAACGTGTTTAATCGGGGCCAATTATCTCAGACTTGTTTGTAGTGCAACTATCTGTGGAATCGACCAGAGTTTTCCCTGGGTGCGTGTTTATCTTTGGCTTATGGGGAACCCCACCTGTGACCTGTTACTTGATAGTCATGATCATGGGTCACAGGACCTGCGTGACCACGCATCGCTAACTCTGGGTTGATTGAGAGGTCACCTTGAATGAATCCGACAGCAATGATGTGAGTTCATCGAAACTTCTAAAACTAATATGGCAGCCACATGTATAATTGTTATCGACCTTATCATCATTAAGCATACAGTTGTCATTCTGTACACTGGTATAGTTTGCACTGTTTTGACTGAGATTATGTTTACTCTGTTCTGAACGCACGTTGACATTGTTCTCATTTACAACAATAATATTATCATGTGAGCATGGATCACGGAATACATTGGTATCATTATTGCTGATGTCAGTGCTGCTGTGCGGGCACAAGTTACGGTATAGATTGACATTGCATTCACAGGCATTACACTGGTACAAGCAGTGGCATACGTTCACATTTCATTTACTGATATTGCCATTATCGGACCTGCACATTCCATGACATTTATTGACATCGTATTCACCCATCCCAACACTAGTGTCAGTGACATAGTGGTAGTGTGTGTCAGCACATTTATCTGCAAATGTAGTATTGTGTTATAATGTAGATGTAATGGAGAGGTGGGTGACCCCACTCCCCGAGAAGATGGTGGGGGGACCCTTTAGGGCTCAGTATGATGGCAAATGGACTTCAGTCCGTCCTCCATTACCTCTGGGAGTGGGATCACCCACCTAAAAAAGCGGCGGTCCCATAGGGGCTATTAGGATGCGACTGCCGCGGTGGCACTTTCCATACTTTGCAATGCTGCGGGTGCTGCTGGCTGCAGCACCCACCATAATGCAAATAATGCACTGTTTGAATTTCCCTGCACTGTGTGGCAGGCACCATGCAGTGTCTGCCACATGGTGCCAGGAAACCCCCAAACAAAAGTGCCCGTGATTAAGGGGGACCCGCCTGGAAAATGGCCTGTCGGTGGCTGGTTCACCATCATCGTAATCCGCCCGAAAGTGTTTGCCTTACATGTTTAAGTAAATGTGCACTTTTTAAAAATGTGCTATCTTATCCTTATTAGTTATGTAAACATAACAATAGAAAGGTATTAGGTGACTATTTAATCTAGGTATGCATAGTGAGACATTCGGCCAAACAGAGCGAGTAGTTACAGTAGTGTCACCTATGGCTTCATGATAATGAAATATCATTTTTTAGCACTGAAATTAACAAATGGAATTTTTTTTTCTTCAAGTTTCAATGATCTTCTATTTTGTGGTGGATTATGTTGTTCCACATCAAGGACCAGCAGGGAGAGGCCCAGTCCTTGCAGGTAACAGCGACATGTTGTGGAGTAGTTCTTGGGATTGTGTGGACAGGGTTTGGCTATTTATGCTCACTTTCCTATAACACAAGTGTGGAGGTTGAACCACCATGTTTTCGTCAATAAAAATTGAACGAAATAGGGAAGATGGATTGATGTCTTTCCATTGTTCTGTCTGTCATTATTGGGGTGTAATGCCATCGACAGAAGGACTACAATATGACAGAGATGGCAGAGAGTTGAGGGCCCATCAATGTGCTATGATCTAACTCATGGCAAACAGTTAAAAAGATGTTTTTGAATGAGATTCCATATTTGCCAAACTCTAATTTAGGCTCTTAGTCTTTTTATGGAGGTCAAAATCCTCTGTCTGACAGGCCTGAAGCTGTTTCCGATTATGCTCTCTCGAAAATTGACAACTTTGCTATGAGACCCCATATCCACCTCGGGGGTCTTAGAAGTGTCAATAATTTCTAAGTTCCAACTTTTAAGACATTCTGGTTCAGTTCCTTTTGATCACCTTTAAAGCTCCCAGGACCTCAGGAACAGCACTTAGGGGTAAAGAATCACTCCAGCAGAGAACACTAGGAAGCTCCTGTTCAGTCCAGGTCTATTAGCTACTGGTCAGCTGGGCTTTCCATGAAAAAAGCCCTTTGCAGCTTATTGTGATCCTGTAGCTACACAGGAGGTCAGTCAACTGACCCCTGGAGTCTACTTTTATGCCTTAGGTACAATTGGGAGCAGATCTCAGATTTCCACACATGTCACAGACAGCAGGTCAAGTCCTCTTCTGTTCTTCCATAGGCCCAGATGTGTTCTGATGAACTGAGAGTAAGGTGCCAGTTCTGTAGGATTCAATAGCCAGTAGGTGGTGGTGACTCCTGGACACTTATTACCCAAAGAGAAAAAATTCCCAAGGGCAAACCTTTACATTTTTCTTTTTTGCCTTACTGAGAACTATCAAACAATGAATTATTCTGGGTTAAATGAAATCCAACAAAGTAGAATCCTTCTGCCCTTAGATGTGTCTGATGTCCCAGCCAAAGTGGGGGTGATCATGCAAAACAATGGATTATCTCACACTGATCCTCTCCCCTCATGTAGAAGGCAATTAACAATAACAATATTAATTACCACTCTAGCAGTATAATACAGTATAATACTCCATAAACACTATTATATACTATATTTTTTAATATATATTGTGATCCCCAAAACAGTTATTTTAAAAGACAATTGGCCCCCACACCCAACTAGTAGCATGCTTAAACATTGGGCTACACCTTCTAGCAAAATTCTGTTGGGATGGGTTTGACCATGTTTGTGGAATCACTTAAAATTAGCGGTGCACAAGAAGTACGTAATTTGCTATAGCATAATTCCACAGAATTACTGTAAAAATAAGTGAAATTTCACATATTTAAACAAAATGCATCTTGCAGTCAAAAAAATTACATAAAATGTAATCTCAAAATGAAATTCCAAGTTGATTTCCAGTCGCTCTCAATTAAACCCCGTTGCTTGTGGTTGGATTTGTAGTTTTGCACCCAAAAAATACTTGGAACAGTTCGCTAGAGTGAAAAAAACAAAGACACCTGAAATATTAGTTGACTGTCTGGATTAAAGGAACTGCCGCTCGCCTTGAAAAGCACTGCTATTGAAAACACGGCAACATGCTCTCAAATGTGTCGTTTCATGCTGAAATACACCTATCTGAAACATTTGTTGACTGTCTGTATTAAAGGAACAGCATCTCAATTTTCAAAATACTGCCTCTTGCACTCAAAAATTACCCTAACGGTATACTTCACGTAGCAATTTCTCCTCAAAGGGGAGTCTGGGTATTGAAGGTGGCATAATTGCGGTATCTCTGTCATTTTGCATAAATGTTGCTATGCGAAATTCCCGAATTACACCAATTATGCCAACGTAACTTAAATTTTGTCTACTTGATATGTTATTTAGTCTTTTTTTGTGAGACCTAGTATGATTCATGGTAAAATTGCATTGGAAGAAATCACTCAGTAATTTATTGTCTTCTGATTTTTTTCCAGACAAGTCTAAAGAATGTGCATATGAATGGAGAAGCAGAGGATTACTCTACTATCCTATTTAGCGGACATGTTGAGCCTACTTTATTGCCCCTATAGTCACAAGGTTTTCATCAGGATTATGCGATCACAAGTTGTTTTTGTGCATTGAATTGAAGTCTTAAATGAACAAACAATATCCCACAAGGTATTAATGAGTAGACAGTTACGTATGTATGCCAAAAGCATTACTAGCAAGGAAAAAGGACACTCAATTGGTTTTTAGAAAGTGCTTATAGCATCATATATTTAAATTATAAACAAGGTTTACAGTTATGGCAGCACTGTATAGAAGCGAATCAAGAAGCAACCCAAATTGCACTTGGTGCTCGGTGTGTACGAGTTACACAAGGTGGCGACGCAAGTGACAATGGTGCACAACAAAAAACAGCGCAAGTGGTGCGAGGGAAATAATATATACAGTGTGATTATCAAGAACAATGGCTTTAAATTATAATTCAGTCAAATTAGGTACAATTTACAGATGACAGTTAAGTTGAGCCATTAAAGAAAGTTGTGCCAATGATTGTGCTTGTGTTGTCGACAACGTTTCGATCCACTTTAGTTGGGATCGTCTTCAGGACGGGGTTGCGGTGAGTAAACGGTGCTGTAAGTGGTAGGCGAGCACTGGCAGGTCAAGACCGGGCATTTGCAAAGGGATCCTGCTGGGCCGGTGTCCGCGTGGTAACTGTATTTAAAGAGCCTCGGAATCAATTGTGGCGGATTAAGGCACATCTGCTGGGCCGGTGTCCGCGTGAAAACTGTAATTAAAGTTCCTCCGATACTAACATCGTGGATACGGTCAATTCTGGTATCTTGGCGGCGTGAAGACACTGAATGAATCAGCGAGCCGTGTCAGGAGTGGATCCGGGTGCTGGGAAAACGGCCTCACGATCGAGCTCACTGTTGGGATTCACCTTGTTGTTTGTTCATTTTATCCTTTCACCCTGATCCCAACCTGGTTTAAGGGTCATACTCCTGTTGTTTTTTACAATATTGAATTAAAGTCAACACATATTGCACATAATAAATATAGACACCACAAACAATAACAAAGCAAGATAAGATATTCACTTTCTATCTGATAACAATGTTATTCCAATGAAGTAAGAACAAACACAAAGCATTACAGATTACGTTCAGAAACATGTAAGCTTTGCACTTTGATTTTTAACATGTAAAATAAAGTTTGTGACAGCACAGCACTTGTTTGAAAAAGTATAAAGAGTATCCGTCCTTTCAGATAATTCCTCACTTAGCTAGCTTTTAGGGTCAACAGGTCTCATATGGATGTGGCAGGGAACATCTACATGAACTCATACACTACATGTCTGATTGATCATAACATAAAGACAAGGATGCCCTTTTTATAGGCATATACTATCACCTGCAAGCATTGCCTTTTGTTAGCTTATTGTAATTTGGTTACTTCGTCAAGGTACCAATGTGACCCACATTTTCCTCCCTCCTTCGTTACACCAGTATTGGGAACAATGGAAATGCATCTATGTATGTGGAGAAATGATATATAACAAGTCAAGATATGACCCCACGTATGACGCAAGGCGTCATCGTTTTGTTGCATTTCTTTTTCACTAAGTGTGTTTGCCATGGAGAAGTGTCTAATACTAAAGTGGCCCAAGCTGGCTCTTGTGTCTCCTTTACGTAATATGAATGGAATTGAGCCACAGATAAAATGCACTCATGACTTTTCATTTTCTAGAAAGTTCCTTTGATAACAAACCTTATTATATTAACCCCTCCCATCTCAGCTCGTCATGAGCCACAGTGGCCGTGTGCTCATGACGAGCTGAGCTCGTCATCACGGCCGCAACACTCGCACGTGGGGCTAATTCCCCCACTGTGCTGAGCACTCTAAAGAAACGGGTGTGGCCGTGACGAGATGAGCACTGGGGCGTTGTGCGCGCACCCCCCCCCCAGCACAGCGGGGCAATTAGCCCCGCAGGCAAGAAATTAAAGATTCACAATGGTTTACAAGGTGTTTTTTATGGCAAGGAAGAAAGGGGAATGATTTCCAGGTTATTTCAATTGGATCCTTTATATAAGAGAACCAACTTATTTGCAGATTTGATTTTATCCCTGCTAGTGAATTAATTCTAAATAAAACTTCGTGACATTTACTCTCTAGGAGGGGATCTATCTAGTAGACCTACATCTTTCTAGCCTCTTCTTAAAGAATTTGAATTATTCCATGGGATTTCATAATTTAAACCATGTTCATGGTTACTGAAACATAACATATATCTTTGTTTCCTTTCTGGGAGAATAGTTTGTGGGCCAGGGTGTTTTGGTGGTATCCAAGGTTTAGTGATAATGAGCCAATGGAAGTCCTCTTTGGTATGTTCCTTCTGTTAGACCTGACTGCCTTAGGGTGGTCTTCCCCAAACTTTCTGCCTGCATAGCTCCACTTTTTGCTGTATTCTTTGTGTTGACCTTAGGGCTCCGAGCACTTTACCACTGCTAACCAGTGCCAAATTGCTCGTGCTTCTCCCCTAAACATGGTTTCATTGACCTATCCACAATTAGTATAATTAATTTTCTTTGTAAGTCTCTTTCTTTGTAAGTCTCATAGTAGACCACGACCTGGAAATTCTGTTCCTTACGGAAACGTGGCTCACTGACCACTCGGACTCGGATATAGTCACAGCCCTACCCCCGGGTTTCCTTATCCAGTCCCAACCACGCCCCACTGGCAGAGGAGGCGGATTAGCCATCCTCTACCGGGATCACTTCTCCTGTAGATCCAACGATGCCCTAATCTTGGACTCTGAAAGCTGTCATTTCACCATCCAGCTAGCACCGACTAGTACGCTGTCAGGCCTACTAGTATATCGCCCCCGGGCCATTTTGGCCCTTTTGCTGGCGCTCTCCTAGAATCTATATCATCTCTTGCCCATCGAACTTCCAACTTCTCTATCCTAGGAGACCTAAACATCCACTTCGACGACCCGCTAGACACAGGGGCAGCCGACTTGATTACAGACCTGGCGGCCTACGGCCTCCACCTTACCAACTCCGGAGCCACACACAATAAGGGACATCTGCTAGACCCAGTGTTTACTAACATCCACTCGCTACAAGCCAAACAGTCCCTTCCCCTCCCGTGGACGGACCACTTCTTGGTCCCTCTCCTCCTTACAGGGGCATTCAGGAAACCCCACAAGCCAGCTACCTATACCAGGGACAGGGCATGGCCCAGACTCTTGGCGGAGGACTGGGCCAGAGCCCTAAACTCAACAACCCCTAGTTTTATGGAAGATCCGGCCACCGCGGACAGACAGTTCAGGGAATGGATTACCACTTCCCTCGACTCTATCCTCCCCTTAAAAACACGTGAGGAGAAAAACAGGAAAATTGGTTCTGCCCCATGGTACAGCCCTGAACTTAGATCTCTTCACAAAGAATGCAAAAAAGCAGAGCGACTGTGGAGAAAGGACTGGCTTCATGCCAGTAAGGACGCCTACCGTAGGTCGGGGAGAATCTATAAGTCCACCCTTAAGCTTGCTAAAGCTTCTTACTATGACGCCAGAATAAAAAATTCCACCAACTCGGCGAGAGAATCGTACATCATCGCCAAAGAACTGCTGAAAATACCAGTGCCCCCCTCCTTGCACCCACCCCCTCCGGACAGAAGTAACAAACTGGCAACCTACTTCGACTCCAAAATCGCCCGGTTCCTATCCTCCCTCCCACCTCCTAGTCTATCTAACCACACAGACAAAGAGGTAGCCACCAACCCTACAGGCAACATCCCACACCTTCAGCTGTCCTCATTCAGAGCAATATCTCTGAACGAAGTAGTAACAACTCTGGCCAAGATGAAAAGCGGCTCTCCCCTTGACCCTGCCCCCATCAGATTCCTGAAAATAGTGGCCCCTACCATAGCACCCACTATCATGGAACTGATCAACATCTCACTATCTCAAGGCTCTGTCCCTCCGAGCTGGAAGAGTGCTGTTGTCAAGGCTCTTCTTAAGAAACCTCAACTGGACCCCGCCGATCTGGCCAACTACAGGCCGATCTCGCTTCTTCCATGCATTAGTAAGATGGCCGAGAAACTGGTCAACGTACAACTGTCCCAGTTCCTTGAATCCAATAATCTCCTGCGTCGGTCTAAAACTGGATTCCGTCCCGGCCACGGCATGGACACCGCCCTCCTCACTGTCATTGAGGAGGCAAGGTGCATTCTGGATTCGGGAGGATCTGTGGCTGTGGTCCTCCTGGACCTCAGTGCAGCCTTTGATACGGTGAACCACCGTGTCCTTCTCCACCGGCTGGCCGGGTCAGGAATCGCGGGCGCCGCGCTCGCATGGATAGAATCCTTTCTATCAGGCCGCTCATTCCAGGTATGGGACGGCAACTCACACTCAGCCTCTCTCCCACTCTCCAGCGGAGTCCCCCAGGGGTCTTCGCTAAGTCCCACCCTGTTTAATGCATACATGGCCCCTCTTGAGGATGTCGTTGCCCCATTCGGGATAAAGATAGTGAGTTACGCGGACGACACGCAACTGGTGGTCTCACTATCACACCTTGACAACCACCCAAATAATCTGCTGAACTGCCTCCAGGATATCCACCACTGGATGTGCGAGTCATCACTAAAGCTCAACGGAGCAAAAACGGAAGTCATGCTCTTGGGTAAGAAATGGACCACCATTCCCCCATCGGTCTGGCCAGACGTTTTCGGCGAGGTGCCGACTCCGAAAAAAGAAATCAAGACATTGGGAGTCTGGCTGGAACCTGATCTTTCTATGAAAACCCAGGCAGCTAAAACAGCAGGAACCTGTTTTGGACTCATGCGATCTATCCGCAAGATCCTTCCTCTACTTCCTCCCTTATCAAGGAAAATCCTGGTTCAAGGTCTGATTCTTGCCCGGCTAGACTATAGCAATGCCGTCTACCTCGGAGCCCCTGAATCTACCCTGGCAAAACTTCAACGCACTCAAAATGCGGCCGCCTGACTCCTTATGAGTCTTCCCCCCAGAGCCTCTGCCAGACCAGCGCTCAAGGCCCTACACTGGCTTCCAGTGCGTCAGAGGGTAGAATTCAAGGCTCTGTGCACTGCCCACAAACTCATCAAAGGCCTAGGCCCCTCTGTCGTGAAAGACAGGGTTCCCCCCTACAAAGCCCCCAGACTCCTGCGCTCGGATAACGGACGCTTGGCCACCGTCCGTAGATTCAGGAAGGCACGCACCAGCGGTCGACGCTTTGCAGTAAAAGCGTCCTCAGGATGGAATTCACTCCCCCGCAGCTTGCGACTGGAACCCTGCCATCTGCTCTTCCGTAAAAGATTGAAAACCTTTCTTTTCCCCAAATAGTACCACCCCCCCTCCCCCCCCCCCCCCCCCCCTGGTCTCCACAAGTTTCTACAGCGCGGGGATGCCTCCGGGTCACCAGGCGCTCTATAAATCGCTAAATAAATAAATAATAAATAAATAGTAGAGTGCCCTACCTGTGCCCATGGCCTGAAAATTAAATTCTACTAGTGGGCCTGCAGCACTGATTGTGCCACCCACACAAGCAGCCCTCTAAACAGGTCTCAGACCTGCCACTGCAGAGCCTGTGTGTGCAGTTTACAGTGCCCTGTTGACGTGCCATTTAAAGTCCCTTTCCAATCCTCAAACCCCCCTTTAATTACATAAGTCACCCCTAAAGTAGGACCTAGGTAGCCCATAGAGCAGGGTGCTAGGTAGGCAAAAGGTAGGCCATGTATTTTTAAGTTTTACATTTCCTAATAATGAAAGACACTTAGATTCATTTTCATTACTGTGAGGCCTACCCCTCTCGTAGGTTAACATTGGAAATTCCTTATTACACTTTTAAACTGTAATCCCTGATTGAGGAGTAGCTATCTCATGTTTATTATCATTCAAATGGTAAGTATAAATCCTTTTTGCTGGCAAAGTTGGATTTAACTGCTTTTTTAGAAATGTTGCTTTAAGAAAGATATCATGTCTCTATTCTTAAAGCTCTGTGTGCCTGTGGCCTGTCTGCAATACACTTCTGGGGTGGGTGACAGCTGGACTGTGTGCATTACCTCTAGGTAACCACACACAAAGGAAGGATAGATGTGACTGAGTGCCCATATGCATCCTGATGGCTCATCCTGGGCAGGATGGGAGGGAAGAGCTGACATACCTGAATGGAATGGGCAGTGTCCTGTCCCCCCACAAAGCGTTGATTACCCTTCTGTAATAAGTCTGGAGCGAGGGCTGGGAAGGGTGGGCCTCTGTGCACTTCAAAGTCCCTCTATGAAGTCACCTCCACTTCAAAGGTGCAACTGGGTATAAGTACTGGGTCTTTGCCCCCACCAAATCAGACTCTTCTGGACATGTAGGAAAACTCTGCCAGGAAGGACTGCCATGCTGCTACAAGGACTGCCACTCTGGAAGAACTGATTTTCTGCTGTGCTGCCCTGCTGCCTGCTACCCTCTGCCCCTGCAGAGGTAGAACTAGACACTTTCTTGAACCCAGAGTAATCTCCAAGAGCATGACTTGCTTCCTATTTTGAGGCTCATTGTTATCAAAGTCTAACCTCCTGTGCCTTGTCCACTGGAAGTGGATCCAGGTGCATGCTCTAGTAGATCTGACGCATCCTCTGCTACGTGAATCAAAATCAATGCATCAACACTGTTTTGGGAACAGACCCAGCGCATCACATTTGGAACCAATGCCTCTTTGTGTGGAGAAAATCGACGTATCACCTCAAGTGCAGGGATCAACACTGACACATTGCTTCGCTGCACCCCTCATCTCAATGCTGCGACCAGGATCAAGGTACTTATTTCAGTGGAGATTGTATGTTTTCTGTATCTGGCCCACATTCCTTTGCAGTTAGCTAGAACTCTTGACTTGCTCTGGTCCAGCACGAACGCATAACACCTGTAGGCGCTTACTTCTTCTACCCTTTTTTTTACTTTAAATCTTTACAAATTCATATCTCAACTTCTACTTAATTGATTTTTTGTAATTTTGGTCTTGTTTTATTTATACAATCATAATCTGTTGTCTTAAATAGGTGTGGAGTCTTTTTGGGTGGTTTCTCTGTGTTACTATTTGAAGTTTTGAACAAATACTTTACACATTGCCTCTTAAATTAAGCCTGACTGCTCTGTGCCAAGCTACTAGAACGTGAGCATAGGTTAATTTAAAGCATGTTTTCGACTTAGCGTGACTACGATTGTAGTTCCTGCTTGGACAGAGTGCATACCTCTGCCAACCAGAAACTGAATTTCCAACACCTTCTCTTAGAAATGGCAGGTCAGTCACGTCATACTTTTGTTGCATCTTAGGTTGCATCTATGTTCAATTGTCCAAAGTTTTACTGTCCTAGTTTCATCCCTTATAATATAAGGCCACAAGGAGCAACATTAACCATTACTTTGTCATTGTCCAATTCGAGGGGATGTGGAAAAGCTATCTGCATTGGTGTGGCCAGTTCAAGTTTCACATCATGCTATCAAATCTACTTCATTTAGGAAGAGGGACTACCTCAACAGTTTTGAACCTTCCTTTATTGTCTGACATTGTCTGTACTCCCACTTTGTCAAGCTCAGTCCCAATCAGTAACCTTACCCATGGGAATTCCTGCACATCTGCAGACTCCACATGGGAGATGACTACCCATAGCCTACTCAGCAGGTGAACAGTACCACCACAATTTTAGAAGCCCTAAGGCGATCTATTTGTGAGCCTTGTTGTTCCCCTCTTTTTTTCTGCTGTGGGTCTACCACCCATTCTTGGGATAACACCCACACATCGACCTACCTTTCAAGTTTCCTGGAGTCTACTGGATGCTGGTGTATCTCTTAGAACAATCACTCCAGATGTGCTCCAGAAAACCAAAATCTATAGCCCAATATAAGTCTTCTCTTTATTGCACATCATCCATCCCTATTGTGTGTTCAATGAGATGTAAACAAACTAATCCCACAACTGTTGTAACTCTTTGAGGGTGTTTTTAAACTTCTTAAGGTAGTCTTTAGGGGTGAGATCATATGTTTTAAAGTGGATTATTAGTAGTGATAAGTAGGGACCTATCTCTAGTAATACGGCCAAAAACACAATAAAAGGTTCAGTCAAAGTCTTAATAAATTATTTCCTTGCTCGACCCTTGGTAGCTGGCAATGAGCAGGCAGGGTTTACCTAGGAGATATGTTTCTAAAGCATTTAAAAACAACAATACGTTAAATAAGTAAGTCACAATACACAATAAAAATAATCGGTTATATTTTTATAAATAAATAGACACTAAAATGACAAAACTCCAATGTAGGAAAACAGAGACATGAATTTTCAAAAATGAAAAGAAAAACTAGCGCTTAGAAGCAAATAGCGCTCAAAGGGTTATAAAAAGGTCATGCTGGACTAGGACAAAGTCCAGCGTTCAGGCCACCTATGTTGTAACACTTTTACACTTACTTCCAGAAGTGTTTCATGATGCAGGAAAGTGGTCATCATCAACAGCCAAGGATTCAGATGCTCTAGTTGCCTCTTGGGGTCTGGGACTACAACTCCCACAATGCACCTGATGAGCTTGTGGAGCTTTTTAAAAAAGTTGCTCCAAAATTCTCAAAACATCTGGAACTCCTTCAGAAGGTTCTTTTGGGATTCCAAAGTGTCCACAACACACATCCAAGGTGGTCCTTGGGAAGTTGGGACTAGGATTCTCAAAATGCACTTGGCCAAATCCTTAAAGGTTCATTAGATGCACTCCAGGATGAGGAATTCTTGGTGGAGATGATGCATGTGAGTTTGTTAACCAGCGGCTTTCAGAGAGTCCACTCCTTAATCCTTGTAAAGCCAGGCAAGGTCCTTAGGGCTGCAGTACCAAATTGTGCAACAGGTACAGTCTTTCAGAGTGCCGTCCTTTGGGCACTGATCAGAGTTCCAGCAGAGCAGTTCTTCTTCTCCTAGTTGTTACAGCAGTTGGTCTGCCTTGCTTGGCAACCCTCCCCTATTCATTCAATGTTCCTGGCGTCACACAGGAGGGCACTGCTGACTAATGGGATTCAGGGTGCCACCCTCAGGTATGAGCACTTCCTAAAAAATTATGGCATAGTCTTGAACCAGAAATCACTAATCATCCAAAATCCGAACTGGGGAAACTCTCTCCTAGTGGGTTAGATCTTGCTAAGCCAACCCTCTGGCGTGCCTAAGATTTTCTAACACTCCCCTTCCAGTCCCTTTATTAACTACAAGGGCTTCTGTGTGGCTGGGGGTGCAGTATGTGGGGGTGAGCATGTGCTGATTTAAAGTGGCATTCTTCCTTTGAAGACCAACTTGGTCATTCCACCCCCATCCTCCCTTTGCTTCTGCAGCTGCAGTTCTCTACCCACAGGAAATCCTTTGTCTCTCTAGCAGGCCACTTCACACCTCATTAAGACAGCTTGGCACAGACTGGCAGAGGATGGCCAATCAGGATAGGGCAGCTCTGAGGCTGGATTTTGGCTGACAGAAAAGAATGTTCTATAACTTATTTTCTGTATTAGTTATTATACATCTAGCCATGGCAATTTTTTGAATTTTTCATATCTATCGTTTGAGTCCATGAATAGCTTTCCTAGCTTGCCCCTGTCAATATTTATACTTAAATAAAATATTTCCATGTTAGCCTATGTAGCCAGTTTTCTACTTCGGGGGGAAAGAATTGCAGTTTTTCTCTCACCAAGGCTTATAAAACATCTTTTAGACTGTCCCTGCTAATAGTTGCAAGGCACCGTACCCCTGGGGCACCTAGGGGAGAGACCTCAAGGGTGACATATGTGTAAAATAAAGTAGTTTGAGACTTTGGAAGTACTTTTACTTCTGAAGTCGAATTTGCATACAATTTCAATTTAAAAGCAGCCTGCAGGGCAGGACTGGCTTTTAATATGACAGCAGGCACCACAGTAGTGCACACTTCTTCTCCTCCAGTGCAATCTTCTTCTTCAGGATAATGAAAGTCAACTTGACTTGATAGTCCCTCTATGATATCTTGTCACTGTACTCCATCTGGCAGAATGGCAGCTCTGAGGAGCTCAGGCTGTGGGTGAACTCCCTCCCTGCCCAGGAAGTTGCACACAAGAAGTCTAATTGAAACAGTGTTTTCCCCTGCCTCCTCTTCTTCTTGGGCTCTCTCATTCTCTTCATTATCCTCTGAGCTGGTATATCTGATGGACTTCTCAGCCCCTAAGGGATTGGTGTAAATCCTTCTTCCAGGATTTGCTGCCCAATTTCTGCCTCATATGCTTGGCCAGAGTTCTCAGCTGTCCAATGCTGAAGCTCTCCATTGCAGAGGGATCCACCTCCAGATTCCAAAAGGATTAAAATTTAAAAATTCGAATAAAAATGGCTTTGAAATATAATCAAAAATGACCCAAACAAAGAATGTGAATTAAAAATCAAAGTTTGCTGTTCAGATATTTTAAGTTTGAATTTTAAAATAAGTTGTCACTTAAATACAAGTTGTGGATCCCATTGCTGAAAACATATGTATGAAACTGGGTTATTAATTGGCAAAGATGTGAATCTTTCCGAAGTAAGAAGCCTAAAATTGTGCTAGGTCCATCGCACAAGTTAAATAATTAAACCGGGGCTCGATTCTTGGTAGCATTAGCACAAAGCAGACAATATTAATGTAAAAAACAGTGTGTAAATTATTTAGCAATAAAAAAGGAAAAACACAATACAATAAAACCATGACCAATTTACAAAAATAAAGAATAAAGTAATAAAAATGACATTGAAATGACTAAATTAAAATAAGGCATCCACTGATAGGATTTTTTTAAGTTGTAGGTAAAAAGCTTTAAAAAAAGAAAAGTGGCAATTAGAAGTCCATGTAAAACAAAATGATCAGTGTTTGGTTGGTGCTTGATTAGTCTGGGACAAATTATTTGGTCAGATGAGAGGGTGGTGTAATGTCTGCATCCTCAGTGCAATCTGGAGCCATTGCTCCACACCGCATTGAGGACTGCCTTAGGAGTGGACCAGAGGTTTGGCTGACCATACGCAGGCTGCAGCAGATGACTTGCCCTGATGAATACATTGCCATGTGCACCCTCAGGCAGTAGCGGTCGGTGGAGGGAGTAGCTGCCGGGCGGTGATATGGAGAGGGGGAGGGGCAGGGAGGGGGTAGTAATCTATGGATTACGGAGGATTACAGGTAAGTAAACATATAAATAAATAAAAATAATTTCGTTGCATGCACTGCATCGCATTTGGGGATGCAGTGTACACAACAAAATTTGTTTTATTTATTTATATGTTTACTTTTCTGTACTCCTCTATAATCCATTGATTACTACCCCCCCACCTTACACCTCCCCCTCTCCACGTCACCGCCCGTCAGCTACTCCCACCACCGACCGGTACTGTCCTCAGGACTGAAACTTACCTGAGGATCACTCATGTCCGATCGCATATGTACACTTTTTGGTACAAATCGGTGAAAATCCTGAAGGCTGCATGCCATTATGGGGTGAAATAGGTGTAAGCTGTCCACTCTGTGTATTTCTGAAGATCATAATATGAAAAAGAAACCAGAGAACAGTATTCCTAGTTTTTTGCCTTCAGCTGCACCTTCAGTGAAGGGCTTTCTCCCATTCAAATGTGCTACTTTTCAACCCTTCCTAAAAATAGTTGGGGAATTTATAACTTTCCCGAAATATTTCAGGACTGGAGTTAGAATAGTCAATAAGCCTCCTGGAATATTTTGGGGAAAATTGCTCTTTCCCAAAATATTCTAGGGCTGAAGTTAGAATAGTAAATTTAAATCTTCCAGTGTCCACCACACCCACTGCTGCCCTGAAGGTTACAGTTCATGGCAAGAAACATAAACACCCAGAGAATTAAGAAAATGAAAGCGAAAATATTGAATGTATCCTGTGAGTGGGAATTGAGTCTGTTATGTATGGTACCTGCATCCTCGTTAATTCTCTCCAATGAGTTAACAAAATTATCACCCTAAATCCAAGGTGTTCACATTCCAGTTTCCAAATTTACCCAACTGTGGGATAGAGGGCTCTACCCATGTATCGGCACCGTTTAAATATGACAATCAGTGCAAAAAATAGGCACTTCAGTGTGACATCAGTATTGCAGGGTCTCCTCTTGATTCCTTTGATTTTTATTGCCACATTTTATTGTGTAAGTGATCTTAGCCTCACATCTTTAAAAAATCATATATTTGGTTCCTCATAACAATTTTATTTTATGATGTTTTTAGCTTATTATTTTTGTTCTCTATTTTTCTAAGACGGTTTTGGAATATTACGGGCCAGATTTATGAAAGTGTAACCCAATGCAGAGTAGCAGCCTAAAATGCTGCACTGCATTGCATGAAAGGGAGGGAGCAGCAGAGCTCCAAATCTACAGAGATATGGTACTCTCCTCCCCTCTCCCTAAAGCTGATGCAGAATTGTGCTGCCAAGGGCCATGCACACACCTTAGTGACATAGAACAAGGATGTGTGTGTGAGTCCAGCATAGATTTTGTATTGGAAGGGTCCTCTTCTAGTACCAAATTCTATGCATGGATAACATTCAAAACATGTTCTTCTTTTTGTGTGTGCAGTACGGTGCAGCACACATGCAGAGTCGGAATAAAAAGGAGAAATGAAAACATTTCCCCTTTTCTTGCCTGCTTTCTAGTGACATTCATTTTAACGCAAAACTCTGTCTACTATTGTTAGTATATAGGATTTTGCATCAAAAAGAGTGGTTGCCTGGGAACCCCCTACACGCTAAGCAATACAAAGCAATGCTTCATGCTGCTTTTGTTTACTTTTAGGCAACTTTCTAGCAGTAACGGTCGGTGGTGGGAGTAGCTTTGTGATGTGGAGAGGGGGAGGGGCAGGGTGGGGGCCAGTAATCTATGGATTACGGAGGATTACAGGTAGGTAAACATATAAATAAATCAAACAAATTTGGTTGCATGCACTGCATCCCCCAATGGCATGTAGTGCGCGCAACGAAATTCATTTTATTTATTTATATGTTTACTTACCTGTAATCCTCTGTAATTCATAGATTACTACCCCCCCCACCCTGCCCCTTCCCCTCTCCACGTCACAGCCCGGCAGCTACTCCCACCACCGACCGCTACTGCTTTCTAGTGCAAAAATGTTTTGCACTGGATTTTAAATAACAATAAAAACATTTTGCCCTGGTTTGCATCAATTTTGTGATGCAAACACAGCGCAAAATGTTTGTAAATCTGGCCCTTTGTGCTGTTGTCATGGCTTTAAAATTCTTGGTACAGCTTGGACTTGACACTCATTTCTCAGGGAAATTTGTGCTTAAGCCGCAGCTTCCGAGGCTTGAACAAAATGTCATTAAGAATCATGCTTTGACCTAATCTTTGTATGTTTATTAAAAACACTTAGTTACTGCCCTTTCCTAATTGACAGAGCATTAACCAGCACAAATGTCATTGAAGTAGTTGCAGCACCACCAATAAACCCCGAGGTAAAGATTGTTACCCCGTCCTCGATAATGCTCATAACTTAGGAACTGGGCACTCTAAGACTCATAATTACATGGAAAGACATTTAAAACCTGAGACACTCTTGAGCAAGTGTACAAACCGTGATCTGGGTTTATCTGTTTGCGGTGAACTGCTAAGAAAATAATCAAAGCACTTAAGGCATCCTTCATTAGGAAGCTGATGTAAATGACACGTTTTGATGCACATTGAATTTACACCCAGCATTACTTGTAGGCTGTATTTGCATTCAAAATAGTTAAACCCTGTATGCTCTGTCGCAGTGTGTGCTGTTTTTATTGTGGCCTCAGCAATATATCATCAAGATGTTTATATTTTTTTAGCGTTCTTTGTTGTGTTTTAGTCTGCAAAGGTAAATCAAGTACTCTTAGAGTTATGGATCGTGGTGATTCATAAGATAATTTTGCAAGCACAGCAGGAAAATATACATTTAGCAAATTGCTTCAATGATATGCTTGCCAATAGTTTAAGTTATTGTAGGTGTATTTTTTGTTTGACACATTTTCGGCTTAATTGTATTTTTTAATTTTACTTATTCGAAGATAAATATGGACAACTGGAATTTTATTACAATTTGTTTTTAATATTATATATACATCAAGGAAGAAAAGTTGTATTTGGCCACTAGTTCTCCGACATAGGTTATACGGGTTAGGTGCATTGCATAGTTTTAATTCATACATTAGTCAATAATTCTTATAACACGTTAACACAATTTATTTAGAAGGCAGGTTATTACGATTTGTTGGAAATGGGGAGCTGACACTCCTGCACTGTTAATGAAATGATTATTCTGTGGCATTTCCATTTCTCAGCAAGCGTTTTTTTAGTGCTGAGAATTATATTTTAAACTTAAAAACTGTAGAATCTTTTTTAATTTTTCAATTACAATGTTTGGGCTACTTTATGATGTTAAATATATATGATGCCGTTCATTCCACATAACTAAAAACTGCATGTGCTGCTGCTTCTGTTTGACTTTACTGGGAAGTTAAATCGATGCAAAATATGCAGGCATGCAATTGGCTAATTTTTACGTTCCATGACGCTCTAAATCGTTTGTATTTCTTTTTAAAGAAAATGTAAGTATTCAAATTCAGTATGCATGTGTATGTTAAAATCATCTTCAAGCAGAACGCGGGTCGCAAGCTCTGGTGATTTGTACATGCGAAAATGTCATTTAGAGCTGCAGAAATCTGCAGGTGGCAGTGATTTTCGACAGCGTGACATGTCATCTTTTAGAAGTGGGTGATCTCAGGCCCTGGAAAATGAACCGAATAACTGCAAAGTCCTAAATGTATGCTATAGCAAGCACTTGCAATACATTTCCCACCCAAAAGGTGCGACTAAAGTTCCACCTAATTGCACGTGGCTGTAAGTAATGCAGTAAGTGCGAGGAAGTAACAACAGTAAACCCATTCTTAGGTCTGGCAGAGCTGTAACGCAATCTATCAATCTACAGAAAGGGTCGTTGAGCTCCCCTTTCATAACCATAGCTTCAATGTAATATTCTTTTTCACTTAGTTTGTCGACGCATCCTTTCCCCTCCCACTATTATCTCAACAGACATCTTACTTTATTATCCTCTTTGTTTAACCTCTTCGACTATATTGCTTGACCTCCTGCCACCTTTTCTCCACTTCCTCTACTCTCTAGTTCTAAGTACTACTTCACTCCCGAAAAAAGTAACATCTGTGACGCTCTCACTTACCTCATTCCTCACTGGTTAATAACTCCGCATTCTGGGCCTCGTTTGGCCCCGCGAGCAGTCGGAATGTCACTTTTTGTGACGTTCTGTGGCGCCGAAGTCTGCGTGATATTTATCAGGCTGCACTAAGCCACTTTTGTAGGCTTAATGCTGCCTGATAAATATAAGTCCCTTTAGCGCAGTGTTCTGCGTTAAAGAGGTGTGCAATGGGTGTTGCCGGGGGCATTATCAGCAACATCCGTGGCCTTTTGACCCTGCCCCAGATTTACGAGAAGTTCTAAATTGGAGGCAGCGCCAAAAGCTTACGCCTCCCCAGAGGAGGTGTAATGGAGGCGCAACAAGGAGAAATATCTTTATTTCTCCTCGTTTTTCCTTTTTCTATGTGTGCTGCAGAGGAAAATTCGTCTTGTGATTATTTTTGCACAGAAAGGTTTCTCTTCCTGTACAAAAGTGCAAAGTTGCCTGCGTTGGAGCACGGCAGCCCATTGTGTGCCGACGCAGGGTGGAAGGACAGGAATGCGCCGTATCTTATAGATACGGTGCATTCCTGCCCCTTTTCTTTTGCCATAGGGAAGCGTAGCAGGAAGACCTGCTGAGCTGCTCTACGGCAAAACCTTCTTAAATGAGGCCCTCTGTTTGGGCCTTTGTCAGCCTTTTTTTGTTCTTTTGCTGCCTACATTCATGGGATTTCCTGTGTTCTATGTAATGTGAAGTCCAGTTTGATGCAGGTTACTTCAGTCATGTGTTTTTAACAGCACCCTGACACCGTATGCTTTAATGCGCTATACATGAATGCCTAACTTAAAAACATATATTCATTACATTCCTCTGCCCTTTGTCGCACTACAACTTTTACTTATGATGTAAGGAATTTTGATATTGGCATCTACTCCATTTAAAAATAAAAAATACAACACATCAAAACGTGCTCTTTAAATCTGCAATTGTCTTCTTTTGAAAGTCATGAAAGAATGCTTCTTCGTTTTAACTACTTATGAACCAGCTAGTAACGGATCGAATTACTGTTTCTTGCCCTGAAGAATTCCTTTTGGACGAAACGCGTTGGCTACGGTCGTGTGAAGAATAAGAATAAAGAACATTTATGAAAAAAAAGACCTGCTGAATGGATTCTATTTTCTGCAAAACGTATTAATTATTGATGTTTTTGTGTGTGGAGTGCTTGATCATTGTATTTTATTGTAAATTGTGGGAATTTCCCTTGGAAGCTTAGGGGTATTGAGCTTCAGGTCCTTCGCACCCAGAGTTTATGATTACTTTAACCAGATTGTTGATAGGTGCAGTCATTATTGCCTTATGCTCTGTGTTCACTTTGTTGTGTGCAATAATCCTTAGCTTAGTCCTGACAATGTGGCAAAGAACAGTCAGGCATTAATGGAGGAACATGTGTTAAGCATTTTACAGTACCATTATGGTGCATAAGTAAGTGAGGACTCAAAGGAAATCCAGCCCCAATTTATAAAAATAGGGGGTATTTTGGTATAAATATAGACACCAAAACAAACTTTGTATCATACATACAACTAGAATTGTCGATGTTTAAAGCATTCATAAATAGATGCACTTTAAGCTGTCAAATTGGTCCCATTAAAATGAATGGGGAAAGCACAGGTGACACTCAGTTACTAGCAGGGTGAGTTCAAACGAACTCTTGTGATGTTAAGCTCTAGTAGTTCCGAAGGCCAAGCCTCAACAGTCAAATCTCTTTTACCTTGCCCAGGGAGTACGGATGCAGAGGTGTTTTGACTGTCCTTGAAGCTGAAGGGATCCATGGGTGCTGTCAAAAAGCTGCAGCACTCTCCAAAACAACACTTAGCAATAAAGCTACACTCTACCCTTGGGGAGTAGAGGCCTTTAGGGTCCCAGAACCCAGATTCCACAGCGGTAACTTTTCTACCAAGTCCGGCGACTCCCATTGCAGAGGTAGTGGCAGCTGTCAATCATGGGAGGGTCACGCCAAAGAAGCTTTGCCACACACTCGACTTTGTCACCTTGAGGATGCAGGATCACAGCATCTGGGTTGTTGCTGATGTTGGTCGCTATTGCTGGGACTTGCAATCAAAGTGTAGATGCCCTTGCAGAGGGTTGGTCACAGGGCTGGAGATCAACGAGCCTTGGCCCCAGCAAAAGTAGTCCATAGCTACTTCAATGGCTGAAGGGTGGGGAGTACAGTAGCAGCTCCAAACTTGGTGTGAGCCTGACAACAACTCCTAGCATGCACTTCACCACTTTTCGGTAGGATCGCTAGCAGTAGGCCCAGTGGCTTGTACTTCTTGTGACACAGCACAATCATTTACCTGCCACTTGCAGGCGACTAGTTCCACTAGTCCAAGGGAGTCCGACTCATATTGCGGAATCTACTGGGGTTCTTCTTGATGGAAAAGTCCAGTTTCAGCCACGGACCCAAGTTGTTCATGCAGTTCCAGTATATGATCCCTTCAGAACACTTAAGTGTCCTCTCTTTGCTTTCTGGCAGAGTCCAAATCCTGTTGCCGGTGGCCAGTTGCTCCTTGGCATCCTTTTTTAGACACTTGTACAGAACTGAGGTTCTGGTGTCTGGGGAACCCCTTGAATCCTAGTTGAGGATCATTATGGGTGTATGGGACAGTGGCAAACAGACTAGCAGTCTCTCCGGCTAATCTACCCCTGTGGTGACAACATCTGTGGGTGTACGTCACCTTTCTACCCAGAGTCCTCTAATTTAGGGTCTTTCAAAATGGCAGAACCCTTCCTTGGCTGTACAGACCTCCTAGCCCACTATAAAGGTGTGGCTAGCCTTTTAAGGTGTACACCTCCTGACTACCTAATTTTCATACCAGTCTGCGTGGGCAAGTAATTAACATGAAGGATGGTGAAAGTCTTTGAGATTCAACACCTTGATGACTGTAAACACTAGCCATCCTGGGGGGGCGGAAGTGTGACTTCCTTCCTGACCAGGCCTTTGTTTCTGTCCTGGGGAAGTGCTAGCACATCACCCCAGGAAGGAAGACTCTTGGCTTGGTGGAAAATGGCTCGGCGAAGCCCGCCATGGCACTGGAGCACTAGACCTTAGGTGGGCACTTACTCTGGGTGGCACTTACATGCATGACAGCTCAGCCTCGACACGAGAATCATGTTGGGTTGAAAAAGCACATTGTTTGACATTAAACACATCACAATTTGGTTGTTCCGTAATGAAGCAGGCTATCTCTAATTTTGTCAGTAGCCAGCCCTTACAGTAAAATAATGCTTTACATGGTTACTGTATGGATATATATGCAGAAACCCATATCACCACGCTTTTATAATAATGCACTCTACCTCCTGGGCTTAGGAGGACAACCTTAAGAGTGACTTACTTACATTAAGGCAGTGGTGGAGCTCTGTAGCACATGGTGAGTACAGAGTCACTCCTGAGCAGACAGGCTGCTTGTGCAAGCCTGCAATGGCAGACCTGCAGACACACTTTTACTTGGGCCATACAGGGTGGCACAATATTGTGCTGCAGCCTTGCTGACCCCTTTACCACACGTGCCCTGGGTACCACTGGTACCATATACTAAGGACTTATAAGGGGGGAAAACCAGCATCTAGCAGTCCAAATAGGGGCAAAAAGTGAGGGGACATCTGCAAAGAAGCCCTGTTTGCTACAAAACCCTCTCCCAGCTAATGTCATGTGCTTATCTAGGTTCCTGATCGATACTGTGACCTTATGCCCCTATTCGGCTATAAATCCATTTATTCCCTATATTGGCATAACCGTTCAAGTGCGATTTTCTGTAAAGTCATCTCTGGCCTCACACGAGCAGAGCCACAGAGCCACATTCCAGCATGACTCTCTGCTACTTCCTTTGCGACCAATTAGTGCAATGACAGAGCAGCAGTCACTATCTGATATTCCTAGATAACACTCCGAGTTCTTCAACAAGATAAAAACTTAGCAAACCTGGAAATCCCCGCTTGCTATGTTTTGATTAGTAATGGAACTCTAATGAGCAACTGATAGCTGCCACTTCCTAGTGACATCTTTAATTGACGTCTTATGTCCAGCAAACTTGCGTCAAACCCGGCACCTGTCAGGTATAAATATTACCAACGTTGCCTTAAGCAATGAGCGAACATGTTGCTGATGCCAGCTGCCTGCATGACCCCGTGTTGGTAAAAACTAGCACTCTGTCGCTGCAGCCTGCTATCCTGTGGTGGTGAAGCTACTGATTACCATTATCGCCGCTACAGCGCGACCTATGGTGCAGTACGCTTGAGGAGCCGCGCAGCCGTCCTCTGCGAAGACATCCAGCCCAGCTGCCCGCGGACGCTGTCACCCCTCCTTCCTCGACGCGCTGAGAGAAGCCGCTGCCTTTCTCGTGCAGAGAAATCCAGTCCCGGCGCTTCCAGTTTACCCTCGCAGGTGACTGGGATATCGAGAGAGACCCCTGAAGGAGATACCAATCCTCCATCATTCTATTCAGAGGTATGGTGTTGACTAAACCCTTAGACGAGAATTCTTGAAACAAACCTTGGCAAAACCAACTTAACTTAAGCTACTTACTTACTCCCCCTTCTCACGTGTTAGGCTTAGGTCAGGCACACCGGGGTAGGCTTAGTTAGAAGCACCAGTTGAGTATGTTAGCCTAATGTATATATGACTGTATATATGTTTTATTACTTTTAAACCATTGTATGGCTAAGAAACCATATCAATGCTTTTACAGTTCTATTTCGCTATTCTTATCTTACTGTACGTACTTTTTATAATAACAGTTATTGCAATTGTGGCAATACATTTCTCTTGTATGAGAAGAAAGACTGTTCAATAAATGTTAACCTTTATTGATACACGCCCGTCTCTCTATTCTCTACATACTGTGAAAGTAAACTGCACTAGACTGACTGAGTGAAATCTATGTCTATTGTTTCACACGACCCTAGAGATCGACTCTTGATCTGAGGAGCAAAGTTGTCATGTTGCACGGTTGTTGGAAAGCTGAATCCCTTCTTGTCTGTGCCAAGGAAGCTGATCACTTCCTATGCAGAGAAGAAAGTTTCCAGTGACCTCTGAGCTAGTTGGTAACACAACCCAATTAAGTTTAGCATAGTCAGTGGAGGCCTGGAATATAAGCAGTTCCACGTCGATACTACTGTTTATGTTATTCCAATGCGCAGGGCCTAGTGGGAAACTAGGAACTACACTACATGGCGCCCTAACGTTTGGTAAGGCGATAAACTAACGCAAGACTTGTAGAGTAACTCAGTCGTGCATATTTCACACCCCTTTCTCCCTTAAATACTCCAATAGACGTCTGGAGTGGGTGAAAGGTTAAAATCCGCCCGACCTTAGTAGGAAGAGATTCCTATGTAAAGCTCTGGTTTATTCAACGTTGAAGGATACAGTGTTCCAAAATATTGTGCATCTAATCTTTGTCTCCTTGGAGACCTACTCTGCAAACCTCGCATTTTTACAATGCCAGAAAACGGAACCTCTGGGGCCGCAGCAGATGCGACTCAGCAAGGTCCCGAATACACAGACCCGGATGCTATTATCATCCCGGTCCAGTTAAGAAGATCTATAACTTTAAAACTTATAGAACACGGACTGACACCTCAAGGTGGTACAGTAATTTTCGTGATAGAGGCTCACGAGTATCGGCAGACAGAGGTATTCTATTCATGGATAAACTTTCCAGCGGTAAACGCTATAACACAAGAGTTTCACTATTACAAAATAGAGGAACCTCCGGGAGAGTACGCTCCTTTCGAGGAGGTTGAAATCCCACTTAAATTTCAAGAGCACCTGCTCTGGTTTAATGGCGCCCTAAAACACAATGATCACATTACCAGGCTCGGTCCACTAGGTAGACCAGGAGCCACGTGGCCGGTTCTAGCCAGCTACACACCACATCCTGACATTGCAAAAATGTCTAAAGAAGAGCTGTTAGCACAGCTAAACACATTAATAAAAATACATAGGCAATTAGTCCAATATGTAATGCGGACTGCAACAGTCCAGCCAGCTGTTAATGTACCACAGCTGACCCCTCATCAGGGGAACACAAATAAAATTACACCACAGAACATACAGTCATGTCTTGGTAAAACACCCGTAAAACGGGAACAAATTCCTTTCTGGTTAGCCCAGAAAATCACTCAAATAGAGGCAGTATTTCCTGATACTACCCCTATTGAGAAACACAGAATCTTGACCATCTGCCTTCCTATGGGAATCGCACCACACGTGGAGGACTGCGACACTTGGGGTACAGTCTTTGCTTCCATTTACACAAAAACACACGGTGTTCCGTCTATGGCGGTAATACCAGACGTGCTAAAACAGATTCAAAATGAATTCGGTCCAGAACCAGCTTTAAATCTAGGTATGAAATTACTGAAAGACTTCAAGCAGGTCACGGCTATATTATTAGCCAATGTAAAGGGAGAAGCAGCATCTGTGGCGATTCGCCAGAAGTTGAGGGAAACAGATATAAAAGATCCTGTTGAGCTTGCAAAAATCATAGAAAAATGCTATGAAGAATTAGGTAGAGACAGCTTGGGTGGGAAACCAGTTAAGCCCCAACTGCTCGAAAATCCTGAAAAATTATTTATTAAAAATAATTCAAATACTCCTAAAAAGAGCTGGGATGGAAATAAACAATCCAGTCCCAAGGAAAAAGTTTTCCAGTCCAGAGGAAGGTCTCCTCGACGGAGGGAGAGAACTCCGACTCGAGAACGCCAGTCTCCCCAGAGGGAGCCCTCTGAGAAAAGATATAACCTTAGAAATAGGGATAATATAAAAAAACCTGATAGATATCAAAGTATTGATACACGTCCCTCTCGATCTCTTCCACAGAATTCGGAAAGAAGAGGACGGTCAGACCCAGGAGAGCACACCAAGTCCAAAGACAAGGAACCTGCTCAAAATAAGAAATCTCAATTTCAGAAAAAGAAGGTAGCCAGTATTAGAGTAATCAACCATGCCGAGAATACTGAGGACACAGTTGAAAAACGGGGAGTGGGCATTGACAATGTTGGACAGTGCAGCAGAAATCAGTATAGCGCGCAAGATCTTGATGAGTCATCTGGAGACAGTGGACACGAATGAATACATTCAGGTTGAAACTGCCGACGCCAGACTTAGCGAGCCCCATAAAATATACGAAATAACATTGCGTATAGAGGGTGATAAGACTAGGAAAATTAAGGGTCTATTTTGGGATAAGCTCTCAAAAGGCTATGATATTCTGTTAGCTGAAAAAGATTGGCCCCCGGAGTTTGTCAGGGAGTGCCCTCGTGGCGAAGAAGTGATTATGCCTGCCTTCTCGAATCACATACCGATTCACAAAAAATACACATATGCAAGGAAATGGGCTGTAGCCCAGGCACCTGCATTGTATAAAAATCATGTAGGATGGGATGAGGATTCTACACCTCACAAAATCCAACTAAAAAGTGAACCAACTGCCCAACGGCAGTATCCCATAAAGCAAGAAGCTAAAAAACAAGTCAGGGAGATCTTAGATCAACTTGAGTACCAGGGGGTGATTGAAACATGCACCTCTCAAATGAACAATCCTTTGTTTCCTGTCTCCAAGCCAGACAATTCATATCGTCTAGTTTTGGACTACAGACACCTTAATACATGTTGCAAAACTTTTGCAGTACAAAACTCGCATAGTGCAGCCCTAATGAATAACATAGTTAGGAAAAAATACAAAACGACATTAGACATTTCTAATGGTTTCTTTTGTCAAAACATTGCACCAGAAAGCAGATACTTGACCGCTTTCTCCGCATTTGGGTCACAGAAAAAATTCTGTCGACTCCCACAGGGGTTCAAGAACAGCCCAGGACTATTCTCAGCTAGGGTAACAGAGTTACTACAAATCTATGATGATGAAGCATTGTCTTACGTAGATGATATTTATCTCACAGACGACGACTTGGATACTCACTTAAAAAGAGTGAACACCATTATACTTGGGTTCGCAGCAGAGGGTTACAAATTCAACTTTAAAAAGTCCCGAATTGCCCATCTGACAGTACTATTTTTAGGGTACGAATTATCAAGTGAAGGAAAAAGCCTAGCGGACAACTTCTTAGAGAAGTGCGCTGTACTCCAAGCTCCAAAAACGCTGAAGAATTTACAATCAATACTAGGTTTTCTGAATTTCGGAAGAACTTACATTCTAAATTACGCAGAAAGGGTTAAACCTCTCTACGAACTAATTAAACCTGATTTAAAACAAATCAATTGGACTCAAAAACACACAGAAATTTTGAGATCACTGCAAACAGACATGTTAGCAAAAACAAAATTAGATACACGTGACAACACGATCGATCTTGTAATCCGAGTCATCCCAGGAAGATGCGGATTCACGTACCTAACCTCTAATGAGGGAGAAAAGGTACCAATTTCAATTAAATCTCACTTGTACACACAAGCAGAAAAAACATTCAGTCACACAGAAAGAACTGTGAACGCAGTGCAAATCGCATTAGCAAATGAAAGAGAACTAGCACACGGCAAACGGATTAATATCCTTACAGCGGAATCCGCCTTCGAAGCGCTATTCAGCCCAGTAAACCTGCCTTCAGTGTCACTGGATCCGAAATGGATACAGTGCATAGATTCTCTAGGAGCGGAAGACGTGAAATACTATTTCGCCCCGCAATACGAAGAACTGAATGATTTAGAATATGAAGAAGAATATCCTCTGCCAATCGAAATCATGCCTCTCCCACAATACGCATGTATAATCTATACAGATAGCTTTGTACAGCATTTTAATGTAGAGAGTAAATCCTACAATGCAGCATGTGCGATTATTAAAGGTCGCTGGCTGTGCGGTAAATTCAGACCGAAAGTAACAAAAACTGAATCTGTAAGAAACTGTTCGGTTCAGAGAACTGAAATCAGATCTTTAAAGATGGCGCTCGAAAATGCAGAACGCGAATTCCCCACACTTATCGTGTGCGATTCTCATTTTTGCGTCAATTCTTACAACAACAAACTGCAGAGTTGGATCGAAAACGACTACAAAGATGACACAGGTGCCACAATAAAGCATAAAAAGCTCTGGAACGAGGTAGCTCTTTTACACAAAGAACTACAAAAGACTCACGTGATTCACGCACAGAGTCTTCGGCGTGATGGCGTTCACGTTGCAGGGAATTCATTGGCTAATACAGCCACCGCGGAAGCAACTAACCCGGCTTCCGTAGCCACAAAAAAGCGTACAGATAAGTACATAGACGGGGAAACCATGCTGGCAGTAAAAACGACCGTAAAAGGCGACTGTGCAGCACTACCCGTAAACTATCCACTCAATTATGCATACATAATCGATGCAAACTCCGTTCCTTTTGCTCGAATCCCTGGAGTGGGGGATAGAGTAATTCCAAACAGGAGAAGGAGGGGCTTCCTCCTACTGGAAGCACACATGGGGTTGGGTCTGAAACACCAAACAATCAAAGCCTCTCTGAAAGAATTGCAATCAGAGTACTGGTGGCCAGGAATGAGTATAGATATTCAATGTTTTGCTCAAAATTGTAAAGACTGCAACAGAGATCGCAGTAATGAACAGGCCAGTGTAGTTTCAGGATCCCTGCTAGACAGCATAAGGCGGTCTATCTGCGCAATCAAAGAAGAGAAGCGCGTCCCAGTGTACAAAGTTTAAGACGAAATACACTTAAAAAAATGAGGCCTCCAGCGCTCGGCTGACGCTAGAACGGTTATAAAAGATTTGCGAGTCTTTATCGGCACATACGCAATTACCACGTTCCATTCTGACCAGGGTCCTGCTTTTAGCTCTCGAGCTTATGGGGGGGCCATGGCTAGCATGGGAATTGGGTTGCGGTATTCTTGTCTGTCGCACAAGTGTGGTAGAAAGAAAAAACTGTGACATAAAGCAATCTATAACAGCGAAGGTATTAGGTTCAGGCGCTGGGTGGGTCAAACATTTAATAAGTGTCCAGACTAGTCTTAACAACATGCCAAGAAATTCTCTAAAAGGTTTCAGCCCATACGAACTATTGTTCGGAATAAGAATGAACGTTCAGGACCTCGATAGTCAGATGTCAGTGGTACAAGAAGAAACAAAGCAGTTTGAAGTAAAAGACCGTTTGGCTGTTTTACAGGAACTGAATGAAACAAGAAAATCATTAAGCAACATAGAGTTAAAGCAACAGCCAAATACCACTGACGAGGCACCACCCGCAACAGCCCCAGCAAGGCCTGTCTGGATTCCAAAGATTGGGGATCTAGTCAGAGAAAAGATCGCGGTTAAGAAGGAATTTGGGCCTTCTTACAGAAAAGCAGTACCTGTCTTGGCAGTCACCGGAACAAGATCAGTTGTGCTACCGCCCCTTGCTGGTAAAAAGGAGAACAGAGTCGTGTCTATCGATCTGGTAAAACCACAAGCATGTGGCCTATAATCAACAGTAGGCCCAGTGGACTCCCAAGAAACAACAGAATACCCAAACTTGCAACAATCCAAGAGGTTCAAACTGAAAGACTCATCACATTCGATCAGCCTGCAGTGCACAATGAAGGACTATGCAATAATGCCATGGAACTCGTGCCTCTTGAAACACAGATTGAAACAGTTCGTCAAGAAACAACACCAGTCTACACTAATGTGGCATCAGAAAGTGCTACCGAGAGACAGATTGAAAGAACAATCCCATCAATTGACAGAACTGCCTCTGGTTATTTCATCAACTTCGGCAACTTCTCTGAAGATTTAAATGACCCCGAAGTGATGCCAGAAACAAAAAAGTCTTTTAAAGAAAAAGCAACGGAACTCTTTCATCAACTGAAGGAAATCTACCTAATTTCCCCTTGGCTAGAGTTCTGGTTCGGTCTAGGTGTATTTTTCCTCCTGCTTTGGCTCATCATGGTACTGTGTTTGGGAAAATTCATTGAAGGAAAATATATTACAATGGACACAGCAAGTCAGAACATCAACCTAGTCCTGAAACCACACAGATCATCCCACGTGAAGAAAAGAGAACTGTCAACAGTAAATGTCACAGCAATTCCAATACCTGGTGGGGTAGTATGGGAGAAAACAGACTATGAGATCTATGGTCCGGTCGAAATCCTGAAGTATCCTCATCAACTAAAGGTTTCCTTAAGTGACTTTGTTACACCTAGTACATTCTCTGATGATTGGGACTTTAACAGTATTAATGACATGATGTCTGATTTAGTAATGTCAGCTAGATTCACAGATCATGATTATTTACAAGGTTCATCTAGTTATGAGCAGTTATTCTGTTACACCCATTATGGGGATCATTATTTGCATAAATCTGCACAGCCTAGAAATGTTTTTATGTATAATCAATGGGAACATTGTTCTACACCACCTAAAAGCAGTTCTAAAGCATTTTTTGAGAAATTCAAATATTTTTCAGGGTTTAACACCAGTGATGCAGAAACGTTTTATTATAAACTGTTAGATAAAACAGGCATGAAAACAATGCTGACAAATTCTAAATTGATATATTCAGAAGCATTTTATGACAAAATGATGACATTTGGTTTTGATTATTGGAAAAATAATATTGAAACAAAATCAATTTGGGGTACAAAAGATTGGCAGGTGCAAGGCATAGAAGCACTGTTTAGAACCTGCATGATACCAGAACAAATGTTATTTTTAAATGACACTGTACACCAAACATCTTGTCTTGGCCTAGCTAAGAACAAAGAAATGAAAACACCGTCTATACCAAAGCCAATAGCTGAGAATACAACTGCAGATAATGAGTTAGACGTGTCACACATTTTACATTTCAACAGAACACATCCGGATTGGAAAAAGTGGTTAATCTGGCCTACAGACACAAATAGCTGTCAAGATAGATTCCTGAACAAAACACAGGGTTTAAAAATGACCAGATTAGACTCTAGATATTCCCAGAGACAACATCCAGGAATTATAACCACATACAGTGTAGGTAAACTCTGCCTAGAATGGCTAACTTCATCCACACTGGCTGAAATTAAGCAACACTTGTCTTTGTTAAAAGATGGTGCTGATTTGCGCGATTTCATTCTTGGACCACGCAAACAGCGTCAAAAGCGTTTCATAGCGACCAGCATCTATGCTGCTTACAACGAGGCTTGGAAAGTAAAGCAAATTGAAACTGCTGAAAAGATACGAGAAATTGATCGTATTAATTTGGAAAAATCACTTTCTGTGGTAGACAATGGGTTAATGACTCTGTCTTCCAGAATATATTCTTTGGACAATATTGTATCCTCTGCCTTTGATGTGATAGACAGAGATTTGCTAATGTTACAACATGGCCAGTCTCAATTACGCTCTATTATAGAACTAGGCTGGACGCTGCAAAATCTTCGTTCAGGCTATGTGCCTTGGCGTCTGATAAACACAACGTCATTATTTTCCATTTTTAACCTTACTGATAAACAGATCAGTTTGGCACAGAAAGGAGCAGACTATACAATTTTGAGCATCGAGAAACTCGAGAGATTATCATTGACAATGTCAGAGAGCCCTGTCATTGAATGGATAATACACGGAATTATCACAATTCCGATAACAACTTTCCGATTTCATAAATGCCTTGAATACATACCTGCTGGCCAGTATGAACAATTGGGTAAGGGATATGTTAAATCCGAATGGAAATTACCATACACTCATTCTTGCTATAGTGACAGCGACAAAAATGTATTTCTTAGTGGTGACAACTGTAAACACTCACTAAGCGGTATACTTTTGTGTCAGGGTATTAATTTACACGGAGCATGTGATGGCAATTCAAACAACCTTTCATGCCACCAGCTAGTCACACCTGCAACTCAGATAGAGCCCTTCTTTATGCAACTCGCAAACGGGAGTTACATTCTAAGAACGGATCACAGGTGCTGTGGCCTCGCGCCCGGACTAAGTTATCTAGTAGAAGTAACGTCCATGGTCAAATGTTGTATGCAAGCATTGTTCCCGAGCGGGCCTCCAGACACAGTGACTCCCCTCTGGCCTCGTCTGAATCTCTATTCTATACGAATTGATACATTAAGCAAAATGAAATCTGTGCTTTTACAGACAACAGTGCCTATAACGTCATCTAAAGAGACGTATGATCTTCTAGTCGCAAGGACGGCTACTGAGGTCCATGACCTTTTATCAACAAATTGCCCCGTGCATTTCGTACAAATGCTCGACGAACTCCTTAACATGTCTAGTGCTACAAGCATCCCAGGCATATTTAAGACAGTCTTTACGGGACTGCTAACACCCTTCCAGGCAATTTTGGGAATCTTTCCTAATTTTGTGCACTCCATCTTTGGTGGTATTCCACTATTTTTTGGACTCATCGCAGGGATTCTATTTTTGACCCTTCTGCTACGTTATGGCAAGCCTCGGCTCAGACATAGCTCCCATGGGAATGGAAGAGACAATCCTAGCAATGCGCTACAGGGACAGGATAACTAACGTCCTCGGATTGGCCAGGCTGAGAGATCTAAACATGACCTGGTTCCTTTCATTCAGACCAATATGGCAAAATTGCATTTTACCTGTGCTACGGTGTATGCTTTGCGGCGATGAATGCGTGTTGGACATCTGTCTTTCACTTCCATCAGCAGTACCAATGGACGTCGATACTTTGCTAAGTCCAATAACGGCTCACGCATTGTGTTGTCCCCAGCGGCTACCAATCCTGATGACGGCATTCGTGGAGACTCCTGTGCTACATCCAAGTGGTAACAGTGGAGCGAGTGACAAAAGCAACATCATCCAGGTACAACGTTCTGTGAGCATTGCTGATCCTGCCTTCGATGACAGCAATCATTCTCACACCTGCCAAGTTACAGCGCTATCTAATTTGGTTGAACTATCACCTGATTTTGTAGACCAATTCTTTGCGAGCCTGTCTGATACGATGTTCTCACCCACAGAGAAACAATAACTTTTGAGAAGCTTTCCGACACACAGCGTTCCCATGAACTCTGAATTCGGCCTTCAGTTTTGATCAACATAAAACTGCCAGGAGCTTTGGTAAACTGATTTTTTTCTTTGAATTGGACAATTTTTTTTAAAAATATTGACCCTCTCTTTTTGGCACGAACAATTCTTTGCTTAACGTAAAAACTATTCTTAGAGAACAGAAGCTTCACACTTCTATTTCTAAAAACACATCTAGAGACATAACAACATAACACCAGCCTCTAGCACACATATTATTACAATGCATTTTTATGTGATGATTTATCTCGCATTTCTTCTGTCAGAGATACTTCATGTGTAATTCTTTTTGCATAATCGTTCATTGACTTCATATGCAATAATTCTTTGAATGATTACTATGCTTTAAAAAACGTACAGTACCTAAATTCCATGTATTACAAGTACGCCTATTTCGAATGCATTTATGTATTTTGGGGTGGGCAATGTTACACATGCATCTAATTGCTTAGTTTTAGTAATTTTGATGGACATGAATTCGTGGAGTGGGTGTCATGTGCTTATCTAGGTTCCTGATCGATACTGTGACCTTATGCCCCTATTCGGCTATAAATCCATTTATTCCCTATATTGGCATAACCGTTCAAGTGCGATTTTCTGTAAAGTCATCTCTGGCCTCACACGAGCAGAGCCACAGAGCCACATTCCAGCATGACTCTCTGCTACTTCCTTTGCGACCAATTAGTGCAATGACAGAGCAGCAGTCACTATCTGATATTCCTAGATAACACTCCGAGTTCTTCAACAAGATAAAAACTTAGCAAACCTGGAAATCCCCGCTTGCTATGTTTTGATTAGTAATGGAACTCTAATGAGCAACTGATAGCTGCCACTTCCTAGTGACATCTTTAATTGACGTCTTATGTCCAGCAAACTTGCGTCAAACCCGGCACCTGTCAGGTATAAATATTACCAACGTTGCCTTAAGCAATGAGCGAACATGTTGCTGATGCCAGCTGCCTGCATGACCCCGTGTTGGTAAAAACTAGCACTCTGTCGCTGCAGCCTGCTATCCTGTGGTGGTGAAGCTACTGATTACCATTATCGCCGCTACAGCGCGACCTATGGTGCAGTACGCTTGAGGAGCCGTGCAGCCGTCCTCTGCGAAGACATCCAGCCCAGCTGCCCGCGGACGCTGTCACCCCTCCTTCCTCGACGCGCTGAGAGAAGCCGCTGCCTTTCTCGTGCAGAGAAATCCAGTCCCGGCGCTTCCAGTTTACCCTCGCAGGTGACTGGGATATCGAGAGAGACCCCTGAAGGAGATACCAATCCTCCATCATTCTATTCAGAGGTATGGTGTTGACTAAACCCTTAGACGAGAATTCTTGAAACAAACCTTGGCAAAACCAACTTAACTTAAGCTACTTACTTACTCCCCCTTCTCACGTGTTAGGCTTAGGTCAGGCACACCGGGGTAGGCTTAGTTAGAAGCACCAGTTGAGTATGTTAGCCTAATGTATATATGACTGTATATATGTTTTATTACTTTTAAACCATTGTATGGCTAAGAAACCATATCAATGCTTTTACAGTTCTATTTCGCTATTCTTATCTTACTGTACGTACTTTTTATAATAACAGTTATTGCAATTGTGGCAATACATTTCTCTTGTATGAGAAGAAAGACTGTTCAATAAATGTTAACCTTTATTGATACACGCCCGTCTCTCTATTCTCTACATACTGTGAAAGTAAACTGCACTAGACTGACTGAGTGAAATCTATGTCTATTGTTTCACACGACCCTAGAGATCGACTCTTGATCTGAGGAGCAAAGTTGTCATGTTGCACGGTTGTTGGAAAGCTGAATCCCTTCTTGTCTGTGCCAAGGAAGCTGATCACTTCCTATGCAGAGAAGAAAGTTTCCAGTGACCTCTGAGCTAGTTGGTAACACAACCCAATTAAGTTTAGCATAGTCAGTGGAGGCCTGGAATATAAGCAGTTCCACGTCGATACTACTGTTTATGTTATTCCAATGCGCAGGGCCTAGTGGGAAACTAGGAACTACACTACACTAACACACACAGGGGACTCAGTCCACCCCTGGGAGAGTAATCCTTGCTTGTTAGGTGATAAAGAAGTAAGGAAACTGGTTATTTCATTGCAGGGTCTACTCTGCCTCACATCCTCTCTGCAAGGTCGCTCCCTCTGGGAAGCTGACCCATCTCAACAGTGATAGGACCCATTTTTAAACCTAACCTTTGTTATAGCTGTTTTATTTCCTTTCTTCCCTTTTACCTTGGATAGTGAGGTCCCTACCTCACCTATACCCAACTTAGCTATGGCGACACTTAGCTCGCCCACTGAGGTTATCCAACACTTGAGTAAACCCACCATAACTGAATGGGTCAGTGGGCCCTGCTTGCTTTTGGCTAAACGGTCTGCCTTCCATACAGGCCAGAAGCCAGCAGAGGCTATTGGCAGCTATCAGTTTCAAAATCACACCCTGAGCTCTCCACTGAAAAGTGGCTGATCTGCCTCAGGGTAGTTGTGGTTCTTGGAAACTTTCTTGCTGTCTAGAGAGGGGGCCTACCACATCCTGTGAAAGACACCCTTTTACCATTCTCCCTTTTGTCAGAACTAGGGACAACATCCTTTTCTGTATAGCTGCCTGACTGCTCAGGTTTTCTTTAGGAGTGAGGAAAGCATCACCAATGCCAACTTTGGGCTCTACCCCAACTAGGTCAGAAGGCCCTTGGCTCACTGGTTCCTTCTTAACAAGTGGCTTCCTTTTCTTTTACTTTTTTCTTTCTTTTGGGATACCTGTCTCTCAACTACAGGGAATGGATATGCAGGAACTTTGGGTTGGGTGTGTTCTTGGCAACCACCCCATTTGCGTTCTGATCAACGTCTAGTACATCATTACCCAGAAGGCAATCCAAGGGGAGGTCAGAACGGACCATCACCATGTGGCTACTAAGGGTACCCTCCCTCTCTAGAGGCACTATGGCTACAGGACTATCTTGGACCTCTCCAGAGGCTACCTTTATCTTCTTCATTTCTCTCTTCACATACTGACCTAGGTACTGACAAGGTGTGTGCAGAGTCACTCCTGAGCAGACAGGCTGCTCGTGCAGGGCTGCAATGGCAGACCTGCAGACATACTTTTACTTGAGTCACACAGTGTGGCACAATATAATGCTGTAGCCCTGGTGACCCCTTTACCACTCTTTCTCTGGGTACCACTGGTCCTATATGTTAGAGACTTATAAGGGGGCCAAGTACATTGCCAATTGGGTGCACCAATTCACATCACTTTTTAGGGGGAAAAGCATGGGGACTGGGATTTGCTTAGCAGGTCCCAGTGCACTATTAGAGTCAAACACCACCATATAGCAGACCACAAAGTTGGAGGTGTCTGCAAAGATACCCAGTTTGCTCCATGCACCACCTGTAATTGGCTGTGTGATCTCTGCCAGTGGAGAGGGAAATTCCACTACTGACTTGGTTCTCGATCGTTTGGTGTACCTTGTCTATTCACTATTTTCTGCTGTATGTTCTCTGACCATGACATGGGCATATGTGACCCTAATCAGCCTGAGCTGACCTTATGTACTGTTATTTCCTGCAAAATGACACTTTTAGTTGGATGAGCACCCTTTGTTTTTCACCTCACCCAAGGAGGCTCTGAGGTCTGCTAAGGCACATACTAGGAGAAACGAAACAACAAAACACACCAGACCAGTTCTTGGACACTAAATGATGATAACAAATAGTACAGGCTGCCTTTCTATTTTTGCTAGGTGGGTCCACCTCCCTTTCAGCCACTACACATGCTCTGCCATAACTGCTTGTTACACTGTTAATAAACAACAGACCACTATGTGTTGCATATCATCTTTTTAGGGCCTGCTCAGTCCTATCCACGTATTTTTGAATTTATTTTGAGCTTTATATAGTGCGAACTCGACCTCGACCCAAAAGTATCAGAGTGCTTTTCATGAGAACCAGTTGCATTACAGACAGGCGCATTCATTTTGTTAGGCATGCGAAGATGAGGTAATTTGCCCAGAATCACAGAATGTTGAATGTTAATGCCGTGACTCCAACCCACTTCCCCAGCTTTGAGGTTGACCACTCTAGCCATAAGGACACATCCTCTGACACGGACATGAACATTTCTATTTGGCCTCTCCCTTTGTCTTCCAATTTTCGATGGTGGGATGGGGAAGCTTATATCAAAAGGGAGGGAGGTAAGGTAGTTGATCAATGGATCAACGGACACGATTTACCACACAGGGTGGTGGAAGGTCCAGTCACAGCTTGTGTCCGTATCTTGCACTAGGAATACAATAGGGGGTTGCTGAACTGTTCCTATGGAGAGTGAGGGAAGAGTTAACTGGCATGACCAAAGATGTTAGAGTAACATCCTGGGGCATCCATTTTGTTGGATGTAATTGCCTCACACACCCCGAAGGATGTCATGCTTCATCATCGGCGGTTGCTCCTCGTCGGGGAGGCGGTGCAATCCCCGACGGGCTCACCTCAAAGAGGGGCTCTTTGGCGGAGATCTTTTTCCAACAGCCTTATGGTGAGGTGGGGGTGTGTGGGCTCGGCTAGGTGTAATGGTGTGAGGGATATTAAAATGTAGCAAGGGGTACCGGAATTCAGTTTATTCTGGGGGTCCCCTGGCTGCAGTTAAAAAGGTGGGGTTAGCTCACTAGGTGTCAGCAGGTTAGGTCGGGTGACCCTAGATGAGACTAAGAGTGAAGCTGGTCGACATGTTTCTCGCTGTGGGTCTAGTCACCCGCGATTCATCAGGACCTTAATAAAGTGAAAGGGAAAACATGCTAATGTCATGTGTGTGATTATTGTTACCTCTGTGGGTTCTCCTATGCCTATACATAGAAAAAAAAAGGGAACAATGGTTAAATACAAATCTGCATGAAAACAAGTCACGTCAATGCCAGGGCGTATATACAAAGTGGCATGCTGTTGGTGCTGAGTGGCAATGAACAACAACCACTGCATGCCTTGTAAATTGCGTGTGCAAAGTGCAAAGTGAGGAGCACACACAACTGTTGAGTCCGTGAGGAGGTTTGTGGTAGGGTGCAGGGGCTTAACGAAGATATTCCGTGGAACTCACTTTAGAATATCCAGTTCCATATTCAGCCCCATGTGTAACCAATTATCCTATACACTGGTCGCATCTCTGACAGTGATCCACCATAAGAGTTATATCATCAATTTCCGTTGCTGACACCACACACTATGTAACGTGTTCCATATGCCATACATGGCTCTTAATATGTAGGCTCACCAAGTTACAACACACCACTACGTTCTCAACCCATTCTTGCCAGTGTATGCCCTGGACATCTCCTGTGCCCATCACAACATGGCCGCTGTGTATTTAACATACGAGAGCGGGTGATTTCCAAACAGGCTCTTTTTCACATAAACCAGCGGGGACTAATCATTGGTAACACGGGGCGACTCCTGCCCCCTGGACTCCCCCGCCCGGCACCAGATTATGTTAAAGATTAGGCACAATGAATGAAATTCATTCAGCGCTAAGCGCACCAGCTCGCCGCTTTAAGATGGCCGCCATAACACCCTTCTAAACCACGTGACCTGACAGAGGAGGCGGAGACGCGCCGTCACACGCCGACCTGTCAGCGTGGTTTAAATTGCCCCGGCCGCCGAGCTCACACATCTACTCGAGCTCGGCGGAGAAGGGTAGGTCTGACTACGCGGACACAGGAGTATGGAGGTGAGTCTATTAGGCCAGGATTTAACGGAGGGCGACAGTATGGAGGTCTTAGGCCTTTCAGCCCAACACTTCATTGAGAAATAATAACACTAGCTTTAGCAACTACCTACAGGCGCTATGTTATGCTCTATCTCCAGCTAAACCCCTGGGCTCATCCCTGATGTTCTGTCCCGCCGACCCCTCATGTGGCATATAGTCCTTAACCATTAGGTAAGTGGGGCACGTGAGACTCCCCAATCTATATACCTCATTTGGTCACAGTGTGTGTGTGTTTTTCATATAGCCACAACATATTACAAACGGTGCCTGTCACACTATACCTGCTCATTTTTCACTAGATGAGCAGTTCAGTCCTCCTAAACTGCTGCATTTTTAACCTTTCTTAACTATTTTTTAAACCTTTGGTTTTAGCCAGCACCCTACCACAAACCTCCTCACGGACTCAACAGTTGTGTGTGCTCCTCACTTTGCACTTTGCACACGCAATTTACAAGGCATGCAGTGGTTGTTGTTCATTGCCACTCAGCACCAACAGCATGCCACTTTGTATATACGCCCTGGCATTGACGTGACTTGTTTTCATGCAGATTTGTATTTAACCATTGTTCCCTTTTTTTTCTATGTATAGGCATAGGAGAACCCACAGAGGTAACAATAATCACACACATGACATTAGCATGTTTTCCCTTTCACTTTATTAAGGTCCTGATGAATCGCGGGTGACTAGACCCACAGCGAGAAACATGTCGACCAGCTTCACTCTTAGTCTCATCTAGGGTCACCCGACCTAACCTGCTGACACCTAGTGAGCTAACCCCACCTTTTTAACTGCAGCCAGGGGACCCCCAGAATAAACTGAATTCCGGTACCCCTTGCTACATTTTAATATCCCTCACACCATTACACCTAGCCGAGCCCACACACCCCCACCTCACCATAAGGCTGTTGGAAAAAGATCTCCGCCAAAGAGCCCCTCTTTGAGGTGAGCCCGTCGGGGATTGCACCGCCTCCCCGACGAGGAGCAACCGCCGATGATGAAGCATGACATCCTTCGGGGTGTGTGAGGCAATTACATCCAACAAAATGGATGCCCCAGGATGTTACTCTAACATCTTTGGTCATGCCAGTTAACTCTTCCCTCACTCTCCATAGGAACAGTTCAGCAACCCCCTATTGTATTCCTAGTGCAAGATACGGACACAAGCTGTGACTGGACCTTCCACCACCCTGTGTGGTAAATCGTGTCCGTTGATCCATTGATCAACTACCTTACCTCCCTCCCTTTTGATATAGACTTGAGCACGGTTTCGACCGTGGGAGTTCCCTCTTGGCGGGTTAGTCTGTTCAAATCCCCCAACTAATCGACTCCACCAAATTGGATTGGGTCGCACTGGGTCCATAACCAACTTTTGGCCTTTGAACCTCCCTTTTCTGGAATTCTCCTACCTTCTTTCTCTAACTTTCCCACCCCTTGTGGAGAACTCCACCCCACCGAGACCGGCCCCCCTTAACTTCACCATTATGGAAGGTCAAGGACTGAGTTTTGGCGAGGAGGAGGCTGCAGCAATCATGAGGACACCATCCCTCTTTGGCATTGATAGTGAACCAGCAACAGGGAGTAACACCACTGAGTGGCAATCCCTGTCAGACTTGAAACGGGAATGGATAAGGATAACGATCCACGGGACTATGATGGCTCAATATTTCAAGGCCAAAATAGCACCGAATGGATTGATCGTTAAGAACTTCCCCAGAATATTCTGGGAGGATGGCCAATTTAAAGTGGAGTGGTCACAGGTATCGTGGAAGTGTACCCACGATCTTCTCATTCTCATTGTGAACACAGCGAAAAGATTAGCAGATGCACTTCTAGTAAAAATCCAAGCAGCCGAGGCCGCCCTGAAAACCGCGGTACAAAATCCAGGCTTTAAAACTAAACTGGCCGAGATTAATAAAGAAATGGCTGAACACAAAGAATATCTCTTGAACCAGAAGATAGCCAAACTGCAAAAGGACATTAAAAAATTCTCTAAGGAGAAAGTCTATCCGTACCTAAGGGACGACTATGTCCCCGCAGGCACCAACTACAATTCAGATTCGAGCACGAATTCCTCTAGAAGGGGCTCCAACAGGACACCATCCCTCTTTGGCATTGATAGTGAACCAGCAACAGGGAGTAACACCACTGAGTGGCAATCCCTGTCAGACTTGAAACGGGAATGGATAAGGATAACGATCCACGGGACTATGATGGCTCAATATTTCAAGGCCAAAATAGCACCGAATGGATTGATCGTTAAGAACTTCCCCAGAATATTCTGGGAGGATGGCCAATTTAAAGTGGAGTGGTCACAGGTATCGTGGAAGTGTACCCACGATCTTCTCATTCTCATTGTGAACACAGCGAAAAGATTAGCAGATGCACTTCTAGTAAAAATCCAAGCAGCCGAGGCAGCCCTGAAAACCGCGGTACAAAATCCAGGCTTTAAAACTAAACTGGCCGAGATTAATAAAGAAATGGCTGAACACAAAGAATATCTCTTGAACCAGAGGATAGCCAAACTGCAAAAGGACACTAAAAATTCTCTAAGGAGAAAGTCTATCCGTACCTAAGGGACGACTATGTCCCCGCAGGCACCAACTACAATTCAGATTCGAGCACGAATTCCTCTAGAAGGGGCTCCAACAGCGGCTCTGATAGCAGTGGGGACAATACTCCTGCACAGATGCCCCCGAGGGCAAAAAGAGGTAGAGGACGTGGACAAAACAACTTCAACGGTTACCCTAATCAGGGACAACCAGCAGGTACCCCGTTTTGGCAATATCCTCAGTTTCCCCATTTCCAGCCCCCGTTTGGCCCACAATACCCTCCATTCTATCCCCCAATGAACCCTACACACCCTCCTTTTTTAGGCAGAGGTTGGGGCAGAGGGCGCGGGCGAAAAAGAGGGAACGTACCAGAAAAGAGAGTACAATGGGAGGATACACGCCCCCAAGGGATGGACACGAGGAGCACGAGCCGGTCAGGACCACAGTAAGCTTGGTGGTTAATCTATCTGACCGTCTCCTCACACAGGGTGAGGAAGATGTCCTACAGAAAGGTCTGGGGTTTCTCCCCACACCTAAGATCGACCCTTTCCAACAGACTAGGGAACTGAAATCCTTTTTCAGGAAAATAAGATTGAAAACCTTCTTTGAAGGGAGGCCCTGCGAACCCATTGCTGACTCTGGATTACATAATCCATCAACCTTCACACCACACAACGGAATGGTGCCAAATGAAGTGCTTACTTTTGAACAAGCTGTGCTCAAAGACATCTCCAAACTGAACCGGAAAACACCGCACTGCAACATCTCTGGGAATGAGATGGCCATACTGAAATCCTTGGCGGATGACCCGCTCATAACCATCAAACAGGCAGACAAAGGGGGTGCCACAGTGCTTATGAATACTAAAGACTACGAGTTGGAATGTATCAGACAACTAAGCGGCAATAGATACTACACGCCCATTGCTAGTGACCCTACCATGCGCCTACAAACCACGATTACAAGCTTGGTCACAAGCGCAGAGTGCGACCAATAGATCACTAGAAAAGAGGCAGACTTCCTGGTCAAAAAGGATCCAAGGGTACCATATTTTTATATCTTGCCCAAGATTCATAAAGCAACAAGACCGGTACCAGGGAGACCTATTGTCTCAGGGATAGACTCAGTCTTGGAGCCCCTTTCGCAATTTTGCGATCACTTTCTCCAATCCCCTGTAAAAAGCATTCCCTCTTACGTCCAGGACACCACAGACGTACTACGCATTCTGGACAACATCCAGAACACAGGAGAAATTGATCTCCTGATCACCCTAGATGTAGAGGCCCTCTACACAAACATTCCTCAGAGGGCCACTCTAGAGGTGATTGAGGAAAGACTGGGCCTGGAAACTTGGAACTCATACACTCCGCAGACCTTCATTATGGAGTGCGCCACCCTAGCTCTGACTGAAAATTACTTCGAATACAGAGGCAAATACTACCACCAGACCCAAGGCACATCTATGGGCAGCACTTTTGCCCCTTCGGTGGCCTGCCTGTACATGGCCAAGTTTAAAGGGCTGCATATACACCATGAGACCAATCCTTTCAGGGATAACATCAAGATGTGGAAGCGCTTCATTGATGACATTCTGATTTTGTGGAAAGGCCCACCCATGTCACATGAAGCCTTCCTAGTTTGGGTCAACTCATTAAACCCTCACTTACGTTTCACGATGGCCTCCTCACCCAAGGAAATTGCCTTCCTTGATTTAACTATAAGACTGGAAGATGGGTCCATAAGCACTACCATGTACCGCAAACCCACTGACCGCAATAGTCTTTTACACTTCAAGAGTCACCATCCGAGGGCCCTACGTACCAATCTGCCCTTCGGACAATTTCTACGAATAAGACGCAACTGCAGTAAGGTGTCTGATTACAAAAAGGAGTCTGCAATCCTCTCGAGGAACCTACTTGACAGGGGCTACCCAAGACGCGATGTCCTAAAGGCCAGGAAACGCGCCAGGAACAATAACAGAGAAGCGCTTCTAGAAAGGCAGGAAAGAGTACCGGTTGAGAATCAACCAATCACATGTGTGACAACATACACCCCTTTATCCACCAAGATTAGGAGCACTATCAGACGTCATTGGGATATCCTCAACACTGGGGACTTGTCCCTAGAAGAACCAAGGTTCGCCTTCAAGAGATCTCAAAACCTGAAGGACATCCTAATCAGCACTAGACCTAAGTGTATCAGAAAAGAAACCCAACACACCTTGTGGCACCTACCCCCAGTTACGGGCCACTATCCTTGCGGAATGTGTGGTGTTTGTAGGTACACCATGACACTTAAGACCATCCAGCTCTCTGAGACCTTCAAATTGGAGATCAGACACCACACTAATTGCAATACATCACACTGTATATATATGCTCAAGTGCCCATGTGACCTACTCTACATCGGGATGACAACCCGTCCCGTTAAAACTAGAATCATTGAACACCGCAGCAACTTCCGTTGCAAGAAGACCCATACTAAGATGTGCAAACATTTTGTTGAACAAAACCACTATGAGGATTCCATGAGATGGGTGGTGCTTGAAGTCAGCCCTAATTGCCCAAGTAATGCTTTGTTCCGGAAGGAGCAGAGATGGATCCATCGATTGTCCACAGACAAACAGGGGCTTAACGAAGATATTCCGTGGCACTCACTTTAGAATATCCAGTTCCATATTCAGCCCCATGTGTAACCAATTATCCTATACACTGGTCGCATCTCTGACAGTGATCCACCATAAGAGTTATATCATCAATTTCCGTTGCTGACACCACACACTATGTAACGTGTTCCATATGCCATACATGGCTCTTAATATGTAGGCTCACCAAGTTACAACACACCACTACGTTCTCAACCCATTCTTGCCAGTGTATGCCCTGGACATCTCCTGTGCCCATCACAACATGGCCGCTGTGTATTTAACATACGAGAGTGGGTGATTTCCAAACAGGCTCTTTTTCACATAAACCGGCGGGGACTAATCATTGGTAACACGGGGCGACTCCTGCCCCCTGGACTCCCCCGCCCGGCACCAGATTATGTTAAAGATTAGGCACAATGTATGAAATTCATTCAGCGCTAAGCGCCCCAGCTCACCGCTTTAAGATGGCCGCCATAACACCCTTCTAAACCACGTGACCTGACAGAGGAGGCGGAGACGCGCCGTCACACGCCGACCTGTCAGCGTGGTTTAAATTGCCCCGGCCGCCGAGCTCACACATCTACTCGAGCTCGGCGGAGAAGGGTAGGTCTGACTACGCGGACACAGGAGTATGGAGGTGAGTCTATTAGGCCAGGATTTAACGGAGGGCGACAGTATGGAGGTCTTAGGCCTTTCAGCCCAACACTTCATTGAGATATAATAACACTAGCTTTAGCAACTACCTACAGGCGCTATGTTATGCTCTATCTCCAGCTAAACCCCTGGGCTCATCCCTGATGTTCTGTCCCGCCGACCCCTCATGTGGCATATAGTCCTTAACCATTAGGTAAGTGGGGCACGTGAGACTCCCCAATCTATATACCTCATTTGGTCACAGTGTGTGTGTGTGTTTTTCATATAGCCACAACATATTACAAACGGTGCCTGTCACACTATACCTGCTCATTTTTCACTAGATGAGCAGTTCAGTCCTCCTAAACTGCTGCATTTTTAACCTTTCTTAACTATTTTTCAAACCTTTGGTTTTAGCCAGCACCCTACCACAAACCTCCTCACGGACTCAACAGTTGTGTGTGCTCCTCACTTTGCACTTTGCACACGCAATTTACAAGGCATGCAGTGGTTGTTGTTCATTGCCACTCAGCACCAACAGCATGCCACTTTGTATATACGCCCTGGCATTGACGTGACTTGTTTTCATGCAGATTTGTATTTAACCATTGTTCCCTTTTTTTTCTATGTATAGGCATAGGAGAACCCACAGAGGTAACAATAATCACACACATGACATTAGCATGTTTTCCCTTTCACTTTATTAAGGTCCTGATGAATCGCGGGTGACTAGACCCACAGCGAGAAACATGTCGACCAGCTTCACTCTTAGTCTCATCTAGGGTCACCCGACCTAACCTGCTGACACCTAGTGAGCTAACCCCACCTTTTTAACTGCAGCCAGGGGACCCCCAGAATAAACTGAATTCCGGTACCCCTTGCTACATTTTAATATCCCTCACACCATTACACCTAGCCGAGCCCACACACCCCCACCTCACCATAAGGCTGTTGGAAAAAGATCTCCGCCAAAGAGCCCCTCTTTGAGGTGAGCCCGTCGGGGATTGCACCGCCTCCCCGACGAGGAGCAACCGCCGATGATGAAGCATGACATCCTTCGAGGTGTGTGAGGCAATTACATCCAACAAAATGGATGCCCCAGGATGTTACTCTAACATCTTTGGTCATGCCAGTTAACTCCTCCCTCACTCTCCATAGGAACAGTTCAGCAACCCCCTATTGTATTCCTAGTGCAAGGGATGGGGAAGCTGACATTGATTTTCACCTCTATGTGTTACCCACCAGTTTGGGTTACTATGGCAGTTAGGGTTAATTCACTGAAGATTGGGGTGTTCAGTATAGGTGGGGTTGTTCACTATTGGAGTTTATTAATCTACTGTTCTCATTGAAGCTTTTACCATTATTTTAGTGTAAACCTACACTACCTATTGGGCTGCACTGTTGGCTTACCTCCATTGACACCTCTATGACCCTAAGTAGCAAATGTTTTTAAACTAGTCACTTGGAAGGTTTGTGATTTACAGACTTTAAAAAAAATGTTGGTTAATAGTGGTATTTCTGGAAAGAAAAGTGGGAGGGGTCCCTTATTCAAAAGACACATTTGCTCACTGGGTATATCCTTCTTTTTACAGACAGCCGGGGCCATTAAAACTTTGCATCATAAAATCCATACAGTTCGAGATTAGGAGATCCAGTCCCTTTGCTGTTGAGTTTGTTCGCGTTGTCACTACTGGTCATTATAATTACATCACAGCGTCACTCCATGGTACCCCTCTCACCCTCACAAATTCATATGCCCCAAATGTCAACACACCTGAATTTGTTGATAATATTGCTAGAAAATCTTGCCTACTAGGTGTCAATAATATTATTTGGGAGGGTGATTTTATCTTGGTGCTGGCCCCCTCTTGGATTCCACTAAATCCCTTAGGGCCAGCAACCCAAATGCCATCCACACTCGGAGGCATATATTCAACTCTGATGTTCTGTTTGCTAGCTGATGATGGTTGCCATCATATTGCATTGTGCTTACTCATCCATTTAGGATTCACTTTCATATATTTATTTTTGGCTCTACTCCTCTAGCACCACTGCCTGGATGCAAGATATGCAATACTTACCCAGGACTTTATCAAACCACTCGTCTGTTGCTCTCATGGTTTAGGTGCTGAATCCCCTTAGGACCCACTGACCATGGTGCATCCCCTCCACTGTGCTGCTGGACCCAGTCTTTAGAGTCAAAGTTGCTACTGTGACTGAAGAATTCTTTGAAATAAATTTTGGATCATATCCTTTCTTTTTGACAGTCTGGGAAACATATAAGATCCACATTCAGGGGATGGCCATATCAAAGCAGGGAGGGGTCTTAAAATCGATTAGAGCCCAACTTCAGTCGCTTAGAGGTCAAGCTGACAGACGTTCTGAGGCAATATAGTTCATCACATGACCCGGCCACACTAGCCACTCTTTTTGGACTATCTACCCTGTTCAGGAAGGCTGAATATCGTGAGGTGGCTTTCTTGGGGGAACACGAATGGGCTCGGGTGTACATGGAGGACGAACGAAAGTCGAGGCAGGAACCCTTGCCTGGCTTATTTGGTTTACTTGTCAGACCCTAGTACAGTGCACTGCGTGTTCCCAGGGCTTGTAAATCAAATGATGCTGGTGGGCTTGCAGCCCTGATTGTGCCACCCATTGGAGCAGCTTGTAAAGTGTGTCTCAGGTCTGCCATTGCAGAGCCTGTGTGCATTCTGGTACTGCCATGTTGACTGGGAAAGTGCAGCCACTTGCCAGTCCCTAAACCTTCACTTTTATACATATTAGTCACTCCTAAAGTAGGCCCAAAGGCAGGGTGCATTGTACGTAAAAAGTAGGACATGCCCTGATGTGTGTCGCATGTATGAATAGTGAATTACAGCCATTTTCGTTTTTCACTATTGCAAGGCTACCTCTTCCCCATAGGCCAGATTGGGCAGTTTGATTATAACATCTTATAATCCTAATTGACTCAGGGAACAAAGTTGAAATTCGAGTTTAGTATGCCTGGACTCAGAATGATCAAATATATCTTTTAGAGAAGTTGGTTTTGACATTCTACGTTTGAAAATACCACTTTTAGAAAGTAGGTATTTTCTTGCCTAACTATCCAAGCCTGCCTCTGCTAGGTTGTGTATTCCTTGTCTGGAGTTTAAGTTTCAGGGGCTGGGGCTGGGGGTTTCCAGGAGGCAGGGTGAGTCAGTACAGGGCTGAATAGAGAGATCTGCATGCAGATGGGAGGGAGCAGTTGCACCTTGGACCTGAATAGGGCTATGCCTTCCCACCACAATGCTGGCTTTGCTTCCTTTGGTGCGTTTGAAGTCCCTGGCCTACACTGTGAAAGGGTAGAAGGAGTCAACAAAGTGCTGCAGGACTGACCAGAACTGGTTTGGACTCGGCAAAGGCCTCTCTGCCTTCAGAGAAGAAATGGAAAAGGAGTATCAATAATGGGACCCAGACCCAAGAACTTTAGATCACTTCTGGGAATCAAGACGCACCTTTACTGAGGAGAAGGATCAGGAAGCTGAAGGAGGAGACTACCCCTGTGCTGTGTGTTTGAGGGTTGGGCTGCAGTTGTTGCTTCATTGCCAAAGAAAGGAGAAAAGGACTGAGTGTGCTGTCCATCAACTTGAAGAAGAATCTCCAAAGGCTTCAACTAGAGCTTACCTCCTGCATGAAGTCTCAGGGATACAACACTTCACCAACCAGCTCCCCCCTGAATTCCCTTGCTGGGAATTGAAGTGCCTGCTAGTGTGCTGGGCCTTCTGAGAGACTGCGTGTTGCTGGCAGCTAGAAGCGCGACGCGACAACATGAAGCGTGTTGCCGCCGCAGCAGCTGTCGTTGAATCACTGAGGAAGTGAGCTGCCGCTGTCATCATCGCATCGCCGAAGCACTGCGCATCACCGGAGAAGTGTGCTGCCACCACAGAGGTTGCCGACACATCACCGGAGAAGCGCGTCACAGGGCCTGACGCGGCTCCAAAGGTCATCGAGTCGCTGCACGGCCGTCGGGCGTGCACGCATCACACCAACGTTGTCGCATCGCAACCAAGATGCTATTTTGTTGCATCGCACCGGAGAAGAGTATGGTATTGAGTTGCCATCTTGTCGCATCGTACCGGAGAGCAGTAAGAAATATAACATACATATTTTTCTAGTATTGGGGTCCAATTGGTTAAAATCATCTATGGATAAATTCTCTTTTTGTGAGGTAGGCTTAGTATTTTGTATACAGTGCAAATAATGTTCACATATTTTGCCTTCCATTCTAGTCGACGTTGCTGTAAAATGTGGTCATCATTATTTTCCTGATCCATGTTGGAAGATCTGTGCAACCCTTTGCAGAAATCATAGATGTTCAGAACCTGATTGAACTGCCAAGATTAATGGATACATTACCATGTCTTTAATCACATTTGATCATGACATACAAATTACATTTGCCCAATTGATATTTTACTAATACTATCTCGAATGCATGCTTTTTACTGGGAGATCGATCAATGTAATCATAATAATAATACACTTATAGATGGTACTTGGGCGTTTTAAAGAGCTGTAAAAGACATGTGTTGATACTACCCTTGAATGGAGGAAAGGCTGATTTGTCCCTGCTGATGTCAATACTTGCTATCAAGTCTGAACATAAGCTTTCTGGGATACTTTACAGCTCAAGAAGTAGCCTACCATCTTCATTTCAGTTTCCATCAAGAGTCTCATGCACTTACGTCAAATCAGTTAAATAGGCTCCTTGTAGTCCCACACAGTCACATGCAGCCTCTCCTCTGTGATTAATATACTAGCCAATGTTTGGGTTCATATGGTATTAAAGCATGGATTAAGTTCTCATCAGTACCTTGTTACACCATTTGGTGTCCAATTTATTTTTATATCCAGAAAACGTAATGTTAAATGTAATGTTCAATGTACTGTTAAAACTACATTGCTACTGGTGATACAAAAGTTATTTGAAGAAATGTATGTGATTTGAAAAGAACCCTTTCCTCTGCAACTATCCCAATCAGGGGCTCATTCCAAGTCCCATACTATTCTTAGTGGTGAAAGACATCTGACAAACATGAATACCTTCCTGTGGCCTTATTACACATAAGGCCCCAACAGTGTATGAGCCCGCTTTTTGTGCCCAGGGCACTATAGTTTTACAGAGGGGTAGGCTGTTGCTTGTGCAGCTCCTTCTGTAATACTGATAGCGCCAGCTCATAAGTCGCACCAGAGCTATCCTCAGCTATTGCACCTTCATTAGCATGGGGTGTGGCCCCATGCAAATAAGATAATAATTTAGCCTCTGTTCCTGTGCCATATTACCAACTTGGGTGAAGAGGCAAACATGCCCTTAGGATGCGCACTGATAGTGCGCCACAAAAATGTGGCGCAATGTCATTTTGCTGCCTTGGGGGAAGCCCTCTCGAGGGAAGAAAGGGTTCCCATGGTTCCCCAAACATCCACCTGCAGGTAGGTGCAATCACTCACTGCACTCACCTGCAAGGGCATCTCTAGGCCCTCTTTAACGGGCAGGCGGGCTGCCACCTGGGCAGAGAAACATGGAACGACTTTGAAGTTGCTGCTCTGTATTTCCCTGAATGCACTGCCTCCAGGACAGAGCGAGTTTCCAACTGCCCTGGTGGCAGCACATTCATTGTAATATGGCGCACTTTCCCTGCATAAAGCGCAGTGCTCCATATATGTAATGTGGGCGCTCGTTCAAAATTTACCATGTGATGTTACTGTGCCATTCAAATATATGCAGCTCGGAAGTGGGAGAACACAGATATATTAGTAGTCATCCCCCCTTCTAAAGAGCACTAACTCAGAATGTCAGGCACCCTTGCACCATGCTGCAAGAGTGCCTGTGTTGGCGCTAGGCTGCCAAAACGGCACCAGCACTGGTGTTAAAGACAGAAATGTGTTGTATGCCGTAGGTACGGCACATTCCTGCTTTTCACTTTGACACAGGCAAGTGCAGCAAGGTGACTTACTGTGCTGCCATGCACCAAATCCCAATAAATATGCCTGTTCGTTTTTGGGGTATTTGCAATGAGGCAGCTAATGGCTTAATTCCTTATAACTCGACTTATGTCCCACTTGTCCTCCCAAACGCACCACATTTGGTATTTTAATTGCCCAACTTCACAGCACATTTTAAAAAACATCTTCCTTCTTATACCTGGACTTGCGCAGCAATGACTATGCAATATTTAATTCACACTTCTCAGTGCCTTTAAAACTGTGAGTTCAGAACGAGGACAATGTCCTTCAGTGCATATGAATTCAAACATTTTAAAATTCTATTGAACAACACAAGGGCATTTTTGTGCCCGATAGCCCTGACTCAGGGAAACTTGTCTCTTTTGTTTAATGAATTTTAAACCATTTTACTTTCAAAATGCTCTGCCAACTGTTAGTCTATGAATATTTTGGACTTGTCTTCCCTAAACCGTTTAAGAGCTGGACCTCATCCAACAGGAGACATTTGCTTAAGACAAAAGATTAATAGTTTTCACCCTCATCTTTCTTTTCTTGACTTAATTACAGAATTACAAAAAACTTGCTGACGATGCATTTCACATATTTCTTAAGAACATACTCAGTGTATTTAACATTTTCTTCAGCCAATATCAGATAGTTTTTAATGCATACTTAGTGCATTGCCAGCACTTAGAATCATGGGAGTTCTTTCCGGATTAGAAAGCATTTTTAGTAGTCATTGTGCAATTGCTCATGTAGAGGGCATGGTGTCCTAATAAAGCTTGCAATGCATTGTGGGCTGGATTTCTGTTTCTGTCGACATTGATCTGGCTTGTGTTGTTAACAAAAGAAAGAAAATCATTTTACATTGTGTAACTTGTGTAGAATGACGTGACATATTGTAAAAATGGGTACAATTATTTGGTGTGGTTGGTCGCACACCTCAAGGAATATTAATGCTTTCCAATCAGGGTAAATACCAAAAGTCACTAAATTAACCTGAGGTCAACCCCCTTTTATGTGTAGCACAAAGCAGACACACTCAAGGTTGGACATTGTGTAAAATATTTAAGTTAAATGGATTTAGACCAATAGACTACATTTTAACAAACAAAGGGTCATATTTACGAGGAAGTGGCGGAGCATGGCGTTAGCCTCCTTGGCTTAACGCTATGCTCTGCCACTTCTGAAATGCAGGGCTGCAATTTATCTACAAGGATATGGTGCAGCCCTGTGCTGGCGCTATTTTAGCTGCCTAGTGCCAACGCAGATACCATTGTATCAGAGTGCAAGGGTGTCTGCGTTGAAGGGACTGATTGTTTATCTGCAGGAAGGTGTACCTTCCAGCATATAAATCATCTGTTCAACATTTACATGGCCCCGCTCACATGCATCGTCCAACAGCATGACCTCAACATAATCTCCTACGCCGATGGCACTCAACTGATCCTCTCCCTCACCAAGGACCCCCTCACCGCCAAACCCAACCTCCAAGAAGGCATGAAGGCCGTAGCCGATTGGATGAAGAGCAGCCGACTAAAGCTGAACTCGGACAAGACAGAGGTCCTCATCATCGGCTCCAACCCATCAGATTGGGATGACTCCTGGTGGCCGACAGCACTGGGGGCGGCCCGACACCCACCGACCACGCACGCAACCTGGGAGACATCCTCGACTCAATGCTCTCCATGACCAAGAAAGTCAACGCCGTCTCCTCCTCCTGCTTCAACATCCTCCGCATGTTCAGCAGGATCTACAGGTGGATCCCAACAGATACAAGAAGAACAGTCACCCAGGCCCTCGTCAGCAGCAGACTTGACTACGGAAACGGCCTCTTTGCCCCGGCCAAGCTCATCAAACGACTACAACGCATTTAAAGCGCCTCTGCACGCCTCATCCTTGACATATCACTCCACAGCCACATCACCCCCATCTGAGAAGCCTGAACTGGCTCCTAGTCGACAGAAGAATCTCCTTCAAACTCCTCATCCATGCACACAAGGCACTCCACAAGACCGGCCCAGCCTACCTCAACAGACGACTCCTCTTCTACGTCCCCAACCACCAGCTCCGCTCCGCCGACCTCTCCCTCGCCACCGTCCCGCGCATCCCAAGAACAACCACCAGTGGCATATCGTTCTCCCACCATGCCGCCAAGACCTGGAACACCCTTCCACTCAGCCTACGACAGACCCAAGACCTGTTGATCTTCAGGAGGCTACTCAAGACCTGGCTGTACGACCACTAGCGGCACCCCCTTCTCTTACCCCAGCGCCTTGAGACCCTCATGGCTAAGTAGTGCGCTCTACAAATTCTGTGATTGATTAATTGATTGATTGATTGATTGAAATGCAGCACACATTGAAGTTGCAAAACATAATTTTCTTAAAATAATTGTTTATGTGCTGGCGGGGACACCTTTCTGCACATTAACAATCAATGGCCTTTTGCGGTTTCTATGTGCGCTGCACAAAGCAGAACACATGAAAACAGCTAAAACAAGGAGAAATGTAACATTTCTTCTCATTGCGCCAGGGTAAGACCTGGTTTACCTGTTTTTTTTTGGGTGCAGCCCCATATTTATGCCACTCTACTAAATATGTGTCAGCATCATGGGTGTTGACTTTTCTAGTCTTGAATTATGTGACTCTGGTTCAATTGTTAAAGAACCAGTACAGGTCCTGAGGAGAACCCTATTACTCGCACGGGTTCGAAACGCGTCGACCACCTTTCCTACGTATCTGGTCTACATCTCTTGCGTTACAAATCAGCCTATGTATCAACCTCTCTAAGAAGAATACCCCCCCTTTTCAGAAATCCAGTTGAAAAGACTCTAGGAATATTTCTCTAAAAAACACCAAGGGATTTATCCGACTGATTTATGACCGATACGTGGTTTCATGTACCTAGCTGTTGTTTGTACTGTTTTACTGATTTTTTGTGTATGCAAGTGTTTTGTATGATTGGAAGGCCACGAATGTTGAGAGTGTGTAAATAATTTTCTCACATGTAATTGTTGTTCACTGTACATATATATATATAAAAAACTGTCGTTCTTTCCATGCACTAAAAACATTGTGTCACGTATAAACAAAAATATTTTTTGAAAAGAGGAATAAATCCCTAGTTGCTAAATGATTCAGCAGGTTGTTTATGCTTTATTCTGAACACCAGTTAGACTCACCCTTGTTTGCAAATAATCTTTCTCAGCAGAGGCGCTTGTGAAGCTTTTGATTTCGGCGGGAAAAGCTGACTGGGAAAGGTACCCGGGACCTTTGTTGCTGCGGTCGGATACTTTTGGCTCCTTCACCCGGTCACAATTTCTATCTTTGAACTTAGTCTCTGAAATAGAGTTCACATTTCTCCACCAGGACAAGGGGGCAAGTTGTATCCAAAGAGAGTTGCAAGGGATTGTGTACCTTCTCATGGACCTGCTGAAATGGATTTGCTTCTGTGGAATAGCACTAAGGGGGACAAACATGTTTCCTTAGCACAGCAAAGTTGAGCTTTCTCCAAATGTGATATGGTTCTTGGTCCCTGCCTCCTGCGTAGTTTTTAAGTCATTTGCAGTGGTAAGCTCCTTCTTCCTCAGTTCTGCACCTAAGCTCCTTGGCTTTAGAAGGGCTCTTGGGATTTCAAGGCCTGGTTCAGCGAAGGACTCATGCAGGCTACAGTGCAGCTCAAGTTGTGAATGGGCAACTAATCATACATGAAAAAGTATTTCTCAGCTTGGGGTGTCCCTGTAGCCACACAGGGGCTCAGCCCACTGCCCCTTGGAGTCCACTTCTTTGTCCCGTGTACAGACAGGAGCAGGCCGAGTCATTCAAAGTTCTTCTGTGGTTACAGCAAGCAGGGTTCAGTTCTCTTCTGACCTTCTTCAGATCCAGAAATTGTTCTGAGGAAGATTCCTTGGGGTGCAATATTTATAGGTTGCACTATTCTGTAGGTGAGGGTAACTCCTCCCTAACCAATGGTGTAAAAGTTCCCTGGGGTTACTCTAACCACGGCTTCAGCAGTTCCTGTTTGACTTCCTCCAATCAGTCCCATGGTACACCTTACTCCTAAAATCCAAGATCAGGGGGGCGTGGCCAAGATGGCGGAGTGAGCGGTCGCACTCTCTGCGAGCTCCCGTGAACCCGAGCCCCTTTACTGCCTTTATTAGCAGATCTCCCCCCCAAAAGCCGGGGATCTGTTAAGGGATTGCGAGATCTCCCTGCGAAGACTCCAGTGGTGCTGGTAGCTCTCAGAGCCGCTGAGTTAGAGCCCGAGGAGTGTGCACGGAGGTTGTGGGCCGCGGCCGCGGGCACGAGGTCCTGTGGTGGAATAACTGGCTGGAGTCTTGCGGCAGAACTCGCTTTGGCAGCCCCCAGTACCACATGGAGGGGTGCAAATACCCAGTGCTCGGTGGCGGTAGGCTGATGCCCGAAGCCCCGGGGCGGATCATCACGCGAGACCGGGGATGAGGCCCGGCGGCAGGCCCTCTTGAAGAGAATTTTCACCGGTGGCGGAGGTACACCGGGAATCTGGAGTAGGAGTCCCTGTGGCTGGCTGCGGTTCGGAGGGGTTGAGTACAGATGCCCGACGCCCGGAGGTGTGAGACTGGGACCCGGAGCGCTGACGCAGGATACCACGCGAGGCCGGGGATGAGGCCTAGCGGTACACGCCCTTGAAGCACACTTCTTCCGGAGGGGGAGGCTGTCGGGGAGCCGGAGCGGAACCCCCGCGGCAGAATACAGCGCCCAGTGGGGAAGCGCAGAGGCCCAGCGCCCAGGGGTGGGAGACCAGAACCCGGAATGCCACCACGGACCACTACGTGAGACCGAGGTTGGGGCCTAGCGTCTGGCTCCCTCGAGGCAGACTCCTTCTGACGGCGCCAGCTGGCCGATAGACTGGTGCGGGACCTCTCGTGGCTAACTGCCACACCGGTTGGGGAGGTGTGAACGCCCGGGATCTGGGGTTGAGAGACTTGGCCTGGAAGTGCTGGCGCAGTTCGCTATGCGAGGCCGGAGGTGAGGCCTAGCGGAGACCGCCTTTGCAACGACCCCTTCCAGCTTCGACGGCCCGTCAGAGGAACAGAGCAGACTCCACCACTGATTGGGGGTACGTGTGCCTGGCGTTTGGACATGACGGACTTTGGTGAGGAGCGCCGGAGCAGCCCTACACGCGATACTGGGCCTAGTCCGAGGCTCCTCCGACGCAAATTCTCTCCACTTGGCCACCGGTTGGATCTGCGGGACTTGCTGCAGGCCGAGTTTGAGGCCCCGGTGGCTGGAGCAAGGATATCTACGGAGCTTGGAAGGCGACAGTGCGCCCCCTTGGGGTCCTCACCTGCGGCATGGCCGGCAACAGGGGGAACAAGAAAGGAGACCGGACACTGCCTGAGATGTTGAACAGAGTCCCAGAGAGGCAAGACCGGGGGCAACAATCACCGGGCCACTCGAGCGGCTCCCAAGGGGCAGCAGGGGGGGAACCCCCAGTGACTAGATCCTTCCTCGAATCCCTCTTAGCTCGCTCAGGGAGGATTTCCAAACACTAAAGCAGGAAGTCACAGGGGAGGTCCGGGAGGTGCGGAGAGAGGTCGATTGTCTCGGCGAGCGGGTGGCCACTATGGAAGAAGCGGGTCACTCCCGGGATGAGGAGATTGCACAACTGCAGCAGGAGGTGCTGCACCTACGGGATCAGCAAATCGACCTCCAATCGCATAACGAAGACCTCGAGAACCGGTCCCGTCGCAACAACATAGGGATCCGGGGAATTCCATCCGGAGACGAGGGCGAGGACGTTGCTGGGTATCTCAGAGAACTCTTCAGAGAGATACTGGGAGAGCCGGATGATTTCGATATCAGAATAGACAGGGCTCACAGGGTGGGCCCGGCTCGCAGGACCTCTGCGCCCCCCCTGACATCTTGGCTTTCCTGCCGGACTTTCCCCTGAAAGAGCGGATTATTCGTGAAGCATGCCAGCAGCAGTCCTTGTGCTTCCGGGGGCACCAGGTTGCCCTCTACCAAGATCTTTCGATAATAACTCTCCAGAAGCGTAAGGGATTCAAAATCGCCACGGACTTCCTGAGGGATCATAACACGCAGTACTCATGGGGGCATCCCTTCCGCCTGATTTTCCGATGGAACGGGACTCTGCATCAGCTTCGCTCCCTCCAGGACACCTGCGGGGTACTTGGAATTACCGCGACGGACGGCTCGGCTCCCACCCCTTGTCGACGGCGTGCTACCAGAGACAGTTGGCAATCGATCCCAGCACACAGATCTTCTACTTCTTCTGCCCGTCCAGACTCACCCACTATCCGAGTGGACATGGCCAATGCAGTCCAAGAAGTGGCTAGAGACACGGCACCTACTGAAGTCGCTTTGACGGCCTGAATATACTCCGGGGGGAGATCGACATAGCCATTTCAGACAATGCAGGTTTGGGGGTTTGGGAGAGGGGGGTGGCGGGGGGTGGGCAGTGGCTGGACGTCCACTGAGTAACTTTCGACAGACTTGTCCGCTGAGGACCGGACTGGGACAATGGAATCTTTGGATCAGTTGGGGGAACAGAGGGGGGGGAGGGGTTGTTGAGGTTGTTCCAGTTGCGGGTCGGGGCTTGGGACAGTTGGGGAGTTGGGATGGAGGGAAGAGGGGCAGGAGGGATGGGGAAGGAAGGGGGTAGGGTGGGTAGTTTGGGGGATGTTCCTGGGGAGTTGGAGGGGACTGGGATGGGGAAGGGATCCAGGAGTTGGGAAGGGGGGGGTTGTCCAGTGCACTGTGCGGCTACTAGATATTCTGGCGACATTCATACACCCTAATTTGCCCGGACGGGGAAGCTGCGTAGTTGCCTACACTTTCTTGATTGCCTTGCAGCATCTGGTACCGTTATGGGCGCTCATACACTCTGCCTTATCCGAGCGGGGCCTTTACGCCTTCTTCCACACCTTTCTCTATGCCTCCTGATACTTCTAAGGTTGTGACCATGAACGTCAGGGGTTTGAATAATCCGGTCAAGCGACGGACAGTGCTTTCCCTCCTGGAGAATACACGTGCGGACATATGTCTCCTTCAGGAGACGCACCTGCTGCCACAAGACACACACAGATTCCACTCACATAAGTTCCCATCACTATTCTTCTCTTCCTGTACCACTAAGGCAGCGGGGGTGGCGATACTGGTGGCCAGACACTTTAAAGGGGAAATCCTCCACAAGTTCACCGAACAGAAAGGCAGACTGTTAGCGTACCAGTTTAGGATTGGGGGCCTTACTTTTACGATCGGGTCCCGGTATAGCCCTAATGAACGGCAGGAACGTTTCCTGCAATCGGCGATTGAGGACATTACTGCCTCGCAAGATAGGCATATTATTCTCGGGGGAGATCTTAACATGGTCTTTGATTCTGCTATGGACAGGTCAGCGGCAGCGCAGCGCTCCCCACAGGTCGGGGAGTTCTCCGCCGGCTGTAGGGCACAGCTGTCGGAGGTAGACCTCCTTGATCTTTGGCGACACATGCATCCCACGGACAGGGATTATTCGTATTATTCCCACGCACACAAGACGTATGCGAGGCTAGACCGTCTCCTGGTCACGTCTCCGGTGCAAGCGCTGGTCTCTGGGTCGGATATGGGAGCGTTGTCTCTATCGGATCACGCCCCGGTCGATGCTACGCTGTGTCTGCCTCCGGCGGCTCGTCCCCCCAGAACATGGCGCCTCCGCGACACCCTGCTGCACAGGAAGGTGGTTGTGGACCGCATAGAAGACGCGATCCGGGAATACCTGACTCACAACGACAACTCTGACACCGCCCGGCCCAAACAGTGGGCGGCCTTGAAAGCAGTCCTCCGGAGGGAATTTTTGGCGATCTCCTCTGCCGAAAATAAAGAGCGACTGACTCACCGACAGGGTCCGAGAGCTTGAACAGATGCATCGCAGCACAGGGGCCCCCAGAATTTGGCGGCAGCTCAAGGAAGCGAGAAAGCTCCTGGCGGCCCTGGACTTGGACCGAGCGGAATACGCTGCACTCCGGCTGCGCCATACCTTTTACACAGGGGGGGACCGTTGTGGCAAATTGCTGGCCAACAGGCTCCGAGTAGTGCGCCATTGTCAACTGGTGAAGGAGATCTCTGACCCTACGGGGACGGTGGTGACGGAAGACGCTCACATTGCAGCCGTATTCCGCAGGTTTTACACAAATCTCTACACTAGTGAGCCGCCGGATGTGAAGGCCATGGCCGCCTATCTGGACTCGGTCACCCTGCCCTCCCTGGATCTCTCGCAGATGGAGCACTTAGATCGGGATATCAGGATAGAGGAGGTGATTTCTGCCATCGCCAGGCTTAAACATGGCAAAGCGCCAGGCCCGGATGGATACACCACGCTCTTTTACAAAACGTTCTGCACATCGCTGGCCCCTATCCTTATTCATCTTTTCAACTCGTTTGCTGAACCGGTGGCCATTCCGCCTGACCTTCTACGGGCCTCCATTACAGTTATCCCCAAACCTGGAAAGGACCGGAAGCACTGCGGATCTTATAGACCGATATCTCTCCTGAATGTTGATTTAAAATTATACACGGGGATCCTAGCAGCCCGAATAGTCCCTCACTTACCCGGCCTTTTAGATCCTAACCAGGCTGGTTTTGTCCCGGGGAGGCAGACGGTTGACAACACGAAACGGATCGTCCACCTGCTAGAGAAGGCCTGGGTGCAAAGATCAGGGAAGAATTGGGCCGATGGAACCGCGGCACCCTCTCCTGGTTTGGTAGGATAGCCGCCATCAAAATGACGGTCCTGCCTCAGGTGCTTTACCTGTTCCGGGCCCTACCGCTCCAGCCACCGGTCGGGTGGATCCTGCAATTACAGATGGACGTCTCGCGCTTTATCTGGCAGGGGGAAAAACCCAGAATGCGAAGGGCCTTCTCACGTTTGGCCCCGGAGGTGGGAGGATTGGGAGTACCTGACTTCCGTAAGTATTTCCAAGCAGCGCAGTTGCGTTATCTTGTGGAATGGAGTAAGTGGGATGGGGGTTTACTCAATCCTGTTTCTGATCTAGAAACCCAATGGGACTTCCGTCGGGTTCTGGATGTGAAAGCTATGAATTTGTGCATCCCTCATTGGTCCTTCAAAATGGTGTCTCTTCAGATGTTTCTTTCTGTGGGGGATTACCTCACTTCTCTGGATCTCAGGAATGCCTATTTTCATGTGTCAGGGTACAAGGCTTCCCAGAGGTTTCTGCGGTTTTGTGTGAGCGTCAATCATTACAAGTTCCAGGTATTGCCCTTTGGTCACTCTGCCTCATCTAGGGTGTTTACTAAGGTGGTGGCACCCTTAGTTGGGTTGTTGCATGCACAGAGATCCAGGTGTTTCTTTACTTGGATGACAGGCTGATATCTTCCTCTTCTTTCCTTGAGGCTCAGTCACATACCTGGGATGTCTGCTGTCTCCTGCAGAAGTTCAGGTGGATTCTGAACTTGGAGAAGTCCCATCTGTGCCCCACTCAGGAACTGCTATTTATTTGGGGAGAGTTCTTCAACACAAGGCTGGGAAAAGTTCTGCTGTCGGAGCCTTGCATTATTATATTCAAACAGTGGTCATTAAAAAAAAGTATGGATAAGATAAATATAGACTAAAATCAGTGCTATATTGAGAGTGTCCAGTCGGACAACCAACTTAATAAATCAAAAAAGTCAAAGAAAAAAATAGAAGCACATCAATAAAATGGGACACAGTCCTGCATCCTACATGAACATATGACCGAAACATTTCAGGCAAGACAAAAGAAGCTTGTGGAATTTATAGATAATTGTAGCAAGCTTAGAAAAAACTGTTAATGCACTTCTTTTATCACATTGGATTAATTTGCATACTGTTCACACTAGTCGACGACGATTAGATCCTTTTAAAGCCTTGCAGGCTGACCCTGGTGCAAGAACAAAGGAAGGTGTTGGTCTCCCCTTCTTCCACAGCTCAGCAGTGGTTGAGGGTTCAAGGGTTGATGCCCGCTACACTGACGATTGTTCCTTGGGCCTGGTTGCACCTGTAGTCTCTTGTGAATTATGTTCTGGGGCATTGGTGTCCGGGGTCTCAGGATTAGGAACAGTTGATTCCGGGGGTGTGGATATTTCTAGGGAATTGTCCTGGTGGCTGGAGGATCAGAACCTCTTGCAAGGCTCTCCCTTTGTGCCCCAGGAGCGGTTGGTGCTGACTACGAATGTCAGCGGTCTGGGTTGGGGGGCTGTGTTGGCACAGGAGTCTGTGGGATTTGGTTGGTCCAGGAAGCTGGGATGTCTTAAAATTGGAGGAAATTGAAAGCAGTTAAGCTGTACTTGGTGCATTTTCTTCCTTGTGTCCTGCAGTGATTTGTGCTGGTAGGGATGGACAACACGGTGGTAGTGTGTTATGTCAACCACCAGGGGAGTGCGAAGGTGTCTTCTCTCAACTTGTTAGTGCAGCAGATTTGAATTTGTTGTCTCTGAGGGCATTGTATCTGCCAGGTGTTAAATATTGATGGGAAGGATTGAGGCCCCTGTAGTGGGCCTGTTTGCTGCCCCCGGAAACGCCCTGAGGGTGAGGTTTTGCTCTCTGGTTCAGTCGGACATGGTTTGGAGGGTGGATTCTCTGCCTTTTGGTGGGAGGGAGAATTGATGTCTGCCTTTCCTCCAATTGCCTTGAATCTGAGGGTCATGATGAAGGTCAAGTTGAACCGTTCATCTGTAATTAATTAATTAATTGCAGGTTTTATATAGCGCTAGGATCGACTCCCGGAGGAGTATCTCCGCGCTTTGACCGCTGCGAAACCCTTCCTGGCTTCCCTGAGAGATGGTCCCTTAATGGGTATCTCCAGGGTGAGACCAGGCATCCCCGGCAGTCTGGTGGGGCCGTTAGTGCAGATGAGGCAAGCTTATGCCCAGAGTTGCCGAGTGTGATCGCTGATCAGAGTGGGCACCGAGGCGAGAGAATTATCGAGTCCGCTGACCCTGGTCCAGAAACCTGCCGCGTCGGGAATCGAACCCTGGTCCCGGGCCGTTCTCTGCTCTCGGGTCTGCCGCCTCTAACCAGTGAGCCACACTACTGGTGGCAGGAGCCGGAGACCCTGGTTCCCTCTTTTGTTGAGGTTGGCGGTGGGCCCTTGCTGGCCATTGCCGGTGGTTCCTTGTCTCCTGATGTTACCTCCTCTGTCCCGAGATTGTCTCGTCCAATTGCTTCTAGGCAGGCTGGCTGTTGAGGGGATGAACCTCGTGGCTATGAAGTGACTCATTTTATCCAGCTGTCTCGGCGGCCTTCGACTCTTAAATCCTATGCTTGGCATTGGGTTTCTTTTCAGGGTTGGTGTGTGGATTGGAACTTGTCTGATCTGTAGGTGGATCCTGTGCGTGCCTTGAATTTCCTGAAGGATGGCTTTGACTTGGGACTAGCTGTTTACTCATTGTGGGCTCAGTGGGCTACGGTGAAGGCCTTTCGGGGTCCGGCCTGTGAGCCAGTTGTTCCTTTGGTGTCCCGCTTGTTGAGGTGTTGTTTCCTCCAGAAACCGGTGGTTAAGTCCTTTGCATCAGGTTGGGATATTCTGTTGGTGCTGAGAGCTTTGCAGTCTGCTCCATTGGAACCTCTGGAGGAGGTGTCTTTGCGTTTTCTGACGATCAAGGTGGTTTTACTTGTCACTATTACCTCAGTCCAGAGGGTTGGGGAGTTGGGCTGGATCAGGTTTTTCTCCTGCCTGATTCTTCCTTTGTTTCCAAGGTTCCCTCCTCGTTTCACTGCTCAGAGGATCTGGTTCTGCCTGTGATGTGTCCTGCCCTTTTTTCGGAGGATGAGGTGCAGCTGCACTGTTTAGATTTTAAATGGGCTTGTGGGGTGTAAATGGTTCGTTCTAAGCCATTTCATTAGTTTGATTCTCTTTTTGTGGCCTTTGGTCTGGCAGGCAAAGGTCTGACACCTTACTCTCACTAAACTTTATTTCATTTTGCCATACATTGTCGCTGGGGATATCTGTGTTGTATACTTAATACCATCGCTCTTGCTAGTAAGCTCATCACATCTGCAGGATATACGTAGGGGGTTGTACCCAACTAATGTCACTGGGACCTGGGTGATCAATGTAGTGAGAAGAAGGAGTCCCAGCAATCAAGAAACGATTTACAAGGCAAAAAATAAATGAACCAATCACAAAAGAAATCTGTTCACATTGTTTTAATCACAATGTGAATGTTTGTTACAAATATATAACGTATATTGACACGTAAATATTGTTCATGTAGTGCCCCAAAAGTAGTAGAAAGACAGGGGAGGGGGGAGTGATCCTGTGAGGAAATAGTGGAGGGAGGAAGAAGGAAGTTTGTTGTGACAATTAAATCAGTCAATTAGCGTCATTCGTCCATACTACACAATGTGTGCAGGAATGGGGACCGCAAAGTTCAAATTATCATTTCAAAAGAACAGCATACTCCACAAAGTTCAATTAATGGAAAAGTCAGGGCGTGGAGTTGGTAATAAGAGTGGTTGTCGACGTTTCGACCCTCTATTGCGCAGGTAGACTTGCTATCCTTGCTGTGGGGTCTTCATCAGGACGAGGGTAGGGGACACACCTATTCAATGTAAAATATATAAATAAAAAATGGGAAATGAATCCCTAGCTAGTTCCAAGAGGGAAGCACATCAGTATTGGCATAAGGTCGTAGGGACTAGAATCATTCCTGTGACACAAAATAGGGGCGAGTGAATTCATGCGCCACACATTTAATATCCGTGTAATTACTAGACCCAATGGGTATTAGGTGCCCCTTAAATAAATAGAAAATGCACTGAATTGAATTTCTATGGAAGGAAAGAAGGAGTTAAGCCAGTCTGAAACTGCAGTAGCCGGACAACTAAATATCTAAGGACTCACGATATACCTAGCAATTATTCGGTATTGGTAAGTTGAACTCACCATGATGTAGCATAAAATTGGACCGTGGTGCCATGAGGCGGCGTGGCCCGATTGGATCGTCGTTTATAATGAAAAGCTGTTGATAGCCAAAAAGGGGGCGGGCCATTAGACAATTGCACATATACATTAAATTGAGGTAGAGTAAAATAAGAATGGGGCTTACCACGAATCAATATCGGGACGACCCCAAAGCAATTTAATGGCGTGATCTGATATCTCAGCGGTTGTAGCGAGGCTGAGGAGTGTAAATACAAAAGACCCCGGAATTAGCAGGCGGGAGGCTAGTGATAACACCACCTTTTAAAATTCACCAGCGAGTAGCACTCACCAAGAGGACACGATCCTGTAGCGGTCGTAGGGGGGTCTGGCTGATTCAAAAAGGTGCTGCGTGGATGATTCTAAAAAGAATTAAGGGACCAGAATCTCAGTACAGGGGAGATTAACTATGCAGTACCAACAAGATTGAGTTAGATCGGGAGGTTGAACTCACCGGGCAGCAACGATCGGTTGCCGATCGTGGGCGGTCCGGATCAGTCGGACAGAATGCTTCGTGGCGTAAACTGTAATTAAAAAGCAGGAGATAATGTTGTAGACTGCCCACAACGGGATGATTATCTCAACACGTATCCACAGGCTGACAAGGCGCTTACCGGGTTGGAAATTAGTCATATCCCGCAACGAGCATGGTTCGCAATGGCGATGCTTCGTTCCGGGTTTGGGAATATCTCCATGGTAACGGAGTCACGTGGTGCAGAGCACCCGTGTGGACATAGTGAAAAGACTCCGGTTAAATGGGATAAATTACCTCTAAATTCCCTAATAGTGCAGAGTGTTTTAAAATAATCGGTAATACACGCTAGTAATGGGATCAAGTGGCAATGGTATAATTTCACAATTTAAACATTCACGAAATTAAAACACATAATTGACAGAAAAAACACGTATAGCACTTTTGAGAAAGCAATTATAGTCACGTTGGATGGTGACAGTATCGTACATAGGGGTCAAAGCCACGAGTCACATAGACCCTACATGGTAATATCAAGCATATATTGTAATAACCATATTTAGGAATGGACGGTAAGTGTTCATGGCGTACCTCTCACAAGAGGGTAAGGCCTTGATGTTAATAACAAGCATATATAGTAGTAACCATACTCATGAGTGGGCGGTGGGTTTCATGGCGTACCTCTCACATGAGGGTAAAAGCCAACCGAAACCATGTGGCACTGATTGGTAGACAGTACGGCAATGAATGCAATTCAGTTGGACAGTGTCATAACAGGGCGTGGCGTACCTCTCACACGAGGGTAAAGGCCACAGATTTCGTCAATTCTCAGAGAAAAATGTCGGAAATATTTAGTAATAACCATACTGTAAGCAGAGTTTTACAGAGTCGCATGCTACTGAACACACGATAAGGTCACATGCGTTATATGTCTTATAGAGCTGCATGACATAACATTCAGGTAAGTGATAAGGTTGCCAGTTGCGAAAAAGAGCTATCTTGTTCATTGAGCCCATTTTCAATGGAGTCAAATCTTAACATTCACTTCAGCTCCCGAATATTCAAGATATTCGCGATATTCCCACCCCGGGGTCCTAGGGTGGCTTTTTCTAGAATTACCCATTTCAGACTCTCCGGTGTGTGACCGGCTGTGGAAAAATGTTCGACTAAGGGTGCACCTGGTGTTGAGCACCTGATCCTACTCATATGTTGGAGAATTCTGGCCTTCGCTTTCTGTTGTGTCTGACCAACGTATATCAGCGAGCATGGGCAAAGGATGGCATATATAATGTTTGATGAATTGCAGTTCGTATGTGTTTCCAGCGAAACTCTTTGATCGCGATATGTGAATTCCTTGGTTTGGATGACACTGTCGCATGCCTTACACTGACCACATCTGAAATGGCCCACCATGGCAGGTAAGTTCCAAAGTGTTGCGACCGTAGGGTCATCTCTGGTCTTCAACAGGGAGTGAACCACATGATCCTTCACACTGCGTGCTTTTTTGAAAGCATGTAGAGGCGGGTTTGGTTGTTGGATATCATCTGATATCAATTCCCAATGGCGATTAATGATACGTTTAATTTTGTTACTCTGTGTGCTGAAGGTAGTAACGCATACAATCCTTTCTTGTTGATCTCCCTTATCAGTTTTCGGGGTGAGCAACTCCTCTCGGGGGTAGAACCAAGCTCTTTTCCTTGCTCGCTTGAGTAGTGGTTTAGGATATCCCCTGCTTAAAAGTCGTTGTTTTAGTTCTTCAGATTCGGTAAAGTAGTGGTCCTTATTGGAACAATTCCTGCGGATCCGCAGGAATTGTCCAAATGGTAAATTGTCTCGTAAGGCTCTGGGGTGGTGACTGTTATAGTGTAATAGAGAATTCCTTTCGGTAGGCTTTCGATAGAGTGTTGTTAGCAAATGACCCGAACATTCATAGATGGTGAGATCAAGGAAGTTGATTTTTTGACTGTCTGATTCAATCGTGAATTTAAGGTGTCCTGATTGGTTATTCAGCCAACCAAAGCACAGCATCAGTCCATCCAAATCTCCGTTCCAGATTAGCAAGATGTCGTCTATGTACCGCATCCAGAGACCCAGCTGGTCTCTGAATGGGTTGACTGGACTAAAAATAGTATCCTGTTCAAAGGCTGCCATATAGAGAATGGCCACATCAGGAGCAAAGGGCGCCCCCATTGCTACTCCTGAGGTCTGAATATAGAATTTGTCTCTGAATATGAAGAAGTTTTTGGTCATCGCTATGCGTAATAGGGCAACAATGAACTCAGTTGGTACTTGAATTGGTGCCGGGCGTTGGTTCAGGCAGCGTGAAATGACCATTAATGCCTCATGTTGGGGAATCGATGTATAAAGAGATACCACATCACATGTGGCAAGGCGTTGTTTTGAGGGATCAAATGTAGAATTCTCAATAATGTTGATGGTGTGCATTGTATCCCGGAGATATGCAGGAGTGCCTTCCGCCAGTGGTTTCTAGCTCTGAACGACGATGAGATTAAGGTACTGGGCAAAGGATTATCTTATGTCCCTACGAACAATCCCGATGCATTCTTGACTCGCAGTGAACTTTTTCAATTTTTTCGGAAGATTAGGCTAAGATATTTCTTCCGTAACTCTGAACCTTTAACACCATCATCGGTTACTGGGCTGAGACCACCTTCTACATTTGTCCCATTCAACAGCACTATGTCACATAAGATTCTTGCCTATGAATCCATTGTCATTAGAGATGTGCTACAACTGTTGGAAACCAAACCATTCATTAAATACAACACCAGCAAGAAAGAAAAAATGGCCCTGCAATCGCTTGCCAACAATGAACAACTAATCATCAGATCCCTCAAAGACTATCGCCAATGAAATTCTGGAGCTAACTCAAGCAGGTCTCGAACAAGGTTTCTTATCGGAACTAGAATTTAGCTTCTTGAACAAAAAGTGTCCACGCCTGGCAACTATTTACACCTTGCCTAAGATTCATAAGTCCATGATAGCCCCCCCTGGCCGCCCCATTGTTTCGGGGTGTGGCTCTATGCTTGAGCCGCTTGGGAAATATATTGATTTCTTCCTGAAACCACTGGCGGAAGGCACTCCTGCATATCTCCGGGATACAATGCACACCATCAACATTATTGAGAATTCTACATTTGATCCCTCAAAACAACGCCTTGCCACATGTGATGTGGTATCTCTTTATACATCGATTCCCCAACATGAGGCATTAATGGTCATTTCACGCTGCCTGAACCAACGCCCGGCACCAATTCAAGTACCAACTGAGTTCATTGTTGCCCTATTACGCATAGCGATGACCAAAAACTTCTTCATATTCAGAGACAAATTCTATATTCAGACCTCAGGAGTAGCAATGGGGGCGCCCTTTTCTCCTGATGTGGCCATTCTCTATATGGCAGCCTTTGAACAGGATACTATTTTTAGTCCAGTCAACCCATTCAGAGACCAGCTGGGTCTCTGGATGCGGTACATAGACGACATCTTGCTAATCTGGAACAGAGATTTGGATGGACTGATGCTGTTCTTTGGTTGGCTGAATAACCAATCAGGACACCTTAAATTCACGATTGAATCAGACAGTCAAAAAATCAACTTCCTTGATCTCACCATCTATGAATGTTCGGGTCATTTGCTAACAACACTCTATCGAAAGCCTACCGAAAGGAATTCTCTATTACACTATAACAGTCACCACCCCAGAGCCTTACGAGACAATTTACCATTTGGACAATTCCTGCGGATCCGCAGGAATTGTTCCAATAAGGACCACTACTTTACCGAATCTGAAGAACTAAAACAACGACTTTTAAGCAGGGGATATCCTAAACCACTACTCAAGCGAGCAAGGAAAAGAGCTTGGTTCTACCCCCGAGAGGAGTTGCTCACCCCGAAAACTGATAAGGGAGATCAACAAGAAAGGATTGTATGCGTTACTACCTTCAGCACACAGAGTAACAAAATTAAACGTATCATTAATCGCCATTGGGAATTGATATCAGATGATATCCAACAACCAAACCCGCCTCTACATGCTTTCAAAAAAGCACGCAGTGTGAAGGATCATGTGGTTCGCTCCCTGTTGAAGACCAGAGATGACCCTACGGTCGCAACACTTTGGAACTTACCTGCCATAGTGGGCCATTTCAGATGTGGTCAGTGTAAGGCATGCGACAGTGTCATCCAAACCAAGGAATTCACGTATCGCGATCAAAGAGTTTCGCTGAAAACACATACGAACTGCAATTCATCAAACATTATATATGCCATCCTTTGCCCATGCTCGCTGATATACGTTGGTCAGACACAACAGAAAGCGAAGGCCAGAATTCTCCAACATATGAGTAGGATCAGGTGCTCAACACCAGGTGCACCCTTAGTCGAACATTTTTCCACAGCCGGTCACACACCGGAGAGTCTGAAATGGGTAATTCTAGAAAAAGCCACCCTAGGACCCCGGGGTGGGAATATCGCGAATATCTTGAATATTCGGGAGCTGAAGTGGATGTTAAGATTTGACTCCATTGAAAATTGGCTCAATGAACAAGATAGCTCTTTTTCGCAACTGGCAACCTTATCACTTACCTGAATGTTATGTCATGCAGCTCTATAAGACATATAACGCATGTGACCTTATCGTGTGTTCAGTAGCATGCGACTCTGTAAAACTCTGCTTACAGTATGGTTATTACTAAATATTTCCGACATTTTTCTCTGAGGATTGACGAAATCTGTGGCCTTTACCCTCGTGTGAGAGGTACGCCACGCCCTGTTATGACACTGTCCAACTGAATTGCATTCATTGCCGTACTGTCTACCCCTCAGTGCCACATGGTTTCGGTTGGCTTTTACCCTCGTGTGAGAGGTACGCCATGAAACCCACCGCCCACTCATGAGTATGGTTACTACTATATATGCTTGTTATTAACATCAAGGCCTTACCCTCTTGTGAGAGGTACGCCATGAACACTTACCGTCCATTCCTAAATATGGTTATTACAATATATGCTTGATATTACCATGTAGGGTCTATGTGACTCGTGGCTTTGACCCCTATGTACGATACTGTCACCATCCAACGTGACTATAATTGCTTTCTCAAAAGTGCTATACGTGTTTTTTCTGTCAATTATGTGTTTTAATTTCGTGAATGTTTAAATTGTGAAATTATACCATTGCCACTTGATCCCATTACTAGCGTGTATTACCGATTATTTTAAAACACTCTGCACTATTAGGGAATTTAGAGGTAATTTATCCCATTTAACCGGAGTCTTTTCACTATGTCCACACGGGTGCTCTGCACCACGTGACTCCGTTACCATGGAGATATTCCCAAACCCGGAACGAAGCATCGCCATTGCGAACCATGCTCGTTGCGGGATATGACTAATTTCCAACCCGGTAAGCGCCTTGTCAGCCTGTGGATACGTGTTGAGATAATCATCCCGTTGTGGGCAGTCTACAACATTATCTCCTGCTTTTTAATTACAGTTTACGCCACGAAGCATTCTGTCCGACTGATCCGGACCGCCCACGATCGGCAACCGATCGTTGCTGCCCGGTGAGTTCAACCTCCCGATCTAACTCAATCTTGTTGGTACTGCATAGTTAATCTCCCCTTTACTGAGATTCTGGTCCCTTAATTCTTTTTAGAATCATCCACGCAGCACCTTTTTGAATCAGCCAGACCCCCCCACGACCGCTACAGGATCGTGTCCTCTTGGTGAGTGCTACTCGCTGGTGAATTTTAAAAGGTGGTGTTATCACTAGCCTCCCGCCTGCTAATTCCGGGGTCTTTTGTATTTACACTCCTCAGCCTCGCTACAACCGCTGAGATATCAGATCACGCCATTAAATTGCTTTGGGGTCGTCCCGATATTGATTCGTGGTAAGCCCCATTCTTATTTTACTCTACCTCAATTTAATGTATATGTGCAATTGTCTAATGGCCCGCCCCCTTTTTGGCTATCAACAGCTTTTCATTATAAACGACGATCCAATCGGACCACGCCGCCTCATGGCACCACGGTCCAATTTTATGCTACATCATGGTGAGTTCAACTTACCAATACCGAATAATTGCTAGGTATATCGTGAGTCCTTAGATATTTAGTTGTCCGGCTACTGCAGTTTCAGACTGGCTTAACTCCTTCTTTCCTTCCATAGAAATTCAATTCAGTGCATTTTCTATTTATTTAAGGGGCACCTAATACCCATTGGGTCTAGTAATTACACGGATATTAAATGTGTGGCGCATGAATTCACTCGCCCCTATTTTGTGTCACAGGAATGATTCTAGTCCCTACGACCTTATGCCAATACTGATGTGCTTCCCTCTTGGAACTAGCTAGGGATTCATTTCCCATTTTTAATTTATATATTTTACATTGAATAGGTGTTTCCCCTACCCTCGTCCTGATGAAGACCCCACAGCAAGGATAGCAAGTCTACCTGCGCAATAGAGGGTCGAAACGTCGACAACCACTCTTATTACCAACTCCACGCCCTGACTTTTCCATTAATTGAACTTTGTGGAGTATGCTGTTCTTTTGAAATGATAATTTGAACTTTGCGGTCCCCATTCCTGCACACATTGTGTAGTATGGACGAATGACGCTAATTGACTGATTTAATTGTCACAACAAACTTCCTTCTTCCTCCCTCCACTATTTCCTCACAGGATCACTCCCCCCTCCCCTGTCTTTCTACTACTTTTGGGGCACTAAATGAACTATATTTACGTGTCAATATACGTTATATATTTGTAACAAACATTCACATTGTGATTAAAACAATGTGAACAGATTTCTTTTGTGATTGGTTCATTTATTTTTTGCCTTGTAAATCGTTTCTTGATTGCTGGGACTCCTTCTTCTCACTACATCACATCTGCAGAGCAAGAGGTTTGTGATTCATTTTGATGCTTAGCGATAATCTCAACAGATTGGCTGTGGTGTACTACTTCTAGTTCTCCTTACTTTTTTGGCTTCCCATTTTCTGGAGCTGGCAAAATTCGCCCTAGTGTTGCTTTATGTGAACAGACCACTGCTACAGAGAGATGTTATTACCCCTGGGTTGTTTTTTTGTGTAAACTTATTTACTAAGCCCCAAAATTAGCTTGAGTCCTTTAGCTCAGGTAGCCACCCTGAAAATGACAGCTAAGCACTTGATGTGGAGGATGGGTCATCTTAAGAGGAATCTCGCCTGGCAAAACTACAATGCCCTACTGATGGTGGTTGCAAGTAAGCTGAGGCCAATAATCTCATATCGATCACTGTTCTTTTTTCCAGTCTGGGAGGAGTTTGTCAGCAATCAATGGGTCCTATGGATTGTCAGGCTGGGATATCAGATCGAATTTGGAGGGGGTTAAGGATCTGATTTCCCAAAGGGGCTGTGCTGAGGGTGCCTGTGGATGGGGAGCCTCCGGGGAGGTGTTCCGGGATACCCCTGTTCCCAGATCTCTGCTTAAGTGTCGGACTCTTTCAAGATCAGGCGGTGGCGGGCAGACCCCTGCAGGAAATCACATTTCTGCGCCGGCCTCACCGGCCCAAGAATTTGTACGCCTCCTTTGTTACAAGAGTGCCCCTGCGGGTCTGGGATGCCACCAACATTGAGTACAGCCTCACCTCGTTCCCGTCGCCACTCACACCGTTGGTGCACAATCCAGACTTTACCCCGGGAATGGAAAGGGGAGCATTCACACACTGGAGGCAGGCGGGGTGTAAAGCCCTGTGTCACATGTATGGCCCAGAGGGGGTTGTCCCCTTCCCGCAGTTTCACCAGGAGTTTTCACTCCCTGAAACCGAGAGGCACCGCTACATGCAAGCTCGCCACTGGGCTCTTCAACGACAGGTGAGGGAGGCGGCCGATAGGCACTTCCTACCATACAAACATGGCTTCTGTCGCGCACGTCGGATTCGAAATTGATTACAGACCTCTATAGGTTACTACAACCGCCTTCTACACACCTCTATAACCCGGGGAGAGAACGCTGGGAACGGGAGTTGGGTAGGACATTGAGCCCTAAAGAGTGGGAGCACATATCCTACAGAGCGAGGCATTCGGCATACCACATGGGTCTCACCGACACGCTGACCAAGGTTTCCACCTATTGGTACTACACACCGGAGCGGGTTCACGAATTTGACCGTAGCAAGGAGGACACATGTTGGCGAGGGTGCGGGCACCGGGGTACACTTACACACATTCTATGGGATTGTCCACTCCTGGCAACCTATTGGAGGGAAGTGCTGGATGAAATTGATTCCCATTTTGGCATTGAACTACCACGCTTTCCCGCATACACCCTGCTGGGGCTCCCGAATGGACTGATGTACCCACTCAGCTCTCGTAGTGGTAGGCAGATAGCCATCGCACTAGGTTCAGCGGTCCTAAACATCCTGATACATTGGCGCACTACCACAACACCCTCTATCACGGGTTGGCTCCAAAGATTGTGGCACGTGTTGGGCATGGAGAAATTGTCGCTCACAGTAGCGGGGGATGTAGCGCAATTTAATGAGCTTTGGCAACCATTTAATTCCTTACTGCTCACAGAATTTAAAGAACTTACCTGTCCCAAATACCTCCACCTACTGCGGCTCACGATCCCAGCAGCGCCAGCCCCGTGAGTTGATGAGAGCTTCACTTCCCCTGTAAGAGGTGGCTTTTGGTGTATACTTTGGATAGGATCTGTGCACTGGGCGAAGGGTGGGGGGGGGGGTCGGGACCGGGGAGTTGGGAAGTTGGAGTTTTGGTGGGGTGTTTCCAACGGAAATGCCATTTCATACTGCGACAATGCATATCATTTACTGCTGTGATGGACTAGCACACACGAACTGCACCTGATAGTTTGCGCCGGGGATGAGGCTTAGCCCACCCTAACAAGACGCTTCATGATGATGTATGTTTGTCCTTGTATGTTGTGCTGAATAAAATACTTTAAACCTAAAATCCAAGATCAGGTAAATCTTCCTCTCTTGTGCAAAGTATTTGTGTCCACCCAGAGATGTGGCCAAGGACGTGATCAGTCCCCTGCTCTGTGTCCACTCTGAACAGGTTTTGGGGGCAGCTTCCATCCCTCTGGTTTTGGTGCCAGCCTGTATGTATGTATGTATAGGCATTTATATAGCGCACTACTTACCCGTAGGGTCCCAAGGCGCTTCGACCGCTGCGAAACCCTTCCTGGCTTCCCTGAGAGATGGTCCCTTAATGGGTATCTCCAGGGTGAGACCAGGCATCCCCGGCGGTCTGGTGGGGCCGTTAGTGAAGATGAGGCAAGCTAATGCCCAGAGTTGCCGAGTGTGATCGCTGATCAGAGTGGGCACCGAGGCGAGAGAATTATTGAGTCCGCTGACCCTGGTCCAGAAACCTGCCACGCCGGGAATCGAACCCTGGTCCCGGGCCGTCCTCTGCTCTCGGGTCTGCCGCCTCTAACCAGTGAGCCACACTACTTCACTTGGCTGGTGTGGGCCTGGGATTAAAGGCTTGCCTTCTCCCTAGTGTCATTTTACATTTACTTGTAAAAGGGCAGGCCTCACCTTGCTTCTTTACAAGTTAATGAAGAACACGCTAACTGTCTTTACTTCAAAGAGATAAAACACGTCCCCATACTCAGTCTGTTGGCCTTGCTCTGGTGTCGTAGTTTCCACTTTTCCAGGAGGAACTGCGTGTTTGGTGGGCAACATAAACGTTGGAATCGGTGCCAGACTGATTCTATGCACCCCCTCAGGTTATGTTGTACTAGATAGTGTCCAGCTAGCTTACAGTGCACCCATAGCCTCCCTAACCTAGATGGATAGTGAATGGTTTGGGCATCCTCAGAACATGACAAACTCGATCCCTCCCAGGAATCATGGTAACAGATCTAGCACCTTTTTTGCTCAGTGACTCGTACACTCTCTGAGAGATAAACACAAAGGGGCATTTTAAATATTTATTGAACCATCTGAATTTTTGTATATAATGTATACTCTGCAATGATCAATAGACAGAAGCATAGTTTAGAAGTATAGGGACAGTGAGGAGAATGAGCAATTCCAGCATTGTGCTAAAACAGTGCATATATGCTGGCAGATAAGTACTGAGAATAGTGTACTCCTAATATGTGTTCCTTAACCTAGTTGCCTATGGTGTGTGTTCTGCCAAGAATCCCCATTAGGATAATCTAACTCCCTTTTACTTGGAGGCAAAGTATGTAGGTCCCATCTTGGTCACAGGTTAGACATCCCTCCTTGCAGAGGGCTCACCCCGATCCAACTAAGCTAAAACCCCAACACAGCGATTACTTCACAAGTGACAGCCAAGTGTTCCTCTCAAGAACGGAAGTACATGTCTATTTATAACAATGGCATCCATGCTTCCATGTTGATGCCTCAGCTGAGCTGACATTGTTTATTGTCTCTGTGATAGCAAGGTCGCCTCATGAACAAAATAACAAATAACAACATTGCACAATATGTGTCAGGCATTGTACAAAATGTTCAAGATGTCTTGATAGTGTTCTTTACAAGCGGTTTTTAAGCAAAGTAGTTTCAGAGAAACTAACCCTGTACTGTCATGCAAGCAAATGTGTGTCAAAGTCATTGTGTAAAAGAGAAGAAAACTCTTACGGAGCATAACTGAGCCATGTGACACTGGGAGGAGTTTTCACTCCGCATTAAGGTAAGCACTAGTAGGTCAGCTGTCAGTAGGATAGTGGTAATTGGCCTACTGTAGGCACAGGTAGGTAAAAGGTAATTTTCTAAAAGTTACGTTTCCTACATATTTATTAAAATCCCAACTTTACCACTAGATTGGATTTTTAATAAATATTAAAAATAAGCTCTGAATAACTTTTGGAGCTGCTTCCTGTCAAACTTTACATATTGAAGTCTATAGTCTGCACTTTGACATGTTCTAGGATTCAGCTCCAGTTATGCCAATAAAAATTGCTATTATGGCCTAGTCACTTGAGGAATATGCCAGTTCTGATTTTGCACATATTCCTCTTTTAAAAATCAGACACTCTACATTTTTAGGCGACTAGAGGTACTTAAATGAGACTTAATAATATTTAAAAGCAGGGTTTCTGGTTGGTCAAAAAGTTTTTTTGACAGGGTTAACAGCATGTGTTTTGACTACTGCAGTTAAGCTATGCATTTTAGGCCCTACGCCATGTTTTAATGGTTAATCCTGTGGATGTCATAATAGGGCCTGAAGTCCACAGGTGGCAGTTAACTTCTAGGCCATGGGTGCATTTTGAATATCACGTACTAGGAACTTATAGACAAGTTAAAATGTCAATCAAGGATAAGCCTTCTTAACCATGTTTACAGTGGTACACAAATACCTTTCTCCTGGATAGCAGGGCCAAATTACAAAAATATCTCAGTCCAGCAAAATTAAGTTCAAGTAAATCCTTTCACCAGTGCAAATTCAAGTAAAGGTATAACAAGCAATTTGAACACAAGAGACTTCCATATACAAACAGCCATAAGTTTCTACTTAATGTTGTTCCGTGACACCTCATGCTCACCACCTATACTCAAAGGAAGCCAGAAAAATGCAAGAACAATAACTTAGTGAAAGTAATTTTGATAGATCAAAACTAATGGTTTTTAAAAGTCAGTAAATGGAATATAGCATTGATATTTAAGAAAAACTGCTTGAAATAATGTGCTTACTAACTTTGTCCTGTGAAAGTTGTTTATTCTCAGACACCAATCAGGCTAGCCTACATTAATGCATGTGTGGTGAAAATCACTGAACAAAGAAGGGACTGTGGGCTTTAAGAAGGTCCAGCATAAAGGTCCAAGAACAGTAATATTAACAAAAAGAATATGCTGTTTCTCTAGAGTGAGAGGCAGAACACAGAGGCAAGGTCAAAGTTGGGAATCCATTACATTGGATTGTAATGCCCTCACACACCCTGTCGGGTGTCATGCTTCATCATCGGCCTGCTCCTCATCAGGTTGGTGGTGAAATATCCTCAGGCTCCCTATAGTAGGGGCACTTTAACAGAGGTCTTTTATCCAACAGCTATCAGGTGAAGTGCGGGTGGGGGGCCTCGTATGTGTAGATGTAGGTGAATGATAGGAATGAATATAAAACAGGGCTGGGAGTACCTACGAAAACAATTTTATTCAAGGGGTCTCCTACCCTAAATAAAAACTATAGGGAGCGAAAGCTGGAGTAATGTTTCAGGTTTGTGGCGGTCTTATTGGTAGTGGGTCAACATGTTTCTTGCCAATAATGAAAATTCTACAGGCGATTCGTCAGGACCAAAACGGATGACTATCTACACTAAAAACGAAATAGGTGTTGTGGCTACACACTCACAATAACCCTCAAACTCACTAGTCGAATACCTGATAGAACAGGAACTACCTGTGAAGAGAGAATATGTCACATGGGTCAATATAGTATGAATGTAGGTTTAAAATTCTCATCAAATTCTCTGTGTAAAAGCTGTCTCTAAAAAAAAACGTGGTGAGCATCAAGCAGAAATTCACTTAAAAACCATTATATACCATGGTGCCACACAGTGAAAACAACCATTTATTTAATTCCACCTAATGTGACACATAAAGGGGTGACAGAAATGAGCGAAAAGGAGGGCCTTACCCAGAACAATTGACTAGTCAGGCCTCACAGTACCCGGTAGGTTGATCACACGAGGAGCTCCTCATGTACTGAAAACACAGGTAGAAAGGGAGGGAAGGGAGACAATAGGCTTAACACCTCCAATGCACAAATATGCACATGCACATGTTAGGATTGACCAATTATGCCCTGTTAACCAGTCTGGAATGTGAATCGTCAGCAGATTATCTGATTAGTACACACCCTTACAAGCACTGTGGTCCATTTGTTTAAAGACAGGTGGGTATGTCCTAGCACAATGGAGAGATCAATCTTAACTGTATATTAATTAGTACAACACAGTTTGATGTGACTCAGTGTACTAGGCTTGAGTTTGGCTGGATAATTCATGAAGTGCCTGGGAATGTCAAGTCAAGTCAAGTCAAGTCAATAAATTTATATAGCGCGCTACATACCCAGAGGGTCTCAAGGCGCTTGAAGAAGGGTGGGGAATTACTTGTCAAATATCCACGTTTTAAGTTGCTTTCTGGATGCTAGGTGGTTCTGAGTAAGGCGAAGGTGAGTGGGAAGTGAGTTCCAGGTTTTAGCTGCCAGGTAGGAGAAGGACCTACCTCCTATGGTGGTTTTGTTGATGCGAGGTACAGTGGCAAGGGCTTGGTTGGAGGATCGTAGCTGGCGGGAGGGGGTGTAGAAGGACAGACGTGTGTTGAGGCATTCGGGTCCGATTTCGTAGAGTGCTTTGTGTGCGTGGGTTAGGAGCCGGAAAGTAATCCTCTTATTGACGGGGAGCCAGTGGAGGTTTTTCAGGTGACCAGAGATGTGTTCTTTACGCGGGATGTCTAATATGAGCCTGGCTGAAGCGTTCTGGATGCGTTGGAGTTTTTTCTGGAGTTTAGCGGAGGTACCGGCGTAGAGGGTGTTTCCGTAGTCCAGTCGGCTCGTGACCAGAGCGTGGGTGACTGTTTTTCTAGTTTCGGTGGGGATCCAGCAAAATGTTTTTTTGAGCATGCGAAGAATGTTGAAGCAAGATGAAGAAACGGCGTTGACTTGTCTGTTCATCAAGAGTGAGGAATCCAGGATGACGCCCAGGTTCCGTACGTGGTCCGTCGGGATGGGTGCTTTTCCGAGGGCCTCTGGCCACCAAGAGTCATCCCAGGCGGAGGGGGAGGTGCCTAGGATGAAGACTTCTGTTTTGTCTGAGTTCAGTTTCAGACGGCTGTGCTTCATCCATTCGGCTACTTCTTTCATTCCTTCATGCAGGTTGGTTTTGGCAGTGTTAGGGTCTCTGGTGAGTGATAGGATCAGTTGAGTGTCATCGGCGTAGGAGATGATGTTGAGGTTGTGTTGGCGTGCGATGACCGCGATGGGGCTCATGTACACGTTGAAGAGGGTGGGGCTGAGTGAAGATCCTTGTGGTACGCCGCAGATGACTTCAGTGGCCTCTGACTTGAAAGGTGGAAGGCGGACTCTCTGGGTTCTTCCGGTGAGGAACGAGGTGATCCATTCCAGTGCTTTACCTTGGATTCCGAAATTTCTGAGGCGTTGTAAAAGGGTGCTATGACAGACCGTGTCGAAGGCTGCGGAGAGGTCGAGGAGGATGAGGGCGACTGTGTCTCCATTGTCCAGTAGAGTTCGAATGTCGTCTGTTGCTGCGATAAGGGCGGTTTCAGTGCTGTGCTTGGCTCGGAAGCCGGATTGTGAGGAGTCGAGGGATTTGTTGGTCTCGAGGAATGCAGCAAGCTGGTTGTTGACCGCTTTTTCAATGACTTTGGCCGGGAATGGAAGGAGTGAGATAGGGCGGTAGTTTTTGAGTTTGGTGGAGTCAGCTGTGGGTTTCTTCAGGAGTTCGGCATGTTTCCAGCTTTCCGGGAAGGTTGCGGAGTTGAGGGAGCAGTTGATGACGTCTCGGAGGTGCGGTGCTATAATGGAGTCTGCTTTGTTAAAGATGTGGTGAGGGCATGGGTCTGTGGGGGATCCTGAGTAGATAGAGTTCATCAGACGGATGGTGTCCTCAGTGGAGATTGGCTTCCAGTCATTGAGGATGTTCAGGGGGTGTGGGGGTCCTGCAGGGGGTTGGGTGGGTTGGTCTTTGGGTCGGTTGTCGAAGCTGTTGTGGATGTCTGCAATTTTGTTGTGGAAGAATGAGGCTAGGGAGTCGCAGAGGGCTTGAGAGGGGGTGATGTCGTTGGAGTTGGCTGAGGGGTTGGTGAATTCCTTGACGATGTTGAATAATTCCTTGCTGTTGTGGGCGTTGTTATCTAGTCGGTCCTTGAAAGCGGCTTTCTTGGCATTCCGGATCAGTTGGTGGTGTATGCGGGTGGCGTTTTTGAAGGCGTCCTTGGTGCTGGTGGTTGGGTCTTTTTTCCAGGCCTTCTCAAGGGAGCGGCAGAGTTTCTTGGATTTCTTAAGATCATCGTTGAACCAGGAGGCCTTCTTGCTGCCTATTTGGATTTGTCGTTTTTTCGGTGGTGCTAGGATGTCGGCGCTGTTAGATAACCAATGGGTGAGGTTGGTGGCTGCTAGGTCTGGGTTTGAGGAATGGGCTGGGGGGTTTTGAAGAAGCGATGAGGAGATCTGGTCGATGGTGATTTTGTTCCAGTTTCTTTGCAGAGTGGGTTGGGGGTGGTTGTTGGATGTGGGCTTGTTGTAGGTAAAGTGAACGCAGCTGTGGTCAGTCCAAAGGAGAGCTGTAGTGTGGCTGAAGGAGACATGTTTGCTGGAGGTGAAGATAGGGTCGAGTGTGTGACCTGCGATGTGGGTGGGGGTAGTGACAAGTTGTTTAAGTCCGAGGTTGTCAAGGTTGTCCAAAAGGGTGGTGGTGTTGCGGTCGTTGTTCTTTTCAAGGTGAAAGTTGAGGTCTCCCAAAAGTATGTAATCCTCGGAGGGGAGCGCGTGTGGAGTGATGAAGTCCGTGATGTCCTCGCTAAATTGTGCGCGGGGTCCTGGTGGCCTGTAAAGGAGGGTGCCTCTGAGTGTGGTCTTGGGGTTGGTGTGGATCTGGAAGTGAAGGTGTTCAGTGTTGGCGAGATTGACGTCTGAGCTGGTTGAGATGCGGATGGATTTCTTATGGACGATAGCGATGCCTTCTCCTGTGTGGCCAGTACGGTCCTTGCGAATTATCTTATAGCCTTCCGGGATGGCAATGGTGATGTCTGGGGCTGATGTGGCGTTCATCCATGTTTCTGTAAGGAAGGCGACGTCCGGAGAGATGGTGTCTAGTAGATTCCAGAGGTCGATGGCGTGCCTGTGGACCGAGCGGGTGTTGAGCAGGATGCATTGTAGGTGGTTGGGGTCGGATATCTGGTGTGTGTTCATAGATGAGGAGTTGTTCTTGGTGCCGTCGAACTTGCAGGAGTTGCAGGAAAAGGGTCCATGGGTGTGTCCAGGGGCGGCTTGGACGCAGTTGGGGGAGCGGCCGGGGTTAAGGGCTAGGAGGGTGGTGGCATCATAAGTAATGCGGGAGGGGTGGGCATTACGAGGACCAGGGGCTCTGGCGCTGGACGCGGTCCAGGCGCGGACGGGCGTAGACGGGCTTACCTTTGGCGCACCTTCGGCGCGGCCGTAGCGCGTGGACGCTGCACGTGGGGGCATTGGCCATAAATGGAGAGAGGAGGGGGCGGAACGTGGGAGGGGCAGCAGCTGGGAGACGGTAGCGTGAGGAGGGGCGAGCCAGGGAACAACAAGTCTACAAAATGGAGGGTCAAAGGCAATGCGAGGCAGGGGCAGCAAATGTATGAAGGCCCCGGGAACGTAATCAAAGTCCCAGCAAAATAGAGAAAGCCTGTTCAAATGTCGCGCTGCAATATACAGCAGAGCGAGCGGCGTGAAATGCCAGTTAAAGGTGCGGTAATGCTTTTTTAACTATCGCGCTACAATGCTCACAAATACAATGTAATAGTCAGCAGTGCTCCGCAAAGATGCAGTTAAATTCAGTCATGCACAGATCACGATACCAGAGGTGTTCAGCAGCAGCTCTGCACAACGTGGGATCGAGAGCGTGGGGGAGTGACCGTGCTGGAGCAGGTCCGGGCGGTCACAGTGGGTCTGAGGAGGTAGGGAGCCCTCTATCCGTGGGTGGGAGGGGCAGAAGCTGGGAGGCGGTAGCGTGAGGAGGGGCGAGCCAGGGAACAACAAGTCCACAAAATGGAGGGTCAAAGGCAATGCGAGGCAGGGGCAACAAATGTATGAAGGCCCCGGGAACGTAATCAAAGTCCCAGCAAAATAGAGAAAGCCTGTTTAAATGTCGCGCTGCAATATACAGCAGAGCGAGCGGTGTGAAATGCCAGTTAAAGGTGCGGTAATGCTTTTTTAACTATCGCGCTACAATGCTCACAAATACAATGTAATAGTCAGCAGTGCTCCGCAAAGATGCAGTTAAATTCAGTCATGCACAGATCACGATACCAGAGGTGTTCAGCAGCAGCTCTGCACAACGTGGAATCGAGAGCGTGGGGGAGTGACCGTGCTGGAGCTGGAAAAACCCTGTTTGTCTTAGCTGAACATTAGTGAACGCACCTATCATGAATCAATACTACCTGTAGTGTGCGAATACAGTGTAGTTAAATGAGGTGCTTAGTGCAGTGAATGTAAAAATAGGCAGAGTCAGTTAGGAAGCGTCTTTGCATAGCATAGGCGCCTTTGATCTTAGGGCCAGATGTATCAAAGGGTTTTGCCCATTCTGTGTCTATGGGGAAATGTGTTGATACATATGGCCCTAATCTCTAATTAGCGCTTCCATAAATGTGGCAAAGGCAGGATTATTCAAAATGCCTAGCGTTATTTGGTGCAACACTGTCATGGAGCCTTCAGCAGCCATCATTCAATCGTAGCATCGTTGTGATTAAAACAAGAAAAACCAGGCTCGTAGATTTGGAGGGGCCTCTATCAGTCGCAATTCAATTGTTAACAATGGTGGCCAGCAGGATAAATATCAAACTTAGCAGAGAGGGTGTGGGGGCGCATTAGACAATGTTTTGCCTCCCTATTCTTTGTCTCCGATTAGGTAAGCGTCAGGGGTCATGGCGAAGATCGTTATCTAGCAAAGGACCTGGCGCCGAACACGAACTGTATATAATTCGCTGTGACGTGCAAATAGAATTTAAGTCAGTTCTCACACGTGTGCTAATCACACGATGGCTGAAGACCTACCCACTCTTACCGGATCCGGGTGGTAAAGGTCTCTCGTGTATTTAAGGTTTCTCTTCATTTCCGGAAGGCAAGAAGTGGGTCTGGCCAGTGACACATGTGTATACCACCCACCTCCATGGCAGCCATCTTAGGGGGGTTAATGATTCAGGAAACAGAACTGACTATTGCAGACATCTTGGAGTGTTGTCATTTTGTAGGTTAGATAAATAAAATCCTAAATAAGAATATACTTTGAAAACACTTTGAAAACAGGGTTTAAAATCGAATTAAGAATGCTCAGATTCAGAATCAGAGGTAGATTCAGAATCAGAGGTATTTATTCACAATTTTGGTCAACCGATACGAGACATGAATTTGTGAGTTGTCAAATAATATGCCTATATATATGTTGAGCATAACACAATAATCAGAGATGAGTAATTGTCATAACATTAGGTAAAGGGTACTAGGCACCTAGATATCAGTCACAAGCCACTGAAAGGTATTGTATGTTACAGAACCAAGGGTATGGGTCAACACCCCATCATAAGCACAAAGAGGTTATATCATATCATACCCTGAGTGTATTCCATGTCATACCCTGAGTGTGTTCCACGGTATGTCATCATTTAAACCCTGAGTGTGTAAAGATAACCTATGTATCCATCTCTGCTCTTTCAAAAACAGGGCGTGTTTATTGATTTTCGCAAATGTTTCTAGTACCACCCATTTAAGTGTGTCAGCTGAATGATTTTGCTCAAGAAAATGGGAACACATTTTCGTATTTGCTTTTTGACATCGAATATTGCTGCAATGTTCGGCCACATGTGTTTGATAGTGCGGGTCGTCATCCCTATATATTGTAGATTACAGGGACAGGTCAGCAAATATATACAATTTGTTGAATTGCAATTAGTATGGGACCGTAGTTCCCATGTAAAGCCATTAGAAAAGGTGATTGATTCCTGTCTTTAAACAAACGAACCACAGTGCTTGTAAGGGTGTGTACTAATCAGATAATCTGCTGACAGATTCACATTCCAGACTGGTTAACAGGGCATAATTGATCAATCCTAGACATAACGCAACCTACATATTATTCCTCCACAGGCTTTGACCAGTCAAGGTCCTGATGAGAACCGTAAACCCATAGTGGTTCGAAACTCATTGATCATAAATCCTTGGGTACTTCTTCATTAAAACCTGTTTGAGCAGTGGGAAAACATTTCAAATGAACATCCCCACTCTTCTCAAATAACATTGAAACCCCCAAGCTTTTCCCGAAAGGGTCATGACATTGAGTACAACTGTGATAGGCACTTTTGGTTTTGAATCATTTGACTGATTCTGAATATTTTATTTAAGCCTATGTTGATAGTTATTTGTATATGGAATCACTACTTAGATTGATCTTTATGGGTTTGATGCACAATTACACAGTCATTCGTTATATTTATGTTTTGTATGTATGGTATCATGATTGAACTGTCTTGCCCTGTGGGGTATATTTGTTCAATGAAAAAGTTGAGAAGTGTTCTGTTCATGACAAATTGAAAGTTCATAATATGCTTTAGGAAAATATTATTGAGTAAACCGTGAAATACATGCACGGGCCAAGAACATAGATTTACTTCACCTGGTTTGTACAAAGAGGAAGTTTGAATTATCACAACACTTTTTTCTGTTTTGTGAAATTTTCTAGAAGTCCAATTTGGCTGTATGCAAAAGGGCCACCCCTTGGTTTGTCACTTTTAGAAAATTGGCATTTTATTGTCCCAAACATTTGGTCCCTGCAACCTGCTCTTGGGTCACATGACTAGTTGGCCTTTTTGTATTCCTCCCAGACAGCATCACAATATAGGGTCTGGATGTAGGCAGGATGAGTCATGTGTGGCAGGATGGGAGAAGGAGATGTCACCTACCACACTTGCACTTTTTGTCAAAGAGTTTTATGTAGCGCGAACAAGACCAGAGACATCGGTTATCAGAGCCCTTTACATGAGCACCAGTTTTGTTACAGATGGACACATTCATTTTTGGTAGGCACAGGAAGATTAAGTGATTTTCCCAGAATCACAGGATGTTGAGCGTCGTTGCGGGGACTCAAACCTGGTTCCCCAGCTTAGAGGTCGACAGCTCTAACCGCAAGGATACATGGCCCAGTTCATACACAAAGGACTTTACACTAGCCTATTGTGTCCCCAAGCAGACTGGGACCAGGGCAGGGAGGCACGAAATTCCAGGCAGCAATATAGGGGGAAACTCCAGAAGCCTCTCCCACTTCAAAGTGGGTGTCAAGCATAAAAAAGGGCACCTTCAGACCCACTCTTTACTACACTAGTGGACCTGTGAATACTACAGAAGAAGGATGCCCAACTGTCCTGCTATTTGAGGCCTGCCCTGCTTACTGAGAAGGAAGGAAGAAATTAAATTAAATTAAATTAATACTTATAAAGGGTGCTAATGCCCAGAGGCATCTTGTTGCTAAAGTTTCCATGGATGAATAGTAACTCCTGCCAAGATTTTAATTTGAAAACAGACAGGTTTTCAACAAATTCCTGAAAAAGGTTAGTCAGACTTGTAATATAAAAGGGAAGACTTCGAGCAAGAAGGTGTCCCTTCCTACACAAAAACAGCCGGATTGCAAAGCAAGCACACTTGTGTCATGGTGCTAGGTTGTCTGTATTGGTGCAAGGGTGCCTAAAGAGCAACAGCACAAAGGAAAGGACATGATGCATTGTATTGCCGTAAATATGACGCATCCTGCACTTTCATTATAGAGAACGCAACAAGCTGGCTTGAGGCGCTGCGTTGCATCTTCTGGTGTAAATGAGCCCCTAAATTGGATATTTTCAGGTCCTCAACTATGGAGGGCCTTAGGGGCAATGCAGAGGGCCTTAAAGCAATATATTTTTACAGGTAGCCAGTACAGCATTTGTAATATCTGGGATAATGACTGCCACATATCAATGCTAAGAAGAAGACGAGCAGCTGCATTTTGAAGAGTTTGTAGCTTATTCAGAAATTGCTATTGCACCTTAACATAATGAGTGTTGCAATAATCAATTTGTGATAGTACCAAATCAACTATCACTGTTTTTTGCAGATCAGATGAAATGCAAGGAAAAATGTTCTTCAACATTCCTAAGATATAGAAATATGAGACATTAAACTGATTGATATTGTCTTGAGAGAGCGCAAATTTGAATAAAAGTTATGTATAGGCCATATTTACAAGCACATTGTATAACGTAGGAATGAAATGTATATCGTAATGTGAAGTTGACATTTATAGCATATAGTTAACTGATGTAATCCAAAGAAATATAGAAAATGGAACTGTATTCACTTTAGGACATGTATTAGATTTAGAAGGCCCGTATACGTAGTGGGCTGATGTAGAAATGGTGTAGAAATGCTTACGAAATGTAGAACGTGCAAAGTAGAATTCATGTACGTGTGTAACCTTTAAACGGAGAAGCAGCGAGAAATGAAACGTGAAGAAATGTGTAGAACATGTATAAAACGATATAGAGAATGAGAATATAAAGTTATGCTTTACGTAGTCTATATTCTATGTACAATGTATTCACATATGTGTAACCGACTTTCGCTAAATACGAATATATATATAAATGTGTGTTAAGGGTTATACTGTGTAGAAGGCTTTTTGTAAGAATGTTAGAAAGGTTTAGGTCATTTGTGATTCTAACCTGACTGACCAAGGGTTAGCAGGAGCACAGTCCAATGTACATAATTTAGCGGACTTACAGGAGTCGTAAATAGCTTGATGTGGACGTGAGAGCCAAGAAGTCTAGCACTTGTTAGATTTAAGGTGACAATGCTGGACAAGGTTTATGGCCTGAACGTGATGAGAAGCGCTTAGAATTTGAAACTTGTTTTGAATGACCATTCACAGGACCTAGAAGGTCAAAGAATAGCGGTTGTAAGTTAAAGTCTTGTTTAAGTTCATATGACTTTTTGATCTGAAAGTGTCAGTTGAAGTCGCCAATAAGAAGATGAAGATGACATCTAAAGAAGAAAGGTCAACTTAACGGACGGCGAAAGAGATGAAGCAATGGAAGAAGCTAGAAGCTGACATCATCGGGGAAAGTCCGTGGTGGGCGTCAAGGGGCGTTCCACCCACACTGTGGTTGTGTATTTTAGGGACAGCACCCCGGGGATAAGATAGCGAAGAGCGATTAGCCAAGGCGATTAGCTCAGAACAGCTCAGAGAGAGAAGGGCGAAGGGTAGATGACTTGAGCAGATGCGCTGAGAGAGATCAGAGCGCAAGAGAGCAGTAGGCCGAGGACCCTTAGAAGAGCGGATGGGTAGGCAGAGAGGGTACTGCTTCTTAAAACTTAAGTTACCTTTAGAGGCTAAGAGAGTTTGAACTTCTTTGGGAGTCAAACTGCTGACACCTTTTTAGGTTAGGAACTGGCGAAGTAGGGATGTCACATAGCATAGAGTAGGGACAGATTTAACGTGATACTTTTCTCTTTCTGTAGATGACGCCAAGGAACCACTTCACATCGAAGCTTTAAATTGCTGATATTGGAATTGGATTTTGTATTCTTTTGTACACTTTGAGGTTTATCCTGCGAGGATTGTATTTGCATTCAAAATTAACTTTATATAAAACTTTTAAACTTTATCAGTTGTAAGTGGTTCTTCAGAGTGGCGTCAGTTAATGGGGTTTGTCTAACCTATGCGGGGGTTGTCTTTTACTCAATGACAGATACTATCGGTCCAAAATAGATGAATGAGATAAGTTATTAAATTGATCATAAATTGATATCAAAATCTCATTCCCCGCAGTTGATAGCAGAGTAATGATGGTTATCTTCTTGAGGAAGACGACCTAGGCCAGGTTTAGTTTACCCCAAGGTCCCTAGTCATCAACGACCAGAAGAAGAATTGCAGCCGAAGACGGTGCTGACGGTGCGACGAGAGAAAAGCAGCAGAGTCGGTCGAGAGTGAGTATAAGGGTCATGCGTTGTAAGATTGCGGTGTTTTATGTTGTTCCTGTATTGTAATGTCAAGCGGAGTTGAATGCCTGTAGTGTGATTGGGGGAAGGTTGTGAGCGCGCGCAACCGGATGAAATCTTAAGCTCCAGGGAAGGACTTAAGTGGTTCGGGTGTATCGAACACCCAGAGTAATTTGTCTACCATTGAAAGGGGGTCATGAGGTACCATTGATTTCCCGACAGACCGATGATAGGGGGAGCGTAAGAGTGAGTGAATGAGTAACGGACGCTGGTCGTACGTTTACTGTGTGTAAGTAACCTATCAGTTGAGGCGATCGTCTGACCGTAAGAGGGAAGACGTTTCGTCAGTTGAGGTAGCAATTACAGTTAGACTGTGGCCGTACAGTCAGAGAAAAGTGATCGCTTGGACGGAAGTAGTCATTTTTCAGTGTATGAATGAAAACGCATGCGAAATCGTGAGACGAATTGAGAAAGAAGGAGAACTGCTGCAGAGGGAACGAGTGACGTCAGCATAGAACCGAGCTGAGATTGTTTAGTTTGTCAGACGTCAGCGAAGAGTCGCACTGAGATAGGCCGATTAGCGAGAACCGCGTAGGGATTGGTTGGTTGGTTGTCATCGGGACGTAAACGAGGAAGAGTAAAAGGAAAATTGTAGATTATCGAAAATGAAGTGTTTTAAGAGTTTAAGAGCACTCTTTAGGAGAAATAGAAGAAACTTATATGCCGGAGAGGAAGCTCCACCAGAAGGCACACCAGCTTATTATATGGCAGTGAATGTAGGCTTGCACTCGATATTATGGATTTCCGAGTGGAATAAGCTGACTGAAGGGAGTAAGGAACTGACGTTTCCGAGATTCGGAACATTTAAGCTAGATGTGTTGAACGAACTAAAAGCGGTAATGCTTGCAACAAGACCTCTACCGAGGCCAACACAGTTCGAAGCACTTAGTGTATGGTTTAGAACAGCACATGAAAAGAGCGTAAAGAGGCGCCAAGAAAGAGTGAGACGATCAGTAAAGGCAGTACAGGATGCCAAATGGGACGATGAAGCCAAAAAATGGAGAGTACAAAAGATAGAAGCAGATAAACTGTACCCGATGCTAGAAGTTACGGGAGAAAGGAAACCTCTAGAGGAAGAAGAGGAAAGCGAGACAGAAGAGGATTTGATAGAGAGGCTATTGACAGATAGACCACCTCCGTACAGCGGAGGGGCCGCAAGTCCTATATTACCACAAGAGGACGGAGCTAGATGGGGGGAATACAAATCGATCCCAGTAACAGAGTGGGATGCCAAGAAAGAGGAGGAAGTACCTCAATCTAGTTCCGAACAGAGAGTAGTGGGAAGAGTAGTGGTCCAGAAGGTGCCAGAGACGCAACATGCAAGGTCCTACCAAATGCCAGACGCTTTACAAGTACCGGTTACCATAGGCCCTATTGTGTCAATCTACAACCCAGAAGGGGTCCAGCAGGAGGAACAGGCACGATGGGACAGGGAAAGGGCAGAGATGGAGAATAGGGATACCATGATGAATCCTCAGAGACAGATATTAGCACCGATGAGTCGGAGTACCCCATTAGATGCAGCAACAGGTCCCTGGGTAGAACAAGGGCGCCAAAGAGGGCCAATGGACTTAAGGGGACCAAAACCGAAATCCCATAAGGAATTAAGGGAATATCTGAAAGAATGGGATACTGCTGAAGAGACTCGGAATAAAAGTTTAGAAATAGGAGCAGAGTGGAGAGACCAGTATAACCAGATCCTCTCTCATTGTGGAGCTGGCGAAAGCAGCCCGGAGTGGGAGAGAGGGAGTCAGGAAAGCAGAGGAATTAATTGTCCTACTATCAGCGGCAATAGGCAAATGTGCGACGACAGGAGTACAGGGTGTGGCGAAGTGCCTCGCGTCACCTTTAGTGAAGGGGAACGAAGGACGCAGGAGTACCGTAATACTTTCAGATGCACTCACCATACCCCGGGTGAAACGGTGCAACATTGGAATCACGGGAACATGGAGAGTCGTGAAGGGTCTCGCCATGCATCCGGTGAGCGCGAGCGAAGTCATGAGAATATAGGGAGTCGCGAAACGTCTCGCCATACTTCTGGTGATCAGGATCGTGATCGCGGGAGCATGGGGAGCCATGAAGGAACTTATCGTTTATTGAGCGACACCAGACAGCAAGCGAGTTACAGTGGTTTTGAACAGAACGGTGGATCCTATCTCGTATCTGGAGAAACCGAGCCGAAAAGACGCAATGTAGGGATGGGGGATGGAGTAATGTTCCACCACACCCCACGGGAAGATGGAAAGGCTTGGGATCTAGAGAGGTGGGAACAAAGGGATGGAAAGAAAACTCCTCATAACTCACCTGTGTTCAGGCGTAGGACGCATAGTGGAGGTGAGAGGGGGATGAGCGAACCACCTAGGACTGACATACTGAGAGCTGAAATAAAAGCAAGACGGATTGATGTAATGAGCTTGAAGTCAGACTTGGATGAAATAATTGACGGCACAGTGGCAATAGAGAGGTTAGAATTGTACGCGCCAGATGAAATACTGTTTTTATCAAAGGATGTTACTCGGAAAGCAAGGGCAGCTCATGAAAAACTATCTGAATTAGCGGAAAAGTATATGATAGACATGTCACGAACCAAAGCTTTACAGCCCAATCATAGGCTAAATTGCACAGACCTAGATTTGGATGAACGTAGAACGATTGGACTAAGAGTACACATAAGGGAACTAGTCATGTGTATTAGAATATGGAGAGATCTGGATAGATGGGAGGAAAAATGGTCTAAGAAGGGATCTGTCAGAAGAAGTACAATTGTGAAGTCCCAGGACACAGACCTAATGCGAATGGAAGCTTTCCCTTTGCGAGAAATCACGAACGGAAACTACGTTCACGTACCCTGGAGTAGGGGGGATTTGGCGGCATTTACCAATTCCTTCCCAAAGCTTAGAGAAAATCCCGTTGAGTGGTACAAGCAGGTAGAGAGGTTCGTGAAGATCTCTAAGGTACTGTGGATCGATTTGAACACATTGTTCGATATCGTAGTACCCGGAGATTTGTGGACGGCATGCAAACTTAGTGTTGAATGGCCTACTTGCGAGCCTCCGAGAGATAACCGGACAAATGGTCCATCAGATAGAGTCATGGAGAAATACGAAAGAGTAATAACATGGCTAAAGGAGAAAGTGCCAGTACAAGACATAGACTGGGTTAAGATAGATCGAACAACTCAGGAGCCCAAAGAGACAGTTCACGAGTTCTATGAGAGGCTACTGAAAGCATTTAAACAATACAGTGGATTGGATGTAATGGATCCTAAGGACATAGGACAGTTTGTGTCGAAGTTTGTTTTAGGATTAAGACCAGACATAAGCCTGATGATACAACAGCATCTAATCTGTTGGCAGAACAAACCTTTAGATGAGATTCTGAGGTATGCAAGGTACTGTAGCGATGAAATAGATTCGAAGGCAAAGAAACTCAAGGAAAAATTAATGCTGGTACAAATGCAAGCAGCTGGAAAGGGTGGACAGCGGCAACAGGGAACAGGAACGCAAGCAAAGAAACAGAATAATCAGAGCAGAGATGAGGAGGAAAGACCGAGACCAAGAATGGATATCGCGACACTGAAAAAGACAACGAGGTGTCATCAGTGTAACGAAGTGGGACATTGGAGACGCGAGTGTCCTTACAATGTTGAGTCAGGGGAATTAGAACAAGAGGAGGAAGAGGTACAGAACAACGTGGTTAAGGGAGCAGCAGTCCCGAAGGGAAAGTTTATCAAAGGGGGGACTCAGACTCCTCGAGCCCCGTTTCCTCAACCGCCTCGCATCACAAACGGAGGGAAAACCTATAGACAAATGCCATTGTTTGTAGGAGGAGAGGAATGCTATTACGTTGATCCTCTTACAGGGCAACGAGTAAACAGGGAGGAAGACTGTACTCTAGGAGCAGCCCTGGAAGTAGATCAGAGAGGACCATACGTAGAGGCTGAAGTAGCTGGATGTCCTACAACCTTTTTGGTGGATACGGGGGCCACTCGATCCACGCTGAGATCGGCGGTAGTCCCAGGTCTGCCAATATCGGGAGAGACGATTCAGGTGGTAGGAGTCGCAAACAAGAGGATGACTAATCCTTTGACAGAACCAGTGTCGGTGAAGATAGGGAATTACAGTGACGAACATCAGTTTGTGATCTGTGATTCTAGCCCTGTGTGTTTGCTAGGAAGAGATCTATTATGCAAACTGAATTGCACAATACATTGCACACCTGAAGGAGTAGAAGTACAGACCAATGATGAAGATGTCGATTTTAAAGTTGTAAACTCGCAAGAGTGCGTGGAACTATATCCTACCTTAACAGTGGAAGAACTTCCACAGGATTTGAGGGAGAAAGTGTCAGCTGAAGTGTGGGATTTTACTGGAGAAGAAATAGGACTGATCAAAGGAGTAGAACCAGTAAAAATCTTGGTAAGACCCAATGCTGAGTATCCAAGAACCCCGCAATACAAGTTGACTCCAGAGATGATTGCAGGAATAAAGCCTGTGATCGAATCCATGATTAAACAGGGAATACTGAAGGAGATCGTGGGAAGTCCATGTAACTCCCCGATTATGGGTTTGCAGAAGCCTAGTGGAAAATACAGAATAGTACAGGATCTTCGAAAGATTAATAATATTGTTGTCTCATGTTGTCCAGTGGTACCGAATCCATCAGTGATATTATTTCAGATACCGTTCCAAGCTGAATGGTTTACCGTGATAGATTTGTGCCAGGCTTTCTTTTCGATTCCTTTAGATGAAGAGAGCCAGTATCTTTTCGCTTTTAAGCTGGAAGATCGCGTCTTAACATGGTGTTGTATCCCTCAGGGGTATACAGAAAGCCCATCGATCTTTAACCAGTTATTAAAACGAAATCTTGAAAGTCTAGTACTGCCCAAGAATTCGGTTCTAGTCCAGTACATAGACGACCTCCTAGTTGCGTCAGAAACTGAGGAAGCTTGCAGAGAAGACACCATAACCTTGTTAAATCACTTGGCCGAGAATGGACACAAGGTGTCTCCAAGTAAATTGCAGTATTGTATGACTGAGGTGCAATACTTGGGCCATAGGATTGAAAAGGGAAAGCGGAAGGTGTCTCCAGACAGAATAGAGGCGATCATGAAAATGAACGCGCCTACAACACAAAGAGAAGTCAGGATGTTTCTAGGTATGGTCGGTTATTGTCGGCAGTGGATAGCCAACTTCTCACTGAAGGCAAAACCTTTATTACAACTGACGCACAAAGGAGTAAGTGATCCGGTACCATGGGACAAGGATTGTTTGATGGCGTTTTTGCAGCTGAGGGAGGACTTATGTCGTGCCCCGGCTTTAGGAATGCCTGATTACACAAAACCATTTTTGCTTTACTGCTGCGAAAGAGAGGGATGCGCTTTAGCAGTTTTAGCTCAGATCCACGGAGATGCGCGTAGACCAGTGGCGTATTTCTCGGCTACATTAGATCCAGTAGCCGCAGCGTTGCCCGGATGTCTCAAATCCGTAGCTGCAACGGGTGTCAGCATTGAACGTTCTGAAAGCGTAGTTATGGGTCATCAGTTAGTTGTGTATGTACCTCATTCTGTAGAATTGTTAATGACCAGGACTAAGACTCAGCATCTGACAAATAGCAGGCTCACACGCTACGAGCAAGTCATACTGGCTGCCGAGAATGTGACCCTAAAAAGATGCTCCGTCTTGAATCCTGCAACTTTGATGCCACTTCCAAATGAGATTGACGACGAAATTTGTACAGATCATGACTGCCTTGATGTGACTGAACTATGCACCAAACCGAGACCCGATATTGTGGATGAGCCATTGACTGACCCCGATGACATTTTCTTTGTTGATGGTTCATGTGTAAGAGACAATATCGGTCAGCTGAGAGCAGCTTATGCAGTTTGCACAATTACGAGAGTAATAGAAGCCGCTTGCCTGGAAGGAGTACACTCCGCTCAGGTAGCTGAAATTGTTGCTTTGACTCGTGCTTGCTTAGCGGGCGACAAACTTCGAGTCACCATATACACCGATAGCCAGTATGGTTTCGGGGTAGTTCACGATTACGGGCAGCTATGGTCTCAAAGAGGTTACATGACCTCCTCGGGTTCTCCCATTAGGAATGGAGAATTCGTGAGACTTTTGTTAGAGGCATTGCAAGGCCCAACAGCTATAGCAGTGGTCAAATGCGCAGCGCATACGAAGAACATTGACTTTGTTTCACTAGGTAACCGCTATGCTGATGAAGTAGCGCGTTACTGCACAGAACAGGGATATTCTCACACTGATGTAAAAGTGGGGGGAATCCAAGAAAGAACTGAATTGACAATGTTGTTGGATACTGTAGATACGTGGGATGAATTAAGAAGTGTTCAGGAAAATGCACCAGATGACGAGAAAAGAGTTGGGAAACAGCGGGTTGTTCCAGAAGCGAGATGAATTTCTGGATCTCCGCCGATGGGAGAGCAGTTTTACCAAATGAACTTGTTAGTCCAATGGCAAGGAAATTGCATGGATCAGCACACATAGGAAGAGATGCTATGGTGAGAGTATTCAGACAAACGTGGTTTAATCCCAAATTTAGAGTAGCGGCAGAAGCAGTGTGTCAGAGATGTACGATCTGTCAGCAACTAAATGTGGGCAAGAGAACACCAGTTACATTGAGTCATATTGGGAGGTCTGGGGGGCCTTTCAATAGAATGCAGCTTGATTTTATAGAAATGCCTAAATGCAATAGACTCAGATACGTTTTAGTGATTGTTTGCATATTTTCTAGATGGGTTGAGGCTTACCCTACACGTAGGTGCGATACACTTACAGTAGCCAAATTGTTACTTAGGGAGTTAATACCGAGGTTTGGGGTGCCATCCTCTTTGGAATCGGACAGAGGAACTCATTTTAACAGCGAAATAGTGAAGATGCTATGTTCAGCTTTGAGTATCGATCAGAAGTTACACTGCAGCTATCGACCAGAAGCTTCAGGGATTGTAGAGCAAATCAACAGCACGATAAAGTCCAGACTTGCCAAAGTCTGTTCAGCAACATCCCTGAGTTGGCCAGACGCACTTCCAGTGGTTCTTATGAGCATACGTAGCACACCAGATAGAAAAACAGGTCTCTCTCCACATGAAGTGCTAATGGGGAGAGCTATGAGATTGCCATCGGTTCCGACTGCAGCTCTAGTGAACATCACAGACGATTTGATCTTGGACTACTGTAAGGGACTATCTGATGCCGTTAATTCTGTGTCCCTCCAGGTCCAGGCTGCAGAGGTTCCATCAGCACAAGATTTGTGCCATGACCTGAGTCCGGGGGACTGGGTCCTGGTGAAGAAGCATGTCAGGAAGAACTGCTTAGACGTGCGCTGGAGAGGACCGTTTCAAGTTATACTAGTGACAAATACTGCGGTAAAGTGTGGAGGTCTGCCGAACTGGATACATGCCTCACACACCCGAAGAGTGCCAACACCTCTAGAAGAAACAGCTCCTCTCTCGGATGAGAATCCAGCGGAAAGCGGAGAAGCCATAGAGGGGGAAAGCCAAGCTGTGGAGGTGATCGAAGAAACTGAAACTGTGTTGGAACAGGTCGACGAAGGTCAGGATATCAGTGAGACCGAAGTCGCCTCAGGAGAAGAAAGTAATTGGGAGTCCGACACAGATATTGAACAAACTGAGAGTGACCAAGAGACTGGTCCAAGAACAAGGAGCAGGAGGACAAAGAGAGACGAAGCCAGTTGGCCGGAGAGAAGGAAAGGGCCAAGCTCGGAAGAAAAGCAAGAAAGAACTCTTGTTCCGATTGCAGAAGAATCAGACCAGGAGGAGGAAACTACAGACTCAGGAACTGAAAGTCCAAGAAGATCGAGGAGGGTACGTGTGCCCTGCAGAAGGTACGCCACCCCAGAGTGGACTTATCTAGCAGATGTCTTGGGGACAGAAATCTGGGAGAGTGAAGAAAGTGAAAGTAATCGATCACGATCCATTTGTGGCAGTGGAGATATGGATGTTGACGCCTGGACTCGAGACTGAGGGATTACTGACTTTCACACTTCCCATACCCCCATATTTGAGTCAAATTCAAGATCTAGTGCTAAATAGATTACAATTTCCAACTTTTGGCCAGCAAATGCCAGAAGAAGAAGAAAAAGTCATTCGTTTTGAATTATTAGAAATTGTTGTGAAAGCTGCAGGTCCGAGAATAATTGTTGATGCGTAAAAGACTTTTGTATATAAGCTATAAAGAAGAAGGTAACCTAGCACCGAGTGGAAAGAAGAATAAAATTAGGGATTACATTTAGAGGACGGAGAAGGGTTAGGGTTGTCTGTTGCTAAAGAGAAAAAGGCATTGTTGCGAAAAAGAGACTTTGTTGATAAAGAGCACTTTACAGACTGAGAAAGCAAATAAAGTGAACAAAGGCTGGAAGAAAAACTTTTAGCAAAAGAAGGAGCTACGCTGTTTGATAACATGGAGAACGGCAACCCAAACCGAAAAGCTAGATGCATAGTAGGTACACTAATAGCAGTAGTAATTTTCCTCATAATTACAGTAGTGACAATATCATACATAATAGGACATGAAACTGATAAAGAAACAGCAGATGTAAAGCCTGTAACGACTTTGAGACCTGCTCTTGTTGGGAAAAAGGAGGAGAGCAATGTCATCCGTGAAAAGACGTTACTAGCAGATGAAGCTCGTAGGTTACACGTAGACGAGTCACAGGGAAACTTTAGGTCAAACGCATATGCCAAATTATTGTATGAGTATATCGATGCTATGGAGGCCAAAGATTGCTATGTTTGTATGCAATTGCCGGCTTCTGTAGATGAAGGCATTAGATATCATCATCTCTCATTGACTTATGGGATAACATGTAGTTTACTGCTTAGTATATTTTATGGTAGAGAAGGATTTGAGTACTACTTTTCAAATTATGATTCGGTACTGCCGGAAGTTCCGAATTATAAGCAAATGAATAAGTGGGACTATTACAAAAAGGAGGATAGACTAGCTAAATTCTTTCTTCCTTGGGATACATTAGATACTTCATATGCACGCAGAAATAATCTAACTTGCAAAGTGTCAGAAATAGAGAAAAGGTTTATAGGACAAGTCGATGACAGATACAGAAGGCAGAAGATTCTGAAAATGTCAGGACAATGGAAAACTGATTGGACCGAAGAAGAGAAGGCACATAAAAAGAAGGGTAGCAATGGTCCAATAGCATTGGATAGAACGCAGAAAGGAAAGTTATGTTTAACTCGAAGCAAGACATATTATGAGAGTGTATTCGTAGGTGAAGTGAATTGTGAACATGCTTTTAGATTAGAGTACTATACGAAAGATTTTATGAAAGAGATGCAAGTTATTCCGAATGTATATTTTGTATGTGGAAGAAATGCTTATGTAAAACTACCGGACAATTGGTATGGTTCGTGTTACTTGGCAATTGTCTTCCCCAAAATATATCATGCAAAGGATGTAGCGATAATAGAAGGAAAGGCTTCGAGGAGAGCGAAAAGGGAAGTAGGAGATGCAGAAGTAGTAGGAGATGTATTTGGAGCAATGTTTCCTATGTTAGGTTTAATACTTAACGACGTTAAGATCAGGAGACTGGCTACAGTTGTAGATAGATTATCTACAAGTACTGCAAGGTCATTAATGTTGGTAGAAGGTGAGATGCAGTCGATTAGAGCAATGGTTCTTCAGAACCGACTTGCTTTAGATGTACTACTAGCAAAAGAAGGCGGAGTTTGTAAGGCTTTGAAGGTTCAGGAATGTTGTACTTATATTCCTGATAATTCAAAACCACTTGAGAAAGTCATACAGAATATTACACAGATTCATCAAGAAATCGAAGATTTATCAAAAATAAACGTTTGGGAAAAAGTCGGTCATGGAGTAGGAAAGGTTGGGAGTTGGTTTGCCAACCTTGGGAAAAGCATAGTATGGTACATAATAAAGCCTGTATTGATAGTATTAATTTGTATAATCACATTGTTAGGTTTAGTAAAATTGTATAAATGGTATAGGTCGAACCGGTTACAAAGATCCATGAGAGAGCAAGAAAGAAGATTAGCTGCTTTACAAGATCAACAGTACAAAAGTTTAAGAGCTCTCGAAACGATGAAAAGAGGGAATATTGTAACTAGTCCTGTTTAGAGATATTATTCAAATTGCATTTAGTGATGACTCCTAGAAGTCATCAAAGGGGGGACTGAGAGAGCGCAAATTTGAATAAAAGTTATGTATAGGCCATATTTACAAGCACATTGTATAACGTAGGAATGAAATGTATATCGTAATGTGAAGTTGACATTTATAGCATATAGTTAACTGATGTAATCCAAAGAAATATAGAAAATGGAACTGTATTCACTTTAGGACATGTATTAGATTTAGAAGGCCCGTATACGTAGTGGGCTGATGTAGAAATGGTGTAGAAATGCTTACGAAATGTAGAACGTGCAAAGTAGAATTCATGTACGTGTGTAACCTTTAAACGGAGAAGCAGCGAGAAATGAAACGTGAAGAAATGTGTAGAACATGTATAAAACGATATAGAGAATGAGAATATAAAGTTATGCTTTACGTAGTCTATATTCTATGTACAATGTATTCACATATGTGTAACCGACTTTCGCTAAATACGAATATATATATAAATGTGTGTTAAGGGTTATACTGTGTAGAAGGCTTTTTGTAAGAATGTTAGAAAGGTTTAGGTCATTTGTGATTCTAACCTGACTGACCAAGGGTTAGCAGGAGCACAGTCCAATGTATATAATTTAGCGGACTTACAGGAGTCGTAAATAGCTTGATGTGGACGTGAGAGCCAAGAAGTCTAGCACTTGTTAGATTTAAGGTGACAATGCTGGACAAGGTTTATGGCCTGAACGTGATGAGAAGCGCTTAGAATTTGAAACTTGTTTTGAATGACCATTCACAGGACCTAGAAGGTCAAAGAATAGCGGTTGTAAGTTAAAGTCTTGTTTAAGTTCATATGACTTTTTGATCTGAAAGTGTCAGTTGAAGTCGCCAATAAGAAGATGAAGATGACATCTAAAGAAGAAAGGTCAACTTAACGGACGGCGAAAGAGATGAAGCAATGGAAGAAGCTAGAAGCTGACATCATCGGGGAAAGTCCGTGGTGGGCGTCAAGGGGCGTTCCACCCACACTGTGGTTGTGTATTTTAGGGACAGCACCCCGGGGATAAGATTGCGAAGAGCGATTAGCCAAGGCGATTAGCTCAGAACAGCTCAGAGAGAGAAGGGCGAAGGGTAGATGACTTGAGCAGATGCGCTGAGAGAGATCAGAGCGCAAGAGAGCAGTAGGCCGAGGACCCTTAGAAGAGCGGATGGGTAGGCAGAGAGGGTACTGCTTCTTAAAACTTAAGTTACCTTTAGAGGCTAAGAGAGTTTGAACTTCTTTGGGAGTCAAACTGCTGACACCTTTTTAGGTTAGGAACTGGCGAAGTAGGGATGTCACATAGCATAGAGTAGGGACAGATTTAACGTGATACTTTTCTCTTTCTGTAGATGACGCCAAGGAACCACTTCACATCGAAGCTTTAAATTGCTGATATTGGAATTGGATTTTGTATTCTTTTGTACACTTTGAGGTTTATCCTGCGAGGATTGTATTTGCATTCAAAATTAACTTTATATAAAACTTTTAAACTTTATCAGTTGTAAGTGGTTCTTCAGAGTGGCGTCAGTTAATGGGGTTTGTCTAACCTATGCGGGGGTTGTCTTTTACTCAATGACAGATACTATCGGTCCAAAATAGATGAATGAGATAAGTTATTAAATTGATCATAAATTGATATCAAAATCTCATTCCCCGCAGTCTGAAACAGTAAATTCAATATCAAAAAGCTCTCCTAAATGTTTTAACTTTCTAAAAGTGCCTAAATCATGTTGCCATAAAAAGGAGGTCCAGAAGGAGGGATCATAACCAAACAGAAGGACTTCCATTTTTTCATCGTTCAGTTTAAGGCAATTGTTTTTCATCTATTTTCCAATTTCCTTCATACAATTAAGAAACCTATTGATTGCCTCCTGTTTGTTGCTTGAGATAGACTCAACACATCGGGTATCATCCGCATATGAAATTACTAAACACTCAAAATAGAGAATAAGTTTAGCTAGAGGTGTAACATAAAGATTAAATAATGTGGGACTAAGTGATGATCCCTGAGTATCTAGACAAGGAAAAAAGGATTGAAAACAAAAGTTTTTCAAAGTGACAAACTGCTCTCTGTCAGAGAAAAAGAGTATCAAATGTTGCTGACAAATCCAGCAAGATGAGTGCTGCCTTACGCCTTCCATCAGCTATTAATCTGATCTCTTTTGTCGCAACAACTAAAGCACACTCAGTACTCTGTCTGCCTCTAAAAATAAACTAGGAAGAACCCAGCCATTTGTTGTTGTCTAAGAAAGCAGTAAGTTCTATATGCATAGCTTCCACAAGTATTTTTGCTAGCAAGGGCAATCGGGAAATCGGGCAGGACAATAGCTGTTTTAATCAAGTGCAGCACAGGGGCATTTTTCCATGGTCTAGGAAAATGTCATGACCGAAAAATGCTGATTATCATCTCAGGAGGATGTATAACTACGGTCTCTGGTGCTAACTGCAGACTTCTAGAGAGGCAAGGACTTGACAGAGCACCTGACTTCATTGAGCCAACTAAGTTTAACACCTGCTCCACTGTTAGAGGGGTACATTCTCTTAAAATGTCGTTGCTGTTGTTAGGAACTTCACATTTCATCGACCCGAATATTTCAGTTACAGAAAGTTTGATTCAAGCACATACTTTTGTTATTAGTTAAATAAGCAATAACATTATCCATTACAATTTTTTTTAGCGATTTGATCTTTGCCAATATTATGTAGATTTTTCTGCCAGAATCATGGCTTTTATACTCCATAATACACTAGTTATATTTACATCTCTCGCATGGGTCATAATGTTTGCATCATTAGTGCTCCTGGCTGCAGCACAGTTGTTTCCGAGATCTTAATTTATCCGAGTACCAAGGAGCTGAAGATTTAGGTCTATGGTTCTTTCGTGCTTTTATTGTATAGGGGCCAACAGGTCAACAGTATTACTAGTCCAATCTGTGAAATTAGAAGGGGCCTGGGCGAAAACATGCTCTGGTTGAGGCTCGGTTTTCGATGGTATCACATTAAGCATGCCTGCTTTAATCTTATTCCATATATTTAAAGAAAAAGGGGTGACCCTGTGTCCCTCAGAACCTGGGTAATCAATGGTTAATAAAACATTTGTGGAAAATGGCCTGTAAAATAAAAACTGTGTATATATGTATATATTGATTGTATAGATTTGTATCTCACTGTACATAGATAGGAAACCTCTCACCACTTGAGCACTATTCACCATTGTCACCTCGTTGCACAATAATTCACCTTGACAGTCTTTTGCACTCATGAAATAACTGAATGACTTTAATTCATATAAACATGAAAATGCAATGAACAAGACCTCGAGTCATTTATTATGAGGGTCTGAATTGTGTTGTCACAAGAGGGAGTTCTTCTGACATAATAAGAATATTGTATAAATCACTCTTGGTTTTCACCCGACAGAACCACTTGTTAATCTTATTCCAGGCACGAAATGAATACATTTGCCCAGAGAAAGAATCTGTCAAAGCTTTATTTGAAATCTTAAGTTTAAAAATGACTGCTTTATGGTTCGACCCACAAAGTGGTAATGTTGTATCAAAATTAAGAAATGTGTTATTTGAAAAAATACAATCAGGTGTATGACCTGATGAATGATTAGCATCACAAAACCAAGACGGCCAAAACTGAACATATTATCCATCCAGTGCTCAGTAGCCTTATCATCAGATGATTCCTAAATTTAAATTAAAATGTCCTAATATTGCAAAATTAGATAAGCTTAAACATGATTCCAATAGCACATTAACTGCCTGCACAAATTCCATTCTTGGATCCTGTGGGTGATAGATTAACATACCATTAAATGAATAACCCTTAGATGGATCAATTTTAAAGGAAATTGCCTTGCAGAATGAGGAAGCCCCTGGCTGAAAGGTAGCCTGCAGGTAATAACGGCAAATAACCACTAGACCACCACTGTGTTTATGCATTTGCCCATGTCTAAAGATGGAATAACCTGTAGGAATGTCCAGAACCAAGTCAGGACCTGAGGCAGGGTCATCCCACGTTTCAGTGACAAACACTATCACTGGCAAATATTTATCAATAAAGTAAAAAAAAAAAACGTTGTTGTTAATTAGGGACCTAGCGTTCATAAGAACGCAAGTTGAGTGACTATCTGCTCCTGTGGCTTCTACACTGGCGGCATCTAATGTTGTGTCACATGTGGAAAGATCTGCATTAACCCTGTTGCCATCTATAGTGAAATTGCAGCTGTTACATGTTACTTTGTCATCACCAATTGCAACACTTTGATCCATTGGATTGCATAAAGTTTCCTTACCTACTTTGTTGATGGAAAGTCAATCCTTTTTAAAGTGATAGCTGAGCGGCACCAGAACAGGGGTTGCAGTACTAGACTGACTGAACGGGCACCCTGTATCCCAGTCTGTAGTGACTCCAAAGGTCGGCTACCTGACCTCCTGTTCTGAGATGCAAGGACGACCTTAAAAGCTCCAGAGCCCTCTCTGCTTCCTCCGGGTTGACCTGTTGCCTGGATCTGAAACGGGACCTGTAACTGGAACTAACAGAGTTCTGCTGACCTCCGCTGGAGTGTGTTCCTGATGTCCAAGAGATGGTTGTATGACGTTAGCATGCATACTATTACCACGCATACCTTTACAACGCGGTATTTACAACGAATACCGTTACAACGCATAGCGCTTAGAGGTGCTGGATAGTGGTAAGTATAATTTTATATTCCAACTCCAGTCCCCGTGGACACTAGGGAAGGTGTTGGATATAAAATTAAACGTATTCCCAATCCTAGAGCGCCCCCCAGCGCAATGCGTTGTAATGGTATGCGTGGTAATGCCTGCATTGTAATGGTAGTGCGTTGTAAAAAATGCGTGCTAAATGTTGTATACCCCAAGAGATTCCCCTCAGCTCCTGGACTCTTGGTGAGTCATCAGTTGAGCTCCTTCTTGTAGAAAGCAAGATATCCTGAAGTTTTGGGCTCTTCGCGATTGCAAACAGGCCTATTTGTGCCAAGACCTTGCCACCTTCGCCAACCAACAATGCTCAACTCTTCACACTACAGCAACCGACAATGACAACTGTCGACGCTAGATCTGCACTTCATGTTACAGAATCAACATCCCGCGAGGACCACCAACATGAATCTCCAGCAATGACTGTCCACTACACCGACAGGATCTGTGCCCTACAGCCATGACCGTCTGCGAAACCCCACCTGCTCTTCGACCATCCACAACACTCTCCTTGCTCCTCGCAGCCTCCTTCACTGCGAACTGGACACTTCACACTAGACTTTGGAAGGTACATCTTTTAATGGGACTAACCTGGTCGCTATGTCCACTGTGCTCCATCAAGGTTGGCCTGTGACTTTCACCCAATCTCACATGACCTGAAAACTGCGGGATGCGCTTTGTGCTTTTATGCCCCTATACCTACCTTAACTCTTTAAAATTACATATCTTCTCTACTGATTGGATTTTTGCTGTTTTAGTGTCAAAGATTTTACAAAATGTTACTTTATTTCTCTAAATTGGTATGGAAGATTCTTTTGTTGCGTTTTCACATAATTACTGTTTGTGTACATAAATACGTTACACATTACCTTTTAAGCCTGAATGTTTTTGTGCCAAGCTACCATAGGATCAATAATAGGTTAATTTAGTGATTTTTGTTCACCTGACAAGGATTGTGGCTGTGACGTGAGAAGGGCTAACATGTCCTTCAACCAACAACCCAATTTTCCCACATTGACTATCTGCTTTTGGCAAAAAAAGGCACAATTGACCATCAGTATCCAAAAACTGGAGGAAAAAATATTGGAAGTGAGACAAAAGTATCACAACTCCACTCTGAAACAAATACATTTGACAGAATTGGACCGACAAGTAATGGTTCTAACAACAAATTAGTCAATCAATCAATCAATCACAGACATTTATAGAGCGCACTAGTTACCCGGAGGGTCTCAAGGCGCTTGGGGGGGGGGGGGGTGTGCTGCTACTGCTCGAATAGCCAGGTCTTGAGCTTCTTCCTGAAGGAGAGGTGGTCTTGGGTCAGACGCAGGTCGGGAGGGAGGGAGTTCCAGGTCTTGGCGGCCAGGTATGAGAAGGACCTTCCTCCTGTTGTCGTTCTTCGGATGCGGGGGACGGCGGCGAGGGCGTGGCTGGCTGATCGGAGATGACGTTTGGGAGCGTAGAAGTTGATGCGGTTGTTGAGGTAGCTCGGGCCTTGATCGTGTAGGGCTTTGTGTGCGTGGGTGAGGAGACGGAAGGTGATTCTTTTGTTGACGGGGAGCCAATGCAGGTCTCTCAGATGTCCGGAGATGTGGCTGTGTCGTGGGATGTCGAGGATGAGTCTGGCTGAGGCGTTCTGGATCCGCTGGAGTCTCTTCTGGAGCTTGGTGGTGGTTCCGGCGTAGAGGGCGTTGCCGTAGTCCAGTCGGCTGGTGACGAGGGCCTGGGTGACCGCCTTCCTGGTCTCGGTGGGGATCCACCGGAAGATCTTCCGTAGCATGCGCAGGATGTTGAAGCATGACGAGGAGACGGCATTAACTTGTCTGGTCATGGTGAGGGAGGAGTCCAAGATGAAGCCCAGGTTGCGTGCGTGGTCTGTCGGTTTGGGTGCGGTGCCCAGGGCGGGGGCCCACCAGGAGTCGTCCCAGGCGGAGGGCGAGGAACCCAGGATGAGGACTTCCGTCTTGTCTGAGTTCAGTTTCAGGCGGCTGGTCGTCATCCACTCGGCTACGTCTTTCATCCCTTCGTGAAGGTTGGCTCTGGCGGCGGCGGAGTCGTTGGTCAGGGAGAGGATCAGCTGGGTGTCGTCAGCGTAGGAGATGATGTTGAGGTTGTGTTGGCGTGCGATGGCCGCGAGGGGGCTCATGTAGACATTGAAGAGGGTGGGGCTCAGCGAGGATCCTTGAGGGACGCCGCAGATGACTTCGGTGGCCTCTGACTTGTACGGTGGTAGACTGACTCTCTGTGTTCTTCCGTCGAGGAAGGAGATGATCCATTCCAGTGCCTTCTCCTGGATTCCGACGTAGCTGAGGCGCTGCACTAGGGTGCGGTGGCAGACAGTGTTGAATGCCGTGGAGAGGTCTAGGAGGATGAGGGCCGCTGTTTCTCCGTTGTCCATCAGGGCTCGGATGTCATCCGTGGCAGCGATGAGGGCGGTCTCGGTGCTGTGGTTGGCTCAGAAGCCAGACTGTGAGGGGTCGAGGGATCCATTCGTCTCGAGGAAGGCGGCCAGCTGCTTGTTGACGGTCTTCTCGATGACTTTGGCTGGGAACGGGAGGAGCGAGATGGGGCGGTAATTCTTGAGTTCGGTGGGGTCAACTTCATATGTGCATTTACTAGACTAACTTAGTGAGCTAGAGGAAAATCCTGCAAAGGGTCTTATGCAACATAACACATGCGTAACAAAAAGTATGCATAACCCTAGATGCAAGGTTTCCATTCCATACAAAACCCAGAAGGTGTCCATGGCTACAGCCTTCTTAATCCCTAAAGATGGGTTCTACAAAGAAAATAGTAAGGAGGGGCATATTTCACTTTGAAATAAGTTTAAGGCTTCCACTATGCTTTAACTCTGTAGATAGGCTTTAACCTACTTCTCCCCATAAGTTGCATTCGCTAGCGACCCCTAGGAGGTAGTAATCTCTGAGAAGAAGAACAGGGAACACTATGAAACAGATAGGCAACTCTGTTCAGTGGAATATTTGCCTTCCTTTACACAGACTGCTGTATACGGACAAGGATTTTACAGGGACTGGTACACAAACCCTAAAATTAGGACCACTGGTAGAGAAGTCACAAGTGCTCCCTCATAGTAAGGAAATACCAAGCTTCTAGGATGACATTGTAGGGACCTTCATAATAATAAATCTATAAGTGAAATAGGTTTCTCCACACACAAAAAAGAGGACTGTCACCACAGATACATGGAAGCATGTAAAACCAAGAACACAAAGAAAGAGGACTTACATTACAGACCCATATCCATCATCCGGCACCATTTGTGCTTTGACAAAACAGGAATTTGGATTTTGGGTAAAAGGGCATGCTTTCACCTCATCATGCTAGGAACAAGTGGCTATAGTTTTTTTTAAAAAAAAATTATTGAAAGGGCTTGCACCGTTACCTGATTCCACAAGTGACTCAACCTCAAAATTTAAGAGCAGGGCCGAAGTGTTGGTTATGTTTTACGATGGGCCAGAGCCTACATTTCAACTCCTCAAAGAATTTTCTGGTGACAGTGTGCTGGTAAAGCCCTTGTTTCATTACTAAAAATGTGTCTTGAGAATAAGTGCTATGAAAGGTGTACTCACGAATCGTTTGCAATGACATAGTACATATTTTTCACCAAAAAAGGAAAACTCACCGCAAATTAGATATTCTAAAGGTTCGTGTGTTTAACTTAATTGGAGAGCTCTTTTTATTTCATAGAAAGTTAACATTAAGAAAGTCAAGAAATATTTATTGTAGTTTCTTTTTTAGAACAGCTTGGAAGCAATTTGTAGTTATATAATTGTAATGAACGACTCTGAAGGAGAAGGTGGGAATGGGCTGAATTTATAATTGGAAACTGTATTTAGAAATTAATCCAGGTAGCATAGTGAGAAACATGCACCAACTAACATTTCCAATTATTACTTTTGAGTTTATTCGCATAAACACATTTATTAAAGCACAGATTTTCAGCAGGGAGCAATAATAAGAGTGTGGAGGCGAAGAACAATGAAAAAATATGAGAATAACTGATGTCATGCTGCTACGATATAATAGCTGCATTACATTTATCACAAATAATAGAACAAGTGAGCCTGCAAATTCTCGTGATATTAAGAAGGTAAATGGTAGTTCAATAATTATATTGAACAACAACGTGATAAAAAGCTATCAGAATGTTGACATAAACTCTAAAACGTTAGGAAAAGGCGTAAGACGTTCTACAAATTGTATCACACAGTTGTTAGGGAAATGTATCTTTTCCTGTCTGTATATACAAAATCCAGCATTAATAATTTTAAAAATTCCTTATTGTCTTATTCTGAAACACGACAACTCTGTACTTGAATTTACTAAACTGGTTTCTGGAGCACTGAAGTCTTAGAGAGTTTAGGCTTCTTTTTTTCAGAATTTGGTAAACGTGGGCTGGGAAAATATTCCCACTTTCTACATATTGATTCATGCTCAAAAAGGCATCAGTATGCAAAAATGTTTACCTCTTTCTTGATCAAGACTTTTTTGAAGGCTTTATTACATTGGCAGGGGGTCAATATCAGGAAATAGAACAGGATATAACCCTTTAATACATTCTCACTTAAAAATAAGTTATTAGACCATTAGTATGTTGAAAGTTCAATGGAACACAATGGAATAGCAAGGGCTATAAACTACTAGAGGTGGGCGGAATATGCGGAGTTTCACTCCAAGTAATTCTGCAGTTACATGTAAAGCGAGATTCTACAAGAAGGAATAAAGGGCTGAATACATGAAGGATTCACTGATTTCTGAGATGTTTTGTACCAAACAGCTTGTCCTAATAAATCCTCACTGATGCCACTGTTGGATTTATTTATAAACTCATTTACACAGGAGACCTTTTTAGAGAGTCCCCTGAAAACCTACCAAGCACTGGTGTGGTTTCTGACTTGTTTTTGCCAGTCTGACTCTACCAGATATGTTTCTAACCTCATGGGGTGGGAGCCAGCGCTCTCAGAGGAAAGAGATAAAGCCTGCTATAGGTGCAGGTGCTTCCCACCTCCTCAAGGACATGATGGCCTTCCTGGTGGGAAGCTTCAAAGTTGATGCCCCCTTTGAAATCCAACCAAGGAACCTCAAGATAATGGGGGATGCCAAGACCCCTTTCCTGCTTCACTGTTGATGGGAGGAAAGGCTGGAAACTTAGTTAGATTAGGAGGCGGGTCCCCACTTAGCCTACACCACCCCTAGAGTCGGGCAGGCAAGGTGAACCCCTCTCCTGAATTTCCACCATCTTGGGATGGTGGAGAAACAACCTCTCAGGGCTAGGGTTGTTCCCATTCCCACAGGAAGTGGTCACTAGAGGGTGTAGACCCCCTTAAGGTAGGTAGTCCATTGGCTGCTACTTGTACCCTTTTGTAACACCCCTAAATTCAGTATTTAGGTGGCACCACAATACCTAAACATCAGGTTTGATGGACAAGAGAAGACCAGGACAAAGAAGACCCGCTGCATGAGAACTAAAGCCCTGCTGCAGAACAAAAGGCACCAAACCAGGCCTGCTGCCTCCAGGACTCATTATTCACTGCCTGTTGTGTCATCTTGAACCTGAAAGGACTCCAAGATCCCCAGACTACCTCCAGCTTTCAGGAAATTGCCAAGAATCTCACTTGGAGGTGAAGGTATCACTCCCCTTCACCCCGCAGGGACCGATCGCTTGAAGCACAGTTTGGGACTTTGTGCTCCCCAACGACCTCAAGACAGCTCTCAAGCAAGAAAAGGTACAACTGCTCCAGAGGTTCAGATCTATCTTTTCATCAAGTTTTGATACATCGAGTCCTATCAGAGCCAAGGTGTACCGATTCCCGGGGTATCAGACCCCCAACGGCAAACACCAAGAAGAAGAGTCCACACCGGAATCCCAAAGCACCTGAAACAAGCTTCCTGAGTGGCTCATCTCTCCCAAGATTGCCTCTCCAAATTGCCTGCCCCTGACCGCGAGGACTTCAAGACGAAAGACGCCTGGCTGACCTATTTGTTATGCACCCAGAGCCACCCGCTCTAGCACCGACCAACCAGCTGTGGTCCCATTGTCCCCAAGTCCTTATGATATCCTCTCTCAAAGTAGCCCCATCAGACTTACCTGTATGTCCTCTTGTGCAGTGTACTTTCAAGTGGCCCCATCATCTTTTGTTTGCATCTTCCAAGACCTCAGCACTCTGCTCCCGGATCATCGGTATGCTCCTAAACCTCTCCTTCTGGAACTTTGGACCTGGTCCTGAAATCGACCTAAAACGAGAAGGTGAACTTTATGAAAGCATTGCTTGATTTTCTATGCATTATTCAGCTATTTCCCCATTGCTTCCAATGGTGCGTAATTGCGCACAAAAGTGATATATCTTCTGAACTTTTCACAAATCATAACTCCGAAAGTACTTACCTCAGAACTGTGTCCTTGGTCTTAAAAATGACATAAAAAACAATATTATTTTTATAAATTGGTCTAGAATGTATTCTTGAGTGTGTGTCTCATTGATTGCCTCTGTGGAGTATTTCAAATGCTTAGCACTACCCTCTGATAAGCCTAAGTGCTCCCCCACACTACCACAAAAAGAACATTAGAATTATCTGCTTTTTCTCTGTATTCCATTTGGGGATTCTCTGGACTCTATGAGCAGTGTATTTCTTTTTACTACACTATATAGAGAGCCAGCTTCCTACATCAAATCCTGGAAGTTTCATAGTTCTGAAAATCCTACTACGCCCTTTTTTCCCCTGTGACATGCAGACCTATGCTTTCCACAAATTAAATACAGAACAATGCTGTGTAGTCCCATGCTGTGCATTTTACATGCTTAGGGGTTCATTTATTAGCTTTGCAACGCATTGCACCACAGCAAGTCACAAAGGCTGATGCCTTAATGAGGGACGTAAGGGCAGATTTATATATTTGTCACACAGCTCAGCCTAAAAATCAAATTTGGTGTATTGTGCTAGGTGGAACACAGCGCAGAGTCATATCTACTAAGATTGGCCTGCTCTTGTCTCTCCCTGTGTTAGCACCCTAATTATGTTGCCTTATGCAATACATAGACACTTCATGAGGCAGAGCTGATGTGAGCTGTCTAGCATGGGGTTTTTACTAGACGTTTTCTCTCTAACACAGGTTCCTATACCTAGACATATTTTAGAAGCATTCCATTTATTGGGTGTGTGCTGTGCAATGCAACATGCATGGAATGCATCTGAGAAATGAAAACATTTCCCTTTGTTAACTCTTGATGTAGTGTTGGCGTTAGTTTTTAATACAAATCCTGGTTGACTGTCTTAATAGGCTGGTGTTTGCTCCGACCCACAAGAAATTGCATACTTAGTTATGCGTCAAAATTTTACACATTCCCAGGTGAGGTATAATGAAGAGAAATATCTATGGGGCATATTACCAAGCAATAGTGATAATTATCGCTATTGCTTGGTTAGTGTGAAAAATTATCGCCGAGCTGAGGCGATTTTTATCGCAGATAAACCTTGGTATTACCATGGTTTATCGCAAATGCGATAAAAATCGGCCGTAATGCATGAATATCGCTGAAGTCAGCGATATTCATGCATTAGCGAGCTAATGCTCTTAGCCATGTTATCCACCTCCCATTGGATAACATGGCTAAGAACTGCTCAGGGCAGGTGTTAGCTTTTGGAGATATTCACGCTTAGCGCAAATATCTCCAAAAGTTGGTAATAGGAGATAGCGATGTTAGCGACTGTTTCCAGTCGCTAACATCTTGGCACGCCCACTTTGCATGTCATTAGTGATAAATATCGCTGACATGCAAAGTGGGGCCCAAGGTGGTCGCTATCTCCTACTAGCTGTCGCTAACTGGTGTTAGCGACAGCTAGGTAATAGGGAGATAATTTTATCTCCGCTTTCTTGGCTTTTAAAGCCAAAAAAGCAGAGATAAACCCCCTTGATAATATGCCCCTATATTTCTCCTCGTTTCTTCCTATTTCTATGTGTGTTGCATTCTGCTGCACACACAGAAAGAGGAATATGCACCCTAGGAACACCTTCCTGCACAAAAACAATTCTCTGATGCATTTCCCTCTTTCTATGTGTGCTGCAGAATGCATCACACATAGAAGGAGGAAAAAACGAGGAGAAATAAAGATATTTCTGCTTGTTACACCTCACTTAGAGAGGCATAGCATTTTGACGCATTCCCAGGTCGACCAGTAATAGTAAATCTGGGAATGCCCCAAAACCCATGGGTAGATATGTGAAAACACCCACGTTCCAGCCATGGAACGCCTCCATGGGGCAGAGTAACTCAACGCAGTGATTTGTGCTGCATTGCGTAACTCGAGATTTATCAAGCCATAGAGGGCCACGGCCTGATAAATCTTACTTTAATGTTGAGCAACCCTTGCGCCTCTATTGCATGATCCTAGAGCGACACAACACATTGGTAAATATGCCCCGAATGTTTCTTGTTCGAATTGGCTGCAAAGTTCATCAAAATCATGGAACCATTTTCTTCTTACAAATATCAAACGCTTTCCCCTTTAAGACGGTAGCACTGCTGTTCATAATAAAGCTGCACTTTATAATATATACGCGCTAACAATGTAATTAGTGTAATTTTCATGGAGATTTCAAAAATAACTCCATCAAGATTGCACATGTTATTGCAGCTTCCTTCACACCACAGACAATCCTACCTCATAAAATAAAGACAGAAGCGAACTGACCTCACGTTAGTTAAACATTAAATGACAAGGACCTGTTTGATTTAATATGAAACAATGACAGTTTTGTCATGGTAAGAAGATTGGATAAATTAAATGTGAGTGGCTTCTAGAAAAATAATCGTAGGTGTAAGAAACTAATGAGAAAATGTATGCCTGAAAGAGTAATTGTGTAGGCTGTTCAACATATGTGAAACAGGAAAATGTTTCAGTAGAGTAAAATGCATGCTGCAGAGGTGTGTACAGTGCATATGGTGCACTTTCCTTTCTCCCTTTCACGCAACACAGTGTAGCATGTTCCCTTGCTACGCTGTATGGTATGAATGAATAGTTAACCTGGTCCTTTGGGTTTTACCTGTAGTTATTTTAAACCCAATTAGTGATTTTGAGTTAGAAGAGACATCATTTGTGGGTGCTGTTTCCTTGCCCTAAAAAACTCAAATGTTACCCAGTGTAATGGGAAAAACCCAAGAGTGGAGTCACTTTTCATTTCGTGCATTATAAATTGAGATGGAAAAACAATTTGAGTCTGACTTTCGATATACTGGTCCGACAAAGGTGATGGCCGTTGTATTTTAGCCAGTCGATATGAAAAGAACTCCAGATAGTTGTATTTAAATTGAAGTTTAGAGTTTGCACCCACACTCCCATACACATATTTTTATTTATTGCTAACTCCAGCATAACAATAATCAAAGGAATCAATGAATATAGTAAGGGCCTAATTTAGATCCACATAAACACTGGAGCCACACTAATTTCCATGTCAATGACCCCAGATGAATTCTCTGCTTCTGGTCACTCAGCCCACTCGCCTTTCCCAGGTTGATGTGTGAGTAGCTCATTCAGTCTATGTTTTTTCTTTGCATTCTAGGATTTTCACTCCTGCTATTATAAGATGATTCAGAGGACCACAAATTCCGGAATGCAGATGGAAGTAGCTGGACTAGATGAACTACTCATGTATGGAACAGGGAAAAGTGAAACCTCTGGACACAGTCATTCTGTGCTGCAGATAAATGGCAGTGCACATTGTTGTTGTATGTTTGGTTCAATTCTACAGAATCCATAGTAGTAAGGCTTGTGCTTAAGGGATCGAATATATCTAATCTCACATATCTTCTGAGTAAAAGAGGCTGAGAGATGTGTGTCTGTCATATTTAGAACAGAACAATATCTTACTATCTTGCACATACACCAACTCCATATAGAGTTTGATTTCTTAGTAATGATAATGAATTAGAGTAACGTACAATTGATATCATGGTCATATGTGAATGCTCTAGTTTAGGAAGTAGGGGACCCCTATATATCAATACACTAGCTATACATAGGGAAGAAACACGTTTTGAAAAGGTCTATAACTAGTGAAAAAACTGGAAATGAAATAAAAACTACTATTGTGTAAGCCCACTAAATCTGATACTGAATCACCAAAAGCATAGGTGTATTCTGATTTATTTTATTTTTTCACAGGTATATATATTTTTATACACATTTTTTTAACAATTTAAAGAAGATAGATAGATATTTCATAGATAGATTATAATATACTTGATAATCAGATGATACTTCAAATAATGTTCACAAACACATCTAAAATTTCATAACAAACACATAAATAAGCATGTGACAAAGAATGATGGAGGCAACTTGGTAGGTAGCACACAGGCAAAGCGGTGGGTGACACACTACGCGTGTTTCGGCTTTGGAAGCCTTCATCAGGTGACCTGTATTTGGCACCATAATTTAAAAAGATAGGAAAGAAGGAAAAACAAAACACATATATTTACAGTCAAACTCATACATAAATAAACATGAATATAGTGGGCTTATATATATCTCTCTCTGTTAGTTCCTAATACTTATAATTCATAATTCACAGTACATGATATGTACAAAAGACCTAGAAAAATATACTATATACATGTCCAAAAAAACACACAATATTTTCCTAAAACCACATATTATAACAGACTCTATGTATTTTCTTGTCATTTCAGTGCAACATGTAAGGATTACAATTGATGTAGACTTTATGTACCATATCAAACCATCTCTGTTGTATATTATTCATTCTCTGGATGTACAAAGGGAATGTACCGTATAGTTTAGAACAGATGTACAATCTTATTTTTGGGTTCCACAGAACAGCAAGACAATTGTTACTAAATATACGTAACCAACCTGTTATTTAAAAAAACAATGTAGAAAAGAAAATGTATATGTCCATATATCGGATGCTTCTCTTCATAATAACTAGTTGCAGATGGGTCAGTATATGCATATGACTATCAGCTTGAACTTATGCATATCAATGACACAGAAATGTTTTCATATAAGCACTGTAGGCGGACACGGTACATATAAAAGAAACACCAATTAAGATGCATTTATATAACTCCTACAGTTCTCCAAGAATTTTTTTTATATATAAACATATATATATGCACATAAACGCGATGTATACATATTAATCAGCCTATTTGTCCAATATAGAGCCATTGACACCACCTAGTGCTTCATTTCTGGGCATGGTGTACAGTGAGGGTAAAGCAAAGCAAAACATGGCAATATTTTTGGGACTTACGTGAGAAAAAAGAGGCTCAAGATGAGAGGAATATCAAACTTAAAAACATATACTTCATCAGAGGTTCGTGTTCCTGTATTTTACTAAGAATGAAGAAAGCAACAGTGGGTAATATAGTTAAAGTTATGGGGTCACTAAGATGTAAGTAGCTATGCAGTGAGAGAATAAAGGACAGACAAATGTCATACATGAAGCAAGATAAACAAGCAGACTAATCAACATTAAGCACCAGATATTAATAATAGGGCCCAGGCATTTATCAATACCGATGATGGTGCGTATTGCTTAAAATATACTCACCAAAGTGAGGAGGTAGTAACGTACTAATATAAATAAAGGGTCGCGTTTGGCGAGCTCTGTCAGAGCACGAGTAACCATGAGGGCCATATCCCGCTTTTCTTCTTATGGACTATAGGTAAGCGCCTCTTCAGTCAGCTACTGTAGCCCTGCTCCAACTTTATGTTGTCGAGTGCTACAGGATACGAGAATGAGAACCGCCCGTTTTTATTTATTTCAATGTCTGCCAGCAGACTATGAAGGGGCCTATGGCATCCATTACCGCGGTTTTAGTTACGTTGTTGAGGGCCAGACAAAAGGTGTGTTCATACAGGGAATCTAAAAGGAATATACAAAGTAGAGATGTTACTGACAAACACCGTAAAACGGAAAACCTGCTATAGGTTTCATTAGGGGCTGTGGATAAATAATCGGAAGGAAATGTAAAGAGTAAGGAAAAAAAAAAACACATCTTTGCTTGTCGCCTATAATGAGACTTTTGGAGCACAAACGACTTAATTCGCTACATGCCGACTCATGAATAACAATACTAAGTAACAACCCATGTAATATATCACTCGATAAATGCGCGATACAAATAAAATATATTTGGCAACAACGTAACTAAAACCGCGGTAATGGATGCCATAGGCCCCTTCATAGTCTGCTGGCAGACATTGAAATAAATACAAACGGGCGGTTCTCATTCTCGTATCCTGTAGCACTCGACTACATAAAGTTGGAGCAGGACTACAGTAGCTGACAGAAGAAGCGACTTACCTATAGTCCATAAGAAGAAAAGCGGGATATGGCCCTCATGGTTACTCGTGCTCTGACAGAGCTCGCCAAACGTGACCCTTTATTTATATTAGTACGTTACTACCTCCTCACTTTGGTGAGTATATTTTAAGCAATACGCACCATCATCGGTATTGATAAATGCCTGGGCCCTAATATTAATATCTGGTGCTTAATGTTGATTAGTCTGCTTGTTTATCTTGCTTCATGTATGACATTTGTCTGTCCTTTATTCTCTCACTGCATAGCTACTTACATCTTAGCGACCCCATAACTTTAACTATATTACCCACTGTTGCTTTCTTTATTCTCATTAAAATACGGAAACGCGAACCTCTGATTAAGTATATGTTTTTAAGTTTGATTTTCCTCTCATCTTGAGCCTCTTTTTTCTCACGTAAGTCCCAAAAATATTTCCTTGTTTTGCTTTGCTTTACCCTCACTGTACACCATGGCCAGAAATGAAGCACTAGGTGGTGTCAATGGCTCTATATCAGACAAATAGGCTGATTAATATGTATACATCGCGTTTATGTGCATATATATATATGTTTATATATAAAAAATGTTTCTTGGAGAACTGTAGGAGTTATATAAATGCATCTTAATTGGTGTTTCTTTTATATGTACCGTGTCCGCCTACAGTGCTTATATGAAAACATTTCTGTGTCATTGATATGCATAAGTTCAAGCTGATAGTCATATGCATATACTGACCCATCTGCAACTAGTTATTATGAAGAGAAGCATCAGATATATGGACATATACAAATTTTTTTCTACATTGTTTTTTTAAATAACAGGTTGGTTGCGTATATTTAGTAACAATTGTCTTGCTGTACTGTGAAACCCAAAAATAAGTTTGTACATCTGTTCTAAACTATACGGTACATTCCCTTTGTACATCCAGAGAATGAATAATATACAACAGAGATGGTTTGATATGGTACATAAAGTCTACGTCAATTGTAATCCTTACATGTTGCACTGAAATGACAAGAAAATACATAGAGTCTGTTATAATATGTGGTTTTAGGAAAATATTGTGTGTTTTTTTGGACATGTATATAGTATATTTTTCTAGGTCTTTTGTACATATCATGTACTGTGAATTATGAATTATAAGTATTAGGAATTAACAGAGAGATATATATATAAGCCCACTATATTCATGTTTATTTATGTATGAGTTTGACTGTAAATATATGTGTTTTGTTTTTCCTTCTTTCCCATTTTTTTAAATTATAGTGCCAAAGACGTGTCACCTGATGAAGGCTTCCAAAGCCGAAACGCGTGTAGTGTGTCACCCACCGCTTTGCCTGTGAGCTACCTACCACATTGCCTCCATCATTCTTTGTCACGTGCTCATTTATGTGTTTGTTATGAAATTTTAGATGTGTTTGTGAACATTATTTGAAGTATCATCTGATTATCAAGTATATTATAATCTATCTATGAAATATCTATCTATCTTCTTTAAATTGTTCAAAAAAATGTGTATAAAAATATATATACCTGTGAAAAAATAAAATAAATCAGAATACACCTATGCTTTTGGTGATTCAGTATCAGATTTAGTGGGCTTACACAATAGTAGTTTTTATTTATCTTCCAGTTTTTTCACTAGTTATAGACCTTTTCAAAACGCATATGTGGATGCTCTTCCAGGTTTCTGGCAACACAACTAAATGTGATACCTACTTTTTATGTATTGACTCACCAGATATACTTGGAATCAAAATAGTCACTGAAGACAAAAGGGTTTTACACCTATTTAATGTTTATAACAGATCCTGCCGATTATATAGGGAGTCACCAATAATAGAAACACTTGACTCACTCTTAAATGTATTAGATCCAGGAATAAGCATAATAGTAGGTGGTGACCTGAATTGTAATTATGAACCCATTACAGGGCTAGAGAACCTGCTAGAGGATGAGGATAGTGCTAACAAGATACCAGCATTGAATAGCAGTGAGACGGTCCCAGGCACTATTTTAGCTCTCCAAATTACAAGGGTAATGGCTGGCCATGGTATGACGGCATGTAATGGACGTCTACCACCGGACAGTCCCAAAGCCCCAACCTTTTTTAGAAATAAGTGCCAGAGTAAAATTGATTACCTTATCTTATCATCCGACATTTGGTTATTTGCTGTAGATATGGAGATCAGACCAAGAACAGAAAGTGACCATCGCCCGCTTGAACTCAGTTTTTGTAGGAGTTTATTGCTGAGCCAGAGTGAGAATGGAAGAATACCCCATACTAGCCCAGATGACATTATAGTCAGCAATAATCGTCGCACAGTTAAATGGGCGTACATACTAGAAAACAGAGATCTGTTGTCTAATATTTATAGTTATTTCGCCAAAAGTTTCGATACATATGATACCTCCCAATATGGGAAAAACACATTCCTAAAATTAAATACTAGGTTTTTCAAAGAACTTATCCCATTAATGACAAAAAAAAAGGAGACGGGGGGAGTTTGTAACTCTCAGTTAGTAGGGAAATCTTGGTTTAATAGGGAATGTCGTAGTGCTAAGTTGGTCCTAGTCCATGCTATAAAAAACAATAACATCTTAGCAGTCAAAGATCGCAGGGCTAAATATAGGAAAATTCAAGAGAAAGCAAAAACTTCTTGGGATGAAGAAATTTGGTCCAGTATGTTGTCTGCTGCTAAAAAGAGGGATCAGAAGTTGTTCTGGGAAATAGTGGCTAAGGGAAACAAAAAAGAAAAGGGATCTCAGAAGGTCTTTCTTGATTACCTGGACAATCATTTTACTCAGTTATACAATGTCCCTGAGGGGGATCAGGCCCTTCCTGATCTTAATATATTGCCAACTTCAAGTGGGGAGAGTTTAGTCTTACATTTTGATATGCAGGAAACAGAATTAGCAATTAACTCAGTTAAAAACGGGAAGGCTCCGGGACTCGATAAAATACCAGGTGATTTATATAAACATGAAACCAACATTTGGGTCCCCTATATTAACCGTTTATGGAATGCTGTAGCTGCGGGTGCAGATATACCGGACACATGGAAAGGTGCGGAAATAATTACTATTTTTAAAAAGGGCGATAGGAATGATCCCGCAAACTATTGCCCTATTAGTTTAATTGACATCTTACAGAAAATGTATGCAAGGCATGTTTTAAATTGTGTAAATATTTGGATGGACGAGGAATTAGTGCTCACCAAGTTCCAAGCGGGGTTCAGAGCCAAAATAAGTACTATCGTCCTAATGTTTTGTTGCCTGTGTTGGAAGTAAATCACTTTGAGAAAAGGTCCCTTGTATGTAGCATTTGTAGACCTTTGGGCGGCGCTTGATTTAATCCCCAGAAAATTGTTATAGGAGGCACCAAGGGCTACCGGGCAACCTCTTAGAGCAGGTTATAAAATTACACAGAAATAACTATGCAAAGGTTAGGTGGGGCCTAGGTAGGGAGCTAACAAGACAAATACCGATAAAGAGTGGAGTCCGTAAAGGATGTGTGTTGGCCCCCACATTGTTCTCCCTGTTTGTCAACGATATTCCATCTTGTATGGAGAATTGTAGCAACGACTCTCCAAAATTGGGGGGTGAGAGGGTCCCATCCCTCCTTTTCGCTGGCGACACTATACTTATATCCCAAACACCCCGGGGCCTACAGAACTTATTAGATAAGTTCCAGACATACTGCAACAAAAAGGGCCTTGAGATTAATGTAAAGAAAACAAAATATATGGCTATAAACCCTCATAAAACCCTCATAAACATTTTAAGGAAAATCTGATGTTAAATGGACATAAATTAGAACATGTCCAGAACTTTAGCTATCTGGGTGTTTCCCTGGATTCTAATTTAACATGGAAAACCCAGATAGAAAAAAGTAAAATAGTATTTACGCAAAACCTGTTACCAATAATGAAAAGACATGGTAATAGCCTAAACAAAGGAGTTTCACCAGCCTTAGAGATTTTTACATTTAAAGTACAATCAGCTGCACTATATGGGGCAGAATTATGTGGACCCATGTGTAAGAAATCTTTCGAAACTGGTGAGAACAAATTTTTTAGGGCATTGTTAAGACTACCTGTCAGCACGCCGTTGGTACCACTCTTCTTAGATCTCAATATGAAACCTACTGACCATCATGCAATCTTGAGACCCCTGATGCTCTGGGTCAGACTTTGGTCGACCCCTGAGCTGACAGATTACAAGGATGGTCTAAAAGAAATAATGGAACTGGATTGCTGTAACAAAGTCCTATGGCTCAGTCATGTAAGATCCTGGTTAACAAAAATTGGCCTGGCACATTTTTGGGATGATTCATCTTTATTAAATCAAACTTCGAAAAAAATGTTAAAGTTGTCATTTTTGGCATATGTGAACCTAGATGTGCTGAATGGAAGAGTATATGGATCGTTAACAAATAGCTTTTTGATGTTCAAAGATATAGCACTCTATGAATGCCTCCTCGATGAAGTTTACCACCACTTGCCAAGACACTTTATATGAAATATAGATATGGCATCTTGAGGACAAACACCTGCGCATCAAGGTGGTCTCAAAATAGCAACGATTAATGAACCCTATGCCCGAGTCAGGTAAAGAACGATGACTTACACATTTTGTTCTTTTGTCTGACCTACGCAGTACCTAGAAAAAGATGGATCAAACCCCTTTTCCTGTATATAGGCGCGAGATCATATAAAGAGGCTGGAAGAATTTTAAAAACTAACACCAGCCAGGTTATTGTCGTTGGCATCAGTAGATTTTTGTTAGCCACAAATTTTATAAGAATCAAAATGGGCCTAAAACTAATGAAAAATGTCATTGTTTTAATATCTTTGATAGCACTTTCCATAACTGATAGTGCTGGTTATTTGCGTATTTATCCATGAATTTTATATATACTCATTTCATACTCATGTCTTTTATACTCTTATCATTTATTGATCGCTTAAATATAATTATATCTGCCCAATATTGTTAGTGTTGGTTAGCTACGTATTTTTCCATGAATTTTACAATATTTATTTTATACATTGCCTTTTTATACTTTTAATTATTTATTGATGTTTTAAATGTAATTATATCCGCCCTTAAAACTGTCATTCAGGATATTATTGAAACACTCTTTACATGTTGCCACTCCCTATCATGTTAACTATGTTGAAATGAATTGTGTCTTAAATGGAATTGTACATGTTTTTTTTATGCATCTTTTATGGTACTAAATGTACCGAAATAAAGATTTTGAATTGAAATTTGATACCTACTGCAATGAAACAGAGCTTGACAAAATGATGGAATGAGCACAGTTTAGAACACAAACTATAGGGCAAGCAAACTTGAAGTGGTAGATACTTGTCCCATGTAAACTCTATTTGAATTGCAACACTGGAGATTACGAGTTGCAAGCTCAGCATATTCTGAACCACTGAGTAGAGGCAAGGCCATCTCCACAATCACTGTGCTGTGGTAGAATCCAAATTTCATGTTACCTACCTTCTTTGCTTAAAACTTGATGTCACCTAGAGGGTAAACTACCTTTATGACACAACTTTTACAACACAGTGCCTTTACAACGCGGTATTTACAACGAAAACCATTACAACGCATTGCGCTGGGGGGCACTCTAGGATAGGGAATAAGTTTAATTTACTATCCAACACCTTCCCTAGTGTCCACGGGGATTGGAGTTGGAATAGTAAATTTAACTATTCACTATCCAGCACCCCAAAGCACTATGCGTTGTAACAGTTTTCGTTGTAAATACAGCGTTGTAAAGGCATGCGTGGTAAAAGTATGCGTTGTAACGTCATACATCCCACCTAGAGCACCACTGTCCACATCGACCATGATGCATTTGTTGGGCAGGATTAAAAGATACAGTTTACCATCTAGGACCAACCCGGGCACCTCTCGATCTGCATGGCCATATGAAGTGGCACTATAAACAAGGATTGGAAAACTCACTCTAAGCAGACATCTGCAAACTAGCAAACACTTTTGACATTTTTAAGACCAATTCAGAAGCTGTCAGCAGCAGGGAAATGTAGAGCTGTCTGTTGATTATCTTAGCATTCCCAGCCATATTGGTTTTATGTGAAAGAGATCAAAAGAGCCATATGTCAGACAAGCTTCAATGATTCATTTAAGCATGAATATCCCAATATTAATACTAGCATGAGGATAACAAAGAGTTTAGAAACCTAATGACAAAAACTGATTCAAGCTTCACATTCCTAGTTTACTATTTCTTAATATCTAAAAATCCTTTCTGACTGTAGAACATGGAGGAACACTCCAACATTAGTATCTTGTTGGATTTAGTCCCGATTCTTAAAATGGGTCGCAAGCCCTACATGTGTTGCCCAAAGACGTAAATTGATGATACATACAAATGGAATACATCCGATAACTTAATCACAAGGTAATGTACTGCCCTCAAAATTACCAAACAATGTATGCATCGGTTGGAACTTGATTTTTTCTGCATAGCTGTATTGCTGTTGGAGACACACTGCTTCTGGCTGTGGAAGATACTTTACCTGCAAGGTTTTAACTGCAGGAGCTACAGAGCCACTAACCTTTGGGAGAAAGTGAAGCCGTTGATAGCAAATTGACTATGATCATAAAATCCAGAGCTGCTTTTTGTGTCAGTTTTTGTTGCACCTTGCTTGACCAGAGCATTTTGTGTTACAGATCCACAGTGAGTTATGTTGGGAGACGGGATTTTCTTTACAGGATATTGAGGTGCATTAATTGAAAAACCTTCTTACAGACCAATGGATGATCAATGCCACATATGCAAATCAACAAAATACACAAGATGATGGACGGAATGTTGCACAATGGCAAAACATTCACCCCAGTCACAGATATGGCTGCAGTGTTCTGTATGGTCTGTAGTTTGCATAGGTGAAACTTGCTGATTCCGGCATAGAGGGAGTTTCCGTTGTCCAGTCTGCTGGTTATGAGAGCCTGGGTGACGGTCTTTCTTGATTCGGGGGAGATCCATTTCTAGGTCTTCCGAAGGATTAGTAGGGTGTTGAAACAGGTGGAGGTGATGGAGTTCATCTGTCAGGTCATGGAGAGGGAGGACTCGATTCCGATGCTGAGGTTCCAGGCGTGGTCCGTGGGGGGGGGCAGCCGAGGGCAGTGGGACACCAGGTGATGTCCCATGCAGAGGGGAAGGGTCCAAGGATGAGGACCTCTGTCTTCTCCGAGTTGAGCTTCAGGCAGCTGCTGCTCATCCAGAATGAGACATCCTTTATTTCTCCTGAAAGCTGAGATTGGTGGTGATGGGGTCCTTGGTAAAGGATAGGGTGAGCTGGGTGTCGTCGGCACAGGATACTATGCTGAGTTCATTCTGTCTGACGATGGTGGCGAGGGGCTATGTAGATGTTGAAAATCGTAGGTCTGAGCGATAAACATTGGGGTACTCTGCAGTTGATCTCTGTGGGTTCGGAGAGGAAGGGTGGAAGCCTGATTCTTTTGGTTCTGCTGGTGAGAAAGGAGTGTTGCCAGTCGAGGGCGGTTCCTTATATGCAAGCGTCGAGGAGTCTGGCAGTGTGTGCGAGGTGGGAGACGGTGTCGAAGGTAGCAGAGAGGTCAGGTAGGAACAGGGCAGCGGTGTGGCCATGGTCGAGAAGGGTGCGGATGTCGTCTGTGGCAGCGAGTAGTGCGGACTCAGTGCTGTGGTTGCTGCGGAATCTGGATTTGGAGGGTTCGAGGATGGCGTTCTCTTTGATAAATTTCTTTAGTTGGACGTTGACAGCCTTATCGGTGACTTAGGTCGCGAAGGGGAGGAGGGAGATGGGTCAGTAGTTCTTGAGGTCTGAAGCATCCGCTGAGGGATCCCTGAGTAGGGACTTGACTTCTGCACATTTCCAGTCATCAGGAAATGTGCCGCTTTTGAAGATGGTGCTGATGGTGCATCACAGTTCCATTCCAATGGCAGTGGCAGCTCTGTGGAAGATGTGTGGAGGGTAGGGGTCCGTTGGGGCTCCTGAGTGAATGCCCTTCATGGTGGATCTGGTGTCTTTGGTGGTGACTCGGGTCCAGGAGGAGATGGTGGGCTGGCTGGCATTGCTGGAGGAGAGAGTGGTTTCCGAGTCAGGTGTCTGTTTGTTGTAGTTGTCTTAGAAGGACTGGATTTAAACCCTTGACCCAGTCCTGAGGCGGAAGCCGGGAGCTGGAGGTACTCGATAATTTTAACATTTGGAAAACTACTATTTCCTTACTTTGTGTGGTGTCACTGTTTTTTGTGCTTTTAAGAAAAACAACACTCACCTAAGCGCCTCACTGCTTTCAGCGCACAGCTGCCCTTGAGCTGACGCGCCCACCTCGCGCTTTCTCAGCTGCCGCCAATCTCCCAGGCGTGCGCGCTGACTCTGCCCCCTTCAGGCCACGCCCCCTGCTGGCTGTACTTAAACCGCTGACTCCCAGCGGCAACGGATAAACCCTTGACCCAGTCCTGAGGCGGAAGCCGGGAGCTGGAGGTACTCGATAATTTTAAAATTTGGAAAACTACTATTTCCTTACTTTGTGTGGTGTCACTGTTTTTTGTGCTTTTAAGAAAAACAACACTCACCTAAGCGCCTCACTGCTTTCAGCGCACAGCTGCCCTTGAGCTGACGCGCCCACCTCGCGCTTTCTCAGCTGCCGCCAATCTCCCAGGCGTGCGCGCTGACTCCGCCCCCTTCAGGCCACGCCCCCTGCTGGCTTTACTTAAACCGCTGACTCCCAGCGGCAACGGATAAACCCTTGACCCAGTCCTGAGGCGGAAGCCGGGAGCTGGAGGTACTCGATAATTTTAAAATTTGAAAAACTACTATTTCCTTACTTTGTGTGGTGTCACTGTTTTTTGTGCTTTTAAGAAAAACAACACTCACCTAAGCGCCTCACTGCTTTCAGCGCACAGCTGCCCTTGAGCTGACGCGCCCACCTCGCGCTTTCTCAGCTGCCGCCAATCTCCCAGGCGTGCGCGCTGACTCCGCCCCCTTCAGGCCACGCCCCCTGCTGGCTGTACTTAAACCGCTGACTCCCAGCGGCAACGGATAAACCCTTGACCCAGTCCTGAGGCGGAAGCCGGGAGCTGGAGGTACTCGATAATTTTAAAATTTGAAAAACTACTATTTCCTTACTTTGTGTGGTGTCACTGTTTTTTGTGCTTTTAAGAAAAACAACACTCACCTAAGCGCCTCACTGCTTTCAGCGCACAGCTGCCCTTGAGCTGACGCGCCCACCTCGCGCTTTCTCAGCTGCCGCCAATCTCCCAGGCGTGCGCGCTGACTCCGCCCCCTTCAGGCCACGCCCCCTGCTGGCTGTACTTAAACCGCTGACTCCCAGCGGCAACGGATAAACCCTTGACCCAGTCCTGAGGCGGAAGCCGGGAGCTGGAGGTACTCGATAATTTTAAAATCTGGAAAACTACTATTTCCTTACTTTGTGTGGTGTCTCTGTTTTTTGTGCTTTTAAGAAAAACAACACTCACCTAAGCGCCTCACTGCTTTCAGCGCACAGCTGCCCTTGAGCTGACGCGCCCACCTCGCGCTTTCTCAGCTGCCGCCAATCTCCCAGGCGTGCACGCTGACTCCGCCCCCTTCAGGCCACGCCCCCTGCTGGCTGTACTTAAACCGCTGACTCCCAGCGGCAACGGATAAACCCTTGACCCAGTCCTGAGGCGGAAGCCGGGAGCTGGAGGTACTCGATAATTTTAAAATTTGAAAAACTACTATTTCCTTACTTTGTGTGGTGTCACTGTTTTTTGTGCTTTTAAGAAAAACAACACTCACCTAAGCGCCTCACTGCTTTCAGCGCACAGCTGCCCTTGAGCTGACGCGCCCACCTCGCGCTTTCTCAGCTGCCGCCAATCTCCCAGGCGTGCGCGCTGACTCCGCCCCCTTCAGGCCACGCCCCCTGCTGGCTGTACTTAAACCGCTGACTCCCAGCGGCAACGGATAAACCCTTGACCCAGTCCTGAGGCGGAAGCCGGGAGCTGGAGGTACTCGATAATTTTAAAATTTGGAAAACTACTATTTCCTTACTTTGTGTGGTGTCACTGTTTTTTGTGCTTTTAAGAAAAACAACACTCACCTAAGCGCCTCACTGCTTTCAGCGCACAGCTGCCCTTGAGCTGACGCGCCCACCTCGCGCTTTCTCAGCTGCCGCCATTCTCCCAGGCGTGCGCGCTGACTCCGCCCCCTTCAGGCCACGCCCCCTGCTGGCTGTACTTAAACCGCTGACTCCCAGCGGCAACGGATAAACCCTTGACCCAGTCCTGAGGCGGAAGCCGGGAGCTGGAGGTACTCGATAATTTTAAAATTTGAAAAACTACTATTTCCTTACTTTGTGTGGTGTCACTGTTTTTTGTGCTTTTAAGAAAAACAACACTCACCTAAGCGCCTCACTGCTTTCAGCGCACAGCTGCCCTTGAGCTGACGCGCCCACCTCGCGCTTTCTCAGCTGCCGCCAACCTCCCAGGCGTGCGCGCTGACTCCGCCCCCTTCAGGCCACGCCCCCTGCTGGCTGTACTTAAACCGCTGACTCCCAGCGGCAACGGATAAACCCTTGACCCAGTCCTGAGGCGGAAGCCGGGAGCTGGAGGTACTCGATAATTTTAAAATTTGAAAAACTACTATTTCCTTACTTTGTGTGGTGTCACTGTTTTTTGTGCTTTTAAGAAAAACAACACTCACCTAAGCGCCTCACTGCTTTCAGCGCACAGCTGCCCTTGAGCTGACGCGCCCACCTCGCGCTTTCTCAGCTGCCGCCAATCTCCCAGGCGTGCGCGCTGACTCCGCCCCCTTCAGGCCACGCCCCCTCCTGGCTGTACTTAAACCGCTGACTCCCAGCGGCAACGGATAAACCCTTGACCCAGTCCTGAGGCGGAAGCCGGGAGCTGGAGGTACTCGATAATTTTAAAATTTGGAAAACTACTATTTCCTTACTTTGTGTGGTGTCACTGTTTTTTGTGCTTTTAAGAAAAACAACACTCACCTAAGCGCCTCACTGCTTTCAGCGCACAGCTGCCCTTGAGCTGACGCGCCCACCTCGCGCTTTCTCAGCTGCCGCCAATCTCCCAGGCGTGCGCGCTGACTCCGCCCCCTTCAGGCCACGCCCCCTGCTGGCTGTACTTAAACCGCTGACTCCCAGCGGCAACGGATAAACCCTTGACCCAGTCCTGAGGCGGAAGCCGGGAGCTGGAGGTACTCGATAATTTTAAAATTTGGAAAACTACTATTTCCTTACTTTGTGTGGTGTCACTGTTTTTTGTGCTTTTAAGAAAAACAACACTCACCTAAGCGCCTCACTGCTTTCAGCGCACAGCTGCCCTTGAGCTGACGCGCCCACCTCGCGCTTTCTCAGCTGCCGCCAATCTCCCAGGCGTGCGCGCTGACTCCGCCCCCTTCAGGCCACACCCCCTCCTTTCCTTGATATGTGCCTGTATAGGAAGCGCAGCGGACGAGCGCAGCGGGAGCGCCATTTGCGCGCCGAAGGCGCGCCTAAGGCAAGCCCGTCTGCGCCCGTCATCGCCAAGTCATCGCCTCTCGCCAGACCCCCTGGCCTAATTCCATCACCACCCCTTGCCTACGATAGTGAGACGCTTCATAGCTGGAACCCCGGAAGATCTTGCGCTAATATTACAGGTAAGCCCGGCTTCACCTGCCTACAATGCCAAACCTGCAGTTTCTTCACTACTAAACCCCACGCCATCCGACAGCTTTTAGGTCCGGACAAAACCACCTCCATCACGTTACTCCACCTCAATGTTAGATCACTAGTCAAACACCACCTTGAGGTTAACACTCTAATACTGGATGAAAATCCAGATATCCTCTTCCTCTGTGAAACATGGCTTCGCGATGGCACCTCCACCATTCCCAATCTTATGCTACCAGACGACTACTTGATGTCGGCTATCAACAGAGAGGGTAGAGGAGGCGGTCTCGCTATAATCTACAGAAAAACGCTCTCCTGTTCTTTTGTCAAGGAAGATCTGTCAGACTCTGAATGCGCCAACTTCAAAATTATCATAAATCCCAACTTCACCGTGTCGGGTCTCTACATCTACCGCCCACCTGGCCCCTCTTCAAAATTCATCGAGGCCCTCCTTGAGTCAGCAACCTCTTTAATAACCAAAAACCCCAATTTTACCATTCTGGGAGACCTTAATCTCCATTTTGATCTACTTAACGACCCTACGATCAAAACGCTCCTTGCAGACCTCTCTGCACTGCAACTCAACCCCCTCATCTCCACTGCAACTCACCTAGCTGGCCATATCCTAGACCCAGTCTTCTCTAACTTAGAAGAACTCATCTCAGAGCCACCCCTTCCTATGGGATGGACAGATCACTCCCTTATTAAACTGGCCATTCCGGTCAACAAAAGCAGGCACAACACGGCACCGACCAGCCGTCTAAAAAGACCATGGCATAAACTGTCTCAAGAGGACCTACACAAGACACTAGGGGTTTACCACCTTGACTCTAACTCCGACATCAACGCTAACTACAGCTCGTTTCACGAGTGGATTACGGGCGGACTAGACAGTCTCATCCCTGCTAAATGGACAAAAGGTCGTAACTCGCCATCTAACCCCTGGTACAACGACACACTCAAAAATCTACGGAAAGAGTGTAAAAAGGCAGAACGCCTCTGGCGTAGGGAATACAACTTAGAAGACAAAGCCAAATACCTTCTGTTACAGAAATTGTACCACAAAGCCATCCGTGCTGCACGGACCACCTTCTACGCCGACAAAATTGAATCTAGTCCCACCCCCGCGAAAGAAATCTTCAAACTCGTGCAAGAACTACAGAGCAGCAAAACACCCCTCCCTACTATCTCCTCTGAGCAACAATGCGAAGAACTTGCCAGGTTCTTCGTTGATAAGGTACAGAAAATCTACACCTCCTTCCCCCAGCATGACCCTAATACCATCAGCAATCCTTCTGCTTCTCCTAGCTACTCGACCTTGACCTACATCCCAGAAATCTCCAAAGACATCCTCATCAGACTATGCAATAAAGTCAAATCTGGCTCCCCCGCAGACCCCATGCGCCCGACTCAATTCCTAGAGTCACTCGACTTCTTCCTACCAGCGTTAACCGACATCCTGAACCTCTCCTTTACTTCAGCGTGTGTACCATCTGCCTGGATACAAGCGTGGGTTTCGCCTATCATCAAGAAACCCACCCTAGATCCATCCAAACCGGAGAATTTTCGTCCAATCTCCCTGCTTCCATGGCTTTCCAAACTCGCTGAAGCGCATGTCAACAGCACTCTATCCCAGCATATGGTCAAAAACAACATTCTGGACCCATCACAAAATGGGTTCAGACCAGGCCATAGCACTGAGTCTGCTCTCTTAGCCACCACAGAGCACCTCCGGACGATCCTGGATGCCGGTCAAAGTGCTGCGTTGATCCTTCTGGATCTCAGCGCGGCATTTGACACGGTATCCCATGTCATCCTTCTTAAGCGTCTGGAGACCTTTAGAGTAATTGGCCATGCCTTGGAGTGGTTCAGATCCTTCCTCGAGAACAGGTCCTTTCGAGTTTCTGCCCCCCCCTTTTTATCTAAATCCCACCCTATTGAACAGGGAGTCCCGCAGGGCTCTGCGTTAAGCCCCTCTCTTTTTAATCTCTATGTTCAGCCTCTGGCGGCAGTGGCCAAAGAATGGGGCCTGACATTGGTATCGTACGCTGACGATACACAACTGACCATCGCCCTCTCAGACGGACCGTCCAACTCTTCCTCTAATTTTAAAAACGGACTCTCTGCGGTCGCCCAATGGATGACCACGAACTGTTTACAACTTAATGGCGGAAAAACAGAGGTGCTTCTCCTTGGCAAAAACACCAGCCTTTGGAATGAGCACTGGTGGCCATCCTCCCTTGGTACCATCCCTCCCCCCAAAACCCTAGTGAAAAACTTGGGTGTCTGGATGGACGACTCACTCAACTTTCGAGCCCACACCAAGAAAGTTGCCGGCACCTGCACTGGCTTACTGAGAGCCTTAGCCACATACTAGGCTTCTTCGACGCAAAGACCCGCCAACTCATCATCCAAGCCACCATCCTCTCGCATCTAGACTATGCCAACGTACTCCTTCTTGGCGCCAACAAATGTGAGTTAGCACGACTCCAACGCGTGCAGAACTCAGCCGCTAGAACTTTGGTCGGCCTTCCCCGTAGATGCTCAGCCAGAGCAACCATCAGAAAACTGCACTGGCTCCCGGTTGACTCCAGAATCAAGTTCAAGACCCTCATCATGACCTTCAAAATTCTCAAACTCAACACCCCCCCTCTGCTTCAACCCCTTCTCACTCCCTATGCGCCGTCACGGAACCTAAGATCTTCCAACCAAAACCTTCTTTGCGTCCCACGCATAAAACTCTGCCGCATGGGCGGACGCTCCTTTAGGTTCCTGGGAGCCAAGATGTGGAATGAATTACCACATCACATTCGCTCGATAGACAATCTATTTGCTTTCCGGAAAGCAGTTAAAACTTTTCTATTCCCTTGCCTGTAAACCTTCCTCTGTTCATGGATTTTCAACGCTCAGGATCTGATCTGGGTTTCAGCGCCGGGACGCCTCATTGCCGGGGCAGCTGTAGCGCTTTACCAAAACAATAAGATAAGATAAGATAAGATTTTAAGGTGGAAGTAGGAGCAGAGCTTGTTGCAGAGTTCCTGGGATGGGGTGATGTCTGGTGTTTCATTGGGGGTTTTGGTGAATTCCTGAATGATGCCAAAGAGTTCCTTTGTTGCTGGAGTTGCCGAGGGTCTTGTTCTGGATGAAGGTCCTTTTGGTGGATCTGATGAGTTGGTGGTATTCTGTCATGGCATTCTTGTAAGTGGTGCAGTCTGCGAGGATTTGCTGTTTCTCCAAATCTTCTCAAGATGTCCGCATGTGCGTCCGGATTCTTGGAAGTCAGCGGTGAACCAGGTGGCCTTTCTGGGGTGCTATCTGTCAGGATTGCGGAGGGGTGAGAGCTCGTTTACGCAATTGGTGATCCATTTGTGCAGTTCTATGACTGCAAGGTTGGCATTGGTTGTGGTGAAGGGGGTGTCACGATTGAGGGTGGAGTTGAGCTGCTTCTCTGTGACCTTGCTCCAGTTCCTTCGTGGAAGGTGTGGTGCAGGTTTGGGAACGGTGGGTTTTTCGACGTGGTAGTGTACGCAGTGGTGGTCCGTCCAGGGGTGTTGCGCTGGGTGGCTGAAGTGGTTGTTGTTGCCACCTGTGAAGATGGGGTCGAGGGTGTGTCCTGCCTGGTGGGTGAGGGAGGTGATGAGTTGTTTCAGTCCGAGGTTGTCCAGGAGGGTGGCGGAATTGAGGTCTCTGAGGTTGTTGAGGTGGAAGTTGAGGTCTCCGATGAGTATCTAGTCCAGGGAGGCGATGGCGTGGGGCATGATGAGGTTGGTGATGATAGTGGTGAATGTGATTCGAGATCTGGGGATGGTCTGAATCTGGAAATGGAGGTGTTCAGTTGTGGTCGGGGTGTCGCTCATGCTCTAGGTAGTGAGTTGGAGGGAGCTCTTGTGTGCAATGACAAGTCCTCCTCCTGGGCGGTAGGGACGGTCCTTCCTGGGTCTTGTATCCATCGATAATGACGGTGGCGAGGTCTGGGGCGGAGATCGGGTAGGTACAAGTTTCTGTGAAGACGTCAACGTCTTGCGAGAGGGTGTCGAGAAGGTCCCAGATCTCTATGCAGGGAGTGCATGTTGAGGAGGATGCACCTCAGGGCTTCGGGGGTACTTGTGTCCAGTGTGTGGGAAGCGGCTGTGTGGGTGCAGAGAGTGGCAAAGGTTTGGCGGCAGTGTCCGCAGGAGAAATTGCCGTGGGTGGAGTTCAGTGTGGACAGCTGGCAGTTGTTGTTCCTTCCAAGGTTGAGTTCGAGGAGGGAGGCTGAGTCATAGCAGTGCGTAGTCGGAGATCCAGGGTCCCTGGCGCTGGTCACGGATGAGCCCAGATGGGCTAGCCTGTGGCATGCCTTTGTTGTGCCAGCTGCGCGCCCGAGCAGAGGCCGACAATAAATAGGGATGGGGAGGGAAGCGCAGCTGGGAGGTGGGATATGGCAGTGGCTGCAGGGGAAGCAGCGTTGGGAAAAGTAGCAACAAAAACGGGCACAGAAGACAAAGAAAACAGACAACACAGAAAAGTACAGAAAATAAAACAGTAAACCAAGGCACACTACAAAATACAATACAATACCAAAAACAGGCAGAGCGCAAACTCAAACCCTACCCACACTGGACAGCGGCAGCGGCACAACAGCAGAGCTGTGAGGGGAGAGAGCAGTTCTCTGACCAGGAAGTCAGAGGTCTCGCTCAGACACCCGCACAGGGGCTACCAATAAATAGGGCAGGGGGGAGGGAAGTGCAGCTGGGAGTGGAAGACTGCAGGGGGAGGGGCTGCTGGGGTATCAGCAGCAGGATAAAGGGCAGCGAAAACGGGCACGGAGGACAAAGGGCACAGGCAAAGAAAACAGGCAATACAGATAAGTACAGAAATTAAAACAATAAATAAAGGCACAATACAAAATACAATACAATACCAAAGACAGGCAGAGAGGGAACTCGAACCGTACCCACACTGGACTGCGGCACAACAGCAGAGCTGCAAGGGGAGAGAGCTGGTCTCTTACTGGGAGGTCAGAGGTCTCACTCAGACACCCTTGCAGTGTCCACCATTAAATAGGGGAGGGAAGCGCAGCTGGGAGGTGGAAGCGGGATACATCAGAGGTAGGGGCTGCAGGAGCAGCAACAGTGGCAAAAATGAGAAGGGAGGACAAAGGGGACAGGCAAAGAAAACAGACAATACAGAAACATACAGAAAATAAAACAGGCTATAAAGGCACAATACAAAATACAATACAATACCAAAGACAGGCAGAGAGTGAACTCGAACCCTACCCTACCCCTAGGGCACGACAGCGGAGCTGTGGGTGGGGAGAGCTTTAGGTGTGCTTTTTATATATGTTGACTCCTTAATAAAGACAATAGGCCTGCTTTTTTATATTTTGATGTTCTGACCACTTGAAAAAGCCAGTAGGCCAGCCTTACTTAAAATAACACCCCTTATATTGTTACATGACATAGTCAGTCCAGCGGGATGGTGAGTACGGTGCAGCACCAGGCTCTGCACTAAGCATGGGTGAATTTTGCGAATTCGCGATCCGCGAATTTGCGGATTTGCGAATTCGCGATCCGCAAAATTCGCGAATTTGTGCGAATTTGCGGATTTTTGTTTTTTTGCGTGTTCGCGGGGTTTTTTCGTGTTCGCTGGGTTTATTGCGTGTTAGCTGGGCTTTTTGCGTCTTCGCGATCCGCTTGCATAGCGAAGTTACCCATGCAGTCGTTTATGGGAGAGGGAGAGATAGATAGAAAGATAGCTAGATAGATAGATAGATAGATAGATAGATAGATAGATAGATAGATAGATAGATAGATAGATAGATAGATAGAGAGAGAGAGAAAGAGAGGGAAAGAGAGAGGGAAAGAGAGAGGGAGAGAGAGAACGAGAGAAAGAAAGAGAGGCCGGATCTCTGAAGGGCCAGATTCCTGAGTTGCCCCTACAGAACATACAGCTTTTTATTTTTAGCAAAATGCATATGAAAATTGTGCTGTACAGGTCTCTTTTAGTTTAACCCCTCCTGACAACTCAAAATGGGTGTATTTGCCATCCTCTCCCATCTTCCTGTTTTATATATCTGTAAGTGCTTCCTGATGAGGTTTAATTCCTTGGACAGGTGCCTCGTTGCCTACTTGTAACTATTCTCTGACCCTGCTTCAAGGGAGAGAGCAGGGTCAGAGAATAGTTGCAAGTAGATAACAAGGCGCCAGGAAGCAATTAGCAGCAGGTGTCCAAGTTGAAGTTAATTTGTTTGTAACCCTTTTGTAAAAGGTTACAAAGAAATTAGGTTCAACTTTTAAACCTGCTGCTGTAACCCTTGCTTGGCTGAAAATCCGTCCCCGCTGATTCGCTGATTTTACCGCGATTTCGCGAGTTTCGCGGATTGCGAAATCGCGGAAAATCCGCAAATTCGCCCGCGAAACGGATTTTACACCCACCCTTACTCTGTACCCAACTCGATGCTGAGCATGACAATGGACATCCTACCTTAAGTTTAAAAAAACACAGATTCGCTGGAACAACGGTTAAAGTGACGTTATAGTGTGGAATTGTAATATTATCTTACTTTGAGTTGAAAAATAACTCATATATTCTCTGAAAAAAACAAATGTTGAATGGACGTAAGAGTTAGGTGAAAAATTATTTAAAACATAATGTTTTAATTTAACAAAATCACTGAAACGCACCAGTCATAGTTATCTCAAATAGCTATAACTTGTGCCCAAAATTATCTATAGTTCGACCTCCTGCCATGCACACCGCTGTTATCAATGATGTCATTTCAGATGACATTAGAGGATCTTAATAATACAATTACTCAACATCTTGCCATGCGCAGTGTTTTTATCAATTATGTAATTTCAAATTTCATTAGGGGATCTATGAAAACAAATATTGAACATGTCATGAGTGAGGGTCCAAGCAGGGCAAGAGGAGGGTGCAAGTTATAGTTTCTTTAAGCACCACTTATATTAATTGAGATCGCTATAACTGGTGACTTTCTGTTTTTTTGTTAGTTCAGAATATTAATGTACCTTTTAACCATTGATTATATTTTTGGGACAGGAAAGTCCCTCACAAGGTGATGAATTTGTATCCCTACCCTGAGCATCCCTATCTGCAATGATGCCTGGAATCCTTGTGCTGTATTTTCGCTGTCGTGTGCGCAGCGCCTTGAGACCCTCCCGGGTGAGTAGTGCGCTATACAAGTGATGTGATTGATTGATTGATAGATCATGTGTGTGTGCCATGACATAGGCATTTCTCATGGACTGCCGATATTTGTCGACCAAGATGGGTGCTACCCTGATATTGGTGAAAGGCTCCTGCCTTTGCTCAAAGCTAAACAGCAAGAACACATTGGTGGCAGCATACTGTGTAGTGATTAGTAGAATTGAACTCTCCTTTTTACCTGTGTCACTGCAGTGAGGCTTACAGGCTCAAGCATGTAACGTTTTGCTGCTGTGTGCTTAACCTGTCCTTGCCCTACATCAGGTTAGTACATAGTGCAGTGCAATGAGTGCATGTTATCTGCATTGATGAGTTTATGTGTGCCTGTGAATGATACAACACATGGAAAATTCAGGATTCCATTTTGGGAGACCCATGACTAACTGGAAAAACATGAAGAGGTACCAAAATATAGCAGACAGATTTGTGTACTGTTACATTCATGTAAACTGGGTGGGACACATGGAGGAAGGTGAGCTAGGCTCTGCATTAGATTTCAAAGGGTGACTGCTCTTTGATTCAGTGAGAGGTCACCGGGAAAAGGTCTGGGCACATTTCAGGAAGGAGATGGGGTTGATAAGAGAATCATAAAGGGTGGGCCTTACCTTTGAAGTTGTGCCTGCTGTGATAGACTGTTTTCAAAAGCAAAGACAAGGCAGTAAAGAGGGCTCAGACCCCCAACATAAACTTCAAAGATTTAGACCGAAATGTATATTTGGTACTTGGAAATGGACTATAAGAACGGGAGCTCAAGCCCTAATACATTCTCAACTGACAGGCAACCACTGTTGAGGAGGAAAAGAGGAAAAGAGCTGATAGACTTCTGCCTGTGACCAGAACTGGAGGCTAAGGTCTATCAGTTTTCCAGTTGGATGAGGAGACATCCAAGAGGATTCCAAGACCACTAGCCCTGGATTACCAGAGCCTGCCTGCTTGCTAAGACCAGTGTGCCCTGTAATGAACTGGACAGAACTGGAGGGAGTGAGGTCCAGTGGGATATCCTGCTGATTAGATCTCTGAAGCGAAGTGTACATACGGCTGTATTGATCACGTCATAGCCAATGTGCAAAAAAAGGTCAGGGATCCCATATGCCAAGCAGGGCCAGCAACAAAATTGCTGCCATGCCGATCGGGCCATAGCCCAAGTACAAAGTGAAGTCAGTGACCCTGTCTATCATGTGGGGTTACTGGGAGAAAGCAGGGAGTGTGGTCTGGCTGAGACTGTTATCAAGATGAAGTGGCTACAATGATGGCACCTGTGGGGAGGACCCAAGGAAAACTTACCAGCACCAGAGGAGCGTTGAAGACACCCGGCTGCCAGCAGGACCACATGTGAAGAACTCAAGAGCACTGGCATGCTGACCCTGCAGGGTCCCATATGCAATGGGACAGATTCTGCCTCCTCTGCGCTTACAAGGTGGGGCATGCTCTGATACTTCATTCATACATGTTCTGCTGGGACGGTAAGACTAATTTTCAGGCTAGGAGGCCCTAGGGGAACTTGCCTGCTAAATAACTCTTTGGCATTGTAAAACGTTTGACTTTAATAAGGAATCAGAGTTGGACTCCTGAGACTCAGACAAAGTAGTGGGGCTTACCGTGAATGTCACCCATAGTGAATGAGGAATAATCCGTATCAGTAGCAAGAGAAGTGTGGGACTCTGAAACCTGCCTATTAAGGCACTAGAGCCCTGACCTCATGGAGACTGTGTGAATTGTTTTTGAATGCCGTATTTTACTTTCTGTTGGTATATGAATACTCCTTTTTTCATAAAAGTAGATATTTGACTGGACAATCATTTATTGCTGCGGCTGAATGTACTTTGAGTTGTAAGACTGTGTTCGCCCCTTTTTGTGTACCCTCCCACCCAAGAACAGTTTTGCACTGCTCCACCTGCGCTACCACTGAGAGTCAAGAGCTGAAGGGGTGCTTGGCCCAATTACTCAGGATCCATAGTAGACTGGACATCGGGACATGAGGAGTAAAGGACCTCAACCCCTACTGTTGGACCCAGTAGCTCCTGCTATATAGAGTTAACCCTGGGCGAAGGACTTCGCTACCCCCACGAAGTGGGCGTAGTGTGCCTATTTCGCCCTTTGCAAAGTAGGCGAAGCAGGCAACACTACGTCCACTCCTTGGGCGTAGCGAAGTTGCCCAACACCCGCCTCCCTCCCGCCCTCCCGAACATACCTAATTTAGTAAATGGGCACATCAAAATGAATAAAAGGCACTTACCTTGTCCGCGGCGTCCCAGGGCCCCCTCTGCTCGTTCAGGCCGCCGTCTTGATAACCAATGTGCAAGACGGTGGCGTGAACGAGCAGAGGGAGCTCCAGGACGCCGCGCACAAGGTAAGTGCATTTTATTTATTTTGATGTGCTCATTTACTAAAATTAGGTATGTAGGGGAGGGGGGCATGCGGCACGTAGTGGGGCTACGCAAAGTGCGCAGGTGGGCGTAGTTTCTCGCCCACTTTGCGTAGCTTCACGTAGCCCCACTACGCACACTACGCCCAGGGTTATATAGAATACTATTGTTTGTAATGTTCTTATTGGTGTTTTTCATGAATAGATAGTCTATGCATGTGTATGACCCATGAAATAGACATAACTTGTGTGATATATATCAGTGGAATGTATAAAAAGTTTTGTCTCAACTAGTCCTTTGGCCCTTATGAGAACTTTGGTCATTGCTTTACATCTCAGGAAAATCAGTTCTTTTGTGGGTGCCAAATCATATTTAGTAGATAACAAAAGAGAATTGCCAATACTGATAACCAAACGATTCATGTATTTTTAAGTAAAGTACTTGAAACAGAATTCAAGACCAATAGCTAATTAATAACTTTTATTATTCTTTGGAATTTTATCAACACAACAACTCATATATTTAACGATTGCATATTCCAAGAGACACACATAGAAACCATATTCAGCAGGGGGTCGATTTTTAGGAATCATTCAGCATATCACACATATCACAAACATACACAATGCAACCATTCAAGGGAGGGAAAGGGTACAATTGCTTAGAGCAATACAAAAATGTTCAAAAAGTTTTTTCAATATTTACAAGATAGCACAAGGCGGACAGGGAGAGAAATTGAGAAAGGAAGCCAAGGTCTGCGAGGCACTTAACAATCTGGTCACTTAATAATTATTCTAGTAAACAGTACATTCCTATGGAAAAATTGTATGTTATTTAGAAAAGGTAATGTACAAAAAAATGGGGAAAAGCAACAAAATAATTCTTGACATCAGTGCTTGTCACTCTTGCAGACAGCTGTGTGGCTATGGCCTACGCGTTTCGAATCCCGTTGGGTTGTGGGGATTCTCTTCAGGGCCTGGGGTTTTCTCTAGGTAAAATAGAGAAGAAAACAAGAGAAAGTATGAAATTTCAACATAATCCAATTTGTTTTTATCAAGTAATCAGCATTAGGCGCAACACTTAGTGACCACCTTTTCTCTACACAGACTTACCAAAGGGCAACAGAATGCGGGGAATAGTGGGGCCTCAACTTTGTAATGAGATGGAATATGGCAGAATCTGGAAGGGTTAAAACATGGAGGGAGTCAGACGATTGAAAACAAGATAGGAGAGCTATCAGTGGAACTGGGGGCTGCACATTTACTTACTTTTCTTTCATGAGAGAGATTTTCACGAGGGGGAGAACCAGGTAGCAAAAAAGCGCGGTGGAGACCTACTAATTATTTAGCTAAAGGTTCGCTTAAGCCGAGGAGAGAAGACTCGCGGAGAAAATCGAGCTTCAAATGAGACTCTTAAGTGGTAAAAGGCAACTTGCACCTTTCGGTCCGTTTAGCGTGTTGAGAAATCTAAAAATAACCCAATAGAGAAAGCAATTTAGCAAACTGTCGAGCGACTAAGTTGCAAACAGAGGTTGTTCACAAAGGGCGGCATCTTACCGCGTAAATGAGCAACACTCGAGGATTTGAGCCGGGTGGGTCGCAACTTGTACTTTTCGGTCCGTTTAGCGTGTTGACAAATCTAAAAATAACCCAATAGTGAAAACAATTTAACAAACTGTCGAGCGACTATGTAGCAAACAGTAGTGGTTCACAAAGGGCGGCGTCTTACCGCGTAAATGAGCAACACTGCCGAAAATACATAAAGATCCTGATCATCCGCCAGGCAGACCCATCGTGGCAGGATGTGGTTCTGTGCTAGAGCCGGCATCCAAATATGTTGACTGTTTTCTCAAAGACTTCATGATCCAGGTTAAATCTTACCTTCAAGACACCACTGATTTTATCAAGAAATTAGAAAACATTGATTTCAGTGAAGGCAGAGACAGACTAGTTACCTTAGATGTAACTGCTTTATACACCCAGATTCCTCAGGATGAGGCCATAGCAGTTCTCTCCTATTTCCTTGATTCCAGACCTAGGCCCATGCGTGTGCCTACCAAATTCATTGTGGATCTGGCAACATTCGCATTAAAAAAGAATTACTTCTGTTTTAATGGTGAATTTTACTACCAAGTCAAGGGGGTAGCCATGGGCTGCCCCTTTGCCCCAGAATTGGCAGTATTGTTTATGGATATGTACGAGAATGCATACATCTATAACAACAATCCTTTCAGTCAATACATCGGAGCGTGGCTCCGTTTTATTGACGATGTTTTTATGACATGGACAGGTGATAGTGACACCCTTACCAACTTCCATCAATGGCTCAATGCCAGGACTGCTGACATAAAGTTCAGCATCTCTGAATCTACAAGTAGGATTGCGTTCCTTGACGTGGAGGTCTTCCCTTCTGAAGGGAAATTGGCCACCTCCCTATTCATTAAACCAACAGACCGTAACAAGTCGTTGATGTTTAATAGTAACCACCCACGTAATCTAAAAGAAAATCTCCCTTACGGGCAGTTCCTGCGTGTCCGCAGAAACTGCACCTTTACAGATGATTTCAAATTACACTCAGAAAACTTAACATCTAAGCTGTGTGAGAGGGGTTACCCTAAAAAACTCGTAAAAAACTGCTTGAGGAGAGCCCAATGGACCCCACGAGAGACACTTCTTGAACGCAAACCCAAATCGGATTTAAAAAGGCAGGTATGTGTCACGACCTTTTGTCCTAATGCTAATCGTCTGAAAAAAGTCATAAAACAAAGTTGGCATCTGATAAAGGATCTAGATGACAGTCTCGTTAATGAACCCCTATTTGCATTTAAAAAAGAAAACAATATTGCTAACCACATAGTCCGAGCAGCCATGCCTGTTTCTAAAACTTTAACTTTACGCCAAATGATGGGGATGCCTCCCATCCTCGGACACCACAAGTGTGGTACTTGTCTATGCTGTGAATCTACTGTGGAAGGTTCTTTGTTCCAGCATAATGGAATTTCTTGGAAACATGACACTGTAAGCAACTGCAAGAGCAAGTTTGTTGTTTATGGCATTATATGCCCCTGCCAGTTACTATACATAGGCAAGACTAACCAAGAGGTCCGGCAGCGGATCTCACAGCACAAATCAAGGATCAAAAATAAAGTTGAGAATGCCCCTTTGGTGCTACATTGGACACGACTGCAACACCGAGTCAGTGACCTAAAGTGGACTGTGATCTCCAAAATAGAAAAAAATCCCCGTGGAGGAGACCTCAATTTAGCACTATCTAAACGTGAAGCCCTTCTTATAGTTAAATTTGATACTGCAGTATCGGGGCTCAATGAATTGAGCGAAATTTTTAAACTATAATTCGTGCTACTGGGTCTCTGTTCTTTCAGCTAGGCTGTTACCTTGGATTCTTCCACTCCGGTCCGCAGTTTACTTCTTACCCTGGTTTAAGTTGTGGGCGGATCGCCCCACCAGGAAAATATATAAAGAGAGATCAGTTTAGCCATGACTTGCTATCACGCATGAGCCAGTGACCAGTGCTGACCTTTTTGACGCCGCCGAGTTTTATGAATTGATGGAGAACTCTTTGTAAGTACTCTTCCGTGTAACCCCCGTCGGTATTTGACCCGTTTTTCTTTAAATGGTTTAGCTCATGTTTTCTCATTTATCTGTCCCCTTTGTAGTTAAACATTTCAAACTAATTTCGCCGGACTATGGGCAATTGACACGCCGGTAAGCGCCCTTGATTCTTTGCAGCAATTTGTCCGCGTAAACCGCTTTTTAACCAACTCATGCGCATCTCGTCATTTCTGTTTCAGGCGCCTGTTAGGGCTACATTGTAGCGACCCACCCGGCTCAGATCCTCGAGTGTTGCTCATTTACGCGGTAAGACGCCGCCCTTTGTGAACCACTACTGTTTGCTACATAGTCGCTCGACAGTTTGTTAAATTGTTTTCACTATTGGGTTATTTTTAGATTTGTCAACACGCTAAACGGACCGAAAAGTACAAGTTGCGACCCACCCGGCTCAAATCCTCGAGTGTTGCTCATTTACGCGGTAAGATGCCGCCCTTTGTGAACAACCTCTGTTTGCAACTTAGTCGCTCGACAGTTTGCTAAATTGCTTTCTCTATTGGGTTATTTTTAGATTTCTCAACACGCTAAACGGACCGAAAGGTGCAAGTTGCCCCTGCCTTTTACCACTTAAGAGTCTCATTTGAAGCTCGATTTTCTCCGCGAGTCTTCTCTCCTCGGCTTAAGCGAACCTTTAGCTAAATAATTAGTAGGTCTCCACCGCGCTTTTTCGCTACCTGGTTCTCCCCCTCGTGAAAATCTCTCTCATGAAAGAAAAGTAAGTAAATGTGCAGCCCCCAGTTCCACTGATAGCTCTCCGATCTTGTTTTCAATCGTCTGACTCCCTCCATGTTTTAACCCTTCCAGATTCTGCCATATTCCATCTCATTACAAAGTTGAGGCCCCACTATTCCCCGCATTCTGTTGCCCTTTGGTAAGTCTGTGTAGAGAAAAGGTGGTCACTAAGTGTTGCGCCTAATGCTGATTACTTGATAAAAACAAATTGGATTATGTTGAAATTTCATACTTTCTCTTGTTTTCTTCTCTATTTTACCTAGAGAAAACCCCAGGCCCTGAAGAGAATCCCCACAACCCAACGGGATTCGAAACGCGTAGGCCATAGCCACACAGCTGTCTGCAAGAGTGACAAGCACTGATGTCAAGAATTATTTTGTTGCTTGTCCCCATTTTTTTGTACATTACCTTTTCTAAATAACATACAATTTTTCCATAGGAATGTACTGTTTACTAGATTAATTATTAAGTGACCAGATTGTTAAGTGCCTCGCAGACCTTGGCTTCCTTTCTCAATTTCTCTCCCTGTCCGCCTTGTGCTATCTTGTAAATATTGAAAAAACTTTTTGAACATTTTTGTATTGCTCTAAGCAATTGTACCCTTTCCCTCCCTTGAATGGTTGCATTGTGTATGTTTGTGATATGTGTGATATGCTGAATGATTCCTAAAAATCGACCCCCTGCTGAATATGGTTTCTATGTGTGTCTCTTGGAATATGCAATCGTTAAATATATGAGTTGTTGTGTTGATAAAATTCCAAAGAATAATAAAAGTTATTAATTAGCTATTGGTCTTGAATTCTGTTTCAAGTACTTTACTTAAAAATACATGAATCGTTTGGTTATCAGTATTGGCAATTCTCTTTTGTTATCTACTTTCATGGCTCAGCCTTGCTGATTAGAGCCAACCCTTAGTTGTTTTTTGGAAATCATATTTAGGTCACTTCCAACACTGCTTTCAAAAAGCCCTCAGGTGATATATTTGAAGCAATGACATTGTTAAATGTAATCTGACTCCCTTGTATGTTTAGTTGTACCAATAGGCACATGCCATTGGAACCTTGTTTTATTTTGATATAGGAACCACTGAGTCATGTTTAAATAGAATGACTGCCTTAACTGTTTTACTGTCTGCTGAAGCAGAGAATTTATGTGGCATGACCTGTCTCACATAAATTATTGTGCAATCACAAGTTGTGTTTCCTGGGAGAAGACAAAAAGAGGATCCTCCACATCTATTTCATTTTATAACTTCATATCATGTGCTGTGTGCCGGGTGATTTCAAGGAGGTTATGAAAAGACAAAGGAAGTAACATAAATGGGGACGTCAATAATGTCTGTTGGTGCTTTGACTCTGGTCAAGACTGATTTGTATATAGCTGTGTCTGAACTGGGGTGGCGAAGTGAGCTAAAGGATTCAACCCATATCTGTGACTGGGGGTAAGGGTCTGAAAAGTTTCTGCACTCCGTCCATCATCTCCTTGTGTTTGCTGTTGATTCCTATTGTGCCTTATCTTCTTCTTGTATACTGCTAGTAACCTAAGCCCCCACATCTACCTCAATGAATATATCAATGGTACACATCCTTTAACCTACCATAGGGATATCAAGTGTATTCATGCTGAGATCGAGAGCATCTAATCCCATCTTCATTATGAAGAGCCATACCGTAATCCAAAGAGCCATTGTGTGCAAACCACTCCCTTCTAGCTCTATGACATCATATCTTATAATTCACATTCCTTCCCATTAAGACTTATATTTAAGAGGTGTAGAGCAACTTTAACTGGGGTAATGATTTAGACCTCTACCACATACACAATAGACCTCACAGATATGAAAATCCTTCACAAGATCTCCAGGAGTGCCCCTGCGCATCTACTTTGAGGCCTTACATCACACCTGAAAAGGTCACTGGAAGCTGGGTCTGCTGGGAGGCTTAAGCATTTCATCTTCTGGTTCTTCTTTATCTCCCTGTCCATTAGCCGTTTTGAGCAACTTGACAGTGGCCATTGAGCATCTCTCCATTACCAGTTGGTTTCTTGAAGAGTATTGGATACCATTTCCTTATCTTTCCATGTGAATTACAAATCCCTGGGAAATAGAGAGCAATGTCTATTATGGTGTTAGTTACGCTCCTGTCTATTGCAAAGGGCAATACGTCTTCTGTTTTTATATATTAAATGCTACACTCTTTTTGGAGGAAGATATACTACTTGGCCAAACATTCCCACTTTCTATAATTTTCTCTTGCTAGCTGACTACACACCACTTAGGCGCCTACCTGATCTAAAAGAATGGGTCTCCAAGGAAGCATCCTAAAAGTTCTGTCATGCAGCAGTGTATGACATTTTCCTCAGGATCCAATTTGCTGATGCAAATATCTGTCCTCCATAACTTGTCTTGTAAATATCCATCCCCATCTTCAGATCTGTCCTCATCTGAATTTCAAGGATGTAGCAGGGAGAATTAGTGGTTTGTAGTCTACCTATGTTTGTAGCTACCTTCTGCAGAGTTAAATCATTGTGCTAATGCTCCACAGTAGCAATTAAGGTCAGAGATCTCTACAGCAACATTTACTCAGAGATGTGCTAGGTTATCAGAGACATGTTTCTCAAACTCAGCTTTCAGTTCAAAAGGCAGGTTTTAGGATCTTCTTTGGCCGTTTTGTAATTTCTATGGTTGGCAGGATTCACATTGCATGCGTTGGCAATCAGTAGTTCATTTTTTGGTTTCTTAGGTGTTTTGACATAAGTAGCAGGTGACCACTGATTCCTCTGTTGATTCCCACACTTAGAACATTTCCCGCCCACCACAGTCTCCACTCGTCTCTAATGCTGTGACCGTAGCATTGGCATTCAAGATACATGCATTAGTATGTGGGACAGAGGACACAGGGAATGACAACATTTCCTAGGCTGACCCCTCATACACTTATGTTCACACCAAAGCGTAGGTTTGAGAGGTGTGAGTGGCTTTAGACTTTCTCTGACATAGATGTCCATTTGGTCTTCTAATTAGTTTGTGCAATGCGCATGAATGCCAGAATGGGGCTTCATGTTTTCAGCCCTCTAGTCTATCAGTAGCCTTTTCATTTTACATTTTCTTATTCTACGTAAAAATAAATACTATCAGACCACTGTACAGCTGGGAGTTCCACTCAAAGTCCCCTAGAGATTATAGAGTTCTGCTTTTTGCAAGACCCTTCACTTTGCTTTTCATTGATAGAGGTGATCCCTTTTTTTAACTTCATCTTCTAACTCCCTATATCTTAGATCAGGGTCTGTAGGTGGGTGGAGTTTAAATACCTGTGATTCCAGTCTAGCTAAAGGGTCATATTTAGAAACTCTGGGCTCTAAGTTATTCTTATTTCCATAACGCTACGGCACTGTAACACTGTTCTACATCTCCAAACAAAAATATTGCATCTCTCTTGCTTTCTGCCACCCTAAGACAATGCTAAAAACATGCCTCTCAGTTACCCAGACTCAGGATGAGCCACCATTCTGCACTGTAATACATTCCACATCCAACGGCCTCCCTTGGCTGAGCTTCATGCCTTGCCCAACTTAAGTGCTCAAGACCTGAACTGGGCACCATCTTTCATTCCTTCCTGTGCCCTGCCAAGTGCATTGCTAGCTTGATGCCAGGGCCCAGCTCTCTCAAATGTCTTCTGGTCTTTCATCAGTCATCTTCTCTTTCTCCCTTGTCACCACAAGAAGCCCTGCCACGCCAAGGGGCCCATTTACGAACTTGTCATGCAGCAAGTCACCTTGCTACCCTGCTCTCTGTGACAGGGAAAGTACAGGAATGCACCATATTTAACTCAATACAGAGCATTCCTTCCTTTCTCCTGCTTTTGGAACCCTATTGGCAGCCAAATCAGCACCCTTGCACCATGGGACAAGGGTGCCTTCATTGCATGAAGGCTCATTTAGAGGAGTGATTGAATTCAGGAATGGAGAGGCATGAATTGACTAAATTGCAACAACAAAGGCATACCTCTCCAACTATAGATCAACATTTTTTTTCAACATTGGAGAATACTATTATTATGTTATGTTATGTTATGTTATGTTATTAAAAATTTATAAAGCGCACGTACGCCCGAGGGCTTCTTGGCGCTGGAAAAATAAATATTTTATTTTTATTTTATAAATTATTAACTCCACACCTGTTCAATTGGTGTATTTTATCTCTTTACATAATTTTCCCATTACTTGAATTAAACCATACACCTCAAATTGATTATGTCAATTTTTACTCATATGCCATAACCTTTTGGCTGTATCAAACAATTAAACATTCTCTAAGAAGAGAAATATCCTCCATCGCAGATAATGCCAACCCTATGCGACAGAGTAGAGTGGAGCCCTCAAGCATATTTAGAACCTTCCACAAGAAAAGTCTATACAATGAAGAAAACATCCTGATAAGCAAGGCGACAAGAAGCTTAAGAGAAAAACTCTTGTGACAAGCTCGACTAGTGCCACTGACAGACCCAAGCCATCACACACTATTCACCTCCTGTCCACGAATTTCCGTGCCCTACAAAAAACTTTTTCACCCTGATGAAGACTTTCAATCAAAATACTTCAAGTTCCCACCACAAAGGTTTAAACGCATTGGAATTTCATTCCTGAGGCCAAGGGCAACCAGATTGAAATGTCATATTAAGCAATGAACAGTCTGGGCTGTATTAAATTGGCGTATACCAAGAGCTCTATACGTGTACTCTGACCTCCTTAGGACCACACAATTAAAAAGTACTGTGGAGATAAAATCAATATGCCCCATCATCTAGAAGTATAGTAAGACTTAAAAGTTCTTTTCAAGTTCATAAAATGTGTAATTTGATGTGTCTGTGATTTGTATGTAATGTTTTAGTTCAAAGTAAGTTTATTGATAGAAATAAGATAATAGCATTTAAGATATAACAACAATGAGAATTGGAAAAACATACAGTATAGCAATTAAAATTGGCAATCATATAAATCATAAAAGAAAGCAATACATTTTATCAATGGAAAATAATAGAACAATATGCCATAGAGAGTTAGTAGTAATAAATAACTGGCTGAACTTATAGGAAATATCAAGTCAAATGTAATGCGTGAAATTAAAGAATATCAACTTGAAGGAAGTCACAGAGGTTTAGCTACTTCTTGCTGCAGGGGAGTTTGAGACAGAGAAGGTCTAGCACTTGTGTCAATAAATATTGTAACTGGGTCCCAAAGGTCCCTCCGTTTTTATGCCTAATGTAGTGGATAAACAAAAGTTGTGTCTAGTCGATGATTATAGCAGACGCATACTACCATGCTTGATATGAAAATTTGGTAAAGTCCTTCCAATTTTTAGTTATTTGTTGGAAGGCCACTGCTATTAATAAATCTATTATTTTTACGTTAAAAGGACAATCTTTCCAAATATGAGACATGCTGCGTAAGAAAATATGAGAAATAGAAAAAGGGTGAGTGGAGAAAAAGATAGAGTTGACTTGAAACCATACTTTATCCCAAAATTTGTGGACAAGGGTACAATTAAAGAGCAAGTGGAATAAGTCTGCACGTGGTGAGGAACAAGTCCAGCAGTTAACTGAGGAGCCAGAGTGTCTTGTACTGAGAACAAGTGGAGATAATAAGAGCCGATTATATATAAAAAAGAGTGTCTTAGTGGTGTTCGCAGCTCTGGATGACTTGCGCAGTTTGAGCCATGGCCTATCCCAAAGTTACAAAGACCAGGAAACCACCAAATCACCCTCCCATGCAGTATCCGTCTTAGTTTTAGCTCTCGGGGCAGATGGACTGTTTAGAAGTTTATAGATCTTAGAGGCTCTAGTATCATGAAGTAACAAGGGTCGAAGTGCATCTATATGTACAGGTTCCGGACATGAAGTATGAGAAGAGTTGGTGTAATTTGTGTAAGCAAGTTGAAGTGCATGTACTAGATTAAGGTATTTTGAACGCAAATTGGATGTGAAATGAAAAGAAGCAGCAGCCTGTGAGAAAGAAATGATCTGATATTGATGGTATAATTGATGCACCCAAATGAGGCCTCGTTGCCTCCAAGATTTCCAAAAAATAGGTTTATTATTTTTTAAAATAGAAGTATTATGCCAAATAGGATGATCAAAAAAGAAGTCAAAGAAGAGGTGGAAGGATTTTAGAAGTATGTTTGAGGATAGGAGTAGATAAGGATTGTGGTTTGCGAGAAAGTGAAAGATATTCCTTAGATGAATTATTGTTCAAGCGTAGTCCAAAGAGGATAATTGGCAGAGGGCTCGGACATCCATCTTGACGCTTGGTTTAATAAGCAAGATCTATGATAAAGGGGAAAATCAGGAAAATTCACCCTACCCCTGTCTTAGGGAGAATCAATTTTGAGATGGTTATTCGCGATTTCCTGTGACCCCATAAAAAAGTAGATAAGATGGAATTAATTTTCCGAAAATGTTTTAAAGGGATGGATAACGGGATATTGAAGATCGTATATAGGACTGTAGGAGAAAGCATCATTTTGATGGTGTCAAATCTACCCCACCAAGATAGATATAAAGGATGCCATTTCGTAGTTAGGGTAGATAATCTTTGTATGCAAGTCTCCATACAACGAGCAATTGTACCTGAGAGAGAGGGTGTAAAGTGAAGACCTAAGTATTTAATAGATTTGGAATTCCACATAAAACCTGAGTTTGCAAAATCAGTTTTGAAAGTATTTTTGGTGAGAGGTAGAATTTCGCACTTATCCTTATTCAATTCATAGCCAGAGACATATGCAAAGGAGTGAAGCTCATCTATGAAGGCAGGAAGAAATGATTGGGGTTGAGATATAAATAACAGAACATCATCAGCGTAAGCCGCCATTTTAACAGTCTGTTGAAAATTAAAACCATGAATGTTATCATTTTGACGGATCCGTAACAAAAAAGGTTCTAAGGCTAGGTTAAATAGAAAGGGAGAAAGTGGACAACCCTGTCGGACACCTCTGCCAAGGGAAAAATATGAAGAGATGCCACAATTTGCCAAAACCGCTGCTCTGGGATGAAAATACAAAATAGAAATTAAAGTAGAAATTTTTGGACCAAAGCCAAACCAATCCAGTGTGCGGAAAAGATAAGGCCATTCAACTCTATCGAATGCTTTCTCTGCATCAAGAGCTATGGCTGCCAGAGGATGAGAGGAATGAGAAGTCTTAGGAAAGATGTCAAAAAATATTCGAGTATTATCCGTAAGCAGCCTACCCTTAACGAAACCAGACTGTTCCTTCCCCAGAGGTCAGGCAACTGGGACTCCAAACGCAAGGCCAGAGCTTTAGAGAAAATTTTACAGTTAATATTAACCAAAGAAATGGGTCGATCGTTTTTGCAAAATTGCGGGTCTTTACCCTCTTTAGAAATGAGGCATATGAGATGATATGAGAACGAGTCAGAAGATGTACCAGATTGTAAAAAGGTAGATAGAGTATGCAGTTTAGGAATAAGTAAATGTAAAAAGTGAATGAAAAACTCTACTGTGAAACCATCCGGACCGGGAGCTTTGTCCTTCTTCAGAGTCCTCAACGTAACAAGAAGTTCTTTCTGTGTAAGGTCATTCTCCAATGATGAGAAATCGGGACGGTCCTCAGGAGAATGTTGGATCTTAGAGAGAAACTCAGATATGTATTGATCAGAAGAGAGAGTTTCAGAAGAGTACAGTGATTTGTAGAATTGAAGGAATTCATTTGGGATTGCATCATCTTTGTGTTTCAGTAAAAAGTATTGGCCATAAACAGAGTCTATATTAAGTTTATTCTGTTTTACCTTTAAGTAATTAGCCAATAATTTCAAAGCTTTATTTTAGCCACCATAGAATTTAGCACTAGACCTTAACGAAAAGTTGGAAGCATTATTCGTAGTTTATTTATTAAATTGAAATTTAGTTTTGATGAGTTCAGATAAACACTCTTTCGACTTAGAAGAATAATATGAATGTTCTAGTCATTTAATTTTGGATAACAGGTCATTGGTGATTTGTTGTGCTTTTTCCATTTACGGGAGACAAATCTGATAATGGAATCCCTAGCTGATGCTTTAAATGCATCCCAGATTACAGGAAAAGGAATAGTGTCCGAGTGATTTAAGAGAAAATATTCATGAAAAAAGGAGACAAAAGAAGATGTAAAAACTGAGTCCAGAAGCAAAGAATTATTGAAGAGCCATTTCAGAGTAAGGGTGGGTTTTTGCATTATATCCAGAAGTATAGTGACGGGAGCATGATCAGATATCAAAATGGAGCAAATATCCGCTGCTATAAGTGATTGGGAAAGGTGGTGAGAGAGAAAAAAATAGTCCAATCTTAGGGGTGGGCGGAATTTGCGTAATCGCGTTACGCAAATCTCTGCGAAACAGTAAAAAATCTCTGCGAACACGCAGAAATTCCGCGAACACACAGAATTACTTGTTTGTGATGCTTTTTTACTGTTCGCAATTGCCGTTTGCGTGCTCGAGGGGAAATATCTCGCAAACATGCATTTGAGAAGGCAAACAAGCAAAAAAGTTTGGGAAGTGGCAGAATGCTGAATTTTGGGTCATTTCGCGTTTTCCGTGGAACGCAAAATTACCCAAATTCCACAAGCCGAATGGATTTTACCACCAAGGCCTAATCGTGATTGAGTGTGATGTGTCGGTGAATAGAAGGAGTATTCTCTCAGGGTTGGATTACAGAGCCTCCATGCATCAATAAGTTTGTATTGATTGACAGTGTGTGTAAAAGATTTATGAGACTTGTGAGGGAGGAAGGGACTGGAAGAGTGCCTATCTAAAAAAGGGTCAAAAACCTCATTACAGTCACTTGCTAGTATAAAATTATCATCATAATGCTGTGTAATGTGTTGAGCTAAGGAGGTCCAGAAGGAGGCCTCACCAGTCGTAGGCGCATAAAGATTCAAAAGGGAAAGTGGGATATTATCTACTGTAAATAAAAACCCATCTACCTATTTGATCGGTACAATTTGTTATTATCTTAACTGAAAGGGATTTCCGGAACAAAATAAAAACTCCATTGTGTTTACCATCACCCGGGGAAAAGAAAACCTCCCCCACCCAGCCTCTCTTTAATTTGACGGATTGTTCAGCAGACAAGTGTGACTCCTGTATACAAGCAATATCTGTTCCAATTTTGGCTAGGTGTGTTTAAACTCTCTGTCTCTTAAAAGGTGAGTGTAAACCCCTGACATTCCAAGATACAATTTTTAAAGGCATATCAGAAAACTGTAAATAAACTTTAAAAGCCAATTAAAGCAAAACCATAAAAAGTAGAAGTTCTGGTTAGCAACAATCCAACTGTATGCAGTTTGAAACAACTGGAATTGAAAGAAGAAGACGAAAAAGAAGAAATAGCAAAGTATCAGCTGTAAGTCATGAAGAAGGAGCAGAACATATGAAATTGTTGGGTTGAAAAGAGAATTAAAGAAGAGACATGAAGAGAAAAAGAAATAAAGAAGAAAAAAGATGACAGGAAATAAGAAAATAATAGAGATAATGGTGGACTTACATAACGTCCAGAACATACAAGGGGTAGGAGGATGGAGGCCACACAGAACAATGACATGTCCAAAGCTCAGGATTGAGGGCGGGAAAGGAGAGCGACCCCAATGGACTCCAGAGACATAGGAGAAGGGATTAACATGTAGGAAGGAAACCTGTGGAAAGAAAAAAGAGAACGATGCACAATAAAATTAATGAGAAGAATAGACTAAGTATACATCTCAATATATTACTTATAGGTCCAAAGCAGAAATCACAACTGTGAACACAGCAAACTCATGAAATGTTATCAAAAATATATTATTTAGAGCTTGATGTAGAAACAGTATCCATTGTGTCAGCAGTATGGGAATAATGAAAGCTCTTCAGTTTCAATGGGTCGTCATATGTAGTAGTTTTGTTGTTGAGAGTTACTTTGAAAAGGCAAGGGTGAAGAAGCCCATATCGTGCTCCCAAAGAGCGTAGCTGTGGTCGAAGTGACAAAAATTCCTTGCGTCGATCTGCAGTTGATTTAGCATAATCTTGTGAGAAGTAAAGAGAGTTCCCTGACCAGGTAATTCGGTTCATGGCTCTGGCAGCAGATAGAATTTTAAGTAAATCAGTATATTCAAGAAAATATAGGATAACACCTCTTGGTCTTTTGGTGGCGGAAGCAGACAGCACGCCAGGTACAGGGCCCAAACGATGTGCTCTCTGTGTATTGAGACTAGTACTTTCCGGTAGTTGAAGAATCTTTGGTAGAAAGGATTTGAAAAAACAATGGGATCGGAACCTTCTGATCCTTCAGGAAGACCATAAATGAGAAGATTGTTCCTCCTATTTCTATTTTCCAAATTTTCAATTTTCCTGTGTAGAGCTGAAACTTGTGTGCACAACGGGTCTACCTTGGATGCAGAAGAATTAAGGGAAGCAACATTTTGTTCCAATAAGGTAACGCGATCATCAACATTTGACCATTTCTCAAAAAGCAATCGAAGGGTAGATTTAGTCTCCTCTATAAAAGAGTGTAAGGCCCTAATTTCATCTAACAAAATGTCCATTGTGACCGAAGTAGGCTGTTTGGGAGGAAAGGGGGTTCTTTCTTTAGCCTTTTGATGGAGCCTTTGTTAGCAAAAGATGTTTATGAAGTCGAAGATGTTGATGAACCTCTAGGTGGTGTATCAAGTAAGTCCTCCATTGATAGACACTGATAACGGGACATGGATGAACCAAAAATTTACGTGACGAGGAGAAAGGTTTATGTAAGTCTTTAGATAGACTCCCCATAAAGGAGATACGTGGTTCAAAAAATAAATTTCAGGAACAATGAAAGCACAATTCACTGTACCTTAAATAGCACTACCTTCTCCTAAGAAGAAATATATGTGAATACACAATACCTGAAAAAACTTAGTGGAATCCTATAGCAGTATAATCACATATTATCATGTTAAGATAAGTCAGAAGACAAAACTATGGCGTAAATATATCAGAAGCGAAGTTAATTAATTCCAAGGTGTAGTATACACAAATATCAGCAAAAAACATGTCATATAAATGCAGTGAACTTATTTGAAATAGTACATGCAAATACAATATATGTAGAAAAGCAAAACTGAGGAAACCAAATATATGTCAATTAGAAAAAACATCTCCATAGAATAAGGGCATCAGCGCAACACGACAATGCAGTAGGAGATTAAATTAAAGGAGGAAATATACAGGCAATGAACAAACATTCAGTTAATGAATTCGGATGACACGTTCCATGGAGCCAAAGAAAGTTCACATTGTAGAGTGTCGTAGAGCAAAAACTGCTGGAGCAAGGAAGAAGAAACGCTGAAAGCAGGTAACAGTATTGAGATGGAATATAAGGAGCTGTGGTGATAATTCACTGCATCAGAGAGAAATGGCAGAGGATAGGAAAAGTGGTTAAATTTGGCTGCCAAACACCTTCATTTAGAAAAGCAGAGCTAAAAATAAGTGAGGAAATGGACAGACCAGCGCTGTTTGCTTTGCACAGAAAGTACCTCGTTGGAGCGGGAATTCCGCCAGCACCAATTAGCAAAATGGCGGCAGCCCGTGGTCGAGGTTCCAGCACAGGAAATATCCTTGAAGGAGAGGCAGCATCAAAAAAAAGAGTTAAAATGGGGCACAGGACAGAGGAAAAAGTGGCATTCAAAATGAGTGAGGTACGGCATTAGCGGGAAGTAAAAGACTGCGTTAGAGCGAAGCTCCGTCAGCGGTCTCCTTAAAATGGCAGCCGTAACTCCGGTAGCACTGCGTACCACTCACTTGCTGGGAAAACGAATGCAGAGTCCACAAAAAGCCTCCGGCAGGGAACCCATTGAATCTGCAGGGCTTCCTACAACATATCCCACATTCTGGCAGCATTGCGCGGTTAAAGGAGTCGCGTCGAGCCCGTCGACGTCTCCGCCTCCCGAGAGAGCTAAGGAGCCACCGCCATCTTCCTCAGGCGCTAGCCACGCCCCCCTGTATGTGATGTTTAATGTGTATATTTGAAGTGACAAACCTGTTGATTTGTTAATGTCATAGTCTTGTACTGAACACTGTAGCAATGTGTCCTGCATATTATTTAAATGCGTTAATGTGCTGTTCCACTTTGTTTTCTTAGAGAATGTTCAATAGTTTGATACAGCCAAAAGGTTATGGCATATGATTAAAAATAGACATAATCCCTTTGAGGGTTAGGGTTTAATTCAAGAAATGGGAAAATTACATAAAGAGATGAAGTACACCAATTGAACAGGTTTGGAGTTAATAATAGTAATCTCAGGCGTTGAAAGATTTATTTTGATCTATGGTTGGAGAGGTATACCTTTGTTATTTCATCGCATGAAGGGGCAACTTCCTGCACAAAAAGAATCCATAAGAAGAGGAAGTAATGAGGAGAAATAATGATATTTCTTCCCCTTACATGTCTTTTTGGCACATTCCCTGGTTTACCAGTTTTGGTATCTGAGAATGCGTCAAAATCCATGGGAAGCACCCACGCAAAACCCATGGAAAGCCGTCCCAGGGCAGGGTAAGGCAACCCATCAATTTGCGCTGTGTTGCTTTACTCTGAATTTATGGATCTACTCAGCGACACGCAAAGTGGCCTTGCATGGCTTCATAAATCTCATTTAAGACTTACGTTGCTGTTCACTTCTTGACCTACCAGGCTCCTGTTGATCTGCCTGAAGCTGATCCTAAGTCCCCAGCCATCACAAGAAGGCAAGTTTATCCTCACCTCCTCTTCTCTAGTGCTTGACATTTAGCAGAAGCTTTGTATATGTGAGAATGAAGTAGTGCTCCCCAACAGAGCACTCGTGTTGCCGTCAAAGTGTATATTTTTGGGAAAGAAGGAGATTATTATATATTGTATACCGTGAGACATATACTATATAGCACAGAAAAACCAGGTCAAAAATACTAATTATATGAAAACATAGAATATAAGCAATAACAGTCACTATTTGGATGCTGTAATTATCCCCTATGTCGTTCGTCTAAGGCATGTCCAAAACACATGTAAATAGTGCAATTGATTCACATATTCACTGCCACAGCACTTTATCTGGATGACCTATAAATCTTTAGCAGTGGTTCAAGGATTTCTCCTTATCGATACTTCTCATAAAAGTTGCCAATGGAGTTCTTTCCATTTGCTCTTGCACATGCAGGTGTTAATCATTTGGCACCAGTCAATTCAAATGCAGTTGTGTACATTAATCTGTGCTGTGGGTGTACTTTATTTTTGCATTACACATTTTCTGTAGTACACATGTGATGGTATTTTCTTAGGGACTGCCATCAAAGATGTTGCAAATTCACTAACCACAATCAATCAGAACCCAATACTCAGGACATGCACAACTAAACCTTGTCACACTACAACGAAATGTTCAATGACCCCTTCCCAAGGAAAATCACGATGGAAGAGGTTGCAACTCAAGTACAAGAATATATAAAGAAAATCAACTACTTAAAGGAAGGGTCTTCTCATTTAATGGAAAGCAAAATATTTCAATTATTCATGTGTATTGTGTATTTTGGTTTGCAAAATGGTTATAACAGAATCCTGCTCAACTACTGCAATGCTGGGTGGCAATTAGATTATCAATATTAAAATAGGGCCCATTACCGACTATTACAGGTCAAAAGGGGTACTTCTTGTCAATAAAATATGCAGAGCGGCAATCCCGAATCCTCATCACTTTCACTGAAGTTGTCAACAAGATCATCCATCCATTGGCACAGGTTTTAATGCAATAGCATCTACATTCAATGGTACAGAGAAACGACATAGCTGCATATGGGGTTTAAGATATCTAATTTAATCGACTACATGTAGTTACCACAGGCTGAAGAAGAGTTACCGTTAAATAAAAGACTAAAAAATAGAAGTTGTACTAATAGGAGCTCCTTATCCAAAGCATCCTCGCTTTCCCAAGGCATTGAAAATGTGAAAAAAATGTTTTAAAGTATTTTCATTTTCAACATATGTACTGTTAAATAATAATGTATTGTTAATATCATTTTATTTTACACCCTTTTTTACCATGGATCTGATATGACCCTGGACAATTTTTCAGTCACCAAATCAACTGACCTGAGAAATGCCAATCATCAACTACTAATTCTGACAAACATATTACCACTCAAGCAGCTGAGGCCATCGAACAGTGTTACAAGAACACTATTGTACAACATTTGTCAACTTCTTGAATTCCTGGCCCTTTGGTTTTTAGCGTCTGCAATTGTGGATTCACATGATGGATGTTTACCATTGATTGAGGGCACTCGGTCATCTTCTCATCCAAGTGTAAATATTATGATTTACTAAGGGTGGAGATACAGTTTAACTCTCGTTTCACTGCTTCCAAAGGTCCCCCTTCTTTACATGAAGCCTTTGTAGGCTTATCAAGACTCAAGTAAGGCCCATTACTTCCTATTGCACAGCTCTGCTAGTACAGTTCTGCAGTTTTTTTCTATTGAGTGTCTCGCAGTTTGCATTACAGGTGTGCACAATGATTTTTTTTCATGTCAGTACTTTCGTCTACCTTGACGGTGCCTTTCCCACCACTGGATCACCTCCTTTGGATCCTTTTTTGCAAGTCATTGCCTCTGCTCCACTTGAGTGATTGCCTCCTCGGATGCTAAACGACTCTCAGCCACCATCTTTTCTACTCGCAACAGCCATTCCTGAAGATCTTGGTGACAACCACCCATTTTCGGTTTTTCATACAAAGAAGACTACTGTCTTCAGAAGTACTCCAGGAAACGTCTGCAGCCACTGGGTGAGATTCTCAGCACTGGATTCCTTTTTCAAACAGGTTTGGGAGAGCTTTTTAGGGAGAGCTCAGAGGAGACAGATCCTATCACACGGCCAGATCCAGAATTGGATTTCACGTAAACATTAAAATGGTTGCTTAAATTATCCCAGTAGTTATTCCCCAACCACAGACAGCACAATTATGATTTTATTCAACACTTCAGTTTTTCTCATTGGACAGCTACAAGCTTTTACAGTGAAAATAGCTTTTGGGGGCTGGTAATGGTAGCTACATTCCAACACCACATTTCTGCATGGCCCTCTTTTAAATACTAGACACCCTACCTTATGCATTATATGGCATTCTTAGGGGTAAATGGGGTTATAAAAGTAGGTTTCCTTTCTTTTGAAAAGGGGTATTTTAAGAGGTTTGGCTGAAAGTGTAAATGTTGGTGGAATTTAACTTTCCCATGACATTAGTGCATCTCCTTCACCATATACTATGGCCTTACTTGTATATTAAATATTCCAACAGGAAGTTAGCTGATTTTACCATGCTTTAGGGATCCGAGCACAAATACACATATATTGAGGATTGAATAGCAGTGCTCCAGTGTGCAGAGTTCTAAATCCAGCAGCATTATTCAAAAGAATGGGTGAAACCACTCAAAAAGAAGCACTTTCTTAAGGTTGTTTATTAAGGAAAGGCATACTATGAGTCTAAGGAGTCAGTCAACGATTGGGGTCTGAGGATAAATGGTCCATAGACCTGCCGCTTTCCAAGCCCCAAAGTGTATGAGCCATAATGCTACAGGAACTAATTCTATGACGAATCACAGTGAGATGAATGCGACCGTTTAAGTTGGGGATTCCTGATTAGATTTCTACCCAAATATTTTTTTCTCCGAGGACTTTATGGAAGGAGATAAACCAAAGCTCGAAAGAGAGGTAGAGAACGGAATGTGCTCATTAACTTGCCAAAGAGTGTAATCTCAAGTTTTCACCAATAATCTGCAAGCATTCACAAGCCCTCCATGTTTTAATGATTGTTAGGCAGTCAAAAATAGCCAAAGTTCAGCTGGGATCCATTATCTTAAATAGGAGCCTGTTTAGATGAATGCTATTGCAGATAGTCTGAAAAAACAAGTGTCACAAGAGGATGGAAAGAGACACAAACTATTAGAATACGTATAGGGAACCCCACAGAAAATAGGTGTGAATGTCAAACAGAAAGGCACCAAGTGACCCCAATGGGAGCTTTGGTTAAACAAAGGCATCACAACAGCCCAAAGCAAAGGGTGTCCTCTGACAGCAGAATCTATCGTAAATAATGAATTCCACATCCCTCCATCATTGAGATACTGTCCCCGAATTTTATATGGCTTCCTTTGACGCTTTAAAGAGAGACTTGAGATTTTACAGAAAGAATTCAAAGATGTTCCCTGAATGACACAGGAATCTAACAGTGACCACAGTCTAGAATTTGTGCTTCACCAAAGTACTTAATAATAGTTCATCTAATGTGTGGAAGCCCATACAATCTTCCTAAAAATACAACCAAAGTACCATTGTTCAAAATTGGGTTGTTAGTACATTGAGGTGGGATGCCCCACTCAAATAATAAACACAATCCTTGTCAGGATAAACCACATAAGTGCCTAAATAAGGCTGTACTTAACCCTCTGGTAGCCTTACACACAAGCAGTCAGGATTAACTTAGAAGCAATGTTTAGATTATTTAAGGCAGCACCCAAACAGTAATAGTGAAAATCCACACCAATTTAGAGAACTAGAGAAAAATCAAATAAGTAAAATGGCAACAAATTGACAAAAATCCAGTCAGCAGAGCCGTAGTTATGATTTTTTAAGTTTTGGGGTGAAAATAGCACCAATAGCATAAACCAGTACCCATGGCCATTTAGTTGTGCTGGACCAGGACAAAGTGCCTGATTATTTGTTGACATCAAGAGCACTCCCTAAGAAAGGCAATGGAGTTCCCTCCTCACGAACATAGAGGTCTGCCTGTGGTGACTACTCTGACTCTGCCATACACAAACCTCTCTGATGGCCCGATGGAGTAAAGACTGTCAATAAATTGGTTGCATGTCCATCCAATCAATTAGGATGGCCGAACATATAGTTGTTTTTTACTCTCCATCATGGTCAGGAAACCCTGGCAGTGAGGGACAATAAAAAGAAATAATGCCCCCTTTGCAATGGGAGATTACACCCATGGTGAGGGGGCATTTCCTTTTTTATCATCAAAAAGAAAATCCAGTTTCCGGATTTCTTTTTTGAAAATGAAATAAAGAAAACAGGTTGGTGCAAGGCTCAGTTATGTTGATTGAGCTTTGCACCATACTATTAAAAGCATTGCCAAGTCCAAGTTCATGCGAGGAGCTGCAAATGGAGCTTTGCACTGGTGGATGCCTGAAAAATGTCATTGCTGGTGCGAGGAGCAGGTTGAGCATCAAACACAGTCGCTGTTGCGGTGCGAAGAGCTGATAGAGCTTTGTCTTGGTAGTTGACACGGACTGTCGATGAAGCATATCGTTGTGGCTGATGCAAATAGCAAGCATTACTGGAGATTCACGCCAGTAGCGATTGTGGACAGTCATTGTTCACTGCGAGAAGAAACAAGAGCGAAAAACTTCAGGATATTTAACTAGAGTTCAGTAAGAGTACACTCTGAGGCCAGCCAAGGGCTCAGGACCTGAGGAGGGAAGTCTTAGGGATTATGACTTACTCCAGCAGAGGTCAGCAGCAGGGTTAAGGTAGAACCAGGTGGTGCTGGTCAGCTGGGCAGTTTCAAGCAAGCTAATGGAAGCTTGTTGTGTCCCTGTAGCTCAAACAGGAGGTCAATCGACTGACCCTTGTCACTGCAGAAGTGTCTGTATTCATGGAAAGCATGTTCAGTCTTGCTTATTCAGGCAGCAGAGCAGACCTTCATCTGAATTGCCCACAGATCCATGAGTGTTCTGGTGAGAATTCCTGAAGGTGCCACATTCAGTGCCAGCCTGTGGGTGTGGGTTGGCCTTGTTGTCTAACCTTCCCCTTTCCAGGGTTTGGCTTCAAACTGTCTCGGGTAACAAAGGACAGGCATGCCTAGGAGTAAGCTGCATTTGTCAGTGGCATGGCAGACAGCCCTTAGAAGTCAGAGAGAGGAAAGGCAAAGCCTTTTGAAGCTTAGGAAGCCTGAGTACAACCTTCAAGGACATCCTGCTCAGAAAGGCCAAAAACCAAAGCCCTTTAGACCCCACGTCTGAAAGAAATACACAACATACCTCAGGAGAGTCATTCACAGTCATTTGACCCTGGACACTGGCAGAAAGGCAAATTTTGTTTTTGTAGAAAAATGCCAACTTTCTAAAAGTGCCATTTTCAGAATAGTAACCTAAAATCTAACTTTACAATTGAAGAGGATTTTAAATTACGATTACAATTCAAATGAGTATTTTTCTCTCTGTACCCAAACTACAGTTATCACTTACTACTAGTGTAATAAGGAAACCTGGTGTTCAACTATAGGAGTGATAGTCTTGTGCTAAAAAAAAAATGTTAGGGTTTTTCACTGCCAGGACATGTAATTTATTTATTTTTTTAAATTGATTTATTATGCAGTTCATAGCATGATCAAAGCAAATACAAAAAGTATATACATTAATCCTATTCAAAAATACATATAGCCAATACGACAAAGCACCGGAAATGAGTACGCAATCATAGCATAAACAAATGAAAGAAAAAAAGAAAAAAAAACTGACACAATATGCAATGATATCATAAGCAAGAGAGTAAACAAATATTACAGCCTAACTTGGGCTTTCATTAACTAATTGATCAATCATAGGCTGCCAGATCCTATACCCCAGTTGTTTTTTCTTCAGTGATCTAATACGATATAAATTAAATTCTAAATTAAATATGTTATAAAACTTTGCCCGCCACATCTCATATGACGGTGCCTCAGCTTTCAACCACTTGGAAGCGATACATAATCGAGCAACTGACATAGCCATGAACAAAAAATACAGATTTTGATAATAAAGTGGCATACTGGCTGTGTCTTTGCAGAGTCCAAACATCATCATTTCTCTAGATATCAGCACATCAAAATGTAAAATAGTTGACAAAAATTGTGCAATAGATGTAAAAAAAGGGTTCAAAACTCTGCAATCAAAAAATGAATGTACAATGTCCGCCATATCGGCTTGACACCTATAGCATTTCCCATTATACATATTGCCCCACTTCATCATCTTGGCAGGTGTATGATATAGATGAAATACATTTTATAATGTTGAGATCGTAAATTAGCTGTCAATATAATCTTTGCAGCCATGTCAATAGATACTTGAAACAACTGGTCAGGAATGCCCAATCTAATATTCCATTTCTCCTCTTGTATATCAATATCATTGCGCTGTTGACTCAGCAAGCTATTATATAAAATCCCTGTCTTAGCCGGTTTATTCAAAACTTCTAGCAGGGCATTAGTCCCATTAGATAGCGTATGCCGATGTTTTAAAATGAAATCCCGCAATTGTAAGTATTTAAAGAAATCATTCTGAGCAATCCCATATTTCACCTTTAGATCATCAAATGTAACCATAGTACCAGCATCAAACATATTGCCTAAGCACCTGATACCTTTATCCGCCCAAGTCCTCATCTTACTATCCCAGAATATAGGAGGTAGTAATTCTGTTGAATCACAAGGTGTATAGAGATTAATGTGATTAATGGGGAATTATTTTACGTACCGCCCTCCACCCTTTAAATGCTGCTAATATAGTCTTGAATCTTGTTCTTTTATAATAACTTGGCTCAAGAAAACGTAGCAGCATTTGTCAAAATTGACAACCTAATAGCATTGAATAAATGTTAGGGCTATCAAATACCGGTGTCTCACCCCCACGAATTAAAAATGTCATGTTCTGCAAGAGGCAAGCTAGATAATAAAGAACAAAATTCGGGACTCCCCAACCTCCTTTTGAAAGCGGCAATGTCATGAATTTGGACGCTCGACGAGAGGATTTCTAACTCCATAGAAATCTGTCGGTTATAGATTGAAGCTTCATTAATTGTGGACGTGGCAACTCAAGCGGTACGGTACGGAAATAATACAATACCCTGGGTAAAATAAATATTTTTAAAACATTTTGCCACCCCACTAGCGTCAAATGTAAACATTCCAACCTCTCCAACTGGCGCTTAACTGACGGTAAGATATCAGTCCAATTCACAGTGACTAGTTCTTGGAGCGACATCCTAATTTTAATTCCGAGATACTTTGCTTCAGTAGTAACATGCATGTCATTAGGACATAGCCCATTAGTACAAACGACCTGGGTTTTAGCAATATTCAATTTGTACCCAGAAGCTTTACCAAATTCTCGTGTTATATTTTCAATTTCCCCCAATGCTTGTTCCGGGTCAGATGTCACAACCGCAATGTCATCAGCGTAAGCTAAGACACGCATGAAATTGTCCCCTATAGCCATAGATTGTATACCCTGGGAACTTTCTAACATCTGCAGCAATGGTTCAATGTAGAAAGCAACTTATAGAGGCGAACATGGGCATCTGTGCCGTGTACCCCAGGTGATATAAACAAATGTTGACTCCTGTCCCATCACACAGATCTTGGCCCTTGGTCCTTTGTACATAATTTGCAGGGCTAGCAAAAATCGGGGTCCAAACCCCATTTTACCCATTATAGCCCATAGGAATGCCCACGCCACCCATTTAAATGCTTTTTCAGCATCTAAAAACACCAATCCAACATTTTGGTGGAATACACCTGAGGTAGACGGTTAACAGTACTGCGACCCGGAAGGAAGCCATGCTGTTGATTGGACACTAATAGTGGTATAACTTGAACTAAAGGGCTAGCGAGGATTTTGGAGTATATTTTGGCATCTACATTTATTAATGAAATGGGTCTATATGACCCCGAGAGATATGAAGGTTTATCCTTTTTTTAAATACAACTATGTTTGCATCGTCCCACGACGGAGGAGGAGCTCCAGCTTGAGTGGCAAGAAAAGTGGCGAGCATATCATCTTTAATAACGGCAAATAGCCAACGGTAAATCTCTAACGGCAGTTTGTCCGGACCAGCAGCTTTCCCAAGCGCAAGGTCCTTAAATGCACTTTCAAGTTCTAACATAGTTATAAGAGCTTCTACCTCTTCTCTAACACCGGGTTCAATCACCGATAAGTCAAATCTAGCCACAAATTGGTCGATCTGATCAGGAGATAGATATTCTTGAGTATACAATGAAGTATAATATTGTTGAAAAACCTGTAATATACCATCCATTGTCCTAACCAAGCCACCCTGATCATTCTCTAAAGTCTCAATACGCTGTGCTGTCTGACGCCCCCGAAGCCTTTGCGCAAGACATCTACCGACCGATTCACCATATTCACATCGCTCAGCGCAATGGATTTTATACTGGATTGCAATATCATGACTCCAAACCCCATTGATCTTAGCCTTAGCACGCGCTACCTTATTCTGTGCCAATTCACTATCTTGATGTGCTCCTATGGCCAAAACAAGTTCATATTCAGCATTTTTCAAATCAGCCAACAATTTGTCCATATCAGCTTTTTTCTTGCGCTGTTGAGACCCCCCAAAGCTATATGTTTTACCCCGCAAGCCAGCCTTAAAACTGTCCCATACCATCGCCTGAGACGCTGTACCTCTATTAAATTCTAAAAACTGCTTGGCCCAGTTTTAGATATGACATGCAAATTCTTCATCAGATATAAGCTTCTTATTGAATGAAAATGTCCGCTGTACCCGCTGGATATTAAAGAGTGGCAAATCGATAACCACAGGGCCATGGTCCGATGTAATCCGTGGCATTACCTACATACGAGCTTCCATGACAAATGATCTAGGCAAAAAAATGTAATCTAGCTGAACGAACTTCCTATGTGGGGAGGAAAAAAAGTATAGCCGGGATCACCCGGGTTAACCAATGGCCACCCATCAACCAGACCAGGTTGAAGCAATAATTGCCGCAATGCTCTAAAAACATGTGGTTTACGGCCAGTGTATCTACTAAATTGGGGATCCCAGGTAGAGGCCTCACCATGAATATTAAAATCCCCTAGCAATAATAAAGGAGTACCCCACATCGCCAGCTCTACATTCAGAAAATCAAGAATCTCGGTTTCATCCTGATGCGACTCATATACGATACAAACTGTAGTCGTGACCCCCCAACGATACACTCAACAATTGTCCAGCGACCTAAGCTATCAGCTTTGATTTTAGCTGTGGTAGCTATCGTTTGACGTCCCAAAATTGCCACCCCCCGATTCATAGTGGCCTGCCGAGAGGTAACAAATATCGTATACCCCAGTTTATTCAAAATCTTTCGATTACCCCATGGCACATGAGTTTCCTGAAGACATATGATGTCCGGGTTAATTAACTGCACTTCCTGCCACACCCGTCTATGCTTAAGAACATTATTCAGACCGCATCATATTACTCGCAATTTACCCAATTTACCCAAAAATTTAAACATAAGTTGACATTAATCATGAAGACTGAGATAATATAAGCTTGCTCGAACATCCTTGTAGCATTTGCAATGAACTGACATTTTTTCTTTTATACCCTTAACCCAAAAACTACCGACCCCTATACCCCGTGAACCCACCCCAGAGCCCCTACCCTCCACACACTACCCACCCACCCACAAGTGACCCTCCCCGCCAACAGAGGCAATGGGGCCTATCGCCCTTGCGATGAGTGTGAGAGAGTGTCAGTGCTCAGGTAACCAGTACAAGATCAATAGAAGAAAAATAGAAAACAGAAATGAAAAAAGCTTAACAGTGATCAACAATAATCCAGCATTCCCTATATAAACACTGCATGATTTGATCAACCCAAAGAATTGAGGTATTCCTTAGCTAAGGATTCAGAAGTGAAAAAACGATTCTGCCCTTTATGCACTGTTTTTAAAGTAGCTGGTTGTAAAAGAAAAACCTGTACACCCTTAGCTCGAAATGGAGCGATTAGTTGATGAAGCCGCCAGCGGTTCTCTACCGTCGCGTGGCAGTAATCAGGGCGAACAAAAAATGTGGTTCCTTTCCCAGATCTCTTTTTCTCAGGCCTAGCTAAGTCATATAGTGTTTGCCTTGCCCAAAAATTATTTAAAGAAATCAATATGGCACGTGGATGTTGTACAGATTGCCCAGTCCGAGCCGGTCGTTGACGGAACAGAAATCGGTGTGCCCGCTGAATTTCCTGGGCCCAATTCCAGTCTTTCACCTCCGGAAGTGCTTCTTCAAATAGCTCAACTACGAACTTCCGCGTCTCCTGGCCCTCAACCCCTTCCGGGACTCCAAGAACCCGCAAATTATTACGGCGTAATTGATTCTCCATATCGGCAAGCTTCCCATGCACATCTTCCTTGTGTTAATGAATCTCTGCAATTTCAACCTTATGGCTTGCCACCTGATCCTCCAATGACGAGAGACGACCTTCCGCTTCTACCATTCTGTCCGTAAAATCATTACAGGACTTTGCCAAGCGTTGAACAGTATTTTGGAGCTTAAGTCAGGCAGTATGAGTTTTTAAATGCTCAGCCCTGGCCTCGAGCCGCTGTTCTGAAATAACCTTAAATATCGCCTCTAGTGACACTTGATTAGTGACCCCCAGACCACCACAGGCCTGCTCAGATGAGCCCAGGGTCTCTGATGTTAGATCGGCCGTTGATAATGCCCAGTCAGAAATCTCCGGAGTACCCAGCTGCCTACTTATGTCTGTGTCAGCCATTGCATCACCTAGGTTATCCTGGTTCGGGTTGGTAGCCTTCATGTTGAGTGTGCTGTCTTGTGAAGTCTCGATAGACCCTTCAAGCGTTGAACCATCCTCCCCCTCCTCGTCTATATCACCATCAATGTCAGTACCATCTGATTGCTCAAGGAGGGAGTAGAACTCACTGTCCTTGCTGCTCACAGGCTCCAGCATTTCTTCCCCTGTGACCCCAGTTACATCTGCCAAGTTGGTCGCAGACTCCAGATTACTATTTCCTTACTCCGCGACAGTTACGGCTGGGCCATGTATCAGTACCGTCGCCGAGCTCTGTAGCGAACCAGGAGAGACTACAAGCTGTTCGAGCACCTCCACTAAAGCAGTATTGCCATCCATATCACCAGGGTCAGAAGGTCTAGCGACTGAGCTCGTCATTTTCCTCGCTGAGGCTGAGGCTGTTTGAAACATTTGTGGGATTTTAGGGGTAGCTAGTATATCTGCCACTGGTCCCCCACTGCCAGCACCCTTGTCGCAACCGGCAGCCATTGACTTTGCAGCAAGAGCAGCAAGAGCAGCACGAGTCCCAATCTGGCTCTCACCACTAACCCCAGTTTTTCCAACCCCGGGCCGTTTTTGGTCCCATATCAAGAAAATTAGAGTGAGCCTGATATCTTTATAAAAGTCAGCAATAGAGGAGCCCACACCGCTCTCGTAGCACTATGGGAATTTCAAGCCAACTACTAATCCTTGCAGCGTATCGCTTTTAAATATATGAAATGAAGTTCCTTGCCCCGGGGCTATATACTGCTGCTCTTTACTAAAAAGATGAAAGTTTTTGCAAAGGTCACATCCAGCAAGAAACAGCAGAATAAAAACTTCAAAAGTACCCGATATACTGTTTGTATCCAGTGGTATCAAAGATGTATCTTCAGCCGCAGCTCCCCGGCGTGTTCTGTCCACCGCCTGCTCCTCGGCCAAGGTCCCGCAATCAGCCTCCGTCTCCGCCTACACCCACTGCCAGCTGTGCCGGAAGCCGCGCTGGAAACTACAGCGGCTAGCAGCGCCTTGCCTCGCCGCCAGCTGTCCCCCCAACGACCTGAGGGAGCCGCAGCCACTCAATCAACGACTCGAGAGCTTATCGTATCTGAATCTGGGCCAGAAACACGATCTTACGATAGGGAAAGACGCCGGGTACCCGAGCAGCACGGAGCCTCTCACACAACCGTCTGACTCGCAGACGCCATCTTGCCTCCTCCCGTGTCCGGCTGCAGATCGCCAGGACATGTACATTTTAAGTACACTTTTCCTACTTTTCAAATACCATGGACCCTGATCTATGAGCCTTTAGGGCCTATGTTAGACATGCCGTTTCTGGTTGTCAGAATATGCACCCTGTACAAACAGGAACCACCACTCTAGTCAGGGTAAGCTAGATACACACTAAAAGATACATACCCTGTGCTCACCCTCTGGTAGGTTTATATAGAGCAGTGAGGCTTATTTAAAGAGGCAATGTGTAAAGTATTTGTGTCACACACACACAGTAACACAATGAAACCACCACAAAAATATTCCCCACAGGGTTTGAAAAATAGATTATATAGTTAACGTAAAGCAAGACAAAAACAACAAAAATCCTGTAAGTAGAACCAGAGCTATGAATTTGTAAAGCATTATTCAAAAAGTAGTTCTTAAAAGCAAATAGTGCTTAGGAGTTACTTGATTCAGTGCTGGTCAGGGGTAAATAAAAGATTCAGGCTGACAGCGATGCAGGGCAGGCCGGATACAGGATTCATGCAGGTCCCGCTGACAAATAGTACCTTGATTGAGCAAGTGTTGACGTTGAAGACTTGATGGGTCGGTTCCAAACCATGCAGGTGATGAAGGCATCGTCGACGAACATCTTTATGATGCAGGCGCATCGTCGACATCAAGGCGCACTGCTTGTCATTGTCAAGCCACACAGTCCATCAGAGCGATGTCGTCGATCGACTCCTGCGTCGAAGGACAATGCATAGATTCCAATCGGTGCAAAGTCGTCATTGCATTGATTTTGAGGGTTCTGTACAGCAGAACATTTTAAGGGCCCAGGACTGGATTGGCACCACTTGGCAGGTTAATATTCACAGCTGGCAGAGTTCAGTTGCTGTTGCAGGGTTCATGGAAGTCTTTGATGGCTCTTTCACTTCAGAACAGGGGGCAAGCTAGCAAGCCCTTGGAGTCCTTATGGGTTCAAGTGAGATTGGTCCAGTCCTTGTCCTCAGCAAGGCAGAGATCAGCAGGTAGCAGGGCAACACTGCTAAGCAGAAAAGCTGTTCTTCCTGAGCAGCAGTCAAGCCAAGTGGTAATGAATGAATTCAAAAATAGTATACAGGAGGGCATTTGTTAATCAAATGGACCAAGTCAATATTTGCCTCTGGACATGGACAGCAATCTTTGGAACATTATTATTAAATTTTTCCAACATCCCTTATTATATAGAAAAAATTAACTATGAGTGGAGGAGGCATCTCATGATGCTGAATAAATCTTCAACCATATTTTATCCCACAATGAAGTAAGCACATTCAAACTCAGATTACGTCCTCACATTTTTCAAAACTTTTCTTTTCCCACAATCTTCTTTCAAATATAAAATGTGTGTATAAAGTATAGAAGGTTTTAGCTATGGAAACCGCTTTCCCAGCTATTGATCTCCATTGAGTGATGATTAGGAGATGTATAGAAAAATATTAAATCAATATAAGCAGATAATTTTGATTATTGATGCTAAGAAACATTCAGCAAATTACACTGTTGTTTCAAATTATTAAATGAATGCAATGAAATATTCTCAAATAGTTGACAAACCCAATAATATCTATAGATTACAATTGGTGTCAAAAGATAACCCTACTTCTGACCAAGCCTTTATTATTCCAAATAGTTGTCATACAAAATTCATGTTTCATAGACAAAATTAATAACAATACTGGAATAAAACTTGTCAAACATTGAGGATAGTGCTTATGGAAAACAACTTACGTTTATATGGCATGAGCAGAATTTCTATAAATGAGAAGGAAAAACTGATGTTTTCAGCTCAACCAAATTGGAAAATTTAAAGCTAGTTTTCCATGTAGCCAGAGCCAAGTATGTCACATGCAAATGGCTCATTGATAAGTTAAAAAAACATGGAACTTCACTTACTCATGATGTTTAGAGCATGTTTCCAATCCAAATTAGCACTTCTATTTATTTTATCGTTTAATTAAAATTTAGATGAAAATATGTCAGAACTCTAAAAGAATGATTTTGGAAAATAATTGACAACATAGAAGTCATGTACAGAAATTGGAGAGATGATCATTGTAATTATGTCTAATCTAATCCAACAGGGGAGAAGTAGAGGAGACCATTTAAAAACATTATTGCAATGTGAATTTGACGAAATCTTGGAAGGGCCAGAGAACCATAGTACCAACATTTTGCTTAGTGGACATTCCTCTCATTTATCAGTAGTGAATTTATAGCCAAAACCTTTGGAAAAAGGAGAGACTTTACTATCAAAAGCTGGTCTTATTTTAACAAGATTAATAACATATGAAATAATAACTGCAGCGTTGGCAGATTATTTTAACTTGAATTTCCCAACTGAAGAGCTTGATTGATTCACAACAAAAAGAGTTCTGAAACCAGAAAAACAACATTGAATTATTGGCAAATCTTGTCTGTTGTTGAAGGAAAATATGAAAATGCGTGTTCATTGATTAAAACTGTAGCTTAATATCACCACATAATGAAGAAATAAATTATAAGGACTCATGACCAAATCCATTAGGTGAATGATTCAAAGAAAACTTCCCAACTCATATGAGAAAATCTTTCTCACCTTTCTCACATTCAATGCAATTGCAGTCAAGTGAGTGGTTGAAACAGAAGTGTTCATAATTATATTTAAAAATGTTTAAGTGTTATCTGACCCCAACCTTTCTTTGATAAATACTGTCTGACATGAGCCAATCAAATTTATTGTCAAGCATTTTAACATACATTTACAGTATAAGTTGATAAGATTGTTAGCCTCTAATTTTTGCAAAAGGATATATCCCTGTCATGGTTTGGTATCAAGCAAAGCATCACATCCAAGAATGAGCCTTTGCTGAGGTATGTTTTAAGTAAGATATTATATAACTTCTAAAGTTAGGAGTGAAAATAGCAGTGAAATGGCATTAACATTCTAACAGATATCTATGTGCTCCAAGAGACTTCCTTCTAAAGAGAGCATACATTTTTTAAATAAACTCAAAGTGAGATCTTCTAGGTCAGAAAACATTTGTTAATTTTTTATGAATATTCAAACACTTAGCCTGAATGTAATTTTATGAAGTGAATATAATTCTTCATAAATGTTCACACAGAACTATTACTATCTGTACTATACGTCACACATTTGCCAAAATCATCTTTATTAGCATTCACATGAGTTTTTTTAAATTTGAACTAATTAACTGGCAATCTAGTCAACTTTCTTTCATCTCATAATACAGTTAGTTTGTATTTTAAGAGCAAATCACATGCTCTTTTGGTAGAAATCATATTAAACTCCAGTTTAACTTTATCCAAGGCATCCATTTTAGTTTGCAAAATGTTTTGAATAGTACATGTGTTTTAATTGTAGTTCATATATCCATAGATTTGCCCGAGAAATTTCTTCTTACAAGAAACAAAATCTATTATAAAATCTCTTGATGCTCCTTTGAAAGCTTCCCTTGTAATATGAATCCATGTATCATCAGCAGGTTTTAATGCAAAATAAATAAACCATTACAAAGAATCTAAACATAGAAGTTTATTTTACATAATTCTAAAGTCAAGTGGTAATCTCCATCTATTTTTCTAACGTCAGGAATATAGAACTCAAAATCTAAAATTATAGAAGCATGAATATTTCCTATTTGAGAGTGTATACATTAATTAATTAAACTTGAAGTAAAGACTATGTAATCAGTTCTAGATTTGAAACCATTGACCAGGGAAAAGAAGGTTAATTAACAATCATCAGGATTGCAAAGTCTCCAAGAATAAACTCTAGAAAAAGCGTTTTGAATTTTGTTTCGATTGTATTTCAATTTAGATTTTCTCTCTAGGAATGGACCCAAAATCTGAATACAGTCCCCACCGACAACTAAATGGACCAATGTGATGCCATTTGAATTCTAACAATAGCCATCTATCACTCTGAATGACAGTTATAAGATAGTGTTTCAACATTCAGGGAGTTATGTAATAGCACAATTCATCTTTTTATAACAGATGAGTCAAAAACATACCCACCAATTTTCGATTACATTTTTAACTTCCCATTTTGAAATATAGGATCCCTGAATTAAAGCTATTGTGGCTATAAGTTTAGCAAGTAGAGAAAGTAGCCTTTGTCTCATGACGTTTAGCATTCCAAGAAACAGTTCTAGCAATTCTCAATGAAATTAGGTGTTATATAACCAGCATTCTAGGTGTACCCCCAGCTTACGCAGCTTACATTGTCCACCAGGAGTTGGGGGTTGAGTTTTTGAAGATCGCATTAAACTGGGCCGGCTGGTGTTATGGTGCAGTATTTGGGTGAATTTGCATGCAGGTTTTAATGGGAAGGTGATTTCTGACTGCCTAACCTGTGACAGAGGGCTGGCCATACCCTGGTTACAATATGTTAAGCAGGAATTGTATACCTTGCGGAGACCATAACTCTTTTCTTTTTTCTCTCTTCTGTTATCAAGGCTGAAACAAATTGTCTAGAGAAGATTACAGAAAAGCACAGGCAAGACCAATGAATCTTTCTACAAGGGTTAAGCCCTAGCAGGCAGGAGGGGACATAGGAGCGAGGGCATGTGCTGCTATTTCCACCACTGTCGCGGTTACCGTGTGCTAAGTCGGTTGCAATACTGGGCAATCCCACACCATATGACAAAAACCCCACCTTCTGCAGTGCACATCGTTGGCAGGCAGGGGCAAGCACTGGGAGCATAAGCTTGATGCAGTGAGAGGCGAGGTAGGCCTATTGGATAAATCCTTTACCATCTCTAGAACCTGGGACCAAGCACTGTCCATCAGAGGCTGCTACAACACTGCATCCCAATTGGCACACAAACCCGCTGCATGGTCCAGAGGGGTCACATCATGCAATTCTGTGTAGAGAGAAGTGATGGCATGTTGTGTGCCACTGGAGGATAACAGCTCATACGGAGCCGCTGAGGTGGGAGGTTGCTCTTCTCCACCACCATAGGGGACACACAACGCAAATTGAATAGTACAATAGGTTAGGAACTGGACAGACAATAGGTGTCTATGATGTCTTGGAAAGACTTACTAACATCCTCCAGATGGAGGTCCGCTACCTGCTTGATGCCTGTTTCCCCCCAGAGATCCGTGTCAGTGCTCTGAATTGCTCCACGCGGTGTCGGTGGCCCCAAATGGCAATTGCTGGCAATTACTGGAAGTGGGAGCTTTTCAGGAGCAAAAATCTTTGCCAGCAAGTGCAGGTCACTGTCATCTAAGTCTTTTCATGCCAAGGATAGATGGAAGAGTCAGACAACCAAGAAAAACATCTCGTACCATTGAGCAATACTTGGACAGGAGGTAACTCCGGGCAGGAAGTGGTGGACAACCAGGCCACTGGTTGCTGTAGCTGTGCTGCTGTGTAGTAATGTCAAAATTGGGGGCCCCGGGCCTGTCCTCCAAAAGCAGATGTTGGATCCTGGCCAAGGCAATGCAGCGATGATCAGCACTCTACATCAGTTCAAGTAATAGTCCATTAAGCATCTGGAAGAAGCTCTGCAGAAGGACGATCAGCAGGGCTGCAAAAAAGTACAACAGTCTTGTAAGCACCAGCATTTTGGATATGGCCACCCAGCCTAGTGGAGACAGAGGTAGAGATTGCCACAAGGGCATGGATTGGCAGATAGAGCAGCTGTGTTGTTGAGGCTACCCTCTCCAAGATCCCTCTGTGTATGATATATATGCACCCCCGGGTATTTGAAAGAATCGTAGCACCACTGGAGGCACATACTCATCACCTCAGCTCAGCATGGTGTCAGGTGCGTTGCCAGAGGGAATAGGCAGGATTTTGGCCAGTTTACCTCCTGGCCCAACACATTTTCAAACTCATCTGGCAGGCACATGAAGAGCAGCCTTAATGTCCCAAAGGTAGATCAAGGCATCAGCTGCATAAAGCAAAATGACGTGGTAGGCTCCCAGTTCCGGGATACCCCACAGTCGCTCAATGCCCGCAGGTCGAAAGCAAGAGGCTCCATGGCTAGTGAGAAGATGAGGGGACAGCGGACCCCCCTGGTGGTTATACCTTTGGATACTAAGACTGTCTGATATCACCAGGCCAGTTTTCACCCTTGCAGTAGGGTTCATGTATAGGGTGTGTACCCAATGTAAGAACACCAAGCCAAACCCCATAGCGGTGAGAGTCAAGAAGAGAAACTCCCACCCCAGACTATCAAAGACTCGATTTTAAGCCTCTGGGGGGGGGAGTGTTGTGCATGAAGAGCAGTAATCCACATATGTTAACAAACGTGCTGCGACCTGGTATAAAACTGGACTGATCATCATGTACAAGCATAAGTATGACAGGAAGCAAGTGGTTTGCCAACACTTTACCCAAAATCTTGCAATCCAGGTTCATTAGTGAAAAGGGATGAGATGATCTAACATCCATCGGGTCACAGTCGGGTTTGGTAAGCCCACCATCAGGGCCTCCCGAAGGGAATCAGGGAATGCACCACGGTCCTTGACTTCACTAAACATTGTCAATAAGTGTTGGGCAGTCTGCGTGGAGAAGGGGACATAATTCTCCATCTGCAGCTCTCCCCCATTATGACGGTGTCCCATCCATCCAAGCCCTCCAAGAGTGTTTCCGTTGGTGGAGAATACCTGGAGAGACCCCATTGCAATACTGACAGACTCAGAGCAAAACTTACAAAGATAAACATTAACTAGCCAGTGGGACATCATTCCCCCCCAGGGCAGCACTCACAAAAGGATCTTCCCATGAAATAATAACCAAGGAAAAGTAAGGAAATACAAGCACCAGTCCTGCTGGGAGCAGTGGTAGGATGTGGCATAAGAGCAAGGCATCTGAGTCTGATGTCCAGGCTCTTGCAATGGAGAAGCAGGTCCGCTTGGACACATCAAGAATAGCGACATCTAGGATCATCGGGTCACATAGAAAGGAGAGGGGATTCAGTGCCCCAGCGACACAAGTCAGATGAGGTTGTCTGTGGATCTCGGTGTGACTTTGTGGGCCATAGAGCTGGAGGCCAATTAAGACTCAGAAGCACAGGCATCAAAGCCAGAGTCCACGGACGGCATATCCAGCAGGGCAGGGAAGGAGTTGACATGGTGGTGAAGTGGGGCCACCTCCACTGCTTACATCTGTTCTACAGCAACTTGTTCTCAGTCCAAACAGATGTGTGATGACTTGCGCCAACGACATCTTAATTTAGGTGTCACCTAGGTCTCCTCCTCCTGTTCAGTGTCAGCTCTGCGGGCAAGGCTCTTTGCATAGAGCCAAGTCCATACATCTTCCAGAGTGGTAAAGATATGAAAAGAGTAACTGTCAATGACCCTAAGCTTTGCCGGGAACCAGAGTGCATTTCAGATTTACAATTTGTGCAAACCTTGCTTGACATTGATGTAGGACCTGTGCTGATGTTAGACCTCCAGAGTATAGTCAGGTTAGGCTGCAGCAATTGTGTTTTCAAAGCGCCAAGAGCCCTTAGTGAGGAAGAGCTGGAGGATAAGGTCCCGGTCCTGGAAATTGAGAAATTTGGCAATGAGAGGGTGGGGTGCTGCTCCATACTGAGGTGGGTGCCCGGGACGCAATGCACCCAGGGCCCGACTGGCTCCTGGGCATTTTGGTGTGCTGCCAAGCTGGAAGCTGATTTTACTGCAGTGGGGGCTGATTTTCTTGATGGGTACCTGCGTGTGCTTCTAAATAAACTAAGCAAAACAAATTGTTTAAGCACACGCAGGTTCCCATTAACAAAATCTGCCCCCAGCACCAAAACGCCGGGTAGGCAGTCCGGCCCTGGATGCACCCTCCCAACAGAGAACAGAACAGGTATCCTAACCTTCAACACTGTGTCTATCAACCACTTTTCCAGAAAGAGCACAGGATTGGGAAGCTCTGCTCTCTCTTGGAATCAAATAAAGCAGTTATTGTTGTGCCAAGAGCACACTTCCGCATCTTATGCCCTGCAATGTAAATACCCCACTTCCTCCTGTGCCGTGATAAGCTTGGGGTAGTTGGTTTGAGGCCAATTCTGATTCATCAACTCTCTCGGACAGTTTGCGGTTGACCTCACCTGGGAGGCCCAAGCTGAGGGTAACTGAATCGATTTTCGCTTCTAGCGAGGTCTTAGTGTCCAGGAAAGCATGTAGAACCTTCTCAAACTGTTCTGAGTGTTTATGGAATGTGTTTTCAAGATGCAGCAGGCCGTTCATATTTGGGGTCGTAGGGACAATTAGGGTGATTCCACACTGGCGTCACTGGGTGCCATTCTGCTGGATCTATTCTTCCCCATCTGAGTATGAGACATAGGAACAGCCTCACATTTTGTTTGAGGTTATGACAAGAAAGATCTCAAAGCAGTTGGGAGGAAAGGGGTTGTAGGCCTCACTTCACAGGAAGGTAATAATTGGCCTGGGAGGAAGCGGCCCACCACGGACAAGCAAGGGCCACAGGGAAGAGGAGAAGTCTGCCAGTAACAGATGTTGAACAGCCAAGTTGACCTCTCAATGCTGTTGTACAATTCCAAGGAAGCAGCATTAAAGGCAAGTTAGCCACAGAGTTTAAGAGGTAACAATGAAGACCCAGCTGATCAGCTCCAAGCCCCACGGTGCCCGGCACCTGCCTGTGATGGTTCTGTGTTATGCCAGTGACATAGCCACCTCAAATTCCAGCCTAGGAGGGGGCTTGACAAGCACAGGTAGTCCCTCTCAGGAGCAGGCACCTCCAGAACTAGAGCCACGCAGAAGCTGGGGCTCGTGCGCAAGAGCCATGGTTCCACAGGGGCAACCCGCAGCCTATAGGGTGGTCAAGAGGTGGGCGGGTAAAGTGCCAATTTCAGTTTATCCAAATCAACAGGGGACAGGTGATGCCCCTGCTCAACCCCACTGCCCGCCAGTCTACAGCCTCCAGCAGCACAGGCAAACAGCAGTCCCACAAACCCACCAGCTGCAGCCCTCTGGGCAGTGGCCCTAAGGGCCCCCTATGTGAGACCCCCTGGTTGTGGAATGTTCCAAATACCAAGCAGGATCCTCTCCGGAGCTAAAAGTCAGTTCCCACCAAGGATGGCACAGGACAAAGGCAGGGCTGTTCCCTAGGAGTGGCAGCGGTCCATGTCAAGTTCACTCAAGCACCCAGATGGGGGGATTTCCTCTGCAATGCGAGGCCCCAGGCCTCAATGCTCAGTGGAGTGTAGGCTGCCTCCCAGCGCCCCCCCAGTGGTCATCAGTTTATATGACTGGGTCTTTTGTGGCCAGGGATGCGTAGCCAACTCCCAGCACTCAGCAGCCTGCGGGCGTGAAATAGTGCTGGCAGGTCCCGCACTTCAGATGAAGGTCGGGCAGCATCACAGCGAGCAGCAGGAGCCCAGCGAGCCTCAGATTGTTGGACCCTGCCTTTTTAGCCACAAAGTCTGAACACTCCGCTGGCAGCGCCTCCAGTTGGTAATGTCTCTCTGCCCGGGAGTCCAACGGGACAGGCAGCGCAAGGCAAAGACAAGGTTCCTCCCTAGGCACTGCGACTGTCCACTCCAAGGTCCCCACAGCTGACTCCCACTACTCAGCAGCCCGGGGGGGGGGGGTCAAACAGTGTTGGCACATCCTGCACTTCAAATGAGGGTCAAACTGTGTCATGGCCGGCTCCAGCAGTAGTGGCCCGTGTGCTTCAGGTCTTAGGGCCGTGTCTTTAGTGTCCAGCAGCTTAGACATTCTGACTAGGAAACTAACAGGCAATATCCTAAGCCCCAGCGATGTTGGTCAGCAACAGGCCCAGATCCAAAGCTCAGCGCAGGCCACCGCGGACCGAGCACCTCATTTCACTCAGCTTTGGTCATTCGTGGGCCCGGGGACAGAGAGATTATGCCACAGGTTATCTAAGGGCCACTTTAACCAGTTGGTTGTCAAGTCAGGGGCCACCACCACATGAAAGGCAGGATGATGATTGGGCCTGGCATGGAGCTTCTCAGTAAGCGTCTGATGCTGCCACCATCTTGGTCACACACCCCAGTTTCAGTTAATATTTACCTGTGACAGAGTAAGCTTCTTTGAAGCTAATCAAGTTCCTGGGTACAGCCCAAATGGTCCTTCTGTCAAAGGAAAAGGCACACCTCTCCACATTAAAGGCCTTTGTCACACATCAAGAAACAGGATATTCAGCAGTTCGAGCTCATACAAATTTGCCTTTGGAGGCTTTCGGTAGGGAAAATGTAACTTTGTAATTGATTTGAGCTTTTAAAAAAGTCCAATAATATTATTTGTAGCTGTTTTTTCAACAGAGATAACATGATTGAATGTAATATTGATTGGAGGTCTCTCTTATGCAACATCTAGCCTTGCAACAGTAAAAATAACATTTGGGGCGCAATGGGTACTTCAGTCTACTAGTGGCCTTTAATTTACAGGCCCTGGATACTCTTTGTACCAAATACTAGGGACTCACAAGTAGATGAAATATACCAAATAGGAAAATGTCAATTTCATCATGTTGGAGAAGAGGCACTTTAAGCAGGGGTAAATCGCACAGAGTTCTACTGCCAGCAAAAACACTCAAGGCAAACCTCTGGGGGTACACCACACAAAAGATAGTCATTTGCAACACTCTTATTTCCTATTGTTAATTTTGAATCAACCTTTACAATGAATAGGAATGTTTTTATTTCCCATTTTGCAATTCTTAAGCCACCAGCTCAAAAAGAATTGTAAACTCAAAATATCTTACTTCCATAAAAAGGCACTCCAATGTACCAGAATATTGTACCAAGTATCTTGCTGCTCACTGGATCACTGTGGTGGAGATTTAGTACAACACTAGGGAAACAAATTAAACACTACTTTGCTCCTTCTGTTCTTGCAAGTAATCTTTCAAACATAATTTTTCTGTGTTGACTGAAGAAGATGTTTATGTATTTACAGAAATCTTGTCCGTGGATCAGCTTTTTTGACCTCTAACCATTAATCCAAGGGGAAAACATCACAAATACAACATTTCTCGCATACATGGAGCATTAATCCCACAGAGGAATCCATCTCATATGTAGAAATTAGCTTTCAATTCATTAACAGTTTCTGGATCATTGTCACAAATGTGCTACTAGAAGAGGGAAATAACTATGCATATATAAGTAATGTCTTACAAATATGTTAGTGAAACGTTAGTCGCTCATTCGACTCCGTTTTTCAAGATAATTATTCTTGCTTTTGCTATATTTTTATTACTGATGATGAGCAGGCACACATACACTAGATATATCATTGGAAAGTAAAAGCAGGAAGACACTTTTATGATTAGTTCACTCGATTATATTAATATGATGGAAAATCACCGTTTACTGACACAATGTTTTTTCTAAAAGAAATTGTTAATTGCTTCTTTAAATGTTTCTCGGAACATCATCCTCCAACACCGTTTAAGAAAAAAAAACTGATTTGCAATGCATCTTATCCTCCAATAAAAGGGCAGGTTAAAATTGATGTCAGAATATAATGATTATGAATGATTAAAGTTATTCTATTTCCGGCATGCATTAGTGAAAGTATTATCACAGATATCCAACTTTCATCATTGTACAATAGTTTTACGGTTTAATTTTGAAATTGGCAGAGAGTAATAAAGTGTTCGAATTCAAGGCTGATTTAATTGTTTTAAATATATATTTTATTCTTACAAAAGGTAGAGTTTTGAAGACGTGGAAAACGATTAAAATAATATGGGATTAACCATTGATGCAGACATGTACCTAGTGCAACTATCTGTCAAGTGCAAAACCCATACCTCATAGTTAGTGCATATATTTTCTCGGAAATGTGCTAGGGGGAAATAAAGAACACTGGGCCTGATTTCCAAATCAATTTTAAACAATCGCAAATGTCAAATTTCAGCCTTTGAGACTATATGAAACCCAAATTGCAATTTAGTAATATGTTAATTTGTGTTTCAGACCAAATACAGAATAAATATTAATAGTAGACATGTAAACGTGTCCCTATCAGCTACCAATTCCTTAACGCATTAATGTTTTACACCCGAAATCCAGTTGCAAAAAACCAAATCCGACTGGTGGTAACCATTCCCCGTTGTCCTCCTTCACCTTTGTGAATACCAACAAAAACATTTTAGGAACAGGCAGGGGTCCTATGGGTCACTGGCTACTCCTAAAATATGTTTTTAGATAGTTTTTTTGAAATGCATCCCATGTGTAGTTTGTTGTGTATTATAGAGTACAGGACCCTCATGGTCCATAATGGACGTCATAGTATAGTGACGTGATTGGGTGTAATTAATAAAATTAATGCTGCAGTACATTTTATTTACCTGTTACAACAAAGAAATAAAGACGTGTAATACCGAGGACCGAGGTTGGCATAATTCATTTACATGCTGGAGGATACAACGGCAGATGAGATAGGGAATATATAAACACAGCAAAGCAAAGAGTCAAGAGTGCTCTCCTAGAGAGTTTGCCATGGTCCAGCAAAATGCTTGTGCATGCCACTTGCCCCTCACTCGAAGAGAAAAAATCAACATTGGCTTAGGTGGAGTCAAAGCACAACTTCCGCCTGTACAAGACCTTTGAAGACAGTGAAGGCCCCATGGAAAGTTTCATTTATCATTGGTCAGAAAATTGCGACTATAACTGAGATATAGAGTGTGATGCCACAACTTAACACAGAACAGTCATTCATACAGTACGATAACACAAAATACTGTGACTACCAGCTACAGCAAGAGAAACAAGCGGCAACAACCAGGTGCAAGAGAACACTGCGAGAGAGAGCAGATAAATTCAAGGGAGCCTAAAGGCAGTGAATACCAAGTAAAATGCAGAAGGTTGAGAGTGTTGAAGAACAAGAGCAAGAGACAAAACTGCTATTCAGTGTCAAAGGAGAAGATGGGGCCTCACCACCTATGGTTGGGCACGATGGTCTGAGCATTAGTCAGCAGGCTGATGCTCACAGTGGCAACAACGGGCCAGAAGATGCTGTAGTTCAAGTGCAGACGGAGCAGCATATAATCCTGCCAGCAGCAGCAGACTACATCACAAAGTATGATGCCGCAGTTTTCCTAAAATCGACATCTTCATATGATACCACCAAAAAGCAGAGTTTTGGTGCCTGATGGAATGCTTGGATTGAATCCTTTGATGATTTTATTGATGCGCTAGGAAGAACAGATGGCAAAAAGATAATAAAAAAACGTAAGAACCTAGCAGGAGAAGAAGTAAAAGAATTGATAAAAGAGATACCACAGGTGGACAGAGTCTTTCACAAGGATGTCATGGTGGCATTGAATCTGAAGTTCAATCTGAAGCCGAACATTCACTATGAAAGCTATATCTTCAATCAAGAGAGAAAGATTGATTGTGAAACAATGGATGAATTTGTTGAAAGACTTGAAATGCTCATCAAACTGATGGAGCAAGGATTCGCATATGAAGCGACTTGCTCGTACTCATGAACCTCGAATAAAATATAACGAAATAACCAACCTGTTTGTCTTACTAATGTACCCCTTATTCTTTCACCATTTGGGTGTCCGAGTGAAGCTTGCTTATGTGTTTTCTAAACCTAATATACTTGCATATAAAATGGTTGCTGCTACGCGGGAATTCCTACTGTGCATGCGTCTGTCATACCCACGTGACATGACGTACTCGCAGTTCTGGAGAGAACCTTTTCGCATCTGCGCACTAGTGCTAAAATGGCTGTTCTATGTTCTCACATGCAAGAAGCTTGCATTGCTGCTTTTGCTAAGCTGTTCGTTCTGCTTAATCCTAATGCTATAGTTAATATTAAAATAATGGGTATAGTATAGAGATTCATGGTATACAGTATAATCATTTATTACTGTGTTCTAAATTGTTTCCTTTTACTTTTCATGTATCGTACTCTTTGGGCCTGGGAGGTGCTTATTACTCCATTTTGGAAGTCCCTTCTACGCATGACAGTCAAGGAGGGAAAATGAACTTTGCCGCATTGTAACTCAGCCAGCTGGCAGCAACAGCCAAGATGCGCCTGGGATTCCGAACTATGGCCCAGCTAGAAGAAGCTGAACTGTACTGAAAATTGTTACAATTGTATTCAATGTTATATTCACCATTGTTAACCAAAGGCATATGTCACGAGAACCTGGAATTTAAGGGGCGTGCAGGGAATCTGAATACAGAGCCTGAGAAAGTCTAAAAAATAGGTGGTGTGATGACCTGTCCTCCTCCTTTATCCAATCAAAACTGGGGATCCTTACACTTGCAACATTGAGGGGTGGTACACTGACCTGAAAAACTGTATAATTAGCGTAGGTTTAGCTAGAGAAATTTTCCGACTTGTCTGAATAGCTGACCTGTCACTGACCCAACGCACTCAATAGGTGACTAAAAGCAGAGAGCTGCGGAGAACTTTGTTGGGAGGTTCCAGAACCCAATCGGGGTGTTTGGGAAGTGAAAGTGCTGGCGAAGCACTTTGCTGAAAAAATATATAACCCAATCGGGGTTTTGGCAGATTCCTTGCAGAGAGGGAGTAGCGCAGGCGGTGCAACCGAAGCTGCGGGTGTTGGTCTTGACCTTTGGTGAACCGGTCCTGATCCAAATCCTGGGGTTATCCTGTCCTGATTGTCCATGAGCTGCACCTGCTCGCCTACTGGCACTGAAGTCCTTGGGGTTCCTACTGTCTTTTCCAACTAACCCGTGGCCAGGGTTGGTCTTCACTCTATCCTAGGTAAATATAGGTCTGCGTGGGTGTTTGTAGATACATTTGTATTTCCTTTTCTCCCCATCCTGAATTTGCAAAGCTTGAATGCATATGTTCCTTTTCTTACCCATCCCTTGGTAAATGAGATATCCATGTATTACTGACTATTAGCATGTTCCAAATTTCAACCCACCTTTAGCAAATGCTAAATTAGTTCTATATAGTATATGTTCTATTTTCTCACCCTCCCTATAGGAGATAAGTTGAATCTACAGAATGTTCCAACTCTTACCTTCCCTATAGTTTAATAGTGCTGAAACCGAATTCTCGAAATACATAGTTGCATGTCTCCTTTTTCAAACTGTAAATGTATTGCGAAAGTCTTTGGGTTTAGTATGTTCCCTTTCTTTACCTTCCTTTAATCAAGTTACAAAAGATTGTTTTCTAAAATTAGCATGTTCCTTGTTTTCGCTTGCCCTTTACTTTAAGTCTCTAAATGCTTAGCATACTCTATATTATTCATAGTTATACGCTATTTCTGATTTTAGTTATTGATAGTCTTATCGCTTTCAACCTTTTGGCTCATGACATATGATGATGATGATGATGATGAATAGATAAAAAGATTGAACCTACCCTGACTCTTTGGTTATTATATAATAACAGATGTTATGATAATTTTTGAGTATCTTACCCTTAACTCAACTCCCTGATCCATTGTGTGAAGGTATCTAGTGTCAAAGATTTGTAGGATACTGGTATAGGAATCAGTAATAGAAATCATATTATACTGGTAGTAGAGCGTGAGTTACCCAAACAAAGGTTAAAAGTATACGATTTTGGAATTATGGGCCCAGGTGAGTATCTGTATAAATTCTAGTTGGGTGACCTGCGCGCTCTATCAAAACATTCAATGACAAAGAAGCCATTCATCTCAGAGTCATTGTTGGTTACCTATCTGATTCCTTCAGATGCCAAATACTGAGAGAATTGCTCAGTCTGGAGCGTGTGCTCATGGCCACCAGAGCTGCAGAGCATGCCAGCAAACAAGCCGATTGCCATATAAGTATTTGTCAAGAAATTGTCCAACGTCTCTTTTGAGCGATAGTGAAGAAGATGGGTGTGCAATGTTAATTCTGGCCACTGAAAGATGTGCACAAGTGGGTTCGGCCTTCTGTAAAGGAAGAATACAAATTAAAAAAAGGATTGACAAGTGAAATCACAAAATTCCTTCGGACACGGCCACAAAATCAAACTGAATTTTAATGGTTGCTAAAAATGGTTCACTATAGGCAGTGGTGCGTTGATAAACACCATGGCAGCTGAAAAGCACCATGAACGGTCTCCAGTGCCTAGTCCCACACCATCAAAAACCAAAGTGTACATATGGGCAGCCTCAACACCATTGCAAAGTCTAGGTTCATTTATGGCAACTATGAAACATACAAAGATGATGGTACAAGAACCAATGTATGTCTTTTAGGGCACATCGCCGAGTGCCTGTCTACTCAATTTCAGTTCTGCTGCTGATATGGGACTAATCTTTGTGAATTACAATATCAGTGCTCATCACAACATAGTAAATTAATTTCCGTCATTGTTTCTTGGAATAGGAAAACTTAAAACAATGAAAGTGCAGCTCCACATTAATGAGGACATTGCTAAAACATGATATCATTGAGCACTCTACTTTTTCCAATGCCATGGGTGTCACTGATAGTGGTGGCACTTAAGAAGGACAGTGGATGGTCTGTGCGAATTTATGTGGGCATACATCAAACAAAAAAGCAAATGGAAGAGAATGACATCCAGGTCCGCACATCGCCGATATGAATACCCAGTTCAATGGTGCCAATGCCTTTTTGCCCCTTAATCGGAACAAAGTATATCATCAGCTCAAATTGGAAGAAAATTCAGGTGCATTACTACCTATTCAACTCACGTAGGTTTGTTCAGATGTAAAAGATTGCATTTTGGAGTATCTTCAGCTGCTGAACATTTTCAAGATATATTTTGTCGCATTATACAGCATTGAATTACAGTGATGATATACTAGTATTTGGGGCCACACCAAAGGAACATGATAGATTCCTTACACTAGTGTGTCGTTTACTTGCAGATGCAGCTCTCACATTGAATGGTGAAAATTGCGATCTTAACAAAACAAACTAAAATTCTTTGGCCACAATTTCTGGGAAAGGGGAATGACTCCAGATTCAGCCAAAGTTCAGGCTTTCTCATCTACCTCCCCTCCAAAAGATGTAGCCATGCTGTGTTCTTTTTTTGCTATGGCTAGCTACTGTTCCAGGTACATCCATGACTTTGCAACTGTGAGTGCCCCATTGAGAGAATTAACGAAAAGGAATGTTTCATTTCAGTGGTCACAGGAATGTGATCAAAGTTCAATACAATTAAGCATGCAATTGAAAATACTACTGAAATGGCTTAATCTGATCCAAAATTGTGTACAGAGAATGTTGTAGATACCAGCCCAGTGGGTTTGGACGTAATCCTTTCCCAACATAGTCGATATGCAAATGCACAGAGGCGTACTGTTGCTTATGCTAGCCGAAGTTTGTCATAGACTGCCGAAGCTTACTCGCAACCTGAAAAAGAAACCCCATCTGCTGTGTGAGCTTGTGAACACTTTCATGTAAAACATATGGGATACATGTTACGCTTGTTACTGATTATCAAGCACTGCTCACTTCGAAAATGCCTCCTCGCACTGAGAGGTGGGGGCTTGAACTGCAAGAGTCTGGCTACACCCTTGTTCACACGCCAGGTAAAGATCAAAACCCTGCTGACTTCTTTTCTTGATTGCTGATGCAGTGTCTAGGTACCCCTTCTAATGTGACCTAGGTCTGCACAAACTTCATTGTAAGATCCAGCACTCCTGTCGATGTGCCCATGGAATAAGTACTGCAACCAAGGCAGATAGGAATAGGCTCATCCTCAAAGACATTATTATGCATCAGTTCTGGAGAACACATGCTCGATCTCTTGATAAAAACAGTGAATATCAGAAATTCAAGAATGTGCATGATGAACTTTCCATTACACAAGAAGGGATTATATTGTGAGGGTTGGGAGTTGTCATTCCTGAAAGTCGACACCAGCAAGTCATTGAAGAGGCACATGAGGGACATCGTGGAATGGTTGTCACAAAGTGAGCACTCCTGGACCATGTTTGGTACCCATATCTTGATGAGCGAGTTGAGAGAGAGCTCCAGACTTTTCATTTGTGTAACTGTTTATCTCCCAAAACAACAAAGCATCCTTTGAACATGTTGGCTCTTTCAAAACATGTCTGGGGACAATTGCAGTTTATTTCTAAGGACCCCTTAAAAATGTCCACTACAACATGGTAATTAAAGATGAGTACTCCTAGTTTCCTCTGGTGGAAGACCTTTTGTCAATCGCTCATAATCAACCAATTGAAAAGCTAGAAGGCATATTTGCAACCTGGGGTGTTCCATCCATTATAAAATCTGACAATGGGCCACGATTCAATGCTCGGGAATTCAAAGTCTTTCTTACTAATTTGAATATCAAGCATCAGAAAAGCAAACCTTTATGGCCACAGGCTAAAGGCATTGTATTATGGGCACTGATATGAAGGCTCTACAGTGCGCTGTGTTGCAAGGACTTGAGTTCAAGTCAGTTCTTCATTCTACTCTTCATGGCTACAGATCTACCCCCATTCTACAACTGGTGAAAGCCGGCCGCTCTAATGTTCAAGTTAGCCATGGGTACCCAGCTGCCCCAGTGGAACACTGAAAGACCAACTGATGCTCAGAAAGTTAAACTCACTGATTCATCTCACAAGTCCTGAATGAAGACTTATGCAGACAAATGTTGATGTGCTTGGGACATTAAGTTTCAGAAAATGGATCATGTCCTTGCCAAGCAGAGGCGACAATGCACATCTTATGCTCCCTTCAATGCAATCCATTGCCAGCTGTGACTAATAAGGTACACATGGTGACTGCTCACCGTCCTGGAAAGTCCATCATGAGGAATTCCTCTTGTTTCAAGCACCAGCCTTGGAGTCTGTCAGTTCCAGACATGAGGAGTGATACTCTGTCACAGAGAGCCAGGAAAACCCCAGGACTGCCCCAGTGACTAACTTACCAGTGCCTAGTTTTTTCTGCTGTGTCTCTTCAGCCTCACGCCACAAGATATGGAAGAGAGGTTTGAGCACCTTGATTAATTATTAAGGAACTATAATGCATATATGTTTTGTTTCTTTCTCATTTGAATATCAAGCATCAGAAAAGCACACCTCTATGGCCACAGGCTAATCGTGTTGTTGAACGTTTTATGACCACTCTTAAGAAGGCTGTCCAGTTTGCTTCATTAGAGGGACTTGAGCTCAAGTCAGTTCTTCATTCTATTCTTCATGACTACAAATCTACCCCCATTAAACAAACAACAGAAGTCTGGCCTCCCTTATGTTGGGCGAGTCATGAGTACAAATCTGCCCTAGTGGACCACTGAAAGAACAATTGATGTTCAGGAAGTTCAACTCACTGATTCATCTCACAAGTCAAGAATGAAGACTTATGCTGACAAATGTAAATGTAATCGGTACATTATGTTTCAGAAAGGTTCTGTCCTTGTCAAGCAGAGATGACAATGCAAATCTGATGTTCCCTTCGGTGCCAATCCATTGCCAGTTGTGACCAGTATGCGACTCATGTTGACTGCTCATCATCTTGGAAAGTCCATTACGAGGAATTCCTCTGATTTCAAGCACCTACCTCAGAGTCTGTCAGTTCTAGACATCTAGAGTGAGACTCTGTCATTGGAGGGCCAGGAGAGCCCCAGGACTTCCTCAGTGGCTAGCTCATCAGTGCCTGCTGTGGTTGTTTCTCTTGTGTATCCTCAGCCTCACACCACAAGATCTGGAAGAGTAGTTTGAGAACCTTGATGACTCAACTATGATGCATATTTGTTTTGTTTGCATTTTTTATTTGACAAAGGGGAAATGTAGTGTCTTGTGTATAAAAGAGCATGGGACCCCTACGGTCCCTAATGGACTTCGTAGTCCAGTGACGTAAGTGATTGGGTGTGGTTAATAAAAATTCAAGATGCAGCAAGTTTCAGTAACTGGTTACCCTCTGAGAAATTAAGACATGGTATACTGAGCTCTGTGTGTGGTGTAATTCATTTACATGCTACTGGGCTGGGAAGTACACCACTCTATTCATCATGGCGGGTCAGAACTATTGTGGTAACCCCGGATTCCAGGCCGGTATGTAGCAATCAATTAGACCCTTGCCCTATAAATTGTTGTCGTCTCCTTGACCGGTCTAGAGCCCTGTTTTGTTGAAAATCTAAATATGCCATGGGTGCATCTAGCCATTTTGCTCCCTACATTAATAATTTTGCGAGTTCACAACCCGCTACCTGAGAAGATAATGCCCAGGTAGCTGAAATATCAACTGAGGTCACAGGCAATTGATCCATAAAATAAGTTCTGCTTTGTTTGTTCCATGACCCGCAGACCATAGTATATGTTTTACTTTTGTTAAGAATTAATTTCTTAAAAGGCAATAAAATCACTAAAAGCATCCATTAAACGTTGCAGCCCCACTGGTGTTCTGGCCAGTAGGACAGCATTGTCTGCATACAAAAGTACAAGTATAGGGCCCCAGCCACTTGGGGGACATCGGCATGCACTACTTGTAAGGTTGCTTAACTGCAAAGGTGTTAGTACATTTCCCCCCTGGTGCCATAACGGACTTTACTTGTCAAATCCTCATATAATAGTTGGTCTTCATTTGCGACCTACCTCATGAATATTACTGTGGTAGGTTGGGTTTTGACCCAATACGAATCAGTATTTTGTGGGAATAAAATATTGATACATAGGTTGGTGGACAAAATACCAATACATTCGGTAGACATCAGTGTGAAAATTGCCTCCACTTCTACTAAATCCATTTGAGTAGATTCCTAATAAGAATTTGCAAATTGAAAATCTAAATTTGCAAATTCTTATTAGAAATATTTGTACATCAGACAACAAGTGCTCCAAAATTAGAAAAGTATTTAATTATTTACATCAATGGGTTGAGCAACTCGTTAAAAACCTCAACTCATGATGTTCCCAAAATTTTTGGGAAAACTCTTCCCTTATTACTTTATGCAGACGATGCGGTCCTTATAGGCCGCACTCCTAACTCCCTGCGTATTTTAGTACAGACTTTTGTCAGGTATATGGACAGCTTGGACCTGTATTCCTTCTTTAAAAAATCATTTTTAATTTCCTGTGGTCCTGGGAAGCGAGAGCTAAGCTCCATTGCAGTGGATAGTCAGAAATTGACAAGTACCCACACATTTCCATTTCTTGGGTTGGTCTTTTCTGCAAATGGCTCCCGGACTGAGCATCTTGCTCACTCCAGGTGCACTTTCGCAAAGGACACCAATTTAATTCTTAGCCTTCCCTGCTCAAAGACCACTGGCGCCATTTTAGTGATTCAATTTTTTTTTAAATTACAGTGCATTCCCATTGCCACATATGGGGCTGATATCTGGGGTATTGCAAACAGTTCCTGTATTCAGAAGGAAAAAAACAGGTTTTGCAGGAAACTGCTGGGCATCCCAATCTCTACCCACAATATATGTGCCACAGAGAACTTAACCTTAATTTTATATCTGATTTTAATCATGCCCGACCTGCTCTTTTCTGATTATCAGTATGGAAGAACCAGGCCGCCTACATTACTAGAGAGATTATTAATGACTGCTTTATGTGCGAGAAAGGGATAGATATTCCCTGGTTGAGTGTAGTGCACCAAAGCTTATGCAGTGTCAACAAATAGTTTATCTTTTTAAATCCAAGTATAGCTGACACTGTGTCTAAAAAGGGGCTAAGAGATTCCCTCTTTTCTCTAAATAACACAGAAAGGGTTGAATTGGAATCCAAGAAATCTTCTGTTCGTAGTTATATGTCCATTGAACAGCCCCAGCATCCCTTACCAATGTACCTCACTCTATCCATGAGTCACTGGGAAAGAAGTCTATTATTCCGCCTGAGATCAGGAACTGTCAGATTTGCACTGTGTTTTCCCCTTGGTTACCACCCTAACCTTGACCACACCCCTTGCCCTTGTGATGGTGAAAGTGGTCAATCAATTTTACATTTCCTATTTTTTTGCAAGTATTATATTAAATACACAAAGTGGCTCGTATATCCATTTTTTAAAAAGAGAACACCCATTAGTCTGGATAATGCTTACTTGTGCCTAGTCTCTTTGGCCGATGAAGAGTTGAATCTCCGTATAAGTACATTTCTGAGAATTGCCTCTTGAGCATGTAAGATCGTGTCCGATCCCTGAAATTTTCTCATGACTGACAATCTTTGCATAATTGTAGGATGACATAATGTTTTATATAACAGTAATTATCTATTTATTTATTACCAATGAAGTTATTTTTAACTTGCAACCTATTCCATCAAATTGTTATGGCTAAATCATTGTAAATTTTCTCATTTGCCTTTTTTTTCTAAGCTCTCCGTTTGCAATTCAACTTGTTATGATGCTGTGCTTTTATGGGTACTAAGTCACCCGAATAAAGTTTATGAGCTGAACTGAACTAGAAAAGTATTATTCACTTCTTTTGTAAGAGGGAATTGGCTGAAAAGAGACAGTGAATTCCTGCTCTAATGGAGCCTAATATTGTATGGTTAATTGTTCAGAGGGCTCATTAATAACTAAAGGGAAGAGGACATATAGATCGGTTGCATTGCCCACATCTGGCACGCACTGAGAGAGGAACTGTCTGCATTGAGCCGACATCGTTTATGAATAAAAACCAACATTTTGCTTCATTATTCTGTCCACCAATGTGACCTGCAAATTCAAAATCAGAAGGTAACCGTGCCCACTTATTTTCACATATGACTGTGTCAGTCCTAGAATAATTACTGAACATCCCTCGCTGTACAAAAGCACACTGCCAAAACAACAAGTTATTCATTTTAGAAATTTCAACCTTAAATTGGGCTCTTAAAAACACAACACTGGCCAGCTAGAAGCAGACTAGAAAACTTTAGCTTCCGTTTGCGTTGGTAAGCTGTCCTAATTGTGTCTTGGAAGTCCAATAATACATTCATATCAACATCGAGCACTCTTTACATGTGCGCCTGCCTTCTGATTAGCTCTCAGCCTGTACAAGTTTTATCTGACTTAAAAAAAAGGACAGGCAAAAACTCTGGGGCAGCTGTGGTCCTTGACCCCAATCAGTATATGCACCATTTTACACATGTTTATTTAACCCTTTGCATCCGTCCTGACCACGCCCAGTCATAAATCACCCGCACCATGGCGGAATTCCATCCGCGGTCAACGGGTTAAACATGACTCATTCACTGCCCTCTTTCGACTCATTCAGTCACTGACCAACCCCTTCTGCAAGACAAAAATAGGACCAGGGCTACGGCTAAGCCTAATAAGAGGCGCGCTTGTCACAGTATAGGAACCACCTTTGTTTAAAGCAGTATCCTGGTATGAAGCCAAGAATGGTGTAAGCATTGTCAGCTCTCGATGACTGCTTCCGATGCATTTAAAAACTTCTCGCCTTTGCAATCAGTTAGTGCCCAGACTAGATGACACCATCTAGTTGCAGTATTGAATTGTTAGTCCTAGATAAAGCCTTACCTAAGTGAACCAGGCACATGCTTGTACACACAGACACACACACAGATACACACACACCCACACGCACTCACACACACAAATATGCACACACAAAAACACTCAAATGCATACGCACACACATACATAGAGACTATAAAATATTTTACTTAATTGTATCATGGCATAAGTCACCTTAGTGTTCTAGTTTCAGTAGACTTTTTGATAAGAGATGTTATTTGTCAAAGATCACAGGTGCTTGTACTCAGGAGAGCTCCTGCAATGTAAAAGAGGTTTTAAAAAATCTGGTTTGCAAATGGAAACATCCTCTTCACTCTTCATCGCTTAATGACCTCATGGGAAATGTACTAAATTTCCAGCCAACACAGTCAATGTTCACCATGTGCAAGATGCATACAGGCTTGGGTACTCAAGACTTGCAATCTCCTCCTCTTGTAGCTCCTTTTGGTCAGATGCAGTCTAAGTGTACACATGAAAACACTTTCCCACCTACTTTTGGCAGTCTCAAAGGATTCAAAGTTTTTAAAACACGAACAGGCAGGATAACCATTATGTGGCAATGACCGGATACTTACCAGTAATAATAATTACTCTGAGTCGTAGACCTCCCTGTCACAGTAAATAAAGCAGGAGCAATAGCTCCTCCCCACAGAAATTCCAAGCAAAACTCCCTTTGACCCATCCCTACCCACCAGGCCACTCTCACATCCTGTGGCTCATAACCCCTGACCCTGACCCACTACAGCGCATCCTGTACCACCAAGCACTAGAAGCCAAACAGGGAGGGAGGGATGGGAACCCAGACTGTGATGGGAGGTCTACAACTCGGAGTAATGAATATTACGGGTAAGTAACCGGTCATTACCTCCTTGTCAGACCTCCCGGTCACAGTCATTAACGCATGAGCAGATACCAAAGCACGATTCGGCTTCACCATAGAGTAGCAAACAGAATTTATTAGCACAAAGGCAGAAAGCCATTTCACCTGTACAAAATGGAACACACCGTCTCCAAAGCCAGCAAACCCAGTCCCACCCACCACCAAATGATAATGGGACATAAAAGTGTGTAGAGTTCTCCAAGTAGAGGCCTTGAAGATTTACGACATAGATGCCTCCTGAAAACAAGCCCAGGAAGCAGTCACACCCCGACTTGATCTCCCCTGAACCAACCCAGGCACCAGTAGCACACAAGCCTCATAAGCTGCCCCCACAGCCCACTTGAGCCACTGACTGAGAGTCGCACAGGGACCCTGTGACCATCCACTTTGTGGGGAAACTACATCTCTCGAACTGCTTGCCTTCAGAAGAGTAGGGGCCCCAATAATCTTTCTGGCATATGAGCACTTAAATTAACAGCTCGAGCCGCACTGCGTGGGACTCTGTGACCATCCACTCTATTGATAGACTACATCATCTGAACTGTCTGCCTTCAGGAGAAGAGGGGCAGCAACGTTCTTTCTGGTGCAGGAGTGCCTAAATTAATGACCCAAGCCCTGTTGCATGGGACACGCGAGAGCCACACCCAGGTGAAGCCCGTGCCAAGGGCTGGCCAGTCCTTGCCCGTCATCGACAGGAAGAGGTAGGACAGGGCCAACCCCCTTGGCTTTTGAACACTGAGAGCTCCAGGTCTGTCTGACGCCACCCCAAGTAACTGTGAGTTGTTGCAAGTACTCTCCCACACCCTGTGACTGGGCTGTTTTACTTACATTGTTCTTCCTCTGTGCAACATGGTAATCAATTTCCAAATGAGAGTCTCTGAGATCTCCCACTGTCCACCTGACAACAGTTCTTTGTGTTTTTAACATTACTAGTTCACTTTACGTCAGCTGCCACTGGAAGGACTAGTGCATTCTGCTATTGGGGGGGGGGGGGGGTTCTGGTGAAAAAGCTACCACTGAGACTGTAGCATGGCTGAGAGTGACCGTAGTGACCTCACGTTCAAAAACACCATCTGTAAAATTGCACCCACCTTCAGATGTGGTGAAAAGAAAGTTCATTGACTGTGGGAGCGGGGAGGCTCAGGCAAAATCCAACAAAGCTAAACAGGCATTGGGATGGCTAAGGCGAATCCCGACTATTCATAGCCACAGGTGATCATTGCCCCTACCTCTTGCTATGGAGCCTGCAGACTCACAATACAGAAGCTTCAGAGCTCTCATGAAGGAGATTGAAGCTCACTATTGGGACCAGGCGTGGATTTCCGAGGAAGGTTTTCCCGCGTGTGTTGACTGCCTCGGGCTAGTTTGGAGCCACAAGCGGGAGTCAACTGTTTGACTGCAGCTGCAACTTGCTCCTATTTGCCGTTGGCTAGGTTGGAGCTGCGATCAGGAGGCAACTGCGGAAGGCGGTGCTGTCCTGCTGAGCTGTTGGAGATGCGTGAGTACCGGGAGCCGGCTGGACAGATGCCCAGGGAGAGGTGAGAAGCAGGAAGAGAAAAAGGAAAGGAGAGAGAAAAAAGGAGGGAAGTAAAGAGGAAGAGAAAAGAGGGAAAAGGAAGAAAAAAAAGAAATAAAAAGAAGCACAGAGTGGCTCTTGTAGGGGGACATTGACGCTTTGAGTCTCCTGCCTGGAACTTTTGATGAGCTAAAATCATGGCACTAGGAATCATGGCAAAAATAGGGCTTGTCAGTTCATAAATTGTCTGGCTTGACTGCTGCTGTGGATTTCTTGGGGAGCAGGATCAGTGTCGCCTTGCCCTGACTTCTACTGGATCAGTGTTGACCCGGGGTTCTACAAGCTGCTGACAAAAGTGCTGTGCCAGGCCTAGCTGTGGGATCCTGATGGCCCAGAATTGACAAGATCACAGGTGAGACCCTCCACTCCCTTTATTACTGCTTGTGGATCGGCATATGTGCATGGAAGTACAGGTACTTTTTGCAAAGGCTAAGGGCGTATCCCACAGAGGGAGATAATTCTGGCAGATAAACTCCCAATGACCCAGAGACATTGTCTTTCTTCCTACGGAGGTCACTTTTCCATTGCTCGGATGTTCATAGAACCCCCCGCCCCCCGGCCGGTTCCAGTGCGGACCCGTGGGTGCTATAAAACTGTTTGGGGGACTGTAGGAAGCAGTAAACTCTGCCAGCTGCTGCTCAGCTCAGCACACTGAATCCAGGATAGTGTGCCCCCTGCTAACAGGCTGGAATAAACACTGAGGTTTGGTTTTCTGGTCAATTGTTATGATGTGGAAGCACTTAAAGATCACCAACGTAATTGCCCATGTTGATTCAAGTGTATGTCTTAAATCAAAAGCTCAAATGACCCAGATGAAGACAGCCTCAGCAATTGCAAGAATTGAACGCTTGCAGAAGCCCTGTCAAGTCTTGGCTACAATATAAAGCCTTATGAGTTTAGAAGACGATCTGTTGGAGCTCTGAAAGGGTACTAAAGGAGATCAGACCCTGGAAATACTCAAAACCCCTTCCCTTTAAAAGTCAAATGCGGAACTGGGTGCTGAGGGGTTAGTCGCAGCTCAATCTGGCTCAATTACTAAAGAGTTTACTACTCAGGAAGATAGCTGGGCTGCAAGAAATTTAGAGAAGAGCCTGAACCGAGAGGCCACAAAGGAGGACTCTGCCAGCATACTCCTAACTAAACCAACGAATATCCGTTATTCCTGAAACCTAAAATACCCCTACTGCCTGCGCAAACTTCCCGTACAGAGCAAGAGCCCATGTTTAACAAACAAGTGGACCAACAGAAGGGGGTCTAAGGGATGGTCAGTCTCTAGTCTCTCTGGCTGATACAATCACAGCGATTTACAAAAAGGGGGTGGTGATGAACAGAGTGTCTGAGTTAAACAGACCACTCTTACCCAGTCCAAAGATCAGGGCTTGATCCATCACCGTTATTTATCTCACTGCCCCATCCCAGCTCAGAACCTGGCTATATGCAAATCAGTCTGTCCCTGGCCCAGTGCATCATGGGAACAGGGCAGACTAAACTACCAAGCCAATTCTTCACCAGAAAGGAGACAAGCTACCGGGGACCGGTTTCTGGCATTTCAGCATTCTTCGGCCCGGCTTGCTTGAATCCTGATGGAGCAGTGAGAAAGGGACTCATGTCTGAGTATACCCTGCCACACCTATAGTGGCCAAAAACGATTTACAAAAAGGGGGTGGTGATGAACAGAGTGTCTGAGTTAAACAGACCACTCTTACCCAGTCCAAAGATCAGGGCTTGATCCATCACCGTTATTTATCTCACTGCCCCATCCCAGCTCAGAACCTGGCTATATGCAAATCAGTCTGTCCCTGGCCCAGTGCATCATGGGAACAGGGCAGACTAAACTACCAAGCCAATTCTTCACCAGAAAGGAGACAAGCTACCGGGGACCGGTTTCTGGCATTTCAGCCTTCTTCGGCCCGGCTTGCTTGAATCCTGATGGAGCAGTGAGAAAGGGACTCATGTCTGAGTATACCCTGCCACACCTATAGTGGCCAAAAACGATTTACAAAAAGGGGGTGGTGATGAACAGAGTGTCTGAGTTAAACAGACCACTCTTACCCAGTCCAAAGATCAGGGCTTGATCCATCACCGTTATTTATCTCACTGCCCCATCCCAGCTCAGAACCTGGCTATATGCAAATCAGTCTGTCCCTGGCCCAGTGCATCATGGGAACAGGGCAGACTAAACTACCAAGCCAATTCTTCACCAGAAAGGAGACAAGCTACCGGGGACCGGTTTCTGGCATTTCAGCCTTCTTCGGCCCGGCTTGCTTGAATCCTGATGGAGCAGTGAGAAAGGGACTCATGTCTGAGTATACCCTGCCACACGTATAGTGGCCAAAAACGATTTACAAAAAGGGGTGGTGATGAACAGAGTGTCTGAGTTAAACAGACCACTCTTACCCAGTCCAAAGATCAGGGCTTGATCCATCACCGTTATTTATCTCACTGCCCCATCCCAGCTCAGAACCTGGCTATATGCAAATCAGTCTGTCCCTGGCCCAGTGCATCATGGGAACAGGGCAGACTAAACTACCAAGCCAATTCTTCACCAGAAAGGAGACAAGCTACCGGGGACCGGTTTCTGGCATTTCAGCCTTCTTCGGCCCGGCTTGCTTGAATCCTGATGGAGCAGTGAGAAAGGGACTCATGTCTGAGTATACCCTGCCACACCTATAGTGGCCAAAAACGATTTACAAAAAGGGGGTGGTGATGAACAGAGTGTCTGAGTTAAACAGACCACTCTTACCCAGTCCAAAGATCAGGGCTTGATCCATCACCGTTATTTATCTCACTGCCCCATCCCAGCTCAGAACCTGGCTATATGCAAATCAGTCTGTCCCTGGCCCAGTGCATCATGGGAACAGGGCAGACTAAACTACCAAGCCAATTCTTCACCAGAAAGGAGACAAGCTACCGGGGACCGGTTTCTGGCATTTCAGCCTTCTTCGGCCCGGCTTGCTTGAATCCTGATGGAGCAGTGAGAAAGGGACTCATGTCTGAGTATACCCTGCCACACCTATAGTGGCCAAAAACGATTTACAAAAAGGGGGTGGTGATGAACAGAGTGTCTGAGTTAAACAGACCACTCTTACCCAGTCCAAAGATCAGGGCTTGATCCATCACCGTTATTTATCTCACTGCCCCATCCCAGCTCAGAACCTGGCTATATGCAAATCAGTCTGTCCCTGGCCCAGTGCATCATGGGAACAGGGCAGACTAAACTACCAAGCCAATTCTTCACCAGAAAGGAGACAAGCTACCGGGGACCGGTTTCTGGCATTTCAGCCTTCTTCGGCCCGGCTTGCTTGAATCCTGATGGAGCAGTGAGAAAGGGACTCATGTCTGAGTATACCCTGCCACACCTATAGTGGCCAAAAACGATTTACAAAAAGGGGGTGGTGATGAACAGAGTGTCTGAGTTAAACAGACCACTCTTACCCAGTCCAAAGATCAGGGCTTGATCCATCACCGTTATTTATCTCACTGCCCCATCCCAGCTCTGAACCTGGCTATATGCAAATCAGTCTGTCCCTGGCCCAGTGCATCATGGGAACAGGGCAGACTAAACTACCAAGCCAATTCTTCACCAGAAAGGAGACAAGCTACCGGGGACCGGTTTCTGGCATTTCAGCCTTCTTCGGCCCGGCTTGCTTGAATCCTGATGGAGCAGTGAGAAAGGGACTCATGTCTGAGTATACCCTGCCACACCTATAGTGGCCAAAAACGATTTCCAAAAAGGGGGTGGTGATGAACAGAGTGTCTGAGTTAAACAGACCACTCTTACCCAGTCCATAGATCAGGGCTTGATCCATCACCGTTATTTATCTCACTGCCCCATCCCAGCTCAGAACCTGGCTATATGCAAATCAGTCTGTCCCTGGCCCAGTGCATCATGGGAACAGGGCAGACTAAACTACCAAGCCAATTCTTCACCAGAAAGGAGACAAGCTACCGGGGACCGGTTTCTGGCATTTCAGCCTTCTTCGGCCCGGCTTGCTTGAATCCTGATGGAGCAGTGAGAAAGGGACTCATGTCTGAGTATACCCTGCCACACCTATAGTGGCCAAAAACGATTTCCAAAAAGGGGGTGGTGATGAACAGAGTGTCTGAGTTAAACAGACCACTCTTACCCAGTCCATAGATCAGGGCTTGATCCATCACCGTTATTTATCTCACTGCCCCATCCCAGCTCAGAACCTGGCTATATGCAAATCAGTCTGTCCCTGGCCCAGTGCATCATGGGAACAGGGCAGACTAAACTACCAAGCCAATTCTTCACCAGAAAGGAGACAAGCTACCGGGGACCGGTTTCTGGCATTTCAGCCTTCTTCGGCCCGGCTTGCTTGAATCCTGATGGAGCAGTGAGAAAGGGACTCATGTCTGAGTATACCCTGCCACACCTATAGTGGCCAAAAACGATTTACAAAAAGGGGGTGGTGATGAACAGAGTGTCTGAGTTAAACAGACCACTCTTACCCAGTTCAAAGATCAGGGCTTGATCCATCACCGTTATTTATCTCACTGCCCCATCCCAGCTCAGAACCTGGCTATATGCAAATCAGTCTGTCCCTGGCCCAGTGCATCATGGGAACAGGGCAGACTAAACTACCAAGCCAATTCTTCACCAGAAAGGAGACAAGCTACCGGGGACCGGTTTCTGGCATTTCAGCCTTCTTCGGCCCGGCTTGCTTGAAACCTGATGGAGCAGTGAGAAAGGGACTCATGTCTGAGTATACCCTGCCACACCTATAGTGGCCAAAAACGATTTACAAAAAGGGGGTGGTGATGAACAGAGTGTCTGAGTTAAACAGACCACTCTTACCCAGTCCAAAGATCAGGGCTTGATCCATCACCGTTATTTATCTCACTGCCCCATCCCAGCTCAGAACCTGGCTATATGCAAATCAGTCTGTCCCTGGCCCAGTGCATCATGGGAACAGGGCAGACTAAACTACCAAGCCAATTCTTCACCAGAAAGGAGACAAGCTACCGGGGACCGGTTTCTGGCATTTCAGCCTTCTTCGGCCCGGCTTGCTTGAATCCTGATGGAGCAGTGAGAAAGGGACTCATGTTTGAGTATACCCTGCCACACCTATAGTGGCCAAAAACGATTTACAAAAAGGGGGTGGTGATGAACAGAGTGTCTGAGTTAAACAGACCACTCTTACCCAGTCCAAAGATCAGGGCTTGATCCATCACCGTTATTTATCTCACTGCCCCATCCCAGCTCAGAACCTGGCTATATGCAAATCAGTCTGTCCCTGGCCCAGTGCATCATGGGAACAGGGCAGACTAAACTACCAAGCCAATTCTTCACCAGAAAGGAGACAAGCTACCGGGGACCGGTTTCTGGCATTTCAGCCTTCTTCGGCCCGGCTTGCTTGAATCCTGATGGAGCAGTGAGAAAGGGGCTCATGTCTGAGTATACCCTGCCACACCTATAGTGGCCAAAAACGATTTACAAAAAGGGGGTGGTGATGAACAGAGTGTCTGAGTTAAACAGACCACTCTTACCCAGTCCAAAGATCAGGGCTTGATCCATCACCGTTATTTATCTCACTGCCCCATCCCAGCTCAGAACCTGGCTATATGCAAATCAGTCTGTCCCTGGCCCAGTGCATCATGGGAACAGGGCAGACTAAACTACCAAGCCAATTCTTCACCAGAAAGGAGACAAGCTACCGGGGACCGGTTTCTGGCATTTCAGCCTTCTTCGGCCCGGCTTGCTTGAATCCTGATGGAGCAGTGAGAAAGGGGCTCATGTCTGAGTATACCCTGCCACACCTATAGTGGCCAAAAACGATTTACAAAAAGGGGGTGGTGATGAACAGAGTGTCTGAGTTAAACAGACCACTCTTACCCAGTCCAAAGATCAGGGCTTGATCCATCACCGTTATTTATCTCACTGCCCCATCCCAGCTCAGAACCTGGCTATATGCAAATCAGTCTGTCCCTGGCCCAGTGCATCATGGGAACAGGGCAGACTAAACTGCCAAGCCAATTCTTCACCAGAAAGGAGACAAGCTACCGGGGACCGGTTTCTGGCATTTCAGCCTTCTTCGGCCCGGCTTGCTTGAATCCTGATGGAGCAGTGAGAAAGGGACTCATGTCTGAGTATACCCTGCCACACCTATAGTGGCCAAAAACGATTTACAAAAAGGGGGTGGTGATGAACAGAGTGTCTGAGTTAAACAGACCACTCTTACCCAGTCCAAAGATCAGGGCTTGATCCATCACCGTTATTTATCTCACTGCCCCATCCCAGCTCAGAACTTGGCTATATGCAAATCAGTCTGTCCCTGGCCCAGTGCATCATGGGAACAGGGCAGACTAAACTGCCAAGCCAATTCTTCACCAGAAAGGAGACAAGCTACCGGGGACCGGTTTCTGGCATTTCAGCCTTCTTCGGCCCGGCTTGCTTGAATCCTGATGGAGCAGTGAGAAAGGGACTCATGTCTGAGTATACCCTGCCACACCTATAGTGGCCAAAAACGATTTACAAAAAGGGGGTGGTGATGAACAGAGTGTCTGAGTTAAACAGACCACTCTTACCCAGTCCAAAGATCAGGGCTTGATCCATCACCGTTATTTATCTCACTGCCCCATCCCAGCTCAGAACCTGGCTATATGCAAATCAGTCTGTCCCTGGCCCAGTGCATCATGGGAACAGGGCAGACTAAACTACCAAGCCAATTCTTCACCAGAAAGGAGACAAGCTACCGGGGACCGGTTTCTGGCATTTCAGCCTTCTTCGGCCCGGCTTGCTTGAATCCTGATGGAGCAGTGAGAAAGGGGCTCATGTCTGAGTATACCCTGCCACACCTATAGTGGCCAAAAACGATTTACAAAAAGGGGGTGGTGATGAACAGAGTGTCTGAGTTAAACAGACCACTCTTACCCAGTCCAAAGATCAGGGCTTGATCCATCACCGTTATTTATCTCACTGCCCCATCCCAGCTCAGAACCTGGCTATATGCAAATCAGTCTGTCCCTGGCCCAGTGCATCATGGGAACAGGGCAGACTAAACTACCAAGCCAATTCTTCACCAGAAAGGAGACAAGCTACCGGGGACCGGTTTCTGGCATTTCAGCCTTCTTCGGCCCGGCTTGCTTGAATCCTGATGGAGCAGTGAGAAAGGGGCTCATGTCTGAGTATACCCTGCCACACCTATAGTGGCCAAAAACGATTTACAAAAAGGGGGTGGTGATGAACAGAGTGTCTGAGTTAAACAGACCACTCTTACCCAGTCCAAAGATAAGGGCTTGATCCATCACCGTTATTTATCTCACTGCCCCATCCCAGCTCAGAACCTGGCTATATGCAAATCAGTCTGTCCCTGGCCCAGTGCATCATGGGAACAGGGCAGACTAAACTGCCAAGCCAATTCTTCACCAGAAAGGAGACAAGCTACCGGGGACCGGTTTCTGGCATTTCAGCCTTCTTCGGCCCGGCTTGCTTGAATCCTGATGGAGCAGTGAGAAAGGGACTCATGTCTGAGTATACCCTGCCACACCTATAGTGGCCAAAAACGATTTACAAAAAGGGGGTGGTGATGAACAGAGTGTCTGAGTTAAACAGACCACTCTTACCCAGTCCAAAGATCAGGGCTTGATCCATCACCGTTATTTATCTCACTGCCCCATCCCAGCTCAGAACCTGGCTATATGCAAATCAGTCTGTCCCTGGCCCAGTGCATCATGGGAACAGGGCAGACTAAACTACCAAGCCAATTCTTCACCAGAAAGGAGACAAGCTACCGGGGACCGGTTTCTGGCATTTCAGCCTTCTTCGGCCCGGATTGCTTGAATCCTGATGGAGCAGTGAGAAAGGGACTCATGTCTGAGTATACACTGCCACACCTATAGTGGCCAAAAACGATTTACAAAAAGGGGGTGGTGATGAACAGAGTGTCTGAGTTAAACAGACCACTCTTACCCAGTCCAAAGATCAGGGCTTGATCCATCACCGTTATTTATCTCACTGCCCCATCCCAGCTCTGAACCTGGCTATATGCAAATCAGTCTGTCCCTGGCCCAGTGCATCATGGGAACAGGGCAGACTAAACTACCAAGCCAATTCTTCACCAGAAAGGAGACAAGCTACCGGGGACCGGTTTCTGGCATTTCAGCCTTCTTCGGCCCGGCTTGCTTGAATCCTGATGGAGCAGTGAGAAAGGGACTCATGTCTGAGTATACCCTGCCACACCTATAGTGGCCAAAAACGATTTACAAAAAGGGGGTGGTGATGAACAGAGTGTCTGAGTTAAACAGACGACTCTTACCCAGTCCAAAGATCAGGGCTTGATCCATCACCGTTATTTATCTCACTGCCCCATCCCAGCTCTGAACCTGGCTATATGCAAATCAGTCTGTCCCTGGCCCAGTGCATCATGGGAACAGGGCAGACTAAACTACCAAGCCAATTCTTCACCAGAAAGGAGACAAGCTACCGGGGACCGGTTTCTGGCATTTCAGCCTTCTTCGGCCCGGCTTGCTTGAATCCTGATGGAGCAGTGAGAAAGGGACTCATGTCTGAGTATACCCTGCCACACCTATAGTGGCCAAAAACGATTTACAAAAAGGGGGTGGTGATGAACAGAGTGTCTGAGTTAAACAGACGACTCTTACCCAGTCCAAAGATCAGGGCTTGATCCATCACCGTTATTTATCTCACTGCCCCATCCCAGCTCAGAACCTGGCTATATGCAAATCAGTCTGTCCCTGGCCCAGTGCATCATGGGAACAGGGCAGACTAAACTACCAAGCCAATTCTTCACCAGAAAGGAGACAAGCTACCGGGGACCGGTTTCTGGCATTTCAGCCTTCTTCGGCCCGGCTTGCTTGAATCCTGATGGAGCAGTGAGAAAGGGACTCATGTCTGAGTATACCCTGCCACACCTATATTGGCCAAAAACGATTTCCAAAAAGGGGGTGGTGATGAACAGAGTGTCTGAGTTAAACAGACCACTCTTACCCAGTCAAAAGATCAGGGCTTGATCCATCACCGTTATTTATCTCACTGCCCCATCCCAGCTCAGAACCTGGCTATATGCAAATCAGTCTGTCCCTGGCCCAGTGCATCATGGGAACAGGGCAGACTAAACTACCAAGCCAATTCTTCACCAGAAAGGAGACAAGCTACCGGGGACCGGTTTCTGGCATTTCAGCCTTCTTCGGCCCGGCTTGCTTGAATCCTGATGGAGCAGTGAGAAAGGGAGTCATGTCTGAGTATACCCTGCCACACCTATAGTGGCCAAAAACGATTTACAAAAAGGGGGTGGTGATGAACAGAGTGTCTGAGTTAAACAGACCACTCTTACCCAGTTCAAAGATCAGGGCTTGATCCATCACCGTTATTTATCTCACTGCCCCATCCCAGCTCAGAACCTGGCTATATGCAAATCAGTCTGTCCCTGGCCCAGTGCATCATGGGAACAGGGCAGACTAAACTACCAAGCCAATTCTTCACCAGAAAGGAGACAAGCTACCGGGGACCGGTTTCTGGCATTTCAGCCTTCTTCGGCCCGGCTTGCTTGAATCCTGATGGAGCAGTGAGAAAGGGACTCATGTCTGAGTATACCCTGCCACACCTATAGTGGCCAAAAACGATTTACAAAAAGGGGGTGGTGATGAACAGAGTGTCTGAGTTAAACAGACCACTCTTACCCAGTCCAAAGATAAGGGCTTGATCCATCACCGTTATTTATCTCACTGCCCCATCCCAGCTCAGAACCTGGCTATATGCAAATCAGTCTGTCCCTGGCCCAGTGCATCATGGGAACAGGGCAGACTAAACTGCCAAGCCAATTCTTCACCAGAAAGGAGACAAGCTACCGGGGACCGGTTTCTGGCATTTCAGCCTTCTTCGGCCCGGCTTGCTTGAATCCTGATGGAGCAGTGAGAAAGGGACTCATGTCTGAGTATACCCTGCCACACCTATAGTGGCCAAAAACGATTTACAAAAAGGGGGTGGTGATGAACAGAGTGTCTGAGTTAAACAGACGACTCTTACCCAGTCCAAAGATCAGGGCTTGATCCATCACCGTTATTTATCTCACTGCCCCATCCCAGCTCAGAACCTGGCTATATGCAAATTAGTCTGTCCCTGGCCCAGTGCATCATGGGAACAGGGCAGACTAAACTACCAAGCCAATTCTTCACCAGAAAGGAGACAAGCTACCGGGGACCGGTTTCTGGCATTTCAGCCTTCTTCGGCCCGGCTTGCTTGAATCCTGATGGAGCAGTGAGAAAGGGACTCATGTCTGAGTATACCCTGCCACACCTATAGTGGCCAAAAACGATTTACAAAAAGGGGGTGGTGATGAACAGAGTGTCTGAGTTAAACAGACCACTCTTACCCAGTCCAAAGATCAGGGCTTGATCCATCACCGTTATTTATCTCACTGCCCCATCCCAGCTCAGAACCTGGCTATATGCAAATTAGTCTGTCCCTGGCCCAGTGCATCATGGGAACAGGGCAGACTAAACTACCAAGCCAATTCTTCACCAGAAAGGAGACAAGCTACCGGGGACCGGTTTCTGGCATTTCAGCCTTCTTCGGCCCGGCTTGCTTGAATCCTGATGGAGCAGTGAGAAAGGGACTCATGTCTGAGTATACCCTGCCACACCTATAGTGGCCAAAAACGATTTACAAAAAGGGGGTGGTGATGAACAGAGTGTCTGAGTTAAACAGACCACTCTTACCCAGTCCAAAGATCAGGGCTTGATCCATCACCGTTATTTATCTCACTGCCCCATCCCAGCTCAGAACCTGGCTATATGCAAATCAGTCTGTCCCTGGCCCAGTGCATCATGGGAACAGGGCAGACTAAACTACCAAGCCAATTCTTCACCAGAAAGGAGACAAGCTACCGGGGACCGGTTTCTGGCATTTCAGCCTTCTTCGGCCCGGCTTGCTTGAATCCTGATGGAGCAGTGAGAAAGGGAGTCATGTCTGAGTATACCCTGCCACACCTATAGTGGCCAAAAACGATTTACAAAAAGGGGGTGGTGATGAACAGAGTGTCTGAGTTAAACAGACCACTCTTACCCAGTCCAAAGATCAGGGCTTGATCCATCACCGTTATTTATCTCACTGCCCCATCCCAGCTCAGAACCTGGCTATATGCAAATCAGTCTGTCCCTGGCCCAGTGCATCATGGGAACAGGGCAGACTAAACTACCAAGCCAATTCTTCACCAGAAAGGAGACAAGCTACCAGGGACCCGTTTCTGGCATTTCAGCCTTCTTCGGCCCGGCTTGCTTGAATCCTGATGGAGCAGTGAGAAAGGGACTCATGTCTGAGTATACCCCGGGAGCTTGTTTCCTTCCCAGTGTAAGAATTGGCTTTTGTAGTTTGGTTTGCCCTGTTCCCATCATGCACTGGGACAGGAACAGACTAATTTGCATACAGCCAGGTTCTGAAACTGGGATGGTGCAGTGAGCTAAAAAACGGTGTTGGATCTAGCCCTGATCTCTTGACTGGGTGAGAGCTTTCTGCTTAATTCAGAGACTCTGTCCCTCACCACCCCTTTTTGTAAATATTTTTGTCCACCCTAAGCGTGGAAGGGTATTCTCAGATGTGAGACCCTTGCTCATTGCACCATCAGGATTCAAGCAAACCGGGCCGAAGATGGCTGTAATGCCAGAAACCGGTCCCCGGGAGCTTGTTTCCTTCCCAGTGTAAGAATTGGCTTTTGTAGTTTGGTTTGCCCTGTTCCCATCATGCACTGGGACAGGAACAGACTAATTTGCATACAGCCAGGTTCTGAAACTGTGATGGTGCAGTGAGCTAAAAAACTGTGTTGGATCTAGCCCTGATCTCTTGACTGGGTGAGAGCTTTCTGCTTAATTCATAGACTCTGTCCCTCACCACCCCTTTTTGTAAATATTTTTGTCCACCCTAAGCGTGGAAGGGTATTCTCAGATGTGAGACCCTTGCTCATTGCACCATCAGGAATCAAGCAAACCGGGCCGAAGACGGCTGTAATGCCAGAAACCGGTCCCCGGGAGCTTGTTTCCTTCCCAGTGTAAGAATTGGCTTTTGTAGTTTGGTTTGCCCTGTTCCCATCATGCACTGGGACAGGAACAGACTAATTTGCATACAGCCAGGTTCTGAAACTGGGATGGTGCAGTGAGCTAAAAAACGGTGTTGGACCTAGCCCTGATCTCTTGACTGGGTGAGAGCTTTCTGCTTAATTCAGAGACTCTGTCCCTCACCACCCCTTTTTGTAGATACAATCACAGCAGCAGAACAGCAAGGCCTGGTTCAGCTAGCTCCAGAAGAGCCTGCAGAAAAACCACCTTTCAGAGACCGGGGTCAGCTTCCAATATGACATTAAAACCATGCTGAATCTCATTTTGGATGAGATTTGTGAGCTGAAAGCAACACAAGCAAATGAGATTGCTGCATTGCACCTTCGCTTGTCCATAATCGAAGAAGCAGTCGGTAGCTCTCTTGCAAGATTACAAGAAGCAGAACCCAGAATATCTCACCTCGAGGACCAGATGACTTCGATGCAACCTCAGGCTACTTTGTATGGAAAACAAAAAAATCTATTGGAAAGCAAGCTGGAAGAGCTGGAAAACTAGTCTTGACGCTCAAATCTGTGGCTGGTTGGGGTCCCAGAAGGCTGCGAAGGGTCACTAATGCTCCAGTGGGTTGAGTCATTTATTAAGGATAATGTGCTGCCAGGGTTCTCTGGAGATCTTACCATCACAAGGGCACATAGGGTCCCAGTCCAGCCATTCCCAAACTCAAAGCTACCTCGAACAATCCTAGTTAACTTCGCAGACTTTCGGGTTAAAGAACAGATATTGACTAGAGCTATTAAAAAGAAGCACTTATCTACCTGTGAAGTCCCCAGCTGACAGATATGTCAGCAGCAGTGGCTCGCCATCGGAAATATTTTGTAAAGCTCCTCTGCCACAGGGGGCCCAGGTGTCCATAGCCCAGCTATGTGTCTTGGTGTAAGGGAAATTCGATATGTTCGCAAATCTTGATGAAGTACATGAGCTCCTTCAGAAAATCACTATGGAAAAATAGAGACTTAGGATTAGATGTTATTGTGTGATAGGTCACTCATGGAGCAATAATATGGCACCCAGCTTATCGGTTAGTCTGCTGGGGGAGGCAAGGGATATGGCGGGCTATTCCCCAACTGCCAGGGGTGGGGGGTTTGGAGAAGAGGTGTGGGTTAGGTTAGGGGTAAGCAAGGGGGGAAATATGAGCAGGAAAAAAGTGAATTACACAGGATGTACTCACAAGCTAGCAAGATTCCGTAGAGTGTGATGTTTGTGGGAGGTGATGGTCAAAGAAGGGTTACAATTGCAGAGAGTAATTAAAGTTGAGATAGGCTTTCTAAGATGGATCAAATGTCGCAAAATATAAAAGTGATTACATGTAAGGTCAATGGATTATTGAACCCGCTTAAAAGCTGTGCTTTTTTAAATTGGCTAGCATCACTCTCTCCTAAAATCATATTTCTACAAGAAACACATTCCAGGATTGATACCCCCAAGATATCGCTACATAAAAAATATGCATTAGCATATTTCTCGTCTGCTGATCTAGCGGAGCTAGGGGTGGGGATTTTACTAGCCAATACATTGGATTGGCAAGATGAAGAGGTCCGGCACAATGGAATAGGGCAGATGGTTATAGGTGAAGGTAAGACTTGAGGGAACAGTGCTAAATGTAGTTAATTATTACAGCCCCATATAGGATGAAACTACAGCGCTTGATCAAATTTATCAACTAGCAGCAAATACGGAAGGCATATTGATCTTGGGTGGCGACTTTAATTATGTTCAGAATCTGGTACTTGATACCTCAAATAAAGAAAAAACACAATTAAAGCCTAAAACTGCAGAGTTAATAAAAGGTTTGTCAATAGACTTTGCCTCAACGGATCCTTGGAGGCAGGGACACCCCAGCTTTTCTCAATTCACCTGCTACTCCTCGAGATATAGAACGGCATCCTGGCTGGAATTTTTTTGGGTGGATAAGCTGTTGTCCAATGGTGAATCAGAGATATTGGCCAACTCTTTCTCTGATCATTCTGTAGTTTCTTTTGCTTTAAGGTTCAGAGATCACCCCGAAAAAGAAGAGATGGCAGTTTGATAAATCTTTACTAGAAGACAATACTTGGGTGACAGAAACCAGAATTTTTTATAAGGGAATTCTTCCACTTTAATGTAAATACTGCACCAATATTTATGGTCTGGGAGACATTAAAGGCAACTTTCAGAGGTCAGATGATATCCTATGAGTCTAGGATAAGTAAACAACTTAAGCAAAATATTCTGCAGTTACAGACCGCAGTGGAGAAAGCTAGACAAGATGTACATTTAACAGCAACAGAAGAGCATAATATAAAAGCACAACAGCACAAATTATCAAAAGCTAAAGACCAATTGAAGGATTTCTTTTTGTTAGAGGAGATCTCTGGAAACAAGGCGTATCAACATAAGGTCTATGACAAAAGCCAGCATATTGGCAGACTCCTGGCATGGACTATGAATAGTCAGAAAGCAGCGCAAATAATTAGTCATGTTAGAAATCCTTCTACTGGTCTGCTAGAAGAAGATAAACAGGTAATATTGGAGATTTTCTCTCGCATTTTTAGGAAATTTATATAGAAACACAGGCCGTAGATGCGTCAGAATTGAGGTCCTATTTTGAATTACTGGAGCTACCGCAGATATTTCAGCAGCATATTCAGATGGCCCGATAGGAATCTCAGAAATTTTAACAGTACTATAAAGTATGTCCAACGCCAAAGCTAGGAGGTTGGATTGGATACCGGTGGAAGTATATAAGATATTCCAAGAACGACTTCCTTTCTTAAAACTGTTTAATCAAATAAAGGGCGGGATAGGCATCCCCAAAAGCTTCAAGGAGTCAGTACTGGTAGTCTTCCTTGAAAAGGATAAGGATCCTCGCGATCCTAACTCCTATCGCCCTATCAGTCTGTTAAATACAGACTACAACTGTTCATGAAGATTTGGGCAAGAATGATTGTTCCATCCGCCCAACAGGTGGTTCATACAGATCAAAATGGATTCCTTACAGGACAGCTAATGGCCAACACATATTTCTTAATGCAAGCTATTGATTTTTTATCCGCTAACAAGATCAAATCAGCCATTCTGATGATGGATGCCCAAAAGGCTTTTGATTTTGTAGATTGGCGTGCCCTGTTTTTAATTTTGGATAAGTTTAGTTTCCCACTACAGTTGATACATATGCTAAAATAATTTTATAATCAGGTGAAGCCAAAATTATCAGCAATAGAACAGAAGCCGGGAGGGTGAATATTAAATGCGGCATGCAACAGGGTAGTCCGCTATCCCCTCTTTTATTTTCTCTGTTTATCAAACCCTTGCTCTCAAAATTCATAATAATTTACTGATTGTGCCCACCATGGAAGGTATGGCAAAAATTAAGTTATATGCTGATGATATAATCTGATATCTCAAAGCAGGGGGGTCTATTATACAGAATGCATTGAACGAAATTCAGAATTCATACAGGTAGAGGGATATAAAATGAACCAAGCAAAAACAGAAATCCTTACATTTAATTTGGTGCCTTCTGATAACATGGCTTTCCTGCAGATACAATCACCACATCCAGTCAGATACCTAGATAAGTTTTGTCACAAGTACGGCCAATTATTTCCTTTGAATAATACCAGTAGGCTTGAGAAAGTGAAAAAATTACTAGAAAATGGTCTTTGCTCAATCTATCATAGATAGGCAGGATTTCTATGGATAAAATGTTGGTGTTCTCATTGTTTTTGTTTCTTTTAAGTAACCTTCCTTCGAAAATCCCAAGCACCTATTTTTGCACAAAATGATTGGAAGTTTGCGTGGAATAATATTCACCCCGGGTTAAACTAGCCATACTACAACTGGATGTAACATGGGGGGCTTAGCGCTCCCACATCTTCCAACTTACTACCAGGCCTCTATGCTCAATCTGCTATCACAACTAGTGTTATATTCCAAATAGGTACTATAATATAGGCCTCAGTAAATTTGTTACCCCTCACCTATATTCTTTCCTACATTACACTTGTCACGGTTTACAGGGACTGACCTTTTACCTAGACATTACACTGCATTCAGAACGTGGGTTCTCCCTAGCTCGACATCTCATACATTATGCATGAGGGTTCTTGGAAGCACAGCAGGACTGCCATCTCCTGTATAAAATCTATGTACAACGTTCATGCCTAATGTCATCCTTAGGCCGACACAGTAATACCGCAAGGTAGGACCCCTGGGGAGACCTACGGGTATATATATATATAACATTTCGCTAAGATAGCTAGACGAGATCGAGACTTCCCGGCCGATACACTGATCAGAGACGCTGAGGTTCCTGCATGCAGACAATCCAGCTCGCAGTGGTCTAACATCCCTTGTGGGTTGCCCAGCTCGAGACAGGAACGGGGTCCCATAGTAACAAGCCAGGTAATGGGGTTTGACTGAATCCTAGAGGAATTCTTGGCTTAACACCGACACCCATGCTCGTTACACTTAGGAACATCTTGTTAGGGAGGCATCGTAGGAGTATGCATCTTTTATCATGTGTTTTATATACTTGAATGTATTCATGATTTTAGTAAGACGGTAGAACTGTACCATCTATTTACCTTTATAGTACTGTTAATCATTATCTTATACTGTCTAACGGTTGTTGCAGCACATCTATTCTACACCAGAATAACAGCTGTTTAATAAATGATTATTGACAACGCCCAGCTTGTTTTATTCGGTGTATCTCTCTGAAACAGACTAAGCAAGCACGAGTGACCGAGCCAAAGGTAGTATATTGTTTCCATGGTCCTGAGGGATCGGGGTTATCATGTTAGATGGTTGCCAAGAACGAATCTCGCCGTGGTAAGAGGAGATTCTAATGGCACTCTGGCTAATTGGTACAACAAGGTCAACATACCCGGTGGGGGTGACCAGAGTTCATCTGACACCAATCCTTCAGTCTATTTTTCCTAAACGAGCAGATCCTATATACTTTTTATAGGAACTACATGACACTAGGAGAGGAAAATTCAGTTTTTGATAACTTCTTTCTGATACATATATTAGCGAAACTTCCTAAATAAACCAAATATAAGGTCATACTGGCATTAGCAGCAAGGACTCAGCCTTTTTACAAATCGCGAGATATTCCAGCATATCATGCTAATACCCCTATCCAAGATTGTGCAGCAGGAGGTCTAATGCTGCCTATAATGCTCTTCCAAGTATGGCAAAAATGGGGTTTGTGTCAGCTTGGGGATTTTTAAAATCATGAGACGTTAATTACTTGGGAAACAGTACGATTGCAGATTTGCAATTTGAATATCATTTTTTCTATTAGTTTTCTTCAACTTGTAAACATTCTTAAAAACAATTACGCCATGCTGAGTGAGGTCGCACGTCAAATCACTAGACAGATGTCGAATAAAATTGTGGGTGTGGGATTTTGTTATCGGCTATCACATCATCAGCAGGCTCACAGTGAAGAGATTATTATGAAAGAGCTCCAGAAAAGTCATTCAGAGACAGGCTGCAAATTTAATGCGAAGGAGTGGCAGCAGTTTAGTGAGTTATCGAATAAAGCATTGTGAGTTGCTAATTTTAAGAGAATTAATTTTTTATCCAGATGGCTAGCATACTACACCCCTCTGAGATTGCATACAATGTCTCCTACTAATCCGAACCAATGTTTCAGATGCAATAAACAGGATGATGGGGGAGTGTAGCAACTTACAACAATTTTAGAAAAACTTTTTTTAAGCATTATTTCTCAATTTCTTTCTTTAACTATTGTCCCATCATCTTTTCTGGTTTTATTTGGTTCATCGGAGGAGGTACAATTTTTAACGAAATATCAATAGTATTTTATAGTAATTTCTATAGCAGTCGCTAGGTCACTTGTCCTGCAAAATTAAGACAACTAATAAACAACCTAGGATCTATCATTGGGTTTATAAAATATGCAGTACTTAACAGATTCGAGGGGGCCTATGGAAAACGTAAAGGAGCTACTGTAAGATTCATAGCTATCTTGCAAAATGTTTCTACTCATTTTATATCTGAGTAAAGTAGAATTTAAGAGCCCTCTGTCATAGGGAATGAATCTCCGCACTTTATTAAAATATCCACTGCTAGCCGCACATGCATTTTAAAGAGTTTTTGATATTTTTCCGCTAGCTAGATGTAGCCATTGTTCAGATTTTAGTTGGCCAACTATATAGTAATAGTCACTAAGAAATATATGTTATTGTGGGATACATTCTGCATTCACCTTCCGATTTTTCAATCCTCTCAAATTTTGCATCGAGTATCTCTAGTAGCTGATGTTAACCCTGATTTTTCTATGCAAAGTCATGCAACATATTTTTTGTTGCCAGCTATTTGATATTCAGAATTCTTATCTTGTTTTATTCATCCTGTGATATCATGTTCCTTCTGCTTTCATTCCTGCTCTAATAAAAAAAAAGGTAAACAGGCACGTAAGCCTGCAGTGAGAAACTGTGTCTTAAACCACATTGACAACCTTTAGCAGACTGTGAGGAAATTCTTGTCCTGTCTGATTCTACCAAACCAGTTGCCCCCTCTAAACTTAACTGACCTCCTATTTAGCTCTAACTTGAAGCCACAAAAATAAATTCCCCAAATGTTAATGACCTCCCTACAAGCTGTAGCAAAATATCCTAACCTAGTCACTCCCAAATTGGCCTTCACTACTTTTGATGCTAAGCCATTGATTCCAGCACCACTTACTAGCGACTCCAGTCACCTGCTGACCCCGATCTTATTCCAAGCAATAGATTTTTAGCACTTCAGAACTTGAGTTGCACAAAAAGGGAGGGGAGGGGATAGGGTATCTTGATGATGCTATGGAGGAAGGGGCAGCAGTGGAGGCCAGGGAAAGTGCTAGTGTTGTAAATGGGAGTGAGGTTCCTTCAGATGGGCTAGCCATGAACACCCCATTGGTTCCAGGATTATAGCTGACCTGAGGTTAGAAATCAGTATGCTGCAATCTGCAGTCAAAGACCTTACTGAACAGGTCACACTCTTACTAACCAGAGGTGATACTTTTGTCCAACCCCACATGCACACCTCTATCCAGCAAGTCAACAAACCTTCCATTGATAGAACCCTATCAACACCTCACAAGAGTCACCAGCACTGGCACTGTCACTCTTGTATCATCAGTCACACATACAGCTACAAGGGGGGTACACACTGCATGGTCACAAGTTAAAAAAGGCTGTTCTGTACAACAGGGCCTTCTTCCGATGTTTGACCACCTTCCTTGACTGTGAGGTTCCGTGACGGTTCCGTGACAACTTGAACCCGTGTTTTCAAGTTTGTCGGAAATACATAATATTGGTATCAGTGAACCGCAAATGATCCATTTAGTATATCCTAGTGTTTTCGCTACGCTACGAGCAAGAGCACTCCTTCCATTGACATATTTCCGATCTACCCACGGCATCCATCTTAGATCATGGCCGCCATTTTGTGATTCTTGCCCTCACATATGCAATAGCCTCTGATCACTTCATTTCGATTAAGGACACGTAACCTTAGCCGGAGATTCACCTCTTTCTTGACACGTGCACCTTAAACCAGATCACGCTGTAACTGCATGACTCGACAAAGGCTACCTCCTCTGCCCGAGGCCAGCCCTGCCAAACTGGTCTTCGTGTCCATTGTACCTGATCATGATTAGGCGGCCGAAGCCGGTAGCCTTGCCCATTTACAACCCACAAGCATCTCTTATCCCGCTTTCCTATCTTCCACACCTGGCTCTGTTTCTTTCTTTCTGAATCTTTATTAGGGGGAGGTAACAAACTTTACGATGAGGCGGTCCGGGTCCTGAATGCAATATTGACAGGGAATTGTGACAAACTAGTGGGAACCCCTCTTTTCGCAATGTTTGGCCTCAGATATTATCGACGGTTCCTGTGTAACACCAAATATTTATTGTTTTAGACACAAAGGTTTTGGGAATGTTTTACATGTAAAGAATTCGCCCCCAGCTTAAAATTTAGTATATAAGGAGCAACCCACTTTGTACAAATCGAACAGGCTCCTGATTACTGCCCGTGTGTAGTATCTGTGACTTCTGTGTCCCTGCAGTAATAAACCTTTGGTCTTTGACGCCACCATCGAGAAGCCCGTGTTTCTGTTCATTTGTGCACCAAGGCAGGTTGGAACTCCGGGGTCTTTGGGTGTTGTACCCTGACACCTCTGGACGGAACCAAAAAGTCCAGAACTCCAATTGGCGCCCAACGTGGGGCGACGTCATTCGGTACCGGTCCAAAAGCCTGAAGAGTTCGAGAAGCTTCGTGTGAAGATTCCTGAGGGAGGCGCCCCACTTCATCGATCCCGGCATATCGCAAAAGTGGCCCGAAGTTCTCTTCCACGAGGGTTTCCCGTTCAGGACGGCTGCAGTGGGCCGTTGCCTTGACCGTCGCCCTGTCTTGGACCCGAAGAGGTGCAGTCCTTAGTACGGCGAAACGTGACGGGTTTCTCCTTGGTGACGTCTTCAGTGACTCAGTTAAGTATTTAGTGATAGCTAGCTGGTTACTTTGTGAGGATTGTTAAAAATCCTTGATCGGTTCTTGGTTTGGTTTGGTTTTGTCAGATTATCACTGGTTGTTCTAGTTACGATAATCTATTTGGTTTAGTTTGGGTATCGATACATCAGTTCGTTTTGGTAGGCCTAAGTTCTTGGTTCGAGTGCACATATTTGTTCCGTGTTTGTTTGTTTTGTGTTCCGGACTGAAAATGGTAAGTCGGAAAATGTTGTCTTGTTTTAGTTGCAACAGTGACTCACGATTGGAGGACTCTTGTCTGGTTCCTCCGATTGGGACTCCTCTATATGATTTATATTGCAAGTATGGTGTGGGTCCTATATCTTATAATGAGATATGGGTCCGTTATTGTAAGAAGGATGGTGTCCTTAGTTGGCCACTGCATGGTAGTTTTGAACCAGAGATTCTCGACAACTTAGAAGCGAAATTGTTTAAGAAGAAAGCCCGGCCGGCAATGTTTGATTCTTTCCGTTATTGGCGAAAAGAATCCAAACAGAGAGAAATGAGAAGGTTGAAGAAAGAACAGAAAGAACAAGAAGAGTTAACTCTAGAGCAAGCGGCTAAACAATTGCAGGCTAACGAGTGTGAGAAGGCTATAGATGTAGCCATTAGAGAGCATAATCTAGCGATTGACAAGTGCTATCCTGCCTTGCCATCGAAAATGGCTAAGATATTGGAGGATTCCGAAAACGATCCTCTGCTATCTTATCTGTTACGGTCACCTCCACCGTATGCACAAGGTGCTGCGGCTCCACTCGTCCCGAATGTTCAATTGCCGGTTGCTGGACAACCTGGTGCTCCTGCTCCTGTCCCCCAGAATCAAGTTCCCGTACCTCCTGTGATGAATGTGAATGTTCCTACAGCTCCTCCTCTTCCTACACTGCCAGCCTCTATACCTACTTCTGTACCCACTGTTCCTCAAACTATTTTTCTCGATACTCCTACTGTTCCGTTATCTATTCCTACCTCTACTGCGTTCTCTACGTCTGCGAGTGTGCTAACTCCACTTTCTGTTCGTCGAAGAATCACTGATTCTGTTACTAATATGCTGTCTCCTATATATAAAACTTTGATTAAGACTCCTACTCCTGACTCTGTACAGAGACGGAGTCAGCTTCCAAGTGCTGAGGAACGGGGAGTTTTGGATTCCACGGCTCTCAGATGGATTTCGAAGGGTAGAAGATATAGTACGAGAGATGTACTAGACACATTTATGCAGTGGGGGGAACCAACGCAACGATACGTCTTTGATGAGATGTGCTCGTTGTTACGTGAGGAGATAGAAGAAGACGATGTTGAATCAGATTTGGAAGATTTAATTAGGGTTCAAAAAGAGTTTGCTGCTGGAATGATAGTGGGTGAGAATATAAAGGAAGCGATGGAACTCATTTTAAGTTTTAGGAATGATCCATCTCTTCGTTCGCCGAGAGATCTAGAAAAAGGTAAAGTGAAGCTAAGCCGCCAATATCCTATGAGGGAGGTTCCTCCAATTTGGCGCGAAGCAATACAACGTGATGATAATGCAGGAATTGCAGCTGCTCCAGCACAGTTTCAACGAGTGTGGATACACATTCCATGGAAGCGAGCAGAAGTGTTAGCGGTGAAACAGGCCTTGCCAGATCCACGTAAGAATCCAGCCGGATATTACAAGGAATTAACACAGACAGTTGAGGCTTGTATAATGAACCTAGCCGACATCGATATGTTGTTTGGTAACGTAGTTCCGCAACCAGTGTGGGCTAAAATTCGTAGAGAGGATCATCAAGCTGCTTTAGGTGGTGATTGGGCAGCTATCACTGCAGCAGATGGTCAACAAATAGGTGGTGCGAAACCCGAACCTTTAATTGCTAATCTGCCAGGTAGAATAATTGATCTAATGAAGACTCTGATGCCAGCACTACGTGTAAATTGGGACAAGTTGTCAGCATGCAGGCAGAAGAAAGACGAAAGTGTCTCCGACTTCTTCACGAGGTTCGAAGAGACTTTTGTAGATCATAGTGGTCAGGACATGAGTACAGAAGGAGGACAGAGATTGTTTGTCGATAAATTTGTGCATAATTTGTTACCTGAATTATGCAATAAATTAAAAGACTCAGAAAGTGCGTGGGCTGTATCTACGACAGCGCAAATACTTGCGACTGCACAGTACTACGAAAATAGAGATAAAGAGGAAAAGGAGAAATCAGAGAAGAAAACGAAAGATTTAAAAACTAAAGTTCTTTTGCAGCAGGCGTATCCGCCTTGCGCGAATCAAACTAATACGCAGCAAAACTCATACCAAAGGACAGATTATGGTTCATCAAGACCTCAATATCAGTGGAATCAGTGTGCGTACTGCAAGAAAGAGGGTCACTATAAAAACGAATGTCCAATTTTAGCGCAAAATAATGCAGCAGCAGCTCAGAGAGGTCGTGGTGGTTTTGTGCAGAATTCTAGAGGACGAGGACGAGGTGCTATGCCTCCACAAACGAATGATCGTCCCTCCAATCACTTTGATCAACGAAATGGACAATCTACTCAGCAAAATAGATCTCAACAGTATCTTGTTGAGGACTATAATGAAGTAGATGAGGGTTATCAACAAAATGGGTACTAGGACAGCCATGGACAGAGAGAGGGAGTAGTATCAGTTCCAGTGGATCAGAGTGGGCCTTATGTCGCAGTAGCAACATCAGGTGTAGTCGAACCGTTTCTGTTGGATACTGGTGCCGCAAAAAGTTCTATCATTCATGCGAAACTCCCTGGCGCACCTTTGTCTGGCTCAACAAATGTTTCCGTAGGTTTTTCAGGCGCCCCTGTTTACAACCCGATATCTGGTCCTTTGTCTATTTCTGTTGGACCGTGCCAATTGAAAGCACCCCTGATTTTGACGACAGGTTGTAATGAAAACCTGCTTGGTTTAGATTTGTTAAAACGACTATATGCGACATTGTACTGTTCTCCGGAAGGAGTACAGCTTACATTGGGTAAAAATATCACCTCTCCGATGTATTTGTCAATGGACGCACTCCCGCCAGAGCTACGTTCACTCCCTGATTCTCTTTGGGCGACTGGTCCTAATGATGTAGGTCTCCTAGAAATTCCACCGTATGTGGTAACTTTGAAAGCGAATGTGAAATTTCCAAGAATTCCCCAATATAAAATATCGAGTGAAGGTGAGCGTGCAATTTTATTAATTGTGCAAGATTTGATTAAGAAGGGTGTGGTTGAAGAAACTAGAGGAAATGTCTGTAACAGTCCTGTATTACCGATTCTGAAGCGAACTGATCCTACAAAACCTCCAGTATATAGGTTTGTCATAGACCTTAGAGAAGTTAATAAGATTGTAGTCCCGCAGTTTCCTGTAGTGCCAGACATTACTGCCTTGTTAACATTGATTCCTGCCACAGCTACATGGTTCTCAGTTATTGACCTAAAGAATGCCTTTTTCAGCATTCCGATAGCCGAAGAAAGTAGGGATATTTTCGGCTTCTGTCTAGGAGGTCGCAGTTTCAGATTTAAACGCGCTCCACAAGGCTATTGTGAAAGTCCATCAATTTACAGTCAAGCTTTAAAAAGTCAGTTAGATTCTTTTGTCCTTCCTCCAGGTTCTGCCCTAGTACAGTACGTAGACGATCTTCTAGTGGCTGCAGATGACAAGGAAACTTGCAAAGCAGCTACAGTTTCCCTATTGCATCATTTGTCTAATTTGAATCACAAGGTGTCTCCTTCCAAAATGCAATACTGTTGCCAAGAAGTGACCTACCTAGGTCATCTCTTGTCAAAGGAGGGAAGGAAGTTGACCCCAGAGAGAATAAAAGCAATTACGCAGATGAATGTTCCACGCACACAGAGAGAAGTACGTGCCTTCCTAGGTATTACCTCTTACTGTAGGCAGTGGATTCCAAATTTTTCTCTTTTAGCGAAACCATTGGTAGCTTTGACTGGGAAAAATGTTCCGAGTCCGGTGCCATGGTCTGATGAATGTCAAGAGAGTTTTACTGAATTACGAAAAGCATTGTGTTCAGCTCCTGTATTGGGTACACCTGATTACAGTAAGCCATTCACGCTCTACGTTCACGAAAGAGAAGGTTGCGCGTTGAGTGTTCTGACACAGAAGTTTGGTGATAAACAACGCCCTTGCGCGTATTTTTCATCAACATTAGATCCGGTAGCTAGAGCGTTACCTAGTTGTTTGAGAGCTACAGCGGCAGCTGCAGCTTCCATTCGACAATCTGCTGGTTTGGTGATGAATAACATGCTAGTGGTCATGGTTCCTCATGCAGTGGATACACTCATGAACCGAACGAAGACACAACACCTTACTAGTGCGAGATTATCTGGTTACGAGCTGACATTACTAGCGAGTCATATTCAGATCAAAAGATGCAATGTATTGAATCCAGCAACATTATTGCCGACTGATCAAGAGTCGAGTGATTCTGAGCCACATGACTGCTATTTCAAAACGGAGGAAGAGACAAAAGGACGCATCGATTTGAAAGATACTCCCCTATCAGATCCGGATGGTACGCTGTATGTGGACGGGTCATGTTTTAAATTGGAGAATGGTGATGTGACTGCTGCTTACGCGGTAACGACTTTGAAGACGATTGTGGAGACTGCAAGAGTGAGTCAGAATTCTGCCCAAGCTGCAGAATTAATAGCTCTAACGAGAGCGTGTGTTTTAGCTGAGGGAAAGAGAGTGAATGTGTTTACAGATAGTCAGTACGCATTTGGCGTGGCCCATAGTTTTGGCCGGTTGTGGAGAGAAAGAGGTTTCATTACGTCCCATGGGACTAAGATCCAGCATGGTCAGCTAGTTAACGACCTGTTGGAATCTCTAACCTTACCGACTGAAGTTGCGATTGTGAAGTGCAGTGCTCATAAAGCAATCACGGATGATGTTGGTCGTGGGAATGCCTTTGCTGATGAAACTGCTAAACAGACAGCTAGAGACACGATGAGTAGAATGTATGTTGCTACGTCTGCAAGATGGATTGCTGAGTCTGGAATGTGTGAGGACACTATGGAAAGTGTGAAAGAGATTCAGAAAGAAGCGACTGAGGAAGAGAAACGTGTATGGAGAGAAAGTACGGGCAAGTTGGACTCGAATGGATGTTGGATTGATTTGACAGAACAGCAGCGTTGGATGTTGCCCGATGCGTATGTGCTTGCAGTAGTGACGATGGCGCATGGAGTAGCGCATATAAGTTCTAAAGGGGATATGTAAGATGTTGGCTCCGGTCTGGAAGAATGAGGGAATCAGTAAGTGTGCAGAGAGAGTGGTGAAAAATTGTATGGTGTGCTTGATGCATAATCCTGGCAAGGGTACTCCAACTCCAGCTGGTCATTTCGCTCCTCCTTCCTGTCCCTTTGAAGTAATTCAGTTAGACTTCATTCACATGGAACGCTGCAACAATTTAAAGTACGTCCTGGTGGTAGTTTGTGCTTTTTCCAGGTGGATAGAAGCATACCCACTAAAGGACAACACTGCCCTATCTACTGCCAAAATTCTTCTCAAAGAATTTTTCCCTAGGTATGGAATGCCACGGATTGTATGGTCAGATAACGGAAGTGAGTTTATAGGGAAAGTTATGCAGAGTGTGTGTGCCGGTTTAGGATTGAAACAGAAATTTCACAGTGCAAACCATCCCCAGTCTGCTGGTTTAGTCGAGGGTTACAATGGCACCCTCAAGCTAAAAATAGCCAAAATACAAGCATCCACAGGTTTAGCCTGGCCAGACGCACTTCCTTTGGCCTTGTTATCAACGAGAGCAACAGTACATTCTAGAATAGGGCTTAGTCCATACGAGATTGTGTTTGGCCGCCCGGCAAATATCTGGGGTGTGCCAAGGCCTAAACAATTTTGCTCCATTGAATATCCTATGTTGATAGACTACCTTTACGACTTGACTGCTAAATTGAGTCTTATTCATCAACAGGTTTTCGATGCCTTGCCAAAACCTCCGGAGAGTCCAGGGCACCAGCTGAAACCGGGTGACTTCATTGTAATCAAGAACTTCGCGAGGACGAAGAACCTTCAGCCAAGATTTGTGGGGCCTTTTCAGATCTTACTGGCAACGAGGACAGCAGTTCGTGTAGCTGGCCGCAAACACTGGATTCACGCTTCTCATGTAAAGCGTGTTCCGTTGCCGCTCCCTTACGACGACTGGGTGAAAAAGGGAATTGGTGCCTCCGAATCTGAAATCACACCGAAGTTTATCTCTTTCAGCGATGCCGAATTGATTACTGACACTTTGAAACCTGACTCTCCTCCTGAAAAAACTCCTTTGAACATTGAACATTTGTCTCCAGCATCAGAAGAAGCTTTGTTATCTGCGAACTTAAACTCTGCAACAGCTGCTAGTGATACACTATTTTCCGATCAGACAGTACCAGCGAAGCAGAGATACAACCTAAGAAGCCATAAAATGGACAAATAAAGCAGGCAACTGCATATTGTGATTTTGATATATTGAACTTTTGCCTTCAGCCAGGAAGTTTGCTATTGTTTATTGTTTTTAAATTGCCTTGCCGTCTGGGTAGCCGTAGGGTCGTGGCTGTGTGCCTAGTTTGAATTTGCAGGGGTCTGACACAAGGTCGATCTTTCTATTGGTTCTGGGAACTCCCAGGGCTGATAGAGGCATTTTCATCTACGTACACATCATCAGTGGTCGCGAGCGGATTGTAGAAGATGGAGCTTCCTGCGCTGCAACGAGAAAATGTGATTTATGTTCGCAGAAACAGACTTAATAGAATTCTTCATAGCAAATGCTTTTTGATGCAATGTGCCATTACATTTTTGATTGTTTTAGCAACATTGGTGGGTGGAATCGTCTTTAGTGTAAATTTGATTTTTGTGCCAGTTTCTACAGTACCTCCCCTTGATCCTGCTATTTCTACTGTTTCTTCTATACACTCTTTTCACTCATTTCCGGAACATGAGCAAGCCCGACGCTCAGAGTTCACCAACAACACATTTGTACAGCTCTTACACCAACACCAACTGGTAGTTAACACGACAGACTGCTGGGTGTGTGGCTTGATACCTCACACCATGGATAAAGGTATTCCATATCTGGTTTTGCCTTACAGCTATAATGGATCATTTCAGGCCTTCCAAACCATCTTTGCTTATGCCCTTGAAACCTATCCTCCACGTCCACCGCGTTCCACTAAATATAACTCTGCCAACAAAGCCTTAGTCCAGGGAATTATTGACATGGTCAAGGACGTCAATAATACTCCATCTTACCCTAGAGACGAATTACGAGTATATTTAAGTTGGAATACTTCAGAGTATCGCCTTAGTTTAGGAGAAAGCAAGCGTAAAAGCTCAACTCCAATCTGGGTCGTACCTCACCGAGGTCAGGTCTGTTTGCAAGGTAATGGGAGAAATCCGAGAGCTCAGCTAGGGAGGAGTGAGTGCGTAGAGACTTATGTGTTTCCGGCTAACTCTTCCCCTGCCTTTCTTACTGCTAGGGGTACCTACTTCATTTGTCGAGACAGAGCTTATACATGGTTGCCTGCCGACTTTTCAGGATCATGTTACATTGCTCGATTGTTGCCTCCGACATACACTGCTTCACCTGATTACCACAGAACCAGAATAGCGAGAGGTGTCTTCAGCAAGGAAGATACCGCTGGTCAGGAAGCTGGAGACTTCTTCAAAGGCTTCCTTCCGTTCTGGGGACCTATGGCCAATAGTAGAAACATACGTCAGCTAACACGGGTAGTTGAATCTACTATTACCGAAACTGCTGGTGCCCTTAGCAATCTGACAGCTGAGCTTCAGGCGGATAGGCTCATGACGTTGCAGAACCGTATGGTTCTAGACGTTATACTTGCAGATCGAGGTGGGGTATGCAGAATGATCCAATCGAGCTGCTGTGTCTTTATTCCTAATAATGCTCCAACAGTCTATGAGGCGATCTCTAAGTTGCACAAGATTTCAGATTCCATACATGTAGACAAGGGAAACTGGTCCTTCATGGAGTGGTTTTGGACTCTGATATCAGCGTGGGGATGGAAGGTTCTAATGGTCATTGGTGTCATCCTAGTATTCCTATTCTCATGTTGTCTGATTATCCAGTGTGGTCCTGCTCTGTGTAGTCTTTGTGCTGCGACTTGTCTCAGAAAACCACCTGCGTTTGGAGAAAAGACACGAGAAAGGATGATGATACAACAGCATGTCACTGACCTGATGAGCATAGAATTAGATTCTGACATAGACTGAGTAATTGCCTATGTAAGGGCAAAAGGAGGGTCTGAGGTTCCGTGACGGTTCCGTGACAACTTGAACCCGTGTTTTCAAGTTTGTCGGAAATACATAATATTGGTATCAGTGAACCGCAAATGATCCATTTAGTATATCCTAGTGTTTTCGCTACGCTACGAGCAAGAGCACTCCTTCCATTGACATATTTCCGATCTACCCACGGCATCCATCTTAGATCATGGCCGCCATTTTGTGATTCTTGCCCTCACATATGCAATAGCCTCTGATCACTTCATTTCGATTAAGGACACGTAACCTTAGCCGGAGATTCACCTCTTTCTTGACACGTGCACCTTAAACCAGATCACGCTGTAACTGCATGACTCGACAAAGGCTACCTCCTCTGCCCGAGGCCAGCCCTGCCAAACTGGTCTTCGTGTCCATTGTACCTGATCATGATTAGGCGGCCGAAGCCGGTAGCCTTGCCCATTTACAACCCACAAGCATCTCTTATCCCGCTTTCCTATCTTCCACACCTGGCTCTGTTTCTTTCTTTCTGAATCTTTATTAGGGGGAGGTAACGAACTTTACGATGAGGCGGTCCGGGTCCTGAATGCAATATTGACAGGGAATTGTGACAAACTAGTGGGAACCCCTCTTTTCGCAATGTTTGGCCTCAGATATTATCGACGGTTCCTGTGTAACACCAAATATTTATTGTTTTAGACACAAAGGTTTTGGGAATGTTTTACATGTAAAGAATTCGCCCCCAGCTTAAAATTTAGTATATAAGGAGCAACCCACTTTGTACAAATCGAACAGGCTCCTGATTACTGCCCGTGTGTAGTATCTGTGACTTCTGTGTCCCTGCAGTAATAAACCTTTGGTCTTTGACGCCACCATCGAGAAGCCCGTGTTTCTGTTCATTTGTGCACCAAGGCAGGTTGGAACTCCGGGGTCTTTGGGTGTTGTACCCTGACACCTCTGGACGGAACCAAAAAGTCCAGAACTCCAATTGCCCAGAGTTGACAACCCCTCAAGCAACTCTATTGTCTGGAGTGAGCACGCCCAATTGCCTCCTAAGTGTATCTACATGATCAACGTGCCCCAAGTTTCCCCCATGTAAGACACGAAGGCGGTGACTCTCTTAATTAATAAAATCATTCACTGGATCCACCACGTGAGGGGCTGTCACTGAGTCATATGTGAAGACATCTTGCATGCTGAAAGGTTTATCTTCCCTTATCCCCATACAGACTCTATAGAACTACACTTGGCAGTCGTAAAGGTGGCCCACAATTTCATAGCTTTGGAAGCCAGGTGGATCTCTCCCATTCCTACCAGTATTCAACGCAAGTACAGATTTCCCCAACTCCAATTGATGCCATCTGTCCATCACTCAGTCACTCACTTGGGCTTAGACTCCAACTTAGCAACTAATGATTGACTCGTGCATCAAGCCAATTCTGTATGTACTGACATTCATTTGGCTAACCTCCACAGCATCCAAGCTGTCTTGACCAATGGTAGCCATCCCATAGATAATCTCCCTCTAATCCCTCGCCCAATGCTACAGGAACCAAAAGGAGCAGTCGTATATCAATGAATGGTCCGGTGGAGAAGCTCCACTTCCCCTTTACTGATGGGCAAGAAAAGCCTAGCAGGTTTAGTCTTGTTTCATGGAATGTGGCAGGGATTAGGTTGAAAGTGGCCCTCTTACATTGGATTTAATTTATTAAATCATTTGACATCTGCATTCTTCAGGAAAGCTGGAGCACCTCCCCATCTACATACCAGGTTACCTTACGTTCCATCGTCCAGCAAGTACCAATAAACCAGGCTGGCCAGCAGTGGGGTTGTTGTTTTGGGTTAAAATTATGCTCCAATGTATGATTCGGGAGCTCCCACCCAACAGTGCTGATATTCTAGCTGTCCAAATAAAGGCCCAGAATGGTACTTTGATTGACATCTATAATGTCTATGCGAGAGGAACCAGAGCAGGAAAGAGGAAGACCACTCTGCAAGAGCTGGAAGTACTCCTGGATAATAGGGCTACGCAGCCATTACTGATTGAAGCTGGTGACTTCAGTGTCACTTTTGTACCCCTACAGAAGGCTGACATATGTGCGACATGAGAGGTAGAAGAGATGTGGCTTGTCCCTCACCTTGACTTACCCCCTATCAAAAAATGGTCCCAAGTTTAATTCCTTTACTCTGGAGGTCGGCCTAAGAGTAGCAAATGGCTGCACAGAGTCAGATAAAATGTGGGCCAACACTTGCAGTAGTACTACCAACATTAGCCGCATAGACTACTTTTTGCTGGATTTAAGACTGCGGCCTAGAGTTGTTGATATGGCTGTGGGCTCTACCATGAACAGTGACCATAATTCTTTGGAACTTTACCTGGGATGACATCTTGAGTCCCCCAAATCTCACTCTAATGACAAGGGAGTTACTCCCATAAAATGATAACTGGTGACTTAAATGACCCCAGGTAGCCCTGGATGTAGGCAAACTCGAAGCAATTAAGCATAATTTGCTTGAAAGCATTGTAGAGCTACATAGGTTAGCTCAACTACGGGAAGAGGTAGAAGAGATTCCAGCTTGCCATAATAATCTTTTTGAATAGTTGGCTACATACTTTAGGGAACCACTGCACCCACAGGATCCCAGTAACAAGACTAGATCACAGTTCACCTGGTTTAACTAGGAGTGCAGAAGCCCCAGACGCCAACTAGCCCATGCCATTAGAGCAAACAAGGTGGCCGAACTGAGAGAAGTCTTTCAAGTCAGCCCAAGCAAGAGCAAAAAGGGAATGAGACGAGAATAGATTAACGCTAATTAAGGAGGCCTGGGCCAGGAAAGATTCACAGCAGTTTTGGCTTTTAGTAACCAGGGGGGATGTAAACAGGCCCCCACCATCAACTAACAGTATTTCCATCGCAGCTTGCTTTGACCATTTCTCATTACTATACTCTGGGCCTTGCGACTCAGACATAGAAGATTCCACCCTTAACCTTGGTCACTCTACTGCCACTGATTTCTTTTCTAAAGATAAAATCAGGTCTAGCAATAATTCCATCATACGGGACAAAGCCCCTGGACCTGATGGCATCCCGGGTGATGTCTTTCTGTATGACTGTGAGAACTGGATAACTTACATCTTGGCTTTAGCCAATGGGATTGCAGCAGGGGCCCAAATACCATCTTCCTGGAACAGATGTGATCCAAGTTTACAAGAAGGGCGGCAGATCTTTACCCTTCAACAACAGACCCATCAGTCTTATTGACTGTATCCAAAAGGAGTTCACTTGCACACTCCTTCTGAAGATACAGGCCTGGATTAGTGACCATAATAACTTGTCCCCTTTCCAAGCTCGGTTCCGACAAAAAACGAGCACCATCGATCAAGTGTTGTGAATCCTTTTACTGACCTGGAAGACGGTGGTCATTGGCTAGGGAAGCCTCTATGTAGCATTCATCGACCTAAGGACTGCTTTTGATCTTGTCCCAGGAAACAAACTCTGGTGTGTTTTAAAAGAGATGGGTCTCCCCCTAGAGGTTCTAGCGCTTGTCATTCGCCTCCACGAGGCAAATCTCACAAGGGTTCGCTGGGGCAACCAAGGTCAGATCACTAACCCGATTAGAGTCAACAAGGGGGTTCAACAGGGTTGTGTATTGGCACCCACACTCTTCTCGCTCTTTGTAAATGGAGTTGTCCAGTACATCCCCGCTAATATCCCCACCTTGGGGGGGGGCTAAAGTTGTTTCCTGAAAACACGCTGTTGGTTTCCAAAACCCCTAGATGGCTCCAGCTGCTGTTAGATTAATTTAAGGTTTTTTGTGACTCCTGATGCTTAGAGGGTAATACCTCAAATTAATGTTGAACCCTCATAAATCATACAAAGGCAAGCTAATATTAGTAGGGGTTCCTTTAAAGAGGGTGAGTAGCTTTGACTATCTAGAGATCACTCTCTCTGAGATCATGTCATATAAGCCCCATGTATTGAAACGGAATCTCCACCATAGACAGATAACAGGGGCTTTGATCAATGAACATAGGACCTCCTACAGTAAACCAGTAGCAGCCTCACTACACGTATATGACTCCAAGGCTGTAGGCTCTGCACTTCATGGTGTGGAATTGTGGGGATTTGAAAAATTGGATGGCCTCTTGATTTCTGAATATAAATTCTTGAGGGCTCTGGTCTCACTCCCACAGAGCACCCCTCTCTAACCGCTAAGGTTGTATTTGGGCAGAGTTGTCATCGCTAACAAGGCCAAGTTACATCTCCTATTGCTCTGGCTGCGCTTACGGTCTACCCCAGAGTTGCTTTTATATGCTGCTACCCCCTCTGAAGTGAGTGCACTTAACCACTTTAAGAAGATTGGCTTGATTTGTAATCTGAAATCCTTGCTTGCTGCAATAGGATTAGAGGGATCCTGGGATGTCAAGAATGCAGTACTGCTCCCCAGGAAAGTCCTGGTTATGAAACAATACTGGAATTCGGTGGCTCAGACTTCTCTAACTTATCCGTCCTGGGGCCGTCTAACCACGGAGTTTATGGAATTTAAACTGTCCCGTTCATATGGACAATATTTGAAGGTCATCATGATTCCTCAGGACAGGAAGCTTTGCATGCAATTTAGATTTGGTTCTCTCTCTGTCTGAACTATTTGATAGCTTCCCGGCGACAGCCTTCTACCTCACCTCAGTCTTGCCCAGGTTGTGTCCTTGCCAAAGAATCCATTGGTCACATATTTTTTGCTTGCCCAATGTATCTGCATCCGAGAGTTAAATGGCTTGTACCTATCTGTAAATGCTTGGGACCCGCTGTCACCATGAAGCACTTCGTATCTTAAAATCTGTCTCTAGCCCGATGGTAATACGCACAGTTGCAAGGTTTCTCGGCAATATGTGGGAAATTAGAAGGTCTGTGTTGAAAATTAAAGACTGGTGCACTTGTTATCGTGTATTCCTTTTAAGTACCTTTTATGGTGTTTAACTGCTATTGGTCCATGTGTTAATATTTTTTATCTGGACCTGATCATATCGCTATTTTTTATTAATAAGCCAGCATGGCGGGCCATGCTGTTCACTCTTGTTTAGGTATAGTCTTTTGTTGACTTAGATGTTTAGGCACTTCCATGCTATTCTTACTCTTCCAATGATTACTTGACTAATTATTGGAGTAACACTTTTAATTTGATTACTAATGTAGTTTGTATGTTCTTAAACCTTTGTATGAACTGTACGCACCTGCACTTTTATGGTCTGATGACTGAAATAAAGTTTTATGACTGGCTGTGAGAGTCACACCAGAAAGCGTCTGACCTTTGCCTGCCAGACCAAAGGCCACAAAAAGAGAATCAAACTAATGAAATAGCTTAGAACAAACCAATTACACCCCACAAGCCCATTTAACATCTAAACAGTGCAGCTGCACCTCATCCTCCGAAAGAGGAGCAGGACACAACACAGGCAGAACCAGATCCTCTGAGCAGTGAAACTAGGAGGGAACCTTGGAAACAAAGGAAGAATCAGGCCGGCGAAAGACCTGATCCAGAAAAAAATGCAAAAAGGGCTCCAAAGAAAACAACAAGCCCAACTCCCCAACCCCCCGGACCGAGGTAATAGCGACAAGTAAAACCACCTTGATTGTCAGAAAACGCCAAGACACCTCCTCCAGAGGCTCAAATGGAGCAGACTGCAAAGCTCTCAGCACCAACAGAAGATCCCAACCTGATGCAAAGGACTTAACCACCGGTTTCTGGAGGAAACAACTCCTTAACAAGCGGGACACCAAAGGAACAACTGGCTCACAGGCCGGACCCCGAAAGGCCTTCACCGCCACCCATTTGTATTTGTATTTGTATGTGGGTATTTGTAAAGCGCAACCTGTCGCTCCGGAAGGGGCATCCTGGTGCTGTGCATGTGTATATTAGTGGGTGGAGCTCTAGATTGCCGCCATGACAAAGCTGTCGGATAGCTGGTAGATCCATGTTTTAAGATGTTTCCTGAAAATGCTCTCCTTGTCAATCAGTCTAAGATATATAGGCATGATGTTCCACGCCCTTGATGCTAGGACCGTAAATGTTTTGCCTCCCTTGGTTTTGTATTTGTACCTCGGGATCCTGGTTAGGTTACCTCCCGAGGACCTCAGGCAGCGTGATGGGTCATAGCGAACAAAACGCTTAACAAGGTACTTTGGACCTATGTTGTTTAAAGCTCTGAAAGCAGTCAATAAGAGCTTGTATAGAATCCTCTTGTGAAGGGGCAGCCAATGTAGGGTTTGTAGTGACGCAGAAGCAGAGGATTTTCTTGGCAGTTTGAGAACTAATCTTGCAGCAGCGTGTTGTACGCTCTGCAATTTTCTCAATGTGGACCTTTTCTCTCCAGCCATCAGACCATTGCAATAATCTAGCCGTGATAGTATTAACGCTACCACAACTGATTTTCTGGACGCAATGGGCAGGAAGTCGAAAAACTTCTTGAGTGACTTGATTAGGCCAAAGCAGCATCCTGCTGTAATCCTGACGTGCTCATCAAAGGATAGAGCCGAGTCAAATTGGAATCCCAGATTTCGTGCAGAGTCCACTGAACTAGGCGGGGCCGGTAAATCCATTGGCCACCAATCCTTGGGACAGAATAGATGATCCTTACCTAGCGGGAGGATTCCTGTTTTACTACTGTTGCATTTCAAGTGGTTATTACTCATCCACTGAAAAACCTCCTTCAGGCATGTCTGAAACTTCTGTTCTGCATTTATATCATTTTTGTCAATCGAGACGACAAGTTGTGTGTCGACAGCGTATGATGTGACTAGGATCCCATGGGATTCTATCACAGCTATTAGGGGGGCTATATAGATGTTGAAAAGTAATGGACTCATGAGCCCACAATGAGTAAACAGCTAGTCCCAAGTCAAAGCCATCCTTCAGGAAATCCAAGGCACGCACAGGATCCACCTACAGATCAGACAAGTTCCAATCCGCACACCAACCCTGAAAAGAAACCCAATGCCAAGCATAGGATTTAAGGGTCGAAGGCCTCCGAGACAGCTGGATAAACTGAGTCACCTCATAGCCACGAGGTTCATCCCCTCAACAGCCAGCCTGCCTAGATGCAATTGGATGAGACAATCTCAGGACAGAGGAGGTAACACCAGGGGACAAGGAACCACCGGCATTGGCCAGCAAGGGCCCACCGCCAACCTCAACAAAAGAGGGAACCAGGGTCTCCGGCTCCTGCCACCAGGATTACAGATGCCCGTCCAACTTGACCTTCATCAGGACCCTCAGATTCAAGGCAATTGGAGGAATGGCAGACATCAATCCCCCCTCGCACCAAAAGGACAGAGAATCCACCCTCCAAACCGTGTCCGACTGAACCAGAGAGCAAAACCTCACCCTCAGGGCATTTCCGGGGGGAAACTGGTCCACTACAGGGGCCTCAATCCTTCCCATCAGCATTCAACACCTTCCAGATACAATGCCCTCAGAGACAACAAATTCAAATCTGCCCACCAGATAATCTGCTGTGCTAACAAGTTGAGGGAAGACACCTTCGCACTCCCCTGGTGGTTGACATAACACACTACCACCGTGTTGACCATCCAAACTAGCACATCTCACTGCAGGACACAAGGAAGAAAATGTACCATGTACAGCTGAACTACTTTCAATTTCCTCCAATTTGAAGACATCCCAGCTTCCATGACCAACCAAATCCCACAGACTCCTGTGCCAACACAGCCCCCCAACCCAGACCGCTGACATTCGTAGTCAGCACCAACCGCTCCTGGGACACAAAGGGAGAGCCCTGCAAGAGGATCTGATCCTCCAGCCACCAGGACAATTCCCTGGAAATATCCCCCCTCCCCCCCCCCCCCCCGGAATCAACTGTTCCTAATCCTGAGACCCCGGCACCAATGCCCCAGAACATGATTCACAAGAGACTACAGGTGCAACCAGGCCCAAGGAACAATCGTCAGTGTAGCAGACATCAACCCTTCAACCCTCAAACACTGCTGAGCCGTGGAAGAAGGGGAGACAAACACCTTCCTTTGTTCTCGCACCAGGGTCAGCCTGCAAGGTTTTAAAAGGATCGAAACGTCATTGACTAGTGTGAACAGTATGCACATTAATCCAATGTGATAAAAGAAGTGCATTAACTGTTTTTTCTAAGCTTGCTACAATTATTCTTAAATTCCACAAGCTTCTTTTGTCTTGCCTGAAATGTTTCGGTCCAAATGTATTTTTCATATGTTCATGTAGGATGCAGGACTGTGTCCCACTTTATTGATGTGCTCCTATTTTTGTCTTTGACTTTATTGATTTATTAAGTTGGTTGTCCGACTGGACACTCTCAATATAGCACTAATTCTAGTCTTTATTTATCTTATCCATACTGTTTTTTTTTAATGACCACTCTTTGAATATAATAATGCAAGGCTCCGACAGCAGAACTTTCCCCAGCCTTGTGTTGAAGACCTCCCCCCCAAATAAATAGCAGTTCCTGAGTGGGGCACAGATGGGACTTCTCCAAGTTCAGAATCCACCTGAACGTCTGCAGGAGACAACAGACATCCCAGGTATTTGACTGAGCCTCAAGGAAAGAAGAGGACGATATCAACCTGTCATCCAAGTAAGGAAACACCTGGATCCCCTGCACATGCAACAACCCAACTAAGGATGCCAACACCTTAGTAAACACCCTAGATGAGGCAGAGTGACCAAAGGGCAATACCTGGAACTGGTAATGATTGACGCTCAAACAAAACCGCAGAAACCTCTGGGAAGCCTATTGCCCCAACACATGAAAATATGCATTCCTGAGATCCAGAGAAGCGAGGTAATCCCCCACAGACAGAAACATCTGAAGAGACACCATTTTGAAGGACCAATGAGGGATGCACAAAATCATAGCTTTCACATCCAGAACACGACGGAAGTCCCATTGGGTTTCTAGATCAGAAACAGGATCGAGAAAACCCCCCGTCCCTGATGATCCACAGGCACCCTCAGCACAGCCCCTTTGGAAATCAGATCCTTAACCCCCTCCAAAAGAGCCCGACACTTAAGCCGAGATCTGGGAACAGGGGTATCCCGGAACACCTCCCCAGAGGCTCCCCATATTCCATTTGATATCCCAGCCTGACAATCCATAGGACCCATTGATTGCTGACAAAGTCCTCCCAGACTGGAAAAAAAAACTGAGCCCCCCAACCGTAGCCTCCTCTAAACACCTTGCACAGTCATGATTTGGAAAGACATGAAGCACCTGAGCGACCATTCTGACACTGGGACTTGTGGAAGTTAGGGACACCCCGGCCACGTCCCATACCACGAATGGGCTGGGTGGTCAAATTAAACTGAAAGGCCAGCCCAAAAGCCCATTTATGCCCAGAAAACTTTCCCTTCTGCGACGAGCGTATCAGAGCGAACAACTTTTTGTCCTCTACTGACTTCTTTATCAAAGCCTCCAATGGTTCCCCATCAGTTTGGAGCCCGTGATAGGAATCTTCATGAGTGCAGCCTTCTGCACCGCCTGTGCATGCCAAAGCTTGAACCCCAACTGTCTCCTAGCTACCACTGAGGCACCAGCTGGCACTAAGGGAATCAGCCAAGCAACGCATTTGCTGCTCTCACATTGGAAAAGACTCAGATGGACCCTCCTCCTGCAACAGCTGTTCCAAAATACACTGAAAGTCCTTCAGAAGAGACTGAACCAGAGAACTAGAGTAAGCCGCAAAGTTGGAAGTCTCAAAGGACCGTTTCAAAACCCCTTCCACCCTCTTGTCTCTGGGGTCAGAAGGAACGGCATCTTCAGAAACCCCAAGGCTCTGAGACGCCAATCCCGCCAGCAGGGAATTCACCTTCACCACAGAAGGAAATTCACATGAGAACCCCTGCAAAGGACACCTCAATGTTGTTGTATTTTGGTTATAGCACAGCACGTTTTAGTTGTTCAGATACCCGGCCGGGCACTGAATGGAACAAGACGTTTACAAATTACAGGTGAGTGGAATGACATCTTGGGCCACTCAAACAATAAGTGCATAGCTATCAAGGTTTCCCACACTTTTTATAACACACATTTTAAAGACAGTCTTCTGGTTTTTAATGACACTAAGACAGGTTACTTCACACCTATAAGAGGTTACCACATTTCACCCCCACCTTTGTCACTTGCTAGTTATTGTGTGACATTGCCACATCCCTCACACTGTTGGATGTTGTTGAATATGTTTGGACACGGAGAGAGAGAACTGATTATACTGTGACCTAACCATTGCTGGTACAGCTGTGATTCTATTCTGTATCTCCTGTTTAGGTCGTTCAGTGCGACTGCGGGTACCTTTACTCGTGGTGCTGGTACGTGGTAGGTATAATTCACACCCACCACCCCGTGTAGATAATTAACCCATTAGGTCCTGAAGAATTGCCATGAATTTCCCTTACCAATAGGCATGAAACACGTCGACCTGTAGAGTTGAGCATAGCTAAACTGAACCATTACATCAGATAGCAGCCACTCGTTTCCCTGCTTTTAATCAGGAGGATAGCCAGTCTGGATAAAAGTCTTTTGGACTATCCCACCTGTTTTAATCACTTTTCCACCACATCTACACTACCTAGGCCCCTTACACCCACTTTACCAAAGGGCGAGGAACAAAAGATCTATGCTAAAGAGCCCCTTTATGGGTGCCCGTCGGGTATTGCAGCATCGACCCGATGAGGAGCAGGCCCATATGATGAAGCATGAAGACCTAGATGACTTGGTGTATGAGGGCCCTAGTTCCGACAGGAGGAATTCCTTTCCTCCCCTTTGTCTTCGCCTCTGACTAAGCACTAAGTCAGTGGCTCCCTAACTCAGCTCTCCACCTTTTGTCCAATCACTTGAGGAACTGCATACCCTCTTTTCTCTCTGTATGACAGGGCATGTATGCTGGACCTCAATAAAAAGCCCTTTAGTCCCCCTCTTGTTGTTTGAATATTTGAGAGGCTTGTCATTTATACGTATTTGAATGGATGAATCCAGGTGAATTAGAGACTTAATAAATCGTATTGAGTTGGATCACAAATCCTTTTGACTACTACTATTTCATGTTATTTTTGGCTCAAAAGGAAGTGATTGGGGCAAAAGAATATTAGTGCATATTGTTTGTGGTGCATTTTGTTTTGTTTTCATGGGTCTACATTGTATGTTTTTGGCTGTTGTGTTGTATGCTGCAATATTACATTGTGTTGTTAAGTTTTTTGTGTGGTTTTTGTGTTGCATTCTATGTTCAATGTTATGTTGTGCTGGGCCCTTATAGAGCAGAGATGAATAGAATAGAATGTATCGACATTTGATTAATTACAATCATCAAATCTCAACATGTATTGATAGAACTAAAAATAAAAAGTGTTGTATCGAACAAGTCTGAACATCACACTAAATAAATTAATTTACCCACCCCTAGTAGAACCTAATAGGTTTATTGCTTGTCTGGTCATCCAATCTTAAAATGGCCCATTTCTATTCCCCACTACCGATTTCCATTTCCCCAAGTCAAAGTCTCTATATAATAATAAGAGAGTTAGTAGTCCTATCCTATTCTGTACCAATGACCTTGTCCACTGTGAGCCCGTTAATGTTATTTCCAGTATCCCACTGTAGCGCATTATCACCACTCTGCCTGTATTATTGTATCATTACAAATCATCCGTATTAATCAGTCATCGAAGCCAAGCAGCCGACGAGGAGCACAAATCCCCTACCTTCTACAAGGGCAAAGAGTGCTGCACTCCTAAAGTGCTCAATGCTCCATTTTCCAACAAATTATTTATCCTTATTATTCCATCACCTGTGGGGTTAAATAACCCAGAGCACTTTTTTCCACAGTGCTCCTATTCCTGTAAGAGGCTATATGTGCAGGTTTGCTCCAGTTGCCTGTGAGGCCTCAATTTATCTTATGCGTTGCGGTTGCTCCAAAACTGCCCTGATAACTGGCTTGATTCTCCTTTTAAGCAGCATAAAAGCCCATGACATTAGTTGGATTCATAAGCATCTCAGGGTTTTCAAGCCTTCACAAATGCAGGTCACATGATTAGAGGTTCCTCCGCTTGATCACACAGTCTACATCAAGTATTATTTTCAATCTTCTTTCGTCCATACTATCATCAGCTTAGTGGGACAAGGCCAAAGTGCAGTCTCGTAAACATGTATTTTGAGTGGTTGGAAAGAGCCAGGTTCAAGTACTCTGGGAGAAATCCTGGGGTATAGAGATCTACTGTCCACTTATCCCAGAGATCCTGCTCTGCTGAGATTATCTTTGTGGATTTCATTAACAAATTTGCTGTCATTTTGTTTTATATATAGTTACATGTTGGCTCCTCTGCACTCACGAATGTAGATTGACAGTAAGGGACTCTACACCAAGTCTTTCCCCTGGAATTTCTCCCAAAGAAGTTGTCTCATTGTACCAGGTGAGATTCCTCTTAAGATGACCCATCCTCCACATCAAGTGCTCAGCTGTCATTTTCAGGGTGGCTAACTGAGCTAAAGGACTCAAGCTAATTTTGTGGCTTAGTAAATAAGTTTACATGAAAAAACAACCCAGGGGTAATAACATCTCTCTGTAGCAGTGGTCTGTTCACATAAATCAACACCAGGGCGAATTTTGCCAGCTCCAGAAAGTGGGAAGCCAAAAAAGTAAGGCGAACTAGCAGTAGTACACCACAGCCAATCTGCTGAGATTATCGCTAAGCATCAAAATGAATCACAAACTTCTTGCTCTGCAGATGTGATGAGCTTACTAGCAGGAGCGATGGTATTAAGTATACAACACAGATATCCCCAGCGACAATGTATGGCCAAATGAAATAAAGTTTGGAAAGGAACTAAGGAAGATGAGGGTAACAGGCGCTCCAGGGCCAAATGGCTGACCAGTAGCTCTTTTAAAATCAGATTTAAGTATTTGGACGCCAATTCTAAACTCTCTTCTCAGAATTTTACTTTTCAGGCATTGTCCTGGGAAGTTGGAGGGGGTTTGATTCTGGTGCCATTATATCAGAGAGGGAAGCAAATTTACCCCTGCAAACTCTAGAATGGTAGCTTTGCTGGATGTGGAAGGTTAGAGCTTTGCAAGATTACTGAACGATGATTTGGAAACCTGGGCTAAAGAGAAGCAACTGATCTCATGGTTTAAGCCTTTTTTCAGAGACACTGTATGCAATAATGAGGATAATCTCCTGTCCTTGACCTGTCTCATCAATGAAGCCCTACTTCCCAATGCTCACCCTCTTAACGTACTTTCCATTGATTTTAGAAATGCATTTGACAATATTTCAAGAGGCCGTCTTCGGCAAAGGTATTCAATTGGGAGATTCCACCTCTGCTTTTGAATACTATCTAGTCACTGTATACTAATATGTAGGTAAAGGTTAGATTATCAGCCAACTGGGCAACCTCTGAAAAAATCTACACAAACAGAGGATTGAAACAAGGTTGTATTCTTGATCCTCTGCTTTTTAAGCTGTCCAGGATATATGTGGTAAGTAATTTGGTTGCCTTCAGGATCTGCCTGCCTCACCGTCCGAAGAGGAAAATACAAATTTTACAATATATGGATGACATGGTTTTATTAGACTACACCGAAGGGGGAATTCAGAGGTCGCTTGAAGCTCTAGCCTGATACTGTGCAGAAAATGACATTATTATTAATGTAACTAAGACGGAAACAATAATTTTTAGTAGAACTTTGATTTAAAAAAAGAAGTGCTTTGTTTATTAGAGGCCCTCATATAGAAAAAGTATAACGTTTTAAATACCTTGGGTGAGGTTTGACGAAAGAAGTAGCAAAAAGGCTCAGTTAGGCACCCTTAAAATGAATGACAGCTAAACGTTTGTGCACTAATATGTTATTCTTGTGTTGTTGCTTTCCTTTGAGCTATTTCCTTTATGTCACTGTACTGTGCTGTGTTCTGTTGTGCTCTGTAACTATTTTGGATATGCCACTCAATGCTGATACATTAACAACCAAAAGCAGCACATTCCATTAACCCCTTGGCCACAGGGGTAATTCCGCTGCAGCGCTGGGGGGGAGCGGGGCGCCGTCATGCTCATGACGGAACTACGCCGTCATGAGCCACAGGCGAACTCTGCTCATGAATGCATGGTTCCTTAACGACTCCGCCCACTCACTAATTCGCCAGCACAGGCGGGGAATCAGTGCAGCATGGGCGTAGCGGCCACAGCATGATGGAACCACGCCGTCATTAACACAAGCCGTCCATGGCTCATGACAGCATGGTTCCGTCATGAGCGGGAAAGGGGTTAAAGTTCCAGTGTCAGAAAACCAGACATGTTTTGAAGCATGGGTAAAGAGGGCACTTGCCCAGGGCCCACATATTTCCAAGAACCATTCTTGTAAATTGATTGTCACAGGAGAAATCTAGCCATTATAACAGAGAGTGAAAAAGTGAAAGATAGAGGGGCATATTTATGAAGCTTTGCATCATGCTTGCAACACAGAACGTGGTACATGCATGACAAAAACCCCTTAGTCATATGTAGAAACAAATGCAAAGCCACTTTGCATGGATTTGAATGACTTCACAAATATGGTGCAATGCAATGCAGTGCAAACCGCTGCGATGGCCTACTGTGCACAAGGGAGGCGTTCCATGGGCATTGTGGTGGGTGTTCCCATGCAACTTTCATGGTTTTTGATGCAATACATTTTACAAGAACTTATAAACCTGGGACTGCATCAACATCTTACTCCTCCCCAGGTGAGGCATAACAAGGAGAAATATGTGTGTTTCTCCTCGTTTTCCCTCTTTCTATGTGTGCAGCACACATAGAAAGCAGGTAGGGAAGCCTTATCATTATCTGTTCTAGGCAGCTCTCTTCTGGAAGTGGGTCATGCAGGGCAATTTAAAGGGTAAACCCAGCTTGTTTTTGGCAAAGATACCAAAGTGAATCAAACTAACATTTTCAGACTTTACCTTCTCATATTGTGCAGCAATGTGATTCTGCTTTGTCCAAAGCATATGCTTACTAGGTAAAAGCCACCCCACACACAGTTTTTGTGTCATCATTACGATCTTACCATTTTGACCCAATCGCCAATATTTGCCGTACAAATGTTTGTAGCTGCTTGGCAAGTTGGGTGAAGCTAATCCTTTTGCGCATTGTCTTAGGCCATTGCTCTGACATAAATGCACAGAGCTTAGCTGGAGTTGTTATTCATTGGACCCACTCCTGTCTGGCTCGAAACCATTAGATCATGGAGAACCCAAATTAGTTTTACTCAATCAATCAATCAATAAAACTTTATTTTGGTTTTGTTTTTGCAAACCATAAAAGTACACAAGCAAATGCAACGGGATAAAATTCATTATTAAAAGAAGAAGCCATCATTAGGATACATCAGTACTAGGTTAGCAGCAATTTATAGCAGTGCATTATTTGTTGAAGTTTGTTAAATATATTTTAAAAATATTTTAAAATGAAGTTTAAAAAAAATTCATTACAAATCCAAACATTTTCTATATTTAACAACGGATTATAAGAACATTAATACATAAAGAATACAATCACTATATAATAGTTGTAAATGCATCATGGCTGGTCTGATCTGATACAAATTATATTTCTTTAAAAGGGGGACCAGATAGCGTTTACGGAGAAATTCATACAATTTGCATAAAAACATAAAATGCAGCATATCCTGCGGAGACTTTCCGTCGCAGCCGCTGGAAGCTGCTTCTTTAATAAAAACAGAATTTTGTGGCCTAACAAGCAAATGATGCAATTGATTCAACCGAAATCTAGTTAATAAAAATTTCTCAAATGAGGAAAAGGAACCCAATAAATAAGGCTCAGTGTATGGTGTTGTTTTTAACATGATATATGTCCTCACACTCGGTTTCTGTACCTCTTTGGCTTCCCTCATCAGTTTTCTTTCCACGAGGAAGGCTATTTTTATTGCCTCCACATCCCCCTTGTTAATACATTCAGGGGTATCAAATAACTCACCCCGCCCTAAGCTTAAAAAGCCTTTCCTAATGTAATTCAGCCAGGGTACAGCAAAAGAGTTATCCATAGACAGACAATCTTTTAAAATCATATGTGTAAGAGGGATATCAGGGTTTAACCACAATTTTAACCATCAGGTCAGTTGGCGCAGGGAAAAAAATGTCACTGACGTACTGGACCCCCAATTCCTCATGGGCAGCTAGGTTAGGTATACCTTGAGGGAGACACAATAAACGTTTCAGGAAGGTATTCTCCACAATTTGTAATCGCTTTCCGGATATATATTATCCGAAAGTTTGCTTCCATATGTTGCAGTGGCCACTGATTTAACATGATATAATTGCAACATTGCGCCAATAGGCTTTTTTTTCCCAATTTGGATGCAAAATAAAATATTGCTGCATTCACCCTAGCAAGGTCCCCTTTCTTTTTCAAGACATGAGGACCCCAATAGAATTTATTATCGAAGAGGACTCCAAGATACGAGAACGTGCTGGTAAGGGAAATTTTTGCATCTCCCACATTAAATTGAAAATTCTTTTTCGGTGGCTGGCCTACCTGCATAATATATGATTTAGAGTCGTTGATTGTTAAGTCCCTGTCTGTCATTTTTTTAAAGTTTGATTTATTGAGGAGTAGAAAAAGGGGAGAATGGGGGAATGGGGAGGAAAGGAGAAGAGTTACAATAAGCAAATGGAGGAAATAAACATTAAAATCAAAATTTCATAAAAGTAAGCATTACAAGCATGAGAAATTATGAACATATCGTATAAATAGAAATACAATAAGCAAAATACAATATATAGAAACACAGTAATAGTAGTAATCAAATATATGTAGAAATAAACAGGTAATAAGGAAATCACGGGGGTTTGCGAACTTCAACTGTATCCGGAGCAGGAAAGGGATGAACAGGAGCAGAGGGAGAGAGATATGTTACAAAAGGAAACCAAAGCAGGTCACGTTTAAAAGCTAGGGAGATGGGGGATACATAATTGGTGTCTAAACGATGGTTAAAACAAATTGTATTCCACCAGGATTGATAGGTAACATTCGCAGCTTGTTTCCAGTTAGAGGTGATAACATGAAAAGCTACAGCAAGGAAAAGGTCAAGTAGAGGGTAGTGACTGGAGGGGCGAGGAAGTTCCGACGAGAGGGAGCCAAGGAAAACTAGTGAGGGCGAAAAGGGGACCTGAAACTGAAAAATCTTTTGAATTTGCTTCCAGACCAACTGCCAGAACTGGGAGGTAGGAGGGCAGTCGAATAACATATGTTTGAGATCAGCAGAGGGGCATGGGCAGGACCAACAGGAAGAGGGAGTGTCTGTTGAAAAATGGGATAAGGCAAGCGGGGTAAATAAAATTCTGTGATAAATGAAAAATAAAGTCTGGTTAGTGTTAGCAGCCCTGGAGGTCTTATGGAGTTTAGTCCAAATTTTGTCCCAAAAAAGGACCGGCCAGGTCTGAGAAAAGTCCAGCTCCCAAGCAAGCTCAGTACGAGATTTTAATCTATCATTGGAAAGACGGAAAGAATTATATAAAGCGGATGCAGAAGGAGAAGTTTCCAATAAAAGGGAAGTGGGTCTGCGATCTACAGGAGTCTCGTTGGAGGATGGAAGAGTTTGAAGATATAAAAGCAAGACTGGGTAAAGGGTGTTGTATTGTGTTCGGGCAGAAATGGGCAAAGAGAAAAGAGATTGAAGATCCTGAAATGAGAGAGGCGTACCTTGAGATAATAATTGAGATATCCAGGATAGTTCTCGAGAATGCCAAGTTTTCCAATATATGGTACGGTTACGGATTTAGAGAAGAGAGTTATTCCAAATCGGTTGTTCGTGAAGGGAGAGAAGAGATGGATAAGATTAAGTTAAGTTGAGAGAAAGGAGTTTACGAGAGTGTGAAAGAATAGGTGAGCGGAGACGAGTTAAGGAAGATGTAAAGGACAAGAATTCATAGAAGGTAAAAGGAGAAATGAAAGAAGATTCCATGTTTAGCCAAACAGGGGGATGATGTGGCATATTAGATGAAAACCAGCGAGTCGATTGTTTCAGGGAAAAAGCACGGTGATATTGTTAGAAATCGGGAAAGCGCACTCCAGATTGAGCTTTGTCTTTACGCAAAGAAGCGAGGGCTATTCGAGGACGTTTACCGTTCCATAGGAATTTCAGTAATAAAGAATCAATCTTCTTAAAGAAAGAGAGGGGGATGTGTAGAGGAAGCATGGAAATAGTATAAAGAAGCAGGGGAGATAGCATCATCTTTATAGAGTTGAGTCGACCCCACCAGGACAAAAAGAGCGGATGCCAACGAGTGATAGCCGTATCCATTTTCTTATACACATAGTCAAAATTTAGCTTGAGAGTATCGGATAACAAAGGAGCAAACCAGACCCCTAGGTATTTGATTTTGGATGGTTGCCATGAAAAACCTGTACAAGAAAAAAGATGTTTCTGACAAAGAAGATTTAAAGGTAGAATTTCACACTTATCGGCGTTTAAACGATATCCGGATACTGCAGAAAAAGAAGAAACTTGTTGAAGAAAAGAGGGAATGGAAGTGGCAGGGTCGGAACAATAGAAAAGAATATCACCGGCATAAACCGAGAGTTTGACTTGTTGGGAACCAAAATGAAAACCAGAAATAGTGTCATCTAAACGAATTTTAGTAAGGAAGAATTCTAAGGCTAAAATAAAAAGTAAGGGAGATAATGGGCAGCCTTGTCTAACCCCTCTATGTAGAGAAAAGTAATCCGAGGACATCCCATTAACAAAAATAGAAGCTTGAGGATTAGAGTAAAGTAAAGAGATAATAGAAATACATTTAGGAGGAATACCGATCCAACGTAAAGCCTGAAACATGAAATCCCACCCAATCCGATCAAAAGCCTTTTCCGCATCTAGGGAGATAGCTGCGAAAGCAAGAGTGAGAGAAGAAGATTTGCCAAGTATGTTGAGAAAAACTCGGGAATTATCTGATGAGAGACGCCCCTTGAAAAAAACAGATTGTTCTGGTCCGATGATATCCGGTAAAAGAGGATCCATACGTAAGGCTAATATTTTCGCTAGAATTTTGTAATCAGTGTTGACCAAAGATATTGGTCTATAATTTTTGCATAAGGAGTGATCCTTATCTTCCTTTGGAATTAAGCAAATTAAGGCTTGTTGAAAGGAGCCGCTAGAGGAGCCGGCATCAGAAAAAGATTGAAATAAAAGTAGGAGTTTGGGAAGAAGAAGAGAAGCAAAGTGGCTGTAAAATGTATTTATTATTTATTTTATTTAACGACTTGTAGAGCGCCTGGTGACCCGAAGGCATCCCCGCGCTGTAATGGTTGTGTTATCCAGAGGAGAGGGAAGATAGGGGAGGGGGCGTTTATTTGGGGAATAGGAGTGTTTTCAATTTTTTCTGAAGATCAGATAACTGGGTTCCAATCTGAGGGTGCGGGGGAGGCCGTTCCATCCGGTGGAAGCCTTCACGGAGAAGCGTCGGCCTCCAGTACGTGTCTTTTTGTATTTAGGGATGTTGGCCAGATGTTCATTCTCAGACCGAAGGGATCTGGGGGCTTTATAGGGAGTTACCAGGTCACTGAGGATCGAAGGGCCAGCTCCATTAATCAGTTTGTATGCAGTGCACATGGCTTTGAATTCCACTCTTTGGCGAACTGGTAGCCAGTGCAGGGCCTTGATGGCTGGTTTAGCTGACACTCTGGGGGGAAGGTTCATGAGTAGTCAGGCTGCTGCATTCTGTGTTCGTTGCAGTTTAGCCATGGTGGCCTCTGGGGCTCCCAGATAAACCATGTTGCTGTAGTCCAACCCTGACAATATTAGCCCTTGGACTAGAAGTTTTCTGGATGCGGGCGGGAGTAAGGGGAGAATCCTGCGGGTGGTGCGCATGAGCCCAAAACAGGTTCCTGCTGTTTTGGCCGCTTGCATTTTCATTGAAAGCTCGGGTTCTAGCCAGACTCCTAGGGTCTTAATTTCTTGTTTCGGGGTGGGAATTTCCCCGAACACATCTGGCCAGACCGATGGGGGATGGTCACCCATTGCTTTCCCATGAGCATAACTTCGGTCTTTGACCCGTTTAATTTGAGTGATGATTCACACATCCAGCTGTGGATTTCCGTGAGGCAGTTTGCCAGATTATCTGGGTGGTCGTCCAGTTGGGATAGAGAGACGACCAGCTGTGTGTCATCAGCATAACTCACTATTTTAATCCCGAAGGGTGTCACCACATCTTCAAGGGGGGCCATATAGGCATTAAAGAGCGTAGGGCTTAGGGATGATCCCTGGGGAACCCCGCTCGTGAGGGGGAGGGTGGTCGAATGGTGATTGCCGTCCCATACCTGGAACGAGCGCCCGGCAAGGAAGGACTCTATCCACCTGAGCGCCGTCCCAGTGAGCCCTACTGCCGCCAACCGATGGAGAAGGACACAATGGTTAACTGTGTCGAAGGCTGCACTGAGATCCAGGAGGATCACTGCCACTGACCCTCCTGAATCCAAAATGCGCCTTGCCTCCTCGATGACGGCAAGAAGGGCGGTATCTGTGCCATGGCCAGGACGAAACCCAGTTTGGGATTGCCGTAGGATGTTATTTACCTCGAGAAACTGAGACAGTTGTCCATTAACCAATTTCTCGGCTACCTTGCTAATGCCAGGGAGGAGTGGAATTGGCCGGTAATTTGCCATATCTCCTGGGTCCAGCTGGGGTTTTTTTAGGAGGGCTTTCACCACTGCGCTCTTCCAACTAGTGGGAACAGATCCTTGGGCAAGCAAGCTGTTAATAAGCTCTGTGATCGTAGGAACGATGACGGGGGCTACGGTTTTAAGAAATCTAATAGGTGCGGGATCCAAAGGTGATCCGCTTTTCATTTTGGCCATGGTTGCATATACCTCGTTGCAGGTATTGTATTGTAAAGCCATCAGGGCACGGAGATTTACCATGGTGAAGTTTAGAAACAGCATAGGAGATTTCAGAAAGAGAAATGTCTTGTTCCAAAGTGTGAAAATCAACATGTGAGGTCGTGGGAGAAGGAATAGATTGAAAATAAGCAAGAAGATCATCAGGTGTAGGAGTCTGTTCTGGAGTATAAAGCGTATCATAGAAGTTAGCAAATTCCGTAAGAATTTCTTTATCTTTAAATGTGGATTCACCAGAAGAGGTTTTAATAGATTGGGTTTTTGTGCGTTCTTTACGAATCTTCAAATAGTTGGCCAAGAGCTTCCCCATTTTATTTTTACCCCCATAATAAGTCCCTGTCTGTCATAAAAGACTTGAAGGCAATTAAGAGGGCTTGAAGACCTCTTTCAGTCCTGGATATGAGGACCGCATCGTCCGCATATAGTAGGACCGGGATACCCCAACCCCCCACTCTATGACAGTCGGCCCCCAAATCCCGTAAAACGCTATCTAAGTCATTAATATAGAAATTAAACAAAAAGGGAGCTAAAATACATCCTTGTCGGACTCCCCTTTTAATATAAAAATCCTTTGTCACGCTCAGGTCCTGAGAAAACCTAACATTTGCTCTGGTAAACCTAGGTAGATCTTCTAAGAAATCTCCGATGCCACAGTCGACCCCCTTTGCCCTCATGGACTGCCAAAGCTTCTTCCTGTTCACACAGTCAAAAGCTGAGGACAAGCCCATGAAGGCAAGGTGGATAGTCCCCTTATGTGCCACTGTGTACTTGCTTAAAATCAAAGAAAGATTGAGACATTGGGTGGTCGTAGATCGTCCCCTACAGAACCCATACTGGGCGTCAGACATGATGTTGTTGTCCTCTACCCTTAAAGTGAGCCTTTGCAGGAGAACCCTTCCCATTACTTTCACCATAGAATCTATGAGTGAGATGGGTCTATAGCAGTGCGGACTACTTTTATCCCCTTTTTTGAAAACAGGTACTATAGTAGAAATCCCCCAAGACTGTGGGCAACCGTATTGAACTGTGGCATTAAAAACAGATTCCAAAATTGGTCCCAAAAAGAGGGATCGGACTTAAATAGGTCTGGGGGGGATCCCATCGGGACCAGGGGTTTTACCGGCTGTTAGGCCTACAATTCCTTCCAATATTTCACCCCTCCCAAACTTGATTTTATTAACATTAAGATCAGGTACCCGCCTATAATTCTCTTCAATGGGGCAAGCATATATCTGCTCAAAATGGGCCTCCTATTCCTCCTTTTATAAGTAACATTCAAGGCCGCCACCTGCCTCCTGGACAAGAAATGTTTTTTTTAGTATACCCCAAAACTTAGAACTGTTCTTGAGAGTTTCAGGATCCAACAGCTCATCCCAAGCCTCAGCCCTTAAGGCCTCCTTACGTTTAGCTAACACTATTTTATAATCCCTGCAACATACTATTACGTCAGCTTGCACTCTGGGGCTAGAGGTTAAGGCTACCCTCAAACTTCTTGCTGTTTTCGAACACTTCTGATCAAACCATTTAGGGCCCACATTAATCTGTTTCTTAACTGGTGCTGACAGCAGCTCCATAACCCTATCTGTAATAATCTGGAAAGCCACTAACACCTTCGTAGATTCATGCCCCCCCATGTGTTTTCATCTGTACATACTGCTTTTATGTCGTTATAAAACCACTCCGGGTTTACTTGTGACCATCTTAATCTACGGTTCCCATCAGTCGTACTTAGTGCTCCCAGTTTAGGGTTTAATCTGTTACCCAGGGGCAAGTTAAATGTAGTGATAAAGGGTTATGATCACTAAATTCGCTCTCAACAGTTAAAAAGGAGTGTACAAATGTTTGCATGAGGGATGAAATGAACACAAAATTAATAAAAGTTCCTTTCCCATGGCCCTTAAAAGTGGGCACCACAAATCGAGTATAAGGGTCAGTCAAAGCCATGGTAGGTGTCATGTCTAATTCATTGATCATATCATTCAGCAACTCCCCTTCATCTGAGTGCTCAAAATGAAATCCATGAATTCGTGGACAACTCAGCTTGGAGATACATGAGGATAGGGGGTTACCACAAGGATGAATGTTAAAGTCACCTGCGACCATGATATTATGTAGACTATGACTCATTGAATTATTAATAAAAACATTCAGAGCAAGTATGTGACTTTGACCAGGACATAAAGAGAGTGAATTATAAAAATGTACCAGACCTACCATACAGTTCCCACAATATAGTGTTAGTGCAAGGATACCTGGATCAGAGGTAGGTACTACACAAACCTTACATGCCAAGGCTACAGAAACATAAATGACCAATCCCCCTTTGGTCTCCCCCTGTTAGATACAGTTTCTGGAACAAAATTGGCCTTGTAACCTTCCAAAAGAAGATCATATTCAACCGACCAGGGTCTTGCAAGCATATTATCAGAAATTGCTCAACATAAGTTGTCCAGCTAGGGTTCTCTATCTTGGCAGCCAATTTTGCGATATTCCAGGAGATACAATTATTTAAACTTTTCCTTTGTAGCCTATCCTTTACAACTCCATAGGTGGCCTTCCTCCCTCCTCCTGGAGTGCCAGTTTTCCCGAGTCAATCACAGGCTTCCAGGCCAGACAAGGCTTCATATCTGTTATATAATGGAAGTCTGCACCCGGTGTTATTTGAACTGATGAATATTGTCTGAGGTGGCAAAGGGGAAGCATGATGAAAAAGGGGTCTCACCCTAGACCCGCCACCCCTTGTTGGTTTTCCTCCCGATTAGATTTTACCGGGTCCCTCCACGGTAGTGGCCTATAAAAAAAACCCAAGGGTAATAATTTTATTACAGTATCCTTCGTTGACTGTAAGGTAAGACCCCTTGATAATAAACGGCCCGCAGTATCAGGGTTATCAAAATTAATAATAATACAGTCGCCATTTCCTGTTACGTTAGATCTGCCAATCCAATTTACCCTACTTGCCATTATTATATTGTTGATAAGGTTGGCTCCATCAGGGGTATTCTGACTAAGCCAATACACTATCTTATTCAGCAGCTGCCCATAACTTTCATTCTCTCCTGGTGGGAGGACAGGGACCTGTCCCAGTATGACTACGTATGGGGTGGCTTCTGGCGGGAGGTCAATGTCTACGGGTCTCCGAGACACACTAGGTCCCACCTCTGGCCTCTGGTTTGATTCAGGAATGGAAGAGGTCCGTCTAGTGCTTAGGGATTGTATTAAAGCTGTCTTTTCTCTCATGTCTCTCCTGGGATTACTTGGGCCACCTGTGACATTGGACCTTGTATTAATCAGCGCTGGTTCATCCTCCTTATCATTGCTACCACCTATTCTATCTGTCATACTCAGGGTTGAATATTAGAGTTTTGGGAGTCCGCTGTAACTGTAGCATTCAGAAAATTGGCCAGTGAGGATTCTAGATTCAATAACCTGGAATCTACCCCACTCAGTTTTAATACAATGGGTTCCAGCAAGGTTTTTACCATGACCTCTAGTTTCCCCCAAAAGTCTCCCTCAGCATGCCCAAGTGTTAGATGTCCCTCCATCACTCTGTACGTTATTAGTTAAGTCTCTCTGGGACTCCTTTCCCGTGTCATGTATTTCTACCACTGTCACCCCTTTATTTCCTGGGGCTATATGTCCTTGGTGTTTAATTACCCAGGTTTTCTTCAGAATGGCACTGTTTTTTTTTTGACAAGTTGATACTATTTTTTGTTTCTGCACTCTTCCCCGTAGTCTATACTTAACCGGGCTAGATATCAGTTCCGGGGTCCCAGAAAGCCTACTTCCGTTTGGTATAGATATATCATCCTCTAACTGCGGAACCCTTTCTTTGACTAGGGGTGGCGAACAAGGGTTCAACGTATCTAAAAGTGCTGGAGTAGTAGATAGCCTACCAAATGTGGGGTCCAGGGATAACCTGCGCTCCATCATTATGATTTCCTTATTAATAACTGACTCTGCCCTAGTCAAGTAGGCATCCAAGGTTCCAACCAACCCCGGGCCTCCTCCTACTTTCCTTCTTACCATTATAAAGTAAGGTCAGTGCAGGAGGACCAAATAAAAGTTTCTATAACAGTAGATACCCTAGTTTAAAGATAGACAAGAGCTGGGGCAATTAATAGATCGTGATAGCACCAAGCTGGGTTAATACACAACCTCAATCTTAGTCTTCACTATGGATACACCAAGTTGTACCTTTACGATGCGTAAGTACCATTGCACAGCTTATTGCATGACTTATGTTCATGCAATAAGCTGTTAATAGTCTATTCCAATATTGTTCAAGATGTCCGTGAGTATCAGGTTCCCGAATAATGTCTGTAACGTAGACCCTTCTAGAATTACACAGTTCGAAATACCATAGGTTTACTGAGGGGATAATGGAGAATAGTCCGTAGTAAAAGTTTTAGAGGGGTGGGCAGGCTTAGCCTCCTCTGGCCTCTGACGTCCACAGACGGCCCGCCCTTTGCCCGGGCTTAGCCCGGCGCACGTCTGCGCGCGTCCCGTGAGATGAAGATGACGATCTACCTTTAACACGCTACGGGCGGAAAGGGAGGGCTGGAGTGGTCACATACTGACCCCAATGGCTCCTGGGGCCGGTAGTCCTGATCTCCACATCGCCCTCTGCAACACACGGCGCTGCGTCTCCCGCGAAGCGTGAGGCGCGAGGTCGTCTTAAGCCGGTGCCGGTGGAAAGGGAGGGCTGGAGCGGTCACACACTGCCCCAAATGGCTGCTGGGACCGGTAGTCCTGATGTCCACAACGCCCTCGCAAACACCCGGCGCTGCGTCTCCCGCGAAGCGGGAGGCGCAAAGTCGTCTTAAGCTGGTGCGGGCGGAAAGGGAGGGCAGGAGCGGTCACACACTGCCCCCAATGGCTCCTGGGGCCCATTAGTCCTGATGTCCACAACGCCCTCTGCAAAACCCGGCGCTGCATCTCCCGCGAAGCGGGAGGCCCGAGGTCGTCTAAAGCCGGTGCGGGCGGAAAGGGAAGGCTGGAGCGGTCACACACTGCCCCCAATGGCTCCTGGGGCCGGTAGTCCTGATGTCCACAACGCGCTCTGCAACACCCGGCGCTGTGTCTCCCGCGAAGCGGGAGGCGCAAGGTCGCCTTATGCCGGTGCGGCCGGAAAGAGAGGGCTGGAGCGGTCACACACTGCCCCCAATGACTCCTGGGGCCGGTAGTCCTGATGGCCACAACGCCCTCTGCAACACCCAGTGCTGCGTCTCCCCTTGCCTTCTTAGGTCCATCAACCAAATATTCTTTACTTGTGTTAACCAATCCATGAATTTAGGAAGAACGGAGTCAATCCATTTTCTGCAAATTCATGCTTGCTAATAATGCCAAGTAAAACATTGTGTTTCTTTCCTTCCAATTAACAGATTCTTCTTCTGTCTCCTGTAGCATTCCAAACATCACCAGATGGGGGCTTACCTTGATTTCTTTGCTAACCATTTCAGAAATGACTGAAGTTGCATTCTCACAGAATATTTTCAAGCCGGGGCCTTCCGGAAACATCTACTTTGACTAGGTTGCACTTCTTGTGTTTGAAGCCTTCAAGAGTTAGCACAGGGCCCAATAGACCTTATGCAATGTAAACAAATGATATCTTTTGAGTATGTTGGTACTGACATCTAAAGTGCAAAAGCATACTTTCCATAACATCTCCAGCTGGTCTCTTAGCAGGCATCCTTCCCATGTGAGGAAGTGTTGACTTTAGGTCCTCAGTTTGCCCAATAATCAGTACCATTTTGCAATTTCCTGTTTAGTCTCTCAAGACCACTGACTCATTGTCAGTGAAATCGCTCTTCCACCCTCGCAGCTCCACCATTAAGTGAGGTGCCCCTGCCCCTGCACTCTTGAGTGTTGGTGATCGAGGCCCTCCTCCACCCGCAGGTTTCCTTGCGCCTCATCCCTGGTGGTCCAGTGGACCTCTGTCTCCTTTCTTTCTTTCTGCTCCTTCACTCGTTTTTCTCCCCTTTCTATCTTTCACCTTTCGGCACCTCTGCTCTTTTGCGCCTTATTTCTGCCCATTTTCCCTTTCTCTCCCTCTGCTCCTTCACTCATTTTCACTCGTTTTTCTACCCTTTCTATCTTTCACCTTTCTGCTCTTTTCTGCATCTCTGCTCTTTTGTGCCTTATTGATGCTTATTTTCCCTTTTTTCTTTATCCCTTCTTTCCTCCCTTTACCTTTCCCCGACGCTGCTGCTCCCGCGGCCCCTCCCCCCCCAGCGCGACCGGCCCAATCCAGCTCCCCTCCCAGCTCCCGCCTCCCAGCTGTCCAGCCCTCCCCGACCCCTACTTAATGGCGGCCACTGCGGGGACAGGCGAGCAAGACCACTGACTCATTGTCAGTGAAATTGCTCTCCCACCCTCGCAGCTCCATCATTAAGTGAGGTGCCCCTGCCCCTGCACTCTTGAGTGTTGGTGATCGAGGCCCTCCTCCACCCGCAGGTTTCCCTGCGCATCATCCCTGGTGGTCCAGTGGACCTCTGTCTCCTTTCTTTCTTTCTGCTCCTTCACTCGTTTTTCTCCCCTTTCTATCTTTCACCTTCCTGCACCTCTGCTCTTTTGCGCCTTATTTCTGCCCATTTTCCCTTTCTCTCCCTCTGCTCCTTCATTCGTTTTCACTCGTTTTTTTCCCCTTTCTATCTTTCACCTTTCTGCACCTCTGCTCTTTTGTGCCTTATTTCTGCCCATTTTCACTTTCTCTCCCTCTGCTCCTTCACTCGTTTTCACTCGTTTTTCTACCCTTTCTATCTTTCACCTTTCTCCTCTTTTCTGCATCTCTGCTCTTTTGTGCCTTATTTCTGCTTATTTTCCCTTTTTTCTTTATCCCTTCTTTCCTCCCTTTACCTTTCCCCGCCGCTGCTGCCCCCGCGGCCCCTCCCGCCCCCTGCGCAACCGACCCAATCCAGCTCCTCTCCCCGCTCCCGCCTCCCAGCTGTCCAGCCCTCCCCGACCCCTACTTAATGGCGGCCACTGCGGGGACAGGCGAGCAAGAACACTGACTCATTGTCAGTGAAATTGCTCTCCCACCCTCGCAGCTCCACCATTAAGTGAGGTGCCCCTGCCCCTGCACTCTTGAGTGTTGGTGATCGAGGCCCTCCTCCACCCGCAGGTTTCCCTGCGCCTCATCCCTGGTGATCCAGTGGACCTCTGTCTCCTTTCTTTCTTTCTGCTCCTTCACTTGTTTTTCTCCCCTTTCTATCTTTCACCTTTCTGCACCTCTGCTCTTTTGCGCCTTATTTCTGCCCATTTTCCCTTTCTCTCCCTTTGCTCCTTCACTTGTTTTCACTCGTTTTTTTCCCCTTTCTATCTTTCACCTTTCTGCACCTCTGCTCTTTTGTGCCTTATTTCTGCCCATTTTCACTTTCTCTCCCTCTGCTCCTTCACTCGTTTTCACTCGTTTTTCTACCCTTTCTATCTTTCACCTTTCTGCTCTTTTCTGCATCTCTGCTCTTTTGTGCCTTATTTCTGCTTATTTTCCCTTTTTTCTTTATCCCTTCTTTCCTCCCTTTACCTTTCCCCACCGCTGCTGCCCCCGCGGCCCCCCCCCAGCGCGACTGGCCCAATCCAGCTCCCCTCCCTGCTCCCGCCTCCCAGCTGTCCAGCCCTCCCCGACCCCTACTTAATGGCGGGGACAGGCGAGCAAGACCACTGACTCATTGTCAGTGAAATTGCTCTCCCACCCTCGCAGCTCCACCATTAAGTGAGGTGCCCCTGCCCCATAACTCTTGAGGGTTGGTGATCGAGGCCCTCCTCCACCCGCAGGTTTCCCTGCGCCTCATCCCTGGTGGTCCAGTGGACCTCTGTCTCCTTTCTTTCTTTCTGCTCCTTCCCTCGTTTTTCCACCCCTTCTATCTTTCACCTTTCTGCACCTCTGCCCATTTTCCCTTTCTCTCCTTCTGCTCCATCACTCGTTTTCACTCGTTTTTTTCCCCTTTCTATCTTTCACCTTTCTGCACCTCTGCTCTTTTGTGCCTTATTTCTGCCCATTTTCCCTTTCTCTCCCTCTGCTCCTTCACTCGTTTTCAATCGTTTTTCTACCCTTTCAATCTTTCACCTTTCGGCTCTTTTCTGCATCTCTGCTCTTTTGCGCCTTATTTCTGCTTATTTTCCCTTTTCTCTTTATCCCTTCTTTCCTCCCTTTACCTTTCCCCGCCGCTGCTGCCCCCGCGGCCCCTCCCCCCCAACGTGACCGGCCCAATCCAGCTCCCCTCCCTGCTCCCGCCTCCCAGCTGTCCAGCCCTCCCCGACCCCTACTTAATGGCGGCCGCGGGCTGCGGGCGCGCCGCTGGTGCACCGAAGGCGCGTCAAAGGCAAGCACGTCTGCGCCCATCTGCGACCCGTCCGCGACCAGCACCAGGAACCCTGGACCTCCGCCCCGCCAACGCTACGACCCAGCAGCACTCCACGCACTCAACCCAGGCTGCAACAACAACTGCAAGCTAGCATCACCACCCAACACCCATGGACCCTTCAGCTGTCACCGCTGCCGGCACACCTGCAGCACCGCCAAGAACACGGATCCAGCACAACCCGCCCACAAGAACACAACCGAACCGAAGACCCTGCAATGCATCCTCCTCAACGTCCGATCCCTCCACAAACACGCCACAGAAATCTGGGACCTCCTCGACAGCACCACCCCAGACGTAGCATTCTTCACTGAAACCTGGACCGACACCACCTAGGGACCGGACATCGCCATCGCCATCCCCCAAGGATACAAGATCTCCAGGAAGGACCGCCCCACCCACCCAGGAGGAGGAATCGCCATCGTCCACAAATCCAGCCTCCGCCTGAGCACACTCCCTGACGAGTCCACAGAACTGATGGAACACCTTCACTTCAAGATACTGGCCAGCCCCACCGCCGCCCTCCGGGGAACCCTCATCTACCGACCCCTGGACCCCGCAGACCCTTCGCCAACTCCATCACGGACATTATCTCCCTGCAGGCTATCGCATCCACCAACTACACCCTGCTGGGAGACCTCAACTTCCACCTCGACTATCAACTGGACCCCAACACCACCTGCCTCCTGGACAACCTCCACAACATTGGACTCTGCCAGATCGTGACCGAGCCCACGCACTCAGCAGGACACACCCTCAACCCCCTCTTCACTACAGGAAACTCCATCACCTTCAGCCACACCACCGAACTCTCATGGACCGACCATCGTTGCGTCCACTTCATCTTCAGAACACCCACCATCCACAGACACCAGCACCTGCTTCCACAAAGAAACTGGACCAAAATCACCAATGAACAGCTCACCTCCTCACTCAACAACTCCACCCCAACCATCGCGGAAAACGACCACCCCAACACGGCAGCCGGAACCCTGCATAGATGGATCTCGGACAGCACCAACATCATAGCCCCCCTCAAGAAAAACAACAATACCCGTGCCAAGAAAGCCAGATGGTTTACCACCAAACTTTGAGAGTCCAGGCGCACATGCCGCCGCCTCGAAAAGGCCTGGAGAAACACCAAATCCACAGAAGCCCACAACAACTTCAGAGCCGCCACCAACGCCCACCATCAACTCATCAGAGAAACGAGGAAAAAACCGATTGAAGACAGAATCTCCACCCACGCACACAACAGCAAGGAACTCTTCAGCATCATCAAGGAGTTCGCCCAACCCACCAGCGAGTCTACCGACATCCCTCCTTCACAAGACCTCTGCGACAAACTCAGCATCTTTTTCCACCACAAAATCAAGAGCATCTACAACAACTTCGACGAAGACAACCAACAGACTGAACCCTCACCAACCACCCCTGACACCCGGAAACCAGCGATTGATGACTGGGCAGCCCTCACCACCGAAGACACACTGAAGACAATGAAGTCAATCCACTCAGGGGCCCCCACGGACCCCTGCCCCCACCACATCTTCAACAGAGCCGCCAACACCATCGCATCCAGGCTCCGCCAAACCATCAACCGCTCCCTGGCGACCGCCTCGTTCCCCAATGACTGGAAACACGCCGAGGTCAACCCCCTCCTAAAGAAACCCTCAGCCGGCCCCACCGACCTCAAAAACTACAGACCCATCTCCCTGCTCCCGTTCCCAGCGAAAGTCATCGAGAAAGCCATCAACAGCCAACTCGCCACATTCATTGAAGAACACAACATCCTCGACTCCTCCCAATCCGGCTTCAGAAAAAACCACAGTACGGAAACCGCCCTCCTCGCCGCAACAGACGACATCCGCACCTTACTGAACAAAGGAGAAACAGTAGCCCTCATCCTCCTCGACCTATCAGCGGCGTTCGACACAGTCTCCCACCGCACCCTAATACGCAGACTCTACGATGCAGGAATCCAGGAAAAGGCCCTCGACTGGATCTGCTCCTTCCTCTCCTGCAGGACGCAGCAGGTCAGACTCCCCCTTTCCTCTCGGACCCCACACCTACCACCTGCGGAGTCCCCCAGGGCTCCTCCCTCAGCCCGACGCTCTTCAACGTCTACATGGCTCCGCTTGCCCCCATCATCAGAACCTACGGACTCAACATTGTGTCAAATGCAGACAACACCCAGCTCATCCTCTCCCTATCCAACGAACCCAACACCGCCAGACGCAACTTTCGAGAAGGCATGGAAGTCGTCGCCAAATGGATGAAAAACAGCTGCCTACAACTAAACACCAACAAAACAGAAGTACTCATCATGGGCCCAAACCCTGACGCCTGGAGCGACACCTGGTGGCCCACCGCCCTCGGAAACCCACCAACCCCCACAGACCACGCACGCAACCTGGGAATCATCCTGGACTCCGAGCTCAAAATGGACCGCCAGATCAACTCTGTCTCATCTTCCTGCTTCCACACCCTCCGCCTCCTTCGTAAGACCTTCAAATGGATCCCCCTCGAACACCGAAAGACAGTCACTCACGCCCTGGTCACCAGCAGACTCGACTACGGCAACGCACTCTACGCCGGAATAAACAAAAGCCTCATCCGCAAGCTACAGAACATCACGAACGCCACCGCAAGACTAGTCCTCAACCTGCCAAAACACTGCCACATCTCCCAGCACCTGCGCACACTCCACTGGCTCCCCGTCGAGGCGAGAATCACCTTTAAGATGCTCACCCACGCACACAGGCCCTCCACAGCACCGGATCAGCATACCTGAACAGCCGACTCAAATTCCACGCACCCCAAAGGACCCTACGATCAGCCCAGCTTTCCTACGCCGTGGTCCCCCGCACCAGAAAGACCAGATCGGGAGGCCGCTCCTTCTCCTTCCTCGCGACCAAAGCATGGAACGCCCTTCCGCTCCACCTCAGACAGACAACATCGCCCCCCATCTTCGCAAGAAACCTCAAAACCTGGCTCTTCGACAGACCCCCTCCTTGATGGAATGGAACCTGCACCTCCCCAACCCCCCCACCCCTAGCGCCTTGAGACCCTTACGAGTGAGTAGTCGTGCTTTAACAAACTCCTGATTGATTGAATGATAGGAGCTGTAGACTGGACATATTATGAAATGGATCTTCCAAGGTATCTTCATTTTCCTACTGCCCGCAATGATAATTGTAAATATTTAAATTTGAACAGATTTTCCCCAACTTCAAGTTCAGCTCCGGCCAGGGTTTTAGTATGTCGCCATTCAGCAAATCCCCCCATGTTTTAATCCCTACAACACACAATTGGGCACATATGCTATTTTGTAATCCCAGATTGGTGCATAAGCAAAGACATATGGTATTAACCATATTTCCCTGGATGTTAGTCCAAAGAATAACAGCAGCTTTTAAAACCTTTAACCACATCTTCTTAGAGTATTTGGAAACCCTAAATCTATATAGGTAACCAGCTATGTCAACCTGAGTTCCTAGCATAGCTCAAAACATCATGTGTACATCCATGTTACCCGAGTCTATAAATGTGCTTAGCACAATACTAGATGACCTAAATTGGAATGGCATACAGTAGAATTGAATTTCTGGTAACTGTAAGCCCCCCTTTCTAAGCCTCTATCTCAACATCTTCATGATATTCTCGCCCTCCTCGACACCCAGGTAAAACGAACAATATTACCCTGTATCTTTGGACTAAGTTCTTCGGAAACATTAGAGGGATGCAGTTAAATACGAAAATAAGTTAAGGGAGAATACTCATTTCAACCAACTAGACTCTACCATATCACCAGGGGTAGATTCAGCCACCTTTTATGCATTTTGTTTACCTCAGCACCTTTTTTCAGATTTACCTCAGCAATTGGATATAGCTTGCAAGTATTCAGAATAACTAAATAACACAATTTCTCTTTTACAATTTTTTTTGTATCTCCGAGCATCAAGCGGTTATCTCAGCCTTGTTTTGGTCGATAGCATATCCTGAGTTGCCCCCAAACCACTAGCCTGATTATATAACATTTGAAGAGCTGTTTTGACCTCAGATGTATATAGAATTAGATCATCTGCATAGAGGCACTTTGTTTTTCAAATCCACGTACTTTAAAGGGGCAAATAGAGGGATTCTCTCACACCATTTGAGCCAGTGGAACAATACGTTGGTTAAACAACAGTGGGGATAGGTTGCACCCCAGCCGAGTACCTCTAGAGGTAGCAAATTATTCTGTTAAACCACCATTAACACGTGCTCTAGCTAAGGTTTTTCAGTATAGTACCTTCAATGCCTCTATAAGTGAAGTTGGAATACAGAGTGTGTCTAGGCAAAGCCACAAATAAGCCCAGTGCACCTGATCAACATTTTTGGCCTCATCAAAGGTTAGTATTGCCATGGGATGTTTATAGGTATAAGCCAAATCAATAGCCTTTACCTTCTAAATAGTAGGCCCTTGCTAATGCACAACTCATTTGCCACGGTCCAAAAAGCTTGACATCCTTCAGACCCCTGTTTCCTGTTTCTCCATGTATTTTTCCATCATGTCCATGACGTCTCGAAGAACGTCATCATTAGAAAGGTAATTATGCCACCTTTCTTCAGAAATTGCTTCGCAACCAACCACCTGGTGATTCCTCAATAGTAAATTGAAGTCTGGTAAGGCAACCAGATCCACCCCTTTCTTTGTGAATAGTTCAGATAAAGGTTTGTGGCCCAAGTGCAATCCGGAAGGAAACTCCCCTTGCACTCATTTCTCAGCGTGTATCATGGTCTTCTCAAAACTTCCCTTAAATAAACATCATGTTCCTTAACATCCTTAAGAAGTACCAAGATGTCGTCTTGATAAACACAGACCCGTTTAACCCCATGGAGGATCCTTTCCATCACTCGTTGAAAGATGGAGGCTGCCAAGACCAAGCCAATGGGAGTCTGACAAACAGAATGTGTCAAAAGGAGTGACAAAAGCAATTAAATCTTTGAAGGACCCTTTCAGACGAATCTGTTGGTAGGCCGAAGTAAGGTTGATGGTACTGAAGACCTTGGCCACACCCAGAAACAACACAAGCTCTGTGATGCTAGGCAAGAGATACCTGTCAACGATCACACCTTTGTTCAGATGTCTCAAATGAATGCATAAGCGCAGTCTTCCATTAGCTTTCCTGGCAGTTACCACAGCCACTGAGTGTCTTCAACTTCCTCTTTGAAACCACCCTCCTTAAGTTTTCTGATTTCTTCAAACATTTCTTCATGCAAAGCTATGGGCTCACTCCTAACTTTACAACCAACGGGTTGTGCATGTAACACGAAGTGAATCTCATGTTCATAATCTACTAAACAACCCAACTCTTCGTTGAATATCTGTGGGAACTCATTCTTCAGTTGTTCAACCAAGTCACTATCATCCACAGAATCAACAGAATAAAGAACCTTCAAATAAATAGAAGTGATACTACTAGGGTCCCACAGAACACCCAACTCACCCTGATGTGACTAACTTATAATACTATCATCTCTCTTGGATACTTGAATCCTCCCAGATGTCAACTGTTGCCTGTACTTAATAACACCCATGGAAAAACCATGTAGTTTTATGGGTGATCCTCCATATATGCATGGCCTGATATCTGGTTTAGATATCTTGTTTCCTAATTTGTTCTGATAAAATTTGTTGGAAACAATGATTATCTTTGCTCCTGAATCAAAAATAACTTTAGTTGATTACCCATCCATGGAGGGAGCATCAATAGAAGTGGATTTAACAATACCCTCCTCATTCACCTAGAGCACAATCTGACTTCAGACAAAATCTGAATCGTCATTATCTTGTTCACTGTCCACACTCTCCTCCTTACCTATGGGCTTGAAAAGTTTCATTTTACAGGTGGCTGCAAAGAGTTTGTTTTATACATTTCACCTACGTAGGCTTCAGCGCTGCACAAGTTTAGTAATTTGTAAGATGACCAGTTCTGTCACGGCTGTAAAACTTACCTGCAAATTATCCTCTATCACTTACAACCTCCATTTTAACATAATTTTTCTTTACCTTTCCTTCACCACATGACTCTTTGATCTTTCTCTTTCACTTTCTAATACACATTCCATGGAGTATTCCACAACGTTTTATAATTACCAGCACTTCATCGAATGTGGGTTCATCCTTCAACCAAAACTCATCCCTTACCTTTTCACTCACACAACCCACCATGAACTGGTCTCAAATATGCTCCTCATTCATACCTCTAAATATGCAAGACTCTGCATTCCTGCGTAATTCACTGATATAACACTCGATTGATTTGCCCTCACTATGGTTCCGCCAGGCAAAATTATAGCGCTCCAGAATAGTGTTGACTTTGGATAGAAAATTATTATTGAGTTTCTTGATACACAATTCATATTAATTCAAATTTTCTATGTCAGCTTGTGAGGGTTGAGGAAGATGTTAAAAAATCTCCTGGCCTTCTGACTCCAAACAGTGGACAAGAAGGGACACTTTTCCTTCGGCACTCAAAAACTTTTGCATACCTCATGAATACTTCTTCCACTTTTGCCACATCAGAAGTGGGGTGCCAGGGATGGTGAGAAAGACAGGAGGTGCAGGAATATTCAGCATTTTTCAAAACACTTGAAGCTCATGCAATTTTAAAGTCCAAACAGTAAGTACTACCTCGGAAATTGGAGTCAAAGCATGCAAATTGCTGTGTAGAATTGCATAGAAGCTAATTTCCAAGAAATAATGACGGCACCAATCTAGTGTGTAAATAGTCATAATTAAGACAGAACACTAGGGGGCGTGGCTTGGCGCTCGACGGGGACGGCGGCTCTCATGTGAGCGCACCCGGACTGAAGGGGCTTTCGCTTCCAACTTCATTTTAAACCTTCCTGCAAAGTGGCTTTTCGGAGACCGAAGCTTAGATACATCAGCAGGCTCCTGTCGGCGGACCGAAACGAGCGGCGGAATGACTGTTTTTCTCACGCTGAAGCGGACGCGGCTGTGAGATAGTCGCGCCCGCCATCTTGACCCCTGCTGCCACGGACGGCGGCGCTCCCGCTCATTAATCATGACAGCCTGCCACGGAGCCCTCCGTGCCTCCAGCTGCTTCTGGTGAGCTCATTTTTGTATTTTAGCGCCACCGCTGGGCAACTCTCCTTCATGACGCCTTCTGATTACACAGACTTCACCTGTCTTCTGACGACCTGGGCGGCCATGTTTGCAGGTTGTTGCTTCTTTACCTCAGACACACTGATTGCATGCGCAGCTGCAACCTACATTATATTATGAGAGCATTTCATTTCCTCGCGCTCATACTTCAGTACGATATTTACTATATGAAGCTATATGAAGCTGTCCTGCGCATCATTTTCACAAGTTTTTTTTTTCTCTACATGCTCTCCTCGCATGTGTGATGTTCCTCACCAGTTAATTCTCTGCTGCATCGCCATTTGCCACTCTTGCATGCCCTAGTGCAGTGTTGTTTTTGCGCTCTCAGCCTCAACGTGCTGCCTCTTCAAATGACTCGAATGCTGCTCCACTTGATTGAGTAATTCTTTGGCGTTCCTGAACCCTGCGCAGACTGCTATATTTTTCTTATTTTCTTTTTTTTCTTGGGGGAACTTGCTTGTTTTCCTTCTACCAAGAACTCCTGCGCACACTCGCAGTTGTATACGGACCAGCAGAGATTACTACCGAATTTTATTTTCTCTCACCACCAACTGCTTTTTATGGAAAGAAAGGCAATTTCCCGCACTCCCAAGACTCCACGTCGTGTATTCATTAAGAACTCAAAAGTCTTCTCCGCATTGGCGCACCTCGAGGCCTCTCAATCGCCCGTCACCCAGATGTCGCAGTCTAGCACGGAGCGGCCTGTCCAACCATCAGGGAAAGTCACGACGAAGCGCCAAAAACAAGATCCTCCATCGCCAACAGGATCCACCTCGACTGTCTCCATGGAGCTTCTACTGGAGGAAATACGAGCCCTCAGACCTTTCATGGAGGAAACTAATTCTAAGCTGCAGGTTCTCACTGATAACTGGTCTCAGATGGACGCCAGGGTGACGACAGTAGAAAAGTCCTTGTCCTCTCTCCAAGAGTCATCCTCCAAGGTCTCACACATGCAGTCCCAGATTTCCTCTCTCCAAAAGCAAGTTGAAGAGTTGGAGAACCGAAACAGACGCAACAACCTTCGTCTCTACGGCCTGGCAGAAAATTCTGAAGGGACTGACCCCATCGCCTTCTTCAAGTCTTTTTTACCCAAACTTCTTCATCTGCCTGAGGGTACTACGCTTAATATCCAGCGTGCACATAGGTTGGGCCGCCTCCCTTCTACTCCTTCTCCCTCTTCACGGCCGAGAGGTGTCATCATGTACTTCTTAGAGTACACTGACCTTCTCAAAGTCATATCAGCAGCACGTGCTTCACCTCGTCTCCAATGGTCAGGATCCAACCTCTTCTTTGCGCAGGATTATGCCAAAGCCACAGCAAGTCGCCGTAAAGCCTTTTTAGACATGAGACCAGAGCTTCGTGCTCTTGGAGCCAGATATGGCCTTTTTCATCCTTGCCTGTTCAGAGTCACACACAACAACAAGACCACGACCTACGAGGATCCTGTTCGTCTCCGAAGTTTCTTGAATGCTGCACAGTCATCTGACATGGACTTCTCCGGCTCCTCATCAGCTTTCCCTCCATGAATTTTGCTTTCCGTGACTTCATTGGCCTACCAAATTACATGTTTCATGTTTGATGTTAGATGTTTTGTTGTTTGCCTCTCATGAGTTTCCCAGCATCTTCAGTCTCTATGTTCCTTTTTTCACCCCTCTCTATCTTTTCTCCATCAGCGTTGGATGAACATGTATTCTCTCGTAATGTTGCTCTATTTTCTTCTTCCTTCATTCGTCTTCCTCATTTACGTTCTCCCTCCCTTTCTCTTGCAGGCTTATGATATGTATGGCGTTTTCCCCTCGTCCTGCCGGTTCGCTTACGTTGGATGCTTCCTTCCTCTGCCCGGCGCTCCCCCCCCACTCATTTTTCCTCGTCTACTCTCCCTGGTGATCATTCCTCCCCACCTCTACCCTCCGTAAGTATGTTTTCCCTTTCCTCCCGAATGTTCACCTTCCTCATTGTGATTTTCTCTTTTTCAAGTTCACTAGTTTTCTTTATTCCACAGGTGTCTTCCTTTCTTATTTCTCGACAACTCTTCTACTATCAATTCCTTTCTATTATTCTTGCTACTTCACGGTCCACTTTCTCATATTTCTTATACCACTTGATTTTATCTCTCTCTCCTCCGCTCTATTTTCCACTCCATCACCCTTCTTCTTCTTCACATTTTATTGCATTGCCTTTTACTGACTTTCCTACTTTCTTTGACTTTCCTTCTCCTCTGGGTTCCTCTTACATCTTTTTCCTATCTCATGACATTCTCCTCCTTCCTTATTTGCTATGTCTCTGAAAGTAATTACATGGAATGTTAAGGGCGTTAATTCCCCCATCAAACGACAAAGAATCCTATCTCACCTTGCACGTTTGAATGTAGATATTGCTTTTTTACAAGAAACTCATTTATCTACTGAGGAGTCTGTTAAATTGAAAAGAAGCTGGGTAGGCGATGTTTACTACTCTCCTGGGGATGGTAAACGCAATGGTGTCGCTATTTTATGTCACAAAGCTCTTTCTCATTCCCTGCTTGTTCAAGAATCAGATGCTGAAGGCCGATGGGTATATGCCAAACTCTACATCAAGAATGTTCCACTTTCTCTCCTGAATGTTTATGCCCCTACCACTGGTGATCCCACTTTTTGGCACTTTTCCCAGCACATCACCAGATTCATTGATGATAATTTTATATTGGCAGGAGATTGCAATCAGCCTCTAGACCCCTTCCTAGATAGGAACTCCAGAGCACACTTTATCCCTAACAAATCTCATAAATCCTTCTCCCATGCCATTTCCCAACATAAACTCACAGACGCTTGGCGCCTTTGTAATCCAGAGCTCCAGGAATTCACTTTTTACTCTCCATGCCACCATTCCCAATCCCGAATTGATTACGTTTTTGTTACCCACAATATTGCCCAAACTCTCACTCATGCGGAAATTGGTCCCATCTTACTTTCTGATCATGCCCCTACATTAGTTCAATTGGACGTCTTGCCCAAATCAACGGGCCCTAAACGATGGCGCTTCAACAATTCTCTCCTGCTGGACCCTAAATTCACCACCTCCTTCACTTCCTTCTCCAATGAATTTTTCTCCCTAAACGATACTTCCCCTGTCCCAAAACACACCATTTGGGATGCCTTTAAAGCGGCGGCAAGAGATTTTATCATTAGCTTTGTTGCTAAGAAACGTAAAGCTGCCCGCGATTTTACCGAAGCTATTCTTTTGGATATTAAGAAATTGGAACATTCTTATTTTACCTCTCGCTCACAACCAACTCTAACCGCCCTGGTCAACGCTAAGATGAAATTTAACAAAAAATCTACGGACGACGCATCTCTGTACCTATTAAAATCTAGTGCCAAGTTCTATGGAGGCAAAAATAAGGCAGGCAAGATCTTAGCCAACTATCTCAAGGTCAAACGTAATAAATTAAACATTGAATCCATCTACGACGCCAATTCAAATCTCAAACACACAGACGCAGACATCCTCACTGAATTCTCTACCTTCTACAAGAACCTGTACTCTTCTGAAACTCAGCCTTCTCCTCACTCTCTAGACTCATTTTTCTCCTCCATTCAAAAACCATCTCACTTTCCACTTGACCTGTCTCACTTAGAACTTGATATATCTCAACAAGAGCTACTCAAAGCGCTTCACACCCTCCAAAGAGACAAGGCCCCTGGGCCGGATGGCTTTACAGTAGAATTTTTTCTCCACTTTTCGAAACTCCTCATTCCTAGACTCCATTCCCTTATTGACACCTTCCTTTCTCTAGGTTCCTCCTCGGGCTCTTTTTCAGACGCCCATATCTGCCTCATACCCAAGGAGGGGAATGATCCTCAATATTGCAAAAACTACAGGCCAATTTCCTTGGTCAATATTGACTATAAAATTTTTGCAAAGTCCCTTGCAGCACGTCTCGACCTTCTTCTTCCAGACCTCTTGGGTGAGGAGCAGTCGGGCTTTGTCAAAGGTCGTTTCATCACTGATAACACCAGACTCCTCTTCAATATTCTTTCTAAATCTCGCCCCCTGCCCTATCCCCTTGCGGCCATTGCCCTGGACGCCGAAAAAGCGTTTGATAGGGTCGAATGGACTTATCTATTTCACACCCTCCGTTGGTTTGGTTTCGGTCCTGTTTTTATATCATTAATTTCACTACTTTATTCTACTCCACGTGCAGCGGTTTGCGCCAACGGCCAAATATCTTCCTTTTTTGATTTAGAAAGAGGCGTCCGCCAAGGATGTCCCTTATCCCCCTTTCTCTTTAATCTGGCCTTGGAACCCTTCCTCTCCAAACTCCGTCAAAATCCCTCCATCCATGGTTTCCAACTGTCAGATTCCCACATCAAACTAGCTGCCTATGCAGATGACATTTTGCTATTTGTCTCTAACCCCTCCGTTTCCATCCCTGCCTTTCTCAGTGAAGTTCATGCTTATTCCCAAATATCTGGTTATAAACTTAATAACGACAAATGCGAGATCCTCCCCTTGACTAAATTCACATTCAAACCTGATTTTGCCGCCTCTAATTTCACATGGAAACCTTCCAATATCAAGTACCTTGGAATGCACATTACCCCTACTATCCCAGACACTGTTTCCCTGTGCATGTCTAAATGCATTCAAAAATTAACGGATCTCACTTCCAAGTGGCACCCCCTTTACCTATCCTGGTGGGGTCGCCTTGACACTATTAAAATGATGCTGTCTCCCATTGTTCTTTACACCCTCTCTAATATTCCGGTCCCTGTCCCCTCAAAATTTTTCAAAAAGATCAACTCTATTCTGGTGTCCTTTCTCTGGAATAAAAAGAAATCACGAATGTCTCTACAACGTCTGATTCGTCCTAAGTCAGAAGGTGGGGTTAACTTTCCTGACTTCCCAGCCTACCACAAGGCGTTCCAGTTGAGGCAAGCCTCTTTTTGGCTACAAGACCCTGACACCCCATGTCCTTTATGGGCCAAATTTGAACACCTCCTTGTTTCTCCCTTCTCCTTCGCTGAATACCTCTCCTTCTCTCGCAAACCCACTTCTATCTCTACCCCGATTCATAAGTTCACCACTAAATTACTCCTTTCCTCCACTCACTCACCTCCTACCACCACTGCTGATTTCCTCTCTTCCCCCATATGGCATAACACGTCCTTACTTATACGTGATAGACCCTTTTTTTGGAAAACTTGGCACACTAGAGGTCTTCAGTGGATCTCTCAACTTTTTTCCCAATCCTCTTTCTTATCTTTTGACACCCTTCGCTCCCTTTATGAACTACCCACTTCCTTCGCACGCAAATACCAATTACTTAAAGACACAGTCCTAGCGAAATACAATGACCTCTCCCAGTCTGGTCCTCCCCCTGCTTCATCCACTCCCACTTCCTCACTTCATTCCTTCTTACGCACTACACCAAAATCTGCTGCTATTTATAAATACCTCCACGCTAGTGAGCCTCCTAGACCTAAATCTAAAGTGGAAGAGTCCTGGGAGCATGATTTGTCTATCTCTTGGTCGGTTTCCTTCTGGGACAAAATCTGGATTAAACTCCGCAAATCTTCCAGAGCAGCAACCCTCACTCAGACTTTGTTTTTTATTTACAATAGACTCCTCTTTACACCCTCTGACCTTCACAAACGCTTCCCTAATACTCCCCACACATGCTGGTCTTGTTCGTCACCACAAGCTAATTTATTTCATATGTTATTTTTATGCACTCATGTTTGTAATTTTTGGCTACAGGTCTGGGCTCAAATTAATTTAATTTTCCACACTTCTATCCCTTTTTCCCACACACACGTTTTTATGGGTAGCCTCTCCCCCTGCTGGGATGATGTCGATCTAAAACCTCAGATTGTTGACCTATTACTTGCCGCTGCCTTCCAACAAATAACGGCCAACTGGAAAGACTTTTCAAAAATTTCCTTCAAAGCGTGGTGGTTTAATGTGTGCCATAACCATAGACTCGATACTGCTCATGTTTTCCCGGCATGTATGGCTATTAAACGCATGGACTTATGGACTCCCGTTACACTTTATCTGGACTCATGTAGTAAACGCTTGTTTCACCCCCCGCCTCCACAACAGGAAGTTCCTAAACCTCCTTAACCGCTCGATACATTCCACTTATCCTCCACCGTACCATTTTGTTTTAATGCTTTCCAATGTTCTCATGTTTTTCATATTTTATGCTTAACATGCTTTCTCTGTGCCTTCTCCCTCTCTCTTATCTTATACCTAGATTTCTTTCTTTTATTATACAGCTTCTATTTGTATGATTGTATTCTTCTGCTTAGAGTTTTTCCCTTGATATCACATTGTACTTTGTTTTGACACCTGGTTTTCTCTCTTATTAATATCAAATAAAAATTTTCTTGAACTTAAAAAAAGACAGAACACTAGTTAAATCAAAGACAAGGCATGCAAATTACCAGGTAGATCTGCATACAGGTTGTGTTTTGCTGGAAATTATGACCTGTCCTTACTCTCCAGAAAGTGTTTGCTTCACTGAGTTTAAATTGTGCCAATGTATTGATGAAACGTGTCAAAGCGTGTCATGTACATATGCCCCAAATTTTGCACAAAAAAAATGCAACAGGGATTTGCTAATAAAGTGTGCAAATCATTGTTCAGCATGGTAGAAGAAAATTTACTAGCACACCAACATACAAAGTGCAACAGCTGTACCAGGCTAGGCCTCCGAAGGGCAGTGTAACCACTAGAGACACTCCAGCTGATGACAAACAACTTAGGAAGCAGAAATGCCCATAAGCACATCCTACGCAACAGGTTTATGCAGCATAAGCTATGTCTGTCAGTGTTTTTTTAAGGGTCTTCTCCGTGCCTGTCAGCTCCACGTAGTCCATGACAGGCGATAGCATGATGGTTAGATAATGCCTGTTAACACTGCATGTACGCTCCTTCAACCACCACTGCAAACCTAAGGAACCACAAATGCAAATGCGGTGGAAAACCTCCTCCCAAGCTATGCCTGTCCGTGTTCTCAGACAGGAATGAAACAAGGGAGCTGCAAATGCAACCGCGGCGGGCAACCCCACACAAGCTGTGCCAGTTGGCTTAATAAAACAGGCAAAGTGCAGTGGGACGCTGAGCGCACACAGTGGGACTCTCTTCAAAGAGAGGCAATGGAGAGAGTGACTCCGCTGCGAAGGAATCAGGGAGCTGAGCAAGTCTTGTGGCAGGCAGCCCCCACACAAGCTGTGCCTATCAGCATTTGAAGGCAGGCAAGGAAAGGCATAATGGGGAAGTTGATGAGGGGGAGTTGAAGCAGGTATGAATTCAAATGTGAGAGACAGTTTATTTTCTCTCAAACCAAATAAAATGAAATTCTCTCTTTACTTAGCCCAGACCCGAGCTGCCCGATAGGTGAAAATAGATAAATAGGTTTGTGACCACCGAAGTCTAGAGTGAGAAAAGGGAAAGTAAATTGTAGATCTCACCCACAGATGTCTCCGCCAAAATACTCAATTAAATTATCTCCCTGACACCATCTGTTGTCATCATCTGTTGGAATTGGTATCTCCTGGCATCCTGCCAGTGTGGCAATTCAAGTGCACAGCTCAGTCGAAGTGTCCACTGCACAGCCGGGTAAGAGAAAAGTCACCGGCTCTCGGTCACTATCTTAAAGGCAGACCAGTAAGCTCAGACCAATCTTGGCACTGCTCTCCTAGAATGAGAGCAGAGTCTGGATTGGTGGGGAGCCTGTACTTTCCCAGTGACTGCTGGGAGAGAAGCATTGCAGTGGCATTTGGCGGCAAGGACAGGTAAGGTGTTTTTATTATTTTTATTTGTTTACTCTAATTTTCCACCTACCTTCCAATCCCCCACTTTCATTCAGTGGCGGCCACCACTGGTAAAGTTCTCACATTGCCGGTATATTAACTAGTATTTTCTTTCAGGCACAGTGTGGAATTTTTAAACAATGTGAGAAACCCATTTTCATTATTTGGTCTACTAATCAACGAAAACAATGGTCAAAGAGTGCACCAAACATCTTTAAACTGCATCTTTAAAGGAGCACGTGGCAGATCTTGTGAAAGGAGATCCGACAACTACTGGGAACAACAAGAATCAACAGCTTGGTCACCCATCATAGCAAATCCGGGTCACAGCAAAGAAGCAATAACACGCACCATAATTAGACGCATAGAGCAGGACTGACCCGATCCAAAAGTCAGTATTGAAGGCAGACCAAGAAAGCTTCTCCTTAGAGTCTGCTCATGGAACATAAATAATCTAGCAGCTAATATAGACGACCCAGACTTTCTAAACCACGTCTCGGCCCACAACATAATCCTTCTTCAGGAAACTTGGCTCACGGACCCAATACAAATTGAAGGCTACATGTGCTTTGCCACATCAGCTACTGGCAGATTCGGCCACAGCAGTGGGGGGTTGGCCACCTACGTCTCGACCACAAGCATAGCAGCAGCAACCCTGATGGGCCCAAAATCAAATGTAACACTCGCAGTTAAAATCTTCATTATTATTGAGGATGAAGAAACAGAGGTGTCCCTGTTGAACTCCTATATTCATCCCAAACGAAAAACAAAAGATGCCATAGAGCTTGTCAACCAAGTGTCAAACACTGTTACGGAGCTGGAAAATCCACTGCTAATCTTGTCAGGGGACTTAAATCAATACCTCATAGGTTCGTCCCAGGGAGAAGACGCAGCGGTACAAACAGGAATTTATAACATTCCGACACAGTATGCCCCCCAGCACAAGAAGAAGAAATGCTGCATCAACCGATTACTAGAAGACCTGGAACACTTAAATATCCAGGCTTTAAATGGTAGATTCCCGGACGACATTCCACCATTCGGTTTGCACTACTCTGTAACAACTAGTTCAATCTTGGACTATACGTTTGCAAGTCTTGGCCTCTTCCAACATATTGGTGGATACCGAATGGGGGACAAAGGTGACAGCGATCACCGTCCCCAAGAAGTCCACATAACAGCTAAGGCAACAAGAACGATCAGGTCTGACGTATCTCTGGGGTATATACATACTCTAAACCTCAGGAGAATCAAATGCACTACTAATAATACAATTACCAAAGCCGAAGCCGCAATTCAACTTCTCAACCAGTTAGTTGACAGCCTAGACAACAAAATTGAAATTGGGGAACAATTTAGACTCATTAATAGAACAATACGCAGACTCCATCGGCAAAAAACAGATGGCACAGAAAACTGGGAAAAAGAATAAAATCACGAAAGAACATCGAGCACAGATTAAGACTCTCAAAAAAAGAATAAATTTAGCTGTCCGCAACCTAAGGAGATTTCCTGGGAATGTCATTGAGCGAGCAACCTTGAAAGAACAAAGGGCGAAATTAAAAAGGTTGAAATGGCACATCACCAGAGAATGGGCGAACGATCACTGGGCAACATTATTAAGCGACATAAAAAGCAATAACAGTAGTCGCTTTTGCAAAACAGTTAACTGAATCATCCGCCCACAACACACGGGAATTGGGTCACACATTCTGGAATTAACCTGGGTGAAATACCTCTCAACTCATTTCAACCACTGCATCGAACGCCACGGTCAATAACAGGCCAGCACTCAAAAGCTGCAAGTACATGAAAGACAAAGACTAATTGAGAAGAGCGACCAGGAATTTTATCCAACAAAAATAGATCACTGGGCGTCGCTAGTTACACCTCACTCTCAATAACTAAAAAACAGATCGCAAAAGGGAGGAACGAAGGGGCCCCGGGTCCAAACGGCATTCCTGCTGCGCTATTTAAGGCAAAGAGCGAAGATTGGGTGGAAATCTTGCACTCCCTATTTCTGGATGTTAGGCGGATGAACATAATACCAGATTCCTGGAAAGGTTCGATAATAGCACCAATCCATAAAAAAGGGGACAAAGCAGATCCTAACAACTACCGCCTAATAGCACTGATAGAAAACGAGGCTAAATACTTTGCAAGCACCATACTTGAAGAACTATACCATGGAATCAGACTGGGTTTCGCAAATCAACTAGTACAACCACCAACATCTTCACAATGTCCTTAATAATCGATGCAGCCAAAGTCTCTAAGCTACCTCTACATCTATGCTACATCGACTTTCGTGCTGCTTTCGATAATGTGGAGTGTGGGGGAAACTGGCACAATGGGGAATATCACAGCCCACCCTAAACCTGCTGAAGCTACTACATACAAACACCTGGGTGCAGGTGAAACTAGGAGGAGGCACCCACGTGTCCAAGAAGATACCTACGACAAAAGGCTTAAAACAGGATTGTGTGCTTGCACCAACCCTGTTTAATCTGTATATGGCCGACCTCCCAAAAAGTACTGGATGCTTGCAACTCACACTCGCCAAGGATAGGCGAAAAAACACTGACCAACATTATGTACGCCGATGACGTAGTTCTGCTAAGTCATACACACGTCGGCCTACAGCATCTACTGACGGCAATGCTGAACTACGCCACAGAAAATAATTTAAAAATAAATCTACAAAAGACACGCATGATGTTGATGTTATAACAACAAAAAGAAACACCAGAGAAACTGGTTCCTTGGTGATACAAAAATCGAGTCAACTGACGAATACAAGTACCTAGGAGTCATATTCGACAAAGGAGGGATGTTCAAATCCCAGATGAAGGAAGCAAGAAGAAAGGGTCTGTTAATGGCTCTAACAATGAAAAACCTTGCAAACAAACTAACCGGGCCGACTTTGACTCCTCTACTAAAGGTAGTCCTGGCCAAACTACTACCTTCAATTGCATATGGTAGTGAAGCTATGCAGAGCAGAGATGCAAAGAAATTGGACAATACACAGGTCAAAGCCTACAGACAAATGCTCTGCCTTCCAAGTTACACCTCCCCAGCCCAAATAAGGCTGGAGTTTGGGCTTCTACGACAAGATCTTGCAAGGCACAGGGTATATATCAGCTGCTGGTTCAAGATTAAAAGCGCCCCCACTCATTTGCTTAACCATCTGCTCTGGCATGATTTACAGAATAGGGAGATTTCCCAAACCAGAGACTATCTCCAGTTAGCCCTGGAACGTACCAAACTCAAGGGGCTATGGGACGCCCAAAATTGGCTACCACAGCTTCAAAAAATTGGTTTCGAAGACCATCAAACAAATCTCATTGGTGGAAGACAAGGCAAGCTTTTCAAACAGAGCTCATGCATGGATGACCCTCAACACATATAAAGCATTTGGTCCCCAAACATACTTCAATCAGGGGTACCCCAAGGCAACAAAAATGAGTCTTATGAGGCACTGACTGGGAATTCTGCCTTGTGCTCAGCACCTTCCACCATGGCAAAGGCAATCACCACAAAACACCTGCAGACTTTGCAACGCTAAACTAGGCGACATACTACATTTAATCTGCCTATGCAAAGAAATGCTTCCAGCACGGTGGAATCTCCTTAAAAAAACATTTAATCTAAAAGGCATTCGCACAAGGAGGCAAGCTGTGTTAGCCTGTCTAAATCCAGAAAATACCCTGCTAAATTGCCGCCTAGTAAAATTCTTAATGATAGCCGAACAAAAACTGCTCAAGAACGCGTAAGACAAACAAGGATTTGCCTCCTCACTCTACCCATCTCTGGAAACACGCTCCAAAATAGAGCATCCTCTTGGATTCATTTCCAACCGCATTGGGACCATGTATGCAGTATGTAAACACATCTTGAACTAAACTCAACTAAGACCTGGGTTCTGGCCGATCTACTACGATAATAAGCCACTGTGGGCCACCCCTAAAGAACAACAACTTCAAGATTGATTGCACAGAACCTTTTTTTGCATAAGACCTTTTAATCGCAGGATATTTTGCACAAATCTAGAACGCACTGCCAACAATGAAAATTTTAATGGCTTCATAGCTGGTCTGACGTTTATATTTTTACTTTTTTACATTCTTTATCTTGTAGTATTTGATTTGGTTTTATTTTATGCAATGGTTTTAATTAACTATGCAAATAAACTTGATTCTGATTCATTTTCATTATTGGGTCTGGAGTTATCCAAGACCTTTTGATTTTACTAAAATTACATTTATTATATACTTACTTACCAGGGCTTTTAGCAACTCCTCTTCAGCCATTGTTCTGTTGTTGTGTCATTCACATTTTGCCCACTACAGCATACAGCATGGGGCAATGAGTCAGCCTACTTTAGCCATTGGTTAACTTCACTTTTTGTGGCTGCATTTTGCTCTTTCACAATCTGCAGATCTGCACACTAGGGGGCCGATTATGAGGCGACCCACGGTCAGAGCCTTTAGGTTTGAGGCTTAATGGGTGCTCGGTTTCCTTTTCAACCACCTCATTACGATGGGGGCAGTTGGAAAGCTAACCGACCAGTCATTCCAGGCGGCTTCCGAAAGGCTCTAAAAGACCGTACAGCATTGGGAGGGGATTCTGAAAAACATCGTAATCACCCGCTAGGTAGTTCCTATAATGGCCAATGTTTTTTCTTTTACTTTCAATTTACTTTACTTTTGCCTTTATGTTTAGAGATGGAGGTGAAAGCAGGACTCTCTACTTATTTGGCCTGGGCTCATATTACACAATTTCTCAATTCCTCTTTCCTGCCAAATCTGTTGTAAATTTCTTTGGGAGTGTCCTGTGTTTATCTGACTGCTGGTATTTCACAGAGCATTAGTTTGTGTACAGTTGAAACTGTTCTGTACTTAGTTATTCTATTTTTTTCTGTGCATGAAATGCACAAACCAAAACCTTCAATATTATACAATTCATAAGGATATTTCTTCAAAACACATTTATTCTGGACTTAATTTCACCAATAGTTTTCAATAGTTAATGTATTTCATACTTCCTTCATACTTTGTTTCTTTCTTTCCTTCTGTCTTTTTTCTTATTTATCTTTATGTGTTTCTTCTTTCTTTCTTTGTTTCTATCTTTCATACTTTTTTCTCTCTTACCTCTTTCTTTCTTCCTCTCTTTAGTTTTTTCTCAAGGGCAATAGGACGGAGGCCAATGTCAGAATAATGGACTTTTTTTAGGCCTGTGTTAGCCAATAGCTTTTTTCTAAAATTATCAGTAGGACATAGTTACCAACAGCGGTTTTCAGCCACATGTTATCCATTTGTCTCTGATTATACCATTCACATATTTTTCCAACCCACTCAAGCATGCATCTAGAGTAAAGCAGTTCCCTTCAGTGCCAGGGAGTACTATGGTAATGCGTGCTTTTTAGGGACATAAAATATTTTTGCCTTTAGTCAATGTTTTGTTAGATTGACGTACACCTGGCAGCTTACTGAAGAATAACAGTTTGGAAAAAAACATGACAAATCAAAACAAGAATAGCCAAAATCCTGGTGGAAAACACCAGGCCTATTGTCAATGCTTGCTCCCATTTGGCATTGATGACTGACATTCTACACCTCTTCTATGAATTTGATATTGTGGTTTGAGTTGCAGGACCTTTTGAAGCTCTGCACTTTAAATGCAATTTTGCAATACCTTGCCAATAACCCCAGAAAACCATTCGACTTGAGTACTAATACAAATATACTATTTTATATCTTGCCTTTTTAGTTGCTGATTTTTTTTTTTTACTGTCCTGACGACCATCTTTCAGGTTATTTACTAGGTCAACACTAAACAAACAAGGTCCCCTTACCCTAAATTAAGGTCTGAGCTGCAGGTGTTAAACTGTGTATACTTGGCTACTTTACTCAGAACTTAGATGTTTGTTTTTGAATATTCACATCTACAACCGCAATTACTTATTGCACTTCATTGTGTGATCACTGAGGGCTCTGAGCACAGTTATCATTGTATATCATGTTAAGGTAAGTTAAAACATAGCCTGATTGAAAGTGCTATATTATTGGTTCTTGTGCTATATTGGCTCTGTTGATATTTGTGAAATGAGTCCATCATGACACTGTTTTTCATTTATAAATGTACCCAAGTTACTAATTGACATACAGGGTTGCTCTTGTTTCTTATATGATTGTGAATATTGATATCTGGTAAGAGGAGACATGTTTATTAGGTATTTTTAATGAATGTATGACGGAATTCCGAATTCGTTTTGGTTCTCGCGCCTAGTGTTGCAGTGCACAGCACTGCGTGTGCACCGTGAGACATTTAGTAGGTAAAAATGGGGTTTCAGAAGCTGACTTAGGAATGTCACACACCCACGCGTGTGCTTTTCCTTTAGGGGCACGCTATTGGGCTTTGGGTGCGTGTTTTTTACCAAGAGAGCACGCAATAGGCCAAAGGCGGGTGCATTGCTCCGCCCATGGCCTATTGGTGTCTATTACGTGCACCGGCCATCATGTGGTTTCAATTATCTTGCCCAGAAACGGGCGGGGTAAATGAAACCACATGTCTCCCTGTGGCGCACCCGCGTGCACCCCTCCGGGCTTGTTCTTTTTTTTTGGATCCATTTCGCAGGGAAGCAACTAAATGAAAGAAGGAAAGAAAGGTGGGCTGCTCGCGGGCACCACTCATTTTTACTGTGGGCACTTTAATGACAGTCTTTATTTGTTAGATGTATGGAGCAGAGGATGTATTCTAAAGTTGTGCTTTTACCTGTCTATTGGGCTTTTGCATGGCGAAATTCCACAACTCCAATGGTCAGTGTATTTTGCCAAGAACTCCAGTGATTCGCCCTGCACTGTGCTCTGCTGTTGCTGCTGTCTCAGGGGTAATTGTGTACCCCCCCAGGACGTCGCTGATGCCGCTGTGAAGTCTGCCAGGCTCCCATGCTCTCTCGCTCTCCAAAAGCGCAGAGAGCGCTGGGTGCCTCACTGCCGCCGGCTTCGGACTGTGTACTCTCACCACCGGCCTTCGATCTCCAGGATTGCTGCGTGTCCTCTTTGAGTCCCCCGCCGCTAGCCCGGGAGCCTAGAGAGCACTTCACCCAGCATTTACCGCCGACCGCCTGGGACCAAGATTGCGGTACAGAGAAGCCGCGTTGTAGTGCGAGCGAAGCCGGAGGGTTGCCGGGTAACCAGGATGCCAGTGCTGACGTTACCGCTACAGAGAGCAGGAAAGCCGCCAGAAGAAAGTCCCGTCCCGACCAGCGCGTCATCGCCGGATGAGAAGGGCTCCCACCTGAGGATCGACTGGAGAGAACCCTCCCTGCGAGAGCAGCCTCAGGTAATACGCTCCCGGTTGCGCTGCTGTCTGTGTGAGGCCAGGGGCGGGTGGAGAACCGGCGGGCTGTAGTGACTGAGCACCCTCTCGCCCCCACCTGTATTTTTTTTGTACCCTGCGGCATGCCCCTTGAAGTTACCCCCATCCCATTTAGAGCTTTCAGTTTAGCAGTGACACAGTACAACAACAAAGGAAGGAAGTTGTGGAAACCTACTCCTGGGCACAGCCATAGCAAGTAAACTGCCCCAGCAACAGGGAGCAGTGCACCTTAACCAAAGCCGTAACCCAAATAACCGTATCTGCACAAACAGAGCACTGGACTTTCAAAGAGCGTAGCGGTGTGATGTGTGCTTAAACAGCATGATGCTGAGCTGCCCATTGTGTGCTTCTGTATTACACTGCACCAACAGCTGTTAACTCCCCTTACTCTTATCTATGCATCTATGTTTATATTTACGTTTTTTTTATTGCATATAGGTTCCAGGGGGTATGTAACACATGGGCGCCATGCTTTATGTTGCGGTACACAAAAGTGAGCAACCCAATATACCCTTGAGGGTTTGGGCAATAGATATGTTATGGTAATTGAACCTTCAAGGGTTTTAATTGTCTTAATGTTTCGAATATTATTTTAAGCTCCTGAACTGACTTGGAAGTGACGGGCTGCAGCAAATTAATTTCAGTTGTTGAGAGCTGACTGTGATAGACTCAACGTTGTAACTACAAACGCCAGAATAATACGATAGGAGATTTTCACCAATTTTTTTAGATATCTTATCTGCCCAATTCCTTTTCTATACATCTATGAAGTCAGGCGAATAAGGACTTCAAACAGGTTATTCTACTAAGAGACATACAATCATTTTGATTTATGCTGTGTCGCACATTACCACCATATTCAGAATTTTCGTGATTGAGGGTCTCCCAAGATATGATTTTTTATGTCCTGAGGATGGTCTCGGAAACGCAAGAATAGAGACCGAAACGTCGACGATTGCTTTTTCTACCGGATAATAAATTAGATTGTAAATAGGTAGAAAAGCTTTTGCAATTGTTGTATAGAGAATTTTTATAGATCAATTTATTTGTATGTTCTCTTACAACGTTGTTTATCTATCATGTACCCTTGTAACAAATATTAAATCCGAATACTCTTTCATATACACCCTTTCTCTTGCTCTCTTTTGTCTCAAAAAGATCACTGTTCAGTGACAAACAGAAATTAACTTAAAAAGACATTTGTCACAGTTGTTGTGCATTAACGGCATCAAATATATCAGGTCGTACAATTGTAGATATTTAAAATAATATTCGAAACATTAAGACAATTAAAACCCTTGAAGGTTCAATTACCATAACATGCTTTATGTTGCAGCATGGCCGCTTTTATATTTACAAAGACAATAGTGTCGCAAATACCTATTGCATTGTCAAATACTCGTTTTGGGTGCTGCAAGGTGATGTAATTTACAGTTCAATTATTGCTGCAATCACATGGTTAAAATCTCCTTGGGCAACTAGTAGTCGCACTGATTGGTTCGAACAGTAGTCTACTCAATGTCATTTTACACAAAAGCCTGTAGAAATTAATTTGTTTCCTCAGTTAGGCATATCGACTGTACCTAGAGGCTTTTCTGATGTGTTTATTCTTATAGCATGACAGCTATATCCTGTGCAAACTGTCTCATATGTTTGTTTTCCACAAGGACCGCAACTCGAGTGTTTCATAAGTGCAGTAGTTCCTAGCACCTCTGGTCCGTCTTTTTGCAGCATGGTTCATTGTCGGAAACCATCACATTTGCATTCTACCACTGCTGTAATAGTTGTGTTTTGTCATTATTTGTTCCAGACATTCGGCCCCAAAGGATCCAAGCACTAGCATCAACGGCCACTCAAGAATTGCATATAGTTGAAAGTGTTTACCATGTGAATGTGCTTCTTCTTTTGAAGGCAGCCCTGAGGTCCCAAACTGAGGGTGATTCAGTGGGTCCCACCATTTCTTAACCTCGGCACATTGTTCTGTTATGTTTCAGTTTGGGCTGCGGGCACATCAAAGCAACACCGGACGCCGGTCAGCCATTTTTTTTCCTTATCCCGGTGGCCTAAGCTCACCCTGCCTTTCCACCTGCTGTCACCTAACGTCAGGAATTTACATGTTAATGGTAATTAAAATGGATTGAACCCTCCAGCTGAAGCCGCCAGACTCCCTGTTCCAAGGCTGTTGATGTGCATGTTCAGACATGTACAGACACACATTTGTTATTGAGGTATGGCTTTACACGATTGCATCCATACTGCTGACTGTGCAAGATGCTATGGTTGATGGAAGTTTGATTCTGGTACTGGTGCATGGTTGGACTCCAATCTTTCGTATGTAATTCATACTAGATGTGTAGTGGGGACGTGTTTCGGACTCCTTAAAAGCCTGCAGAAAACTATGGATCTCCTCCTTACAGAGGCTAGGAAGACGCTGGTTCATGCCCTCGTTACATCTCACCTAGATTATGGTAATATACTCTATCTAGGCGCTACAGCTAAATGCTTCAGCACACTTCAGGTTTTGCAGAATGCAGCAGCATGGCTGGTTCTTATGCAACCGAGAAGGGCTGCCTCTAAAAGAGCCATGGACACTTTGCACTGGCTTCCAGTAAGGAAGAGAGTGATGTTTAAGACGCGTTGCATATGCCATTGCATCATCCAGGGCACGGGCCCTTCCTATCTGAGGAATCTTCTCAACTGCTATATACCCGCAAGGTCCCTTAGATCGAGTGGCACTGGCCTGCTGCTAGTACCTAAGGTGAAGAAGGTCAGGATGGGAGGCAGGTCCTTTTGGCTTCTGGCGACTCAGAGTTTGAATAAACTTCCTCTGAGCCTACGGATGGAAGCATCCGAGTTGAAGTTCAGGAAGGATCTTAAAACCCATCTGTTTTCATGTTAATTACGTTGTTGTTCTGGCTGTGGCTTCTCGGCTTTGCTTCCTCCACTCGCCCTAGCGTGGGTACCTGCCGGTATGGCGTAACCAGGCGCTTTATAAATTCCTTTATTATTATTATTATTATTATTAATGTACTTGGGGTTGGACCGTTAGACTGCCTATAGGGCAATCTGGCAGCGCCCGTATGGCTGGTCAAATAGGTCAGTGTGTGAGCCGGGTATTTGAGGTTTGTGGCCTGTTTTCTCATCTGGTGAGTGGATTTATACATTTTTTTAAATTTCCCTGCTATTACAACACACATTGCCTGTAGCAAGCACAAATGCAGGCCTTGTAAAACCCCTGGGAGGCGCAAGCGCGGCTCTGCAAGGCATGCTCTATTCAAGTATGGACTTGAAGCACCGTCTATATTTTTAATTGTCAATAGGCTTAGTCGTCACTCTTTAGTACAACTGTCTCGTTTTGTTAACCTCCCGTGGCGATAACCCCTGTTAGATGTGTTGTTACTATGTAGGCTTTAATTACAGCCTTCAGGCACTATTTCCTTAAATTGTTTTCACCTGCCTGCTGTTGCAGGCAGGACACACTCTCTCCTAACGCTTTATTATTATTTTTTTTATAGTGCAGCACACCACAGTTGCGGCTGCGCTCTAAGTTTATTTGCAGTACCGAACGCGGCCGCATATTTTTTCTATTTAATTGCTTATTTATTTTGGTAAAAGCGTCTGTGCCACGCTTTCACTTGAATAGCGAACGCATCCCTTTTGTTAGACGATCTGCGTCTAACTTTTATTAAAGTAAAAGTGTGCCACGGGCCCTTTTCCAAAGCAACGTATTAACAATGCAATGCATTGCTCATTTGCAGGAGTTTAGGCTATTGTCATTTACAACGTCAATAGCTCAAACTCTCATAAATGTGAGACCTATTGCATTGCAAATGCTTGTTTACACATGCCTTCGGAACTCCGTCATTTAAACGGATAAGTCTTTTCTTTAGCACACATTTCGTTTGCATGCAAGTCGTTTTAACATCTTGCCTTTGGGGAACGCTGGAAATTGGAATAGTTTAAAGTAATATTCTCACTCCAGTCTGCGCAAAAGTAGGGAAGGTGTTGGACCTTGTAAATGTACAGGAATTTATATAGCGCAAATCACCGAGCGGTTTCTAAGCGCTTGCTTAGGGAACCCGTCCTGGTACTCCCCTGTGAGATAACCCCAGCAGGCTATCCGCAAGGTGAAAGCCAGGCATCCCGCCGCGAGGGGCCGTTGTGGAGATTAAGCAAGCTATTGCCCAGAGTCGCAGAGTGTGAACCCGTGAATCGAGTAGGCACCGGAGCGAGAATTGTCGAGTCCATGGACATTTTAGGACTCAAGACCCCGCCAAGCCGGGAATTGAACCCTGGTCCCTGGCTGACCTTTGCTTCCAGGTCTGCCTCCTCTAACCAGTGAGCCACACTTCTCCACCTTCATTCCAACACCACTCCACAATTGCGCCCCCCTAAAGCAAGTCGTTGTTATGTAATGTGTTCTGTTGCCAGCGCTGTGAAGGCCAGTCTGATTCCGGATTCATCCTAAAGGACTTTTCCCATTTTCAATGGTGTCACACATTCTGAGATTTTAGCTTCTCCTTAAGAGGGTGAAATAGAATTAGATACAATAAAATGATTTAATAACAAGCCAACATGTAGGATAAATGTGTCCATAAAAGTTTCCTTATATTCTAGTATCAGTGATCTGTCTTGAGGCGTTACCATTCTTAAAATACTTCTAAGCATCATGTATTTCCCAAACAGACATGTATTTTGCTTCCTAGTACTTTTCATCCTTCTGAAAAGCTTTGTTGGTTTAACAAGCTCACTTTATGATTCACGAGGATATAATGAGGATATCATTCTGAACATAGGGAGTGTTGCATTAAACCTGTTTTGCTATTACAAGCCTTGTGATTCAAGAATGTCGGGGGTTACGACTGTAAAAGTGCTTTCTAGAATGTATCAAATAACGTTTTATGATTCAGAAAAGCCTTTATAATTTTTAAAAGTGCTTTTGATACCGTTTCCAATTTGAAAATTGGAGAGAGTCTGTATAGAGTACTGCACTTTTTATGAATTACAAAGGTTAGTATAAATGTTTTTTATTACAGTCATAAACCATTAATCAGTTACTGAGCCACGATTTGGTATGGTAACTGTTTCACTAAGAAGTTGTAGTGTGTGATATCTTCTCCTTTGAGAATCTTGTTGAATGGCCTTGACAGCATGCCTAAATAATATACATTAGGCAGCTCGTGATGCAACCCCCTAAGAACAGACAGTTTGCAAAGCAATCTATTAGTACCCAGGCTGCCAAAGAAAGTATCAACAAGTCAGTGTGCAAATTGCATATTGTGATTTACAAATGGGTAGCAGTACATCAGGCCCACAGATCCCTAAAGGTCTTTCTTATTACTGCAGAGTTTAATAAAGTGTGCTCAACTGCTGGAATTTTGCTCTATCATATTCCTTGCTTTATCTGTTTTACTTGCATGGTAACTACCCCCCCCCCCACTCTTTCCACTGTCAATCACTTTTATAATTTTATATTGGCTACTTACATAGTGCTTTCCGTCCCCATTATAAAGTCAAAGCAAATTACCTTCTGCTTTTTTATCATGCTTCCAATTTGCATTCAACCTGCTCAATCCAGGCAATACCAAATAATTCACCTCTTCTTTTTTCACCATTACAGGTAAAGTTAAAGTGTCTTTGATCCCTAGTAACTTATCATAGGTTTTATAAGTCTTATTTTAATTGATTAAAGTTCTAAACGCCATACAGTCATCGAACAATGTGTTAATAAAATTAAACTTGAAATTCATATTTAAAAATGAAAAAGTCTCTAACAATTGTCTCTCTAAATTCTCATTATTGAGTTTAATCAGGCCTATATCTGCAATACAGTCCAATAGGTTAGATAGTTCCAAGGCATAGCCAGAGGATCTAATTTTGCCTCTGGAGATCTGATAATTGAGGGTCTCATCACGTAGCCACCGGACGGCAAAACCAGGAGTATTCAGAAGTAGATGCTCTAGAATATCCTCGATCTGAGACAATATTTCGGACCAGAAGAGTCCAATAACAGGGCAGTCCCACCAGAAGTGTTCAAAATCCCCATGTAGCTCACAAACCCTTAGACACAAATCAGACATAGTGGGGTAGATCTTTTTAAGTTTGGTAGAGTTTATATGCCAATCAAAAAGCACTTTGTGGTGTGTGCCTCTCATTCCCATTGAGTGGTTAAATTTAGGGATATCTTACACCACTGCTCTTCAGTGATAGTCTCTCCAAGAGTTTGCTCCCATAAGGCTATATGATGAGGTCTGGTTGCACGGGTGGTGGTAATCAATAATGAGTATGGAAATGAAACACAGCCATGTGGTCCACCTGCCTTCCTTAGAAATGTGTCCATTGACGAGAGTTCTCTAGTGGCAGCAAGCCTCATTTCTGGCTGGAGTACCCAATTTTTTATCTGTGTGTAGCAATAACTGTCAGTGCCTGGTAGATCTTATGCCAGTTGATAATTTTCAAAAGTGAGGATGTCCCATCCACTGAAAAAAAATCATATATAGTAAGCCAAAGATCAAAGGGCCCAGGCAGTAGCACAGGTGCGACGGCCAAGGTAAAGTGTATACAGATGTAGGGTGAGGGGAATGTTGCCCACCCGGGTCAGCAAAAAGATGTCTGCTCGGATTTGGTTTCCACAGTACACCCCAGATGTATCTACCCACCACCACTCTCACCATGTGCAGCTAGTGTTTATCTGACTCTTGTAAAGACCATTCTGAAATCACCCTCAACTACGCTGCTATATAGTATAGTGTAAAATCAAGTAAAGTCAATACACTAGAGTTTCTCAGTTGTGTCAATAATTTATATGGGAGTCAAGCTCTGCGATCCTGCAAATAAATCGAGTTCCACAGGAACATAGGGCAGGGAAAAAGTCTCATTCTATCTCAATGGGGAGCCCTTGAAAAAGGTACAAAAGCCTCAGCAGGACAGTCATCTTTATTGCATACTTTCGACAAAGCCATGATAATTACAAGTGCACCCAGCATTTAAGATTTGCTTTAAGCTGTTGCAAGAGGAGAGGATAGTTTGCTCGATAAAAATAAGCCACTCTTGGAGTGATTTTTAACTCCAGGAAGGTAAGCTCTTTTTTTAGCCTAATGAAAAGGAGTGGACCCAACTATTGGCTCCATCTTGCTTGTTGAAAGAGTCAGGTTTAAGACAAAGGTTTTGTGTAGATTCATTTGAAAACCTGCCACTATCTCATAGTCTTTAAGTTCAGTTTGCAGTGGAGTCAGGGACATTTGAGGGGATGTAAGGGATAGAGGAACATTGTCTGGCAACATGGTTATTTTATGTTTTATAGAGCCGACTGAAAGACCTTGGATTGATTGCGTTGCCTTCACTCTAGCTGCCAAGAAATCTATACTAAGGGCAAAAAAAAGTGCTCTTGCCTTGTACCACGATAAAAATCAGCTAGCTCCATTCACATTTACTTGCAATTGTCGGTGAGTATAACTGGTCTGAATCAGGGCTACAACCTGTTCCATAAAGCCAGTTCTTCAAAGTGTTTGGAAGAAGAAGGACCAGTCCACCCTGTTGAAAGCTTTTTTGACATCAAGTTCCAAAAGAGCATCTGGAATGCACTTTTTAGCAGCTTTTTCAACAAGATGGACCATCCTGCTCTGGTTATCATGAGTTTGGCGTACTTTAATGTAACCAGACTGGGCCGGGTTGATTAGGTCTGGCATAATATCTTCTAGCCTAATGTCTAATAACTTTGCATGTACTTTGGCATCCAGACTCAATAATGCAATGGGTCGGTAAAAAGCACAAAAATGTGTCTCTTTCCCAGACTTCCGTATAACCGAGATCAACACCCATCGTGTGCATACCTCGGCGGGTGTTGTCTATGCAATCAAATAGGGCAGTCAAATGAGACACCAAATGGGAGCTAAAAGTCTTATAAAATTGGGAGGTAAACCTATCTGGCCTAGGTGATTTGTGGAGTTTAAGAGTGTGAATAGCTGCTTGGTCTTCATCTTCCCAAATGGGAGCCTCCAAGACCTTGTTTTGGTCAGCTACCAACTTGGGAAGTGTCAGCCCTGCTAGATAATCCAGCTGTGCAGTCCCATCTGAGGGCTCAGGAGTGTATAGTTGTTTATAGGAGCCTCGGAAAACTAAGCCTTGTCTTCCTATGTAGCAGCAGCCTCCTCAGATTCCAGTGGAAGTTGACCAAAGTATTCTTTCCCATGTTTGGTTCTTAGCTGCCACGCCAGCTGTGAGCCAACCTTATTCCCCTGATCATATATTGTTTTTTAAGATGCAATTGTGTCAACTCTGCTCAATGTGTGTAAATGGTATTGAGCTTCCACAGTAATGCAGTTACCTTTCTTTGCAGAAGCAGGTAGGGGCATCTTTGTGGGCTTGCACTGCTACTGGAGTTCAGCCTCGAGTGCTATTCAATCCTAAGCCTACTGCTGTGATAGAATAGACATCAATGAGAGACCTTTCCCTTTAATTACCACCTTTAAGGCAACCCAGGTGGTGGAGTGATTAGTATCAAGAGGGTTGTTAAGTTTGGAAAAGTCCTTGATGCCTTGGCCGAACTTGTCCTGGAAGAGACGATCCTGTGTGTAGGGCACAAGAAAGGGCCACCCTCAAAATTTTGATTTTGGGGAATTCCAATCTATTGTAAATCTAGCATGGTCGGAAAGTGTATCTGGCCTCCATAATAGAGTGTGTCAGGGATTGATTTATGAAGACCTAATCAAGCTGAGAGTACATGCGTGGGGGGGAGAGAGAACAGTATAGTCTCTGGCTGTAGAATGAGAGGCTCTCTAGGCGTCTATCAAGCCTATGTGTAGGATTTCTTATTGTACGGATTTTTAGAAGTTCCCAGTGTGGGTTTTATGTGAGTGAGAACTATTCAAGGTGGGATCCCATATGAGAGTAAAATCGCCTATCTGAATAACCTCTCCTTTCACAAAGCTTCCCAGAAGGGATATAAGCGAGTGGATAAAGTTGGCTTTACCCATATTCTGCGCATATATCAAAGCCACCATACATATCCGTCTCCTAATGGTTCCCTTAATCACCCCAATTCTCCCATCTTAGTCTGCCTTAATTCCTACCAGTTGGAACTTTAAAGAAGAATGGAAGAATAGAGTTACTCCATTGTGATTAGTGGTTGCTTAGGATTTGTATGTCAATGGATATGCTTTGTGTCGTAGTCTGTGTTTATCACTACTTATAAGATTTGTTTCCTGTAATGCTAATATATTGTATCTCTGGTCAAGTACGTGTTTCTAGAGTTTGTGTCATTTAGTTGGGGAGTTTAGGCCTCTGACATTTCATGACAGGGTTGTTAAAACCATAGAGTCAATACATTAACATTTGTATGCAATAGTCACAGACTTGATGTGGGTTGTATTATAATTTTGGTCCCCTCCCGCCTGCTTAAAAGTCAAAAAGCTGCCCCATACTCCAAACGCAGTCCCTCCCGCTGCCCCCCATGTCGTACTACATATGGTCCACTCATGCAACATAATCAGAATACAGTAAAACAATAAAACCTGGGAACCTAGTTCCCCAACAATGAATTGTAATAAAATTCGGCATAGCAGAATCAGATGTTTAAGTCATTAACTGCTAAAGTATTCTAGAGGATGCAAACAAAGTTCAAGGTAGATTGGTGGCAAGTTGTCATCATATTGGGTGTGTGAAGCAGCACCTATCATCTCAGAGTTCAGAGTGCTGCCCTCAGAAACAAATTTGGCCTGAAGGCATGCATGTAGCAGCTACATCTCTCTCAAGTGTCCCACATGGGGAAAGCTGGGAAACAAGGACAATGGTAGTCGTCTGAGTAGGTGTCTCCTTACAAAGTTTTCTGATTGGGGAGTGTACCTGTGAAGTTTGCAAATCAGCTCTAGGCCCAACATTTCCCTTGACATTTCATACTGCGCTACAATTGCTATTGTCCGTTGTCAGAGCCATTCGCTGATCCTGCGGATGTTTCCACCAGATCCCATCATGCCCTTGGTGCTCAGGAATTGGTATCCCGAATAAGACTGAAACTTCATTCAGGTCCATAAAGTTGTGAGACTTGTTCTGGCAATCAAAGGAGAGCCCAAAGGAGTAGGTCCATTTGCATTTGATGCGTTCTCGGCAGAGTTTATCTGTGACAGGCTTAAATTGTAATGAGTGTATTGGTTCCAATGTCCTGAAATAGTAAGCGTGTCGCTTCCTGTAACAAGACTTCATCTAACTTCCAGGCGGTTTGTAGAAAGAGTGGGGTTTTGCTAGTACATAATGGGGGCACCTCCCCCCTCCAGAAGCCAATGGCTCAACTCTGTGCACCAAATTCAGTTTAACTTTGGTATGGTTCTCTCCCAGAAGCTCGGAAAATATGCACAATACGAAGGCCTTCAATACCCCCTTCCAAAATCCGAATCCGAATATTGTCTCACCTTGAGCGGTTTTCTAGGTCATCACATTTTAAAAGGGTGGTGTGCAGTTGAATCCGCAGTTGTTCCAAGGAGTCCTCCATCCGTCCAACAGTTTGTTCCAGTCTCTGGAACTTTGATGCATGGTTCAAACTTTGGGTGCCAACTGAGTCAACATTATGCTGTAGGGAAGTGAGTTTGAAGTTAATATTGGACTTGAGAGTTTCAAAGGAGGTGGTGAGGTCTGCTTCCTGTTCTTCCCTCAACTCTCTCTTGAAACCCTGGAGTGAGAAAAGGGAGTATTTATTGGTCAAAGCTATAGTCTCACCGGAATTGGTGGTGAGGCATGAGTCCCTTGTTCCAGCTGGAGTAAACTAACTCTGTTTTTTGCGGTTTTCCGGAGTCATAGAGGCTGTCAGCAAGAGCGATACAAGGTGCCCCAGGGGCTGAGTGTCAAAGGTCACCACAGAGTGAGCTGTAGGAAATTGAATAGATTGTTGTTCCTCCTCACAGTTATGGGTGATCATTTTATTAAGGATTCTTTGGTGAAAGGTTTCCTTAGCAGACTTTCACCACTGTTGTCAAAGGTCTCTGAATGACAGGGGTCCCAGCAGTCGAAATTAGTAAAGAAGCCTTCTGATCGGGAAAGTAGCCAGGTTTGCCTCTTTCCTTTGCAACACCATGGACAGCAGGCTAGGTTCTAAGCCTCCAACATAGGGTAGGTACACTGCTCAGAAGATGAGGATCCCTGACAGTCTGGAACACTCCTAGTGGTAGCAACACTCAGAACAGCTTGCCAAGGATAGGGAGTGAGGCTTATAAGTGGTAGAGGCTCTCACCCAGTTACAAAAGTCACTTCATTCTTATTCCCCCAATGGGTGATATATGGCAATCCACCTATCACATTTCAATGACTCTCACATCTCCCCCCCCCCCCACTGGTGCTGCATAGTGAGGGATTCTGCACAATCCATTGCGGGTCCATTTTTAGAAGACAGCCACTAGTTAGAGTCAAGCAAGGGTCCTGTCTGGAGGATGCTGGGCAGCCACCCTCTACCTAATGTCCCTTACCGTCTCTTCTGGTGCCTGGTCAGTGTGGCCCCCTCTTCAGGCAGGATGTTTGTGGGAGTGTACACGTCAATGAGGGTGAGCAATGGTTCAGTGATAATGTCCACCACACAGCTCGCTACCACCCTCAGCAGCCAACGGCACTCTCTGTCATTCGTCCCTTGCCACAATGAGGAGGTGGCCCCCTCAGAGCCCCTATCGTCCTCACTGCCTACTGATGCCAAGGAGTGGCCAGTTGCATGCTATTGGTAATTTTGGATTAATATATTATATTAGGCTCCATTGATGTGCATCTAGTATGAACACTAACTCTCATCAATCACATAACAAGTACATGACCTGACATTAACATAATGCAGTGAAATAAGATTAACTGTTGAATTTGCCCCCCATAGTGCCTGATTGCATTTGTGTGGTCACATTTTGTTGGCTTCACTGAAACCAGTTCTTATACATTGTGGGACTGTAGGATTAGGCCCTTTTTGGCTAAAGTTCCCTAAACCTTTTGCTTTCCCCCTAGACCTTTTTTCTGACATGGTGTTGCCAACCTAGATGCTTTGTACACTTTGCCACTGCTAAACAGTGTCAAAGTGCAAGTGCTCCCTATATAAAGTATAATGGTAATTGGTTGTCCATGATTGGTATGTTTGCCTTACTAAACTCAAACAAAGCTTTATTTTGATTGTATTGTAACAATCATAAAAAGCACAGATAAAATACATAGTAAATACAACAATTTCCATTGCAAATTTAAAAAGAGATACACATTTAAGTCACATAATCAGAGGTACAGTAAAAGAATAAAAACAACATATCCAAGATAAGCCACCTCCTCATACCTAGATTGCGATGCTCTTTCTTTGATGCAATATTTTTTTTAATAACATAGACATCCTCCATGCTACATGCTCATTTTCTAAAAGCTGGAGCATAATGAATGCAGGGCGTCATTGTCTCAGGCCATAGTTCTGTATGATCGGGACTATCCAGGTCTTTCTTAGCTACTTATAGAATTTACAGAATAAGACCAGATGTAGGGAGGATTGATTTGACAAACAATCGCATGAACATAATTGTAACTCCCTTGTCCAGTCATTCATATTGGGAAAAGAAACTAGTCTGTGTATTGTGCCTAATATACATCTTATTAATAAAAAGCTGTCAAAAACGCAGCGAACAAATACTAGATATGGCTGCAGATTAAAAGTTGTAAGTACCATCTGGTGCTGTAGGACACTGGGCTTAATGATTTCCCCGACACTTGTAGTGGGTCCAAGAAGGACAGGGTCTTTTTTCTGAGGGCTTTCCTGGGTACCCTAGTGATGGGGCTAGGGTTAGTAAAATATTCTGGATTGCCCATTATCTTTAGTAAAATCTCGAATATACTTAACCCATGGTATTCTTTGGGCACCATCCAACCTAAGACTATCTAGTAGTAGGTCCCTGTTAAGTTTTGTCTTTTCCTTAGACCAGATCCCAAAGCAGGATTGGCTCAAGTTTTATGAAGTCGGATATATATGGGAGACCCAGCTCCGTATGACAAACATACGTGGATGTACTAGTGGATGCCGACAGGACATATCTCAAAAAAGAATCCTCAACTAGTTGAATTAAATTTGTGTCAGCAAAACCCCAAATCCCAGCTCCGTAGAGAACAGCTGAGACGCATTTGGCTTTATAAAGCTTCAAAAGTTCCAGCAGTGCTTTGCGTCCCAGTTTTCTTGCAAAGCTAACAAGAGCAGTTGTTGTTCTAATTAGTGCTATCTTTTTGGTCCTAACAGCTTTTGTCCATGTGTCGTTATGGCTAAATAAAATGCCTAAGTATGAAAAACTGTTAGTTGGGGGTTTTGGAATTCCCTCCACAAATATGTGGAGAAGTGTGGAGAAGTGTGGCTCAATGGTTAGAGCGGCAGACCCTGATGCAGAGGTCTGGCCCAGGACCAGGGTTCAAATCCCGCCTCGGCGGCTCTTGGACTCAATCTCCCCGAACCTGATAATTCTCGCCTCAGTGCCTAGTCTAATCATGGGTCCCACTCTGTGACTCTGGGCAATAGCTTGCTTAATCTCCACAACGGCTCCAGCAGCGCTTGGATGCCTGGCTTCACCTTGGGGGTGCCCAGGAGTGGACATCTCAAAGGAAAGCCAGGAAGGGTTTCACAGCGGTATGAATACAGCGCTACGAGACCTCTGGGTAGAAGGCGCTATATAAATACAAACACATTTACATATGTCCTTACATATCTGGATCCCAAGACCGCATCTCATTATAAAAGTTTTTGAGATGTTAATTCTAAGATCCAAGTCCAAGTCCAAGTTAAAAAAATTGTTTAAAGTCTTTTGTAGGCCTGTCTGGGTGTGAGACATAATCACAACATCGTCCGCGACCCTTGACCCTACCTGGTAGGTCGCTCCCCCTTCACACAGTACTGCCTGTGTGTCCCTGCCCCAGCTTCCGCTGCTGAGGAAGTACGAGGCCCTCCTCCACCCGCAGGCTACCACCTGCACCTCATCCCTCGTGGCCAGTGGTAGGCCATAGGTTTTTTCATCTCTGCTTTTTTCCACTAGGTATTGCATTGTAGTGTATTGTTTTTATTGTTTTCCCCGTACTTCCTATATTGCCGTTGTCTTCATTACTGTGCCTGTGACTGCTGTTCCCTGTCTTTCCCCGCTGCCTGTACTTGATCTGTGCCGTTTTTTTCCCTCTGTTCCCCTTGCTTCCCCGTGGCTCTCTGCCCGTTTTAGCCTTCTGTCTCCTAGCAGCCCCTGTATTTCTGTGCTCTCTTGCCTTCTGTTCCACTCATGTCACCCTCGATTTTTGAGCCTTTTGCCTTCTGTAACACCCGATTTATTTATTTTTTAGCCCTTTGCCTTCTGTGCCATTCATTTCCCCCTGTTTAATGTGCCCTTTGCCTTCTGTAACACCCGTTTTTTTTTTTAGCCCTTTGCCTTCTCTGCCACTCACTTCCCCCCTGTTTCTTGTGCCTTTTGCCTTTTGTAACACAGGTTTATTTTAGCCCTTTTGCCTTCTGTGCCACACCCCGCCCCCCCTGTTTCCTGTGCCCTTTGCCTTCTGTAACACCGGTTTTATGAGCCCTTTGCCTTCTGTGCCATTCACTTCCCCCTTGTTTATGTGCCCTTTGCCTTCTGTTACAACCGTTTTTTCTAGCCCATTGCCTTCTGTGCCACTCACTTCCCCATTGTTTTCTGTGCCCTTTGCCTTCTATAACACCCGTTTTTGAGCCCTTCTGACTTCTGTGCCACTAATTTCCCCCCTGTTTCAGGTGCCCTTGCCTTCTGTAACACCCGTTTTTTCAGCCCCCTTGCCTTCTTTGCCACTCATTTCCCCCGTTTCCTGTGCTCTTTTGCCTTCTGCAACACCCATTTTTTTTAGCCCTTTTGCCTTCTGTGCCACTCACTTCCCCCTGTTTCCTGTGCTCTTTGCCTTCTGTAAACAACACATTTATTGGGAGGTTCCCCTAGTTGTTATCAACAGGGCGGGGGAGAGTAGTGCAAAATAGGAGACTCTGTGGTTTGTTATTATTAAATGAAGTCAACAATGCTGATTAAAACAAAAACAAGACAGTGTGGGGGCAAGACAGGTCTCTAGGAAGTCCTAATTTGTCAGTTACATTATAATGGAAGATGAATATATAGAACACTTTTCATACTGTTGTCCAAATATTATAAAATAAACAACACAGATTTGTTCACTATGTGGATAATTTATTTAAATGCTTTTTTTAATACTTTAGATTGTAACCCTTAAGGGAGGTATTATAATAAATTGTGTTTTTATTTATATATATTTCTAATATCTTTGGTGGATTTGTTTATTTTATAATATTTGGACGTACAGTATGAAAAGTGTTCTATATATTCATTCAATTAGGACTTCCTAGAGACCTGTCTTGCCCCCACTCTGTCTTGTTTTTGTTTTAGTCAGAATTGTTGACTTCATTCAATAATAACAAACCACGGGGTCTCCTATTTTGCACAACCCTTTGCCTTCTGTAACACCCGTTTTTTTTGCCATTTGCCTTCTGTGCCACTCACTTCCCTCTTGTATTCAGTTCCCTTTGCCTTCTGTAACACCTATTTTTTTAGCCCTTTTGCCTTCTTTGCCACTCATTTCCCCCATTTCCTGTGCCCTTTGCCTTCTGTAACACCCATTTTTTTCACTCATTCTTGTGACCTTCCCTCTGTTCAGTTTGTCATTCCTCTCCTCCCCGCCCCTGTGTCCCCTGTGGCCCCGCCCCCATGACTGCCCATACGCTGTCCCCGTCTCCCGCCTCCCAGCTACTCCTCCCTCCCACCTCCCCATATATGCCGGCCGCTGCGCTGTGAGGAGAGCGACCCTTGACCCTACCTGGTGGGTCTCTCCCCCTTCGCACAGCACAGCCTGTGTGTCCCTGCCCCAGCTGCCGCTGCTGAGGAAGTTTGAGGGCCTCCTCCACCCGCAGGCTTCCACCTGCGCCTCATCCCTGGTGGCCAGTGGTAGGCCGTAGGTTTGTTCATCTCTGCTTTTTTCCACTACCTATTGCATTGTAGAGTATTGTTTTTATTGTTTTCACTGTACTTCCTATATTGCCGTTGTCTTCATTACTGTGCCTGTGACTGATGTTTCCTGTCTTTCCCCGCTGCCTGTACTTGATCTGTGCTGTCTTTTCCCCTCTGTTCCCCACTCTTCCCTGTGCCTCTCTTCCCGTTTTTGCCTTCTGTCTCCTAGCAGCCCCTATATTTCTGTGCCGGCCGTTGCGCGCGCCGCACCGCTGGCGCGCAGAAAGGTGCCTGCGGCAAGCCCGTCTGCGCCCATCCCGCCTGGACCGTGCTCAGCGCCAGAACCCTGGCCCCCGCTCCCGCCACGACGACCGCCTCTGCTACGATGCCAGCACACTCCACGCTCTCAACCCCGGACGGACCCTCACCTGCTTCAAGGCCGCCCCGAAACGCACACACGGTCCATTCACCTGCCGGAACAGCAGCTACACCAGCCTCAGAGCCGATGAACCTCTGGCCAAGAAAGACCGCACTCACCTGCGATGCATACTACTGAGCACCCGCTCCGCACGCAAACACAGCGTCGAGCTCTGGAACTTGCTCAACACAACATCCATGGACGTCGCCTTCCTGACAGAGACCTGCTTGAACGATCTCTCCACACCTGACATCGCCATATCCATCCCAAACGGCTACAAGATCACCCGCAGAGACCACACCAACGGAGTCGGAGGAGGAATCGCCATCGTCCACAAGAACAGCATCAGGGTCGTGACTAGCACCCACGACGAGCCCAGCACCGCTGAACACATGCACTTCCAGATCCAAACAGACCCCAACTCCACCCACAGAGGCACCCTCGTCTATCAACCCCCAGGATCCCGCCCCCAGTTCAGCGACTCCATCGCCGACTTCCTCAGCACGCACACCCTAATCTCCACTGACTGCAGCTACACCAGCCTCAGAGCCGATGAACCACCAGCCAAGAAAGACCACACCCACCTGCGATGCATACTACATAACACCCGCTCCGCACGCATACACGCCGTCGAACTCTAGGGACTTGCTCGACACAACATCTCCGGACGTCTCCTTCTCGACAAAGACCTAGTTGAACGACTCCTCCGCACCCGACATCGCCATATGCATCCCAAACGGCTACAAGATCACACACAGGAACTGCGCCAACGGAGTCGGTGGAGGAACCACCATCGTCCACAAGACCAGCATTAGGGTTGCGACTAGCACCGACTATGCACTCAGCACAACTGAGCGCATGCACTTCCAGATCCACACAGTCCCCAACTCCACACTCAGAGGCACCCTGGTCTACTGACCCCCCTGGACCCGGCCCCCAGTTAAGCAAATCTATCGCCGACTTAAGCACACACGCCCTGACCTCCACTGACTACATCCTCCTCGGAGACCTGAACTTCCACCTTGAGAACAACAACGACAACAATACTACAAACCTAATCGATAACCTTGCCAACCTCAGACTGAAGAAACTCGTCACAACGCCCACCAACTATGCCGGCCACAAGCTCAAATCCGTCTTCTCCTCAAGCCTGCATGTCTCCGTCAGCCAAACCACTGAACTCCTCTGGACCGACCACCGCTGCATCCATTTCACCTTCCAGAAACCCACCACACACCACCGCACACAACCGATCCCCCACCGCTGCTGGAGCAAAATCACCGAAGACCAACTACATACAAACCTCGCCCTCAGCTCACCCACGAACCCTCCAACACCGACGACGCTGCCCACAGCTAAGCATGGGCTGAAAATTCGTTCTGCTCGCGGAATTTGCGGATTTTCCGTGATTTCGCAAACCGCGAATATCGCGAAATCGCGGTAAAATCCGCGAATCAGCGGGGACGAATTTTCAGCCAAGCAATTACAGGGTTACAGCAGCAGGTGCAAAAGTTGAAGCTGATTTTTTGTTACCTTTTACAAAAGGGTTACAAATATATTAACTTCAACTTGGGCACCTGCTGCTGTAAGCCTGTAAGTACTTCCTGTCGCCTCGTTGCCTACTTGCAACTATTCTCTGACCCTGCTCTGACCCTTGAAGCAGGGTCAGAGAATAGTTACAAGTAGGCAATGAGGCGCCTATCACGAAAATTAAACCTCAACAGGAAGCACTGACAGATATAAAAACAAGCATTTGCAATGCAATAGGTCTCGCATTAGGAACATTTGAGCTATTGGTCTTGTAAATGACAATTTTTTTTACTTATGTGTTGGTTTTGAAAATAGCTAAATTAATAGTTTTGTCATTTACAATGCCAATAGTTATAACTTTCGCAAATGTAACACCTATTGCATTTGTAATGCAACATGTTTTGTATTTACGTGACTTAGATGTACTAATATTACAAATTACAATGGCTTTTAATTTTTTTAAATAATTAATACTTAAATAAAAGTGATTTTAATTTATAATGGCAATAGCTTAAACTTTTGTAAATAACTTTTGTGAAGATTATGTTCAGTGTATTTTATTGTGACGAAAATCCAAGAACAGAAGTGAAATATTAACATCTTTTTGTGACATTTGTAATAAAGCTTGAAATATTGAGAGAACATATGTGTGCAGATTGATGCTGGAGTAGTGCTGAGTGGTGCTGTGGTGGTGCTGAGTGGTGCTGTGTTGATGCTGAGTGGTTCTGTGGTGGTGCTGAGTGATACTGGGATGGTGCTGAGTGATGCTGGGGTGGTGATGAGTGGTGCTGAGTGATTCTGGGGCGGTGCTGAGTGATGGTGTGGTTGTGCTGAGTGGTGCTGTGGTGGTGCTGAATAATAATGTGGTGGTGCTGAGTGATGCTGTGGTGGTGCTGAATGATGCTGTGGTGGCGCTGAGTGGTGCTGTGGTGGTGCTGAGTGGTGCTGTGGTGGTGCTGAGTGATGCTGTGGTGCTGCTTAATGATGCTGTGGTGGTGCTGAGTGGTGCTGTGGTGGTGCTGAGTGATAATGTGGTGGCGCTGAGTGATGCTGTGGTGAGGCTGAGTGATGCTGTGGTGGCGCTGAGTGGTGCTGGGGTGGTGCTGAGTGGTGCTGTGGTTGTGCTGAGTGATGCTGTAGTGGTGCTGAGTGATGCTGTGGTGGTGCTGAGTGGTACTGTGGTGGTGCTGAGTGATAACATGGTGGTGCTGAGTTATAATGTGGTGGTGCTGAGTGATGCTGGGGTAGCGCTGAGTGATGATGTGGTGATGCAGAGGGCAGAAAGGCACAAAAAGCAGTCTAACAAAGGGCAGAAGGGCAGAAAATCAAGGGAAAAACGAGTCTAACAGAGGGCAGAAGGGCACAAAAAAACTGTCTAAAAGAGGACAGAAGGGCAGAAAAACAAGGGAAAAACGAGTCTAACAGAGGGCAGAAGGGCACAAAAAACGAGTCTAACAGGGGGCAGAAAGGCACAAAAATGAGTCTAACAGAGGGCAGAACGGCACAAAAAACGAGTCTAACAGGGGGCAGAAAGGCAGAAAAACAAGGGAAAAACGAGTCTAACAAAGGGCAGAAGGGCACAAAAAACGAGTCTAACAGGGGGCAGAAAGGCAGAAAAACAAGGGAAAAACGAGTCTAACAGAGGGCAGAAGGGCAGAAAAACAAGGGAAACAAGGGAAAAACGAGTCTAACAGAGGGCAGAAGGGCACAAAAAACGAGTCTAACAGGGGGCAGGATGAATCCAGCCCTGCGTGTTTGTCCACGAAGATGCCACCGTTTTGTGCAATACCTCTACTCAACTGGAGTACTTTCTACTGTGTAATCAGTAAGTGCTCCCTCGTTGGCTAAATGTATAGGGGCAGATTTACAATAACTGGTGCAGCCCCAGGGATGCGCCAGTTATTGTGCGCCGCAGCTCCCCCACCCATGGTCCGCCGCATTTACAATGCGGCACACCATGTGGCAAAAATGGCACAGATGCGTCACGCATCTGTGCCGTAAGAGCAGCGCATTGCTGGAGCTGCGTAGCAAGCGTGACGCAGCTCCAGCAATGCTCTGGGGGGCCCTATCTCCCCAATGCTGCGTCAAGCCTTGCGCCTGCTTCAAGCAGGCGCAGGGTTTTGACGCAGCATTGGCCTAAAAGTGATTGAGTGAAATCTTGTAGATTTCACTCAGCCACTTTTAGGAGGCGTTCCTGCGCAGGAACGTTCTCCCCTGTGCCAGAACGTCTCCTGATGGTGCAGGGCTTTACAACGTGACGCATCTCTCAGCATTGCTGGACGCAGCTCCAGCAATGCTCTGGGGGGCCCTATGTCCCCAATGCTGCATCAAGCCTTGTGCCTGCTTCAAGCAGGCACAGGGTTTTGATGCAGCATTGGCCTAAAAGTGACTGAGTGAAATCTTGTAGATTTCACTCAGCCACTTTTAGGAGGCGTTCCTGCGCAGGAACGCCCTCCCCTGCGCCTGAACGCCTCCTGATGGTGCAGGGCTTTACAACGTGATGCATCTTTCAGATGCGTCACTTTGTTAATACCCAGCACCATGGCACATCTTTTGTGCTGCCGCTGCGTCACAAAAGTGACACAACTGCAGCACAAAAGAGGCGCAAGCGGCTTGTAAATCTGCCCAATAGTGCTTTTACTACATTGTAGCTGCGTAAAGGCCCAGAAGATGCATCTCCAGTGACCATGTGTGCCTGTGTTACAGGCACACATGGTCACTGCAGACACGTCGTCTGGCCCTTTACGCAGCTGCAGTGTAGTAAAAGCACTATACATTTACCCAATGAGGGAGCACTTACTGGATTAGCCAGTAGAAAGTGCTCCAGGGCAAATCGCAAAACAATCCGCGATTTCGTGGGAAAATTTGCGAATTTTCTGTTTTTTTTTTTTTATTTTGCGGGGAAATCCACGAATTCGCGGAACGTGAATTCGTAAATTTCGCCCATGCTTACCCACAGCCTCAAAAGCAGGATCGGGGACTGTGCCAACACCCTCGCCCGCTAAAGAAAACCTTCACATACACACCAGCAAGAAGGCCAACTGGTTCACCCCAGAACTCCTAGCCATCAAGCAAGCCAGCCAGAAACTAGAGAAGAAATGGCACAGCAAACAAACTCTGGACAACCGCGCAGCACACAAGGACGCCATTCGCACCCACCACCACCTCATCAGGGCTGCCAAGAGAACCTCGTTCAAAGACTGCCTCAACAACAACACACACAATAGCAAGGAACTCTTCAACATCATCAAGAAACTCTCTAATCCCAGCTCCAATATCAACGACATCCTGCCATTGCAAGCCCTGTGCGACTCCCTTGCCACCTTCTTTCGCCGTAAAACAGCAGACATCCACGACACCTTCAACACCCAGACAGCCCCAACAGACAGCAACACAACAGACCCTCCGCACACCATCGACCACAACCCCATGCTAGCCTGGGCCGGTGTGAGCATTGATGACACCACCAAGACCATGAGCATAATCCCCTCCGGCTCCCCGTCACAACCCTTCCTGCACCACGTCTTCAACAGAGCAAGCAGCTCCATCGCAACCCACCTGAGCAACGTCATCAATCTCTCCCTCGAGACCGCGACCTTCCCAGAGAGCTGGAAACATGCTGAGATCAACGCCCTACTGAAAAAAACCCAAGGCAGACCCAAGAGACCTCAAGAACTTCCAGCCCATCTCTCTAATACCCTTCCCGGCCAAGGTCATCGAGAAAATCGTCAACAGACAGCCAACCGAATACCTTGAAGAAAACAGAATCCTGGACCCTTCCCAGTCAGGGTTCTGCAGCAACCACAGCACCAAGACTGCCCTCATCACCGTCACCAACAACATCAGGACCCTGCTTGACAAAGGCGAGACCCCAGCACTCATCCTTCTACACCTCTCCGCCACCATCAACACCATCTGCCACTGCACACTACGCGTACGCCTCCATGCCGCAGGGATCTGAGACAAAGCTCTGGAATGAACCACTTCCTTCCTCTCTGGCAGAACGCAGAGCATCCGCCTCCCCCCATTCCGGTCAAAAGCCTCCAAGACCATCTGCGGTGTAACCCAAGGATCCTCCCTCATCCCGACACTGTTCAACATTTACATGGCACCGCTCACACATGTCGCTCGACAGCACGACCTCAACATAATCTCCTATGCCGATGACACTCAACTGATCCTCTCCCTCACAAAGGACCCCATCACCGCCAAAGTCAACCTCTACGAAGGAATGAAGGCCGCCACTGACTGGATGAAGATCAGCCGTCTGAAGCTGAACTCAGACAAGACGGAGTTCCTCATCCTCTGCACCAACCCTTCAGCATGGGATGACTCCTAGTGGCTGACTGCACTGGGAGCAGCCCCGACACACACTGACCATGCACACAACCTGGGAATCATCCTCAACTCAACGCTCTCAATGACTAAGCAGGTCAACGTTGTCTCCTCCTGCTTCAACACTCTCCGGATGATCTACAGATGGATCTCGACAGACACAAGAAAGACGGTCACCCAGGCCCTTGTCAGCAGCAGACTCGACTACGGGAACACTCTCTACACGGGAGCCCCGACCAAGCTCATCAAACGACTGCAACACATCCAAAACACCTCGGCACGACTGATCCTCGACATACCACATCACACCACAGCCACATCACCCCCAACCTGAGGGATCTGCACTGGCTCCCCGTCAGCAAGAGGATATCCTTCAAGCTCCTCATCCACACAAGCCACTCCACAAGACCGGCCCAGCCTACCTCAACAGACGGCTCTCCTTCTACATCCCCAACTGCCAGCCTTGCTCCCCCGACCTCTCACTAGCCACCGACCCACGCATCCAAAGAACAACCACCGGTGGGAGATCCTTCTCCCACCTCGCCGCCAAGACATGGAACACCCTCCCACTGAACCTATGACAGACCCAAGACCTGCTGACCTTCAGGAGGATGCTCAAGACCTGGCTGTTCGATCAGTAGCACCCCCCCCAGCGCCTTGAGAGCCTCCAGGGTATGTAGTGTGCTTTACAAATGACTGATTGTTTGATTGATTGACAATGCTGGGGTAGGGTGATTACCTATTTGTGGGAAGTCTTGAGCATCTTTAAGGAGTGTCTGCCCTAACCCATTAGTATAGAGATTAAAAAGGAAGGGGGCTAGGACACAGCCCTGCCTAACCCCCCTCCTAATAGGGAAAGTAGCAGTACACTCTCCTCCCAGGCCAAATCGGACATGTGCTTTAGCCCCATTATAGAGATGACGGATAGAGTAAATTATGTTTTTGTCAATCTCCATTGCTTCTAAAATCTCCCAAAGCTTTGAGTGCCTCACACATTTGAAAGCGGACGTCAGGTCGATGAAGACTAGATACAGGTTCCCCTTTTTGGCCCTGGTATACTTCCCCATGAGAATCGCAAGATTTAGACTCTGCTCCACAGTCCCCAGTTCTTTGCGGAAACCATATTGGATGTCAGATAAAATGTGGGTTTCTTCTGCCGTGAGCTGGAGACGTTCCAGGATAATACGACCCACCACCTTATCCATAGAATCTAATAAGGAGGTAGGCCTGTAGCAGGTGGGGTCTTGACGGTCCCCCTTTTTAAAAATGAGCACTTTGATAGACTACACCCATGTTGATGGGAAAGCTACCTCACAACTAGCATTAATTATTTGCATGATTATGGGTGTCCAAAGGGTGACATTGGACTTGTAGAGATCCACTGGGATCCCATCAGGACCTGATGCCTTCCCACCAGCACTTAGGGAGAGTGCCCTGCTTACTTAATCAATGTAGAAGTGTAACTCTGGTGTGTTCACACTCATGGACCTGTACGTTGGAGTTGCTATCATATATCCTGGAGAAATGTTCAATCCATTGACCCTCTGTAATGGACCCCCAGCTGGAGACAGAAATGGAGTTCTAACCACTTTCCAAAAAGCGGCACCATCTTTCAATTGTGAGGCTGAGGTAAGCAGCTCCCAGGCTTCATTTCTGAGGGCATTTTTCCTCTCTGAAAGGGTCAGTTTGTAGTTTTTTCTGGCCTGTCTGATTTTAACAATATCCTTTGGACTCTTACGCAACTCATGCTTCAGGATGGAATGTGCACAAGTGCAGTTGGAGTCAAACCACAGCTGGGGGGCTAACCTTTTTTCGCCTTGTTTAAACATTACTTCCCTAACCGCTGCCACTATCTCTTGGAATGATGATCAGATGCTCTCAGGGGATGCTGTTTCATTCAGACACATGTCAAATGCCAATCTACACCTTGTAAGTAGTTGTTTAGTTACTACTTCAGGATCCAGCATATTCCAACGAAGGGTATATCCATTCACTTTGGCAAGTTTTAGGTTAACTAAGGCCTCATCTACAGCCTGGTCATCTCTACCTTGTCTCCTCATAGTGAAAGTGACAGTGATACATAGAGGGAAATGATTGCTGACTGAATTTGTACACACCCAGAAGGTGAGGAGTCTGGAAGCAAACATATTTGTAAACAAAATATAATAAATAGTGGAGCCGAAGCCCCTGCCATTAAACGTCTGTGGCATCACTGCAGGGTCAGTACATAGATCTTTTGCAAAGCCCAGGTCTAGATTAAACACAAGTTTATTAAAGCATTCCCCTGTTTTCGAGTGGCAGAAGTGGGTATTACTTACACCTTCTTCATTATAACCACATACCCTGCCATCCTCTATGGGACACAGAGCACAATTCAAGTCCCCGCACATAATAACCATTCTCTCAGTGCTGTTTGCTTCATAGAGGGGTCTCAATTCATTATACAATGTATTACCCACCTTAACAACGCAATCATTATAAAAGTTGACCAGAATCATGGAATAGGAGGCAGTCAATACCACAATCAGCAATTGATAATAAGGGATTCAAGGTCAGATTCGATATTGATAAGATTTAGCTTATTCGATACAGATATACAGAGTCCACTTTTAGATCTACCATGTGAAACCCCTATAGCTTGTGTAGTAAAAGGTCTGTATCCATTTATATGTATTTCATCCTTCAGTCATGTCTCCTGTAGACAAATAATTTCATAATTTAATATATATTAGGACCACTGGGGTTTGCCAATCTTGGTTCGTAGTCCTGATATATTCCATTTAAAAAGACTACATCCAGTTTTCACATCAATAGAGGGCGGACTAGCTGCCCCCGGGACAAGAGTGTTTCTAGGGTCATAAATTCTCTGCTGGCGTATTTCAGACTGTTCATCAGGTGATGCTTCAGGGGATGCTTCGGATGACTTCTGAGCCTTGGGGGCTGATTCAATAACATGGAACGCATTCCCTGCACTATATACAGTTAACTCATCCAAGGGTGGAATCATGGGCCAGAAATAAGGCCGATGGACCTTGACTTCGGCTGGTTTAAGTTCCTTGGACAGAATTAGTTTTAAGTCATCAGCTGGAGATTGTAGTATATCTACTCGTGTTAACGTTCTATCTCCCTGCTGGCCATCCTGCCCATCAACAAGTCTACAATGGTTTGCCTTTTAAGGTAGTCAGTCTATGTCCTCCAGAGTGTTAAATATGTTAACGTGATTACTGGTTGGAATTGTGTATCTGGGGTTGGTGCCATGAATAAATCCTCTTTCCCTAGGTCCCGTTCGTAAGTAGGTAGGAGGCAGGTAGAAATACCCTAAGGGCAGAATGGCCAGCTTGTCTAATCAAACTGACTGTTACTCGCCCTGTCTAATATTAGGTGGACAAAATCCGGAGACCTAAATGACAAGACAATGCAGTCTCCTTCAAGTGACTTCCTAGATTGACCCACCCACCCATTCAATTCTATGGGCCATCTCATATTCTGCGATCAATAGATTGATATTAATCCCAGTTTGAGTGCTATGGAAATGGAGTGATCTGTTACGCAGGGTTGAGCAGTGTTCAAAGATGCTAGCTGGCAGCATAGGAGCATTAGCCAGCACCAAGTTATATGGGGTCACTTCGGGGGGTAAATGCAAGTTAGTATCTTGGCTCTGGGAGGCCATGCAAACAGGGGACCTGTTCCTCGTTGTGTTTTAGGGCGAGCCACACCCGTGTTGTGAACAATCAGCCCTACTTGCATTATCACTAGGTGGGTTTTGTAGAGGTAAAGGGTGGCCCTTATGGGAAGCAAGCACTACGTTTCTATGTTCTCTATTGCCCAGTTTAGTAGCAGGGTTGTGGGGCCCAGAAGGCATGGAGGGGAAACCAGGATTAAGAATTTGCTGACCCTTATTAGATTTACTGCCTTACTAGTAAAGTGGTACAAAAGGGGGTGGTGATGGACGGAGCATCTGAACCAATCAAACACTCACACCCAGTCAACAGATCTGGGTTTAATCCATCAACGTTCTTTAGCCCACTCTGCCACCCCAGTTCAGACATGGCCATATGCAAATCAGTCTGACCCTGTGCCTCATGGGAACAGTCCAGCCAGAACTGCCAAGCCATGCCTTCCCTGGACCGGAAACAAGCTTCTGAGGACTGGTTTCTGGCATTTCAGCCGTCTTCAGCCCGGCTTGCTTGAATCCAGTGGCAAAGTGAGCAAGGGACTCACGTCTGAGCATACCCTGCCAACTTATGGCCAACAAAGCGGTACAAAAGGGGGTGGTGATAGAGGGAGCATCTGAACCAATCAAACACTCACACCCAGTCAACTGATCTGGGTTTAATCCATCACCGTTCTTTAGCCCACTCTGCTACCCCAGTTCAGACATGGCCATATGCAAATCAGTCTGACCCTGTGCCTCATGGGAACAGTCCAGCCCGAACTGCCAAGCCATGCCTTCCCTAGACCGGAAACAAGCTTCCGAGGACTGGTTTCTTGCATTTCAGCCGTCTTCAGCCCGGCTTGCTTGAATCCAGTGGCAGAGTGTCAGTCAGTCAGTCAGTCAAACATTTACTTTATTTGGTTAATCATAACCATAAAGCATACATATACAAAAAAGACTTCCATAAAAATAGTAACAAGTTAAAAGTTCATTTAAATAAAATGTGTCTTATTGTTCGTTGATTTGACCACTTTGTCTCAGGCCTTATCTATGGTCTGTTTCTGCTTTTTGAATCTCAGACTCTACAAGATTCATAAATTTTACCCCACGGCATGCTAAAATGTTTGAACCTCCTCCCAACCAGCTAATTACAGCTTGCCTGCAAGTGCGAATCTGTAGCATGTTAAAAATTGGTTTCAATAAAATTTTTCTCTTTTCTTTTAAGGGAACACATGTACACAGGAGATGGCACAGTGTCTCACTGTGATAATCACATAGTCTGCATCTTTGTCCCTGATATGCGGCCTTCCAAGATGGGATCAAGTCTTTGGAGGAGTGGTCACCCATTCTGAAGGCCATGTATTTTCTTTTTAAAGATAGCCTAAAGTGCGCCGTGAGGTACAGTTGTGGTTTTAAACATTTGTACGAATTTAGGATAGTCCATGCGTGTCGTCGTTTGGCCAGGGTCTTTTTATCTTCAACCAAAGAGAGGGCTTTTGTGTTTAGCTTGCAGATCTTTTTAAAGGCGGCTTCTTCTGGAGGGTTCTTCCAGATCTCTGCCATTTTGAGGGTTTCCAATGATGCTCGCAGGTCGTAGCCCCATGAATTAGGTTCCAGTTGGTCGTATTGTTTTTTGATTTCTTGCCAACATAAATTGTTTAAGGATCCTGTCTCTGCCATTCTCAGTTTCCAGCACCACTTAACTAGTGCTGCTTTCCTTTGGTATATTTGATTTTGCAAACCAAATTCCAGCCTGATTTGTGCCGGGGCCGTTCCTTTGTGTAGGAGAAACACAGCTTTATATATTTTTGTCTGTAGTGTATTTAAAATGTCTGATTCTTTTCCGTGCCATATTTCCAGTCCTTATGAGAGAGTGGGTAAAACTTGAGCTGCCATTACTTTTAGTAGGTGGTCATATGAAGGGCATTGCAATTTCTTTTGGAGAACTTTGTACGCAAAGCTCAGTGATTGTGCTTTTGCCGTGATTATTCTTTTTTGAGTTGACAGTGACATGTTTTTGCTTATTGTGACCCCTAGATATTTATACGATTTTACTTCCTCTATGTGTCTTCCATTAGTGAACCACTTAAAAGAACTTTTACTGGCGCCCGCCAATCTCACCACTTTTGTTTTTTTGATGTTTAGTTCAAGGCCTTCTCTCTCAAAATAATCTGTTAATTCCAATATTGATCTTTGTAGTCCTATTGGTGTTTGACTTAGGATTACAATGTCGTCCGCATATTGGAGGAATTGAATGCTTTCGTTGGCCAATTTGGGCGGGTGTCCATTCACGTTCTTGAGTTGATCTTTCAAATCGGCCAAGTATATGTTAAAGAGGGTTGGGGAGAGCACGCAGCCCTGTTTAAGGCCGTTGGTTATTTTTTGTTCTGCCGATATTCTTCTTCCATCTCCCAATTTCACTTTTGCCCATGTTCCGCTGTATTGTGCCATTATTGTTTCCAATAATCCTTTCGGAAGACCCAACTGTTCCAGTTTTTTCCATAGGCGACTTCTGGGCACTCAGTCGAAAGCGGATTTCAAATCTATATAGCAGGCTATTAATCCGGTCTTCCTTTTCACTGCGCCTTCGATTAATAGTGACAGAGCGGACAGATTGGTTAAACAGCCCATACCTTCTCTGAAACCGGTTTGAAACCGGTTTGAAATATGGGTATTATTTTGTTGTCCTTTGTCCATTGTCGTAGACAGTGGCAGAGTGAGCAAGGGACTCACGTCTGAGCACACCCTGCCAAAGTATGGCAAACAAAGCGGTACAAAAGGGGGTGGTGATGGATGGAGAATCTGAACCAATCAAACACTCTCACCCAGTTAACAGATCTGGGTTTAATCCATCACCGTTCTTTAGCCCACTCTGCCACCCCAGTTCAGACATGGCCATATGCAAATCAGTCTGACCCTGTGCCTCAGGGGAACAGTCCAGCCAGAACTGCCAAGCCATGCCTTCCCTGGACCGGAAACAAGCTTCCGAGGACCGGCTTCGGGCATTTCAGCCGTCTTCAGCCCGGCTTGCTTGAATCCAGTGGCAAAGTGAGCAAGAGACTCACGTCTGAGCATACCTTGCCAACTTATGGCAAACAAAGCGGGTTCTTTAGCCCACTCTGCCACCTCAGTTCAGACATGGCCATATGCAAATCAGTCTGACCATGTGCCTCATGGGAACAGTCCAGCCCGAACTGCCAAGCCATGCCTTCCCTAGACCAGAAACAAGCTTCCGAGGACTGGTTTCTTGCATTTCAGCCGTCTTCAGCCCGGCTTGCTTGAATCCAGTGGCAAAGTGAGCAAGGGACTCACGTCTGAGCATACCCTGCCAAAGTATGGCAAACAAAGCGGTACAAAAGGGGGTGGTGATGGATGGAGAATCTGAACCAATCAAACACTCTCACCCAGTTAACAGATCTGGGTTTAATCCATCACCGTTCTTTAGCCCACTCTGCCACCCCAGTTCAGACATGGCCATATGCAAATCAGTCTGACCCTGTGCCTCAGGGGAACAGTCCAGCCAGAACTGCCAAGCCATGCCTTCCCTGGACCGGAAACAAGCTTCCGAGGACCGGCTTCTGGCATTTCAGCCGTCTTCAGCCCGGCTTGCTTGAATCCAGTGGCAAAGTGAGCAAGGGACTCACGTCTGAGCATACCCTGCCAACTTATGGCGAACAAAGCGGAACTAGTGGGCCTGCAGCACTACTTGTGCCACCCACACAAGTAGCCTTAAAAAGGGAACACTGGCCTGCCATTGCAGGGCCTGTGTGTAGTTTGTTAACCCCTTGTGCACTGCGATAATTCTCTCGCTGTGCGGGAGAATTAATGAGAGGGCGTGGTTTGGACGGCCCCCGGCCATCCTCCGCACACGCCCACCGTGACGTATAATGGCCGGGGGCCGTCCTAAGCACCGAAGGGGTTAAATTGACATGTTGTTCTGGCAAGTGCACCCACTTATCAGACCTTACCCTTACCCTTCTTTGCACATCAGGGACCCCTATTGTAGGTCCAGGGTACCCCCTAGGCAGGGTGCAGTGCATGTGAAAGGTAGGACATGTACCAAGGTGTGTACCATGTCCGTACAGTGAAATTATCTCCATTTCGTTTTTCACTGTTGAAAGGCCATCTTGATGATAGGATAGATTGGGAAGGCTATGTAATATGTTTTCTAGCCTATCTTCCCAAAGGCTTAAGATGGAAAGGTGAAGTTTAGTATGCCTGAACTCACAATGTGATAACACATCTTTCTATGAAGGTGGTTTTAGCATTGTGTGTTTATAAGCCACTCTTTTAGAAGTGGCTGGGTTTTTGTGCTCTAAACATTTCTGTGTGTCTCTGCCTGGCTGTTAATTGACTGTCTGGATTTGAAAGTGCTAGGATCTGGGGAATGTCTTGACCCAGGGGAGGATGTGAGACAGTAACAGGCTGACCTGCATCTGGAGTGTAGGTGAAGGAGTAGCCCCTAGAGGTGAAGAGGCATGGGTTGCTGCTATAAAATAACTGTCCCATTTCCTGCTGAGTGATTGAGAATCCAGACCGCCACTAATCAAAGGAAGAAGGTGTCACTGGCAGGGAGCCACCCAGAACTGGTTTGAACTGGGGTCAGTGCCCCCTGAAACACAAAGACTTCAAAGCCATTGAGGGGTATAACTATGAGAGCTGAAACCCCTGAACTTGGGAGAATGGCTTGATCAAGATTGAAAAAGACTGGAGCTACTACACGGTCAAGAGGAACCTTTGCCAACGAAGAAACAAAAGAAGGAACCGAAGGAAAGGACTGACCTTTGTTGTGTGTTCTAGGGCTGGCCTGCAGTTTGCTGTTTTAACCAAGAAAAGGCTAAAGGGACTTTGCTGTGTGCTGTGTCCCCCTGCTTGAAAAAACTTTGCTGTGCTTGTCCTGAAGTGAGATATCCCCAAGGGCCCGAGGTTAGCTGGCTCCCTGTTGCGGAAATATAGGAGCACAAAAGTTTCCAGGGGATTCTCAGCTGCGATGTGTGCTCATGCTTGTTTCAGCCTGAGACCCTCTGAAGGTGTGCCCTGTGATCGTGCAACCCGAAGCTCAGGGAAGTCTCAGCGACGCTGTGTGCGTGTGCCCTGTGGCAGCCTGAGATCTTTGTAACCGTAGTGGCCCGGCAGCCCTGGAGAAGCTGAGCCGCCGGCCCGAGCCCGCAGTTGCTAATTCACAAGGATTGCAATGGAGGCACAGTCACTGGGCGAGGAGAGGAGAGTGGGTTTGCACCCCAGGTAATGTGTGTTGACTGCCTGGGCGGGGTGCGGGCTCGGAAGGAGACGCTCTCGGGGTCTCCCTCATTCAGGCATTGCGCGCCCCATATTGTCAAGGGAGTGACAGTACCGGGCTGTAGTGCGGAGCTGCACTGTTTGATTACACCATACCCATGTTGGGGGCAACTATTGTGAGGCTGACTGCAAATCAGAAGGAGTGATGGAGAGACCGCCTGAGGCACAGTGGTCGGTGCCTGAGTGTATTATGTATTATTCCATTTCTGCATAACAGAGTACCTGACTGTCGTAATACACATTGATTATTTCTGCATAACGGAGTACCTGATTAGAGTATTATGCATTGCATTATTCCTGCATAACAAACTACCTGGTAAGTGTATGTCGCATGGCATTATTTCTGCATAACGAACTACCTGATTGTCGTATGACGCACTGCATTGTTTCTGCATAGCAAACTACCTGATTAGCGTATTACGCATTGCATTATTTCGGCATAACGAATTACCCGATTAGTGTATTGTGCATTGCCTTATTTCTGCATATCGACCTACCTGGTGGTTGTATTATGCATTGCATTGTTTTTACCTTGCAAAGGTGCCTGATTCTAGTATTACGAACTGTATATCATGATATTAGGATTACAGGAGAATGTTTAGAAGTGCTCATTAATACCGCCAGAACTTAAAAGGGCTGGCTGGCCTAACAACCGGCCAGGAGAACTAGTACACATCAACAGAACAGACCTTGACAACCTGGAAATCTACAGAAATAGTAGAAGCAATTATGGGGAAAGCGGATATTTTTCTATCTTGGGGCATTCAAATATCTTACCAAATTTCCCCACACTACCGCCTCCACTGAAGAGGTTGAGTGGAGTTCAACTTATCAGGAAATTTGATGACGCACATACAAATCAACAAAAACCTGTATATCCAATTCTATTCAACGCAAAGGGTAGAAGTGAACCCTCACAAGCATGTGTTGAAACAGTACGGCATAATGGGGAGTCACAAAACACTATGGATAACTGGAAATGGCTCCCTGGAATGCTCAATGAAAAACGGAAGGTATGACCGTTCAAAGGTAAACAGAAACAAGATACTAATAAGGTTATACATGTGTTATCTTGGAACATTGCAGGCGCCAAACGACTACTAGAAGGAGGTCTACTATTGGAAGAATGGCGTGGTTGTGACATATTTGCGCTACAGGAAACTTAGCTACAAGAAATTGCCCTTGTTGGGTTTATACATCATAGCGTAGCAGCTGAAAAATCTAAGAGCCATGGACGTGCCATTGGTGGCCTTTCAGTATATGTGTCCTCATCTCAAAAAATTAACTCAGTTCAACTACAATCACCAGATCCTAGTATTCAGTTAATTAAACTAATAGATCAAAACACTAATAATTCTAAGCCAACAATTTTGGTTAATTATTATATGCAACCTAAAATTAAGGAGAAAAAGTCAAAGAATGCGATATTGTGCAATGTCATTACGGACCTTCGCTCTTCAGACCCACTATCCAATATAATAATCATTGGTGACTTTAATTCCAACCTGATCCTAACACCGGAAGAGGATGATAAACTATCAGCTGATAATATCTACTGGGATGTTCCCCAACAGATACAAGGTGGTGCAGGAATACAGAAGGATCGACTAGCAATCCAATTAGTGACTGAACTGGAGTTTCTTGGGTTGCGTGCATTGAACGGGAGGTTTCCTGAAGATCAACCCCCCAATAAAAACGTACTATGGTCCACATTCTCAATCCACCTTGGACTTCACAATGGTTAGACTTTCAATAATCCCCTTGGTGATCAGCTTTCAAATCGAGTTTACCCCGTTGAGTGACCATGCAATGCAACATACCATATTTAACCTCAACAAGGAAAGATTGCAACCGTCATAAATATTAGAAGGTCAGCTAAGTTCTGTCTACCTGAAACGCATAAATTGGTCAAACACCAATGGTTACCAGTGGTTCGCTACATTGAAGGACACATTGACTAAGATTGGGAATGAATCAACAAATGCGATCCAAGCATGGTCTCATTTCCTGTTAAAACTAAAACAAAAAATTAAGCTGCCTGTTATGAAATCCAGCACAGACGGACCACCGAAAAAACATCCGACAGAGTTACAAGATCTGCGAATTCAACTTCAAAAAACTCAAAGGAAGTTACAGTCGGCTGACCGTCGTACATGTCAATGGGCCAGCTTACTTGCTCAAAGAAAAGAATATAAAAATAAGGTCTGGGAACATAAAAGGTCAACTAATGAGAGTTTTTGGTCCAAACTAATTTTCAGTTCAAAACTCCAGAACACTAACACATTTTGGCAAACCATAAATCATCTAACAAGACCCTGTAACGCCCTTACATCAAATGTGCGGAAATCGTAGTGGGCATCGTTTCTTGCTACAAAATTTACAGATACCTCAACAAAAACTCTGAGTAATGCTCTTTGTCCAAACAGTCAAAACAAAATGTGCCCCGTAGAAGAACAAGGGAGTCAACCTTTGACTAGCAATCCCTGCAACGTACCAAGTACTGTCTCTCAGAATAAACAATATACGGCGGAAGAGATAATTAAACTAATCAAAAAAGCTAAACCCAATGGGCGCCAGGCCCGAACGGCATCCCACAAGCGGTGTACAAATATGCTCCGGAATTTTGGGGACCTTGCCTGGTGCAACTGTTTTTGGATGTGCAAAACTGGAACAGAGTACCCGAAAGCTGGCAAGGATCCATATTTATGCCAATCTACAAAGGTGGTGAAAGATCAAATCCGAACAACTATCGACTAATAGCGTTGCAGGATGTCGAGGCAAAATATTTTGCATCGCTTCTCTTAAATGATTTGGTCACTTGGTCAAGTGAAAAAGAGCTGATTCCCATTAATCAAACGGGGTTCAGGAAGGGGATCGGAACAACAGCAAATATCCTATCCATCACTATGATTGCGGAGAAGCGCATGACCAGCAAACAGGACCTGAACCTGTGTTTTATTGATCTTCAGGCTGCTTTTGACAGTGTGGATCGCAATTTATTGTGGTCGAAATTGAGAGCATGGGCTATACCGGAGAGTATTCTAAGAGGTCTGCTGGTATTTTACTCCGATACTTGGTTGCAAGTAAAAATAGGGGATGGCACACAAGAAAAGTTTTTACATCAATTGGACTCAAACAGGGGTGTGTCCTTGCCCCTCATTTATTCAATCTCTTCATCTCAGATCTTTCAGGTAAACTGAACAATTGTAATGCTCACCCACCCAAACTAGGCGACCTACAGCTCACCCATTTGGCCTATGCCGATGATATAGTACTCATGAGCGAAAGTGGGTCTAACCAGATTAGTAACTGAACTCTCAGCTTTCCTGTCGGCAAACAAGTTGGCCTTAAACGTTTCAAAAACCAAAACCATGTTGATAACCAACCATCGTGGATCTCATTGCAATATTTGGCTAAAAGGAAAACCACTAGAGAGAGTCTCAGCATACAAGTATTTGGGTTTTTATCTAGACGACAAGTTTGATTTAAAAGAACAGACGAAATATCTGACGCAAAGAGCGGGTGCCCTGATATTCGAACTAAGTACTTTGACAAAAAACTGGAAGGTCCATCACTTAAACCTTTATTAATCGTGATGGCCAACAAAGTTCACCCAACTCTGACCTATGCAAGTAAGGCAATGCATGGAAAGGATGCGGACCTACTTAACAGTTTAACAACAAAAATTTACAAAAAGGTTTTACGATTACCCAGGATGGCGTCACCAGCGCAACTGCGACTAGAATTTGACTTAAAAAACGAAACACCGGGCAGATTATACTCATACATCAAGGTATGGTATCAGATCAAGCAAAAAGCAATCAATAATAATCTTAATACCTACCTATGGAAAGAGCTCAAATCCCCCCAAAAATCCAAAGCAAATCAATTCCTCACACACGCTTTGGAGGTGACTTGCTCAAAAACCCTATGGGATAAAAATCTGTCATTTGCAGTATTAAAACAGGCATTAAATAAAGTGGACAAACTCCATTCATTGGTATTGGACATAGAGATTTTTTCCCATCGCTCGCAATCTTGGGCTGTGATAAATGGCTATGAGGCATTAACCCCAGCACTGTACCTGGAAACAACATATTCCATCTTTATTAAGAGAAAGCTGATGTCATTGAGATTTGGCAAATTCCCGACACTAGCTGAGGAACCTGCTTGGAAACAGCATGCAGCTGTTACATGTCGACTGTGTGGCGCCCCAAAGAAGATCTAATACACATAATTTGTCATTGTAAGATGTTGTCTAAGGAACGGTCATACCTTTTAAAGCATAGTTTTCGGAGCAAGAGGCTACGAACATGTAGCTGCCATTATTGGAAGACTGGACATAACTGCCCCTTAAATACATTGCAAGTTGGTGAAGTTCTTGCAGGCATTTAAGAAACATCTTAAACAACATGAAGAGCTCAAATGTCAATAATTTGGAAAATCATTGATTCTTACTTCATGTATTATAAAATGTTTTTTATTCATTTTTTTAATGATAATTTTATAAACTTTTATAATGGTTGTGCAAAATACATCAATTTGTTTTGGTTTTAATTAACTAAACAATAAAGTTTAAATTTCAAATTTCAAAATAGTACACATATTCATATGTTGGATTTATATAGTGTGGTCTTATAGTATCTTAAGTTATACTCGTTTTTATAAAACTCGTGTGGAGTCCATTTCAGGTGTCATCATTGGGTTGCTTTGAGCATGGTTGCAAATACTTTACACATTTGTCTTGAAGATAAGCCTGGCTGCTCATTCCAAGCTACCAAGGGGGTGAGCGGGGCTATCTCAGAAGGTGACTTTCCTTTCCCTGATGTGGAACAGCGGGTCCCTATTTGGCATAAGGTACCTATCACAGCCAACCAGGGATCACAGGTCTAACAGTGACTAACTCATAAACTGCATTCTTTATTGTGCTTAGCAGTAATACAACAGCACCAATAACATAGTACAAAATGCTATTCACAAACCTATGTGCAGAGTATCCACATCTGCTAACGTTTATGAGCATAGATCTCCTCACCAACTGCACATGTCGGTATACAATTTAGTAATAAATAAGAGAGGTACAGTGAGCACTGGGGTAAAACCTGGAATACTAATCAGTAAATGGCTGGGGTTTAGGTAGGAGTCAAGAGAGCTTCCTGGGGACTTGAAAGGGGTTTTGGGAGGTTAATGCACACACCCACAAAGAGTAAGCTCAGTGCTATTCCCAAACAGTCCTTCCAGTGTTACAGGAGCTCATGTGTACTCCCACATAAAGCTGGGTGAGTACCAATAAAGATTTTCAAAACATTGTTCATAAATGCACTAATTAATTTTGCCACCATGGGGCATGATATTGTCTACTTTATTAGACAGCATTTTTGTTAAGACTATGATTGATATAATCATCATGTGTCAGGGATTGATGCTTATCAGTCTTACATTTATTTTGTAGGAAAGAAATTAACCCTCCAGTGATAATGGAAACCAATACTTATCTCCGAATCACAGGCATTGGTAGGGTGTATCGTACCAATTATCTAGTGTTTGTTACTATTATTTTACACAGTATTTTTATAATATTTGCAGTAGCGTAATCACCATCTGGTCCTGACGAAAGCCTGGTTTATGAAACCTGTGTGGCTGAAACATGTAGACCTATTTTCCTATTGCCTTAGATAGTTATTTTCTCAAACTATCAGCACTTGGTTTTTAATATTGACACTAAGATAGCGCCTATTAAAATTATTTGTGTCTTGGTAGTAAATTTTAACCCGTTTTGCACATTTGTTTACACTTCTTTGCACTGCAAATCATCAGCACCACTGATCGAAGTACAACTGTGGACGGATCGATAACTGGTAATGATTGCAGTGTAGCTTTTCTCCCCCTGGATAGGGGTGGGCTACACTAGTCATACACTGTACAACCATTCCCAGATGATGATGCTCCGCCACTGTGATGGGCTAACGGGATTCATTTTGATTCAGTGAAGTTGGGTTTGCATTGATTGATATCACAAATCTTTCTCCTTCTTGTCTTAACGTTTGCAGACCAGTAGTTCCCTTTTTGTTGTTTCAGTTGTGGATTGGGGATAGGATACTGCCTGGTCTTTAAATACTGTTTCCCTAGGACCCCCTTTTGTAAACAATTTGTATGTATAGAACTGAAGATTTCTCCTTGTTACCCCTCCCACACTAAGACGTAAGATTTTGGCTCATTCCCAGATTCACAAGTGCGGGAATGTGTCAAAATCCGGGGGAGATTTGTGGGAACACCAATACAATGCCCATGGAACGCCTACCCAGGGCAGAGTAAGGCAATGCAGCGATTTGTGATGTGTTGCCTTACTCCAGATTTATGAAGCCACTCGGAGCTATGCATAGTGGTTTTGCGTAGCTTTACGAATCTGCCGTACTGATGTGTGTCGTGAATGTACCACATTGCGTTTTGCAAGCAGGATGCAAACCTTTCATTAATAATCCCTGTTATCCTATATTTGGAATAACATGCACCTTTCCCTAACTGCATTCAGGGCCTACATAAATGGTGAGTTACTGGCATTGAAAAAGGGGGTTTATCTCTGGTAAAAAATTTATTTTGCAAGGTCGAAATGGCAGTTTGAAACCACACAAAGGCTACAAGGGCAGACCTAGAAAATGTTTTACAGGTCTATTTCAGTGGGTCGCATACTGAGTGCTGCAGCCCATTTTTAACATCTAATTTATAGGCCTTAGGTACATTTAGTACTACTTATCAGACATCTATGCATATGAAATGTACCAATTATGCCAATTGTATCATCTTAAGAAGGGAGAGCGCAAACACCTTACCCCTGCTTAGTGTGCATTATCCAATGGTCAACAAAAATGGGGTCAGTAAGAGAAAACAAAAATCTGGAGGGAATATCATATAAAATATAATATTTTCCAACATTCAATCATTTTTTCTGTGATCCTTGATTCACTTTAGGTTTTCTGGGTACCTATATAGCCTCCTCATTTGAGCATTTGGCGAATCAGATGAATTTACTTGCATTCTTAGTGCTGTGGGTTATCATATTAACTTTTATGAATTTCTGCTTTTAATGCTCCAAATTAGCTTTGAACCAAATTTGCAAAATAGGTGCCTGTATGTGATTCATGTTTCCTATTTTTATTATTCTTTTTCCACTTCGGATGAGCTTTTAAAATTGCCTCATCCTTGTTAGATCTGGGGTCTCTAGTTGGCAATAGTATTCACTTTTGTCCAAATAGGGACCTTTACTTCTAAGTCAGGATAAGGGGATTACACTCCTTAATAAACCCTGCTCACCCCCTTGGTAGCTTGGCACGAGCAGACAGGCTTATCTCAGAGGCAGTGTGTTAAGCATTTGTGAATATACACAGTAATAATGTGGAAACACTACAGATGGACACAACACAGGTTTTATAAAAAAAAGTATTCTTTATATAGACTTAACACAAGACCAAAAACAACAACAATCCACAATACTACACTTAAGATTGCTTTAAAGATGATAAAAGTTCCTTAGTTCTAGTTGATGATAAATGCAACAAAGTTCTCAACAAAGTACCTGGATGCGTAACGCAAAGTAAGCAGAAGGCTTGCAAAAGGGAAGATGCCTTGGTTCTGTGATCCGGGGGAAATGGTGCGTCGTGCCTCAATGCTTGCGCAGAGTAGGGCATGTGTCGTAATCCTTACCGGTGCGGAGGTGATGCGTAGATTCTCTGCCTGCGGGCCCGTTGCGGTGCGCAAGATAGCGCCTTAATGCAATGCGATGATCGGGTTGCGATCTGAGAAGATGGCGCCCTTGATGCGACAATGCAATGACGCTGTGATGATGATCCATAGGTGCCCCGGCAGCCTTGCGACGACTCTGTACTTAGGAGCCGCGACAGGCCCTGTGACACGCTTCTCCGGTGATGCAATAGCGACTCTCTCAATGGAGTCACGCTTCTCTGGTGATGTGACACAGGCAACTCGATGAACACACGCTTCTAGGGAGATGCGGCGATGGCTCGCTTCTCCGGTAATGCGACGATTTCAGCTGCGGCAGCGATACGCTTCCTCTCGATGCGTCGCGCTTCCAGCTCCCAGCGACATGCAAATGTCTGTAGATAGAATTCCTAGCAAGGGAATTCACTGGGGGAGCTGGAGATGTTTGTCCCTGAGACTTCAGCAGGAGGCAAGCACAGGTCAAGCCCTTGGAGAATATTCTGTAGATGATGAAAGTCCTTTAAAAAGTTCCTTCTCCTTTCCTTGGCAGTGAAGCAACCACTGCAGGCCACCCCATCAAACAGCACACTGGCAGAGGGGCAGTCAAACTCCTGCAGCTTCCTTGGTTCTTCTCCTTGGAAAAAGGTTTCTTGTTCCAGAAGTGATCTAATTTCTTGGGATCAGGGTCCCAATATTTATACCCTATATACTTTGTTCTCTGAAGGCAGAGAGGCGTTTGCGTAGTCCAAACCAGTTCCTGAGCACTTTGTTTACATGACTCTGTGTAGGGAAGAGACATCAGCCGCCCCAGAGGAGGTGGAGCGAGCACAGGGGAAGGAAGGCACAGCTCTGGAGCATTTTGTTGACAAGATTCCTTCTCTCCTTTCACAGTGCAGGGCAGAGACAACAGACAAGCCACAGGAGGTAGAGCCAGCATTGCAGATGGAAGGCCCAGCCCTATTCAGGTCCCAGGTGCAACTCCTCCCTACCATCTAGATGCAGATCTCTCTATTCGCCACCAGGTTGCCCCAGCCTGTCTCCTGGAATCCCCCATCCCTGTCACTCACAAGCCCAGACAAGGAATACACAACCTAGCAGAGGCAGGCCTGGACAGTTAGGTAAGAAAATACCTACTTTCTAAAAGTGGTATTTTCAAACACAGAATATTAAAACCAACTTTACTAAAAGATGTATTTTATCATTCTGAGTTCAGACATTCTAAATTCGAATTTCTACCATGTTCCCTGTCCGTTAAGATTATAAGAATGAAATAATCTAACTGCCCATTCTAGCCTATGGAGAACAGGTAGCCTTGCAATAGTGAAAAACGGAAATGGCTGTAGTTCACTACTAGGACATGCTACACACACACCAGAGCATGTCCTTCCTTATACTTACAATTAACCCTGCACTTGGGCCTACCATAGGGGTGTCTAATATGAAGCAAAGGGAAGGTTTAGGGACTGGCAAGTGGGTGCACTTGCCAAGTCGACATGGCAGTACTAGACTGCATTCAAAAACAAAGTAGAATGGCCAGAAACAGAGTTTATCTGACGTTAATGGAGTACCGGCACCTCTTAAGGTTGTTAATAAAACCTTCACACACCAACCTGGTTGGTGTCATGCTTCATCATCGGGTCCCAGCCAGACGGCCGAATGCCACCTGGCTGTGCTGCAACACCTGAATTACAGTGGAGCTGGTTCTTAGAGGTGATGTGATGTGTGACTAAGGGCCCGATGTAGGTAAACGCGATTTTCCGATTTCAAAATACCGAGGCGGGCCGAATCGGTATTCTGAAATCGGAAAACGAGATGTAGGAAAAAAATACTGATTGAATACCGATTCGGTCGGCATCGGTAATGAGATTCGGTACGTTCCGATTCAGCTCGGTCCGAATCGGAAATTACCGAATCGGCCAACAACGAATCGGAAAACACCGAATCGGCTACCACCGAATCGGATATTTCCGATTCGGCGAATACCGATTCGGTAAAAGCCGATTCGGTAAAAACCGAATCGGCAATCATAGACCCATGGCGAAAAAGCCCATAGGAATGCATTGCATGAACCGATTCGGCTTTTACCGAATCGGATAATACCGAATCGGATTTTACCGAATCGGATATTACCGAATCGGTAAAAGCCGATTCGGCAATAGGCGATTCAGCCAATGAGGTGGCTCCCCCTCCCCCACCCAAACAGGGAGTGGCAACCCTGGCAGGTGCAGCCAATTAAGAAGTTTCTAGAACTTTCTGGAAAGCCTGCCTGAGCCCAACACACAGTTAGCAGCAGTGGGAGAAGGAGGTTGCAAACTGAGCAGGAGAAAATGGCAGATCAGGCAGGAAGCCAGAAGTCCTCCCAAAAGAGGAAGCCCAAGTTCACCACCACCGAACTTCAGGTGCTGGTTGAGGAGGTGGTGAGGGTGCACCGCCAGCTCTTTGGCAAGCTGTCCCTCAACGTGCCAGACAGCACCAAGAGGAGATTGTGGGCCGACATCGCCCAGAAGGTCAATGCTGCTGGTGTCACCCCCAGGTCCATTGAGGAACTGAAGAAAAGGTTTTACGACCTCCGCAGCCTCACCAAGAGGAAGCTGGCTGACCTTCAAAGGCAGGCTGGACACACCGGAGGAGGCAAGAACCCGGCGCCACCCCTCACCGAGCTGGAGGAAATTGTCTCCAGCACCATCGAGAGGGAGAGCATTGTAGGAATCGGGACCCTGGACAGCACTGCGAGAGCCACAGCTACAGGTAAGAAGCATGCGCATCATGACACACCCTACCAGACACCTCCCCATTAGACACAATGCATAGGCAAACACCAGCACTGTACTGTCACCAACATACAAGAGACAAGCATCATGGTACATGTAGTCAGCAGAAGTTAGCCAAATATGTCAGTGCAGAATCACATGACAGGAAACAGTGTGACACGGTGTAAGGAGATGCAAGGACATGTGGAATGCCATAATTGTACTGACTGTAATACATCGGCACTCAGTTTACAAATGCTTCTTTGTACCTAGGGGCACCATCAGGCGGCACCACTGTGACAGCAGAGGGAGCATCAACTTCAAACACTGCAGTCGCAGGGCCAAGCAACAGCCAGGCTGGCCAGGAGGAGGAGGATGAGGATGAGGAAGGAGACACCCCAGGGCTTGGAATGGAGGGAGTCCTGGTGATTGATTTCCAACCAGTGCACTCCCCAGTACTGTCCAGCACACCCCCCTTGCAATTTTCACCCGAAAACTCCCCTACAAAGCAGATCATTCCGCCTACACCAGCTCCTGCCACAATCGTGGCCTTGCCACCTGTCCAACCAGTCCTGGGAGCAGGGGCTCAGGGACCTGCCAGCACCACACCCCCACCAGTGGCACCCCAGCCCAGTCAGCAGGCCGGAAGCAGCAGTGCCCAACGCCGTGCCACCACCACCACCACTGCTGCACCAGCACGGGAGGGCAGTGTGTTCCTGGGCCTGGAGGGCCAAATGGTCAAAATCCAGCGCCAACAGGCCAGATCCACCATGGCCTGCCAACGCCAGCTCCTGCAGCACAACATGCAGATGGGGGAGTTGGTGAAGGGTTTCCAGGCTGTTGTGGACAGCAACAAGGAGGTGGCAGCAGGGTTGGGCAGGCTGACCACTGCCATCACCCACTCATCAGCCAGGCAGGAGGAGCATGAGGTTGCGCGCAGGAGGGATGCCCGGGTGCTCAACCGGGCCATGGCCCGCCTTGCAGCGGCGACCGCACAGCTGTGCCATCGAAGCTCAAATCAGGAATCCGTGCTCAGTCAGCACACGGCTGAGCTCACCAGGGGGATGGCCAGGATCACCACGGCCATGGAGGCCATGTTAATATCAAACGCCGCCTCCAATCCTGCCCTGGACCTGGGTGATGCTGGAGACAGCAGCAGCCGCAGCAGCCCGGCCAGCGCTGCATCTGAACCGCGGAGGAGCACCAGGCGATCCGCTGATGCTGCTGGCCATTCGGAGGGGGCCGAGGGACACCCCAGTGGGTCTGCCAAGCGGGCCAAAAAATAGCCTGACAAGGGGGGATGAGCAAACCAGTACCCTGGACTTTATTTGATTTTACAGACTCCATTTTTTTATGCACTTCAGTGCTGTAACTGTGGTGCATCACTATTAAAATTTTTATTTTCCAAGCAACATTTAGCTGTCTTTGCATCTGTACTCAGTCAGAAATAGTTCTCAGTGATCTCCTCACGTCTGTATCTGCCATCACATGGCGTACACACCCCAGCTGGCTGTGTCAGTGGCACAGCTTCGTCGTCGTCATAGTCCTCGTAGTCAGACAACTCCACCTCAGTGCCCTTCTTGACCGCAAGGTTGTGTAACATTGCACATACAGCTATGATCTTGCAGCAGGTGATGGGGGTATACTGCCTTGCACCTCCACTCTTGTGCAGGCATCTGAATCTACTTTTCCAGATGCCAAAGGTCCGTTCAACAACATTCCTGGTGCGTATGTGGGCCCGGTTATACCTCCTTTGGCTGGGTGTGGAGGGGTTGAGGTAGGGGGTGAGTATGAATGAGCGGAGGGCATATGCACTGTCGCCTGGAAGAGAAAGGGGTCACATTAGACACATGCATACATGTATTCCACCTACCTACTATGTGTTATGGGGGTCTGATGATGTGGCTCACCTAGGAGGTATCCTTCTCCAAAATCGCCAGCCATCAGCCGTGCATATATGCCGCTCTGTTGGAATATATAGGAGTCATGGGTACTTCCTGGAAATTTTGCTACCAGGTCTGTGATGGTGCACTTGGCATTGCAGATCACCTGCACGTTGATGGTGTGTGTAGATTTCCGATTGCGGTATATGTATTCGGTGTCCGCTGGTGGGCAAATCGGAATATGCGTGCCATCTATGCAACCGATGATTTGGGGAAAGTGTGCCATCTGGTAGAAGTCCGCTTTGGTTTGTAGCAGTTCTGCGTGGGTTGCAGGGAATGAGATGTATTGGTCCATCCTGTCTATCATGGCGTCAAGGAATATGTGGAAGAACCTTGACAGGCTGCTCTGGCTCACCCCTCCTGCTGCTGCTACTCCACTTTGATAGCTGCCAGACGCTACCAGGTGTAGGCTGCATAGCACCTGGACGTGCGCAGGGATGGCGTGTGCCCTTGGGGTGTGGTGGTCCAAGTATGGCTTAAGGTCCCTGATGAGCTCAAGTATGGTGTCAGAGTCCAGCCTGTATCTCTGTAGGATCTCAGCCTCAGTGAGCATGAACAGGGTTATCCTCTGTCTGTAGACCTGTTCATTTCTTAGCCATTCCCTCTGTCCTTCCTGCTGTAGCCGTAGCCGCCTCGCAATGACATAGAAAGCTGCCATCCTGCAAGTTGCAATGCATTTTGGGACTGTTTATATGGGTTGGAGTTGGTTACCACCTGATTGCAATCCATGGTAAATACCGAGTGAATTCTACCGATTTTGAGCCGATTTCGGTGTTTCTGTGCCTCCCTACATCTCCCCAACTGTCGGAATCGGGGAATTTCCTGATCGGAGATTCATACGAATCAGCATGTTTTCCGATTCGGATCATGTCCGAATCGGTATTTTTTCCGATTCGGTACATGGACCGAATCGGTGATTTTCCGATTCGGTGTCACTTACGATTCGGTTCTTGGACCGAATCGGTGATTTTCCGATTCGGTGTCACTAACGAATCGGTACAAGGACCGAATCGGTGATTTTCCGAATCGGTGTCACTAACGAATCGGTACAAGGACCGATTCGGTGATTTTCCGATTCGGTGTCACTAACGAATCGGTACAAGGACCGATTCGGTCTTTGTAACCGATTCGGTGTTTTTCCGATTCGTTACATATCCGATTTTCGGTATGTACGTATCGGATTCTTTCCCATTCGGTACTCATTCCGAATCGGTTTTCTATCCGATTCGTTCTGTTTTTGGTTCCCTACATCTCGATGGCTGTTTACCGATCGGTAAGGGCCAAAAATCGGTATTTTCGGCCAATACCGATCGGTAAAGCCCTACCTACATCGGGCCCCAAGTGTGTGAATTAACCATTAAAAATACCTCCAGGGTACCGCCTGTTACTTTATTCTTGGAGTCCTGGGGTATGACTAAAAATCCAAAATGAGAGTTGATGATATCAACAACATCTATGTGTGATTGTGTCTATCATCAGTTGGTCGACATGTTTCAGAAGCGTGACGCCATTGGAGGGTTGCCATCGCATCAGCGGAGAAGCGTGTCACAGGGCCTGTTGCGGCTCGAAAGTACAGAGTCGTCGCAAGGGTGCCAGGGCGCCTACGTATCATCATCGCAGCGTCATCGCATCGTCACATCAAGGGCGCCATATTCTCGTATCGCAACCAGATCATCGCATCAAGGCGCCATCTTGCACACCGCAACAGGCCCGCAGGCCAAGAATCTACGCATCACCTCCGCACGGGTAAGGATTACGACACATCCCCTACTCTGAGCAAGCATTGAGGCACAACGCATCATTTCCCCCGGATCACGGAACCAATGATGGAGCGGTAATTTCTTCTGGTAGTTTCTCAATGCAAAACCTTCATGCTACCTCGAATTTACTGCTCAAAAGGTGTTGGGCCCTTCACACCATGTATTACTTTCAGGAGACTTTAAATAATCATGAACAGTCATAAATGCAATTATTATTTAAGCCAATAAAGAGAGTTGTTAAGTATTTAAAGGGTTTTATTTTCTAGTCAAAAGTTAATTTTTCTCTGACCCTTTGTTCATTAGTAAAATATCAATCAGGTTACAGAATTTGGAAAACAGGAAAAATAGCATTAATACAGAACATATTACTGTCGGCATATAAGCATTACATATAGGAATGTGGCGCAGAATGTCATTCAAAGCTCTTAAAGAATTTCTCAGAAAAAGATAGTCTTGCAAGGCTAATCAAAAATCAAATAGTTTGCAAAAATCTCCCATTAAGAGAAATAAATGCATAACTCAAATAAATCTTTTCAGACCTAATTAATTAGTCAAAGCATAACTGAAAGTTTAGCATCTAAATCTAAAAAAACCTTTCTATCTGTTGCTGTTCTTCTGCATCTGTCTGTGTCTAAAGAGCAAGCAGGGAGGGAGACAGCCCGCCCTTCACCAGACCTCAAAGGAATGTGGTGTGCAGTGCAAAAATATGACGTGGAAGCAAGAAACCTCCCCCTGACACTCCTCGGATGCCACTCCTCCCTTCAGCAATCTCCTGTGACTTTGCTCGTACCTAACCCATAGAATGTCTGGCCTAATCTGTTCCTTCTCTCAAGAGCTCACACACCCCCCTAATGAGCCTAGAAGCCAGCTGAGCTGAGAAAGCCAACCCCTCCCCCGGAGAGGTCAGAATTTATACACAAAATTTTGGCAGACTACAAAAAATGTTTCAACTTCAGGAAAACCTGTACGTGATTGGTCAGTCATGATGGGATGAGTTCTCACTACCCTGACTCATTCTAAAAAACCTGACTTTACAAGTTTTAATGAAAGAAGCATACATGAATACATACATTTTATAAGTTTGCAACAATTGCTAGGGAAAATGTTTCTATAGTTTTCCTTCCTTCCTGCCACAGAGCAGTCAGATGGATACTTTTAACTAACTGGTACATTGGCACAGTCACAAGAATGTACAGTTCAAGATTTCCTTGACTCCTTCCGCAGTTTGAGTCAAGCTGCCACAGTCTGCGCATGCTCTCTTCTCTTTCAAAGCAAGCCATAGCCTTGCTGGTTTCACAGGCAGCCATTTAATGGTAGGCCCCAAAATAAAACAAACACAAAGATAATATTAATTTCATGTAAATCAGCCCATTATGTTTCCCAACTCTGTACTAATACCCCTTATAAATGTTTACCTAGCTTTTCTATTATTTATGACAACATGCAAAATAAATGTGCAATGCGCAACAAAGTAAAAGAGGTGTTATTAACTGAAAATATTTATCAAAATATGCAACAAGTCAAAGTCTCTTAAGACAGAAATAGTGGATTTAGGGATGAGCTGGGAAGAGAGAAACATATTCTATTAATCTTCAAAGCTAAAAAGGCCACTTTTCTCTACATTACAAAAAACATATGTTAATTCAGCAAAAGCATTTGAGAGTGAAAAGGCCTCACTTTCATGTTTTTCATGGGCCATGTTTTTAACTTGCACCAAAAGGTGTGTGGCAATTTAAATGCAGTCTGTCTGAAGCACAACAAATAAAACAATGCCTGACTGCAGATGAAATCTGCTTCATCAATCCACCCATCTGATGATTCAAATCATAATAAGATGATTTATAATTCATCACACATATTTAATTTCAAAAGTGACATTTTTTTTTTAAATTGCAAAAGCTGAGCATATAACAATTTTACTTCTATTTCTAAGGCAAACACAAGTCTATCTGTAATCATATCATATATAGGCAAGCTCAATTGTTTTAGTGCAGAGTTCTGTAAGTAGCTTCTTGGAACAGTTAGTCTTCTTTAAAATAAGTAACTAAAATAATAAAAAAAGAATTCAACAGGACAGTTTCAGCATTTCTTTGCTCTTTGTCATCAGCTTGCCATCAGAATGGCGCATACAGTGTGGCATTCTCTACCTTTTCAATGCAAATTAGACTACTTAGGTGCTGAGAAACTCTGACAGAGCACCATCAATCTCTTGCACTTTTTCAACCAATGCCTTTCACTCTTATTTTCACTTTGATCAGATTCAGATGTTTCACCACAGCATCTCTCAGATCAAAGCCGTTGCAGCATCCATTATGCAGATCCTGTGTAGCAGCTGCAATCTGGTGAGAAATTGCACACTGTACATCAACCAGACCTACACAGCAATGGCTAGTGTTCACATCATTGTTTTCCACAAGTGCATTTGCATATTTATTTTCAAGCCACTTTGGTGATGCTGAAACACAGTCTTTTGCAAAAGGTAACTCAGTGCTGCCATGGTGTAGCTTTATTATGCTTAACACTTCAGGCAGATAGCTACATTCCATTCCTTGTCCAATCTGTTGTTCTGCACTCATTATCTTTGAGACCACATTATGATCTGATTTCAGAGAAACTGGCAATCTATACCTGGGCATCAGTCTTTGCAATAACATTTTTGCCACTATGCAGTTGTCACTTGTCTCAAAAATAGTTCTGATACAACCCTGTTGTGCTGCTTCAAATACATTTTCTTGAGCCTCTTTTAATTCATCTGTGAAGATTCCATAGAATGTACATGTTAACAGAACACAAATGTGTGCAACTGAATAAGCATTTCTCTCTCCCATGACAACAGTGACTCTCATTTGAGCAGAGATACTGCATGTTATGGTAAGGGCAATCAATTTCGAATTTTGGGCTGAAGTAACTACTGAAAGCCATGAAGCTTTGACAACATAATGCATAAGGAGAACAGCATGTGATGTTTTTAATGTGTCACCTTTCAAACATGGGCCATCTACACAATGGACATTGTTGGGCTGACTCAGGCGTTCATCCTTAAAGTCTGATTTTGGCTTTATGCATATTTTCATGATATTTAGACACTCATATTCATTCTCATCACAAACCAAATCATTTGCTGACATTTCTGTGAAGTTAGGGTCAAAGGTCATTGGGCAATACATCACAGAGCTTTGAACATATTCATCTTTTTGAATAGGCAATGAGAGATGCAGCCCTCCCTCTCACTGCAAATTGGTGTATTTTCTTTCAAATAAACTTTCATTCCTAGTGCTGGGGCGCAACATTCTTTCTCTTTCAACTCTAGGTATGCTTTTGTGCAATTGTTGTCCAATGGAAGCGGATCAGACACATCCTCATGTGTCAGCCTCAGTAAAGGCTTGGCCACTAGGGAAAGGTTTAGTAACCACTCTCTACAGCAGCTAACCATTCCCAAACATTTCCTGACTTGTTTCTGAATTTGAGGTGGATTCATCTTGGAAATGATTTCCACCCTTTCTGGTGACACCTTTCTAACTCCCTTTCCAATTTTGTGTCCCAGATATTCATCTTCTTTTTGACAGTACTCCTGACTATTCTCATGCAATGGCACTGTTACATGGACTTTGCAAAAATCAATACAAGTAAGCCATTCTTTAGCATATGGAATGTGAAAAAATATATTGGCTGGATTCAGTATCACAGGACAACATGAAAAAAATATGCTTTTAATCTCCTGCACTATTCTGTTCTTTTCATTTATTTTCTGTGAGCCTGTGATCAGAAAGTTACACAAACTTCCAATCAATTCCATCAAAAATCCTTTTATTGCTAAAATTCATGCAACTGATGGTGTTCCTGAATACATGTCACTTTGTTCTAATTTTAATAAGACATGTTCTGCACATTTTATTAGTCTGGCATCCTTCTCTGTGAACTCTCTTATTTCTGTGTTTATTATTTTTTCAAAATCAGAAGGTAATCTTTCAACTGTCTTTTCTGAAAATAATGCTACAGCAGTTTCTTGTTGGGCCATTTTAAAAAGTACATCCTCACCAGGAATCTGAAAAATAACATTATCTGGTGTACAGTATTCTGTGCTGTTTAATTTGCAAAACAATTGTTTTTCTGCTAGGCCAGAGTCAAAGACAACAGGTTTGCATTTTTCCTCAAATGGGCCTAATTGTGGTGCAAATGTTTCTAAAACTAGGCTTGTAATTTCTTTGTTTAAAACTCCTGCAACAAAATTTGGACTTTCCACTGCCTTCACAATGGACTTGGTAAATTCTGAATTGTGAGGGTTAAAACTCTCATTTTCAAACACAGCAACCTGTTGGACTGGGTTCTGATTTTGTCTCTGGAAATAATTCACATTTGCTCTGCACAACTTATTTAAATTAATTTTAGCATTTTCCATATTTTGTGGGATCTTTGCTTGAACAATTCCTGCCATAGGTACCTGTTTCTGAACTGACATTTGCATTTGCTTAGCTGGTATATTTTGCATCTGCATTTCTCATGTTTGTGTGCATCATGTTTAAATGTATATTTCTTCTTCCAATGCTCAAATCTGCTATAAAGATGGCAAAAGGACACATTTTCCAGCAGTACAACATCCATACCTGAATTTTCACAAACCAAAACACCTTTACTTCCATCTTGTGTTCTTTTAATCTGTACCCAATCAACATCCTTTGCTAGCACTCTGCCATTCAGGAAAATAATCACTGCTATGTTTTTTTCCATAACAACAGAAAATGATGGTGAATTCATGCAAACCCTTTTCACTGTCTCCTCACCTGGCCTTTGCAAAACTTTAGATTCAAACCACAATTCAGTCTGCATGACAATGTAAAAGAACATTTCCAAATTAATGCACAGCTCGTTTAAAATCTCAACAAATCCATCAACATTTGGGTACCACAGCATAATTCTGTCTCTCAATTGTGGGATTGTGTTCAGAAATGCTGCAAGTTCACTTTTATTCTGTGGCATAGGAACATGCACTTCTCCCACTATTTCTTTCAATGAGTAACTAAAAGCGTCTCCCTCATTCTGCTTATTATTTTTCTCAACTAAATCTGGTGGCTTCTTTTCCTTTTCCAGTTTCCTTGCTAGGTCTGGTGGTTTCTTTTTCTTCTCATGTTTTCTTGCCCATTTGTCTCCTAATTTTTCAAACCCATTGTATTTAAAAATATATTTTATTTCTGCAATGTGCAATTGCATTCCTGAAGAACACATTTTCTCATTTGCTTCATCATCCATATGTACCCTAAAACTTTTCTGAGATGGAAAACTTCCTGAAACATCAGGTTCATATTTTTTAGCCAAATCTGTCAGGCCATTATGTGCAGTTAATGCACATGCAACTGTTTCCTTACTCAGGGAAAATAATTCTTTTTCCTGACACTGGTTCACATTTTCATTATTTAAACAGCATGGACTGTTATTTTTTCCATGTTCAAGTGCTGAATTTAAAACACTAAGCTGTCTCTCTTTTTCAGGGCCTGTGTTAATATGTTCTCCCATGTTTTCAATCTTTTTAATCACTGCTGCTTCCTCTAAGCAGGTTTGAAAAGTAACATTTTCAATTACATTTATTTTATTCTGGGCTGCAGTTGTTGTAAATACCATTTTCCCTCACCTTTCAGTTCTTGGGGTAATTTCTGTTCAATAATCTGTGAATTCTGAGTTTCTGAAATACATTCCTCCATAATCACTCCTTCTGCAGCTCTTTGAACATTTTCAGTAGGGACCATATTAATTGGGACAGTCATAATTTTTCTATGCATTATCTGTGCATCTGCAGTTAGCAATTCTTGGACTGAATCAGGCACATTTGAAGCAGTAACACCTGGAGGTATCACTGTCAGTGCTGAATGAACAGGTAATGGGTCAATATAAAATGTCTGCACAGTTTTCTCAATCTGTGTTTTTCTCTGTTCAACAGAAGCAGTAGCCACTGTAGTGTTTACTGGTACACTATTTTCAGTATTTTTAATGGGAACCACATAAAGTGGTGGACACTCAGTTAACAATGCATCCATTATTTTATCCCCTGAATCATTATTTATTTGAAGCTCTTTATCATCATTAATTCTCTTCTCCTGCATTTGGTGCTTTACCTTTTTATCCTCACTTGCTTTTTCTCTTGCTATCTTTTCCCACATGCTTAAGGCCTCAAATTGTGCAGCTTTAGATGGTGTCTTTATTTCACATAAGACTTCCCTTAATTTGTCAATAATTTGCAATTCAAAAGTACCATCTTTTGGAAACCTCAACACACCCTCTTTTTCAGTAATCTTGCACCATTGGTGAACCCACATACATGTATTTTGTCCCAAATTGGTAGACATAAAATGCACAGGTGTTCCTTCGAGAGCATCACCAATAAAAAACACATTTTTCACTTTACCTCCTAACAGCTTCTTTAAACCTTCAAGCATTTTATTTTTGAAATAGTTCAATGCAATTTCTTTTTTCCAAAGCTGTCAGTCTCAATTTTAGTCAGTTTCACTCCTACCACTGACCCTCCACAAAATCTTACTGCAATATTTCTCTTAATAAATAACTCTGTTAGTAACAACATAAATACATTCGCTACTCTGTCTGTTGTGCTAAATAAAGGATAGATTTATATTCACTGCGAGTAACACATTCCGCTTACCCTTCACAAAGTAAGACTTTCCGTTTACTCTTCAAACACTACATGTAAATCCCTTCCGCTTACCTTTCACACAAGCTCAGAAGAACCTGCTACTCCTTTGGCCTTATCCTTCAGGATCTATCTTAGGCCAAAGTTTCACCAGCGAACCCTTTTGCTATCAATCAAGCTCAGAAGAACCTGCTACTCCTTTAGTGTGACCCTTTCTAGGTGATATCAGACCAAAGTTTCACCAGCGAACTCTTTGCTATCAATCACTCACACAGAAAATAGTCCCTAATTTAACACTGCCAGCCCTACCTAGCTTCTCAGTGTTATTCCAACAGACGAGTAACCTCAGTGCAGTGTGGCTTCCATTTACCACCCGCTATTCCTTCCCGGGATTCCACAGGTGTGCATACCTGCGTGTTCCAGACAACAGAGAAAAAGACACTAACTTAACATAAAGAGTTAAAACATGTAATCAATAACCAAAAATTATGTCCTATCAAATTACCAATATAATCAATAACACCATCAATTCAAAATGAGCAAAATGTCACCAACAGTAAAAAAAAAACCTTAAAGTGGGAAAAGTGTGAGGAGGCACAAGGCCCCTCTCCAATCTTTCCCTGTAGTCATTAGCCCCTTTGAACGGGTGGGCATTGACATTGTGGAGCCACTTGACCCCAAGATAGCCATGGCCGACAGGTTTATCCTGGTCTTGGTGGACCATGCTACCCGGTACCCGAAAGCCATTCCGCTCAGGACAGTGACGGCCCCCGTTGTGAACGTGCACTGATGGGAATCTTCTCCCATGTGGAGATCCCCAGAGAGGTACTGTGTGACCGAGGTACAAACTTCATTTCTAAATATATGAAGTCTCTGTGGCAGGAGTGTGGTGTTACCTATAAGTTCACCACTCCTTACCACCCACAAGGTAATGGGCTGGTTGAAAGGTTCAACCGGACCCTCAAAGGTATGATCATAGATCTTGAGGAACCAATGATGCCTAAGTGGGATGTCCTCTTGCCATACCTTCTGTTTGCCTACTGTGAGGTGCCACAAAAGTCCCTGGGGTTCAGCCCCTTTGAGCTTTTGTATGGAAATCTGGTAAGAGGACCTTTGAGTCTGGTCAAGGAAGGCTGGGAGCAATTTCCCAGGAAACCTCCCCAGGATGTATATAGTTACATGCTGGCCTTCAGGAACCAGACTCGGCGATTCAGAGATCTCGCTCGGGTGAATCCGGAAGCCAGCAAGGAGGAATGAAGCGGTGGTACGATCAGAATGCCACTCTGATTGAGCTTCAGCCTGGACAGAAAGTTTGGGTCATGGTCCCTGTGGAGCCTTGCGTGCTCCAGGACAGGTGGCGGAGCGCAAGAGTGATGTCACATATCTGGTGAATTTGCAGTCTCCCAGGAACCCCTTGAGGGTCCTGCATGTTAACTGCCTAAAGTCCAACTTAGAAAGGTCCGAAGTGGGCATGCTTCTAGCAACAGATGATGGAATGGAGGAGGAGACCAAGCCTCTTCCTGACCTCCTGTCTGCAACAGAGCAAGATGGGTCAGTGGATGGTGTCAGCCTCTCTGCCACACTGACCTCTGATCAGCAGCAAGATTGTCGCCAACTATCAGGGCAATTCTCTGATCTATTTTCCTTGGTTCCTGGTGTCACAGAGTGGTGCGTCCATGATGTGGACACTGGAGACAGTCCTCCTGTGAAGCACAAATCTTACAGAGCTTTCATTAAGGAGGAAATCTCCAAGATGTTTGCTTTAGGGGTAATTGAGTCCTCAAACAGTCCTTGGGCCAGCCCAGTGTTCTTGGTCCCAAAGGCTGCTGCGCCAGGTGCCACACCTGAACTACAGTTCTGTGTGGTCTACAGAGGGCTCAATTCAGTCACCAGGACTGACGCACACCCCATCCCCAGAGCTGATGAGCTCATTGATCGGTTAGGGGCTGCACATTTGATTTGACGTCTCGGTACTGGCAGATCGCCTTGACTGATGGGGCTAAGGAGAGGTCAGCATTCTCCACACCAGATGGGCACTACCAATTCCGGGTTATCCCCTTTGGGATGAAGAATGCCCTTGCCACCTTTCAGAGGTTGGTCAACCAGGTGTTGGCTGTACTGGAGGATTTCAGTGTTCAGCGCCAGTTGGGTAGAACATCTGCACCAACTCTGGGAAGTGTTGATGGCACTGTGCAAGGCAGGCTTCACGATCAAGGTGAGTAAGTGCCAGATCGGGCAGGGTTCCGTGGAATACTTATGTCACCAGGTAGGAAGCGGCCAGGTGGCGCCCCTACAACCCAAGATTGCTACCATCCTGGCATGGGAACCCCTAAAAACTCAGACACAGGTGAGAGCCTCTTTAGGACACACGGGGTACTACAGGAGGTTTGTCAAGGGGTATGGCAACATTGTTGCACCCTTGACTGAGCTGACTTCCAGGAAGCAGCCCAAGAAAGTGAACTGGACTGACACCTGTCTGAAGGTTTTTGACGCCCTGAAGACTGCATGTGCTCAGCACCCGTGCTTCAGGCACCCAAATTCTCAAAATAATTCCTTGTTCAGACAGATGCTTCAGAGCATGGTGTGGGGGCTGTTCTATCACAGATTAATGAGGCGGGCCTAGACCAACCTGTAGCCTTCATCAGTATGAAGTTACTTTCACAGGAACAAAGGTGGAGTGCAATTGAGCGTTAGGCATTTGCTGTGGTCTGGGCACTGAAGAAGTTGAGACCATACTTGTTTGGGACTCACTTCCTGGTTCAAACTGACCACAGGCCCCTCACATTGTTAATGCAGATCAGGGGTGAGAACCGAAAGTTGTTGAGGTGGTCCATTTCCCTACAAGGAATGGACTTTACGGTGGCGTGTTCTGTACCGTACAGAACACGCCACCGCTGGTGGTCTGTCCAGATTTTTCCACCTTAGTGAAGAGAACTCCCAAGGGGAAGGGTAGTTCTCCCCACATTTCAGCTGGAGGTGATACGTGAAAGACCCGGGAACATGGAAACTAGGTGACACGGCGTTCACATAATGATGACCAAAAAGTGATCCTTTATAGGCAAACGCATTTGTTTCCCAAAATCCCGGGACAAAGATGAGAACTTCTCTATCTGGCTAAATGTAATCTACATTTTTACGGAGGACTAACAACAGATTAGTCCAGACAACATGATACATACTCCTTAGCGTGGGTATAAATATGCTATTCATGTGATATCACTCACTTTATATTCACTTAATTTTGGGAGGTACTGAAGAAAGCCCTTTCTATTTTTTCTTGGGGCTGAAACATGTCGACCACCTGATGATAGACACAATCACACATAGATGTTGTTGATATCATCAACTCTCATTTTGGATTTTTAGTCATACCCCAGGACTCCAAGAATAAAGTAACAGGCGGTACCCTGGAGGTATTTTTAATGGTTAATTCACACACATAGTCAGACATCACATCACCTCTAAGAACCAGATCCACTGTAATTCAGGTGTTGCAGCACAGCCAGGTGGCATTTGGCCATCTGGCTGGGACCCGATTATGAAGCATGACACCAACCAGGTTGGTGTGTGAAGGTTTTATTAACAACCTTAAGAGGTGCCGGTACTCCATTAACGTCAGATAAACTCTGTTTCTGGCCGTTCTACTTTGTTTTTGAATGTACTACTTGGGACACGGACGGCTGTCTGACAGTCCTTACTCTCTATTTTGTTTGCTAAGTACTAGACTGCACATAGACCTTGCAATGGCAGGCCAGAGACACACTTTACAAGCTGCTTCTGTGGGTGGCACAACCAGTGCTGCAAGCCCTCCAGCAGCATTTGATTTACAAGGCTTGGGCACACATGGTGCACTGTACTAGGGGTTGACAGGTAAATCAAATAACCCAATTATGGAATCACCAATCAGTACAACAATTTAACATAGGGAACACTTGCACTGCGGCACTGAATATAGAAGTGGCACAGTGCCCAAAGCATATTACCAGCAAAAACATATCAAAAAAGAGGAGGCAATCCGTCAAAACAGAAGGGAGACTCGCGCCAATGATGCTGGGTCTAACACTTGTGGTCACTACTTTGGTTTGAATATATTTTGCCAGGGTCCTACCTTTATGGGTGTTTCCTTCAATGAGTAAGATAAAAAAAAGTTTATTATATGGACACTCTTTTACTAAAGAAACATAAGCTTCATCTTCAGGAATTCCTGTCTACTGCACCAAATCTCAAATAACATGGCCTTGTAGGTTCTTTTAGGCCTTATTGTTGCAAGTCAAATACTAGTTAATTAGTCAAAAATGTCACCTCTAAGGTCATGCTATCTCTTTCTCTGCCTCTACCTTAAGCTTGTCTTGCATGTTTCTGCCTTAATAAATAATGTATAACTAAACTGCAACTGGAATCAGGACAGGTGGCAAGTGGCAGTAAACAGATTGTAGAAACATTTGTGACATATACGGAGGCATTTTATGGGTGTAGGGTGGAACGTTCAGAGTCTGAGATCAGGAACTTTGTGAAGGATTGCCCAACTAAAACCCTGACCTTTGAGGAGAGGGAAAGACTAGAATTAAGTCTCACTGAGGCAAATACAGATGTATTGGTTCAGATGCAAGTGCCAGTGTGTTACCTGTGGAATTTCTCCAAAAATGGCAGCTAAAGTGACCAAGCCATATCTACTTATGTACCAGACAATTTTGGCCATGGCCTCCACTGTGCTTATACCCAAGGCAGGGAAGCCAGTATGGACCTATTGTCACTACTTTTATGGATGAAACCTCATTGTTTCAAATATCTGGGCATATGGATAACCAGGGATTCCACCTCCCATGCTCAAGCCAATCTTGACCCGTTACTGCAGAGGCTAGAGAAGGACGTTAAACACTGGAGTATACTGTTGCTCTCACTGTTAAGGAAAGTGGCTATGTTCAAGATTATAGCTTTGGCCCTATAAGCTGCCAAAAATGTTCTTCTCACGAGTAGACACCTTAGGGAGGAGGGAGGCAGCCCCTATAGGAATGTGTACCTTCCAGCAGTTTATATATGACGGGTATTGCACTGCCTAATATCAGAAAGTATTATGAGGCAGCACAGGTAGGGGTGGTGAGTGATTGGGTGTGTGCAGACTCGGATGACCTGGTGGTTCGAGTGGACAGATGTGGAATAGGAGACCATAGTTATATGCATGTTCTATATGAGTGCTGATTGGATGGGGGAGCATGTCCGGCCAAGGCAACAGTTATGGACATCTGGAATAGTCTACTGAGGGAGATGAAGTGGAACAAAAGCCTCCCACCCAGTACTCCTCTCTGACAGGGCACTCTATTTAGATGTGTGATTGATTTAAGGGGCTTCCTAGAGAGGGACTGGATTAGATTAAACACACTGGCTGAGAACAAGTGACTATATCATTGGAGGGGGTGGTTGGGATCAAAGTCGAACTTAAACCCCTTAGGGGATTACTGAGCATATGTGACCCATCAGATCTCTCGAAGTACTAGAAGATTCTGGTGGACAGGGGATATATGGGGGCGGAAAGAGACATCACTCAGAAATGGAGGTACGACACGCCATCATCGTTCAGACACTGGGCGGAAGGGATAACACACAATAAAACCTCTAAAAGAGAGGTCTATAAGGGCAAAGACTGTCAGAAAATACAGGAGAAGATATCGGCAACCTGAGATACAGGGGACGTAGTGGAATAGAGAGTTGACCAATTGCCCGCGCACTAATGGAGTCAAAGGGGTAGAGGGTGGAGGGATAGGTGAAGGATAGGAGCCCATGGAACTAACACGTGATACGATTTTACACTTAGAGCACTTTAAGGCAGGGAGGCTTCATTGTACGCAAAAGGGATGGGCGGTCAGGCAAATGCAATAAATCAGATATGTTTTGCCTGGATTATGATCTGCCGAGGTGTTGGTGTGATGCTCCCGCATTTGTTGTATGTTGTATTTGAAAAATAATAAAACCTTTTCCAATGAAAAAAGATTACTGTTTATAAAGCAGGTTTAAACGAAGCACAGCAAAGCAAAACAACTATATTTCGAAAAATATTTATGTATAACTTTTAGAAGTCAACTGACATCATTTGGTTTGCACCATCTCTGTTAATTTTGCTATACAAAAAAAAAATCACACCCTTGTTACCCTATAGCCATTTAGTGGAAAGCGTTTGGCGTTCCCTCCCTAAACTTAAACAATGTTTCAATTCTCCTATTAAGAAGCATTATAGTGGGCACCACCATTTTACATTGAAAACAATTGGGATTAACTCAAATCCTAGGCCTTTAATAACATTCTGGCTGTACAAGTATTGCATAACCCCTTTTCATGTGTACTTAATAGTCATCATATTAGGTCATACTCATGCTACAAAGACATTTAGAATACCTCCTTGTCCAAATCGCTGAACAACAGGTGGATGTAATCTACTTCATAATTGTGTTTTACTCTACATAAGTTGTCCATAAATGAAGGTGGCAGTATTAACTCTCACCAGCTCTTCAATTGCCTAAGTTACTCGGAAACTTCCTGTGAGTCTTTAGCCATTTCATTTTCAGTATCCACAGCACCATACCAATAACCCCTCCAACCAAACCAATTCAGCTACAGTGTGTTCCATTATGAGACTGCGACAACATAGAGAAACATAAACACAGCTGCTTCAGACTACATCATCATCAAATTTATTTGTTTAACACTCAAACTGATTTGCAATCAAGTGCTCTATGAAAGGGGTAGATATACTCTACACTAATGGAACATGCTTGTCCTCAGAGGTTTCTGAAAAGGAAACAGCTGCACCATAAAAAGTGACACCCACATGGACTCTCCATAAAGATTGCCCTCACTAGTTTAGTTGTTGTCTATTGGGTACTGCAGCTGTGATTTGTCATGGTGCCAATCAATCAGTAGTCATTGACAATATGCTGCATTAACTTTGTTGTATCAATAACAAATTTGAATGAAATAACTTCATATCGTCACCACATAGTAGGTGAAGAAAAAGGAAGCCACGTCATGAACATGGTTTGCAGTCTCATCAGCTTGTGAAGCATAATATAATATAAAAAATGACAATAAATCAAAATAAATATGAAAAAATACACAAAAAGCATAAAACATAGACCTGTATTGAAACATACACAACATACAAAAATGTAATATTCATTATTAGGAGTCACCTCTTTGATAACTCCTGACACACTATAAACCCAGAAAATATTCTTCACTACTCAGCCACAGTATTAAATCTAAACATTACTTATCACAGCTGGTGTCTATGCGTAAGCAACTTCCTCAAACTACATTTGTGCTCTCACTCATCCATCTTGCTCCTTCAACTACTTACCTTTTAGTATAAATAGTCCCAAAAGTTTGCCTACAATTAATCATGGCAATCCAACACAATCATCACTCAGTTTCATGATTTGTGCCCATACAGCCTGAAACTCTTACTGATCATTATTGAATAATTCACACCACACCCATGACATTTGAACCAACTCTCTTTCTCTCTCTCTCTCTCTCTCTCTCTCTCTCTCTCTCTCTCTCTCTCTCCCTCTCTCTCTCTCCCCATCTCTCTCTCTCTCTCTCTCTCTCTCTCTCTCTCTCTCTCTCATTCTCCCCCCTCTCTATATCTCTCTCTCTTTCACTTTGGTAGGTGATAAATTCGTTGACCTGAGTCTGAATATTTTCTTCATCACTGAATCATGACTTAAGGAAACTCGCAAACTATCATTGATCTATTATCCCCATCTGATTCTGAGACCATCAGAGCAAAGACTTTCTGGTTGTGGAGTGGCATTAATTCAACAGAAAAATACTTAAAGTTGCCTGGAAGCTGATCTGTGACTGAAATTGCTCTTCATACTATCTACCGACTTCCTCAAAAAACTTTCATTGCAGAATTTGCAGTGTCTAACCAAATAAATATCAAACTCTGGGGTCATCTAACTTAGGGATACTAATATCAATGAAACAATCCTTCTAATTCCTTACAGCAGCTCTGTTGAAGCTAAATAACTTTACTAATCCACACCAAACATCTAAGGCAAAACCATTGATTTAATCATTCCTGATTCTACTCCAACCAGTAAGGTAGAGTGGACTGCACAACCTTCCGTTTCTTATCACCATTCACTCTAATCATGCAGTGCTCAACACATGAGTTTTGCTGAAAAGATCCTTCAGACAAATCTCCAACATGAACTCGTCATGAGCAATACATTACATAACCATGGTTTCAGACTTTTCTCATGATGTGAATACTTTATTCATCTCCCACGCACCTATATGTACCTGGAAAATTCACTATCCAGCACCTCTAATAAGGATGAAGGCCACTACTAACAAATGGAATAACGGATTCTCTATGGGTCTCTTCCAGACCAAAATAAAAACATAAAGTAGGATAAATCAGAGACTCTACAATTTAAAGAACACATCACATGCACAAAAGGTGACGGGAGGAGTGCTTGCAAATCGCCTATACTGCAAGGCAGGTCTCTATAGATAGTGGCAAAGTTGGACAAAAACAATGAGGGTGAATGCTACATGGAGCGAATGAAAGTGATTTAGATTATTTGCAAACATTCCTCTCATCACCTTCTTGTGTGTTAGCTGTAACACACTACAGGACTAGGGGTATGGCCAGACATCTATAAAACCTTCCCTCCAATGGATAAGTGCCTCAACAGCTCTGGGAGACCCCACCCCACTCACACGCTTGCCACCTTCCCACCGATTTCCCAGGATGTACTGCGCTCACTATGCAGCAAGATCAAATCCGGCTCTCCTACTGATCCTATGAAGCCTGATACATTTTTTAACTGCTACCTTAGCTTCTTAGACCCCTGGGCCAGGTAATCAACATGCCCCTATCTTTGGCGGTTGTTCCTAGGACTTGGAAGCAGGTGAGGGTTGTCCCCCTGCTGAAAAAACTTCCCTCAACTCAGCCAAACCAGAAAACTTTCATCCTATTTCTCTCCTTGCATGGGCTTCTAGGACCGCTGAGGCCTACATGAACTCCATCCTGAAAGGCTTCCTGGATGAGAATGACATATTTGATCCCTCGCAGAATGGCTTTCGCCCAGGCCACAGCACGGAGTCCGCTCTCTTAGCAGTGACGGAACAACTGAGGGCTGCACTGGATGGGGGTCCTACGTCTCCACTGATTTTGCTTGATCTCAGTGCTGCGTTCATATGGTCTCTCACCAGATCTTACTGCAAAGGCTGGAGGAGGCAGGCATTGTGGGCCCTTCATTGGCCTGGTTCGCCTCTTTTCTTTTTGAGAGGACCTTCCAGGTAATGTCCCTCCATTCAGATCTACCGTCCATACCATCAAACAGGGCTTACCACAGGGCTGGGAAGACGCCGCAGGACAGTTAGAATGCGCTGCATCTGAAATCTTGTGAAGGGTGAGTGATGGAATAAGTGATGGGTATATGCGTATGTCTGTGGTAATATGTGTTGATAGAAGGTAGAGAATGAGATTTGGGGCCCGATGTAGAAGTCCTAATACCGGTCGGAAACGGCCGAATTCGGCCGTTTCCGACCAGTATTACGGTTTTCTTATGTAGGGGGCTACATAAGTACAGATTCGGTAATTTTACCGATTCTGTACATTTACCGATTCGGTAAAATACCGAATCGGTAAATGTACAGAATTGGTAAATAGAGATGTAGGTGGCACTCTGAAGAGTGCCACAGGCCTTCAAGAGTCGATATTTTACCACCCAATCAATTGGGTGGTAAAATACCAAATCCAGGTGTGCATGCACATCTGTGCATGCACACCTGTGCCATGTGACACACAGACATGCCCTTAGGGCATGTATGTGTGCCACATGGCACACAAGCCTGTAATTGGGGTAATAGAGGGTGTCAAAGTGACACCCCCTGCACCCTTGTAAGAATAGGTAATTACTGAATCGGTAAATACTGATTCGGTATTCCACATTGATTCCTATGGGCTTCAAGGCCTATAGGAATCAATGGGGGATACCGATTCGGTATTTACAGAATCGGTAAATACCGAATCTTACAGATTCGGTATTTACCGAATCAGAATTACCTACATTTCCCCCCCTCTAATTTACCACTTCTTAAATACCGAATCGGTGTGATTCGGTATTTTAGAAGTGGTAAATTAGATTTACCTACATCGGGCCCTAAATGTTGTTGAGTGAATGTAAGAACCTTGGGTTATGTGGGACGGTGCAATTCTGATTTGTGAATATGGTATTTATGTTACTTTTGATGATGGAATTATTTATCTGTGATGAACTCAATAAATAAAACTTTTGTATTTTTCTATTATGTTGTTTTGTCAATTGTGTGGGCCGGCTATGCATTTTGGTGAACTCAAATCTGCTATAGAATAATTTTGGACTCCATGTGAGCCATTGATATCAAGTAGAAGGGGAAGACCTGTTTGTATTTGGTGGGTTCTGTTCTCCCCTGGTGGTCTGCCCTTGATCAATTTTCAGGGGGCCCCTTCATTCTAGTACTTACCACAGGGCTGTGCTCTGTGCCCAACGATTTTTCACTTATATGCCCAACCACTAGCAGTGGTGGCCAGGAGTAGAGGGCTCACAATAGTATCATAGGCAGATAATACGCAGTTGGTGGTTGCACTCTCCGATAGCTGTGAGTGGGACGCTCATGAGTTTCGGAGCGATCTTGCTGCTGTTGGGGGGTGGATGACTGCCAACTGCCCCCAGCTCAATGCCAGTAAGGGAAAGATCCTGAGCTGTGGGGCAAATACTGGTGGCCGGCTACACTGGGTTGTTCACCTGCCCCCAAACAGGTGGTGAACAATATAGGTGTTTGGGTTGACTCGGCTCTGAGCTTTCAGATCCAAACTAAGAAGGTGGCACAGACGTGTTTCGGCATACTACGGGGCTCAAACCTCTATTGGGCTTTTTTGACCCATCCATCAGGCAGGTGATTATCCAGGCCGTAGTTTTGTCAAGGCTGGATTAGGCCAGCTCGCTCTACCTGGGGGCTAATAAGTCTGAGATTGTTAGACTCCAGAGGGTACAAAACACAGCTGCCAGAACTCTCCTTGGTCTGCTTAGAACCTGCCCCACCTTTAGTGCTATCCATCGGCTTCATTGGCTGCCGGTGGCCAGGCGAGTAGAGTTCAAGTCTATGTCCTGCATTTAAGATCTTGAATTTCTCATCTCCAGGCATCTTGGCCAATATGCTCTCATTATACACCTCTACTCTCCAACTCCGCTCGATAGGTCATCACCTAGCAATTGTTCCCCGGGTAAGGAGGGCACAAGCTAGTGGGCTATCTTTCCTTTTACTGGCGGCTAAACTCTGGAACTCACTTCCTATCCACATCCGCAGCATTGATAACTACTTAGCTTCCCGCAAGGCTATTAAGACCTACCTTTTGCCTTCATTTTAGGCCTCCTTTCTGTCACCTGCCTCGCTTCCGTTTGCTATCTGTGCTGGGATGCTCAATTGCTGGAGCAGCTGTGCGCTCTTTAACCCCTTCGCTGCTGATGACGAGCTCAGCTCGTCATCAGCCACGGGTGGCGTGTGCTGATGACGAGCTGAGCTCGTCATGTAATGCGGAAAAGTGAAAACAGCCGCACAGCGCAAAAATCACCGCAGCACCGATGCGGTTAAAACCTAAAAACAAACAAACAAACAGACCTGGGTCCCTTACTCGTTGTGCACCAGGCTTCAAGCTATACCACACTGATTAGGCCTAACTAGACCAAAACCAGTCTGGGGTGCTAGCATTGCTTTCTAAAGGGAACTTTGCTTGGCAGTTCGGGATGTACTGTGCCCATGAGGAGAAAGGTCAGACCTGAACTGGCGGGCCTCTGTCTAGAGTGGCACAATGGTTGTCAAACATGAGTTGGAATGCTACCCAGAGTGCTTGCCAGTGTTTAGAATATTTGCAAGCATTGCTCCCTTCACATTTTGTGTGTTTGAAGTAACGCCCTAGGGCAAGAATATACCCAGACATAGGTTGATTGTCCACAGTGCCACTGGATCCAAGCTATATCTAACCGAGTAGGCCTAACAGGTCCGAAACCAGTCTTCAGTTCTAGAAGGGGATTTGCCCAGCAGTTGGAGATGTATTGTTCTCATGAAGAGCAGGGCAAGTAATTATTTGCATAAGGTGGGTGTCTGCCTAGAGTGACACTATTGGCAAAAATGTATGGAATTGAATACTATCTAGAGTGATTCCCTGTTGTGTAAACTATTTTCATGCATTCCTTCAATCAACTTTTGTGTGTTTGAATCAAAGAAGAAATCTGCTCTCTTCCAGCTCTCAAAAAAAGTGAGAAGAAGAAACAAAAATCATGTACTTCTTGCTCAGTCCACAGTCATATAATAGGGTGAAATTGAACACCCCACAGCATGATAAAGCCCTGGCAGATTCAAAACTGCCTAACTGCTGTGATTTTCTTAATTTATTTTACAAGAAAATCAAACTAATTAAGAATTCCATACCGACTCAGTACACGCATCTCGACTCTCTATTTTCCCAAAACACAACACCAAATAATGGAATAATGTCAGAAAGTCACACTGCCTTTGGAGCCTTTGCATGCCCAGAGTGATATTGACCTCAGGAAATTTGGGGCAGCATGTCCAGCAACCCTAGAATAATCCTCTATTGATTAAGGAATAATCCAGAAGCCCATGTGTCCAGAGATATGGCAATGATGGCACCAGCTTTAGTAAAAATAATTTTGAACTTTATGCAAGCACAAAATCCTGTACTACTCAAACCTGTAATCAAAGGAGTAAAGGCATTGGGAAGTGATGCAGTGCGCCTCTAGCCCCCACCCACGTTACTGTTTAAAAAGGCTCCTGTGAGCCTACAAGCTGATGAACTTCAGAGCTCCTGCATGCCTGGAGTGGTATTGACCTGAAGTAATTTGTGGCAGCCTGTCAAGCAATCCCAGAATAATTCTGTACTAATGACAGAATAATCCAGAAACACATGTGTCTCGAGTTACGGCAATGACTGCAACTGCTTTGGTAAAAATTGTGATGAAATTTGATGCAAGTGCAAAATCTTGTACCACACAGACCAGGATGCAAAGTGATAATGGCACTGGGATGTGAGGCAGTGTGCTCCTACCTTCTCTTCCTGTTGAATTTATAGTTTATTTGAGTTGAAGCTGTAGGAATTGTTCATCCATGGGTGAATAGTATAGTTAAGAACAATGTTTTGATAGAGATTTATAATAAAGGAATGAACAATGTCACTCACTACTCTATGATGGTTGCAACCTAACATGTTTGGGAGGATGTATGATGTTACAATGCATACTTTTACAATGCATACCATCACAATGCATTTTTTACAACTCAACATCCATTACAACGCATTCCATTACAACGCATGCCATTACAACCAATTTTGAAAAACTACCTTTACAACGCATTCCATTACAACGCATACTAACTTTACAACGCATACCATTACAATGCATACCATTACATTGCATGTATGGTAAGTATTGGATAGTGTAGGGGTAAAAATTTGTATTCTAACTCCAGGGGGGTGCAACAGTAGGGTAAGTGTTGAATAGTGAAGGGGTAAAAATTACTATTCTAACTCCAGGGGGTGTAACTGTAGGGTAAGTGTTGGATAGTGTAGGGGTAAAAAATACTATTCTAGCTCCAGGGGGTGCAACAGTAGGGTAAGTGTTGGATAGTGTAAGGGTACTATGCGTTGTGATGGTATGTGTTGTAATGATATGCGTTGTAATGACTGCGTTGTAATGACATGCGTTGTAGTAGTATGCGTTGTAGTGTCATGCATTGTAATGGTTGCGTTGTAATGGCATGCGTTGTAATGGGTGTTGCGGTGTAAACGTTTCGTTGTAATGGTAGTGCGTTGTAAAAGTTGCGTAAAAGTTGCGTTGTAAAGGTTGTTCCCCGTTTGGGATTAGGGGAAAGCATTAACTTTGATATTTCGAGTCTAAGATGATGCATGGACTTAGACGTCAGTACATGATATCCTGAGAGGGACATCATTGAAATAACTATATGAGAGTACTTCAGATACTAAATGTATTCACTTTACAGCAGACTTCTTTCTTGTACTTGCTATGACATTATGGAATACAGGATTATGACCTATGGACGATATCTGAAGATACTGGGTGCAGTTTCTCAAACAGACTTGTGTCATTATCCTTGCTGAGAAATTTGTATTAATTTGGTTGGGTTGCTCACTCAAGTGATACAGGGAATGCACATATTTTGGCACACAGGATTTAGATATATATTTTACAAAGGTGTAAATGATTGACATTGTATAATTAAAATTATTTTTAGTATTTTGTGTTTTGTTTGCTCACCGTAATAGTGTGGGTGGAGATGTTAGGTTGTCTTTCCTGATTTGATTACCCATGAACTCACAGGATCTAGTTGCCAATTGTGAACCCACACATTATCATATATATGTTCACTTCCTATAATATGACTTATTTGATAGTATGAAGCTATTAATACTATTAATTGCCTTGAAAGGAAACATATTATGTCTTGTGCTTGTCCAGATAGTTTAAGGACTAGTTTTGGTGCATAATTCCATACAGAGAATTTAATTTGTGGTTTTAGGTAAGAATATGGTACTGTTCTTGCATAAATACCCTAATACACGGGTCAAGGGGGTTCCAACAATTTGGAGTGAAGTCATCAATTTGCACTTTGACTGGTTACATCATGACTCTTTGCACCTTTCCCCTTTCATTTAATTTTCCAGGCTATACCTACTTCATGATTTCACTGATGAGTTTTATGGTATTTTTCTTATAATTATGTGTAATGATTTGATCTAGAAGTGATCAGGTTGGCTATGGATCTATGAAGTTGGAAGCAATTATGATTCTATGGAGTTAAGAACAGGTGAAAAGGATGACTCCTCCTAGTGGGGCTGAATAAAGGACTTGATATCTGTTATACATTACTTACGTGTTTTCTGATTGTGCTCACAAAAGTTGTAATCCACCTATTTACTTATCACATCACTCACTTCCTCACTTCCTCACTAGAAGAGGGTGAGTCCCCAAATTAACAATGAGAGCTGAGCAAGCCAGGGGTTTGACTTGGCTCTTGCAGCCTTTGCACAAGCAAGTCCTGAAATGTTTGCTATGAAAATCATACAAACAACATCTTGTAACATATGATCACCTGTTCCTTGTGTTGTTTCGGGACTCATACCTTCCTGTTGGGCTGCTCCGCGTTTCTTGGACCCATAACCCAGGATTTCAGCCAGCAACTCGCGGTACCCGCTTTGCGGGTCCCGCTTCGTGGCCAGGACTAGTTGCCACCTAAGTAACTCACCGGGGTGCAAAAGGGCCGAGCAGGGGTGCGAGCAAGTGCAGGGACTCAATCACCCAGGAGTCCCTGCCGGCCAATCGAAGTCACCTGGCCCGCTCTCCCTGCTAGCCCCGCCCCCTGAGCACCGGACGACTGCAAAAGGCCTCCTCCCTCACCAAGCGGTGGGATCACCTGTTCCTTGTGTTGTTTCGGGACGCATACCTTCCTGTTGGGCTGCTCCGTCTTTCTTGGACCCATAACCTGGGATTTCAGCCAGCAAATCGCGGTACCCGCTTCGCGGGTCCCGCTTTGTGGCCAGGACTAGTTGCCACCTAAGTAACTCACCGGGGTGCAAAAGGGCCGAGCAGGGCTGTGAGCAAGTGCAGGGACTCAATCACCCAGGAGTCCCTGCCGGCTAATCGAAGTCACCTGGCCCGCTCTCCCTGCTAGCCCCGCCCCCTGAGCACCGGACGACTGCAAAACGCCCCACCTCTAATTGTCTCAATCACATCTTAAGTAAGTCACATTACCGCTGCGCGGGAGCGCGCGGGATTGCGCTGGGAGAAGCCAGGGACAAGGGCGGGACCGTCTGTGGCCGTCAGGGGCCGAAGGAGGCTGGGCTGGGCCCGGTCTCTAAGACTTTAATTCCGCCTCTGTTGCACTCAGGTTAGTTGGACTTCTTAGCACCCTAAGATATATTTTTATAGTTATGTCTAACTCCTTACCATCTTGTGTTGGGGTGTCGATCCTTGGGCCCCTTGACAAATACTTTGAGAAAGCTAATAAGGAAATAGATAAAGAACTGTTACTAGCTGAGAAGCGTGCTGAGCGACGCCGATCCATTGAACATTTGAAACAGAATCCCCTGCCCCCCGTGATTGACAGAAGTTCTACTCATGACACAGGAAGCTCTGGTAGGTCGGACAGAGATGCCGATCTATTTTATACTGACCACCTCCCTAGTATTTTTCGTGATCACAATACATCTGCTATAAATTCTGGCATAAATACCGTTGATAACTGTAACAGTCCACCTACTACCTCTAATAGACTCATAGTCCTAAATACTCCAGTAGCCCCAATTATAGCCAACCAATCACACTCATCTATGTCTAACCATTTAACTGATAATGTAACCCCTACCAAGTCAACTCCCATACATAAAACAATGCCTATTCAAAGTAAAAATGATATTGGCATCAAACCTACCAAACTTCATAGGGTGTTTCGTTCCCCGCCTAAGAAGAAGAGGAGAAAGGGTGGGGTTAAAAGGAAAAGTTTTATTAACCAAGTTTCACCTCCCCCGGCAGAAAGACCGGATACTTATATAACAGTCTCGCCCGTGAGGGTTGTTCCTCTAGGGTCTCCTACACACCCCACCCCTCCCTCCCGCCCTCCCGCCATAGATGATCTATTAACTTCTTCGGAAAAAGAGATGATAGAACTTTTTGATCAAATCTTAAAATCCTATATGCTCCCCCTTTTGGAGAGAGTTAGGATTTTGGGGGAGAAAATGGACAATCTACTAACAACCGCTGTCCAGAAAAATACTCACCATTCAATGAACTGTAATGATCGGTCTCAACCGAAAGACCAACCTCCACCTACAATACTGACCCATAGTAAACCATCTCAAATAATTGGAAAGCCATTCAGTAAAAATAATTAAGCCAACCCAATACCCAAACCAACACTAACTAAAGAGGAGCATGTGCCGGCTTCAAATAAACCGATCCCCATCGCAAATAGCCAAACTTTGCCCCCTGTCGTTGACAAACCTATAACCATATCCCAAAGAAAGACCTTAACTCGTAGTGAAGGACTGGGTTCTGCTAAGACCCAGCGGTGCCAGGGGACAACACCTGAAACCTTCGTGGGTTACCTGTTCCGGCGTACAAATGACAGAGACACGGGACACTTCCTTCGGCGTCAAAGATCGAGGTTTATTTACTGCAGGGAACACAGAAGTCACAAGAAGTACAACATGTGTAGGTTCTAGGAGACTGTTTCAAATTGTATCTGTGGATCGCTCCTTTTATACAGTTTTTCGTCATAGAACAACATGGCAGACAAAAGGTTACAACCCAGTTCCCACAGTAAATTTCATAGGGGGTCGCTTTCATGTATTCAGAGTCCCGGATCATAATTACAGTAGCATTGCCGGTTCCCAACTGTAAAAGTACATCTTCCCACCATTAGTGCATTCCATTCCAGCTGTAAACGAGTTAAGGAAGAGTAAAAACAGGTGCAGAGAAAGACAACGATGGTCAACAGATTGAAAAAGAGTGTAAGGGGTGATATCGGAAACAAGATTGCAGGATCAAAGGAGACATGCCTAATGAATGCACGGCTGGAACAATAGACCGGCACGGCAAGATGAGCCTCGAGCGGGGCCATCTGCCTTTACAGTGCCATCCCCCTCGTCATAAAGACACCCTCAAAGGAACACGTGTCTTCCGCAAGGGTTTGGGAATCCCAGGGTCACGAAGCGGACAGTGTCCGTTCGCTGGCTACTTGAGGGCAAGAAACAAAATGGATGCCGTATCTAAAATGGAACCCGTGGGTTCAGATGAAGAAACCCACGAAACGGACAAACGGTTTAGGTCAACATAGCGAAAACGCGTACAACCACTAAACTCGTCATTTGCGGTTCATAGATACCAGACTCGTCCATATTTGAACGAGTCGAAAACACCACTTACAATTGTCACGGAACCTCAGACACTCCTTTTGCCCTCATGTAGGCAAGCACGAGTCGATATCAGAATCGATCTCGATATTCATCAGACCATCCAGATGTTGCTGCAACATCATTCTATCCATCAGTGCTTCCTTGGTAACAGGTGGCCGTCTTATACACGTCGTAGCACAGAGGCCACATAAGGCAGGACCACACTGTACACAAAGACAACACGTGAACAGAAATGCTACAACAACCCCAATGATCATCAGAATCTTCCAACCCCACGTCGACATCAGGCCCCAAAACCATCCTAGTAGCGTCCAATCACCTACGTCCACGTGTATGGATTCGGAGATCTTATGCAACTTTGAGATGGCTTGATAGACAGTTGGAGCGTTATCAGGAATGAAAATGCAGCAACTCGAATGGATCACCTTACATACTCCACCTCGATCTGCAAGAACAACGTCTAAAACCATACGATTTTGTAACGTCATAAGCCTGTCAGCCTGAAGCTCTGCTGTAAGATTACCAAGGGCACTTGCAGTGATATTAGCAGTCGATTCCACCACTCGAGTCAACTGTCTCAGGTTCCTACTATTGATCATAGGTCCCCAAAACGGCAAGAAACCCTTAAAGAAGTCTCCTGCTTCTTGACCGGCAGTGTCTTCTTCGCTAATCACGCCTCTCACAACTCTGGTCTTGTGATAATCCGACCCAACAGTGAAGGTCGGCAGCAACAGATTCGCAATATAACAGGTGCCTGAGAAGTCGCGAGGCAACCATGTATATGCGCGGTCATAACATACAAAGTATGTACCCTTGGCAGTCAAAAGAACAGGGGAAGAGGCCGTCGGTAAAACATACGTTTCAGTACAAGCACTCCTCCCAAGCTGAGCTCGCGGGCTTCGGCCAAGACTTTTCAGACAGAAGTTACCGAGATGGGGTACAATCCAGATCGGAGACGAGCTTTTAAGCTGCCGATCACCCACTAACATGCTATACTCAGCCTCACTCAGATCTCTGTATGCTCGCACCTCTTCCTCTGGGATAAGCGATGCGTCAAAGATATCCCTATCTAAATCGGCAATCGCTCTTGCCAAAGGCTTGTGGTACGGGCCAGGACCATGATCTGCAGTGCGTGGCTCTCTATGGGGGTAGGAATCTAGTGTGCTACGTAACATAGTTTGAAATGCTCGAGCTGACCCCTGGGAACTATAAGGAAGGACCAAGTACGGAATTCCCCTATCCATGGTATGTGGCATTAAACCACACACCCAACAGTTGGTAGTATTCATCACCAACTGATGTTGATGAAGAAGCTGGACAAAGTAGTTGTTCATGAATTCCGCACGTCTAACCTGCTCGTGTTGAGGTAAAAGGTGAAAGGAATGAGGAGAAACAGTGGGAGTAGGTTTGGGTTCAGAGAAAGAAGTAGGTGAAACAGAAGGCAATAACGATTGTATTCCATAGTATACTCCACCCACCAATAACATGGGAAACAGTTAGGAACAGCAGAAACACCTGAAAAAGAAAGCATTTGGTACATAAACCCTGTGCAGTACTGATCTTTGCGCAAGAGTCTTCTCCACTTCCGACAACTTTGAGAATTCCATCCTCTGAAAACCGTCCGCAACGTTCTTGACGCACTTCGTTCTGAGTAGCGATTATCAATCCCCAGGAGTTCCTAGGAATCGATGGCCTCCGACCTAGTGTTAGGAACCTGCTAAACAGAAGGAAGTACCCGCACGGCCCACGGTCAACCCTGGTGTAAGGTTCTTTTAATCAAACAATATAATACAAAATCTCCTAGCTGTGGAAAAACACACGTGGAAAAGAACTCAAAATTAATGAATGTTGCAATTGTTCATATTATCCAAAAGGACAATGGGGGGTAATGTGAATTTTCAAAAAGGGGAAAAGGCAAAAAGATGTATTAGTCTTTGGTATGGGAACAAAGAAAATATCTGCTTCTTCCAGGACGAGTCTGTTCTTCAAATAATTGTTCAGGTTGCGGAACAGAGTCCTGTCGGTCAAACGATAGTTCAAGTCTTGAGTTCTCCAATGGCAAAGGTTCAACAAAGTTATCTGATTGCACTGAAGTGTCTCCTACAGGCTGAGCGTCACTGAACGGCACAAAGTTCACCAGAGTTTCTGTTTCTGATGCGGCAATGCCGGTCCTCACCCACAAGTCCGCTCGTAATGGTATAGGCACCTTCTTTGTATGGGTGGCATGCACCCAATGCTTGCGGCCCTCCAAACGAACTGCAGTTCTCGTGGCGAGTAGCACCTGGAAGGGTCCCACAAAGCTCGGCTCCAGGTTCCGTTTCCGGACAAAGTTTCTGGTGACAACCCAGTCACCCGGTTGGAGCCGATGTCCAAGACCCTTTGTCTGTGCCGGCAGTGCTTCAAAGACCTGTTGATGAATTAACCTCAGTTTAGCAGTAAGATCATGAAGATAATCAATTAACATTGGATAATCAAGACTGTCGAAAGACCTGGGTCTAGGAACCCCCCAAATGTTTGCAGGACGGCCGAACACAATCTCATATGGGCTAAGCCCTACTCGAGAGTGTACTGTCGCCCTGGTCGACAAAAGAGCCAGAGGCAAGGCATCAGGCCACGACAGACCAGTCGTAGCCTGAATCTTTGCGAGTTTCAATTTTAGAGTACCATTGTACCCTTCAACCAAACCTGCTGACTGGGGATGATTGGCGCTGTGGAATTTTTGTGTAATTCCAAGGCCCTTACACACACTCTTCATCACACTCCCTACAAACTCACTTCCGTTATCAGACCATACAATCCGTGGCATTCCATACCGAGGAAAGTATTCCTTCAGTAGGACTTTCGCTGTGGACAGGGCAGTATTGTCTTTGAGAGGGCAGGCTTCGATCCATCGGGAGAATGCGCAAACCACAACTAAAACGTACTTCAGGTTATTACATCTCTCCATATGGATGAAGTCTAGCTGGATAACTTGAAAGGGAGGAGCAAAGTGGCCAGGGGGTGTAGGAGTGCCCTTGCCAGGATTGTACATCATACATACCATACAATTCTTAACCAGTCTCTCAGCACACTTTGCGATACCATCATTCTTCCATACAGGGGACAACAACTTGCAGATACCTTTCGCGCTAATATGTGACAAGCCGTGTGCCATAGTCACAACAGCTAGCACATATGCATCCGGCAACATCCACCTCTGATTCTCCGACAAATCAATCCAACATCCATTCGCTTCCAACTTTCCTGTGCTCTCCTTCCACTTGGTCTTTTCAGTTTCGGTGGCCTCATTCTGAATCGCTTTCACACTTTCAACAGTTTCCTCACACATACCAGTTTCTGCAGGCCACCTTACCAAACTCGTCACATACATTCGAGTTGCAAGGTTTCTAGCTGTCTCTTTAGCAGTCTCATCCGCAAACGCATTACCACGACCAACATCATCCGTCACCTTACGGTGCGCGCTGCATTTAATAATCGCCACCTGCATGGGCAAAGTAAGCACGTCTAAAAGATCGTTCACGAGCTGTCCGTGTTGGATCTTTGTGCCATGCGACGTCATAAAGCCTCTCTCTCGCCACAATCGACCAAAGCTATGTGCAACGCCAAAAGCATATTGACTATCGGAAAAAACGTTCACTCGCTTTCCCTTCGACAAAACACACGCTCTCGTCAACGCAATCAACTCTGCCGCCTGCGCAGAATTCTGATTCAATCTCGCAGTTTCCACAACTGTCCTCAACGTTACCACAGCATATGCAGTCGTAACATCACCATTCGGCAACTTAAAACACGAACCATCCACATACAAAGTACCATCGGGGTCTGCCAATGGAGTATTTTTTAGGTCAACACGACCCTTCGTTTCTTCCTCAGTTCGCAAATAACAATCATGTGGTGGTACGTCATCTGATTCCATATTAGTTGGCAACAACATCGCCGGGTTTAGGACATTACAGCGTTTTATTTGGATGTGACTTGCCAAAAGCGGCAACTCGTAACCGGACAACCTTGCGCTCGTCAAGTGTTGAGTTTTCCTACGATTTAAGAGAGTGTCAACTGCATGCGGAACCATCACCGTAAGCATATTATCCATGACCAATCCTGCAGATTGGCGGATGGACACCGCAGCCGCCGCTGTCGCTCTTAGACAACTTGGCAAAGCTCTAGCTACTGGGTCCAAAGTCGAGGAAAAATATGCGCATGGACGCTGCTTACCGCCAAATTGCTGCGTCAAAACACTCAACGCACAACCTTCTCTCTCGTGAACGTATAGTGAAAACGGCTTACTGTAGTCAGGAGTACCTAACACAGGAGCCGAACACAACGCATCACGCATTTCAGAAAAACTTTTGTGACACTCTTCCGTCCATGGCAAAGGAGTTGGAACATCCTTGCACGTGAGGGCTACCAATGGCTTCGCTAGCAATGAAAAATTTGGAATCCATTGCCTGCAGTATGACGTGATACCTAAAAAGGCACGCACATCTCTCTGAGTTGTTGGCACAGTCATTTGAGCGATCGCTGCAATTCTCTCTGGGGTCAACCTTCTTCCCTCCTTTGACAATAAGTGACCTAGATAGGTCACTTCTTGGCAACAATATTGCAGTTTAGAAGGTGACACCTTGTGATGTAAGTCACAGAGATGCTGAAACAACGACACCGTAGCAGTCTTGCAGATCTCTTTTGTATCAGCAGCCACCAACAAGTCATCAACATATTGGATCAAGGCCGCACCAGTCGGTAACACAAACGCATCAAGTTGACTCTTCAGGGCTTGGCTGTATATCGACGGACTCTCACAGTAGCCCTGAGGAGCAAGTTTAAACCTAAAGCTGCGACCTCCTAATGAGAAACCGAATAGATCTCTGCTTTCGTCAGCAATCGGAATGCTACAGAAAGCATTCTTCAGATCGATCACTGAGAACCAAGAAGCAGAGGCTGGAATCAGAGTCAGTAAAGCCGTAATGTCAGGCACTACAGGAAATTGTGGAATCACAATTTTGTTCACCTCCCGTAAATCAATAACAAAACGGTAAACAGGAGGATTGGATGGATCAGTATGTTTCAAGATAGGTAGCACAGGACTATTGCACACGTTTCCCCGAGTCTCCTCTATAACATCTTTATCGATTAAGTCATAGATAATCGCTAACAACGCTCGTTCTCCATCAAGGGAGATACGATACTGGGGAATACGTGGCAATCGCACATTCGATTTCAGTTGAACAACATAAGGGGAGATGTCAAGCAGGCCCACGTCATTGGGACCTGTTGCCCACAAAGATGCAGGAAGAGAACTCAATTCCGATGGGAGCTTATCAGATGACAAGTACATAGGAGAGATCACTCTCTGGCCCAAAGTAAGCTCCACTCCCGCAGGAGAACAGTACAAAGTCGCATATAACCGTTTCAGCAAATCCAGACCCAAAAGATTTTCACCACAACCAGTAGTCAAAATCAAGGGAGCTTTCAGCTCACGGGGCTCGATTGTAATGGGCAAAGGTTTAGAAACCGGATTGCTAACAGGGGCGCCAGAGAATCCAACGGAAACATTCGTTAAGCCAGACAAAGGTGCGCCAGGGAGTTTCGAATGCATGATGGAACTTTTCGCTGCACCAGTGTCCAACAGAAAAGGCTCAACTACGCCCGATGTGGCAACTGCGACGTAAGGCCCTCTCTGATCAACCGGAACTGATACTACTCCCTCTCTTTGTCTGTGGCTGTCCTAGTAGTTACCATCATCAATATCATGCTCGATATAATAATCGTCCACATGATACTGTGCAGATCTACCCGATGATGAACCACGCTGATCAAAGCAATTATTGGAATCAGACAAATTACTAGTACGCTCATTTTGATTTTGGGTAACACCACGACCTATACCTCGCGAAGCTTGTTGAGGATTACTACGACCTCCTCTAGCTGAACCACCACTATTTCAGTCACGCAAAACCGGACAATCAAACTTCAAATGGCCCTCACCTCTACAATATGCTCATTATTTGTATCCGAGCATAGATCTCTGCGTGGAGGAGTCATTTCGCGACTGTGACGTGGTAGATTGCGACTGCGATCTATTCTGCTGCCGGAGTCATTTTGATTCGAGCGCGGAGGGTACGCTTGCTGTAACAACAACTTCGTTTTGAGCTCCTTTGTTTTCTTATCCGCACGATCATTTTCCTCCTTCTCTCTATTTTCATAATATTGAGCCGTGGCTAATATTTGAGCAGAGGTAGAAACAGCCCACGAACTCTCTGAATTCTTTAATTTGTTGCTAAGGTCAGGCAACAAATTTGATACAAATTTATCTACAAACAACCTCTGACCTCCCTCAGTGCTCATATCTTGACCACTGTGATCGATGAATGCCTCCTCAAATCTCGTAAAGAAATCGGAGACACTCTCGTCTTTCTTTTGCTTACACGCAGACAGTTTATCCCAATTGACTTTCAATGCTGGCATAAGTGTCTTCATTAGTGTAATGATTCTTTGAGGCAAAGCCGTAATTAACTGATCAGGCTTAGCCCCACCAACCTGCAATGCGTCAGCCACTACAAGCGCAGGCCAATCACCACCTAACTCAGCTGCGTGATTTTCTTGATGAATTTTCGCCCAAACCGGTTGAGGTACTACGTTGCCGAACAACATATCGATGCCGGCAAGATTCATAATCGTAGCATCCACTAATTGCGACAACTCTTTATAGTATCCTGCATGATTTTTACGGGGGTCAGGCAAAGATTGTTTTACCTGCAAAACTTCTGATCGCTTCCATGGGAGGTGTATCCAAACTCTCTGGAAGTGTGGCAAAATAGCAGGATTAGCAGTCGCATCACCTGGCATCCACACTGGTGGAACTTCACGCATGGGATACTGACCAGGCGTTGCCATCCACTCCTCAGTTTCATCTTTAAACAATGCTCGAGGTACGGCAGTGGGACGGAAAGATAGAAGACGTTCTACAGCACGTCGAACATTACTACCCACAATCATACCACTCGAAAACTGATGCTTAAGTTCAGTTAAGTCGGACGGTACATTGTTTACCTCATCATTTTCTATCATCTCACGTAAACATTTACACATTTCCTCAAACACAAATCTCTGTGTGGGCTCATTGAATTGAGAGAAAGTGTCAAAAATTATGCGCGGGGAATTTTTAAGGGGTACCTAATCCAATTACGCGCCATTTTTATCAGCGTATCGCTCTCACTACCACCAGGAAGTTGGCTTCGTCGCTGAGGAACATCAGAAACATCGGACCCAAGAATCGGTCCAAAAGGAGAGCAGAAATTAGCAACAATATTAGGAATACGTTGTCGAACAGACGGAGAAGAGGAAAGAAGTAAAGATGTAACAACAGGAGGACCAAATACAGGAGCAGCAAGGGTAGTAGGAGTAGTCAAAAGAGCAGAAGTAGTGGGAACAGCAGACTGAGAAGGTAAAGGCAGTGGAGCAGTAGGAAGTGGAATAGGGACAAGAGGATTCACAAGAACAGGACCAGCAACAGGCTGAGGAGCAGCTGCCGGAACAAGAGGTTGAGGAACAGGAGGAACCGTAGGAGCTGAGTATCCTGTGCATATGGAGGTGGCGACTTCAGTAGATAGGACAACAAAGGGTCCTCTACTGCTTCCTCTCCCTTTGTATCAGTACTCGACGGTAAAACGGGATAACACTTATCCACCGCCATACGTTGTAATCTATCAAAAACTTCCTTTTCAGTCTCTTCTTTGTCTCGCTGAAACTGCTCTGCATTTCTCATTGTTGTAACGATACCTTCCCTCTTATTACGTTTAAGCTGTTTGATTTCCTTCTGTTTGGCTTCTTTATGCCATAACCGAAAGGAATCAAACATGGCCGGCCTAGCTTTCCTTTTAAACAATGCAGCTTCAAGATTATCCAGAATTGGGGTTTCAAAACTACCATGAGGTGGCCAACTAAGAACACCGTCATTTTTAGTGTAGCGGACCCAGCAATAATTATATGCAATAGGACCCACTCCATGTCGACTATATAACTCATAGACAGGAGTTCCAACTGGAGGTATCGGACATGAGTCCTCCAATCGGGAATCCGCACCACAACCTTTAAAGCAACTAAACAAAGTACTACGGCCAGGCATCGTGCACACTAACCCAGTTTCACAAACGTCAAGGGTTATCGGAGTACGATGTCCTCGCAAAAATGCAAAACCCTCGGTTTTTGGCGACTGCAATCGTCAAATAGAACAACTAAGAACCAAACAATAAGGACCACATATGCAATGGAACCATGCAACAACTAAGCACCCACAACAACTAAGGACTCTGGGAGCGACCCACAAATACTTAACTGAAAGAACAATGGCGTCACCAGGAAGGCCCGTCTATCGTCTCGCTGTACCAAGGACTACGGCAGGCGCCAAAACAGGTCGACAGTCAGGGCATCAGTCCGTCGCAGCCGTCAGGAGGCGGGGATCTTCGCGGAAAGGTCGTTGGGCCACTTATTTCGACAACAGGATCAATGAAGCGGGGTGCACCTTCCCTCGGAGATTTCACACGAAGTTCCTCACGATCGTCGGGCTTTGGACCGGTACCGCTGATGTCGCCCCACGTTGGGCGCCAACTGAAGGACTGGGTTCTGCTAAGACCCAGCGGTGCCAGGGGACAACACCTGAAACCTTCGTGGGCTACCTGTTCCGGCGTACAAATGACAGAGACCCGGGACACTTCCTTCGGCGTCAAAGATCGAGGTTTATTTACTGCAGGGAGCACAGAAGTCACAAGAAGTACAACATGTGTAGGTTCTAGGAGACTGCTTCAAATTGTATCTGTGGATCGCTCCTTTTATACAGTTTTTCGTCATAGAACAACATGGCAGACAAAAGGTTACAACCCAGTTCCCACAGTAAATTTCATAGGGGGTCGCTTTCATGTATTCAGAGTCCCGGAACATAATTACAGTAGCATTGCCGGTTCCCAACTGTAAAAGTACATCTTCCCACCATTAGTGCATTCCATTCCGGCTGTAAACGAGTTAAGGAAGAGTAAAAACAGGTGCAGAGAAAGACAAAGATGGTCAACAGATTGAAAAAGAGTGTAAGAGGTGATATCGGAAACAAGATTGCAGGATCAAAGGAGACATGCCTAATGAATGCACGGCTGAAACAATAGACCGGCACGGCAAGATGAGCCTCGAGCGGGGCCATCTGCCTTTACAGTGCCATCCCCCTCGTCATAAAGACACCCTCAAAGGAACACGTGTCTTCCGCAAGGGTTTGGGAATCCCAGGGTCACGAAGCGGACAGTGTCCGTTCGCTGGCTACTTGAGGGCAAGAAACAAAATGGATGCCGTATCTAAAATGGAACCCGTGGGTTCAGATGAAGAAACCCACGAAACGGACAAACGGTTTAGGTCAGCATAGCGAAAACGCGTACACCCACTAAACTCGTCATTTGCGGTTCATAGATACCAGATTTGTCCATATTTGAATGAGTCGAAAACACCACTTACAATTGTTACGGAACCTCAGTAGGAACACAGTGGACCTATCCCCCGAATCGTCTAACTTTGTTATCGTTTTGACTGGTGTTCCCTCGATCACTAATGGTTTCCGTGAGCCTAGTGCTAACTTGAAGAATAAAGTTATCTATTGGCTGAGAAATAATAGACCCCTTCCAGCCCATTTAAACGGAGACATTATCTCAGTAAGAAGGTGTAACTGGGTGCGTCTCCGTCCAAAAGATATAGAGGGCGACATTATGATCATCGATTTTAGGGATCCCAGAGTTGTTCCCTACATAAGTGACTGGTTCCCAGGAAACAATGAAGGAGGTATATCCACTCGAAATCTGAGTTATTTCTACCCAGAGCCCGTGTTAAGACCACCTGTCCATCCTAGTGCTAGTGGATACACCCCCTTCCTGAACATGTCAAAACACTCATCCCTCTTCCCCTATCCTACCAGTAATCCTAACACTCCCTGCCCTCCTATCCGCTGCCATTATCCACCCAGTTTTTTCCCCACAATAAATAACCGTACTAACTCTAACTGGTCTAATGACTACTGGAATATTCCATTGTCTAACCTGTATGATCCTTTGTCAGGGTTGGAATCAAATGATTGACTTGACTCCCATATTCAAGTTTCCAAGGTCAACCTAGATTATACGGGTACTTTTATCACCTCAGAAATGGATTTCCATTCTGGAATAATGCCAAAGGATATGTTAATATATTGTGGTAGGGAAATGTATGATAACTCTGGAGGGGTACGTGGTAGGAGACAGGAAACAGAAGTAGTATCCCAGGATGCTGTGACTGCTGAGGTAGTTGATATGGGGATTGGTGACCACGGGGGCTTATGAAATGGGGTTCGACCATCCGAGTCGGTAGCTCATGGGGTGGCCGACACTGGAAAAGGAGGGATGATGTTCACCCAGTAGACAGTTCAAATATTGGGCGTAAAATGTATGATGATATTAGTATCTCTGGGACAGATTCAAGTGGTACTAAGTTTGGCTCCTGGAATATTGCTGAGCTCGAGTCCAGACTGTGCAACACGGAATGGGTTGATTTTATTAACCAAGGTGATGTTTGGACCTTCCAGGAAACCTGGGCACTCCCAGCGGTGTTCCTTGTAGGTTATCTAAATTTTAGTAAACCAGCAACTAAAGGCAATAGAGGGCGCGCTATGGGAGGCCTGACTACCTGGGTTCGTCAATATGAGGGTGTAAGAGCTGAGGAGGTTTATACTGATAGCCCCGACATATTGACGATAAGAATAAGATCTTCAAAAGGCCTCGATATATTGTTGATTAACATCTATGTCAGGGGTACCCGGGGAGGAATGGTTGTACCAACCCTCCACATTCTGGACAACTTCCTTTCCGGCACACATGTAAATGGTTTTATGGTTGTAATGGGGGATTTCAACTCCTGTTTTGAACCCTTGAGTGTAGGTGATGATTTACTTACTGAGGCTGAGGATATGACCTGGGGGATTCCCCAGCTTGAGTTAGCCCCGATCAGGAAATGGACGCAAACTGCTACATTTATCAAAGGGATGTGCCTGGATAAGGGTCTGCGAGCACTAAATGGCAGAGTGCGATCCGATGGGATAGGTAGACACACTTTTTGTAACGGCAGATACAATAGCCGTATAGATTACATTTTGGTTGACTTTAAGATGTGGGCCTTAGTAGAGGACATGGTGGTCACGACCAGACCTGAAAGTGATCACGATCCGCTTGTGATGGAACTTAGGGATCACAGTTTCCTGGGGCTAGAGAGCTGTTGCCCGAATGTTGTTCAGAATCAAGTTGTCCTTAGTAATGCCATGAGGAGGGTGCGGTGGCCAAAAGAATCTGCTGATGTTGAGGCACGCAAGGAAATTAGAACTCTGGTTTTAAACTCCCTGGATGAAATCCTTTGTTGTGAGTCTCAGGATGATATTAATGTAAAAATTACTAAGACCCATACCAATTTATTTTTAGAGTTAAAAAAACTTTTTGTTAAAACCATTTCCAAGCAGGGCAGGAGGGGAAAACAGAAAACGTTATCCTGGTTTGATGAGGACTGTCGTCGAACTCATGGGGATTTGTTTAAAGCAATAAAGTTAAAAAACCATAGCCTAATAAAGGATTGTAGGAAGGCTTACAAAAATGCAAGGTATAAAGCTAAGTCCAACTGGGATGAGGAACGGTGGGCGACGCTAACTGAAGCATGTAGCTCCCGGAACATGTGCCAGTTTTGGCACCTACTAAAATGGGGTAAATCACAGGAAGATCGTCCAAGCCCCGCCTCGGTTGGTCAATCCCAGTGGATATGTTTCTTTGAGGAACAATTTAAGAATTGTAGTAATACACAGGACTACATTCCAAATATTATCTCTAGCCCCCCACTTAAAATTACAAGCAGTGAAGTTAAACAATCTTGGTTAGGGGCAGAAATCCTGCCTATTTATAAGAAAGGCGATCGATCGGTTCCCTCCAACTACCGGCCGATCAGCCTAATTGATGCGGTGCAAAACATCATAGCCCGCCTTGTTCTTGGCAGGATTCAAGAATGGACTGATGAGTTTAACATTTTATCTCTACTCCAGGCTGGCTTTCGGCCACATGTGAGTACTCTGGATCAGGCCCTTCGGTTCACTCTTCTTTATTGGAAGACTGTTACCATAGGAAAAGGAAATCTTTACGCGGCTTTCGTGGACTTAAGGTCTGCATTTGACCTTGTCCCAAGGGCCAAGCTATGGGACTGTCCAGCTCCTCTTCTACACCTACTGGTTAAACTTCATGCCCACACATATGCCCAAGTACGGTGGGGTAAACCAGGGGAGGTAACAGAAAAATTTCCAGTTGCTAAAGGTGTAAGGCAAGGGTGCGTTTTAGCACCCACCCTGTTCTCTTTGTATATAAATGGGGTTACTCAATATTTTACCAATCAGCCTACTGATGCCCCGACCCTGGCTGGACTGAAAATCCCACTCCTCATGTTCGCAGACGACACTCTTTTAATATATAAGACCAGACAGGGCCTTCAGCAGGCTCTGTCAAGGTTTGAACTGTTTTGCTGCGAGCATGAGTTAGAGGTAAATGTATCTAAAAGAAAATTTATGGTACTAAGAGGGCACTCATCCATCACAGCTAGGGTTACTATGGGAGGTACACCTCTGGAACAGACTAAACTGTTTTCCTACCTAGGAGTCACGTTTAGTGAGACTCTCAGTTGGGCTCACCAGGTTAACCTAATGGCAGTAAAGCATATGCAGATTGGAGAAGCCTTGCTTAAAGAACATAAAAGCTCCAGTTGTAGGCCCATGTCCCCTTTAATAAAAATGTATGGCATGAAAGTTTTACCATCTGTCCTGTACGGAGCGGAGCTATGGGGTCATAGCAACCTTGATTCTTTGAAAGTTTCCCAAAATAAATTCCTAAGGCAGGCTATTGGCCTTCCACAATCTACACCTCGGCTTCCACTCTTGTATGATCTTGGGTGTCAGCCGGTGGAGGACATGGCTAGACTGCGCCCAATAGCATTCTGGCGTCCCCTCTGGACTATGCCCGAACTTCATCTCTATGCGAGAGCGTATTTAGAGGTTAGGGATCTCCTGGGCTCCTCAAACATAGGTTGGTTCAAGGTTCTGAGATCCACCCTATGTGCTACAATATTGGGATTGGGTGGTGAACATAAGACATACTGGACAGACAGATACAAACCTCACTGGCATATTTCTTGCTATGAAAGACGTCTCCAGCTTTGAAAATTATTCGGATGCAATACCTAAGCCCCTGGACCGCAAATTGTTTCATCAATTTAGATGCGGCTGCTTGCCATTAAGGGAATATACAAAACAGTGGGGTAAGGGTGGACCGGGACAGTGTCCTAGGTGCTTAGGACAGAACGAAAGTGTTGATCTCTTCCTTTTTGTCTGCCCCCTGTATACTGCCCCTCGAGCTAAGTGGCTAAGACCAGTTTGTAGGAATCTGGGTATTCGTTCAGCAGCAGTTGCCAGAAGACTGTTAAAGTCTGACCCATCACCCCTAATCGTAACTGGAGTAGCGAAATATCTAGGCTGGGCCTGCACCCTTCGAACTAGATTTATTAACTCGTCTTAGGCTACAGCCTTCATTTACAGAATTGCTATTGATTATGTATAATTGTGTCTCTGTAAAATTTGCCAGTTCCATTAAGTTTATTAGACTAAGGTCTATTTTAACATTTAATGATTTTCAATGAAGTATTGTACTTGATTCAAATTTGGTCTTTGACCATTTTATATTTCTCTTTTATTATGTGAAATGTACATGTATTTTAGAGATTGTAAATTGTGTTACATGTCTTTTATGATTTAATTATCGAATAAAGACTTCTTGAACTTGATAACGTCTCTTGTGAAGCTTTGACCTTAATATGTCACATTATATCTTTGTACTGAGTAGAACCTATTAAAAGTGATAGTTGTTAAACATGAACCATTAGCTTTACATGAGCAGCAGTTACATTGACCAAGGTCACGCTCAATGTTTATAAGCACAGGAAATTGAGTGACTTGTCTAGAATCACTGAATGTTGAGCAGACGCGGAGGCTCAAATCTGGTTCCCCAGTTCCAAATCTAGGTACAGGGTTGGTGGCAGGTAGACGCCACATGAAAGCTTACCTTGTTATGGACTTGACGTTCCAACAGGCCCTTGAGCTGAGCCAGAGCAAAGCTTCAGGCTCGAGCCTAGCACTAACATTTAGTGACTTGCCAATCTCTGTCCCTCACCATACCCCTGTACCCTTCTACACAGTCATCCACTGGGACACCACTCAAAAACTCACTCATTCATAAAATCACACACCTATAGTCCTGGAATGCAGGGGGATCATACTGGATCCCAGTTCCAGCAGCTATTTCTTAGATCCGACCTACGGTGAAGACATATGCTAAATTTGTCATGGTGTCATTTTCTGACATCGGAGCACAATTTATAAGTGCCTGCACATTGCCTGAATCCTGTTTGATACAGCAGCCTGGAGGCAGCGAGGGTGCTTTCTTATTTCAACATCCTGCTGTACCTGGTTTAAAAGGGCCATCAACCTTCCTTTTGTTAAATTATCACCTTATCTGGGAGACATCTGCAGCCTAATATCTCAATGTCAATACAATGGTGGAAACAAAGACACTCAGTTTGTTATAATTTCAGAAATGCTTTAGAGGCAATCTTGTAACTTTGTTCAGCTCATTGTGTGAGAGATGTGCTTGCAAAGTAAGAAGGCAAAATGTATTTGTCTGTGTGATTAATTTTACAAATATAAATGGCATCTACCTTTTTTATTCTTTTACAGCACTAGTCATCCCATTTTAGGGTGTCAAAGCACTTTACACCACACACACAGACACTATTAATCATACAAATGTATAACTCAATGTACAGGAAATGTTATATAAGACATTGTGGGTTGAAAGGTGTAAGAATCATGTAATTCTCACCTGTAGCATATGTTAAGAGTGAATGGTAGGGGGCACAACTCAGTCAGGCTATAAAACGTAAGACAATGACTGTGGTTGCCTTTGCTCACAAGACTTTATTACTTTTCAAAGAAACCCCTTTTTGGAATCCTAGAATAACAACAAAGTGAGAAAAAACAATAAGGCTTTAGACACATGATTTACAGTTTGCAAGCAGCTCCTTGATAATGATAAACAGATCACGGTGCTATAGGAGAAGGCTTGTAACTTATGAACTGAAAGTGACAAAAAGATTCCTAGTGTCAAAAACGGTAGCAATTTACCTATGCAAATACAATACAAATCTATAATGTGTATGTTACATGATGTGCTACTTTACGAATCAATACTGTGACTGAACACACCACAGAACGCTCCCACAATTGTCTTAACTACAACATTTATTTTGCCACTATCATAATCCCCTCAAAATTGCTGGGCACACAATGTTCTCAGCTGCAGGTCTCTTAACCCTGAAACATAGTTAAAAACACAGGGGCATATTACCAAGCAATAGCGATAATTATCGCTATTGCTTGGTTAGAGACAAAAATTTACCGCTAAGCTGCGGCGATTTCCAAGGTTTATTGCAAATGCGATAAAAATCGGCCGCAATGCATGAATATTGCTGAAAAGTCCGCGATATTCATGCATTACCGAGCTAATGCTCTTAGCCATGTTATCCACCTCCCATTGGATAACATGGCTAAGAACTGCTCAGGGCAGGTGTTAGCTTTTGGAGATATTCGCGCTTAGCGCGAATATCTCCAAAAGTTGGTAATAGGAGATAGCGATGTTAGGAACTGTTTCCAGTCGCTAACATCTTGGCACGCCCACTTTGCATGTCATTAGTGATAAATATCACTGACATGCAAAGTGGGGCCCAAGATGGTCGCTATCTCCTACTAGCTGTCGCTAACTGGTGTTAGCAACAGCTAGGTAATAGGGAGATAATTTTATCTCTGCTTTCTTGGCTTTTAAAGCCAAAAAAGTGGAGATAAACCCCCTTGATATTATGCCCCACAGATTCTTTGTGACTTATCAGGTAAGCTAGAATAGATTTACTTTCAAATATATCCTTGCTGCCAATTTTTTATTTTGTTTTAAATAAATACATAATTTGACTGGCAGAATCTGCTTTTCAAGCGCCGCCTGTTGCGACTCCACTCCCTCTTCTGGCACACCTTGACCCTCTATTTATGGTTTTCTTGAGCAGTTTTTTTCCAATTCCAGCACTGCACACATCAGCAAATCCAGGCATCAATGAGCAAAGTTGCACTTTACTTTTAGAAAAAGCCATACTTATTTGAAGTGTTTTTTACTGTAAATTTAGCTTGCATATGGTAACAATTTGCATGGTGCATGCGGAATGGTTATAGTATTCCTCCCCTTAGACACATTCAAAGCATGTCCTATTATCATAGATCTGTCTGCACAACCACAATGAAACGCTGAAGATATCCCAAAGAAAGAGTGGAACAATATGAAACATGATTGAGTTCAGCATATCTAAGGTGGCACTTTTACGACAATCAAAACACCGCCACACAGTCTTGTTTCGGAGAATGACTTTATAGAATGTGTATTTTCGAACCGCATTTGACACATTCTGGAAAGCCACCAGGTGAGCTTTGACAGCATTTCTAAAATTAAACCCATTAGATACAAAATGACTGACAGTTGAAAAGAAATAGTAAAACAAGAACATTCAGTTTCATTCCAAAGAAAACATATCTCCCGAACCTGTGATTTTTTGCAGCCTGCTTTGAAACTGCATTTTAAAACGATGTCTTGGAAACCACTATTTCAGATCTCGTTGTCTAGAAGAAATAAGTAGTGATTCCCAAATCAAAACAGAGGTGTTCATTCCTCATTTTTGTTTGATTGTACTTTCTAATATGCATACATTTTTTCGAGTTAATAAATGTGCTACAGTGCTCAGAAATAGAGAGAAAGAAAGAGACAACCTCTGCTCATTGACAGTAGTACATGGACTAATTTACAAAAAAAGCAAATTACATATGTAAAAAAATGCAATAGCATAAACATTGGTGCACAACTGGCCAATGTGCAAATGTACACTTTCATGATATGACCTAAGGCCTCAAGAGTGAGAAAGCCAGGTAGCAAGGGGACACTGAAAAGTTATTCAAGCTATGGCAGAGGAATCACTTCTGCCCGACCCGACTCAGTCGTGGGACTGACCCCAGTCCCGACCGACCAATTAGGAAGTGACCAAACACTGTTCAAACTAGAGGTTGTGCTCCCAAGCGGGCACTGCTGGGGGCCCACAAGTATGTTTTCCGACATGGTTTCAATGTTGGACAGACCGGAATGGATACCATGTCGGGAACCATCATCGTAATCTCAAGGGTTGAAAGGCCCGCCCTTGAGATTACTACACAGCTTCCGACTGGCGGACGAGTTGGGCTCTACGAGCCCGTCGGAAGCCAGCCGGAATGAACAGTCTGTTTCCTTTCCTTTCCAACGACCTCCATTGTAATGAGGCAGTCGGGAAGGAAACTGAGCAGCCATTACGATGCAGCCGTAAAGGCTCCGACCATAGGTCAGAGCCTTTACGAGCCGCATCGTAATCGTCCCTTAAGTATGCAAATGGAGGGGTGCCTGGCTGTGCGCCGAACTGTCATGGCGCAGCCCGACTGAGCTCCGCTCCGAAGAGGGAATTATTTGCAGTTTTCTAGCCTCGTCTGCCAGCTCTCACAACCGCAAACTACGGGAATGCCTGTATGAAGATGCTGTGAGCCCTTTAGTGGATTTTTGTGCTCCCGACACCAGTTTTGGACCCCTTTGCCACAACGGTGAGTTTTTAGCGTGCAGGATTGTGGGTGCCTGCCATTTTGTTTCCGGCGCTGGCGCTGGCGTTTTACATCACAGTGGCCTGTTTTTACACACAAAAGCCCCCCAATGAGCATACTGCTGGGCCTTTCTTGCTTTAAAATGAAGGAGACAAGAGAAATCCGCTTTCCAGTGCCCAACTTGGCCAACTGACCTCTCCTCACTACCACACCTATTAACTGCCAACTTTTATTTTATTGATGACATTTGCCATACTCTAATACCTTCTGATAACTTTTAAACACTTTCAAGCTAAGCAATTGTTATTCTGACATTGGCACTAATGTAACCAACAAATAAATGGAACTTAACTGAAGTATCACCACCACCTCAGAGTGCAGCGTCGCCCAGTGCTCCCATCATTATGTACTGAGCCACCCATATTTTTCTCCTGCCAGCTTTCCCTCATGTTGGGGCATGGTTGGACAATGTTTGTCTTATGAAAGTGCTCCATTTATCAATATTCCAATATTTTCTGTGGCAAGGAGAAAGTTTACATCTTAAAGTAGGGACTTATTATGATATTTCATACAATCCCTCAGGCTCTTTGCTACTACTGCTCAATGCTATTATTATAAAGGGTGACGCATTTTCTGTCTTTGTCACTTTACCATCCTTCTCTTTATAAGAACTAATTCCATAATATATATTTTTGCGACGTAGTCACCCAGTACTGTTCTTTAGTAATCACTCTTTTCAGTGTTTTCACAATGGCTACTGATCCTCATTCTGTCAGGTCTTCTTCCTCTTGAACTAAACCAAAAAGGCATAAAAAGGATCCACCTTTTCCTATTCTCTCCTCACATAATCCAGTCTGGACTCTATATTAGATGAAGTACGTGGTCTTCAGCCTTTTATGTCTACTACCAATGAAAAGCTAAAACAAATTGAGGAGAGATGGATTGTTATGGAGGGAAAGGTTTTGGAACTTGAACAACGAGTAAGCGACTTACAAGATGTTTCTTCAAAGATTCCCATATTAGAACAAGAAATTCACAAGTTAAAATTACACACAGTGGATCTTGAAAATCGTAATCGAAGGAATAACCTACGCCTTTTACGGACTTCCGGAAAATATTGAATGCTCTGATATGGTTTCTTTCCTACAGAAGCTCCTACCTGAACTATAGGATCTTCAGCCAGCTGCATCTCCCCTCATCATTCAGAGAGCGCATTGTCTTGGTTGTCTACATCCTTGTTCAAATTAACCATGTGGAATTATAATGCTTTTCTTGGAATTTACCGAGCTTATGCATGTCCTAAAGGCAGTAAGACTTAAATGTCGGCTCATCTGGTCAGGCCATAATATCTTCATATCCCAGGATGTTTCCAATGCAACAAATGCTCAATGTAAAAAAATCCTTGCCCTACTCCCTCAGATGCGACAGCTTAATATTCAGTATGGAATCCTTCATCCATGCCTTTGTAAAATCATTCATGAAGGACGTACACGTTCATTTGATGATCCTGACAAACTTACATTTTATCTACATGATATCTCATCTTGCGGAATAAACACCAACATCTGACTGTTCTTGTAATGCAATACAATATGATTGTTCAAGTTATTCTTGGTTAAAACCACATGAGTTGTTACTGTTACTCTCTTATATCCGAGGCTCTCATTTCAGATATTTTATTATTATTGTTGTCCATGTCCTTCAACGTCACTATGCTCCTCCAACTTCGGTTATTTCTTGCTTTACAGATCTGGATTCTACTCCTTGATCTATTTACCTTTTTCTTGATCTGTCTTCCTCTTCTTTCTCTATCTCACCTTTTGTCTTGTTTCTTGGCACTAGTTTTGTATTTGATAATTGGTATGTTTCATCACATATTCAAAATAGTTTTTCCATTTTTTTGTTTTTTGTTTTTTCTTCTTTGTTGTTTATGCAGTTTTGTGCTCCTGTTTCCTCATGTATTTCCTAATCCTTCCTCATGGTTAATGTGGTCTCGTGGAATGTTCGTGGCCTTGGGCATCCTGTCAAAAGTTATTGTCTCATTTAGCTAAACTTAACACCCAAGTTGCTTTTTTACAGAAAACCCACTGTAATGTTGTTGAATCTCTTAAACTCAAACGCCAATGGGTCAATCAAATTGTTTTTTTCTCCTGCTATGAGGTGGTGTTGCTATACTGTTTCTTAAATCTACTAATGCCAAAATTGTATCATCAGATTGTGATCCTTCTGGTCGGTGGGTGATGGTTGATGCTATCATTAACACAAGACAAATTACTTTTTTCAATATTTATGGACCTGTTAAACTTGATCCAATCTATAAAATTTAAGCTATTATCTGTATCTAATTTTAACATAGTGGTTGGTGGTGATTTTAATAATTGGCTAGATCCTTTTTCAGACAGACAATCCAAATGCAAATTTAAACCAGGCAAAACCCACAAATCTTTCCAATCTGCCTTGTCATCTCGTCCCCTATTTGATACTTGGAAAACGTGTAATCCTGATGTTTCTAAATTTACTTTTTTCTCTCCTGTACACCATACCAGATCTCGTATTGATTATATTCTCATTTCCGAAGCATTATTACCTTGCCTCCATTCATCGGAAATTGGCTCTATTTTTATTTCTGACCATGGTCCAATTTTAACTTCTATTGATTTATCTATCACCACATGTAAACAAGGCCGTTGGCGTTTTAACAACCACCTTTTATCAGATCGTACCTTTATTTCAGGAGCGAACTCCTTTATTAATGAATTTTTTGTTCTTCATGACTCTCTAGACACCTCCCTACACAATAATTGTGATGCTTTTAAAACATCCTTTAGGGCCTTCACTATTGCATATTCCTCAAAGAAAAAGACTTATGAATGCTAAATTTAAAAACTTTATCACAACTCAAAATATTAGAACATTCTTATTACACTTCCAAATCCTCATCATCACTACAAGAGTTAATTAAAGTTAAATCCACCCTGAATAAAATTCCTACTGTAGATGCTTGTAACATCCTGCTTAAGGTTAAATGGAAATATCACGGAGGCAAAAACAAAGCAGGGAAAATGCTAGCAAACTATTTAAAAATCAAATCCGAACGTAAGGTAATTGGTCCTATCCATGCAGAAACAAATAATACACTCCTCGCATCTGATCTGATATTATTAGTACATTTCAATCATATTATAATCTTTTATACAGAGAAACTACTAAGCCTTCTGAAGAAGATTTTACCTCTTTTTCAAGATATCCCTTAACCTAAAACTTTCCTGGATATTTTCAAGAATTATCTGATGCTTTAAAATCCTTGAAAAAATTGAAGGATCCTGGCCCTGATGGCTTTTCAGCTGAGTTATTTTTAGCCTTCTCATCAATTTTTGCTCCTAAATTATTAGAACTTTTTAAGGCCTTGGGCTCTTTTTTTAGAAGCCCTTATTATTGTCATCCCTAAGCCAGACAAGGACCCCTCCTATTGCAAACATTTTCATCCTATATCACTAATCAATCATGATTGTAAAATGTTTGCAAAGATCTTAGCTTCTCGTCTCGAAAGTTATTCCTTCTCTTATTAACCTAGATCAAGCTACCTTCGTCAAAGGACGTTTAGCCTCTGACAATGCCAGAATGTTCTCCAATATTATTTCCCTGGGCAAAAAATACCTCTATCCCTTAACCGCATTATCTTTGGATGCTGAAAAAGCCTTCAACCACATTAATTTGGATTTATGATACGCACTTTACAATGGTTCGGTTTTGGTCCAAAGTTCATTTCTTATGTTAAATTATTATATACAAATCCAAAAGCATGTGTTTTTGTTAATGATCTTTTCTCCCCTTATTTTTCACTCCAAAGAGGAACTCGTCAGGGTTGCCCCCTCTCCCCACTTCTTTTTTTACTATGTATGGAACCCTTTCTTGAACGCATTAGAAGCAACCCCTTATTACTGGTTTTAACCTAAAGTCTCACCAAATTAAACTTTCAGCATATGCAGATGTTGTTCTTACTTATAAGTCCAATCCTGCCTCTTCTTTACCCCCAATTTTACACGAAATCTCATTATTTTTTACTGTTTCAGGTTTAAATTTCTCCAAAACTGAGATTTTACCCTTAAACCCTTCATGTTATAGACATATGTTTGACTCTACCAATTTTCCATGGTGTCCACAAAAAATTCAATATCTAGGCACATGGTTCTCATCTAACAGCCGAGATACATTATCCCATAACTTCACTGCCTTAAAACATAAAATTACTAATTTGTTGAATTGCTGGTCTCCTTTATTTTTATCAAGTGGGGCTGACTAGATACAATTAAAATGATGATTGTTCCCCAAGTATTGTTCACATTGTCAACGTGACAATTCAAAATACCCAAATAATATTTTACACAGGTTAATTCTTTATGTATTACATTTCTTTAGAATATTAAGCATGCACATATTGCCTTGTCCAAGACTGAGGGAGGTGTACGTATTCCTGATTTTAAATTGTATCACAATGCTTTCCTGATCCGTCAATTTTATGCTTTTTCTAAAGATTATCAAGATTTGTCTGAACCTGCCTGGGTCAATGTTGAATGTTCATTATTAAATGATTTCTCAGTTAAGGATATTGTATATATGACTAATTGTACTTTTATCTCCAAATATCCAATTTTTAAATATTCTCAGTATCTGCTTCACACACTTTTCTTTAAGAATTTTGATAAGTATAGTTTTTTCCTTGCCTCCGCAATATGGTTTAACAAACTCATCAAATTCCGTAACAGATCCTTTTTTTACAAACATTGGAAAGAAAAGGGTAATGTTATGTTAATCAAATGATTGTTAATAATGTGATTTTTACCTTTTCATCAACTGCAAGTGACCTTTAATCTTCCTGCTTCCTTCATTCACCAGTATAACATTTTAGCACCAATACTCCAGTATTGTTTACAGAGTTTCAATTCTCATCCAATTCCTACTGCCCTCATTCCGGATACTCCCTTATACCAAATTTCATCTGACACTATTCCCAGTGCCTCCTTTGTTTATAAAACGTTATCTACTCTTACCTGTACATGGTCAAGTCAAATAAACTTTATTCGGTTGTTCGATTTGACAACCATAAAAGTATTTACATTACAGTTAATAACACGAAAAACACATGATCTAAAAAAGAGTATTCAATTACAGTTAAAAATCACAGAATTAAGAGTACTGCACTATATCAAAACAGTGAAGACCATTTAAAAATAGTATTCCTTTAACAACAAATATAAATAACAATTCATGTATCGGTATTACTATCCTTCCATACTGTTTCTGAATTTGATTGCCAGTTTTAAAAAACTACATATAAACAAAGTGTAATCACAATTTAGCAGCTGTAGAAAATGTTGTGCAGGGCGAAATTGTAGGAAGTTAAATTTTTTCAAACAGGGTTTCAAGTATAGCTTCCTTGGTATAGCATAAAAAGGACAAAAAACAAGAAGTGCGCCAGGTCTTGCGGAGACTTATCGTCACAGCCGCAAGCCGGCAACACTTGACCTCGATGACAACCCCTAGGTACCGCCAACAAAAAATGAAACAGGTTGAACCTGAACCTTGTCAGCAGGAAACGGTCATAACTCGACATTTGCCATGTCAGGTAGGGTCCTGTAAACAAAGTGCTTTTAATTAATATATGATTACGTACACTTTCTTTTTTTAGTTCACATGATTCCCTTTCCAGTTGTCTAGAGTCAATAAAAGCATTTTTGACCGTAATAAGATCCGCTTTGGTGATGGATTCCGGATATAGAAAGAGTTCAGAGCGGCCTAAATCAGTAAAACACTTTGTTAAGTATTTAAGCCAAGGAACCTCCGTCCTGTTGTCCCATGTAAGTGCTTCTCTTAAAATAAGCTTGGTCAGTGGGATATTGTCATTTAGCCAACAATTCATCCAGCATAGCATGGGATTCACTGCAATTTTGTCGCATACGTACGGAACCCCCAATTCTTCATGCACAGAAAAGTTTGCTGTACCCCTGGGAACCCTTAAAATCTGTTTTAAAAAATTATTTTCGACTATCTGGAGTGCATCCAGGGTAACATATCCCCATATTTCACTGCCATAACAAGCTGTGGTTACACTCTTGGCCTTATAAAGTTGGAGTAGAGCGGCAACTGGACTATTTCCCATCTTTTTTGAGAAATCCAATATAGCCGCGTTTACCCTAGTAACGTCTCCCTTCTTTTTCTGAATCACGGGTCCCCATTTAAGTTGACTATCAAAGAGGACCCCGAGATAGGGGAATGTGTGAGTTACAGGGATTTCCACTCCAGCTACAGTTAGGCGATTTAGTTTTTTAAAACCTTGACCAACCTTCATTATGTAGGATTTAGTGTTGTTAATACTTAAATCTCTTGTCTTCATAAATGTGTAAAAGGAATCTAGTAAAATTTGGAGTCCATTAGCCGTTCTAGATAAAAGGACTGCGTCGTTCGCATATAATAGTACCGGCAGACCTTTTCGACCAATGTATGGATAATCTGTGTTGGTGCTTAAAAGGGACTCTTCCAGGTCATTAATGTATAGATTGAAGAGGAACGGGGCCAAAATGCATCCTTGCCGGACGCCCCGAAACACTCCAAAGTCTTTGGTCACTTTTAGGTCCTGGGTGTATCTGACATTCGCTTTAGTATCTGAATGCATATCTTCTAGAAAGTTTACTAGGTTTTTGTCCACGCCCATTTTTTCCATGGCGCCCCAGAGCTTCCCTCGGTTCACACAATCGAAAGCCGAGGAAAGGTCCATGAACGCCATGTGAATCGTTCCTCTACGAGCCTTGGTGTACTTCCCAATGATAAGATACAAATTCAGACATTGCGAGATGGTAGAGTGTCCAGGCCTGAAACCATACTGGATTGGAGATATTATATTATTTTCCCCTGACCAACTGATCAATCTATTTAAAATGACTCCTCCTATCACTTTTGCCACGGAATTTATTAGCGATATTGGTCTGTAGCAGGCCGGGCTGCTACGGTCTCCTTTCTTGAATATAGGGACTATTGTAGATACCCCCATGATTTTGGGCATCCACATATCACAGCAGCATTAAGTACTGCTGTAAGTACCGGCGCCCATAGTGCTTCACATGATTTAAAAAGGTCAGGCGGAAGTCCATCAGGACCTGGGGCCTTATTATTTGATAGACCTTTAATTCCTTTAATTATTTCGTCATTTGAGAAACATAGTGAGATTTCTCTACCTTTGGTTGAGTTGTGTTCTGCCTGTGATTCATTGTTTATAAAAATAGAGCTAAAGTGGTTTATCCATTCATCCTCTGAAATGTTTGTGCCCACATTAGAAATGCCAGGACAATCAAATATTGGTTTATTGATTATCTCCCAGAACTTCGAGCTGTTTTTTAGTGTCTCGGGTTCTAAAAGTGACTCCCATACACTTTTTTTAACTGCTCGCTTGCGGGCGGCCAGTGATTTCTTATATTCAGTCCGCAATCCCCTGATGATCAATGGATCTCTTGGTTTTGTTTTTAGGGCTTTCTTAAGCTCGCGACTAGCCTTTGAACAATCACTGTCAAACCATTTCGGATTGCTATTTGAATTTATTCTCCCCTTAATGGGTATCATTAAAAATGACTCCAACTTCTTGGCTATCTCCTTGAAGGATGTCAAAATTTGCAACGGAGCTGATGCAGGAGATGTGCATATCATCAATTCTTGATTACATACTGCATTAATGGAAGTATAAAATTGATCGCAATCCACCATTGACCATTTTAGGCGACGCTTACCATTAATGCATTTTAAAAGGCCACGGTCCTCTCGAGGGTTGCATTTTTCAAGTAGACTCATGCCCATAGTAATGCATAAAGGGTTGTGGTCGCTGTAAATACTCATGAGGATCATAAATTCCTCGATGATATTAACAAAGTCAGCTGAAATAAGAATGTGGTCTATATATGAACCTGTAGCATGGCCTTTAAAAGTAGGGGTTAGGAATACAGTTTGATCAGGTACTGTCGACATTGCCGTGAATAGATTGTTTTCATTCATTAAATCGTTTAGACCTGTACCCCTCCGCGAGTGTTCAAAATGTATTCCTTCCATACTATTACAACCCAATTGTCCAGCAGGCCTCACGCTAGGGTTCCCACATAAATGTGTGTTAAAATCACCTACTAGAATTTTAGAACGTGGCAGAGAACTATCAATTGCCCCTAGCAAATCACGTAAGAATTCTATATTGCAATCTCCAAACTGGTTCACAAAATTATAAAAATTAATCAGTACAAAGTTAGTTTTACCCCTTTTGAATTCCAGGATCTGGATGTTATTATTACCAGATTTGTGTTCAGTTTTGTGACATATGAGCGACAAGTTAACAAAGATGGCCAAACCCCCTTTAGCTCTTCCACTAGCAGATGGAATTGCCGGGATTATAAAGCTCTGGTATCCTTCAATATACAAGTTTTTCCCTACAACCCAGGTTTCTTGAAGACATATTATGGGATATTTTTTAACATAGTGCAACCAATTTTTGTCTTGCAGTTTATCAGAGAGTCCAGCTATATTCCATGATAACAATGTAAATCCCTCCTTACATTTTTGACGTCCACATTGTGTTATATTCATATTCTCGCTTACAAGTGGGTTAGTAGGGATAGCATTACTGTAACATTCTTGAGCTGGCCCAGAATACTCCATCGTATGAACTGGAGGCAGAGCTAAATTTGAAACAGTATGTGGACCAGGAATACCTTTATGAGTGATGTCTGCACCAGCCTCTGATTTTAAATCTTGGTTAGCGTTCACTATGCCTGCATCTTCTGGTAGTCATTCTACCCCATCCAGCCCACCCTCCGCAGAGAAAATATCATACCTATTGGATGTGGGGATATTAAAGTATTGGTGATCTGTATGATATGATCGTGATGGTTGGTCATATCTGTCCCTACTATAACCCCAGTTGTTTGCTGGTGCATCAAAGCCCCAACCGTTTGTTTTTTCTGGCCATATTGGCCTGGTGTAGGTATGATTAGGCTTAGGATATGACATACTCCGTTGTTTTTTGCCAAAGAATTCCAGGGTAAGAGGGATGATGGTACCTCTCCTTCGTTGTGGTGGTAGAATGTTAGGAAGGATATTTGGTAAGACTGCAGAGTTTACAAAATTTATAATTATGCAGTCGCCTTTAAATTTTTGGGGGTTTTGTCCTATCCATGTGGCCCTTCTAGCTGATTTAATATCTCTAGCTAGCTGTTGCTTCCCCCATGGGGCCAACCGCATGTTGCCCGATAGCCAATGCAGGGCTTTACTTGTTAGCGCCGTGGGTGATTCAGATTGATCCGGTGCTAATGGGGGAGCGTTTGCTAAAACCAGCACTAATGGGGCCGCGTCTTCAATGAAGAGTAATGTATCCTCTTCTACACTTGGTAGGGTTATTTCTGGGGGATGTGGAGGGTGGATCTCCCTTGACGGTGACTGATTGGATGCAATAATTGGGGTCTGTTCTAAATGATTTAACCTTGTGATGTTAGGAGTTGTGCCTTCATCTGGTCGAGGGCCAGATACCTCTTTTACAGGTAAGGCCAGGTTTTTAACTGTACCAGATATGTTAGACACTTCTTCCATTATCTTCTTCTGGTCTACACCCAACTTTTTCACATCTGCGGATAACTTATCCAGTTTAGCCACTACTGGTTTAATTAAAGCTCTAAGTTTGGTGTCAATTAAATCAGCTATCCTAGATATAAGATCTTCATCCATATTTAACTTTTCATCATCTTCTACTTTCCTCCTACCTTTTTCCCTACTTCTCAATGGTGACGCGGCCCTCTTCCTCCCTGAACAAACTCCACTGCGGAGTAATTGAGTTTTTCTACACTTTCTAATCGCTCGAGGAGCTGGGGCTTGAGCAGGGGGATCAGCTTCTGTGTTTGTCAGCTCACTGTCTTGTGCAGTGTGATCTTCTTCAAGATCAACTATCTGCGAATCCGAAACATTAGTCGTAGCTATATCTTGATCCTGAGCTATACTGATACTCATATTTGAGGGACCGTTTTCAAGTGTCTCAGGATCTAAAATTACACTTCCCTCAGCCTGAGATGGAATATCTATCCATGGTGAGTCTGGTGATGGACTTAAGGGAGATAAATTAGGGGAGTGACTAAGACCTAGTCTCCTGTCGTTATTAATCTTTGACACTACTTGTACCATATAGTTTTCAATAGAGTTACCCCCCACCATAACATTCTTCTTTGGCATTCTGAATGAGGTTGGTATTAAATCCTGAACTTTAGCGAACTGCCAAGACAAGCGGACTCACAATAATACGGTACAGAATAACGAAGATTAAACGAATATTTCAGGGATTATTAGTCTTACTGTAACGGAAAAATCAGGTTCAACAAAGGCAGAGTGGCGTGCCCAGTCCAGTCTCAGCCTGTCTCGGACTGTCTAAGACTGTCCGCCCTTTGTCCGGGCTTCGTCCGGCGTCCCGCACACGCGTCCCGCTGTACGTCTGTTGCACGTTTTTGTAGGAGGAGTAGGGGGCGGGAAGAGACTCCAGGTGCGCTCTGATGCTCCTGCGCGGAACCCTGGGTCTCGCAGTCCCGTCCCCTGTAACAGCAGGCTACCCGGTGTTAGGTTAAGGGTCTGTAGCGCCTTGTCCTCACTCCTTTCCAAAGCGGCGTTGAAATTGGCAGGAAATCCACAGAAAGCGGCACGAACAGTATTGCAGCTACGAGCGGCGCCCGCGAAGCGGGGGCCGCGAGCTGTTTTAACTCAAGCAGGCAAACAGGGAGGAGCAGGGGGCGGGAAGAGACTCCAGGTGCGCTCTGATGCTCCTGCACGGAACCCTGGGTCTCGCAGTCCCGTCCCCTGTAACAGCAGGCTACCCGGTGTTAGGTTAAGGGTCTGTAGCGCCTTGTCCTCACTCCTTTCCAAAGCGGCGTTGAAATTGGCAGGAAATCCACAGAAAGCGGCACGAACAGTATTGCAGCTACGAGCGGCGCCCGCGAAGCGGGGGCCGCGAGCTGTTTTAACTCAAGCAGGTAAACAGGGAGGAGCAGGGGGCGGGAAGAGACTCCAGGTGCGCTCTGATGCTCCTGCGCGGAACCCTGGGTCTCGCAGTCCCGTCCCCTGTAACAGCAGGCTACCCGGTGTTAGGTTAAGGGTCTGTAGCGCCTTGTCCTCACTCCTTTCCAAAGCGGCGTTGAAATTGGCAGGAAATCCACAGAAAGCGGCACAAACAGTATTGCAGCTACGAGCGGCACCCTGTACATGGGTTAAATCAAATATTGAACTAGAATGGGAACAGGATCTTTCTCAAACACTCTCTGTATCTCAATAGGACACATTTTGGCAAAAACTCATCAAAACTTCCAAAGCTACAAATATAACACAATCCTTATATTTTATTTATAATATAGTTGTGATTACTGCCCTTCTTTTACTTAACCAATCAGTTTCTTCATCCTGTTGGTCATGTTTTACTGCTGAAGGTTCTCTAATGCATTTGTTGTTCTATTGTCCTAAGGTACATGATTTCTGGAAAGCTGTTTGGTCAAAATGTGTATCGTTTTTTATTTCCCTATAAAATTAAATTTAATATTCATAATGTATTTTTAGGCACTTTGTCCCCTGAATTTGATCATATTACTCCCAAATCAATTTTATTTTATCTATTTATTGCTATAGCTTTTAAGGTTATATTAACATGCTAGAAAGGCAACTCTAAACTATGATTTTTACTTTGGTGGAATCTAATATGTAATGAACATAGAATTGCTTCGGTGCCCCATGTTTCAATTAATCTTTCCTACTTTCACTACTTTTCTGTCATCGGATTCACCTTCTTTGTAGTGTTCTCTTTTATACTATTTATTGACTTCTTTTTCTCTCTTTCTCTTTCTATCTCCCCTTTCTCTCTTTTCTCTTCCCCTCTATCCCTTTTTTATATAAAAAATGTTAATTGTTTTTCCTGAATACTGTATACCTTTTCTTATTTTCACACAGGTTCTTAATTCACTATTACAAATGTTTTATGTCCTAGTTTTATTCTTCTTATGTATTTTGCTTCATAGTCTTATGTTCAAGACTAGTAGTATAAAATTGTATAATCTGTTTTATATCACTTATTCTACTGATGCTTGATTTTATTTGCATTCCTGTGTTATTTAACCTCAGTAAAAATTATTTAACAAAAAAAAGTATGCAAATGGAAGAAAGGGAATCTGAAAACAGAGAGAATCTCTCAATCTGTAAATTAGTAGATTTGATGCCAAATACTGAAATGTATCTCATGGAAAATCAAAGTAATTGAAACTACAGGATGGCAATTAAAAGATATTGGAAAATGGCAAAATATTTTGTGTAGATTATTTTGTATATATTATATTGTGCATAATAAATTCAGTACATAAACTAATACACATTTTCAAGATGTGTTAAAGATTTTTATCCATCTACATTTTTGGGAATTATTTACAATTCGTCAAAGGTATTTTCACACTCAAATTCACCTGTACGCACTGACATTGTACTGCTGCTTTTAAGACAAATTCTCTATGTTGTGTTGAGTGCACTTTTCTCCTCAATTTTGGTATAGATGACATCTTGTCCAAGATGGAAGTAACCCGTGTCACTCATGTCTTTACTCCCGGCCTATATCTCTACTCGCATTTCCTGCAGCTCAGTTAAGCTGAGATGTGTTTGTTTATTTCAACAGACTTTTTTTTGTGACGCTCTTGATGAACATTCTCTGGGTCATTCGCAAACTGCAACTTATATTTCAAGGTCCTTCCACTTGTTCACTGTGCTCTATTTGTTTATATAACATGCTATTGTTCATGTTTCTAGTTTGTTTCTTGCATTTTGTGATACACGAGCGTAGCAGGAGCAGAATTAATATTCATATAGTGGGATTGTGCTTGGGTGGTAAGGCAATATGACATTTATTATCAATGTGCTCTTATTTACTGATGAAGTGATACCTTTGCTTTTCACCACAGTGATTCTTCAGTTTCTATCAAATTTGATATGTGCAAATAATGTATAGAAACCCTTTATTTTGCGGGTCTACTAAGATGCTGCCCATTATTGTCCTAATTTTGCTGCCATTGAAAGGCTGTCGGAAACAGACTTTGGGGGACCCTAGCAGGGCCCCTGTCCCTCTGTGGCCTCTGCACCTGTGGTGCCCCCCCAAACATCCATACCATGCATGCCAGGCACCACATGTGTTAAAAAATGTTTGACAGATCCCAAAATATAAATCTTGGCCCATATCAATCACCCACCCGAACTCCCTCCCTGCCCCTTCTGCGACAGCTACACTGGCTGCCAGTGCGGATGCAGATCAGGTTTAAGGTTTGTTGCACCATGCACAAATCGTTGAATGGCAAAGGCCCTAGTTACTTAGTGAACAAACTTACCAACTACCTGCCGACTAAATTTACCAGATCAGGTTCCAAATCTCTTCTTGTTGCTCCTCGCTACAAAAAACTGTGCTTAGGAGGAAAAGCTTTCTTCCACATGGCCCCTACCTTCTGGAACACACTCCTGGTACACCTGCAACACTGTTCAGATCATTTACAGTTTAGATAACTCCTGAAAACCTTACTGTTCTAATCCATTTTTATTTGTGGCTGGCAGGAACAATCTGACAGCGTGGAGAAACCCCTTGGGGGATGATTAAGGTGCTCTATAAATAAATAAACAAATCAAATCAAAACATTCATTTACCAATGTGGCTTGTGCTGCAACAGCACAAGCCACAATGGAAATATTGATGTTTCCCACCGCCTCATGAGCAGTCACATCCTAATTTATTGGATGGAACCGCCAATTCCTCATCGGGCGGTTTCCATTCGACACGATGCTGGTTAAGCGCGTGTCCGACCGGCATCATAATTAGCCACATATTGTTTGAATAAGTGGGCACAGTTCATCAATGTGTGCAAGTGCATATGATGGGTACGAAGTATGATTATATTGAACTAAAATAAACATTTGATCCTGTTGAGTTTAGGGGATTAAGATTAAAACTTGAACTACAGTGGGTGGATAAAAATGTTGGTAGACTTATATACTGTTTACCCAGATCATTATGTAATGTGAAGAGGTGGCATAATGCAGTAGTTTGAGTGGCAGAGGGGTCAAAGAATACATATAGCAAGTAATATCAACAGCACTCAAAGGCCCCGATTCTCAAAGGATTAGCCTCTGCTTAGCATTACTTTTGTAATGCTAGACCAATTCTAATCCTGTTTTGGGATTCATAAACCAATGTAAATTGCTATTTGCTTTGGTTTATATGGAAAAGTAATGCAAAGCCATGCAAAACACTTCTTTGCATTACTTTGCGTCAAGGGGGCATTACATGGGTGGTAAATTGGTGTGTCCATTCTACCATCAATGCTTTTTGATGCTAAATCCTATTCTCAAACATCAGTGAAAAGGGTTAGGGCAGCTAAAAAGCAGGCGTTAAATGGAGAAATGTTTTCATTTCTCTGTGCTTTCCCAATTTTGCATGCGTGCTGCACTATGCAGAATACATACAATGTAAGAAAAGTTTTTTCGTGTGCTTAAGCACTTAGCATTTTGTACAGGAAGGATACCATTCCTGCACAAATCCAATACTCGACTCATTCACACACCGGGCAGCTGAAATCAGAGATGATGCTTGGGAGAGGTGAGGAGAGAGACATATCATTGAGAATATGGTGCTCGCTCCCTGTTTCACAACGCAGTGCAGCATTTTTGGCTGCTGCGCTGCTTTCGGTGACGGCTACGAGAATCTGGGCCATAGTGTATTACAAAAGTTGAGGTAGGAGTGTCGCTTTTGATTGAACTCTGGGAAATAAGAAATGAGTCTATATTGCACTGAGCCCAAAAATATTTTTAGGGTTGCTATTACATTGATGAGAAGGGATCCGAACCTATAAGTAAGGTAACGGGCCGTATAACTGTAACCGATTTGGTTAAAACTAGGGATTAATCCATATGGATAGTACTATTTAACTTCACAACTGAAAAGATATTCTTATCAAGGACAAAGCAGCGGAAGCATGCTATTTGATGATGCATATGTTTAATTCTAAATATTATTGTGTGTAAAGATTGGAAGCTCCATAAATAATCGCTTTCAAAAATATAGTTATGATAAAGTCAAGATTCTCCCTTAAGAGAAGAGACAAAAGACTGCCAATTGCTATTCAAGGGTTTAGGGTGTTTTAACATTTAACTTCAAAAATAGGTGTAAAATTGGAGCCTTATGCAGAACAAATGCACCACTCTGTTGCAAAACTGGGAGTGAGAAGCCTGATTGTCTAGCTCTTCTCAACAATGACTGACTGTTTTACTCTTCAAAAATATCCTCATTAAATTAATCAAAACAGCCTTGATCTAAAGAGGGGAAGTGAAGTCTGATACATCCATATTGTCTGTAAGGGTGAATTTGACGTCCTTCTATCTCCCTATCTTCCACTGAACCATAGGGTGCCCCCATCTTCTGGTGCCTGACAGAACTAAAGGCATTAAAAGTTGTCATATGAGCCTGCTTGCTTCTCTGGAATGTTCATCTTGCCAATTCTAAAAAGTGGACTCTGTGGAATTTAATAAAAGGTACTCATGGATGACAACACCAACAAAGGTTAGGTATATACTAAATCAATAAAAAGGTCTAGCCACATTTCTTTTAAAATACAATATATAGCTCTGTGCACATTAGCTATCAGCTGTAAATGTGCAATACAAAGTAAGGTACCTACTGCTTAGTGTGCAGATATAGTAAGTAAGTACAATTTTTATTGTTTTTGATTAATTAAAATGATTACAAAAATGCACAATGGTAAAAATCTTATTTGTTAAAAGAAAGTAGAAATGCATTTCTAAAAACTGGAATATTTCTGGTGTAAGAGAGGCCCTTATTCATGGTGTACTGGAGACAATCCAATATCTATACACAGGTTATAGTTAAGTATAGTTTTTGCACTTGCTCAGGGTACCACTGATCCTTGCTAATGACAGGAACTTTACTAACTTCCCATTTAGCTGCGATTCCTTAGGATCAAAGCAGGCAATCCTAGCCTGCCTCCGGGTCCGTATCCCTCGTTTGTTGAAATGGGTTTTTAGTAAGCCTACCCTTTCCTCTTTTAATTTAGTGCAAGAGCAAATTAGATGTTCCATGTCATCAGTACTGTCCCCGCATAACCTGTATAAGTTCCCATGATTCTCCCTCTGCCAGGGTGGAAGGTGTGGTATGACGGGCAGGATTCCTAACCTATATTTAAACAATTGCTCTTTGACCTTCCTTGAGTACTCAAATTTAAAATATGCCTGTGGTCCAAGTAGTTTGTAGCTTCTCAATGTCATCCACTGTGGCTCCTATGGGCAAAGGCAGCTTTGTCTTCAACGAGAGAGCTTCTTGATGACCTTGTTGACTACGTGCTTAATGTGTGAGTGGGTAGTTTGGGTTTCCCATAGGCGACTAATCTAGTAATGGTCAGTGATTTCTCCAAATATTTTTTGGCCAGTGAGCTGGATGTGTTGCACAGTTCGTGCGAGAGCTGATGGTTCAATTTATTCTTGGGGGAGTTCTTAATTTTGTGCCAACACTTAATGTAAGAACCTCGCCTTGCAAGAAGTTGTTTGGTTAGGCCGAACTCAAGTCGAATGTGTGCAAGCGAAGTATAAGACAGGAGATTTAGCATAACTCTATATGCTTTTGCCGGGGAGGTATCCAGCAGTTTTGCATCCCCGCCCCTCAGGGCTTCACTGTCGTAAGTGATCAACTTGTCGAATTTTTGCTTGCGCTACCCTAGGCAAGGGGGAAAATATAGCTCCACTAAGTTTTGTTTTAAGTTGCCTTAGTGTTGTCACTATCGCCATCCATTTCCTCTTGATAGCCTCCAATTGGTTGGCAAATTGGCCACCTTTATCAATAATTATCCCTAGATATTTGTACTCGGAGGTGTTCGCAATTGTATTTTTTTTCCCAAAACCAGGAGTGGGACCGTTGTTTGCCAGTAACTCTCAGGAATTTTGTTTTTATTAATGTTTACTTCTAGGTAGTTTTCAGCTGCATATTTGTGCATTTTATTGAGCAACCCTTGTAGACCAACTTGAGTATGGCATCATCCATGTATGACATACTGGAGATGGCTTTGCCACCTAGACAAGGGGCGCTAGTGTTGCAGGCAATAAGGGTTGATGTCATATCTGCAGTATAAAGGTTAAAACGGGTGGGTGCGAGCACACATCCCTGTTTGAGGCCTTTGGTTGTTGGTATGCACCTCGAGAGATGGGAGCCATTGCCTAGTTTGACCTGTAACCATGTAGGTTTCAGTAGAGATGGAGGGATCCATCAGAGTGCTAATTTACTCCACAGTATTGCTCGGTTGACTTTGTCAAATGCAGCCCTAAAGTCCACAAAGCAAAAATTAAGGGTTTGTTTTGATAGTTTTGCCTTGTTGATGAGTAGTGACATTTATAGTATGTTAGTTGTTGTGCTGGTATCTTTGCTAAACCCTGTTTGGTAATGGGGGATTATTTATTTCTCTTTTGCTCAATCCTGTAGCTCTGAGTAGGTTGCCTGCAAAGTATTTTGCCTCTACATCTAATAGAGCAATCAGGCGATAGTTTGTTGGTAAGGTTTTGTCGCCGGCCTTATAAATCAGTGAAATAATGGAGGCCTTCCATGATGTAGGTAGGAGTCCGAATTGCCTGACAGAACAGAAGAGGCGGGGCTAGTGTTTCTGACCAGTATTCCAGGCCTTGTTTGAAAAGGGCTGGTGGAATCCCGTTTGGCCTAGTTCTCCTTCTTTCCTCCCTTTTGAAATATGTTACCTAATCATGACAGCATCGATTCCATTTGCCTCTTCCTCTATATTCATCACAGTTTAGGAGACATCAATTGTTTATCTGGAGGTGCATGTGATCCAGGTGTCTATTTATTGAAATGAGTTTCTAAAAAAGATGTCTATGAATTTTCTGTAATGTGAGATAGTAAGCCTCCATGTGCTGGCTGTAGAATTTTGTTTATGGTTGACCAGAAATGTGCGCTATTGATTCCTTTGGAGTCATGGTGCAGTTTTGCCCAGAATTCACTTTCGTTGGACCTGTTGATATCCCACGAGTCTTTATAATTCGGCCTTTCTAGTACAAAGTTGATTTAGGTTTTCATCCCCAAGGCAAAGCCTCCAATATCTGAAAAGTCTGTTTACAGATTTTTTGAGAAGTTTTAGGTCAGTACTCTGTGCACACATGACCCTCCCTGCGGCCGTTGGATCATTTGGAGGAGAGTATCTGACTACAATTGAACAGAAGTTTGCAAACAAAGCTGTGAAATTTTCCCATATACTAGTGCGGTTTTCGGTGAGATAATTAAGCTCATTTAACTGTTATTTTGCTGCCAGGAGTACCTCCCTGGTGTTTGCTGTGGATGACTTGATTATTTTTAAATTCATCGTGTGGCATGCGTGCCCACCAACTGGGTTAAGTATTGGTTTATGTGGTAGAGCTTGAATTAGAACTTCCTGGGGCCGATGGTCAATGTTCCCTTTGTCTCCTAGACAAAAGTGAAAGAGAGAATAAAGTGTAGTCTATGGTAGAATTTGCAAATTCCATGTAAAATGAGGTGGCCGGAGGAGAGTCGCCAGCAAATCTTCAGTTTAATGCCCTTAGGCCGATATGCTCCAATTCTTAGCAGGTCTTCAATGTTTGCTTCTGGTTTGAGCTGGTATGTTCCAACAGAAGGACTGGCCTGTTTATCATCACTTGATGATGTGCCTAAGATTTGTTGATTTAGACTGCCAGACAGGATAAAGTTAGATGTATTGTGAAAAATCATTAATTAAAGCAAGTGTTCAATTAGAATTTTTGATTCTTGTTTTTTCTTTTTTTGGGTTTAGGTATGGGTTGGTCAGTAGCACCTCCTCCCTTTTGCCGCTAAGCGCGAATCTCTCCAAAAGTTGGTAATAGGAGATAGCGATGTTAGCGACTGTTTCCAGTCGCTAACATCTTGGCACACCCACTTTGCATGTCATTAGTGATAAATATCACTGACATGCAAAGTGGGGCCCAAGATGGTCGCTATCTCCTACTAGCTGTCGCTAACTGGAGTTAGCGACAGCTAGGTAATAGGGAGATAATTTTATCTCCGCTTTCTTGGCTTTTAAAGCCAAAAAAGCGGAGATGAACCCCCTTGATAATATGCCCCCTTGTTCTTTCAGCAGAGCCTTCTTCTTATGGATTATTATTCCCATGGTCATGGATGCTATGATGATAACATGGTGCTGAGGATCCAGTCTTATCCTGTGCATTTGATAGTGATTGGAGATTTTTCCTACCCATTCTTTACTATTTTCTTGCCCTATGGCAATGTCCTTTTGAAGTACTTTCTCTTCACTTTCCTGTAAAAGTTCCCAGAAGTTCTCAATTTTCGATGACTGAACCCTTCTTTCACAGGAGTGTCTCTGTCTATCTCAAAAACACTACCATATTTAGATTAGGTTTCTTCCCTTCTGTACATTCTCAATGGTCTCTACTTCTTAGGGTAGGTGCCAATGGATCTAGGAGGGTTTAGCCCCATTTGCCATTCTTATTCAAAAGAGGTAGCAACAGGCTGTCCTTTGTTCAGCTATTTATTCATGTCTCCTCCCAGATACCTACTTCTTTGAAACAGGTCTGGTGTTGACAATTCCCCTGCCTTTCCGAGTTCAGGTGCCAAGCTGTTGCTCTCTAGCCAGCAGGTCGATTAACTCCAACAAGGAATATCTATGGAGTGTGAAGAATGTCAGATCTGATTTTAAGCCAATTCTTTCTCTGGTATAACAACCTGTATTTCTAGAAAAACACTTTTCCTCCAAAGGAATTTAACAACGTGTTTCACCCTTAAATTACAATGTGGAAACAAGAGGGAAAATAAATGTGAATTCCTTTGCTAGCATTTTTCTAGGTGAAGATTTTAGTCTTAGGCCTTCAGTCAATCTGCAAGCACCTATTTCAAATGTGAAGTATGTCACTTTTTTACATCTTAGGGATTCTATCTTGTGAACTAAATTCAAGGTACACATTAATTCATAAAATAGGTATTAATACATGTTAAAGGCACCTTTTCCATGCCATGGCTTGCTGTAGTTCTTACAACTAAGGCACAGCTAGAGAACGGCGGTGCTCCTGGGAGCCATTGTTAGCATATGGTATAGGATTCACTAATTCTTATGCACTGAGCCTGTAGTATGCTACTCTGAGGCAAACAAGCATGCCTGTCATCAGGAGAAAAAAGGATTGAAGGGTGGACAGGGTGTGGGTACTGCCTGGAAGGAAGCCTTGCATGTCAACAGGATGCATTTTATGAAGCACCTTATTAAATACCAGACGGACTGCATATCCCAGAAGCCCACTGGACTCTCAGGAAATGTGCTTATAGTGTTGGACACCTAAAATGCATAGAGTGTATGTTATTCGTGGTCCACACCATCCTTACTATATACTTAGGATGCATAGCTGCTATAGTCAGGACGTCCTGTTTAAATTCTGTCCTAGTTCTTATGTTATGTTAACAAAAGATATCCTAGAAGCAAAGAAAAATATGGAAAGGTTATAGACTTGCACTTGATGCTTCGCAAGAAATCATCCGTTAGGGCGATTAACTCATAAGGAATCATGCTTTATGATTCTATAGCACTTACGAATAGGCATCCTTTAGACCTATGAACTGAATTCTACTTGTGAGTTACCCATACGAGTTATTAACTATTTATGTACATTTCCAGAAGCAGTGTATTGTCAGAGCTTTCTTGGCATTTTCTATGCTCTTATAAATTCTAGTTAAGAGATTATGATCAGGGGTAGAAACTGAACATGCCACTGGAACAAATGCTTTTCATGTCACAGTTGCCCACTTGGGACTTCATACGGAATCCAAACATGACTAGTTATTTACTAATATTGAAGGTACTTTTTGTTATGAAATAACCAATTGTAGCTATGACTGATATATTCGCAGTTACTAGATCACATTTATGAGTTTCCATCTCGGAAGAAAGATAAAAAATTTATAATTAGAGTTTAAATAGAGTGTCAGCAGGTGTACCATTACACCTATCTAAAGGTATAAGTTCACTATTCAGCCTATAATCAAGCTAAAGATCCCCTTTACATTTCAGATATCAATGCTCCTGTAGCGCAGTCTTGGCGCAACTGGGCAACAAGGCGTGTGATGATATACTGTGTCTCTGTTTCTCTCTCTTGTCCCATTACCTTTCTTCTCTGCCTACTGCAAATTCCCAACAAGTATATGGAATTGACTGTGGATCTGGTAAAGTGTGGAAGTTACCACTGCTCTTGCCATATCTGGATTTACAGTTCAATGTGCCCTGACAGCCATATATTTTTGTCATATATATGGGTAGTGTAAATACACACTGAAACCCACTGTTGCAACTACTCTGCCATCGAACATAGCATTACAGGAAAGGTAAATGGACGAATTGGATTTAACCAATACTCCTCAAACTTTAGTAGGGCTAAAACACACACACCAGGGCATGGGATTGCAGTGTCACAGAGCACAGTCTTACAACCAGCCAAATGTACGATCTAGAAAGTGGGAAAAATCAGGGGCCCCCAAGCAGTAAGGTAGATTGCCTCTTGATTGCTGCAAGGGACATGTCAGTACATGCATGTTAGAATTAAGTGAGTTTCTTTGTACTTACACTAAACTACATATTGCTACAGTGGGTTTACATCTTTGGAAAAGGTGTACGTGTTGCCTTCATCTCTAACGTGGTCTGCTGTACCAGGGGGCATACAGTTTAACATAGATCCTTCAAAATGTAATTTTACAGTATTTTTTTCAAAGCTCTGCTCTGCTACCAGGGTGAGTGGTTCCAGGGACATTCCAGTCAATAAACCCTGCATCAGATTTATAAGTTTAAAATTGTAAAAGCTTGTGCCTGATAAGAAGTGGCAAAAGACACACAGATGATGGACGAAATGCAGAGTAAATCAAACATTCACCCTCAGTCAAGAGATCTGGGTTAAATCCATCGTTCTTTTGCTCACCAGGCCACCCCAGTGACAAGGCATTAATCATGGATTGCAATGCATTGCCCCCTAGTGTGCCTACATATATGAGACGTTGTTGCTCAGATCGCGAAGATGTGAGCACCACTAGAGGGAGCCACATAGAAATATTTGGACTTTCAGATTTCTAACATGTTTATACAGTACTTAGAGTTGTCCACTCCACTTTCGATGACCACAATGCCTTCAGTGTGCAGGATCCTCAATGCTTTGTCCCAGAGAATGAGATTGAGCGGTGCGAGAAACCCCGAGCATCTTGGTGGGACTGGGAAGAGAGAAAATAGTTTCTGCCTCGCATGTCAATCCAGCTCTGGTGGGTGTCATCCTGTGAGTGCTGCTTACAGGACAGAGCAGACATCATCTTTGCATTTGTATCAGACATTCTCTTATGTTGACTCTTGGTTGTAGTCTGCATTCGTGCCTCAAAGAACTGTGGGGCATATTATCAAGGGATTTATCTCTGCTTTTTTGGCTTTAAAAGCCAAGAAAGCGGAGATAAAATTATCTCCCTATCAGCAACAGGGTGCTAACACGCAAATTCACATGTTAGCACCCTTTTTCTCTACGCTTCCCCTTGCATCTCTAATGAGATGCAAAGGGGGCGTTCCAGAGAAAAATAATAGGTGAAATGTTCTTAAGCGACATTTCTCCTATTATCAAGGATTTGGAAATATTTGCGCTAAGCGCGAATATCTCCAAAAGCTAACACCTGCCCTGAGCTGTTCTTAGCCATGTTATCCAATGGTAGGTGGATAACATGGCTAAGAGCATTAGCTCGGTAATGCATGAATATCGCTGATTTTTCAGCGATATTCATGCATTGCGGCCGATTTTTATCGCTTTTGCGATAAACCTTGATAATAGCAAGGTTTATCTGCGATAATTTCTGGCGATGCTTAGCGTTAAAAAATTCGTTGCTAAGCATAGTTAGCGACAAATATCGCTTAGCGTTGGTAATATGCCCCTGTGGCTCTACCCTCAAAGGTACATCAATCACTACTTGTAGCCCATTCTCTGAGGAGCGAGAGGCTCTTATGCTGCTTTTTTCTGAGCTTGAGGAATCGGTATGCAGCATGAGTGGAAGTGGCTTGGTTTGGGAAATTGTGTAGTTTTGTTGGGGAGACATTAGGTCTTGATAAATGGATGATAATGCGCATATTTATCTTTACAAACTGTCCATTAATAACAAAAAAATCCATTATGTAGGTTTATGGCAGCCATTGCCATATTCTGACTCACCAGCTCAACAGTCACAACATGGTGGAGGAATCTGCTAAATATGGCAGGTGGGCAGGTACACCATCCTTCGTGATGAGGAATTTTGAAAATCCACTGCCAGCCATCATTCTGTTTTGGTGGATGTCAGACATGACCGGCAGATCTCAAAATAGGGTAGACAATCAACCGCCAGGCTGTCTTCTTCATTTCACCTCGGTGAAAAAACTGACACTTGGCTGTCTCTAAATTGGGCTCTATTTCCAGTGGCATTACTACAAGGTTCTCCTCCAAAAACTAGTACTGAAATAAAAAATCAAACGCCTGGTTTATTAAAAGTTGTTGTTAAAGCAATTGGTGAATAGGGCGGTATATGCAGAGAAGCTGTGGGGCATATTATCAATGGATTTATCTCCGCTGTTTTGGCTTTAAAAGCCAAGAAAGCGGAGATAAAATGATCTCCCTATTACCTAGCTGTTGCTAACACCAGTTAGCGACAGCTAGTAGGAGATAGCGACCATCTTGGGCCCCGCTTTGCCTGTCAGAAAAATGTATCACTAATGACATGCAAAGTGGGCGTGCCAAGATGTCAGCGACTGGAAACAGTCGCTAACATCGCTATCTCCTATTACCAACTTTTGGAGATATTTGCGCTAAGCGCGAATATCTCCAAAAGCTAACACCTGCCCAAGAGCAGTTCTTAGCTATGTTATCCAATGGGAGGTGGATAACATGGCTAAAAGCATTAGCTCGGTAATGCCTGAACATCACTGATTATTCAGCGATATTCATGTATTATTGCCAATTTTTATTTCATTTGCGATAAACCTTGGTAATACCAAGGTTTATCTGTGATAAAAATCGCCGCAGCTTGGCGATAATTATTTCTCGCTAACCAAGCAATAGCGATAATTATCGCTATTGCTTGGTAATATACCCCTGTGTGATTTGTTTATAACATAGTCATGCATAAAGAATATAGTAAATCATTCTTTATGCAATTATCTCTAAATGGAGTATAACTTGCATGAAAACAAGACTAACACCAATTTTCATTAAATCCAGAGAGTATTGTTAGATAGCCCAAGAATGCAAGATGCCCGAATGAGTTGGATAACTTGTATTCTTTCACCTGAAACTATGATTTTTTTTTTATCCCAGTTAGAAAAGACAGTACCCCAAACAATTAAAAACGTCTCACCTTTATTAATGTAGTGTGGTTTACCATCAACTGAACTAATATCTACTTACAACATTTTTTTTTCAATTTATTAGGCGTTTGCTAAATGATAGCTGAATAGAATTGATTACACAATATAAAATCCCTTGTTTTGGTGGCACTATGAAAGCTAATCTGAAGCAGGAACTGATATATGAATCCAACCCCAAATATGACAGCAACAAATACGGCTTTAAAATGAAAGTTTCACAGAACTAATAAAAAAACAACACACTCTGGATTTTGCAATATAGGGGGAACACCGAGACCATAAAGCTAAAATGTTCAGCTTTTATTAAAAATTACAGCCCCACACGAAATTGTACACTAGGCTGTATGTGCACTGCAGAAGAAAACGGACGATATAGTGCATGGTACAAAAATACCATTCAATTGTCTTGAAAAGGGAATACACTAGATCTGAAATGTAAGAGTCATGCTATTCTAATATTCCCATGTGGGTATTGAATTGTAGCATGGGTTACAGTTGTAGTCGATCCAGCTGACATATTTAAAGCATTTTGAAAAGTAGCCTAATACATCCAGTCTGTACAGAGAACATCACTATGATGTATGCTTCTATTCATCGCTGCTAATGTATTGGGATACATTGGTACTGGACGTGCTGCCAAGATCTTTGTGAAACTAGTTTTCAGCACATTTTGATCAAAATGGGTCAAATGAGCATCTCAAATCAGTAAAATTAGTTTTCGTGAGCTGGGCAACATTTTCTTCATTTTCTCACATAAATGGAGTGTCTTAAAGTCTTTGATCTCACCGAGCTTAAGTTAGTAAAGCGTCAAGCCTTATATACACTGGGAGGCATATTTATGACTCGGTTTGTATTGCATTTGCACCACACAACGTGGTACATGCACGACGCAAACCTTAAGTGAGATTTATGAAGCCATGCATAGCCACTTTGTGTGCATTGAGTGGCTCCATAGATCTGGAGTTCAGCAACGCAGCACAAATCGTCAGGGTGCCTTACTCTGCCCTTGGAAGGTGTTCCATGGGCTTTGCATGGGTGTTTCCGTGCAACTTCCATGGATTTTGATGCATTCCCAGACTTACTAATATTGGTAAACCTGGAAATACGCCAAAAAGATACACCTTTTTCGGCGGAGGCGTAATGAGGAAAAATATTTTTATTTCTCCTCCTTACTTCCTTTCTCATGTGTGCTGCTTTCTGAGGAATATGCCTCCGGAAATTGTTTTGTGTAGGAAGGTGCCCCTTGCTGCACAAAAACCATCCTGCATGCAACAGAGGCACCCTTTTACCATGTTGCAAGGGTGCCTGCATTGGTGCTAGGCTGCCAAAAGGGTGCAAGTGCAAGGGAAAAGGTAGTAATGCATTGCACTTACTTAAATATAGCTCATTCCTGCCCTTTCCTTGTCACACAGTGTAGCGTAGCAAGGACACTTACTGGACAGCACTGCATGACTAGTTTGTAAATATGCCCATTGGTGTGTGTGAATTTCACAAATATTTCTCTAATGTAAGTGCTCTAATTTTTATGAAAAACATACGTAATTACGTGTAATTAAATGAACTGCATTTCGCCCACATCATGTTAGAAAAAATATGCTTGAGAAACATTTTGTGCTCAAAAAGTGCACCAATGGCACCTTGTGTTGCACGAGCATGCTACCATTTTGTTTACTGAAGTATACCTCGAACTAGCTATCCTCTTGTGATTCCTGCTCTCTAGACCCCATCGAACACAATCCATCCTATTCTGATCCACCTCCCACATATTTTAAACTTCATTTTTAACATTCTTTTATTTTATTATATTCATTTGTAGTGCGCAACGAATCATCCCCAGGGGGATCTGTTGGCGCCAGAGTAGCAGTCACCTAAAAAGAAACAGTAACTTAGAACAGCCAGGTCTTAAGCATTTTTTAAAAAATTTGAGACCAGTTTGAACAGGCCCAGATCTGATCAGGGAGACTCTTCCAATGGGCAGGGGCTAGATAAAAAAGGCGCGACCACCCATTTCGACTTTCCTGATTCTCCGTGTACAGAGCAAGTTGCGATTGCTAGATCTCAACTAACGCACGGGTTTGTACAATTTAAGTTTCTTCTTAAGGTAGGCAGGGCCGGTCCCCTGAAGGGACTTAAAAACAGTACATAGGAGCTTGAAAACTGCTCGCTTTCTAATAGGAGCCCCGTGCAGTTGATGTAGGAGAGGTAGAGATGGAGTGCGTACCAGTTTATTTAGGGCAAGACGGGCTGCAGTGTTCTGAACCATCTGTCATTTTGATAATAGGTCTTCCCTGATTCTGACTAGAAGAGAGTTACCATAATCTAGTCTACTGACCAAGAGTGACTGAATGAGAGTTTTCCTTGCCATAAGAGGGATCCAAGGGAAGATTTTTCTTAACATCCACATTGTTCCGAAGCAGGTGCCTGACAACATCATCACATGTTCCTCCATGGAGAGATTATTGTCAATTCTGATGCCTAAATTCTTTGGCCCTTTTTTGGATGAGGGAGCCTCCCCTAGTCCTGATGGCCAGCATTCTGGAGTCCACAATTCCTCAGCTTTACCAAACAGCAGTATCTCTGTTTTGATGGAAATGAGCTGAAGAAAGTTCCTCTTCATCCATATGGCTATATTTGACATGCAATTTTTAAACTTGGCTTTGGTCACTGCAGGGTTGGACTCTGTGGAGACTATCACCTGCTTGTCATCAGCATATGCAATAGTCTTGCGGCCAGCAGGGCAACATATATATTAAACAAGTTGGGGCTTAAAATGGATCCCTGCGGGACCCCCTTATCCTCCCGCGTGGTCTGAGACACAAAGGAATCCAACTGAACACATTGTGTTCTGTCGATCAGAAAACTTTGTATCCATTTGAGTGCCAAACCTCTGACACCAATCTCTTGTAGCTTATCCAGAAGGATGAGATGAGAGGGTGTCAAAGGCTGCTGACAGATCAAGGAGAACTAGCATCAAAGGGGTACCACTGTCCAGTGACATCCTTATGGAGTCGGTGACTTCCAACAATGCGGACTCCTTGCTATAACAAGCCCGGATTTCACTTTTTATTGCTTTCAAACTCTCTTTGTCATTTTATTTTACATATTTTTTGTCCGATTAATCATTTTTTTGTACCCAGCCACCCAACTAGAAGCAGGCAAGACTGATGTCTTAGACACCCACACCTCCTGTGGTTTGCAGCTGCATGGGAGAGTTATGCCTAGCCAGATTTTAGCAAGGCACAGGTGTCAGAAATTGTTTTACAAGCAGTGCCCACTCCCCCTCATGCAGCAGGTGGAAGGCCCAATGAAAGTTATGGCCCAGTGGAGTCCAAATGAGGGAGAGTGCAGCGCAGCATAGTCTCCCACACAATGGTCACCCAAGCTGGACCAATGTCATTGACTAAGAGCATGACCTACTTAACCTGCTCATAGTGGAATTGGTGGGGCTAAGTAAGTGATGTTGTGTACAATTTGTTTTAATATTACCAATACCAGAAGTAGGCATCCATTGCGGAATGTTGACTCCCCTGAGACCCACATCCTGAGTGGCTCAGCTGCCCCAAAATCGCCTCTCCAAGTTGCCTGCTCCTGACCGCAAGGACTTCTCAATGCACAACACCCCGATGACACTCTGCACCCAGCCCCGTCAGCCCTGGTAATGACAAACCAGCCATGCTTCAGTGGTTCTGCACCTCTTGCGACCTCTTCCCTTCAGTGGGACCCACCAGACTTATCTCTATCTCCTCCTGTGGAGTGCCTTACCAGGTGACCCATCCGTTATAGCACACCAGCTACCAGCACCTTCAGCACCCTGATCTCGGCCGACATTAGGGATGCTCATGAACTTCTTCTTCTGAAACATTGGACCTGGCTCTGCTGTCGACCTAAAACAAGAAGGTGACCTTTGTGAAAGCATTGCCTGATTTTATATGAATTTTTCTGCTTTTCTTCATTGACTTCAATGGTGCCGAATTGTGGACAGAAGTGATATATTTTCCGAACTCTTAAAAATCATAACTCCTAAAGTACTTACTGTAGATCTGAGTTCTTAAAATACACATAAAAATCAATTCCATTTTTAAAGTTTTTTTCGGATGTATTCTTGTGTATGTGTCTCACTTACTGCCTTTGTGAGTACAACAAATGATTAGCACCTTGGGGTCGGGCCCTGCAAATCGTTGAAAACTCTTTCCTGCAACGGGCCGTTTCTGTGTTGCAAAGTCTCGTTGTACATGAAGAACTTAGGATTCCTTTCCTCTCAGATGAATTGGCTTTTGGTCACCTGGCATTATGGCTAAGGATTTGGGCCAAGCAGGAAAATACACTCAGTAAAAACATCTTAACCCCTTCGGTGCTCATGACGAGCTCAGCTCATCATAAGGTACACCTCTCGTGTGCTCATGACTAGCTGAGCTCGTCATGACCACAACCCTTTCTATTATGGCCCAGCACAGCAGAGGAATGACTCCAGCAGCCATGGTGTTAAAGGACTGTCTTTCGCTTGACCATCTTTCGTGTTTTCGATGGCGTCAGTACATAAGAGTAGCCCTTTTGAGGCTAGGTAGAGCAGAACTATTTACTAATCCAGAGAGTATATGTGAGAGGGACTATGCATGGGCCACAGAGTATTTTTCAAGAACGTGCCATTGCGAAAGAGAGGAAATAGAGGAAGTAGAGCTATTAAAAACAGTGTCAACTAGAGAACTAAATCTTTTAGGGCTCACAATCATTTATAATCGTTTTTTATTGACGAGGTTTTGCCTTGATCTTTTCCACTATCTCTTGGCTCAGCCGCGTGGCTCGCACAGAGGTCAGTGTCTCATGCCCTGTGGCTGTGACGGAGAATCTCCTCAGGGCATGATGCACTTTTTAATGCTTTGCAGTTTTTAAGATCTTCCCAGAAAATTATTTATTATCGCTATCCTGAAAATGGCTGGTTTCAGGAGGATTAGATCAGCGTTTATCTTTTTACAACTTTTTTCAACAGATACGGTTGTGTACACTCTTAATTTTTTAAGGGCAGCCTTAATACTCAGGTCAAGTTGTGATTAATTTCTGCACTGTAATCTATGTATTTTAATTATAAACCAAGGGTAATTTGATGAATTACCAGTTGTTAACCTGTATTGTGGAACACGTTTTTAATCATGTTTGGTTGACTTTTATGGTTTTACTCATAAACCTGAATAACGTTTGTTGATGTTGATGATGATTAGCACTGCCCTCTGATAAGCCTAACTGGTCGCCACACTACCACAAAAAGAGCATTGGTATTATCAACTTTAATCTCTGTGTACCAGTAAAGGACTCACTTGATTCTCTGTACAGTGTACTTTATTTTAGTACACTATAATAGGTCTTTGAGGAGGTTTGAGTCTCTGAGTTGGTCTGTGAGTGGGTGTATAACTGTCTGACTGGGTCTGTGAGTGGGTATAGGAGTGTCTGACTGGGTCTCTGGTGGATATGTGAAACTCTGTGTGGACCTGTGAGTGGGTGAGTGAGTGTCTAAGTGGGTCTATGAGTGGGTATGTGAGTCTCTGAGTAGGTGTGTAAGTGGGTGTGTGAGTATCTCAGTGGGTATGTGAGTGGATGTAAGAGTGTCTGAGTGAGTCTGTAAGTGGGTGAATGAGTTCCTGAGTAGTCTTTGAGTGGGTTGCATGAGTCTCTGAGTGGGTCTGTTCTTGTATGTGTATGTGCATGAGTTGGTCTTTGAGTGGGTGCATGAGTCTCTGAGTAGGTCTGTGGGTGGTGGTAATTTGTCTCCCAGCTAGTCTGTAACTGGTTGTGTGACTGTCTGAATGAGTCTGCAAGTGGGTGCTTAAGATTCTAAGTAGGTGTGTAAGTGGGTGTGTGAATGTCTGTGCGTGTGTGTGAGTGGGTATATATGTGTGTGAGTGGGTGTGTGAGTATCTGAGTAGGTTTGTAAGTGTGTGCCTTCATATCTGAGTGGGTGCCTGACTGTCTGAATGGGTCTGTGAGTTTGTGTATGGGTCTCTGAGAGGGTCTGTGGGTGGGTTTATGAGTGTCTGAGTGGGTCTGTGTTTGGGGATATGAGTCTCTCACTGGGTCTATGAGTGTGTACAGGAGTGTTCCAGTGGGTCTCTCAGTTGGTGTCTGAGAGTCTAAGAGGATGCATACGTATTTGAGTCGTTGTGTGATTGTCTGAGCGGGTGTGTGAGAGGGTGCATGAGTTTCTGAGTGGGTCTGTGAGCGGATATGTGAGTCTCTCAGTGGGTCTGTGAGTGGGTGCATTAGTGTCTGTAGATCTATGAGTGGGTGCATGAGTCTCTGAGTTGATTTGTGAGTGGGTATATGAGTATCTGAGTGGATCTGTTTGAGGGCATGTGAATCTCTGAGTAGTTCTGTGAGTGAATGTGTGTGAGTGTCTTGGGTGAATGAGTTTCAGTTGGTCTGTGAGTAGGTGTGTGAATCTCTCAGTGGGTATAAAAGGGTATGAGTGGTTCTGTGAGTGGCTGAATAGGTCTATGAGTGGTTCTATGAGTGGGTGCATGAGTGACTTAGTAGGTTTGTAAGTGGGTGTGAGAGTGTCTGAGTACATCTGTGAATGGGTGCATGAGTTTCTGAGTGAGTCTATGAATGTGTGTGAGTGTCTGAGTAGGTCTGTGAGTGGGTGTGCGAGCAGGTCTGTGAGTGGGTTTGTGACTGTTGAGTGGGTCTGTGAGTGGGTGTATCAGTGTCTGAGTGGGTCTGTCGGTGGGTGTGTGAGTGCCTAATTATGTGGGTGAGTATCTAAGTATCTTAGTGGGTGTGTCAGTAGCTGTGCCAATGATGAGGCTACAATGGAACCACAACTGCCCCTTTATCTAAAAGACTCCACAGCTTTGCACAAAATATCTACCCAAGTGAAGTACTTTCTACTGGTTATTACTAAGTGCTACCTCTTTGGGAAAACGTCCAGTACATATTCTACAGTACAGCTGCATAATGCGGCACGAGGAAATGCCACCAGTGATCTTTTGTGCATTTTGGCAATGTGCTTCTTTATCCAGAAATGTGTTATAATATGAATCTTCCTATAGATTAGACGGCAAGATTACAAAGACATACATTTCCACCCAACAAGCATCCTTCTTCTTAACGATATGAAGTGCGTCTTTGATTGGTGGAGATGTCCTCATATTCTTCAGCATCATGAATGTGTCAACAAAATCTTTGGGAAAAGCACTCGGGGGCCTTTTGGTAAGCAGTCAATCCCTCTGGTAAACAGCATGAAGACCATTGCATACTAGTAAGGTGGACAGGCCGGGCCAAACAGGCGGAACTTCAGATGATTTTGCACAATTTTATACTTGTAGTCATTACATGGAGAACCATGGACTATGCGCTCACCAGGTAAGGACAAGAAAGAATCTAGGGGCATATTACCAAGCAATAGCGATAATTATCGCTATTGCTTGTTTAGAGACAAAAATTTACCGCAGAGCTGCGGCGATTTTTATCGCAGATAAACCTTGGTATTACCAAGGTCTATCGCAAATGCAAAAAAAATCGGCCGCAATGCATGAATATCGCTGAAAAGTCAGTGATATTCATGCATTACCGAGCTAATGCTCTTAGCCATGTTATCCACCTCCCATTGGATAACATGGCTAAGAACTGCTCAGGGCAGGTGTTAGCTTTTGGAGATATTTGCGCTTAGCGCGAATATCTCCAAAAGTTGGTAATAGGAGATAGCGATGTTAGCGACTGTTTCCAGTCGCTAACATCTTGGCACGCCCACTTTGCATGTCATTAGTGATAAATATCACTGACATGCAAAGTGGGGCCCAAGATGGTCGTTATCTCCTACTAGCTGTCGCTAACTGGTGTTAGCGACAGCTAGGTAATAGGGATATAATTTTATCTCCGCTTTCTTGGCTTTTAAAGCCAAAAAGCGGAGATAAACCCCCTTGATAATATACCCCCTACTCGTCACAATCACTACACATTGCGCTCCAATCACTCAACTATGCATTCACCTCCACAAAGCATTTCAGATTGTCTTTCAATATGGAATTGCCAAGAAAACACACTTGCTTTGCTTTTGTTAAGTTCAGGAGGTCAGGATCATTTGTCTTTACAGGAGTGGAGCTTTAATTGAGGCATCTGCTATGTTTATATGTAAGTTCTTCCCGTTGAAGTTTAATTTTGGTAAAAATTAAGCAGGCCCTCATGACTGCTCCTCCTGCAACAGGTCTCCTCTCCAGCTTGCCCACAGTCTGCTACCCTCTGCTGCCTGTCTACCTGCTACCCTTTGTCTGTTCCTCCTCTGTTTGTTTCTTGCTGTCTTTTGCCTTTTCTGCCCTCTGTTTTGCCTTTTCCGCTCATTTTTCTGCCCTCTGTTTTGTCTTTCCTGCTCATTTTATTGCCTTCTGTTGTGCCCTCTTCTGCTGTTTTGCTTTTCTGCTCATTTTGCTACCCACTGATTTGCCTTTTTTTGATTGTTTTATGTCCTCTCTTTTTGCCGTTTGTGGTTGTTTTAGCTGCCCTCTGTTTTAGCTTTCCCTTCTAGATTCTTCCCTCTAGATACCATTTCCCTCTTCCCACTGTTTCCTTCCTCATGCTACCCAGGAACTTGCCTTTCCCCAAGAACTACTTAATAGAGTCCACATGGCAACCTCATTGAGCAGGTCCTCATGCCAGCCCCCCAGCAATAGTTATCCTGTTCAGATTGTCTACAGTCCGCTGCCTTCTGCTGCCTGTCTACCTGTTGCCCTTTGTTGGTGACCCTCTGCTTGTTTCTTACTGTTTTTTCTATTTTGCAATTTTTTTTGTCCTCCGCTTTGTCTTCTGCCTGTTTATCTATCCTTTGTTTTCTCTTTTTCTGCTCATTTTTCTGCCCTCTGTTTTGCCTTCTTCTACACTATTTTGCATTTTCTGCTCATTTTTCTGCTCTCTAGTTTACCTTTTTCTTCTGGTTTTCCTGCTCTATTTTTGACTTCTCAGTTTCTTTTTCTGCCCACTCTTTTGCCCTCTTCTGCTATGTTTTGCCTTTCCTTCTCATTTTCTGCCCTCTGTTTTTAGCTTCTCTGCTTGTTGTTCTGCCCTCTATTTTACTTTTTCTTTCTAGTTTCTTCCCTCTTCCTGACATTTCCCTCCTTCCACCATTTTCATCCTCACACGACCCAGCTCCATGCCCTCCCCCCAGGAACTATTTAAAAGAGGCCACATGGAGACCCCATTGAGAAGGTCCTTATGCCAGATACTCAAAGAGTGGGTAAGGGGGGTGCACAGCGGGATTGGAACCAATTAGATTGGGTTGTTGTGAGAAGTTCAAAAAGTTTTTGGGTGCTCTCGAGGGTGGTGTTTCCGTCAAAAACACTTGAGTCGATACTAGATAGATGTGTATGCACGAGGTGCTAATACATCCCCTGGTGAGGCACACCGTACATGATCATAGCAATGATTCAAAAGAGTTCAAAGAGAAGTTGTAGTTGTTTTTCACGATTTATTTCGTAAACAAGTCTTTCATTGGTGAGATATCATTAGAATGTTGCACTCATTGAAGTTGCCATCATACATTTAAACTGCTCCAATGCATTTCGGGCGGGTGGCCCTTTGTCACGGAGTGCTGAAAGGAAGACAGAGAAAGAATCAGAACTCGAAGTGGTGTGATGATACTGAGAGTTAAGTACAGAGTGCTCGGAGGATGGGGGGTGGAATGATGTTAAGGGAATCCCCAATGTTCTTACCTAGAATCCGCTGCAAATCTCAAATTTAGAAAAAAAGACACATTTTCCTCTAATTTCTGTGCAGGAAAGTTGTGGGATCATGACATGACACATTTCCTACCACTCAGCATTCCCCTCAATCTTCTGATAAAAATGACACCTCACTTGTGTGGCTAGGCCAAGTGTCTGTGACATGGAAGGGCCAAAAACATGGAGAGATTGCTGGGGACTGAAAGTGGGTCCAAAAGGACAGTTTGTTCATACGTTTTTGAGCTGATGCTATTTTGGGCTCCCACACAAGTGAGGTATCAATTTTCTTAGTACACCAAAGGGAAAGCCAGATGGTAGGAAATGTATGCCAGTGCAGTGATCCTACAACTTTCCCACACAGAAATGAAGGGAAAACATGGCGTTGTAAGCAAATGTGAGGTTTCTGGGTAAGCAAACACTGGGGGATCCATGCAAGCCACACCGCCAGCCAAGAGTCAGTCTACATTCAAGCACCATCCACGCACACAGCCAGCCAAACACCATCCATGTACACCACCAGTCAGGTGCCATCCATGCACACCGTCAGCTAAGCACCATCCATGCACACCACCAGTCAAGCGCCAGTCCATGTTCACCACCATCTAAGCACCACTGTATGCACACCACTAGGCAAGCACCAATATACACACACTGTCATCAAGCACTAGTCCACTTACACCATTTACCAAGTGCAAGTCCCCACCCCTACGTCTAAATAAACAAAATAATACCTGGAGCCTAATGGGATTTCTGCCCCCTGGGAAGTAGATCACAGACTATTGCCCCCATCTGCCTCCCGGGAGAGGCAGAAAGACTATGGCCCATTCCAGAGCCTAGTGGGCTTTCGACTCATTTCAGTCTCGGTTTCAGTCAAATGATGTAAGCATGCAGTGCACGCTGATCGTCATATCAATGAAACAATCAGAACAGCCCGGGGGAGTCTAAGGAGGTGTGGCTTACATAAATTTCCCAATTTTCTTACACAGAATCCGCTGCAAACTTCAAATTTAGATAAAAAGTCAAATCTTTCTCTAATTTCTTTGTGGCAAAGTTCTGGGATAGTAATCACTACTCACTTGTAAATGTGTAATGCTTGCCTACTGCATTACTCCTGAAACACTGAGGATTCAGTAAGGCTGAAGGACACACAAGGCAGGAGGCGTTCTCCCCACAACTACTACCTGATGAGCTGAACTGCTGTTAGAAATAGAACTTTTTAGTTGACTTTTTAGTTTTAGAAATATACTACAGAGCATCGCAGATTATGCACATGTACTATTGGTTACATGGCCTGCAGGACCTTCCACATCTGCACCTGGAAAGGATCGCCACTGCCCCAGCATCACTCCTGCGGTGCCTACTCACGGCAGCATGACACAAATTTTTAATAATTGACTCTATAGGCACTACAAGTTAACTCCTTCAAAAAACGACTAAGGAAAAACATGCCCCCCTACTGTACTCACCATAACTTCCCATAGAGTGGTGTACCTGGTTCCCACTGAGTGCGAACATTAAAACAGGCAAAACTACATAAAATGGGGGACATTTTTTAAAGATGGAACCCTGAGACCCTGGAATGAAGTTCTAGAAATAATACCTGAGAGTCCGCTAAGTGTCACATATACCTGCCACAGAGCACACCAATCACTGTGTACGCAGCTAAGCGCGGACAGAGCAACCACCTGAGATTACCCCTTTGATACACCTACTGTTAGTAACCTTCTCTGCCCACGGGACCTCTGCTCTGTATAAATCTATGCGGTATAAGGACGGCGAAGCTAGCAGAAAGGTTCAACTTGAATGGCAGACAGACTTAAGTATAACAATCCCAGACAAGTAATGGGCATCCTGTTGCACAATTACTAAGACTATGTCCCAAAATGGCAGGCATAGTCTAGTACACTTTAAATACTTCAAAAGAGTGTACTATACCCCAGCCCTCTTATATAGGTACAGTTTACGTGAAGAGGATAGATGCGTAAGATGGGGCGCTGAAGGCGCTGGATTCGAGCACTTGGCCCCGTTCTACCCTGAGATACATGCATTCTGCTTAAAGGTGACGGCAGAGCTCTAGGAAATTATAGGACAGCCTGTCCCGGTATGCACTACATTAGCAATACTGGGGCTAGACTCCGAGATTCCAAAACAATATAGAAAACTTGTGACAATGGGGATGCTGATGCCTAAGAGATGTGTGTGATGCATTGGATGAGGAGCCCGATACCGACGACAGAAGAATGGTATGCAGATATGACTTATTGCAACACGAATGCAGACACCTATAATGCTTTAATTTAATTTAATTTGCGTGTTTATCCACTTCCATGCTAATGACAAGGTCAACTCGTCATGGGTTTTACCTGCCCTGTGCTTATGACGAGTTGACCTTGTCATGAACAATGGTAAATCTGCAAATCCAGCACCCTGCGGGAAAACCCTTAGCAGCCAAGGTGTTAAATAGCGCTAGAATCTCTCCCGGGGGAGTATCTCCGCGCTTCGACCGCTGCGAAACCCTTCCTGGCTTCCCTGAGAGATGGTCCCTTAATGGGTATCTCCAGGGTGAGACCAGGCATCCCCAGCGGTCTGGTGGGGCCATTAGTGAAGATGAGGCAAGCTAATGCCCAGAGTTGCCGAGTGTGATCGCTGATCAGAGTGAGCACCAAGGCGAGAGAATTATCGAGTCCGCTGACCCTGGTCCAGAAACCTGCCGCGCTGGGAATCGAACCCTGGTCCCGGGCCGTCCTCTGCTCTCGGGTCTGCCGCCTCTAACCAGTGAGCCACACTACCTTTGAGGCGTTCCTTAGTAGATCCCGCTATATATGGGGACCATTTACAGCATACTTGTATAGAAAGACAGGAGCTGGCACTGACACGGAGAACGTGCACAGAGAGGTATGCAAGCATGGAAAGAGAAGTGTAGTGGAGGGGGGGCACGGGCGTGACCCAGCTTAGGACCATGGCACTTTGGATGACGAGAGATGCGTCTTGATTATGTAAATGTTTGCATTGCGCACCTACTGTCTATGATGAAAAACTCATCTATAATTGTGTGGGAAATGGGTGGTGCCAGAGGTGTACCCCATAAATATCCTTGCGTAGAAATCTGTGCAAATTGCTGAAGACGTGTACATTTCTTCAATTCCACATCTGCACAATTGTATCATGCATATATTCAACGCATGCCAACATCCTAAATTTTACCTTTTTTCTGTGAAAACTGATTAAAAAAATATTTTTTAAAGTCCTGGCCACTCAAAGCCACACTCAGAGACTCACGTACCCACTTACTCACCCATTGAGACACTCATCCACTCAGTGACACACCCACTGAGACACTCTTGCATTCACACACCTATTTTCAAAAGTTACAAGTTACAGTTAGGAAATTGATTTTAAAAATCTTAGAAAGTCACTGAAAACAACAATGGTTACAGAGATGCTACAGTTAGGCAATTGAATTTAAAAATCCTTGGAAATTCCCCGAAAAAAATAAAGGTTACAGGAGTGTTATATTTAGAAAATAGAATAAACAACCCTAGAAATTCACTGTTCAAATGTATAGAGACATTGTAGCTGGACTCATATTTTACTCATACAAAACCAGTGAAATTCAGCTAGTTACCTAAGCTAACTATAACTTATGCTTTCGCAATGCACTGCTTATGACCTCACACATTACATTACTCATGACATGGTCAGTGACATCATTGATGACATCTCAAATGATATCACTGATGACATCATCCAGTGAGTGTGAGTGTTTTCTAAACATTTGTGAGTGTTAAACATATGTGCTAAGGTACTACAAAAGTTAAAATAGTATGCTTTCTGTACTAGTTATGGGGGATACTTTTCCTAACATATATTATGTGAGTGGCTGTGTGACTGTGTGTATCTGTGTGTGAGTATCTGTATAGGTGTGTGAGTGGCTGTATAAGTAGTTGTGTTGGTGAGTGAATGGCTATGTGTGTGACTGTATTCTTGAGTGAGTGGTTGTGTCAGTGGCTGTATGGGCGAGTGAGTGGCTGTGTGAGTTGCTGTATGGGTGTGTGAATGGGTGAGTCAGGGACTGTATGGGTGAGTGAGTGGGTATCTGAATGGCTGCATGAGTGAGGGACTGGATGTGTTAGTGGCAGTATGATTGAGTAAGTGGCTGTCTGAATAGGTGTAGGGTTAAATAAGTTAGAGTGTGAGTGGCTGTATTGTAGAGTAAGTGTCTGTATACATATATATATATTACAGCGTCAAGGCTTTATAAAAATGAATTACGCCTTGATGGGACAGCTTAATTATATTGATGAATTACACATCATTAAGTCTTTTTGCTATGTCCATTGTTTTGTTCTCTGAACATGTGACCTCGGTGGGAAGGGCATTTTATTTAAAAATGGCTTCAATCACACACAGCCTTTATGTGAACAAGGGCGCCTGAGCCCGAAACGCGTCATCTGTCGACTGCTGTTTGGCTACAATAAACATCTTGCCTGAATCCAGAAGTGGTTCGTGTCTCTCTCTTCGCCGCCGGGGGCTCTCTGGTGGAAGTGGAAGGAGTAACCTGTTCGAATATATATATATATATATATATATATATATATATATATATATATATATATATATATATATATATATATATATATATATATATATATATATATATATATATGTTCACTTAAAAAACCATAGGTTTCAGGCCTTATATAGTTAGGAATAAGCATATATTATATAGTTGGTTGTACTAACTATATTTTGCGCACCCGCAATCCACTGCTGATGATGTCACATATTACATCATTCATGACATGGTCAGTGACATCACTGATGACATCATTGATGACATCTCATTTGACATCACTGATGACATCACTGATGACATCATCCAGTGACTGTGTGTTTCTGTAAAGTTTAAATATGTATAAGTGTCTGGATGAAGGATTTAGTAGATGCGTGACTGACTGTATGAGTGAGTGAATAAATGTGTCTTACTAAATGCATGGGTTCGTGACTAAACTGTCTGAATGTGTGCATCAGTATGTCTGTTGTTGTGTAAGCTGCTGCATGTGTTGATCAGTAGCTATATGAGTGGCTATATGGGTTATTGATTGGTTGCCCAAGTATTTGAATGGGAGACTGAATGTGTGTGTGGGTGGCTGGGAGGTGTGTGACTCTGTGCATAGATGTGTGAGCAGTTGATTTACTAGGTGTATGAGTTCAAGAGTGCATGTGGAAACAGCTATATGGGCGGTTGACTGTGTGCATGGGTGTGTTGGTGAGTGAATGGATTTCTCAGTGCTACATGTCCAAGTAAGTACATATGTAAAACACAGTGCATGTGAGAGTTGGCATATATGAATGACTATACATGAGAGCCAGTGAATGTGCGAGTGGCTGAATGGATCATTGTATACTTGTATCAGTGATTGTATAAGAGAGTAAGTATGTGTTAGTATATGTTTGAATAAGTAAGGTGTTGTGTGTATAACTGTATAGTTGAGGAAATGGAAGTGTGATTGATTCTTTGCATGACTGACTAGGTGTGTGAGTAACTCCATGGTTGAGTGGCAGTGTGTGAGTGTCTGTATAGGTGTATGAGTGCCTATGATAGTGTTGTATTGATGAGTGACTCTATGTATGAGTGATTCTATGGGTGAATGAGTGAATGTGTGTGTAGACCTAGGAATCAGTGAGTGCGTATGTAGTAACTGGTATTGGTGTGTCAATGGTTTCAAGAATGGTAGTCTGTATATAACACTGGGTGTATCAAAGGTTATATTAGAGTGTGAGGAGGTGCATCGTATTATCACATGAATGATATCATCAGTGATGTGATCAGTGACATCAAATGAGATGTCATCAGTGATGTCATCAGTGATGTCATTTGAGATGTCATCAGTGATGTCATCAGTGATGTCACTGACCATGTCATGAATGATGTAATATGTGACATCAGCAGTGGATTGCGGGTGCATGAAATAAAGTTAGTACAACTAACTATATAGGAGCAATTTCAATAGTTTTTAAAATGCTAATTCCTAACTATATAAGGCCTGAAACCTATGATTTTTTTTAAGTGAATTTGCAAGGTTTTTAAAATGCTAATTCCTAACTATATAAGGCCTGAAACCTATGTTTCTTTAAGGGAATTTGCAAGGTTTTTTAAATGCTAATTCCTAACAATATAAGGCCTGAAACCTATGGTTTTTTAAGTGAATTTGCAAGGTTTTTTAAATTCTAATTCCTAACTATATAAGGCTTGAAACCTATGGTTTTTTCTGTGAATTTGCAAGGTTTTTAAAATGCTAATTCCTAACTATATCAGGCATGAAAGCTATATTTTTTTTCAATAAATTTCAAAGGTTTTGTAAATGCTAATTCTATTGGCGGATAACGTTTATATGTGTTATTATCCTTCTGGGACCACCTGAGCAGCCATCTTGTTTCTCAGGAGAAGGGAGGCACAAGAGAGCACAAAACAAGAGTGGAAAATGCAAAAAGGGGGCAGGGTTGAGACCCCCTGACCCCCTAGCCCTTCTCAGGGGGTCCCAGAAGGACCACCAAGTGCAAAAAAATGTTTTTCTTTTTTTTAAATCGCGGGGTACGCGCACGGTACGCGTACCGTATGTGTACGGTGTGCGACTGCCAGCAAATCAGAAACTCGCTCACGCACATAAGGGTACGCGTACGCGGAGAAGTGTGGCTCATGGGTTAGAGGCGGCAGACCCGGAAGCTGAGATCGGCCCTGGACCAGGGTTCAATTCCCCACCTCGGCGGGTCTTGGGCTCAAAAATTCCACGGACTCGATAATTCTCGCTCCGGTGCCTTCTCGACTCATGGGTTCACACTCTGCGACTCTGGGCAATAGCTTGCTTAATCTCCACAACGGCCCCTCGCGGCGGGATGCCTGGCTTTCACCTTGTGGATACCCTGACGGGGTAATCTCACAGGGGAATACCAGGACGGGTTCCCTAAGCAAGCGCCGGGAAACCCTTTGTGGGTAGCTGTGCGCTATATAAGCTCAAATACATTTACATTTACACGCAGGGTACGCGTACGGTACGCGTACAGTGCGCGTACGGTGAGCGCATATAGATATATAATTTGCTCAAATTCAATTTTCTCAACAACTACTGGAGGGATTTTCACCAAATATAGAAAAGGCACTACTGCATACCTGTCCCTACCATTTTGCCAAGTTTGGTGTAATTCCGTTCAGCCGTTCTTGCTGTAGCCATGTCTAAAGGTCCCATGGAAAATGCCATTTGAAAAATTTCAAATTTAATTTTCTCAAGAACTACTGGAGAGATTTTCACCAGACATAGCAAAGGCACATCTGCATACCAGGCCCTACCATTTTGCCAAGTTTGGTGTAATTCCATTCAGTCGTTCGGGCTGTAGCCGTGTCTAAAGGTCCCTATGGAAATTAACATGGGGAAAACACGTTTTGGGACCCCCTTTCGGCCCCCGCTTGATGAATCCCCCCGAAACTTTCAGGGAAGGAGCGGAGCGGAGCTGGCCAAAATTCTGGAAAATTACACACAGATTCCTCAATCGGTGCCAAAGTTATTCCCAATGGAATGTTGAGCGCATATAGATATATAATTTGCTCAAATTCAATTTTCTCAACAACTACGGGAGGGATTTTCACCAAATGTAGAAAAGGCACTACTGCATACCTGTCCTTACCTTTTTGCAGAGTTTGGTGTAATTCCATTCAGCCTTTCGGGCTGTAGTGTTGTCTAAAGGTCCCATAGAAAATGCCATTTTAAAAATTTCAAATTCAATTTTCTCAATAACTACTGGAGGGATTTTCACCAAACATAGCAAAGGCACATCTGCATACCAAGCCCTACCATTTTGCCAAGTTTGGTGTAATTCCATTCAGCCTTTCGGGCTGTAGCCGTGTCTAAATGTTCCAAGGGAAATTAACATGGGGAAAACAGGTTTTAGGACCCCCCTTTTTTCTCGGCCCTTGCTTGACGAATCCCCCCGAAACTTTCAGGGAAGGAGCGGAGCGGCGAGAAGCAATTTTAAGGAAAATTACACGCAGATTCTTCAATCGGCCCCAAAGTTATTCCCAATAGAATGTTGGGGATTTCCTATGGTAACTAGGTCCTAACTGTATATACCTACTGGCGACCGCCAGTAGGTAAATATATATATATATATATGCACGAAAATTCGTCAATAGCCAAAGCAGCCGCCTCAGCCCAAAACTCCAACAAAGACGAAGGAACAGACCCAATTCTTGGTGCTTTAATCAAGGTGATTTATTACCAGCAAGCCTGCCGCCGCCATTACGCGTTTCGCCTTACAGCTTGATCACATGGCCAGTTGCTGAGAGCCAATGCCGAACATTTAAAGTGCTAGTGCGCGCGCAATTTTCACAAATGGGTTCAACAACATGGAAAAAATACTACATCCTCATGTGCTAACAATAGTATGCATAATTGTAAACATACAATGTTAAAAGTACAAGTGGCTTAATTCATAAAATATATAAATATATATTTACACATTAAAAACCACAAATTTAAATAACTGTATAAATACGTGTTATTCTATAAGTGAACGCGAACCAACATATCTCTTGGATTCACAAGGTAATGTTGTTCACATAATTCCTCTCTCCCCAAATGTACAAGGCACTGAGTAGAAAAAATAAAGCCCCAGTGGGCAAAGAACCCTTTAAAATTGCACTACAATACTACACATTTCATCTTGACATTGGCAAAGAAATAAGTGTTAAGTTAACATGATTTCTTTAAAGTGCTCGTGCTAAGTGCTCAAAATAAAACTTTAAGGAAAAGAAACCAATTCTTGAACAAGGGAACATGTTGCGTTCAACCCATGGTATTACACCATAGGCTTACCCTCCTTCTACTTAAACGAAGCTCTTAAAACAGATTGTGAGGAGGCGTCAAATGGTCAGATACCACAACAACATTGTTACTTCTTTAAAACCAAGTACCCATTTGGCAGCACATACAATACATGATAATTAAGAAATTCATCCTGAAAAAAATGTGGCGAAGGAATTTAAATATACAACTGCTCCAATCTACCTATAAACAAGTGTATAAATCCTCTGTCGCATTTAATCCCTGTGGCTGCTTGCTGTCTAATTCTAGGATGTATCTCGTCTCGAGGAGACGCAGTTTTGCCTCACGATCACATCCTCTTTTCATTAGCCATACTGCATTGATGACAAAATAAGAAAGATGCACGGGGTTGGAACTATGCTCTTGTTCGAAATGCCTAGCAACAGGATAGGCTTGGTCTCTGTTAGAGATAGCTCTAATGTGCTGAAGCACACGTTTGTGGACCGGCAGGCGGGTGCTCCCTACATACCGGAGTCCACATGTGCACTCCAGCACATAGACCGCATAGTCTGTCTTACACGTAAGGCGTTTGGTAATTCTCCTAGGTGTGCAAGAGAATGGGACAACATAGCTAGATTTGTTGACCCCATGTTTATGTCAGAGAGTACCTGAAGTTTCTGGCTCCGCTGGAGTATCAAACCGAAGGTGAAGCTAGCTCCCAATTCCCTTTCACCACTGTGCCGGATTTCTCTTGCGACAGTGATAACAGGGAAAGGGGAAGTGGATAAGACAAACAGAGAGACTGCTCACACAGATATCTTCTCCCGCTCTAGGAATTGGGAAGAGTCATTCTGCAAAACATAATGACAACATTACTAAGTTCTGAACTTCTAAATACGCTAGATTCCTCTACCTATCTCTCTGGAACCATTACCCCAAATACCTGTGTGTGTGTGAGCTTTAGCTGCTCTCTAGTAGGTCTCAATTTATTCAGCTGTGTAGATGGTCTTAGAAGCTGAGCTGACAATAATGAGCGGCTGGTATTGGTGGTACACAAGAATATGTATATACATTTTTATCTACTTGAAGACTCAGTCTTGAGGTTCTAGTCATGTAGCTCCTGAACTCTACACCAAGAAGTTTCAACAGGTACAGTTCCAAAGAGGGTGAGATTCAAGTCTTTTGCTGACAAGCTTTAGTACTAAGAATTCCAATGAGGCTCAGTAACACTGTGGGTGAGCAACAGTACAAACAGTTCTGATAAGAAGATAATCGGTTCGAGCTCACCGACTAGAAGCTGCAATGCCGCTGAAGGATCAACTGTCTGTGAGGCAAGCCGCTGGTGCTTCTGCAGCGCACATGAGGAACCGCTGCCAGGATGAGGAGAAAGCCGCTCAAGACGGCTAAGAACTGAGGAAATGGACTTCTCGAAATGGAGGTGAAGGGGGAAACTGGAAGCTTGACGAGGGGACAGTAGGAAGCCTCGCTGAAAGTCCGTGAGGCTTGCGAGTCACAAACGAGAAGACTGACGCGGCCGGAAATAGCCGCCGAGCCTCGGGAATATACAGAGGGCAGGTGACAGGGAATAGGAAACCCAAACCTGACTGACCAAAACTAAATTTGACTGAAAATGCCTAAACTGTGAGAGAGCGCAAATGACACGTTCGCCTCTCGGGAAAAATCAGTTGAAGTGCGATGTTTGCAGAACGCTCGCGCTCCAAGTAACAGAGACCGCGTTCCAAGTAAACACTAGAACGCTAACTGGCTACACTACACTGGCAACAGGGAAATGTCTGCTCCAAAGCGAAACGATAATTCGCCACACGCTGAGTCCAGTTGAGGGAAGGGGGTGTGGACTTAGTAATGGAGGAAACCTGCAATGAGCTGCCTGCAATGGGTCCAAACCTGACAGTTTACATGCCTTACATTGTATGCATTACTTAAATCCCCCTCCCAAGGCCTTCCACGTTGATGACATCTGTGGTTCCAGGGCATTCTGGACCAAGGCGTTCGCCATAGATTTGGATTTCCTAAAAGTCAGGAGTGGTTTTTTTGATATCTTGTTACCAATAACTGGATCCCCCAGTATGAGGTTCCAGTTGTCACAAAATATTTTTCTTATGGCTGAGTGCTGACGGCTGTATGTGACAATCATGCGTGGACTGCTAACACCCCCCACAGGGGATGTTTCTGCCTCCCTATTTCTAGGAATCAGAGCAGATTCACGGGATATCTGTTGGGTCCTTCTCTGTGCGGACTCAACCAAAGATCTAGAATATCCCCTGGCTAGGAATCTATATATATATATATATATATATATATATATATATATATAGATATATATATATATATATATATATATATATATATATATAGATAGATAGATAGATAGATATATATATATATATATATATATATATATATATATATATATATATTACCTACTGGCGGTCGCCAGTAGGTAGTTATAGTTAGGATTTTTTTCAATGTTAAATCTCAAAATTCTATTTGGAATAACTTTGGCACCGGTTGACGAATCTGCCTGAAAATTTCAGGAAAATGGCCTCGTCGAGCTCCGGTCCTTCCCTGAAAGTTTGGCGGGGATACAATAAGCGGGGGCCGAGATAAAAGGGGGGTCCCAAAACGCGTTTTCCCCATGTTAATTTCCATAGGGCGGTCGATTTCACTTTTAGCCCGAACGGCTGAATGGATTTACACCAAACTTGGCAAAATTGTAGGGACTGGTAGCCCGATGTGCCTTTGCTATGTCTCAAGATATGTGCTCCAGTGGATTTTGAGTAATTTAGGTCCAAAAAAATATATATATCTATAGCAGCGCACAGGTGCGCGCACCGGAGTGCGCTCCAGGCGCGACACGCGAGGTGCGCATGGAAAGCTGATTGGCTCTCGGGTGTCTGTAAACATTCCAAACAGTCCAGAGCGGTCGCCATCTTGTGTCTCGGTAAAATCGAGACATAAGAGGTGGCTAAAACAAAGTGGGAACTGACCATAAGGCGTCAGGGATAGACCCCTTTGACCCCCTAGGTTTGATGTGGGGGCTATAAAAGGGCCCCGCGGGGCATTTAAAATATTTTTTTTTTTTTCGTTTTGCGCGGGGGAAGCGCTCGGTGCGCGCACCAGGTAGCGCACCGGGGAGCGTAAAATGAGGGAAAAAGATGACAGAGTTTTAAAAAAATGAAGTTTTCATTTAGAAATTGGAGGTAGTTCTTAAAAGAACTTTTTTTTTTCTTCTTTTTGTTGTTTTATATTTTTTTTGTGTTTTTGGAACTTTTTAAACTTTTTTTGGCTTTTCAAAACAGTTTTATATTTTTTTTGTATTTTTTAGGGGGAGAAACAAAAAAAGGGAATTGAAACTGGCTCAACTGGAGCAAAAAAACAAAAAACCCAAAAAATTATTTCTTTTTGGGGCACTTGTGATTATCACCTGCAAGGACGATGAGCTTAACACTTTGTTCCCCATAGGAGATAAGCTTGCCACAAGCCTTACAAGTAATTTTAAAATCAGCAAATCTTGGCTGAATGCAAGGCATCACCTCAGATGTTTCTGGTTGCGAGGAAGAGGGTTGTTTTCTTTGGGAGGGGGTCCTTGATGACTGGGGGAGGTTACTGGCCAGTTCCCGGAACTCTGCGCGAGAGTAGTTGTTTGGATGCTTTCTTGTCATGTGCCGAATCATGGTATAGTTACCAAAAGAATATTTCTTATTTGGGTTGCCCCGTGAAAGTTCATCATCGCAGATGAGGCAAGTGACTTTGGGCGCATTCACCTTTTTTTGCCCCTCTGGGATTGAAAAAAACTGCCAAATGAAGTGTGGTTTGGGTTTATAAGGTGTGTTTTCTTCAGGCAGCCATCTTCTTCTCCCCTCCTCCTCTTCCTCTTCCTCCTCCTCCTGTTCTTGACCACCAATATAATTTGGAGCTGGTCCTCTTGGTGGTGGTGGTGGTGGCTGAGATGCACCTGCTGCTGCTGCTACTGAAGCCATTTTAAAGTACAAAAAGGTACAGAGAGTTCCAAACAGATCTTCCTCAGTCAAAGGACAAAGTCAGAATAAGGAAAAAAGGTGGGGGCTTTCATCATTTGGAAAACAAAACTGTCCTGAACCAATGAGAAGTGTTATTTTCAGGTCACAAGACCAGGGGCTTCATCATTATGAAACTAAAACTGTTATGAACCAATGAAAAGTGTTATTTTCTGCTCACATGACCCGAGGCGCTTACGCTACGCGCACGGGGGCGCGCAGCGTAAGCGCGTCGGAAGTTTACGTTTTGCGATCGTATTCGTTCGAGTACTTCCGGGTGCGCTTACGCCGTGCGTATCACGCGGTCGCGGCTACGCGATACGTCACGATCATGTTTTCGTTTGCGATATTGGCGCTCACGAGACGCTCCCCGGAGCGCGCCCGGGGGCGCTTTTCAGAAATACGCTTTTCGGGGCGCACTCCGGGGCGCGCTCTGGGAGCGCTCCCCCCAAAAATTAAAAAAAAAAAATGGGATAATTGTAGAGACAGGTAGCCCTATTCTGAAGTGGTTTGTAAAAAAATTAACTTTATAAAAATATGTATTGTGCTACATTGGGCTTAATATATGTTAGAGCCAAAATTTAGCCCAAATGTAGCCCAAAGTAGCCCAATGAAGCCCAAAGATGGCCACCAGAGATCAAAAATTGTAAATGTAGCCCAAAATTCAACTAGATGTAGCACAACTGTAGCCCAATGACAGAATGTACCAGAGTGTTAAAAAGAACAACTAGAGTGCTAACAGTCTTATTTATAAAGTGAAACTTATAGTAAGGAATTAGCATTTAAAAAACCTATGAAATTCACTGAAAAAAACCATAGGTTTCACACCAGTTATAGTTAGGAATTAGCATTTAAAAAACCTATTAAATTCACTGAAAAAAACATAGGTTTCACACCAGTTATAGTTAGCTGGAAATTTTACTGATATAAAACCATTGAAATTCCCACGTTATAGTTAGTCGGACTCACTATAACTTGCGCGTGCAATGCACTGCTGATGACATCACATATTACATCACTCATGACATGGTCAGTGACATCACTCATGACATCACTGATGACACCATCCTTGTGACACAGTGACAGACCTCCTTTCAGTGTAATGTAACCCATGAAACACATATTCAAAAATAGAAACTAATATTTTCAAAAAAGTGGATATACCCATACCAGATACAACAACCAATTCAGTAATACCACCATCTAATACACATCCACTCATGTGTATGTATATGGGTTATTAGATATTTTTATTAGTATCAGTATGAGTGTCTATATGGTTTGGTGGGGGTATTACTTAGCACATAGATGCATGAGTGACTGACTCTTTGTTTGTATGTGTTTTGAAGACAACATATGTACAGGACTGTATGGGTGGATGAGTGTCTATATGTGTTTGTTAGTGAGTGAATGACTGTCTCACTAGTGTCTTTATCAGTAACTACATATGTTTTAATCTAGTATATATGAATATTGATGTATATAAGTGAGTATATGTGAGAGTAAGAGATTGTAAGAGTTCCTGTTTAAATAAGTATGTGTTTCTATAAGTGATTGTTTAAGAGAATAAATATGTGTAATTTTAAATAGAAGTAAGGTGGAAGTGTGTGTATAACTCTATATTCAAATAAATGGATGTCCAATAGTTTATTTGCACGTGTGAATATGTGTGTGAGTAACTTTTGGATGAATGTCGGTGTGTAACAGGATGTATAGGTGTATCACTTCATATGATGAGTGAGTATATGTATGAGTGACTATATAGAACTGTTGGTGAATGAGTGGATGTGTATATAGATAGTGGAATTACTGAATTGCTTGTTGTAACTGATATAGGTATCTCCATTTTTTTAAAAATTTCAGTTTCTATTTTTGAATATGAGTCTCAAGGGTTACATTATAGTGAAAGGAGGTCTGTCACTATGTCACAAGGATGGTGTCATGAGTGATGTCACTGACCATGTCATGAGTGATGTAATATGTGATGTCATCAGCAGTGCATTGCACGCGCAAGTTATAGTGAGTCCGACTAACTATAACGTGGGAATTTCAATGGTTTTATATCAGTAAAATTTCCAGCTAACTATAACTGGTGTGAAACCTATGTTTTTTTCAGTGAATTTAATAGGTTTTTTAAATGCTAATTCCTAACTATAACTGGTGTGAAACCTATGGTTTTTTTCAGTGAATATATATATATAGATATATACAGATATATATAGATAGATATATATAGATAGATATATATGAAAAGCAATCCCGACCTGTCAGTGGATGACAGGCAACATCAGGGTGCAGACCTCATTACGCCACAGCAGACAGCCAAAACGAAGCTCCCAATGAATCCAACTCAAGTGAGTAGCAGGAATAAACGTTTATTAAATGAATGACGCGTTTCGCTCCACTGGGGAGCTTGTTCACATAAAAGCACTCAAAAAAAGTGGGAGAATATATACATGACACAGGGAGGGGCTTGATTGGGAAGACACGCCCAAAAGTAAAAAAGAAATAAAAAAACAGTGCAAACATAAAACATGTTATTTTCACATAAGCAGAAACATGTACCTAATATAAAGTAACAGGTTATATACTGGTCATGGCAATTTTAAACAGTATAAGGATATTACAATGAGAGCTGTAAAATACAAGCATTGATCATAAGCGTTCGTATAAAGTAAAAAATGGCTGGCTGGAAAAATTTACAAAAGAAGGGGGTGATGAGGGAAGCACAAAAACAAGCAAAATAGCAGGTGTGACGGCATAGTGCCTAATCAGTGTGATGTGCTTTCCAGGGGTTTATGGAAGCCAGCAACATATTGAAAATCTAGAACGCAAGCAACTCAAGACATAGTGCCTGAATATCCCAACAACGCCACTGTTTTCTAGAATAAAAAAACGCCATGTTCACAGAAAACTAGCAATAGTGGTACAAGTCAAGTACTGCATAGACAGTGCAAAGCATAAAACAACTGTGTATAGGGAAAACACGATAGATTTGAAAGTGAAAAAATGATAAAAGATACAGAAGCCCAACCTAAAATGTGTGAAAATGAGATTCAGAAAGAAGCAAAAGGAAAATAGTAACAACTGAGGCGAAATAAAGAAATTGTGTTGTTCGAGATAAGATTAAAGTGACATGAATGCTTAGTCAAAACATTTTATCAGAAAAAATGACTAAGAGCAGGCGTCAAAACAGAAAAGTGGCAGTAAGCCAAAGCCGATAAGTGACGCATTGACTGAAAAAGAGAAGGGAAAAAGGAACATAATAGTTACAAGTATGGAAAAAAGATCGACAGAAACCAAGAACAAAATGGATCTACAATTTAAATATTACAAGAAACTTTTTAAATCCTCACTCAGATTGAGCCCATTAGGGGCCTTGGTATCGAGGGACATAATGAGTTGAGATTCACGCTGTCTCAGTAATTTTCCGCGGTCCCCACCACGACTGGGTTGAGGCACTGAACAAAGGACTGTGTATTGCAAGTCCTTCAGCTTTTTGTCATGGACTGCTTCAAAATGCCTCGCCACAGGGTAATTGCTATCACTGTTAACGATGGCCCTGATATGCTGAAGTATTCTTTGATGAACAGGCAGCTTGGTGCTGCCTATGTACTCCAGATCACATGTACACCTGAGCTTGTAGACAACAAACTCCGATCTACATGTTAGATATTCTCTGATGAGAATAGGTGTGTCTCTAAATGCAGTGACATATTCAGTAGTATTGGTGGCAAAATTACAGGCACGACAGGAAGTGCATTTAAAAAAACCCATTTTGGTGATCTTAGTGAGTTTGGGTGGATTTTCTGGTGCTGTTCTATCAAGAGCGTCACGCATGGATGGCGCACGTCTGAATGTGATGGTAGGTGTTTCAGGTAGCATTGGGCCAAGAATGGGATCCGTCAGAATGATAGGCCATTCAGTGCCAATGATGCGCCTAATCTTTCGCTCCTGTGAGCTGAAAGTAGTTATTAATCTGACAGTGCGCTGAGAGTCATCTTGGGTATTTTTGGTATTAACAGTGGTGGGCTCCCTTGGTGTAAGTAGTGAGACTCTATCTACTGATGAAGCTTTGGCCAAAGCTTGATCAAGTATAGTTCTAGAGTACCCTCTTCTCAGGAAACGTTGTTTGGATTCCTCAAGGCATGTGGCCAGAGAGTCAGGCTCACTGCAGATTCTGTGGATTCGAATGAATTCGCCAAAGGGAATACTGCGGATGGTATGTGCTGGATGGGAGCTGCGTGCGTGTAAAATTGAATTACCAGCAGTACTCTTGCGATGTAGTTTAGTCATGAGTGTGTTGTCCTTGATAAACAAGTGCACATCTAGAAATTCCGCTTCAGAAATGCTTACATTGGCAGTGAATTTTAGATTTAAGGAGTTGGCATTGCAGTCAGATACAAACGAAAGGGCCTGATCTTTGGTGCCCTTCCAAATGATGCAAATATCGTCAATATAGCGCCAGTAATGCGCAATGCATGGCGACCAGTGTGCGTGTGTGGTTTTGAGCTCGTGTTCCTCCCACCAACCCACATGAAGACATGAGTAGCTGGGGGAAAAACACGAGCCCATCGCCACACCAGGCAATTGCTGGTAAATATTGTTCTTGAAGCGGAAGAAGTTGGAAGTAAGGCACAGTTTGATCATGGCAATCAACATGGAATTGTGTTCCCTGAAACAGATGGCACGTGTATTAAGATAGTACTGACATGCGTTTATACCATGCTGATGATTGATAGAAGTATAAAGCGATTCGATGTCTAAAATCAGAAACAAATAATCACTGCACCAATTAACAGTTCCAATCTTGGTCAAAAAATCTGTAGTATCTTTCAAAAAAGAAGGGAGACTTGCCACATGAGGTTGGAGAAAAAAGTCTACATATTTGGAGATGTTTTCAGTCATACTCCCAATGGCCGATATGATATATATATATTACCTACTGGTGGTCGTTGGTATGGGTATCTCCATTTTTTTGGAAAATGTTAGTTTCTATTTTTGAATATGTGTTTCAAGGGTTACATTACACTGAAAGGAGGTCTGTCAGTCTGTCTCAAGGATGGTGTCATCAGTGATATCATGAGTGATGTCACTGACCATGTCATGAGTGATGTAATATGTGACGTCATCAGCAGTGCATTGCACGCGCAAGTTATAGTGAGTCCAACTAACTATAACATGGGAATTTCAATGGTTTTATGCGAGTAAAACTTCATGCTAACTATAACTGATGTGAAACCTATGTTTTTTTCAGTGAATTTAATAGGTTTTTAAAATGCTAATTCCTAACTATAACTGGTGTGAAAACTATGGTTTTTTTCAGTGAAAAAAAAAAAAATATATATATATATATATATATATATATATATATATATATATATATATATATATATATATATATATATATATATATATATATATATATATATATATATATATATATATATATATATATATATATATATATATATATATATATATTACCCACTGGCGTTCGCCAGTAGGTAGTTATAGTTAGGATTATTTTCAATAGGGAAATCACAACATTCTATTGGGAATAACTTTAGCGCCGGTTGAGGAATCTGCCTCAAAATTTCCTCAAATTTACCTCGCGGCGCTCTGGTCCTTGCCTGAAAGTTTGGGGGGGATTTGTCAAGCAGGGGCCGAGAAAAAAGGGGGGTCCCAAAACGTATTTTCCCCATGTTAATTTCCATAGGGCGGTCGATCTCACTTTTACCCCGAACGGCTGAATGGATTTCCACGAAACTTGGCAAAATTGTAGGGACTGGTAGCCCGATGTGCTTCTGCTATGTCTCAAGATATGTGCTCCAGTGGCTTTTGAGTAATTTAGGTTAAAAAAATATATATATCTATAAGCGCTACGCGAGTTTGCGCGCGGAAAGCTGATTGGCTCTCGGGTGTCTGTAAACATTCCAAACAGTCCGGAGCGGCCGCCATCTTGTTGGCAAAAACAAAGAGGGAAATGACCAAAAGGGGGTAGGATAGACCCCCCTTGACCCCCTAGGTTTGATGTGGGGGTCATAAAAGGGCCCAGCGGGGCAAACAATTTTTTTTTTTCGATTTGCGCGGGGGGAGCGCCTGGTACGCGCACCGGGGAGCGGACCGGGGAGCGTACCATGGGGGAAAAAAATGACAGAGTTTTAAAAAAATGTAGCCTTTTTTTAAATTGGAGGTAGTTCTAAAAAGAACTGTTTTTTTCTTCTTTTTTCTTCTTTTTGTTTTATTTTTTTATTTTTTTGGACATTTTATACTTTTTTTGGCTTTTATGAACAGTTTTATATTTTTTTGTATTTTTTAAGGGGACAAACAAAAAACAGGGAATTGTAAACAGCTCAACTGGAGCAAAAAAAAACCAGGAAAAAATTAAGGCTTCTTTCGGCACCGGTGGTTGTCTCCAGCATGGTTTATAAGTTTGATGCTCTGCTCCCCATAAGAAATGGTAGTCCCACAAAATATACAAGTAATCTTGTATTCTCCAAACTGGCATTGAATGCATGGGACCATCTCTCTTGGAAAGGGGCGACCATTCGGTCCCCCCGAACGTATGGCGGAGTACCACGATCCCCCCGGGAAGCCATCTTGTGCGGGAGGCGAGTCCCGGCTGGTATGCCCGAAGCGGCGTAGCCGGGGCGCGACTTTTTCCCGCCCTAGAGTGGGCTGGCCTAGACACTGACGCGGCCGGCCACGCCCCTGGGGCAGGCGGGGGCGGGTTTACGCCCGCCCTGAAGACGGATAAAAGAAGCAACAAGCCAAGGAAGCATCCTCTTGTTCCTGTGCTCTGAAGCTGCACCACCTCGCTGCACGTGAGCTCGAGACGGAACGAAGAGCCAATTTTGAGCGTTGTAATCTTTCTTGTTTGTTTTGCAGATACTCTGTCGGAGAATGCCCAGGAAAGCGGGAAAGCGAATGACTACCGACCAGATGCTGCGTGTTCTTATGAAAGAGGTGACCGACCTAAAGAAGCGAATGGCGGATAAAGACGAGGAAGGGGGACCGAAACGCCCTTTGGCAGGAGCAGCTCCAGGAGGAAAAGGCAAGAGGCCCAGAAGGGGAGCAGCTGGGGGAGACATGCCGGTTCCTTGTACCCCACTCGAAGAACCATCTCCCGTGCCGGAGGGGGGGAATCCGATTCCCGTGGTGGTCACCCCCGTGTCCGGGGAAGATATGCCGCCCGAGCTGGCAGCACAATTAGCAGCGTGGTTGGGTAAAGGTAGCAAGGGCGCCACGGCTGACGACGCGCAGGTGTTGATGAAACAACTGCGTGAAACAAGGGAAGCGACGAAGGCACCAACGCCGGCTGCGGCAGTGGAGAAATCACCTGGGATAGGTCCAGTCGCAGATACAGCTTCCGTTTCAGGTAAGCGGCCATTGCCGATTGCGAGGGATGAGTCTGCACCCTCTCGAAGGGAAAAGTTGGATCAACATGTCCCTCTGGCTATCAAAGAGAAGATATGGGCAGAGGAGTATATAAACATCTTCTCGTTGCTTACCGATCATTATGAGATGGAGCATGTTAAGAGCCAGAAGGAGCTCATGCATCCGAGTGTTTGGCGCGCAAAGATGGCCGCTTTTTAAGGTAAATGAAAACATTGGCAATTGGGGCAAAGCATGGGGGATTTTTACATCCATCCTGGGTGAACGTAGGCCCGAATTGCTGTCCGAATTGCCGATTTATCAGTCACGGATCATGGGGTATTCTGTATCACACGAGGGCAATCATTGGTTCTGTTACGATAATATTTTCAGAAAAGCGAAGGAACATGATAAAAACTTAACTTGGGATTGTTATGATTCTGTGTCTTGGTCCAAAATGGAAGATACTGGTATGTTGAAGTTGCCATTGGTAGGGAGTAGCGTGGGTGAATCCTCCCGCCAATATGCGGGGACGCCCTTTCGATCTAGTACGAGTAACGACAATCACTCGAGGCCAATCGGCAACGCGGGAAAGAGGGGGATTTGTTGGAACTTTAACAGGGGTAAATGTACCAGGCCCCAGGGGTCATGCAAATTTAGGCACGAATGTGGTGGGTGTGGGCAATCATCCCATCCTGAGTCCATGTGCAGAGCCAAAACGGGTGATAACGGGGGTAGAGGAGGCGCCAAACAGGTCTGACATAGTCCGAGGGGCGCCTTTACCTACTCCGATTGATACCATGGCAATGATTCCCTGGCTCAGCGAATACCCGGATCACGCTTCCGCTGGGGTGTTGCGGAACGGGTTTTCATATGGTTTCCGCATCCCAGTGGGGGAGTTTCAGGGTGTAGCAAAATGTAAAAACCAGATATCGGTCTTGCAACATACGGCCGTGGTACAGAAAAAGATCGGGAAAGAGGTTACTCGAGGTCGAGTCGCCGGTCCATTTAATGTGCCACCAGTTGCTAACTTTGTTTGTTCCCCTTTAGGGGTGGTCCCCAAGAAGGACCCGGGTGAGTTTCGGCTGATACATAATTTATCAGCCCCACGTGGTCTTTCCGTAAACGATGCGATAGACCCGGAAGTGTGTTCGGTGCGGTACGCATCCTTCGATGAGGCCGTGGCCATATTGAATCGCCTGGGGCCCGGTGCGCTGATGGCAAAATCTGATATCGAGTCAGCGTTCCGGTTGCTCCAGGTACATCCAGACGATCAGCGTCTCCTTGGTTTCATGTTTCAGGGTCACTATTACATGGATAGGTGTATGCCAATGGGGTGCTCTATATCTTGTGCCTATTTTGAAAAATTCAGTTGTTTTTTGCAATGGGTCTTCACAAGGAAGACGGGGTTTCAACATGTTATGCATTACCTCGATGACTTTTTGTTTCTGGGGGCAGCCGGGGATCTGGAATGTGGACAGGCTTTGACTGAATTTTGTGTCTTGATGAATCAGTTTGGCGTGCCATTGGCACCAGGTAAGACTGTGGGTCCCTCGACTTGCCTCGAGTTTCTGGGGATCGAGCTCGACTCGGAAGAAGGTTGTTTTCGTTTACCAGGAGACAAAGTGTTAAGATTCAGGGCATGCCTGCAAACGTGTATAAGTGAGTCTAAGGTTAAGCTACATCAATTACAACAATTGGTGGGACAGTTGAATTTTGCCCTACGAGTAATACCGATGGCCCGCCCCTTTTCCCGCTCGATCGCTCAAGCCATGGTCGGCCTAAAGGAGGGTCAGCATCGCACAAGGCTCTCGGCAGAGGTTCGCCAGGACATGCGCATTTGGTTGGCATTTCTGGCGGATTTCAATGGTCGAATTGTCTGGAACAAACCGGCGGTGTCCTCTGAGGAGCTGGGGCTGTGGACGGATTCGGCAGGGAGCATTGGTTTTGGTGCTATATTCGGCACTCAGTGGTCGGCACAAAAATGGCCGTCATGGTGGCATGATAATGGATTGACAAGTAACATCGCTTTTCTGGAACTTTTCCCCATTCTGGTGGCCCTGAGAACTTGGCCCGAGGGGTTCAGAGATCACTCTGTGGTATTCTGGTCTGATAACATGACCGTGGTTGAGTGTATCAATAGCCAGGCAGCACGATGCAAATGGATTCTGAGATTGCTCAAGGAAATTGTATTACTGTGTATGCAATTGAATGTGCTATTTAAGGCAAGACATGTGCCGGGTGTGATGAACCAGGCGGCTGATGCGCTTTCTCGTTTTCGTATGCAGGCCTTCTGGGGTTTTCTGCCCACAGCGGACCCGGTGGCGGCACCCTTTCCCGAAGCTCTCTGGTCTCTCGGTGCCCCGAACTTCGTAACCTCGTGGGAGAGAGTTTAGCACCCAGGACGAGGAAGGCATATGAAGGGGCGTTCCGTTCCTATTGGGCCTTTTTGGGGGCTGCTAGAGGGGAGCTTTGGGGCCAGGAGGAGTTGGTAGTGAAATTCCTGCTGTCTTTACATCAGGCAGGCAAATCAGTGGCTACGGCCCAGAGGCATCGGGCCGCCATTTCCTTTGTGGCTAGGGCTCATGGGATCCAGGACCCGACAGCGTCTTTCGTTGTGCAAAAAGCGCTACGTGGGTGGCAACGCCTAGAGGGTCGCAGAGTAGATGAAAGGCGCCCGATGGGTTTGGATAGGTTGGCCCTGTTATTATCCATACTCCCTGCAACGTGTTCATCCCAGTATGAAACAGTGTTATTCCGAGCCGCTTTTACGCTGGCATTCCATGGGGCTATGCGGGTAAGCGAACTAGTGGCAAGGAACAAGCAGGATGTGATGGGGGGACTGTGCCGAGAGCATGTTCAGGTCAGAGGGGGGACAATCACTGTCTCGTTTGTCAGGTCCAAGACCGATCAGGGTGCGATGGGTGATTGCATAATCATACAAAGGATTCCCGGGTCCTCCATGTGCCCGGTGGGTTGTGTAGAGGAATATTTAGCACAAAGGGTGGCATCATGGGGGGGGACCTTGTTGAGACACGCTGACGCCACCCCACTGACGAGGTTTCAGTTTCAGCGGGTGCTTGCGATGTCGATTGCCGCTGCGGGCTTGAACCCGGGCGAGTTTGGGACCCATTCCTTTCGGATAGGGGCTGCTACAGAGGCTACAGCCAGGGGTCTGAATGTCGAACAAGTTAAACGTGTTGGGCGTTGGTCCTCCAATTGTTATAAAAGGTATGTGCGGTTGCACATGTTGTGAAGCTGTAATGATGTACTCACGCTTCTTGTTTTTTGTTTGGTTTCAGTTACGCAAGCCTACGAGGCGGGGCGGACTATGCAGTCGACCCATCACCGGGCCAGCGGTCAGACATCACCGGCTGTGAAAAAGGAGGTGTGGGTCGTGGGCCACTCATACGTGAGGCGTGCTGCGGACGTATTCAAAGCAGGTGACATGATTCACGTGGCTGGGGAATACGGGTACAGTGTGTCCTTCTACGGAAGGGGCGGACTCTGTATTGACCAGTTTCAATCATTTTTCGAGGGTTTGCTAGGGCGGACGAGGTCACCGCCGTCTATAGTCATAGTACATCTCGGGGGCAATGATTTGGTCACCACTGGTAGACGACTTCTTCTAGAGGCGATGCTTTCCACTGTAAGTTGGTTAGCGAGAAGAGTTCCAGGGTGCACAATTGCATGGTCCCATATGATCCCACGAAAAGTATGGCGGGGGGCTATTTCTGTTTCTGCTCTGAATCATTCAGTAAGGAAAATTAATAACAAAGTGAGTAGATTGTTCCATTCCAATACTCTGCATTCTATTCCGCATGGTTGTATTACTGGTGACAGTATGTATTTGGGGGATGGTGTTCATTTGTCCCGGGTGGGGAACGAGTTACTCATAGGAGACTTGATAGCTTGGCTAAAGACTTTAAGACATGACCTTTAGGTAGGAGTGTTGTGGGGGGTCCGGATAGCCGGTCAACTATCCGGCCTGTGGCGGTAAGGTCGTGATCGGTGAGCACTAATTGGAAGATCCCTATGAGTGGGCGTCACCCATTACGGATGGGAGCGCTCGAGGGAGGAGGCCATTGGCCCCTCAACGGGGAGGCGGTCCCTTCTAAGGATGGGCCGCCGAAAGGAAAGGAAAGGCGGTCAAGGCCCCTTCCTGGGTAGGAGGGGCTACAGCCCCCTCCTGGAGAATTTCCTGGGGCCAGGACATCTGCGACGGCAGATGTGGTAAGTTGTGTGGGGTTTGGGGGGGGTCTACGCTACCTTCTAGATACCTCACACGAGTCCTCGGACGACCTTTAAGTGGCGTCGAGTTTATTGGGGCCCCCGTCAAGTCAAGGGAAATTGGTAGTTGCACTTGAGGTACACCTCGGTGCGGTCGCCCCTCACAAGTGAGGGGGATATTTCTGGTTTAGGGATCTTGACACCGGTTACGACCTTGCCGTTGGCCCTTAAACGTTAGGATGTACAATTTCAAAATTTCAAGTTAAATGTTTTGTAGGATGTTAGTTCGGCTAGGAGAACCTTTGTATTAGAGAATATGTTAAGGTTAGCCAAACATCGCAATGTGGTAATGAAATTGTACATAATATGAAACTGTTATTTTAATGTTTTAATTTTGTTTCATATTTTAATAAATACGGCCGGGAGGGTCACTCCCTCCCGTCTTCCAAAAGTTCAGAACTGTTTCCGGTTTCCCATCCTTGGGGATTGTGTTGAGAGGGGGTGGCGGGTATCTCAGCCATATGGAAAGGGGCGACCATTCGGTCCCCCCGAACGTATGGCGGAGTACCACGATCCCCCCGGGAAGCCATCTTGTGTGGGAGGCGAGTCCCGGCTGGTATGCCCGAAGCGGCGTAGCCGGGGCGCGCCTTTTTCCCGCCCTAGAGTGGGCTGGCCTAGACACTGACGCGGCCGGCCACGCCCCTGGGGCAGGCGGGGGCGGGTTTACGCCCGCCCTGAAGACGGATAAAAGAAGCAACAAGCCAAGGAAGCATCCTCTTGTTCCTGTGCTCTGAAGCTGCACCACCTCGCTGCACGTGAGCTCGAGACGGAACGAAGAGCCAATTTTGACCCACCCACCAGCCCCTGAGGACAGCAAGTGGTTTTGAATAAAGTTTGATGTGGTAACTCTAATTTTGTTTGCAGGTTCGGATTATTATCGTGGTAACTTTGAATATGCAATAAAGAATGGTCAATTTGGGGTATATTTTGCAAATAAAGAAATCCTGCTCTAAGTGTTGATCAGTAAGCATGCTTTTAATAAAGTTGTTGTGTTACTGTCTTTTAAGTAAATTAGTCATTTAGTTTAGAATTGTCGTATTTATTTTGGTCGGGCGGTAAGGTCATGATCGGTGAGCACTAATTGGAAGATCCCTATGAGTGGGCGTCACCCATTACGGATTGGAGCGCTCGAGGGAGGTGGCCATTGGCCCCTCAACGGGGAGGCGGTCCCTTCTAAGGATGGGCCGCCGAAAGGAAAGGAAAGGCGGTCAAGGCCCCTTCCTGGGTAGGAGGGGCTACAGCCCCCTCCTGGAGAATTTCCTGGGGCCAGGACATCTGCGACGGCAGATGTGGTAAGTTGTGTGGGGTTTGGGGGGGGGGTCTACGCTACTTTCTAGATACCTCACACGAGTCCTCGGACGACCTTTAAGTGGCGTCGAGTTTATTGGGGCCCCCGTCAAGTCAAGGGAAATTGGTAGTTGCACTTGAGGTACACCTCGGTGCGGTCGCCCCTCACAAGTGAGGGGGATATTTCTGGTTTAGGGATCTTGACACCGGTTACGACCTTGCCGTTGGCCCTTAAACGTTAGGATGTACAATTTCAAAATTTCAAGTTAAATGTTTTGTAGGATGTTAGTTCGGCTAGGAGAACCTTTGTATTAGAGAATATGTTAAGGTTAGCCAAACGTCGCAATGTGGTAATGAAATTGTACATAATATGAAACTGTTATTTTAATGTTTTAATTTTGTTTCATATTTTAATAAATACGGCCGGGAGGGTCACTCCCTCCCGTCTTCCAAAAGTTCAGAACTGTTTCCGGTTTCCCATCCTTGGGGATTGTGTTGAGAGGGGGTGGCGGGTACCTCAGCCATAAGTTTCAGGACCCGATGGAGTGGGTTGTTTAGAGGTGCTCGGAGAAGATTGGGGAGGGTTTTCTGGTCAGTTCTCTGACCTCTGCTGCAGAATAGTTATTGGGGTGCTTTCGTTGCATGTGGCGTAGCATTGTGTGATTCCCGAATGAATATTTTTTTGCAGGGTTTCCCCTGGAAAGTTCAGCGCCACAGATGAGACAGGTCACCTTTGCAGCATTAACTTTTTTTAAACCCCTTGGGATTTTAAAAAACTCCCATATAAAGTGCTCCTTAGGTTTATATGGGGGATTGTCTTCAGGCAGGAACTGCCTTCTCTCCTCCTCCTCCTCCTCCTCCTCCTCCTCCTCCTCCTCTTCTTCTTCACCACCAATTTGATGTTGTGGTGGTCCTTGTGGTGGTGGTGGTGGTGGTGCAGATGCTCCAGCTGCTGCTGCTACTGTAGCCATTTCTCTATCAATAGAAGCAGGTCTTCCTCACTCAAAGAATAAAGTGAGAATGAGGAAAAAAGGTGGGGGCTTTCATCATTTGGAAAACAAAACTGTTCTGAACCAATGAAAAGTGTTATTTTCAGGTCACATGAGCCGGGCTTTCATCATTTGGAAACCAAAACTGTTCTGAACCAAAGAAAAGTGTTATTTTCAGGTCACATGACCCGACGCGCTTACGCTACGCGCCCCGGTGCGCGACCGGGGCGCCCCGGGCAGCGCTTACGTAGCGCGTTCGTATGTGCATGGATGCTTCCGGGTGCACATACGCCGTGCGTATCACGTGGACGCGGCTACACGATACATCACGATGATGTTTTCATTTGCGGCAATAGCGGTAACGGGACGCTCACTGGTATGCGCCCTGGGGCGCGCCGCAAGACTGCGCTTACCGGTGCACTCACCGGGACGCGCACCGGGAGCGCTCCAGGGTAAAAAAAAAAAAGAAAAAAAGAAAAATATACATATAAAAAATAGTACTACATAAATATACAATATAGGATTAATTAAAAAATATTATATTTCATAGCTATAGAAATTTGCTATTAAAAAACCTATGAAATTCACTGAAAAAACCATAGGTTTCACATCAGTTATAGTTAGGAATTAGCATTTAAAAAACCTATGAAATTCACTGAAAAAACCATAGGTTTCACACCAGTTATAGTTAGGAATTAGCATTTAAAAAACCTTTAAAATTCACTGAAAAACCACAGGTTTCACACCAGTTATAGTTAGGAATTAGCATTTAAAAAACCTATAAAATTCACTGAAAAAACCATAGGTTTCACACCAGTTATAGTTAGCTGGAAATTTTACTGACATAAAACCATTGAAATTCCCACGTTATAGTTAGTTGGACTCCCTATAACTTGCGCGCCTGCAATGCACTGCTAATGACGTCACATATTACATCAATCATGACATGGTCAGTGACATCACTCATGACATCACTGATGACACCATCCTTGTGACAGAGTGACAGACCTCCTTTCAGTGTAATGTAACTCTTGAAACACATATTCAAAAATAGAAAATAACATTTTCAAAAAAATGGAGATACCCATACCAGTTACAACAACCAATTCAGTAATACCACCATCTATATACACATCCACTCATTCACCAACAGTTCTATATAGTCACTCATACATATATTCACTCATCATATGTAGTGAAACACCTATACATCCTGTTACACACCGACAGTCATCCAAAAGTTACTCACACACATACTCACACATGCAAATAAACTTTTGAACATCCATTTATTTGCGTATACAGCTATACGCACACTACCACCTTACTTCTAAGGAAACTTACACATACTTACTCTCTTAAACAATCACTTATAAAAACACATACTTATTTAAACAGGAACTCTTACAATCTCTTACTCTCACATATACTCACTTATATACATCAATATTCACATATACTAGATTAAAACAAAAGTAGTTACTGATAAAGACACTAGTGAGACAGTCATTGACTTAATAACACACACATATACCCACTCATCCACCCATACAGTCCTGCACATATGTTGTGTTCAAAACACACACAAACAGAGAGTCAGTCATTGATTCATCTATGTGCTAAGTAATACCCCCACCAAACCATACAGACACTCATACTGGTAAACAGTCATAATATTGATTCCAAAATATAGAATGGACATAATATCGAAGTAAAAATATAGAATGGACAAAATATCGAATTTGACACAATATAGTGGTTAAAAATATCGAATTTAAGGTAAGTAATATCGATTTTCAAAATATAGAAGTCAAAATATCGAAGTATACAATATAGGCATTAAGTATATCGATTTTTTAATAATATCAATTTTTTAAAAGTGTTTTGTATGTTAGTATATGTGTGAAAAGTGTAGATAAATGTTTGTAATGTATGTTTAATGTATTTTAAGTAATGAACTTTATGTTATTTAATTTTTGCGTAATTTAATCCTGTAGCGGGTTGTGGGTTTAAAGGGGAATAGGGTGGGAAGTAATTTAATTATATTAAATTAAATACTAATTTTTTAGCAATTATTATTAATTTTTAATTAAATTTTGCTTTTTAGTTCTGTAGCGGGTTGTGGGTTTATAGGGGAATAGGGTGGGAAGTAATTTAATTGTAATTCATTAAATATTTTTATTTATATATTGGTATTCATTTTGAATTTATTGTTATTTTTTAATTGGTAATTAATTTTTATTAATTGCCAATTAATTTGTATTAATTGATTAATTGTTAATTATGTTAATTTTCTAAATTTATTTTCTGTAGTGGGTTGTGGGTTTATAGGGGAATAGGGTGGGAAGTAATTTAATTGTAATTAAGTAAATAATTTTTTTTATTCATTGGTATTGATTTTAAATTTATTGTTAATTAATTTTTAATTGGTAATTCATTTCTATTAATTGGCAATTCATTTTTATTAATTGGTAATTATTTTTTATTAATTAAAAATTTGATAATTATGATAATTGTATTAATGTATTTTCTGTAGTGGGATGTGGGTTTATAGGGGAATAGGGTGGGAAGTAATGTAATTGTAATTAATTACATGTTAAAAATACTTTTTGTGTATTGATAATTAATTTACTGTTAATTTTTAATTAGTAATAATTTGTATTATTAATTAGTTTTTGGTATTGAAAATTAATTAGTTGTTAAATAATTATGAATAGGTTATTAATTTTTAATAACTAATATGTAGTTGTATTTCTAATTAATTATTACATAATATTAAATTGGTTATTAATTTCAATTAATGTTTTATTGGGATTGATATTTAATTTATTTTTAATAATATATTAAATCATTACTTTCCCTACTGTTAAACTCACTGGAGTGGGAATAGTAATTTTCACCCTCCCGCTATCCAACGCTTTCCCTACTATTGCACTCTCTGGAGTGGGAATAGTATTTTTTACCCCTACGCTATCCAACGCTTTCCCTACTGTTGCACTCTCTGGAGTGGGAATAGTAATTTTTACCCCTACGCTATCCAAAGCTTTCCCTACTGTTGCACTATCTGGAGTGGGAATAGTAATTTTCACACTCCTGCTATCCAACGCTTTCCCTACTGCTGCACTCTCCGGAGTGGAAACAGTATTTTTTACCCCTACGCTATCCAACGCTTTCCCTACTGTTGCACTCTCTGGAGTGGGAATAGTAATTTTTACCCCTACGCTATCCAATGCTTTCCCTACTGTTGTACTCTCTGGAGTGGAAATAGTAATTTTTACCCTTCGAATATCCAACGCTTTCCCTACTGTTGCACTCTCTGGAGTGCGAATAGTAATTTTTACCCCTACGCTATCCAACGCTTTCCCTACTGTTGCACGCTCTGGAGTTGGAATAGTAATTTTTTCCCTCCCGCTATCCAACACTTTCCCTACTGTTGCACTCTCTGGAGTGGGAATAGTAATTTTTACCCTTATGCTATCCAACGCTTTCCCTACTGTTGCACTCTCTGGAGTGGGAATAGTAATTTTTACCCCTACGCTATCCAACGCTTTCCCTACTGTTGCACGCTCTGGAGTTGGAATAGTAATTTTTTCCCTCCCGCTATCCAACACTTTCCCTACTGTTGCACTCTATGGAGTGGGAATAGTATTTTTTACCCCTACGCTATCCAACGCTTTCCCTACTGTTGCACTCTCTGGAGTGGGAATATACATTTTTACTCCTACGCTATACAACGCATTCCCTACTGTTGCACTTTCTGGAGTGGGAATAGTATTTTTTACCCCTACGCTATCCAACGCTTTCCCTACTGTTGCACTCACTGGAGTGGGAATAGTATTTTTTACCCCTATGCTATCCAACGCTTTCCCTACTGTTGCACTCTCTGGAGTGGGAATAGTAATTTTTACCCTTACGCTATCCAACACGTTCCCTACTGTTGCACTCACTGGAGTGGGAATAGTATTTTTTACCCCTACGCTATCCAACGCTTTCCCTACTGTTGCACTCACTGGAGTGGGAATAGTATTTTTTATCCCTACGCTATCCAACGCTTTCCCTACTGTTGCACTCACTGGAGTGGTAATATTAAATGTTACCCTCCTGCTATCCTACGGTAAAATATTGTACATTTTTTATTAATAACTTAAATTAATTATATCTTAATTTTAAGGTTATTTGAGTATTTTTAAGTATGTTTTAGTTAATTATATGTATTATTTCATTAATTTTAAATTACTTTTAAGACATTTGAAAAAATTCGATATTTTGACTGACTATATTTTTTACAGACTATATTTTGGATTCGATATTTTTGTACTTACCTGTTTGTAGATAGGAATTCGATATTTTGGCATTCTATATTTTGGTGACTATATTTTGGTAAGTCTATATTTTGTCAATCTATATTATGTCAGTGATCCACTCATACTGATACTAAAAACAACATCTAATAACCCATATACACACACATGTAGCTACTCACAAACCCATGCAGCCACTTATACACAAAGTGAAACACTAATACATATATTTAAATATATATAAATATTTAAACATTTCTCACTAATATATGTATTCACTAAGATACACTTAATAAGCCAGTTAACCAATCAATTTTTAAAATAAACATCCATTTAGACACTTATTTAAACATTTATTCTCCCATTGACTTTTACATATACATATATAAAACATATTTATTTTTCAGAAAGACACACATTCACTTGATGGTGTCATCAGTGATGTCATGAGTGATGTCACTGACCATGTCATGAGTGATGAAATATGTGACGTCATCAGCAGTGCATTGCAGGCGCGCAAGTTATAGTGAGTCCAACTAACTATAACGTGGAAATTTCAATGGTTTTATGTCAGTAAAATTTCCCGCTAACTGTAACTGGTGTGAAACCTATGTTTTTTCAGTGAATATATGAATATATATATATATACTACAGTACAGTCAACAACATAAAAAGATCGAATCTATAATTAGGAAACACTGGCCCCTTGTACTATGTGATCCGGTCATTGGTGGTAATTTACCGATGAGACCATCTATCACGTACAGCAGAGGCCGCTCTATGAGGGATGAACTCATAAAAACCAGCCCTGAGGTAATAGAATCCACAGACTGGCTAAAAACTCACAGTGGCTTCTACAACTGTAAAGTGTGCAAGGCCTGCAAACAGGGTGTGAACACCAAAACATACATCCCACCCTTTGACCACAAAAAACATAAGATTAAACAGTTTCGAACCTGCAAAACTGAATTTGCAGCGTATGTGTTGTCCTGTCCCTGTAAACTTTTGTACGTGGGGAGTACCAAACTCCAGGTACATAAACGTATTCTGCAACATCTCAGGGCAATATCCAACCAGGACAACACATACCCGGTTGCCAGGCATTTTAAATCTGTGCATAAATCTAACAGCCGTGAGCTCAGTTTCTTTGTAATTGACTCGGTACCAGCCAGCAGAAGGGGAGGTAACCGTGAAGAAAAACTACGTCAATTAGAAACTAGATATATCCTGGAGCTCAATACTAAACAACCAACAGGTTTAAATATGACGGAGGATTAATCCACTTGCCTCTAATCCTCCTCATGTTAGATTTACTGGCATACACGAGTACATATGTTTTTTGTGTGATCAAATCCAAACACCTCATTATATAAACTCAAATAGATGTCTGTATTCTAATAGTCACCTCACTTATATGAAAACAATCTAGATTGGTATTTATGATATGTTTACGGTTGTCTATATAATGTGTATGCAATTTTATTCCTATTTTATCCATATTTATATTGATATTTATATTTATATGAATTTTAGGATGTATTTATGAATTTTATCAGTCATGAGAATGTATACACATTAGCATGAGATCATCCTATGAAGATCCTTGCGGTTCCCAAATGCGGACAACCTTATACCATTTGAAACTAGATTGGTTATAACAAGAGTGCAATACAGATGATGAGACTATTGTTAGGATACAGATACTCAGACCACAAAACTGTCTGAGTGTCGTTATACATATTTTGGTCTTTCTTGGTCAATTATAACACAATAGATTTTAATCCTCATTTGTAGCTGATTAGTCAAACTAATTTTATTGGGGCTCCAACTGTCCATTTTTGTATGTCCATCTTAAGTGATGGTACATTTCAGGTATTTATACCGTCATTCAAAACATCCTCGCGCACAACATCTGACCAATTTTGGGCTCAAAATTGTGATTACTCTTGTAGACATCATTGCGCCTCTATGAGAGGTTATTTGTTTTGCACTTGCACTTTGTCTAAAAATGTAATTCTATTTTTATTTATGTTCAACACTGCACTGAATTACGCTAAAATCTCTTTCAATTAACATTAGTTTTATGTGCCTTTTAAATGACATATAGAGTCAAGTTATTTAATGAACTGTGGTTTTGTTTAAATCAAACTCTTCCATGTCAATGGTCACGTTTACTGAATGTACTGTGCTGATGTCATCACGTTCTGCATAGTATTTAAACCAATGTGAATCTTTACACTGTGTCATGTGATCAAGGTCCAAGGCGGGACCGAAACGTGTTGTGACGCTTAAGCACAAAAAATAAAGAAGAAGCACAAATTTGTGGTCCATGTCCCTATCTTTCTTGACTACCTGGATTGTAGTTCTGTGTTTGCTGATACGGAAACTGCGATATATATATAAATATATATATATATATATATCCAACAAAGTTTCTTCCACAAAACAAAGGCGTCCACAACAAGTTAGTATCGCTGTTTTTATTGAATCAGGGCTGCAGGCACAAGTGGGTGGGATAAGAGCAATTTCTTCCAAAGCCGACGCGTTTGGGGACTCTTCCCTTCTTCACAGGCTGTATGAAATCCTCATGCCCCAGCGAAAGATGTACTTTATGTTCATGAGTGCCACGCCCCAGTGGGCGGAGCTACGTTGCAGCGCTTGCCGTCCCGCAGCATTCTGGTACTCTGAGTGTATCTAAGTTTTGCTCCAGTGAGCCGCCATGCAGGGATTCTTAATAATTAAATGTTTTGCCCTAGTGGGTTCGCCAAATCTTCCCTTGCTTGTGCTTGCTGTTCATAGCCCTGATACCAGCACTTGTCCTGATGTGATGTCGATGAATGCCGGCATCCAGGTCTGCTACGCAGCGGTCCTCCTTCACGGCCTGGCAAACGGCCGTACAGCATCCAACAAAGTTTCTGCCACGAAACGAAGGAGTCCACACCAGGTTAGTATCGCTGTTTTTATTGAATCAGGGCTGCAGGCACAAGTGGGTGGGATAAGAGCAATTTCTTCCAAAGCTGACGCGTTTTGGGACTCTTCCCTTCTTCAAGGCTGTATGAAATCGTCATGCTCCAGCGAAAGATGTACTTTATGTTCATGAGCGCCACGCCCCAGTGAGCGGAGCTACGTTTCAGCGCTTGCCGACCCGCAGCATTCTGGTACTCTGAGTGTATCTAAGATTTGCTCCAGTGAGCCGCCATGCAGGGATTCTTAATATTTAAATGTTTTGCCCCAATGGGTTTGCCAAATCTTCCCTTGCTTGTGCTTGCTGTTCGTAGCCCTGATACCAGCACTTGTCCTGATGTGATGTCGATGAATGCCGGCATCCAGGTCTGCTACGCAGCGGTCCTCCTTCACGGCCTGGCAAACGGCCGTACAACATCCAACAAAGTTTCTGCCACGAAACGAAGGAGTCCACAACAAGTTAGTATCGCTGTTTTTATTGAATCAGGGCTGCAGGCACAAGTGGGTGGGATAAGAGCAATTTCTTCCAAAGCCGACGCGTTTCGGGACTCTTCCCTTCTTCACAGGCTGTATGAAATCCTCATGCCCCAGCGAAAGATGTACTTTATGTTCATGAGCGCCACGCCCCAGTGGGCGGAGCTACGTTGCAGCGCTTGCCGTCACGCAGCATTCTGGTACTATGAGTGTATCTAAGTTTTGCTCCAGTGAGCTGCCATGCAGGGATTCTTAATATTTAAATGTTTTGCCCCAGTGGGTTTGCCAAATCTTCCCTTGCTTGTGCTTGCTGTTCGTAGCCCTGATACCAGCACTTGTCCTGATGTGATGTCGATGAATGTAAATGTAAATGTATTGCGATTTATATAGCGCACGTATCACCCGAAGGCATCAAGGCGCTTGCCTTGGGAACCCGTCCTGGTATTCCCCTGTGAGATAACCCCAGCAGGGTATTCACAAGGTGAAAGCCAGGCATCCCGCCGCGAGGGGCCGTAGTGGAGATTAAGCAAGCTATTGCCCAGAGTCGCAGAGTGTGAACCCGTGAGTCGAGTAGGCACCAGAACGAGAATTATCGAGTCCGTGGAATTTTTTGAGCCCAAGACCCGCCGAGGCAGGGAATTAAACCCTGGTCCAGGACCGATCTCAGCTTCCGGGTCTGCCGCCTCTAACCCCTGAGCCTACATCCAGGTCTGCTACGCAGCGGTCCTCCTTCACGGCCTGGCAAACGGCCGTACAACATCCAACAAAGTTTCTGCCACGAAACGAAGGAGTCCACAACAAGTTAGTATCGCTGTTTTTATTGAATCAGGGCTGCAGGCACAAGTGGGTGGGATAAGAGCAATTTCTTCCAAAGCCTTCTTCACAGGCTGTATGAAATATATATACCACTGACACACTCAGGGGTGTTGTCCAGAGGATGATCCCTTGACAAAATGTTGATGACTGCTCTCAGCACTATAATTTTTTGGCATTAAGTATTTGTTCTTTTTAATAATTTTCAATCTCTCCACATTTTGAGGTGGGAGACTGGTCCTTCTGATAGTTACAACTGTGCCAGCTGCAGTGAATACCCAGTCTGAAGACACACTTGCTTCTGGACATTATATATGCATGTAATCCTGCTGAGTTCTGCCAATTGTTACTTCTTCTCATGCAAATAGGTCAATGGTGTTTGATTCAGGTTCACATCTGTTTGGTCAACCAGACAATTTTGGACCATCTTTTTATTATTTGGTGCTGCCACTTGCTGTGCCTGTGTTGCCTGCACCATTACCCCTACCGTAGTCATAGCTCACCCTAGAGAAAGACAATCACAAAAGCTAGCTCCACCTCAAACAGTTCTTCAAGCTTTGGCATCAAATGAATGCCCCCCTCCCCACTCATCCAGTTTGGTACTTCTTAGACTCCGGTCAAATGAGGACACATTGCAGAAAGCTTAATTTGGAAACAACAAAAAAGTTCGCTATTTTAAGCCAGGCAGACATTAAGGTACCAGAGACAACTGACCTATCTGAAAAATAAACTTGCAATCATGTAGACAGAGCACCTAAACAACATAGCTGTGGTGGTGAGCAAGAATAAGAAGTTCAACTGTTAGAAGAAGGTGGTGGTGAATTAAAAAAGGATGTCAGTGTCAAGCAATGCAGTCCTGAAACTGTTGTATGTAGAATAGCACAAGAGATCAAGGTACATAGCCACCGCAAAGTGCCCCCGTAGCCTACCTGCTCCCGTACCAGAGGTCTCACAAAGAAGACTGTCACAATAACTAACCATTAAGGCTATGTTCACCATGGACTCACCATTACGATGAACTCATGAGTCAAGAAGAAGTTGATACTGTACAAACAGCAGCCTTCCAGTCTCTATGATGCTGTCTTTCTGTTTAAAAAAAATGTGGATTGCGCTAATAAATGTACCTGAACAATCCATTCAGTTAAAAACTAAACATAAAATGTGATTTTACCGTATTTCATGGTCATTTGCTTTCTAAAAACTGCCGTTCAAGTACATATTTGTATTTTCGGGCTCAAAAATTACTGGGACAGTTTGTTCGGGTAAAAAAATCCATTGGAAAATGTTTGTTGACCACCTGCATTAATAGAATCAACGGTTGTATGGGGAAGTCCTGCTCATGTTCACATCAATGAAATTTTCCTTCCTCTCAAGTAACAATATCTCTTTGAATAGGAGTATTGTTTCACAACATGGCTTAATGAAGTAAACTTTGCAATTATGTGAAAAAATTGTTACCTAAAATTGACGTCAATTATGCCGGTGTAATTAAAATTTTGACCAGGCCTATTGTACACACAGAGCACTTGTACAGTTTATGGCAGATTATTTGTGAGTGGTATTGGTAATAGTGGCACCATTTATTCACAGTGGTTAAAGAAACATTAATGTCAAATTATGTATGCTCTGTCCTTTTTAAAAATAGCGGGCATTATGCCTAAACCCCTTCGCATGTGGAAATCTGACTTACAAGCACAAATGGTTTAATTTACGACATCATTGAATGCATAAAAGCTGATTTGCATTTGGAAATTTGTTTACTCCTTCTTAATACTGTACATGTGCTAAATCAACATAGTTTGAGAAATGAGAGTTCTAAAACGCAGTCTGCTGAAAAGCTTCTGAAACCCCCCAAAGAACGGATTTTATGGGTATTCCCAAACTCCTTTCCACCATGAAAAATGTCAGCGGTTTACTCCTGTCTCGGACATAGAAGGGACTAGCTTGAATTCCTGAGTGCAGTGTGTGTGTGTGTTGGTGGGGGACACAAAAAACGATGTGCCAATCCACAGGCAGAAGTTTAGAAGTAGCAGCTCTGTGAAGTAACATAAAATCAAATTCATACTCTTGTTAGGAAGTAGACCACAAGTGCAAATTTACAACACTCTTTTCTGCATCGAACCCAATTACTTTTGTTCTTGCAATTCTATATTTGAATAAGCTTGTACACTTACAATTCTCCCTTCTGCTTTTCATTAAGAGTGTACACTCATATGGCCGGGATGCCTGTCACCCCCTCCCAACACAATCCCCAAGGATGGGAAGACGGACGCAGTTCTGAATTTTTGGAAGGCGGGAGGGAGTTACCCTCCCGGCCGTATTTATTAAAATATGAAACAAAATTAAAACATTAAAATAACAGTTTCATATCATGTACAATTTTCATTTATTACATTTTGATGAAGACATGTTCTTTGGCTAACCTTAACAAATCTCTAGTACAAAGGTTTTCCTAGCCGAGTCTAACATCCTGCAAATGCATACTTTCTAAATTAAAATTGTACATCCTAGCATTACGGGCCAACGGCAAGGTCGCAACCGGTGTCAGATCCCTACTACCAGAACTCTCCCCCTCATGGTGTGAGGGCGGCCGCGCAGAGGACTGTACCCTCTGTGCCGACTCCAATTTCCCTTGTCTTTGGGGAGCCCCCATTTTAACTCGACCCCATCTTAAAGGTCGTCCGAGGACCCGTGTGGGGTGTCTGTAAGAAGGCAGCGTGGACTCCCCTCCCACCCCACACTGTCTATCACATCCGCCGTCGCGGATATTTGGGCCCCGGGAAATTCGTAGGAGGGGCATCTAGCCGCCTCCTCCCCTGGAAGGGGCCTATGGCCGTCTTCCCTTAGGCGACCCATACTTAGTGGGTGCCGCCTCCCCGTGGGAGGGGCCAATGGCCGCCTCCCCCCCATGCGCTCCCATCCATAGTGGGTGGCGCCCCCCCTCTAGGGACCTTGAAATTACTGCTCACCGATCATGACCTTACCGCCCGACCAAAAAATAAATACGACAATTGTTTACCTACTAAGGAAGAAAATTATACTGTACATTGCAATATTTGTCTATACTACTAGACATTCATCACATCATTAAACTAGACCGTTATCATCCGCTAAACCAAGGGAAGAAGATGTTATCAAGCAAATCACTTTATTGCAGCACTAACATTGCCATGTTATTAACCGCTAAACAAAGGGAAAAAAAAAGATGTTATCAAAGCAAATCACTTTATTGCAGTACTAATGTTGCCATAAGGGGCTGGTGGGTGGGTCAAAATTGCTCCTTGTTCCGTCGAGGGCTCACGTGCAACGAGTGGGTGCAGCTTCCAAGCACAGGAACAAGAGGATGCTTCTTCGGATTCCTGCTCTCTTTATTCCTCTTTGGGAGGGCGTGTACCCTCCTCCGGTACGCCTACTGGGCGTGGCCAACGGTGTAGGTGTCTAGGACAAACCCTCTTGGGCGGGAAAAGGCGCGCCCCGGCTACGCCGCTTCGGGCATACCAGCCGTGACACGCCCCCCGCCCAAAATGGTTTCCCGGGGGGGATCCGGGCCCCCAACCATACGTTCGGGGGGACCGAGTGGTCGCCCCTTTCCATATGGCCGGGATGCCTGTCACCCCCTCCCAACACAATCCCCAAGGATGGGAAGACGGACGCAGTTCTGAACTTTTGGAAGGCGGGAGGGAGTTACCCTCCCGGCCGTATTTATTAAAATATGAAACAAAATTAAAACATTAAAATAACAGTTTCATATCATGTACAATTTTCATTTATTACATTTTGATGAAGACATGTTCTTTGGCTAACCTTAACAAATCTCTAGTACAAAGGTTTTCCTAGCCGAGTCTAACATCCTGCAAATGCATACTTTCTAAATTAAAATTGTACCCCCTAGCATTACGGGCCAACGGCAAGGTCGCAACCGGTGTCAGATCCCTACTACCAGAACTCTCCCCCTCACGGTGTGAGGGCGGCCGCGCAGAGGACTGTACCCTCTGTGCCAACTCCAATTTCCCTTGTCTTGCGGGGGCCCCCATTTTAACGTGATGCCATCTTAAAGGTCGTCCGAGGACCCGTGTGGGGTGTCTGTAAGAAGGCAGCCTGGACCCCCCTCCCACCCCACACTGTCTATCACATCCGCCGTCGCGGATATCCGGGCCCCGGGAAATTCGTAAGAGGGGCATCTAGCCGCCTCCTCCCCTGGAAGGGGCCTATGGCCATCTTCCCTTAGGCGACCCATACTTAGTGGGTGACGCCTCCCCGTGGGAGGGGCCAATGGCCGCCTCCCCCCGGGCGCTCCCATCCATAGTGGGTGGCACCCCCCCTCTAGGGACCTTGAAATTACTGCTCACCGATCATGACCTTACCGCCACAGGCCCGATAGTTGACCGGCTATCCGGCCCCCCCACAAACTCCTACTAAAGGTCATGCTTTTACAAACCCCTTAACCATGCTATGAAGTCTCCTATGAGTAAGACATTCCCCTCCCGGGACAAATGGACCCCATCATCGAGATACATGTGATCCCCCCGAATACATCCATGCGGAATACAGTGCAACTGCGCCAAGCGAAACAACCTACCAAGTTTGTTATTGACCTTTTTCACTGAATGGTTCAGTGCTGACACCGAGAGGCCCCCCGCTACACCTTCCTGGGAATCATGTGGGACCATGCTATTGTGCACCCCGGGATCCTTCTCGCCAGCCAGCTAACAGTAGATAAAACTCGCTCGAGTAGTACTCGCCGACCGAGTGTCACCAAGTCATTGCCCCCCAGATGTACTATGATTACAGATGGCGGTGACCTCTGCCGCCCTAACAGTTCCTCGACAAAACATTGAAACTGGTCAATACAGAGCCCGCTCCTTCCGTGGAAGGTCACTCTGTACCCGTATTCCCCAGCTGCGTGAGTCACGTCACCTGCTTTGAATACGTCCCCGGCCCGCCTCACGTATGAGTGGCAGACGACCCACACCACTCTCTCCTCAGCCGGTGATCTCTGACCGCTGGTCCCCAGGTGCCGGGTCGACTGCACAGTCCACCCCGCATAGCATGCTCGCGAAACTGTAAACCAAACAGAAGACAAGAAGCGTGAGTGCATGACATTGACTTCACAACATGTGCAACCGCACATACCTTTTATAACAGTTCGAGGACCATCGTCCCAGTTGTTTCACCTTCTCAACACTCTGACCCCTGGCTGTAGCCTCTGTAGCAGCCCCTATCCTAAAGGAATGGGTCCCGAAATCGCCCGGGTCCAAGCCCGCCGCTGCGATTGCCATTGTTAGCACCCTCTGAAACTGAAACCTCGTCAGTGGGGTGGCGTCGATGTGTCTCAGCAGGCTACCCCCCCATGTGTCCGCCCTTCGCGCCAAATATTCCTCAACGCACTTCACCGGGCACATGGGGGACCCTCGTATGCGCTGGACAACAATACTGTCTCCCATAGCACTCTGGTCAGTCTTGGACCTGGCTATTGTGACCACCATTGAATCACCCTTAATCAGAATGTGATCCCGACACAGACCTCCCTCCACATCTTATTTCTTGCCACCAGCTCGCTCACCCGCATAGCCCCATGGCACGCTAATGCGAAAGCGGCCCGGAACAGCACTGCCTCGAACTGGGAGGAACATGTCGTGGGGAGTATCGACATCAGCAGGGACAACCTGTCTAACCCAATCGGGCGCCTCTCGTCTACTCTACGACCCTCAAGGCGTTGCCAACCACGAAGGGCTTTCTTTACCAAAAAGGACGATGTCGGGTCCTTGATGCCATGCGCCTGAGCCATGAATGAAATGGCGGCCGGGTGCCTATTGGCCGTTGCCGCTAATCGGCCTTCTCTGTGCAGTGCTACTAGAAACTTCAGGACATAATCTTCCTGACCCCAATTGTCCCCCCCTGCCGGACCCAAAAATGCACAATAGGAACGAAACGCTCCTTCGTATGCCTTCCTTGTCCTCGGGGCTAAGCTTGCTGCCATGAGGTCTTGTAATCCGGGGCACCGAGTAGCCAGAGTGCTTTGGGAAATGGTGCCGCCGCTAGGTCCGCGGAAGGTAGATAACCCCTGAAAGCCTGCATGTGTGAACGAGAGAGTGCATCAGCCGCCTGGTTCAGTACACCTGGCACATGCTTCGCCCTGAATTGCACGTTCAGTCTCATGCAAAGTAGTACAACTTCTTTCAGTAATCTTAATATCCACTTGCAGCGTGCTGCCTGATTATTTATACATTCAACCACAGTCATGTTAACGGACCAAAACACCACAGAGCGATCTCTGAACTCATCCGGCCATGCCTTCAGAGCCACAAAAATGGGGAACAACTCGAGAAACCCAATGTTACCTGTGAGACCGCTGGTGTGCCACCACGTGGGCCATGTCTGCGCCGACCATCGATTACCAAAGATGGCGCCAAATCCCACGCTCCCCGCAGAGTCGGTCCACAAACCCAGCTCATCCGAAGACGCTGGCGGCTTGTTCCACACCACTCGACCGTTGAAGTCCGCCAGAAACGCCAACCATATGCGCATGTCCTGGCGAACCTCTGCCGACAGTCTCGTGTGGTGGTGCCCTTCCTTGAGACCAACCATGGCTTGAGCAATGGAGCGGGAAAAGGGGCGGGCCATTGGTATCACTCTTAGGGCAAAGTTAAGCTGACCCACTGCTTGTTGTAACTGATGGAGAGTAACTTTCTCTTTGCTAATGCACAGTTCCAGGGAAGCCCTGAATTTCGCTACTTTCCCCACTGGCAAACGGAAACATCCCTCCACAGAATCGAGCTCAATTCCCAGAAACTCGAGTGAAGTAGCTGGTCCAACCGTCTTACCTGGTGCCAATGGCACCCTGAATTCCTTCATGAGAGTGCAAAATTCATGTAAGGCCTGCGCACATTTTGTGTCGCCGGCTGCCCCCAAGAACAAAAAATCATCCAGGTAATGCATAACATGGCTATGGCCAGTGGCTTTTGTGAATGCCCATTCCAGAAAACAGCTGAATTTCTAAAAATAAGCACAAGAGATGGAGCAACCCAGTTACTTTTGTTCTTGCAATTCTATATTTGAATAAGCTTGTACACTTACAATTCTCCCTTCTGGAGCAACCCATTGGCATACATCTATCCATGTAGTAATGGCCCTGGAACACAAAGCCTAACAGACGCTGATCCCGTGGGTGTACCGGGAGCAACCGGAACGCTGACTCGATATCTGACTTCGCCATCAGCGCTCCAGGCCCCAGGCGATTCAACATGGTGACGGCATCATCAAAGGATGCGTACCGCACCGAACAAACTCCTGGTTCAATCGCATCGTTCACCGAAAGACCCCTCGGAGCTGACAAGTTATGGATCAGCCTAAATTCCCCCGGGTCCTTCTTGGGAACCACTCCCAACGGGGAACAGATGAAATTAGTTACTGGCGGGTGCCTATATGGGCCAGCAACCCGGACAAGGGCAACCTCTTTTGCAATCTTCCTCTCAACCACCGCTGGATTATGCTGAGCCGACAGTTGGTTTCTACAAAGTGGTCCCCACGAAAATCCCCCGCCGGGATGTGGAAACCATATAAGAAGCCGTTCCTCAACACCCCAGCGGAGACATGATCAGGGTATTCGTTTAGCCAGGGGATCATTGCCATGATATCAACGGGGGTAGGTAGCGGTACACAATGGTCCTCCTCAGACCTGTTTGGCCCCCCCTCTATCCCCCGTATCACTAATCCTGGATCTGCACAAACTCTCAGGGTGTGCAGAATTTCTGCAACCTGCACACACATGTCTGAACTTACATGTCCTTTGTGGCCTTGTGCAATCGCCCCTGTTAAAATTCCAACAGACCCCTTTCTTACCCCCATTCCCACCATTCCTTGGTTGGTGGTCGCCAGCGGGGCCCGCTCGAAAGGGCGCCGCAGGCTGTTGGCGGGAAGGCCCCGACCCATTCCCGCCTAGCGAGGACGACTTCGTCGCACCCGGCAGGAGCTGCTTCTGCCAAGAGATCGAGTCGAGACAATCCCACGTCAGAGATGAATCGTACTCTTTGGCCTTACGAAACTTCATATCGTAACCCATCCACTCATTGCCCTCATACGTTTCATAAAAATCCATTATTCGTGCCTGATAGCAGGCCAATTCGGGCAAACCCTCGGGCTTACGTTCCCCAATAATTGCAGTAAACATTGCAAAGGCCTTGGCCCAATTTGAGATTGTCTCATCAACCCTGAACCCCACCATTTTGGCTCGCCATACACTCGGGTGCCACAAATCCTTCTGTGTCTTAACATACTCCATCTCGCGATGGTCAGTCAGTAGAGAAAACATATTCACATACTTATCAGCCCATATCAATTCTTTCGTGGCCAACGGTATATGTTGGACCACCTTCTCCCGTCTTGAGGGCAAAGACCCCTCCCTTGCCATTGGCAATGCTTGCTTACCCGGCTCCATTGCTGCTCCCGCTGTTTTTTCGACGCCAGCTGCCGGTCCTTCCGAGGTCACCTGTGGGGGGACAAGAGGGAGATTCGCCTTCGCGGCATCTCGCGACTGCCAATACTGCTGCATTAGTAACTTGGCCTCTTCGGCCGTGTCTCCCGGTGCCGTAGCACCCCCTGTTTTTCTGCCAAGCCATGCGGCCAACTGGGCGGCTTATTCCGGAGGCATGTCCTCCTCGCTGGCGGGCGTAACAACAACCGGAATCGGTTGGCCCGCGTCCGGGATCGGTACCGGGGCCTCGACTGGAATGACCGGGCTTGCCGGGGGTAACTCGGGAACCGGGACCTCCCCCCTGCCATCCTATTCCTGACCCTTTTACCCCTCCCTGCGGGGACAACTCCCGGCAATGCCGGGCCTATAACTTTCTTCGGTTTACCAGTATTGTTCATCGCTGCCATCTGCTTCTTCATGCTCGCCATATCTTTTATCAGCATGCGAAGCATCTGGTCAGTCCCGGACTTCTTTCCCGCCTTCTTGCCAGGCATTGTTATCGGATATTCGATCCCCGTTGCTCAACACGGTCCTGGATCCGTAGGCTCGAAGTCGCTGAAAGAGAAACACAAGAATTACAAGTTCTCAAAATTGCTCCTTGTTCCGTCGAGGGCTCACGTGCAACGAGTGGGTGCAGCTTCCAAGCACTGGAACAAGAGGATGCTTCTTCGGATTCCTGCTCTCTTTATTCCTCTTCGGGAGGGCGTGTACCCTCCTCCGGTACGCCTACTGGGCGTGGCCAACGGTGTAGGTTTCTAGGACAACCCCTCTTGGACGGGAAAAGGCGCGCCCCGGCTACGCCGCTTCGGGCATACCAGCCGTGACACGCCCCCCGCCCAAAATGGTTTCCCGTGGGGGATCCGGGCCCCCAACCATACGTTCGGGGGGACCGAGTGGTCGCCCCTTTCCACACTGATCTTTTTGGAGCTTATTTATGGTCACTTTTGTGCCGCCGTTATGTCACTTTTTGTGATGCACCAGTGAGTAAAAAATGCGCCATGTTGCGCCATATTTCTAAAGTGGCGCATCTAGATGTGTCACTTTGTAAACTCCTGCCCACATTATGGGGGTCATTACGATCGCGGACGGACTTGAGTCCGTCCGCGACCCCAGAGCATGAGGGAACGTCCGCATGGGCTGCGGCGTTCCCTCTGTGCAGATTAGGATGTGACCGCCTGGGTGGCGGTCACATCCTCTATTTTAACATTGCGGCGGGTGGAGCTTCAAGCTGCACCCGCAGCAATGTTAAAAAAGCATGCACAGCATTTGCGTGCACAAAGCGGCAGGCACCGTGCGGTGCCTGCTGCATTGTGCACGCAAATGCAGGGGGGTACCATAGGTACCCCCCATGTGCACCCCCACTACACCAAGGGGGCCCGCAACGGCCCCCGCAGTGCAGTTACACATGCTTTTCCACGGCGAAAAAGCCGCCGCGGAAAAGCATGTTCAAAAGCACATCCTAATCTGGCTGACGGTGTCTGAGAGACACCGTCACCATTTTAGTGCTTTTCCGCCGCGGTTGTAAGCCAGCCGCGGCGGAAAAGCTGCGGACCTAAACCATGACCCACCAGCCATCCTAATGTGGCGGTGGATCCTGGTGGGTCCGCAGAGGATTTTCCGCATCCTCCAGGCCAGCGGTGGCTTCCACCGGCCCGGAGGATGCGGAAAATCCTCCATCGTAATGACCCCCTATATCTGTGCCAGGTATAATGAGGCTTATTTACAAGCCCCTTGCACCACCCATACCTCAGTTTTCCCATGTTAAAAATGACACAAAAGTGGCGCAAGAGGCTTGTAAATAAGCCTCAATGTATGCATGGACAGTGTTCTGTCATAAGAAAGGGTCGTAGAAGTGATGCCTTGAAATTTATAAGATTTCACTGCCCCACTTCTAGGATGCAAATGCATCAATATCTTACACCTTCCTCATGGCAGGCGTAAGACTGACGCAAGCACATTTAACATGTGACTTGCCCATGGGCAATGACCCATTGCTGGAGTTGCGTCACTTTTTTGACACAATCCCGCAATGCGTCATTTTTGCGCCTACAGTTACGTCAGAAATACTGACGTATTTGTAACTCCTTGCTACATGATACGTCATACTGTAAATATGACGCATCATTGGGGTCGCAAGGAGGGCGCAGTGAAAAGTAACGCATCGCAGTTTTCAAGGAGCGACGCGTCACTGTTCATGAATGAGGCCATGTGTCTTTCTGCGCTCTTTGAGTCCATTCCCAAATTTTAAGAGAAATAGATTTTGAAAATATGTCTTCTTTGATTCAATATGAAGCCACCATTGTGCCCTGGTAGCTACTGTATTTTTAATGTGGTATTGCTGGATATACGACACAATATAATAAACAAACCATGGGTGTTAGCAGATATTGCGCATTTCCAGTGAGACTTGAGTCTCGAAATGAGTTTTACAGAAATCCTATGACCTCTGCCTTTTGGTAGAACAGAAAAAAGAATATATATTTAAAGAGTTACAAGCCAAAAAGTCAAAGAGGTCAAAGGGCACATATCCCAAACGACGTTTACTTCTTTCCTCAGGAGAAACCTGTGAATATGTCGTTGACTGCTCAATGTGTCTGAACAGAAAGAACATTCTTGTTTCATTCAGAGCAGCCCCTCTCCAGTACGCCCTGCTCGGAGCCTTGTGCTGTGCATATCGCACGGCAGTAAAAGGTCAGAGTCACTGCACAATGTGTTGGTACCTAGAGTAAGAAAGCTGAGCTTTAATTGTGAGGTGTCCATTGCCAGGAAGCGCACTGTAAACACCGAACGATTTTCTGCAGGAATGCCGCGGTATATTTCTTCTAAGAGATAGTTTATGAATCCAATAACGAAAATCTATCGACGGCGACTCTATCTGAGGTCTTACAGATACATATTACTTCCTGTGACCATTTTTTTACCTTAAGCCTTAGGCTTGCAGTGTTGCTGCGAGTTTTACTTTCTGGCTTTCTGTGTGGAAGTAAGAACCCGGGTCTCCAGACACTGTAAATTACACTCAAACACTTTCTTTGCAGTTATTAAATTGTATGCGTGCATGCATTAGTGCAGGTGATCAGCGATAGCTACCGCCACTTTTTATTCTTAATAAAGCGTGCTGGTTAATATTCTTTGGCACGTATGAATATTTCTCTTTGTAGTTAAATTTTGGCAACACGATGCAGGTTTTTATCTGCAACGCAATACGCTCTTACTCACTCTTAAAAAGTATTTTTTTTACTTAATCCAAAGCAGCTGGTGGAGGGTTAGCTAACATTCGTTTACTAAAATATCTTAATACTGTTTGCAGCTCACCATCTGCGCCTAAATCAATATTCAAGATTATAGCCATATTTGGACTTGCGTACTTGTCCTGTCAGAGACTGACAATAACATCCAGAAACTTCTGTAAAAGATGATTAAATAGCACAATGTTGACGTAATTAGGAGGTGGCATTTGAAGACCTTTATTACAAGATCAAAATGGCGTTTCTTTTTAGAGACGTTGATCACAAATGTAAGTTATCATTTCGGTATCATTTAAAGCAAGCCAGGCTGAAGACGGCTGGAATGCCAGAAACCGGTCCTGGGAAGCTTGTTTCCGGTCCAGGGAAGGCATGGCTTGGCAGTTCGGGCTGGACTGTTCCCATGAGGCACAGGGTCAGACTGATTTGCATATGGCCATGTCTGAACCTTGGGTGGTGTGGAGTGCAAAAAAACGATGGATTTAGGCCCAGATCTCTGTACTGGGGTGAATGTATGACATTGTTCTGCATTCTGTCCATCGATTGTGGTTTTTGTATTATGGCTAAGGTACATAAGGAGGATATTGCATAAGGTGAGAATCAAGATCAATAAACACAGCAGCACAAAAGGATAGAAAAGGAGTGCTAATAGAATGTCTAACCATTACCTACAGACAAACCCTAGTGAGAACAATATTGAATGAGTAATACTTGAAAAACAATTTAGAGATAGCTTCTCTTACATCTGATATCACTGAGCTGCAGCAGAGAGTACCTGATACAGATTTACGGCTTTACGATGCATACTTTTACAACGCGTGCCGTTACAACGCGTTTTTTTAACGCAAGTTGTTACCATGACTTGCCTTGGAGGGGGTGCGGACTTAGGAATTTTTTAATTTAGTATTCCAACACCAACCTACGTACAGTAGGGAAGGTGTTGGATAGTAAATAAAAAAAATCCTTGTCCTGCAGCGCCCTCCAGCGCAAGTCGTGGTAACGACTTGCGTTGAAAAGACCGCGTTGTAAGGGCATGTCGGTGTAACAGCCGCGTCGTAAAGGCTGTTCCCCGCTGATACAGAAGACCACATGAGCAGAACAGAGAGGCTCACAAATGCACATGATACTCAGCTCAGAACCATGCAAAACCGGCAACAACGCAATAATTTGTCGGTTGTGGGGTAGCAGAAGGATTGGAAGGTGCAGACTGCCAGACATACATTGTAAATTTATTTTAGAAATCTTTCCCAGACTTAGCTGATGGGTACTGGGAAAGTCAAGTCATATGGGCACACAGGTCACCATTGATTACTAACAAACCTCCTGCTCGTTTTCCTGGGCCTATTCTAATTTATCAGTGAAATTTCTTACTACGTCAAGCGGTCTCCATTAAGGCGAGGCCTACTACCCCTATCTGAATGGACTCACTCTCAATATTTGTCCGCTCTGACTTTTTTAAGGGTGCAATGGAAAGGCAATGGAAACCACGCCAAATTATCGATCCCTTGAAAGAAACAGGTGCGCAGGTTTATCTCCAGGAGCCGGGCCGTTTGAAAATAATAAAGAATGGTTACGCCAAGTTAGCATTTACGGAGCAGGAGGCTCAGGAAGTCCTGAACTCTTGGCAACAGGGACTGAGAAATAATCAGTAGCGATAGCTACAATGTTTATGGATAGGTTCCTCATGCTTCTATGTATTCTCTTTCTTGTGCTCTTCTTCTTTTGCCTGTTAATTTTGCTCTTTTTCTTACATGTCTCATAAATTGCTTTTTTATTTGGAGGCACTCTGCATCTGAACCTCCTTAAATGCTGTTTCATTGGACAGGAGTAAGAGGGTGATTCTTTTCTTTAGACTCTGGGTGGGTGAGAAAAGGTGGGTGCATTGTTGCAGGGTAAAAGCAAAAGAGCTAGGAATATGATATTCTTTTGGGGAAGTGGTTTTTGGATGTATTTTAGGAAAATGTGTCCTATTGTGTGTTATGTCATGGCAGTGATTAAATGTTTATGTTGGAATGTATCTGGGTTAAATGCCACCCGTGAACGCCAGCTTGTACGTGAAGCGCTAAAGATGTATGGCCCACATTTAGTCTTTTTAACAGAAACTCATATAGCTTACAAGAATCGAACACTGCTCAATCAACTTGGATATAACGGTGTTGCTCATATCAAACTGTTTCAATTTGGGGTGTGGCTATACTAGCTATTAAATCTTTGGTATCTAAAGTTGGCAGTGTTTTAGCTGATACTAGGGGAGGTGGGCTATCGCTCAGTTGGAGGTTCATATCACTAAATGTGTTTTAGCTGTGATCTATGGACCTAACATAGATGATCCGGTGGTCTTTCACACACTTATGTTAACTTTGCTGCAATTTCAGGGGACTCTAATAGTTAAGGGTGAGTTCAACTGTGTTATGAATCAAACAATAGATTCAACTTCTCTGCTCTCTACTTCAAGAATGCCAAAAGTACGGGCACCAATTTTGGAATTTGTTTGTTTGCATAACATTCATGATGCTTGGAGGGCTTTCCATACAGGTGCCCCGGGGTTTACATTCTACTCTTGCTCACAAAGGCAATATTCAAGGATTGATATTGCTTGGGTCAGTGTTACAGTTATGAGCACAGCTAGGATGGAGGTTTGTCCTAAGATTACTTCAGATCACAACCCTATTTTGTTAACAGTTCAGTCGACACCCAGTGTTAAGATAGGACAGCTTTTTCTTTCCCACAATATTTGTTATCTAATGATGAGTATAATTTGCATATGGGGAAACTTTTGACCACATTTTTTAATTTTAACACTCATACTTCATACTGCGTATCCCCATGAAGGCATTCATAAGGGGTATTACTCAGCAATTTATATTGACCAAAAATAAAACCAAGGAGGCTTCCAACAAAGCAGCTATTTATGACTCTAATTAGTTTAGAGCTCTCCCCTGTGCAGTCTGTTAGGAGACGGGATGAAGATCGATTACAAGTGTCTATCAAATTAATAGAAGCAATGGAAGTGGCAATGGGGATTATTAAGGAAAGAGTGGGAATTGCCTTTACAAAATTTCACTCTGAACAATACGAATACAGAGAACAGGTGGGCAAAGTATTAGCTTATAACATCGCTGATAAAAATACTAAAAGTAGGATTATTGAAAGGTACGGATAATGCTCTACATACTGAGGCTTAGGCGATTTTGGAACAATTTGCGTCTTTCTATGAAGATCTCTATGCCCCTTCAGACCCAATGGTATCAGAGGAGGTTTCTAGATATCTAGATAGTGCTCAACTCCCATTGCTAACAGCTCAGGATGCTGCCCAATTGGAGTTAGAGATATTGGCTGAGGATATGTGGATGACTCTATCATCTCTTATATTGTATTGTTTTTTTATTGCAAATTTAAAAAGCACAATATCACCCCCACAGGTATCCTGTGCTCTTCCTCTTCCTTCGGGTAAAGCTGCGGGTGAAGATCAGATTTGTGTCGAATTTGATAACGTTTTTAAAAACATCGTAACTCCTCTCTTTATTAAGGTTATTATTGAAATGGGGGAATTAGGTATGGTATCATCCTCCTCGGACAATACAAACATTGTCTTTTTTTCTAAAGAAAAAGAAGCCACCCGCAGATTGCGGATCATACTGCCCGATTTCACTTATTAATGTTGATGCAAAATTGTTTGCAAAGATTTTGGCTAATCGCTTTTCTCCATCAATGCTGAAATAGGTTTCAACTTTCAGGGCAACAACTTGGCTTTATTATGGGAGGATATATGTCGACCCAAATTAATACCGTAATCATGGTATTTGATTTGGCTGAGCAAATTAATGTCAATTTAGGTATGATACTATTGGACGTAAAGAAAGCGTTTGACCGGGTGGCATGGGGCTACCTTTGATCTACTCTTACCGCACTAGGTGTTCCTGATCGTTTTTTTAATAAGTGTAAAGACGCTCTATCATTCACCTCAGGCTAAACTAAGCTATGCTGGCCTTCAGTCTAGATCTTTTTGGATCAATAGGGGCAATATGACAGGGTTGCCCCCTGTCTCCTCTGCAGTTTGCTTTATATCTTAAGCCTTTTATCCTAGCTCTACTGATGAATCAGGGCATCTTACTGCTCTCAAGGTCTTAATGAACTAAAACTTAATGTTTATGCAGATGACATTGCAATTTTCTCGACAGATCCAGTTCAATCTCTAGAATTATTCATTCAAGAGACTGACAGATTTGGTATCTTTTCAGGATACAAATTGAATACTAATAAAACTCAGGTTTTATTGAACTTCAAACAAGTCAGCCCTATAATGGGAACTTGTCTAGAAGCCACATATCTCGGTGTTGGTATTACCCCTCAAAATATTATTAAATTCAACTATGAAGCACTGTTGGCTGATGTTTTTAAACATTTAAGAATTGGCACAGGTTACCTATTAGTGTCATTGGACGATGTAATATTGTTAAAATGACAATTTTCCCTAAGTTTATTTTATTTATTTAGGTCCATCCCTTTGAAAATGCAGAATTTGTTCTTTAAGAAACTAGATGAGGCAGTAGGCAGCTTCATTTGGGGCTATAGGCACACATGCCGGGCAATTCAATCATTAAAATATCCTTTTAATCAAGGTTGTCTTGCACTTCCAGATTTTAAATTGTATTATTGGGCTTCCTTTACAAGCAGATTCCGTAGTCTTTTTTCCAACAAGGACCATGATTTTAATCATAAACTTTTGTTAAACCAAGATAGTTGTAGGTTTCTTTATCGAATACACAATCCAAACTGCTTCAAGAGAGTACGTTTCAAGACACTTAGGGGCTTTGCTATTGTTTGGCGGGAAATAGTCACTACTTATTCTTTACTGATTTATTTCACTTAGTTTCTGCTGTGGGACAATCCACTTCTCCCAGACATATTTCAAGATAGTACCGCATAACAATGGGCTAGGATTGGAGTGGATAAACTAGCAGATCTCTAGGATTGTAATGGCTTTCGTACTTTTCAAGATTTGCAGGATTCTGTTTTGATCCCACGTCAACATTATTTGATGTACTTCCAAATTAGGAAATATTTTGTGAGATCGCAAGGGCTTAAATTGCTGGAGTCTCAGCAAATACTGGCTTTTTTACATGAACCCTCTCAGAAAAGGCCAACATGCACCACATATTGGTTACTTAGCCAGGATAGATTGGATCCTCTTGTACCTTTTGGTGGAAAATGGAGTGCAATCCTTGCTGAGGAAATAACCGCTACAACTTTAGAGGATGCATTATCAACAGTAAAAGGTGCTGTATGGTGTAATAATTTAAGACTTCAACAATTTAAAACTATTTTAATGTTGTACTATACACCTGATAAGATAGCTATATGGGGACAAACAATGCTTCAGATTCTAGTAATAGGACTAACTGTCCTAAATGTGGGGAGCATGGTGTTAATATTGTCCATATGTTTGCCACGTGCCCTCAGTCAGTGGCCTTTTGGCGCTAGGTCATGCCTGTTTTGAAAAATCGTCGTAGATTAGATATGGTACTTTTTATTAAAGAGATATTGCTGGGCTACAGGGACGATCTCAACAGAGCAAGGAGTGTATTAATAGCCATAGTAATAGTTACCGCTAGATTGGCTACAGCCTGTGCATGGTTCTCTCCAAGGCCGTGTAATGGAATGGAATGGTGGAGTATTCTTATAGAGATCTTTGGACGAGAAAAGGCTTTGGCTAGGGTCAGAGGTTTAAAGGCACTGCGGAAATGTAATGCTATCTGGCATGGTATGAATCAGGATTGATTTTTTAAGTTTGTGGTATTCTTTTTTACTGTCCATATTTTCTAATGTCTTCATTATTATGCTTATTTTCTTTCTCTCCCCCTTGAAACTAAAATGTACACGGAAAAGTATGTATTGTTTGCATTTTCTGTGTTTGTCTCCTTTACAAAATAAAAAAAGATAAACAATTTCCAAAGACAGACACAAATATAAATATTCTACAATGTCTCCTTGTTAAAAAACCAAGGTGGGTATATTGCTTGGGGACTCATAACATGGGTCTGAACAGCAACATATGATCGCTCCAGGTGAACTGTGAATGACAGATTTTTAACAGCCATGACAGAACACATATGCAATCTTTATTGTTGATTTCTTCGATATTTTTCAAACACACCTATATAGCCAACACCTATGGTGTTTTAGATTCTTCTGATATTTCAAAGCAGTCACAGTTGCACATTCCACAGTGTTTTACAGGGCTCTATAGCGACATATAAATTACAGTCCTGGTGTCTCAGAAGTCATATCGGATGCCAGAGATTGTACTGAACACTATTGTTCTTAATAAAATCTCGAAAAAAATGAATGAGTTGCACTATTTGTTTTTCTGCAGTCTGTGTTCATATTACTGCCTAAAATGAATGCAGATTGAATGGTACAGGTTAGAATAGACCTACATGTTGAAAGCGTTCTAAGTTGAATGTATGAGATACCTTGGATGCTGAGTTCAGTGAGGGTCCTTGGAGACACTGTTGGTTTTTACAAGCACAAATATGTAGGAGTTTCAGGGTTGAAAGACAACCTATGACATTTATTGTCAAATGTGCATGATACCCTGTGTGGGTTGAGAACAGGTTCAGGGACACCACCTGCCTTTATTTGTGAAGTATACAGGATATCCTGGGTGGGTGAGAGGGGCAGTAAGACACCCTGTGACATTTCTTCTGAAACGTGAAAGATACCCTTAGGAGGGTACGAATGAGTTGGAAGATGCCCTCTAACATTTATACTATATCCTGCCTGACTCTGTGGGTTGTAAGATAACCATTACTAAAACACAAGGGGGCATATTATCAAGGGGGTTTATCTCTGCTTTTTTGGCTTTAAAAGCCAAGAAAGCGGAGATAAATTTATCTCCCTATTACCTAGCTGTCGCTAACACCAGTTAGCGACAGCTAGTAGGAGATAGCGACCATCTTGGGCCCCGCTTTGCATGTCAGTGATATTTATCACTAATGATATGCAAAGTGGGCGTGCCAAGATGTTAGCGACTGGAAACAGTTGCTAACATCGCTATCTCCTATTACCAACTTTTGGAGATATTCGCGGTAAGCGCGAATATCTCCAAAAGCTAACACCTGCCCTGAGCAGTTCTTAGCCATGTTATCCAATGGGAGGTGGATAACATGGCTAAGAGCATTAGCTCGGTAATGCATGAATATCGCTGACTTTTCAGCGATATTCATGCATTGCGGCGATTTTTATCGCATTTGCGATAAACCTTGGTAATACCAAGGTTTATTTGCGGTAAAAATCGCCGCAGCTCAGCGGTAAATTTTTGTTTCTAACCAAGCAATAGCGATAATTATTGCTATTGCTTGGTAATATGCCCCAAGATGCCATGACAAGGATGAGTATGTGGATACCTGTTAGCTAAAAGCTGCCCCTACACAGGATGAGTATATGGATTGAAAGCTGTCCTATTTTTTCTGTTCGTGTTTACTGGTCGTGTGTGTTGCTGTAACACCTCATCTGTATTTGGTGTTCAACCATTAACCAGATGGTGTAGTCTAATGGTGGTGGTAGTAGCAGCGACATGTTTTCAGTGCATAGTATATGAGTGTCAGAGTGTCATTTGTTGTATGCACTTCATTGTTCTGCAAGACAAAAAGAAGTATAGTGTGGTATAGTCTTGTTTATTGTTCTATTTGCTTGTCTATTATAGTTGCTGGCCCATGGCATAATTTGGGTACTGTGCAATTATGCAATATGTATAGGGTCTTCCTTACTTGCATCAAATGTATCTCTCATTGAAATTCTATGCTACTTGTGTGCATACTCACAAAAAGTATTAATTATACATTAGGAAAAATAGTTCATACACTCCAACAGGAGAATTGCAACTGTCTGTGCAGCTGTACCATCCCTGACATTTCTTTATTTTGAAGCAGCTTTTCCCCTTCTTGCCATAATTTGGTGTCACCTGATCCGAGGGTACCCTCAAACTGTAAATATGATGACCCTCAGGAACATTCTGTTCTCTGAGATGTGAAGACCATCATTTGTTCTACCCGTCCAGTATTATCAAGGCAGTAAGTGATTTTGACCCACAATTGTCGCGGGATTGCATCCATGATACAGTGTTTTGGAGCGCAGTAGCTCACTACCAACCACCCCATCTTATTGAAGTCCTGTGTGCTGGAGCAAAAAGATGCCTTTGTATTTTTGCTGAAATGTTGATGTCTATGAAAATTGTGTGACTGATTCCAGCAAACATCAAAACGTTGCCTTTATGCAATAGTTTACAATCATCTTTATTATTGTTGCTATTGTTAGTAACACCATGAGCTGAAAAAGAAAGCCCATTTGTATGAAATGGTGAGTGCTAGATGGTGGATGACTCTCGTCTAAAGAGATAGTACCACCCCTCACCTATTATTTTATACACCGTGTGTATGAGTGGAATACACAGTTTACCATAAAAACAGGTTTCTACATGTTGTACAAGGCCAGTTCACTTAATACATATGCACCATGGAACATTTGTGAAAGAGGGAAAGGGATGTTTTGTCTAAAAGACACCCAGTCTAGAGAAATTCCAACTGGAAGAAAACACTGACCGTGACTGGGAGTGGGCTACTGTCTCTCTGACAAGCACATATAAGTCAATGCTCTAATCCAGCTGAAAGAAGAGTCATACCTTCATTGAACAGATCTAAATGGACCTTCCTGTGCTGTTTCCAGAATATTGAGATGAGGCTACCTTTTAACCATACAGCTCCTGCTGCTAACATACTTGACGGTAGAAAAGCCTTAACCAGCCAAGGAGTCCGACACAACTCACATACTACCCCATATCACCTCACCATAGACCAAAACAATATTCACTCAAGGAATCACCATATCCAATTGCAAGTGAGCTGAGTGATGACTACCAGACAAACAATGTTGCTGCTCCGCTTGTTATTTTTTTGACCACCTTATCAAGGCATGTGTATGCGACCTGGTTGCCCTGCACCATTAGCAGCCGAAGAAGGGCATGATCAGGGACCACCCGCATATGCCATATATTTTCTATTTATTCTAGGAGCCATGTAACTGTATTTCTAGTAAACAACTCTGTTTAAAAATCTGCTTCTGTTTCAGGATTATCCTGTTGGAGATTGTGGCCCTGGTTCTACATGGCTATGTAACATTATGACCATTTTATTGTATATTTCATCTGAGTGTTTAACTGGTTTGCACTTGAGTGTAATGTTTATATATTTCTAACTATTATGACATTGTTTTGTTTTTACGAAAAGTCAACCATGACGCATGAACGATGTCACATGTATATTGCAACAGTGATAATATTGATACTGTACATTGACTCACCCACGTACAACATCCTTAGAGTTAATCATTAACACTTCGAAACACAACTTCTCACCTCTAGCCAAGAACAAATTTTCTGATTATGGGTTAAACGAAATATTTCACCTTTGATATTATCTGCTGTCTCTACGTCTTCAACGATTAAGGAAAGATGCTGAATGAGGACTATATTATGTAGCATACATTAATACATTCCCAATATGGAATATAACCACAGGCGGCTTTTGAAACTGAGAAGCATCTGAATGACCGGCTTTATAATCATCGATAATGTCAAACAGCGAGACTCTGGATATAGAATGAAATAAAACAAGCATGTTTCCACCTGTCATATTTAATTTTTAATTGGAAGAGAGGTAGAACACAATCTAAAACCTATGAGATAGAATTGGAAGGAAGATGAGATCAATTAATTATATCCGGGGAGGATGCAGTAGTAGAACCCAATGAACAAGATAAGAGAGCTTTCCTAGAGTTGGATTCAATATATAGTCACAGGACAAAGGGCGAGGCTTTCAATGAGGGCAAGATTCACATCTCTGACTTTGAAAACTTAAAGGAGCATATCGAACAGGACATCACATCCTAAACTCCATTTAAACGCAGCGGCATAGGGCTATAAAAATATAGACTGAAATGAAGAGTTATGTTTTTTAATAAATAAACGTTAAATAATATGTAAGACTATAAACTAAGATGGTGTGTCAATAGGGTGACATCATAATTCTGTCACTACTATACATTTAAAATACATATACTAACATTTGTCTCACTAAAACTGACTAAATAATAAGAAAAAGCATAAAGCATGTCACACTATGACATCCTTGACCATAAAGATGCATTTTGCAATACATATGGGCGTAGACAGAAACAAATTATTGAGTTTGTGGAAAAACTCTAACTTTTACATAATTAAAGACGTATTTCAGAATATGGTGTACAAAATATCACCAGACATAAATATTGTGCCCTAAATATTTTTACAAAAATATTGTTGTCTAGATTGTCGATTGTCTTATATTTATTCCAGGGGGACGATATTTGTGTAAACAATAGTTAGACAACCACACTACAGGTGACTAAAGCAATGATGATCGTAGCCTGGCCCTAGCTCCACTGATTGATTCACTCTATGTATGACAGGAAAAGTCATAAATTGGTGTGGAAGAGTCTAGGGTAGAGAAGAAAAGGCAAGCAAATACGTGATAGTTTGTTAACAGTGAAACACAAAAATTTATATTAAATGATGAGTGAAACTCAGGGTTCGATAAACAATGTTATTTTGCATTTATTTATTTTTTTTGCCTTTGGTGGCCCCACGATTTTTTATTTATTTAACGTTTTACTATAACAGAATTTGGATCTTTTAGGTTCTTTTACATTAATTGTATTTTTGGTTTGTCGGTTTTGTTAAACGTAATACCTTCTGCACATCTCACTGAATGTTTGCTTTTTCCTCAGACTAAGCTGCTAATTGTGCTATAAGGAGAACCTTAACCAAAACTGGGTAGTGCTAAAGATTATTTTTTCAAGATTGTTACCTCCCGCCCTATGGTCTAACAGTACACGCAAAGCTACTCTGTAAATGTTTTGTATAATTAAGTGATTTTCTGCTTGCATTAAAAGTGATAACAAATACAGCATAGAGTACTCAGCAGTTACATATGTGGCACTAGTTAACCTTGTCTATGACATGGCATAACTTAAACCTAGCAACACAGTTGACATCAGAACCCTTTTCAGTGCAGTTAAGGTTTTTCTTTTGCCTTAGGTGAACTCGCATTTTGCTTCCCACTTTCTTGAAAGAATCGGAAATTTGGAATGGGAATTGGCACCGGTAGGCACCACTCTGAGCCATGAGCTCTTTGCTGTTTTACCATTTCCACTTGTGAGGATCTGAGCTCTCTTAGCCCATAAAGAAGGGTCGTCACATCCTGGGAGAAGTGAGCAGGAGGATGGGGGTGAAGGAACTCTGCCCCTGCAAGCGGTACTGGCGACGTTGAGGAGAAAGGCAAGGAGGAGAGGCAGCAAGGCAGTGCAGTGTGGTTAGTGTCCCCAGCCTGGCCCTGGTTCCCACTGTGTAGCTGATAGGTGCCTGATGGCTGACTCTGGCAACGAAGATCTGGGTCATAGTGCAGGTTGGCACAATCCAGCCTGGCCTGATACTTCTCCCACGCCACTGCCTTCGGCTGATTCTTCAGTCAGCCTACCCCATCTCCTACTGCCAGCCACCCAAACTGGTCAAATTACCTCTCTCCCCTCCACAATCAGGAATGGTTAGGTGCAGAAAACAGTGCTAGTTGGAGGAGGAGCAAAACTGAGAGCAGGGAATCAGTTCCCTTCATTTGGGCGGAAGCGACCGGCAGTAGGCAGGTACGGCTAGGTCCTGCAGGGGGCCACCCCTACCTCTCCCACTCCCTTGCACCGGCATCCCATGTGCTTGTGCCACCGACATGCTGCAAGGGTGTGGGGGCGCATTATATCCTCCTCTCCTTATTTATCTTGCAATACAGGAGAGTCCACTACTGTACGCAGCTTGAGTTGTGGAAACGTATCAGCATGTGTGCGCTTGTAAGCCCTCCATACTTGGCAAAAGGTCCCAGTAACCTTTTGGGAGGCGCGGCAGCACTCATCTTACATAATCCAGCACAACTAACCCAACTGGATAAATCGAGAAGGGTAAAAGAGGCCCAAATCTAATAGCAACATGCCGTTCAAGATCATTCAACTCTACAGGTTCTTCTGGGACAGTCTGTACTATTGCAAAAACTACCCCAAGGAGTCAGAGGTGTGGTCTGCAAGTTTACCGCAGCATCTGCCTGTTGCTATAATAACATTTATAAATCTATTAAAGAGCTGAAGCAATTAAAACATCATCAAACCTATCAAGCAGACCACTCCCAGCCAAAAACTAACATGAGGTCTGGTAGGGTCAGACAACAACAAGCTATGCTGAAGACCCAGAATAAAACAAATCAAAACAATTCCCCAAGGAAGCTGAAGTCAACTAGTGGGTCAACCAATGCATCAAATGCCATCGGAGGCCAGGTTAGCCCACTAAAATCACCTCTTCAAGCTTTATTTGAGAAGTCAAGCCACACCAGTAAATTCAGGTTTTTAAAGGATCCATCAGCAGCCATTTATTCAACAACAGAAAACATTGAGTGCTTGCCAAACCACCTTACTCCTCATAAACATGACATTTTTTAGCAGCTGACTCAACCCTGCATCAAGACTTCACAGCAAAAGAGGGTGTAAATACTAAAAGTTTAGAATCAAGTGTGCCATTCAGGGGCAAAATTTGATCATCCAGGCACAGATCCATGCACCAAACAGCCAACAGTCAGCCTTAGACTAGAACAACAATCGGCCCTAGCACCCTCTGAATTGTCAGTATGTAACATAGTCTTGAAACATATACTGCCACATGCCCCAAAATATCAGCATTCAACACCCAGGATGAACCAAAGACCGGACTCATTTTGCACGCCGACATACGGAAGTTACACCTGTAAGAACTCAGATAACTGAAATGAAGACTTGGAGATTTCATGGTTTCACTACATGCTGATAATGAATAATATGGAACTTATGCAAGCTTTGGGGGTCTAGACTATCAACCTTACTAGTAACTATGAAATGTGTGAAACTTCACTAGTAACAAACTTAAGTCAATAATGTTGTTCGCCTCAAACTGAGTCAACCAATATTACTTAAATGACAAAACATGTCTTAGTTCTTTCAATGAAAGAAATTCCAAGCCATTCGGTACTATCAGCTCAAGCAGATTTAACCAATGCCCCCAAAGCAATAATAAAACACAACTCACCAGGTCTTATTAAGGACAATTTTGGTGTAGCTGGTAGGAACTATTGTCGCCCTCCAAAAATGCAGCAAGTTAGCAATAACAGAGAAGCAAATGTGGGCCCTCAACCTAATGAGTATTGGGAAGGGATAAAGGTGAAGAACATTTCTTATTTACATTCCTCACTATTAAGCATCCTCCAGACCTCAATTTTGGTATTTAACATGCAATCAGATACATTGGACCTCCAGATTGATCTCTAAAACATTATGGTGACACATATTTTCGGTATTAACACTAAAGGAGAAAGGCTAACTTATTTGATCACTAGTGGACAGGCAACAACCCCCTAGCCAAACAAGAAGGCTGTAAGTGTGGCCCAATAATCGACAAGCTAAGCTAAGTGGCCTACCAGCTATTCTAACTGACATCCTAAATTAAATGAAAAACATGCAAAGGCAACTACATTGACCAGGCATAACTCGTTGGGGAACACCGGTTACTAAATGCCAATAATAGACAACTAGCCAAAAATAGAAGCAAATAATACACTCACCATGTCTTGCATGATGCCCATCAAGACTAAGGACTGGGCATCATCACCCCTAGATTTGTACTCGTCTAAGACCACTGAAATTGGCAAATTGAAAACCCTCAAACAAACTAAAGACAGAAAAGTGTAAAAATGCAAGAAAGAACCCTCAGTGCATGCAATACACATCCACAACTTATATTCTTTCTTTACTGTTAAGCAGGAACATCAAAACTCCTAGCAACTTATTCCAAAATGATTCTGCTAAAAGCTACCGAACTTGAGATACCCAAAAAACTAGAGTTAAATATGACTTCTCCAGTCACACTTGATACATCACAAACAGCCGATGGGAGGTTAGGCACTGCCCAGGAGGCCCAATCAGCAAATGCTCAACTCGGCCAGAGCCATTAAGTTGATAAGACAAATACATATCTCTGTTGTGATACGAAAGCTAATGTACTGTAAGGATTGCCACTGTCCTATCCCTCCCTCAATATAGTGCAGAAACACTGGGCCCGAACGCCCTGAAAATAACACATAGCCATATCGCATCATCTCGTGCTCCCGTACCCTGCCGGAAAGTACTGCCACAGTAATGTCTCAGTAGGCGCTTCAAGCAGAGAATCCACCAGCAAATGACAAGACTATGGTAAAAGTCAACACCCAAAGTGTAGGGAGAACAAATAACATAATAAGTTACAAAATACAAGTTTGGATCAGTCATTAGATTTCTCACATTCAAGTACTCTCTCTCTCTGGACATAAATAGTGTCACTCAGGAAATTGTCTGCACACCCCAATATATGTTGCAAGGCCAGCAGGACATCAGCAATAGGTGAAATATTTTTAGGCTGATTGCTGTGATACCGACTCTGTAGTACATTCAATCAACAGAGCTTATATCAGTCCAATTTCTGCCTAATAAAGATTCACTTATTCAGGGCAAATTCTCACCTCATGGAGATCGGAGGATATAGCCTTCTGGATTAATAGTACAAACCAACAGTTTCAATGCTGGGGTATAGTTCTTTCTACACCAACAATATTGTTCCAGCCAACACCCTTTTTGATTGTGATTCAAAGGACAGGTAATAGCCAGGGGTTATCCCCAGCGTATTCTGTCCTGCAAAACGCTCATGGCTCAACTGGATTTAGTATCCAACTGAAAAAATATACATCAGACGAGACTCAAGAGCAATGGTGCTGCCTTCAAAATGCTCATGGTCGAACCAAAATAGGCACCCAATCAAAGAAAACAACAACAGACGAGAATCCAGAGAAATGGCGCTGGCTAGCATCTACTTTAAATGCCCCACGGAAGGAATGACTGACAAATAAAGCTATAAACATTACAAAGGACCGTTTTCTGAGGATTCTTTTCTGGTACATCTCTGGGGAAAGGCTTAAACCTACTGATGGCGCTTTACCAGCAAACTGGGAAAAATACAAAATTATAGTCCTTCAACAAACCTGGCTGACCACCCCAATGCAATTGGTTGGCTATGTCCTGCACCACGTGGATGCCAATAAACTGCACCGATCTGGGAGGCCTAGCCGGGGACTTGCTGTATATGTGTCAAAAGCAAAACATTTTATATCAGAGCAATTACCAATCTTGATTCCAGATCTACAGATAATAAATCTCTGCTCCAAACACAAACGTGCTATCCAGAGTAATGTTGTTCAATATCTATGCCCATCCAAATGCTCAAACGAAGACAGTATTATTCAAGTAAATAACCAACAATGGAAATCGGATTCATGAATCCTACTTGGGAAATACTGGTGACGGGTGAATTCAACACTAACCTTATTTACACAGTCCTGCTACAGGCTAGCCATCCTTGAAAATGATCTGACCGCATCGGGAATGATCTGGTCTCTTCCCTGAAACATCTGGCTTAAGTGTATTTACAGGTAGAACTGACGATAACAACCCTTCTAGGTTTAAATGAATATGACTCTTTACTACGCGAGTCATTACATCGCATGCCTTTACAACTTGGTCATTACAACAACCTCGTTGTTACATTGCAGTACCATTACAACGCAAGTCGTCACATCGACTTGCTCTAGATGGCACGCTGGACTTAGGAATAGTATGATTTAATATTGCAACTCCAGTGAGGGAAACAGTAGGAAAGGTGTTGGAATAGTAAATCATACTATTCCTTAGTCTAGAGCCCCATCTAGAGCAAGTCGTTGTAACAACTTACGTTGTAATGGCACTGCATTGTAACAACGCTGTCGGTGCAACAACCGTGTTGTGAAGGTATTGCGGTATTATGTCTGCATTGTAAAGGTCCTTTCCCGGTTTAAATATTACAGAGAAACTCCAGGATCAGTTATTAATTATACAATACTTTCCTTGCCACTAATAAACCAGTTAGGAATGTATAAAATTAAAATCACCATGCAGAGTGATCATTCGCACCAACAACTGGTGCTGAGGTTAAACTCCACAAGATACTTGCACCTCCAGTGGAAACTGGAAGGCTAAAAACTATCAATCTGAAACTTCTAAAATGGGCACCCTGTACGCTTCTAAAACTAGCCGTCAAGGCAAAAACAAAACATGAGTCTAGCATAACTTCCCATGCTACCCCAATAAAAAGCTTGGACATTGTTCTTGACAATATTGCTGCTGCATGGCTCCGCATTAATGACTAGAACAAGGCAAACAACCAGGAAATCGGAGATTCTGACGGAAAAAACTTAGATTTGAGGAAGGAACTGAGATGGGAAATTAGGAAGCTCAGAAAACCCTGCGCTAAAACTGCCATACGGGAGAACATGAAAAGTCTGGAGAAGCAATATAAAAAACAACTCTGGGTAGAGCAGCAGATGAAATAAGAGCCTTTTGGGCAACGGTCAACAGGATTTGGAGAGAAGCAAGAATAATAAGCAGCTCAAGTGTCTTTGAAAGAGATTTGGTAGCTCATTTTTTGATTACTTTTTCTGAACAAAAATGGACTCTAGCGCAAGAGCAAAGCAATGATGCTTGGGCAAAAGATGTAAAAGACCTGATTAAACCTATAAGAAGGATGTTGCACCAGCCATTGGTACTAGTAAATCAATTCTATACAACGGCAAGAGTGGTAAAAGTGATCACTGCAGGACGAAGTGATGGTGTGTCAGGCCCAAATGGCATCCCCAAGACAATTTATAAGTTATATCCCAGGGCTCTTCTGTGGGGAAAACTAAGCTGTTGGGGCCTCCACAACAAAACATTGCGAGCCATCGAGCAACTGTATCCAAATATGTGGATACAAATCAAGCTGGGAGACGGGCCCGGAGAATAGCCACAGCAATTGGCCTCAAACAAGGCTGCGTTCTGGCCCCTTACCTCTTTAACACTTTTAAGGCTGATCTCTCCCCCCGGCTCAATCAAGCTCTATCAGGCTAACTCACACGCACCAAAACTAGGGATCATTAATCCTTACTCGCCTCTCTTACGAAGATGATATTGTCTTACTGAGCTGTATGATGGTGGGCTTACAGAGATCATTTGCAGAATTAGGAGAATTTGCCACTACTAACAAATTAGAAATAAATACAACAAAGTCGAAAACAATGTCTATTTGGAACAGTCCTAGCCCCTCCTTAAAATGAAGTCAAGTGATCAAAGTCTGGAAGAAGACAACAACTACGAATATCTGGGTCTCTACATCATTAAGAAACTGAATTTCCAGGCGCACAAACAGTACATGGTAAATAAAAGCAAAGTGCGGACCTACAACTTTTGTTCTCTCGTCTAGAAGTTGAAAGGTCCCTCTTTCAAGCCATTGCTGGCTGGTATTAATGCAAAATGACTCCCCACTGTGACTCATGCAAGTGCTGTCATGCAAGGGAAAGAGGCACCAATCCTTGATAAACTGCAAATAAATGTTTATAAGTGAATTTGCTGGCTTCCATTGAGGGCCTCCCCTGAACAAGTCTGATTGGATTTACAGTTTGCAGCAAATCGTAGGGAGAAGATACCACACAATCAAAACATGGTAACAAATACGGGCAAATCAGTGTAGCCCACTGGTTAGTGCTCTATGGCATGCCTGGGAAATCTATCCCCTCTCGACTTATAGTAAATATTTGAAGTCTGCACTACAGGTACAAATACAACAGATTTATTGCATTGAAACTGACTGTGTTCTGCTTTCTGGCATGCCATCAATATATCCGCTCGACTGCACTCTCTTATTGATGATAAGCATCATTTTATGACTCAGTCCCACCCCTGGATGACAATACAATTGTATAGCATTTTAAAACCAGCAGCACTGCTTAGCACAACATACCCAGCACATCTAAAGAGGACATTGTTGGCAATCAGGCTAGGGGTCGTGCAATCTTTGGCAGATCAACCCGCATGGAAACACTACGGTGAAGGTCTTGCGCCGCGGTGCGTCACTTTTAAAATGGGAAAAAGTGACGTACCAGTGGCACAAGGCCTTCATAAATGAGGCCCTAAGGTTCTAAATCATGCGGATTATGTGGCGCCCGAAGGGAGATATTATACATCTGGTTTGCATATGCCCAGCTTTCGAGAAGCCACGGAATATACTGCTGTAATTCATTGTCAACGAACAGGGAATCCAAACCTGTCAGGTGGCTATCATAGAGAGCCTTGAATTTTTGGACCCCCAGATCAATTGTTAAGTGTTGAAATTCCTGGTACTACACGGAAAACTAATCACTGGAACAGTGTAAATTAAGGAGGTGCTGAATGATTTTGCCAGCACAATGGCAATTTAATGTAAGTAATTTAAACGTTTAACAAATCCTGGGACTTCAAATTTTACTAGTAGTGCAAGAGCCAATTTTTAATGCTTGGCACCAATGAAAATTGCATCTGTATTATGCATTTTATCTTCTTAAGATTGCCAAATTTTTCTACTGCGAAATACTTTATTAACATGTATTTAATGAATGTTGATTTGGCATCTTTAGCCCGACCATTGGTATAAAGACTGTAGGACTATTTACAGGTATTTCAACAGTAGCATGACAGGCACCTACTGCAAGACGACTGCAAGCACTATAAGCATTGCTTTAACATGTATAAAGACATGTGGCCTTCAGGAGATAAAGCACAAATGGACTCTAATAAAGCTTGCTCCTGTGGACATTTAATATTTAATTTGACGAATTGTACTGCATTTGCAGGTATCATAATTGTACCATGGCAGGCAGCTGACTGCATGACGACAGCAAGCACAGTAAGCACTTTACTAATATGTTTATAGACATGTAGCCTTCAGGAGATAAAGCATAAAGGGACTCTAATAAAACTGGCTCCTGTGGACTTTTAATATTTGTTTTGATTAATTGTCTAGCTGAGCACATCCTGAAGTTGTATAGTCTTAATAGCTATTCAGGTTCAATTTTCATTTAAATTTAAATTAATCGTTATTTGGTACTGTTTTTGATGTTTTCTTTGGGGTTGGGCATGTCATGGTTTTAATTAACTATGCATGACAAATAAATAAATAAAAATATTCACTCTGAGCCATGAGTGCCAAACCGCACATCCACATCCAGTCTTTTCAAACTCTTCAGCAGCCAGAATGTACTATGAATCAATTCTCTCATCAGCAGGATACATTTGGTTAATTAGTGTTTGATAAGGCATATTTTATGTGAATAAATTAAAACATTTAAATATTATGCTTGATGAGTGAGCACTTTACAACCCAATACCCTCTTTCATATAAAATCCAAATCCTGCCAATGGCACCTAAAGATTTACTGTGGCTGGGAAAATGGCAGAGAACAATCTGTTGTGGCCAGTGGTCACGTGTATGGAATGCTAAGAGACAATGTCGTCATTAAAAACTAAAGAGCCTTCACTGCAAACAAGTATCTGATTTTTAAAAAAACTACAATTCGTTATACATCAAAATAATATGGGCCTCCTACTGGCACTTTTGCGCAGCCGAAACATTATTTTTTTGAGAATCCGGTGGCGCAATGTACCACCACATATTTACAAGGCCACATAAAGCCACTTTACATGGCTTTTCATGGCCTTATAAATATGTGACCGTTTCATGCAGAAAACTGCATGAAATGGGCATTCAATGGGTGTTGCTGTGGGTGTTCCCACGCAACACACATAGAGCCTGACATATTCCCAGATTTACCAGGAATCGTAAACCTTGTAATACGTAAGAACCTAACCCCAGCCCCGGGGTGACAACAGGCAGGCACAACAAGGAGAAATGTTTTTATTCCTCCTTATGCTTACCTCATAGAAAAAGGAAATTGCCTTTTTTGATTGATTTTGCATAGGTAGGTGTCCTTTTCTGCACAAAATCAATCAGCCCCGCATTGCAAGTACCTTTGCACCATGGTGCAAGGGTGCCTGCGTTGGGGCATGGCAACCCATTGTACGCATGCGCTAGGGAAAAGGAGAGGAATGCACTGTGTCACATAGATCCGGCGCATTCCTGTCCTTTTATTTTAGTGTTGGGCAGCACAGCAAGATTCCTTGCGTCGCTGCCCTACTTCAAAACCTCATGAATGAGGCCTTCTATGTTTTTCATTTTTTTGCACCAACATTTGTTGAGAAACTCACTGCTAAATGTAAGAGAGGCCTTGGCAAATTTGACTGAACACAACTCATAAATGTAACTCAATTTTCAAGGTAGTAGCTGGTTAACGGAAGAAGTGTTCAGGTGTGCGCTATTAGTTCGGAAAGAAACTCTTTAAATCAGAGTGAGTAAATGCTCCAGAGATAGTTAACACAATACAGCACATGGAAAGTTAGATAGCTCACGAGTATAGAGCTGCACCTACACAAATGTGTACATGTTAACTTTCAGTCGAAACAATCCAGACAATAGCAATTTAGCCTTTTATCTTTTCTCAAGTAATAAAATGAGCACCATCAAACTGTATAAAATCTAGAAAAATAGAAGATATTGTAAAATTTATCGATTTCTCACACATAGATTCCTCTTCCTGTCCTGCAATTTAGAGTCTGTTCCAGACTTTCCGGAGTCTCTTTGGCATTTCTCAGCAGGCCAAAACACCACTGACTTAGCTGCTCATTTAAAACGTGATGATCTGGCTGCTAGGTGGCAGTGGAACCTCTGGCAACTTATCCTTGGATGGCCCACCAAAGTTATGGGTCGCCACAAGGCTTGCTGCTACTTCTACACTGAAACAGCTCCCTCATCCATGGCATCAGCCGCTTTGCAAAATTACAAAAAAATCCCAGTTCGGCAGCTCCATCATATCATGGTGGTTTTTCAAACATGAATGAATTATTTCAATTTATGAAGAAAAAAAAACCAAGTAGAGAATTTTCTAAAAACAAAACAAAAAAAACGAACTAATGTCCCTGGTCTGCTCGGATATATATTTTAGAATGTTTACCTTCCCTGAACCGGTGAACTAAGCATGAGCTTCTCAGACAGGAAATAAGCCTGGATGTGTCTTCACAAGGCTTGCCAGATAGCGGGCAGACCTTCCAATGCCACGACTACCTTTCAGTGCCCAGTGGAGAGGGATTTCGTGATGAAAGAGCCAGCAGTAGTTGTCAAGGGAACACCGCCATTGCATAAGAGGAGGACGTAATTTCTGGGATTTCGGGATATAAAGCCGATATCAAATTTTGACAATTGTCTCATTACCAACAACGTCTAATTTATAAATAAAACATAAAACGTATTTAGATACATGTATTGCCCATGTTATTAAGATTTCAGCCTCTTCAACAATTTAATTTGGGGTGTCGGCTGTGGTTTGCACCTTGTTATTATTTGGTTGATAAAAAAAGGGGGAATTCTGTTTGCAACTTTTTTCGACCTAAATATGGACAGAAAATAAAAGCACCTGATTGTGATGTCTCTGAACCTCCTTGGAACGAAGCTGTTAGTGTTGTGTAGGTGATACATGAGTTAAATGTGTACTTAATATCAGGATGTTTGATAGTCTTCGTCCAAAAGCCATTTCTGTCGTGGTGTTTGTGAGCAGATTGAGAATATAGAGCAATATAACTTCAAAGGAAAGCACATCACATTAGCTTCTCCTGTGGGTGGCCCTTAAGTAGTACAATCGACTTGAATGTTTGTTGGAAAAATTGGAAAGGAAATGACATTGGTGGTTTTCAAAAAGAAATTTGAAGCTGGGACACAGCAGTTTTTGCATGCTCCCATTAGAATGGAAAGGGGCGACCATTTGGTCCCCCCGAACGTATGGCGGAGTACCACGATCCCCCCGGGAAGCCATCTTGGGCGGGAGGCGAGTCTCGGCTGGTATGCCCGAAGCGGCGTAGCCGGGGCGCACCTTTTCCCGCCCTGGAGTGGGCTGGCCTAGACACTGACGCGGCCGGCCACGCCCTTCGAGGCAGGCAGGGGCGGGTTGACGCCCGCCCTGAAGACGGATAAAAGGAGCAACAAGCCAAGAAAGCATCCTCTTGTTCCTGTGCTCTGAAGCTGCACCTTCTCGCTACACGTGAGCTCGAGACGGAACGAAGAGCCAATTTTGACCCACCCACCAGCCCCTGAGGACAGCAAGTTGTATTGAATAAAGTTTGATGTGGTAACACTAATTTTTTGCAGGTTGTGATGACTATCGTGATAACTTTGAATATGCAATAAAGATTGGTCGAATTATAATATGTTTTGCGAATAAAGTAAGTATGCACTAGTATTGATCAGTAATCATGCCTTTTAATAAAGTTGTAAATTGTTACTGTCTGTTAGTAATTTAGTCATTTAGTAATTTAGTTAGAATTGTCGTATTTATTTTGGTCGGGCGGTAAGGTCATGATCGGTGAGCAGTAATTGGAAGATCCCTATGGGTGGGCGTCACCCATTACGGATGGGAGCGCTCGAGGGAGGTGGCCATTGGCCCCTCAATGGGGAGGCGGTCCCTTCTAAGGATGGGCCGCCGAAAGGAAAGGAAAGGCGGTCAAGGCCCCTTCCTGGGTAGGAGGGGCTACAGCCCCCTCCTGGGGAATTTCCCGGGGCCTGGACATCTGCGACGGCAGATGTGGTAAGTTGTGTGGGGTTTGGGAGGGGGTCTACGCTACCTTCTAGATACCTCACACGAGTCTTCGGACGACCTTTAAATGGCGTCGAGTTTATTGGGGCCCCCGTCAAGTCAAGGGAAATTGGTAAATGCACTTGAGGTACACCTCTGTGCGGTCGCCCCTCACAAGTGAGGGGGATATGTCTGGTTTAGGGATCTTGACACCGGTTACGACCTTGCCGTTGGCCCTTAAACGTTAGGATGTACAATTTCAAGTTAAACGTTTTGTAGGATGATTAGTTCGGCTAGGAGAACCTTTGTATTAGAGAATATGTTAAGGTTAGCCAAACATCGCAATGTGGAAATGAAATTGTACATTAATATGAAACTGTTATTTTAATGTTTTAATTTTGTTTCATATTTTAATAAATACGGCCGGGAGGGTCACTCCCTCCCGTCTTCCAAAAGTTCAGAACCGTTTCCGGTTTCCCATTCTTGGGGATTGTGTTGAGAGGGGGTGGCGGGTATCTCAGCCATAAGCGTCAAGTGACTCGCCGGAACAGAGGAATCAGGACTTGTGCCACTAGATAGTGGAGGAGATTTTCTGGAATTAATTAAAGTTAACATTAAGATGGGACTTATAGTTCTCAGAAATGTTGATCGTTTGTTCAATCGACAGTCAATTTAGCCACTCAAAAGGAAATGCATGTTGCAGTTGCAAGTAAAACTTCAATACAACTGTGCAACCACACACTTCTGGAAAACTTTGTCTTTTGCACTGATATTGGGAGGGAATGCATTTTTTTGTCTTTTTCATGTTTTGCGCTGCCCATAGTGGACATGGCTGAGGAATTAGAAGCAAATAGCCTCTTAGAAGAGATGGTGCAGGTCATTAAAGTTTTAAAGGTATGGAATATTCAGGCCCAGATGGCCTACCTGTTGAATTTTTCAAAGCTGTATGCACTATGCATCAGAAGTGGGGCTCGATTGCACACTTTGTTAACAGTTGGTCTGCTGGAAGCCTTTCTAGCTACAAGCTGGTCAACACAAAAATGTGGCTCATAAGAAATGTGCCTGGGGAATTAGCCACGTCATTCCATTTTTTGACAGACCGCTTATTTCATTTGGTCTTTTCATGGGTTCATTAGTGGTCCTAAATTGTCAAATAAATTGGATCAGTCGAGTTTCACCCTTTCTGCATTGTTCTCAATCTCAGGTTCGGTTCATTATTAAACATCGGGAACTAGCTTAACTATAGCCAATATTTATTGACTTTTTTTTAATACTAAGTTTGAACCAGTGAGCTGATTCTGCAGTGAAAAAAAACTGCAACGCCCTTCACTTTCTTCTAAGCACTAAACAGAGTGACTGGTTCTCCCTTGATCTGTTTGACCTATATGGTACAACATGTACCCAGGGCAAGAAAAATAAATGCTAGTAATTGACAGTAACTTTCATTATGCCACCCACTAAAATTGCATTTTAAAACATGTCTTCAGGTCTGCCATTGTAGCCTGTGTGGGCAGTTTAGGCTGCTACTTTGAACGTCAAAATAAACCTTTTGACATTTCTAAAGCATTGCTTTTAATATTAACAAGTTACCCCTCAGGTAGGCCCTACATGCCCATAGTGCAGAGCACATGATATTAAATATGGAGAGGTATATTAAATCTTTACAAGTCCTAGCAGTGAAAACTCTCCGAAGTCACTCTAATTTGTAGCAAGGCTGATTCTCCAATAAGAAAATACTGGGTTGCATTATAACAACTTATAATGCTTAAGGAATTATCTTAATAGTAATTTAAAACCAATCTAATGGCAAATTCGTATTTGTATTTTACAAAAGACACCTTTAGAAAGTGGAAACCTTCCTCCCAAATGTGCCTTTCTGCTAGTGTCCAGTGTCACCTGACTGGTGAATGGATACCCTGTGGTGAGATGTTGATTGGTCCCAGACTGTGTACAAAAGACTTTGGTGTGGAAAGGTTTTTTCTTTCTTAAGCCGGATGGCCTGGGGGTTGTGTGCAGCCCCTTCCCCAGCTTTAAATGGTTCTTATCCTGTCACTGGAAGCTGTAGCTGATACCTAGGCCTGCCTCCATTTGTCTTCCTAGTCAACTTGGCTTCAAACCCAGGTGGCTGGGGAAGCTTCCCCAGCATTGGATTAGAGTGACCGCATGAGAGGGTTTGTCTCTTATCAGAGTCACACCTCTGAATGGATACAGCAATATTGGATTTAGGTGGAGAAGGACTGGTAGAAACAGGAAGAACCCACCATTCTAGACAGGGTAAGGGAGTTACACCCGCAAGATAACCCCTGATCACCCCCTTGGTAGCTTAGCAGAGCAGACAGGCTTATTCCAGAGGCAATGTGTAAAGCATTTACACAACACACACAGACACCAGTAGCACAATAAATATACTACAAAAGAGACTCCACACCAGGTTATTTAAATGCATCATATATTGCATGTCAAACACATAGACTACACTTACATAAAACATAAATAACTTTGCCAACCAGGCAATTCTCATGAAATCACAGTTAGTGTAATACAATAAATACCTATAGGTTGCATATGTCATGAAAACACCCTACACCATCATTGTACACGTTATGCAGGTTCTGAAATGATATTCAGTATCTTCTCATTGCAAGGTCAAACAACATTTATCACAATATCAGCGCATAAAGTGTGGCAGTTAGATCACAAAAAATCACAAACTACCATTGCGCATAAATCACGAAATCCATATTACCATCACTGTATATATCATGCAGTTGTAGGAATCAGTCACAAGAATCATCACATGTGGGCAAGAAATCAAGACTGCTTACGATAGAGCTCATGAATGACTGTATTACCATCAGAATAGAAGTTGCAGTGCATCTGCACACCTATTATTGGATATACGTTCCTACAACCATGATTGAATGGCTCAGAGGCACCTGCGTGCCTGCTCTCTTTAACACTGTAAACAAACATCGTTTAGGGAAACCCGAAATTGGGGAAAGGCCAAGCAGCACCTCCGTCTGAGGATTCCTTCCCACCTAGCCTGTGGGACCAACAATGCCCCCAATTGTATGTGATAAGGCAGCTGTCCGCAGTTGTGCGACACAGCTGCAAGTAATTCCAGGGTCTCAATCCCCCAAAGGTATGCCCCCAGCATGAGTCCCCATAGTGCACCAGCACTCTGCTTAGTGAGGTGGAGAGACCTCACTGGTTCTCCCGCTTGTCGAGCGGCTGATTGCAGTTGCAGCGAAAGTGCGGTGCAGCTGTGTCCGCTTCTCCTCCGGGAAAGTGTCAGAGGCCTCAACCGGTCTCAAGCTGCCACACCCAGGCAGTGCGACTCAGGGCAGGGATGCACCAGTCCCTCGCAACCCTCACCCCTCCTCCTGACTCTAGAGGGAGGCACTGCTTGCCATCCTCTGGACTCTTCCTCTTCCTCCTTCTCCAACTGGGGACTTCTTCTGCTGCTGGTTGTCCCTCACTGAAGAGGTGGGGCCGAACCTGTATCGGCTGATGCTGGCGCACCCAGCACATTGTGCAGCTGCTCTCTCAGGTACTCTGATTGCCATGGCAATGAGGGAGGGGTAAAAAACCTTCACTGAAACAGGATGGCCTTTGCTCAGTGCCAGCCGATGGTCCCAAGCATGGGACCTCCACCAGAGGCTGCAAGACAAAGGAGATGGTACAAGGGAACAGCGCTCACCATGCACAAGATTAGAGTGTTCCTTCTTGTAGGGGGGAGCACTTTCCACATGTTTGTGCCACAATGGAAGCGCTCATCACACGCTTAATGGGTCAAAGGGGAAGAACAGTCCAGTCCTTCTCCTGCTCCAGACAGATGCAGCAACTGCAGGCAAACTCACACCTCACAGCATAGAAGGGTAGCGCTCCTCACACAGCCCTCCAGCTCTACTGCCGGGCCGGTTACTTTGGAATACAGTAAGGATCTTTCTTGAAGCCTTTTATCTCCCTGAGACTTCCAATAGGAAGCAAGCAAACACAAGCCCTTGGAGACCTCTGCAAGCAGGATACCACAGCAGGGCAAAACGAGTCAGTCCTTTTCCTTTGCCACAGATAGATGCAGTAACTGCAGGCCAACCCACCCCTCACATAGAAAAGGCAACACTCCTCACACAGCTCTTTAGCTATTATTCTTGGCAGGGTCCTATTGTTTCCAGAAGTAATGTAAAGTCCTGGGGTTGAATGTCTCATACCTATACCCCAATTTCTCATTGTAATCTTTGGTTCAGAGTCCCTGAGCTCAGTATAAGCCAGTTCTGTCCTCCCTGGTCTAGCTTGACCACAGGGGGTGGAGGCAGAATTGGAGACACAGTCTTTTCAGGTGATAACGAAAATCCTTCCACCACTCTAAATGCAGACCTGTTCTATTCAGCCTGGCAATTAATCACCCAGGCAAGGCAGGACACACCTCAAACCCCCCTTGTTACTGTCTAAATTTAAAGCAAATCCCCTGTCACTCCAAAACTAGACGTTGAATTCACAAACAGGCAGCGGCATACAGAATAGTAAATCAAGACAATGACCACTTTCTAAAAGTGCCTTTTTTAAACCCACAATTCATAAGCCACCTTTACTAAATGGTGTGTTATTGAATTTTGAGCTCAGGGAGCGTAGCTACATTTCTCTATTTTGTCCCAGTGGAAAGTTACACCTGTAAGCTGTTACAAGGCAGCTCCCATGTTAACCTATGTGACAGAGAGCCTTTCAAAAGTGAAAAAAGAAATACACAGTATTTTACTATCAGTACATGTAAAATACACCAGCACATTGCCTTCCTTTCATATTCACTAAAGCCTGCCCATGGAGGTACCCTAGACCTAACTGAGGGGTGCCTTATGGAAAAGGGAAGGTTAGGGCCTGGTAAGTGGGTGCATTTGCCAGCTCAACATGGCAGTTAACAACTGTGCATGCAGACACTGCAGTGGCAGTTCTGAGACTCATTTACAGGGCTACTCATGTGGGTAGCACAACGAGTGCTGCAAGCCCACTAGTATCATTTAAAGGCCCTGGGACACTCTACTAGGGACTTACCAGTAAATAAAATATGCCAATCATAGATAACCAATCACAATCACAGTTTACACAGAGAGCATATGCACATTATCCCTGATCAGCAGTGCTAAAGTTCTCAGAGTCCTATAGCCAACAAAAACAGGATCAGAAAAATAGGAGGCAAAGGCAAAATGTTTGGGGATAAACCTGCAAAAAAGACTAACATGGGCACAGTGGGATAGTGATTGTGAAGATCAGAAGAAGGAATGCTGTGCTATCTGAAGAACCTGAAGGAAGACTTGACCTGCTTGTCTTAAACCCAGGACCCCAAAAGTAACTCTAAGCGTTACTGGTCAAGGGTCCGAGCTACCTAAAAGTGACTAAGCCAGACAATAGAAATCTTCACTAGGTCAAGGTATGAAAATTACACGGCCAGCAAGGGACCTTCTGTGGGTGCCATATTCAAATGTCTCCTGCCTTGAACATTTCCACCAAAAAAGAATGGCTCCAGTGAGACCTTGTCCAGTGCATATCTGATGATATGCAACACTCTTTAGCCTCTCAGTTAAGGCTGACTGCTTTGCGTTTCAGTAGTTTCAATTAGTGACTTTAGTTGTTCACTCTGACCAATTATTCTTTGAAGAGAGTTTTCATGTCCATTAGGAAATGATCATAATTTTTATATATGTAGCTGCAACAGCTAAAAGCTCTCTGTAGGCAAAGCAACAATTGAAACCAGGACTTGAGTCACTGAATAGTGGGGTCAAGCACTAGATTTATCTTCATGGCACTACTGAAAAGGAACCAATTGGTAGAGGAAATCTGACTTAGCTCAGGGATTTTGGTATCAGTCTTATAATGTATTTATTTATTTTGAGGGTTTTGTAGAGCGTGAACAAGACCCGTGCAGGTATCAGAGCGCTTTACAAGGTGAATATAGGAAACATCCAGAGATATAGTAAATAACATAGGGTACTGTACAGTCAAGGGTCGTATAACCACATATAAACATTGTTCAAGTGAATTTAGTCATGAGGAGAGATTTCACTTCTTTTTTGAAATATGCAGTAGATGGAGTTTGTCTAGTTTTTGGGGGCAGTGGATTCCAGAACCTGGACGCCATCCATGGAAAGGCTCGGTTGTATGTTTTCTTCTTGTTGAATCTTTGTGGTTTCAGTAAAAGATTACTAGCATTTCTGGATGATCTGTTCCCACATGAGGGCACCAATGTCTGTGCTAGTTAGCTAGGAGAGTTGTGATGTATGACTTTATGCGTCAAATATGCGATATTTAGTTCAATTATGGCTTCAAAAGGTAGTCAGTTTAAGGATCTGAGATCCAGGGAGATGTGAGAGTTTCTTTTGGAACTAGTAATAAGTCTGCCTGCTGTGTTGATTGAAGCTTTTAGCGGGGCCATCGAGGATCTAGGAAGACCGCTAAGAGAGGCACACCCATATTCCACTCTTGGGATAACTAGTGCTTGTACTGCCAGCTTGAAGTCCTTTTCGGGCAGGAAGAGTTTTAGTTTTCTCAATGTGTTCATCTGAAAGTGTGCTCCTGATGTTGCGTCGCTAATGTGTTTATGCATATTTAGGTTTCTGTCCAGCGTTACCCCCAGTGATTTCGCTGAGTCGATAGTCAGAGGTTGGCAATTGAGTGCCGTTAGATGTTTCCGCCAGTCTTGAAATTATGACTTGGGTGGGAGGAGCGAATAGGAGGAATTCAGTTTTGGTGGTATTTAGTTTTAGATGAATTTCAACTAGCCAGGTCTGGGTTATTTCTAGTGTTGAGTTGAGCGATTTGATGTCTTCCAGAGAGTGGATCTTTAAATATAGTTGTGTATCATCCGCATACCCTACATTAGAGGACTTAAGAATTTTGGTGAGTGGTTCCATGAATAAGTTGAAAAGTGTGGGAGAGAGAGATGATCCCTGTGGGACTCCTAAAGTGACCGGGACGGGCTTGGACAGGGATTCATTGACCTTGATTTATTGCGATCTGTTTTGAAGGAACATGTTTAAGGTGACTGTGTAAGGAGATCCTTTTTAGTTTTGGTTTATGAATTGGGCTTAGTGTAGGCTGAATAGACGGGATATCAGTTCCTAATCCAGGGACGACTAATGAGGAAACTACATTAACAGAAGCTCAGAGTGGATAAACTAAGGCATATTGCTGGAGTATGCTATGTCATGGTTAGCTTGTCTCTTAACACCACAAAACAACAAAAAGACAAGCAGTCCATGATGCCCCAATGCCAGTTTTCCGACATGCCACAGTGATGCTTTAGTGGCAATTTCATTGCTTTACGTGATAAGGGTAAATAAACACAGCTCATGAGAATGGGAAATTTAGGAAACCTCACACTAAGGATAGGGAACACAAAATCTCAGACGAGTGAGGGAACCATCCTGTGAGCTTCTCCCTATTGATACAATGCTCTACTTGCAAAGTCCTTTATTCATAGAAGTGTTGGAGAGTAACTGCTAGAGTAATATTTCTACTATTGTCCCGGTTGTTCACAAGTGAAGTAAAAAAAATAGCATACACAATTGCAATTGTACAAGTGAGTTGCAATCAAGACAGACATCTAGCGAAAGAAAAACACTGTAAATCATGAAAGCAAATAACAGACTTAGGGTGGAAACATCAAATTCAAATGCAACTTCTTAATATGATATTAAAAGTCACCTCTCGATCCGTGCATCTTGCCTGTTGACTTAGACCAGTGCGATTGGTTCACGAACTAAAGGTAGTACATTCAGTTTGGAATTTCCTAACATTTTTATGGCAATGCTACAACAAATACATTAGTCAACCTTAACATATTTTCAAATGTAGTGGTTTATACATAATTTGAACCTTATTTATTATGGGGCAGATTTATGTTAACTGGCGCATCCCCAGGGATGCGCCAGTTAACATGCGCCACAGTGCGCGACAGCTCCGCCAGCCATGGTGCACCGCATTTATAATGCGGCGCACCATGGTGCAAAAACGGCACAGATGCGTGACGCATCTGTGCCGGAAATGTGTCGCATTGCTGGAGTTGCGTCGCAAGCGCGACGCAGCTCCAGCAAGGCTCGGGGGTGCCCCATTTTAACAATGCTGCGTCAAGACCTACGCCTGCTTCAAGCAGACGCAGGCTTTTGACGCAGCATTGGCTTAAAAGTGACTAAGTGAAATCTCATAGATTTCACTCAGCCACTTTTGCGAGGCGCACCTGCCCCGGAACGCCCACCCTGCGCCGGAACGCCCACAAGCGGCGCAGGGCTTTACAACGTGACGCATCTGCCTAGATGCGTCACGTTGTAAATCGTTCGTAGGGATGCGCCACGTTTACGCCGCCTTGCGTGACGCAACAGCGGCGTAAACGTGGCGCAAGGGCCTCATAAATCTGCCCCACTGTATTTTGTGAGTAGTATATTTTTTGGGTATTACTTAATATTTTTCATTTTTGCTGTCGCAGAGCATCTTGTATTTGTCTTAGGAAACACTATGCAATTTTTATAGGGCCCCTTAACCACCCTACTGTATCTCTAAGTGCCTCTGTGGCTCCTGTGCAGCATTGTTCATTGTGTCCTAACTCAATGAATGTACTGCACCTTCATAGGCAATCTTTACTGCAATGCTTATTTATTAAGAAGTGATGTAATAATTACATTTTCAAAAGTTCGTATGTTGGTGAGAAATCAAATTGAATGTGTTTTACAAATACTGATGTATTCTTTTATTGATCGCAAATTTCTGAATGAGATCTCGGAACATGTTATTTCTATTATCCAAACAAAATTACTTTACAGTGTAAATAAGTCACATGTGCTGTCATTTGATATTTTATTTCGATGAAATGTTAGTAAAAAAGAAAAAAAAAGAAAAAAAAAAAATATATATATATATATGTATATATATATATATATATATATATATATATATATATATATATATATATATATATATATTCACTGAAAAAACCATAGGTTATAGACCATATATAGTTAGGGATTAGCATTTAAAAAACCTTATTTTATTTGCACAAAACCATTGAAATTCCATATATAGTTAGTTGCACTAACTATATATCGCGGACCCGCAATCCACTGCTAATGATGTCACATATTACATCATTCATGACATGGTCAGTGACATCACTGATGACATCACTGATGACATCTCAAATGACATCACTGATGACATCACTGATGACAACACCCAGTGACTGTATGTTTCTGTAAAGTTAAAATATGTCTTACATATTGAAGAATGAGTGGATGTATAAGTGTCTGGATGAAGGATTTAGTAGGTGCATGACTGACTGTATGAGAGAATGATTAAATGTGTCTCACTGAGTGTATGGGTTAGTGATTAAAGTGTCTTAATTTGGCAATCATTATTTATGTTGTTCTGTAAACTGCTGCATGTTTAAATCAGTAGCTATATCAGTAACTATATGGGTTATTGAATGGTTGCCCAAGTTTTTGTATGGGAGACTGAGTATGTGTGTGGGTGGCTGGGAGGTGTATAACTCTGTGCATAGATGTGTGAGCAGTTGATTCCCTAGGTGTATGGGTTCAAAAGTGCATGTAGAAACAGCTGTATGGACAGTTGACTGTGTGCATGAGTATATTGGTGAGTGAATGGATATCTCAGTGCTACATGTCAAAGTAAGTACATATGTAAAACACACTCCATGTGAGAGTTGACATATATAAATAACTGAACATAAGAGCCAGTGAATGTGTGAGTGGCTGTATGAATCATTGTGAACTTGTATCAAGGATTGTATAAGAGAGTAAATATGTGTTACTATATGTTTGAATAAGTAAGGTGTGTATAACTGTATAGTTGAGGAAATGGAGATGTGATTGATTCTTTGCATGACTGACTAGGTGTGTGAGTAACTCCATGGATGTGTGACAGTCTGTGAGTGCCTGTTTACACTGAGTGTATCTAAGGTTATATTAGAGTCTGAAGATGTATTATCACATAAATGATATCATCAGTGATGTAATCAGTAATGTCAAATGAGATGTCAGTGATGTCATCAGTGATGTCATTTGAGATGTCATCAGTGATGTCATCAGTGATGTCATTTGAGATGTCATCAGTGATGTCATCAGTGATGTCACTGACCATGTCATGAATGATGTAATATGTGACATCATTAGCAGTGGATTGCGGGTCCGCGATATATAGTTAGTGCAACTAACTATATATGGAATTTCAATGGTTTTGTGCAAATAAAATAAGGTTTTTTAAATGCTAATCCCTAACTATATATGGTCTATAACCTATGGTTTTTTCAGTGAATTTTCAAGGTTTTGTAAATGCAAATTCCTAACTATATATGGTCTATAACCTATGTTTTTTTCTGTGAATTTCATTGGTTTTTTAAAAGCTAATATCTATAGCTGTAAAATATATTCTTTATTAAGTGACGTATCACGTAGCCCGTGAGACGCCTCATGATGCATCGCATAACCGTGACGTATCGTCTCTGCAGCGCAAACCAAACCCAAAACGTAAGCGTGCCAGAACACGCTTAAAGATATATATATATTTTGTTAACCTTAATTAGACAAAATCCACACGTGCACATATCACAAACGTTCAAAAAACACAATATGTCGGACTCCCGTTACGCTGCCGGTTAGCTGCCCGGTTAACGTACCAGGAAGCACCTTTACCGCGAAAAATCGCAATTATTTTTTTCTTTTGCCCCGCAGGGAACTTTATTAGCTCCCTCATCAATCCTAGGGGTTCAGGAGGGGTCTGCCTTACCCCTTTCATTCATTTACACCTTTTTTTTTCCACCTCTTGTCTCTCGATCCTACCGAGAGACAAGATGGCGGCCGCTCCGGACTGTTTACAATGTTTACAGCCAATCAGCTACTCCTCAGACTCCCGTTACACTGCCGGTTAGCTTCCCGGTTAGCTGTCCGGTTAGCTGCCCGGTTCGCTTACCAAGACGCGTCTCTACGGCGAAAAAATCGGATTTTTTTTTTTTTTTTTTGGGGCCCCGCGTGGCTCTATAATATCCCCCTCATCAATCCTATGGGGTCAGAAGGGGTCTACCTTGCCCTCTTTCCTTCATTTCCCCCTTTGTTTTGGTCTCCTCTTGTCTCTCGATCCTACCGAGAGACAAGATGGCGGCCGCTCCGGACTGTTTACAATGTTGACAGCCAATCAGCTACTCCTCAGACTCCCGTTACACTGCCGGTTAGCTTCCCGGTTAGCTGCCCGGTTAGCTGCCCAGTTCGCTTACCAAGACGCGTCTCTACGGCGAAAAAATCGGAATGTTTTTTTTTTTTTTGGGGCCCCGCGTGGCTCTATAATATCCCCCTCATCAATCCTAGGGGGTCAGAAGGGGTCTACCTTGCCCCCTTTCCTTCATTTCCCCCTTTGTTTTGGCCTCCTCTTGTCTCTCGATCCTACCGAGAGACAAGATGGCGGCCGCTCCGGACTGTTTAGAATGTTGACAGACACCGGAGAGCCAATCAGCTTCACTTCGCAAAGTTCCGATACGCGAAAAGTTCGCTAACCGGATCGCTGCCCGGAGCGCTGTTACAGATATATATCTTGATTTAAACGTTTATTTCTCAAAATCCACTGAAGCACATATATTGAGACCTAGCAAAGGCACATCGGGCTAACAGTCCCTACAATTTTGCCAAGTTTCGTGGAAATCCATTCAGCCGTTCGGGCTAAAAGTGAGTCCAACCGCCCTATGGAAATTAACATGGGAAAAACGCGTTTTGGGACCCCCCTTTTTTCTCGGCCCCCCCTTGACGACCCCCCCCAAATTTTCAGGAGCTGCTTAGAAACAAAATGTGCCATTTTCCTGAAAATTTCAGCCGATTCCGTCCACAAACGCCAAAGTTATTAGACATAGAATTTTCAGAAATGCCATAGGGAAAAAATCCTAACTATATATACCTACTGGCGACCGCCAGTAGGTAATATATACACATATATAAAATACATATGGATATTTATCTGGGGCCTGACTCACTCATCGCCACTTACCAACTGATGGTTATGCTAATTTGCAAAGTTGTGGCTGTGCAGGAAGGGATTCTAAGTGGGGGATTCCAAGGAAGGGATTCTAAATGGGGTGACCCCCACTGTGATCGTGCCGGAGACCAGGCTTTGTTTGCAGATACTTTATAACACGGAGTTCTGGCAAGTAAAATGAACATTGGACAGTTTGAATTTATTATTCCACTATTTTGATGCAGGGAGGATAAAAGAACCTAATTGAAAGGCGGAAGGATGTTACAAAATTCCACGCAGTATATAGCCCACTACAGTGCATCATGGGAACTGAAGTTTGATAAACTGTCACGTGATTTGCATTCCAAAAGGCGCACACTATGGCACTTGACGTTTGCACTGACACACTCCACCTGTGAACAAGGCCTGAATTTGCTGAAACGCGTAAGGAAATGGAGTATATTTTTGCGCTGCTGTGTCTGCAATTAAAAGGCTTGTCTCCGGTATTGGGCCTCGCAGTTTTTCTTGATGGTGTGTCAATCGATGGGTCTCTCCGGGACCATTTTTGTGAGACTGCCCTGTAGAGTCTGGGGCTCCTGTGCCCGGAGGCATGTTGTCTTGGATATTTATCTGGGGCCTGACTCACTTATCGCCACATACCAACTGATGGATATGCTAATTTGAAAAGTTGTGGCTGTGCAGGAAGGGATTCTAAGTGGGGGATTCCAAGGAAGGGATTCTAAGTGGGGTGACCCTGACTGTGATCGTGCCGGAGACCAGGCTTTGTTTGCAGAGACTTTAAAACACGGAGCACTGGCAAGTAAAATGAACATTGGACAGTTTGAATTTATTATTCCACTATTTTGATGCAGGGAGGATAAATGAACCTAATTGAAAGGCGGAAGGATGTTACAAAATTCCAGGCAGTATAAAGCCCACTACAGTGCATCATGGGAACTGAAGTTTGATAAACTGTCACGTGATTTGCATTCCAAAAGGCGCACACTATGGCACTTGGTGTTTGCACTGACACACTCCACCTGTGAACAAGGCATGAATTTGCTGAAACACGTAAGGAAATGGAGTATATTTTTGCGCTGCTGTGTCTGCAATTAAAAGGCTTGTCTTCGGTATTGGGCCTCAACCATTTTTCTTGATGGTGTGTCAATCGATGGGACTCTCCGGGACCATTGTTGTGAGGCCGCCCTGTAGAGTCTGGGGCTCCTGTGCCCGGAGGCATGTTATCTTGGATATATATATATATATATATATATATATATATATATATATATATATATATATATATATATATATATATATTCACTGAAAAAACCATGGGTTATAGACCATATATAGTTAGGGATTAGCATTTACAAAACTTTAATTTACTCGTACAAAACCATTGAAATTCGCACATATAGTTAGTTGCACTAACTATATATCGCGCACCCGCAATTCACTGCTGATCATGTCACATATTACATCATTCATGACATGGTCAGTGACATCACTGATGACATCATCCAGTGAGTGTATGTTTCTGTAAAGTTAAAATATGTCTTACATATTGAAGAATGAGTGGATGTATAAGTGTCTGGATGAAGGATTTAGTAGGTGCCTGACTGACTGTATGAGTTAGTGATTAAATGTGTCTCAATGAGTGTATGGGTTAGTGACTAAACTGTCTTAATTTGTGCATCATTATGCCTGTTGTTCTGTAAACTGCTGCATATGTTGATCAGTAGCTATATGAGTAACTATATGGGTTTTTGATTGGTTGCCCAAGTATTTGTATGGGAGACTGAGTGTGTGTGTGGGTGGCTGGGAGGTGTATGACTCTGTGCATAGAGGTGTGGGCCGTTGATTCACTAGATGTATGGGTTCAAAAGTGCATGTGGAAACAGCTGTATGGGCGGTTGACTGTCTCCATGAGTGTATTGGTGAGTGATTGGATTTCTAAGTGCTGCATGTCAAAGTAAGTACATATGTAAAACACAGTACATGTAAGAGTTGACATATATAAATAACTGTGCATAAGAGCCAGTGAATGTGTGAGTGGCTGTATGGATCATTGTGAACTTGTATCAGAGATTGTATAAGAGAGTAAATATGTGTTAGTATATGTTTGAATAAGTAAGGTGTGTATAACTGTATAGTTGAGGAAATGGAGGTGTGATTGATTCTTTGCATGACTGACTAGGTCTGTGAGTAACTCCATGGATGAGTGCCAGTCTGTGAGTGTCTGTTTACACTGAGTGTATCTAAGGTTATATTAGAGTCTGAAGAGGTTCATCGTATTATCACATGAATGATGTCATCAATGATGTGATCAGTAATGTCAAATGAGATGTCATCAGTGATGTTATCAGTGATGTCATTTGAGATGTCATCAGTGATGTCATCAGTGATGTCATTTGAGATGTCATCAGTGATGTCATCAGTGATTTCATTTGAGATGTCATCAGTGATGTCATCAGTGATGTCACTGAGCATGTCCTGAATGATGTAATATGTGACATGATCAGCAGTGGATTGCGGGTGCGCGATATATAGTTAGTGCAACTAACTATATATGCGAATTTCAATGGTTTTGTACGAGTAAATTAAGGTTTTGTAAATACTAATCCCTAACTATATATGGTCTATAACCCATGGTTTTTTCAGTGAATTTTCAAGGTTTTCTAAGTGCTAATTCCTAACTATATATGGTCTATAACCTATGGTTTTTTCAGTGAATTTCAATGGTTTATTAATAGCAAATATGAAAAGCTTTAAAATGTCAAGTACGTGATAGATAAAAACATTTTCGTGTTTATGCACGCTGATGTGCTTTGAACGCTGCCCCCCCCCTCTTTTCTTTTAGGAGTATTCTCTCTTTGCAGATAGTGAAGGGTAGGTAACGCAGGCCTTTGCCCCCGTTGTAATCCGTCGTGCCTGCTTCTCTCTCCATTTCATTGATTGTTATCCAAGCATTTACTGTTTTAGAATTGGTTTTCTTTGGTTCATTCTCTATTTACAAACAAGCACAGAGTCGCAATACTCTGTTTAGTCTTTGCAGATAGTGAAAAATCGTTTTAAAAAAACAAAAGGAATCGAGCAAAATCAGTAGGCCACTAATGTGATCTCTTTTTGACCTTGCTAAAATAGAAACATTAGGAACAGCCCCTCATGAGAAATACGAAACTAGTGACATGAACTGAGCTCGACACCATGATGGGTGCAAGACAGCTCGGCTCCGCCACCCACCCCGCCCAAAATAACGACAAACCCTATGCAAATATTATAAATATATACAACACACCAGCAAAGTAACAGGGTAAAACGTTTTATTAAATAACTATTTACATGGCAGCCTGCTGCAACATCCATCACTATTCCTGTCAAGGTAGCATAGCTGGCGGCCTAGGGGTGGAGGACCATTGTGCAAATTGCCCGGGGACGACACCATGCGCAAAGACTCGTCCCCAGTACATCCAGAGCTGATGTCCAACAAGTTGTGTGTGAGGATGCCTTGCTGATGCCGCCACCCCCACCACCACCTTTTTTTTGCCTGAACCGGCTAGCTCAATCGATCGAGCATGAGACTCATGCACTCTGATCTCCTTGGCCTCAGTCAAGCATCAATATTAAGATTTTCATACGTGTGTGTAGGTTCATGGTTTTCCATCCACAGACTAAAAGCCTGGAGTGGGAGTGAAAGAACCATAACTAGGTAAGAAGGAAGGCAGACGCTGTGGGAAGGACTCTGGATATGGTATGTTCCTTGGTCCCTGAGTTGCTTCGATGTCACTGCCTTGCACAAATGGTATAAGTCCTGGATGTTGGGTGCAAATCAATGTGATGCGGTGCCTCCCTGAACCGCTTGACGGAGGCCCCCGAGGGGCGGTGTGATGGCGCGGACTCGGAGTGGGCGCTTGGCTCCGACCCCCTCCCCAAGTCTTGTTGCCCTGGTGTGGCCTGAGATCGCCCCCGACATAGGCGGCCGACTCCCGGGGTCAAGAGGAACTTTTTGCCATTTGGTGACTCTTCCATTCTGAACATTGTCCCACAATCCGTTTGACCTGAAGACACGTCCTTCGGTGCCCTAGTCCGACCATCACATATTCCTGCGCCAGGAGACGGGAGACGGCGTGGGATGCACTAGAAGGGAGAGGCGGCGTGAACGAGCCTCCCCCACCTCCCCAGGTGGAGGTTTCTCAGGTACACCCCAGCGCTTCACGCAACCAGCTGAGTTGCGCCCGCTCTTGCGGCTACAGCGTCTCGCCCACCATCCACTTGAATTGCGCCCACTCTTGCGGTGCAGCGATAGGCGGCTGCAACAGGACTCTCAAAATGGCGGCCAGCTCTTCGGATTTAGGCCTAGTCCACTAAAATGGCCCTGGGACACCTTGGAACTCGGACGCTTGACTGCTAGAGCCCGGACCCCATTCCCAAAAGCGTCCCCTCAGCCTTGAAGATTTTACAAAAGTCACCGGGGCCCCCGACTCCCGCAGACTTCCGGTGGCGAGCGACTGCCATTATTGCTCGCGGATTGGCCACGACGTAGCCACGGGGTGCTCTCATGCTGACGCCAGCTTCAATCTGAAACATCCAGAAACACTGTAGACTACCAATTTGATCAGTTCCGGTGGAGCCCCAACGTGACCCGGTAGAGAAGAACTTGCCCTCCCCTCTTTGACTGATTGTTCTTGTTGCCTGTCCCTTCTCTTGTCATTTAACAGAACTTTTTGGACTGCTGAAAGGGGTTGTGTTCCGACCGCTGGTTGGTGGAGACATTTTGACTATATTCTGGACCTGCGTTGTCGCGTAATGCGTCATATGACGCGCCGCGTTAGCGCACCCGGAAGTGCTACGGTGCGCAAGGCGCAGCTTCCCGGAAACGATCCAGAGCGCAGCGCGCAGCGCGTAACGTAAGCATAACAGGTCATGTGACTTGTTAATAAAACTTTTCATTGGTTCATTTTACTTTTGTTATTCTAATGATGAAAGGCTTGGTCATATGACCTAAAAATAACGCTTTTCATTGCTTTCGAACATTTTTTTTTTCCCAAATGATGAAAGCCCCACCTTTTTTTTTCTCACTGACTTGTAAAGCAAAGGACCCAGATGCATTTACAGTTTATCACTAACAATGTTCCAGGCTAATGTATTTTCCCGGGAAATTTACAACTGTCCTGCAAGTAAAATATTCCTTTTTCGAGAAAAAGGGCGTTTCTTCGTCCCATGAGGGAGCCGTTGGGCAAAAGAGGCTCGGCCTGCTGTCTTAGTCGCTGATAGGCATGAATATCAGATTCTTATTGATCACTTTATGTTGCAGGAGTAGAAAACACAACAGCCCTTGACCATTTATCTTTACTGCGTTCCTGCGTATTATACTTTTTAACCGTCATGTAATTGGACTGCTTTATTTCACTTGCCTTTTACTGATTCGAAAACAGTGGCTATTATTCAAAACTTTACCAATGTAGGTACTACTACCATGTTTTGTTTTAAAAACCTTTATTGTGAAAATGTCAGTATACAAATACGGGCCTATAACCACGTGGGCCGGCCACGGAGCAAACTGGAATCGTATATGATGAGGGAACATTTACACTGTAGAAGAACGTAACGGGCGACCCATTAGGTTGCAAGAACTAAGGTGTCTAACATTTGCGGAATCGGTGGACGTACATTTTATAATTAAAGTACGACAGGGCCAGTTACAATAAAATTATCTAGATATACATTTGCGGGCAAGTACCATGGGTGACGTTAATTCGAACTTTCAATAGTACAGTAATCAACAACACATCAGAACTTAATATTAATAGGGATGTCCAAATGTTCAATCAATTCTCGTCCCCGCCATGTGCTTCAAAACTGCATACATATCTCGTGATATCAAGGTTGGGCAACCAGTACACAACAAGGAGTTACGAGTCCCATTTATACCGGCGCCATTTCGGGCGAGGCCGGGCAGGTCCAGGATATAGTCAAAATGTCTCCACCAACCAGCGGTCGGACCAGAACCCTTTTCGGCAGTCCAAAAAGGTTCCATTAAATTACAACAGAAGAAATAGGCAACAAGAACAATCAGTCAAAAGAGGGAACGCTTTCGTGAATGGGGCCCATGCCCTAGCAGGCAAGTGTCCGAGTTCCAAGGTGTCCCAGAGCCATTTTAGTGGACCAGGCCCAAATCCATAGAGTTGGCCACCATTTTGAGAGTCCTATTGCAGCCGGCTATCGCTGCACCACAAGAGTAACCGCAATTCAGCTAGATGGCGGGTGAGTCATTGTACCGCAAGAGCGGGCGGAACTCAGCTGGATGGGGGGTGAGGCACTGTGCCGCAAGAGCGCAGCATTGTAGGATGGCCACACCAGTGAAACTTGCTGGACACCACCTCGGTGCCATCCGGATCTCAACGCGTTGTGCTGCCTTCGGCCTACTGTAGCAGCAAGTGCGGCCGCAACTCTGCTGAACAGCGAGAGAAATGGCAAAGGGTGCCGCACTGCACATGAGGTGCCTCCACCTGGGGAGGCGGGAGAGGGCCGTTTGCGCCGCCTCCCCCCCCCCCCCCGGGCACCCCACGCCGTCTTTCGGCGCAGCATTGTAGGATAGCCACTCCAGTGCGGCAACTTGCTGGACACCACCTCGGTGCCACCCGGATCTCGGCGCGTTCGAGTCATTGTACCGCAAGAGTGGCCGAAACTCAGCTGGATGGCGGGTGAGTCGCTGTACCGCAAGAGTGGGAGAAATTCAGCTGGATGGCGGGTGAGTCGCTGTACCGCAAAAGCAGGCGCAACTCTGCTGAACGGCGAGTGAAACGGCAAAGGGCGCCGCACTGCACATGAGGTGCCTCCACCTAGGGAGGGGGGAAAGGCCCCCCCCCGGGCACCCCACGCCGTCTTTCGGCGCAGCATTGTAGGATAGCCACACCAGTGCGACAACTTGCTGGACACCACCTCGGTGCCATCCGGATCTCGACGCGTTGTGCTGCCTTCGGCCTATTCGCACATCGGTCCGCTACTGACGCCGCCTCACAGGCCAACGGATTTTGTAGGCTTTTTATAGCCCAAAGCCAAATAACAGGTCATGTGACTTGTTTATAAAACTTTTCATTGGTTCATTTTACTTTTGGTTTCCTAATGATGAAATGCTTGATCATTTGACCTAAAAATAACACTTTTCATTGGATTGAAACATTTTTTTTCCCAAACGATGAAAGCCCCACCTTTTTTTTTTCTCACTCGGCAATCCAAAAAGGTTCCGTTAGATGACAACAGAGGGGACAGGCAACAAGAACCATCACTCAAAAAAGTTCTTCCCTACCGGGTCACGTTGATGCTCCACCGGAACTCGAATTGATAGTCTACAGTGTTTCTGGATGTTTCAGACTGAAGCTGGCGTCAGCATGAGAGCACCACCATCTCGTAGCTCCGTCGTGGCCATTCCGCAATCATGGCTTTCCAGACAGACTATGGTATGGACATTTTAGTGGACCAGGCCCAAATCCGAAGAGACGGCCGCCATTTTAGGAGTTCTGTGGCAGCCACCTATTGCTGCACCGCAAGAGTGGGCGCAATTCTACTGGATGGTGAACGAGACGCTGTAGCCGCAAGAGCGGGCGGTAAACAGCTGAATGGCGGATGAGGCACAGTGCAGCAAAAGCGGGCGGAAAACTGCTGATTGGTGACTGAAACGGTAAATGGGCGCCCCACTACAGCAGACGAGCCTCCACCTGGGGAGGCCCTTTCACGCCGCCTTCCCCCCCCCCCCCCCCCCCCCCCCCTGGGCGCCCCACGCCGTTTTTCGGTGCAGCATTGTAGGATGCCAAGACCAGTGAGGCAAGTAAAGGACATCACCTGGGTGCTGTCCAGATCTCGGCGCGTTGTGCTGCCTTCGGACTATTCGCACAACAGACCGCTACTGACGAGACACAGTGCAGCAAAAGCGGGCGGAAAACCGCTGAATGGCAAGTGAAACGCTAAAGGGGCGCCCCACTACAGCAGACGAGCCTCCACCTGGGGAGGCCCGTTTTTCGGTGCAGCATTGTAGGATGCCAAGACTAGTGCGGCAAGTAAAGGACATCACCTGGGTGCCGTCCAGATCCCGGCGCGTTGTGCTGCCTTCGGACTATTAGCACAACAGACCGCTACTGACCATTGTTGCTTTTGTTTAATTTTTTTTTTTAACGTGTTTACTGTTTTTGGTGCTTTGTATATATTTATAAGTTATTAAAGTGTTATAATCCTACTACTTTGTTGGAGTGCTATATATTTTTCATGTGACACATAATTATGAAGACTTTGATGTACAAAAAGGCATCCCTGGAATCTTCCGCTTCAGGCTCGGTCCCACACACCCTCACAGTGAGAATCCCCTCCCCAATCACAATACAGGATCGTTATCAGATAGTAGGAATGCGTGTGGTGTGACGGATCTCATGAGGTGGGGGCCTTGATCTACTGTAACTCCTTTGAAGAGGGGAGATTCTTTACAGTTGAGGCCATAAACTACATCCGCAGGGCTAGGTAATAGCCTGGGACCGGCCTGGACAATCAGACACAAAGGAAGAGGAGTGTCAGAGGGTGCGGTAGTGAATAGGGTGAAAGGGAGGTGTCGGGCGGACACTGGGTGTGATTCTCAGGGAAGAGCAGCGCAGATGGGGGGAGGTTTATAGCCCATGCATAAGACAGAGAGCGGGGGTGACCAGTGCGTGGGGGAGATACTTGCGAGGGTGCGGAGCCATGCTGAGGATCGGCGGCGTGCAGAGAGTGGGTCTGGTCAAGGCATCTAAAATGGCTGCCGTGCACGACAAAAGTGTGGCATTGGAAAAAAAGCAAGATGGCGCAGACAATGTTTATCAATACGGATTAATTTATAACAATTATTTTTAACAATATATTTACTCGCAGTGTCAACATGGCGGTCAACACTTCCTGATTTCCTTCGAATCGAACGTTAACAGACGTCATGCAGCAAAAAAACCAAAAAAAAACGCTCAAGCGCAGCTGCTGGAAGACAAGTATCAACATATATGAGCATCCTCAGCCACCCTCAGAACATAGGGGGTCAGGATACGTCTCCCGTACCCCTTATACCCATTTCTCACATTGTTTTTCCTCCATCTTGTAATTTAATTAAAACGAAACACAAAATGGCGAATTCCCGTTTCGCGTCCCGATTCGCTACCCGGTTCGCGAACCGGAAAGCGCTTCTACCGCTAAAAATCAAATTTTTTTTATTTGCCCCACGGGACCCTTTAATAACCCCAACATCATTCCTAGGGGGTCAAGAAGGGTCTACCTTGCCCCCTTTCATTAAATTCCCCCTTCGTTTTTCTCCTCCTCTTGTCTCTCGATCCTACCGAGAGACAAGATGGCGGCCGCTCCGGACTGTTTAGAATGTTGACAGACACCGGAGAGCCAATCAGCTTCGCTTCGCAAAGCTCCGTTACGCGAAAAGTTCGCAAACCGGAGCGCTACCCGGGACGCTGTCACAGATATATCTGTTTTTTTGAACGTTAATTTCTCAAAATCCACTGGAGCACTTATATTGAGACCCAGCAAAGGCACATCGGGCTAACAGTCCCTACAATTTTGCCAAGTGTTGAAACTACTTAGCCTTGAGAAAGCCCTGGCATGACCTGCAGCAAGGGGGGAAACACGTGTCGGCTGTTTTCATCACTGTTAGTAAAAAACTGGCTGTTTTTCCTCAATAAAAAACTGAAGAAATAAACAAAGAGTATAATGGATTAAGTGAGTAGCAAAGTATTGGAAATTGAGCATTAGCCCTCAACCAATGAAATGCTTGATAAAAAGGATTCACCCTTGTTGTTTTAGTACTTGCTCAAGAGGAAGGAACATTAGCTCACTAAATACATATCCCTGGTTGATCTTGTGAAGCTATTACGGTCCAGAGCTTCGAGCATAGTTCCTTCACCCTCCGAAACATTAGGAATCAAGATCTAGACCTACGATCCATGGACCTGTTGCCTCTGAAATCATAATATGGCTTTGTGCCTTCCACAATGTACTGTAATATTTACTTCCGTGATTGTATTCACCTTATCCTAACAGCCTTGCAACTTCCTTAACTTCTGCCCAAATGTCTGAAATTATGGATGGCAGGTGTGCTGCACTTGCTGGAAAACTAAGGAACTAGTATTGCTTACATGGCTCAAGAAAACTACTGGCAGTGACTCACACTCTTTCCAATAAGCAAAGCAATACATATCAGCTGTAATAGCTTAATTACAGCATCTAAACTTCATGGAAGAGAATACAGAGTTTGTGTCTTCCCTGACAAGACCGTTTGGGCAGTACATTACAGCACTCTCAAACTGTGCCATTCGAAAAATACCATGTGGTAGGTTCAGTTTTAGAGATATTTTCGAACTAACCTAATTAAATTCCTTAAAAGCCTGATCATGATCTTGCTAGTTCTTTCTCCAAACAAATATGAATACCCATTTGTGCATACACTACTCCATCCATTTATATATTCTAGTCACTACCGGAGAAAGTTGGGATCTATTGGCTGCGTTCCTGCTTAACTAACTGTCCATTTGAGTCTCATGGTCATCTCTTATCCTACCCTTGTGGCAATTCTTACAATTATCCTCACTACACTCAAATAGTGTGATAAAATGTGTTAATATTTGGTGAGGACCTGAGTTTTATCCAAGTAAGTCCAAAATCCTGTTAGGTAAAACTCATAGTTTTAAACTTGGGAAACCTTTGCAAAGAATTTAGCCATACCAACATATAAAGAAAGTCAAAACACTACACCATACAATCTCCCTGTACATTTTTTAAATCGTAATAACTTTAAAAGGAAATATAACACACATGCTTATAAATCATTCAAAGTTAAACAGTGGCAAGAAACAGCACAAAGTCTATGGGTGCAGTAGACCAGGACGTATGCATAAGTTGACGCTGACCATGATGCACCCAAGACTAAGCCTCGTATGAGAGCTCAGCCAGGATAGTTATCATCTGGTTAGTGATTTTTCTAGAAGTCATAATCCTCCAGTGGGGTAGGTCAAAGCTAGATGCCCGTTGGCGGAAGTCTCACTGTCTATTGGTTTTGGTGTAAAAGGCTCAGAATGGGAAAATTCAAATTCCAACAGCTGGACACCTTTTGTACCTGTGCCTAGTCACAATTTAATTGGGACTTAGTCTATTTTTGTGGTACTACAAAACTCTAGGGAAACAAGCCTGAAAGCTGTAGCCTGGTAGATTGCACTTAAGCTGTATACCTTAGCTGCGTGGCTCCACTGAAGTCTTCTTGACCCCTGAGGTTGACTTGAGGTTGCACCTGGGAAGATAGCCTTGGGTGTGTAGGTCGGGTCTTCCGGAGGCTAAACATTTTTTAAGTTGCAACATTTTCTTCCTTTTGGAGCAATTCCTCTTTGTCACTTCTAAGTGTCCCAGGACTTCAGACCGAACACTTAGGCCCTCATTCTAAATTGCTTAACCATACAGTAAATCTGAATCAGTATTGTGTGGACTGATTTTCTTAGTTGGAAAATCACATATAATTCCCAATTCTTTGGAATTTAATGCATGGATTTATCACCTGCTCTGAACCAGTGGTAAATGTTTGTATGTAACAGCTTAGTGGGATGAGAGTGATGGAGAGAGTGCAAGTAGAAGGGGAAGGAACTGCTGGCACAGTAAAGTCAGGTCTGGTTTTCCCACACCCAGAAAAAACCTTGTGTGGAAAAATCAGCTCCCTTGGAATCATCTAATGGAATTCTGCTCTGCCTGTCTATTAATGAGGCCTTTCATTCCCAAGAACTATACCGGCAGATGCTTCCAGCAAAGTTAAGTCAGGGTCCATTGCAACTGGTCAACTGTGCAATCCAGGAAAAGGTCCCTTTCAGCTTTTGATGCCCCTGAAGCCGCACAGTTGACCTTTGGAGTTCTGGGTACAAGAATGAGCAGGTCTAGTACTTCAGGTCTCAATATAGGTCAGAGATAGCAGGTCGAGTTCGCTTCTGTTCTTCCAGTTGTGTTCTGAGGAGCTGGGGGTGATATGCATGTTTTGTATAAACAACTAGCCAGTAGGTAGGGGTGACAGATCCATAACTAATGAGAAAGTTCCCAAGGGCAAACCTTTCCCTTTTTGCTGCACATTTTGCTTCCCATACTGAACATTATCCCACTTGGCACCATTTTCAGGGAAAATCAAACCTTGCCCCCTACATAGAAATGGTTCTCGTAATTGCTGTGTTCCTGTAGGCTTGGGAACAGGAGAATGTGCAGTTTATCCTTGGAGCAAAAGGCTCTGCTTCCCCATGTCTCCCCTTCCAGTTATTTTCATTAAGCCAGGTATTGGAAATGTGTCCTTTCTGCATGGTCACCCCAGAGTTATGTCATCTGTTACTGAACCTGCTATTGTTGACCCTAGGACTCTCTGCACTTCACCCCTGTCAACCAGTCGTGATGTTTTTTTTTTTTAGGTCTACTATAGCGCACGGCTACTCCAAAGGAGTGTCCTGGAGCTTTGTGCTCCAGACCTAGGAAAAGAAACAGACAAAACATAACAGTAAGAAGGTAAAAAAACAGAAACCTAAGATAGGGCAGAATATCTCTAACGGGTAAAAAGCCAGGTCTTTAAACTCTTCCTGAAGGCGAGTAAGTTGGACGTGGAACGCAAAGACAAAGGTAAAGAGTTCCACAACTGAGGGGCCAACAGCCTAAATGACCGTCCTCCGATGCAGGCTTTCTTTAATCGAGGGACAACTGCCAGTGTGAGAGACTCCGATCTTAAAGATCGTGCCGGAAGGTAAAAAGCCAGCCTCTTTTGCAAGTATTGGGCTCCCGTAGCATGCAGAGCTTTGTGGGCCAGTGTCAGAGCCTTAAATATTATCCGCTTCCGGATGGGGAGCCAATGTAGAGTTTGCAGTAAACTCGAGGCGCTCGCTCGCCAATGCAGGCCGAAGATGGCTCGAGCAGCCGCATTCTGAGCCACCTGCAGGCGTTGTAAGAGGTATTCCGGAAGCCCAAGATATAAGATGTTGGCGTAATCCAGTCTGGATCCAATGAGGGCCTGAACAATTGTTCTCCTATGTTCTTCAGAAAGCAGCGGAAAGAACTTCCGGAGATCCTGAGAATGCCGAAACATGTTTCTGTGAGAGTCAGCACCTGGGATTTGAGCGTGAGCCCGTTGTCAATTTTAATTCTCAGGTTCTTGGCTGACTCGGATGAATGAGCTGGAGGGAACATGTCGGCAGGCCACCATCCTTGCCATTCCGGTTCAGATGGACATCCGAAAAAAAGTATCTCGGATTTGTCTGAGTTGCACTTGAGGCTGTTTAGTTGGAACCAGTTAAAAACAGCCCCAAGGCACTCACGGATACTTTCGCCATCAAATTCTTCACCCTTCCGGCAGGTAAAGAGAAGCTGGGTGTCATCAGCATAGGAAACGATCTGGGCCCCGTAGGACTCCACCAATGTCGCCAGAGGGGTCATAAAGATGTTAAATAGAGTTGGGCTCAATACTGAGCCCTGAGGAACTCCGACTCCCAAAGCCGACATTTCGGCAGACCGTTTGTCGGCGGTTGGCTAGAAAGGAACGAAACCAACTGAGCACCGTCCCCCTCAGACCGATGTCATGCAGTCTTACGAGGAGATCCTCGTGGGGGACGGTGTCAAAAGCCGCCGATAGGTCTAACATAACTAGCATCACCCTGCCTCTGACATCCAGCGTCTCCTTAACGACCGCTGAAACCTCCAAAAGCACTGTTTCTGTGCTTAAATTGGGTCGGAAGCCAGATTGAGACGCGTGCAGTAGCTCATTGGACTCCAAAAAATTGGAGAGCACGCCATGAACATGCTTCTCCAGGATTTTTGTGAGTGCCGGAAGGAGCGAGATGGGCCTATAATTGGCAGGGACTTCTGGGGCAAGGCTTGGCTTTTTGAGAAGAGGGATGACCATGGCCTGTTTCCATGAGTGTGGTAGGGCACCCTGACTCAGAGAGAGATTCAGGATAGGATTGGCTAGGGGGTTTATAGTGGCTGCCATTCTAGCTAAAAATTTGGCAGGACAGGGGTCACGTGGCGATCCAGATTTTGGATTCATCATAAGTGAAAATGATGAAGATATCGTAAGAGGCGGAAAGACCGCCAGAACGGGGCCAGAAGAGGAAGAATGGTCTAGCCCCTCCGGCAGGGTCGAGAGACTGACCGTTGGTCTAGAGGGGAAATAATCCTGTATCTGCCTAATTTTAGTGGTAAAAAAGTTAGCTATGGTATCGGCCCAGGTCTCAGACGGAGCTTCCTGTGCTGAATTAGATCGCAGGGTAGTGAATTCCCTAACGATCGAGAAAATCTCCTTACACGAGTTTGCTGCTTCATCAATTCTTTTAGCGAAATAGCATTTTTGTTCCTGAAGGACTAGTCTATGGTGGGATTTAATCATAGATCTATAGGTCAGCTTAGCCTCGACATCATACTGGGCCCTCCACGTCCGTTCGGCAACTTTACATTGTCTACGGGAGTGAGCCAACGCCGCAGTGAACCAAGGTGCCAAAACCCGTTTCAAGGCGGTTCGAGGAGGCAGCACAGGGGCAAGCTCATTCAATCTTTCCAAGAGCCAAATCTGCAGGATTTCGAGGTCATTGTCCAGGTCGCCGGTGTAGGACACGGGATGGTTCAGAAGGGCCTGGGCTAACAGGTCTGGAGTCACCCGATGGTATGCCCCAAAAGCGCATCCCTGCTGTCTCATGGCGGTAGCTGCTGGTTTCTCAGTGCCTAGTATTGAGAAGTGAGCTAGTCGATGGTCAGACCATAATACCGGTAACAAAGCAGTCACCTCAATCGGAAGGGTGGCAAAGACCTGGTCTAATGTATGGCCTTTGTCATGGGTGGGGCCAAAAAGATCGGGACACAAGCCCATTGAGGACGTAACATCAAGCATCTTGATAGTATCCGGATCATAACAGTCTTCCATATGGAAGTTGAAGTCTCCGGCCAATACACACTGCTCAGTTCTCAAGACTAGTGTGGAAATGACTTGCTGAAGTTCCTCAAAGAAGGATCCCGCAGGACCCGGAGGTCTGTACACTAGAAGCCCCTTGACAGATTGTTGGGATGACAGCGATAAGGAAAAGGCAAGGGATTCGGCGCCCGTGATGATCTCCGTGTGAATGACAGAACAAGTAAATGTTTTTTTCACCACGAGAGCCACACCTCCCCCTCTACCCTTACCTCTATCTTGCCTAAAGATGTTATACTCAGGGGGAATAGCGGCAGCAATGTCAGGATGGGAAGACTCATTAAGCCATGTCTCAGTTAGCATCAGACAAGCAGGTTTTTCAAAGGTCAGGAGGTCAAAGATCTCCTGAGCATGTCTGTGCACTGATCTGGTGTTAAGGAGTAGGCAAGGATGTTTAATGTTTCGCTCCTTCATGCGAGATGTAGAAGGATATACGCTTGTAAGATGCCACTTACAACCTGGGCATTTATGCTTGCCCCTATAGCGACCAGGAAAAATTGCATAACAGGAATCAGCAGCTTTGTTCATGGAGTGGAGATAGCATAATACCGAGAGGGAATGGAGTCTAGGGGAGAAGAGAGCCTGCCACGCCGTACGCCTCCGTGCGCCTCCGGGACGCTGACGGGCGCAGACGGGCAGGACTCTGGCGCAGGTCCGGCGCGTCCGCAGAACGCGTCCGCTACGCGGAGGAGGAGGGGAGCTTTTTATAACGCTACTAGAGCGCGAGGGCGGCGAGTCCTATCCCCAAGATGGCGGCCAAAGTCAGATAACAGCCCTCGGCGTCAATGCTCGGCCGAGGGCGGTCTGAATACCCAGGCAAGGGGAAGGGAGCAAACGAAGCGCCTCAGAGCGCTGGGAAGTCTCTAACTAGGACAACAAACGCTTATTAATCAAGCACGAAGCGCGAGTCAAAACTGCACAGAAATAAAATGACTATACAGGCAAGTCACAACACACAAGGTAACATGTGCAAGAATAGAGTGGAGACCCCCCGGCTTCCGCCTCAGGAAGGAAAAGGTTGTAGCAGATGGTAATCCCTAAGCAGACGCTCAGATTCCCTTTTATAGCGCTACTAGAGCGCGAGGACGGCGAGTCCTATCCCCAAGATGGCGGCCAAAAGTCAGATCCCAGCCCTCGGCGTCAATGCTCGGCCGAGGGCGGTCTGAATACCCAGGCAAGGGGAAGGGACCAAACGAAGCGCCTGAGAGCGCTGGGAAGTCTCTAACTAGGACAACAAACGCTTATTAATCAAGCTCGAAGCGCGAGTCAAAACTGCTCAGAAATAAAATGACTATACAGGCAAGTGACAACACACAAGGTAAAATGTGCAAGAATAGAGTGGAGACCTCCCGGCTTCCGCCTCAGGAGGGAAAAGGTTGTAGCAGATGGTAATCCCTAAGCAGACGCTCAGATTCCCTTTTATAGCACTACTAGAGCGCGAGCGCGGCGAGTCCTACCCCCAAGATGGCGGCCAAAGTCAGATCCCAGCCCTCGGCGTCAATGCTCGGCCAAGGGCGGTCTGAATACCTAGGCAAGGGGAAGGGAGCAAACGAAGCGCCTGAGAGCGCTGGGAAGTCTCTAACTAGGACAACAAACACTTATTAATCAAGCGCGAAGCGCGAGTCAAAACTGCACAGAAATAAAATGACTATACAGGCAAGTCACAACACACAAGGTAAAATGTGCAAGAATAGAGTGGAGACCTCCCGGCTTCCGCCTCAGGAGGGAAAAGGTTGTAGCAGATGGTAATCCCTAAGCAGACGCTCAGATTCCCTTTTATAGCGCTACTAGAGCGCGAGGGCGGCGAGTCCTACCCCCAAGATGGCGGCCAAAGTCAGATCCCAGCCCTCGGCGTCAATGCTCGGCCGAGGGTGGTCTGAATACCCAGGCAAGGGGAAGGGAGCAAACGAAGCGCCTGAGAGCGCTGGGAAGTCTCTAACAAGGACAACAAATGCTTATTAATCAAGCGCGAAGCGCGAGTCAAAACTGCACAGAAATAAAATGACTATACAGGCAAGTCACAACACACAAGGTAAAATGTGCAAGAATAGAGTGGAGACCTCCCGGCTTCCGCCTCAGGAGGGAAAAGGTTGTAGCAGATGGTAATCCCTAAGCAGACGCTCAGATTCCCTTTTATAGCGCTACTAGAGCGCGAGGGCGGCGAGTCCTACCACCAAGATGGCGGCCAAAGTCGGATTCCTGCCCTCGGCGTCAATGCTCGGCCGAGGGCGGTCTGAATACCCAGGCAAGGGGAAGGGAGCAAACGAAGCGCCTGAGAGCGCTGGGAAGTCTCTAACTAGGACAACAAACGCTTATTAATCAAGCGCGAAGCGCGAGTCAAAACTGCACAGAAATAAAATGACTATACAGGCAAGTCACAACACACAAGGTAAAATGTGCAAGAATAGAGTGGAGACCTCCCGCTTCCGCCTCAGGAGGGAAAAGGTTGTAGCAGATGGTAATCCCTAAGCAGACGCTCAGATTCCCTTTTATAGCGCTACTAGAGCGCGAGGGCGGCGAGTCCTACCCCCAAGATGGCGGCCAAAGTCAGATCCCAGCCCTCGGCGTCAATGCTCGGCCGAGGGCGGTCTGAATACCCAGGCAAGGGGAAGGGAGCAAACGAAGCGCCTGAGAGCGCTGGGAAGTCTCTAACTAGGACAACAAACGCTTATTAATCAAGCGTGAAGCGCGAGTCAAAACTGCACAGAAATAAAATGACTATACAGGCAAGTCACAACACACAAGGTAAAATGTGCAAGAATAGAGTGGAGACCTCCCGGCTTCCGCCTCAGGAGGGAAAAGGTTGTAGCAGATGGTAATCCCTAAGCAGACGCTCAGATTCCCTTTTATAGCGCTACTAGAGCGATAGGGCGGCGAGTCCTACCCCCAAGATGGCGGCCAAAGTCGGATCCCAGCCCTCGGCGTCAATGCTCGGCCGAGGGCGGTGTGAATACCCAGGCAAGGGGAAGGGAGCAAACGAAGCGCCTGAGAGCGCTGGGAAGTCTCTAACTAGGACAACAAACGCTTATTAATCAAGCGCGAAGCGCGAGTCAAAACTGCACAGAAATAAAATGACTATACAGGCAAGTCACAACACACAAGGTAAAATGTGCAAGAATAGAGTGGAGACCTCCCGGCTTCCGCCTCAGGAGGGAAAAGGTTGTAGCAGATGGTAATCCCTAAGCAGACGCTCAGATTCCCTTTTATAGCGCTACTAGAGCGCAAGGGTGGCGAGTCCTACCCCCAAGATGGCGGCCAAAGTCAGATCCCAGCCCTCGGCGTCAATGCTCGGCCGAGGGCGGTCTGAATACCCAGACAAGGGGAAGGGAGCAAACGAAGCGCCTGAGAGCGTGGGGAAGTCTCTAACTAGGACAACAAACGCGTATTAATCAAGCGCAAAGCGCGAGTCAAAACTGCACAGAAATAAAATGACTATACATGCAAGTCACAACACACAAGGTAAAATGTGCAAGAATAGAGTGGAGACCTCCCGGCTTCCGCCTCAGGAGGGAAAAGGTTGTAGCAGATGGTAATCCCTAAGCAGACGCTCAGATTTCCTTTTATAGTGCTACTAGAGCGCGAGGGCGGCGAGTCCTACCCCCAAGATGGCGGCCAAAGTCAGATCCCAGCCCTCAGCGTCAATGCTCGGCCGAGGGCGGTCTGAATACCCAGGCAAGGGGAAGGGAGCAAACGAAGCACCTGAGAGCGCTGGGAAGTCTCTAACTAGGACAACAAACGCTTATTAATCAAGCGCGAAGCGCGAGTCAAAACTGCACAGAAATAAAATGACTATACAGGCAAGTCACAACACACAAGGTAAAATGTGCAAGAATAGAGTGGAGACCTCCCGGCTTCCGCCTCAGGAGGGAAAAGGTTGTGATGTGTATGTGCCCTCCTTTTCAAACATGAGAAAATTGGTATACAACTGATTGGAACCTTTAGTTTACATTTAAGTCCCTAATATATGGTACTACTTGTACCCAGGGCCAGTAAATTTCCTTTTACAAGTAGGTTGCAGCACTCTTTGTGCCACCCACTCAAGTAGCATAGTAAAACAGGTTTCCAGACTGGCCATTGCAGCCTGTATGTGCATTTTAAACTGCCATGTCGACCTGCCAAATAATCCTTATGCCAGGCTCAAACGGTAATACTTCTAAGACACCCCTAAGGTAAGCCCCAATGCCCATATGGCAAGGTGCATGGTATTTAAAAAGTATAACGTACATTCAATTTTACATTCATGTTTTACATGTCATGGCTGGGAAAAATTCCTAAGTCACTTTTCACTGTGATAAGGCTGTCTATTGCAGATGTTAACACTGGGTTACACTATTACATTTAATATGTGCTAGCTTGAGTTTGAGAGTTCGAAAAATGTTTCAAGTACTCATTTTAATAAACGTTTTAAAGTAGTTTAAACTCCAACCTAATGGTCAAGCCAGATTTCATATACACGCTTACAAAGCTCTCTTTTTCCTGCCTAAAACCAAAAAGGTGGTCCTGCTAGTGTCCAATTGACACCTGACCGCTGATGGCTCTCCTGTGCTGAGATGTATATTGCTCACAGAAAGTGGGCAAAACGCTCTGGGTATGCGAGGGACTCTTCCCTTGACAGGATGGTCTTCCTCAACTTCAAAGGATGCCTACCTTGTCACTGGCAGATGTAGCTCACACCTACGCCTCCCTTCCCTTTGTCTCTAGTCAGACTGGCACTAATTCCAGAGAGAGGGAAGGAACTGACAAGAAATGGTTTAAGTGATGGATAAAGGATTGCCCTCAATCACAGGCTGGCCTTTGGTATAAAAGGGGCAGCCCCCAAATCTCAGCTCAAAATACTCTTGGATAATGTGATGAATCAGACGAAGGATTGCCATGCTGTCAAAAGGACCTGAAGGAAGACTAGACCTGCTTGCCTTGAAATCACAACCACAGAAGTGACACCAAGGGTCAGTTGGCTGACTTCCTATCTAAAGTTCAGGGACACAACAAGCTTCCGGAAGACCTTCCCATGCAAATGCCCAGTTGACCAGTACCAGCTGTATCTGCCCTGGACCTTGCTGCTTGCCTCTGTCAAAATGAGTCATAAGACCAAACTGGTGCCCCCAGGTCCTGGATAACATGCTCCCACAGTCCCCAAAGTCCAAGACGTAGTTCTTGAAACCTTTTTTCAACTTTCTGCCTGGAGAACTGATAGATACCGGGATCGCCATGGCATTGAATCACCAGTCAGCCTAAGCGTGCTGGTTTGCCCCATTAAAGAAAATCTGACTTCCAGAAATGCCTTCCTGGACTCAGACTTCGTACTTCATTGCTCAAAGATTTACCACCTTTGTCGATGTTGGAACTGGCCTTTTTGCTGGGTTATTCCCAAGTTTTTTTGCTTCTTCCTCCAATTTTTCCTGACCTGTTTTTGTTGGCTTAGGGCTCTGCGCATGTTATCACTGCTGTTCAGTGGTGCAGTGCATATGCTCTCCGTGAAAATTATGATTATAGTTGGCTATCCATTATTGGCATATTTGATTTACTGGTAAGTCCATAGTGCACTGTGTGAGCCAGGGCCTGTAAATAAAATGCAAGTAGCAGGCTTGCAGCACTGGTTGTGCCACCCACATGAGAAGCGCTGTAAATGTGTTTTAGACCTACCACTGTGGTGTCTGTGGCGCAGTTGTTAACTGCCATGTTTACCTGGCAAGTGAACCCACTTGCCAGGCCCTAACCGTCCCCTTTCTTACGTGTAAGGCACCCCTCAGATAGGACAAAGTACCCCCACTGGCCAGTTGCATTGTATGTGAAATGTAGGACATGTACTGGTGTGTGTGACATGTCCTGATGGAGAAATACAGTGTATTTTCCTTTTTCACTATAGAAAGGCTATCTGTTCCATAGGCTAACTTAGGACTTACTTTGTAACATTTTACAAGCATAAATTTCCATTGGGACAAGATCGGAAAATTGAGTTTAGGCTTTCTGAACTCAGAATGTAATAACACATATTTTAGTAGAGGTGGTTTTTAAATTGTGTGTTTGAAAATGCCACTTTTAGAAATTGAACATGTTCTTGTTTAACCAGCCTTTGTGCCTCTGCTATTTTGTGTATTGCCTGTCTGGTTTTGGAGTGACAGGGGCTGTGGATGTGTATACACTGAAGACAGCTACAAGGGAGGTTGAGGTGTGTCCTGCCTTTCCTGGGTGACTTAGAGCTGAGCTAAATGGAGGGAGAATTGGTGGGAGAATTTTCACTTACACCTGCATTGGCAGTGTGTCCTCTGCACAATGCTGCCTCCACCTCCTGTAGTGATGCTGCTTTAGAGAGGACAGAGCTGGTTTGGACTGGGCTCAGAGGCCCTTGCCACAAAAGGAACAAGGACAACATGGGGTTGAAGTATTGGAACATACACCCCAGAGAAGAGCTGAAGAACTGTAAGGAGGAGTGCTGTCCCTTTGCGGTGTGTGCTTTTCTGGGTTGGCATGCATATGCTGCTTCTGACAAGGAGAGGACAAAGGACTGGACTTTGCTATGTATCCTAATTTTGAAGTTTCTCCAGGTGCATGTGTGTGCTTGCCTTCTGTTAAGAAGTCTCAGGGATACAAAAGACTTCCTACAAATCTAGTGGTGCTGCTGGACTCTGCCCTCTATGAGTCCTATCCTTGCCTGATCTGCCTCCTTCCAGGTACAGGGCCTCAGAGGTGTGTTTTTCAGTTAATCTCTGCAAGACCTGGTGCGAAGCATCGCAAAAATGTGCATATGAGACATGCATTAAAAGAGAATCCTCATATGTCAAATTGTAGCTGAGAAATTGGAGGAGAAACTACTGGTGGAATGCATTATACCCATCTCTCCATATTGTGAAGGAATTTCCTAAACTGTTTTCTTTAGAAATGGAAACATTAAACCTTACTCAAAAACAAAGCACAGGGGTGATTAGCAGAAGCTTTCCCCCCGAAATAATTTCAACTTCTGAATGATCAAATAACTGTTAGTGTTAAAGCTTAACAACTTCTAGCCTCATAACTGCCCCCTTTGCATTATGAGTAGGCCTGGGCGTTGAATTATGCTCCGTTCATGGAGTTTGTGGAATTTTCTGCACTCCTTGCTCCGGGGAGCTCACAAAGTGTAGAAAACTAAACTGCCTGTAGTGCAGCAGAGTTTTTTACCCGCTCGCACTCGTAAACGGTAAGTTAGTGGGTGCGATCTGCCGCTTTGGTAGAATTTCTACCCAAGCACCAGGAATATCAGCACGACTGGCAGTTCGAACAGCACTCTGCCGCTTGCGGAACTTTGCCAATTTCTTTTGTCACTTCGCAGAGTTCCACGTAGCAGAACTATGTGAACTATGCCCAGGCCTAATTATGAGTCAACTATGACCTGTACAAAGTTACTGTAAATTTTCCTTGTTATCTGCAGAACCCCTTTCCTTCAACCTTGAATATCCTTTCCAGCATGTCAGTTTCAGAATTAGGTACTTTCAAAGGAACAACATTGTGACACTCAGCTACAACATTCTGTTATATGCTTGTATCACAATTAAGCAACAATACAAAATATTGACTCGAGAATACTCAGTTTCTTCCCACACTTAGTAACCCAAACTTTCAATATCCTTTTGAGTATTTCTTATGATTGTGATATTTTTCTGTATTACTTTCAGCAATTATAAACATTCTGCGACACTATGAGCAGAGTTTAAAATACCATTATACAACACAAACACAAATTGGGTCTGTTATTCAAAATCTCACTTTGTTCCCTAAAGTATGTCATTTATGTTTTTTCACAAATACACTTTGATCCACTAATTTTGAGGATGTAACACTTCTACCACACGCACAGATGAAGAACCATGATATATGAAGAAGTCCTCCAAAGTAATTGGTGCTTTCTCCCACAGTGGTATTTAATGTTGCATCTATTGTTGAGGTAGGATTCCCCGTCATGGGAAAAAACGATTGTGGTGGAAATTCCACCAAATTCTGCAGTATATTCGAATTGTTTTCATCACCAGTTGGGAGTGTATAGGAAGCCTCTATAAAGTGTTACTTTGTCAGTACTCACATGACAAGCAACCATACCGACTAGGAACATTTCCCTCAGCATATCAGGAGCATCTGCATGAGTGTTCTGCACAAGAACACCATTAACAATATTGTGGTATTTTATGGAGCAGGCATCTCTCAAAATGTTATCTGATTAGGCAGCCCACATTCAGCTGGCCCAATGCCAGTTTCGTGTTTCTGAGATGTTTTTGGGCAGAAGTCTTACTAATGCTCTTCTGTAATCAGAATGTTTCCTTTTTGATTATTTTAAAGCTTGGAATACATTAATTTAAAATGTTCTGTGTGAAATAGTGTCAGGAAAATGGAATCAAAACATGTGAACACTCCCAATTTTTCATTTTCTGACTACTGGTATTTGGACTTCGACTGCATAGTAAGCCCCCTAATTGTGTATTACAAACAGAAAGTTCTTTTCACATTGGATTATGAGATGCAACTTGTAGTGCCTGCCTTGAAGTGTATTGCCAGCAGGCATAAATAGCTAAGGTAAGAGACTCTGAGTAGGTTGTGTTGGACATATATCGAGAGTGCGTATGCACTGTACATGTTGTGTGCTTAGATGAATGGAAGTGTGGAGTGTTTATGTAGTACTTTACTGTATGGATAAAGGGATACATTTTATATCTAAGTACAGTGCATGGTGAGTGCTTCCCAGAGAGTAATGTAGTTCAGAGAACCGTCACCATTTCACTTATGTGGTCTCCCACATAATCGTTAATCGAACCCGGGGACCCACACTGAGTCACAAATAGAATCTAGGGTCCCGCACTGAGCCATTACTGGAAGCTGGGGTCCCAGACTTAAGCATTTTCAATTTTTTGAACCTCAAAACAATGCATAAAATATAGTGAAGCAAGCATTTGTCTCTGCACACATGATGACATTTATAATTTATTCACAAACAAATATGGAGAAAAATCAAAATATTCAATTAATTAACATTTTTATTTTAATAGGAGGGCTGGAGCTTTTCTAAATACATTTGAGGCCACTCATTGCTATATTCTGATTGATGCTCTTGCACTTATCCAACTAATCATCTGAGGAAAGTAACTTAATTTTAGTCTAATATTTCAAATTCCTTCACATGTATAGAATGTTTGGAACTTTCCATTTGTACATTTTGCTTCTTTATTTATATAAATGTTATAAATCTGTTGACATTATTTAATTTTCTAAGCAGTTGCTGACCCCCTGAATAGGCTTCATTGAACCCTAACTTTCCCTGGACCACAGGTTGAGGAACACTGATGTAGAATATAGAAACATTCCTAAGGTCCTTAGAAGTGCACTAGGGTCCTGTCATTGGAAGAAAGGAGTAAGATGCCTTGAAGTGTAGAGGCTGTCCCGGTAATTTTCCTGCTTCATTCTCCCCAGAGGTTTTACATTAGACAGTTTTTGTGGAACAGCCGAGCAGGAAGGGGTTGATCTCTTTTAGCCTTGGCCTTAAATTCCACTATTTCCAAGTCTATCCCTTTTTTCTGCTAGAATTCCATCAGAAAATACTTTAACTTAGGCAGTCTGGGGCGATTAACACAATGTCAGGTACTGCCTGAAATCCGCTCCACAGATGTATTCATGGACTCCAGAATGGTTTCTGCAAGACTTGGTTGAATATTAGGTAGAATCTCAGGTCAGTGAACTAATATTTTGACTAATGCTGCCAGGACCCACCTGTTAGCGTGGGTGGGAATTTTTTGAGTGCCAGAGTTGGTTCTCTGATTGCTGACTTCAATCCCAGACAGAATAATCTGGGCAAGATCCATTAAATGGGACAAATACACTGCCTGCAGATGGAGGAAAAGACTCCTGAAGAAACGAGATTGCTACTGCATCACACATCATTAATACCTGTTTCTTAGGGCCATCAATCACTCTATGCTACGTGACACCAGTGGACGCCACTGTACTCCACTACACAAGACTTTGCCTGACTCCATGGCACTTTTTAACACTCCACTCAACACTTCTCCACTCTACCGTACTCTACTCCCCTCTATGCAACTCTGCTCTACAAGACTCTACTACAATCTGTGACTCTCTACCATACTTTCCTCCCCTCTATGTCCCTACACTACCCTGTATAGCACTCTACTCCAATGTATGCAACTACACTCCACTGTACAAAATTCTAGTCCCATCTATGACACTTTCCAACAACTAAAACATATCACTCCATTGCACTGTACAACTCACCACTCCAATTTATTATACTTTACCCAACTCAAAGTTGTGCCTGTCTCCAGTGCACTCCATGCCACTATACTATGCAACACTCTACTGCATTCTATGACACTTTAGTCTACTGTACACTACGCCACTCCACTCAATGACACTCCACTCTGTGACGCTACACTATATGACACACTCCTCCACTACTGTATGACACTCAACTTACCCACACTCCAATTGACGACATGAGACTCTACAATTTGAAGCATATTTTCATTTAAAAAAAATAAAATTCATTGGAAAAAAATAAAGGTTAACCCTTTCTTATAGTTGGGAATTCTTTATTTATTATTCCTATACAACCCAAACTTTCTTTTCCTTAAATGTGTTTCTTTATTTACCGTTATCAAAAAACAATACGCATTGATAAAAGATGACAATGTTGCTTCCCTTACATCCAATTAATGTGAACAATACAACCTACAAGTAAGTACAGAGTGCAGCTGAGTATTACCAAAAAATGAGAGGGGGAAGGGAGGGGTAGAGGTGAAGGGAGCATTAGGAGAGTATATTTGTGTGCAATGATGACAAGAAAGAGACTTATCCAAGAAAAACAGTACAGCAGTGTGAGCCTTTGAGTGGGGAATCGAACAGACTCACGGACAACAGTGTTTTGGGTAAAGATGGCTTTATTGTTTTATATAACCGCTTCTTCTGGACAGGCGCTCGGTAGTATGGCAGGGGGTTTTCTGTGTCCTCAGTCTGGTGCTTTGCAACTCCTAGCCGCCGGGAGTCCTGATGCCTTCTGGGATTTGTAGGCCGCTCCTCCGCCGTTTCGACACGTTGTCCGGTCCACAGCACCAGGAAAGAAAGATACCAGTATTAGTCTGGTACTTTTGCAGGAGTAAGGGGAAGGGAGTGAGAATACACACGTGCAGTTACTCGACCCAGGGACAAGTGTCGATTTAGTGAAGGGCGGGAGTGCACGGTATGTCGAGTGGTTCTCAGGGTGGTTTGGCCCACCTACGTCCCGCCCAGCCCGTAAAGCGTGACCGTACCTGCTCTAGCCACACTTCCCGGGAAGTGTGGCTGGGCGATGCTCCTTCCCGTTGGCCTCCTGGCTTGTCGCTGAAGTCTCGGCTCCTTCTCAGTTCTCCTCCGATGGTATGGGCTCCTCTGTCTGCTCCTTCAGCCTCCTCCGACCTCCGCTGTTCCTCTTTCGCCTCCTCCGACCTCCGCTGTTCCTCTCTTGCCTCCTCCGACCTCCGCTGTTCCTCTCTTGCCTCCTCCGACCTCCGCTGTTCCTCTCTCGCCTCCTCTGACCTCCGCTGTTCCTCTCTCGCCTCCTCCGACCTCCGCTGTTCCTCTCTCGCCTTCCCGACCTCCGCTCTGCTCCGTCCTCTCGCCACTCTCCTTCCTGTCGCCACTCTCCTTCTCCACCTCCGGGTGTAAAACACACCTGTGTGATTTCCGGGCTGGGTTTTATCAGTGGTAGGTGGGTGGGTTCAGGGTCCAGCTCCGCCCAGTTAAGGAAACACTGGTCCTCGGTATCCCACGCGGGGTTGTATACCATGTCCGTCGTCTTCCAGGAGTTGGTGTGCTGTTCAGAAAGAGGAGACATAGGAACAGGTAAGCCTGGAGGGCCCGAGTCCGTGTCCCCCTCGTTACAAGCAGGTGAAAGGGTAACGGTTTACACAAGATTGTAGAGATGTTAAATTAGTCAATGGCAGTATCCTGGGCTTCAGAATCCAGATACAACAGGTAAGCAAGGAGGGAGGCCAAGTAGTATCACAGTATGTCGTGTCCTTCAGCCATCGTCGATGGTGAGTGTTTTACTGTTGTCCTAGAGGATGGCTATGCACAGTTAAGCTAATAACAAAGCTATGGCAGTGACTCATCTGAGTCCAGGGCTCAAGATCAATAGTGTGCTCCAACTCATTAGGAATAAAGGCATATATATCATTCCAACAATCACAAATAAGAGTACAGTTCCAAGTGAAATGTATACAATTGGTGTGGTCAGCTGCTTATTTGGGGCAACAAATGCAAACCAAACTTAAACTATACAAACATTAGAAATGTTAGACTTATAGTTATACCTTGAATATTTTTTCAAAACAAACTAAACTGAAAGTACACATATTTTAGAAAATCTAAACTTTAATTTAGTCCTCATATTTATAATTTTTGCAACACCTACAAATAACTTTAAGTCCTGCACCTTTCTACACAGTGTTGCCACCTCACTCGCCACAAACAATTAACTCACCACTCTAACATTCACTGTGTTTTCACAAATAATTTGATCATGAGTGTTGTTATCAATGATATTGCTTCACATGGTATAAGTGATGTAATGAGCAAGGGTATAACAAATGCATGAAGAAGGTGTGAGTTATCGGTAATGCAGTGTGACGATTGAGATGACAGCACTCTATAAGGCGGGGAGTGACTCAAACTAATGTGAATGTGTTGCAAAAATTATAAATATAAGATATACGTTTAGAATTTCAAAATTTTGTGTAATTTAAGTTTTGTTTGTTTAGAAAGAATAAATACAATGATAGTAATTTCAAGTTGGTGTGTAAATTATAAAATGATGGTCTAACTATAAGGTTTAACTTTTAACTTTAGTTTTTTATTGCATATATCTATATATTATATATACATGTACATTATATTCATTTATATAGTTTTAATATTTAACCAATTAAAAAAAAATTACTTAAAACTATCAAATTAACAAACATATTTTAACAAAACACATATATCACAATTAATTGAAAAAAAGAAAGTAATAAAAAGAAAAATACAATTTGATAAAAAATTACAATTCTCTTTTATTATAATACAAACAACAAAAAATAATAAGAGCAATCAAAAATCAACAGCACGGTCAAAACTTTATTTCAAAGGAGGCAAATTTGCTATTCTAACTCCAATTTATACAAAAGGAAAGCAAATGTAAACAAAATCAGGCAAAGTGGTGGACTTTGGAGGGGGAGGGTTAGATTTGCCATTTCAAATCCAGTGTAAGCCACAGAAAGGAAGGTATTGGACTTTGGCAGGGTTAAATGTACTATTCCCACTCTAATACAGCAACAGTTGAGAACGTGTTAAACCTTGGAGGGGTTAGATTTATTATATTCAACTACAATCATAGCTGAAAAAGGGAAAGTGTTGTCTTATGAAGAGGTTAGATGCATTATTCAAATTCCTAAACCTCACAAAAAATACTCAACAAAATAAAAATATTTAAACAGATCATAAATAAAAAAAATATGCATTATGGATAAATTAAATATTTAATGTGGCACAAGAATTTTTATATATATAAGAAAAGAAAATATTTAAAAGAAATACATTTTCCTCCATAAATTCTCCAAAAATCAAACACAAATTAAACATTATTGATATTATGTTTATTACAAAATTAAATATTTAAAATAATATAAAAATATAACGTTTCTCAAAATGTCCCACTTATAATGTAAAACAACACATAACTATAATAACAATCAATTAATGAAATAATTTATATTATTTCATATCAAATAATTATTTATTTAACATAAAAAGGAATTAACTATAACAAACAATTTTGTTTACAGTAATCTCCCAACCTAATCCACTACAAACCCAACAGCATGATGATAAATGGTAAAGATACTAATTACATTTTGAGAAAATATATATAGTTAACGGTAAATAATTAAAACTTTACTAAAAATCAAAATAGATAACAATAATAATAACATAACTAATGTGAGAAATTGCGCTATTGATTGACTGGGGTGTGAGCTCTGGTCAAGCAACATCCACAATCACTTGCAGGGTGAACCACAAAAAGTCACAAAATTTACCTATGCTTAATCCTGGTTAGCTTGACACAAAAAATAGTCAGGCTTAACTTAGATTTAATGTGTAAAGATGTTATGCAGCACACAAACAGTAATAAAGTGAAAACACAAACACAGGAAAATCCCAAACAAACTTAGAAAAATAGAGTACATTTTAATATATTATTTGAGACCTAAACGCTTTGTTATGAATGTTAAAGTTTTTGTAAAAACTAGCTCCTAAAAGATCAAAGTGCCAACCATGGACATCTAGTTACATGAGACCTGGTCAAATTAAAAAATATAGCTGACCGCAATAGAGAATGGTTTTACTACAAAAAGTGGATTGTGCCCTGTCAGCGCTTACCTTCGGACTTAGACAATTTTTCCCAGAATATCTTCTGAGATCATGAAGTTCAGTGTGACAAGGATGCAGGGAGTGCCAGAAGAGGGAGCTTCATCAGTGGATGGCCTTGGGTCAAAGCCGCTTTGAAGATTTCTACGATCAGACTTAGTTGTACGAAATCTTCAGCGGAACGAAGCAGAAGCTGTAGCCAAAACTGCTCCATAAGGACAGATACCCCTTCTCTTATAATGTATCAAAGCTGTGGAACACTCTTCCTCTGTAAATGAGAATCAATCCCAATCTGTCTAGCTTCCGAAAGCAGCTTAAAACCTTTCTATTCCAGTAATTAGAACCCTTTGTTTCTCCTAGTGGCACTTTTCAGTCTTAGCACCTGGACGCCTGAGGGCAGCTGTAGCGCTTAACAAATCCCATTTTCATTTCATTTCATTTCAAAGGACCGCTTAAAAGGATTTGCTGCTACAGAGAAAAACGGAGTGGGACAAGCTGCAAAGTCAATAGGCAAGCAGGTTGGTCCCAATCTGCTCCTGCTTCACAGACCACCTGTGGGACAAAATGTGTCCGTCCTCGGTTTCTGTTTGGCATCTGGGCACCTTTAGCACCACAACCAAGGTCCCAGAACAGTTGGGACTCCTCTGGGGGTACAGAATTCACTCAGGCTAGGTCCAAGTGTGGCTTCAAGATGATCGGAGCCTTTCATATTACTGTGTCTCCGAACATGAGGCCAACAAACCAGCCCTTGGAGTCACTTCTGGTAGTTCTGGGTGCATGTAAAGGTGCAGGGCTGACCTTTGAGGGATCAAGGCAGGCTTCAGGCAGCAAAGCAGTCCTTCCAGGTACAGAAGCACTCTGACAGAGTGCAAAACCGGTGACATCAGCAGACAGTCCTTCTGCAAGTCCAGTAGTGAAGTGAAGAGTGGGCCTGAAGGTCCTACTTTTATATCCTGATGCCCTTTTTCTGAAAGGTGGGAGAAGCCTCTGGAAAGATTCTTTGAAGTGCTTGTAATTCCCTGACTCACCTGCCCTGCCTCCACGCTGGTTGCAGTGACAATAAAAGGTCGCTAGGCTCTTTGAGTGTAGGCAGAGCACAGGCTATTCAATTGTAAGTGGGGCTGTGCTCAGCTCTGCTGACACACCCTGCCAGCAGATGGCCCATTGAGGCACACCTAATCCCTCTATTATGTGACTGTCTGGGAGGGATTCACAAGGTCTAACTTTAAGCTACATCAAGTAAAGTGACCTATGACAGGCGACAGGCACAAACAGCTAAGGGCTGGAAAATGTCAACTTTTGAAAAGTAAAAAAGACAAAATGGAAGGTGGCTGCATTGATTCAAGCCACTTTACTCAAGGACAAGGACAAGTTACTCATTAAACTAGGCCTGTGTATTCATTTCACCATTCATTAAACATAATTATGCCTGCATATTGTGAAATTATCTCAAACACTAAATCAAAACCTGATACAATGTGTCGGCCAGGAGGGGTCTGACCATCTTTGTGCAATTTGGGCAGGAAGAATATCACTGGAATGCTTGGGGTCTTTTTTTCAAATACACAAATTAATTTGGGCCTAAATTATCTTCATCAAATCCCTCTTGGAGTGCTTTCGCGATCTCTTCCTGGATTTGTTTTGCGCGGTCTTGAGGAATGGCACAATAACAAACCTTGTTGATGACATGTTTTCTCCCCTCAACCAAATACTTGACTCTATCCCAAACAACAACAGTTCCTCCTTTATCTTCTTGTTTGATAACGACATACATGTCTTGCCTAAGTTCTTGTAAGGCCATTGATTGGTTTTTCTTTTCAAGTTGGGTCGAAGATTAAAGGACTGTCTGTTCAAAAGTGATCAGTTCTTTTGTATTGGTATGTGGAGGAGGGCAAAACGTGGCTTTCTTACGGTGGCCAGAGAGTTCCTCGATTTTGTTGTACTCTTTGTTTAAGAAGAGTATTTTAATCTGAGCTTCCTAAAAAATTCTAGGGCTTCAATATATAGTCTAACAAAGTCGGTTGGTTTCATAGGTACAAAGGACAAGCCTAACTCGAGAACTGTCTCTTTATCCTTTGTCAAGGCTTTGGAAGATAAGTTTACTATGGCCAAAAAGTACCCGACTGGGCAAAACAATTGACTTCTAATGCTTGTCTATAAATACACCAGCACTGTTCAACACTTCTTTTGTTTAATTCAAAGAAAATTCAAATATAGATATTGCACTATGTTGTTTGAACCATTTCTACCATCAAGTGTAGGAATGTACTGTCAGTGTTTTTTCTCTTTTGTGTGGTACATTTGATTGACGTTAAAGAAGAGTGTTTTCGCTTTTTATGATGTTAAAACACATTAATTATGTTTAATAAACTGTGAAATGAATACACCGGCCTAGTTTACTGAGTAACTTTTCCTTGCTCTTGAGTAAAGTGACTTGATTCGAAGCAGCCACCTTCCAATTTGTTTTTTGTACTTTGTCAGAGGCCCAAGGTGGTTGTTGTTTAGGGCCCAATCCCCATTGTTTCAACTTTCTAAAAGTAACATTTTCAAAATTGTAATGAAACACTACACCATTAAAGAGGGTTTATCATTATCATTTCATAGGTACCAAACATGACATATCCACCTCCTCCCAAATAAGAATTACAGCTTATTAAATGTAATGTTATCCTAAGGAAAGAGTAGGCTACACAGTAGTGAAAAACTAATTGTGGAGTCTTGCACTACCAGGACATGTAAATCTTAAAAGTACATGTTCAATCTTTTAACAAGACAGCACCCTGCCCTATGGGCTACCTAGGGCCTACCTTAGGAGTAACCTCAAAGTAATAAAAGGGGAGTTTAAGGCTTGGCAAGGGAGTTTCAATGCCAAGTTGAAAAGGCAGTTTAAAACTGCATTCAGGCTACTGTGGTAGTTTTAGTACATATTTAAGGTGCAACTCAAGAGGGGGGACAGAGTAAGTGCTGCAGGCGCAATAGTAGAATTTACTTTACAAGCCATGGGTATATAGTATACCACTCAACAAAGTGACTTACATTAAACCATGATTAGGTGAGTGAGCACAAGAAATGTAGCAATGGTTAGCAGTGGTAAAGTGCACAGAGTCCTATTGCTAACCAAAACAAATTCAACAAAAAATGGCAGGAAATGGGCAATAGGTTTGGGTGGGACCCTGCAGTTAGGGTCAGGTCCAACAACAGTGAATATAAATTATATTAATTAAACATGGTATTTCATACAGTATATTAAAGAAAACATTATTAAATTCAACAATATTTAAAAAAAATGATGTTAGATACCTAAACAACAATATTTTAGTCTTCCATATTTTTCAGATTCTTTTTTCAAGTTGGCAATATTTTTGACACAAAAAGCTTGTACACTCACTCAGACACTCATGCACTCACTCAGACCCTCACTCCGACACTCAAACACCCACTCGGAGACCCACTCAGAAACTCTTGCACCCACTCACACACCCAGTGATACATGAATGCAGTCATTCCCAGGCCCACTCAAACACTCACACCCTCTCACACACCCATGGAGACACTCACATACTCACGCACACAGGCAGTGAGACACTCACTCACACACCCAGTGAGACACTCATGCTCTCACTCACACACTCACTCTCAAAGGTAACAAGTTACAGTTAGGAAATAAAATAAATATCCTTAGCGATTCACTTAAAAAGAACAAAGGTTACAGAGACGTTATAGGCAGTAAATAGAATTAATTCTAAACTTTTAGATTTCTCAGTGAATTTCTACTTTAAAAAAAAGAAATTCCTTACCTATAATGTCTCTGTAACCTTTTTTTTGTAAGTGAATTTCTAGTTTAAAAAAATATATATTTCCTAATGGTAACCGCTAACCTTTGACAGTGAGTGAGTGAGTGCATGAGTATCTCAGTAAATCTGTGAGTGGGTATGTGAGTCTCTGAGTGGATCTGTGAAGTGGGTATGTGAGTCTCTGAGTGGATCTGTGAATTGGTGTAAGAGTGTCTGAGTGGGCCTGTATGTGGATGTATGTCTAAGTGCTCTCTGTTTTTCTGCTGTTTTGCTCCTTTTGCTTGTTGCTGACCTTTATTTGGCCTATTTCTACTTGTTTCTCACCATTGTTTTGTCTCTTGCTGCTTGTTTCTCACCTTTATTTTGCATCTTTCTGCTCGTTGCTGACCTTTATTTTGCTTCTTTCTGCTAGTTTCTGACCATAATTCTGTCTATTTCTGCTGCTGGCTGACCTTTATTCTGCCTCTTTCTTCCTAATTCTTATCAATATTTTTCCACTTTCCGCGCATTGCTGACCTTTATTCTGCCTCTTTCTGCTAGTTTCTGACACTTAGGGGGATATATGTACAAGGAAGTGTAGGAGAGAGGTGTTAGCCTTCCTGGCTTAATGCCTCTCTCCTCCACTTCTGAAAAGCAAGGCTGCACCATATTTACAAGAATCTGGTGTAGCCTTGCGTTTGCCCCCTGCAAAGGTGTTAAGTTTAGCAACTTGGCACAAGTGCAAGCACCCTTACACCAGAGTGCAAGGGTGTCTGCATGCAGGGGAGGATTGTTTATGTGTAGGAAGGTGTTCTTTCCTGCACATAAACAATCTTATATATGCCATTCTGTCACTTTTATGTGTGCTGCTTCATACAGCACACATGAAAGTGACATCATTGCATTTAAAAAAAAAGTTTGTTTATGTAGAGGAAGGGACATCTTCCTGTACAAAACAAACAATGGCATTTTGCTTTTTCCATGTGTGCTGCACCAGAGGCAACACACAGTAAAATAAAACAAACGAGGAGAACTAATGCATTTCTCTTTGTTTTGCCATCTTAAGACCAGTTTTTATCTGGTCTTAATTTTGGCACTGCCTCCTATGTACACCACCCTTGTACATAGGGGTAGCTTCAAAATGAATGGGTGTTGCGGTGGAATGCCCACTGCAACACCCACTGCCCAACCCTTTCACGCTACACATAGAGTGAAAGGAGGACAGTGGCAGGGCGGTAAGGAGGACAGTGGCAGTGTCTCTCCCGCTCCGCTTCACGCAAAACAGTGAGTTAACCCTGAGCTTATTCTATGGTGCTGCATTTCTGAATCCCTGAATATTGATTTTAAAACCGCTAATTTCCAATTTTAATGTAACATGTGTACTGCTTCTACACTCACGCTTTTAATTGTGTCTTGTGCCACACGGGGAAAATCGAAGAACTAAAGGGGGGTCTGGCATTTACTTAGAAAGGAAGCCTGTGCCCAGTGTACTGATCCTGCCCCCCTGGTCAGACTCGGTAGCTAGTACCGTTGAGCGGAAAAAAGGGCAGCTAATTCCATCATGCTTACTGAGTTTCCTGCTGCCTCCCTGGGTGAGGTAGAGGACCTTATTGGTTAAGTCAAAAGTGGCTCACCTTCAGACCTTATCCCGGCAAGAACCTTAGCATCGGTTGGCAGGGCACTCGGTCCTACGATCCAGTCCCTTCTCAACCTATCTCTTTCCGAGGGCCGGGTTCCACAACAGTGGAAGACGGCAATGGTCAGACCCATTCGGAAGAACTTTTCCATTCCATGGACTGAACTGTCAAACCTAAGGCCCATATCGCTCTTCCCTTACCTGATCAAATTAACGGAAATGCACGTTAATATCCATCTGTCAAGCTTTATCGAGCGAACAGGAAGTCTGGACCATTCCCAGTCAGGCATCAGGCCACGTTATAGCACCAAATCTGCACTCCTTTCGGTGACAGATGACATCAGAATGTCCCAGGATAAAGGGCATTCAGTGATTCTGGTGCTATTGGATTTATCGGCAGCGTTCGATACTATATCACATGACATTCTGCTCAGGCGGTTGGTAGAGGTTGGGCTTGAGGGTTCGGCATTGGCCTGGATGAGGAGCTTCTTATCTGGCCGTACACAGAGTGTTAATATGGGCTCATTACGATCTGCCTCTGTAGAACTTACAAAGGGGGTGCCACAGGGGTCTTGTTTAAGCCCCACTCTTTTCAACATCTATGTGGCCCCCCTGGCCAGTATTATGAGATCCTATGGATTCATCCCTGGGTCATATGCTGATGAAACTCAGCTCCTCTTCCCATTTAAGTCATTAAGCTCCGTGGTCAAACAGTCCTTCTCAGAAGGCATGAAGGCGGTCTCTCAGTGGATGGCCCTGAATTTCCTACAGTGTAATGTGGGGAAAACGGAGGTTATGCTCTTTGAGGAAGCCACAATGCTGTGGACACCAGACTGGTGGCCTACAGAATTAGGACCCGTCCCTAGCCCCAAACAGGTGGTAAAGAACCTGGGTGTGCGGCTGGATCAAGATCTGTCTCTAAGAGACCACGTAAATCAGACAGTTGGGTCCTATTTCCATGTAATTGGGCTACTTCACAAAGTATTCCCTTTACTTCCAGATACAACCAGAAAGACATTGGTCCAGGCCTTGGTGCTCAGTCGCCTGGATTATTGTAATGGGCTGTTGGCATCGGCAAACAAAGGTGTCCTTAGCAGACTTCAGGTGGTGCAAAACACTGCTGCGGGCTGGTCCTGAACGCTCCATATAGATTTCCTTCACGCCCCTTGCTAAAAAAATTACACTGGCTACCGATTCGCCAGCGCATCAAATTCAAGACCTGCTGTGTGGTTCATAAGGGTATTCACGGTCTAGGCCCCTCGTACCTAGCGGAAAAGTTTATCCCCTACAACCCGGTACGTACCCTTCGCTCTAGCAATCAATCTCTGCTTCAAGTCCCAATTGTTAAAAAGGCAAGACAGGGCGGTAAAGCTTTGTCTTTTATTGGACCCTGCCTTTGGAATAAACTCCCTGATTCTCTTAAACTATGTACCGACCATCTGATCTTTAGAAAACGTCTAAACACCTTTTTGTTTCAGGCTCAGTAATTCCCCTAGATTCCATCTCATCCTACCTCACTTTTTTGCAGTGGGCGCAGAGATACTCCTTCGGGGGTCGATTCTAGCGCGGTACAGACCTTTAAATAAATAAATAAATATGTACATGACACCATTAAGCCATGTTAAGGGGCTTAACGTTGGCTTGTACATAAGGCACAGCCCCTATCGCCACCACAAAGTCTCTACAGGTGACGTTGTGATGGCAATAGGGGTTTATACATATTTGCCCAGCTCTTTCTCTTTCTACTCATTTCTCACCTTTATTTTGCCTCTCTCTGCTTGTTTCGCACCTTTATGATGCCTCTTTCTGCCTGATTCTGACCTTTATTTTGCATCTTTATTCTCCTTTCCCCTGGACCGCAGGGGAGCCTCAAGGCCCCCGTGGACCCAGGCTGGCATTGCTGCTGCATAGAGGGAGATGCTGAAAGGCAGCTCCCTCAGTGCAAGAGTAATCATTTCATCTCTTGATGAGCCCACAGCTTCCGTTGTTGAAACTGGTCATGATCCTGGCAAAAGGCAGGAAGGGTTTTGCATACTACTAAGGTAGGCGGGCCAAGCAGGCAGAACCTTTTACATTTACATATTCATAGTCATTTAAAGGGAGAACCATGGAATTTTGCGCTCACCAGGACAAGCCAAGAAAGTACCCACTCATAACAGTCACATACAGATTGCACTTCAATAGATAAACAATGCACTCACCTCCACCAAGCATTTTAGATAATTTTTTTATATGGAATTGCTGAGAAAATACACTTGCTTTGCCTTCACCAAGCCCAGGAGTTAGGATCGTATACCCTTTACGGAATTGGAGCTTTAAAGGGGGCACCTGCTATTCTTATATGTCTAAGTAGTTTTTGTGAAATCAGGGCCAGAACGGCCTAAGGCACCGAATCCCTTGAGGTCTCGGCCATGATTCAATGGTGGAGGGGGGCTGCGTGGTCCCCCTCCCTTGGCTGAGTTCAGCACAGGGACCCCATCCTTTGGTGCCTATCCCTAACTGAATGAGGGAGGGGACCGGCACGGCCCGTTACTAGATCAAAATGAATTCAGAACCTACTACTACAGGCAATGCTTGTGGTAATTAAGGGAAATAAACAATAAAAGGTGTCCACCAGATCGTAAAACCGACCCAAAAGGAGCCAAAAATGTGCCCACACATTGACCTAGCAGAAGGACTCATCTTGCACTGCCAGGTTGACCTCCAGGCTTATCCTACACTGACAGGTCAAACACTGTGGACAGGTCAAGCAAAATAAGAAGGTACCCCTTCCCATTACCAAACAAGGCATAGTGCAGCTTCCACTATTTTAGCAGTAGAGCTTTCCGGGCAGTGTCCACCTATTCATAGGCAGCAATCGAAAACAACAATATTCATTAAAGCATTAAGAAAAACAACTGTCCCATCCTTAAAAGAGATACTAATCAAAATAACCAATCTGGAATCATTACTATTTGAAATGTTCACTAGAGCTGGGCCAGATGGCACCATTCGAAAGGAAATACGAGCGTAAATTCAGTAAAAAATGCTTAAGTCTAAGTTACCAATTCAATTTCTGGGCGATTGCTTGTACTCCTGAAGCCCCCAGAATAGAATAGAATAACTTATTCTTGAAAAAACTCTTGAATGACTCATATCTGACTTATCTGTGTTTCATAAGGGAAGTCAAAGGTTGGCAGCAGATGTTACATCTAGGTCTTTTCGGCAATTATGCCAAGGATGTTTAAGTTTGTACCAGCAGGTTCCTGTTTGACGTGCATGAGAGGATACTCCCACAGAAGTGACAGAAAAAATGATGACATAAATTAAATGCAAATGACGCGAAAGCCTACGCAGACCTGGATGTGTGAGCATTAACATACCAGTGCATTTCCCACTCTTTCCCTCGCAACTGATTATCAGGGAATGATCGAAATGTAACTGTAACAGAAAGTGTAGAAAGGGAAGCTCGTCCTTATTTTTCATTTCTACGGGCTGTGTGGGCGGGATGGAAAGACACACAAGAAAATCATTGTTTTTGGTAAAAAGTTCAGAAGGCAAATGTTGAATTACAAACATTTCCCATGCCAATACTGGCATCTCGCACACAAATTGCAAACACTGCACATCCAATTATTTTGATGTTTTATGCAGTGTGAACAAGCATCGGAGCACTTTATAAAACTTGTTTTATAAAAAACATAAGCAGGGGCGTCCTTAGGCATGTGCAAGCTGTGCACCTGAACAGGGCCACCAAATCCCAGGGGCGACCACACCAATATATATCTATACTACTATTATAAAGAGAGAACACAAACCTTTGAGCTAGGTAAACTCAAAAAGTACACCACCAATCAAAACACCCAAGACATCTTTGAAAACCTCAGGGCAAGCAGAAGGACATAGGCTATTAAAAATAAAAAATATACGTTGTTTAAAAAATTTCGAAATGAAAATAAAGTAGTCCCTTGCAAGTAGCGCCGGCCGCGACGTCTGCGTGATGACATCGTTTGCGGTTGCGCTCCCTGGCAACACTTCCGGAAATGGCGCCGAAGATCGCAACCTGCAGGGAGGACTGCCGCGGCCCTGCTTGCTGGTGAGCGAAGTGGCAGCCTGTGCGGGCGGGGCGCATGGAGAGTGGCGGCCTGTGCGGGCGGAGCGCCTGGAGAGTGGCGGCCTGTGCGAGCGGGGCGCCTGGAGAGTGGCGGACTGTGTGGGCGGGGCGCCTGGTGCGGAACCGGCGGCTGAGGTAAGGATGAGGCGGGAGGGGGGGCCGGGACGGGCCAGGCCGGGGCGGGAGGGGGCCGGGGGCAGAAGTGAACTCAAGCCTCAAATGCTGCCCCCAGCCCCTTTCTGCCCCAGGCAATGCTGGGGCGGGCTGCTAGTCCTTAATATAATAATCCTCTGAGGATGGATACATATTTGCGTAGCGGCCCCTGGCCGGGATTTGGGTGCCTCCGGCTCTGTTCCACTTCCAAATACCCTGAACCCCACCCTCTTCACTGGCTTCCATGCCTGCATTCCTCCTGGTTCCTGATTGGCTTCTTTTTTTCCCTACCCACTGCTGGCCACGTCGTGTGTCACAATACCCTCCTCCTCCTAAATTTTGTTGTTCTGAGACGAATTCAGAAGTTTAGGAGCAGCCACAGGTACTGGTCATCTAACGTCTTTTCTGGATGTTTTATTGAAACACCTTTCTGAGCTCCGGAGGGTTCCGCCCCGCCCGGACCCCCTCTTCCAGGCCCCTTACCTACGCTCCCTGCCCAGGCCGCCATGAGCCTAGAGCCAGCCCTGACATAAGGTTGAACTAAACATGGGCTGCAGCTATACAGATAGTGGGAAGATGGGCCCACGGTGATGTAGAAGTATGAACATATGAAATGGGAGAACACACACAACTTATGAGTGAAATATATGTCGGCGTGAATGAGAATATAATCAAAGTTTCACGTTCGAATTCACATGGCTGGATTAAGATTATTAAAGGAGAGGCAAGGAAGTCAGGGAATTTTGAGAAGGAAATTTAAGTGAAGTCAGAGATAGAAGTGCGACTTGTAATTTATTTACAAACATATGGCGCATGTTTGCTCTCTGAGTGTAGTGGTGGACTTGTGGCAGCCTATCGATAACGCAGTCACCCTTGAGTCAGGACACAAAGGTGCCTGCATTGTGGTAAAAATAGTTATTTTGTGCAGGAAATTATACCTTCCTGCACATAACATATTATTAGAGGTTTATTCCTCAGGCCTCAGAATGCAGCACACATGAAAACAGGAAGTAATGAGGAGGAATAAAGATATTTCTCCTTTTTACAGCAGCTTTGGGTACGCGCACCATTTTTGTACAAACCCAAGTTCACCGACTTTATGTAGTCCATCTGGATTTGCGGCAAAGTCCATGGGAGGATGCCCGGGAATGCTAATGCTCCATGCATGGAGCGCTTCCCTATGCGCTGCCTTGTGTTACTTTTTTTTTACTAAACTAACCATATTACACTTGGCATGGCTTCAAAAATCCTAGCATATATTTTGCATCAGGGCTGCGTCAAAAAAGTGGCGCAACCTCAACACAAAAGGGCATATTTACAAAGAATTGGTGTATTTTTGCTGTGCTGCCCTACACCAAAGGGAAGGAATGCACTGTATTTAAACGTTATGGTGCATTACTGTCCTTTCAGCCAGTGCATAATTACCAACAATGCGCCAATGGTGCCTGTGTTGTTGCAATGATGGTTTTTGTTCAAGAAGGAGGACCTTCCTGCACAAAATTAATCCTGAGTGGCATATTCCTCTTTCTATGTATACTACACAATGCACCATACATAGAAAGCCGAAGTAACAAGGAGAACTAAATATATTTATCCTAGTTATGCTTCCCATGAGAAGGAGTATCTTTTTCATTTCCAGGTCTACTAGCAATGGTAAATCTGTGATTTCATCAAAATCCATAGGAGTTGTGTGGGAACATCCACATAATGCTTGTGGAACGCTTTCCCAGGGTGGAGGTACCCAATGCAGCGATTCAACCTAGATCTGTGACTGGGGGAGAGCGCTTCGTCTATTATCTCCTTGTTTCCTTTGTTCTCCCGAAATTGGCAGGGTATGCCCAGACGTGGGCCCCTTGCTCACTTTGCCACTGGATTCAAGCTAGTCTATATATAAAGGAAAAGCACTTTTACACAGTTTATGACTTTACCAGGCATGCATTTGCGTTGTAAAGGCATGTGTGGTAAAGTCATACGAGGAGTGAAAGTTTGGGGGGCAATGGTATCGCGGAGCAATCGCATTTCCGTTGTGAAAAATGCGGAGTAATGGTATGCGGGATGAAAGTATGCGGGATAACTTCATATATTCGCATTTACCACTTGCTCATAGTAGGTGGTAAATGTATGTGGAATCCATGGAATAGCAAATTCTGTGTGGCTTTTAGGGTCTGAAAAAACAACTACAAGAGTAATTCCACATTCAAGGGATTTAAACTGATGATTGCACTGTACTGGGCATATTTACTGTGCAGGAACGGGAATTTTGCAAGCAAATCTACTATGTGCTAAATCCACCCTAATATCGTGCAACTCATAGTAGTGACTAAGGGGCACATGCATCAAAGGAAATTGCATTTGCAAATGGTGCGAATCGCAAAATTCGGCCGTTTGCAAAAGCAATTCCCATTTTTTGAATGCATTAACATTTTTGTAATTTTCGCAATTTAAGAAATTGCAAAATTGTGATTTCTTAAATTGCGATTGCATTTAGGGAATCTCAAATTGAGATTCCTTAAATGCAATGCATCAAACTCTAAAAATGTGCGAATTCGCAAATAAGGGGAGCAAATTACCATGAAGTTGACCTTCATGGTAATTTGCGAAAACTTTGAAAAATGCATTAAAGTGCATCTTTCAAAGTTCCATTTTACACACACACATGCCCTTGGGGCATGTGAGTGTACAAAATGTACTTCTAAGCAGATTTCAGGGGTGCAACAGGGTGTCCTTTGGACACCCCTGCACCCTTGAAATTGCATTCTTAATTTGCGAATTTCTAATGGTGAATTGCAAATTAAGAATGTTTTTCCATTCATTCCCATGGGCCTCTAGGCCCATAGGAATGGATGGGGAGGTATTCCTTAATTGCGATTCTCAATTAGAGAATCGCAATTAAGGAATTTTAAGAAATCGTTATTTTTATAGTTTGCAATTCCTTAATTGCGATTCCTTATTTTTCGCAATTAAGGAATCGCAAAATGCAATATTGATGCATGTGCCTATGTTAGTGATAGTGCAGCCTGAAAATCTCACATCTAATCCCAAACTCATTACCTTACAAGAAAAATGTTATGCTTCTGAGCAAATCAATTTACCTCCAAGTGCCTTCAATAAAGAATCTGTGCTTTATGTTATTTTTGTCTGGAGTGGAAGGCCAAGCAGATTGGTTCCGTTGACAGATGAAAGGATTCAACTAGGGAATTTGGGTAAATTATTGACAAAATATACAGTGCCCAAAAAGAGTACTCCACTTGTGAACTTTATCAATCTACAAAGGGTATTTCCCAGATGGGGATACGCAGCTCCTATATTAAAACAATCTGGTTCTCACCCATTTAAAAATTCTAGAGTTAGGGGTGGAGAGTTGGACAAGTTCAGTAAAACATGCTGCTTTCATCAAGGGGTGAAGCAAAGCTGCATTCCTGCCCATCATGTTAAATTGGCATATTTACCCTCTCAAATGTGCATTTTAAATTGTGACAGCAGATATCCCTGCAGTGTGTGTCAAACACTTCCTGCTGCTTTTACTTCGATATTATGCTGTGATCATGTTAAGGGCAAAAACATAATCCCATAACCTGCTATGGGTCTGAGGAACTGTTTCAAATGAAGACACCTGGGGTTAGTAAGTTCACTTCAAAATGTATTGTCGTGGGCAAGTCATTACAGTTGAGGAAGTCTCAGCAGATGTGCGGGAAGTTTGTTAAAATCAAGTTACAGGTAAATTCGCAGTTAACTGTACCAACCAGTACAAATAGCTGAGAGCAGGATGAACTTCAACAGAAGGTAAAGGGAGATGGCTATATGGAGGACTTCTAGGTCTACTAATATAAAGTTGTGAAGAAGTGGGTGCTGACCCAGAACAAAAATACATTTTTGTTAAATTCTTTTGTGAGTAAGCCTGCTGAATTGAGTTTTTCGCACTGTAAGATTCTGCTAAAATGGATTTTAGTTGTAACCATCAGTGTCTAATTTTTAAAACAAGTCTTGCTACATCACTACTGGGTTGAGAGGCTGTGCACTAGGTATATGTGAACTAGACCTGGGTGATGAAGTCTGCTCCATTCATGGAGTTTGTGGAGTTTTCTGCACACCGCGGAGCTCGCAGAATGCAGAAAACTCCGCTTTATGAAGGGCAGCAGAGTTTTTTACCTGCTCGCGATTGATAATGGTAAGTTTGCGAGCGCGAGCTGTTGCTCGGGTAGAATATCTACCCGAGCGGCAGGAAGACCGGCGCAAATGGCAGTTCACACTGCACCCCGCCACTTGCGGAACTCTGCAGAGTTTTTTGTAACTACGCCCAGGTTGATATGAACATGTGTGCCCATGTGGGCTCATGCGTTCAGGTCGAACGTTTAAGAGTATTGCCTGACTTAGTCTGGTGTCTGTGCACTAGTTACAGCCTGAGAAAAACTTAATTGGAAATCAAAAGTTAAATGTGGAAGGGGTGTGGTGCAGCCGCCAGGGTGCCTGACTCCCGACCACAGGGTTCACGGTTCGATCCCTGGCTCTGGCAGCAGGTTAGCCCAGCAACCTGGGACTCTGGGCAATAGCTTGCTTAATCTTCCCAACAGGCCCCAGCTCCGGGACACCTCCGTTTGGAGGTAGTTGTGCTCTTTACAAATGCTGGCATGTTCCTTTTCTTTTTGGTTAAAGTGTAAGCCAGAAGTGTTTTAATGTAATTTTAAAGTGTAAGTCTGTAGTCTGTATAATGTAATTTTGGATTGTTACAAGATTACTTTTTTTCTGTATTTTCCTTAGTCCAAGCATATATATAAAAACAGTTTGGACAAATGTATATTCCTAGTATTTTGACTTCTGCAAATTTTACCTGAGCCAGCCTTAGTGAGATTATGAAATTTAACTAGGCTGATGGGCCATGTTAATTATCCTTCTGGCCAACTGCACATTCAAAGCCTCTCCCTCATTCTCTAGCACCATTTGGAAGGATAGCTCTTTCCTGGGAAAGGAAGGTGGTGGGGGGGGGGGGGATCTGCATAAAGTAATAAGCTACATTCCTCTGACAAGCTTGGGCATGATGTTCTTACTGAGGCAAAAAGGCAGGCAGTACAAAAAGGGGGTGGTGATGGAACCCCCTTTTGTACTGCAAATGGAAGGCAGGCAGACATCTGCAGCCAGTTACACAAGAGGTTCCCTTTGAAGTCTTGAAGCGGGCAGAGTCAGGCAGTGGAGAGGCCTCGTAGACCCTTGATTGAGGATGCTGTTTCACAAAATCGAAGAATGCTGAGCAAAGCTTGGGCCAGCAAATGGCCTGCTTCGAGGAAATGTCTGCTGAGAAAAGAGGATTTGACATCTCTGTAATTCTCCATCTCCAATTTGAAACCCCTGCTCAATTTCACCAAACTTTGAGCACATTAGAACAGATAAGAGAAAGGAATCGATTTGCTTTTTATTGAACCCCTAAATGGAGAGGAGGGACACTATGGACTTGTCATTTTTTAACTTATGTTGGAGTGTGCCATGGCGGCAGTGCTGGCTTCCTCACTCTTCCTGGAGGACAGTTGAGGGGAGACTTGCTGAGAACTCCGAAGGAAGGAGGCCCCATTTGACTTCTGTGGAGTAGTCCTCTGGTGAATATGCCTGTAGTGAGCCCCATTGACCTCACTGCTGCTAGCATCCATGGAGTGGTTTAAGGTCCAGAAGGGCTTGGAGAGGGCAGGGATTTGGGTGCTACTTGAGGAAGACCCCAGTCCAGGAGTCCAGCAGGAGCTGGGATAGAAGAGTAGGTCCACAAAGATATTTGCAGCCCACTGCTTTAACAGGAACCAGCAGATAAGAAAACCATTTACTTAACAACCAGAAAATGCACCAACATTTTTTAGACTAGGAATGCCACCAGAATCTAGGTCCACAAACGCAAACGCAAAAAGGGTCATTGGTGTCAGAGATAGCTGCTGTTGAAAATGTTGGTTGTGAGTGGAATGTTAGACAAGTGGCATTTCTCAGGCCAGAAAAGAATTACTGCATTCAAGGGTTAATCCCTCATATTTCTCTGTGAGGTTTATGATCTGGCAGGTTCTCCCAGTGAGCCACAAGGACCTGTAATGTAATCCCCACGGTGATGTTACGCTATTCTAAACTTATTTCTCCTTGAGAGATGGGGGCTGATTGCAGTCAGGAAAAGTGCAGGATAGATGGAGGAAGACTACTTCACAGGCCGACCTCAAAGAGGATGGCCAGCTTATTGAGGAGTTAGCAGGACCTTGTACCCGAGAGGAATCTTGTAATGCATAACCAGGACTCTTTACAAAGGAAAAGGGCTACATAGGTGACCCACAGAAAGTCCAGGGGGACCTACCTACTGCTGCTGGTTCCACTGGATGTAGTACTTTAAAGGAGAAATAAAAGGAAACAAAATTACCAGCTGCAGTTGTGGCTTGTTTAGGGAGATTGCCTCAAACCAAGAAGTTGTCGCTTAAGCCCTCTCACACCTTCATTAAATGTAAGTATTTTTCCAATGCACTTCAGAGGGGGCTGGGCAGCCCAGGTGCAGCAGGGCTGCTTTGAATGGTGTCATCCTTGTCATTTATACTCTGTGTCATAGCTACAAGTAAGTTGAGCCCACTAACACAGCATGGAACTAGTTTAACTCTTATCTGTCTAATCTCATGTGCTCAGTTTCCTGGAAAAGTACTATTTGTGCTCCTAACCCAGTGCTCTTCAGGGTTTTCAGGATTCTATCTTGAGCCCACTTTTCCTTTCTCCTTATACTACACCTCTGTCCTCTATTATGTCCATCTTTAGCAGATTTGGTTTAAAGTCACAACTTTTGGCTTTTGATTCCTGCTGTTATTTGTCGCTTCTTGTTTATCAATCAATCAATCAATTAATCAGTGAACTGAGAGTCTCAAGACGCTGGCTGGGGGGGGGGGGGGGGGGCGCTTCTACTGCTCGAAGAGCCAGGTCTTGAGGAGCCTTCTGGAGGTGAGCAGGTCTAGGTTCTGCCGCAGACGGATGGGGAGGATGTTCCAGATCTTGGCGGCGAGGATGGAGAAGGATCTGCCGCCGGATGTTGTTCGTTGGATGCGCGGGATGGCGGCGAGGGCGAGACTGGAGGAGCGGCGCTGGTGGGCGGTGGGGTAGAAGTTGAGTCTGTTGTTCAGGTAAGCTGGTCCGATGTTGTGGAGCGCCTTGTGTGCGTGGGTGAGGAGCTTGAAGGTGATCCTCTTGTTGACGGAGCTAGTGCAGGTCTCTTAGGTGGGAGGAGATGTGGCTGCGGTGGGGGATGTTGAGAATCAGTCTGGCGGAGGCGTTTTGGATGCGTTGTAATCGTTGCAGGTGTTTGGCCGGGATTCCTGCATAGAGTGCATTGCCGTAGTCCAGCCTGCTGCTGATGAGGGCTTGGGTCACTGTTCTTCTTGTTTCGGTTGGGATCCACTTGTAGATCCTGTGAAGAATGCGGAGGGTGTTTTAGCAGGAGGAGGAGATGTTGTTGACCTGTTTTGACATGCAGAGGGAGGAGTCGAGGACGAATCCTAGGTTGCGTGCGTTGTCCGTGGGTGTTGGAGCTGCTCTGAGTGTGGTTGGCCACCAGGAGTCGTCCCACGCAGATGGGGTGGGACCTAGGATGAGGACCTCCGTCTTGTCTGAGTTCAGATTCAGACGGCTGCTCCTCATCCACTCGGCGATGGCCTTCATTCCCTCGTGGAGGTTGGTTTTGGCGGTGTGCGGGTCCTTGGTGAGGGAGAGGATGAGCTGGTTGTCGTCGGCGTAGGAGAGGTTGTTCAGGTCGTGCTGGCACTTGTGCGAGGGGGGCCATGTAGACGTTGAACAGGGTTGGGCTGAGGGATGAGCCCTGGGGTACGCTGCAGATGATGTTGGTGGCTTCGAATCGGAAGAGTGGGAGGCGGACTCTCTGGGTTCTGCCGGAGAGGAAGGACGTGGTCTAGTCCAGGCCTTATTCTGGATTCCGGCTTCTTGGAGGCGTGTTCTTAGTGTGTGGTATCTTCTGTATTTCATGTATGGTCACTGACTGTTAATACATAGACATTCCTTCATTTCTTAATTCGGGGCGGGCCATATATCCTGCTAAGCTGGCAGAATTAGCAGGATTTTGGCCACTCTGCTTTATGCTTGTAATGAGGCATTCCGGCCTATTTCCGCGAACTACTGCATGGTAGAGTTTTTTCACATTCATGGCTCAAAAACGGTAAGTTGGTGAGCCTGAGCATCATTTGGCATTCCCTACTGAGATTTTCGGTCTCTAGAAGAGCACCCTTGAGATTTGGCCAGCACAAGTGGTTGCTTGTGGAACGTCACGACCATTCACGATCAGAAAGCTACTACTCAAGTAGAAAATCTACTAAGTGACAGTAAAATAAACTCAAGAAGCTGCACTCTCTGGCACACCGCATAGTGCTGATTTTTCAGTGCAGAAAAGCTCCTGTGACCATATCACAACACAAGTAGCGCAACATACCTATTTACGCCTGTTTGAGAAATTCTGCTAAATCTTTTGGAGTTTTTTTGTAACTCAGTAGAATTCAGCGGAATGAAACTCCACGAGTTCCACAGGCCCAGTCTTAAATATTCTTCTTCTCTCTTTGTTAGTCTTTCCAAACATGGGGGCTGATTATGATGGAGGATTTTCTGCATCCTCCGGGCCGACGGAAGCCACCACCGACCCGGAGGATGCGGAAAATCCTCTGCGGACCCTCCAAAGACCCGTCGCCACATTAGGATGGCTGGTGGGTCCTGGTTTCAGTCCGCCGCTTTTCCGCCGCGGTTGACTTACAACCACGGCCAAAAAGCTGTAACATGGCTGGCGGTGTCTATCAGACACCACAAGCCATATTAGGATGGTGTAAAATAGATGGTTTTCCACGGCTGCTTTTCTGCTGTGGAAAAGCATTTGGAACGTCACTGCGGGGGCCCGTTGTGGGCCCCCTGGGTGAAGGGGGGGGGCTGCACATGGGGGTACCTATGGTACCCCCCTGCATTTGTATGCAGAAATCGGCAGGCACCGCACGGTGCCTGCCGCTTTCTGCATACAAATGTAATGTGTGCATTTTTATCATTGCAGCGGGTGCAGCTTGAAGCCGCACCCGCAGCAATGGTAAAAATAGAGGATGTGACCGCCAGGGTGGCGGTCACATCCTAATTGGACAGGAGGGAACTCCGCAGGCCATGCGGAGGTTCCCTCCTCCTCTATGGTCGCGGACGGGCTCAAGTCCGTCCGCGATCATAATGAGCCCCTTAGTACTGTATTTCTTCAGATCATTCAAAAGTCTTATGTAAGTCTCTATTTTCCCTTCACACATATACACACACACACACACACACATACATGTGATAAAGTGTGTGTTTTTACTCTTTTAACTTCATTCACTGTTCATGAGGAATTGGGGTCTAAGTACATCTCTGATATGAAAACAGGATGTGGGAGCACACCGCTGACCTCTTAGGGAAGGTGCGCCCCTGGCATTCTGGGAAATGCAGTCTTTTGTAGCTCGCTCCGATATTTTCCAGTATTTCGCCAAGGTTGGCGCAGATAGTGCTGATCTCTAGACACATGTTTCTGGTTTATTAACCGTCATCAGTAGAGAATACAGTCTTGTATGTTGGGGTTTGCTGAGTAGGCTACCAAACATTATATCAGGTCCGGTACCTCTCACTGGCGCGCAGGTGCTTCATCCATGAGTTCATTAGCTCAATGGCTCACGGGAGTACTTTAAATAGACAACAGGATGTGGGAGCACATCGCTGACCTCTCAGGCAAGGTTCGCCCCTGGCATTCTGGGGAATGCAGTCTCTTGTAGCTCGCTCCGATATTTTTGAGTATTTCGCCAAAGTTGGCACAGATAATGCTGATCTCTAGACACGTGTTTCTGGTTTATTAACCGTCATCAGTAGAGAATACAGTCTTGTATTTTGGGGTTTGCTGAGTAGGCTGCCAAACATTTTTTTTTTATTAAACCTTTATTTGGAGACAAGCAAGGAAAGGGGAAGTGCATTCATGAAACATACAGTCGTAAATGGCTATTACAATGCAGTGAAGTAATCAATGAGTCTGGAAGACAGGGTAGCATATTGATCAGTACAGACAGTAACGGATGGATTCATACAACACTCAGAAAAGGACGGTCCAGGGTACATAATAAACTGATGAGATGTTACAGCAGGGACATGCTCTGTCAACGCAAAATAAAACAAAGGAAAAGACAAAAAGGAAAGAAAAACCAAGTGAAAGGGAGAGTATCACCGTGCCAGCTGATACCAGCACCCTCCACGTATGATATATTCCAGATAGGCCCCCCCTACTCGCCAACTGAAAGCAGACAGGCGTTGGATCTCCACCGCCACCACATGAGTGACACAGAAGGGAGTACAACCCCCTCAACCACGCAGAAAAAAGGATACATTCCACCCCCCACCCAATACCTGAGGACCAGCAAATGTAGTATCATATCTCAGCCCCTATGCTGGTGTTAACCAACCCCAACTCGGCCCTCATGTTCAGAGTCAGAGTCCTGCACAGCTCTAGTGAGAAGGTACACCTGTAGCGGGCTCCAAAAGTCCTTGGGCCTACACCTCACGGGCATCAGTTCAGAGTAGACATTATATTGGTCCTGACAGTATATGAGATCACTCAACCAATCCTTGAAGCGCGGTACCCTGCCACGACCCCAACAGCAGGCCACCCTGCGCTTGGCCAGCAGCAAGGCCACGTCAGCAAATCTACGGTGGGGGGCAGGCACGTCCCTGGAATAACCCAGCAACATCACTAAGGGGTCAAACGCCACTCCATCCTCCATCATAACCTGCAGGGCCGCATGGACTTGAGTCCAGTATTCCAGAACCCCCGCACAACCCCAAGCCAAATGCAGAAAGTCGGCACCCTCTGCTCGGCACCTAGCGCACCTGTCATCCTCCGCTAAATGAAACCGAAGTTTCCTCGCCGGGGTGTAATAGTACCTCTGGACAAATTTGTAATGAATGATTTTCAGGCGGCAACTAGAAGAAACATTGGCAGTAAGCCCACAGCAATACTTCCATTGCTCGTCAGTAATAGGGGCGCCCAGCTCAACAACCCACTGCTCACGCACCCGACTGGACGGGACAGAGCGCTGTCGGCGAATAGCACCGTATAACTTCGAAAATAGGTGACGGCCATCTGAACCCAGCAGCACGTGGAGAGGGAGGGTTACCTCCGGCTCCAAGGGAAAATCCGGTAGCAAGGCGCGCATGCCCTGCCTCAGTCGGACATAATAAAACAGCTCCAAAGGGGAGCAGGCAGCAGTCCCAAAGAAATGAGCCTGGGTACGAAAGGCACCTTCATGAAACACGTCACCCCACGTAAGAATACCTAACCGCCTACACAACCGTTGAAACCCCGTTTCCAGCAACAGAGACAAATCAGGATGATAGGATAGAGGCAGTGCCGGCGAATAGAGAAAGGAGACATCCAACAACCGCGCCACCCGTTTCCAGGCATCCACCGTGCATGTCACCGTCGTTTGATGCGTGTCCACATCTGACACATTGCCCAATACCAACCCCTCCAGTGGGAGCGGGTGGGCAACCCAATGTTCAGCCGCAACCTGGGGCATAAAAGGCGTGGGGCGCATCCTATGGTAATCGTAATGCGTTTGAGCGCTAAGATAGTAAAGCTCAAATTCAGGGACGTCAAATCCTCCATCAGTATAGGGCAGCGTAAGGGTAGCCCAGGCCACCCGCGGCTGTTTGCCCCCCCAAAACAATCGAATGAGCTCAGAACGAAGCCTGCGAAAAAAATAATCCCCAGGGTGATACGGAAGGTTCTGAAATAGGTATAGAAACCGGGGCAGGACAACCATCTTGATAAGGGACGCCCGACCGGCCATGGAAAGAGGCAAGGACATCCATCTAGTGACGTCGTCTGCCAGTTTAGTAATTGCCACACCATAATTAAGCCTGACCGTTTCCTCCCTGTCCAATGACACAACAATGCCGAGGTACCGCAGCTCTGAATCGCACCACTCCAAAGGGTAATCAAGAGGAAATTTACTTACAGCCGCAGTAAGCGGGAAGAGTTGGGATTTCCGCCAGTTGATGTGGATACCAGAGACACCCCCGAAGGCAATCAACTCTCGCAAGAGCGCACTAAGGTTGTTCTGAGGATCCTTTACATAGAGCGTGACATCGTCCGCATACAAAGAGATCCCGACCTGACGCTGAAGACAATTGAAGGCGCTCTGCTGGTGTAACTGGCGAATCCTGCAGGCCAAGGGTTCAATAGCAATGGCAAATAGGAGGGGCGAGAGGGGACAACCCTGACGAGTCCCCCTAGTAAGAGGGAACGGGGGGATAGCATCCCATTCACCACCACCCTCGCCATCGGATCAGTATATAAGAGCTTGACCCATGAAATAAAGATCCGAGGAAATCCCATCCGACATAGTACATCAATGAGGTAGCCCCATTCAACGGAGTCAAACGCCTTAGTGGCATCAGGGAAGATGGCGGCGACCGGAATATCAGGAGCAATGGTCGAAATAAGGGAAAACAAAGTACGAAGATTGTGGGAAGTAGCACGACCAGGCACAAACCCCGACTGATCGGGCAGAACAATGACAGGCATGAGCTCAGAAAGTCTCATCGCCAGGACCTTTGCGAGTATTTTGACATCGCAATTAAGCAATGAGAGGGGCCTATAGGACCCCACATCCAGGGGATCCTTACCCGGTTTGAGCAGCGATGTAATAGCGACCTCCCGCATGGAGCACGGCAGACGTCCCTCCTCCAGGGATTCCTCAAAAACCTCGCGGAGAACTGGGGCCATAATGTCCACATAACACTTATAGAATTCAGCAGGAAGGCCATCCAGCCCAGTGGCCTTCCCGTTATTCAGAGACATGATGGCATTCCTGACCTCCTCCACCTCTAGAGGTCTACCCAAGAACGCCCGGTGATCGTCCGACAACCAACAGAGCGCCAACTCATCCAGAAATCCGCCATATCGTGTCTCCCCAGACTGCTGTGTCGTGTACAGTTGTGCGTAATGGTCAATAAAAGTACGTTGAATCTCCGCAGTGTCCCGACAGCGAGTGCCATCTGGCAAAACCAACTCCAGCACGTCCGACCCATGCCTTTGATGTCTAGTAAGTGCAGCAAGGACCTTACCGGGCCTCTCCCCCTCACAATACCTCCTCGCCGTCCAGTATTTCCCCCTATGCTTAGCTTCCCTGGCAGCCTCCTCCTCATACTCGGAGAGCTTGGTGCGGAATTGACTCAACAGATCAGGATCAGAGTCAGCCTGCATCCTGCGTTCCAAGTTACAGAAATCTCCTTCCACGCCCTCGAGAGTTCAAACAATCAATTTAGGCATTCCACAACTTTTGGAGATAGTGACTCCCCGAATCGTAACCTTGAATGCCTCCCATATAACCTCGACACTATCGACAGAGCCCTTGTTCCTAGGGAAGAACGCCTCCACCTCCTCGCCAAGCTCCGCCCTGAACACAGGGTCAAGCAAGGCAGTTGGGAAAAGGCGCCAAGGCGGACGCGGCCTGTGCAGCCCGGAAACAGATAGCACAACCTTCACCGGGCAGTGATCAGAATACGTATGAGCAAGATGCACCGCCTCCCGCAGGCCAGCCACCAGCCCCCTGGAGAGGAAGACATAGTCCAGCCTCGCCCATGAGCGCGAATGTGCAGTGTAATGAGTGCCCTCCCTAGTGGCAGGGTGAGAATACCTCCAGCTGTCAATCAGCCCAGCCTCCTCCACAACCCCACGCAAAACATCTCTAGCTTGCACATTGTACTGAGGACTTTCGTCCGACCTATCCATCTGAGCATGAAACGCAAAATTGAAATCCCCCCCCCCACACAATGTGAGTGGCATCGACAGCAAGCACATGGCCCCACAGTGTAAGGAAGAAGGCTGGTGTATCAACATTGGGAGCATAGCAATTAACAAACAGCACAGTCATCTGCCCAAGCCGCCCCCACAGCAGTACATAACGTCCCTCAGGGTCTCCCATAGATCCCAGTTCTTGAAAGGCGAGCGATCTTTTAATGAGGATAACAGCCCCGCGAGCATACGAGGAGTACGAAGCAAACATCCTGGCCGCAGCCCATCGCCCACCAAAGCTGGGGGAAGGTCCAGGTCGCAGATGCGTCTCCTGCAGGAGGGCCACATGAATAGCATGCCTATCCAAATACTGTATCACATTGCGACATTTCCTGGCATCATTATGACCCCGTACATTCCAGGACAGAATTGATATCTTGTCTATAGTGTCAGTCGACATTAGCCATATTCAGGGCCCCATAGGACCCAGTGATAAAGGGCAGCGTGCCCGACTCCCAGGCCCAGCCAGCAGCAGGCCACCAACCCAGGACGCAATCGCCCCACCACATACACTCCACACACATCCCAGCCATCTCCAAACCAACCAACCAGAACCCCAACAACCCCCCCCAGCAGCACCATCCGTGCAACAGGCACCCAAGAAACACATCGCGCAGCACGCAGCAAACACAGCCCATCCGGCCCTCAACTCGCACACACATCCCCCATGTAGCGCGCTCACTACCATGCGGCCACCGGAGATAGCGGCCACGACTAACAGGCTCAATGCGGACGAAGGCAAGGATCCCAGGACCAATGCCGTCCAAAATGAAAAAGGACCAGCCGGAGCAAAGGACACGGAGCCGTGCCCGTACACCCAGACAGCAATAGCAAACAGCGCAATGGCTCAAGAGACCAGGGCGAGCACGTGTCGCCCGCATCATCCCCACCCCCACCTCCCACCTGATGAAACCCCAACTATCAGGCCATGCAAACCCCCACCCCCCTCCCCCCTCATTCCCCAACACACATCCAGTCAACCAACAAAGGACTAGAGTCCAAATCAAAGGTACTAGTGGGGTACACCCTCCGGGAAACCCTCTAGAGGTGCACGGCACCACTCCCACACACCGCGCCAGTGTCCGAGCCAACGAGTCCCACATGGCCCCAGGCGCAGCACGGGGGGTGGGTGCCCAGAGCGCGAAAAGAAAAGGCGCCAACCAGCGGTCCCACACTGACCCCAAGAACCGCTACACAAACATACAGTTGCGAACAGTCACGGCAAAGCCCCTCAACGCAAAAGTAGGTGGCAGCGAGGCCTCCGAAACAGTCAAGGGAGTTAGTGCACAAGACACACGTCAACAATGTCTCAAAAAAGCAAGATCACCCCAAGCAGGTGACCTCCTCCTCAGCCGCTGAATGTTCGCCCTCAGGGTCTCGATCGCCTCCTCGATCCGCAGCCGCTCGATCACGCTTGAGGCGCTTCACAAAGTCCTCAGCATGCTGTGGGTTAGTGAAAAAGTGTTGCTTAGCCTGATGCGTCACTCTTAGCTTGGCAGGATAAAGCAAAGCATAGTCCACTTGTAGTTCTCGAAGTTTCTTTTTCACCCCTAGGAACTTACGACGTTGGTCCTGCACCATCGGCGTGAAATCAGGGTATATGGTGAAGGATACCCCTTCAAAGGAGAGGGCCCGATTAGTGCGGGCAGCCTGGAGGGCAGCGTCCCGATAGTTTAAAAGACGTGCAATGATGGGGCGCGGTGCAGCCCCTGAGGCCGGCCGAGGCCCCAGTGATCGGTGCGCTCTCTCGACGATGAATTGGGACGAGAAGGCATCTGCCCCAACGGCACCCACCAGGAGTCTCTCCACATAAGTTTCCATCTTTCCCACATTCGTCGACTCCGGCACACCTACTATACGAACGTTATTGCGCCTACTCCTCGCCTCCAACTCCTCATTCTAAGCGGCAATTACCCGCAATATATTATTCATCCTCGCCAACTGTGTGGTATGAGCGGCAGCAGTATCGTCGTGGTCCGAGATGCGCTGTTCCGCCGTTGTTAGGCGTTCCTCGTGCACGTCTAGCTTCTGGACCACCGCATCCATGCGCGACGACAGTTTGTCCACTTTGTCCACTTTCGTGGCAAACCCTTGCCTCATCTCTTGCATCATCTGCTGAAAGTCCGGGGTTTGTGGCTGCGGCACAGTGTCAGCGACAGGCGGGGGGAGACCGCGAGGTCCCAGCTTCCTGTAGCAGTCGCGTTCCCCTCCTACCCACCCCCGAGTCAAAGGATAATTTAGATTGCTTAGTGTCTGGTTTCCCCATGATAAAGCGCTATCAGCACGGCGGGGGACAAAAGTCAAGAAGGGCCAGACTGCTGGTCGGTCCAATCACTCGACCAATCGCCAAAAAACCGGGGGCACGAGCAGGCATGGACGCCCCGCCACTCCCAGAGAAGCAATGGCCGCCTCCACCCTCAGGCCAAAGGGCGCGCTTCCCAGGCGCTCAAACGATAATCTGCGGCGTCTCCGTAATCAACAGTTCCGGGATAGGCAGAGGTAGAAGCCGAAACCCAGTTCCACCACAGGGGAGCACTCAGCAGCGTGCCCGGCCAGCAAGCAGGTCCGGAGGAGAGAGGAAGAGCAGGGCCTCCACCCCACGTGCGAAGCCGCGGGCTAGCGTGGAAAGTGACGCCGGGCCGTGGAGCACCCGACATCCAGAGCGCAAGTCGGGGAAACTTGGAGCCCTCGTAACTTCGGCCAGCAACCTCCGAATGGAACAGGAGTTGGACCGTGGGTGGCCAGTCAGTATTCCAGCAGATCTATAGGGTCAGATCAGGGCGCAGTGATGGTCAGCAGGATCTATAGGCTGATAATAGCTCCGGGCAGCAGGAGCCTCACGACAGTGCGGCCATTCTGCAGTGCGCCCTCTAGCGCCCCCCAGGCTGCCAAACATTATATCAGGTCCGGTACCTCTCACTGGCGCACAGGTGCTTCATCCACGAGCTCGTCAGCTCAATGACTCATGAGAATACTTTAAATAGACAACAGGATGTGGGAGCACACTGCTGACCTCTCAGGCAAGGTTCGCCCCTGGCCTTCTGGGAAATGCAGTCTCTTGTGGCTCGCTCTGATATTTTCGAGTATTTTGCCAAGGTTGGCGAAGATATGCTGATCTCTAGACACGTGTTTCTGGTTTATTAACCATCATCAGTAGAGAATACAGTCTTTTATTTAGGGGTTTGCTGAGTAGGCTGCCAAACATTATATCAGGTCCGGTACCTCTCATTGGCGTGCAGGTGCTTCATCCACGAGCTCTTCAGCTCAATGACTCATGAGAGTACTTTAAATAGACAACTGGGAGTGGGAGCACACAGCTGACCTCTCAGGCAAGGTTCGCCTCTGGAATTCTGGGAAATACAGTCTCTTGTAGCTCGCTCTGATATTTTCAAGTATTTCGCAAAGTTGGAGCAGATAGTGCTGATCTCTAGACACGTGTTTCTGGTTTATTAACCGTCATCAGTAGAGAATACAGTCTTGTATTTTGGGGTTTGCTGAGTAGGCTGCCAAACATTATATCAGGTCCGGTACCTCTCACTGGCCCCCAGGTGCTTCATCCACGAGCTTGTCACCTCATTGACTCACAGGAGTACTTTAAATAGACAACAGGATGTGGGAGCACACCGCTGACCTTTCAGGCAAGGTTCGCCCATGGCAATCTGGGAAATGCAGTCTCTTGTAGATTGCTCTGATATTTCTGAGTATTTCGCCAAGGTTGGCGCAGATAGTGCTGCTCTCTAGACACGTGTTTCTGGTTTATTAACCGTGATCAGTGGAGAATATAGTCTTGTATTTTGGGGTTTGCTGAGTAGGCTGCCAAACATTATATCAGGTCCGGCACCTGTCACTGGCGCGCAGGTGCTTCATCCACGAACTCGTCAGCTCAATGACTCACGGGAGTACTTTAAATAGACAACAGGATGTGGTAGCACACCGCTGACCTCTCAGGCAAGGTTGGCGCAGATAGTGCTGATCTCTAGACATGTGTTTCTGGTTTATTAACCATCATCAGTAGAGAATACAGTCTTGTATTTTGGGGTTTGCTGAGTAGGCTGCCAAATATATTATCAGATCCGGTACCTCTCACAGGCGCGCAGGTGCTTCATCCACAAGCTCGTCAGCTCAATGACTCACAGGAGTACTTTAAATAGACAACAGGATGTGGGAGCACACCACTGACCTCTCAGGCAAGGTTGGCCCCTGGCATTCTGGGAAATGCAGTCTCTTGTAACTCGCTCCGATATTTTCAAGTATTTCGCCAAGGTTGGCGCAGATAGTGCTGATCTCTAGACATGTGTTTCTGGTTTATTAACCGTCATCAGTAGAGAATACAGTCTTGTATTTTGGAGTTAGCTGAGTAGGCTGCCAAACATTATATCAGGTCCGGTACCTCTCACTGGCGCACAGGTGCTTCATACATGAGCTCGTCAGCTCAATGACTCACGGGAGTACTTTAAATAGACAACAGGATGTGGGAGCGCACCGCTGACCTCTCAGGCAAGGTTCGCACCTGGCATTCCGGGAAATGCAGACTCTTGTGGCTTGCTCCTATATTTTCGAGTACATCTCAGATATGGTGGCTGTGAAACCCCTATTGTGCTGGGTGAACATATGGTCCAATAAGGAGGCAGGTTTTAATAGGCTGGAAATTCAGGACTGCCACTCTCTAGACCATGCGTTAAAAATACCTTGGTTGAAATTTGTAAAGGACACTCTTACTACATTAGGTCAAACAGATCTGTTCCTTAATCCTGATAAGTTGGGAGCACGGGAAAAAGCTTTTATTAAGGAACAGTTTTTTAAACACGTCATGGCACAAAGGGAGGAAAGGGAGTTGATAAACCCATGGTTAGAGACCACACTTTAGTAGCGTCAGTACAAGGCATGGAACCTTATTTATCCCTTATAACCAGTGCACATGAAAGATTTTTATTCACACGGTTTAGGCTACATATATTTCACCATTTATTCACAGCATATATAGAACAAAAAGGTCCCTGTGGCTGCGACAATAGGTCTCCTCAGGATACCTTACATTTTGTTCTCCTTTGCCCACACTATTCATACCCAAGGAAAGTGTTTCTTAAGGTGCTTTTAAGGAAACTAAGATTCAAGCAGGCTTGTGTTGCTCTGTTGTTTTTAAAACTGTCTTCAGATGTTTTTACACTCTTTTATGTCTCAAGCTTTTTAAGATCTGCTTTTAAGTTAAGAACTACTAGGGGCACATAAAGGCCTACTACTCCCTGGTAATCTCTGTACTATGCATGGTGGCCTCTAGAGCCCTTTTAATGTCCTTTTTGTTATTTTTTTTTCTCTATGTCTCTTTCATGTATTTATGAGTCCAAGAAGGAGAACATTATTGTAAGGATTTTTCATAGTTTTCTGTATCTTTATGTCTCCCTGACTGTTTTTATGAATACTGTTTACATTGTTATGCACCTGAAAATGTCTCTTTTATGGTCATATTTTATATGCTGAATAAAGATTATTATTATTACTATTATTATTTTTATTAAAAATAAAAATAAAACTCCACTTACACTTTGACACTGTGATGGGTTAAAAAGCAGACTGAAACAAATATAACTAAGAGTTTTTTTATACAATTGCTCAACAGTACATAAAACCGTAATAGGGTAGTTCCTCATAGGTCACTGGCCCTTCCAAAGACAGTGTTTGTCTGGTTCTCTCAAGGTTTACCACACTACAAGGACTTCAGGACATGGCATGAGCTAAGCAAGCTCACACACACACACACACACACACACACACACACACACACACACACACACACCCACACCAAATACAGCCACCCACACTCACACACACATGTGCGCACTCACACACACCCACACAAACATACACACTCTTTCCCTCTCTCTCTAACACTTTCATACCAACTCACATTCATTGCCAATCTTTGCTATTTCAAGTTAATTTCCTCCATCTATTTTTTAAGTGACAGAGTCAGTATTATATGGGCGGGGGGAGCTTTCCAGATTGTAGGATCTTTAGATGAAAAGGATCACTTTAGGTGTTCAGTTAGTTAAAGTAAGGTATGTTAAAGATTATAGTCAATATGCTTCCTAAATTCTTGTTTCAGTGCAAGGTATTTGAAATAATTTAGGTGCTAACTGTTGTACAGTATGTGAGGCAGATGTTTTATATGTCAAATGTGTATCACTGTAAGCAAACTGAAGACAGGGTTCCAGAAAGGATTCTGTCAACCATTCTAGTAAATGCAATCTGACAAAAACCAGAGGATTGGTTAGCTTTTGGAGGGGCTACTGTGTCTTGGGAGGTCCAGTCATTTGAATGTTGCTTTTCTCTATGTGTGATTTTATCAGAGTCTGAATTGGCAACTTGAAGTCCTGTTTGAGTATAAATAGTCTGATATTCATTTGAAAGTCATGATTAAGGGACTTGGCTATTTTGAACTAACATATTTGGTAGTGTTGAAAGTTTTAGGAAAGAAGAGAACTTTAGGGCCTGAAACGTTGTCAATTGAATGAATATCAGTAGCATTATTGCTATAAATTAGTAGAAACACTGTGGCCACATTTTATCTATACTGGCAAGACTGTGGTCCATCCATCACATTTATATTTGAATGGACCTTAGGTCTAATCATTAAGGAGAATACGCCGTCTCCACTATGAGTAAACAGCTACAACAGCCATACGGAGTAAGGGCCATCAGAGGCAGGCCTCTAATTTCACTCACCTAATTTAGGTGGGTAGAATAAGAGGTCAGTTTTCACTGCCCGTCATGCAATGAAAACACTGGTGGTAAAGGGGCATTGAAAACTACTAAAATACTTCCCTCACCATGGAAGAGAAATCCGGCTACAGGATTATCAATTTGAAGAAAAAAAAAGAAACTGTTTGGTGCATGGTCAGAGTTCCACAGTGGAGTTGCCAGTGTAAGTTTGCGGTCCCATGCCAGCTGCTTGGATGTTAGGGTTTGTGCACAGCAAAGAGCATGTCCCCTCTCATTGCACTAGTGGTCTCTGTAATAGCTCTCTTTAAACATGCTACTGAAAGCCTTTCTTGTTATCTCAGCCCCTCCCTAAGACTTCTGTGTATGTTGCTCAATGTATTCACAAGTTTGGACATTGCTGTCTTGTTTGCACATTGGGCCTTGCTTTTACCAAGGCTTATTTAGAAAACATTGGACCTTGCTTTTACCGAGGCTTATTTAGAACACTCCTCCCTAGGCCATGTGTTACTTCAACTCATTAGCATAATAACTGAAGCTCTGCACACCTGCTTGTGAGAACCACACCCAGTTCTTCGTACCACACCCAGCTCTTCGAACCACACCCAGCTCTTCGAACCACACCCAGCACTGTCTATAAAAGGCAGGCCCTGAGCCTCATCCAGTGCTTGTGCTCGTCTGCCTCCCACTTACCTGAGAACAGATCCTTCGGCGCTGGCACTCCTGCTCTCTCCAGACCTTCATTGACTTCAACAGGCTTCTGGCTCTTCCTTCTTCTGGTTTCCGGCTACTTCTTGCCTCAGCCCCTCTTCTGTCCACTGCAATCGACCTGCAAAAGAGAAAGAGGTTAAGGTTACACTGATCAGTATCCCTTTTCAGCAACAAGTAAGTGCAAAACCTTTTATTACCTGAAAGAACTTTATCATCGATTTCTGGATTCATGTAAAGACAATTTGGAACAAGATATCTCCCACGAACTTTGTGGTTCAAACCCTTTGTTACAAGAATACTTTGTGGAACTTTGTGAAATAAACATTGTTTTACATGGAACTTTTTTAAGAATCGAACAGAGGAAACCATTGACAGCAAGGCAAACAGGAAATCAAGGACTTGCATAAATTACCTGTTGTATTTTGATGTAAAAGTACAGTATTTGTTTTATAAAAAGTCTGGAAATGTGTGAAAAGTGAGTTTTCCATTAAGAATTTAGGCTTTAGTTATATTAAGGTGAATGTTAGACGTTGGTAATTCTGATAATGATATTCGTTTGATTTTACAGGATTTTTACAGTAATAGAAAGCACATCCCAGAACAGTAACACATTCCAAACCTGGAAGCTTGAGACCAGGATCCAAGAGGTACTTTTAGAAGAGAATTTCTAATAAGATTAAGGTTTAGCCAAGGAACACATTTAGGGATAGGTTGCACTTATCTGTTTTTTGTTTATGTTTCATTAGGCACCAGTTTCTACAGAAGTCAGAGAGGGCCGCAGATTTTAGCAGCTCTTCTACAGTGGAAACGCAAGAACGGTGTTATCTCTCTTTTTTATTTTATCCACTTCCCCCATTCCCTTGAGCTTCTGGTTCTTAGTGCACTGTTTTAAAACTAGTGTGCTGGAACAAGTAGTTTCAGGGTGGGGTCGTACTGTCTTCAACCTCCATCAGAACTGAACAGAAACTCAGGTGAGCTGGGCTTTGACAGAAGCACAAGCCTTGAAAATATTCAGTTCTGTTGGACGATGAATGCCGGGGAAGAAGCAGAGGGCATTGACGCCACGGATATGGCGCAGGCCCTAAACGAGGACGTAGCCCATAACGAATCAGTGTTGGCATCTTGCAACATATGCAAGAGGAAATAGAGAAATTAAAGTTGGAAAACACCTTTTTAAAACAGGATTTAAGCAGGTATAAACCTAGGGAATCTCAGTGGAAGACAGCTTTTACGCCTTTGTTTATAACCTCCTCAGAGACAGGGGCGCAAGCAAAACATGCAACTTTCCCCCTCCCCCCTGTTGAGGTTACTGTTAATGTTCCTAATGCTGTGCCTTTAGCAGCACCTGAACGTTTTCATGGAGATAGTAACAAATTCCAAGTTTTTATCAATCAATGTCAATTACACTCCGTTTGTAAACCACAACAGTTCTCTACTGATGCTACTAAAGTGGCATTCGTCTTGTCTTATTTGGGCGGTACAGCAGCCAATTGGTCAATTCCTTTCATGGATAGAGATGATCCCATCCTCCATAATTGGAATCAATTTAAACGTACTATGACCAGCCTTTTTGCAAAATACACTTTTATGCAGGCAAGCGATAATGAGCTTTTAAATCTTAAACAAGGTAACAAGGGCTGCAGATTTTAGCAGCTCTTCTACAGTGGAAACGCAACAACGGTGTTGTCTCTCTTTTTTATTTGATCCACTTTCCCCCTTCCCTTGAGCTTCTGGTTCTTAGATCACTGTTTTAGAACTAGTGTGCTGGAACAAGCAGTTTCAGGGTGGCGTCGTACTGTCTTCAACCTCCATCAGTACTGAACAGAAACTCAGGTGAGCTGGGCTTTGACATTGGAAGCCACATGCCAAATATGAACCGAATGTGCAGTGGGTCCTGTGAGGGGGTACCTGCGAGGCCTGGCATAGAGCGCTCTGGTATATTCACCCCCAGGGAGGAGCCATTTATCCATGGCATACCTGTGGAATAGGAGTTTTATTGTTGTTTCTTTTCAATGTAGTGCATGATGGCTTCACATTAAAATCAAAGGAATTACACAAACTATTGTTCCTGACTAGATGGAGACAGTCCAACCACAACAGTGTTCATAGGGCAGACTGTGTGCCTGTAGCGACAAGAGGTCCAGAAAGTAGACTTATCATTCAGCCAAGAGATCACTGAGTAGGGATGATACCAAATGAATAGTTTAAAATTTATTACATGGAACATACAAGGTCTAAATGACCTTAGAAAAAATAGATTAGTACATTCCTACATCACAAGGCACGAAATAGGAATATGTGTGCTTCAAGAGACCCATCCACAGATGCTACGAGTGCTAAACTACACTCTAAGCACTGGAGTGAGATTCACACCGCTTGTTATTCCAATTACTCCGGAGGTGTACCCACTGTGATTAAACAGGGGGTTCCTTGGCAAACACAGACTGTGGTCAGAGATCCAGAGGGCCGGTACCTTATTATCAAGGGTACACTATTTTGTAGGCATATGATATTAGCAAATATTTATGGTCCAAATGTAGATAATCCAACATTCTTTCAGGAAGTGTGGCACAATATACAGGCAATGGGTGAGGCAGGGATATTGTGGAGCGGGGACTTCAACACAGTGCTGTCCCAAACGGAGGACAGAGCAAGACCGGTCCTTCTACATCTTCCACAGGCAGCGGAAGAACTACAGGGACTGATGACAGAGGAAGGGCTGCTTGATACATGTTGAGTGTTTCATCCACAAGACAGGGAAGGCACATGTATCACCCAACACCAATTCGCATTGTTCCGGGTTGGATTTCTGGATAACGACGCCGGAGATCCACTCCTGGGCCATAGCCCATCAGGCCCGTACACTATCTGACCACGCCCCAGTCCTGATTACTCTTAATGTACCTAAGCCATATATACAACCAATTACGTGGCGTATGACCCCCAATGCACTCCTGGATGTAGCGTTCAGGTAGGACCTTAGGGAAAAAATTTAATGAATATTTTTAAATCAACACTGGCTCGGTGGAGAGTATTGGTACATTATGGGGCGCATTTAAGGCGGTCATTAGAGGGCAATGTATAGCTGGGCAAGTGGGTATACTAAAAGACATATGCATTAGACTCACAAAATTGGAAGCAGAATTGAGTACATTAGAGAAACAATACTGCACACAACCTACAACCTCATTACTTGGCAATATATGCAGGCTACTCACTGAACACCAGGAGGAGGCACTCAGGGAAACACATTTCTAAATAAATATGCATCAGCTCGCAGGTACGGGGAAGGCGACAGAGCAGGGAAAACACTTGCTAACCTATTAGGCCCACCAAGGGGCGCCACCTTCATTGCAGCACTTAAAACCCGGAAAACAACATTGTACACAGTCCACCGGAAATACTTCACACTATGCGTAACTTTTATGCTCAACTGTACACCTCAGCATATACGATCCTTGAGTAATACTTTAATTCCATAAATTGTTATGGTTCAGTGATGGGTATAGGGAGTATATGGATAGCCCGTTCATCATGGAAGACATGCTTGCAGCAATAGGTAGCCTCTCTGCAGACAAAGTACCAGGAGCAGATTGGCTCCCTGCAAAATTTTACAAAGATTATTCTGATTTATTGGCCCTGCAACTATTAAAAGTATATCAAGAAGCTTAACAGACTGGGGTTCTCCCTGAGTCTTTGAGACAGGCCAAAATAATAACATTACTGAAGCCAGACAAAGAACCTCTCCAGTGTAACTCATATTGTCCACTTTCCCTAATACACATGACACAAAGATATTCGCCAAACCACTGGCCACTAGACTGCAACCACTATTACCAATAATTGTGAGACCGGATCAATCCTGTATGTTTGTTCCCTCTAGTTGCCAGTTGCTCAGCACATAAAAGACCCCACTAACAGGCGTCAGTCTTGCTGTATGTTTGTTCCCTCTTGAGGCGGAAGCCGAGAGGTGGTTGTGGTTTGTGCTTATCTTACTTTACTTTCATTATTTGTTACCTGATTTAAAAGGAAAATATTGAATTTTAATTGCGCAGTGTTTTTCAAGATCGATTTTAACAACGCACTTACATGAGCTCCTATTGACCTGGACCGCCACTTATCTGTTGCCTTGTGATTTTGCCAGCACATAGAACTCAGTACTGGTGTCCAGATGATTTAGGGCTGAGGCACACAGACCTGAAATTAGCGGCGGCCATCTTAGCTGGGTGGGAGGATTCCCTACAGTGCTCTAGTTGCCAGTTGCTCAGCACATAAAAGAGCCCACTAACAGGCGTCAGTCTTGCTGTATGTTTGTTCCCTCTTGAGGCGGAAGCTGAGAGGTGGTTGTGGTGTGTGCTTATCTTACTTTACTTTCATTAATTGTTTCCTGATTTAAAAGGAAAATATTGAATTTTAATTGCGCCGTGTTTTTAAAGATTGATTTTAAAAACGCACTTACATGAGCCCCTATTGACCTGGCCCGCCACTTATCTGTTGCCTTGTCATTTCGCCAGCACATAGAACTCAGTACTGGTGTCCAGCCGATTTAGGGCTGAGGCACACGGACCTGAAATTAGCGGCGGCCATCTTAGCTGGGTGGGAGGATTCCCTACAGCGCTCTAGTTGCCAGTTGCTCAGCACATAAAGGAGCCCACTAACAGGCATCAGTCTTGCTGTATGTTTGTTCCCTCTTGAGGCGGAAGCCGAGAAGTGGTTGCGGTGTGTGCTTATCTTACTTTACTTTCATTATTTTTTACCTGATTTAAAAGGAAAATATTGAATTTTATTTGCGCCGTGTTTTTAAAGATCGATTTTAAAAACGCACTTACATGAGCCCCTATTGACCTGGTGTGCCACTTATCTGTTGCCTTGTCATTTCGCCAGCACATAGAACTCAGTACTGGGGTCCAGCTGATTTAGGGCTGAGGAACACGGACCTGAAATTAGCGGTGGCCATCTTAGCTGGGTGGGAGGATTCCCTATAGCGCTCTAGTTGCCAGTTGCTCAGCACATAAAAGACCCGGCCATGTCTCCACGCAGGGGACGCGCTCAGCGGAGGCGCCGGAGCAACGCCGGAGTCACGCCAGAGTCCAGCCCGTCTGCGCTCGTCCGTGCCTGCATGTCGCCTCTTGCCAGGAACCATGGTGACAGGAGGAGGGGCGCGCCAACCTACTTAAGGCAAGAGTTATTAACTCTAAAGTGTTTGGATGGGGAGTGTGTCAAATTTAACCTCTCACGTAGTAGAGGTCTTCTCACATGCTCCTGTGGCTTCTCCCTGCCGACTCCCTCCCTACCGCCATCCCTCACTAAAGCTAAGCCCCAACAAATTAGGGTGGGCCAGCTTAATGTTAGATCCATGCAGAAACATTACTCGGAAATTCATGAGTTACTTTCCAACTACTCCTTAGATATCTTATTCCTGACAGAAACCTGGCTTCAGGATGACATGGACTCAGTCATCAATCTTGCCACCCCTATGGGGTACACCACGTTCACTCTGAACAGGCACTCCAGGGGAGGTGGGATAGCAATGATGGTCAAATCTCACTTCACTTGCCATTTATTGAGATTAGAAATTAAAGACAGCGAATGTGCACGCTACAACATTAAAATCAACCCTCAACTTAACCTCGTGGGTCTCCTGATCTACAGGCCCCCCGGAGCAGTCAAGAGCTTCACAACCTCACTCCTTGAGAATATATGTTCTCTGATTACCGAAACCGCGAACTTCACTATCATGGGAGATTTGAACATCCACTTTGAACTTACCACAGACACTAAGATCAATACCCTGTTAGCCGACCTTGCCGTCCTCCAGCTCTGCCAACTCGTGAGCGGTCCCACTCACAGTGAATGACATCTCTTAGACCCCATCCTTTCGAATATGACCAATGTGAGTGTAGAACCCCCCATCCCTATGACCTGGATTGACCACTGTTTAGTGAATATGACAGTACCTATCAGTGATGACCCCAACATAAAACCCGCCCTGCAAGTTCTGAAAAGACCGTGGAGGAAGCTTCGTCTTGAAGACTTCCACGCACTCCTCACAACCAATCCTCCCTAACCTAGCGAGGACCCTGACCGAGTCTATGACCAATTTTGCGAGTGGATCAGAAAAGTCCTGGACACCATGATACCAACCAAATGGATCAAGGCGCGCTCTCACGAATCTAGCCCTTGATTCAATGAAGAGCTCTCCTCGCAAAAAAAGACTGTAAAAAAGCTGAACGAAGATGGAGGAGAGAATATGATCCGGCACTCAAGACCCTCTATGTCCAGTCACAAAAAAGTTACCACGGCAATATTTGTAGGACACGAGCGGCGTACTACACTACAGAGATTAATAATAGTCATAATTCCTCCAAAACCATTTCTAGAATATTAAAAGAGCTCAGCGCCAAGAAAACAGTGGATAATCCCAATACTTCACCTACACTCTGCGATAACATGGCTTCTTTTTTCATGGACAAAATCAAGAAAATCTATAGTGCCTTCCCGGCGACTCCCCACCTCCCTCCTTCAGTCGATCCAAATAGACCCAATCTCTCTAATATTCCGGCACTTAGTCAAGAAGACTTCCTCAAACTCTGTAATAAAATCAAGTCAGGTTCACCCGCAGACCTCCTTAAACCTGAACTTTTTAGAGAGGCAGACTAAACCGTACTTGGCCCCCTTACAGACATTGTAAACCTGTCCTTCTCTACTGCCAATATACCCACGAGATGGAAGCAAGCCTGGGTCTCACCCATCATTAAAAAGCCCACGCTAGACCCTACCTTACCCGAAAACTTCAGGCCCATTTCACTCCTCCCTTGGGCAGCCAAAGTAGAGGAATCCCATGTTAATTCCACCTTGACCAAGTACCTGACATCTAACTTCATTCTGGCCAGGTCCCAATATGGTTTCCGTGCCGGTCATAGCACCAAGACAGCCCTCTTAAGTGTGACAGAACACCTCCGGACCGTATTGGATTCCGGCGGAACGACAGCACTGATTATTTTAGATCTCAGTGCTGCCTTCGTCACGGTGTCACAAAAGGTACTGTTGTTCAGGCTGGAGGAGGCAGGGATCGGTTCAAGGCTTTTTTGTCAGGCAGATCTTTCAGAGTCTCCACCCCTCCTTTTCTCTCCAAAGAATGCCCCATTGAGCAGGGTGTGTCCCAAGTGTCGGCCCTCAGCCCTACCCTGTTCAATGTGTACGTCCAACCTCTGGCAGAAGTAGCCAGGAGACAGGGACTGTCACTTGTGTCCTATGCTGACGACACCCAGCTAGTGGTGGCATTGAAAGATGAAAGCGGGCTCAGCGCACAGAATTTTAAACAGACTCTCGTCGACATCACCAGCTGGATGACGGCGAACTTCCTCCAGCTCAACGCCGGCAAAACGGAGGTCTTACTTGTGGGGAAAGAGACAACTGCCTGGGGGAATAGCTGGTGGCCAGAGACTGTGTAAAAAACCTGGGAGTCTGGGTGGACTCTGCCCTGAACTTCACCCATCACACTAAGAAAGTGTCTGCCACCTGTTTTGGGATTTTACGAAATGTCAGGCCGATTTTAAAATTCTTCGACCACCAAACCCGCCAACTGGTAGTTCAGTCAGCCATTCTCTCGCGGCTGGACTACACTAGCTCTCTTCTGCTAGGGGCAAATATAGCAGAGAAATCTAGACTCCAACGAGTCCAGAATGCTGCCGCCAGACCTTTGACCGGCCTCCCCCGCCATAAGTCAGTTTCCAATGCCCTTACGAAACTCCACTGGCTTCCAGTGGAAAAAAAGGATCCACTTTAAAACTTTATGCCTCGCATTTAAAATCCTGAAAACTGCCTCCCCCCCATGCTATGTCCACTCCTCTCATCCTACGTTCCCCGACGCACTTTGCGCTCTGAGGGACAGAACCTAGCTGCAGTGCCCCGCATTAAATTGGCTAGAATGGGCGGCCGTTCATTCAGATATCTTGCGGCAAAGCTCTGGAATGAACTCCCAACTCAAATACGGGGAATGAACGATTTGCTATCCTTCAGAAAAGCTATAAAAACTCATCTCTTTTGTTAGTTTGTAATATCTCCAACATATTCCTTCAGCATCTCTTTCCCTCTGAGTTTCATGCAGCCAGCGCCGGGACACCCCTTGGCTGGGGCAGCCGTGCGCTATACAAGCTCATATAACATAACAATCCAGATTTGTGCCGGGCAGATCTGCCTCACACAACCTCTGGACACTATTTGGTCTACTGCATTACTTGGCACCACATGTCTCGGCTATACCTGCATTACTGGATGCCACTAAGGCGTTCGATTCCTTGGAATGGGGATTTCTGTTCCCTCTTCTTCGCAGACTGGGCCTAGGCCCGCTATTCATACAACAAATCAAACTGCTATATACCATGCCAACAGTTTGTTTACGAGTAAACAGACAGATTTCAGACCCAATAACTATCACCAGAGGCACGAGGCAGGGCTGTCCCTTTTCACCACTTTTAGTCGCCATTGCCACTGAACCTTTGGCAGCTCGGTTGTGGCAACATCATGGCGCCCGGAGTATCGGATTTACCACCTGCAGCCTCACTGTGTCCATGTATGCGGAAAACATTACTCTTTATATGGTTGACCCCAAAGAAAATTTTGCTCCAATGACGTGCAAACTAGAAAGATATAGGGGACTGTCGGGGCTTTCTATAAACTGAAAAAAAGTCAGTTATACTTCCGCTGATGTCAGGCACCCAGAATTTGTCACAGAGTATACAATTACTTGGATAGACCAAGTCCTCTATCTGGGAATATGGATTAGTGGTGATGTACAGGAGATTTGGCAGACATTATGGGAAAACAATTGATTGGATGGAAGAGAGGGTAAAACGCTGGCGCAATCTCCCAATTTCGCTGGCAGGTAGAGTAGCAATAGCAAAAATGATTTTTTTAACTAAACTACTATAGCTTTTTTAAAACATCCCACTTCCCTTAACGTGCATTTTTTCAAACGTATATGTTCACTAATGATAGACTTAGTCCGGGCGGGAAGGCAACCTAGAATAGCATGGGAGATTCTGACGCTGCCCTAATCACAGGGAGGTATTGTGGCCCCCGATTTTGCGCTATATGCTTACAACGCCCATGCTCAGTTTTTGCATTTTTGGATGCACCCTACGCCGTTCCAACCACATGTTGCAACTTCACCAATTCGGAACTCTGGATGTAATGGACTTTCCTTTTGCTCAAATATGGGTGTTTGAGATGCCGACTTGAGCCACAACCAGCATGGTGCATGAGTCGAATATTCCTTCCCATTTGTGAGCGAAAAATAATACCTGTGAGGGTAAGCACGCCCGTATTTGGGCAAAAGGACAATCCATTACATCCAGAGTTTCGAATTTGTAAAGATGCAGTAAAAATAAAGAGGCTTCGATTAACTGCCCATACTCTGCAGTAAAGAAATTCATACAGGCAAAGTGTTAAGTGGACCCCATAGGCAGTAACATAAACGAGTCCAGTGGCAGAAAAGCCAAAAACTCTTGGCGTAAACGAGCTGGGTTAGCCACTCCAACTCTAGAAAACAGAATATCCGTTCCATTTATATGAAGCCCTGATGATAGTCCCGGTAATATTTACCTGGGTCTTGAAACACGTTGGCATTTTGTGAGGCATTTAGTTAATTCTGAATGCGGCACGTGTTGAAGGAAATTATTGGATAAAGGATTGATATACTATTCAGAAACTGTTTTGACGCTGGAGTTGGAATAACACATGTGGTTCATGAAATTGGATATTTTCATGTTTATTAATAATTTTGTATATAATGTAAATTTTCTCTAAAATGTGTTTTGCATCAGATTAATGTATGAATTCATTTGCTGATTTTGTCACGTTGCAAGTTGTTGGTAATAGTTTTTTCACAGTGTGTAAGTCCATTTTTGTCTTTAAGTGTATGTTATTGGGAATTGTATATACCTGTAAGTTAATGTGTGAATTTGATAAGTCTGTGTTTCTTTTTTAGTCCCAAAAAGTTGTTTTGATAAATTTTTAAATGATTAAGAAACAGGAATGGTCTAATAAAAATTCCATTCGGACAGATAAGAGAGTTACCTGTTCATTGCTCCATAATTAGTAAGAGTGTACGGTAGTATGAAGCCAGGCTCATTGTTTTGTGTTCTGAATTTTGAATAGCCCTACCTGGCCCTGGTCCATTGGGCTTAACCACTATAGGTTTTTGAAGTTTTAGAAAGTTGGCATTTTCCTGTCCTAACTATTTGGTACCTATTAATGGTGACATGACCAAGTGTAGTTGATGTAAATAAATGTTCTTGTTTCAGCTTACAAATATAAGCCATACAATATAAAAAGGACAGTTACAAAACCACAATATTGGTACATTAAAGATCCACAAAGTTAATACATTGGAATTTCACTACACAATGTGACCAGGCAAGTGCAGAGGAGGTGCAACTTTATAAATTAATGGCTGCCCATTAACTTATAAGCATAGTACAATCTCATTCAAATCACACATGACTTCCATGAGGTCCTACTGAAGTACCAAGTGTATAAATCCAGTGCTTTGATCAACAATTTATCACATCTAATTAACATAATTATTAGCTGAAAATAACTGAAATAAATGCTATCACATTTATAAGAAGATGCTTAAATTCCACAAAATTTGTACATTTAGGATTTGCAAGATTGATACTTTGGGGCTTCACTATAAAATATGCCTGGGCAATTGTTCAGAAAAACGGACTATATAAATTGTTAATTACCAGATAGCTTACACACGTTCATGTCCAGATCATGCATGATTGTCTATGAGCTGCCCTGAATTTCTACTAAACTGCTAAGTGCATGAATCCAGTAGCTTTAACAATAATTGATCACATCTACATAGCAGAAGGCTTCGTACTGAACACTAACATAGTACTTAGCCTAAGGCAAACATACCCTTATCAGCCTAAAGTGCTTCCCATAACTAATCTGGATTACCTTTGAGTAATGAACGTGAAACAGTTTTGTATCGCTAAATCAAATTTGTTAAATAATTATGCATAAAAGTTCCACAGAATGCACCTTCCACACAAGGCTTTTTCTTGCCCACCTCTGTTCCTCCTTGATATGCATACTTTAAAGGACTTAGGGGCATATTACCAACAACTAGCGATAATTTTTGTCTCTAACTTGTTTAGAGACAAACATTATCGCCGCACATCGGCGATTTTTATCGCAGATAAACCTTGCTATTAGCAAGGTTTATCGCAAATGCGATAAAAAACGGCCGCAATGCATGAATATCGCTGAAAATTCTGAGAAAAATATTAAAAAGCTGCAGGTGTTACAGAATTCGGCAGCTCGCCTGGTCCTAAGGCTCCCTCGTCGAGCACCATCACGCCCCTCTCTGGTAGCCCTTCACTGGCTGCCTATCAGGAGGAGGATTGACTTTAAAGCTATGCTTTGGTGCCATAAAATAATTCATCTTAGAGCACCGGCCTACATGTCGGATCTGGCTTCTGTTTACGAACCTAACAGGTCGCTCAGATCTAAAGGTATGGGCCTGCTTAGAACTTCATGCCCCAAAAAAGCGAGAATGGGAGGCAGATCTTTCCGGACTTTAGCGGCCAGGAAATGGAACCTCCTTCCTTTGGATATCAGGATGGAGAATAATGAAATCCTGTTTAGGAAGAAATTGAAAACGTGCCTCTTTACTGGGTGATGGGTTTCTCCTTCACACCTCTTCACACTTTCTCCACAGCGCGGGGACACGCCGGGAGGCGTCACCAGGCGCTCTACAAGCTCCTTTAAATTAAATTAAATTAAAAAGTCAGCGATATTCATGCATTATCGAGCAAATGCTCTTAGCCATGTTATCCACCTCCCATTGGATAACATGGCTAAGAACTGCTCAGGGCAGGTGTTAGCTTTTGGAGATATTCGCGCTTAGCGCGAATATCTCCAAAAGTTGGTAATAGGAGATAGCGATGCTAGGGACTGTTTCCAGTCGCTAACATCTTGGCACGCCCACTTTGCATGTCATTAGTGATAAATATCACTGACATGCAAAGCGGGGCCCAAGATGGTCGCTATCTCCTTTTAGCTGTCACTAACTGGTGTTAGCGACAGCTTGGTAATAGGGAGATAATTTTATCTCCGCTTTCTTGGCTTTTAAAGCCAAAAAAGCGGAGATAAATCTCCTTGATAATATGCCCCTTAGTTGATCCAACTTGTCTGTTTTAAATAGAGCCCTATGTTAATTTCCAAGCCACATAAATGTATTTGGCTACCGGCCTATAGACAGACTTGCTGCAGACAAAATATCACAGCTCTTTTACAATGCTTTAAGTTTTGCTTAATGAACAGTGGCCTAAGATTATAGATAAAGTTTTGGCACAAAACAATATAAAGTAATGCAGGTTTTTTCTCTCCTCCCTGTTTGGAAATTGTTTTGACTGGCAAGATACCCAGGCAAAATTTATTATAGAGTGATCTCTTCATAACTGGAAATAAATCCATATAAAAATCGAATAATGCAGTTGGTTTAATCGTTTGAAATTGAGTAAGCAAATGGCCTCCTGCTGCTGAGCTCACATACGCTCAATACTTATCCCTAATAACTGCGCTGATGCTGAGGTCATTGCCTCTGAGTGCTTTCAACAATTTTTGCATCCTAAAGTCAGAAGAGTCTTAAAGATATGTTTGTACCAGAGTAGGCAATTCACTCAATTGCTTCTCCATAATTCACAGGTAGATTTACTATATATTTCCAAATTGACCTTTGTCCAGATTCACACCCAGTATCAATTGGTTTAAGAGCCAGGAGTGATTTGATTGACTTAATGCCCAGTTTGAGCCTGAAAGTACCATTGGGGTCCCCAACCCTAGGCAGAGAAGGTGGCATAACAATCTATTTACAACCGTCCAAGTTCCTTTTGGATTTTGTGCCTCCAAACGTCTGCAACAAATGTGCTGACTGCCACAGCTTTCTTTTGATAGATGCAGATAGTCTCCTTCCACACTTAAGGAACAATCTATGTATTGCATTACTCTAGTGAAGCAGGGTGCATTCACTTTCTGATGCTTGCTAGGACCTGGATAATTTATCGTAGAATGTGACCTGCAGGGTATGTATGATAGTACAACGCGATCTTTTTGATGGCGGTACTTTACATTGCGGATTTTACAACGCAAGTCGTTACAATGACTTGCGTTGGAGGGCGCGGATTGAGGATTATTATAATTTTCTATTTTAACATCAGACCATGTAACAGTAGGGAAGGTGTTGGAATAGAAAATTGCAATATTCCTTAACCACCAGCACCATCCAGCGCAAGTTGTAGTAACGACTTGCGTTGTAATGGCAGCGTGGTAAAGGTTGTGCGGTGTAAACACCGCGTTGTAAACGATGTTTCCCCCTGCAGGTAGTCAAAGAAATTAAATGGACTCTGGTCAAGCAGTGTCCATATATTTTGCAGATGGTACTCACGGGGTCCTGCAATTCACGATCATTAATTTCGTTTTCATTGTGTTTACCTTGGTGTAGTAGGTCTTGAAGCAGACCAATAATGTATGCATTGACAATTTGATGCAGGAAAGGAAAACTATGTGGTCTGGGTAGAGTAGTTCTGCAATTTTATCACGCCCTATAGATTTGGGGACATCCAAATTTATGCTTTGGAGCACTCTGCCCACATCATTTACAAAAATATTAAATAGTATGGGCGCCAAGAAGCAGCCTTGTCCTACCCACTTTCTATTGCACAGTTTGGCATCAGTTCGCCTTTTTACGCCACACCTGACTGAAGCTGTGTTGTTTTTGTACAGCCTTCACAAGGTTGCACAGTAGATTCGTATGTGAGGAGAATGCCATAAGATACCTTAATTGACCAAGTCAAATGCTATTTTACGGTCTATAAACATCATAAATAATGTTGTGTTTTTATGACAATTTGTTTAAAACATTTTGCATAATCTCATTGCTTGGTCAATTGTACTATGACTTTTTTCGCTCCTCCCAGCTAGCCTACAATAAAGGGATTAGGTGTGTCTGGGTGGGCCATCAACTGGCAGGATGATTGGGGCGAACACGAGCATAACCCCACTTGCAACTGAATAGGCTGTTCCCTGCCTTCAGACAAAAACTTGTCACCTCTTCATTGTTCCTTCTGCTAGCCTGGGAAGGGAATTCTCCACAAACTTCTCCACTTCAAAGAAGGCACCTGGTACACAGATAGGACATCATACCCAGTCTTGAGTACACCTGTGGATGACTCAGAAGGACTGCTGTGCTGCTCTGCGAGAAAGAATGATGCTCTGTTGTCTTGCTGACAGAGTGAAAGAACTGGACTTGTATCGTGAACCCATGACCACCCAAGTGACTCCAAGGGCAAGATGGTTTGCCTCCTGATCAGAGCCCCAGGGACAGAAAAGGCTCCAACTACCTTGAACTCAGCACTCTGTCTGTTGTGAGTCCTACCCTCAAATGGTACCACCCTGCAATGGACCCTTGGAAGTTGGCCTGAAGGTGGTGTGCCAGCCCAGCTGTGGTTGTGGTTGTGTAAGTAGAACCATGCAGCATCATGCATCAGTTTGAAGCTGCATCAGAACCGCAGCAGTGCGACACATCCTCAAATCCAGACCTTACACCTCTGCATGCAGTCTCCTCAAAATCACCAATGCAATCTCAATACAGACCTTCACATCACATAACCTTCGTTGACGTCTTCCTCTATGGCTATACAGGACTCCCCAATGCAGACCTACACATCCTTTGGAGCCACCATTGCATAGCGCATCTTCAATGAAGGATTTCACATCATACCCTCACAGGTCCTTGGAACCGCTGGTGCTCGACATATCCTAAACACGGGATCTCGCAACTTTCTGCAACCATGATTTAAGGTACTTTATTGAGTGGGCTAACTTGATTCCTGTATGCAGCCCATGCTCAGTGTCATTGGCCTGAACTTGTGACTTGGTCTTGGTCTGGCACGACCAGATGACCCCAGTTGGCGATTTGTGCTTTTAGGCACTATATTTACTTAACTCTTCAAAATTGCATATCTCTGGTTCTTCTAATTGGATATTTGTCGTTTTGATGTCAAATTGTGTATTAAATGTTACCCTATTTTTCTAAATTGGTGTGGGGCTGTTCTTGTGTAGAGTCTTCATTTTATTACTGCTTGAAGTGCTGCATAAATACTTTACACAATTGCCTGTATGTTAAGCCTGACTGCTTTTTTGCTTGTCTTTCAAGCAACCAGATGGTGAAGCACAAGTTAATTTGGGGTTTGCTTGTGTTCCACCCTTACAAGAATTATGATTGTTGTTTGAGTAGGGTTTCATTCCACTCAACCAGTAACCCAATTTCCAACACCGCATAAAATTACAAATTTAGGCCAATGATCTTAGAGTGCCGGCCAGAACAGGGACCTGGTTAGTCCAGCTAAAAAGTTACCTTTAAAATCTTTTGCAAATAGTTCCATTTGTTGAGGAGAAGGCTCAGAGGAGCAGACTGAGCATTGCAAATGGTCATCTCTGTAGCGTGAAAAGCAGGTGAGGTATCTGGGATGGCCATCGCTGTAGCACGAAAAGCCGGTTGGGAGTCACTGGTGCTTGCTTCTGTAGCTTCATATTACTGGTCATCATGGGCTGTCATTGCTGTAGCACAAATTGTGTTACCGGTCATTGCTGGCAAATACTGTTGATGCGTAGAACAGGTCACACTAGAGATTCTCTTTGGCAGTCATTGTGGGTGGCAAATCCTTTGCATGAACAGACTCATTCGTGAATAGACCAAACTTAAGGATTTTCACCTTTTCTTGTGGAAGATTATAGTCTGGAGGCAGCCAAGGGTCCATGACCCGTGGAGGCTACTCTCGGGTATCATGGACTTCATCCACAGAGACCAGCCGGGCACAGTCAGGTCCAGGCAGATCCAGTTGCAGCAGGATAGCTGGACAGGTGCAGCAAGGCCTCTGAAACTTGTTGTGTTCCTACAGCTCACACAGGAGGTTAGCCAACTGACCCTCTGGGTTTTGCCGGTTAACCTGGGATGAAGGCAAGGAGGCCCGGATTCCTTCTTACACATCAAGGCAGTCCCTCATACAGCAGGACAACTCTCTGGCAGCAGGGCAGTCCTTCTTCTGTAACTTACACAGGCCTAGGTGTGTTTTGAAGAGTGGCTTTGGGGTTCCGATATTTATACCTGCTGCCAGCATTTGTGGTGGGATACTCTTTGCCCTAACTCTACATCTGGTTTTGATAGTTTCTTCCTCTTCCCCTTCAAAGGCTCCAAACTGTCTGGGTGTGACAGACGGCAAGGCAGGCCTGGTTTCAGATTCATTGGTCTGTGGGCAGGAGACAAAGCCCTTGGAGGTGTGAGTCAGCATGGGTACAGGTCCTCCCACTCAACCTGCCAGGATGACCTTTCCTGTCCACACTTAAGCCCCCTTCATGTTACTCTCTGGAAGCAATAAACAAACCCCAACAACAGAGCCATTCACAGTCATGTGACCCAGGATAGGTACTAATGGCTAGAACAAGAACACGGCAACTTTCAACAAGTGACATTTTAGGAATTATGACACAAAATCCGACTTAAATATTAAAGATTTTAAATTACAATTAATTTAGGTGTAAACAGCATATTCTTACCTGTTGCCAGCACAAATTTATTACTTATTAAATGTAATAATGTAATCCAGTGTTAATCAATAAGAGAGATAGGCCTTCCAACAACGAAAAATGATTGTAGGACTTTTTCGCCGTAAAGATATGTAAAACTAAAAACAACATATCCTGCTTTTTAAATGCATTGCACCCTGCCCTATGAGCATTTAAGACCTACCTTAGGGGGTATCTTGAAAGTATTAAAAAGGAAGATTTATTCCTGGCAAAAGAATTGTCTAGTAGCATTTAATTTACATGCCATGGGTACATGTAGTACTATCTACTATGGACTTACAAGTCATTTGTCAGTCAGGTAGATGCCAATATAACCATGTTTTATGGACGGAGAACAAGCCCCTTTACCACTGGTTATCAGGGGAAAACTGTGCCGAGTCCCAATGCTGACAGACACTGATTCAGCAACAGAAGTCAAGAATCTGGGGAGACCCTTGCAAAAAGTGCCAGGTCCAACAACAAGATCCAATTGAAATTACCACATAAACTGATCGGACACTTTCCCCGCATACAACAACAATATACCTCTTGTGTCTTGCATAGGCTGAGTGCACTCAAGCTGCTCTATGGCCAATTTGAATTTGCTGGCTCTGTCTCTTTAAGGTATGAACATATTTTGGGTTAGTGAAACAAGAATCTTCAGAATCATCAGGATCCACTGCAATATTTTGAAATAGATCTTAAAATCAACATTGTGATGTTATATAGGTCTCAATGACATAGAGTCAAATTGTTTTCTTTTTTATAAAGAAGACTGTTGTGGGTGTGGGTGTCCATTTTAATAATGACTTCTTGGATAGGTTCTAAAATATTTGTGGCAAATTAATTTACAAACACAATGAAAACTTCTCTGTGAACTAGATCAAGACCCACCACTTTGCCAAAATGGCAGGTATTTTATACCTTGATTTATTATTTAAATGTGTTCTCTGCTGTCTCACCTGAAGTCGTCATAAAACATATTTTTCGTCTACCACATTGTTGTCTAAATCAGTTTCTACTGACGTTTTGAAGTCTGTAGTAGATATTTTTAAATTAGGACCATTAGCATGCTTTATTGCATAATTTAGGGATTGTGTTTTTGTTGAATCGTTTTTATGCTGATTTACTCTCTGATGTCTATACTGCCTAAATAAATGATACTTTTCTAATCTAATGTTTGTTTTAACTGTTGCTAAAGTGTGTTTGGCTCTTATTTGCCACATTTTCCCATTAATCTTTCAGAATACGAAGTGTCAGTCAAGATTTACTTTATTTCGCCAGTTATTAAAAACATTATCAAAAGTATTCTACAAAGAATAAGATCATGAGATATATTTAGAACAACACTAAAACAGAAATTACAATAAAACCTATAAAAGAGTTAAAGCATAATACAAAGAGGATGAATTCTCAGTTTGATCATTATTAATAATGCTTACGTTTCTTTATAGCAAATTGAAAATATAATGCCAAGCAATATCAAATTAGCGGGTCAGACAGGTTTTTTTAAAAGATAAAAGGCTAGTCGACATTACCTCAGTCTATAAGTACGCAAGATTTGGCAAATAAAGCTCTTCCTCTGCCCTACAAAATTTACAAACAAAACACAAGTGAAGATCACATGGCATAGATGTGCAGTCACATGGACAAGGGGACAAAGAATTCATGCAGTATATATTAGCAGGGTGGCCAAGCATCAAAAGTATATAATTCATACAATAACTTGTTAGCAGACATCTATGGTGATGATTCATCACAAATGTTAAAAAATTAAAGATGGAAGAGTTTATTATGGGGTCTAAATGATAGTGTATCACCCTTGGTTCCATACAATTGGCTTCCCATCTCATTTCTGTCTGTTTTTCTGTTAAAACATTTTTCAATTCATGCCTTGAAATGATAGTAAAAGTCACTGGATCATCAAATAACTTGGGATAGCCAAAGTTATACAGGCTATTCTTAACACATCGCAGCCATTTTATTCTGCGTACCCATACAGCTTTAAACAGTCTAATATGATATCCTGCATTAACTTTAGAGTTTCTCTCCTCCATACGGAGTGCCACTAAACAGGGGGAGCAACATAAATTTGGTCTGAAATAAAAGGGACATCTAATTCAGTGTTGCAGATATAGGAGGAGCAGAACTGGGGAACTCCTATCAAATGTCTCCAAAATGTATTTTCTTTTAATTGGAGACAACCGACAGATGCTACTCCACACACTGCTGTTCCATAAGTTGCCACTGACATTGTTTTCGCTTCGTATATCTTTTTTATGGTTTCTATCGGTTTAGACTCTAATTTCTTAACAAAGCTGTGTGCTTCTTTCCATCATAAGAGCTCTATGTGCCCTATATTATGCCATATATTTTTAGAATCAAACAATACCCACAAATAGGAAAATGATTCTACAACTTCCAATGTTATCCCTCCCATATTTCAGCTACTTTGATTTTTCAGTTCAGCTCCTGCCACAAGCACAATGATTTAGTTTCATTGACTTTCATAAATCTTACATAGGTGTTCATTAATATCTGCAATGTGTTACCAGTCCTAGCCAGCAGATCTGCATCATCCGCATAAAGGAGTATAGGTACGAGGCAGTATTAATAATGGGAACATCACTAGTGGACCCCACCAATGCAGCTTCTACACCGTTTGTGAAGAGGGAAAATAGGAAGGGCGCGAGCACGCACCCCTGCTTGCCTGACTCCATGGGCAAGAGATCACGGCTAAGGAGTACGACTCATGGATCAAATTAATTATTGGTTTATCTATTCCCATATCTGCCATTACAGACCATAGCTTTGTATGGGCCACTCGATCAAAGGTGACTGACAGGTCCATAAACGCCATATACAAATGTCCCTCTTTTGCCGCAGCATATTTGGCCCTGATCCACTGTCCCAGTGGATTTTCTAAAGCTGTACTGAGATTGAATTAGTATCTTATTCTCTTCTGCCCATGATCCTCCTGCGGTGTAGGCTTTATACTTTCTGTAGCCATAGAACTATCCATTCTTGTGTACACATTACTGACTCCATTAATTCTACTTCTCTTCTCACAGCTGGATGCAGGCCTGTTCCGTGGCTGACCCCGGCTCCCCCCTCCTGGTATGTGGGACACGTGCGCACTATGATGATTAGGATGCCATCATGTTGAGAGTTCAGAGTAGGATTATCTGATTGGGGTTGGATTCTATCTCACTTGCTAGATGACAACATCTGAGTGGAAACTACCTCCTCGGTGTCCTCATGTGTGGTATTTATTAGATCGGAAGGGCCAGATCCTCCATCCGGTAACCTTTAAGTGACTGATTGGGACTAACTTTGATCATCGTTCAGAATGATCTGGAGGGCTTCTTCTATATTTGCTAGCCTGTCTGTAATTGGCTGTAGCACAGAGCGCAACATTTGGTCCAGTTTTTGGGTCAGAACGTCCTTTAGCGGGGATGGAATTCTGCTATAGTTGTAATGTCCCTTCACACTGAGTTCGCCCTGTCACTGTGCTTAGGGCCCTTTGAATTGCCATTACTACTGCTGTTTGTACCCATCTTATTCCTCCCCCTCTTCTGTTTACCAGGGGTTTCAATTACAGGGCAAGACTCAATCCCAGTAGTGCTGGTATCATTAGGATACTCCAGTTCGCAAGACACTTCCCCAGGTCTTCATGAATAACAGTAGGAAGTCTTACCTCTTCTTCCAGCGAGAGGCAGCGTTCAGTAATCTCGATCTCCTTTGAGAGGACGTTAGCCGCTCTAATCAAGAAGGAGTCCAAAGTGGTTATGATCTCCCCTTCTGGCTCAGAGGGTCATATTTTCCTCTTGACCATGGCTTTGACTTTTGATTTTCTACCTCAGAGTCCCAACGAAAGGGGGGTGGCCCAGCCCAGCCTCCTCTGGGCGAGGATGGGTGTGGATGGGCTCACCCTTGGCCCAGGCGCGGGCCGTAGTGCATCCCTCGACACGGGTCCACGGCGGGTCCACAATGTGATTATATGCGTGTAGGGAAGAGCAGTGAAGGGTGGGTAATGAAGTTCTCCCTGACCGGTGCTTCCTGATGCAGCAAAGTTCCAAGGTTCAGTGGCTAGTGGTGATCTGTTAAATCACTGACAATCACTGACAATCACTTTGAAGAGATGTTATATCAGCATTTGTAATTCACTGTCAAGTCTAAACGGACAATGCACAAAGCATTGGTGAATACAGTATGTTGTACTACAGGAATACTCTTTTATGTATTCTTAGATAACTTTGTGAATCGGTCCTGAAATGTCAAACTCCTTATTGGTAAAAGGGAAAAGTGAGCATTGTCCTTTCTATTTGTACTAATTGGTAATGACCCAGTACCCCACAAGCTTATAAATAATCCATACAAAAATTCTGACACTATAAAAGAATAACTTAGCATACATTTATATCTAGCAATAATAACCAAATATACTGAAAGAAAATACAAATCGTATTAAATGCCATAATGTTATAGTAAATACTGTATTAACAGTTCGTATTATTGTAAAAAAAGAGAAACAATAATGTTTCCTCTATATTTGGTTACTTAATATTTTTACACCACATTATTTCTACCACAAAATATGGAATGAAGTATGCTGGAATTGATATTCAGGTGCTGCACTATCTCTGTGGGTGCCTTTTTGCAGCAGACTATGTCATGGGCCCCTTGGCCTTCCCCTTCTCAGAGTTCCATGGTGAGGTAGTTGGAGAAGGTAACATACTAAGCATGGGCGGAAAATCCGTTACGCTCGCGGATTTTGCGGATTTTCGGTAAATTCGCAATCCGCGAGATCCGCGAATTTCCCGCAAAATCCGCAAATTCGCACGCAGCGGATTTTTTGCTGCGTGCGGTGTAAGTTCGCAATTGCGAACTTACACAAAACCCTCGCGAACTGGCAGAAATCCTTGCGAACTGGCAGAAATCCTTGCGAACACAAAAAAAGCATTCAGCAGGTTCAAAAGTTCAAACTCATCATTAGTAACCATTCCCTGTAGTGCTTCCTGACAAGGGCCCCTCCAGAGTTCAGTTGCTAGTTGCAACAATTAAATGACCCTGCTCTGACCCTCACAGCAGGCTCATAGAATAGCTACAAGTAGGCCACAAAGGTCCTGAAAAAAAAATTGCACTGCAACAGAAAGCAAGTTACAGATAAGGAAGCAGGTGCCAGACTGGAATTTTAAAACAGTGACACATTAATAAATCAACCCCAAATTAATTCATGTCAGTTGAAGCAGGCAGGTGTGCTTGCTTATCCCCCCCATAATCTACAGTAATGATGAACCAGAGGGTGGCATTGATGCACCAGAGGATGGCATGGGTAAAAAAGAGGGTGGCAGGGGTGAAACAGAGGGTTCTGGGAACCTGTAATGATGAACCAGATGTAGAAACAACATAATCGTGACCGTAGCGAGCCGACATGTAAGTTCGCAATTGCGAACTTACACAAAACCCTCGCGAACTGGCAGAAATCCTTGCGAACTGGCAGAAATCCTTGCGAACACAAAAAAAGCATTCAGCAGGTTCAAAAGTTCAAACTCATCATTAGTAACCATTCCCTGTAAAGCTTCCTGACAAGGGCCCCTCCAGAGTTCAGTTGCTAGTTGCAACAATTATATGACCCTGCTCTGACCCTCACAGCAGGCTCATAGAAAAGCTACAAGTAGGTCCTGGAAAAAAGGTCCTGGAAAAAAAATTACATTGCAACAGAAAGCAAATTACAGATAAGAAAGCAGGTGCCAGATTGGAATTTTAAAACAGTGACACATTAATAAATCAACCCCAAATTAATTCATGTCAGTTGAAGCAGGCAGGTGTGCTTGCTTTTCCCCCCCATAATCTACAGTGATGATGAACCAGAGGGTGGCATTGATGCACCAGAGGATGGCATGGGTAAAACAGAGGGTGGCAGGGGTGAAACAGAGGGTTCTGGGAACCTGTGATGATGAACCAGACGTAGAAACAACATAATCGTGACCGTTGCGAGCCGACATGTAAGTTCGCAATTGCGAACTTACACAAAACCCTTGCGAACTGGCAGAAATCCTTGCGAACTGGCAGAAATCCTTGCGAACACAAAAAAAGCATTCAGCAGGTTCAAAAGTTCAAACTCATCATTAGTAACCATTCCCTGTAGTGCTTCCTGACAAGGGCCCCTCCAGAGTTCAGTTGCTAGTTGCAACAATTATATGACCCTGCTCTGACCCTCACAGCAGGCTCATAGAATAGCTACAAGAATCCCACAAACGTCCTGGAAAAAAAAATTGCACTGCAACAGAATGCAAATTACAGATAAGAAAGCAGGTGCCAGACTGGAATTTTAAAACAGTGACACATTAATAAATCAACCCCAAATTAATTCATGTCAGCTGAAGCAGGCAGGTGTGCTTGCTTTTCCCCCCCATAATCTACAGTGATGATGAACCAGAGGGTGGCATTGATGCACCAGAGGATGGCATGGGTAAAACAGAGGGTGGCAGGGGTGAAACAGAGGGTTCTGGGAACCTGTGATGATGAACCAGACGTAGAAACAACATAATCATGACCGTTGCGAGCCGACATGTAAGTTCGCAATTGCGAACTTACACAAAACCCTTGCGAACTGGCAGAAATCCTTGCGAACTGGCAGAAATCCTTGCGAACACACACAAAAAAAAAATCCGCAAATTCGCGAGAATTCGCGGATTTTGAGGATTGCGAGTTCGCAAATTCGCAAAATTCGCAAACGCCAGATTCGCAAAATTCGCCCATGCTTATAACATACGTCACAACCTAGAATGGCCATTGCCCTACAAGTTAATGGAAGTCTTTCTCAAATCAATATGTTGAGGACATGACTTGCTGGTTCCTGGCATATTAAAGGAAGTGACTTTTCCTAATCTTTGTGTCATAATGCTTTGCTAGTTGTTTTTCTGGTTCCTTGTGTTGAGTTTTTTTCGAACGCTTTTTCCTTTCTCCTATTTCTCTGTAGTTCAGTGGTCTTTTACCCCCAGCCTCGCCTTTTCTCTACATTTATTCAAGAGGGCAAATCCAGCTTCCATCCATTCAGCTGACCACCAGTTTACTGATTGGTACCTTCTAAGGTCAAGTCATCTCAGTCTTCCAGTACCTTTGTTGACTATTTATGGAGGTTTTAAATCATTGGCCTTTATTCTTGCTTGGGGTTCCTTCTGTAAGGGACTAACTGATAGGTACTCTCCTGTGTCAACTGTAAGCATAGGCTGAAAATTCGTTCCGCTCGCGGAATTTGCGGATTTTCCGCGATTTCGCGATCCGCGAAACTCGCCGTAAAATCAGCAAATCAGCGGGGACGAATTTTCAGCCAAGCACTTACATGGTTACAGCAGCAGGTGCAAAAGTTGAAACTAATTTTTTGTAACGTTTTACAAAAGGGTTACAAAGAAATTAATTTCAACTTGGGCACCTGCTGCTGTAAGCCTGTAAGTGCTTCCTGGCGCCTCGTTGCCTACTTGCAACTATTCTCTGACCCTGCTCTGACCCTTGAAGCAGGGTCAGAGAATAGTTACAAGTAGGCAATGAGGGGCCTGTCACGAAAATTAAACCTCAATAAGAAGCACTGACAGATATAAAAACAAGCATTTGCAATGCAATAGGTCTCGCATTAGGAAAGTTTGAGCTATTGATCTTGTAAATGAATTTTTTTTTTATGTGTTGGTTTTGGAAATACTAAATTAATAGCTTTGTCATTTACAATGCCAATAGTTATAACTTTCGCAAATGTGACACCTATAGCATTTGTAATGCAACATGTTTTGTATTTATGTGACATAGCTGTATTGATATTACAAATACAATGACTTTTAATTTTTTTAAATAATTAATACTTAAATAAAAGTGATTTTAATTTATAATGGCAATAGCTTAAACTTTTGTAAATAACTTTTGTGAAGATTATGTTCAGTGTATTTTATTGTGACGAAAATCCAAGAACAGAAGTGAAATATTAACATCTTTTTGTGACATTTTTAATAAAGTTTGAAACATTGAAAGAACATATTTGAACCAGTTGTTGAATGGTTGCGCAGATTGATGCTGGAGTGGCGCTGAGTGGTGCTGTGGTGGTGCTGAGTGGTGCTGTGGTAATGCTGAGTGGTGCTGTGGTGGTGCTGAGTGATACTGGGATGGTGCTGAGTGATGCTGGGGTGGTGCTGAGTGGTGTTGTGGTGGTGCTGAGTGATGCTGTGGTGGTGCTGAGTGATGCTATGGTGGTGCTGAGTGGTGCTGTGGTGGTGCTGAGTGATAATGTGGTGGTGCTGAGTGATGCTGTGGTGGTGCTGAGTGATGCTGTTGTGGCCCTGAGTGGTGCTGTGGTGGTGCTGATTGGTGCTGTGGTGGTGCTGAGTGATGCTGTGGTGGTGCTGAGTGATGCTGTGGTGGTGCTGAGTGGTGCTGTGGTGGTGCTGAGTGATAATGTGGTGGCACTGAGTGATGCTGTGGTGGCACTGACTGATGCTGTGGTGGCGCTGAGTGGTGCTGTGGTGGTGCTGAGTGATAATGTGGTGGTGCTGAGTGATGCTGGGGTGATGCAGAGGGCAGAAAGGCACAAAAAGCAGTCTAACAAAGGGCAGAAAGGCAGAAAAACAAGGGAAAAACGAGTCTAACAGAGGGCAGAAGGGCACAAAAAAACAGTCTAACAGAGGACAGAAGGGCAGAAAAACAAGGGAAAAACGATTCTAACAGAGGGCAGAAGGGCACAAAAAACTGGTCTAACGGGGTAGAAAGGCACAAAAACGAGTCTAACAGAGGGCAGAAGGGCACAAAAAACGAGTCTAACAGAGGGCAGAAGGGCACAAAAACAGGGGAATAACAGAGGGCTGAAGGGCACAAAAAAAGAGTCTAACAGAGGGCAGAAGGGCAGAAAAACAAGGGAAAAATGAGTCTAACAGAGGGCAGAAGGGCACAAAAAACAAGTCTAACAGGGGGCAGAAGGGCAGAAAAACAAGGGAAAAACGAGTCTAACAGAGGGCAGAAGGGCAGAAAAACAAGGGAAAAACGAGTCTAACAGAGGGCAGAAGGGCACAAAAAACGAGACTAACAGGGGGCAGAATGAATCCCGCCCTGCGTGTTTGTCCACGAAGATGCCACCTTTTTGTGCAATACCTCTACTCAACTGGAGTACTTTCTACTGTCTAATCAGTAAGTGCTCCCTCGTTGGCTAAATGTATAGGGGCAGATTTACAATAACTGGTGCAACCCAGGGATGCGCCAGTTATTTACAATGCGGCGCACCATGTGGCAAAAACGGCACAGATGCGTCACCCATCTATGCCGTAAAAGCAGCGCATTGCTGGAGCTGCGTCGAGCTTGCCACGCAGCTCCAGCAATGCTCTGGGGGGCCCTATCTCCCCAATGCTGCATCAAGCCTTGCGCCTGCTTCAAGCAGGCGCAGGGTTGTGACGCAGCATTTGCCTAAAAGTGACTGAGTGAATTCTTGTAGATTTCACTCAGCCACTTTTAGGAGGCGTTCCTGCGCAGGAACGCCCTTCCCTGCGCCGAAACGCCTCCTGATGGCACAGGGCTTTATAACGTGACACATCTCTCAGATGCGTCACGTTGGCAATACTCAGCACCATGGCGCATATTTTGTGCTGCCGCTGCATCACAAAAGGTCTCGGTAGAGGGTGGGAGTGGTGAACCAAAGGGTGACAGTGATGAACCAGAGGGTGACAGTGATGAACCAGAGGGTGGCAGGGGTGAACCAGAGGGTGACAGTGCTGAACCAGAGGGTGGCAGTGCTGAACCAGAGGGTGGCAGGGGTGAACCAGAGGGTGGCAGTGATGAACCGGATGGTGGCAGGGGTGAACCAGAGGGTAGCAGTGGTGAACCAGGGGGTGGCATGGGGGAACTAGAGAGTGACAGTGGTGAACCAGAGAGTCGCAGTGGTGAACCAGAGGGTGGCAGTGCTGAACCAGAGGGTGACAGTGGTTAACCAGGGGGTGGCAGTCATGAACCAGAGGGTGGCAGTGGTGAACCAGAGGGTGACAGTGCTGTACCAGAGGGTGGCAGGGGTGAACCAGAGGGTGCTGTGATGAACCAGAGGGTGGCAGTGCTGAACCAGAGGGTGGCAGGGGTGAAGCAGAGGGTGGCAGTGGTGAACCAGAGGGTGGCAGTGCTGAACCAGAGGGTGGCAGTGCTGAACCAGAGGGTGACAGTGGTTAACCAGAGGGTGGCAGTGGTGAACCAGAGGTGCTGTGATGAACCAGAGGGTGGCAGTTGTGATTCAGATGGTGGCTGTGGTGAACCAGAGAGTGACAGTGCTGAACCAGAAGGTGGCAGGGGTGAACCACAGAGTGGCAGGGCTGAACCAGAGGGTGGCAGTGGTGAACCAGAGGGTGACAGGGGTGAACCAGAGGGTGGCAGGGTTGAACCAGAGGGTGGCAGTGGTAAACCAGAGGGTGGCAGTGATGAACCAGAGGGTGGCAGTGGTGAACCAGAGGGTGCTGTGCCCATACACGACTGCATGGGTAGCTTCGCCATGCAAGCGGCCCGCGAACACACAAAAAGCCCCGCGAACATGCAAAAACCCCCACGAACAGGCAAAAACCCAGCGAACACGCAAAAAACTAAAAATCCGCAAATTCGCACAAATTCACGGATTTTGCGGATTGCGAATTCGATTTCGTGCGAATTCGCAGAATGCGAATTCGCAAATTTCACCCATACTTAGTCAACGGCATTGTGGCTACTGTAAGGGTCACCCTTATCTCTGGCAGGCTACATTTGTGAAGGCTAGTCTGTTGAGGCTAACAAATTACATAAGAAACAATGATGGGGGATCTTCTCCCTTTATCTTTTTCTCTTTTGCTTCTCCCAACTCTTCTTTTTTCTTCCTTCCTTCCTCTTCTTTCTTCTCTTCATTTAATTACCTGCACTTTTTCTCTCCTTCATACATTTGTTCCTTTCCCTTTGCTCTTGTTATTACTACTTTTTTCAGAATACTTCCTATTCTTTTCTATCTTTAACTGTACTGATTATTTAGTACTAAAAATGGGACTTTTGAGATTGCTCATTACATTGTATGTTTTCTATTTTATAATGTTGCCTCATTTTGGTTAAATTCAGGGTTACTACATGGAATATTAAAGGATTAAATAATCCTATTAAAAGACAACGCGTATTATCCCATTTAGCTAGATTAAAAACTGATATTGCTATGTTGCAAGAGACTCATTTATCTAATGCTAAAGCTTTTAAATAAAAAAAATTGGGTACGTAATGTATTCTCTTCCCCAGGATTAGGAAGAAGAATGGTGTCCTAATTTTGTGTCATAAAAAGTTCAATGTTACTGTCACCCATCAAGAATTTGACTCGGATGGTGGCTGGGAGATTGTAAAATTGTTAATAGATAAAGTACCATCAGTTCTTTTTAATGTTCATGCTCCAGCCTCTGTTGATAATACTTTTTGGTTACAAATTTCGGATAAGTTACTTTCGTTTAATGATGAATATATCATTTTCGGTGGTGATTGTAAACAAATCTATGACCCCATTTTAGATAGAAGATCCCCTGTTAAGTTTGTCAACACTAAAATGCAATCGCAATTCACTTCTACCATTTATCGGAAATCTTTAATTGATATTTGGAGACCTTGTCATCCAGACCTTCAAAAATATAGTTATTTTTTCTCCCCCTCATAGAACACAGTGTTGCATTGATTATCTCATCTTAAGTAAATCCCTAACTCAACATGTTCTCAATTCAGAAATAGGTTCTATTTTAATTTCAGATCATGCAATTCAGCTTTGTTGATTTTGATTTAATTCCTTTTTCTCCTTCCACTGGTAGATGGCGATTTAATATTTCCCTGCTTTCTGATTCTAAATTCTCTAGCCAATTTAGTTCTTTTGCGCTATAATTTTTCACTAATAATAACCCTTCTGACTCTTCTCCTACTATAATTTGGGACTCTTTCAAAGCTACCTCAAGAGGCTTCATAATTAATTATGTTTCCCAGAAGAAAAAGCATTTTTAAAAGCAATCCATTCAATTGCTCTCTAAAATTAAAAAATTAGAATATGCCTATTATCATTCCTCCACAGAAACCTCTTTAAAGGATCTCATTTCCGCTAAGGTCACTTTAAACAAACTTTCCACAGAAGCTGCAGCCTCTTATCTCCTGAAAAGTAGTGCCCGATATTATGGAGGTCAGAATAAAATGGGGAAACTCTTGGCTAATTATTTATTTAAAAATGCGTCAAAATAGAACTAGAATCCCCACCCTAACAAACTCTACTGGTGCTACTTTATTTAAAGATGAGGATATTTTAGAAGAAATTGTCTCCTTTTACAGGAGCCTCTATTCCCCTGAAACTCATCCGCTTCAATCTGATATATCTTCTTATTTTCAATTAATCAATTCTCCCCCTTCTCAACACCTTGCCTTTGACTCGCTTGAAGCAGATATCACTTTAAAGGAGATTTCCCATGCTGTTTCAGTACTACAACGTGGTAAAACTCCCGGGCCCGTTGGTTTCGCCCCTGAATTTCATGATCATTTTTCTAAGCTTCTTTTTCTGAACCTTCTTCTCTTATTTAACTTCTTTATCGCAAACGGATCTTCTCAAGGCACCATTTAGGAAGCCATGATTTGTTTAATGCCTAAAGAAAATAAAGATCACTCTTTTTGTAAAAATTGCCGTCCCATCTCTTTGATTAATACAGATTGTACAATTTTTGTTAAATTACTTGCCCTACGTATCAATCCCATTCTACCCGAGCTCATTGGTCCAGAACAATCTGGTTTCGTAAAAGGTCGTCTATCCTCTGATAATTCTAGAGTTTTCTTTAATGTCAATAGTAAGGACTCTTCCTTAAATTATCCACTTGCCGCTATAACTCTAGTAGGGGAAAAGGCCGGATTGGTTGGGATTTTATGTTCCATGCTCTCAAATGGATTGAATTTCCTCCCAAATTAATTTCCTTGATCTCTTAATTATATTCTGGTTCCAAAGCTTCCATCTTTGCCAATGGCAAAGTCTCAGATTACTTTTCTCTTTCTAGAGGAGTTCGCCAAGGTTGTCCTCTGTCCCCGTCATTGTTTATAGTAGCATTAGAGCCTTATTTAACAAAGATTAGGGAAAATATTCAAATCAGAGGTTTCCATCTTGGCCCCAATCAAGTTAAGGTGTCTGTTTATGCTGATGACATCCTTTTATATTGTTTGAGAAGGTAACATACGTCACAACCTAGAATGGCCATTGCCCTACAAGTTAATGAAAGTCTTTCTCAAATCAATATGTTGAGGACATGACTTGCTGGTTCCTGGCCTATTAAAGGAAGTGACTTTTCCTAATCTTCATGTCATAATGCTTTGCTAGTTGTTTTTCTGGTTCCTTGTGTCTCGTTTTGTTCCCGAAGGCTTTTTCCTTTCTCTTATTCCTCTGTACTTCAGTGGTCTTTTACCCCCAGCCTCAACTTTTCTCTACATTTATTCAAGAGGGCAAATCCAGCTTCCATCCGTTCAGCTGACAACCAGTTCACTTATTGGTACATTCTGAGGTCAAGTCATCTCAGCCTTCCGGTACCTTTGTTGACTCTTTCTCTCTTTGTGGGGTAGATTAGATTCCATTAAAATGATGTTAGCTCCTCTAATCTTATATTCTCTTTCTATGATACCAGTACATATTCCAGCTTATTTTTGAAAAGAATAGATTCACTTTTATTAAAATTTCTCTGGAAAAACAAACCTTCTCGAATCGCCTTATCTTGTCCTAGTAAGGATAAAATTAATGGAGGACTTAAGTTCCCTGATTTCAAGTCTTATCACTATGCCTTTTCGTAAAAACAAGCTTCTAGATGGCTTTCTACAGACCTCCCCACACTTCCCCCAATATGGCTATTCATTGAAAAATCACTTATCTCTCCTTTTGATTTTCCAGAGACTCTCGCATTCACTTCTAACACTTCTTTTCTACACTCTTTTGTTATTGCTCACACAAGTAAAATCTTAACTCCTCTTTTACATTCTTCATATCCTTCCCTTACCTCACTATCTCAACAACCTATATGGTATAACAAATGGCTACGTATCAAAAACCGTTCTTTTTATTGGAAATCATAGAGATTCAAAGGCTTACTGTGGATTTCTCAACTTTTGTTTGATAATAAACCCTTACCCTTCTTAGACCTTCAGTCTAAATTCCTTCTTCCTTCTTCTTTTAAAAAACAATATGACCTCTTGCTCCCTGCCCTTCAAGAATATTTACAGTCACTTCCATCTTCCCCTACTCTTCCTATACCTTGTTCTGCAATTTCCCCCCTATTGCACTCCTCTCCTGCTGCATCTGGTATATACAAAAGTTTATTATCTCCCTCAGCAAGGCTTAAGGCAAAAACTGAATTGGCATGGGAACAAGATCTCACCCAATCATGGTCCACATCTACATGGGATAAGCTATGGTTAAAGATTCATAAAACCTCACGTGCTGCTAACACTACCCAAACTATTTATTTTATTTACCAACGTTTATTATACTCCCCAGCAAGATTAGCATCTTTTTCTCCAGAGGTTTCACCTAATTGTTGTTCCTGTCCCTGCCCAATTGCTGGTCTAAAACATATGCTATTTGATTGTCCTACTATCCATTCAATTTGGAAATAATTATTGACCCATATAAATATTATTTTTAAAACTAATGTTTCCTTTTCCCTATCTAATATTTTCTTGGGTTCCCTTTCCCCATTTTGGCCTCAATCTCCTTCACATTTTAAATTAGTAGATTTGTTACTAGCTGTAGCCGTACACTTGATTACCTCCAATTGGAATGATGCAACCAACGTTACTTATACAGCTTGGTGGAATGCTATATGCTTTCATCACAGACTTGACACTAATTTTGTCACTCCTATTTCCCTAGCAATTAAAATAGATTTATTGTGGATTCCTCTCACCTCATACTTATCTAGAGTTGCTTCTACAAACACATCCACTGTTAATATTGTACATTCATCAGATGAAGTTCGTAAACCACCATGATTGTACTTGTTGTCTTTTATTTTTGATCATTTTTAATGTTGTTCCTAATGCGTATATATATTTTTCAGTCTGAATCTTACCTTCATTGATATTTACATGCATACAATGTTGTTTTCAAAGTTAATTTATATTCAATTTATCCTGTAATGACAATTGTATCATTTTTCCTCACCCTTTACCCTTCTCTTTTCCTCAAAATTCATGTTTATTGTAATCATTGCTGATAAATATGCTTTATTTGTTTTTCTCATTATTAGTCTTTATATCACGTTGTTTTGCTGCGCTATTGTTTTATATTCTCCTTGGTTTCAATAAACTCAAACTTTAAAAAAAAAATAGTTTATGGACTATTTAAACTAAGTTAAAATACCGTTTTATTTATTTTACATTTTATTTCAATAGTTCATTTCTTTAAATATACTGGGTTATCTATCTATCTATCTATCTATCTATCTATCTATCTATCTATCTATCTATCTATCTATCTATCTATCTATCTATCTATCTATCTATCTATCTATCTATCTATCTATCTATCTATCTATCTATCTATCTATCTATCTATCTATCTATCTATCTATCTATCTATCTATTTATCTATCTATCTATCAATCTATCTGTCTATCTATCTATCTATCTATCTATCTATCTTTCTGCCTGTCCGTCCATCCATTTACCCACCCAAATCCATCCATCCATCCATCTGTTTAATTTGAAAGATAATTTGATTTAGTTTACATTGTATTCTCTGCATTGTTTTTGTTATAGCCTGCCTCCGTTAAGTTGTATGGAATTGTATTGCAGTACCAGTGGTTGGCCATGGGTGATGCTTAATTTACTCCAAAGTTAAGTTGGAGTAAATTTAAGCTTGATTTGCTGGTATTGCTGTTGAAGTGGATTTAGAAGTGTATTTTGTGAACAGCAATTGCCTAACTTTTGTGTGTGTGTGTTTTGCATTAGCATATACACCCCTATACCTCCCCGTAATTTTCCCTAGCCCCACCTATTTTGTAAGAATAATTAGCTATTTTCTCACCACTTCTCTCTGCTCCTCCATCATTTATTATTAAATCTTACACTTATGTGTGCTGAGATCTCCACCAACAGAGCAGAAATGTCTGTACAGAACAGATAGGAGGTGAGGGAGAGATCTCTAGCCATAGGTTTGTGAATTTCATTTGGTAGAACAAGAAGTACCACTAAATGAGTACTATTTTAAATCCTTCAAAATGTGTTTTGTGAATTGGGCTGACATCTCCAAATAAACATATGCCATTACCCATCGGCAAAGAGTAGCATTAGATAGCAGAGTAATCTGTTTTAAAAGTAACCACATTCAAGTTTTTATTCAAAATACCAATCAACGCTCTTCCAATAGAGGCACAGGAGGATGAAAAAGACAAATTTCTCCAACTGTTTTTTTCCTCAGTGACACTAATTTCTTGAAGACTCGTGAGACACATGTTTGCCTGCATTTTTCTAAGCAATTGTGGAATAAGCCCTTTAATATTGCAAGCCATTATTTTTGTCAACAATATATGTGTAGTGGTAGCCTGAAAGAAATGCTTACAACGAAAAATTATAGTCTGAAAGTAAAATTTATATGGCCGGGATGCCCGCCACCCCCTCCCAACACAATCCAGAAGGATGGGAGAAGTCGGACACAGGTTTGAACTTTTGGAAGGCGGGAGGGAGTCACCCTCCCGGCCGTATTTATTAAAATATGAAACAAAATGTAAAACATTAAATAAAAGTTTCATAATTATGTACAATTTTACATTTATTACATTTCGATGAAGACATGTTCTTCACCTTAACAGATCTCTAATACAAAGGTTTTCTAGCCGATTCTAACATCCTGCAAATGCATCCATTCTAAATTAAAATTGTACATCCTAGCATTACGGGCCAACGGCAAGGTCTTAACCGGTGTCAGATCCCTACTACCAAAACTCACGCCCTCACGGTGTGAGTGGCACATGCGCAGAGGACTCTACCCTCGTTGCCAACTGTAACTTCCCTTGTCGTGGTGGGGGCCCCCTTTCTACTCGACGCCATCTTAAAGGTCGTCCGAGTTCCCGTGTGAGGTATCTGTAGGAAGGACAGCGTGGACTCCCCCCCATCCCCACACTCTCTATCCGCCGTCGCGGATATCCGGCCCCCGGGAAATTAGTAGGAGGGGCATCTAGCCGCCTCCCCCCCCTTGGGAGGGGCCTATGGCCGTCTCCCCCTAGGCGACCCATCCTTAGTGGGGGCCGCCTCCCCCCGGGCGCTCCCATCCATTCTGGGTGGCGCCCCCCTCTAGGGACCTTGAAATTACTGCTCACCGATCATGACCTTACCGCCCGACCAAAATAAATATGACAGTTGTTTACCTACTAAAGAAGGAAAAAATTCTGACATTTCCTCGATGTGTCATCGACTGCTCACTCCTACCAAGAAAAACATTATCCTACAGGCAGAAGTCACATCCTTATCTTAAACATTCCTTTACTTTTCTACAAAGGAAAAAAGGCCTATCTCAGCAAAACTTTATTTAAAACAAACATTGCCATAAGGGGCTGGTGGGTGGGTCAAAATTGCTGCTTGTTCCGTCGAGGGCTCACGAGCAACGAGTGGGTGCAGCCTTCAGAGCACAGGAACAAGAGGACGCTTCTTCGGATTTCCGCTCTCTTTATTCTTCTGCGGGAGGGTGTGTACCCTCCTCCGGTATGCCTACTGGGCGTGGTCTTCAGTGTAGGTGTCTAGGACAACCCCTCTTGGGCGGGAAAAGGCGCGCCCCGGCTACGCCGCTTCGGGCATTCCAGCCGAGCCACGCCCCCGCCCAAAATGGTTTCCCGGGGGATCGGGGCACCCAACCATATGTTCGGGGGGACCGAGTGGTCGCCCCTTTCCATATGGCCGGGATGCCCGCCACCCCCTCCCAACACAATCCCGAAGGATGGGAGAAGTCGGACACAGGTTTGAACTTTTGGAAGGCGGGAGGGAGTCACCCTCCCCGACGTATTTATTAAAATATGAAACAAAATTTAAAACATTAAATAAAAGTTTCATAATTATGTACAATTTTACATTTATTACATTTCGATGATGACATGTTCTTTGGCTCACCTTAACAGATCTCTAATACAAAGGTTTTCTAGCCGAGTCTAACATCCTGCAAATGCATCCATTCTAAATTAAAATTGTACATCCTAGCATTACGGGCCAACGGCAAGGTCTTAACCGGTGTCAGATCCCTACTACCAAAACTCACGCCCTCACGGTGTGAGTGGCGCATGCGCAGAGGACTCTACCCTCGTTGCCAACTGTAACTTCCCTTGTCGTGGTGGGGGCCCCCTTTCCACTCGACGCCATCTTAAAGGTCGTCCGAGTTCCCGTGTGAGGTATCTGTAGGAAGGACAGCGTGGACTCCCCCCATCCCCACACTCTCTATCCGCCGTCGCGGATATCCGGCCCCCGGGAAATTAGTAGGAGGGGCATCTAGCCACCTCCCCCCTGGGAGGGGCCTATGGCCGTCTCCCCCTAGGCGACCCATCCTTAGTGGGTGCCGCCTCCCCGTGGGAGGGGCCAGTGGCCGCCTCCCCCCGGGCGCTCCCATCCATTCTGGGTGGCGCCCCCCTCTAAGGACCTTGAAATTACTGCTCACCGATCATGACCTTACCGCCACAGGCCGGATAGTTGACCGACTAGCCGGCCCCCCTTACTCCTCCTAAAGGTCATGCTTCCACAAACCCCTTAGCCACCTATGAGTAAATCATTCCCCTCCCTGGACAAGTGAACCCCATCATTTAGATACATGAGATCACCTTGAATACACCCGTGAGGAATGCTATGCAACTGCGAAGAGCGAAACAATTTACCAATTTTATTGTTAACCCTTTTCACCGAATGGTTCAGTGCTGACACCGAAAGGCCCCCCAGCCATACCTTCCTGGGAATCATGTGGGACCAGGCAATCGTTCACCCCGGGATTCTTTTAGCCAACCAGCTAACAGCAGACAAAATTTGTTCAAACAACACTCGTCTACCCCGTGTCACCAAGTCATTGCCCCCCAGGTGTACTATGACTACAGATGGCGGTGACCTTTGCCGCCCTAAGAGACCCTCAAAGAATGATTCGAATTGGTAAAAACAGAGCCCGCCCTTCCCATGGAAGGCCACTCTGTACCCGTATTCCCCAGCTGCGTGAGTCGCGTCACCTGCTTTGAATACGTCCCCGGCGCGCCTCACATATGAGTGGCCCACGACCCATACCACTCTCCCTCCAGACGGTCCTTGACCGCTGGTCTCCTGGTGCTGGGTCGACTGCAAATTCCGCCCCACGTGACAGGCTCGCGAAACTGTAATTCAAACAAAAGACAAGAAGCGTGAGTGCATGTCCATTGATCTTTACAACATGTGCAACCGCACATATCTTTTGAAGCAATTCGAGGACCATCGTCCCAACTGTTTCACTTCCTCCGCACTCTGACCCCTGGCTGTAGCATCAGTAGCAGCCCCTATCCTAAAGGAGTGGGTCCCAAAATCGCACGGGTCCATGCCCGCAGCAGCGATTGTCAGTGCTAGCACCCTCTGGAACGGAAACCTCGTCAGTGGGGTGCCATCCTTGTGCCTTAGCAAACTCCCCCCCCATGTAGCCGCCCTTAGTGCCAAGTATTCCTCTGTACACCTTATCGGGCACATGGGGGACCCTCGCGCGCGCTGCACGACAACACTATTTCCCATAGCCCCCTGGTCGGTCTTGGACCTGGCTATCGAGACCACCATCGAATCACCCCGAATTTGGTAGTGATCCCTGCACAAGCCTCCCTCAACGTCTTTCTTATTCCTTGCTACAAGTTCGCTCACCCGCATAGCCCCATGGAATGCTAATGTGAAAGCTGCCCGGAACAGAACCGCTTCGAAATGGGAGGCGCACGTCTCGTCTAGCTTCGCTACCAGTAGGGACAACCTGTCCAAGCCAATCGGGCGCCTCGCATCTTGCTTCCGACCCTCGAGGAACTGCCAGCCGTGAAGGCCTTCTTAACCAAAAAGGAACCCGTTGGGTCTTTTATGCCATGCACCTGCGCCATGAATGAAATGGCCGCCCTATGCCTACTGGCCGTTGCCGCTGATCGGCCTTCTCTGTGCAGCGCCACCAGAAACCCCAGGAAGGATTCCTCCTGACCCCAGCTCTGACTCCCTGTTGGACCCAAAAATGTGCAATAGGAACGAAACGCTCCTTCGTATGCCTTCCTTGTCCTGGGGGCTAAGCTTGCTGCCACGAGGTCTTGTAATCCGGGGCACGATTAGCCATAGTGCTTCGGGCAATGGTGCCGCCACTAGGTCCGCTGTAGGCGGATAACCCCTGAACGCCTGCATATGTGAACGAGAGAGTGCATCAGCTGCATGATTCAGTACGCCTGGCACATGTTTCGCCCTGAACTGTACATTCAGTCTCATGCAAAGCAGCACAACTTCCTTCAACAATCTCAAGATCCATTTGCAGCGTGCTGCCTGTTGGTTATTGCATTCAACAACAGTCATATTATCAGACCAAAACACCACTGAGCGGTCCCTGAAGTCGTCAGGCCATGCCATCAGAGCAACCCAAATGGGGAACAACTCCAAGAACCCAATGTTACCTGTGAGACCGCTGGAGTGCCACCACGCCGTCCATGTTTGCGCCGACCATCGATTACCTAAGATGGCGCCAAAACCCACGCTCCCCGCTGAGTCAGTCCACAGACCTAGTTCATCTGAAGATGCTGGCAGCTTGTTCCACACGACTCGACCGTTGAAGTCCGCCAGAAATGCCAACCAAATGCGCATATCCTGGCGAACCTCTGCCGACAGTCTTGTACGGTGGTGCCCCTCTTTGAGACCAACCATAGCTTGCGCAATAGAGCGTGAGAAGGGGCGGGCCATTGGTATCACCCTCAAAGCAAAGTTAAGCTGACCCACTGTTTGTTGTAACTGGTGCAGGGTCACTTTCTCCCTGCTCAGGCATTGGGTCAAGGAAGCCCTGAACTTGGCCACCTTTTCCATCGGTAAACGGAAACATCCCTCCACAGAATCGAGCTCAATTCCCAGAAACTATAGTGAAGTAGATGGTCCAACCGTCTTACCTGGTGCCAATGGGACTCCAAACTCCCTCATGAGGATGCAGAAGTCGTGCAGCGCCTGCGCACATTTCGTATCGCCGGCTGCTCCCAAGAACAGGAAGTCATCAAGATAGTGCATAACATGCCTATGCCCTGTGGCCTCGGTGAATGCCCACTCTAAAAAACAACTGAACATTTCAAAATAGGCACAAGAAATGGAGCAACCCATAGACATGCATTTATCCATGTAATAACTCCCTTGAATTGCAAAGCCTAGCAAGCGCTGATCCTGTGGGTGTACCGGGAGCAACCGGAACGCCGATTCGATATCTGATTTCGCCATCAGCGCCCCGGGGCCCAGGTGATTTAACATGGCCACGGCATCATCGAACGATGCGTACCGCACTGAACAAACTTCTGGGTCAATGGCTTAGTTCACCGAGGAACCCCTTGGAGCAGACAGGTTATGAATAAGTCTAAACTCCCCTGGGTCTTTCTTCGGGACAACCCCTAACGGGGAACAGATGAACTCCGCCACCGGCGGGCGATGAAAAGGCCCTGCCACTCGCCCTAAGCTTACTTCTTTTGCAATTTTCTTCTCTGCCACGCTTGGGTTGTGTTGTATCGATAACTGGTTTTTACAAAAGGAGTCCCCCTGAAAATCCCCCGCCGGGATGTGGAAGCCATGTAAGAATCCCTTCCTCAACACCCCAGCGGATACAAGATCAGGGTATTTGTTCAACCAAGGAGTCATAGCCATGATATCAACGGGTGTAGGCAAACGGTCACAACGTTCTACCTCACTCCTGCTTAGACCCTCCTTTTCCTCCCGTCCCGCTATTTTTAGATCTACATGTACTCTCCGGGTGTGAGGAATTCCCACAGCCCGCACACACATGCTTGAACCTACATGTTCCCTGTGGTCTGTTACAGTTGCCTCGATTGAAGCCCCAACAAACCCCACGCTTGCCGCCATTCCTGCCGGTCTTAGGCTGGTAATCCCCACCGGTGCCCGCTCGAAAGGGCACCGCAGGCTTTTGGCGGACGACCCCTGACCCACTCCCGCCTGGTGAGGACGTACCTGCCGCCCCTGGCAGGAGCTGTTTGTGCCATGACACCGAGTCCAGACAATCCCACGTCAAAGTAGCATCGTATTCTTTCGCTTTCCGGAATTTCATGTCATAACCTTTCCATTCCTCCCCCTCATACATTGAATAAAAATCCATAATACGATTTTGATAACAAGTTAACTCAGTCATCAGCTCGGGTTTGCGTTCCCCCATAACTCCAGTAAATATAGAAAAGGCCTTAACCCAGTTCGTTACTGTCTCAATCACCCTGAATTCCGCCATCTTGGCGCGCCAGACGCTCGGGTGCCACAAATCCTTCTGGGTTTTAGCATATTCCATCTCGCGATGGTCAGTTAATAATGAAAACATGTTAACATATTTGTCTCCCCATATTAACTCTTTCGTGGCCAAAGGGATGTGCTGTGCCACCTTCTCCCGCCTCGAGGGTAATGAACCCTCCCCCGCCATTGGCAATGCGAGCTTACCCAGTTCGGCCGATGTTCCCGCCGTTTTCTCGTGACCAACTGCAGGTCCTACCGGTGCCACCTGTGGGGAAACAAGAGGAACATTCGCCTTTGCGACATCTCTCGACTGCCGCAATTGCTCGATTAGTAGTCTGGCCTCCTCGGCCGGGTCTCCAGGGGCCACTGCTCCCCCTGCTTTTTTCTTGAGCCATGCTGCCAACTGGATGGCCAATTCAGGAGGCATATCCTCATCATTATCGGGAGTAATCACAACCGGGATCGGCTGCCCCATATCTGGATTTGGTACCGGGTTGTCTACCGGCATGAGGGGGGCGACTGGGGGTACCTCTGGAACCGGGACCTCCCCCGAAACCGCCCTCCTCTTGACCCGTTTCCCTCTACCCTCAGGGACGACTCCCGGCAAGGCCGGGCTTATTACCTTCTTAGGGTGACCCGGGTTGCTCAGTGCAGCCAGCTGTTTTTTGACCTCCGTCAAACCTCTACCGATCAATTGGACTTGTCCGAGTTTTCGGTCCATGCAAGCCATCCGGTTCGACAATCGGCGTAACACCTTATCCCGTCTTGAACCCTTTCCCGCTTTCTTGCCAGCCATGCTGTCGAGTATTCTGCTCCTAGCCGATCAACGAGGTTCCGGACTCTTCGAACTCCAAGTAACTGAAAGAGAAACAACAAGATTACAAGTTCTCAAAATTGCTGCTTGTTCCGTCGAGGGCTCACGAGCAACGAGTGGGTGCAGCCTTCAGAGCACAGGAACAAGATGACGCTTCTTCGGATTCCCGCTCTCTTTATTCTTCTGCGGGAGGGCGTGTACCCTCCTCCGGTACGCCTACTGGGCATGGTCTTCGGTGTAGGTGTCTAGGACAACCCCTCTTGGGCGAGAAAAGGCGCGCCCCGGCTACGCCGCTTCAGGCATACCAGCCGAGCCACGCCCCCCGCCCAAAATGGTTTCCCGGGGGGATCGGAGCACCCAACCATACGTTCGGGGGGAGCGAGTGGTCGCCCCTTTCCATAACAAATAGTTTTTTCTTTTATTCCTGAAAAATAGCCCTAACTCCACTGATCCTCCAACCCATCTAAGCATTACCAAATGTTAGCCCTCATTCTCAACTACACTTGCCTCCCTGTCATCCCACCATACCACCACCCTAGGGGTCACTCCCACTTAGATATATGCTTACAGACAAGAAATAGAAATGAGGGATGGCCCATTTCTCATTACTAAACTCTGAAAGCTAACTGTAAATAAAAAAAGAGATCCTTCGATTGAGGCTTGAAGAATATGGGATTCAAACCAAACTAATTGTGGTGTTTCAAAATCCAAGCATGATTAGTAGTTTGAATTGCTGAGACATGCTTTGCATTCCAATACTATTCTATAAATCTTGATCTTTGCTGACATTGCTGTGTCACCGAGTCACATGTATAATGATTGAAAGCTTACTATGATTGAAATGATTCTTGACATTTAATTTTGTAAAGCCTTCTAAAACTACTTCTGTTCAGAGTCTTTGAATTTCTTCAATTAATTTCTCATTAGCCAGCACATGTTTATAGTAGCCTTTGAAAAAGACGGTACAGTATATTTGCCCAGATTTCAGAAATCAGCAGGCCAGCTTTATATTACAGCAACTCTCATATTTTAAGTTTCAAAATGTTGCTAGGGAAGTGGCACAACGTTTAACTAACTTTACAGGGTTGCAAAAGAAAGACGTTTCCCCATGTTCTTTCTTGGTGAAGACATCATCTTTCATATGGGAAAAAGATTTAAGGCCTTATCTATTCATATTCTGGTCACAAAAAGTGATCACAGTTTATGGTCCCTTGTTTTGTGACCAGAATCTTATTTTGCGCAATAGTTTTTATACTACTAGGCCAATTTGCAAAATAAGGAAACACAGTAGGTCGGCGTCATACCTACTTTATTTATATTAATTAGGTTGTTATCAAATTGTACCTTACTTCAATTGGCCACAATCACAGGGATGTTAGTCTGCAACAGTTAGTGGCAAGCCTTTCCTGTGACTGGTTTTAAAAAGAGAAATGTGTTTTTTAGGCAGCTGGAGGTCCATAAAGAAAACAGAGCAGGTTTAGAAAAATACAGTTTCTTTTTTAAAACGTTTCAGTGAGTTAGAAGTTGCCTATATGCCCTGAAGGTTGGACCCCAAATTGCAAAGTGGTGGGGTTCCCTGCCATTTTGCAAATAGGCTACCTCCCCAACTTGGAAACCATCAACTTTTCAATGGTTTGGACCCAGAATTACGATCTCAAACTATTCATACCCATGGTACCATTTTGGTATTTTGACACCCCTTCCAAATGCTGAATTGTTATCCAGTAACAGACCCATTTTAAGAGTCTGTAACACTTTACAGATTTGTAAAATGCACTTTGCACATGTGCAGAAACATGTTTATGGTTGTAAACTTCAAATCTGAGTATTTACGACTACAGAAAAGGTTAGTACATCTGGCCCTTAAGAGGAGCACATTGATTCATTTCAGAGGGATTCTCCTTGTTCCTTTCTTTAACATTTAACACTTGTAAGTTGTTTCTACATAGTCGATTTTTAGTTCCATCCAGGCTGGCATGAATATTTTTAAAAATTCATATCATGATCTCTGACTTTCTGTGAAGCTACTTCTTTCACCCCTGCCATGTACTCCCATACCTCTGTAATTAAGCTCTGGGAAATTACCATTAGGTTTTGAAATTGCATGTGGTTTTAAAAAACAATTTCTTCATTGAATTCTTACAGAAAAAGACAACAAAACAATCCCCCCAACCACAGAATGTTTGTAAAGGAGCATACATCCACAAAAAACTCAATGCTACCCATTAGTCTCGGACTGGACCGCGTTCTACTTAGGGAGTATGTAAACCATTTAACCGCCCCATAGGCCCTCAGGCTCCATCCTGGGCTTGATTCGATCCCATTCCTTATCATCTTCTTCCTCTCTTGGAACTTTACCCCATCACCATTGTAACAGCATAGATATTGATTATTCTTTACAGAACATACATACTAGATTGTACACTGAAATCATAACATGCGCATTACACACAATGACGAAAAACATCACAGAAACAGAGAAAATGTTGAGTTATCAGCACTGAAAAAGCGTGATTGATTAAATAGAAAAAGTGGGATTAATCAAGTAATAATAATAACAAGATGTTATGAAAACTAATGAGAATATTAGCCATTTCAATTGCAGAATGTTTCCACAAACTCACAATTGATGTAAATCAATGTTGATAAGGGTTGCATGTTTGAAACTTTTAGTATAAGTACTTCACATCAAAAAGATATATGTATATTGATAAATATAATTTTGTTTTATTGATTTGTAGAATTACTTTTAATGTTGATACTTTTGAAATTCAAGTGAGTAGGCCATATTTAGGATTGTTCATTTTAAAATATTGAGTACTAACAAAACGACTATTATTTCCTGATATGAAACCTTTTATTTACTTTATTATGTTTTGATAAATTAATAATGAGTTGATTTACTAAAGAACTATGATATTGATGCGTTGAAATTCTCTACAACAATGCATTATTTCATGGTCTAGTGAAATGAACTTTGACATGTTTCCATCAAATGTTGCTATAATTAGTCCTTACCTAATGTAACAATTCGACTATAAACAAAGCCTTATTCTTTGTGTGTGTGAATTGTTGGAACCGATACTTGACTGCCAATGAAGGAGCAGCAAATACATTTTTATTTTTGTAACTTACTTGTGAGGATGGCAAATACGGTTGTTTCACTTCCTAGAGGTACAAGACAATGTACACTACATACAGGGTACACTTCTCAAAGACCATAAAGATTCAAACCACAAAATTATAACTGGTACACACAATAAATCGTTTTGATGCTATTGTATTTATTTCCTTAACAATATTTGATTGCACAATGGTACAAACACATTCAATCATGTAAAAATTATTATATTTAATCAAATTAACAACAGCAGCATGTGATTATCTCAAGAACAATGTTGCTTCACATAGTTTTGGGTTTTAATTTAGTTGCAAGAAAACATCTGTGGCTTCTCATAGCTAGCAAGGAAAAAAATGCTGGAGTAGCAAATTGTACCTGACAAACAGAAGATGACCAGACAATGGGCAGACCACTATGGTTCGATCGCTGATGTCATAACTGCACCATCTATACAATCCTATAAAGATAAACTCCCCAAAGGAGTGGTTAGAATTTTGGATGAGGATTTTTTAAAATCAGATCCACACCAGAAGTGCTCTCTTACTTTTTGCCAGTTTTTGCTCAGCGACTCTGGATGCTTTTGCAGCTGCTGCTGTAATTGCTGAATGATTCAAACTCCTTTCCTTTCCTTGCTGACAACCTGATTTCAATGCTTAAATTTTCTTTTCCAATGAATTTGCTTACTGAACTCTTTTGTACTATTTGGTGAGATAGCAAATCTAAATGTATATTTCCATTGTGGACTTTACCTTGACCCATTTGTCCCTTTTCTGAATGAGAGCTTTTCTTTTGTAAACTATCCTCTTGCCTTCATTGGTTGTGGGAATCAATAATGTTCAAACTATTTCCTTAAAAGCTCTTTGATTAATGTGTGGTTTAGTACTACGCATTATTGGCATTTTAACTGAGCTACTCAAAATATCACTGGTAAGCATTGATTTTGGATCATTAAAACAATACCAACATTTTGCAAATTGGCTGAATCTGTTGTTGGGTACTGATGTTCTTTCTTTAAACTGTGTTATTAGTTTGATTCTAAATGTGTTACAGAGATAGTCATAGATTGTTATTAGAACATCAAGTTCTACTGTTTTTATTCTATGTGGAAATGGCAGAGAGTTGGGGCCAGATGTATGACGCTTTTTAACCTGCGCAAACGTGTCTTAGACCCATTTGCGCATGCTGAAAAGCATGGGCCCATGTACAAGCAGTATTTTGCAATTCGCCAATAAATTGCGACTCGCTATTAGGAATGGGGCTTCCCTTCCTATGCTATGTACCAATGTTTTTCGACTGCATTCCTTTTTCCTATAAGGAAAACGGGCTGCATTTTAAAAGAAAAAGCTGCTTTATTTAAAAGCAGTGTCAGACATTGTGGTCTGCTTAGCCCAGCAGGCCACCATCCCTGGGAGTGCCTGTCATTCCAAATGTGCTCGCAAATTGTTTAAGGCTCATTGATATTCATGAGCCTCACAATTTGCGAACCCTTTGGGAATCGCAAACAGTCTTAAACATACTGTTGTACAAGCCAAATAGTGCCTCGCAAATGCAACACAATTTGTGAGGCGCTATTTGGCAGGTCGTACATCTGGCCCTTAGTTTATATCATGTTGGTTAGTCTAAACTTCTTCAGGAGGTTGGTTAGTCTAAACTTTTTCAGGAGATTGGCCCTTCCAATTGCAATACTATATTTCTACAGTATGGTACTGAGAGTAGTTTATTTGAACCTCATTTTAAACTTGTGAGTTAGTCACTAATCAATGGTCCTTCCTGTCAGCTCATAATCCCCCTCTATGTCAGCAAACGAAATCACCACCCGCTATACATATCTAAGCTTGAATATACCTAGCAGGTATCACTTCCTGTGGTCTTTCACCTCTCGCAGTCTATTCAGAAGGTCCTAATCCCACAGGGCAGTCTCCAGTGTCAGTATACCCCCCACTGCAAGCATCTATATCACCCTTTCCCATATTTTCAACACAGTCTTTGTAGTGAAGGGCAGGGAGGCAACACCCTACCCCCATTAAGTCTTCACAGGCAGCAGTCTAGGGGCACGTCAGCTCAATCTGCCCTCAAGGAAGGCTCCTGCTGCATCAAAAAGGCCGAGTCATTTATAACCAGCAGCTGTGTGGCCCAGTAATAAAACTGGAGATTTGGCTCTTCCATCATTTGTGGAGTCAGAAATGACAGGGCAATTTTGGGCAACCCGCCATCCCACACCACCACCCGTGTGGTCCCATCCACATTCTTGAAGAATTTATCTGGGAGTGGGAAGGGTGTATTTTGCAATATATACAGAAATTTGGGCAAATAAATCCTTTGATAAAGGACCGCTCGACACAGCAGGGATAGAAGGAATTTCCTCTATCTCTCCACATTAGATCAATATGTTTTGAGAACCTTCAGTAAGGTTTCCTTAAGGAATATTTCTCAAACAGTCATTACAAAAATGCCGGGGAATATAATCCCTGAGTCTCCCGCTGGAAGGGGTAGCCCCGTTCCAGTCTGGGCCTCCCTCCCTTATGGGGAATACCACAGATTTGTGGCAGTCAATACAGACCCCTACATATGATCCAAAGATTTCTCGAGTGCACAGGATTCTCTGTATAGAATGAGAAGTTCAGCCAAATGTAAAAGGATGCCATCTACATATAACAAGTTGACATCTCCCCCCCACCGTTTTCCACCGAGTTGGAGACAACGTATCAGCAGGTCGGTGTGGATCCAGGCTGCCATTTGCTCTAATGCCACTGCAGACAGTAAAGGCAGCAATGGACAGCCCTCTCTTGTGCCCCTTGATAGGCCACATTTCCCAGAGAGCATCCCATTGAGTTGGGCTATTGCCACAGGATCTCTATATAAAAAACCTCACCCTCAAAGTAGGTCAGGTCTCACCCATCCTAAAGATACCAACGGCCGACCCTATGGACCTGAACAACTATTGCCCTATTTCCATTATTCCTACCTTGGTCAAACTATTGGAGAAATGTGTGCACCTCTAGCTGACAAGGCATATTGATCACTTTGACCTTCTTAACAAACACCAATCAGGCTTCCGAGTAGGTCACAGCACTGAATCAGCCATGACACATATAATTAACAATGCGCTACAAATCCTTGATCAGAATGGAACCTGCCTACTTATTCTGCTAGACCTATCCTCAGCCTTTGATATGGTTAAACATGAGAACCTCATAGATCTTCTGAATCATAGAATGGGATTATCAGGATCAGTGCTAAACTGGTTTACCTCAATTCTTCAAAATTGGAAAAAACAATTCAAGATCCACAACTCCATGTCAAAACCCGTCCCAGTAACTTTGGGAGTCCCGCAAGGGTCATCACTATCCCCGACATTGTTTAATCTTTTCATGGAACCACTCACCGAAATTCTACACGCGTCTAACGTGCAATATTACATGTACACCAACAACACACACCAATACCTTAAGAGCCACACCTTAGAAGACATCAAATTGCTTAACACATAGCTCAGGAATACCCAGATATGGCTGGCAGAAAACCATCTCAAGTTGAACGCCCTAAAAACCAAATTCCTTCTAATAGCTCCACCTACCTAAGTCCCCATCATGCAAGACTGGATCAAACATCTTACGGCACTTAGCGTTCAACCGACCAACGTAGACTCAGCGAAATCACTGGGAATAACTCTTGACAGTAACCTCAATAAGCAAAAACACATCAGCAATGCTACAAAGGGCGCAAACTTCCAGATAAACACACTGAGGAAGATGAAACCCTTCCTGCCAATAAATGACTTCAAGTAGGCAGTACAGGCTCTAGTTATCCCTAGAGTGGACTACGGGAATGTCTCTCTTTGTGGCCTACCCAAAGCTACAACTGAACCGCTAAGAGCTTCAATCAATGTTGCAGCAAAAGTAGTCTATGTCTGTTTATCAAGCCTCCAACATAGCAGAGGTCTAAGCCCTATGAGTGACAAAATAAAAAATTAGACACTTTATTTATTTACATTTTATCACAAGCCAATTACTTCCTCCACTATTACACCTTGTGGAGGCACTCTACTTGTAAGTTCATCACCCCTCATGCATTGCCCCAGTTACTTATGTGTAATCTTTATTACTCCTCCCATCCCCATAACACCCAGAGTGTTGCAGAAGGAGATTTTCAACCACACTCAGGTTCTTTTAGTGGATCCCAGGTGGTCGAGAAGGCCTTCGATCTCTCAGTGTATTCAGCTGTTAGTGGCCATCCTGGGTGTTTCCTCTTTCTCTTTCTCCTCTGAGCCATCCACTCCAGGCGACTTCCTCCCTAGGGCATCTCAATCTGGGAGTTTAGCTGCTGAGTGGATGACTCTGTTAGATCTAGGTTGTTTAGAGGCTGTTGCCACCTCCATCTAGTTGCCTCGCAAGCCCTCCACTCGCAGGTTGTCCGATAGCCATTGGGGGCATTTTGCTAAGTGGTGTAATACTAAGGTGTTGGTTTTGACCTCTTGTCCTCCTTTACAGTAGGGGTGAGCGGGAAATCCGTTACGCCCGCCGATTTTGCGGATTTTTGGGAAATCCGCAATCCGCGAATTTTGCGGATTTCCCCCAAAATCCGCAAAAAAGAATCCGCGGACGTAACGGGTTCAAAAGTTGAACCCCCACTCATGTAACTATTTTACAATGGTGCCAGCAATGTGGTAAATATTTTACCGTATACGAGTTTGCCATATAATTTCAGACAAGTAAAAAGAATAGCTCAATCAAATGAGAGGCAGAGTCCGTGGTGTCTGAGTCTTAAGGGCTTTAATCAAATATGACTCGAGTCATGGAAATCAATTCCATCAATACAAGGGTACGGGTATGCAATGATGGCAGAAAAGATGTCAACGATTTATCAACAGTACATGACATATATAGTATAATGACACAATGGCAGTGAATACAGTAGGCGTGACAAGTGAAATGTATACGATAAGAACACATGTGCGTAGCAAAAAGGGGTGAACAAGGGTGTGCACAGAGGCGTGTACTAGAAACGTCACAGAAAAGTGTCATAAGTGGGTGGATGCATAGAGAATTTCTTGCAGAGTCAGCTGAAACCTGTGGCCTGAATGCGCGCGCAGCTAATATGACATGTAATTGACGTGCATCTGGAGGAAGCTAAGGGTCTGACTTTTAGCACTAGTAGAGGAGACAGAAGTCTGGCATGTCAGATCGACCTGTTCCTATAACATATCTGATATCTCGTGTTTGGAGGATGTTTTAATCTGAAGTAAAAGGTCTTTCGGGCAGAGGCTATTCTATACTAAATGCATATGTGTCTAAGTGTAATGCACAGAGCCAGGGGCCTACCATGGTAACGGGAGCAATGAATTTCATACGGGAGACAGGAAGGGCTGGCCCTTTGCTCTGCAGCCGGGGAGATGTTTACCCATTTCACTAGACAGGAATGTGTTTTCGAGGAGGCTGAGCTGGCTACGCAGATAACTTGAAGGTAAAATACTGTTTTTGGCAGGCAGGCCAGGCCGAGCCGGGCACCGCTCGCTTGGCAGGAAGTAAGGCAGAGGTCAGGGATGCATCTTCATGCTGCAGCTTTCAGAGGCAGAGACAGAAGTGGCTCAAGCAGAAATCAGGGCCTAGCTCGGCAGAGCCGGAAAAAACGTGAAAGTGCACCATGTAAAAACGGTGGCACGGCATACTTAGGAACTGAATTATCGATCCATTCATGGTGGATTGATAGAGGACATGTTAACGTTGGACGCAAATGTATTTGCGTCATCAGATTCGGTTGTGGAGGGAAGTTACATGCACTTTGAACTCGTAAATGGAGTCGATGGGGTACACGTTAGGGGACACACTTGACCATAAAAATTTCAATTACCTCATTCCCTCCTTGTCCCCTACGGACCCATTGAGATATATCTATTTTCATGAGACCATCTATTTGTTCATATAACATCATCTGTTCTTCTTTCTTCCTTCGGGAATGGGAACGTGAACTTGGATGGGGAACACATGCTGTGGCGCACAAGCCGCAAATCGCTGGCCCACATTGAAGACATAGACAACAACTGAATACTATGGTCAATATGATTCCTAGGAATGACAGTAGCTTCCATCCCCAGGCCAATACTACACTCCAGAGCCAACCGGACCAAGTCCATGAGCCTGGATTCTGGTGTATCAGATGAGCAATCTCGTGAAGTCTGGTAATGGCCTTATAGACTGATGGCGCGTTATTAGGAATAAACACGCAACAACTGGATCCGATGACTCTACAAGCTCCGCCCCTATCGGCCAGTATGACGTCAAGGACAAGGCGGTTCTGAAGAACAACAAGTCTCATAGCAGACTGCTCCTCTGTTAAGTTGCCCAAAGCAGAAGTAGTCTCATTCACTACCGCTTCGAGTATTCTGGTTAATCTGTGTATCAGTTTACTATTAGAGACAGTGCCTAGATAGGGAAAGAATCCTTTATTGAAATCTACGTATTGTTCCCATGCGGTTTCAGTCTGATCAACCAATGGGAGATCTCTCTTGTGTCTAACAATATTAAGGCGGGAATTCCTATGATAGTCAGATGGGGCTAGGAAAACTGGTGGCAATAGGAATGCAATGAAACAAGTACCATCCCAGTCTGGAGGTAAGCGGACATAGGCTGTCTGACCACATATAAAATAGGAATGTCGGGAAGCTTTGAATGTAGACTTGCCTTGATCACTGAATTCGACCACAGTAGTACAGTCACTGTGACCTAGATGTACTGAACCAATCTTTCTGACACACAATACACCTTTCGTTGGTAAAACTGATATGGATGGCAAGTCTGGACTGGTCTCTGACTGAACATTCAGAATCATGAGGTTAAGTGTAAAATTGCCTAATCCATACACTTCATTTTCTAGATCTGTCCCTGTCATTTGTGGAAGACCCTCCTCGTTTGGGAAACATGCTTTGTTCATGACTGTGTTCAGATTTCCCCATATCCAATTGCCTTGGGAAACTCTGGATTCAGTGTCTAAAGAGGATATTAAACTAAACCATGCACCAGAGGAACCATTATGTGTAAACGGGTAAGGAAAAAGGGGCAGAGCTCCCTTGTAGTTCTGATAGGGAGGGAGTCGGCCACATATCCAACAATTGGTAGCATTGTTGATCTGGTGAGAATGATGTAACATACGAATTAATTAATTAATTAATTAATTAATTAATTGCAGGTTTATATAGCGCTAGGATCGACTCCCGGAGGAGTATCTCTGCGCTTCGACTGCTGCGAAACCCTTCCTGGCTTCCCTGAGAGATGGTCCCTTAATGGGTATCTCCAGGGTGAGACCAGGCATCCCCGGCGGTCTGGTGGGGCCGTTAGTGAAGATGAGGCAAGCTAATGCCCAGAGTTGCCGAGTGTGATCGCTGATCAGAGTGGGCACCGAGGTAAGAGAATTATCGAGTCCGCTGACCCTGGTCCAGAAACCTGCCGCGCCGGGAATCGAACCCTGGTCCCGGGCCGTCCTCTGCTCTCGGGTCTGCCGCCTCTAACCAGTGAGCCACACTACTTCACTATGTATTGTTGCGCAGCGCAAGCCGATAAGACAATTCGTGTGGGGGTAGAGCACTAAACGTGTGCTCGGTAGTGTCATTAGAAAAAGAATGTGCAAGAGGAAAATACATGTATAACATCCAACTCATGATAATAATCGTAAGACTCAGAAAAAACATAATAAGTAGTGTACAGACGCATCTGCTTCGGAGATTTTTACAATATATTTGTTTCTTAGTCTCCTGTCTATCTCTCTCTCTATTTGGGTCTAACTGGTACATGTCAGAAACTGCCTAACCGCTTCACCCAGGAGGGGACTTAAACAATTAAACTGTCTGACTTACTAGACCTCAATTTCAGTCGATACTCCTCTTGGGGAGTTTTCTCTACAAGGGGGAGTTTGGTATCAGTCTCGGGAATGTGAGAGTTCTGGGAATCAGTTTTTGGCGGAAGTCCATAAAATCGCTTCACATGACTGGAGTGCACCCAGCCCTTCCTCCCCTCCAATTTAACTGCAGTCCTGGTTGTTAACAAAACGATCTTCGGCTCCTTCCAGCGGGGCTCCAAAGGGCTTGACCGGTCGAAATTTCGGACGACAACAACGTCCCCCGGGACCAGTTCATGGGGTTTCACCTCGGTGTTGTCTGGAAAGGCTGCCGCAACCTGTGAACGACATGATTGTAGTGCAGACATCAAGGAAGCAAGGTAATCTGTCAGCATATTACTGTCAACATCAGTGATTTTTCGCGGCAGAGGCGTCCCCCACATATTAGGAGGCCTACCGAAGACCACCTCATATGGGGATAGCCCTGTCCTAGAATGGGCTACCATTCGCATATAAAAAAGGGCAACTGGCAAAGCTACTATCCAATCTACTCCTTTCTCTTTACACACTTTGGCAAGGCGGGTTTTCAGAGTCTGATTATGTCGCTCCACGAGACCTGCTGCCTCGGGATGTCGGACACAGTGAAACTTCCACTGGTACCCCAATAGGAGTGAAACCTGCTTCATAAGCTCAGATGAGAATGGCTGATCGTTATCTGAATACACGACACGGGGCAAACCGTATCGAGGGAAAAACTCACGAACCAACTGCTTGGCAGTGGTCGGGGCAGTGTAATCTGGGACGGGATATGCTTCTGTCCATCGGGATAGGGCACATACAACTACGAGGACATACTTGAATCCTCGGCATCTTTCCATCTGGATATAGTCCATCTGGAGGACTTCAAAAGGATAGTCGGGAGGATGAAATCCACCTTGCTCTACGGGAATCCCTTGTCCTGGATTGAACTGACAACAGATCATGCAGGTACGCACTTTCTGTTTTGCTGCTGCTCGTAAATGCTTGTTGAACCAGAGGTTCTGTAAACTGTCTAACATGGCTTTCTCTCCTAAATGTGCTGGACTATGTGCTGTGTTGATGATAACTTGAACCATAGAGTCGGGGAGAAACCATGTGGTCTTTCCCCTTGTCATCCATCCCTGGTCTGTCTGGACCCCTCCTTGTTCAGTCCATTTCTTTATTTCATCTGGAGTAGCATGTGTCTGTATGTCGATGACATCTTGTGTGGGGTCCCTGACTGTCATACAATGTGTCAGTGAGGTCACGTCAGTTTTTGTCATGTCCGTCGTTAGAGTATGAGTTAATGCTGTATGTTTCGCTATTCGATCTGCAAAATCGTTGCCCTGAGAAATAGTGTCTGTTACTTTTGTATGTGCTTTGCACTTCATGATAGCTATGGCCGTAGGCAAATGTATTGCTTCTAACAGAGCTTGAATGAGGGGACCATGTTGAATTTTGGCTCCGTGAGAGGTCAAGAAACCTCTTTCTTGCCAGAGGACACCGAAGTCGTGAACAACTCCGAATGCATAACGTGAATCTGTGTATATGTTTACTTTCAGGTTCTTGGCTCGTATGCAGGCTTGAGTCAGAGCAATGAGCTCTGCTGCTTGAGCTGACAGGGTGTCGATGCGATGTGTTTCTATGATTTCAGTTTCAGTGGTCACTGCATAGGCGGCCACTAACTCTCCTGTATTTGTTCTTAGACATGAACCCTCCACATAAAGTGTCAGGTCTGGATCGGGTAATGCGACATCTGTCAAATCTGGGTTTCGTAACTGTGTCAACGACATCCACGCAGTCATGTGGAATAGGATCTGTTGTGCTTGATGGTAGAAGTGTAGCAGGATTTATTGTATGTATTGCAACGTCTGATTTCTATGTGTGGCTGGAATAATGTCAATTCATAACCTGTCAGTCGTGCTATAGTCAAGTGTTGAGTCTGTGTTCTGTTTAAGAGGACCTCTACAGAGTGTGGAACCTGTACTGTCAATTGATGTCCTAATACAATGGAGTCACTTTGTCTGATTGCTAGAGCTGTTGCTGCAACTGACTTTAAGCACGCAGGTAAGGCCTGGGCTACTGGATCCAATGTACTCGAAAAATAAGCACACGGTCTGTGTTTGTCTGCCTGAAGCTGAGTGAGAACCGACAACGCTGTGCCATTGCGTTCTGTGACAAAAAGTGTAAAAGGTTTGCTGTAACATGGTGTTGCTAAAACTGGTGCTTGACATAAGGCTTTCTTTAATTCGTCAAAAGCTTGTGTATGTTCCTGTGTCTATGGGAGAACAGTCGAAGACGCTGCCTCCTGTGTTGTCAACTGTATTAGGGGTTTAGCTAGAAATGCATATTGTGGAATCCATTGTCTGCAATAAGAAGTGAGTCCATGAAGGCTCGTACTTCTTTCTGTGTCTTGGGTTGCGGAAGATGTGCAATTAACTGAATTTGTTCGGGTGTCAGCTGCCTACCCCACTTGGACAGCAAGTGCCCAAGGTACACCACTTGCTGGGCACAGAATTGTAGCTTAGAAGGAGAGACCTTGTGTCCCTTGTCCGCCAGGAAATGCAAGACTGTCAGTGATGCTTGTTCACATTCTGGTTCACTACGGGCGGTGATCAATAGATCATCGACGTATTGGAGTAGGGCAGTGTTGGCGGGCATGTGAATACTGTCAAGTTGTCGTTTTAATGCTTGGCTATAGATGCTGGGGCTTTCTGTGAATCCTTGAGGTGCGCGTGCAAATTTGAAGCTTCGGCCATTTAAACAGAATCCGAAAAGGTATTGGCTTTCCGGATCAATGGGGACACTAAATAAGGCGTTCTTGAGATCGATTACAGTAAAGAACGTCGCTTCGGAATCAATAGCTGTCAATAGGGACGAAATGTCCGGGACCACTGTATACTGTGGTACAATGCATTTATTTAATTCTCGCAAATCGATCACTAATCGATAAACTGGAGGTGCATTCGGATCAGTGCGTTTAAGAATTGGAATAATAAGGGAATTACAAACATTGGAGTCGGTTTCTACAACCACTCCTTGTGCAATGAGCTCATCAATGATTTTCAGTAAAGCCTCTACAGCATCTGGTGGTAACTTGTATTGTCGGATTCGTGGTAGTACAATTCCTGGCTTGAGTGTGACACGGTATGGAGTAATGTGCATACAACCTACATCAGTGGGGCCTTTTGCCCATAAATGTGCAGGAACATTCTGTAATCTGGAGTCAAAATCTCTCAATACATAATGTCCCTTGAAGTGAGGTTCCGTGACAATTGTAAGTGGTGTTTTTAACTCGCACGAATATGGTCGAGTCTGGTATCTATGAACCGCAAATGACGAGTTTAGTAAGTGTGCGCAGTTTCGCTGTGCTAACTTAAACCGTTCGTTTGTTATGTGGGTTTTTCATCTGTACCCACGGGTTCCATCTTAGATACGGCATCCATTTTGTCTCTTGCCCTCAAGTAGCCAGCGAACGGACGCTGTCCGCTTCGCGACCCTGGGACTCCCAAGATATTTGCGGAAGACACATGTCCTTTGTAAGTATCTTTACGACGAGGGGGATGATACTGTAAGGCAGATGGCCCCGCTCGAGGCCCATCTCGCCGTGCCGGTTTATTGTCTCAGCCGTGCATCTCATTAGGCACGTCCCTTTGATGCCTGTATCTCGTGTTTCCCGATACCTCCCCTTTTACACCCTTTCCGATCTCCCCACTGACTTCGTCTTCCTCTGCACCTGTCTTTGTTCCTATTTCGATCTGTTTTACTGCCAATTGGAATGCACTAATGTTGGGAAGATGGGTTTTTACAGTTGGGAACCGCCAAATGTTTCCGCACTTATGTTCCGGACCTTATGTGTATCAAAGTGACCAAAGCGACCCCTCTGGGGGATAATGGTGGGAACCGGGTTGTAAACCTTTGTGTACCATGTTGTCTTATGGGTAAAAACTGTATAAAAGGAGCGATCCACAGAACCAATTTGAAGCAGTCTCCCCAAGTTGCACGAGTTGTACTTGTGATTTCTGTGTTCCCTGCAGCAAATAAACCTTGAATCTTTGACGCCGAAGGAAGTGTCCCGTGTCTCTGTCATTCGTACGCCGGAGCAGGTTACCCACGAAGGTTTCAGGTGTTGTGCCCTGGCACCGCTGGGTCTTAAAGAACCCAGTCCTTCAGTTGGCGCCCCACGTGGGGCTGCATCAGTGGTACCGGTCCAAGCCCGACGATCGTGAGGAACTTCGTGTGAAATCTCCGAGGGAAGGTGCACTCCGCTTCATCGATCCTGTTGTCGAAACAAGTGGCCCGACGACTTTTCCCGCGAAGATTCCCGCCTCCTGACGGCTGCGACGGACTGCTGCCCTGACTGTAAACCTGTTTTGGCGCCTGGCGTAGACCTTGGTATAGCGAGACGATTGACGGGCCTTCCTGGAGACGCCATCGATCTTTGAGTTAAGTATTTGTGGGTCGCTCCCAGAGTTCTTGGTTGTGGTTACTTAGTGGTTGCATGGTTCCATTGCATTTGTAGTTCTTGGTACTTTGTTGTGTTGTTTGACGACTGCAGCCGCCAAAAACCGAGGGTTTTGTTCTTTGCTGGGACTTGGTAAATCCCGTAACCCTTGAAGTTTGTGAAACTCGGCTAGTGTGCAAGATGCCTGGTCGCAGTACTTTGTTTAGTTGTTTCAGACCTTGTGGTACGGATTCCCGACTGGAGGACTCGTGTCCGATACCTCCGGTTGGAACTCCCACTTATGAACTGTATAGCAAACATGGGCTAGGCCTGATTACTTTTAATGCTTATTGGATCAAATACACGAAGAAGGACGGTGACCTTCGCTGGCCACCACATGGTAGCTTCGAGGCCCCGATCTTAGATAATCTAGAGGTTAAATTGTTCGCGAAAAGGTCAAGGCCGGCCATGTTTGATGCCTTTCGGTTGTGGCGTAAAGAAGCCCGACAGAAGGAAATCAGACAGACTAAGCGAAATCAGAGAGATAGTGCTGGTACCATTGTAAAGAAAGCAGAGCAGTTTCAGCATGATAAGGAGGTTAGGGAAAAGGAAGTGTTTGACAGATTACAGCGTATGACTATAGATAAATGCTATCCTGCTTTGCCTACGGAGTCGGAAAAGAAGGATGAGGCAGTTGAGGATCCATTAATGTCTTATCTTATGAAATCGCCACCTCCGTACGTACAGGGTACCACAGCCCCTGTGATTCCCCCTGTACCTGTTCCTGCGCCTATTCTTCCTTTGCCTTTTCCTCAACCTGCACCCGTTCTTCCGACTGTTCCTGCTCCTTCATCTGTTGCTATCCCTACTGCTCCTCCGCTTCCACATACTCCTGCTCACGCTACTGCTCCTGCTCTGTTAACCCCTGCTGTTGTTTCTGTCTCTACTCCTTCACTTGTTAGTCCTGTGTCCTATACTTCTCCCTCTACTCATAGTCGTAATTCTCCTCTTGCGGCTAGCTTCTTTCATTCGCTCGGACCTGTTCTTGGGTCCGCTGGTTCAGATGGTCCTCAGAGACGTAGTCAGCTTCCTGGTAATAGGGAACGTGCTTCGCTATATAATATGGCGATGGGTTGGATGACGCACCCCCTTAGAAATCCACCACGTATTGTACTCGACACATTTTGTCAGTTCAATATACCAACCCAGAGATTTGTGTTCGAGGAAATGTGCAAGGTCCTTCGTGATCAGATATCGGCCGACGCACCTGACGAGGTGCTGACCGCGTTGTCTGATTTACAGCTTCAGTTCTCGGCTGGACTGATAGTGGATACCAATGTTCGACGTGCTGTTGAGCGATTGTTATCCTTTCGTCCCACTCCTATACCTCAAGCCTTATTTGTTGAGGATGTCGAAAGACAGCCAGATGAGTCTGGTCAGTTCCCTATGCGTGAAGTTCCGCCAGTTTGGATGCCAGGTAATCCTGCAGCTAACCCCCCGATTCTGCCGTTTTTCCAGAGAGTATGGATACATCTCCCATGGAAACGCTCGGAAGTATTGCAGGTGAAGCAATCTTTGCCTGACCCACGCAAGAATCCTACAGGGTATTACAAGGAATTATCGCAGCTTGTAGATGCTACGGTAATGAATCTTGCCGATATCGATATGTTGTTCGGCAATGTCGTACCGCAACCAGTATGGGCTAAGATTCGTCATGAAAACCATCCGAATGAATTAGGTGGTGCTTGGGCTGCCATTGTAGCGGCGGATGCCGGACAAACGGCTGCTACTAAACCCGATCAGCTGATTCTTGATCTTCCTCAAAGAATCATAACATTAATGAAAACTCTTATGCCAGCTATGAGGGTAAATTGGGACAAATTGTCAGCTTGTAAGCAGAAAAAGGACGAGAGTGTTTCCAACTTCTTTACGAGGTTCGAGGAGGCATTCATCGACCATAGTGGTCAGGATATGAGCACTGAGGGTGGTCAAAGGTCGTTCGTGGATAAATTTGTTTCGAACTTATTGCCCGATTTGAGCAATAAACTAAAGAATTCGGAAAGTGCATGGGCCGTTTCTACCTCAGCTCAGATATTGGCTACGGCACAATATTATGAGAATAGAGAGAAAGAGGAGAGCGACCGTGCTGATAAAAAGAGGAAAGAGCTTAAAACTAAAGTGCTGCTTCAGCAAGCGTATCCTCCACGTTCGAATCAGAATAATTCGCAACAAAATAGATCGCAGCCGCAATCGAACAGATCCCAAACTCGTAATGACTCCTCTTCCCAAAGATCCTCGTTAGGATACAATCAATGTGCTTATTGTAGACAAGAGGGTCACATTAAATTCAATTGTCCTGTTCTAAACGAACGTAATAGTGGTAACTCATCTAGAGGAGGTCGTGGTGGTTCGCAGCAGGCACCACGTGGTAGAGGTCGTGGTGCTCAGAACGATCGTTCAGATAACTCATCGAATTCCGATAATTGTTTTGATCAACGTGGATCGTCGCAAGGACGATCTGCGCAGTACAATGTAGACGATTATTACGTCGATCAGGGAACTGACGACAGTAATTACTAGGATAGCCAAAGACAAGGAGAGGGAGTGGTATCAGTTCCGGTTGATCAGAGAGGGCCTTACGTCGCAGTTGCTACATCGGGCGTCGTTGAGCCTTTTCTGTTGGACACTGGTGCAGCGAAAAGTTCCATTAAGCATTCGAAACTCCCTGGCGCACCTTTGTCTGGCTTAACAAATGTTTCCGTTGGATTCTCTGGCGCCCCTGTTAGCAATCCAGTTTCGTGCCCATTGCCCCTTAAAATTGGGCCTCGTGAGCTCCGAGCTCCGCTGATTTTAACCACGGGTTGTGGTGAAAATCTTTTGGGCCTGGATTTGCTTAAACGTTTGTATGCAACTTTGTATTGTTCTCCTGCGGGTGTAAAGCTTACGTTGGGAGAGAGGGTTGTCTCTCCCATGTACTTGTCTCTCGACAAGCTTCCACCGGAATTGAATTCTCTTCCTGCGTCCTTGTGGGCAACAGGTCCCAATGACGTGGGCCTGCTTGACATCTCCCCTTATGTTGTTCAGTTGAAATCTAATGTGCGGTTGCCACGTATTCCCCAATATCGTATCTCCCTTGATGGTGAACGAGCACTATTAGCGATCATCTATGATTTAATCGAGAAAGATGTTATTGAAGAGACTCGGGGAAACATGTGCAACAGCCCTGTACTGCCCATTCTAAAACGTACTGATCCTTCGAAACCGCCTGTTTATCGCTTTGTTATCGATTTACGGGAGGTGAATAAAATTGTGGTTCCTCAATTCCCTGTTGTGCCTGACATCACGGCGCTACTGACTCTGATTCCAGCCTCTGCATCGTGGTTTTCGGTGATTGACTTGAAAAATGCGGTTTTCAGCATCCCGATTGCCGAGGAGAGCAGAGACCTTTTCGGTTTCTCTCTCGGTGGACGCAGCTTCCGGTTCAAACGCGCTCCTCAGGGTTACTGTGAAAGTCCATCAATTTACAGTCAAGCCTTGAAGGGTCAACTGGATGCGTTTAGGTTGCCGGTCGGTGCAGCCTTAATCCAATACGTCGACGACTTATTGGTGGCTGCTGATACTCAGGACATTTGCAAAATTGCTACGGTATCGTTGCTGCAACATCTCTGCGCGTTAAATCACAAGGTGTCCCCTTCTAAACTCCAATATTGTTGTCAAGAAGTAACCTATCTAGGTCACTTATTATCAAAGGAGGGAAGGAGGTTGACCCCAGAGAGAATTGCAGCAATTGCGCGAATGGCTGTGCCAACAACCCAAAGAGATGTGCGTGCCTTTCTAGGTATCACGTCGTACTGCAGGCAATGGATTCCAAATTTTTCATTGCTAGCGAAACCATTAGTGGCTCTTACGTGCAAGGATGTTTCGACTCCTTTGCCATGGACGGAAGAATGTCAGAAAAGTTTTTCTGAACTGCGTGATTCATTATGTTCGGCTCCTGTGTTAGGTACCCCTGACTATAGCAAGCCGTTTACATTATATGTTCACGAGAGAGAAGGTTGTGCTTTGAGTGTCTTAACGCAACCTTTTGGTGGTAAGCAACGTCCATGTGCATATTTTTCCTCGACCTTGGACCCGGTAGCTAGAGCATTGCCGAGTTGTTTGAGAGCAACAGCGGCAGCCGCGGTCTCCATCCGACAATCAGCAGGATTGGTCATGGATAATATGCTTACGGTGATGGTTCCGCATGCAGTCGATACTCTTTTGAATCGGACGAAAACTCAGCACTTGACGAGTGCGAGGTTGTCTGGTTACGAGTTGACGCTGTTGGCAAGCCACATTCAAATAAAACGTTGTAATGTTCTGAACCCGGCAACTTTGTTACCAATTAGCACAGAGTCAGATGAAGTAGCAGAGCATGATTGTTACTTGAGGACTGAAGAAGAAACAAAAGGTCGAGTGGACCTTAAAAACACCCCATTGGAAGATCCGGATGGTACATTATATGTGGATGGGTCATGTTTTAAATTGCCGAATGGCGATGTGACTACTGCTTATGCTGTTGTAACGTTGAATACTGTTGTTGAGACTGCAAGATTAAATCAGAATTCTGCCCAAGCTGCAGAGCTGATCGCTCTCACTAGAGCGTGTGTGTTAGCGAAAGGGAAACGTGTGAATGTGTTTACCGACAGCCAATATGCATTTGGCGTCGCGCATAGTTTTGGACGATTGTGGAGAGAGAGAGGTTTCTTGACGTCGCATGGTACGAAAATTCAGCATGGCCAGCTTGTGAATGATCTTTTGGATGCACTGCCGTTGCCTAAACAAGTAGCGATTGTTAAATGTAGTGCGCATCGTAAGGTGACGGATGATGTTGGTCGTGGTAATGCGTTTTTGCGGATGAGACTGCTAAGGAGACTGCCCGGAACCTTAGCACTCGAATGTATGTGATGAGTTCGGTTAGGTGGCCGACAGAATCGAGCATGTGTGAGGACACTATTGAGAGTGTAAAGGCAATTCAGAATGAGGCCACCGAGACTGAAAAGACGAAGTGGAAAGAAAGTACGGGAAAGTTGGATGCGAATGGTTGTTGGATTGATTTGTCTGATCAGAAAAGATGGATGTTACCGGATGCGTATGTGCTGGCCGTTGTGACAATGGCGCATGGGTTAGCACATATTAGCGCGAAAGGTATTTGTAAGTTGTTGTCTCCTGTATGGAAGAATGATGGTATCACGAAATGTGCTGAACGTCTGGTGAAGAATTGTATGGTGTGCATGATGTACAATCCTGGCAAAGGAACCCCAACTCCTCCTGGCAGTTTTGGTCCCCCTTCATGTCCCTTTGAGGTGATCCAATTGGACTTCATCCATATGGAGCGATGCAATAACCTGAAATACGTTTTAGTTGTGGTTTGCGCATTCTCCCGATGGATCGAGGCTTATCCTCTCAAAGACAATACTGCTTTGTCTACTGCGAAAATCCTACTGAAGGAATACTTTCCTCGGTATGGAATGCCTAGAGTCGTGTGGTCAGATAACGGAAGTGAGTTTGTGGGTAGTGTGATGAAGAGTGTGTGTAAGGGCCTTGGAATTAATCAGAAATTCCACAGCGCCAATCATCCCCAGTCAGCTGGTTTGGTTGAAGGGTATAACGGCACCCTTAAACTAAAGCTAGCGAAGATTCAGGCTACGACTGGTCTCTCGTGGCCTGACGCTTTACCTTTAGCATTACTGTCAACTAGGGCGACTGTACACTCCCGAGTAGGGCTTAGTCCCTATGAAATAGTGTTCGGTCGTCCTGCGAATGTGTGGGGGGTTCCTAGGCCAGGTATTTTCTGTGATCTTGAATATCCAATGTTGATCGATTATCTTCATGACTTGACTGCTAAACTGAGGTTAATTCACCAACAGGTTCACGAAGCATTGCCGACGCAGACGGAGGGTCCAGGCCACCAGCTCCAGCCCGGAGATTGGGTGGTGACGCGGAACTTTTCGCGCAAGAACAACTTGGACCCGAGGTTCACCGGACCCTACCAGGTCCTCCTTGCCACGAGAACTGCAGTTCGTCTTGAGGGGCGGAAGAATTGGGTGCACGCCACCCACACAAAGAAAGTCCCCATCCCGTTGCCAGCAGACTCGTGGGTGAGGAAAGGCATTGCATCAACTGAAACCGAAGGATTGCCGGCGTTTGTACCTTTTAGCGACGCACAACCTGTCGGAGAATCCTCAGTGCAGCAGAGAGACACTGTTGAACAATTGTCAGCAAAGGACTCAAGAACGAAACATTCAGCTGATCAACAGGACGCTGTCCCTTCAACGGATCCTTTGTTTGACGAACAGACACGTCCTGGGAAAACCCGATACTTTTTGCGATCTAGCACTAAAGACTAATAAAAGATCCTGCTTTGCTGTATTGACAACTGCATTATCCCGTTTTCCGTGATCAGTTTTGAACATTCATATTATTGTGATTATCTTGTACATATACATTGAGCTTCGTTCCTTACATTTTTTTTGCTTCCACAGCTGAGAGATATTGTTTTGCATACATATATATTGTGCATTGAAGGCCGTAGGGCCGCGCGCGTACTTCCTTCTGGATAGTAGGTCTTGACACTAGGTTAAAGGCCGTCGGTTCCTGGGAACTCCTAGGGATTGACTATTGCTACACAGAACGAAGTGCGTCAAGAAACGTTGCGGACGGTCATAGGGAATGGCATTCTCGAAGTTGATGGATTTGGAAGGAGCTCAGGCTCATAGATTCAAGCTGCAGCAACTCAGTCGTACCAAATGTTTTATATTCCAAATATTCGTATTGTTTTTGACTGCTTCTGCATTTTTGGCGGGTGGGGTGTATTACACGATGTTTTACTTCTTACCTTCTGCTACACCTACTCCTACCCCTGACCCTAAACTTATCTCCACTGCTTCTCCCCATTCCTTTCATATCCTACCCAAACACGAACAGGCTAGACGTGCAGAATTCCGCAATAATTCCTTTATTCAGCTCCTTCATCAGCATCAGTTAGTGGTTAACACTACTAATTGTTGGGTGTGTGGGTTGATGCCACATACTACGGATAAGGGAATTCCATATCTGGTATTACCGTATAGTTCCCAAGGGTCTGCTCGAGCATTTCAGACAATGTTTCGAAGCGCACTGGGTTTCCACCCCATTCGAGAACCACGTTCCCCCTACTCTGGTCCTACCTCGTATCAAAAACCTTTGTCGATAGCAATAGAGGACCTATATAGCGATATCTATGATCCTTCGCTTATTCCCGAAGAAGAGGTACAAGCCTATAGGGTCCTAAGTAGAGGCGAATATAGTGTGTTCACCAGTGAAAAGCAGCTTAAAAGCTCGCCTCCGATATGGGTCGTACCCCACATTGGTAATTATTGTCTCATGGGTCGTGGCCGAAGATCGCAAGCCCGACTTGGAGCGAGTGCTTGCACTGAAAATTACATTCTGCCGATGTTCTCGTCCCCTGTGTTCCTGGCCGCCAAGGGTACCTACTTTATCTGTCATGATCGTGCATACGCATGGTTGCCCGCTGACTTCATGGGCTCATGCTTCATTGCAAATCTGTTGCCTCCGACGTTCACTGTAGATGCCGATTATCATAAGACTAGAGTTGTGCGAGGCGTAATTAGCGAAGAGGATACTGCCGGTCAAGAGGCAGGAGACTTTTTCAAGGGTTTCCTCCCGTTTTGGGGACCTATGGTTAATAGTAGGAACCTGAGACAGTTGACTCGAGTGGTAGAATCGACAGCTAATATTACTGCCAGTGCCCTTGGTAATATCACCACAGAACTTCAGGCGGATAGGCTTATGACGTTACAAAACCGTATGGTTTTAGATGTCATTTTAGCAGATCGAGGTGGGGTATGTAAGGTGATCCATTCGAGCTGCTGCATTTTCATTCCTGATAACGCTCCGACTGTCTATCAAGCCATCTCGAAGTTGCATAAGATCTCCGAATCCATACACGTGGATGTAGGGGATTGGACGCTACTTGGGTGGTTTTGGGGCTTGATGTCGACTTGGGGTTGGAAGATTCTGATGATCATCGGAGTGGTTGTGGTGTTCCTGTTCACGTGTTGCCTTTGTGTACAGTGCGGTCCTGCCTTATGTGGCCTCTGTGCTACAACGTGTATGAGACAGCCACCTGTTACCAAGGGGACTCGGTTGGACAGAGCTATGCTACAGCAACATCTCGATGGTCTGATGAATATCGAATATGATTCCGACTAGTGCTTGCCTACATGAGGGCAAAAGGAGCGTCTGAGGTTCCGTGACAATTGTAAGTGGTGTTTTTAACTCGCACGAATATGGTCGAGTCTGGTATCTGTGAACCGCAAATGACGAGTTTAGTAAGTGTGCGCAGTTTCGCTGTGCTAACTTAAACCGTTCGTTTGTTATGTGGGTTTTTCATCTGTACCCACGGGTTCCATCTTAGATACGGCATCCATTTTGTCTCTTGCCCTCAAGTAGCCAGCGAACGGACGCTGTCCGCTTCGCGACCCTGGGACTCCCAAGATATTTGCGGAAGACACATGTCCTTTGTAAGTATCTTTACGACGAGGGGGATGATACTGTAAGGCAGATGGCCCCGCTCGAGGCCCATCTCGCCGTGCCGGTTTATTGTCTCAGCCGTGCATCTTATTAGGCACGTCCCTTTGATGCCTGTATCTCGTGTTTCCCGATACCTCCCCTTTTACACCCTTTCCGATCTCCCCACTGTCTCCGTCTTCCTCTGCACCTGTCTTTGTTCCTATTTCGATCTGTTTTACTGCCGATTGAAATGCACTAATGTTGGGAAGATGGGTTTTTACAGTTGGGAACCGCCAAATGTTTCCGCACTTATGTTCCGAACCTTATGTGTATCAAAGTGACCAAAGCGACCCCTCTGGGGGATAATGGTGGGAACCGGGTTGTAAACCTTTGTGTACCATGTTGTCTTATGGGTAAAAACTGTATAAAAGGAGCGATCCACAGAACCAATTTGAAGCAGTCTCCCCAAGTTGCACGAGTTGTACTTGTCGTGATTTCTGTGTTCCCTGCAGCAAATAAACCTTGAATCTTTGATGCCGAAGGAAGTGTCCCGTGTCTCTGTCATTCGTACGCCGGAGCAGGTTACCCACGAAGGTTTCAGGTGTTGTGCCCTGGCACCGCTGGGTCTTAAAGAACCCAGTCCTTCAGAAGTCACGAAGGAACAACCTTACTCCTTCCGGAGAACAACAGATTACAGCTCCTAGAGCTTTCAGAGTCTTAATACCAAGCAAGTTTTCTGGACATGATTTCGTGAGCAATAAATCTACGGGATAATGGACCAACTGCAAGGGGAACTGGTTTTGATACTTCATTAACAATAGGCTTTCCTGAAAATCCAAGGGAAACATTCTGTGAGCCTGAGAGGGGTGCCCCTGGAACTTCGTCATGACTGATGGTAGTTCTGCTTGCCCCTGTGTCAATCAAAAACTTTCTATCCTTTCCTAATACTTGACTATGTACGTAAGGACCCTCTTGATCTACAGGAACCTCAATAAGAGGCAAGCCAACCTCCCTCTCTAGGCTGTTTCATGTGTATTGCTGATAATCGGGGTAGTCAGATTGTGCATACTGGTACATCTGTTGTGTGACATGTTGTGTTGCGGCAATGGGCTGAGGCTATGGTACCGCTACGGTCTGTTGTGGAATCTGCATAGGCTGTATATTCTGTGGAACATGTTGTTGGACCTGGTCCTGTCTGGGAGGACGCGGTCTCTCCTTTGTTTTACCTGTAGCTATGTTGTGTTTCAAGACTGCACAATCGTTTACATAGTGACCTGGCTGTTTACAATAGTTGCATGTCCCTTTAACAGGAGCTGCTGAATTATTGGATTGTGTCGTACCCCTTTTATGACCATCAGCTGGAACTGACTGAGCAACCAGCACTTTCATTTTCGTGTCTTTCATACGTCTCTGTTCATGATCATGTTCCTCTCTGATTCTGTTCTGGTGGTACTGTAACATCTGTAACATTTGGGAAGGTGTATTGGCTTGCCATGTGCTCTCGACCTTCAATACACGGTTCTTAACCTGGGGTAAGGAATTCTCGACTAATTTGGATACAAAAAGGTGTGGATATGACTCGCTACTGGTTTTCAGGCCACTGTTAATAATAAAACATTTCTCGAATCTGGAATAAAAATCACTAGTGTCTTCGTCGTGTTTCTGTTTGCAGGCTGAGATTGCATCCCAGTCCTCCTTTTTAGTTGCCAACAATCTTGGTAAAACCTGTACTAATAATCCTGGTAATGCTTTAGTTTTGTCCCCAAGACCTAAACCTGGGGTTCGACCAGTTTCTTCGTTTTCTAATTCAGTCCAATTAATCTTTTTATCTCCCACCTCCCATTCTTTTTCTTTGAGTTTCTCGTAAATACCGGCAGGCAATAATACTTTCAATATTTTCATAATGTCGGGATAGGTGTAATCTCCCATGAGTAACATGTCTTTTATTTCACGGTGAAACCCTGCGGATCTATATCATGACTTGGCACTATTTTCTTCATTTCCAATAATTCCATTTTAGTTATGGGCGTGTATACAAACACGCGTTCAAATGTATTATCTGGTTTCCTGACTGGATGTACTTCTTGTAAAGGGTTCTGTTTGTCTAGGTGATATGGTTGCCTAGCTGGGGGTGGAACGGAAACAAGATGTGGGGTCAAGAAAGTTCTATATTTGTGACGTTGTTCTAAAATGATTTCGATTAAATCGGTACCTAGACCTTTCCATCTTCTCAGGAGTAAGTCCTGCAATAGATTATATAACGGACCTGGGTCAGATTGTTCGTTTTCATACTGTACAATGAGATGTTGGGTCATGTATATACCAGCTAATCGTTGTTCTTCTGGGGTAAGACTTAAAAATGTTTGCACAACTGAATCGTCTTTATATATGCTGTCATCCCTGGCCCATTGGACTGCGGACCGGGCTAGTTCCTGCTCACGTAAGGTATTGAGTTCATGATAACCTACTCGTTCTTTCAGGATTTTATTGGTATTTTGGAATATATGTTCAAGGGAACATCGCTCTGGTATCGGACAAAGGTAACGTTTCTTGTTTTCTAAACAAATGGGTCTGTCGAAGGGCCTATCAAGAGGATACTGTCTAGGGAGTTTCTCTCTACCTACATATGCTAACAGGTCTCCCCTCGCCGGTTGCGAGGTTTCTGCTGTGTTCTCTGGTTCTTCCTCATCTGAGGTTTCTTTATCATCTGACTCGAGATGCCTTTCAGATTCTCGTCGGGCATGTATCTCTACTATTACTTTACGGATCTTTCTAGTCATAGCCTCTATACATTTCTCTTTATCATGTTTACACTCTGCAATATTCTGACTCCATCTTGATAATCCCTCCATCTCCTCTGTCGGAAAACTAGGCTGGTCTTGTTCTCTTATCAAACAATTAATCAAAAATTGCATTATTAAAGCTTGTGTCTCAACTTTCTGGTGTGCCATGGCTTCACGAATACACTCTGGTCTTTCTCCTGTTCTAATAAAATGATATATATTGTCTAAATGGTCTGGCATTTCTGGTAATAACATCAAATACTCTGTAACACGTCTTAAACGTAGCGACGCTAACATCATGGGTCCTGCTTTGCCAGGCACTGTATCATATCTACAATCTGTAAGATATTCTTTAAGCTTTTCGGCTAGGGTTGCTTTAGGTGTACGCTGCATTGCTAATTCTCTCATTGTCATACGTTGCACATGTGGCGGGGTGCGATAACCTCCTGTAGCACCTCCTGAGGCGGAAGCATGAGCATAACCTGACTGGGTCGGTATCTGTAACGGGATTGAACCCTGAGTAGCAGCGGGCCCAAAAGGATTGAGCGGACCAAGAACAGGGGGAACAATAGGGGAAGTGACAACAGGTGCAGGAAGCTGGTGACGTGGAGGGGTGGTGGTCGGATCAGCAGGGATCTGCTGCTGCGGATCTGGGGGCAGATTGTTGTTAGCAGGTGGTACGGGTACATTGGTATATGCGGGAGCTACATCGTCTAAATAGGAAGAAAGGAAAATGTCTGCTGCGGTCTTATGGCGTAATTTAGTCGGAACCAATGGAGGGGGCAGATCTTTCGGTATTTCCGGGGTCGCCTTAGGCAGGCCCTCGGCCAGAACTGGATACAGTCCTGTTATTATTGCATTACTCTGTCTGTCGTGTTGTTCCATTCTGACTCGCTCCCCTTCTTCTAGTAGTTCTTTTTCTTTGGCTTTTTCGGAATCCTCTCTACTTTTCTCTGCTTTTCTGAATGCTTTCTCTGTCCGTCTATGTGATTCTTTACGCCATAATTCTATGGCATCTTTCTGTGACTGTCTGGCTTTCTTCTTCCATAACGCTTCCTCTACTCTCATGATGCACTCGGCATCCCATGTCCCTGTAGCGGGCCATCTCTGATTCTCTCCCAAGTCTTTAGTATAATCCACCCACAAGTCTAAGTATAGTATGGCATCTAAGCCATGTTTGTGGTACATAAAATGTCCTGGAGTGTCCCTAGGTGGGATGGGGACTGCTTCCTCAAGTATCCCTTTCCTAGTTCCTATCTGTCGTAACTTTGAAAACAAAGGCATTGCTACCTCGACCTAGACGCTAACCACAATAAACACAGTAAAGAAATGCAAACAATCACTCATACCACGACATTAAAACACATTGAAACATTTAGAAACAAACAACAATACTTAATAACTGGATAACTGAATACTAGATGCACTGCTAAACAGTACAGATACACTGCTAAACAGTGCAGACCGGATCTGTGTACCCAAACCCGTCTTGACCGGACACAAATTAATGCACCCGTCTTGATGCGTCCCCAGCAATGGTACTCACCGGGAAGCATGGAACGGAAGGCCTCGGAAACTCGACTGGACTGGACCGCTACGACGTCACTGCTGCTGCGCACTACGCATGCGCCTCGACACTACAGGTGGGCCTCTCGATACCTCGGACACTGCTCTCTCGGCTGGGCTCTGGTCGGGATCCTCCGCACTCCTCACCGCCTCGTCTGGATGTCGACCGCAGTCTTCGTCACCTCCGTAGGCCTGAGGGAGATACAGGAAAACCTGCAGATGCGCATGGGGTCCGTCACGGCTGTGGAAGGGGGCCAGGCCTGCGACGCATCACCGGCGCGTGGGGTGGGGGAGGGGTTCCTATTCGGGCGCCAAATTATGTGGTAAATATTTTACCGTATACGAGTTTGCCATATAATTTCAGACAAGTAAAAAGAATAGCTCAATCAAATGAGAGGCAGAGTCCGTGGTGTCTGAGTCTTAAGGGCTTTAATCAAATATGACTCAAGTCATGGAAATCAATTCCATCAATACAAGGGTACGGGTATGCAATGATGGCAGAAAAGATGTCAACGATTTATCAACAGTACATGACATATATAGTATAATGACACAATGGCAGTGAATACAGTAGGCGTGACAAGTGAAATGTATACGATAAGAACACATGTGCGTAGCAAAAAGGCGTGAACAAGGGTGTGCACAGAGGCGTGTACTAGAAACGTCACAGAAAAGTGTCATAAGTGGGTGGATGCATAGAGAATTTCTTGCAGAGTCAGCTGAAACCTGTGGCCTGAATGCGCGCACAGCTAATATGACGTGTAATTGACGTGCATCTGGAGGAAGCTAAGGGTCTGACTTTTAGCACTAGTAGAGGAGACAGAAGTCTGGCATGTCAGATCGACCTGTTCCTATAACATATCTGATATCTCGTGTTTGGAGGATGTTTTAATCTGAAGTAAAAGGTCTTTCGGGCGGAGGCTATTCTATACTAAATGCATATGTGTCTAAGTGTAATGCACAGAGCCAGGGGCCTAACATGGTAACGGGAGCAATGAATTTCATACGGGAGACAGGAAGGCCTGGCCCTTTGCTCTGCAGCCGGGGAGATGTTTACCCATTTCACTAGACAGGAATGTGTTTTCGAGGAGGCTGAGCTGGCTACGCAGATAACTTGAAGGTAAAATACTGTTTTTGGCAGGCAGGCCAGGCCGAGCCGGGCACCGCTCGCTTGGCAGGAAGTAAGGCAGAGGTCAGGGATGCATCTTCATGCTGCAGCTTTCAGAGGCAGAGACAGAAGTGGCTCGAGCAGAAATCAGGGCCTAGCTCGGCAGAGCCGGAAAAAACGTGAAAGTGCACCATGTAAAAACGGTGGCACGGCATACTTAGGAACTGAATTATCGATCCATTCATGGTGGATCTGATAGAGGACATGTTAACGTTGGACGCAAATGTATCTGCGTCATCAGATTCGGTTGTGGAGGGAAGTTACATGCACTTTGAACTCGTACATGGAGTCGATGGGGTACACGTTAGGGGACACACTTGACCATAAAAATTTCAATTACCTCAGCAAGCTGCCAGCGCCGTTGTTAAATAGTTACAAAGTTAGCTTGCACAGGAACCACTAGATAAAACGAAGCAGGTGCTGCTTTATTTTATCTAAGTGCTTCCTGTGCAAGCTAACTTTGTAACTATTTTACAACGGCGCTGGCAGCTTGCTGGCGCCATTGTAAAATAGTTGCATGAGTAGGCTGGGCACAGGTCTGCTTTCTTCCCAAATCTACCGTGGAAAATCAGCTGATGGACCACTCAAGGGACCCCTGCGCCCTTTGGGCGATTGCATAGTAACACACACATGGTCACTCGAACTAGTTGATGCTCAAATTCAGTGACTCATTCATTAGCCCAAAAACAATCGTGAGCGTCGTCGAGGCTGGACAGGTGTGCCTTCTTCCCAAATCTACTGTGGAAAATCAGCTGTGATGCTGGATAGACTTTGCATCCTTGACTTTCAGGAGCGCAATACCCGTGCTGTTCCTGTGACCAGGAGCTTCTTTCTCGTCATCTGCTGAACTGATCTTTCTCTGACCTTTTACACACAAGAGGCACATACCCTACTGGGCACATTGTGTTCGCACGGGTTTCTGCAAGTTCGCAAACGTTTTGTACAATTTCGCAATTTGCGAAATTGTACAAAACCCTCGCGAACTTGCAGAAACCCGTGCGAACACGAAAAAAAAAATCCGCGAGGATTCGCGGATTTTGCGGATTTTCGCAATCCTCAAAATCGCAAATCCGCAAATTCGCGGATTGCCAATCCGCAAAATCCGCCCATGCCTACTTTACATACTCTAGATTTCTAACAGGATGGTTTTACCTTGGGTTTGGCAGTTTCTACCCTTAGAGACCGGTGGTCGACTCTTCAAGCCTTTTGGCGGGATGATCTCTCTGAGATTGTGCCTTTGGTCTCTTGACTCCTTCGGGGTTTCTTTCTGCGCAGGCCAGTTTCCTATTCTCCTTAGGATCGGCCAGGGGTGCACCAGGCTCTGACTGCTCCCCTGTTTGAGCCTTTGGATGTGGTTTCCTTAAATTTTCTGATGGAGAAGGTGGTTTTTCTTGTTGCTCTGTGTTCGGGGAGAAGGGTGGGAAAAATTGGTGCCTTAATGTCAGTTTCTCCATTTATCGGTTTCCTTCTGAATAAAGTTGTTCTTGGGACAGGCTCTGATTTTCTTCCTAAGGTTCCTGCCCAATTTAATTGTTCAGAGGACATTGTTCTTCTGTTTTTCTTTCCTGATCCTTCTTCAGCTGTGTACGTTAGTTTGAATTCACTGGATCTTTGCAGAGATTAGTCCATTTATTTGTAATGTTCTTCATCCTTTTGGATGACTGATTCTCGTGTTGTTACCTTTGGTCTTTCCAATAAGGGTTCACATCTACTGCTAATATTTTAAGGTGGAGGAAGTCTGTCATCATGAGGACTTACCAGGTGTCAGATTCTTCTTCTCCCCCGCAGGTGCAAGGTCTTTCGACTACGGGTCCCGCTACCTCTTGGGCAGTCTTTTGAGGTGCCTCTTTGAGGGATGTGTGTGCTGCAGCTACTTGGAGTCCCCATCACACGTTTCTGTCCACGTTGCAATTGGGTGGGCAATTTTCTTCCTCATTTCCTTCAGCAGTGGAGGGTCCTTCTGCTATGTTTGTATCATGAGAAGCAGATTCTTTCGAATGTTGTAATAAAATCTGTTTTGATTCAGCATACCAAGTAGTTAGCTGGTGTTTTTTTCAACCTTAGTATCTGGAAATAGTCACCAGTTTGCTTGGCTATTATTTGAAGCATAAGGACTGCATTCAAGAAGACGGGCAAGGAGGTAATGCTTCAGGTATACACTGGCAATCTTCATTACCCCAAGTTCTGGTCTTCATTGATGCAGTCCTAAGTACCGCCTTTCTGCCTGGGATTTCAATATAAAGGGGGGGTAGGCCCTTTTACTCCAACCGCATCTGGGCAAATGAACAATGTGAGTATAACAATGATGCGTTGGAATCAATACCCAGGAAAATTAACGTAAGACAGAAAAATCAATTAATCCCTCCTTTGGATTATAAATATTATCCAATGGCTTTTTATGAATTTATGACACGAACATCAAATAGTAGTTCAACAAGTTGTTTTTATATATAGTTACATAGTTTTTTTAAGCCAATACATGCAAACATATATACACAACTATACATCAATATATACAAACAACAACCAAAATAAGTATATATATATCACACCTTTCTCTTTACCCCATTTGCTATTACAGGTGCCAAACTATTTATTCACTAGCCTTCGTTTTGTGAAGATATCCCTAAAACACAAACACATACAAATTGAGGGAAACTCTCTACCCTCATTTGTTTCAACTACTCTATACATTCATTTCTTTCAACATAATTTCAACTTGTGTAGGACTTCTCCAATTTGTGGAGTCAACGCGTTTCTGCCAGCATATCTTGGGCCTCATCAGGACTGGGGCAAACAAGGAAACCTACAAATACATGAATACATAATACTATATATAGAAATATACATACATATATATAAACACAATACATATTCAGATGGTAAATACACAGAGAGAATGTATGTTCACTATACAAAGTATATACAGATGGGCCCTTTCTTGGAGGAGCGGGAATGCTAGTGTTAACATAGTTTGGCATCCGTAATAACAAATAGGGTAAAGAGGACGCTGTGATAAATATACTTATTTTAGTTGTTGTTTGTATATATTGATGTATAATTTTGTATATGTGTTTGTATGTATTGTCTTAAAAAAACGACGATTTGATGTTGGTGTCATAAATTCATGAAAAGCCATTGGATAATATTTATAATCCAAAGGAGGGAGTAATTGATTTTTCCGTCCTACATTAATTTTCTTGGGCATTGATTCCAACGCATCATTGTTATACTCACATTTTCCGCCTGGGCTTGGCAGTTGACTATTTCCAGTTTGCTGTTTGTCTTCGCGCATTTAAGAGGTATGTTACTGGAAGTGCATCGTTAGGTCCTCCCGTTTGTGGTGGTTCCTGTGTAGCAGGCACCACCTTGGAGGAACTTTTTGTTTCAGCTAGGGAATTGGTTCTGTCAGAAAGGAGAAGTATCTCAAGCATAAGGACTGGATCCAAGAAGACGGACGAGCAGGTAATGTCATAGAGCTCAAGACAGATTTCTGTATTGCCCTTGCACAAGTGACACAACCGAGTATGATACAGACAGAAATTAATAGGTAGCAGGTTAAATGCTGATTCCTGTGGTACTCCACAGGTGGCCAACATTATCCTTTCAGTGACCCCATTTGGTAAACCTTTTCTTACAGGGAAGTCCAGATTGCAATACTACATCATAAACCCCATTACTCGGGCAGGCCTCTTTTATTAAAAAGATCACTTCAAATACTAATAGCTAATAGAAGGTGAAGACGTGTGATTCATGGACACAAGGCACCCTGTTTCACTATTTCAGCTCTGCTGACATTTGCCTCATATTGGTTAACCTTAGTTTACACAAGTATGGAAGAATCCATCTTGACTGTTTCTGCTTTAATATATTCGTGGCTGAAAGATCGGTGCAGTGTATTTAGCAATTAAAATGTCTGATGAAAAGTATAATAAAACAAGAATGTGTTCTAGTGTATTTGTTTTGCTTTCTGGCAAGAGAACTATTGTCTGTAGAAAAAACAGCTATTTCCAGCTAGTTCTGTAAAGTGTCACAGATATTAGAGTTAAAAAGACTTTTGGCAGCGCTTATTTGCAATAAGAATCTGATCGCTAATTTGTATTTTTTGATGGATGATACTTTCTGCAAAAGAACCCAGATGGCAACGCTGCAAAAAGCCGTTCAGCATGAGGTACAACAGCTAGAGAAATGTTCCGAATATAACTTTCAAGTGTTCCAAAAGTAAGTAGGAGTTTCTCTCACAGAAGTGGCCTTTGCGAGAAAAGAAATATGTAGCAGAAAATAATATATCTGATAACTGTATACTCCGATATTTAAATCTATGTCTGGGTGTGAATGTACAACTTTCTGGAATTCGCAAATTCTACATGGAATCTGTATAAAAATATTCATGTCACCATGCGGACTCCTTGGAAAATCTCATAATCTATCAGGAAATCTCATTTGGGAAGTACAGAGGAAGAAAATCCCCAATTTAAATGCACATTATTTTTTAATTTCGTTCACTCCTCAAGAAACGTTTTTTTTTTCAGAAACTCCTTCTTTTAACTCTTGCTACACTTGGAATTCATACATTTACCTTCCCACCCTGGAATTAAGCCAGCCCATGTCTGTGGCCAAATACAATCCATTCTAGGCTGAAAAGGAACATTTGGAAGTTAGTCAATGCTGACAAACATAATTGTTTGTGGACAATCACAAACAGCCAAGGGTAACAATGCTTTGGAACGCCCATGAAAGCGCTAACTCCTATCCCATCAGTGGGATTTATGTGTGCAGGTCTGCACTCGTGGCGGAGATCTCTGCATCTGTAAACGGGCTCATGCCTGCCAGGAATCACTTTGAGTGAAAGTAAATTTGCTTATGAACTTTGTGCATAAGCTCAATTATGTGCAATGAATGTCACACGGATCTGATCTTTTTCAGTGGCTTTATTTAGGTAAAGGCTAATCAATAAAAATGTTTATTGTACATGTAAGGAATGCCTCTTTTTGTATTTTCACCCCCACATTTGTTTAAATGATGCTGCTGATTTATTGACTCGAATAAAGCAAGGTTTCCTACATAAAAAAACTTGCTTGGACTCAATCCTCTGGAAATAACATGTAATAAGTTAACCAATATGTTTTGTGAGTACTAAGTAAATATTTTTCAGCTAGGGGAAGCTTACCCAGGTGCTTTTACTAACAAGTAACTCGAGTGTCTTAAAATGACTGCTGAAAACGCGGGAACTCTTCTGTGCATGCCTCAACTGCATCTACGTAGTATTGATGGAGCAAGGATTCGCACGTAACGCGACTTGCTCTCTTCATGAACCTCGGCTTAAATCATAACTGTACTAACTCTGATTGTTTGTCATTTATTTGTATTTCCCCAACACACGGGTGTCCCTAGGAGGCTTGCCTATGTGTTTTTTATCATAATCAAGCTTGCACATTAATAAAATGGCCGCTTTGCAGAAATCCAGTCTGCGCATGCGTCGGTCATACCCATGTGACGTGACGCACTCGCAATCTGGAGGGAAAAGTTCGCTCATGCGCAGTGGTGTTAAAATGGCCGCTTGTCACTAATCATGCTTCATGCTATCTTAAGCCGCTTTTGTCTATGCATCTTTTCTGCACTAACTCTTAATGCTATAAGTATTATAAAATAAGGGATTAAGAGTAGTTGGTCATGGTGTACAGTGTATTCATTTTATTCTGTGTTATTAATTTGTTTTCGCTTACTTTTCATGTACCGCGTAAATGAGGGCCTTGAATTGAGGATGGAATCCATTTTGACGCTGACGTATCCCACATCACGTGATCAAAGATCTGGGACGTGCAGCAATGGAACCTGACCAGATTGGCCATTGAAAAGGGGACTGTCCTTTCCAGGCGCACCTTTGCCCTTGAAGATGTACTATTTCTATTCTGAAATGCGCAACAATGTTGCAAACCTTTTCTTCACTATTGTACTTTCCCACACGTAGGCCTGGGAACCAGGTGTTAGGGGGAGGAGTAATGTCACGTGCAGTATAGGTGGTACCTATGACCAAACCACCTCCCTTGACCAATCAGAAGATGGGACTTTGTCATTTTGCAACATTTATGGGTGGTCTTGGGGATCTAAACTTGTATAAATAGCCTAGCTTAGCTTAGAGAAATTGTCCGACTTGTCCGACTAGCAGACCTGTCACTGACCCTACGAACTCTATAGGTGCCTAATACAGAGTGCTGCGGAGCATTCTGCCTGAAATTTTCCACAAACTCCAAGGGGTGGAAATTAGTCCTAAGTGCTAAGCGAAGCACTTTGCTGGGAGATTCGAAAACCCAATCGGGGTTATTGGCGGATTCCGTGCAGAAGAGGGGGTAACGCTGGCGTTGCATCCGATGCTGTAAGGGGTTGGTCGTGCCTTGGTGAACCCAGTCCTGACCCAGACCTGAGGGGTATCCTGTCCTGACTGTCCATGAGCTGTACCTGCTCGCCTTCTGGTATTCCCTGAATCCTTGAGGGTCCTTGTCCCGTTCTTTCCCAACTGACCCGTGGCCAGGGTTAGTCCTCATTCTCACCTAGGTAACTATTGACATAGGTGTCTGTCTGTACTTACTCTCAACTTTTCCTTCTCTGATTAAAGCAAATCTTGCCTGTGATATTCTCCATATCTCCTTTGAATGTAATTCTATGCAATTGATTATTAGTAAATGTTCCACTTTTACCCTTCCTATAGGACATTGCTAACCCCGACTGTTTATCTAGCTTGTTCCACTTATTCCCTTTCCCTTAGTATGGTTGCCGTGAAGTTAGAAAGATAGCATAAGGTTTAGGAAATAGTATAAAATTATTAGGTCACACATTAGGTTTTTCCTCACGTCCTTGCCCTAGATTAAAACTGTATTAGATAAATATTCATTATGATCCATGCCCTATAGTGTTCCCTTTTACTCTATGATACTCACTTTGATCCAGAGCTACATTCTGGTCTTAATACTGATCATTGATGTATTACTTTGCATTTGCCTGCTTGTAATGGCATTTTCGTCCTAAACGTATACTATATAAAACCCTTAAAACCAACAAGGTGTCTGTGGTCATTATACATTAAAGTAATATTAAAGGTATCAAATGTGTAAAGTAGAATCTTCTCCCTTTTAGGAAAACCCTTATCACCTGTCCACTGCTAGCTCCTGATCTGTCAGGAGTAATGTGCCTGTGGTAAGTCAGGTACATGAATAGTATGTGGTGTAAGAGTCACCCAACCGATTACTCATAAGAGCGTGCGTGAAATCGCCTGGTTCACCCCAGTAAAACGTTAACATTGGAAATAATCACGCCAGGGCCCAGTGCGTGGAAAAGTTTGGTGAGCCGGGTGACCCGCGCGCTCTATCAGTAATTTCTGGTAAGCAGAGGAATGGTTAGGACTAGTAAGATAGGTAGATAAGATAGTTAGAAAAATAAACCGTGAAAAATAAATGTGCTGCTAAAAAATTTTTTTGATTGTGTTACTTAATATTTTATTGCAAAAGAAATCGATTTCAAAACTGTTTTAAATGATTTATATATGTATTGCTGCTAAATATTATATGTTTTGTTAACCAATTGTGTGTGATTGTTGAGTGTTGTCTGAAATCCCCGGGGAATTGTATAACGGATGGTGAGTAGAATCCATCGCGTTCAGAGGTCATTTGTAGGGAGCAAAGATTAGTGCATGGTTCAAGTGGAACTGGAAGCGCTAATTAGGTCTTTTCGGAAAACTGTATGAATGAAAGTAACGGGATTCTGATAGAAACCTTAGTCTGATATCACCTAGTAAGGGTCACACTAAGGGAGTAATAGAGTCATCGGAGCTTGTATGATAGCAAAGGGAAACGCTGACGAACCCCAGGCTTAGTATATATCCCGGAAAGAAGTGGATGAGACTGGGTAATAGCAGGTTTTCTAATGCTTGCGTGAGGGTAGGCAAGAGAAGTCTATCCGAAGTGTATGAAAAGTAGACAGAAGTGGTTTACTTGTAGTAAAAGAAGAATTTTCTATCTCTTTAGAACACTCCTACACAATGGCGAATGTTATACGTTGTTGACTAAAATTAATCATAGCACCTTAGAGAAAATACAAAGTTTCCGTTACCTTGTAAAGGAGGGAGACAGCCGAAGGGCTGCTCTGACGTCACTCCGTGCCGCGCTGGGATTGGTTAAACCAGCGGGTGTGTAGTGAAGACCGAAATTGTAAGGGAGGGGTGAGTGCCTGAGCGTGAGAACGCGTCTCGCGAAAAGGCCGCACACCCATTGGTCAAGAACTTTTGCAACCTCTGCACTGATTGGTTGTTGAGAAATTGGAGTCGCGCTAGCATTGGAAGCACAAACGAAGTAAACATTTTCCGCACCGAGCTTATAGGTTGTTACGAGCGGTGTATGTGGTACCCTGATTTTCTGCCTGATCCACGAAATCTAGGGTGTCATAAAGAGTTGATGAGAAAAGGCAGACCTCACAACATGTACGGAGGAAAGAGAAAAATGTCATTTGTCAGCAAAATAAAGAATTTCTTCAAAACTGACAAACCCGTACGGACTAGGAAAGGTGTGATCATTCCTCCGCCAAATACTCCAGCCTCTTTCATGATGTTAGAGAAAGGGTATCATACCTGTGTATGGTTAGAGAACTGGGTAAAGTACACTGCGGAGGATGGAGTTTTAGCTTTTCCCATTGATGGTACTTTTAACGGGAGGATCCTATTTAACTTGAGGACCCGAATGAATGAATTACATCCCAGACCTAGATTAACTCAGTATGAAGCTTTAGAGGAATGGGAAATTGAGGCTCTAGAGCGAGACAGACCCCGGATGGACAAAGGAGTGACCCGATGGTATCCAAAAATGGTAAAAGAAACCAAGGAGCAGAAATTGAAACAGTGGAGACAAAATATGATGGTAGAAGGGTTATTCCCCATGTTCGGAGCTAATGAAATGGCGGGAGGGAAGAAATGTACTGAGAAAACCAGACACATGATGCCCCTGGGTGAATCGGAAGATGAGTTCTTAGAGGACTTATTTATGAAAGGTCCCCCGCCTTATAATGAAGAAGCCAGATCTCAGAGCTCAACTACTCCATTGAGACCTTCAGGAAGAAGAAGTACTAGTGAAGCCGATTCCACAGGGATAGAACAGAGAAGAGCGGGAGGAGAGGGATTTGGTAGACCCGACCCCGTGGTCCCGAATTACAACCCTTTTGGTGAAGGACTAGTTTTGTCCACTCCATCAGCTCCGAATCTATATCCTTCTCTAGTACCCCAAATGATACAGGATCCCCCCATGAATCGAGTATTACACGAGCAGGAAAGGGATGCCCTGAGAGGACAGCGGAATGATCTCATACATGCCATAGCTCAGATAAATCCAAATCCTGAAGCCCTGACGATTCCAGTAACCATTGGTCCAGTTTTTCCTCTATATGGGGACAGAATGAATACTCCTAAAACTCCAGTCATAACCCCGATGATGCCCCCGCCCAGAAGGGAACCACTCATTATTGATGACCAAGCAAGTGAATGTGAGTCCATGGCTTCCTTGATGGATCTGCCTAATAGGGAGCAGGGACCTAGTATGTCTCGAATGGGAACTCAGACTGGGAACAAAGACGTACTAATAGAGTCCTCATCGGGAATTCAGAGGGCAACAGTGGTAACTCCCGAGGAAATAGAAAGGTGGACCCGAGAATTAGAAAAGGGAACCCCTCATCCAAAACCACTAGATATTTATAAGCTAAGAATAGAGCTAGAGGAACTGAGTGCAGGGAATGTGGGTTTAGAACAGTTGAATGTCCGGGAGGAAGATGAGTTGTTGTTCATGTGCAAACACCTTACTCGGAACGCAAAAATATACTATGACAAATTAATGGACACGGCAGTTTGTATGGGAATAGATATCAGCAGATCCAAGGTACTACAGAAATCGTACAGAGTAGAATTTTCAGACAAAGATCTAGAAAACCTGAATACCGCAGGGAAGAAGACGCAGATTAAAGAACTGATAAACTTAGCACAGAAATGGGGAGATCTAGACAAGTGGAAAGCCAGATGGGCAAAGAAAAAGGAGGATAGCAAGGAGAGACCACGGACTGCTGAGTACGTCTTACAAGAAGCTGACAAACCAGAAAAGTTATGTCCCATGAGGGAAGTCCCAGGGGGAAAATATGTCCATGTCCCTTGGTCCAGACAAGATATAGTATCATTTACCAATGACTTTCCAAAATTACGGGAGAAACCAGTCGATTGGTACCGACAGGTCGAACGCTTCATAAAAGTTCAGAAATGTCTTCTGAAAGACCTGGATGGTTTTTTCGACATTGTGGTCCCTGTAGATTTGTGGACCGACTGCAAAATTGAAATTGATTGGCCTAGCGAAGAATATGCGAGAGACGAGATAACAGGAGCTCCCGCACCTGAAGTAATGAGGAAGTATGAGCAAGTCATACAGTACCTCAAGAAGAAGGTGCCCGCAAAAGAAACTCATTGGACCCGCATAGATAGAACTACCCAAGAGCGTGATGAATCAGTCCACTCTTATTATGAAAGGTTACTACAGGTCTTCAAAACTTACAGTGGAATCGATAATGTGGACTTGAAGGATATGACACATTTCTGTTATCGATTCGTGTTAGGATTGAGACCTGAAATATCCCAGTGGATTAGGGATAACAAAATCAGTTGGCAAGGGAAACCCATTGATGATGTTCTCAAATATGCCAAATACTGCGAAGATGAAATCGAGAACAAAAAGAAAGCCCTAAAGGAGAAAGTTATGTGGGCTCAGGTGAAATTAGCTGAACAACAAGAAAAACAGTTAAGTAAAATGACTAACAGTAATAATGCTCCAAATCCGAATGCTGGGGGTGGAGGCAGGCCCCGGGTAAAGATGAGTAGGGAAGAGGCAATGGAAAAATTCCCCTGTCACGGATGTGGTCACATGGGACATTGGAGAGATAAATGTCCGCAATTGCAGGCTGGTAATGCCCCCGTAAATGGTTTAAATCCACAGGTGCAGAAAGAGGGGATCCGAAAGACCCAACAGCAGGTAAATCAACCCCCGGTGCCACGCGCACCTAGACAGAATTTTAGGAATCAGGGTCAACAGAATGAAAGGGTCGAAGTGTGGGAAGGAGAGAATGAAAGAAATGCACCCATTCCACAGTACCTGTTAAATGATACTTTTCTCTGCGATGATCAATACTGACGGGGCCTGAGAGGGGAGGACAAGGAGTGCGTGCTTGGTGCCTCCTTACCGGTAGACCAGACTGGACCATACATTGAAGGAAAGGTTGAAGGGACAGATGTCACCTTTCTGTTGGACACTGGTGCTACCCGTTCCACTGTGAGAACAGCGGACGTTCCTAACCTACCCCTCTCGGGAGAAGCTATCCAAGTAGTGGGAGTCTCAAATCAGATAATCAGTACTCCGGTAACAGAACCTATGGAAATTTCCATAGGAAATTTCAAGGAAATGCACAGATTTGTGGTCTGTGATTCTAGTCCCGTAAACCTATTGGGACGAGATCTGTTGTGCAAAATGCGTTGCACCATCTTTTGCTCACCAAATGGTGTTGAAATCCAGACCCCAGATGAAGATGGCCTGTATAAATTAATGTTGTTAAGGCCTGACACCAACATTAAGCCCATGTCCATTGAAAGTCTACCTGAAGAACTGCAATCAAGCGTAATACCTGAAGTTTGGGATTTCACTGGGAAAGATGTAGGCTTAATGGCAAATGTAGACCCAGTTAAAATAACTATAAAAGCAAATGCTGTATACCCAAATACCAAACAGTATAAAATGAGTGCAGAAGTGAAAGAAGGAGTCGCAAAGGAATTAAACAGATTGCTCAAAGCAAACATCATTCAGGAAGTGATGAGTAGTCCCTGTAATTCACCCATACTTGGAATTAAGAAGCCTAGCGGAAAGTATAGGGTAGTGCAGGACCTGCGCAAGGTAAACCAAATTGTAGTACCTTGCTGTCCCATAGTGCCAAACCCCGCAGTAATACTGTATCAAATTCCTTGGGAGGCGGAATGGTTCACTGTCATAGACTTGTGCCATGCGTTCTTTTCCATCCCATTGCATCCAGAAAGCAAATTCCTTTTCAGTTTTGAATTCAACAGCCAGGTCTATGTCTGGAATCGTGTCCCCCAGGGGTACACCGAAAGTCCATCGATTTTCAACCAGATTCTAAAGAAATGTCTTGAATCTTTAGTACTGCCTAAAGAGTCTGTCCTGGTACAGTACATAGATGACCTACTGGTGGCATCTAGAAGTCAAGACGACTGTGTCACTGATACCATTGCCTTGCTGAATCACCTAGGAAAAGGAGGACATAAGGTCTCACCAGACAAATTACAGTTCTGCAAAACCTCAGTAAAATATCTGGGGCACCAGATAGAGAAAGGGATCAGGAAAGTCACTACAGAAAGAATTAAAATAATTCGAGAAATGTCACTACCAGTAACTCAGAAAGAAGTAAGAATGTTCCTAGGAGTTGTTGGGTACTGCAGACAATGGATCGTGGGTTTCGCGGCTATAGCTAAACCCTTGATTAACATGACAAAGAAAGGAGCGGAAGACCCAGTTTGTTGGAATGATGAATGCATGACTGCTTGGGTAACATTGCGAAATTGTCTGTGCACAGCTCCAGCCTTAGGAATGCCTGACTATTCTAAGAACTTTGAACTGTTCTGTGACACGAGAGACAATTGTGCGCTCTCGGTCTTAACCCAGGAACATGGTCTGATTAGACGTCCCGTGGCCTACTTTTCGGCCGCCCTAGATCCAGTGGCTGCTGGATTACCTGGGTGCCTGAAAGCAGTAGCTGCTACCTGTACAAGCCTAGAGCAGAGTGAGAACATTGTGATGGGACATCCTGTCACTGTATTTGTTCCACATTCAGTTGTAATCTTGCTCACCCGAACCAAGACTCAGTATCTCACCCCTAGTCGGCTGACTAAGTATGAGAGGATTCTCATTGGTGCAGAAAATGTAATAATTTCCCGATGTAACGTCCTGAACCCTGCCACTCTATTGCCCCTCCCCATTGATGTAGAGGCAGGAGGTGAAATTGACCATAACTGCATAGACTTGACTGAATTTAGCACGAAACCCCGTCCTGATATCAGAGAAGTGGCCTTAGTTGATGAAGACCTCAAAATGTTTGTGGATGGTTCATGCTTGAGACATGAGAATGGAGGTTTGAGTGCTGCCTATGCTGTAGTCACTTTGGAAAAGACCCTGGAAGCTTCCTATCTTTTCGAAGTTAAATCTGCTCAAGTAGCGGAGCTCATTGCCCTGACAAGAGCTTGTAAAATTGGGAAAAACAAAAGGGTAACCGTTTATACTGACAGTCAGTACTGTTATGGGGTTGTTCATGACTTCGGCCAGCTTTGGTTGCAAAGAGAATTCATGACTTCCTCAGGTTCTCCTATCCGAAATGGAAAACCAGTACAAAACTTACTAGAAGCCATCCAATTGCCCAAAGAATTGGCTGTGGTCAAGTGTGCGGCTCACCGATCTGGAAATGACGAGGTGACAGCCGGGAACAGATATGCAGACCAAATTGCCCAGTACTGCGCCCGACACAAAATGTCCCTCCTAATTAAATTATGGGGAGGTGAAAGCAGCTGCCAACTGATGTTGTTTGAGAGATTGGGAAAATGGGATGAATTGAGAGAATTACAACAGACATCAGACAAGAAAGAAAGGGACATGTGGAGGCAGGATGAATGTCAACCCAGGAAAGGAGATGATGTTGTGGTCCACGTGACTGGTAGGCCTGTACTACCTGAACGACTGGTTACCGCAATGGCACGGATAATACATGAACCAACACATATTGGGAGGGATGCCATGTGCCGTATGTTTGAAAAGGTGTTCTACAGTTCAAAATTCAGGAGCACAGCGGACAAACTTTGTCAGAGGTGTTTAGTGTGTCAACAGTTCAATGCAGGAAAGAAGACAGTAGTGGAACAAAGTACCATTGGGAGAGCAGAAGGTCCCTTCATAAGGATGCAGGCAGACTTCATAAAACTGCCCCTGTGCAAAGGATATCAATATGTCCTGGTCATAGTTTGTTTGTTTTCCCGGTGGGTGGAGGCTTATCCAACAAAGAAGAATGATGCCCTGACTGTAGCTAAATTATTGCTTAGGGAACTGATACCACGCTTTGGAATTCCAGAGACAATTGAAACAGACCAAGGTGGACATTTTTCAAACAAAGTCCTAAAAGAACTCTGCAAAGCATTCAAAATGGAGCAAAGGCTGCACTGTGCCTATCATCCAGAGGCTTCTGGAATAGTCGAGCAGATAAACGGCACTCTCAAGTCCAGGTTGGCAAAACTATGTGACTCCACAAAAATGAACTGGATAGAAGCTTTGCCCATGGTGCTGATGAGCTTGAGAAGTATTCCAAACAGAAAGACAGGCTTGAGCCCCCATGAAGTGCTGATGGGAAGAATGATGCGACAGGCATGGGTACCTGGACACAAACTGCTAAGTATTTCTGATGATATGGTGCTAGAATACTGCAGGCAGTTGGGTGACCAAGTGCGTTCTATCTCTCACCAGATTGGAGAGACTGCTGTCGAATGGCCTACCACCCCAGCACACAAGCTGAAACCAGGTGATTGGGTGGTGTTGAAGAAACATACCCGGAAGAGTTGCCTTAAACCGAAGTGGGGCAAGCCTTGACAAGTGATCCTTGTCACCACAACTGCTGTGAAGTGTGCTGGTGTACCAAAGTGGATCCATGCCAGTCACACGAAGAAGGTGACTGGAGAAAACGCGACTGAAGCCGAGGGTGGTCCAGCTGAGGAGACTCCAGAAGAGGGTCCGGATCCCGCTGACATCGAAGTACCAGGCACAAGTCAAGAAGTTGAATGGTTTCCTGTTGATGACCAGGTTCTTGATCCAATAAGAACCAGAAAATACTCTTACCTAGGTAGTGAGTGGGACAGTGCAGGTGAGTCAGAACAAGAAGGAGAAGGTCAGATCATCAAAGCCATCATAACATCTGATCAGGGAATAGGCCAAGTAGGGACAGAACAAGTCATCGACACTCCTCCTCCTGAGCCAGAGGAGACTGGAAAGGGACAGATAGTAGTCAAAGCAGAAGTTCATGCGGAAGTAAATCAAGAGATCGAAGGGCATGAACCAGGCCAGTTAGTAATAGATGAACGTGTTCAGGAAGAAGAGTCCAGTGAATCACTGACCAACGAAGATCAAATACAGTCTACCCCTGAACTAGGTCAGATTAAGGACCAGGCAGAAGAAATAGATAAAAGACCTGGAACTAGCCAGACAGGTAGGGAAAAAGACACTGCTGAAGCAATAGTGCGACAAAGAAGAAAAAGCAAAAGGGTTCACGAGGAAGAGCAAGTTTCCTCGACTACAAACAGGATCGAAAAGAAGGATGAACCCCGATATGTAAAAAGACTAAGAATAAGAATAAAAACAGTCGAAGAAAAACTAAAGGACCGAAAAAGGGCTGAAAGTGAAAGGAAAGAAGCCCGAGGAAAGTCCATCCGAAAGGGCGGCAGAGTAAAGAAACAGAACAAACTGTATCGGAGCCCTGAGTGGACCTATCTGGTGTTGGAAGAAATTGATGAGCCCGAAGCTTGTGGCAAGAGCGACGAAGGGTCCATTGCTGATCGGAGTTCGGACGAAGACCCTCCCTGAGGTGAAGCGAAGTAAAACCCTCAGCTGAGAAGAAACGGAGAGGGGTTGAGAAAGCCACCTGTAAGATAAAATGTCTGATTCAAATGTCACTGGAAGGTCCAGATTTAGCTGTTGCAAGACATGCTGTAAAATATGCATCTGTAGTGTAGTGGTACTAGTAATAATATGGATAGGATTAACAGTGTTTATACCTTTTATGATAAGCAAAGACCCTAACATGTATCCTACAGACTTGACGACACAAGACGCAGAAGTTGTACATACTGAAGAAACACCACGAAGTGTAGAAAGACATGACAATGCAATGAGTCTGAGACATACACGATCCGACTTAGAAGCATCAGATGAGGGAGAACTACATTATCCCCAAATGAAGAACAGGACACACTTAAATGTTTTCGCAAACCTTTTAGTGCACTATGTAGAAGCTATGGAAATAGAAGATTGCTATGTCTGCATGATGCTACCTACTTCAGTAGCTGAAGGCGTGACATACCACCATTTACCTCTGACCTATGGAATTTCCTGTAGTATTTTAGCTAGTTTATTTTATAGAAGCACTTTACAGTATTATTACTCAAACACTGACGTTATCTTTTCAGAACTTCCTATTAGAGGGAATCTGAACCTTGTACATACCCTTGGTGGAGTGACTCGCTACATGGGGGAATATTTCCTGACTATAGGTGACATAGATCTGAATGAAGCTCGTAGAGACAACTTGACGTGTTCCCTACATGCTCAAGAGAAAATGTTCTTGAAAATGGCAGAGAAGAGAAGGGAAAAGTTTCAGAAAAAGGCAAATGACGAACAGAACAGAACCCCTAGATGGGCAGAAAACATGGATAACACCTCACAAAGCGAAGTTACTCCTGCTCTGTTGCTGGATTTTGACCGGAAAGGGAAACTCTGTCTTCATAGAGAAAAGACTAGTTATTATAACAATGTATTCATTGGTTCCAGCGAGTGTGAACATAATTTCAAGGTAATTGGAGGTTGGGGTTTCAAAAATGGGTCAGAACCTGTGTTTCCAGGAATTTATTATATATGTGGAAACAAGGCTTATTTCAAATTGCCGGATCACTGGTATGGAAGCTGCTACTTTGGCATTGTCTTTCCGAAAATATACCATGTGAACAATGCAGCTGGAAGCAATGAGATTACTAATGGCTTAGTGCGTAGAAAACGTGAAAGTGTAGGAGAAATTATAGGTGATATTTTTAGCGCACTGATACCTGGAATGGGGGTAGCTCTGAATACTCATAGAATCTGCAAATTATCTACAGTAGTGGATCGGTTATCAACTGACACTGCTGCTGGATTTCTGATGATCAATACCGAAATGGTTGCGATCAGATCAATGGTTTTACAGAATCGCCTTGCTCTTGATACCTTATTGGCAAAAGAGGGCGGAGTCTGCAGGATGCTGAGGGCACAACATTGTTGCACTTACATTCCTGATAAAAGTGTCGAAATTAAGAAGTATATAAGGAACATTACTAATTTGGAAAAAGAGCTCAAACCATTAGAGGTTGACAGTGCCTGGAAGAGACTGACTGATGGTCTCTCCTCTGTAGGTAGTTGGTTCTCTAACTTAGGAAAAAGCCTTTTATGGAAAATACTGATGCCAATAGTTGGAATAGGTGTGATTGTTCTGATCATATTCATCTGTTGCAAATGCCAGAAATGCAGAAAATATGTAGTGAATAAAAGAGGAAAGCGAAAAGCTGAAGACTTAGAATTAGAAGAATTAAGAAACCAGATATATAAGAAAATAAAGAACAATCATACACACAGAGAGGCGGAGAGAAAGCTCAACAATAAGTTCATTGAGGTTGAGATGGATGAATTGGATGAATGAAGTTGGCATCTGTTTTCATGTGTAGTGATGATAGTAAATATCATCAAAGAGGGGATTGATGGAGCAAGGATTCGCATGTAACGCGACTTGCTCTCTTCATGAACCTCGGCTTAAATCATAACTGTACTAACTCTGATTGTTTGTCATTTATTTGTATTTCCCCAACACACGGGTGTCCCTAGGAGGCTTGCCTATGTGTTTTTTATCATAATCAAGCTTGCACATTAATAAAATGGCCGCTTTGCAGAAATCCAGTCTGCGCATGCGTCGGTCATACCCATGTGACGTGAGGCACTCGCAATCCGGAGGGAAAAGTTCGCTCATGCGCAGTGGTGTTAAAATGGCCGCTTGTCACTAATCATGCTTCATGCTATCTTAAGCCGCTTTTGTCTATGCATCTTTTCTGCACTAACTCTTAATGCTATAAGTATTATAAAATAAGGGATTAAGAGTAGTTGGTCATGGTGTACAGTGTATTCATTTTATTCTGTGTTATTAATTTGTTTTCGCTTACTTTTCATGTACCGCGTAAATGAGGGCCTTGAATTGAGGATGGAATCCATTTTGACGCTGACGTATCCCACATCACGTGATCAAAGATCTGGGACGTGCAGCAATGGAACCTGACCAGATTGGCCATTGAAATGGGGACTGTCCTTTCCAGGCGCACCTTTGCCCTTGAAGATGTACTATTTCTATTCTGAAATGCGCAACAATGTTGCAAACCTTTTCTTCACTATTGTACTTTCCCACACGTAGGCCTGGAAACCAGGTGTTAGGGGGAGGAGTAATGTCACGTGCAGTATAGGTGGTACCTATGACCAAACCACCTCCCTTGACCAATCAGAAGATGGGACTTTGTCATTTTGCAACATTTATGGGTGGTCTTGGGGATCTAAACTTGTATAAATAGCCTAGCTTAGCTTAGAGAAATTGTCCGACTTGTCCGACTAGCAGACCTGTCACTGACCCTACGAACTCTATAGGTGCCTGATACAGAGTGCTGCGGAGCATTCTGCCTGAAATTTTCCACAAACTCCAAGGGGTGGAAATTAGTCCTAAGTGCTAAGCGAAGCACTTTGCTGGGAGATTCGAAAACCCAATCGGGGTTATTGGCGGATTCCGTGCAGAAGAGGGGGTAACGCTGGCGTTGCATCCGATGCTGTAAGGGGTTGGTCGTGCCTTGGTGAACCCAGTCCTGACCCAGACCTGAGGGGTATCCTGTCCTGACTGTCCATGAGCTGTACCTGCTCGCCTTCTGGTATTCCCTGAATCCTTGAGGGTCCTTGTCCCGTTCTTTCCCAACTGACCCGTGGCCAGGGTTAGTCCTCATTCTCACCTAGGTAACTATTGACATAGGTGTCTGTCTGTACTTACTCTCAACTTTTCCTTCTCTGATTAAAGCAAATCTTGCCTGTGATATTCTCCATATCTCCTTTGAATGTAATTCTATGCAATTGATTATTAGTAAATGTTCCACTTTTACCCTTCCTATAGGACATTGCTAACCCCGACTGTTTATCTAGCTTGTTCCACTTATTCCCTTTCCCTTAGTATGGTTGCCGTGAAGTTAGAAAGATAGCATAAGGTTTAGGAAATAGTATAAAATTATTAGGTCACACATTAGGTTTTTCCTCACGTCCTTGCCCTAGATTAAAACTGTATTAGATAAATATTCATTATGATCCATGCCCTATAGTGTTCCCTTTTACTCTATGATACTCACTTTGATCCAGAGCTACATTCTGGTCTTAATACTGATCATTGATGTATTACTTTGCATTTGCCTGCTTGTAATGGCATTTTCGTCCTAAACGTATACTATATAAAACCCTTAAAACCAACAAGGTGTCTGTGGTCATTATACATTAAAGTAATATTAAAGGTATCAAATGTGTAAAGTAGAATCTTCTCCCTTTTAGGAAAACCCTTATCACCTGTCCACTGCTAGCTCCTGATCTGTCAGGAGTAATGTGCCTGTGGTAAGTCAGGTACATGAATAGTATGTGGTGTAAGAGTCACCCAACCGATTACTCATAAGAGCGTGCGTGAAATCGCCTGGTTCACCCCAGTAAAACGTTAACATTGGAAATAATCACGCCAGGGCCCAGTGCGTGGAAAAGTTTGGTGAGCCGGGTGACCCGCGCGCTCTATCAGTATGACGTCTTTTGTTTTTGGTGGGAATTCTTTGCAGCTGTGCAGTAGACATAACAGTCTTTTAGTGGAAGCATTTTCCTCGACCTGTAGTTCCGTATGCCTACTATGTCCCCAAACACCGGATCCATATAATGCGATTGTCACACATCTACATCCCCAAGCTTAGTCGCAAATTTGAAAATTCCGTGGGCACTTTTAGACATTTTGGCCTTCACGTTGATTATTTCTTGGGACCACATACCATTGCTACTGAAAGTATTCCCCAAATAACAGAATTTTTTACAATTTCTATTTTTTTATCCTCTATATAGAATGATTTCAACTTTCTCATTTTCTTCCCACACTGCATAATGAATGTTTTGGTGTTGTTGATTTTCAGCTTCCTGCCCTTGATAAACCCCGCAAACTTATCCATTAACCTCTGCAGGCCACAAGGGGTTCTGGATAAAAGTACCGAATCATCGTCATAAAGCAGGACCGGGATGGGCAGGCCGTCAATTTGTGGGGCATCTGAGTTGACCTGTTTAAGTTCGGGATCAATCGCGTTTATAAAGAGGGAGAAAAGAAGGGGCTCAAGGACGCACCCTTGTCGAATACCCAAATTAACATGGATACTATTCGTACATTCTCCCCCTTGGCCATATCTTATATTGGCAGATAATTTTGAATATAATCTAGCCAAAAAATAAGTAATCCCAGGCGGGGCACCTTGCTCTAATAGTGTCGACCATAACAATGCATGGTCCACGAGATCGAACGCGCTGCTAAGGTCCGCAAAGCAGAGGAACAGCGACCCCTGCTTAGCGCGCGTGTACTTTCCTATCTGAAGGTCTAGGTTAATACACTGTTCTATAGTTCCCAGACCCTTGCGGAACCCAAACTGAGACTTCGCGAGGATACCACCGGTTTCTGCCCACTCCTCCAACATGGCTAGCAGTACTGGACTCATCGTTTTAAGTGACGAGTCTAAAAGGGAGACAGGTGGGTAGTTCTTCGCATCCGACCTATCTCCCTTTTTATATATAGGGATGATTATAGATTCACCCTAACTATGTGGAGTACTTACATCAACTGCCGCCTTAAACACCTTGGTCAAGACGGGCCCCCATAGTTTGGTATCAGCCTTGTAGTGCCTAAATAGCCGCTTTAAATTTCACATTCTAATGCGTATTCTTCTGCTGAAACTAAACCTTGTGTGTTTCGCTTGATTGATAATGCAATAGATAAAATACATTAATGGAATTAGAGTAGGAATAAGTGGGATACAGTGCATTCATTTATTTTCGTATTCTAACATGTTCTTCCTTTACTTTATTATTAGTTCATATTTGGGCCTGAAGGGTGACTGAAAGTGCCATTTTGTCATTGGGAACTCAGGCGCATTGAACATATCGAACTTCATGAAAATGACATTGAACTGCAGCCAAAGGAATGCCTAACAAGAGATGCGCTTGAGAACTGCACCTTTTGACCCGAAGAAGGAAAGAAGAAGAGTCAATTTTGAATACATTGTTATTGTTTCAATGAATATACGGGTGGGAATATTAAGGCATGGGAAACCAAGTAAGGGGAGGGAACATAGAACAATGAACCTAAGAAAATTGACATTACATTAGTATGGTGTGATGACCTATCCCCGTCCCACTGACCTAAAAAATGAAGGGAATACACGAATATTGAAACATTGAGGGTGGTACATACCCTGGAAATTGGTATAACTGAGGTAGGCTCACTCAGTTAGATTGTCCGACTTGTCACAGACCTGTCACTGACCCAACGTATGCTGAAGAAGATCGTGGATGTTATCTAGAGCTGAGGGCTGGTTGAGCACTCTGAGAGAAGAATTGGGACATTGCTGAAGGAGAATAAACGATCCACATAGAGGGGTCTGAGAGTAGCATCAGAGAGGGGTGTAACTCTGTGACAAGGAATTGTTAAGTTATGGTGACAGGTATAAATCGATATATGAGATAAATAATTCCAGATCAGCATTGTCAAATAGATTACCGGCTTATTGTTTGTATGTTTATGGGCCCAGGTGAGCATGAGTAAACCAAACTGGTAATTTCGCGCCATCAGTAAGTTCTTGGTAGCAGAATGATGGTTAAGTTTTAGTTAAGATAGGTAGTTAGTAGTAATATGTATATATTATTGATGTTATGTAATTAACCAAACCCGTTTATATTGTTATTCCTTGTCCAGAATTCCCCGGGTATATTGAATAGCGGGTGGTAAATAGAAACCACATTGCAGTGAGGTTACTTGCCTTGATGAAGTAAGTGTGTAAAGTTCGGTAAAACTTGAAGCACTAGTTAGAGATTATTTCTTTGTGTAAAAGTGAGAGTGGTTGATAGGAAAGGAGTTCGCTGGTGAAATTTTGGTCTTATATCATCTAGAAAGGGTAAGTCTAAAGGAGTAGCAGGTTTTTCGATGCTTGAGTGAAGGGTAAGCATAAGAGTTTTTACTCATAGTGTGTGAAGGGTGAACGGAAAAGTTTTATGCGTCATGAAAGAAATTGACTTTTCTTTGAATTTAGTCAATCAGGCACAGTAGCGAATGTTTTATGTTGTTAGTTAATGAAATGTATAAGTAAAATTGAAAGAAAATTGAATTGTCATATTACCTTGCAAAGGAGGAGTCAGTCACCGGTGCTGCACTGACCTCATTGAGAGCCACGCTGGGATTGGTAGAAACAGCGGGTGTTTAGCCGAGGTAAAATGGTAAAGGAGGGGTGAGTGCAGAGAGCAAAAGCTCATCTCACAGGAAAGCCACCCAAGCATTGGTTAAAAGTGTTTCTGTAAATCACATGTTGAATGGTCATTAAAATAAGAGACGCACTGGTACTGGAAAAGCATTTACAGTGAAATAAACAATTGATTATTTGTCAAAATAGATTTTGCAATATTAATAGATAGTGGAGATTATATGTGGAACCCTGGTCCACCTATATTAGGGTCTCAACCAGAGAGACGGTTTATAGGTTTTGCCCACGAGCTGTACATTAGATGAAAAGCAAGAACCATGTACGGAGAGAAAAGAAAAATATAATTCATGCAGAAAATAAAGAAATATTTTAAAAAGGATAAACCCATTAAAATTGGAGAAGAAATTGTTATTCCTCCCCGAATACACCAGCATCATATATGATGATAGAAAGAGGTTACCACACTTGTGTATGGTTAGAAAATTGGATAGAATACACAAAAGATGATGGAATATTAACATTCCCAGAGTAAGGAACATTTAATGGTAGAATATTGCACAATTTATGAACTCGCATGAATGAATTAGAACCAAGACCTAGATTGACTCAATATGAAACTTTAGAAGAATGGGAGACTGAGGCTTTTGAACAAAACAGACCACGATGTAACAGAAATTTGAGTTCGTTTTATCTCAGATTTTCCCAAGAACCTAGAGATAAGCAGATGAAGCAATGGAGACAGGCCATGGTAGTAGAAGGATTATATCCTATACTGACCAGAGAAGAAATGACAGGAAGTAAATGTACAGAGAAGACAAAGAACCTAAAGGACTTTTAATGAAAAATTCCCCCCCTTACCAAGAAGAAACAAACATAATTACCCCTAGTGCCCATTTCTAAAAACTCCCTTAGTTTCACAGGTTGTACATGAGACTACATTAGAAAGGGTACTTCAAGAAAAAGAAAGAGAAGCAATCAATAAAAACATAAGTGAGTTGATTCAGAAAATAACTCAATTAAATACAAGCCCCGAAGCATTAACGATACCAGTGACTTTAGGTCCTGTTGTTCCTTTGTATGGGGATCAACAAACCAGTTCTAAAACTCCCGTTCTGACTACCCCAATCACGCAAAACAGAAAGGAAAATATAATAATTGATGACCAGGCAAGTGAGTGTGAGTCAGTGATGTCTTTAATGGATTTGCCAATAAGAGAGCCAATAAATGATTAATTTAAAAAAGTTATCCCTGGGTGCTCAAGAGAGGTCAGATTGAAACATCTACTGGAACGAGGAGTGCCACTGTATTAACGCCTAAAGATATAGAAAGATTAACATGAGACATGGAAAAGCCAAAATTACAGCAGAAGGTTTTGGATATCTTTAAATTAAGAGTAGAATTCGAAGACATTATAGCAGAGAATGTAGGGTTAGAGAGATTAAATTCTTTTAGTGAATAGGAATTGTTATTCATATGCAGCAGAAGTATCCCTCGAAATACAAAAATACTCCATGAGAAATTGATGAATTTGGCATCAGAAATGGGAATTGACATATGTAAATCTAAAGTATTGCAAAAACCATATAGAACAGAATATTCTGACAAACATTTAAAAAATATGAATCTGTCAGGAAGAAAATGACAGAGAAAGGAATTATTGACATGGTTTCAAAAATGGGGAGACTTAGATAGATGGAAAGCCAGATGGACAAATAAAAAGGAGGAAGCACAGGCAAGTCGGATGACATCTGAGTATGTAATGAAAGAAACAGAAGAATGAAAGGTTGTGCCCAATGAGAGAAGTTCTATGAGGAGGTTATGTACATGCCCCATGGTCCCAAAAGGATATTTTGTCATTTACAAATGATTTCCCAAAGCTTAGAGAAAACCCAGTAGAATGGTACAGGCAAGTTGATAGGTTTCGAAGGTTTCGAAAGAGTTACTAAAAGATGTAGATGGTTTATTTGACATAGTTGTTCCTGCTGACTTATGGACAGAATGTAACATTTCAGTCGATTGGCCTAGTGATGAATACCCACAAGATGCAAAAACAGGGGCCCATCAGATGATGTATTAAAAAAATATCACCAAGTAATAACTTTTTTGAAGGGAAAGGTCCCCCCAAAGGAAACCAATTGGATTAAAATAGATAAAACAACCCAAGAGAAAGATGAATCTATACATGCATATTATGAACGCCTTCTGCAGGTATTCAAACAGTACAGTGGGTTGGAAAACATTGATAATAAAGATATGACACATTTTAAATATCGTTTTGGGTCTGGGTTGAGGTCAGACATATCCCAAATGAATGAAGAGCATAAGATTTGTTGGCAGGCAAAACCTATTGATGAAATCCTCAAGTTTGGAAAATACTGAGGGGATGAAATTGATAACAGACAAATGAAATTGGAAGAAAAGGTACTGTGGGCCCAAGTAAAATTAGCAGAACAACAAGAACTCCAACTCAGTAATCAGGCATGTAATCAAGGAAAAGGAGAAGGACAAGGTTCTTCCCACTGCTTCCCAGAGAAGCAAAAGAGACTGTTGCCCGAGCTCTCATTTTATCGAGACTGGATTATGCGAACGCTCTGTTCAGTGGTATCCCTGCTTATCTGGTTAAACGCCTACAGGTCATTAAGCATGGGCGAATTTTGCGAATTCGCAATCCGCGAATTTGCGGATTTGCGAATTCACGATCCGCAAAATTCGCGAATTTGTGCGAATTTGCGGATTATTGTTTTTCGCGTGTTCGCGGGGTTTTTTGCGTGTTCGCGGCGTTTTTTGCGTGTTCGCAGTGATTTTTGCGCCTTCGCGAGCCGCTTGCATAGCGAAGTTACCCATGCAGTCGTTTATGGGAGAGGGAAAGAGAGATAGATAGATAGATAGATAGATAGATAGATAGATAGATAGATAGATAGATAGATAGATAGAGAAAGAGAGGGAAAGAGATAGGGAGAGAGAGAACGAGAGAAAGAAAGAGAGGCCGGATCTCTGAAGGGCCAGATTCCTGAGTTGCCCCTACAGAACATACAGCTTTTTATTTTTAGCAAAATGCATATGAAAATTGTGCTGTAAAGGTCTCTTTTAGTTTAACCCCTCCTGACAACTCAAAATGGGTGTATTTGCCATCCTCTCCCTTCTTCCTGTTTTTTATATCTGTAAGTGCTTCCCGATGAGGTTTAATTCCTTGGACAGTGCCTCGTTGCCTACTTGTAACTATTCTCTGACCCTGCTTCAAGGGTCAGAGCAGGGTCAGAGAATAGGTGCAAGTAGGCAACGAGGCGCCAGGAAGCAATTAGCAGCAGGTGTCCAAGTTGAAGTTAATTTGTTTGTAACCCTTTTGTAAAAGGTTACAAAGAAATTAGGTTCAAATTTTGCACCTGCTGCTGTAACCCTTGCTTGGCTGAAAATTTGTCCCTGCTGATTCGCGGATTTTACCGCGATTTCGCGAGATTCGCGGATCGCGAAATCGAGGAAAATCCGCCTGCGAAACGGATTTTACGCCTGCCCTTACAGGTCATCCAGAATGCCGCTGTCCGCCTCCTGTTTAATGTTCCAAGATGGAAGAGCGTTCGCTCCCACATGCGCAGCTTTCATTGGCTGCCAGTGGCACAGCGCATTCTATTTAAATCCCTAGTGCTCTCGTTTAGAGCAACTCATGATCAAGGGCCAGCCTATTTGAAGAAACGGTTCACCTTCTATGCCCCTCCACGTGCTCTTACATCGTCCTCCCTGTTTAAGATGACTCTTCCTCGCTTCAAGCGGACTAGACTAGGGGGTCAGTCTATAGCCGTGGTAGCTGCCCGCGCTCCATTCAGAGCGTAGGCCAGTTTAAGAAGAGTCTGAAAACTCATTTATTTACCGGTGTGGCATAAGCTGGTCCCCGCTCTGTCTTTCTCTGCCTTTCTCCATCGCGCCAGGATACTCCCAAGTAATAGAGCGCGCTATAAAATGGTTTATACATTTATACATACATACAAGGCGAAGGCAGTGGGGGCAAATCACTACCTTGGCGAATGAGCAAAGAAGAGGTAAAGGGAAAGTTTCCCTGTCACGGTTGTGGAAAATTGGAGCATTGGAAAAACGAGTGTAAATTTGTACAGAATAATAATGTCCAAAATCAACCTAAATCCACAGACGCAGACTGAGGTGGTACAGGTAATACCGAATCAATTGCCACCTGCCCTGTGCCAGATTTTGTGAGTCAAGCTAGGTACAGTGTGGACACGGGATTCCGGGAGGGAAGTGGTTAGAAAAATTCTGTAACACAACAGTTTCTTGTACAGGACACATTTTTTGAAGAAGACACTTTATGACGGTGCCTGGGAGGGGGAAGAGGAATGCATACTTGACGCATCCTTGCCGGTAGACCAGTCAGTCCCATACATAAAGGGTAAAGTTGAGGGAAATGATATTACCTTTTTATTGTACACTGGTTCTACCTGTTCTACTGTGAGAACAGCAGACATATCAAACCTACCCCTCTTGGGAGAAGCGATCCAAGTAGTGGGTGTTTCTAATAAGCAGATTAGGATCCCAATTACCGAACCAATGAAGGTATGTATTGCCAGTTTCAGAGAAATGCATACGTTTGTAGGCTGTGACTCGATGGTTCATTGTAATTGATTTATGTCTTGGTTTTTTCTCAATTCCATTGCTTCAGTTTTTATTTTCATTCAAATTTGACAAGCATGTTTATGTTTGGAATCGTGCTCCACAGGGGTACACAGAAAGTCCATCGATCTTTACTCAGATTTTGAAAAAGTGTCTTGAATCGTTGGTGTTGCCCAGACAATCTGTCTTGGTGCAGTACATTGACAACTTATTAGTCACCTCCAAGACCCGAGATGATTGTGTCATTGCTCATTATTAGCCCCCCCCGACCCAAAACAGGAAGTAAAAAGCCTGGGTGTATGGATCGAAACCGACCTTTCATTCACCACGCAGGCCAAAAAAGTAGCCGGTACTTGTTTCGGGCTACTGAAATCAATGAGAAAGATCCTGCCCCTACTTCCACCCACATCGCAAAGACTTCTCATTCAAGGCCTCATACTTTCCAGGCTCGACTATAGCAACAAAATCTACCTGGGCGCACCCGAAGCAACTCTAAACAAACTTCAGAAAATCCAAAATGCGGCGGCCCGGATTCTCACTAACACCCTTGCCAGAGCCTCAGCCAAACCTGCACTGAAGCCCCTTCACTGGCTCCCAGTGAGGGAACGAGTGATATTTAAAGCCTTATGCCTGGCGCATAAACTACTGCAGAATCAAGGCCCCCCTATTCTTAGGAAATTCATAAAACCTTACAAAGCCCCAATATCCCTTCGATCGGAGAAGGAGTCCCTTATCATCCTTCCCAGATTCAAGAAAGCCCGCACGGGTGGAAGACGCTTCTCGGTCCACACCGCACGCCTCTGGAATGCTCTCCCCCGAGACTTGAGAAAAGAACGTAACTACTTATGTTTCAGGACACGGCTTAAAGCTCACCTGTTCCCTTAATTTAACTGTCTTCCGTCTGAACCTGTCGTCCCCCCCCTCTCTTCAGCCCCCGAGCCCACAGATGTAGGGATCTTCAGCGCTGAGATACCTCAGGGTGACTACGCGCTCTATAAAAAAATTTAATAATAATTTTAATAATAATTGCATTAAGAGTGACTTCAGAAAGAATCAAAATAATCAGAAATATAAAATTACCTCTGACTCAGAAAGAAATCAGGATGTTTCTCAGAGTTGTAGAATATTGCAGACAGTGGAGTGTGGGATTTGCAGTACTTGCAAAACCATTGATACAAATGCCAAAGAAAAGAGCTACAGATCCAGTAGAATGGGATGATGAAAGCATGACAGCTTTTGTGAAATTACGAAACTGTGTGAAGCACCTACCTTAGGTTTGCCAGATTATTCTAAAGAATTTGCATTATTTTGTGATGCATGGGACAATTGTGCTCTCTCAGTCTGAACACAGAGACATGGCCTGATGCGACGTCCTGTGGCATACTTCTCTGCCACTTTGGATCCAGTGGCATCGGCATTGCCAGGGTGCCGAAAATCTGTAGCTGCAACTAGCATGAGTTTGGAACAAAGTGAATCCATTGTAATGGGACACCCTGTAACAGTATATGTCCCACATGCAGTTGTGATTCTGCTAACGCGAACTCCTAGTCTGCTGACTAAGTATGAACGAGTTATACTAGGTGCAGAAAATGTAACGATAGTTAGATATACTGTCTTAAACCCAGCAACTCTGTTGCCTGATTCACCTTTAGAGGAAGTAAAATATGAGGTTGAACATGACTGCCTTGATGTTACTGAAATGAGTAACAAACCACACCCAGATATACAGGAAGAACCTTTATAGGATGCAGAACATGAGCTGTTTGTGGATGGCTCGTGCATGAGTCATGAGGAAGGAGGATTGAGTGCTGCTTACGCTGTGTGCACATTGGCTGGAATAGTCGAAGCATCCTATTTACCAGGAGTCAAGTCTGCACAAGTAGCCGAATTGGCCGCTTTAATTAAAGCTTGTAAATTTCTGAAAATCAGAAAGGACCCGTTTACACGGACAGTCAGTATGGTTACGGGTCTGCGCACGACTTTGGCCAGCTCTGGATGCAAAGGGAGTTCATGACATCTTCAGGAACCCCTATTAAAAATGGACAATTTGTAAAAGAATGAATTGAAGTATTTCAATTGCCAAATGAACTGGCTGTGTTCAAGTGTGCGGCTCACCACTCTGGAACTGATAAAGTGACAGCTGGTAATCGTTATGCTGACCAAGTGGCCCAACATTGTGCTAAATATAAAATAGCAGTAAAGAAGAAAATTGATGCATGTGGAATCAGCTGCCAACTTATGCTACTTGGTGGCATAGGAACATGGGAGGAAGAAAGAGATTTAAAAAATGAAGCAGAAACAAAAGAGAAAGAGCAATTGGAAAAAATAGGTTGTCAGAGAAGAAATGATGATGGTGTAATAATTTATTTAGATGGGAGACCTGTGTTTCCAGACTGTATGCTTTCACCCATGGCTAAAATGTATCATGGAGACACACACATAGGCAGAGATGCAATGATTAGACTTTTCCGACAAGATTGGTTTAACGCAGGGTTCAGGAATGTTGCAGAGAGTCTTTCCCAGAGATGGTTAATTTGTCAACAAATGAACCCAGGCAAAAAAACTGTAGTTTGTGCCGGGAAAATTGGGAAAGCTGAAGGTCCATTCATCAGACTACAAATTGATTTAATTAAAATAATAAAAAAACACATAGTAACATTTGTCGCTTCTGGCAGTCAGGGCACTAGCCGTAGCGGGCACCGGGTGATTACCCAGTGGGCTGCCAGGGTGGGGAAAGTTTATTTTTTTTACTGCAAGCTGCAATATCTGGCCCTGTAACAAAATTCACCGGCACTGGCAAACCGCTCAGCCACACCCTACCCTCTGAGATAGTTTTGGTTCTCAGACCATTCCTGCTTATAGTCATCCCTTTGTGCACCCAGAGTGACCCTATTGAAGATATAACTAAAAATCTACTGTAATCTGCTTATGATTATTTTATATAAGCTGATTTTTTAACTCCACTTAAGAGTAGAGCTCCTTATTTCAAGTCAAACTGTAATAGATGCAATGTGTAAAGTAACTGGTCTATTTTATACCATTTTAACTAACCAAATTGAGCCATGCGTAAGATGAGGAATGCAGTTTTTGTTTCAACTAAGGTTCAAAATGGAAAGTGGAAAGTGGAAAAAAAAGATGTACCTGCTAAGGGAATCGAGAGAACCCTCTGGATATGGAGAGTGCTCAGTACAGTATTATAAAGGCTCTAAATATAAGGGATAAAAGAAATGGAAAAGTGAGAAAGGGTTAAATAACTTGATGGAGTATGTTAAGTAAATTTAGAGGGACTAGAGGTTACTATATTACTCGCCAGTCCGGAAACTGCGTACAAGATGTTTCTACATCTCCCCCATGTTCAGAAGTACGAGGAGGCAGCTATTTGGAGGTGGTTTTAATAGTGTTTTTAATTGTATAATTGGGCTTACTCTTGTGCGTACTGAGTGCAGAACACATTGTGGGTTGCGCGTAAGATCATAGTTAATGTGTTTTGGCCCGAATATATCACAACAATGTGGAACATTTGTTTAGATGTTCATGACGCTACATGTAAAAGCCTATATGACTATGGAAGACATAAAGTAAGTGATTGCTGTATAGTCATTTTGGGGTATGAATTAGTAAAAATAGGAATTCTATTACTGCTTGATTTTTTTTTTTAGATAAGATTATAGAGGAACACCACTTGCTGGACGACTCCCAGTTTGGCTTTCGTCAATATCATGGGACGGAGACGGCACTGATCCAGGCCACGGAGGACATTAGAACTATTCGGGATGCCGGGGGAACAGCGGTTCTCATATTGCTGGACCTGTCGGCGGCCTTCGACACGGTCGATCACACCATCTTGATCGACCGTGTCGAAAGCATGGGTGTTCAGCAAAGGGCTAAGACTCTTCTGGCCTCCTTCCTGGCACAAAGGACCCAGGTATTCACCATAGGATCCTTTCAGTCTGCCACCCTATCGTTGCCATGTGGAGTACCCCAAGGCTCATCCCTGAGTCCGACACTCTTCAATATATATGTGTCGGACCTGGCCAATGTAATCCGAGCCCATGGGATGAGCCTTACATCCTACGCTGATGACACACAGCTGGTCCTTGCCATTAGGAATAATGGCCAAAAAATATCAGACAAATTCAATCTGGGCATGGAAGCAATAGGGAATTGGATGGCTTCCAATTGCCTGAAATTGAATTTTGACAAGTCCGAAGTTGTTATTTTCGGATATTTGACGCCGGAATGGTCTTCCCACTGGTGGCCATTGTCATTGGGTCCTCCTCCCACTCCTGCGAGCAGGGTGAGGAATCTGGGAGTTATGTTCGATGACCGTCTTACCTTTCTCCCCCATGCTAATCAGATCACCTCCTCCGCTTTCCATAAGTTAAGACTTATAAAAAAAATTCTCCCTTTCCTCCCGGCCACAGCGGGCAAAACCTTGATAAAATCCTTGGTATTGTCCACTCTGGATTATTGCAATGCTTTATTTCTGAACACTCAAGAAAGAGTTCTCAATAAAATGCAAGCCATTCAAAACGCGGCTGCCAGGCTTTTGGGAGGTGTCCCCAAATTCCACTCAGTGTCAGGAACCATCAGAGAACTCCACTGGCTTTCCATCAGAAACAGAATTAAATGTAAGTCCCTCTGCATTGTTTATAAGGCCTTGCACAACCAAGGACCAGCCTTTCTGATCCAAAACCTCACTCTCCATCGTCCTCTCAGACCCCTTCGATCTTCCAACCTACACGAGTTGGTGGTACCTCGCACCAAACTGGTGTCCTGGGGTGACAGAAGATTCCTCGTGTCGGCACCTAGACTCTGGAATACACTGCCACATGCCATTAAAACTAGCCCGTCTCTTTGGTCTTTCCGAAAACAACTCAAGACTTGGCTCTTTAATCAGTGATTCCCACTTTCCCTCCTTGGCTGAATATGGCAGATATCCCAGCGCCGAGATGCCCAAGGGCCTTCGCTCGCGCTCTATAAATACTATAAATAAAATAAATAAATAAAGAATAGAGAAAAAGAAGAAAAAATACTACAGTTCAGTATAGTCGAACTCTAACTCGATGTATGGAAGCTTGGTTTGACCATTAGGCATTCAAAGATATTACAATAACTAACAATACAATAATTAACAGTGGACTATAACATCGAAGTCTGCATGTTTGAATGGCTATTGGTAAAGAACGAATATTGTGTTTACTGCTCAAGAGAATTGAAAACAGTAAAAATACTACCACTCGGTGGAGTTGAATGTCTAACTTCCAGACTGTGAATGATCTTTAAACTAATGTAATGCTTGGAAAAAGGATAGGGTATGTACTTAGACACTGGCGGTTCATTCCCCCCTTTATGATTTTTGGATGATTGCTTCGTCATTTTATAATATTCACTATAATAAGTAAGGCATTTTGGGTACAGCAGTGACTGTGGTCAGTAAAAGGAAGCTGCAAGTATACAAGAATCTGTCCACGTGAGGGAGTATGTGAGTACTACATAAAAAGGACAATCTGATGAATGGGGCTCAAATACATATACTCATATATATATATATTCTCAAAAGGCAACCCCCAGCATCTGAGTTTATTTTGTAAAGGGAGGGTTCTGATCCGATATACATTCACATATTACCCCAATGTGCGTCGGTCATAAGGTAAATATGATATATATCTTCACGCTGCAGCTGGACTGATTGGTGTATGCGCACATTTGTTTTTAAACTTATGGGGTAAGAATCTGTATATGTCTCATTTTCCTGTTCTCTGTTTATTACCGGTCCGGTGCATAAGTGGGTGATCATTGGTCCTTGTGCCCTGATAAATTTGCCAGTAATTTGTTGTGTGGCAATAAAACATGTCAGCCGTTCACACTAAGACTGTTTAAACATGTGACTTGGTTTCAATCATGAGTATGGGCATGGAATAAAGACAGACACTAGATGCCACATTTAAATCATTTTTAATGTATTCATTTTTTGGTGTGGTCATTCCTCCCTCTACTGGGATCTAGGGAAAAAGATGTGTACGTTTGACTTGTCACAGCACACACAAACAGCACTGTTAGATTTAATCCTGGTGTTGGTTCCTTCGGCTTTTTTATAGGAAAGCTGCCCATGATGAGAAAGCTCGCCAGCTGATGAGTAACAGCCAAAAAGCTCTTGGTGGTCAATTACATGTGGCACTTCTTATATATAATTTTCACACAATCTTTATTAATTTTATTGATGAGAAAGTCCATTGTCACTGGGCATGATAAATCATCACACACAGGCATAGGGGTAGTCTCTGAATGTATATTGGAGCATGATCCTCTCCTTATGAAATATTCTGAGATGCTAGGAGTTGTCTTTTGGAGAAAAAAAAATATATACATCTTGTGTGACAGGTATCTAGGGCTGTGCAGTTTAAATGGCATTTCCAGATGTACCAAAAGTGGTAGACCTGGGATGCGCCAAAATGCTACGCCTTCCCAGGTGAGGTGTAATGAGGAGAAATATCTTTATTTCCCCTTGTTACTTCCTATTTCTATGTGAAGAAGGAGAAAACATCAGGGTATTTTTCTGTGCAGGAAGGTGCCCTTTCCTGCAAAAAACAATCCACCTTACAAAGCTTGCACTATGTTGCAAGGCTGCTTGCTCTGGTGCTAGGCAGCCAAAATGGCACCAATGCCAGACAAAGGCAGCATAGCACAGCACGGTGACTTATTCATGTAGTTTAGTGGTGAATCTGAGGTCAATCTGATTCAAATGACCATTTGTTTGCCCTGTTCCCATGCCACCCATGTGCATCATATTTATTGTATATCTGATGTTCTTTCAATTTTGCTATGCAAGAAAGATTACAAGATTGAGATCAAGGACAGGATCCTCACATTCTTGAAGCCACTCAAAGCCACTTTGCGTGGCTCAAGAAATCTGGAGCAAATCAGTGAGGTGCACTGCTCTGGATATGAGTTTCTTGAGCACTTCATGGGTGTGCCCATGCAACTCTCATGGATTTAGGTGCATTCCCAGATCTATAAGACCTTGTAAACCTGGGAACGTGCCAAACAGATGTACCTCCCCAGGAGAGGCGTAATGAAGTGAAATATCTTTATTTCTCCTGTTTTTTTTCCTCTTTCAATGTATGCTGCATACTGCAGCACACATAGAAAGAAGAAAACACATCTCAGTGCCTCTTCCTGCACAAAAACAATCCTCCATTCAACACAGGCCTGAATTGGCACCAGGAAGCCAAAATGGCACCAGCACAAGGGAAATGGACAGGAATGTGCTGTATTGCATAAATATTGTGCTTTCCTGCCCCTTCCCTCTGACGCAAAGTAGCACAGCAAGGTGACTTGCCAGGAGCGGCTCCTCCGTTACAGCGGAGGTTAGTCGCCCCGCTTAAAATGCCCCCAAAGCCCAAGAGATGAAAAATAAAATGGTAATGTATTACTATTTTATTTATCATCATCCCATCCTGAACCGAGTGACAGTAGTGGTGGGCTGCATGTGAACTGTATAGTTTGCATGTCTCTTTGGCCGGACGTCTTGCGATTGCCAGCCAGACATTCGCACTTTAAACCTCTCAATACAGCTTTCTTAAGACAGCTGGGTTGAGAGCAAGTGCAGGCCTCTGGTGCACTGGGTACCGGCGGGAGAGGTCGCTCCCTCCAGTTAGGACACTACTCTAGTGCTGGATAACAGCATATGAGCAGTGCCAGGATAGGTTAAGGGAGTTTACTGGCAGGTGCCATTAAAATAGATAGAGTGGAACACATTTTTTCGACTTAGGGGGGCACTTATGTGTTATGGTAAAGGCATCATTTTTTTGTTTTCCTATTTGCTAAAGATATCATACTTTTGCTCACATCACAATGAGCTTTGTGTTTAAGAACTATTTGATTCTGAGGGTGAGCCACATTTTGGAAGCTTTTCCTATTCTGCCAGGGATGCTGCCCAATTTTCTTATGATTTTGCTACCCATTTAGATTTAGAATATTTTATGATTTGATTACTATGTTTAACTTTCCATCTACTAGCCTACTTGCATTGGCTCTGTACCCTTATATTAAAAATGTTGGCAACAATAACCCTTTAACTTTTTCTATGACCTAGAACTTAATTATTGAGAGGACCCAATTATTTATTTAACTGTTTTACTGCTGCTACTTGGTGTTTGGAGGGGTGCCTAAATGTGGGGGGGACACTGATTAGGAAATTGAGGTTTAATACCATCTCGGATTCAGTAAATTGTGGGAGAACTAATTGAGCTAAGTTTTGAGTTGTCCACATTTTGGGATATGGTTTTGCTTCCACAATACTTCAGAGCCCTTTTGAACATGATTACTGCATTTTAAGAATGCACCATAGCAAATGACAATGACATGCATGGGGTGCAGACTCATGACTAGAACACTAGCGAAGCAGTTTGAAAACAACTTTACACAAGTGGATTCATGCAAAGATAGGTGCTGAATATAGTGTATGCACCAAGACCACCTATATGCATGCACTAATAGTAGTGGCCTAGGTCAGTTACGCAGTTTTGTCTCTGCATAGAAATACAATTTTCGAGTTGGAGTCATCAAAGAATCAAAAAGGCAGTTCATTTTTCAATTTAGTTGGAGGTAGAAGTCCAGTTTATTTTATGGATTTGTCAACAAATACTCACCATGTACATACATCTATAAACATTTGTACTGGAACGGGAATTCACAAATATTCTTTCTATTTAAGTTATGATGTAAATCACACTTTAGGACATAGAAGACATTATTTTAGTATTGATAACATAAGCATAGAGAATGTTCATATAGTTTTATTTTATTAGTGCATGTATAATACCAGGATTTGCCTATATGTTGGAATAATTGATAATTTGTTAAGCTTTATTATTGAATTTCTCACGATAACAGCACAAAAGGTACTCTTATGTGTTTTTATGAGTGCAAGATTGATGTACTGAAATATGAAGCTTTGCAAAGTTTCACCTCTATACTTTTTTTTCTTCCTGCTGTTATGGAGATCAATTGGCACAAAGCAAATTTCCAACAATGTGTCAGTGAACCACAGTCATACATCAAAGCTTTTGGCCCATCTCTTCGAACTGCACTGCAGGCAACAAGCTTTTGGTTAGTCTTAATGAAATCAATGGCTGAATGGCTGCCAATGCCCTCAAGCAATACACTGGAAAAGTAACCTTGTGCAAGAGATCAGTTAAACTGCCCAGTATACTATTCAGGGCAATATTACCTTGGTTGGATCAATGACTTTAAGAAATGCAATGCTAACTCTCGACAAAAAAAAAGAAATGTACTTCAAGAGACGCCTAATCATAACATGCATTTAGGTTCAGTCTTGCATTCAAGTTACACAAATTTATGAGGAGTTCTACTATAACTGTTGTTCGCTTTTTTTTAGCACTTTAGGCATACTCATTTGATAGATAACCTTTCGAATTCATATATTCCAGAATATTTCGTAAATCGCGTTGCCATGTCGGAATGAAAATTGTTATTAATTTAAAACGTAGGCCTTGAACTCGAGTCATGCTGCACGGACAAAATCAGATGAGTTTGCCCTGTTAACAACATGCCATTTCCAAATCACCTCATTATGATTTGAAAATACCACGCAATATTGTTCACATTCACTAATAAGGTATGTATATAAAAGAGTGTGTGTTAAAATAGCAGGTGACAAATTCGTCAAATTCGTCAAACACTCATTATCATATGCATAAAGTAAAAGTGCATTTATTAGTGGGATATTTAAGGCTAATCTTGCAGAAATAAGCCCTCCTCCCCCTACCCAAATCATGTGGTATTTTATTACTTTCCCCCTAGGACATGATTTCCCAAACTATGGGTCTCAGCCCACTGGTGGGTCTTGAGCTGATTTTTGTTGGTTCGCCAAAGTCTAGACAATAAATTAAAATGTCCTTACATTCTAGATTTATGGTGTTTCATTTGCTACGCTTTAAAGATAGAGGTCAAGTGTCGGACTGAGGGGCATATTATCAAGGGCAATATCACCACTTTTGGGGCACTTTTTGCCGAAAAAGCGGCAATATTTTATTCGCCCTATTAACAAGCCTGTGCTAACAGGCATTAGCGCAGGATTACAGGCGTTAACTGGTGTTTTTTTCCACTTTGCATGTCATCTATATATATCGCTAATGACATGCAAAGTAGGCGTTCCTGACTAACACGTCATGGAAACACTTGCAGACACAACTTCGCCCTATTATCAACGCGGCCCCAGAACCGCGAAGCGATTGAAAAAGCCACGCTAACTGCGGTTATCGCCGCTAATTAACGTCAGGAAAAATCCTGACTTGCCTCTCTGTATCATGGGAGGTGGATTGTACTGCTAAATCCACATCTCCCTATCAATAAAGATTACCCTATTGCTGCAGGTTTATAGCTGGATTTCCACAGATAATCCCCCATTTCACCGCTATCGCCGGATTTTTAATCACATTGGAGATATGAGTTGATTATAACGCAATATCTTAGCAATTAAATCCAGCGGTAGCTCGCGTTGGCCAAAGCTGCGCAAAGCGGGAAATGCAATATTTATCGTCTTTCCTATATAATATGCCCCTATGTTTTCTGCTGCTTATATTTTTAACAGGAGGCTTGTGTTTAGGAACTACTCTCACTTTGCAGTCAGAGAAATAAAAATAAAGTGAATTATGGGACACTCATGCTAGGGCAAAAGTAGCGTGAAAGAAAACCGGGAGGATGTCATTTTTTCCTAGCACCCACCAAAATGTAAATACCTGTAAATGAACTGTACACTTCATCAGTTGGGAAAACAACATGAAGAAAATGTTATTTGTAAATTTTAAGTGTGATGGAAACAAAGATTGTAGTAGGTGCAGAACAAATCAAGACACTTTACTTGCAATTCACAAAAAATAAATATTTAATGAAACCCGTTTCCCACACATTATCATTTATGTGCAACATAGTTTTTTCTGTAAAACTGTTTGCCTGTTCAAATTTGTTGACCATTTTAACAGAAAATGTCATTTCTGCAAATACCATGGCACTTCCACCCAATGCTTTAGTCACATTTAAAGAATCTCCTGTCTCATGTTCATTAAAGTAGGTGTTTCATGAAAATGTGTCGTTCCAAAAAGTGGGCCGCTGTTTTAAAGAGTTTGGGAAAACCTGCATTAGGATGCTAAATTATTCTTATTAAAAGACTAACCAAGTGGGAAAAGCACCTATCATAACCTTTTATGAATTCTGGATAGGCTCTGGTGAAACAGTGTCCCCCCAAAACAAGTGACTCTAGATGTTTTATTTTGATCACAAAAATGTTCCAAAGAAAACACTACCTTCACAGTGCAGATTTTTGCGAAGGTGCCTCAGCTGTACAATATACCTACCAATCTGCATATCACAGATCACAGATGTAACGTTGTATACCCCAAGTTCACAAATAACTACGGAACATGCTACGGCATTTCTTCCATCATAAAGCACTGCATTTTTTATGGCCATATTCTAAACGACCGTAGACCCACTTTTCAAATGGAATAACTATATTCCATAATGAAAATAATGAAGACAAAAACGTAAGGATGTCTTATGCATTGAAACACTGCAGCAATACTTTCCTAAAATGATGCCATTATGATTGTGAAATGCTGCATTATGATGAAACAAACAAAAACACATTTTAAATAAGTCATTAAATTATTAAAATCACTGGAATCATACTTTATAATAAACATATAAGCGATTAGGTTTATTATGCTTCATAAACTTTTATTTGGAATGTCAAACAAATACATGTTCTATGTACTGAACTCAGATTTATAGGTATGTATTTATATTTTAACATTAAAACTTTTCAAGTTGCTTGTTATTATAAAAAATAATCTACATGGAGTGCTTACAGGTTTTACTGCCATAAGTGCAGATTGTCTTATACCCCTTTGCAAAGAGCTCTGGTAGGATGCTGATGTTGTAATGGGAGATGATGTAGCAGACACTGTTGCATCCTTCTGCGAAGAGGGCTGTTGCAATTGCGATCTACCCATTCAGTACAATTGGATTTTTTACTTTCTGGATCACTTTTTGGACTTTTTACGGGGGGTCTGTCTCACTACATGTGTCTCACCCACAGCAAACACATAGCAAATGGATTGCGTGGGTTAACCTCCACTGTACTCCTTTTAAGTTAAAGCTGTTGCAACACAGCAAGGGTAAGGGGCACTTGGTAGGTTGCACGTGAACATATGTGCACACGAATATGCGCACATCGGCGGGCTGTGCGTGTGAGAGTTCCATTGTGCGTAGCCAATTCTTTAGCTCACTTCCCCACCTCAGTTCAGACCCAGCTATACGCAAATCAATCTTGATCCTGTGCCTCATGGGAACAGTCCAGCCCGAACTACCAAGCAAGGTCTTCCCTGAACCGGAAACAAGCATCCTGGCACCGGTTTCTGGGTAACACCATTCATCAGCCAGGCTAGCTTGAATCCAGTGGTAAAGTGAGCAAGGGACCCATGTCTGGCCATACCCAGCCAATTTGGGGAAACAAATCACAGGGTCAAGCCTGATTTGCATATAGCTGGGTCTGAACTGAGGTGGCAAAATGAGCTAAAGGATGATGATGGGTTCAACCCAGATCTGTGACTGGGGGTGAGTGTATGAAAAGTTTCAGCGCTCTGTGCATCATCTACTTGTGTTTGCTTTGTTTGCCCTAAGTTGGCAGGGTATGCCCAGACGTGGGTCCTTTGCTCACTTTGCCATTGGATTCAAGCTAGCCTGGCTGATGAGGGATATTGCGCCATAACCGTTCCCAGGATGCTTGTTTCTGGTCCAGGAAAGACATAGCTTGGTAGTTCGGGCTGGACTGTTACACGAGGGACTGGGTCAAGACTGATTTCCATATGGCTATGTCTGAACTGGGGTGGCAAAGTAATGTGAAGAACGATGATGGATTCACCCCAGAGCTGTGACTGGGGTGATTGTCTGAAGAGTTTCAGCACTCCATCAATCATCTCCATGTGCTTGCTTTGTTCATCCTAAGTTGGCAGGGTAGGCCCGGACATGGGTCCCTTCCTTACTTTGCAACTGGATTCAAGGTAGCCTGGCTGATGAGGGATATTACCCTGAAACCGGTCCCAGGATGCTTGTTTCCAGTCCAGGAAAGGCAAAGCTTGGTAGTTCAGGCTGGACTGTTCCCATGAGGCACAAGGAGAAGACTGACTTGCATATGACTATGTCTGAACTGGGGTGGCGAGTTGAGCTAAAGAACAATGATGGATTCAACCCAGATCTGTGACTGGAGGTGAGTGTCTGAAAAGTTTCAGCACTCCGTCCATCATCTCCTTGTGTTTGCTTTGTTTGCCCTAAGTTGGCAGGGTATGCCCAGACGTGGGCCCCTTGCTCACTTTGCCACTGGATTCAAGCTAGCCTGGCTGATGAGGGGTGTTACCCTGAAACCGGTCCGAGGATGCCTGTTTCCAGTCCAGGAAAGAAATGGCTTGGCAGTTTGGGCTGGACTGTTCCCATGAGGCACAGGGTCAAGACTGATTTGCATATTGCTATGTCTGAACTGGGGTGGCGAAGTCAGCTAAAAAACGATGATGGATTCAACCCAGATCTGTGACTGGGGTGAGTGTCTGAAAAGCTTCAGGACTCAGTTCATCATCTCCTTGTGTTTGCTATGTTCGTCCTAAGTTGGCAGGGTATGGCCAGAGGTGGGTTCTTTGCTCACTTTGCCACTGAATTCAAGCTGGCCTGGCTGATGAGGGGTGTTACCCGGAAACCAGTCCCAGCATGCTTGATTCGGATCCAGGAAAGACATGGCTTGGCAGTTCGGGCTGGACTGTTCCCATGAGACACAGGGTCATGACTGATGTGCATAAGGTTATGTCTAAATTGGGATGGCGAAGTGAGCTAAAGAACGATGATGGATTCAACCCAGATCTGTGAGTTAGGGTGAGTGTCTGAAAAGTTTCACCACTTCGTCCATCATCTCCTTGTGTTTGCTTTGTTCGCCCTACATTCGTAGGGTATGCCCAGACTGGCTTCCCTTGCTTACTTTGCCACTGGATTCAAGTTAGCATGGCCCAGGATGCTTGTTTCTAGTCCAGGAGAGACATGGCTTGGCAGGTTGTGCTGGACTGTTCCCATGAGGCTCAGGGTCAAGATTGATTTGCATATGGTTGTCTGAATTGGGGTGGCGAAGTGAGCTAAAGAACGATGATGGATTCAACCCAGATTTGTGACTGCGGGTGAGTGAGTGAAAAGTTTCAGCACTCCGTCGATCATCTCCTTGTGTTTGCTCTGTTCACCCTAAGTTGGCAGGATATGCCCAGACATGGGTCCCATGATCATTTGCCACTGGATTCGTGCTAGCCTGGCTTATGAGGGGTCTTACCCCGACCCCAGTCCCAGGATGCTTGTTTTCAGTCCAGGAAAGACATGGCTTGGAAGTTCAGGCAGGAATTTTCTAACAAGGTACAGGGTCAAGTCTGACTTGCACATGGCTATGTCTGAACTGGGGTGGTGAAGTGGGCTAAAGAACAATGATGGGTACAACCCAGATCTTTGACTAGGGGTGAATGTCTGAAAAGCTTCAGCACGCCGTCCATCATCTTCTTATGTTTGTGTTTGGTTTGTTCACCTTAGGTTGGCAGGCTATGCCCTGATGTGGGTCCCTTGCTCACTTTGCCACGGGATTCAAGCTAGTCTGGCTGATGAGGGGTGTTACCCTGAAACCGGTTCCAGGATGCCTGAATCAGGTCCAGGAAAGCCATTGCTTGGCAGTTCGGGCTGGACTGTTCCCATGTGGCACAGGGTCAAGACTGGATTGCTTATGGCTATGTCTGAACTGGGGTGGCGAAGTGAGCTAAAGAACGACAATGGATTCAACCCAGATCTGTGACTGGGGGTGAGTGCCTGAAAAGTTTCAGCACTCTGCCCATCATCTGCTTGTGTTTGGAACTGTATTAGACCAGAAACATGGCCCAACAGCAAGCTCTTCATGAACGATAAATGAAACATACAGGGTAGAGAAAGTAAGCACTTGAAAAACCTGTTCTTTGTAGTGTGGAGAAGTGATAGGTTAGAGTACCCTCGGATCTCAGCACCGTATATCATCTAATAGTGAAGCATTTAGCTTGATAGTATTTTACCCTTGCAGGCACGCATTTTTGCCCAATATTAGAAGCAAAATCAAAGACTGAAGCAAGCCTTGAGAAGGCGTGTCTTCTGGTGCTAATCAAGGGAGACCAACTGAGAGAGTAGTCGAAAGAACATCCTGAGGTAGGAAAATGACTTTGCTGAGCCACTTGTATGTCCATGCTGTGTCAAAACCCTGCGCCTGCTTGAAGCAGGCGTAAGGAGTGACGCAGCATGTTAGGCATGGGGTGCCCCTGAACATTGCTGCAGCCGCATCCCGCTTGCGACACGACTCCAGCAATGCGCCGCCCTTACGCCACAGGATGCAACACTCATTGCCCTATCCTTGTTATGTTATGTTATAACGTATTTACTCGAAAAGAGTGTCCCGGCGCTAGCAAAACACAACGATTTACTGGAAACGAGAAAGACAACTCATAAAGGGGGAGAAAGTTACTGCTGAAATAGCCACATTTTAAGTTGTTTCCTAAAAAGCCAGAGGTCAGATAATTCCCTCATTGTGGCAGGAAGTTTGTTTCACAGGTGAGCAACTTGAACTTGAAAAGAGCTACCACCTTTGCGAGAGTGTGCAAATTTAGGCACACTCATCATATACAGATGGGATGATCTTAGGACTCTGCCGGGCGAGTAGAAACAAACACTTCTCCTGATGTAATGAGCACCGGAGCTGTGCAGAGCTTTAAAAGCCAATGTCAGGGCCTCAAACTGAATTCTACGGCGGATAGGAAGCCAATGTAGGTTCTTAAGTTGGGAGGAAATGTGGGCAACAGGGCCCAACATAAGGATGGCTCTTGCTGCAGCATTCTACCCCACCTGGAGTTTACTTAATAGATATTCCCGAAGACCCAGATAGAGGACATTGGCGTAGTTCAGCCATGGGGTAATAAGAGCTTGGACTACCGTCCTTCTATGGGAGAGTGACAGAAAAGGTAAGAATTTACGGAGTATTTTCAAAGTTCCGTAGCAGGTTCCTGCCACTGATTGAACTTGCTTCTTCATGTCCAGGGAATCATCCATTTGTACCCCAATATTTCTGGCTACCCCCACATAGGTCTGTGGGGGGGGACTTATAAGACGGCCACTACTGCCTCCATACATCTTGACCAGAAGCTCTGAAGAGAATCACTTCTGACTTTGCCGAATTACACTGAAGCTGGTTGAAACTTAAACAGGAAAAGACCTTTCTCAAGCAGTTATTGATTTTCTCACCGTCAAAAACGTCCCCTTTTTTGTGTCTTCGGCGTATGGTTTATAATTAGCCAAAGCGGTGAGATGGGCCATATATTAATTAAACAGTAAAGGACTTAAAATAGACCCTCACGGTACCCCAACCTTCATAGGAGGCATACAGGAGGAAAAAGGCGGATTCCAAATTTCCTGCCTTCTGTTCCCCAGAAAGGAGGAGAACCATTTCAACACCGTGCCTCCCACTCCGCAGTCAATCAATTTCTGAAGGAGTCTATCATGGGGCGCGGTGTCAAAAGTGGCTGACAGATCTAACAGTATTAAAGCCGATCTTCCGCCTGAGTCGAGAGTCTCTTTGATGGAATCTGAGATCTCAAGGAGAGCCGTTTCCGTTCTAAAGTTAGCACGGAAACCAGATTGGCTGATGTGAAGGAGGTTGTTCAATTCGATATATTCAGGAGTGACTTGGTTCACATATTTTTCAATTGTTTTAGCAAAAAAAGGCAAAAGTGAGATAGGTCTATAGTTAGAAGCTGATAGGGGATCCGCCAAAGACTTCTTCAGCAGCGGTAAGATTTTAGCCTGTTTCCAAATAGAGGGAACCTTACCGCTGCTTAAAGACAGATTCAGTACTCTATTGACCTCAGTATTGATAACGTCTGCCACCTTCGTCAGAGTTTTTGTAGGACAGGGGTCTGATGGGGAGCCAGATTTTAAACTCTTCATAATCGAAAGGGGTGTTCCAAAGTGATCGGGGGGGGGGGAACTGAACAAAGGAGGCATTACATAAAGGATTGGCACCAGAAAGATGAGGATTAATCAATGTACTGGGGAAAGAGTTTAAGAACATTTGAATATCAGCTATTTTTTTATGAAAATAAGAAGCTAACTGGTGTGTCCAACCTTCAAATGCTTCACCTCTGGAGGTGCTTGCTGTGGTCGACGTGAAATGTTTTACAATTTTAAAAATGTCTTTACTTTAATTGGCCTATTATTATTATTATTATTTAAAATGTTATATAGCGCGCAGTTACCCTAGGGCATCCCAGCGCTTGAACAGGACTTCAACAGATAAAACAGTCAGTCAAGACAAATCACGTCGGAAACAGATGTGTTTTCAGACATTTGCGAAAGCGCAAAGTGCAGGTCTCGGCGCGCAATTTTAAAGGTAAGGAGTTCCAAAGCGTTGCTGTGTTTACCGAAAATCTTCTTCCGCCCGTGCGCGCCCTCTTTACTCTGGGGACAAGGAGGAGATGTTTCTGGTCGGAGCGCAGCGATCTGTTCGCTTTGTATGGCACTGCTAGATTTCTCAAAATAGGGGGTCCTATGCCCTGGAGAATTTTGTGGGCTGTGCAAAGTGCCTTAAATTTTACTCTTTCGCGCACTGGAAGCCAGTGCAGTGCCTTAAGGGCAGGTCTAGCTGACTCGGTTCTGGGGATGCCCATGAGCAATCTGGCCGCCGCATTTTGGACCTGCTGTAGTTTATTAAAGGTGGATTCAGGGGCACCCAAAAAGAGGGCATTGCTATAATCAAGTTGCGATGTTATAAGCCCCTGAATCAACAGCTTCCTCGATGGAAAGGAAAGAAGCGGAAAGATTTTACGAGCTGAACGTAGCAGGGCGAAACAAACTCCTGCCGTTTTTTTAGCTTGGGTCCTGAATGAAAGATCTTGTTCCAGCCAGACCCCCAAGCTCTTAATCTCCTCTTTCATACTGGGGAGATCGCCCATACAGCTAGGCCAGCTAGTCAATGGCAATGAGGGGGCTTTATTCCCTAATAGCATTGTCTCTGTCTTAGAGCCGTTCAGCTTGAGAGCTGATTCGTTCATCCAGGTATGAACTTCCACCAGGCATGAGTGCAGCAAATCGGGGTTATCTACCAGTTGAGGAAGGGCGACCACTAACTGAGTATCATCAGCATAGCTGATGATCTTGATGTTATAAGGGGCCACCACATCCTCCAGGGGGGCCATGTAAACATTAAACAATGTCGGGCTAAGGGAGGAGCCCTGTGGCACACCCCACTGGAGGGGGATAGATGTAGTCTGATTGCTGCCTTCCCAAACCTGATAGGAGCGACCGTCAAGAGATGATCTAAGCCACTTCAAGGTGGCCCCTGCCACACCCACCTCTGACAGTCGCTGAATCAGCACCTGATGATTAACGGTGTCAAACGCCGCACTAAGGTCCAGGAGGATCACTGCCACTGATCCTCCTGAGTCCATGATGCATCTAGATTCTTCTACGACGGCCAGGAGGGCCGTGTCAGTACTCTGGCCTGGACGAAATCTGGTCTGCGAGTCTCGGAGCAGACCGTTCGACTCCAAGAAACTTGACAGTTGATAATTTGCCAGCCTCTCAGCAATTTTGCCGAGGCCTGGCAGCAGAGATATGGGCCTAAAATTTGCCAATTCCGCCATGTCCAAGTTAGGCTTTTTTAATAGTGCCTTAACCACTGCTGTTTTCCAGCTTGGTGGCACCAAGCCCTGGGAAAAAGAAGCATTCATCAAATCAGTGATGGGAGTCACGATAGAGGTTGCTACTTGCTTTAAAAATTTGATAGGGACCGGATCCATAGGGGAGCCACTTTTCATGGATCGAAGGACTTTCAGTGTTTCAGCCTCTGAAACTGGGCCGGAAGTGTCTAGAAAGGTAAATAGCTCTCTCGACTGGGTTTGCTGAGGTCGTGTATTCTGAGGTAGGTAACAAAGTATCTTCTCTATTTTTGTGTGAAAGAAGTCTGCCAACTCCTTACACTTCTGATTGTCAAGTGTAGCTACCGGTTCAGGAACTTTAAGGAGTTCTTGCACCACTTTAAAAGTTTCCCTAGAGGAATTTGATGCTGATCTTATGCGTTCCTCGAAGAATTGGGCTTTTGCCAGTCGGAGGGCAGCTTTATAGCCCCTCATCGCTACACGATATTCCTCTCGCCTATTCGCCTCTAATTTCTTCCTCCAAGCCCTCTCCAATTTTTTGCATCCTTTCTTAAGTAGGCGAAGCTCAGCCGTGTACCATGGAGCGGAACCTATTCTTTTCTCCCTCTTTTGTACTCTTTTATTTGGAATGAGGGCATCCAGCGAGGCGCTCAACCATTGGTTGAAGTTCGCATCTCCTTTAATCGGGTCTGACTCGGGCGGGGGTAGTGAGTCTACCAATTTAGCGGACCAGTCTTTGATCGATAATCTGGACCAGGCTCTGTCCACCAAGAACGCTTGATGCGCAGGTGTTGAAGGTATCTCAACTTGCCATTCCGCCGAAACCAAAAAGTGATCAGACCATGGTAGAGGATATGCTGGCCTAGCCGTGAGACGAGGGATATTAGAAAATATTGGGTCTAATAAGTGACCCTTCTCATGCGTGGCTCCTGTATTAATTAAAGGGAGCTCACATGCATTTAAGTCACCTTGAAGGTCTCTGGCTATAAAATCTGTAGTGTCATTAAAATGAAGATTAAGATCTCCCAACACGATAAAATTAGTTGTCGATGAGGCCACTATCGTCACAGTTTCCATAACTGAACTTACGAAATTGCCTACACCGCCTGGGGGCCGGTAAATCAATAAGCCTGACAGAGCCACTATGGGAGAAATCTGTAATGATAAATGGCAGATTACTCAATCTGTGATGCAAAGAACAATTTCTTTCCCTCCTAAATTTTATGATGGTACAGTTTTAGATATTTTTTGTATAATGTTTTGCTGTCGCAACTAAAATTTCTCCTCCATGCCCTTTCCAACCATTTACAGGCACTTTTACATTTGCGCAGATTTTCGTTGAACCAGGGACCAGAGCAATTTATCGTCCGTTGGGGACGCAGGGACCCGTGCGCCAAGAACTCTGCGCCTTGCTTTATCCATTTTTCCAAATTAACAGCGTCCACCTCTAACTCATTGGGTCTGGAGAGGGGTTGCGCGGACAGCACAGTGTTCAATGCCTCATAGAGTATTTTGTTGAAGGGTCTTGATTTAAGAGGGGGTGCTTTTTAAAAATGTGTCCTACCTTCCTGATTTTGGCAATTCTCACACCTATCAAAAAATGATCGGCCCAAACAAGAGGAATTGGCTCTTCCATTTGGGCAGGGATGTTTGAAAAAAGTTGGTCCAATATGTGACCCTTCTCATGCGTGGGACTAGTTATGAGGGGTAGCATGTTCAAAGACGATAAAGCCTTGTATAGTACCATGCCTTCCGAGCTCTCGAGATTGTCCATATGGACATTAAAATCTCCTAAGGCCAGGCAGTGATTAAATCTGAGGGCAAGTGGTGCCAACACATTAATCAGTCCCCTTAGAAAAAGTCCTGCATAGCCCGGGGGTATATAATTAAGGGCACCCGCCAATGATTGATGAGCGGATATAATGCAGTGAAATCCCAAACTTTCCGCCCCTTGAATTTCATCCATAGGGATAAGTTTGGCCAAGATGTCATTTTTGGTGATCATTGCAATACTCCCGCCTTTCCCAGTAGTACGGTCCTTCCTCAGAATGGAACAGCCTCGCGGTATTGCAATCACCAGGGTAGGGTTAGAAGTTTCCAAAAGCCAAGTTTCTTTTAAGACTACAATGTCTCGGTTTGACTCTGAAATCAGGTCGGAGATATGCTGGACATTTTTATTCAGGGAGCGAACATTAAGTAAAAAGATTCTAAGGCTCTCCCGCCTCCCTCCGTCCCCTTGCTTCCATTTTGCAGTAGGCTCGGACTCCCTGGCTATATAAGTGGAACTAGTCCAGTTACACATGCTGCATCGTAGAATTCTGCTGTCCCCTTGAAGCTCAGCACAGTTATGACAATTGTAGATAGGCATATGCCTCTTAAGTTCCACTCCATCATACCTGATTACATTCGGGGTGAGACCGGCAGCGATTCCCTCCTCCTCCGCCTCCGGGATGCTGACGGGCTCAGACGGGCTTGCGTTTGGCGCACCTTTGGCGGCCTATACACATCCGGTTACAAGGAGTCAGGTCGCTAGAACACTAACCTCCCACTGGATGTGAGGCATATCCTCCCTCCACTCAAATGACAATGTCGCGGTGGACCGGGGAGGGTAGGCGATGCAGGTGAGACAACAACGTGCAGAGTTTAAAAGTGCCCACAATATCCCCCGTTAAAAATACCAGACGTCACAGCGGTAAATCAAGTTGCAGCATAAAGATATTAAAAGAATGAGTGCAGCGTAAACACGCTCACACCCTGAAGCCTTAGGTTCTAGTGTTCCTTGTGTCATGGTGCGCTGCATTGTAAATGCGACACATTTGTGGTGGCGCAGGGAGGGAGTTGCGTGTCGCATCTGTTCTGGCGCATCCCTACTGATTTGCAGAGGTGCGCCAGAATTCGTAAATCTGCCCCGAAATGGAGTTACATGCCTGAAAAAAGGGTCAGGATTGTCAGATATATAGGCGATTAAATATCGCAAATTACTTTATGTCTACGCTTGGTTCCTAGCATATTTATTAACAAAAAAAGTCACCTGCTAGTATTGAAAAGGCTGCTCTAGTCGAACAACCCTGTTAATATATTTTAATTGCAGTTGCTTGGTTAATTTTGTTTGACAATGTGAGCATTACTGTCAGTTTGTTCAGCCTTAAGTGCCTCTGAAATCTGCCCGGGAGACATCTAAAAGTCATTGGGAACCCTTTTGAAAAAATCCATTGGATTCTATTGTGTTCAATATTGTACTGCAGCGTACCGCATTATTTTTTGATGAGGTATGACTGACATAATGCCCCCCTTGTGAAGACGAATTTGTTTTCATTTTCTAACGGTAGTTCGTACTGTTTTAGTGGCATGTTCTTTGTGAGAGATTCGCCTACCCTCTCAGCGAAGACTAACAGGTCTATGCGTCTCCGGCGTCCAATTTATTTTTTTCTAACTGTGGCAGTAGAGCAGTGCATTTGCCACGTTTCCGGCTTAGTGATACATCTCAGCTCCAAAGTGCATTCCTTGAATAATAACGACAAAAACAATAGTAACTATTTGGTATTTTCTGCACTGCATTGTGCAATAGGAGTCATGGTTTTAAAGCTTTCTAATTCCGGTAATTCAGCAATTGCTTGATAAAGTGGGACCCGTCTGACCTCTATTTCCCAGATTATTTTTTAAATTTGCAAACCTTCTTACCCAGTAAAGTCACGTGCCCTATATATACACCCCAAGGTACATCATAGTAAGGGCTAACACATTTAAATTATGCTTGCTGAAAAAGAAGCAATCAAAATGCATAGATAAGTCATGCCATTGAGACCCTGTGAGAAGTTTCGATGAGGTCCCCAGTGCACTCAGTGGGAAAGCGGTACTGTTAGTCTGTCATGGCACCTGGGTGTCTCGGTACCTTTTCACGTGCAGTGTACACACATACTCACTTACATCTTACATCTAAAGGCATTACCTCCATTGCACTCTTTCTGGCTATATGGCAAAAAAATGAGGCACCTGGTTCTCAATCAAAAACGCCATCTTTAAATGAATCTGGGGAATCCTGTGAGTAGGATTACTGTACACATGTCTCATTTTATGAGTCTCTCTATATGTATGTAGCTCATGTTCTGCTTCTTTTAAGCGCTGCCTAAATCTCTTGATATTTCCCGATATGCATCCAAGGATTACTTTACACTTTCAACTCCTGAGAGGATCAGCTGTTCTTGCTGAAGCTGTGGACTAGAGGTATTTGAACTGTGGAACTACTGTTCATATAAATGTAGTGCCTGTCAAACTTATCTAAGGAGCACTGTGGGGCATGCATACAACAAATAGGGATCAAGATTTCCTAAAGCAGGTAAATGTAAAAGTCTGAAATATCAATTCCTAGTGGTCACAAATCAACCTACCTCATGAATATTAATGAGGTAGGTCACAGTTCGCAACCCATTAGGCCTTGCAGCCACCACAGGGATGGTGGCTTGCTGGGTCAGCAGATCACCATGTCTGTGATTGTGGAAATGAAAACAGCATGCATATCAAATATTAAAAATAAACGTTTAAGTTTAATTTTTTAAAGAGCAGTCAGTGGTCCATGAGACCACTGCATGTTCTTGAGAAATGTTGTTTCAAAATTCCCAGAGGGGAAGGGACCCATTCCTGTTTGTGAATGGTTACTACCTCCTTTGAGGTGTCGGTAACATATGAATGTTACCGTAATTCAGTCGCAAAACATTCAAACATATTCTGTATATGGAAGGGGAGCCCTAAACACTCACCATCCTAATGCCAAATTGCTAAACACAAATTCTGATTTGGTAATATGTTACTGAATCGCAGTTTGTGTGTCCTATGCACAGAAAAGCATTTTTAAGGATTTAAGCATTTTCCTTGAATTAGGCTGTTCATCACAATAAAAATGCTTTTGTTCAAATGGCTCTTTATCACATGCAAATAATGTTGTTTCTCTCTACAGTTTTGCCACCTCAGATTCCATGCTACATCAAAGCCTTCTCTATATTCCTAACACCCTGCTTCAAAACCGATCTCGAATTAAAATGATCACCTCTCCTTTGTCCTTCAATGGCCCTTTCCCGCTTTCTATCTCAGCACTCCCTCTTTCTCTGAGTACAGTCTACTCAGTAACATGTGTGTTTCCCCAATTTCTAGTATTGCATTGTTGTAAATTGTTCATTCTCCCTTCCAAAGGTCATAACATACTCGTTTGAAATTAATACCCCTGCATTCCTTCTAGTTCATTTATCAATCACACCAGCGATCTGCATGATCTCAGATATCCCCAGTAATGATCGCACTTAAGTCCTGTTCATTTCATTTACCACAAAGAAACTTAAGTACATGGAATGGTTTCCTTGAGAGCACACGATTCATTCCAATAACTAACAATAACAAATAAACACTGGACTAACCACTAATGTTGGGATCTCAGAGCAGCGTTCAGCCCGGAATAAAGTACTTCAAAGCCTTGCCAGGGGTAGTAAGCGAGATATAAATACAAATGCAATTACAATGATACTATGTCTTGCCGCATTGCTCTGCTCCTGGACACCTGAGATGTCATGTCATTGTATTCACTCATCTCTCTATCCTCTTGATATACCCAGTCCATTGCACCGTTAAATAAATTATGTTCGATTCTGAACGAACTGATACACATTTTCAGTCAGTTCAATGTTTCAGAATTATTATCTTAAATAGTGCATGAAATGTAGATCTGTCTATGTATCACAACAATATCAATGTCCTGATAGACGGGCACAATGATTCTTCACAGGTGACAATGTCTGCAGTTCCCTTCAGGAGATTGGTTTTCTATAAGTGTTTCTTTGTCACATGTGAGAATAAGCAAATTGTATGATTTGGCGTCAGTTCATTTTACAGAGGTGCTGAATTGTACAGAAGGGGCAGAGTCCCATTCTGTTGGTAAATCATGATTGTTTAAAACGTTCATGCAGTCTCTTTAAACATTAGGGTTTTATATTGTTAGCCATACAAAGGGAATCACAAAAATTGACTATCCTAACAAAAATAAATAGATAAGCATTATCATGGCATTATCAAGGTGACTGTGATCCAGGGATCTGGTATATAATCCATGTTTTTCACACTCTAGGTCAACAAACCTCTTAGAAATATGTGATTAATCTGTGAAATACTAGAAAAAGCAATGGGCGATATAACATTTAGTAAATCATTAAACTATGAGAAAGTGACACTGTACTGAAACTAAATCCTGGAAAGGTCAGATGTGTTATAAACAACAAATCATCGATAAAAAAATATTTTTGCCATTCACATATTACACTAAGATTCCATATTGTATCTTAGCAGAAAATGCGTTTCTAGAGTCTAAAACACAGATCAAGGAAATTAACACAGTACAGGGCCTGGTTTAGTCAGAAATACTCTCTACTACCAGCAAAGAAACAGGTCCAGACGCCTGCAGTTATCACAGAGACAGAAATTGCAAAGAAGGGCACGGACTACAACTGGGTGATGTAATTGTGTAGGATAATTGCATGTAAAGGTCAGCGAGTTGCCCGTAACTGAAGGCAGTGCCTTTGTACTTCCCATAAGTAGCCTGTCTTAATCTGATGGCGCAATGATACTTAGAGCCTACTGATCAAAAGTACAAGTGGTGATGAAAGTGTTAGCCACTCTAAATTGAGGGCACCACATGCGTTTTGACAACGTCCATGAGAGTGCCATACAATACCCCAGGCAATAAGCCTCCAACAAGTTGATTTACCTCAAAAGAAACTGTAAACGAGTGAATGCTGATAAGATAGAGACAGTAGCAGAAAGACATGAATGATCAGTAGTTACTCATGGAGAGTAAACCAAATACAGACAAAAATTCCATGGAAGACATCAGAGTGGATAGAAAGCAGAATATAGCAACAGAATCACAAAAGTTACCAACAATAAGGGAGTAACAAAATATTTTACGAAAGCCAATAGACTCCAAAACGTCCAAGTGGAACTACAAACACTCCGGTTACATATTATAATATGAAGGTCCGTGATGGAGCAGGGTTTTTATATTTCAATCTTTGGGTGTAATCCTGAAATAACCCCCGCCTCCGGTTGTATGGACCTTTGTTAGTCGATAAAGAGAAGTGTAAAAGAGCGATCATCTACATCAATCCAACAATGCATTAATGGATTATAACTTTGGAAAAGTTAAGTCAAGTCAATTTACTTTATTAGATCCACTTAAAACATAGATCATAAAGGTAAAGATCAGATTAAAATAATTCATACAATTCACAATTCCAATTACAAAAATTAGGTTATACAGATTAGTTAAATTGGTAAATCATCTAAAAATCTCTTGTTACTCAAATGGTCATGTCCCGTACAGACCCACACAAAGAAGAACCTCACAAGAGGGAAGGTTGGACAAAACAGTTAAATATTAATACATAACCGAGGCATCTTTAAAATACGATAAGCCAACACCGCCATTCAAATTTAAAATCCTTAAAACAAGAATAATTGTCTTATTAAAAACAGCTAAGTAAGAAGTATATGATAATGAGCTGTTAGACACAGCATGATGAATCCTTTCTTAACTAGTAAGTTCCTGAGTCAACAATGTTTTCTCCTCCTTAAACATACAACGGTCAATAATAAGATTTGTGTGTGAGTTAAAGGGTTTTATTATTAATGTCTTCAGTTTTAATACATTGTATGCAAGTCTTTTAATCATCAGCATTAGAAATTAACATAATCCACTAATTAATATTTCAATAAAAGGTAAAATAGAACATTAGTGAAAATAATAGTAAATATTGTAATAATGCAGCAAGTGTGGTCCATAAAGGAAGTTCCCTAATCAAAATACTTTAGAATAAGGTAAAAAAAAGATATCGGTTCAGATAATAAAGTATTCTGATGAAAGAATCAATGCAAAAACTTAAAGCTACTGCACATCAAGTTGGAAAGTATTCTCAGCTATAAATCAGCAGACACCAAAGAAATAGGATTGCTTATCCTATTTCTTTGATGTCTGCTGATTTATAGCTGAGAATACTTTCCAACTTGAGTGGTCACATTCCCACAGAAAGATATACAAGAAACTCAAAGTTGAGTTTTCTGTCAGAGAGTCGGGAAGGAATCCGACCTCTACTCTAGGAACAAGCAGTAATATAAACGCACTCTATTCCAAATGTCAACAAGGGTCTTTTTGTCTCCTAAGATGTCTAGCAGGATTGTATTGAAAGCTTGGTAATATGTAAACTCCCCATCTTCTAACACTCCGGTGGGTCTGCCCAGTCAAACCCCAGACGGGTGGTGATGACCTTTGTCTGGGAGCTCCGGGCAGTCCATCCAGTCGACCCCAGATCAATGCCCCTGACCCTTGTTTGCGAGCTCCGGTTCCCCCCCCAGTCGACCCCAACTAAGGTTTTTTCCTTCCCCTTCCTTCGAGGAATTTTGTAAGGTGGCACACACGGTGTCCTCGGGGTCCCCGCTGGACCCAATGCCCCCCAAATTCTGGAAGGCTTTCCATGCAGACCTTTTCTTGCCTTTGTTCTCGATCTGTCTTCAATCTTTGGAGTCGTCATCGGTGCCAGAATGTTGGAAATTAGCAGTAGTGTCACCTCTGCTTAAAAAGCCCACTTTGGATCCTGCCTGTCTCTCCAACTACAGGCCCATATCCTTGCTCCCTTTTCCTATCAAGATTCTGGAAAAATGGGTGCCTCGTTCACTCTCAGGTTTCCTGGAAAACATCGGCTGATTCGATGAGGACCAGTTTGGCTTCCGCCCCGGCCACGGGACGGAGTTCGTGCTGGTGACCGTGTTGGACAATCTTCGTTCGCGTGTCGACAGTGGTCGGGCAGCCTTTTTAGTGCTGCTCGACATGTCGGCCGCGTTCGACACGGTCTGCCATCGGACCCTTGTCAGGAGACTTGAGGAGTGCGGGGTCACTGAGGGGGCAAGAGACTGGCTGACATCTTATCTTGACGGCAGGCAACAGTTGGTTTCACTTCCACCATTCACCTCTGAGCCAAGGAGTGTAGGACAGGGGGTCCCACAGGGCTCGGCCATCAGCCCTATACTTTTTAATTTGTACCTCCGTCCCTTAGTCCAGCTAATATAATCTTTTGGTGTCTCGGCATTTAATTATGCCGATGACACCCAGCTGGTCTTTTCACTGGAAGGGATTAACGCGGTCTCGCTGGATACCTTCCATCGCTGCATGGCAGCCACAGCAGACTGGTTACGAGCTAATTCTCTACAATTTAATAGCTCCAAGACGGAGGTACTCCATTGTTCCATCGACAGTATTCCGCGGGCACTCCCTGACAACTTTTGGCCTAGTACCTTTCTTGAGCCAGTACTGGCAGCGGAATCAGCCCGTAATCTGGGGGTGATTTTTGGCCCTAACCTACAGCTTGACATACACGTCAATAAAACCACCTCTACGTGTATGATGCTGTTGCGCATGTTGCGCAAGGTTTTGCCCCTTCTCCCCGCTCATGCAAGGCCGGAAGTAGTTCATGGGACCCTATTAAGTCACCTCAACTACTACAATGGGCTTCTTTTGGAGGCCCTAAAAAATCTGACCGGTAAGCTACAGCGGGTGCAAAACATGGCCGCCAAGCTGGCTCTCTCCCGCCCTAGGTCCAGTTCCTCCACCCTTGCCTTAAGAGACCTACACTGGCTCCCGGTTCATCTGCGGGTACAATACAAAGCTGCGTGCCTTGTGTTTAAAGCTGTTCACCAACAGGGCCCCATCCCTTTGCAAAAGATGTTTGCTTGGTACTCTGCATCGCGACCCCTCCGCTCTTCTTCGGCGCATCTTCTTGTAGTTCCGAGGTTTCACAGAGTGAGGATGGATGGCCGCTCCTTCAGTGTTGCAGCGGCCAAACTTTGGAACTCCCTGCCACTCTCTCTGAGAAGCCACAAGGACTACTTACCCTTTAGGAAAGCGTTAAAAACCCACCTATTTCCATAAAAGGCATGAGCTGTTAAGTGTATGGTTCCTGATCAAAGCGCCAGGATGCCCTCAGGGTGACAGGTTTCGCGCTCTACAAATACACTAAATAAATAAATAAACACTCATACAGTAGTCTTTAAAAGTTAGTCCTTGAAAAGTTATATCTTTCACATTCTGTGGTCCATACTGTCATGAATCATCAATCCTGTGGCCTCCTCGCCTCACAATAAAAACCTGCCTATCAGTTGTCTAATTCAAACCAAGTGCCTATTCACTAATTAACAGAAGGCTTCTAGAAAGTTACAGCATCTGCAGCAATAGAGAAAAACATCTAGTGGAAAAATAACAAATCAATGTAAAACCAGGTCTTGGATTACTAATGCCTTATTTTCAGTTACATTGGCATAGACAGTTAAGCTAACTTAAATCAGCACTTATTTACCTCACTTTCAGGCTTCTAACATTCAAGTATGATTACCTACTACAAATCTTCATGTTTAGTACATATGCTATTTGAATGTAGGCTTTGGCACATCATTAATAAAACATATTTTTGATTGCATATACAATTTGCTGTTGCATCTGTGATATAGACCTGCAGGTCTGTGTATCAATTCTACCTGCAACCAACATATCTGCAAGGTAAGAATACAAAGACAAATATAGATCTATTGTTCATCACTCTATATATTCTTGCCTTGAAATATTTGTAGCCGATTTTGTGAAGTCTATATACAAAGTTTATGACATTAAATCAGCATATGACATTTAAGGGTAGAATAATTTTCGATGGGACACCTTTAAAACAGGTAGATGCATTTACGCACCTAGGTATTTGCTTGCAGTAAGAAATTAGACGGAAGCAACACATTGACATCATGACACTGAGACGTCAATTAGCCATGATTTAACTAATGAATTAAAAAAAGTTCTGACCAAGCCAGTCAATCCGGTTTTGCAGATCTATAATATGAAAGTAGTTTGTTCGGTCATATATGGGGCAGAACTAAGGGGCTTGAGAATCTTACACAGCTAGCCACATCACAAAATAGGTTCCTTAGAGCTATTCCCAGCCTGCCACAAAGTACCCCTATGTTACCCTTGCTGAATGACTTAGGTAGGAAAGCATTGGTAGATGTTGCACGGCTACTCCCCATTTTATTCTGGCGTAGAATCTGGGGCACCCCTGAAATGGCCACTTTTGCAGATGAGCTTATGGACATTAATGAGGCTGATCATTTCCATAAAATCCCTTGGTTACTAGATATCAGAGGAGCACTGGCCGGCATGGGTTGGTCGCATTTGTGTGAGTCCCCACAGGGCACCAAGGGGCATATTACCAAGCAATAGAGATAATTATCGCTATTGCTTGGTTAGAGACAAAAATTTACCGCTGAGTTGCGGCGTTTTTTATCGCAGATAAACCTTGGTATTAACAAGGTTTATCGCAAATGCGATAATAAACGCCGCAATGCATGAATATCGCTGAAAAGTCAGCGATATTCATGCATTACCGAGCTAATGTTCTTAGCCATGTTATCCACCTCCCATTGGATAACATGGCTAAGAACTGTTCAGGGCAGGTGTTAGCTATCTCCAAAAGTTGGTAATAGGAGATAGCGATGTTAGCGACTGTTTCCAGTTGCTAACATCTTGGAACGCCCACTTTGCATGTCATTAGTGATAAATATCACTGACATGCAAAGTGGGGCCCAAGATGGTTGCTATCTCCTACTAGCTGTCGCTACCTCATGTTAGAGACAGCTAGGTAATAGGGAGATAATTTTATCTCCGCTTTCTTGGCTTTTAAAGCCAAAAAAAGCGGAGATAAACCCCCTTGATAATATGCCCCCAAGTTTCCATCAAGAGACATAGTCAAGAAAAAATACTCGGAACTCATTGAACAAAATATCATCATAAAAAGTGATTGCACAACACTGACAGGGAAATTCCTAACAACGGAATCTTGGCCGAGTCTCGAACTGTACTGGGATGTAATTTTGAAACCATTTGATCATAAATTGTATTTTCAATTCTTAGTGGGCTGCCTACCTCTAACGTTTTTTATCTGTAAATGGGCCATATTAGGTGATAATAAATGCCCTATCTGTATGGACCAAGAGGAAACATACTCCCATGTATTGTTTGTTTGCCCTGCCTATGCTGGCTCCAGAAAATCATGACTTGAACAGATCTGTAGGAACCTGGGCACTAGACAAAGTAGTGTCGCTTTGAGAATCTTGCACTCTGATCCATCACCTCGTTATGCAATGCCGGTGGCCAAGTTCTTGAGGTGGATCGGGATCATAAGATCTCAATTATTGACTACGAACAACTGAACTTGGAATTATGAATCAAATAATTAAATGTGTTGGCTACTTACCTGTAAAGTAAATTCCCATGCTGCTGTTTTTACCTTAAGAGCTTGTTTTATCTTAAATGTATGAGGTTAAAGTGATTTTTCTAAAGATTATTAGATCATGTTTTTAAATTCATTGTTTTATTCTTTTTAATACTATCTTATGTACCACATTTTATGACATGTATTGTTGAATAAAGCTTATTTGATTTGATTTGAAGTCTATATAAGTGCAGGTGGTTATTAAAATGTCATCATTGTGGTGGAACACCGAAAGACCAGTGCCAAAGCTATATTCAATCTATATTAATCTCACGCAGAAAGTTAAAACAACATTGATATGGATTGATATGAATGCTTAGCAAACTAGGATTTTGTCACCTGATGATGGCTCTTTTCTAGAAGGTGGAGCACTGGAAAAAAGAAACAACATGAATGTCTTTAAGAATTCTGTTGTTTCCCCATCCCCTACAGAGATTGTGGCAGCACTTAATCAAATCTGCACATAACATTTCACAGGTGTTTGCCCCAGTAAAATTGCTTTAAGTGAAGCAGGGACTGTCCGGAAACCAAAATTAGTGGTGGCAATAATGCTCCTGAAGTACACACCAGGAAACCTTAATTCAAATGGCACCATAGAGCTATGAGTGGGCTATGGGACCCTGTTCTTTGATAACGCGCCACTAGCATGCCTCCTACTGGTCAAATGCCTGAGTGACATAAAGGCCCTCCAAAACACTGTGCAATAACCTAGATGTAGTCCTTGTCTCTGTCTTTTTGTTTCACAATTTACATTCAGGGGCCGATTCCGATCTCGGTCGGTAGGGCACGAATCGGGTCCGGCATTAATGATCCGATTTGGAGGCTGAATTTCCGTCTTAGCCATACACGGGTCCAGACGTTGAAGTACGATGCGAACAAGCGCGAAATCTCCCTCTGTATCGTTTTCAGGTCCGAATCACTCCGTACGACTCAGTCACAAGCAAACCGCGGTGCGCAATAGAGATGTTTCACGACTGAGCTAGTACGATGCTTGATTCAGACAGCCGGATCGATTTGGAACGTCCTGCTCGCAATAGCTCCCGGAGTTCCACGTGGGACCCCCTATCACCCGCAGCCTTACGACTTGGGCACAGGGGAGACCCATGGGTCTCTGCAACACAAACATGTACGGTGCAGATGGCACCGATGTGTACTCACTGTAGGGGGCACAATTGTCTGCGCCGCTCCCATTCAGTCAATGGGAGCCCATGTATGGGCCGTACTACCAGCTACAATCGACTTCTTAGGGAGTCCGAGCGAACCGAGTCCGACAGCATACAGCCACATCGTGCTCACTCGGTCGTACTGCAGGATTCCGGATCGGTCGGAAAACAGCCCGGATCCGGTTCGGTCGGAGTGCTTTCCGACCCAGATCGGAATCGGACCCTTAGTGTTAAATTATTTACCAGCTTTTAGTGATGTAGTCACTTTTCTTCAAAAATGACTAGTACAGATACATTTTTAGTAAGGTACTAACCAGACATCATGATGTTTGATTTCTGTTAAAGTTCTACAGATAAACTCGCACCAGATTTAGAGTTTGACAGATGCGTTACTTCATCACAAACCAGACGGATATCCCATCTGGATTATTACAACTCCCAAAGAAGAAAATGCATTATTACTAAGGAGAACCGAATATGTCAGTCTAAACTGTCTTCAAAGCTCTAAATCGGGACATTAATGTTGCTAGGTGTGGGCCTTTGGTAAGGCGGACTTCAGCAAGGCTCCATAGCATTGTGATAGATGCATTTCTTGCTTTTTATATTTATTTTCTCAATCTTTATTTAGCAGTAAAATAGGTATCAATTTTCAATACTCTAATCTCTCATTTAAAATAATGGTACTATTCAAGTTTCACTAATCTTTTGGCATCATATTTCACTTTTAGCAAAGATCTTCAGGGGAACTTAACCTTGTTATTGATTTTGACTTTAAATGCTGTAGAACAATTATAATGGTAAAATACCATACTGGCATGGAAGCAGCCGCACAGTGTGGGCCACTGACCCCAACAACTATTAGTTTCAAAGACATGAACACAGAGTGAGACAGTGCTCAGAAAAATCAGAACAGAACTTTTGAAATGTGCTGTGGGTAAGTATGCCTTCTGTAAGGCCCCATACGATTGTGGCAGATAAAGTTCTTGCATTTTTCATCTCACTTTACAGACTTCACTTAAAAATAAAATCGATTGTTTACTAATCTTGATATGAGTTACTATAAAAGAACCAGGGTTAAGGTCCTTAAAACGCCTATAAAGTGTGGAAGGTAGTGAAAAAGAACTACAGGCTAGAAAAGATATCTCGGTTGACCCCATTAACTGCTACAACTCTTCTCCCATCAATATTTTGGGACCAAATAGTAGATGGCTGGTGGGCTAAAGGGGTTCAATATATAGGAGCTTTATACATTGATGGGGATTTGATGTCTTTTGAAATGCTAATTGACAAATTTCATCTTCACCGCTCTGAATTCTTTAAATATTTGCAAGTCCGCAATTATATGCTTAAAAATTGATGTAAATGAAGTTAATCCTGTCATTGAAGCCGTGAGGAAAAATGCACGCATTGGTATACTTTATACTCTATTGTTAGATACCAAGGGTAGCGATCTAGAGAGTCAAAATTTCAAATGGGATAATCGGCTCGGGTGCGTCAGCACTCGGGTCGAAACATCTATTGAATTGGCAGGGAGATTGTTTATGTTTGCTAACCTACGTGCACAGGATTATAAGACTATTTTTAATTTGTATTACACCCCAGCTAAACTGTCAAAATGGGGGGGTCTAACGATGGAAAATGTTTTCACTGCAGGTCAGATGATGCTGATATTGTGCATATTTTCTACACCTGTAGGCACTTAAATATTTTGTTTGATCATATAGAGAAATTTTTGGCGGAAAGTTTGGGAGGGCCTGTGCAATTATCTGTTGCTCATGTAATGTTGGGGGTAGCTGAGGTATGAGGTAACAGAGGCGGATCAATTGCTTTATAAATTTTGGTATCTTATTTTTTATAGCTACAGCTGTTGTTAGACCACTTATTGCCTCAATGTGGCTTCAGAAGGATGTCCCATCTTTTGAATTGTGGAGGGCTACATTTTTATCAATGTTTAATATAGTATATCGTTTATATGCTCTGAAAGGCAGACAGAAAAAAAAATTAGGCTGTGAAATTTGGGGTCCAGTGGCCGTCTATATGGATGAATAAGCTTCTTCTTTCTGTTTTGTTCTTGTTTTTTGTAATTTTCTTCTTTCTCTGTGTACTATGTATGAAATCGATTCTATGGACCAATTGTTTTGATGTACTGTAATGTTATATTTGTGCAATCATGGATTAATAATAAAAATAAATAAAAGTAAAATCTTGAACAATTTTTAATGAGGTGATCTCATCTCTTGTAAACAAATATTAATTTCATTTTTCTTTAAAGCAAACTCCTTACATCATGACATTTTACTTCAATTAAAGCACATCTCACATAATAATACAGTAGGGTTACTATTTTCTCAATTCCAACCCTGTGTTGCTACATCTCATATTCCTATTCACTCTATAAATGGAAACATATATGTCATAAATTCACACTCACTGTTATCTAGGTCGTGGGAGTTGCATTGTTCCTGCTATATATAGGTACTCTATATTATTTGTTGCCATTGTCTAATATATAGAATTGTAGATTGGTAACAGTGAATTATGGGAGGGGTTCTGAGTGACATCAAATAGACAATCAGATTCCCTTTTTATCCATCTATAACGTTATGTTGTGAAAAGCTCCCAAAATCATGTACTCCTTATCTCCACTGCTACGCAGTGGCAGGGGAGTAAAGTGGCAGCAATACATAGAATGGTCTCTCTGGACTGTCCCAAATTAAAACAAAAGTAGATGGGCTCCTGTTACTTTTACCCACCACTCTGTGTCTTTCTTTCCATCCCATCCAGAAGCTGGGCTCCCTATGTTGTATGGTATTTTAGATTCCGAATGGATTTTCCAGATGCATGCCCTTATATAGATACAATTCACGTTGCCCTTATATAGGCATAGAAATCAAGCCCTTATTTAGGCATAGCCCATTCTACCCAAATACAGACATGGCTACTTTCATCCGTTCACCAAACATCACAAAGATTTCTCGGAAAACCAGCTTAAGCTGTTAGGGACTTTCCCTTGCTTGATTATTGATTTTTATCCAAGAGCTCAGTTAGTTTTACAATGAACAACTATTCCCCAGGGGTTCATTCATGATGTTCATATGCCCGACTTTACATCAAACATGGCATTCCTAAACACATTCAAGGTATAAATATACCTTCACTTGCTATAGCAAAGCACAGTGGTTCGGAGCAGTTCGACGACCTACTTGCCCAACGCAGCTCGCTACAGCAAGTGCTGAAGGAAGGAAGCCGATTCTCCAGTTGACGCACTGATCAGGAAGCTGCCCTTCTCTGCGGAGAATCCAGCTACAGTGTTTCTGACTCCTCGTGCGGGGTGTTGGGAAATTGAGTCCCGAGACAGAGATACCAGACCTCCTTCATTCTAACAAGGAATGGAGCTGATTAGAACCTAGAGAAACCTTTGGTAGGTTCTTGGCAAAACTAAACCTATTCAAAAGACCATACTTACTACCTCCCTTGTACTAGACTTAGGTTAGGTACATTGGGATAGGCGTATTTTAGAACCACCAGTTGAGTATTTTAGTCTATGCTATTAATGTATGTAGTTTTATATGGCTTAGGACCCATACAATGCTCTTACAGTATTATTTCATAATACTATTCTCGCTGTACGCATTATACTTTGCATTCTGTCTAACGATTGTAGCAGTTCACCTCTCTTGCATGAGAAAGAAGACTGTTCAATAAACCTTTTATTGAAAAACGCCTGTCTCAATATTTCTCTGCAACTCTGTAGAAACGAAGCACGCACGATTGACTGAGTGAACTAGTTATCTATTGTTTCAATGACTCTGAGAGATGTATTCTTATTCTTTGGAAACAAAGTTGTCATGTTTATCCGGTTGTCAGAAGCTAATCCCTTTTTGTGAATTGAAGAAAGATTCTAGTGACCTCTGCGCTAGCTGGCACCCACTATTAAGTTTAGTATATTTGATAGAGACATATTGACTTAAGTCCCACATCAAATCTATTGGATATAATATTCCAATGCGCAGGGCGTAATGGGAATATAGGAACTACACTACACCTATTTTTCAGAGCTGCTCTGGCAGGCTCTCAACGAGCTGAGCCAGAGCAGCCAGTAATTCTTTCATGATGGAGCAGTAGTGACATACAAGTTCGGTTACTCACTGTTGCTACTTTTTAGCAGTGCATTATTGGAATTAAAATCAAGTAATTCACTCTAATGGCTCTCTATGAAAGTCATACATAACAATCCGGTTCTTAACAGGAAAATGGTACCAGCCTCACACCATTTATGGTGGAGACATTCTTTGACATACTCCATTTATGATGTGAAACAAGTCATCACCTTTTTATTTTTGTACCTCTTACGGTTTGGGGCCTGATAAGAGGCCCATTTGGTATTATTTTTGGACGTATGGGAATTATAATATACAACATCACTTGTTTTGTTCCAGCTGAGTCTTGATCCTATTAATGAATAAACCAGTCTTTCCCAAAAAGTCCCTAGATGGTTTAGATCTATCAAAAGTGATAGATGGATTGCTGCTGTTTTCTGACATAGATGATGTCTGTTTGCAAGACACCACATCTGTTTGCAAGATACCCCCTGATTCCTGAGTAAAACTCATATTTTATAAGCTTTAGTGCTATTTGTTTCAATGATTTGAATATCTAAATTTGAGAGATCTCTTACTTTTTTCTGATTTACTTTGTTCAGTTTAGTAGTCAACACACAAGCAAAATATCCCTTCTTTTTAAATGGCTCAACTGTAATCACCTTTTCTACACAGAACGGACCCTCTGTACTTCAGTTTCTCTTTGCTTCAAGGAGATCTAAATGGGGAGGTAGTCAAATTCAATCATGTAGGGTGGAACCTACTGTTACACAAAAGGCTATTAACCTCTGTCTCCGTCTAGTATAAAACAATGGGGAAAAATCAGCTTGGAACATCAACTTGATACGTTGTGAGGTTATAATGTTAAACCTCATTGGGCTTGAGAATTTTATATGCAAAGATATTTAATTAAGAACTCAAATGTACTATCCATTTTTTTCTTCCACTCTAGAAGAGGAACAGATCATATATCAATCAATCAATCAGGAGTATTTGTAAAGCGCGCTACTCACCCGCTAGGGTCTCAAGGCGCTGGGGGGGGGGGGGGGGGCTGCTACTGCTTGAAAAGCCAGGTCTTGAGTTGATTCCTGAAGGAGAGATGGTCCTGGGTGAGTCGTAGGTGGGTGGGGAGGGTGTTCCAGGTCTTGGCTGCCTGGTATTTGAAGGATCTTCCTCCGGTGGTGGTTCTGCGGTGGCGAGGGCGAGGCTGGTGGAGCGGAGCTGGCGGGTTGGCGTGTAGAATGTGAGGCGGTTGTTGAGGTATTCGGGGCCCAAGTTGTGGAGAGCCTTGTGTGCGTGGGTGAGGAGTTTGAACGTGATCCTTTTGCTGACGGGGATCCAGTGTAGGTCCCTCAGGTGGGCAGAGATGCAGCTGTGTTGGGGGATGGCCAAGACGAGTCGTGCTGAGGCGTTCTGGATGTGCTGGAGTCTTTTCTGTAGTTTGGCGGTGGTCCCAGCGAAGAGGGTGTTCCCGTAGTCCAGACACCTGGTGACGAGGGCCTGGGTGACCGTTTTCCTGGTTCCAGTGGGGATCCAGCGGAAGATCTTACCGAGCATGCGGAGAGTGTTGAAGCAGGAGGAGGTAACGGCGTTAACTTGCTTGGCCATCGTGAGGGAGGAGTCAAGGTGAAGCCCAGGTTGCGTGCATGGTCCGTGGGCTTGGGTGGGGGGCCCAAAGCAGGGGGCCACCAGGAGTCGTCCCAGGAGGAGATGGATGTGCCGAGGATGAGGACTTCGGTCTTGTCTGAGATCAGTTTCAGGCGGCTGAGCTTCATCCAGTCTGCGATGTCTTTCATCCCATCCTGGAAGCTGGCTCATTTGGAGGGTGGGTCGTTGGTGAGGGAGAGGATCAGTTGGGTATCGTCGGCGTAGGAGATGATGTTGAGGTTGTGCTTGCATGCAATGGCTGCGAGGGGCCTCATGTAGAAGTTGAAGAGGGTAGGGCTTAGCGAGGAGCCTTGAGGTACGCCGCAGATGATCTTGGTGGCTTCTGCGAGTAAGGGCGGGAGAGGGACTCCTTGGGTTCTGTCGGAGAGGAAGGAGGTGATCCATTCCAGGGCCTTTCCTTGGATCCTGGCGTGGCGGAGGCGGGTTGTCAGGGTGGGGTGGCAGACCGTGTCGAACGCAGCCGAAAGGTCGAGCAGGATGAGGGCGGCGGTTTCTCTGTTGTCCAGCAGGGTCTGTATGTCGTCGGTGGCCGCGATGAGGGCGGTCTCTGTGCTGTGGTTCGCTCGGAATCTGGACTGCGATGGGTCGAGGGAGCCGTTCGTCTCCAGGAATGCTGGCAGCAGTTTGTTGACGGTTTTCTCGATGACTTTTGCGGGGAAGGGGAGGAGCGAGATGGGGCGGTAGTTCTTGAGGTCTGAGGGGTCTGTGGTGGGTTTCTTCAGGAGGGCGCTGATCTCTGCGTGCTTCCAGCTCTCCAGTAAGGTGGCGGATATGAAGGAGTTGCTGATGATGTCCCGAAGTTTGAGTGCAATGATGAAGTCGGCTTTGTTGAAGATGTGTGGGCAGGGATGGGCTGGGGAGCCGAAGTGGATGGTGTTTATCATGTGGGTGGTATCTTCCGTGCTGACCTTAGTTCAGGTGCACATGGTGGTGGTGGGGGTATAGGTTCGGTGGTGGGGTACGTGTTCTGAGCGCCGAAGCTGTCGTGTACGTCGACGATATTACGGTGAAAAAAGGTGGCCAGAGAGTTGCAGAGGTCTTGAGAAGGCGTGATCGTGTTGTTGCTGGTGTTGGGGTTGGAGAGCTCTTTCACGACGTTGAAGAGTTCCTTGCTGTTGTGAGTGTTGTTGTCCAGTCGTTCTCTGACGGATGGCATTTTGGTGGTGCGGATCAGCTGGTGGTGTTTGCGGGTGGCGTTCTTGAGGGTTGCCATGTGGTCCGTTGACTGGTTGTGGCGCCAGGCTTTCTCGAGCTCATGGCAGGATTTCTTGGAGTCTTTGAGATCGTTGGTGAACCACGTGGCTTTCTTGTGTTTGAGGTTGCTGGGAGGGTTTTTCAGTGGAGCAGAGAGTACCTTTTTTTTCTGCCCCCCACCAGAAACACTCCCGTTTAGATTACTTTTTTGTAACTCCTGGATATATTAAAAGTGCTAGAAACATTAGTTTTGAGATCCTCCCCTGAATAATCTCTGATCATAACCCCATCATTCTTGATGTAGACACCAATTTCAGACCCGCCCCTAGATCATGGACTTTTGAGCGGAAACTACTATTTGATCCTCTATATGTTGAACAGATGGGGAAGTGGATCCCTGAGGTTTTTTTAAATCAGTCAAGGCTCTGCATCAGTATGGATGGTTTGGGATGCTTTTAAATCAGGGGGCCGGGGAGAAACACTAAGCTACTCAATTATTAAGCAGCGTGAAACTCAGAAGGCAGATGATATTGAGATGAGAAAACTACGAAACATTGAAATCCAGTTGATAACAGGCTTGTAGTAGAGGGTTAAATATCGATCAAATCTTAAAAAGCCTACCCATTCAGAAATCAAAACTACATCAGAGCTCCACTACAAAATTAGCTTTACAAATTGCAGCGTATAGATCTGAGATGAACGAGGTGGGGGAAAACTCAGGGAGACTATTAGCGAAAAGACTGGCGGCAAGAATGGACAAGATCTTGGATGATTCAGGGCAATTGCTTGATAAGCTTGGCGAAATACTGGAGACCTTTTGTGAATTTTATAGCAAATTATATACAGAGGATATCGCTGGAGACATCGAGGAAATTGCAGTAGATTTCAGTGCCAGTATCATAAATACCTCCCTAAAACCAGAGTCTGAGTTACTAGATATGCCGATTACTTGAAAAGAGATTGAGACATCCCTAATGTCATTAGCCTCAGGTAAAGCCGTAGGGCCTGATGTCACCCCCCTGGAATTGTTTAGGGTTTTTCGAACAGTGCTCAAAAAATAACAAATAACAGTTTTTTTGTCGGCTCAAAAAGGGAAGGCACCACTATCTTGGTGTGATTCAATATTCACTGTTTTTCTTAAAAAATGCAAATCGCTGTTAATGCCCTCCTCATTTAGACCCATATCGATCATCAATGCGGATAGTAAGATATACTCTAAGATTCTAGTATCACGCCTTTCTGCAGTTATTACACCGCTTGTGTCAAAATTTCAGCACAGGTTTATTCCTTCACATGACACCGCTGATCATGTCCGCCGCCTAATTATGTTTGTGGATTGGGCTCAAGCAACCAGCTCTTCTATTGGTCTAACCCAGTTGGATGCTGAAAAAGCATTCAACATGGTTTCCTGGGCATATATGTGGGAATCTTTAGTCAGAAAAGGATTCGGCCCTGGTATCTTAACAGCTTTATAGTCCATTTACCATTTCCCCATGGCTTCTATACGTCTGGGTGGTCAAACATCTTCCTCGTTTCTAATCTCCTGTGAGACTCGGCAAGGGTGCCCGTGCTCCCCATTACTGTTTGCTCTTTACATAGACCCCTTTTTGAACAGACTAAATCTCGCTGAAAATATTAAACCTATCCGCCTAGCCCAAATGGACTATTGCGCCGTTGAATACACGGATGACATAGTTGTAGTCACAACGGATATAGGTACCACACTTCCCGTTATTAATGAACTAGCAGTCCAGTTTGGATCATTCTCAGGTTACAAATTGAACTTATCTAAAACCCAGATCCTATATGTAGGAGGTGATCCGCCGGCAAATATACCCATTGTACATGAATTCACCTATTTGGGAGTCAAAATTTCACTCCCAGTGTCTAATATTCCAGAATTAAACTTTAACACTGTTTTGGCTAAAACAAATCCGACATTACCGAGACTGGATCACCTCCATTAATCTTTATTTGGCAGAGCCAATGTGTTAAAAATGTTGATTCTACCAACATTTTTGTACATGTTTCGTACAATCCCCATTGAATTCCCTGCTGACTGTTTTAAAAAACTTGAGAGGGCGTCTTCTAGATTCTTGTGGGGCTATAAGCGACAATGCAGAGCTTATAAAAAGATGACCCTTCCTAAAGAACGGGGTGGATGGGGCATCCCTTATTTCTTGTTCTACTACGTTGCTTCAGTTTTACAATTCATCAGCCCACTTGTAGTTGGGGATAGAGCGCGAATTTCTTCTTGTAATACACCATCTCTCTATGAGCTAGTGATGGGTGAGGAGATAAAGGGGTGTCTGGTTAAAATAGTTGAACCTAGCTACTTTAAGAAGACCAAATTTAAGATTTTAAAAGCTGCTTACACATTGTGTAAATTGGTCAAGCGCCAAATGGGAATCTCAAAAATAAATGTTTATACACCATTCACCTCATCTGATTGGTCATCAATGGTTAGGGGACTAGTTTCAGGAGGGACATCTAGTTTCTTTTCTCGATCTGCAGAATAAATGTGGTTTGCTGAAGAATGATTTTTTTAAATATCTGCAAATCCGTTGTTTCATACAGACGCTAGGACCCGGCCCAGAGCATCGAATGATTAAAATCCCACTTATTGAGAGCATGGTGAAAAAACATCAATTGGTCAATTTTACTCTTATCAGATCTATGAATTCTCAGATGATCTGGAAAGCTGCCAAATGAAATGGGTAACTAAGCTGGGGGTAGTTGAAACTAATATCGCCGAATCTTTCATGCTGGCTAATCGGGTGCTTATTACAGGAATGATGACTCACAGCATTTCATGGCAATACACAATCTAACAAAAACAAAAGAGGGTCAAGGGGAATATTTAATGACCTGTCTGTTCGTACCCCTACTAACAGGACAAAAAACACCCAAAAGAGCAGACCAGGTCTTTGGAATGGTGTGTCGCTAAGTAAAGAAACTGTGAAACAATGAGATGTGTGTATGAGCGAATGCTGTCAAAGACATAGGTTTGAACAAATCCCATCAGCCCACCTTGATGGCGGAGTTAACTTCATGTGGGAGTTGCTGATCATTCAGTGCCACAACCGGCCATGTATTACCGGTGCGAGAGTGAATGTCAGTGATCTTTAGCCATCTTGTCTGTGCTAAAAATGGAGTTTAATGGAAGTGCAGTGCTCTGGTAAAGGTGAAAATAAAATTGACTACATAGACTTGAAGAAACATCTAAAAGAAAGTCAGTGTGTCAAAGGTTAAAAACACGCTAAGTAGTTGGACTACATTATGGCGCTATATAGAGTGGTCGACATGTTTCAGCTATCGGGGCATTGCCCCAGCTTTCTTCAGGACCTTAGATGTAGACAAAGCTACTGCAAATGAAATTAATGTGTAAAGTGACACATTACAGTAAATGTACTTAAAAAAGTTACATATCTACCAGGAGTGTACCGCGGTTGGACGCCCACTGGAAAGAAAGAAGAGTATCTTCTTCCCAGCTTTGTGTGGGTGAAGAACTCACCTCACCCGGCAACCGCTCGGGGGTATGAGGCCACGCTCTGTCCGTCGGTGCCTCCGGTATTCGACCAAGCGGAAGTGGAGGTCCAATCTATACTATACTCCCAGGAAGAATTTTTAAACGGAGTTTGACCACAGGGCCCAAATGTAATCAGTGTGGACAATTGCGGCTGATGCCGTTCACCTATTTTTTGCTTGTCCCAAACTTTCTGAATTCTTTTCTCTTATCGAACAGTTTTTGTTTGTAATTATGGGGCATCCGATTAGCATAACTGGTGAATTAGTGGTAACTGGCTGTGGCTTGGGAATTTCCAGCCAGATAAGACCTAAGGCTACTACAGGCATGTATTACAAAAGACTGGATCAATCCAGATCCTCCCTCTTTTTTCAGCTGGCGTGAAAGATTACTGATGATGTATAATTTTGAACTTGCCATCTATAAAACTAAAGGAAGCAGGAAGAGGACTATGGGAGCAAAGATATGGGCACCTATTACGGATTGGCTATAGGAAATGATACATATGTTATGCATATTTATTTTGTGGCTATCCACTCTGATGAATTGATTTTCTTTTCTGCTGTGTAATGTGGCAACAATATTTGTTCTGTATTAACCCTGGGCAAAGAACTACGCTCCGTTTGCGGAGTTTTGGCAACTCCGCGTTCCGCGGAGTTCGCGTAGCTGCCGATAACTCCGCTATCCGGTGCGGAGCGTAGTTGTCGCGCGCTAAATAACATTATCGCGTGCGCGGCAATGGCTTACCTTGGTTCTGCGTTCGCTTTTTCCCGGTCGCGTCTGCCACCATGTTTGTAAACCCTCCCGTGCGACTGTGGAGAACGCGATAACGTTATTGGAAGCGCGATAAAGCCATAAGGACGCGCGAGTATGTTTGTTGGTAAGATCGAGTTGCCGAACACGCAGAACCTGCAATCTTGCACAGAATAATTCGCGAGCATGTTAAAAGTTAAACCATAATAATAAATTACCATTTTGGTTAGCAAACAAGTGAAAAAACCCTCAAAGTTGTACCTTTGGATGTATTTTTTGGGGGGAAGGAGTCCTCTTTCTGTTTCTACTCTATTTTTGAATATTAAGGAGGAAGGGCTCTGGAGTTTACAACTTCCTGTTCCTGTCCACCAGGCTCCTCCCAGTGCTTTGTCCATGAGGTGGTCACTTTCATTTGGATTTTGAGCTGGCAGGATCACTTTCTGTGTGTGTTGGCTGCATTACTGCTTTTTTTGGATTTTACTGAGGACTTTTGGATTTTGAATTCTCTTTTTCAAGTAAGTTCAGTAATGTATGAGTGAGTATGATGTTGTAGACTTGTGTTTGTTTGATTTAAAATTTTTTAACTACAGTATTCATTCCTTGATTTAAATTATTGATGGGTGCCTATACTTTTATGAGGTCCCAACTTGTATTTCTTTTTAAATTTCATCCAGGCTACATAGAGAGGTACCCATGGGTAAAATCATAATTCTGTGTTTAAATTTTTATTCAAGTTTGTAAACAAACATCATGGCTGGCATTGGATTATGGTCATCATTATGCAATAGCAATGTCTGCTGTGGAATTTCTGTTTGTGTAATTTAATAGTTTTTTATTTTTTTAAGCCAATAGCTGACCCTAGTACTCCATGTAGTTAGTGTGTAGGCATGTTTGAGTTCATTGTAATAACTTTCTGTGGTTGGCCTGGCCATGTGTTGTTGGTGGCCATTTTATGTTTCCCAGCCACTTTGCTCTTGCCATAGGCCTCCAAACTTGTGGCCTACTCTGCCAGTAGGCCAGAGGTACTAGTCATAGGGTCATGAAAGGTAATCAACTGTTTTTCTGGTGTACCTCTAATTAGAAAATCATGGATGGACTGGTTTGATTTAGAAAATCTTATGTTTATGTGTGGGGTATGTCAGGTTTTGGGTGTCTGTCAATTTCTGCCATTAGGTAACCCTAGGAATACAGCTCGGGTAGTTTTGGTAACGTCGCACCGTGTGAGAACGCGACCTTACCTTTTTTGTCTTGTTCGCGCGCTCAATGTACTGGCTCGGGAACGCGATAACGACTTTTCACTCGATTCGCTTTGCCGAACACGCCGATTTTGCATTCTCGCGAACAATATGTCCCGAGTTGCATAAAAGTTCCTCGAAAATGTTTAATGTGTCCCCTGTGCTACAAAAAGTCCTCATTTATGTGTTATTTAGTTGTAGTTTTGTCTTCCTGGAGCATGGGCCACTCCCAGTTCCTTTCTGTCCTCTATGTAATGATTTCTTGTTTATGGTTGGGGTGACCAATTTGGGGGGTGGTGTGTCCATTTTGTGAAGCTAAGCATTGTCCCTTTGGCATAGGCATTTATTGTCTGTCTTCTCTTTCTTTTCATGTAGTGGTGAGGGCCATTTTGTGTGTACTTACTTCCTTTGTGATGATTCTGCTATGTTGTTGTTGGTGGGCAGGCCATGTGGTGGCGGCCATTTTGTGTATGCTTCCTTTGTGACTGATTTTGCCATGTTGTTGGTGGCCATGCCATGTGGTGGAGGCCATTTTGGGTGCATCCTTTCCCCATGTTGTTTTTGGGTGTCCCTGTCCTCCTGGCCCTATGGAGGCGGCCATTTTCTGTGTCCTTCCCTGGTTCTCTTCTTTTGCCATAGCCATCCAAGGCTTTAGTAGGTACTACTACTCACAGCCATAGGTGCATTCAAGTTAATCAACTATTTTTGTGGTGTAACTTTAATTACACCGTGTATGGCTTTGGATTGCTTCACATTTTTTGTAATGGTGGTACTTTCAGCTTTTGGTTGCTTGTGTGTAGCTAATATGGCACTCCCTGCCAGTAGGTAACCCTAGGAATACAGCTCAGGTACTTTTGGTAACGTCGCACCGTGTGAGAACGCGACCTTACCTTTTTTGTCTTGTTCGCGCGCTCAATGTACTGGCTGGGGAACGCGATAACGACTTTTCACTCGATTCGCGTTGCCGAACACGCCGATTTTGCATTCTCGCGAACAATATGTCCCGAGTTGCATAAAAGTTCCTCGAAAATGTTTAATGTGTCCCCTGTGCTACAAAAAGTCCTCATTTATGTGTTATTTGGTTGTAGTTTTGTCTTCCTGGAGCATGGACCACTCCCAGTTCCTTTCTGTCCTCTATGTAATGATTTCTTGTTTATGGTTGGGGTGACCAATTTGGGGGGTGGTGTGTCCATTTTGTGAAGCTAAGCATTGTCCCTTTGGCATAGGCATTTATTGTCTGTCTTCTCTTTCTTTTCATGTAGTGGTGAGGGCCATTTTGTGTGTACTTACTTCCTTTGTGATGATTCTGCTATGTTGTTGTTGGTGGGCAGGCCATGTGGTGGCGGCCATTTTGTGTATGCTTCCTTTGTGACTAATTTTGCCATGTTGTTGGTGGCCATGCCATGTGGTGGAGGCCATTTTGGGTGCATCCTTTCCCCATGTTGTTTTTGGGTGTCCCTGTCCTCCTGGCCCTATGGAGGCGGCCATTTTCTGTGTCCTTCCCTGGTTCTCTTCTTTTGCCATAGCCATCCAAGGCTTTAGTAGGTACTACTACTCACAGCCATAGGTGCATTCAAGTTAATCAACTATTTTTGTGGTGTAACTTTAATTACACCGTGTATGGCTTTGGATTGCTTCACATTTTTTGTAATGGTGGTACTTTCAGCTTTTGGTTGCTTGTGTGTAGCTAATATGGCACTCCCTGCCAGTAGGTAACCCTAGGAATACAGCTCGGGTACTTTTGGTAACGTCGCACCGTGTGAGAACGCGACCTTACCTTTTTTGTATTGTTCGCGCGCTCAATGTACTGGCTCGGGAACGCGATAACGACTTTTCATTCGATTCGCGTTGCCGAACACGCCGATTTTGCATTCTCACGAACAATATGTCCCGAGTTGCATAAAAGTTCCTCGAAAATGTTTAATGTGTCCCCTGTGCTACAAAAAGTCCTCATTTATGTGTTATTTAGTTGTAGTTTTGTCTTCCTGGATAATGGGCCACTCCCAGTTCCATTCTGTCCTCTATGTAATGATTTCTTGTTTATGGTTGGGGTGACCAATTTGGGGGGTGGTGTGTCCATTTTGTGAAGCTAAGCATTGTCCCTTTGGCATAGGCATTTATTGTCTGTCTTCTCTTTCTTTTCATGTAGTGGTGAGGGCCATTTTGTGTGTACTTACTTCCTTTGTGATGATTCTGCTATGTTGTTGTTGGTGGGCAGGCCATGTGGTGGCGACCATTTTGTGTATGCTTCCTTTGTGACTGATTTTGCCATGTTGTTGGTGGCCATGCCATGTGGTGGAGGCCATTTTGGGTGCATCCTTTCCCCATGTTGTTTTTGGGTGTCCCTGTCCTCCTGGCCCTATGGAGGCGGCCATTTTCTGTGTCCTTCCCTGGTTCTCTTCTTTTGCCATAGCCATCCAAGGCTTTAGTAGGTACTACTACTCACAGCCATAGGTGCATTCAAGTTAATCAACTATTTTTGTGGTGTAACTTTAATTACACCGTGTATGGCTTTGGATTGCTTCACATTTTTTGTAATGGTGGTACTTTCAGCTTTTGGTTGCTTGTGTGTAGCTAATATGGCACTCCCTGCCAGTAGGTAACCCTAGGAATACAGCTCGGGTACTTTTGGTAACGTCGCACCGTGTGAGAACGCGACCTTACCTTTTTTGTCTTGTTCGCGCGCTCAATGTACTGGCTCGGGAACACGATAACGACTTTTCACTCGATTCGCGTTGCCGAACACGCCGATTTTGCATTCTCGCGAACAATATGTTCCGAGTTGCATAAAAGTTCCTCGAAAATGTTTAATGTGTCCCCTGTGCTACAAAAAGTCCTCATTTATGTGTTATTTGGTTGTAGTTTTGTCTTCCTGGAGCATGGGCCACTCCCAGTTCCTTTCTGTCCTCTATGTAATGATTTCTTGTTTATGGTTGGGGTGACCAATTTGGGGGGTGGTGTGTCCATTTTGTGAAGCTAAGCATTGTCCCTTTGGCATAGGCATTTATTGTCTGTCTTCTCTTTCTTTTCATGTAGTGGTGAGGGCCATTTTGTGTGTACTTACTTCCTTTGTGATGATTCTGCTATGTTGTTGTTGGTGGGCAGGCCATGTGGTGGCGGCCATTTTGTGTATGCTTCCTTTGTGACTGATTTTGCCATGTTGTTGGTGGCCATGCCATGTGGTGGAGGCCATTTTGGGTGCATCCTTTCCCCATGTTGTTTTTGGGTGTCCCTGTCCTCCTGGCCCTATGGAGGCGGCCATTTTCTGTGTCCTTCCCTGGTTCTCTTCTTTTGCCATAGCCATCCAAGGCTTTAGTAGGTACTACTACTCACAGCCATAGGTGCATTCAAGTTAATCAACTATTTTTGTGGTGTAACTTTAATTACACCGTGTATGGCTTTGGATTGCTTCACATTTTTTGTAATGGTGGTACTTTCAGCTTTTGGTTGCTTGTGTGTAGCTAATATGGCACTCCCTGCCAGTAGGTAACATTAGGAATACAGCTCGGGTACTTTTGGTAACGTCGCACCGTGTGAGAACGCGACCTTACCTTTTTTGTCTTGTTCGCGCGCTCAATGTACTGGCTCGGGAACGCGATAACGACTTTTCACTAGATTCGCGTTGCCGAACACGCCGATTTTGCATTCTCGCGAACAATATGTTCCGAGTTGCATAAAAGTTCCTCGAAAATGTTTAATGTGTCCCCTGTGCTACAAAAAGTCCTCATTTATGTGTTATTTGGTTGTAGTTTTGTCTTCCTGGAGCATGGGCCACTCCCAGTTCCTTTCTGTCCTCTATGTAATGATTTCTTGTTTATAGTTGGGGTGACCAATTTGGGGGGTGGTGTGTCCATTTTGTGAAGCTAAGCATTGTCCCTTTGGCATAGGCATTTATTGTCTGTCTTCTCTTTCTTTTTATGTAGTGGTGAGGGCCATTTTGTGTGTACTTACTTCCTTTGTGATGATTCTGCTATGTTGTTGTTGGTGGGCAGGCCATGTGGTGGCGGCCATTTTGTGTATACTTCCTTTGTGACTAATTTTGCCATGTTGTTGGTGGCCATGCCATGTGGTGGAGGCCATTTTGGGTGCATCCTTTCCCCATGTTGTTTTTGGGTGTCCCTGTCCTCCTGGCCCTATGGAGGCGGCCATTTTCTGTGTCCTTCCCTGGTTCTCTTCTTTTGCCATAGCCATCCAAGGCTTTAGTAGGTACTACTACTCACAGCCATAGGTGCATTCAAGTTAATCAACTATTTTTATGGTGTAACTTTAATTACACCGTGTATGGCTTTGGATTGCTTCACATTTTTTGTAATGGTGGTACTTTCAGCTTTTGGTTGCTTGTGTGTAGCTAATATGGTACTCCCTGCCAGTAGGTAACCCTAGGAATACAGCTCGGGTACTTTTGGTAACGTCGCACCGTGTGAGAACGCGACCTTACCTTTTTTGTCTTGTTCGTGCGCTCAATGTACTGGTTCGGGAACGCGATAACGACTTTTCACTCGATTCGCGTTGCCGAACACGCCGATTTTGCATTCTCGCGAACAATATGTCCCGAGTTGCATAAAAGTTCCTTGAAAATGTTTAATGTGTCCCCTGTGCTACAAAAAGTCCTCATTTATGTGTTATTTGGTTGTAGTTTTGTCTTCCTGGAGCATGGACCACTCCCAGTTCCTTTCTGTCCTCTATGTAATGATTTCTTGTTTATGGTTGGGGTGACCAATTTGGGGGGTGGTGTGTCCATTTTGTGAAGCTAAGCATTGTCCCTTTGGCATAGGCATTTATTGTCTGTCTTCTCTTTCTTTTCATGTAGTGGTGAGGGCCATTTTGTGTGTACTTACTTCCTTTGTGATGATTCTGCTATGTTGTTGTTGGTGGGCAGGCCATGTGGTGGCGGCCATTTTGTGTATGCTTCCTTTGTGACTAATTTTGCCATGTTGTTGGTGGCCATGCCATGTGGTGGAGGCCATTTTGGGTGCATCCTTTCCCCATGTTGTTTTTGGGTGTCCCTGTCCTCCTGGCCCTATGGAGGCGGCCATTTTCTGTGTCCTTCCCTGGTTCTCTTCTTTTGCCATAGCCATCCAAGGCTTTAGTAGGTACTACTACTCACAGCCATAGGTGCATTCAAGTTAATCAACTATTTTTGTGGTGTAACTTTAATTACACCGTGTATGGCTTTGGATTGCTTCACATTTTTTGTAATGGTGGTACTTTCAGCTTTTGGTTGCTTGTGTGTAGCTAATATGGCACTCCCTGCCAGTAGGTAACCCTAGGAATACAGCTCGGGTACTTTTGGTAACGTCGCACCGTGTGAGAACGCGACCTTACCTTTTTTGTCTTGTTCGCGCGCTCAATGTACTGGCTCGGGAACGCGATAACGACTTTTCACTCGATTCGCGTTGCCGAACACGCCGATTTTGCATTCTCGCGAACAATATGTCCCGAGTTGCATAAAAGTTCCTCGAAAATGTTTAATGTGTCCCCTGTGCTACAAAAAGTCCTCATTTATGTGTTATTTGGTTGTAGTTTTGTCTTCCTGGAGCATGGGCCACTCCCAGTTCCTTTCTGTCCTCTATGTAATGATTTCTTGTTTATGGTTGGGGTGACCAATTTAGGGGGTGGTGTGTCCATTTTGTGAAGCTAAGCATTGTCCCTTTGGCATAGGCATTTATTGTCTGTCTTCTCTTTCTTTTCATGTAGTGGTGAGGGCCATTTTGTGTGTACTTACTTCCTTTGTGATGATTCTGCTATGTTGTTGTTGGTGGGCAGGCCATGTGGTGGCGGCCATTTTGTGTATGCTTCCTTTGTGACTGATTTTGCCATGTTGTTGGTGGCCATGCCATGTGGTGGAGGCCATTTTGGGTGCATCCTTTCCCCATGTTGTTTTTGGGTGTCCCTGTCCTCCTGGCCCTATGGAGGTGGCCATTTTCTGTGTCCTTCCCTGGTTCTCTTCTTTTGCCATAGCCATCCAAGGCTTTAGTAGGTACTACTACTCACAGCCATAGGTGCATTCAAGTTAATCAACTATTTTTGTGGTGTAACTTTAATTACACCGTGTATGGCTTTGGATTGCTTCACATTTTTTGTAATGGTGGTACTTTCAGCTTTTGGTTGCTTGTGTGTAGCTAATATGGCACTCCCTGCCAGTAGGTAACATTAGGAATACAGCTCGGGTACTTTTGGTAACGTCGCACCGTGTGAGAACGCGACCTTACCTTTTTTGTCTTGTTCGCGCGCTCAATGTACTGGCTCGGGAACGCGATAACGACTTTTCACTAGATTCGCGTTGCCGAACACGCCGATTTTGCATTCTCGCGAACAATATGTTCCGAGTTGCATAAAAGTTCCTCGAAAATGTTTAATGTGTCCCCTGTGCTACAAAAAGTCCTCATTTATGTGTTATTTGGTTGTAGTTTTGTCTTCCTGGAGCATGGGCCACTCCCAGTTCCTTTCTGTCCTCTATGTAATGATTTCTTGTTTATAGTTGGGGTGACCAATTTGGGGGGTGGTGTGTCCATTTTGTGAAGCTAAGCATTGTCCCTTTGGCATAGGCATTTATTGTCTGTCTTCTCTTTCTTTTTATGTAGTGGTGAGGGCCATTTTGTGTGTACTTACTTCCTTTGTGATGATTCTGCTATGTTGTTGTTGGTGGGCAGGCCATGTGGTGGCGGCCATTTTGTGTATACTTCCTTTGTGACTAATTTTGCCATGTTGTTGGTGGCCATGCCATGTGGTGGAGGCCATTTTGGGTGCATCCTTTCCCCATGTTGTTTTTGGGTGTCCCTGTCCTCCTGGCCCTATGGAGGCGGCCATTTTCTGTGTCCTTCCCTGGTTCTCTTCTTTTGCCATAGCCATCCAAGGCTTTAGTAGGTACTACTACTCACAGCCATAGGTGCATTCAAGTTAATCAACTATTTTTATGGTGTAACTTTAATTACACCGTGTATGGCTTTGGATTGCTTCACATTTTTTGTAATGGTGGTACTTTCAGCTTTTGGTTGCTTGTGTGTAGCTAATATGGTACTCCCTGCCAGTAGGTAACCCTAGGAATACAGCTCGGGTACTTTTGGTAACGTCGCACCGTGTGAGAACGCGACCTTACCTTTTTTGTCTTGTTCGTGCGCTCAATGTACTGGTTCGGGAACGCGATAACGACTTTTCACTCGATTCGCGTTGCCGAACACGCCGATTTTGCATTCTCGCGAACAATATGTCCCGAGTTGCATAAAAGTTCCTTGAAAATGTTTAATGTGTCCCCTGTGCTACAAAAAGTCCTCATTTATGTGTTATTTGGTTGTAGTTTTGTCTTCCTGGAGCATGGACCACTCCCAGTTCCTTTCTGTCCTCTATGTAATGATTTCTTGTTTATGGTTGGGGTGACCAATTTGGGGGGTGGTGTGTCCATTTTGTGAAGCTAAGCATTGTCCCTTTGGCATAGGCATTTATTGTCTGTCTTCTCTTTCTTTTCATGTAGTGGTGAGGGCCATTTTGTGTGTACTTACTTCCTTTGTGATGATTCTGCTATGTTGTTGTTGGTGGGCAGGCCATGTGGTGGCGGCCATTTTGTGTATGCTTCCTTTGTGACTAATTTTGCCATGTTGTTGGTGGCCATGCCATGTGGTGGAGGCCATTTTGGGTGCATCCTTTCCCCATGTTGTTTTTGGGTGTCCCTGTCCTCCTGGCCCTATGGAGGCGGCCATTTTCTGTGTCCTTCCCTGGTTCTCTTCTTTTGCCATAGCCATCCAAGGCTTTAGTAGGTACTACTACTCACAGCCATAGGTGCATTCAAGTTAATCAACTATTTTTGTGGTGTAACTTTAATTACACCGTGTATGGCTTTGGATTGCTTCACATTTTTTGTAATGGTGGTACTTTCAGCTTTTGGTTGCTTGTGTGTAGCTAATATGGCACTCCCTGCCAGTAGGTAACCCTAGGAATACAGCTCGGGTACTTTTGGTAACGTCGCACCGTGTGAGAACGCGACCTTACCTTTTTTGTCTTGTTCGCGCGCTCAATGTACTGGCTCGGGAACGCGATAACGACTTTTCACTCGATTCGCGTTGCCGAACACGCCGATTTTGCATTCTCGCGAACAATATGTCCCGAGTTGCATAAAAGTTCCTCGAAAATGTTTAATGTGTCCCCTGTGCTACAAAAAGTCCTCATTTATGTGTTATTTGGTTGTAGTTTTGTCTTCCTGGAGCATGGGCCACTCCCAGTTCCTTTCTGTCCTCTATGTAATGATTTCTTGTTTATGGTTGGGGTGACCAATTTAGGGGGTGGTGTGTCCATTTTGTGAAGCTAAGCATTGTCCCTTTGGCATAGGCATTTATTGTCTGTCTTCTCTTTCTTTTCATGTAGTGGTGAGGGCCATTTTGTGTGTACTTACTTCCTTTGTGATGATTCTGCTATGTTGTTGTTGGTGGGCAGGCCATGTGGTGGCGGCCATTTTGTGTATGCTTCCTTTGTGACTGATTTTGCCATGTTGTTGGTGGCCATGCCATGTGGTGGAGGCCATTTTGGGTGCATCCTTTCCCCATGTTGTTTTTGGGTGTCCCTGTCCTCCTGGCCCTATGGAGGTGGCCATTTTCTGTGTCCTTCCCTGGTTCTCTTCTTTTGCCATAGCCATCCAAGGCTTTAGTAGGTACTACTACTCACAGCCATAGGTGCATTCAAGTTAATCAACTATTTTTGTGGTGTAACTTTAATTACACCGTGTATGGCTTTGGATTGCTTCACATTTTTTGTAATGGTGGTACTTTCAGCTTTTGGTTGCTTGTGTGTAGCTAATATGGCACTCCCTGCCAGTAGGTAACCCTAGGAATACAGCTTGGGTACTTTTGGTAACGTCGCACCGTGTGAGAACGCGACCTTACCTTTTTTGTCTTGTTCGCGCGCTCAATGTACTGGCTCGGGCACGCGATAACGACTTTTCACTCGATTCGCGTTGCCGAACACGCCGATTTTGCATTCTCGCGAACAATATGTCCCGAGTTGCATAAAAGTTCCTCGAAAATGTTTAATGTGTCCCCTGTGCTACAAAAAGTCCTCATTTATGTGTTATTTGGTTGTAGTTTTGTCTTCCTGTAGCATGGGCCACTCCCAGTTCCTTTCTGTCCTCTATGTAATGATTTCTTGTTTATGGTTGGGGTGACCAATTTGGGGGGTGGTGTGTCCATTTTGTGAAGCTAAGCATTGTCCCTTTGGCATAGGCATTTATTGTCTGTCTTCTCTTTCTTTTCATGTAGTGGTGAGGGCCATTTTGTGTGTACTTACTTCCTTTGTGATGATTCTGCTATGTTGTTGTTGGTGGGCAGGCCATGTGGTGGCGGCCATTTTGTGTATACTTCCTTTGTGACTAATTTTGCCATGTTGTTGGTGGCCATGCCATGTGGTGGAGGCCATTTTGGGTGCATCCTTTCCCCATGTTGTTTTTGGGTGTCCCTGTCCTCCTGGCCCTATGGAGGCGGCCATTTTCTGTGTCCTTCCCTGGTTCTCTTCTTTTGCCATAGCCATCCAAGGCTTTAGTAGGTACTACTACTCACAGCCATAGGTGCATTCAAGTTAATCAACTATTTTTGTGGTGTAACTTTAGTTACACCGTGTATGGCTTTGGATTGCTTCACATTTTTTGTAATGGTGGTACTTTCAGCTTTTGGTTGCTTGTGTGTAGCTAATAGGGCACTCCCTGCCAGTAGGTAACCCTAGGAATACAGCTCGGGTACTTTTGGTAACGTCGCACCGTGTGAGAACGCGACCTTACCTTTTTTGTCTTGTTCGCGCGCTCAATGTACTGGCTCGGGAACGCGATAACGACTTTTCACTCGATTCGCGTTGCCGAACACGCCGATTTTGCATTCTCGCGAACAATATGTCCCGAGTTGCATAAAAGTTCCTCGAAAATGTTTAATGTGTCCCCTGTGCTACAAAAAGTCCTCATTTATGTGTTATTTGGTTGTAGTTTTGTCTTCCTGGAGCATGGGCCACTCCCAGTTCCTTTCTGTCCTCTATGTAATGATTTCTTGTTTATGGTTGGGGTGACCAATTTGGGGGGTGGTGTGTCCATTTTGTGAAGCTAAGCATTGTCCCTTTGGCATAGGCATTTATTGTCTGTCTTCTCTTTCTTTTCATGTAGTGGTGAGGGCCATTTTGTGTGTACTTACTTCCTTTGTGATGATTCTGCTATGTTGTTGTTGGTGGGCAGGCCATGTGGTGGCGGCCATTTTGTGTATGCTTCCTTTGTGACTGATTTTGCCATGTTGTTGGTGGCCATGCCATGTGGTGGAGGCCATTTTGGGTGCATCCTTTCCCCATGTTGTTTTTGGGTGTCCCTGTCCTCCTGGCCCTATGGAGGCGGCCATTTTCTGTGTCCTTCCCTGGTTCTCTTCTTTTGCCATAGCCATCCAAGGCTTTAGTAGGTACTACTACTCACAGCCATAGGTGCATTCAAGTTAATCAACTATTTTTGTGGTGTAACTTTAATTACACCGTGTATGGCTTTGGATTGCTTCACATTTTTTGTAATGGTGGTACTTTCAGCTTTTGGTTGCTTGTGTGTAGCTAATATGGCACTCCCTGCCAGTAGGTAACCCTAGGAATACAGCTCGGGTACTTTTGGTAACGTCGCACCGTGTGAGAACGCGACCTTACCTTTTTTGTCTTGTTCGCGCGCTCAATGTACTGGCTCGGGAACGCGATAACGACTTTTCACTCGATTCGCGTTGCCGAACACGCCGATTTTGCATTCTCGCGAACAATATGTCCCGAGTTGCATAAAAGTTCCTCGAAAATGTTTAATGTGTCCCCTGTGCTACAAAAAGTCCTCATTTATGTGTTATTTGGTTGTAGTTTTGTCTTCCTGGAGCATGGGCCACTCCCAGTTCCTTTCTGTCCTCTATGTAATGATTTCTTGTTTATGGTTGGGGTGACCAATTTGGGGGGTGGTGTGTCCATTTTGTGAAGCTAAGCATTGTCCCTTTGGCATAGGCATTTATTGTCTGTCTTCTCTTTCTTTTCATGTAGTGGTGAGGGCCATTTTGTGTGTACTTACTTCCTTTGTGATGATTCTGCTATGTTGTTGTTGGTGGGCAGGCCATGTGGTGGCGGCCATTTTGTGTATGCTTCCTTTGTGACTGATTTTGCCATGTTGTTGGTGGCCATGCCATGTGGTGGAGGCCATTTTGGGTGCATCCTTTCCCCATGTTGTTTTTGGGTGTCCCTGTCCTCCTGGCCCTATGGAGGCGGCCATTTTCTGTGTCCTTCCCTGGTTCTCTTCTTTTGCCATAGCCATCCAAGGCTTTAGTAGGTACTACTACTCACAGCCATAGGTGCATTCAAGTTAATCAACTATTTTTGTGGTGTAACTTTAATTACACCGTGTATGGCTTTGGATTGCTTCACATTTTTTGTAATGGTGGTACTTTCAGCTTTTGGTTGCTTGTGTGTAGCTAATATGGCACTCCCTGCCACAAGGTAACCCTAGGAATACTGCTCGCGTACTTTTGGTAACGTCGCACCGTGTGAGAACGCGACCTTACCTTTTTTGTCTTGTTCGCGCGCTCAATGTACTGGCTCGGGAACGCGATAACGACTTTTCACTCGATTCGCGTTGCCGAACACGCCGATTTTGCATTCTCGCGAACAATATGTCCCGAGTTGCATAAAAGTTCCTCGAAAATGTTTAATGTGTCCCCTGTGCTACAAAAAGTCCTCATTTATGTGTTATTTGGTTGTAGTTTTGTCTTCCTGGAGCATGGGCCACTCCCAGTTCCTTTCTGTCCTCTATGTAATGATTTCTTGTTTATGGTTGGGGTGACCAATTTGGGGGGTGGTGTGTCCATTTTGTGAAGCTAAGCATTGTCCCTTTGGCATAGGCATTTATTGTCTGTCTTCTCTTTCTTTTCATGTAGTGGTGAGGGCCATTTTGTGTGTACTTACTTCCTTTGTGATGATTCTGCTATGTTGTTGTTGGTGGGCAGGCCATGTGGTGGCGGCCATTTTGTGTATACTTCCTTTGTGACTAATTTTGCCATGTTGTTGGTGGCCATGCCATGTGGTGGAGGCCATTTTGGGTGCATCCTTTCCCCATGTTGTTTTTGGGTGTCCCTGTCCTCCTGGCCCTATGGAGGCGGCCATTTTCTGTGTCCTTCCCTGGTTCTCTTCTTTTGCCATAGCCATCCAAGGCTTTAGTAGGTACTACTACTCACAGCCATAGGTGCATTCAAGTTAATCAACTATTTTTGTGGTGTAACTTTAATTACACCGTGTATGGCTTTGGATTGCTTCACATTTTTTGTAATGGTGGTACTTTCAGCTTTTGGTTGCTTGTGTGTAGCTAATATGGCACTCCCTGCCAGTAGGTAACCCTAGGAATACAGCTCGGGTACTTTTGGTAACGTCGCACCGTGTGAGAACGCGACCTTACCTTTTTTGTCTTGTTCGCGCGCTCAATGTACTGGCTCGGGAACGCGATAACGACTTTTCACTCGATTCGCGTTGCCGAACACGCCGATTTTGCATTCTCGCGAACAATATGTCCCGAGTTGCATAAAAGTTCCTCGAAAATGTTTAATGTGTCCCCTGTGCTACAAAAAGTCCTCATTTATGTGTTATTTGGTTGTAGTTTTGTCTTCCTGGAGCATGGGCCACTCCCAGTTCCTTTCTGTCCTCTATGTAATGATTTCTTGTTTATGGTTGGGGTGACCAATTTGGGGGGTGGTGTGTCCATTTTGTGAAGCTAAGCATTGTCCCTTTGGCATAGGCATTTATTGTCTGTCTTCTCTTTCTTTTCATGTAGTGGTGAGGGCCATTTTGTGTGTACTTACTTCCTTTGTGATGATTCTGCTATGTTGTTGTTGTTGGGCAGGCCATGTGGTGGCGGCCATTTTGTGTATGCTTCCTTTGTGACTGATTTTGCCATGTTGTTGGTGGCCATGCCATGTGGTGGAGGCCATTTTGGGTGCATCCTTTCCCCATGTTGTTTTTGGGTGTCCCTGTCCTCCTGGCCCTATGGAGGCGGCCATTTTCTGTGTCCTTCCCTGGTTCTCTTCTTTTGCCATAGCCATCCAAGGCTTTAGTAGGTACTACTACTCACAGCCATAGGTGCATTCAAGTTAATCAACTATTTTTGTGGTGTAACTTTAATTACACCGTGTATGGCTTTGGATTGCTTCACATTTTTTGTAATGGGGGTACTTTCAGCTTTTGGTTGCTTGTGTGTAGCTAATATGGCACTCCCTGCCAGTAGGTAACCCTAGGAATACAGCTCGGGTACTTTTGGTAACGTCGCACCGTGTGAGAACGCGACCTTACCTTTTTTGTCTTGTTCGCGCGCTCAATGTACTGGCTCGGGAACGCGATAACGACTTTTCACTCGATTCGCGTTGCCGAACACGCCGATTTTGCATTCTCGCGAACAATATGTCCCGAGTTGCATAAAAGTTCCTCGAAAATGTTTAATGTGTCCCCTGTGCTACAAAAAGTCCTCATTTATGTGTTATTTGGTTGTAGTTTTGTCTTCCTGGAGCATGGGCCACCCCCAGTTCCTTTCTGTCCTCTATGTAATGATTTCTTGTTTATGGTTGGGGTGACCAATTTGGGGGGTGGTGTGTCCATTTTGTGAAGCTAAGCATTGTCCCTTTGGCATAGGCATTTATTGTCTGTCTTCTCTTTCTTTTCATGTAGTGGTGAGGGCCATTTTGTGTGTACTTACTTCCTTTGTGATGATTCTGCTATGTTGTTGTTGGTGGGCAGGCCATGTGGTGGCGGCCATTTTGTGTATGCTTCCTTTGTGACTGATTTTGCCATGTTGTTGGTGGCCATGCCATGTGGTGGAGGCCATTTTGGGTGCATCCTTTCCCCATGTTGTTTTTGGGTGTCCCTGTCCTCCTGGCCCTATGGAGGCGGCCATTTTCTGTGTCCTTCCCTGGTTCTCTTCTTTTGCCATAGCCATCCAAGGCTTTAGTAGGTACTACTACTCACAGCCATAGGTGCATTCAAGTTAATCAACTATTTTTGTGGTGTAACTTTAATTACACCGTGTATGGCTTTGGATTGCTTCACATTTTTTGTAATGGTGGTACTTTCAGCTTTTGGTTGCTTGTGTGTAGCTAATATGGCACTCCCTGCCACAAGGTAACCCTAGGAATACTGCTCGCGTACTTTTGGTAACGTCGCACCGTGTGAGAACGCGACCTTACCTTTTTTGTCTTGTTCGCGCGCTCAATGTACTGGCTCGGGAACGCGATAACGACTTTTCACTCGATTTGCGTTGCCGAACACGCCGATTTTGCATTCTCGCGAACAATATGTCCCGAGTTGCATAAAAGTTCCTCGAAAATGTTTAATGTTTCCCCTGTGCTACAAAAAAGTCCTCATTTATGTGTTATTTGGTTGTAGTTTTGTCTTCCTGGACAGGCCATGTGGTGGCGGCCATTTTGTAGGTACTTCCTTTGTGCATTTATCATTGGCCTCCCTGCTTTTGGTCTGATCTGATAGTAGGCCAGAGTCCCAGAGGTGGTAGTTACTAGTTAGCGGGGCTGCTTTATGTAGCTGTTTCTATTTGGTCTATTTAATTACCATCATTACGGCATGTGTGTATGCCATTGCATTTCCAAGTTTGTTGTCTGGGCAGGGGGGTAGGTAACTTTTTTGTGTGTAATAATTTTATGGCTTGTATGTGTTTTTGCAGTGACGTTTTACAAACTCTTAGCCATGGGGTATTTTGATTTTCCTTGCATTAACCTGTCATGACTCATGTGTAGCAGGCATCCTCCTTTTTCTGTCCATATTGGTATATGATAGGCCTGCTTGACTTTATTATTGGTTCTTTCTGGACTTCATGTGGCTGGGAGCTGTGGTGCTGGTAGTATTAGTCTTCTTTTTTGTGTTTTATACATTGGCCTGTGTGTCTTTCAATTGTTCATGTGCTGGCTTGCTGCTTGTTTCACTGACGTGTTCTGTCTTCTTTGCTTGTAGGTGCACAGAAAAAGACTGAGGAGGTGCGGGTTGTTTTCATCCATCGCCCGTTCAACTGCCAGACGGACGTCTTTCAATTGTACGCCACGTGTGGTGTGTGACTCATCTGACCACACATCTCTGCAATTTGTGCTACTGAGTGCTGCTGTGTGCTGACATCAGAAGAAGATGGGCCCTAAGAGAGCAGGTACCAGGTCCTCCACCACCAAGAAAGTTGCTGAGAAGAAGGTACAGAAGAAGGAAGTGTCACTTAAGGCTGGTATGGACCCCCAAACCTTTTTTGGGGCCCCAAAACGTACGCCTGCAGCAGCGGTGTCCCTGGTGCAAGCTGGGGCCAGCACATCCGCATTAGCGGGGGCAAGCCACCAACCCAGGGCCAAGCACATGAGGGTCGAAGAGGTAGCCAGCCTAGTGTTACAAAGCAGTGATACTGAGCCTGAACTTAACTTATCGCTGTCTCAAAGTAGCACACAATCCACGCAAGATGAAATTGCTCAACAACCGCCGCCAGCAGTAGATGTTCAACAACCACAACCACTTCCCGCAATAGTTGTTGAAAAACCACAACCACCGCCCGCAATAGTTGTTCAACAACAACAACCAAATCCCACAATAGTAGTTGTTGAAGAACCACAGCACGCTATAGTACTTCCTCAAGAACAACAACCACCGTCTCCGCACGCAATAGTAGAAGTTGTTCCTCCCGATGTCGGGGCAGTTCAGGAAGTAGAGCCTCATTCCGAGCAAGATGAAGAGGAAGCCACTTCTGGAGGTGATCTACTGTCTTTAAATTTACGAAAGGAAAGCAGGGTTAGTGGCAGTGCATCGAGTTCTTCGCATAGCATCCCTTCAAATGACCTTGATAACGAATGGCGTCCACCACGAGTAACTGAGCATTCAAAGGAGAGACATCCTAAGACCAGGCTTGGAAAAAGGAAGGATCCGTCAAGGCTTGAACTTCCGGAGTTTGATGTAGGTGAGCAGGATACTGATGGTGATAAAGACGGGTCTGACACTGACAATGTCATCATCACAAGCGTTATTCCTGGTGCAGAGGATGTAGAGACCAGCATTTTCACCCTATCCAGAAGGGCTGCGATTCGTGATGAGCAGGTAGCACGTGTAACTCCTACACACTCAGCACCCAAAGTAACACCAGCTCCCATTTTTGCATCAGCGAAGGCCCGGCAGCGTGCGACATCCAGCGCAAGCGCCACCTCAAAAGAAGTAGGTAGTGGCAGTACTAGTACTGAACTGTCACATAGGGAAATGCAACAAAAAGGCTCCAGTTCATCCGGCATTGGAAGTGGGTCCTCCTCTTCCTATGGCAGGAGACAAAAGTTTAGCTCCCCAGTCTGGGATTTTTTTACGGTTCACCCACATCAGGAGAACATTGCTATATGCTCCATTTGTCATACCAATGTTAGTCGTGGTAAGATTGGTACAAACTATGGTACTGGAGGCCCAACGACCCATATGAAAAAAACACACACAATTCAATGGGAGAACCACCTTGCAAGCTTAAAAGATGTAAGCACTGGTGTTGGTGGGGAGGATACAGTACTACAAGGTCCACTCATGGAAGAAGAGGGAGACGATGACCTTCTATCTGGGAGTGCTACACAAATGAGCCCTGTCGCCAGCACTGGAGTGGTGCAGTCCAAATCCTCAGCATCAGCAACTTCTCAGTGGCACCAGAGTCAGCCGGAGACACCAAGGACAAGGAGTGAAAAGTCTGCGTTGAAAGGTGGTCCGTCTAGCAGAACAGAAAGAATTACCAAGCAGCTTACCATTACTGGCATGTTTAGGCAGGAGGGAAAGTACGAGCGGAACCACCCAACAGCACGTTTGTACAATGCGAAACTTGCAAAAATGTTGGCACTCGACCTTCTCCCATTTTCATTTGTTGAGGCAGTGGGATTTCGGCAATTAGTGGCAACACTCGCCCCAAAATGGGACGTTCCCAGTCGCTACTATTTTGCAAGAGTTGCTATTCCAGCACTACACCACGACGTGCTGGGATTGATTGGGAAAGCCTTACAACAGAGTGTTGTCCATTGTATCCACCTGACAACCGACATGTGGAGCAGTCGCGAAGCCACAGCAGATTACATGTGCATCACCGCACACTGGATCTCTTTTGCAGGTGTGAAAGACAAGTTAACTTCAGGCCTTCTTAACGTTGCTGGGATTTTCAATGACACTCGCAAACATGCAACTGTAGCCATGTTTGGTATGGAGAAAAATCATACTGCTGACAACATTTTGTCTGACTTTAACAGCAAGGTCTTTGAATGGCTGAAACCAAGAGGCCTTAAGATTGGTTTTGTTGCCACCGACAATGGCAGTAATGTAGTGAGGGCAATGAAAGATGGACAGTATTTCAGGGTACCCTGTTTGGCACACTGCATTAACTTAGTCGTGCAAGACTTTCTGAAAAATGAACTCCAAGTCAGCACCATACTGACCATCTGCAGAAGAATATGCACGCATTTTAACCATTCTTTCAAAGCGCGGAAGCTGCTACGCGTCATTCAGCGGGAGCATAATTTGCCAGTCAAAGCACTGATCCAGGAGGTCCCAACACGTTGGAACTCGACTTATTTCATGCTTGAGCGTCTCTTTGAGCAGTACATACCACTGAATGCTTATGTAATGTCAAGAAGATTAGTGGATCCTACTGTTAATCTTAAAAGCCTGACCGTTGAGATGTGGCAGTGGGACATCATTAAATGCTTGACAGAGATGCTACAACCTTTGGAGGTGTTCACATGTGCAGTTAGCAGGGAGGACTGTACTATGGGCCAAGCCATCCCATTGTTGTACATGCTCGAGCAACAGCTGAATGAGGTCTGTGAAACATACGAAGGTGACGAAGAAAAAGTTGATGCATGTACCTTGGCCAAGGCCTTACGCAACCGCTTATCTGTAAATGCAAGGCTTAAAATGATTGTGTCAGATCCAAATTACATAACTGCAACAATCTTGGATCCACGGTACAAATTGTTTGTCAGCAGTAGCGCAGTCATTCCTTTTTCAGATGGGGATGTTGCCAATTACAAAAGTTCCATAGCTGTGGAAGCTAATGATTTCGAAACTGAACGGCTGTTACTTAAAGGCCTGCCAGTGCCAGCCCAGGACAGTCAAAGTACTCCAGGCCATCCTCCTGAGGCAACTCAGGCAAGTTCATCAGAGCATGAGAGCGGTGCGTCCGCTTTCCAGCAGGCACCAACAGTACCAAAAGCAGCACCTACACGATCTGATTCAGCAGACACAACCAAAAGCATAACTGCTTTTTTTCTACAGAAGGGGATGGGTAAGTCTGTTGCTGTTGCAAAGGGGAAAGAGGAGCAGCAAAGCCGAGCACCAATGAACACTGAGCGGATGGTTCAGGCCTATCTGGATGACACAACAGAGGTGTTCATGGAGCAAAGCCCATTGGTCTATTGGTATGAAAGAAGGAGACAGTGGCCAGTGCTGAGCAGGCTGGCGATAAAGTATTTGGCTTGTCCTGTAGCCAGTGTCGCCTCTGAGCGGGTTTTCAGTGCTGCTGGTGCCATTGTGACATCGAAAAGGACCAGTCTCTCCCCCAAAAGCGTCGAGAGGCTGACAATGATAAAAATGAATCAACACTTCATACCACCAGACTATACTGTACGTGAATCAGAGCAGGATGAAGAAAGCGAGCCCGAAGAATTCATCACTGCTGGGTTACATGACCTACTGCTGTCCGGACCCACAGAGTTTGAGGACGAGCACCTCTTCCCTGACCAATAGGCTGTTAAATTGTGACTTTTTCCCTTCTTTTATTTGTGTTATTTATTTTCTTATTAAAAATGACTTTCTGGTGCAAAACTGCTAATCTTAAAATAAAAAGCTCAACCAAATCCATCCCCACCACTCATTCTTTTAATGTACCTACTGGAGTTGCACACCTGTGCATTTATTTTTGCTGTATCTTTTTTAGTTACCTCCTGGAGTTGCACGCCTGTGCATTTATGTTCCATGTTGACTGCACTCCTCAGAGTCTTGCTCCATCTTCTTGACTCCCACTCAAGTCAATACAATTCCATCTTGGCAGCCATACATTTGATGTTGTAGATGGAGTATAGTACAATAACAATAATGTAGCCTCTAACAGTCCCTCCATAACAAGTGAACCGTACATGACTACAGCCATCCTCTATTTCATTTGAAATCTGCAACTCATAATAACTGCCTTGCTGAGTCTTACTCTTAAGGCTACCACCTCTGTCTGCAGGCATTCAGAGACGACTCTTCTGTGTCAAAAGAAACTTGAGCAGGCATCCACAACTGAAGTCAACTTGTTGTGATGACTCGCATTACAAAGGCTCAGCAGCATCTGTGATCAATCTTCTGAAGGTGAAAGAGAAGAGCAAAACAGGTATAAAAATGAATGATGCCATGCATTGCATTCGATGTATTTTTTTGCTGACTCTGAGCTAATGTGCATGGAGTTGAAGTATACTAGTAACTTCAGTTCAGACTCACGTGATAGCCAATTTTTCCATGTTATTTACTAATAATAGAAATTATTTACGCACTTGTGTTCCTACTACTACAGATGCAGTCAGGACTTAATTTATCGTAGTCACTCACTACAGACTGAGTTGCTGATGATAATGATGGTGACCACCATATCTTTGCTGTCAGGCAGTTGGATCTGAGCTGATTGATGCACGATGTTTCTTGGAGTGGAATACAAGGTAATAAATAAATACAAATAAGAGGCACAGCACAGTAGACCCAGGCTACTACATGTTTTTGTGCACAGTGCTGTGGTAGAGTACAATAGTGGTATGATTGATGACTGAGAATGACACATTGATTTTGTTGATTAATTTTGTAAATGCTAGGTTGCTTTTTCAATTTCATTCACCTTTCTGTGGCTCTGAAATTTTTAGGGAAATGCAGTTTGTATAACGGGCAAACCTGTGTCGTCGTGGGCCTGTTGTTGTGTGCTGGCTCCTGTCTTTTTTTGTACTTCTAGATTAAAAATGATATGCAACTAGTAGACTTATACAAATTGTATCCAAGCCGCCTCAGTCTGAAAGTCCTCTCATACGACTACTCCTCTTGTATTGTTTTTTTATCTTCACTGTATTACAATTTGTTTAGGTCATTCACATTCTTTTGTATTTGCCTTTTCTTTTTCAGGCTGGACGTCTTTCACCCACTGCTTTATAGTATGAGCATCAACTCTCACCCTTACCACAAATCCTCATCATCAAGCAATTGGATTGCGGGAAACCAAGAATGATATTCAGCGTGTCCTTTTCTTACGTCCATTGCTTACAATCATTGTCTAGCGGATCAACATCATAAATCATCGTCTTCATTGTTTTGCTTTTGTTGTCTCCAATCTCCATGCGTACTGTTTTTCTTTCTCAAACCTTTCCCAAAACCCCCGTACCCATCCATTAAACAAACCCTAACCCTCTTCCCCCGGGCTGTGTGGTTACATTGAGGTGTGATGTTTCTTACATTAAATATACACCAACAATTTGATCACGCGCTTGCTGGGGCAGATGTGGTCAAAGCAACAATAGTGAAATGTCAACAAGGCATGGCCAGGATCTTCTGCGGCTTCCCAACTCAAGCTCTGTGTATAACGCCAAATAATTTACCATTAACATGAAACAACGAATGCATCTAATGAATTGGCGTAATTTTTTGGGTTTAAAGTTTAAAGCATTATGATTTAGAAAAGTTTGACGTTGCCGTGAGTACTACAAGTAAAGTTGAACTTCTTCTTATCTTCTCTTGCACTTAGTTTCCAGTCCCCAAAACCATTGTTTTGTTTCAGTTTAGCAGTTGCAATATTGGGTCACCCATGCAATGTACTGTACTTACTTATACTACCCCCACATTGTCTGTCACGCAAATGACTGCCTCTTTCTTTTTGTCTCTAAATGCTACTGGCAGGGTCTGTCTACTACTATCACAGAAGTTCTGATTCTGAACCACAGATTCTTCGCCATTGTCTTGGAAATCAAATGCAGCCCTTGCAGTGCCACACTTCATGATAAATCATCATCATCTCATCAGCAATCACAGGTAAGATAAGTTTGCAGTGAGGTATAACGCAAGACAGACTGGTCGTTCTTCTAATACTACAAATATAACTCGGTGAGGGTTTACTGCATCTATCTGTTTGCATGTTAAAGATGTGGGCAATATATTTTATTATTAAAAAGCACTGTCCGCCGACCTGCATGGCCAAATTAAACCTTGCGAGGTTGCACAACGTACATTATTTGGTGAAACACTCCCCCCTCCAACCCCACAAGAAACGCAAATGAACTTCAAATGTTTTCTTTTGAACATAACTTTGTGTCTCGTTTATTTTTAACATAATGTAATATATAACTAAAGATGATACAAAAATAAAATATATATAAATCCTACACCACAGCTGTCCCTACCCGCCTCCCCTAACCCCAACCAAATTCCCACGCTCAATGTAATGTAAAAAAAAAGTAAAAACCCAACACCCAATTCCCTCCCACCAACAAAAGGATTGAAAAAGGGGCAAACAGGGTCCATCTCATAGCCGGCGGGCTTTTAAGTGTTGATCCACCAGGATCTTTACACGCTCCTCTATTTGTCTTTTAGTCTGACTGCTTTGAGCCTCCAGCCTTGCTACCCGGAGGAGAATTTTTCGCTGGAACTGGCGGCACCTACATTGGCAGCCATGTTGTTGTGGGGGGGTGGACGATGCGGGGAAAATCTGGCGGCGGGCGGCTGCCTGACCACGCCGACGTACTCCTGCAGGCTTGGGGGCCGGGGCATTGGAAGAGGCAGCAGCTGCTGCCGCCGCCTCCTCCTCCTCCTCCTCGGCCTGAGCCACCAGCCGGCGGTAGGCCTCAACGATGGCCAGCAGTTTCCGCTGACGGGCCCGGACTGCCAGCTCCTTCCTCGTTGGTTTAGAAGGAGTAACTATAAAGAAAGAGACAGAATTGTTGTAATCAAAAATCCCAGCAAATCAAGAACACAAAATGGATCCAACACATAGTGGGCGGCACAGTACAGTAGCAATAGCAAGCAAGTTGAGTACCTAAAATGTTGTTTTATCTATCTTGAACATTCTACGCCTTATATACTTCATTTGTCTGCCTTTTTGGCACGGCATTATGCCTGCCCTAGTAACATAGCATGGGTGTACTTCAACGGTCACATACGAACACCTGTCTTTTTCATATCTCGTTTTTTTATATCATATACTCTGTGCTTCTGGGAAAAGTGACAGTCTCAAACTAACATTAAATTAACAGTGGCCAGCTAGTACTAGTAAATGTCTACTCTAGAGACTATCATTCTTTATATCCCCAACAAACGTTAGGTGGTTTGTGTTTCGCCAGCAACGACCCGGAATGCATCCAGTCGTCCCCTCCTTCCCTTGCCTTTGTGTTTAACCAAAACACCGCTGCCAACACTAGTATCCACTATCCACTAACCACCGATATTGGATGTGTCTCCCACCCACGCAGGCAGCTGTGTTTTCCCCTTTCTATGCTTCCACAACAACCCACGCATCCAACTGCTCTCAAACACCTGCATTGCTGATTCCAAAGTATCCTTCTATATTATATGATTAGAGCTTTTTCCTTGCTCCTTTCATCATACTTAAAATCAATCTCATGTTAATCCATCGCGGTCATGTAATGTTGTGGATAAGACTTTTTTAGTCTGCCACCAACCTTTCACAGCTGAGTTGTAGTCACATAGAAGAGGCCTGTATAACTTATTTTATCAATTCTCGCCGGTGGTAATGCTTTTGCTAAGCTTGGTAATGACAACGGTGGCGTCATATATTGTCCAGTAGAACTTCAAGTTCATTATAAATATCAGAGTACAGTGAGGAAGTTTTCCCCACCCACCAAGTAATGCGGATCACTATTGAATGTAACTTACCATCGCCCACCGTTGTTGTCTCCTCCCCCGCTGCTGCCGGTGCTGCTGTAGGTGCCTCTGGTGGTCCTCCATTCCCCTCCGGGATCGCCTCTGCTGACGGCGTTGCAGCGCCGCTGCCCCCGTCGGCACTGGTGGATGGTACCGGTTCTGCAAAAATAAAAATAAGTAATTAAGTACACCTTTTTAGATGGATGCACAGCCCCCATTGTACTTGTTCACCAAGAACGGAGTTCTGCAAAACAGTTAAGTACAACGTAATCAGTAGTAGTCCACATTGCCTAGTACAGCAGAGTAAGTAACACACTACACATATTAGCATTTATTTGGTATGGTATGGTACCCAAGCTCATCTCATCTATACTGCTACTCTAGTCCTTGGAAAGTTAGACTGAACCATGTAACCTAACCAGTTTGTACATCAATGACATGTCTACAGTTTTGCGCATGCTACCTCACAGCTTGTTGCACAGTACGAGAAGACGCCTTTGAGGCCACATGATAGTTCAAAGCATACACCTGAAGAGTTTGGAAAATAGAAAGGCCCGTATTTACTTTTTGAATGTGGATTGTGGAATCGAGTTTCCTTACAGCCTCAGGTTACACCTTTTTTTTAGCATGACAGCTAAAAAGTTGAATAAATGTATGTAATGTTTTCATACTGTCTAACATGCACCACTTTTGTCATTATCTTTCGGCAGATGAGAAGATTTCCTTCTACGAAGCAAAGATTTCCAGAGCTTACCAAAAAGAGGCATATGCAACCAGTATACGTTCAATGGTGAGGGGTCTCCGACATTTCCCACATTTCCCTATCGTGCACTGGTAGCTGTACAAATGTAGAATACTTTTTATTGAGCCTTTTTTAACTCTGGATTTTTTCTGGTGGCCCTGCCCTTGACGTATTTCACAGAACAACTTAAAAACATTGATGTTACTTACTTAGTTACTTCTAACAAAATAAAGGTTTTGAAGTACCACATTGACTCGGAAGTATATTTTCAGTGTCTGTTGTCTTGTAGACTTACACGAGAGAGTGAGCAAAAGGGGGTTACTTAGGTTATGGATTGTGTAATAAAAGCATTTGGCATCTTCATATTGGGGTTCAGGAAAGGGGTAATTGAATAATTGACCAATGACTGAGCCCATATAGGTTGTCGTTCATTGAATTGTGGGTTCCTCTGAGTTCTGTGACTGAGGTGTAAGACTGTAAGTAAGTGAGGTCCAACCTGCCTATCAACAACAACATCCAATTTTGGGGTGCATACATAGTTATGTATGTGACTGCATAGAAGAATACCCGCAAGAGTAGTAGTGGTATTCATTACTAACGCTTACAAAATAGTAGACCAACATCTGCATGCATACTTGGTTGGTGTCAATTGGCAAAGAAGAGACATTACAGAGGAAAAAAAGCATAAGACAGGAGTGGACCCTGTGCCTTCCGCTATTCGATCACAGATACCTTAACTAAAGAGTGGGCAACAGGGCAAGCTTACCTACAGACAGTCTAGTAGTAGCACAGAGAGTCATAAGAGAGGCTCTTTCAAGGAACAGAAAGGCAGGGACAGATAGTAACACCCAAAATTTTGAAAACATAAAACAAAAACAAGCATTTGTCAAAATTTAGTTAGGTGAAATGTCATTAATCGGTTGGAAAAAAAGCTCAGTTAGAAAGTTAGGGAAATATCATTGTTCCAAAAGAAAACACTGTTGGACTTACTAGGGACAGCAGCAGGATCCTCAGTAGAGGAGCTCTGTGCCTGTGGTTCTTCGCGTTCACCCGCCGACTCGGTCCCAGTCTTCTGCTTGCCCCTGGGTTCTGTGGTTCATGTAAGAAATAATAATAAAGAAAGAGGAAAACATTGAGTGCTGTGAAACATAGACAGCATTTCAAAAACCACTGCTACAACATTAAAAGAAACAAACATTGGTCTACCAAATGACTACTGCCTTGCATGATTCACTGACTAGTGTACTTGGAGAAAACAAATCAAATGTTCCATAAACATTCTGATTGCAGATTACTAAGTAACACAGAGGCAGTAAGACCTGAACAACACCACAGATTCAAGAATGGGGTAATCAATCAATTATCTGTAAGTAGCCATTTCTTTTTCATTTTTTGCCAGCAAAATGCATAGATCACAAGGAGGAGACATGCTTAACTTTGTGCATACTAACTAACACGAAATTGTACGTTCATGGCATCATATTTTGTTTTGCTACTGACTGAATGCTACTGCTGCCCTACCCACTCAATAAACAAACTACATCAGTTCTATGGAGGGCTGAGGCAGGGGCGGCTATAGGCTCATGGTGGTCCTGGACTCCTGGCCAGGGAGCGTAGGTGGGGGGCCCGGAAGAGGAGGTCGGGGCGGAGCACGGAGGCCAGTGAAGAGGGGGGAGTCAGGGTGTTTGGAAGTGGAACAGAGCCGGAGGCACCAAATCCCTGCCAGGGGCCGCCACGCAAATATGTATCCTTAAGGGAGTGCTTATCTACAGGCTTATCTACAGGCCACCAGGACCTCGCTCAGAATTTCTCTCCACCTTCACCTCCTGGTTGGAACCCCTAGCCATTGAGGATTCCTTTATGGCATTAGGAGACATAAATTTCCATCTGGACAAGACAGATGAGGCGGATACACAAACGCTACTAGCAGAATGTCACACACTGGGCTTAAACCAGCACATAAAAGCTCCAACACATGACGCTGGGCATACTTTGGATGCTATCTTTTCCAACATTAGTGAGTTGGAGGTATCTAAAATTCTGCCTCTCACATGGACAGATCACCATGCTATTCTCTGTCACCTACCGTCTAAACGAATTAAACCTGCTAAACAGGCGCCTTTTCAAAATAAATTCAGAGTATGGAAGGACATCGATTATGAAACTTTTAAGATGTCCTTATCCAACACTTGCCCGAATATTCAGTCTGACCCCACTGAAGCAGTGGGGCAGTATCTCAACTGGGTAGGCAATGCGGTGGACATACATGCTCCACTAAAAACCACATCAAAAAACAGAAAGGTGCCTTCAGCACCGTGGTACTCAGAGACCCTTAGAAAGCAAAAACAGATCTGCAGGAACCAGGAAAGAACCTGGCGCAAGACATATGACAACATAAGCAAAGCCAAGTATAAAGATGAACTCACCATCTACAAAAAAATTATTCAGGAGGAAAAAAAGAACTACTTTGAGCAACAAATTAATAAGTCAAAAAATTTGAGTCGACAACTGTTTGAAGTAGTTAAGACTCTGGCAGGGAAAGCGGCAGATCTGAATCCTCCCCACTCTCAGGAATTCTGCAATAATCTAGCAGGTTTCTTCTTCTCAAAAGTAAACGATATATATGCAGAATTTTCGGTCACTACACCTAGCACCAGTATACATCCTAAATTACCCAAAAATAGCCCGCATTGTTCGTTTACTAGATTCAGGGATATGACGAATCAGGAAATAGAAGATCTCATGAGACAGGTAAAAACAGGCTCATCCCTAGATCCCTGCCCCCCTAAAATCTTCATCCCAGTAATTGATGTGGTGAGCAAAGTCATTACTCCCATTTGCAACGCCATGTTCCAATCTGGGATTTTCCCAGATAAGTTAAAAAACACGCTGCTGAAACCTCTACTGAAAACAACTGGTCTAGATAAAACAACTCTCAAAAACTACAGACCCATTGCCAGCTTGCCTTACCTGGCTAAAATAGTGGAAAAAGCAATGAATATCCAATTAGCTGAATACATTGAACAAAATAACCTCCTGGATGAGTCGCAGTTTGGGTTCCGGAAACTTCATGGAACGGAGACTGCCCTCATTAAGGCTGCCGATGATATCAGAACCATTAGGGACCTAGGAGGAACAGCTATATTGGTCCTGCTGGATCTCTCGGCGGCCTTCGACACGGTCAATCATGCTGTCCTGATTGACCGTGTCGAGGACATGGGCATTTGCTCAAAGGCCAAGGAGCTTTTGGCTTCATTTCTTTCCAACAGAACGCAGGCAGTGACTCTGGGCGCATTTCAATCCACTGAGCTCGCCCTCCCATGTGGCGTCCCGCAAGGCTCATCCCTAAGTCCGACACTTTTCAACATCTATGTGTCGGACTTAGCAAGGGTGATTAAGAACTACCGGATGAGCCTTACCTCATACGCTGACGACACCCAACTGGTGATCGCAATTAAGAATGATGGTGAGGAGGTTGCCGCCAGGTTCCAAGAAGGCATGCTTGCCATCAAGGACTGGATGTCTGAGAACTGCTTGCGCCTCAACTCGGAGAAAACCGAGGTAATGATCTTTGGAAAACTATCGCCGCAATGGTCCACTCTTTGGTGGCCGACCCTTCTCGGAGCCCCCCCAGAACCTGTGCAAAAGGTCAGGAATTTAGGAATCATATTCGACGACAACCTTAATTTTTCCAACCATGCCAACCAGGTTGCGTCGTCTGCCTTCCACAAGCTTAAGATCATTAGAAAAATCCTGCCCTATCTTCCGGAGAGTACTGGGAAAACAGTGGTGAGTTCCTTGGTACTCTCAACACTTGATTACTGTAATGGATTGTTTGTAAATGCCCAGGCACGGGTGGTGGCCAAACTGCAGCTTATACAAAATGCTGCCGCAAGGCTACTAGCTGGCATTCCTAAGTTTCAGTCCACCAGGCAAGCGATAAGGAACTACCACTGGTTAACAGTGAGAAATCGCATTAGATTCAAAACCTTGTGTCTCACCTATAAAGCCCTCAAGGGTCTTGGCCCAGCATTTCTCAAACAGAAACTTTGCTACTATTTACCAAAAAGATCCTTACGCTCCGAACAGAGACATCTCCTGGCAGTGCCACGCACTAGGACGGTGACATGGGGCGACAGAAGCTTTACCAACGCTGCTGCCAAACTGTGGAACGCGCTTCCAAAGGAAATAAAATTGGCACCATCGCTACTGCAATTTAGGAAATTGATAAAAACCTGGTTATTTGACCAATAAACTGCTCAGGACAACACTTTTTATGGTAGATATATGTCCAATCTGGGATCTTCAGTAAAGTTATAGCGCCAAGACACCCACGGGTATAAGCTGCGCTTTATAAATTTTTAAAATAAATAAATAAATAAATATCCATCCTCTGAGGATTATTAAATTAAGGATATATATTGGTGGGGTGGCCCCTGGCGTTTGGTGGCCCTGTGCAGTTGCACAGCTTGAACATGCCTAAATCCGGCCCTGGCTGAGGTAAGAAGAACAAAGTAACTTTTGCATTCATTGCCAGAGGAGTATTATTCATGCAGAAGAGAAGGCCGTGAAAAAAAGATACAATATGCATTGCAAACACGTACAATTATCCATCAACGGCTATTTCACTTACAGACAAAGGAAGGACAAGACTCTATTAATAGCATTAACTAACTTCAGTTCTCTACAATAAAGAAAATCTCACACCAATAAACAGCAAAAGCTAGCGCCAAATTGAACACGCAAGAGTCAGTGAAGATGAAGAAGCGCAGCATAGACCAGTGTCATACAATTATAGTAGATATAATAACGGAATACATCGGAAATGTAACTAGGAGCACCAGTCATCGCGTTACTTATTCAGCCAAGATTTACAAAGATACAATAACAATACTTATACTACTATAGAGATATATTATACACACACTTTTTTTTTTTGGGTAGCCACTCACCAAGACCCACGACCTCGACGCCAAGCAGGTCCAACAGGTCCTGCTCCCGGTCCAAAATGTCTGCCCAACGGTGGGTCAGCTGATGGTGGGTACGCCGGATACAGGAGCAGCGGAAGACTGCCCGGCGCACCTTCACCCACCGCCGGAGACGCTCCTCAATATGCTGGTAGCCGGAGCCGGGCCTGCCACCTGCTGCCAACATCAAGGGGAGGTAGCGCTGGATAAAAAACACCAGGGCAGCCACCTCCTCCTCCCCAAAAAGTTGACGGGGCCTCACCCCTAGGGGGCGCATTCTGCCGCAAGGCAGCCTAGTTTTTTGGGGCACTGGCGCCTTGCCCTTTGAGCCGCCGCTGCTGCTGGCGCCCTTGACCATGGTTCTGGGTGGAGGGTAGAAGAAAACTAAAAGTTCAAGACAAAAAGGTAGGGGAAAGAAGAAGCAAGGTAAAAGAACAAGAAGGAAGTAAAAAGCAATAGAAAAGTTGTAAAAGTAGAAATAAAATGAAAAATATAAACCTAGGCACAGAGAGAAATAGGTAATAACTAAAGAAAGTTAGAAAAAGTGGGTAAAAAGACAAGGATTAAAGAGATTTTAACAGGATGCAAAAGTAGGCCCAAAACCATAGCCAGAGTGTGTGATCCAAGATGGCTGCGCCCATCGCGACGGCATGGGTAGGTTCGCGCGATATTTAGCGCGATCACGCACTTTTGTAGTGCGAACGAGAAGATGAGTTCCCGAACATGTCTTGCACAACGCGACCACGTTAATTGTGACCCGGAACAGGAAATAAGGGAACGCAAGCAGGCGGGACAAACCTCTGGGGTCATTTAGCGCGCTAGCCATCCCGAGCATGCAGGCAACGCCCCGAACACGCGCACCGCGCTCCCGAAGACGAAAAACGGCGCGCGAACGGGCCCAGCAAGCAACTCCGCATGCTTGCGGAGCTACGCGTAGTTCGCGGAGTGCAACTACGTCTTCGCGTAGCTCCGCGGAGTCCGACTCCGCGAACTACGCCCAGGGTTATTCTGTATACTCCGTTTTCCTTAGATAAAATTGGTTAAAAAGCAAGAAGAAAAAAAAAGAAACCCCACAATTTGCTGTTGACCCAGGCAGTGACATTATTTCAAGTTGACCAGGATGAAATGAATTATGGATTTGTGAGGCAGGTTAACCTCATCATAATGTTTTATATTTTCAATTAGTCTCTAAAACTGATGTCAAGTTCCAAGGCTGTGCTCTCCAAGGGTCCCTCAAAGCCCAATATGTTGATGTTAAGCTCCAACTGAAACTGTTAGTTTTGGCACCAAAAGCTCCTAGAGGGACAAAGCTGAATTTTGTTGCCACTGGTCAAATACATAAGCTACCTCTCCTTGTTCCAACGTTCTACCTTTGGACTTAGTCGTATTTTTGGAAGTTAAAAATCCTCCAGGGCAAGGCTGTTAACTCTCTGAGCAGAGCTTGACAAGGTCAGATGCCTATACAATGAGGTACTGCTGAACCTGTTTTCTGTGCAGCATGAAGTCTTACTTTTCTCCAGCTGTAGGGAATGTTCTTTCTAGTCAGTCATGCAGAATCTATCTCTGTAGTGCAGATGTCTAGACATCAGACCACTCTCTAAGCAGGTCAACTACAGGGTACTGTCCTCTAAGGTCAACTAGTCCATCTTAAAATCAGTAGTCCTTCTGCTTTTTTCTATTCCTATAGCACACACACAGGAGTCAAACCTGAATGAATCCCAACTTGTTCTCTCCCCTTCAATGGTTAGATGGTTCCAGGAATTAATAGGAGAATCCCTCCCTGACATCTCCAGATAAAAGGAGCTAGTGATAAAGCTGGCTGTTGTTCTAACTGTTAGGGGAGTCAACTCCAAGTTAGCTAAACCCTGTTAAGAGGTCCATTGTCAGAGTCATTAACTCTGCGAGCAAAATATATGTGTTCCATCTCTGGATGTGTGATGAGTGGCAGATGTGGGTTTGAGCCAGTTCTGACTAAGGCCTAAAGTACATTTTTATAAAGTTTGTTGTTCACTCATGTTATCAAGAATCTAATTTCACAAATAAATTATAATCTGATAACTAAGTAGACTATTTGATCATTTTGTTCCATTCCTGCAAATCAGCAACTTTTGTTCTGTTCCTGCAGTAGGTCAATGGGTAATCATTTGGTGACTGGTTATGTTTATTGTATCACAAAATGTTACACCACTTTCAATTTTGACCAGAATTTAAACACATCAATGTAGGTGAATGCATAATAAAAAATTAATTTTTGGACAGGAAGTGTGTTCTAATTAGAATACTATGCGTTCTTTGTCAATTAGTACAAGAATCTGTTGTACTTCAAGTCATTTGTTGGGAATTTTTACTAATCTTTTGTTCTGACTATACTTCTTCAACTGATGGCCTTTGAACACTTAGGGCCTCATTACGATGTTGGTCGTAAAGCCTTCTGACTGACTCAGTCTCGGAAAACGTTTCCGAACGAATCGGATTCGGGGAGTCGACCGACCGATTATCATGCTTTCAAACACCGTTCGGTTGGACTCCCATTGAAAACAGGAGGTCTTGCGGCAAACCTTGCACCCGGTGGCGGACACCCCATGTTGCCTGCCACACTGTGCATGGTTTCAAAGAGGAGACCCGATGAACTCTGGGTGAAGGGGGGCCTACTACGGGCCCTTAAAGTCAGATTCCGACAGCCGATCCGTGTCGGAACAACTGATTTAGAAAGGCTGTCTGAATCCGACACTGTAAACCGTATGTCTTAAACGTGGTTCGTAGACCTGTATGAGTTGGCTCCGACTAACTCAGTTCCTCCGAATGCCGTTCGGAACCGAGTCTGATCCGACTCTGAAAGTCCAAATGATTTTCGCACATCATAATTGATCAGTCATAAGGGTTTAAGGCGGGTTCCGACAAACCGAATGTCATTCGGAGCCTTTCCGACCGACATCGTGATGAGCCCCTTTGTGGGCATTTTTTGTTTTCCCCAATGCATACTCTTCTTTTTGTCCTCATTCTCCATAAGGTTATGATTTTCTACTTCATTCTGTTTGGAAGTCCTGTTTCAAAAGCCCAAATTCAACTAAGAAGGATCTCTACCAAAGGTTTCTGCTCGATAACCCTATTTGCCAGTGGATGCTGGATCAAAACCTAATTTGTTGCCAATGCTTCATTAAAATTTGCTTGCTCTTGCTTTTTCTGTTTTGTGTCTGGTTATCTTTGCCTTAGTGCATCAAAGCCCCTCAAAGACTTCCCAATGCATGGGCTTGCTTGGACCTGTTTTTAAAAAAAAACTTTTTTTATGTCACATTTATGATTCTCCAGGTGAGTTTCCATTTGTAACTTAAATCTGATTATAGTTGGTCGGTCTGCTTATTTTGGCAGATCTTCGTATAGTATATTTATTCCCTGAGGTAGATTGGGTAGATTTATTATGGCATTTTTAATGAAAATATTCAGCCTTTGTGAAGAACAATCTGCTGTAGTCTCCAAATATATTCCTATATCATATTTGGATTGGGGGCCTCATTAGGCCTGGGAGTCAGCATAGTTGGGCATGATCTCAGGAATTTTTTGTTGCAAAAATTATACTTAATGCCTGAGAATATACCATTATGCCACATTGCATAAACACAATGTACTTTCAGGGAAATCTCCTGCCCTAAAAGCACATGAACAACATCTTCAATTCCTGGCAACAACCAAACGACTTGAACATGATCCATATTTCTTCAAAGCAGACACTGATAAAATAACTCAAAGCATCCATTTTATGTCAACTTTGTTTTATCTGAGTGGACCTTTCAGGTGCATTTTTAGCACAAAGTGAATCTATTTTTTTATTTATGCAGAGGATGTACCAAAGATAATAATGCTACTTTACATCCAATAGCAACCTCCTCTTCCTGCCCTCAAGACTCTTCCTTGTGCTTTGTCCAGCCTTTTGCCATTTTGGATTTGGATTTTCGAGGACAGATTTAGTCTTGGTTTGTCTGCAATCTCTGCAGCACCATACATCCATCCTTGAAAGTTGGAGTCTTTACTATTTGGAAATCAAGTAAATTCAGTGCAGTTCTTTGCAAAATCATTGTCCTGGTAGGCACCACTTTTTTGATGATGGCCTGGAGTTTAGTTAGGGAGGGTACAGGCAGGTTCATGTGAGATTAAGAAATAATGGACATTATGGATGGTGGTCTGTGATTTTGCTGGCAAAGTTGGCGCAAGTGCCTGGTGGTCTCTATATGAGGGTCCATGCAAACTGAAGCTTGTTTAGATGAGCAGATTGAAATGAGATGTTCCATCCAGATAGTCAACATAACTGTAGAGAGAGTGAAGAAGATGGTGTCCTTGTATATGATGATGACTCTACCTCCGAGCTTGTGCTGAAGCTCCTGCCTATTTAATGTGTTTTTATATAGCGCGGACTTTACCCGAAGGTGTCAGAGCGCTTCACAATAGGAACAGTAGTGGAACATGAGAAAATATTACAAGTTAGCATATTATAAGAGCAAACGTTACGTTATATAAGGCAATAGTGACAAATGTGCATGTATCAAGAGCAAACAAAATACAAGAGGTAGCAAACGATACATTACGAAAGGAAAAAAGTGACATGTGTGTATGTTACAAAAGTGTACAAAGTACAAATAGAGGTATAATGCTACACTAAATGGCAGATATTCAAAACACAATAACAAACGTTACGCTACATAAGGCAATGGGTGCAATTGTGCATGTATCAAAATCAAACAAAATACAAGAGGCAGCAAGCGATACATTCAAAGAGGGAAAGTGATGTGTGCATGTTACAAAGGTGTACACAATGCAAGTGGAAGTATAATACTGCAATAAATGGCAGACTCTCAAACAACAAGAACACATTGGGAAGGCACTTCTAGTCATGTAGAATACAATTTCCTATAAAGGAGGGACTTCCTTCAGATAATAGAGAGGATGTGAATTAAGTTTGGAAGTGTCTTTGAAGGAGGAGAGCTTTGAGGTCAGTTTTGAAGGCCTGGGTATGGCTGTGGTAATGTCCAGTGCTGAAGCTGGTTTTAACCATGTTTCCGTAAGGAACAGCAGGTCTGGTCTGTGGTCGTGAAGTAGGTCCCAGATTTCCATGGTGTATTTGGTGAGTGAGGGGGTGCTGATGAGCTTGCATGAAAGTGCAGGGAGCTCCCCATCAGATGATCATGACATGGATTGGATGCCAGACAACCGCTTTTGAAGACAAGGAAAATGGAAGATTGCTAAAAGCCTTTGAGGTAAGGAAGATGAACCAGTGATTGTTTATGTGGAGAATGGTACAGAACAATTTCAGATCACTTCGATTGAACCTGCTGTGACTTATGTAGTTCCACCAAGTACACTTGTTTCCATCTTTTCAAGAACCTCAAAACCTGAAGCAACCATCATCCATATCGCAGCCACAGCCCATCCTAGGGAAAGGCAAACATAATTACTTAGCTACACCACAATGTTGTTCTGACCTCAGCTCTATAAGGAAGCTCACCTTCCCAGTGTAAGTTTTCTTTACACTTATGTTGCATGACTACCACATTGCAAATTGCACAGTTTGTCATGAACCAGTGCATCATGGGAAGCCAAGTGTGTATTATGGTACTGGGAGTCAACTGATTCATTTGAAAAAAAAAACCTTGCAATTGGAAGAGCCCCTCAAACGGATAACTGCTGCTGAGAGCAAGGATCTGTTGAACAGATAGAAAAATGTGAGAAGGAAAAAGAAGATGTGAAGAAGCGCTGTAACTGTTAACGTATGGTTATCAACTGCAGCTATCTCAGCATGGCAGAAGGAAAAGAGGAATGTAGTGGTCAACCCAAATTGTCTAAGGAGACTTCCTGCTAGGGCATATGAGGCAATGGTATCTTCATAAAGAAAACAGCTGCCAGAAGCTTGACCTCCTTCCTTATTCCTTGCTAAAAAAGAGGAGTTTCTTGAAACTATGGAAATGCTCTGTTGTCCAAAATGTAAAGTTCCAAGCTGAACTTACTTTTCAACTGCTGCTGTGCCATTGCTTTACCATAAACTGCTGCAACTAGTTCGTGAAGCAATGAGAGACAGTGTTGTTCAGTCACCCACCCTATCAAAGACATGTAGACCAGTTGTCAAACCAAGGATTACATTACCATCACTTCACACTGAGGGGTTAAGCAAAATCTCACTGCTTTTCACAGGATTCGGTGGCATGCAACAGTTGCAATGATCTTGATAGAAAAATCAAATACAGCTGCTAAAATCCTGGGAACATGTAATACCAGAATCTATGATAGGATTTAACTTTGAAGTTTCATCATTGGATTTGTTGCCACCGACATTGACAGTAACATTGTGAAAGCCATGGCATGATGGAGGATAGTTCAGTGTCCTATGTTTAACTCATTGCTTCAACCTAACAGTGCATTGCTTCTTCAAAAGAGAATCAATCAATCAATCATTTGTAAAGGGCACTACATACCCGCGAGGGTCTCAAGGCTTTGGGGGGGTGCCACTGATCGAACAGCCAGATCTTGAGTATCCTCCTAAAGGTCAGCAGGTCTTGGGTCTGTCATAGGCTCAGTGGGAGGGGTGTTCCATGTCTTGGCGGTGAGGTGGGAGAAGGATCTCCCACCAGTGGTTGTTCTTCGGATGTGCAGGAGGTTGGGGAGTGAGAGGTCGGCGAAGCATAGCTGGGGGTTGGGGATGTAGAAGGAGAGCCGTCTGTTGAGGTAGGCTGGGCCGGTCTTGTGGAGTGCCTAGTGTGCGTGGGTGAGGAGCTTGTTGACAGGGAGCCAGTGTAGGTTTCTCAGGTGGGGTTGATGTGGCCATGGTGTGGTATGTCAAGGATAAGACATGCCGAGGCGTATTGGATGTGTGGTAGTCGTTTGATGAGCTTGGTCGGGGCTCCCGCGTATAGGGTATTTCAGGAGTCAAGTCTGCTGCTGATGAGGGCCTGGGTGACTGACTTTCTTGTATCTGCCGAGATCCATCTGTAGATCGTGCGGAGCATGTGGAGGGTGTTGAAGCAGAAGGAGACGGTGTTGACTTACTTGGTCATTGAGAGCGTTGAGTTGAGGATGATTCCCAGGTTGTGTGTGTGGTCGCTGGGTGCCGGGGCTGCCCCCAGTGACGTTGGCTACCAGTAATCATCCCAGGCTGAAGGGTTGGAGCTGAGGATGAGGACCTCCGTCTTGTCCGAGTTCAGCTTCAGACGGCTGGTCTTGATCCAGTCCGCGACAGCCTTCATTCCTTCATGGAGGTTTGCTTTGGTGACGATGGGGTCCTTGGCGAGGAAGAGAATGAGCTGAGGGTCATCGGCGTAGGAGATTATGTTGAGGTCGTGCTGTCGGGCTACGTGTGCCAGCAGGGCTATGTAAATGAGTAACATCGTCGGGCTGAGGGAGGATCCCTGGGGTACGCCACAGATGATATCGGAGGCTTTGGAACAGAATTGGGGAGGTGGACGCTCTGGGTTCCGCTGGAGAAGAAGGAGGTGGTCCAATTCAGAGCCTTGTCTCGGATCCCTGCGTCGTGGAGGCGTGCGCGTATTGTGCAGTGACAGACGTGTCAAATGTGGCAGAGAGGTCTAGGAGGATGAGTGCTGCGGTCTCGCCGTTGTCCAGCTGGGCCCTGATGTCATCGGTGGCAGCGATGAGGGCAGTCTCGGTGCTGTGGTTGCTGCAGAACCCTGACTGGGAAGGGTCCAGGATTCTGCTTTCTTCGAGGTATCGGGTTAGCTGTCTGTTTTCTCGATAACCTTGGCTGGGATGGGGAGCAGAGAGATGGGCCGGGAGTTCTTGAGGTCTCTTGGGTCTGCCTTAGGTTTTTTGAGTAGGGCGTTGATCTCTGCGTGTTTCCAGATCTCTGGGAAGGTCGCCGTCTCAAGGGAGAGATTGATGATGTTGTGCAGGTGAGGTGCGATGGAGTGCTTGCTCTGCTGAAGACGTGGTGCGGGAATTGGTCTGACTGAGAGCCGGAGTGGATTGTGCGCATGTCTTGATGGTGTCATTGATGCTCATGCTGGCCCAGGCTAGCAGGGGGTTGGGGTTGATGGTGTGCGGAAGGTCTGTTGTGTTGCTGTCTGTTGGGGCTGTCTGGGTGTTCAAGCTGTCGTGGATGTCTGCTATCTTGCGGTGGAAGAAGGTGGCGAGGGAATCGCACATGGATTGCGATGACGGGGTGTCGTTGGTGTTGGAGCTGGGGTTGGAGAGTTCCTTCACGATGTTGAAGAGATCCTTGCTATTATGTGCGTTGCTGTCGAGGCGGTCTTTGAAGAAGGTCCTCTTGGCCGCCCTGATGAGGTGGTGGTGGTTGCGGATGGCTTCCTTGTGTGCTGCTCGGCTGACCGGAGTTTGTTCAGAGAAGATGTAGGCAGTAACATATTTGTCACCTGTTGCAGCATTTGCCCTCATTTTGGTCTTTCCTTTAAAGATCAAATTTGGTTGAGGATCATTCAGTGTAGAATAGACCCTGTAAAAGCCCTTGTAGAGGAGGTACCAACAAATTGGAACTCCACATTTTACAAACTGTGAAGCCTGTATGGGCAGTACACGTCTATCAGTGAGTACTTACTATAAAAGCTACAGAATGCAACTGTCAAAGTCACAACAATCAAAGTTGATAAATGGGCGGACCCTTGGGGTTCCTGACACAAATATTACTGCTTTTTGAGGTTTTGACTAAGGAAGTCAGGAAAGAGGATTGTTCAATACCAAGCCATTCTATTGTCTTCATGCTGTAGTATCATTTGCAAAAGAGGAACTAACATACAACATGTTAATATGGAAGCAGACTCTATGGTCATCAGCCTAATCATTTAAGGAAACACACATCAAAGGCTGCAAAAATAGGTTCGATCCTTAGAAGACTACATCAGTACCTAAATACTGTATACATGATACAAAGCAGGGCTACCAACATTTTCATTAGTAGGTGTCTCTGTTCACTGGATCATCATTCAAGTAAGTGGGCTAGATTACGAACGACTGAAACTTTGAAGTCATAGCACAACTGAAGTGCTCCCTTCAACCTCTGGAGAGCACCCAACAGTATTAACACATTCACCTGCAGCTAAGCCTACAACACACATACAATAACGTTTAATTCCAACTGGGTTGCTTTATGAATATTTCAGAACTGAAATCAAACTCACAGACATCTCTGAAACAGACAATGCCTGCAACTATGACAATAAAGAAGATAGTACAACACTTCTTGGATGACCAACCACAAGTGTACCTCGATCAAGGTCCACTGACCTATTAGAATGGGAAAAAGGAATATTGTTCAGAACCAAATAAGCTGGCAATAAAGAATCTAGTATCCTCTATAAATAGTGTGTGTCATTGTAGTGGGTGTTTAGAGAAGCTGGGGCAATTGGCTCCTTCAGAAGGACCAATAGTCTGAAGATGATTAAAATGTAAAATATTTCTTACCCCAAAATGATAAGACTGATCAAGACACAAGTGTGGATTAGGGCAGTGTCTCCAACGAAATGTGGAAATTGATCATCGTCCAGATGACCTCCTTGAATTTGAGGATTTCTACTTTCAGGAATAAAAAAAGAAAAAATTACAGCAAAAATATCTACTGTAAAAAAACTGTCAACATTTTTTATTTTTCCGACAAAGATAAACAATCAAGGAGGACACAGCCATTGTGGCCTGATGACTGAGTAGTGAGCAGTGGCAAAAAAAAAAGCAAATTCAACATTAGTGCCAAAGGTAGTCTTTGCAGCGAGCAATTAATGGCATCTAAATCAGCAATTGATGCCTTTAGACTATTTCCTGAAATAAATTATGTCTGCCTCCCTTGCTTAACATTTAATTCCTGTCCTCATCTGTAAGTAACAATTCAAAGTTCTGCATTGCATAGTTTATGTATGTCACTTGCATTGGAAAAAATCTATAGATCAGTAGAAGGACTTCACACTTGGAGCATGTAACTTTCAATATGGAATGCCAAATGATTCATGTGATAGATATGATGGGATAAATCTAGGTAAACTAGGTATTTCAAGTTTGGTTGATCATTTGATTTAGCATGAATGCTGGGAGTATTATTTAACTAACAATTGCGATTCTCCTATTAACATGACCAGAGAATCTGGATTTCATTAAAGACACGGAGGCTAACATTATGCATACAACTTTTAATGCAGTCCAAGCATAGCCGCATATGTCACAAAGCAAAAGTTCCAACTTAGAATACATATGAACCAACAATAGCATGAATCACTAGGCAATCAGCCTCTTTTAAATGCGGCTCCAAGCAAGATAAGTCTACTTCCTACTTAGCTCATGCAAAGTCTTATATTTTAGAGTTTAAGATTAGTATTTTAATATTAATTTACCTTAATACCGTATACTGAGTAACCCTCTTTTATCCCTACAGGAGTAAATATTTATATATACAATGTAAGGATATATATATGCAATGTTATGTTATAAGGTACAATGTTATAAGGTACAGTAACACCTTTTCACTCCTTGTTTTTGGTTTCACAACCTCCAATTTACGGACGTTGGCTTCCTTTTTTTCCTTCCCTTCGTTCGTCTTTATATTTCATGAATGATACTAAGTCTTTGAAACTAGCGCGTGAAATGTTTAAAAGGACACATTGACTCGCTTCGCAAGTGTAGTTACCTTCCCCACTGCTTTGGAGTTCATTTATATTTTCGGAAAGCTTTGCCATGCTCGAGGCTTCATGTTTCTTACTGCGCTTCATTTCTTTGATTAGAAATTGGGAAATTATAATATTTAGTTACCTCTATTAACATAATCTGATTATCTGTGTAACCCCCCCACTCCCCCAATAATCAGACAGTTTATCATATTATAAAAAAAAGGAAATCAGACAGTTATAATTGATATTTACAAGTTTATTATATTATTAAAAAAAAAAACAATTCGAGGATCAGACATTTATATATATATTTATTTGACTAACATGTCTGACTCAGACTCGGATTCAATTCATGGTAATACTGTTGAATCTGATTTTACTGATGATGCCATCAAAAAACGTATCCATAAGGAAATGAGATCATGTATGTTTTCTACTCTCTCTCAAGTTATGTCATCTAAGAGATCCTTGATCCATGAAAACGATTATTTATCAGATCTGGACATAACAGAGGTTAATGATCTCACTGAACAAAGGGGTAAGAGGCATAAAAAAAGTAAAAATATTGATTATACCCCAGAGAGCACGGGAGGTCCTAGCACCTCAGGTTTTACAGGAGGTCCTCGCACCTCATTTGCCTCAGGTGTCTCTTGCGGCACAAATTTGAAAGGTGTCCTTAGCGGCACAAATTTAATGGGTGTCCCTCGCGGCACAATTCATCAAAGTGCTCTAGACAATGATCCTATTGATATTGATGATGGCTCAGAATTTCCTGACGAATATATTCTTGATCTCGATGAGGATGATCAAGATATTGATTCCTTTCTCTTAAATGATAATAACGGTCCTTCATCTTCTAAGGATAGTATTTTGGACCCTTTGGGGGAGGAGATGTTCTCCCCTTTTTACATTAAACACCCTAGAAGCTCAGAGTGGACCCCACACGAGCACGTATCTAAATTCATAACTAAATGGATTAGAAATCCTTTAGAAAGAGAGACTCGTAATCTCTTAAGAGAGTGTACCAGACCTTCAATCGAAGGTAAAGTTTGTCAAACTCCTAACCTTGACCCAGAATTAATTACCTACCTATTTAAATTAGGGAGAGACCCGCGTAAAGGCCTGGAAAGATCGCTTAAGATCTGCCAAGAAAAAGTTCTCGACATTCTAGGACCCCTAACAAAAATAATTGACGCAGCAGAAGAGAGTTACCTTAATGGCTGCCCTCTTGATACACACTCCATTCAGGGGTGGAGCCAAAGGGCACTAGTCCTCTTAGGCAACGCGAATGCGGGACTTAATTGTGAAAGAAGAGTGGTCCTCACTAAAATTTGCCCTAAACTAATCGATATGGCTGAAAAGGAAACCTCAATTAATCCAAAAGGTTTAATTTTTGGAGAAGATTTAATAAAAAGTTTGGGCAAATATGTATCGACCTTTACCGCTTTAGATAAAGCGCACCAGAACATTAAAAAAAGTTTTAACTACAACAGCAACCTTTTTGGAAGGGCCGGTAGAAGGGGGTAATCTTCCGGCCGGTTCAACCGACGCCCCATTCCAAGAAAGAGAGGGAATTTTGGTAGAGGATACCATCCATCCAACCAACCACAGTTCTATTCACCCAGAGGAAGAGGTTTCCGCTCGAGAGGATTCCGAGCTAGAGGAGCACCTGCCGAATCTACCCCTCAAAGCGAGTACAGCTTCCCCTTCCCTTTCTTCAAATCCAAAAGTAGGTGGGAGACTGAAATTCTTTTACCACAATTAGAAAATTATTACACAAGACCCCTGGGTTCTAAACACTGTTCTTGGTTTTTCAATAGATTTCATCCAGACTCCAATCCAGAACCCTCTCCCAAGACTGGTTCCCCTTACACTAGATCAAGAAAAAATCATAGAGGAAGAAATTTCCTCATTGCTAAAAAAAGGAGCTATTTTAGAAGTTCCCATGGAATTTATGAGATTCAGAAGTACTCTCTCCCTTGTGGAAAAGAAAGACAAGGGTTGGAGACCGGTTTTAAATCTTAGAGAACTCAACAAATTCCTTGTCTACGGACATTTCAAGATGGAGGGCTTCCATCTTCTCAGAGACCTCTTGCTAGAAGGAGACTGGCTGGTCAAATTAGATCTGAAGGACGCCTACTTTACCATTCCCATGGCAAAGGAACACCAACCCTTTCTTTAGTTCATTTGGAAAAAACATTTCTTTCAATTTCAGGCTCTCCCCTTCGGTCTCTCCTCTGCCCATGGTGTTTCACCAAGGTACTGAGAGCAGTTGCCTCATGTCTAAGAGAAAAAGGTATTCGTCTCATCATCCACTTAGACAACATCCTGATTCTTTCTCAAGATTATGCTCAAATCATCAAAGATCTCAAGACAGTTATAGACCTCTTAGAAAGTCTGGGTTTTATCATAAACAGGGAAAAATCCATTCTAATTCCCTCAAAGAAGATGGAATTCCTGGGTTTCACAGTAGACACAACAGAATGTCTACTCCCTCTCCCTCCCAAGAAGATTGATAAAATCAGAAAGGAGATAAGACATGTATTGAAACAAAAAAATCTCACCCTAAGAGAACTAGCCAGACTTTTAGGCCTTCTATCTTTTTCCATTCAGGCCATTTTTCCGGGACCATTGAATTATCGAGCCCTTCAGAGAATAAAAGCAAGAGTTCTCAGATCAGGTCTTTGGTACGGAGATCGAATTTCCTTAAACCCAGAAGCAATCTTAGAACTAACATGGTGGTTAGAAAATCTAGATTCATGGAATGGGAGAGCGATCTTTGGTTCAGAACCAGATTTTATTCTTGAATCGGATGCAAGCCTTCATGGCTGGGGTGCGTGTCTAAGGACCAAAACACTGGAGGTATTTGGTCGCAGCAAGAGTCCCTGCACCACATCAATTATCTAGAATTAACTGCAGGGCTTTATGCTCTAATGAGCTTCAAACGCATCCTTCAAGGAAGATCAGTCATATTGAAAATGGACAACATGTCTGCCGTCGCTTACATAAACCGTCTAGGAGGGACCAAGTCAGAAGACCTCTCCAATCTAGCAAAGAAGCTTTGGTTTTTCTGCCTAGAACACAAAATCTCTCTGAGAGCAGAATACCTTCCCGGGAAATCCAATCTTTGCGCAGATTGGAATTCAAGATTCATCTTGGATTACAGCGATTGGAAACTCAACACTTCTGTTTTCAACTCCCTGAATCATTTCTGGGGCCCATTACAAATAGACCTATTTGCGAGCAGATTGACTACCCAATTGGTATCCTATTTCAGCTGGATGCCCGATCCCGGTACTCTAGCAGTGAATGCCTTTCTCCAATCTTGGGAAGGGATCAACGCTTATGCCTTCCCTCCATTCACAATGATCCAGAGACTCCTTCAGAAAGTGAGACAAGAACATTCCTCAATTGTCCTAGTAAATCCGTTTTGGCCATCCCAAGCATGGTTCCCAACAGCTCTGGAACTAACCTACGATTTTCCCTTCCTAATTCCTCCTCTGAAAGATCTTCTCACAGACGCAGACGGTCAAATTCACCCTCTTGTTCAGACAGGGAATTTGAACCTTCTTGCTTGGAAGGTGTCAGGAGATCTAACGATCTCGCAAGACTTTCGTCAACAGCTTCAACTCTCCTTGGAGAGTCGTGGGCCCCTGGGACACATTACCGGTACAACAACATTTGGAAAGTCTGGTCACGTTGGTGCTTGGAAAGGGACTTGGATCCCGTGGTGGCACCTATTGTAGATATAGTTAATTTTCTTGGAGAACAATTCGACAGAGGTTTAAGTTACAGATCTCTCAATTGTTTTAGATCTGCTATTTCTGCTGGACATTCTCTAATTAGCAATAAAACGGTAGGTAAAAATCCTATTATTTGTAGACTACTTAAGAGTATCAGACTTAGAAGACCTCTTCAACCTAGATATCAATCTCTATGGGATGTTAATTTAATTCTCAACCTTTTCTGTTCTTGGCCAGTTAATTCTCTTCTCAGCAGGAACAATCTTTCTATCAAATTAGCTACTCTTCTTTGCTTAATTTCATGCAGAAGAGTTTCTGATGTTAAAGCTCTTGATATTTCTTATAGATCTTATGATATGTTTGGGGTTAATTTTGAAATACATAGAATAACTAAAACTATGTCAGATTCAATTTTCTATCCTCTTTGATAGTTGCACTAAACTCTGTGTTGTTCAATGTATGAAAGAATACGATGTTAGAATGAACTCTCTTCGTCCTTTGAATGTATCTCAATTACTCATCTCTTTTGTTAAACCCCACAAAGGAATTTCTTCTTCCTCTAAACCAACAATAGCATGAATCACTAGGCAATCAGCCTCTTTTAAATGCGGCTCCAAGCAAGATAAGTCAACTTCCTACTTAGCTCATGAAAAGTCTTATATTTTAGAGTTTAAGATTAGTATTTTATTATTAATTTACCTTAATACCGTATACTGAGTAACCCTCTTTTATCCCTACAGGAGTAAATATTTATATATACAATGTAAGGATATATATATGCAATGTTATGTTATAAGGTACAGTAACACCTTTTCACTCCTTGTTTTCGGTTTCACAACCTCCAATTTACGGAGGTTGGCTTCCGTTTTTTCCTTCACTTCGTTTGTCTTTATATTTCATGAATGATACTAAGTCTTTAAAACTAGCACGTGAAATGTTTAAAAGCAAGCATTGACTCGCGTCGCAAGTGTAGTTACCTTCCCCACTGCTTTGGAGTTCATTTATATTTTAGGAAAGCTTTGTCATGCTCGAGGCTTCATGTTTCTTACTGCGCTTCATTTCTTTGATTATAAATTGGGAAATTATAATATTTAGTTACCTTTATTAACATACTCCGATTATCTGTGTAACCCCCCCCAATAATCAGACAGTTTATTATATTATAAAAAAAAAAAAGGAAATCAGTTATAATTGATATTTACAAGTTTATTATATTATAAAAAAAAAAAAAAATTTGAGGATCAGACATTTATATATATTTATTTGACTAACATGTCTGACTCGGGTTCGGATTCAATTCATAGTAATACTGTTGAATCTGATTTTACTAATGATGCCATCAAAAAACTTATCCATAAGGAAATGAGATCATGTATGTTTTCTACCCTCTCTCAAGTTATGTCATCTAAGAGATCCTTGATCCATGAAAACAATGATTTATCAGATCTGGACATAACAGAGGTTAATGATCTCACTGAACAAAGGGGTAAGAGGCATAAAAAAAGTAAAAATATTGATTATACCCCCGTGCTCTCTGGGGTATTAGATAATTGACACCACCATCTCTTGGGACTTCTGAAACGTCTGTGTTTACATAGACTAGACAGACTGAAATCCTTGAATTTTCTTATACAACAAAATATGGAAAAAAGGGACAATGGCTAGCCACTTCTATGGGAAGAGGACTCAAAGAGACCTATTCCAGTGAACCGGAAATAGGTGACTTATCTATACTACTATAATAAAGGAAGAACTTTCAGCTTTTGAGGCAGGTAAACTCGGGAACCACAGCGCCAATCCACACACCCGATACACCGTTGGAATCGTCAGGGTGTGTAGATGGTTATAGGCTTGACCTCATCAGCAGTGGATTGCGGGCCCGCGAGTTATAGTTAGTACAACTAACTATAACGCAGGAATTTCAATGGTTTTGTACGAGTGAAATGTCCAACTAACTAGAACACCCCTAAAACCTATGGTTTTTTCAGTGTATATATATATATATATATATATATATATATATATATATATATATATATATATATATATATATATATATATATATCTGCAATACCTCGCAGCACCTACGCTTTCCCTCAGCGAAATACGAGTCAAGGACCACCTTTTTCTCAGCATTCTTTATTTAGCCAACAGACAGATTGTCATGACGCGTTTTGGCCGTCCCAGCGGTTATAGGCTATATACATTTTTTTAAAAAAACGTTATTTAAAAAATTTACAGTAAAATAAAAAGTAGTCCCTCCGAAGTGGCACCGGACGCGACGTGCGTGCTCATGTCAGGAGCGCGGGGAGGAGCGGCGTCCAGGAGCGCGACGAGGAGTGGCGGACATGGCGCGGGGGAGGAGCAGTGATGTGAGGAGCAGCAGACAGGCCAGCGGTGGTGCAAGCAACGGACAGGCTGGAGGAGCGGTGGCTGAGGTAAGGGAGCGGCGGACATGGCGCGGGGGAGGAGCGGTGACGTGAGGAGCAGCGGACAGGCCAGCGGCGGTGCGAGCAGCAGACAGGCGGGAGGAGCGGCGGCTGAAGTAAGGGGACCCATGTCGGGGCAGGTGGGGGTCGGGGCAGGTGGGGGTCGGGGCAGGCGGGGGTCGGGCAGGCGGGGGACGGGCCGGGCGGGGACCCAGGCTGCTGGAAAATGTCAGGGCGGGCGGTGGTCGGGGAAGCCTGTTGCTCCCGGACAAGGTCAGGACGGGCTGCTAGTTTCTAATAATGCAGACCAGTGCCAATGGACTGCATTATTGACCAGTGGACATGATGATGGGCACAGCTAAAGCATGTTATTGTTTGAGTAATCAGTCATTCAAGGCACGTGTAGCTAGTTGTCTGGGGTTTGTGGTAAATTATTAGCCCTTAGATAATTGGGTGCTAGCTTATGCTCCACAGTCTAACCATATATACCTTAACTCGTAAATATTGTATTTTTTTCTCATTCTTCAGACCTCTTCTGCAAAAAAGTGTAATCTCCATGATGTTAGTGCTCTGTGGATCATTCATGCTCCCAAGAAAAAAATGCTAGAAGAATACAGTTCTGCCTTATTTATAAAGTCATTGGGCATGATTCACAAAGGTAAACCTAAACTTAAGTCTAGGTTTATTACTTGTTTGTTTTTCACAAAGGTAATCTACTATTAGTACCTTTACTACTAGTAAAATTACAAATAGAAAGTAACTACTAGTAACTTAACTTTGTAAAATTTTAAAAAGTATTAAACTTAGGTTCAAGTCTAAGTTTATTACTTTTTGGTATTCACAAAGGCAAGGAACTTCTAGTAATTTTACTACTAATGATGTTACTACTAGTAAAGTTACTATGAGTAAAGTTACTCGTAGCTATTTTCCTTTGTGAATACCAAAAAAATAATTAACTTAAATTGAATTCTAAATTGACCTTTGTGAATCGGGTCCATTTTTCTTAACTTGTCATATAATTTTTTGAACAATTCTTTATTCTTGTCGTGAACTTGAGCCTAGAAAACTAACTTGTGAGTCTGTGGAATGCTAAAAAGTAGGTTAGCTTAACTGTCATCTTTCTTTCATGGCAGATGTGCTGTGTTCATGGACTTACTGACTGCTGTGTTTGTCTCTGTAAAGGTTTCCCTTATTTTAACTAACCATTCAATCATTAATGCCCTAACCGTCTTCCCCAAGTTGTGAATTATCTTGTGCTTTTATGGATTTCCATATTTAACAGATCTCACACTTGGAGGGCAAATCTGATGTAAGCATAATTAAAGTGTTATAGGAAGGAGTTACAAAAGAATTCTAATTTGCCAACACCATCACTCTTATCTAGGCCAGAAAGGAACACCATAGTGGGGAGAATAAATGATGACAATGGTAAGAAAGGGATGGCTAGTGTGAATTTCTTCCTCAATTTATTCAGAGAATTGATCTACCTGATGATTGTGCTGAATTTTATCTTCTACTGTGACTTGAATGTTCATACTTACTTTAGTAAATATCTCCACCTTCATTTCTGCTGCTCTTTGTCTTGGATTTTCCACATGCTCTGTTTTGTTTTTTTGTTTCAGGTTGCAGAATGAGAATCCTTCTTTGCTGGTTCCTGTGCACCATTCTAAATAAAAAGGATCTTGTTTTTCCTGTGATGTCTACTTTGTTTAAACCTGTTAGGGCCATCATCAGTGAGTCCTGTTGAAAAAACTTGTTTATTTTCAGGAAGACAACACATTTCTATTCAGGTAGTCAGGTAAAAGATGGAATGAGGGAGTAGTTGGTTTTGCGGTTGGAAATGACTTTCCATTATGAATGTTATAAATACATCTTTTGCATTCTATTGGTTGATGTAAGTAGTATTCCTCCTTAGTGCTGAGTGGTGACTAGGTACAGGTTGTAGAGCAGTACACAGATATTACTTCTACTGAAATGATGGGAGGGTAGGTACTCTCAGGTGACATCAAGCCATGAAAGGGAACGGAAACGGCAATTCAGAATCAGTTTTCCAACAATTATTGTTGGAGGGTGGACCGGAGGCCTGCACTGGGGTTAGCCTTTTGGTAAGGGGGATCAAGTCAGCTAGAGTAGACTACAGCAAGGGCAATGAGGGTGGAATGACAATGTCATTGTGATGGGCCAGGTTAGAGACACAATATCTCCTCTGAGAGTTTATGGATGGAGCATCTTGGTTTACAGTTTTTGCTGGAAAAAGTTCAACTAATGAAACAACAACTAATAACCATAGTATTAATAATCACAACTTTAATATTACAAAAAAACACAAGTAGAAAAAATAAAGGGGCTAATTCATAAATTGCATTTTGTTATATGTTTAGTAGTACTGCAATGGTACTATGCATGTAGTACAAAATATCTTTCACAAACCTCTCCAATCTTTGTGCGATGATCTCCGGCCCCACTGTGGAGATCTGTGCACACAAAAATGTTTATATTAAATGTAGCAGGCACAGTAATAGCTGTTCTTATTCGGATGACCACCAGAATGAACACAGGTATTATCAATGCCACCGCCCGCACAGCAGAGTCTTATCCACTATTACTGCCATAGATATCACACACTTTGCACTTACCATCAGACTTGAAAAAGCCCCAGGCTTGAGGAACATACATTCCTAAAAAAGATCTTGAGCAAAACTGCGCCTGAGTAAATCACTGCACCGCTGTTACCCGCACTGTGATTCCGACCTCTTGGCCATCAGCTATGCGCTCTGGAGTCTGGCCGCTGCTCTGTAAACTGCTGCTCCTAGCATTAGGCAGATGCTGGCGCTGCCTCCACGTACTTTGCTCTGCTTCAAGCAGCTGCCACCCGCCGTCACAAAATTGCCTTTTAACTGCGGTCGTAATTGCTTTCCTTCACTCTGCGGCTTCCGCTGAGCCCCGCCAGACTCCCTCAAAGGTGAAAAGTGCTACACAAGGAAACAGGATGGCAGCCCGCGGAGCAAAGGGCTCCAAGTCAAGAATGGTGTCCATGAACTCTAGGGCCACAGGCACGACCGTACCGGCTCCCAGTCCTGAAAGCAGCGCAAGAGGTAAAAGGGACCCTGGAGGTGGCAGTGAGAAGATAACAGAGAGGCGACCGGGGGGCACCATGGGGGGCCGCTCTCATAGAAGGAATGGGCTCTCAACCTTCCATTGCACATCTTTTCCCCACCTCTAACACATTGGGCCCAAAAAGGAAGAGTTTGACTAATACAGATGGTGTGGGGGTAGCCTCTGAACTCCCCAAAACCTCTGAAGCTAATTTTGAGTCTGATCCTGGTGCCCCGGTGTTACCATCCGATCTGTGTCTTTCCTGCATTAACATTGACGACTGTCAAAACCTGCCCCCAGAGCTGAAAGTGATAAGCAGGAGTAGCTTTCCGGCTACATCGCAACTCCTTTGATTGCTAGCAACCAGGATGAAACTCAGAACTCTATAACTCCTTCAAATGCTGTAACAACTGACTCTTTAGCCCAAAATGGGGGATCCCTGGAAGTACTAGAACAAGGAGAGAACACCCCTAATGTGGCAATTTTGGAAAAGGACTTTGATGCTCGAGGGTAGCTTCTGCGCCTGATCCTGTCCCTTAGGCTTGTGAGGGAACCCTTTTCCCTGTCACCGGTGACTAGAAATCCTCCATCGGTGGGAGCTCCTCCTTAAGCGATGAGCTTCAGTTAGACTCAAACTGCAGTCTAAAACCTACTGAGCTAGGAACCTTGCAGCACCAGAAGACCACATCCAGCAAATGGAAAGGGATAAGGTGTGAAGGCCATAGTCAATTGAAATGGGAATACTCTGTCTCACGGCTTACCTTTTCTGGGGCAAGGAACCCCATAGAGTTCCAAGATTAGCCACAGCTGGGCAACACAAAGCTAGCCGAAGACCATCCTTGTTGGCCATCCTACTTTCTATAAAGAAACTTCAAAAAGAACTATGGATTGATAATAGACAAGCAAAGGGGCGGCCCAAAAGCTATAGGGCGGGATAAGAAAATTGAACAAAACACTATCAGATATAGCTGAACGCGTTACAATGATCGAAAGCAACACCAAGAGCCTGGAAGCTAATGTAATCTCTCTAAAAGTGCAAAGTTCCTCCCAAAGCGCCTGCATGATGGACGTCATGTAGAAATTGGAGGATTAGGGGAACAGCGTCAAAATAACCTCCGGTTGCTGGGGATACCAGAAAGAGCAGAAGGAGATGACCCTTAATGATTTATCATGAAACTCCTTAAAGGCGCTTTCCCCGATCATCCCTACTGGAATTGGGATCAAGAGATTCAAAGGGCTCACTGATTCCCCTTCATGTTAATAAATATGTCCTCTAATGTAGATGGGAAACCCAGAGCCTTCCTGAATGAATGAATGAATGAAATGGCATTTGTAACGCGCAACTATGCCCAATGGGCGTCAAGGCGCCTAACGCAAACAACTAGCTGACGGCAGTCAGAAACAGGAGCTTACTGATATGCTTTAGTGAAAAACCAAGTTTTCAACGCTTTCCTGAAGAGATCAAGTGAAGGCAGTGATTTGATCTCCAGGGGAAGTGTATTCCAGATCTGGGGTGCCAGGATGGAGAAGGCCTTGCTCCCCCATCTAGCCTTCTTAGCTCGCGGAATAACCAGTTGGTTTAGCTCTAGCGAGCGTAAACATCTGTTCGGAACATACCTAGTGAGCAGAGATCCAAAGGCATCAGCTGGGCCTCCCATCAGAGCACTATATGTGAGGCAGAGAAGTTTGAACAGGACTCTGGAGGGAATAGGGAGCCAATGGAGATTCTTCCTAGCCAAGGTCATAGAGGACAGCCAAGGCAGGGCCAGAACAAAACGCGCCGCCGCATTTTGTACAACCTGCAGGCGCTGCAGAAGGCCCTTGTTGGCCCCGGCGTAAAGTGAATTACAATAGTCGAGCCTTGAGCCAACAAGAGCGATCACAACCTGCTTCCGTGCCTGAGGGGAAAGATAGTGGGCGATTCTTTTCAGAGTCCTAATGACACCCCAGCAGGTGGCCACCGTCCTATTGACCTGGAGTTCCATGGAGAGCCGAGTGTCAAAGATGACGCCTAGGTTCCTAGCAGATTGTGTGGGAGTGGGGCAGATGCCTAAAGATGAAGGCCACCACTCACCCGACCACATGCCCTGGTCTTTGCCAAAGACCAGGACCTCTGTCTTGTCACCATTCAGCTTTAGTGAGTTGAGAATCATCCACTCTGCAACAAGTTGCATGCAGGATCTAAAGCTTGACGCGGTGACATTAACAGAGTGGGTCAGGGACACCATAATCTGCGTGTCGTCGGCATACGACACTACCTCCATCCCCTGAGATCTTACTAGTCTTGCAAGGGGGGCCACGTAGATATTGAACAGGGTCGGACTCAATGCCGACCCCTGTGGCACCCCGCATTGCAAAGACTTAACAGGGAAGAGGTACTCTCCTAGCATTACAGCTGCTCTCGTTGGTGAAGAAAGGAGCTCAGGAGACTGAGGGCCGGTCCTGCTACCCCTGCCTCCCTTAACCTAGATGTTAAAGTGTCGGGAGACAGGGTATCGAATGCTGCTGTAAGATCCAGCAGTACAAGCACGGTGGTTTGCCCCAGATCTACTTTCATGTGGATATTATCCGTGACTTTAGTCAAAGCAGATTCCGTGCTATGTAGCTTTCTAAAGCCATGCTGGGACCCATCCAAAAACCCTGAAGCGTCAAGGAAATTGAAAAGATGATAATTCAAGTGGGCCTCCAGCATCTTAGCAGGGGCCGGCAAGAGGGATATTGGCCTGAAGTTCTTCAATATGCCGGGATCCAGGGTGGACTTTTTGAGAAGAGGCTTTACAATAGCTCTCTTCCATGCCACCGGGAAAATACCATGTTCCATGTCTCCATTCATTATTTCCAACATCGGAGGAAGAATGATGTCCCTACGGTCCTTTAGTATTTTCAAAGGAACCGGGTCCAGCGGAGAAGCTGATTTAGTTTTATCTAGGAGGAGATTGAGTCCCTCCAGGGAGAGCGCAGGGAAATGGTTAAGGACTTGAGGAGTATCCGCATCCCAAGATTCCAGAAGTTTGACTCGAGAGGAGTCCTCCTCACTCAGAGAAATCCTCTGTGATTGTAGAGCTAGATAGATATCATCTATTTTTTTATAGAAGAAGTCTGAGATGTTGTTACATAGCTCCTGTGAAGCAACCACGGGATCAGGTGCCTGGAGAGAGCATTGAGAGTCCACGATCTTAAAGAGCTCTTTAGATGACGTGAGAGCACAGGTCAAGTTGGTAAAGTAATCCTGTTTTTCCTTAATCACTCTGCTCTTATATTCTCGTAACATGCCCTTGTAAGCTTCTCTATCTTTAGGGTCCCAGGATTTGCGCCATCCCCGTTCCTTTTTTCTGCATTTTTGTCTGAGAAGCCTCAGTGCATCAGTAAACCAAGGAGCTGTTGGCTTCTGTCGCGCTACAAATTTAAGAGAGGGGGGGGGCTAGCTCATCTACGGCTTCGGTAATAGAGTTGATGAGTTCTTGTGCCACCTCATCCACCATCCGCTGAGATGTGATATTAGTATTTTGAATAAAAGGGGCCAGAGCCTCATTTGTGAGATTCCTGAAGTTTCTTTTGAGACATTTCTTGTTGGTACCCAGATTACCTTCCAGACAGGGAATGTCTAAGGACAGGGGAACTGCTAAATGATCAGACCAAATTATCGGTACAGGCGTGCCTACAGTTAGTCTAGAATCATTAGAAAATATCCCATCGAGGGTATGACCAGCCTTGTGAGTCCTGGTGTTTTTTGATAATTTTTTGCGAGGACGAATGGTTTATGAACATGCACAGCAGAAATCTAAGAAAACGTTTGAAGGGTTGTCCTTTTTCGCTAAGCCAGATTTCAGTCACTCCACTGTCGAATGCAGATGGTGTCTCCGCCAGCTGTTTACGCAATTCCAACAGCTAGGAGCCCAAGTTTTTTAATGAATCCTACTAAACTTAAAATCATTTTGAATGGCTCTACCCATAGCTCCACATCTGAAATCAAGGCTCAAGAGCATCTTAAGGAAATCAAGTCTAAACCAGGCACTGCTAAAGACATTCCATGATGTAATTAAGTTTAGAACTGGGTGCAGCTAAAATAAATTTATTATCAGAAAAATAGATATTGAAATGTTCTTCACTGGGGTGGAAAAGGAAGAGGGATCTTGCTTTAATTAGAATTACTTAGATATTGGTAGGGTTCTATTCTGGCCTATGGTATATAACTTGTTTACTTTTTTGGGGGATATCATGCTGGTGCCGGGTGGCAGGGACCTATTTTTGGCATCCACCACTCAGGCTAGTCCTGATTGCTCCATTTTTGGGGGAAAGGGGGGGCATTGCAGAGTCCTGGGGGTTAGGTGGGAGTGAAGCGGGCTTTGGTACATCCAACACCAATGGCTGCTTGTTATTGGAAGATCATCGTTTTGTTATGCTTCCCTCTTTTTTTTTCAGTGCTTTTTTGCTTGTTCTCCTTCTCTGAAAAACTCGTTGCTGCAATGGAACAGAAATGTAAATATGGATGGATGGCAAAACTAGCACAGTTTAGAATTGCTACTATTAATGTTTGCTATCTAAACAATGTCCGGAAGAGGCAGAAGGTCTCCCAGGGTCTACGCCTGTTGGGGGCAGACTTGGTCTGCCTTCAAGAAACACACATCTAAGGCTCACAGACCGGCCTTTTAAACACACTGGGTTATACTTTGAATGGAGGAACATCTCAGAGTGCCCCTGTTAGAGGGGTTGGTATTCTAGCTCTGCATAGTAACCTTTTTCAAATACCTAAAAGTAAGGTTGACCCCCATGGGAGGTGGGTACTTAGAGAGTGTAGGCCTTCATCTAAGTCTCCTTTCACCGTATGCTTGATATACAGGAGTACAGCAGATGACCCAGGGTAATCAATTGACTTTCTGAGGAGCTGGCTCACTGTCCCCTTCCTGTTATAATTTGCGGGGACTTGAACATTAATTTACCCAGTGATTGGGACATGGACATCCAACAGCACTATACATGCTATAAACCCAGTCTTGCAGGCACAGAGGAACCTATTCCACGTTCAAGGGCTTACTGATGTTAGGTCTAAGACCAAACCATTTGGGGTATACTTACAATTCTTCCCCTGATCAATCACATGCCTGATTGGACTATTTCCTGGTTCAAGCTGCATCCGCCGCAGTGGTAAAAATGCATACATTTCATTTGTATACAGAAAGCGGCAGGCACCGTGCAGTGCCTGCCGATTTCTGCATACAAATGCAGGGGGGTACCATAGGTACCCCCATGTGCTTCCCCCACCCCCCCTTCACCCAGGGGGCCGGCAACGGGCCCCCGCAGTGAAGTTACACATGCTTTTCCACGGCGGAAAACCCGCTGCGGAAAAGCATTTTTAACAGCCCATCCTAATATGGCTGACGGTGTCTGAGAGACACCGTCACCATATTAGAGCTTTTCCGCCGCAGTTGTAAGCCAACCGCGGCGTAAACGCTGCGGACGGAAACCAGGACCCACCAGCCATCCTAATGTGGCGGTCGGTCTCTGGTGGGTCCGCTGCGGTTTTACCACATCATCCGGGCCGGCGGTGGCTTCCGCCGGCCCGGAGGATGCAGAAAAAATGCAATCGTGGTAGGCCCTTAATCTCTTGGCCCATCACAAAAGGGGAATGAGCATTAATATCTTTAAAATGGGCAGGGAGATCAGACATAAAAAGTTTAAAAAGGCAAAGGGCCAAAGCACAACCTTGTTTCAAGCCGATGTTTGTTTCCAGGCATCGGGTTGTATGACTACCGTCGCCTACTTTAATCTGGACCCAAGTATCCGAATATAGCAGTTTAATCATTTTTAAAAGTGCGTCGGATATTCCCCAATCATCTAATTTTGACCATAATATGTCACGGGGCACAGTGTTGAAGGCTGCTTTTAAATCAAAGATTTTGTTTCCTAATTTTAGCTCTTTCGCCTAATAGACTTAATACAACTAAATTTGAGTAGGTTGATTCTCCCTTTCTGAAGCCAGTTTGTAAATTTGGTATCAGTTTTTCTTTTGAGGCCCATAATTCCAATTCCTCTAACACGCAGATTGCAAATATTTTAGCATCAACATCAGTTAGGGCTATTTATCTATAATTTGCTGGATTATCTTGGGGGCCACTTTTGTAGATTGGTTGAACGATACTACCCGGCCAAGAGTCTGGAATTTTACTGGTTCTAAGTACATCATTAAACAGCAGGGTAAGAACCTCTGGCCAATCCTTCAAGGTAGCTTTAAATATGGCATTTGGCATTCAGTTAGGTCCAGGCGCACCATAAGATCGAATCCTATGCACCAATTTTTTTACTTTATCAACTGTCCATGGCTCGATAACCGGGATATTTGTCGGGGGTTGCCCAGATATTACAGTTATCTCTGGACATTTATTACGCATAAGAATAGTTTTGTCTTGAACAAGCTGAGGGCCCAATTGAGCCATTTTAGAGTTATTTAGAAAAGATATCCAAGTTGATTCATCAATATTTGCGCCGTTGCTTCTATTGTTTCCATTTTCTAAATTATTAATTAAACTCCAAAAGAGCCTGGGGTCTTTAGATTTTCAGGCGTGATGTAATTTGGACCAAATTGTTTCATAATAGGCTTGTTTGGACTTCCAAATTTCATTCCTGTAAATCTTTTTTAATTGTCTAATTTGTTGAGTGACGACAGCATAAATGTACCCATTCGCTTTCCTACATAGTGATCTTATGATTTTATTGAGTTTTCTTTTAAGAAATTTTACGCGAGAGGAAAACCAACCTCGGTTTCTTTGAGTTAACGTCTTACCACCTGTAGATTTTAAATTAGAAAAATTTGACAAAAGTGCAGTACATAAACAAGGCCAAAGGTCTACCGGATTTTTTCCTCAAGTATCGCATCTTGTATATCAACAATTGGGCCAGCTAGAAAGTCCAAGATATCCTTTTTAATTTTATCATTCCATATGAGCCTTTTTAAATTAATGGGCTGAAAATCATCATCTAAGTGACACAGTTGGGATGACTCTTTCTTTGATGCCACAGAAAGCCCCAAAAGAGAACTATTTGTGTTTTATTTCCCGCACATAACAAAACAGTGCACCAGAATGGACTAAAAAGTCAATAGCATTCTTCATTAACTCTGAAGATTGTAAAGATCTTTTCAGAATACCATCTAACAAGTGGCAGGGGTCTCTTACAGGAATGCACTTTAGCTCAGGTATCGATTTTGCCAGTTTATCACACAACTTTTTTATACAAGTAGCTAAATCCCGGCAAATACAATCAATATCACTCTAATGTTTGTTGAACTTGGAAAGAACCTTTTTGACGCTGCATTCCAAGTGACACTGCATTCCATGTTCCATCCTGTCATGTTTTTACCACTATGCCAGATGCTTGGAGATAGCACTCTTTTCATATATACTTGTCACTATGCCTTGCATTTAATGTGGTGTTAGCAATTCACCTACTATCAATACTGACGGACTAGAAACCGGGGGCTGATATATCAAGGGTTTTTACCCATTCTCTGTCGGTAAATGTGATGGTACATTTTGGGAAAGATTCTTCTGAAACCAGCCATTTTACCTATCAATGAAAGAATCAAACACAGCCAAAATATCAAACATGATATTTCCTGATTCTCAACAGTTTATAAAATATTTAAACAAGACCTAAACAAGCTTCTAAACTCTGCATCTTTAAACTCAAGCAGAGTCTAAGCCCAGTCTTTCTTACTGCTAGCTTGTATAACAAAGTTACATTGTATTGACCCCTACAGGAAAAGAAAATGACTCTTTCACTCTCCTTTCCTTCCTTTGAATGTTTCCATGTTTATTTCCATTTAACATGTCACTAAGTAAAAACATAGACAGTCATGCATACCTTCACAAACTTGGACAGACTTGCAACAGTAATATACTTTGGATTGCTGTTTTATATTTGGTTGGCCTAACATGCTGAGCAGTTGATTAATAGTGAACCTTCAAGAGAAAAGTGAGGTTTAAGACATCTTCAGAGAAGGATTAGTAATTAGGGTACTTTGTATGAATCTGTTGTAAGGTACAGTCAAAGTAGGCATCTTTCCATATCTCTGTTGGTTCTTTCCACACATCTCTTGCCTCTTTATGCACTTTACTTGCTTCTTTCTGCACCGTTCTTGCCTCTTTCTGTACCACTCTTGCCTCTTTGTATACCTCTCCTTCCTCATGTGTAACCTCTCGCCTTTTTCTGCAGTTCTCTTGCCACTTTATGCACCTATTTTGGTTCATTCTGTACTTCAATTGTCTCTTTCTGTGCCCCTCTTGCCTCTTTCTGCACCTCTGTGGGTTTCTTCTGCACTGCTCTTGCTTCTTTCTGCACCTCTGTTCTAAATGTCTGCATCCCTCTTGCCTCTTTCTGCACCTCTCTTCTTTCTTTCTGCACATCTATTGCCTCACTCTGCCCACCTGTTCCCTCGTTCTGCCTCCCTTTTGCCTTTTGCTGCAACTCTCTTGCCTCTTTCTTCAGTTTTCTTGTCACCTTCTGCCCCTTTGTTGCTTCTTTCTGTACCTCTCTTGCCTCTTTCTGCACCCCTCTTGCCTCTTTCTACACCCCTTTGGCCTCCTTATGCACCTCTGTTTGTTCTTTCTGCACTGCTCTTACTTCTTTCTGCACCTCTTTTGCTTGTTTCTGCACTTCTCTTGCCTCCTTCTGCACCTCTGTTGCTTCTGTCTGTGTGTGGCTTGCTTCTTGCTGCAACTCTCTTGCCTCTGTCTGCACACTGTTGCTTCTTTCTGCATGTCTCTTGCTCCTTTCTTACTTTTTTCTGCACTCCTTGTGCCTCTTTCTGTATCTCTATTGCCTCTTTCTGTACTTCCGGTACTTCTTTCTGTACTTCTCTTGCATGTGTATACACCCCTCCTGCCTCTTTCTTCATCTCTGTTGCTTCTTTTTGTACTTCTCTTGATTCTTTCTACACTCCTCTTGCCTCTTGCTGCACCCTTCCTCCCTCTTTCTGTACCTCTATTGCCTCTTTCTGTACTTCTGGTGCTTCTTTCTGTACGTCTCTAGCCTCTTTCTGCACCCCTCCTGCCTCTTTCTGCATGTCCGTTACATTTTTCTGTACTTCTCTTGCTTCTATTTACACTTCTCTTGCCTCTTTCTGCATCCTACCTCCCTCTTTCTGAACCTATCTTTCACCCTTGTTCCCTTTTCCTGCACCTCTCCAAGGGTAAATGTGATGCCACACATTGTGAAGGATTCTTTTGAAACCACCATTTTACCTATCAATGAAAGAATCAAACAAGGCCAAAATACCAAACATGATATTTCCTGATTCTCTACAGTTTATAAAATAATTAAACAAGACCTAAAACAAGCTTCTAAACCCCGCATCTTTAGACCAAAGAACACAAAACTGAAAAAAGCAAAAGGAAGAAGAAACAGTATTTTAGTGGCATCCCTAAACAACAAAACTCAAGTAGAATAATGTTAGCACAGTCTTTCTTGCTGCTATCTTGTATAACAAAGTTACATTGTATTGGCCCCTTCAGGACGAAAAAAAAAATGTCTCTTTCAATCTCCTTTTTCTTTCTTTGAATGGCATTTAGTTTGTGGTTATGCAGGTGTTTTGTTAATGTTTATATGTTTACACTAGTGAGGGCTATTTTCCTTTTGGTGGTGTTTTATTAATTATTATAGGTTTAAACCTAAAACTGGACAGCCTATTTATAAGGTATTCATTGACCAGATCAACTATATTTTTAAATCTCTTCTTGAACAAATTATTAACAGCACAGCCCCTCCCTCTTCTTGGTCACTAGCAAAAATCATTATATTCCCTAAAATAGACAAGTCTCCCTTGGTAATGGGCTCTTATTGCCCTATAACTTTAATCAAGTTAGATTCCAAAATGTATTCTAAAATTCTAGCTTCCTGATTATCGGTTGTCATTGAAAGACTCGCCTCTAGATGGCAACGTGGTTTCATCCCCCAAAAAAGCACTACGATCACAAAAGGAGATCTTTTACTCTGTTTGATGTTGCACAGACTACAGGAGAACCGATGGTGCTAATACTTATTGATGCCGAAAAGGCCTTTGATCATGTCTCCTGGTTATTCTTGGGGAGCATCATGCAGGAAATGGGCCTAGGCCCTGGGTTTATTCAAGCTATTAAAGCACTATATATATAAGTCCCATGGCTAGGGCCATGACCAATGGGGTACAGACAGAACAATTTGCAATCACATCGGGGTTTCCTTGCTCCCCGTTGCACTTTGCAATGTATATTGATCCTCTGATTAAGAAGCTAGAAAATACCCAGGGGATCTCCTTATCAATAAGAAACTTTTTACTACGTAAGGCAGACCCAATGTGAACTTATGTAAAAATTGACTGAATCCAATACACCTTGGATCGGGACTATCTATCTGAGGCCAGGGCGCTCCTGGACTCATTCAATCTGGCTCAGCTGACCAAATGGGTCAAGATGCCATCACATTCAGGGGGCCACTTACTGGACCTAGTCTGTACTAATTTTGATTTGTCTATAAGGGAACCAGAACAAGTTACCTGCTCTTATAACTATCTTATCAGGTTTTCGTGGTCTATGGGGAAGTCTCTGCGTACTTCCGCCGTACTTCCTGGCGCTTGCCCTCAGAAGATTAATCTTCTGGCATTCTTTGAAGCTCTGCTTCAGGCCCGCCGGGTACCTGCCCTTGATCTTGTTGGGGCGGTGGATAGCTTTGACTCCTGGATTAGCCGAGGGGTTAGCTCCAGTGCCAAACCAGTTTCTAGTGGTAAACAGCGCTTTCCACCATTGAAGCCTTGGTTTTCGAATGCTTTAAAGGAGCTGAAACTGGGTTGTACAAAATTGAATTGCAGCTGGAGTCAGGAATACTGCCCTTCCACTAAGTCTGCGCTCCATACAGCTCAGAGGGAATATTACACTGCTATTAGGAAAGCGAAAAGTAACTACTATGCTGGGCGGATTACCAGAGCTAACAACAATAGCAAGGAGATCTTTTCTATTGTTAAGAGCTTTCTATCACCCTGTGCGGAGCTAAGGACACATGGTGTGAGGAGCTGTCTTTCTTCTTTATTGAGAACATAATAAAGATTCAGGACAGCTTAGGAATTCTTTCTGATGAACAGAGGAGTGCTCCTCTGGTGCCCCCTCTGATTTCCAGTTTACCTACCTTCCTGTTTACGCAACTCCTGCCTGTGGCTGAGACTGACGTTTTAGCTATTCTGAAATCTCCTAAATCAGGCTCGCCTACAATCCGTGCCCGGCGCGAGTATTACCTAGGATATCTGAGGTTGTTTGTTCAGAGGGAGCTGAGATTATTAATCTATCCCTTCAGACTGCCACCGTTCCCGTGTGTTGGAAGCAGACTAAACTCTTACCCCTTCTTAAAAAATCTTCTTTAGATCCCTCAGTTCCATCAAACTATCGTCTGATCTCTCTTTTGCCAGCCTTGGCTAAAGATTGTGAGAAGGTGGTATTCCAGCAGCTTGAGACCTTCATGGAAACATCTAGTGCTCTTCACCCTACTCAATCCGGGTTTAGAGCCTCCTATAGTACGGAGACGGCGCTGGTGGAAATGACAGAGGCGATCAGGGAGTGCCTGGATGGAGACGGAAGGGCGGCTCTGATTTTGTTGGACCTCTCTGCCACCTTCGATACGGTGCCCCACCAGCTACTTCTTGCCCGGCTGTCATCTATTGGCATCGCAGGCCCTGCATGAATTGGATAGAGTCCTTCCTAGACGATCGCACTCAGCACATCTGGATGCCTCCCTATTCGTCCTCCATTAGGAAACTTTCTACGGGGGTGCCTCAAGGCTCCACGTTGAGCCCCCTGCTTTTCAATATATATTTGACCCCCCTGATTTTTTTAGCAGAGGAACTTGGAGCAAAAATTATAGCCTATGCGGATGACACCCTGCTGCTCTTTACTTGGAAGGGCTCTGATCTGGATACCAATGCCGCTCAGATCTGCCTTTCATCTGTTTTCAACTGCCTTGCTCAAACCCAACTTAAGTGGAATACTCCTGTATGGCCAGTTCCCCCTTGCCTTCAGAAAATCTCTGTGGCCTCCAAATGTCTATACCCTAGCTCAGTGGGCGACCCGGCAAAGAACTTAGGGGTGTGGTATGTTGAAGATCTTCGGTTTGCAGAACACATTAAGAAACTTACTGGAGTCTGCTTCGGGACCCTTAAGGCCTTATGAAGGTTCTTTCTCCTGCTTCCTAGGGAAGTTAAAGAAATGGTAGCACGCGCCCTCATACTTTACCGCCTCGATTATGCCAATGCTTTGCAGTACAAAAGGAAGGGGTCCCAGCCAGACAAAAAACAGATAATTCAAAATATGACTTAATTGAAAAAAGACAATTGTTTCAAGAAGCAAAGTTATTAGATGCAAAAAAGTTTAATGCAGATTTGCACATGTTACCTTTCATTGGTTAGAACACATAACAATTTTTTCTCTAAGTAGCAAGATTTTTTATGTGCCCACATACACAACGGGGAAGGGGTGAAGTGAGGGAAAGTGTCAAGGATAGGGTAGGATAAAGGGATAACCTGAATCATTCAGTGACAGGTATTATTCACAATTCAAAAATTAAATACATGTGGTTCCTTTAGCCAAAGGCCACAACATAAGGCTCATAAAGAGTCCTGAAACAACTAATGCAGACAACCAGACTCCTCTTCAGCCGCTAAAGTCTTGCTTGGGGTAGGAGTTGGTAATTGTTGTATGGTCTACGTTTCGACCCAAAATACATGTAGGAAAGTAGCCCTTACAGAACGGGTCTTCTTCAGGACAAAACAGTTGTGGGTGGGCGACCTCCTAGGGGCAGTTAAAAAGAAATCAATTAACACACACCCTTCCTGTTGATTAATACAAGGAAGTCGGAATTAGGAAAATTATCAGGTAAAAACGTGTTGTCAAAATGCAAAAGACACTACACACATAGTTCTAATATTGCAGGGGATTGCAATCCAGATATACAAGATCTGGTACTGGCTCACCTATCGCGGAGGGCGAGAGGAACAGAGTCTCCAGGGGGTGGTGTCTCCCGGACCACGTTAATGAATTATGACTGAAAATTACAAGAAAAGACATTGTCATCTCTTGGTCAGCTAAAAATTACACCAAATTCTGTTTCATATAGGCAATTCAGAACTTTCGTTGACAAACAGACACACCTATGGACATCTTGTCGCTTGGACTGTAATCGAATACCATAAGGGCTTCGCCAAACCCCAATTAACAGGATAAATACCAGACTGTTAGTTCGAGTACATAGGGCAAAGGTCCCAGAAGTATTCAGTGGTTGGGAAAATCAGGCTCCCTGAATAGAGATATACGAGTGGTCGTGTTTTCTACACATTCAGCCATTGAAGCTTCTAAGGGTGTCATTGGCATTCCTGGCTATCTGTTCAGAAACTTCAAATCATACAGAATGCCGTAGCCAGACTCCTGTTCAACATCTCTCGGAGATCGAGTGCTCGGCAGCATCTGCGGGATCTGCATTGGCTACCTGTGGCCCAACGGGTGCAATTCAAGGCCCTTATTCTATCTCACAGGGCCATTCATGGCCAAGAGCCTGTGTACCTTAGGAGGCGCTTTGCTCTGTATACGCCTAGCCGTCCCTTGCGATCTGCCACTCAGCGCTGGCTGGTCATCCTGCGGTTTGTAGGTCATGCTTGGGAGGCCAGTCCCTTTCTTTTAAAGCAGCAGTTGCCTGGAATGCCCTCCCCGTGGAGCAACAGCATACACAGGACTTTCGCCTTTTTAAAAAACATTTAAAAATGTATCTTTTTAAACTGCTCATCTAATTTATCCTGCCCCATCTTCCACAGCCAACGCATGCGCCAGGACACTCTAGAGTATTAGAGCGCGATATAAGTCTTTTCATAACATATAACATAACATACCTTTGTAGCTTAATGCCTGACGATTCGACTAGAATCGCTGGGAAATGGCAGCAGAAACTAGATATTACTTATAATGTTTTCTGGTCAGCTCTTTGCTTTGCTCAAAGTAACCTACTATCAGCCAATTTGCAAGCCCAATTTAAATTGTATTATACCCCAAGTAAAATTACAAAATGTGGAATTGGTAAAGGTACTAAATGTCCCCGATGTTTTGAAAAAGGCACGGACTCTATACATATGTTTGCTACCTGCGAAAAATGTGGCCATCTTCTGGAAGAGATTCAGGGTCTCCTTAAGGTAATTTTATCACAGGACGTTTTGTTAACCCCTTCTACTATATGGGAGTTCAGGAAACTATAGAAAAATAAAAAGGAGGGGCCCTGATCTTTGTCGCTATGGCTATACTTGGGTTATGTATCGCTTCGGTTTGGTTGGATCCCAACCCCCCTTCCTTTCAACAGTGGCTGACCCGTCTACTCTCAGCATACAACTTGGAAAAAGTAATTTATGCCAAGAAGGGCTCCAAGCTAAGTGGAAGGGCTTGGTAATTTGGGAACCACTGGCTAAATGGTGTCGCCAGCTAAATCTGCAGTAAAAAAAGGGAGGGTACCAATGTTATTATACCACGACCTGGTTTGGCAGCCCATAAGTACTGTTTATGTTTTGTGACTGTATCAATATGTTTGTGTTTGATAGATTGCTTATCCGTTTGAGACCCCAATCTCGCCATCAAGGTGCCACTACATATACCTTGCACTTTGCACTTTAGGACTCCTGATGCTTTTTTGTAATGCTTGGCATAATGTTTTTTGATATGCTTTGTAAAAATTACTTCACTGTTTACTCGCATCTTGGACTTTGCACTTTAGGCCTCCTTAGGCTCAAGGAATCGCTATTGGAAATGTTTTACGAAATGCTCTGTGAAATGTGTTTTGAAAACCACTTCAATTTTTTATGCTTTGTAATGAAATTTGATGGTTTAAGCAAAATGGATTATCCTACACAACAGAACTGCCTTTTGAATGCCAGAACTCTTTGTGGGTCTGTGTAGGATCGGGCGGGCTAGTGGGTGACCCTGATGCTCTGTTTATTACTTACGTGTATGTATACAAAATTGACAAGAAAAATAAAATACAAAAATAAAAGAATTAAAAGAGAAAGCCCAAGGCTTGTGCGCCAAGCAAGGGGCGAAACATGTGTTGTGTTAGCTCTCTTTCTCAATCTGTGATTCTTTAATTCAAAATTCCACTGAACTGACAAAAGAATAGAAGAATAAAAGAAAATGAAGAAAAAAGGGAAAACATAATAAAGAAATTTGATGCACTTATTCAGTACTTCGGATTTCTTGAATAATTTGTATCGCAAGCAATGTACTGTGTATCAACTCAGCTCTGGCCTGTCACTTTCCAGAGAGCTCATGTTTTAATGGGTTAGGGGTTTCCCATTCACTAAGGGCATCTGAGCGCATCAATTATACCCTTTGTTCAAGGATGGACACCTCCTGGGATATTCACGCCTGATAACACTACATATTGATGCAAATAGGGCATTTTCTTGCCCTTTTTGCTAGTTTGATTGTAGGTTTTTGTTACAGTGCTATGATCCTGGTTATGATGTCTTTGAGGGGGCAGTCAATAAGTCTCATGCTTTATACTGCCACTGTGGGATGAGCTTTACCTTTCTAAACAGACTGAGAACAGGCTCCATTTGTCTGGCTTAATGGGTATGCTGCTGCCTCAGCTATCCGATGCAACTCCGAGCAAAGGTAACTACTTCTAGACTGATTAGAGCCAACTAGGGAAGAACCAGGGAGCTAGTGCAAGATTCCCAAGTTTCTGGAGGACACACCCCTGCTGACCAAAGACAAACTTAAGGGTGAGCTGCTGTCCTACAGTGCGGAGCTGCTGGCTGGGGAGCAGCGCAAGAATGTGTGTGTGCAGCTCCAGCTCCAGCACCTAATGTGTGCAACAATGGCAAGCGCTGTGACTTCTCCAGCAACAAGGAGAGGTAGTCCACGCCAGCCCATTACAAGCCTAGGGTGAGTTTATGATAACGGGGAGCATCTGTCCCTAGGGGGTTGTTTGATGGTGTGGGTTCTGAGACGTACCATAGTAAAGTCTGCACTCTTAGGGTGACAGTGAGGCTTTAAAATAAATCATCACATCCTTAGGGAGAGTGTGGAGTGCCAGAATGACTGCCTGTATCCAGAGTGATCACCTATACCGATTTAGGCATTGCTGTTGGAGTTAAATAGGGTGGCTTAGCGGTTGTGCATCAAGTCTATGTTTTCTGTCCTCTGCGGTCACACAGCCTAGAGAAGCAGCAGGCAGAGCTGCCCCCTCCTCCCTGATCAAATCCTGCTTCTTTTATGTCGTTCCTTTGACACTTGCTTCTTCTTTGTGCCTCACTGTGGCATGGATGGGTGAGAAGTGTACCTGCTCCTTCTTGACCCCACCCTCCGCATCTTCACCCATGCAGCTTGAGTCCCCAACCATAATACTCAAATTGAGATAGACCCCAGCAGCACCCCTACTGTTTTCTGAAGTGTGCAATCTTTCTTTAGGCATCAATAGTTCCCTGTGTTGTTAAAGGGTGAGGGCTTTTGCGTTATACATTCATCAAAGTGACAGATAAGGGTGTTGCTTTGAGGTTTGATGGATGGCTGTAGTTCTGTGTTAGGATGGTGCAGGGGTGTGTTGAAGAGAGTGATGTACCATGGACCAGAATTCCGCCACTCACTAAATTTGGCAGAATCTCAGAAAGTTTTTAAGTGACTCCACGGAATTCTGTGGGCTAAAACTCTGCAAGGTCTGCCAACTCCTAATAAGAATGTCACAGTATAATTGACAATGTTACATTTCACTATAATTAAAAGCCTAAACTCTTTGTCAAATATACTGTTAGGGTTCAGCAAAACAAGTAATTGACATCCTCTATAGAATGTTAGTCACATAAAGAAACATAGCTTTTATGGAGGTGGGCTGCATTGCAAAACCCACCATTTGTGCTGCCCTGCTGCATTTTCAGTGGCAACTGCCGTAGTTGAAGCAACCAATGTAATAAAAAAGTGACTGTCTGTTTAAAAAGAGTATTAAACTTTCATGTTAATATACCATGTCTTTATGTGGATGAATACCATGTCAATGAATACCATGATATCTGTGTGCTCAACAACTGTAATACCAATAAACGCATTATCAATGAGTGCCAACACCAATCAATATTATATCAATCTATGCAGTGGCGGCCGGCACAGGTAAACATGGTAAGGGGGGGTGGGGAGGGAGCAGGGGAAGTCAACAGACAATGGAAAAGGTATAATAAATTAAATAAATAACATCTATTCCATCATCTGTCGGGTCCCCTTTCCGCGCCACACCCCCCCACTGCACTTACCTGTGCCGACCACCGCTGAATATAAGTCAAAATCTGTAACTGCACCATGGCGCCAACAACGGAAATAACAAGACCAAATAATGTCATAATCTTTGCACCAATGACAATACTGTTGCAGTAAAAACAATGTTGATGTACATTATGAGATAAGCAAGCTTAACCGTGTCAATACCAGAATGAACAATGTCAATGTACGCTATGACAACTGTGCACACAATATTGAAAATGTCGATAGAAATGCCACATTATTTTTAGGAGTTCCAATGCACTTGTATCATTGATTTTGAACTCACCCAAGGTGATCTCTTCATCAGCCCAAGTCTGAGATATGTGCCTTTCGAATTCCAGGTCACAGGTGGGGTCACTCTTAACTTAAAGACAAACGCATATCCAGGGAGACCATGATCGATCCCACATATAGATAGTTGCACCACAAACACATTTGAGGAAATTGGGCTAAATAAAACACATTTGGCCAAGGTCTCGCGTTCCACAAAATACCACAAAGCTAGATGCCATATGTAGATAGAAACTCTCAACCAGTCAGGACACAACATGCACACCACATGCACACCACATGTAGTGATCACACGTTCCTCATGCCAGACATCTGGACACACACACACTGGCCCACACTAGCTCTCCCCGAGGTCAAGAGCAAACTGTGTCTTTATCAGATGCCCGCATTTGTTGATTAACTACGGAGATGCTTTTTTGGAATGTAGAAAATTGTTTATTGTACCTCATGAACTGTATACAACAGCGGCCAAAAATTTGTACACTGAGAGACTTTGAGCAGACGCACACTGTCAAGGTTCTCCCAGCCACAGAGTTAAATAAAACCAACTTGTTCCTGTTTTGCCAAATGCCTCTTGTATTTTTATTTATTTAAGGTAAACTCCTAGTCGAGCAATAATATGAACAAGAATGCGAGTAGTAGTAGTACGCAGACATTTTATTTGCGCTAATTTCTTGCGCAAAACACATTCTTGCATCAAAAATTGACACAGGGATGCATTTTGCACAAACATTAGGCCAGGGTGGAATTTCAATTTTGCCAGAGCAATCAGAGTAATTTCAATAACTCCGCATTACTCTTTGACACAGAATTATTGATAATATGGAATCACTGACAAAATATCGACGGCCAGAATATCGACCTACAGAAATATCGAAATCAAGAATATCAACATCCTATTTACATCATGGTAAGTACAAAAATATCAACAAACAATATCGATGTCAAAAATATAATTACTCTTTGACACAGAATTATTGATAATAAGGAATTACTGACAAAATATGGACAGACAGAATATTGACCTACAGAAATATCGTAGCAAGAATATCGAAATCAAGAATATCAACATCCTATTTTCATTATGGTAAGTACAAAAATATCAACAAAAAAAATCGATGTCAAAAATATCATTGTTAAAAATATTGTTTTTTTAAGTAAAGTAAATAATACATATAATTAAAAGAAACATAGTTACAAATATTTAAAAATGTTTAGAAATGATAAGTGATATATATATATATAGTTAAAAAATACATTAATCATATATATATAATATATGCCAATGGTACGTCCCAGCGCCTCCCCTATTTTCGTTAATCATCAATAGGGTTGTTAACTATTTTACTACCCGCCCCACTGACGCTCCCGCACTTGCTGGTATGAAGGTACACATTTAGCGGATGACACCCTAAGTATTTCGAAAACTCAGAAGGTGTTGTAGTGCTCACTGAAAAGATTTGAGGATTTCTGTGTAGACCATGAGTTTTTGGATAATGTGGAGAAAACTAAATTCATGGTTCTCCATTAACATAAAGCGATTAAAGGGAGAGTCTTCATGATTAAGGTACAACTTGAACAGACCTATGTGTTTACGTATTTGGGGATAACCCTGGGCAGGAAGCACAATTGGAAGCCTCAGATTGACCTAATGACCCTTAAGCATGCCCAACTGGCAGGAGCACTACTGAAAGAACATTGAGTGTCTCAAACAAAGCCGTTAGGCCCCCATTAATGATATACGATACAAAGGTTAGGGCCTCAATATTGTATGGTGACAAGCTCTGGGGCTTCGACAACTGGCCTCCCGCAATCTACCCCACTAAATCCCTTTATTTAGATCTGGGTTGCTGTACCATAGAGGAGATAGCACGTTTCAGACCCCTAGCATTTTGGAGAAGGCTCTGGTCCACCCCAGAGTGTCATTCTATGCTAACGCGCTAAAAGATATCAGAGAGGCTGACCTATCATGTAAGATCCCGTGGTTATAAAAGATAAAGTGCTCACTGGTGAACATGGGGTAGAGCCATTTGTGGGACAACCCAGCAGGCAGCCCTTTTCCCTCTAAAAAGGACTTCAAAGAAGCGTACTGGAACATGGTTAAAATAAAATGTTTGCAATCCTTTATGGACTCCTCTCTGTCTGGCACTTTTCTGGAGCACAAACAAGATATCCTGTTTGAAGATTATTGGGATTTTATATCTAAACCTTGTGACAGGAAGTTATTCCATCAATTCACGGTGGGTACACTCTTTGTCAAATCATTTACGCACAATAGCATAGCCCATTGGGCAATAAATATGTATTCTGCCCCGAGCAGGTTGAGACAATTCCTCACATTTTATTTGTTTGTCCAGCATGTGAGCTCCCTAGAGACAAATGGAGAAAGATAATTTGTTCCAATATGGGTTCAAGATCTAGTGCTATAGTTCTTCAAATAGTGAAGGCCAACACACAGGAACCCACAGTGATATCCATGGCTACATTTTTGAGCTGGATGGGAGGGATTCGGGCTAAATATCTGAAGAATCAGGATTTTACAATTCATAACCATACTCATTGAGAACCGTGATTACCCTTGCTGTTAACATCCTGTATTATTGGGCTATGTCTGATAGTAATGTATTTTATGCTCTCTCCCATCTTGTAAGAACGTTTAATTATTATGGTGAAATGGAATTATGTACATGAATGTCAATAAAGCCAAGTAGACAGAGTGATGTGCTCACCATACTATCTTATCAGAGTAACACATATCAATTTTACTAACTCTTTAACATTTTATATGATTTTTTTAATCTTCTCTAATGCACTGTATATACATAGGGTCACATTGAATATTATCTAATGTATTCACTGTGATTTAATTCTGCACGTATATCTGTTTTAACTCTTAAGTCAAGATGCAATAGTGTCAATATTGGTGTGTCTTTTATGATCAGAATGATCGAAATAAATACAGTTTTGACTTGACATATAATAAATAATACATATACTTACTTATTAATATGTTTTAATAATTATTTTAATAACTTTTAATAACTTATTCGTTGTTAATTTTTTTTATAAATTATAAATACATCTATACACATAAAACAATACAAATAAAAAATAAATAAATATATGTAACACATTTTTTAAAGTTAGTTATTTACTAAATTAGCTAGAATAATACAAAAGTATTAGATAGCGGAGGGAATAAAATTACTATTCCAACTCCAAACAGTGCAACAGTAGTGAAAATGTTGGATAGCATAAGGGTTAAAAATACTATTTTCACTCCGGGAAGTGCAACAGTAGGAAAAGTGTTGGATTGCGTTGGGGTTAAAATTACTATTCCCACTCCAGTGAGTGCAACAGTAGAGAAAGTGTTGGATAGCGTAGGGGTAAAAATTACTATTCCCATTCGAGTGAGTTCAACAGTAGGGACAATGTTGGATAGCGTAGGGGTAAAAATTACTATTCACACTCCAGTGAGTCCAACAGTAGGGAAAGTGTTGGGTAGCATAGTGCCAGTGAGTTTAGCAGTGTGGAAAATGTAGGATAGTATAGGGGTTAAATTAACATACTTGTCAATTAAATAATTTTTATAAAATAAATAACATATTAATAATGAATTAACAAATACATTATTAATAAATACCAATACAATTAAATTAATATTTATTTAAATAACATTAACTTACTTTCCACACTATTCCCACATTGACACACAACACTCTGCACATAAAAAAATAAATTTAATTTAATGATCAATTAATCAATTATTAAAAATTAATTATCAATTACTAATTAATTAACAATAAATTAATCAAAAATAACAATCAATAAAAACATATTCATTAATTAATTTAATGTAATTACTTCCCACCCTATTCTCCTATAAACCCACAACCCACTCCACATAAAAAACACATAATTACTTATCAATTAGTCAATTAATAAAAAAGTAATTACCAATTAATAATTAGTTAACAATAAATTAATTGGGGGAAAAGGAGGGCACATTCTCGGGGAAAATGGCGGCTGCTAGCTAGTAGCAGTCGCAGGCTCAGTAGTCTCCTCCAGGGAATGTACTGCTAGGGATTGAAGAGGATGAATACTGAGTAAAAAGGAAATCGAGGCATGAAAAGAAAATCCCTAGACTTTTAAGAGTGAAATGACCGGCTTTTCTATTTGCTGCTTGCCTTTGTTGGTGTATGCTCGTCTGGGGTTGGCTTGCTGGGTGGGCCGTCGGCATGTGGAGGGCTTGGCGGTGTGTGTGCGGCTGCTCCCGGGAGTCGGGGCGGGTTTGGGCTCTCTTCCGCTGTTCCGCGTTTGCCGGTGCGGCGCTTGGGGCTGCCTGTGCTGCCCGCAGTGTTGGTTCCGCCGCTCCTTGGCTGGTTCAGGGGGGGAGCTAGGGCGTGCTGAGTGGCATCCACGTTGTGGAGTGCCTGACGTGCTCGGTGCGCTTGGTGCCCAACAAGTGGAGGTGGCAAAGGGGGAGGTATCAGCTCCCGGTGGTGGACGATGGTCCGAGGCTGCTGCGGGGTTAGGACTGAGCAGAGGTGTCTCGGCCAGAGTTGGCTTGAGATCTAAATCTGGCCCTGCCGGCTTGGCCCTGTCCTTCCCGGTAAACAGTGCAAATAGAGCTGGATTTCCCCAGTATCTTAGGGAGGAAGATTACAGTCTTTACCTAGACTCAAGCACCATTGAAGGAAGAAGGCAGGAGGCAGAGCCAAATGCATGGCTAACATCGATGACTCCGGTAAGGAGAAGGGGGAGAGACTGGGGGCCAAAATTATACTATGAAAGGGAGGCTGGAAAGCAGGAAAATCAAGTGAGAAGCTTACAGATAGAAAAAAATAAAGGTAAACTGAATAGGTATACCCTTAGGAGTAGAGATATCTGGGGGAGGAGAGCTCACCTCCCGAGTTAATAGGGATCGAACCTACAGCGCCAGCCACGTTAGGAGTACAATTGAGCGCAAAAGAGGCAAAAGAGGTAAAAGCGATTAACTCCACCAGGAAAGTAAAAGCCCCGAATTTTAAGACTCCCTCTAAAAAAGAACGAAAAATACTTCTAAAAATAAATCAAACAGTCTAAGAGTGATTTCATAACTAAGATCTTTCTTTAAGGTCCAGAGTACACAGTCTTCGGCAAAGGACACAATAAATTTCCCTCTAAACATTAACTCAGACATAATAACAGTGGAAAATACATGTCTACTTCCAAACATACTCAATTACTGCACTTCAATCAAAATATTAAGAAGGTAATGAAGCCTCTACCTTTGGGATACAGATATGAACTTCTGAGGCAGGAGATCAATGAAGATACAAATGCCCTGCCAGTTGCTCTACCACTTGCATTAAACTTGCTGAATACAGAAAAGACCAGCATGAGTAAAACTCCGTCAGACAAATTAAATCCATCCAACACCGCAAGCGTAATAAGTGACAAGGGTGGTGACCTCCCCTACTAAGGGGCTTTTAACTACACTGCTTACGGAAATCAGAGACAATTTTGCAGTCTCTGAAAATAATCAACTAAAAATACAATCAGTCTGCGAAACCCTTGAAAGTAAAATGAACGCAAGATATACAGGCATTAAGAGGGGAGGATAGAGCCCTAAAAGAAAAGCTGGAAAGTTAAGAAAATGCTGCAAGAAGGAACAACATCAGATTCCTAAATATACCAGAAGACGTAGAAGGCGAAGATATAAGATCATTCATCATTAATCTTCTACTAGAATTTCATACTGATATTGATAGGAAGACCTTAGAGGAAGACATTTAGAAAGATCTTGGTTAACTTTAAGTCATATATGTTAAAGGAGAAGATTCTAGCAGGAGGCTTGAAAGTCGGGGTATACAAGAAATCTGACTGGTCATTTCGCATCAGATCAGATATATCCCGCATCACTCAAGGAAAACAATGGGAGTTAGGGAAATCAATGCAGGAATTGAAAAACCTAGTGATGTGGAATAATAAAATGTACACCTTTAAAGACCCTGATTAAGCGAATGCTCTGATAAATCAAATAAAGAGTTCTTTATCCAAATAAGCGCAATTGAAAACCCTGGATAGAGACAGCCTGAATCTAGAGTAGTCCCTCTAATAGTAGAAAGGGAGGTTTTCCAGTGGGATGGGGGGTGGTCCTTCCCTTTAAAATGTAAAAAATGTTTTCTTTTTTTGTTTTACATAGGGTGGGGAGCATGTGGGAGAAAAATTTAAAAAATGTCCTCATTTGAAGTTATAAATGTAAAAAAATCTCTGGCTTTCTCAATAAATATAATCTATAAAAAAACAATTCAAACTGTATGCCTAATGTCAGAGAAAATGACCTAAAAATATTTACATAGAATATAAATGGTCTGAGGGTTCCCCGGAGAATAAATAAAATGTTGGAATATCTAATACTATCGGAGAGTAGGATCTTCCTTATTCAAGAAACCCACCTACTTAAAGAAGAATGGGCATCGATTTTAAAGCACCAGAGATGGATTGAACATTGTATTTGTAAAAATCAATCCTGTATAACAAAAGGAGTTGCTATATAGTGCTGAAAGAAGGCATAGTGGACCCGGCAGGAAGTTGGGCAGTTGCTAAATTAAAGATTAGCGGAGTTGGAATTATGTTAGCAAGTTACTACGGTCCCAATATAGATGACCCGGCTCCTCTGTATGCATTATTACCTCACTTAATAGAACCTGATAATTATACAATTCTAGGAAGGGATTTTAACCTAGTTTTAAATCCAAGTAGGGACTCGACCTCTCTTAGAGCCATATCTAATACGCAAAAAATGAGAAGGGACTTAAGGCAGCTAATGATGGATATAGGTCTGACGGACATTTGGAGTGATATGGTCACTAAATCTAAAACTAAAGGTGTGAAATTTACTTTCCATGATAAAAAATGCAGACATAGGCAGAAGATTGACTTTTTCTAGGTCGGGCGATAGCCAGACGAAACACTATGCAAGAAAGGCATGCTCCTGAACATATGTCCGATCACTCCGCAGTTATCTTGAAAGTAGCTATCTGTAGGGCCCAATCCTCTCGAAGGTGAACTATTAATTGAACATTTTTGGTAGAACAATCTATAATCGAAAAACTAAAAGCAGAAACTATAGAGTTCTTCGATATTAATTTACACTCTGCCTCAATTCAGACGGTATGGGATACATACAAACCATACCTGAGGGGAGTGTTAACGAGTATATCTTGTACAGAAGCAAAGAAAATAAAAGAAGAGAATAAAAAGCTTAAAATTGAAATACATAGACTGAATAAAAGTCTTGAGAGGGATGAGGAGAATGCGACTATTTTTAAGTAATTTAACATCTGCTAAATGTAAATTGGCTGATTTTTTAGAATCTTTAATTTAAAAAAATGGGACGCCAGTAAGCTTGCACACCATGAATATGGGGAAGTGTGCAATAAACTCCTCGCCTGGAAAATAAAGACGGAACAGACGAGAAATTGGATAAAAGATATATGATCCCCAAATAATGGTAGTATAGCCACAGAGGATGGCGAAATTGAGGAAGCCTTCGTTCAGTTTTCTAAAAAACTTTACTCAGAAGATAAGATAATAGATGAGGGTTGTATTGAAGAATGTTTATCTGAGATAGATCTTCCCACTCTACGTCAAGAGGATAAAGAATACATAAATGGATCTATATTATTTAAGAAAATAGCCCAAGTAATTAATTCATTAAAAAAAGGAAAAGCTGCTGGCCCAGACTCTATCCCAAACGAGATGTATAATGTTTTAAAAGAAGAATTAACACGTATTCTACTACAACTTTCAACTCCCCTTTCACAGGGGGTAACAACGCTCCAATCTCTTGGGAAGAGGCAACAATCACAATCCTCTTAAAGCCTAATAAAAATCCATGCGATTGCAAATCCTATCGTTCAATCTCGCTTTAAAATTGCAATCATAAAATCTATACGCAGATTATTACTAGACGACTGGACAAAGTAATAGGCTAATTTATCCACCCAGATCAAAAAGGATTTATGAAGGGGAGACAATTAAGGGAACTAACTTATGATCTTATTGGAGCTATATATATGGCACAGATGTACCTGTCCTCCCTGGCGGTAATGACATTCGATGCCGGCAAGGCTTTCGACCGAGTTAATTGGACTTTTCTATTTACAGTAATGCAGCATTTGGCTCTGGGTGAAAAGTGTATAGCAGCAATTAAAGCCATCTATAAAAAACCCTCAGCTAAAATCTTGGTCAATGAGAATCTAACAAGAGCTGATTAAAAGAGGAACCAGACAGGGGTGCCCCCTTTCGCCGATACTTTTTAACATGTATATCGCGCCCCCAGCCTATGAATTAAGAGCATCACAGAAAATTATCCCTTTTAGAAATAATGGATGGGAGAAAAAAATAGGGATATATGCAGACGACCTTGTTGTGTTTACAGGGAATCTAGAAAAATCCTATTCAGAAATATGATTAGAGATAGAGAACTTTGGAAAGGTTTCAGGGTTTCTTCTTAACCAACAAAAGACAGAGTGAATGAAGTAGAATACGGACTTCGAGAGCATCTATGAAAAGAAAGAGATAAGATACTTGGGAATTCAGATAGTCCATAACATTGACAAGATTGCACAAGTCAATTTTGACAAAGTAACAAAAGAAGTAATCTCCCAATTACAATCTTGGGTGGCTCTATCTCTCTCTTTTTTGGGTTAATGCAATTTAGTAAAGATGTCGATCCTTCCGAAATATACCTTTGTGTTCAATACTATCCCCCTGGAGTTCCCAGAAATCTGGTTCAGGAAGGTTCAGTGACAATTTTTTCAAGGTTTATCTGGGGTAATAAGTGTCCAAGGATTGCTCAGAAAAAACATAGAAAAAAAGGAAAAAGGAGGGATTGCAAGCCCCGATTTATACCTGTATATGTGTGCATTTTAGTTAAAAAAACTTCAGACAATTGATGCTGGAAGACTATGTTCTCACCCCTTTTTAAAGCTCTTACAAGGGATTTCTCCCAATAAGCTGGGGTTTCCTTTCAAAATTTGGTAATCCTAAATTCTTTAAAAAAGTTAAGTTGAAGATTCTGTTAGCATCAGTAAAACTTTGGTCAGAAGTGAGTCGTCTTCTAAAAATTCCATACTAAAATGACATTACTCTGATCTGGGACTCTCCTGGGACACCATGTTGTTTGATGGATGCCCTTGCAGCACCTCTGAGAAGATGCGGGATTAACACTTGAGGACAACTTCTAATTGAGGCAGATCCTATTTTCTGGCCACACTTATTAGCTATAACTGGAAACCTGATTTCAAAGTTTAAATATTATCAATTGTTAAGTTGGACTAAAGCATCAGAAAAAGAACTGAAAGGAAACCCAAACTTAGCACTAAAGATCTGTACTCATGGCATTAAGGAAAAGAGGTGTTAGATTGGTACTGGTTACTTGCCCAAAATGGAGAAGAGGAGCAGGCCTCATTTATGGGGATATGGAAGAAAGACCTGCCAGATGAAGATCTCAATGCTATTGGGCAAGTATCTATGTCACTTCTTTGGCCTAGTGTAAATGCTGCACCATTAAAAAAGAATCACCTCTTCACAGCTCATAAGGCCTATTGGACCCCGCAGAAAATATCGAAGATGGGAAACCGGGAGGTTAAGAAATGCCCTAAATGCGGAGAAGATAGAGCTAACGAGGTCCAAATGTTCTGGAGCTGCCTGTTAATATCCACATATTGGAATAAAGTGGGTAAGACTATATCAGATATTATGGGGAATGAAATAAAACTAATAACCTTATCTGTAATTTTTGGGTTAGCTCCTAGCAAAGTTGATGAACGAAAACTAACAAAAAACCAGAACGCTCTATTCTTTACCTTGATCCTCCTAGCACGTAGGGAACTTTGTAATAAATGGATATTACCATGTCCACCTAAGGAGAATGAATGTATTCACTCCATCAAGAGGGTACCCCGTTTGTATCAAGCAGGCAATTTCACAAAAAAGACTAAATATTGGGAAATGTGGGATAATTGGGCTGAGGCAGGGGCGAGACATATATAAAATATTCTATGGTTTTCTAATCTCTTTACTTATGTTCTTTGATTTCTTTTAGACAAACACTATTATTAATTATATGCTTTAGACAAAGTCCAGGGGACTGGTCTAATAGGCCACTCACCGTAAAGTGGGACTATATTGGCCGCTTGACTTTCAGGATTGAGGCTGAAACCCGGACAAGTAGTCGAAGGTGCGGCGCTGGAGATACATAGTATCCTCTTCTCCTCTGTGGGGGTGAAACCAGACCAGTAATCTCAAAATCTATCCTTCAGACACTTGAAGCGGTCAGAGAACCCCTCTCTCTTGTTTTTTGGAGCATGTTATCTTTAAATGAGGACTTAAACAAAAAGCCAAAGAAACGATAAAATATTTAACAGTAGCAATAAATAAAAAATGATAACATTTTAATTATAATTAATATAATGATAAATAAACCAATTAATGCAAATTCCTTACCAATTAATAATTAATTGACAATAAATTAATAATCAATAACAATGAATAAAAACATATTAATTAATTAATTATAATAAAATTACTTCCCACCCTATTCCCCTATAAACACACAACCCGCTCTAATACTAAAACACAAACTTTACTTTAAAAAATGACTAATTTCTAAATATTTAATACATATATTTAAAAATGTATGAAAATTTATTTAAAAAAAGCTAAACATACATATAAAATACATACTAAAATACATTACAGTAAAAAATATTTGATAATATTGACAACAATATTTTTGCTAACAATATTACTTACTTCGATATTTAAAAAAACGATATTACTTACCTTAAGGTCGATATTCTGGTCAACAATATTCTTGACTTTGATATTCTGTCCCAACGATATTAAAAACTTGATATTAAGGTAGGTCAATATTTAAAAATCGATATTTTGAATGTACACCGATAATAACATGATTACGCTTATGTAATAAAGAGTAATTTTGGGGATAAAGAATCCTACTGCGAGAGCACATTTTGAGAGGGGTTTCTTGCACTACTGCTTATGTTCTGTTGCATTTAATGCTCTTTTTCCAGCCCAAAACGCATCCATGTGTCCATTTTGGATAATAGTTTGTATTTTGCACTAAGAAACTAGCACCAAATGCAGGAGTAAGTTAGACCCAAGTAGACATTGGGAAAGTGTGGGATGCTATTCATGCGGGCTAGTCATGTTCTCTTACATTTAGCACTATTTCTAAGCACACAATGAATCCTCGCCTACATTTTGAACGTCAGGTGACATTTGTTCAATAGGAAAATAGCGCTGAATGCAGAATTACTCTTCTGGTGTTATTCTGCTACACAGAATAATGCAACTTGTACCCATGTTTGCAAGTCATGTAATTTTCCTTAACTTTTGCATAATTTACACAAATGCTAATTCCTTGATTATCGCACACTCTTTAAGTACCTCCTCCTGGGGTAATGGTATTTACCACGTGTGGAAAATGCCACATTTGTACTGCCCAAGTTGTAATAACGGCCTTTATAGAAGAATAGTTAAAAAAACAAAATGACGAGAGCACAAATGTGAAGACAGTGTCGACCAAGTTCACACACAAACAGTTTATGTTACTCGTTATTTTATATTATACAATATTAATAGGGACTAAACTGGATAAGGAAATAGCATTTTAAAAATATCAAATACAAAGAAACAAGTCTTTGAGTTCGCCTTTGGCAGATATTTATTATTAGAGCCAAAAAGGAGGTTTAAAAATTATGTGAAAATGTCCTAAGCAGTCTCATACCATTTTCTGCAGAAAGGATCTTGCCTGTTGGTTTAAGAAAATATTTGCCTCCTTCTTGAAAACTAAGAGTAAATGTACCTTAGAGAATCTAACCAAAGAAACATGTTGCTGTTATGTTTTTAAAGGAATATTCTGTTGAAGGCACACCGCTAGTATCCGAAATCTTACAAAATATCACACAAAAATACAGCGGGCAGATTTACAAGCAACTTGCGCCTCTTTTATGCCGCCGTTGCATCACTTTTGTGACGCAGCGGCGGCGCAAAAGATGCGCCATGGTGCGGGGTATTTACAATGTGACGCATCTGGGAGATGCATCACGTTGTAAAGCCCTGCGCCATAAGGAGGCGATCCGGCGCAGGAGGGGTTCCTGCGCAGGAACACCTCCTAAAAGTGGCTGAGTGAAATCTATAAGATTTCACTCAGTCACTTTGGGGCCCATGCTGCTTCAAAACCCTGCGCCTGCTTGAATCAGGCGTAAGGATTAACGCAGCATTAACAATATAGGGCCCCCAGAACATTACAGGAGCTGCCTCATGCTTGCGACGCAACTCCAGCAATGCACCGCCTTTACGGCACAGATGTGTGACGCATCTGTGCTGTTTTTGTCCCATGGTGCGCCGTATTGTAAATGCGGCGCATCCAGGGTGGCGGAGGTGCAGCGCACAATTACTGGCGCATCCCTGCTGATATGCACGGATGCGCCAGTAATTGTAAATCTGCCGCAGCGACCCTAAAATCTCAAACATTGTTGGGTTGTTGTCCGTGAGCTTTACATGCAGGGCATCATTTTTTAACTTTGTGAAGGGATATGTAACAGGAGCTCACATATAGATTTTAACAAATGCTAATTGTAAGAACTGTGCAACATCATCTACATTGGCCACATAGCATTCTAACCATGTACTGTCCAGTAAATGAGGAAGGGAACCCTATAAAATGGAAATTATCCATGAACAATCTTTGTAAACTGTCATAGTAGTTTTATAAGCTACAATACAATAATAAATCACAGCTCACACTGTAGGTAATCTCCATTGGAATTATGATGTTCTAACGACAATGTGCTATTTCTTGTTTATGATCAAGGTTTGAGATTTGTAGACATCAACTGCAGTTTTATTAACGCTGTAATCTATGACTTTTATAAACTCTAGGCATAAATGGTAGAAGATTAAAGTCGTTTTCAAACAAATTTTACGTGCTATTGATATTATCTGTGCTGAAAAGTTCAGTCTAAGGGTGTACAGAATCTAACATGTCATGAGTACTCTTGTGCTACAAGCAAAAAGCTGAGCATTCACTTCTTTGCATCTCTAGCAAACAATCTGAACCTCAAACAAGTTATGATATCCTATGATGTGAAGTCTGAGAAAGTGTATGTTGTTGTTTCCTCTAAGCAGCATTCAGGAGCAGCTTACTTGTAAGAAAAGGGTAGGGAGCAAATCGTGACAGGAGTGCCCATTGCTTTTACAGATAAAGATTACTTTTGCTTTTTAAAATGTTATGTAGTGTAATTGCCATTTCAGGAACCCAGACTTGTGGCACCTAAGGAGGAACATAATTAAATGGTTCAAATGTGTCAATATATAGATCCTGACTGTGAGAAATTGGGATGTTGGTTGACTGGGGTGTGAGCCCTGTTCAAGCAACAGCTTCAAACTCTTGCAGAGTGAACCAAAAACATCACTAACTTAACCTGTGCTTAACCACGGGTTGCTTGGCCCAAAACGTAGCCAGGCTTAACTGAGAGACAGTGGACAGAGTACATATGCAGCACACATACAGTCATACTGTGAAAATCCCACACCAATTTAGAAAAGTAAAGTAAATGATAATAAATTATTTGACACCAAATCGACAAATATCCTATCAGTATAATTTTAGAGTTTCAGTGTTGTGAATTTTCAAAGTTTTTAACGAAACCTAACACCTAAAAGATCAAAGTCCCAACCTGGGACATCTAGTTGTGCAAGAACAGGCCAAAATAAAAAAATATGGCTGACCGCAATGGAGTCGGGTTCTGATACACAAACTGGTTTGGGCCTGGTCAGCAAATTTGTGAAAAATTTTCTGAGAAGGTAAAGTAGGACAAGGCTGCAGTAGGTGGCTGAGGAGGGTGCGTCGTTGTAGGATAGCCTTGGGTCGAAGTCACGGTGAAGAATTTTACGTTCCCACTTAGGGGTCCATTACGAAGGCGGGCAAACAATTCCGCCCGCCATTGTATCGGCAAAAGGGACCGCCCACTATGTGTGTGGCGGTCCGGCAAAACCAATTAGGATGCACCCTCCACACTGGCGGGTGCATCCTGCATTTTCTACATAGCCGCGGGCGGTGCTTTCAGCAGCACCTGCCACAATGTAAAAAAGGCATTTGTGCATTTGCATGCACAACGTGGCAGGCAATGCGCGGTGCATCCACGTTGTGCATGCAAATGATGGTACCCCCATGTGCACCCCCTACCCCATCAACACCCCGGGGGCCTGCAACAGGCCCCCACATGCAGACGCCACATGCCTTTCCATGGCGGCAATGCCGCCATGGTAAGGCATGTCACCGCCTGCATCTTGATATGAATTCACACTGTCTGGCAGACACCGCCACCATATCAAACCCCTTTTCCGCCCGGTCACCTGTTTGACTGGTGGTAAACCGGCAGACGGTCTTTCTGTCCAATGGGGTCCCCTCGCCATACTAATATGGTGGGGGGAAATGGGAGGCGGCGGTGTATAATGGCGGGCAGATCGTTGGCAGATCGGTGGCGATCCACCCGCCATTATAATAGACCCCTTAGACTCTAAAATGGAAGTCATCAGCCGGAAGAGTCAGAGGGCTGTATGGGATTAGGATTTTTCTCAGTTTAGTAGTAGTAAATTTAGGACTCCTAAATTTAGGACTCCTAAATGCCTTCTGTGAACACTGAGGGCCAGATGTAGGTAGGCGTTTACCGGGTGGTAACGGCCGAATTCGGCCGTTACCGACCGGTAAAAGCAATTTGACATGTAGGTCCCTGTATTTTACAGACTCTGTAAATTTACCGATAGGTATATTTACCGAGTCTGTAAAATACCGAGTCGGTATTTTAACGGAATAGGGAAAATTGACATGTAGGTGGGACTCTTCTGAGTCCCACAAGCATTAAAAAATCGGTATTTTACCATCAAATACTACTTGATGGTAAAATACCGTTTCAGGTATGCCTGCCACATGGCACCCGAGCCTCTTTTGGGGGTGCCAGAGGGTGTCAAAGTGACACCCCCTGCACCCTTGTGGCTATCGGTATTTACCGATGTGGTAAATACCGACCGGTAAATGCCCGTTCATTCCTATGGGCTTCAAAGCCCATAGGAATGCATGGGCATTAACTGGTCGGTATTTACCGCATCGGTAAATACCGACTGTTTCCGATTCGGTAATTGCACATCTGCATTTACCTACATCTCGGTACTTTTATTTTCCGACCTCTGAAATACCGAGTCGGTATGACTCGGTATTTAAGAGGTCGTAAAATAAAATTTACCTACATCTGGCCCTGAATGTCTTAAAATTAGGATTTTTCCCTGCTTGGATGTATATTTAGCATTGTTCATCATGTAAGAAGTGCAGAGTCAAGGGGTCACCTGGCACTGCTCATCAGCTGAGGGGTAAACTGTTGTTATGGTGTCACTCATGCCATCATTAGTTTGAGTTGATGGGTCCAGGACACCATCAAGCAAAGCATTTAGATGGCTATCTGAGTGGAGATTTGTCTGTAAATTGCACAGTTCATGACTAATTTAGATACGCAGTAACATTGCAGGCAAGTTAGAAGGGGCAAAAGGAGTCTAGCATCTTGGTTTGAGTTTCAGTCATAAGGCTTCATGGTAGTTGTAGTCAGTTCAATGCCACTTTAGCAACACTTGATAAATGGTAAACTGCCTGACTAGTGCAGAACAGTAGTAGCATGCCAGACAAGTAGGATGGTGCAAAGAGAGTGTAGCATCTTGGTTAGAGTTGGCGTGACAAGGCCTCATGGTAGTAGTGGTAGCTTTTCTATCTATAATTACCAATGCTTGAGAAATGGTAATCTGCCTGATTAGTGTAGATCAGTAGTAACATGGCAGACAATTAAGAAGGTGCAAAGTAGTCTAGTATCTTGGATAAAGTTGCAGTCTCAAGGCTTCAGGGTAGTTGTAGTCAGTTCAATGTCACTTTAGCAACACTTGAGAAATGGAAAGCTGACTGACTAGTGTAGATCAGTTGTATGCTGTCAGACATGTGAGAAAGATCAAAAGGAGTGTAACATCTTGGTTAGAGTTGTATTCACAAGGCCTCATGATAGTTGTAGTCACTTCGGAGTCACTTTAGCAAAACTTGACGAGCGGTTACTGTACCATAGTTGTTGGCAACTTGCATCTGGGATGGACAATACATTTACATGTTAACACATATAATTGGTCATGGATTGATATTTGTATGCTAATGCCTTACAGACAGCATTGCAACATGTGGCATGTCATGGACTTGGATACATGGGCTCTTATATACAGCAGACATGTCGCCACAGACAAATCAACATCTCAGATACTTTGAGTATTGCATGTTATGAAAGTAGATAGAGAACATGGTAGCAAAAACAGAGTTAAGAGCAAACAGGAAATTGCAATATTGTGGCAGTTATTGCAGTGTAACTTACCAGAGTCCACTTCCCCTTCTATTCCTGTCAAGCTCTCAGTATGCAGGACTTTCTCCTCCCAGGGTAAGAGTTGCAATGGTGCACTGGGAGGGCCACTTCCAGTCCTCTGAATCTCCAGGTGGTGGCTGTTGTACTTTGTACGTACCCTCAGCCTGAGGTGTTCCACCTCTTACTCATGTTGACCTGTGTGTGCAGGGTGGTACCAACAGCATTCACTCTGTTTACTAGCGTGTCTCACATTTATATATTCCTACTGAGTGGAGTCTGCTGGACTTGGTCTCCAATAATGTGTGGCTCTACTCTAATGATTGCCTCCACCATGACTGTCAACTCTTGCTCAGTAAAGCTTGTTTTTTTTCACCAGGCATGGTAAAAAAATAAATGTGAGTGAGTATACGAAGGAAAAACAGTGATAGAGTGGAAAGGGTGAAAAACAAAGATTACAGGTATTGTAGAGGAACTTGGAAGATGAAAAAAGGGTGCCTTAACTAAAAATGAAGTAAATGGTGGTGCCTTTCTTGCTGTGATGCAGTTTGGAAGGAAGGGATGCTAATCATGGAGGGGACGAATTTTATAGTGTGATTTGTAGGCGTGTCCACATGCCAAAGCACAACAGGTGTGTATTTTTTTAAATCCATCCAGTGGTCACTTCTGTGTTGTTGTTTTTTTGGGTGGGTACCGCGGCGGTCATCAGCTGTTGGTTAACCACCATTTGTTAAGCACCGCTGGGAGACCACAAGTATACCTGTGTAGTCATAATATGCTCGGCAGGTGGACCTCAGACCTGACGTCATCAGTGGATGCACCTACAATGATTAGACTGCCGTGGCTGTGGTCGATTTTTTAGGCAGCAGAATTTGTGATACGCCAGGCAGTAGATCACCTCCTCAGTGGTGGCCTAGACGATGCAGATGCAGTTCTCGGGCAGTCGGACCACCAAGGCCCAATGTCTGCTCCCAGTGGGTGGGTGCTTTAAAAATGCTCCCGCCAGCTGGGAGAAGACTCGAGATCTGTTTTCATACCCACACTGAGGCAAGCAAAGAAAAAGTTCAACATATTGCTCTCGCCCAGGAGTAGCATAAATAGCTGCTCCCTCTGGACCCTGTGGCTCCACCCAGCTCCAACATTGTCCATGGCAGGTGCTCTAGGTGGGTACCAGGAAACCCATCTATATTAAATGCAGGCCCTGGGGTTGGGGTCCCAAGCACCAAAATAAACTCCGGAAGGGGGGCACCTGGCCTCACTCTCTCCTTTGAAACAAAAATGGGCCTGGGGTATGTGGTCCACTGGGCCTAAAGCAGTCCCTCGCCCTTTAAAAATTGATGGTGTGTTTCCTCAATTGCTCGTTGAAAAATGATCTGAATTCCTTGATGGAGGTTACTGCATAATGTATTCATTCTAGAGCAATCTCTTCTGTAGTGATTGTCCAGGAGTAGTGGGTTCTCTCTTGTGTTTTCCTGGTCTGAGTCCACGGTTCTTCCTTTTAATTGCTGCTTAGTATACGTAGATGCTAAAACACCAACAAGCTCTGTCCGTTTAGCACTCTCCTTCCATATTAGTACACAGCTCAACGTTCCAAAGTAACTTGAAAGTGTTTTCCGCCGATTCTTATGGTATTGTCAGTCCCGTTTGGCCCTGCACCTTCCACCTTAGCAGTATGTAATTGTGTTCCTGCCATTTTTCAAGTCGATGGACAGCTCAACTCACCAGAATGACCAGAGTACATTTCCCAACAAATGTGATGGCCTGTTCTTTATGCAAATGAATATGAGGATATCTTCACCAAACAAAGAAGCACTTGCTCCATATAAATAAGAAGAAGAATCCTTGTTTGCTGGAGATTCAACTCCTTGTTTGAAGTCTCATCATCTTTTCTAAATGAGGATTCATTTTATAACAGATTTTTTGAATGATGATGATCCAGGAATATACACATTGCCAACATTACATGCACACAAAGTTACTGCTGCGTTACCATGTGATCCTTTATGCAGCTGTAGTTTTTTATTTGATTTGATTTATAGACTTGTAGAGCCTACGTATGCCCAAGGGCGTATTGGCACTAGAGTAGGTAGGGGTGCTGATATTTGGTGGCCATGCAAGGTTGACATACTATTCTTTATCTTAATCAGTAGGCGGTTCCATGTCTTTGCTGTCCCGAATAGGAAGCTTCAGCCCCCCCCCATGACCGTGCTTGTAACTGGGGATTGACATTAATTGAGAGTGACCTGACCTTAGATTTCTGGTTGGTGTGTATCTTTTAAGATGTGTTCTTAGATACTAGGGTCCTATACCCTGTAGGGCCTTATATGCAAGGCATTGTGACTTAAAGGTAATTCTCTTTTTCACTGGGCGCCAGTGGAGGTCCCTCAGCGGGTGAGAAATTGGTTCATATTTAGGGATGTCTGGAATCAGTCGCGCTGCTGCATACTGCATTGGCTGAAGCTTCAATAAGAGTTGAGACTGTAATCCCACATATAGGGTGTTACATCCTGCACATCTCTGAGTCTAGGCTATTCATGCTTCTACTCCTTTAATGGCATGTGCCATGTTGTGTTTCCTTTTAATTCTACATTCCTAACAGAGCTTTGCTCATACAGCATTCTCCACTGTTTGTCAGTTGTCACCTGTATCCTGCTGTGTCAGGACTGGATGCTGTGCTGTTCAATAAACCTTCTAAATACCTCAAGCTTTCCTGGATTATTACAAATTTTGGCGACGAGGACAACCTTACTCCAGCCATCTACAGCACAGGAGCGGAGTTTGAACCCATTTTGGATTATTTTACATCTTTTATCTCATTTCTACTGGATTGCCTGCCTTTGAAGAGAACTGCCTGCCTTTGTGAAATTCGTTCATCATTCTCTGCAAGTATCTCTCAAGAACTACCTTTTATTTTCTTTTATTCACCTCAAAATACTAATTATTGCAGTTTTCTGACCTTTAAGTCTGCCTGCATCTTTTGACTTTTTGCCACTCTCAGCGTGACGTTTCCGTGTACTTCTATCTCCGTGGCAACCCCATTTTCATTCGTCATCTACTGTGAAGCGGAGCCACCACGTCATTGCTTGGCAACCATCGACTGCATTGTTTACGAAGCGGAGAAGCAACGTCACTGCAATGCCATTGCCCAGCAACCACGTCTTCGGGATTTCCGTGTGTGTCATTTAGCGCGTCAACGTCATCACGCTACAACGTCTTCACGCACGTTACGTGCCGCCATTTTGTTTGCTTCGTTGCTTAGCAACGCATCGACGGCGGAACAAGTTCATTTCAGATCGTGTTTCTTGCCGTTTTTCCCCATTATTTTTAGCGCTTGCTCTAGAAGTGAACCATTACTTTAGCGCTTACTTTAACTTTTATTTTTTGTATATATACACTCCATTTCTTCAAGTACTTCCAGCAAGAGTTCTTCAAGCTACCTACAGCTTCAACTTCTACAGTGCTACAAATCTACTATTCTCTTCGATCACCACAAACTATGTGACTCTACATTGGCATAAGTACATTTTCTTCAACAATTGCTCTTACCTTTCTGAGTGTTCTGCTATTATCTATTTATTTAATTATTTTTTTTATTTATTTCATTCATTTTTTTTGTTACTTAATTTCTTTCACCATGCAATTTGATCCTCCTGCTAAATTTTTACAGGTTAAAGGTGACCCTCCTATGCCATGGTCAAGGTAGAAGGAGGAGTTTTTCAATTATATGAAAGCCATTGATGGGGAGCGCATGGGATCAGAGAGAAAGAAAAGCATTTTGTTACATTGTTTGGGTTCTGAAGGTCAAGAAATCTTTAGAACTTTACCTCAATTTACTGTACCTAGTGGCAGTGGTGATTCTGTGAATGTTTACACCGAAGCTCTTGGTAGATTAGAGAAACGTTTCAAGCCCACTGCTAATATTGCTTTAAATCGCTTTAAATTTTATACTAGAGCACAGAAACAAGAGGAATCTTTTGATGACTTTCTCACTGCTTTAAGAGCTTTGACCTTACATTGCAATTTTGGTGCCATGGCAGATGAAATGATCCGTGATCAGATTATTGTTCATGTTAAAAACAAGAAGGTACAAGATAAACTTTGGTGTATAGGTGATCCTAACTTAGAAGAAACTATAGCCATCGCTAAGTCCACTGAAATGTCAGAAAAGTGGATGGACATAGTAGTTAAGCAAACCACAAATTCCAATCCTAGTAAAACTAATGTAGAAGAAGAAGTTTGTATTGTTAAACCCAAAGTTGATGATAAAAATGTTATCCCTTTTCAGTCTAAATATAAAAATTCTGTTGGTATTAATAACAGAAGATCAGATTTTGGAAATTCATCGTTTTCATGCTACAGATGTGGTAGTAAATCACATATAGCCTCCTTTCAGGGCTGTCCTGCCATAAACAGAACTTGCAATATTTGCAACAAATTAGGACATTTTAGCAATGTATGTAGGGAAAGAAGGTACAATCCCCAAGGTCGCACTGGACGATCTATTATGCCCACTCCCACTCAAGTATCTGCTGTTGGCATTGTGGATGAAGTTAAACATGAGGTTGAACGTGGATATGTTGTCTCTATCCTTGGATCAACCAGTAGGAAATCTCCTAAATGTACTTTTCATATTTCATCCATCGCTATCGAACTCATGGTAGAGTCTGGATCTCCATGGACGATTATTACTAGGGAATACTTTAATGAAAAGTTAACAACAGTATGTAACAGATCTGATTTACAACCCTCAGATATTTTAGCTGAAAGTTTCAATGGTAATGCAATTGATATTGAAGGTTTCTTTAATGTTCTTTTATGTTTCAGAGGAAGGTCAGCTCAAATTAAGCTTTACATTGCCGTCAAAGGAATCAATGTACTGGGTTGGCATGATCAATGGGAACTTGGCATCACGTTAAATCCACGTGCCAAAGATCCCATCTCTTTATGTAGTGAACAAGATATGATTAGTTCTATTTCTGATGTCAATGGGAAGGATAATGTTATTACTTCATGGAGTGAAAAGTTCAATAAAGTTTTCTGTGACCGTTTAGGTAGATTGGAAAATTTTGCACACAAAATTGTTCTCAAAGAGGGTGCAGTTCCAGTCAAACAAAAGCTTAGAGGAGTTCCTTTAAATGTTAGGGACGAGCTAAAAGAAATGTTGGATGACCTACTTAAAGACAATATTATAGAGCCCATTGAATCGTCTGAATGGGTTTCTCCTATCGTTTTGGTACGCAAACCCGACCAAAAATTAAGGGTCTGCATTGATTTGAGGGCCTTAAATTCCAATATTGTTATAGACTGTCATCCCCTTCCGAATATTAATGAGCTTGTTTCCTTGTTTGATGGTGCGCAGATTTTTTCCACTTTAGACCTTAGATCTGCGTATCATCAAATTGAGCTTACTGAAGATTCTAAGAAATATACAGCTTTCATCACTCCCATGGGACTGTTTCAATACAGAAGGATGCCGTTTGGGTTGGCGTCCGCTGCCTCTGTTTTCCAACGCGTCATGTTTCAAATCTTCAGAGATCTTGACAAGTTTGTTAAATGCTTTCAAGACGATATCTTGATTTTCTCAAAAAATGAAACTGAACATAGTTCACATTTAAGTGTTGTGTGCAAAAGATTGGAAAATTCTGGGCTTACTCTCAAGGCACACAAATGCAAACTTTTTAGGAAGTCAGTTGAATATTTAGGCCACACTTTGTCGGGGGAAGGTCTTGTTCCAAAAAAATCAAATGTGGATGCTATTCTCAGTGCTCCATCCCCAAAGAATAAGGAACAACTTCTTTCTTTCTCCGGAATGTGTGAATACTACAGTAAATTTGTTGTGAATTTTGCCACCAAAATGGAACCTTTAAGGAAACTTTTAAGACAGTGCAATGATTTTGTGTGGGAGACTGAACAAGAAAAAGCTTTCACTGAAATCAAACATGATATTGTTAATTCCCCAACTTTGAAACCATTTAGAATTGGGAAAAAGTGCATCATTACCACTGATGCAAGTTTGTACGGTCTTGGGTGTGTGCTATCTCAGACAGATGGTATGCTAGAATGGAATGTAGCTTTTTCTTCCAGAACATTGAATGAAACTGAGCGCAGATATGCGGTTATTGAACGTGAATTGCTGTCTTGTGTGTGGGCCATTGAACACTATAGAATTTATATTTGGGGCAGTGAGTTTATTTTAAGAACGGATCACAAACCTTTGGTGCATATCCTATCAGCTGGTGGTGGTTGGAACTCGACTGCTAGGATTGCACGTCTTTCATCCAAGCTACAGGAGTACCATTTTAAAGTTGAATATATTCCAGGAAAGAAAAATGTTACTGCCGACTGCTTATCACGCCTTCCGTGTGAAAGTAAAGTTGACAGTGTGAATAGTCTTACTGAAGTTGATTTTGTATTAGGCCTTACAAATCTAGTTTCCTCCCAGTATCAAGATATTTCTGAACAGTTTTGGATAGAATGCCAGAATAAAGATGAGAAATTTGTTAAGTTGAAGAAATACCTGTTAGAAGGTTGGCCTAGTAAGAATAATGTTGAATATGAGCTGCTACCGTTTTATAACATAGCGGAAGAGTTATGGTGTGAAGGTGATTTGTTTTTCAAATCTGAAAAATGCATCCCACCTAGTGGTGTGCAAGAGCTCATTCTCAAATTAGCACACAAGACTCATCCAGGAATCTCAGCCATGAAACGTATTATAAGGCTTAATTTCTGGTGGCCTGGGATGGACAGGTTCATAGACCGTACTGTTAGAGAATGCAATGAGTACTGTAATAGTGATAAGATGCTAAAATTACATGTTCCACCCCTTAAGGCAGTTAAATGGCCAGAGTGTCCATGGAGCAAGATAGCCTTTGATATTTCAGGGCCTTTCCAAGTTTTACCTGAAAGTTCACGTTTTGCGTTGGTCATTGTAGACTACCATTCTAAATGGCCAGAAGTGAAATTTGTAGCTAAAATCACTTCTGAAGTTGTCATTTCCATTTTCAAAGAAGTTTCCGCTAGGGAAGGCTGTCCTTCGGTTTTGGTGTCAGATAATGGTGTGCAGCTAGTCTCTGCTGAAATGAAATTGTTTTTACAATCCTGTAACATCAGACACATTTGTACATCACTTTACGAGCCACATGAGAACGGGCAAGTTGAGCGCTTTAACCGTGTTCTGAAGGGTTTTGTCTCTGATGCTATCAAAGAAAAGGGGGATTGGCTGAACCGCATTAGACAGAAACTTTGGACTTATCGTATAACCCCTCATACCACCACTGAGATCAGTCCGTTCAAATTACTTAAAGGTAGGAATCCTGCGACTGACATGTGCCCCTGGTGGCTCAAAGAAAAATGTGAAGGCCTGGTGGAAAATGGTTTTGATGTCAAGGAAGTTGCAAAGAGAGTATGTGAGAAACAAGATAAGTCTGCAGTTTGGTACAACAAGAAGTGGAAAACTAAAGAGCATGATTTGTGTGTTGGTGATTGGGTCAGAATTTCAAAACCTTTCTTTGTTAGCAAAGGTACGAGTAAGTTTGGCAGACCCATTCAAATTAAAAAGGTTTTCAGTAACTCTGTTATTACTCAGGATGGCAAGGCCTGGAATTTGAGTAGGGTTGCTAAATGTCCTACACAAGATGCCTCCCAGTTCCAACCTCATGTCAATGTAGACAGAGATCACACTTCTGATGTTGGGTCTGGTTATGGTTCTGACTCAGTAGCCTCAAGAATTAAGGATGATGGGCGCATCAGAAGAAGACCTATTTCTTTGCAAGATTTTGTATAGTATGTTCTTTCTTGTTTAGTTGCTTTAAGTTTTATACCTTTTACTTTCATTTAAAGAGGGAGGTGTGTTACATCCTGCACATCTCTGAGTCTAGGCTATTCATGCTTCTACTCCTTTAATGGCATGTGCCATGTTGTGTTTCCTTTTAATTCTACATTCCTAACAGAGCTTTGCTCATACAGCATTCTCCACTGTTTGTCAGTTGTCACCTGTATCCTGCTGTGTCAGGACTGGATGCTGTGCTGTTCAATAAACCTTCTAAATACCTCAAGCTTTCCTGGATTATTACATAGGGCATTGCCATAGTCTAGTCTCGAAAGGGCCAAAGCTGTGATTAGAGTTTTGAATGCATCCCTGGGGATGAATGGGCGGATTTTCCTGATCATTTTTAAGATTCCCTAGAAGGTGAAGGCCAGCTTGTTGATCTGACCTTCAAACGTCAGTCTTCCACCGAATACCAACCCTAAGTTTCTAACCTTTGGGACTGGAGTTGGGCATTCACCCATATCAGCCGGCCACCATCTTGGGGACCAGATGGACGGTATTTCCCCCTAGTAGCAATGCCTCAGCTTTTTCGCCGTTCAATTTAAGGCAGTTAGTCTGCATCCATGTTTTTATCTGTGACATATAGATATTGAATCGGTCGGCTGTCTCTTCGATGTTATTTGAGACTGACACCACCACCTGGGTGTCATCGCCATTTGACATCACTGAGAAGCCCCATTGCCTGATGATTGCTGCCAGAGGGGCCACATATATATTAAAAAGTGTATTTTTTAATATAGTATAGAGTATGCACATTAACCCAACAAGGTAACACTCACCAATTAACTAGAAGAAACTACCCCAGTTGGGTAGCTCTTTTGTTGAAATTTTGGTCCTGGAGAATGGGGTTACTGGGCGCCCTAATTTGGCTGAGGGAGTAGGGCTGTGTACCTCCTCCCTTTATTAATTACTCAGCCCTAGGGGATGGGGTCCCCAGGGCCTAATAAGGCTCAGGAAGGGAGGCTGCATCCCCCTCCACTTTTGTTAGTGAATTTGACTCCAGGGGATTGGATTCCTGGGCCCCAAAATGCTTGCGAGGAGGGCTGCATGTCCCCTCCCCCTTTACTTACATTTTGGGCCTGAGAGATGGGTCCTAAATCCTAATTGGCCTCAGAGCCTTACAGCAGAACAGGCCCTGTGGCCAACCTCCAACTGTACATGTCCAAAAGGTGTATACAGCATGAGATTGTCTGCCTGCATGGGAGTTGGAAAGAGGGCCTGCCTAAAAGACTAACACCATGCCAAGCACGACCAAAGGTTGGTTGTCCTGTGGTGGCTGCTGAAGGGATTTGGACCCAGGTCCTGGCAGGTCCTAAGCCAGGCCCTGTGGCAAAACCCATACTACGTATGGTGACAGGCCTGGTGCAGCATAGGGTTGGCTGCCTGCAAGGGGGATGATGGCCTCCAAGTGGGTTAGCCACAGGGTCTTGCCTGTTGCCTGTTACCAACCCCACCGCCACACATGGCTAAAGCTTTTCTTTACAAATGGTAAAAAAATGTTACTTTACAAGAAATTCATTGAAAAAAGGTTAACGTAACATTACAGTTACATGTGAAAACAAGATCTGTATTTGTTTAGAAATAAAACTTAGAGATACACTATAAAAGCCAAAGTTTAAAGTAATGTTATAGCTAGGTGATTATGTAGGTGACAACATTAAAGATTTGAACAAAAAAACAGATATTCAACATTTATAGTTATTAGAGGTAACTATAACTTGCAACACCAAATGCACTGCTCATGACCTTACTTATTGCATCACTCATGACATGTTTTCCACCCCAGTGATTCCAGCCCCAGAGGCATGGCCATGCATAGAAAAGGAAGGGATCTGTGCCATCCCCCTTGTGGAGCCAAAAATGGCCCTGGGGAATCCCTCCTCTGGGCCGGTTTCAGATATGTCCCTGAGTGTCCACCAAAAGGACATAGCACTTTCCTTGCCTTCACTGGTGCCGGCAGGGAAACATTAACTGGCTCTCGCTTGGTAGGAACAATCTTAAAGCTCCTGCCAAGTGAGAGAAAATGCTAAGTCTGCTCCCGGCAGGCAGGAGCATTGAAAGGGCTCCCACCAACTTGGAGCAGACCTTTCATCAGCTTCCCTGCCCGCTGCGAAGGAACAGGGAAATAGAAGAAAAAATTGCTCCCGCCGGCTGGAGAAATGGCAGCTTCTGCTAGAACAATGTAAAACAAAATAGGGCTGGCTCTAATCAGCAAGGCTGATCCTACATATCACATAACAAAAAAATATTGCCAATACTGATAACATTATTTCAGTAAATAAACTCGTCATCCACATCAAGAGAAATAATTCAAGATAGGGTGTTGCTACTTAATCGCAGTTTTATTTTATAGAAATTCAATGATCATAACATAGTTTGTTTTTTCATAAAAAAGAGAGAAGCATTGGAAAAGTCATGAACACACCATACTACATTCATTTGAAACTTCAATCATCCGAAAACCTCAATCATATCACAGTCAAAAACATTCAACACACTCATACCTGATTGTTATCACACATACCACATACTGACAAACTACAGTAAAAATGAAATACAAACTGGGTCTGCAATGATTATGCACTAGTTCACTACACATTTTTTGAAACAGTACAATCCAGTAAATCTTTCGAATTTTACACCATTCAATAAGATTGATTCAATGTTATGTAATGTACACAAAAATAAGAGGTCCAAGAGTAGTAATATCTCCTAGATGATCAAGCAGACCAGCTGAGACATGGCCTACGCGTTTCAAATCCCCGTCTATTCGTGAGGGATTCTCATTAGGGCCTCAAACACTGCAATGTGGAGAGAGAAAAACATAGAAAAGAGTTTTCAGAAAAGAAAATTAAAAGAAATACAAAAAGTGGGCTACTGCCGCAAACGTGCAGTTGTTGAAAAAACACATCAAGAGTCAAGAGTCAAGAGTGATGGTACCGGACGTGCTATATATTTTTGTACATATGGAAAGAGCATTTCCTTTTATTTGATAAGACCTTTGTCCTGTACCCTCACTTCTGTCCACCACTTTGCACACTTTTTATAATGAACTATTGTGGCTTCAAGTCCTGGTACATTGCATCATGACGTACCATGCATGAGCCAAGCCCCATCAATCGGGTAGTTACAGCAGTGAAATATCTTTGCTAGAGAGTGTTCCGTTATGGTCTGTAACGCGCATGCGCCAATGACTAGTATCGGGCTGAGATCCATGAACTTTAACAGCGCCGACCACGAATACCTCCCCTCCTCCTTGAGACCAATGAGGTCAGTCCGCAGCTCTAGGACCGCCTTAAAGTAACGAGTTGCCATCGTGACCGCCTCGTTAAAAGATGGAGATCCTGACGGCAGGGTAACCCGCCTGCGTGAGAAGTTAGTGCGAAGTGAGATGCCGAAGATACAACGCCTGCCGGTAAGTGTTGCTGCCGTGAGGGTTGCCGTTCGTAGCTTCCCCTTGGTCCCTCCTGTAAAGCTCCCGTATTGCTCCCAGTGCTGGTGCCATACTAGTAGAACTGCAATTAATTACGTTCCCATTTGACATCTTTTTCAGCACCCGTGTTGGAGCAGGAATGTGCTGACTCTGCCAACTCCGGTATTCTGACCGAGACAGTCACCGTGTAAATTCCTATGTCAAAACCCTTTCGAAAGGTAAACGCAAGTGATATTAGACCTTTCATTTAATTACTTTGGGGCCCATAAGTTATTGGTTTAATAACAGGGCATTATTCTCTCCCCCCTGCAGAAAAATAGTGTCTTGTCACCCAGAGCAGCTATTGGTTCTGACGGACATATGCCAGATATCTTCCGCTGCAGGTGCAGCTTCATACGAGGTATTTCTATCCTTCTATCAAACGAGTTCTAACCCTGTGTAGTGCCTTGGGCTAATTGGCCTCGTACTAAGGGCTTTTTTAATTCACTGTGCAGTTTAACCCATCATTCGTTTCGCGTTGCCAGCCTATTTCTTCTATCCACTAACATCAGCGTATCCTCTCTTAGTGGTAAGATTCTGCTTTGATTTCCTACGCGAAATCATTTCCAATCCATACTTTATGCCACAGTCAAGTTAAACACCTCAAATCCTTTATTTTCATGCACGTTATCCCAGAGAAGCCTGTTCTTACCATCCAAGACACACCCCCTTGTGACCATATCATCGTTATCTTGTTGGTAAGTTTTTGTTAAAGCGCAGTGTTAATTAAAGTGGAGTGACAATCCCCAGGACGCCAAATCTAGGACAGTTCTTTAATCTACCCTGTTCCTTAATCCATCCTGTCTCCAGTAGGGTTATCATTAGAACCATAGAGTTACAATTAAAATGGAGCCTCAGCCTATGACAGGTGTATTGCATGCAAGCGAGACTCTTGATGTGGTTTTTCAACAACTGCATGTTTGCGGCAGTAGCCCACTTTTTGTATTTCTTTTAATTTTCTTTTCTGAAAACTCTTTTCTATGTTTTTCTCTCTCCACATTGCAGTGTTTGAGGCCCTGATGAGAATCCCTCACGAATAGACGGGGATTTGAAACGCGTAGGCCATGTCTCAGCTGGTCTGCTTGAGCATCTAGGAGATATTACTACTCTTGGACCTCTTATTTTTGTGTACATTACCTAACATTGAATCAATCTTATTGAGTGGTGTAAAATTCGAAAGATTTACTGGATTGTACTGTTTCAAAAAATTTGTAGTGAACTAGTGCATAATCATTGCAGACCCAGTTTGTATTTCATTTTTACTGTAGTTTGTCAGTATGTGGTATGTGTGATAACAATCAGGTATGAGTGTGTTGAATGTTTTTGACTGTGATATGATTGAGGTTTTCGGATGATTGAAGTTTCAAATGAATGTAGTATGGTGTGTTCATGACTTTTCCAATGCTTCTTTTTTTTTATGAAAAAACAAACTATGTTATGATCATTGAATTTCTATAAAATAAAACTGCGATTAAGTAGCAACACCCTATCTTGAATTATTTCTCTTGATGTGGATAACGAGTTTATTTACTGAAATAATGTTATCAGTATTGGCAATCCTTTTTTGTTATGTGAGCTTCTGCTAGAGGCAGGGAGGCTGCTGGGGCAGCAGGGGTAGTGTGGCTGCCCCTGCAGCCTCCAACAATGGTAAAGTGGGTGCCATGGTGAGCTCCAGGGCACCCACCATTTATTGAGTGGGCCTGGGATGATAGGGTCCCCAGGGCTGAAATCGGCATGGGGAGGGGGGCTGCACAGTCCCCCTCTCCAACACTGAGTTCAGCTGGGGGATGGTGTCACCAAGCATGACATGGACCCAGGCAGTGGAGCCACACAGACCCCTCCTCCTTTTTTTATTTTACCAGGTCCTGGGGACAGAGTCCTCGGGCCAATGTTGGCCTAGGGATGTATGACATTACAACGCATGCTTTTACCACGCATGCCTTTACAACGCGGTTTTTACAACGAAAACCTTTACAATGGATATCGCTTTGGGGTGCTGGATAGTGAATAGTTTAATTTACTATTCCAACTCCAGTCCCCGTGGACACTAGGGAAGGTGTTGGATAGTAAATTAAACATATTCCCTATCCTAGAGCGCCCCCCAGCGCAATGCGATGTAATGGTTTGCGTTGCAAAAGTTGCGTGGTAAAGGCACTGCATGGTAAAAGTTGCGTTGTAAAGGATGTTTCCCTTGGTCAAGGGACGGGCGATGTGTGCCCCTCTCCCACTTCATATTGGTGACGGGCCCTCGGAGATGGGGTCCACTGGGGCCAAACTGAGCCCAGGCAGGGTGCCACACAGGTCCCCTCCTCAATGATTAATTGTATATGCCATGGGGATTAATCCTGCCTGCAGGGAGCAGCAAAAAATGTTGCTCCCCGTGGGCGGGTGCAACTTTTTAATCTGTTTTCCTGCCTACTGTGCCCACTTCACAGGGCGCATAGAAACACGTAAAAGGTCAGCTTTTAATGCTCCCACCTATTTGAAGCGGACTTGGTGTTTGCACTTGCTTTACGGGAGCATTAAAATTGCTCCCACCAAGCGAGAATAAACACATGTTTCCCTGCCCGGGACCTAGTTGGAGTCGGCTTCCTCCCCCTTCTGTATTCGGCCACGCCCCATGGAATGGAACCCTGGGGCAAAAATTGGCATGAGGGAGGGGCCATTTGAGTCTCCCTCCCCAATTTGATTAGGGAATGAACCCCCCTGTTCCTGACCCACCCGGTGGAGATTGAAATCAAGCACGTTAGTCCATGCTTGTTTTTTGTTATTTCACTGTGGCCTAGATGGTCATGGTATTTTTACCCTGCCCCCTTGACTCTGTTTCCATGTTGTTTCTTGGGCATCAGCTGAGTTTTAGTCCCAAGATGACTGCCAGCACTTACCAATCAGATCTCACCATGAGATCTGTCAGATCCACAGAGGATTTGCTTACCTAGATATTTATAAATATTTTTTTTTAATGACTCCAATAACAATATACACCAAATTGGAAAAATAGGATTCTTCTAGCTAGCTTTCCCACAAATATGGTGTAGTTCCGTTTAGCAGTTTGGGCTGTAGACGTGTTCAAAATCCCTAACAGAAATTGGATGAGGAAAATACATTTTCTCGTCCCCTACTTGATGAATCACTCAAACCTTTCCAGACAGGTGCTGAAGCGAATATTGTACTAGTTTTAAAATGTTCTGAAGATTCATCAAATAACATCAAAGTTATTAGCAAAACAAAAAATGCTTGGTCTATGGTAATTAGTTCATAACTATAACTACCTACTGGTGACTATACATATTCAGATATATACATGCATACGTCAATCGCTAAGTTATTAGCAAAACAAAAAATGATTTGTCTATGGAAATTAGGTTCTAACTATAACTACCTACTGGCAAATGTATATGTATATATGAAAAGGAAAGAGAGTGAGGGAGATAGAGACATCAATAAATCAATTAGCAACAAATAGCCATTACAAGCATTTCAAATAATTAGTTTTTCTCACTTCAAGATTGTTCAACAAATGTTCAACTAGTGGTTCTATTAATAACTTTCCAATCAACTACAACAAACTCTTCTACCATCTGCTGACATGAATGCCAAGATATTGAGAGGGTAGCTCACAAATACTAAACCAACATAGCTCCATTTTAATTATAGTCACAAGTGAGTTATTTTCATCTTATAACACTAACCGCAGACTAAGTTTTTTCTAAATATTAGATACAACACTCCTAACTCCTTTTCTCTAAAACTTAAGGAACACAAAGAAAGCAAAAAAATAACTTTTCAAACAACTTGTAGGAGTAACTGCTGCTGCTAGAATACATTTGTCAACTAGGAATGACAGTCTATCTCAGTCTCCGATATTCATAAAAAAATAGTGCACATTTATTTCTCAAAGGGAGGACCCTATCAAATTGCCAACAAATAATTTAATATAGTTCATGTCTTAGTAGACCAGACTTGTTTTTTAAAGAAGCAACATTTATGGGAAAAAAAACCAAGATGTTCAATATTGGCCTATTCTGAAAGTTTTTTCAGAGTAATTCATAATATAAAATGTCAGGACATCCCAAACTCACAGGTACTAATTCTTAACCATGAATATCTTTCCAATTTGTAATCACAAACAGAAATAATACATCACAGACAGTACATAATTAAAATAGGATGTATTATTTAACAGGAAGAGACTTCAGTTTTTTCAATCTTAGTATTACTATTCACATTCAACACTGTTTGCAATTCCCAATTGGCTCGCAAATTGCGAGGCTCATGAACATTAATGAGCCTCTTGCAATTTGCCTGCCCATTGAGAACGAGAGGCACTCCCAGGGATGGTGGCCTGCTGGGCTCTGCAGACCACCATGTCTGGGACTGCTTTTAAATAAAGCAGCTTTTTTCAAAAATTGCAGCCCGTTTTCCTTAAATGAAAACAGGATGCATTTAAAAAAAAATGAAACTTTTTTGTTTCATTTTTTAAGGACGCAGTGGTCCCTGGGACCACTGCCAACCCTTATAAAATAATATTGCATGCATTTGCAAAGGGGAAGGGGTCCCCTGGGAACCTATTCCCATTAGAGAGCATTACCACCTACTTGAAGTAGGTGGTAATTTGCAAATGTTTTGAGACCGTAATTGTGGTTGCAAAACATTGGTACATTGCTTTGCGGGCGCTATTAGCAATGGCACGCCCCTTCCTAATAGCGAGTCGCAAAAAAATATTTTGCGAGTCACTGTTTATTTGCAACTCTCAAAATACTGTTTGTACATGATCCCATGTGTTTTAGCGTGTGCAAACGGGTCTAGGACCCGTTTGCATCGTACATTTGGCCCCTGATTTCTTAAATCAGCAACTTATGGCATCGCAGCAGGGCATAAGGGATGCCACCTCCAGGGCTGTGGTGTGATGCAGCCGCGGCTGATGGTTCAGCTGGCCCCAATAAGTCCTGTTATTATTATTTCCCTTACCTTTACCTCTCCCCATATTAGAATAGTTTTGCCTTATTTATTTTTTATACTGTCTCCTTTATTTCAACTCCTCTATCAAATATTTGTTAAACTAGTGCTATCCCTGCATTATGCTTTTTTTCTATATTTCATATTTCTGTATCTGACTCCCTCCTATCTGTATCTTACTTCTTCTTTTTTAGTACACTTTTCATCTCCCATTGTATGTCTTGAAGTAAAATAAGCCTCAGAGAAAAAAATGTTGGTACTGTGAAGATAGCAGGTCCAAGTAAGCTATAATTCACCACAAATGTTTGTTGAGAAGACTTTATTGCTATCGCTCAAACAGCCAAACAAGGGACTGGCCATGGCCATGGATGCACCAATGTTGTGTTCTCATTCACGTATACAGTATACCAGCTATTTCCATGACAGTGCAGCAGGGCAGGAAAGTATGAGATTCTATTCCATTTGCCAACCAATGACTCAGAAAGGTGTTTGGTTGCCTTTAATACCAGGCTTTTTTGTAACATGCCAACCAACACACCTCCCAACGTGATAGTTCTGATAGAAGATACTGCTAACCAAACTGTAGTGCAGTATTGCTATTGCACTTTGTTAAAAAATATAAAACATGATTTAGGAGATAAATCTGGAAATTAATAGAAGTTCTGGGGCTGACAGCACCAGTGAGACGGAGGAGGCCCAGGAAGGCGGAAGAGTCCCAGCAGTGGTGGGGATGGCTGTTGGTGGTAAGTCACGTTGCTTGCTTATTGACAAATTAATTATACTGTATTTGTTAAGCGAGGCATCATCATTCATCACCTCCCTGCCAATGGCATTTTGCCAGCCGTGATCTAACTGCAGCATGGTTTCATTCGGCACTGCAGTGTTGACTGTGCAATGTGCGTCAGCTTCAGTGAAGTTTTCAATGCATTACAAACCGAAATTGAGGTGTGTTTCCCAGTGCCCACTCCTTTCCCTCCTACTTGTACTTCACTCCATTATTCTTTTGTAAGTTCTTTCCCAGGGTACCAAGAAACTTAAAATTCATTCTTGGCATGTGCCACATTTTTCTTGGCAAGTGATGTATGTATTTATGTTTCATGACAGAGTTAAATTTGACCCTTTCATCAGCCATCAACTACTGACTACGCAAAAGCTTAGCACATGATGACCAGTGACATCCCACTATTCTATAGCAAAACCTCTACCTAGCTTAATCCTTCTGACTTACCTTGAAGGAGAGTAACTTTCCTTAGTGCCAAGTGAAGGTAATTGTTCAAAAACTTATTTGTGGTGGAGGGCGAGCCCAGGGAGTAAAATGGGACTAATAGCCTATTTTAGAATTTGTCAGATGGGATACTCTCTGTGAAGAACATGTCAAATAAAATATGTCCTGTTCCCTTCCCAGTCTGCAGTGCTATTTTTTCTACTGTCTACTCATGGGAGACACATAATCCACATAATAAATGACCTGTGTGACATAGTTTTATTATTATCATTCATGTGCTTCTTTGGAATTAGAGTAGAATTCAAAGGCAGTCAGAGAAGAAGTGGGCCAGTTGGATTTAACTAAGATAATAAATTGTCCTTAACAGCTGCCCCAGCTGCAGCTTGCACAGAGTACCAGACCTGACTGTAGCATGCTTCCATTTAGGTTGCATAACAAGAATAGAATAATATTAAACGTTTTTACTATGAAATCCTTTAAAAGAAAAATGTTGCTTTTATTATGGTGATATTGTAGCTTAATTCCTTGCATAGGAAACTTAAGAACGTCCCACAGGGTTACCAAAAAATGGATAGGAAATGGAGTAGCAAACTGCAATGCGTTCTGCAATACCTTGCAATACCTGAAATATACTTCTATTGATCTTCAGGACATAGAATACAAAGTATACGTACAAACTTATACCTATTAGACCACCAGAAACTGTAAATATAATTGCATACATGCACACAACGCATCAAATGTAGAAAAACAGATCAAGAGATAATGTTTTAGAAAAATATATATATATATTTGTCAAATTATTCACAAAAAGTACATAATCAAAACATCATCATAACAAATCATTAAAAAACATACATATTGCATGTTGTTACATTTATTAAAATTTTTTTTAAAAAGGACAACTCATAAACATTCAGGTTAAAAAAGTTCAAAAGAACAGGGGTCGACGCGGCGTTTCGGTTACAGTGAGATAGACAACCTTCTTCAGGACCAAGTTCTAGAAGGAAACATATGATTACTAATCATTTCAAAACCAAAAAAAATTTTTTCAGAATCATTTTCTAAAACAGTACATTTTCTTCCACTATAACATTTGAACAGGTGCTACTAGATTTTATGCATAGAGACAAAAATTTATTAAGGAATTTATTAAAAAAAGGTGGTTTTTAGTCAGGTATTGCTAAAGTGCATTGCGCATTTGTACTAGTGCCATTTCGTGGGTCGCTATGTTAATTATCATAGTGAAAAAGCCCCTAATGTGGGTCGGTGGAACTCATATAGCCCACTCTAAAGTTGTTAATGGGAGTGCCAAAATACTAATATAGGGCACTTTACTGGCGGGTTGCCGTTATGCAAAGCGAAAGGTTTTTTTTAAAAATAGTACCCCCCACTTCCGAAATTACCTTTATGGTTATAGTAGCCTCCAACTAAATCCAGGAGGGCATTTTGGCGGTTGTATAATCCGGTATGGGAACTGAAAGTAATTCCTGTTATAGTTCTATAGTTCCTCACGGTATCTGTAAATAGTAGTAACATTGTATTTTCAATTTAAGCACTTTAGGTGTTTAGAAAATTTACATAAAGGAATTTTAAAAGAAAACTACCTTAAGATTTTATGGGGATAAATCTTATGCGGGTAGTAGGAGCCACCGATAAATATTTCCTGGATCGCTGAAAATCAAAACTCCTATTAGTTCATTGCAAATGGGGAGTGATAACCAATGGTCAACTGGTCTACTTGAATGAATTCACCCCATGTTTGTACTTACCCAGGTTTAAATTACTGGCAGTAGTGGGTGATGCACTTGCTTTTCACTATTTAGCATTCAATTCGTGCTGGGCTTTGTCCTGCCACTGGTTCTTTGGGAAAAGGATAAGACTCTCGGGGTGAAAATTGCAAGTTTCTTGCAATATTCACCCCGAGTGTGCTGGGTATACTCAGACGTGAGCCCCAGGCTCTCCACACCACTGGAGTCAAGCTATCCAGGCTGATGAAGGCTGATAGCCAGAAACCGGTCCTTGGATGCTTGATTCTGGTCTGTGAAAGACATGGCTTGGTAGTTCGGACTGGACTGTTCCCATGAGGCACAGGGTCAGAGCTGATTTGCATATTACCAGTGTCTAACCCAGGGTGGTGTGGAGTGCAAAAAAACGATGGATTTAGGCCCAGATCCTTGTACTGGGGTGAATGTATGACATTGTTCTACATTCTGTCCATCAACTGTGTTTTTTGCAATTTTCACCCCAAGTGTGCTGGGTATACTCAGACGTGAGTCCCAGGCTCTCCACACCACTGGAGGCAAGCTATCCAGGCTGATGAAGGCTGATAGCCAGAAACCGGTCCTTGGATGCTTGATTCCGGTCTGGGAAAGACATGGCTTGGTAGTTCTGTCTGGACTGTTCCCATGAGGCACAGGGTCAGAGCTGATTTGTATATAGCCAGTGTCTAACCCAGGGTGGTGTGGAGTGCAAAAAAACGATGGATTTAGGCCCAGATCCTTGTACTGGGGTGAATGTATGACATTGTTCTACATTCTGTCCATCAAGTGTGTTTTTTGCAATTTTCACCCCGAGTGTGCTGGGTATACTCAGACGTGAGTCCCAGGCTCTCCACATCACTGGAGTCAAGCTATCCAGGCTGATGAAGGCTGATAGCCAGAAACCGGTCCTTGGATGCTTGATTCCGGTCTGGGAAAGACATGGCTTGGTAGTTCGGACTGGACTGTTCCCATGAGGCACAAGGTCAGAGCTGATTTGCATATAGCCAGTGTCTAACCCAGGGTGGTGTGGAGTGCAAAAAAACAATGGATTTAGGCCCAGATACTTGTACTGGGGTGAATGTATGACATTGTTATACATTCTGTTCATCAACTGTTTTTTTTCCAATTTTCACCCCGAGTGTGCTGGGTATACTCAGACGTGAGTCCCAGGCTCTCCACACCACTGCAGTCAAGCTATCCAGGCTGATGAAGGCTGATAGCCAGAAACCGGTCCTTGGATGCTTGATTCCGGTCTGGGAAAGACATGGCTTGGTAGTTCGGACTGGACTGTTCCTATGAGGCACAGGGTCAGAGCTGATTTGCATATAGCCAGTGTCTAACCCAGGGTGGTGTGGAGTGCAAAAAAACAATGGATTTAGGCCCAGATCCTTGTACTGGGGTGAATGTATGATATTGTTCTACATTCTGTCCATCAACTGTGTTTTTTGCAATTTTCACCCCGAGTGTGCTGGGTATACTCAGACGTGAGTCCCAGGCTCTCCACACCACTGCAGTCAAGCTATCCAGGCTGATGAAGGCTGATAGCCAGAAACCGGTCCTTGGATGCTTGATTCCGGTCTGGGAAAGACATGGCTTGGTAGTTCGGACTGGACTGTTCCCATGAGGCACAGGGTCAGAGCTGATTTGCATATAGCCAGTGTCTAACCCAGGGTGGTGTGGAGTGCAAAATAACGATGGATTTAGGCCTATATCCTTGTACTGGGGTGAATGTATGACATTGTTCTACATTCTGTGCATCAACTGTGTTTTTTGCAATTTTCACCCCGAGTTTGCTGGGTATACTCAGACGTGAGGCCCAGGCTCTCCACACCACTGGAGTCAAGCTATCCAGGCTGATGAAGGCTGATAGCCAGAAACCGGTTCTTGGATGATTGATTCCGGTCTGGGAATGACATGGCTTGGTAGTTCGGACTGGACTGTTCCCGTGAGGCACAGGGTCAGAGCTGATTTGCATATAGCCAGTGCCTAACCCAGGGTGGTGTGGCGTGCAAAAAAAAATGGATTTAGGCCCAGATCCTTGTACTGGGGTGAATGTATGACATTGTTCTACATTCTGTCCATCAACTGTGTTTTTTGCAATTTTCACCCCGAGTGTGCTGGGTATACTCAGACATGAGTCCCAGGCTCTCCACACCGCTGGAGTCAAGCTATCCAGGCTGATGAAGGCTGATAGCCAGAAACCGGTCCTTGGATGCTTGATTCCGGTCTGGGAAAGACATGGCTTGTTAGTTCGGACTGGACTGTTCCCATGAGGCACAGGGTCAGAGCTGATTTGCAGATAGCCAGTGTCTAACCCAGGGTGGTGTGGAGTGCAAAAAAACGATGGATTTAGGCCCAGATCCTTGTACTGGCGTCAATGTATGACATTGTTCTACATTCTGTCCATCAACTGTGTTTTTTGCAATAAAATTAAGCTGAGCATATAAATCATGTGATGATGGGAAATCACATGTCTGGCTCCAGTTACAGGCCTCCCCCCGACCACAACCACAAAATAGAGAAGTTTGAAATTTTAGCCAGCACAAACTACTTCACATTTCCCAAATAATGCATCTCTCTCCAGTCCATATGGCTGTGTAGGTCTCTTAAAGCCCTCATCTTGTTGGTTTCCTTTTAAAGTAAATAACTTGCTTCTTCAGGTTATTGAGGTAGTCCCAACCTGAATCCTGACTCTGAGTAATGAATCAGTACAACTCCCAATCAAAATGTGATTGAGAGAGTGTTGGAATTTTTTTTTTAGTAGATACAGGTATGTACCTACAGCTAGTAATAACACCACAATCACAAAGATGGTCCAATCAAGTTTTAATAAATTAATCCCTACTCAACCCTTGATAGCTTGTCTGATAAGCAGTCAGGCTTAATTTAGGAGACAGATGTGTAAAGTATTTAATAAAACTAAAACAGTAAATCAGTAAAAGATACAAACCAATAAAAATCCAATACCAATGTATACACATAAACGTTTATATTTAAAATTACATCAACCTGTAAAACATCTAAGGTAGAGAACTGGAGATATGAATTTTGAAAGTTTAAATAAAAGATTTCCTTTCTAGCTCCTAAAAGTGTAAAACAACAACTGCAGCTATTTGGTCATGCTGAACTTGGACAAAAATAAAATATTTAGGCTGACAGTGATAGATAAGATGAGTGGGTGGGTCCAGTCAAGTTGTTACCTTCTGACGTAGAGGTTTTCCTCTCAACATCAAGCAATCATGTCCTTGGACCTGGATTTCAATACGCCAATGCCGACCTACTGCAGGGTAATGCACTGGTGAGTCCCGGAGGTCTTTGCTTTTGTTGTTGACAGTTAGGAGCTCTGAAGCTTTCAGTGGGGCATACCTGCATGGTCAGGCTGAGTCGTGGTTCAACGTCCCCTGCTTGACTCATCGTCAATGCCAGTCTTCTCATTGAGTTTTCCACAAAAGTTGCCCAAAAATTCCCAAACTTTCAGATTTTCTTCTGAAATGTTCTATAAGGGTCAGAAACTGTCCACAACACCAGTCAAGGGTTCAGAAAGTCTGGTGTGCCTCCGCTGGATATGGAACTCCAACTCCCACAATGCACCTGGTCAATCCAAGTAAAATCCAGGTGAAGCTGGTCAACTGGAATTGTTCTTGAGATAGATGTTGCAGTTGGCTTCTTCCTGCAATTTTCTACCCGGTGTTGCTCAGGGAGTCCACTCCATATCCTTAAGGACAAGCAAAGTCCTTCTGTGGTGAAGCCTTTAGAGTGCTGCAGGTGCAATTCTTCTGAGTGCAGTTCTCTTTTGTGCAGTCCAAGTGTCCAGCAGGCCAATATTTCTTCTCCGGATGGTTTCAGGCAGGGATATTAAGGTGCTTTTGCAGCTCTTCCACATTTATCCCGTATTCTGGGCTGGAAAGAGGGGGGCACCCCAACAATTGGGGTTCAAGTTGCCACTCTCGGCCAGGACAACTTTCTAGTAAGATTGGAGTATTTCTATCCCAGAATGCACATCTCAGAAAAATTAAAATGGAGAAAATCTCTCCTTGGAGTTCAGGTCTGACTATCCTAACACACAGGTGAGGCTTACTTTCCCCTACAGCCCCTCTCCCAATCTAATTCGAGGTGATCCCATTTGGCTGACGATGAAGGACGTGGAGGCAGGTCTGGATCCTGTGACATCTGTGCTTCTCCCTTTGAAGACCAGCTTTTCTTCCCAGTCCACTTCTTGTCCCTGGCAACCAGGAACCAAATCTCCTCCCACCAAATGGTTGTATTTTGTCAGATCCAGGCCTCTTCACACCTAATCAGGGAGCAGCTTGCCTCAGGCTCTCAAAGTCCGGCCAATCAGAAGAGGCTGCTACAGGCCTGCTTTAGGCAACTTCAGAATAGTGAGTTCTAAAATTCCTTTCTTGCAGTAGCTGTAATAAAGCTGACCATGGCAAAATGTTGGATTTATAGCAACTACTATTTTGATACTTTGATGCTCACGTTTGTCAAAAGTTAATTTTTATTAAACTTTAATAAAGCCTTCTATTTTAGCCTAAGGCGCTAGCAGCACTGCAATGGGGGAAATGTTTTTGGCTGTTTTCCCTCACCAGGACATACAAAACATATTTCATAATGTATATATAGTAAGCAACAATTGCTCCTACTTTGAAGTACTAGACCCAAGTATAGTTCCAAATAAATAAATGTGCGCTTCGAGACACGCCATTGATTCAGCTTGTGCAGAGCCCAATATAGATGGTCATTGCATATTAGTTACTAGGGAACGACATAAATCTGAAAGGTCTTTTTCTATATCTTTTGAAAATTCAGTATTTACTCAGTATGGATGATATCTCTTCAACAAATTGAATGTCTGTTCCTCAGCAACCATCACTGTTACCAACAGGAAAAGGTCTTTGAGGCGAGATTATATATGCTCACCTCCAGTTTCTTATTCACACTTGATGTTGGGTCTAGTGCACCGAAAGTAAGTAGGAGAACACTTTGTTCTGGTGTTTTTTAATTACACTAGGTAATTCATACACACTGTTCTATTCCTTCTAGTCTCACATCTGGTCCACTTTTCTTAATGTACTTTTTTTTACACAAGTGAATATTCATTCACTTACTTGTTTTTAACATTAAGACTTGTATGTCACCTTGCCAAGCAAATAACTTCTAGATTAAGTCTTCCAAGGACTTAATAAGTTCCTTGGTAACATCTTGCACCTTGAGGGCTTGGAATTTTTATGTATACAATGCAGACACTGTTTAGATCGTAAAATTACAATAGTCGTTGTATATATATTCCTCTACAGCCTTTAAAAAGCCCTGCGAGCGAAACGTGCTTTGGCTGCTGCTGTGTCTTTGCTTATCTTGGAAATAAAAGTTAAAAAACCTGATTTGGGAGCCTTGTCCACAGGACATTCGACTAAGGACTCACTGGAAAACATATCACAAGGAAGAATGTACCCAATGTTTGCTATTGAAATTTTTCCATTCTTTATTTGCCATTGGATTAATAGATATAGTGATCAAGTGTGCTTTGGTGTATTGTGATTATCTTTTATAATTTCCTTGCTTTTTATAACAAGACACACTACCCTTGGTGCACCTAGGGCAGACCTTAGGGGTGACTCATGTGTAATAAAAAGTTACTTTTAGACTTCGGAAGGACACATAATTCAAAGGTCTAAATTTGGACACAGTTTTGTTTTAAAACCAGTCTACAAGGCAGGCCTATCTTTAAAATGACACAGGACACCACACCAGTCCACACTGAAGTGCATCAATTCCACTGGGGTGTCTACATTTACATGCCCTACCATATGCAAGGGAGTTACAGATGGGTTGTCTGAACCAATTGTAATTACATTAATTACCAAATACCTTTTAAACAGACACTGGCCCTGGGGCAGGTTAGGATAGGGCACATTCAGAGTCAGTAACCACCAGTGTCAGTCAGACCAATTGGGGTGAGTAGGGCATAACGAATGACTTTCCTACATTGAGATAGACCTGTAGTGCGCTGCTGTTGATGAGCAAGAAGAGTAAAAGAATGTAAGCATCTTGTGTATATTTGTATTTGTTAACTAAACTGAGTGGTGTGTTATCTGAAGAACCAGAAATAAAGTACAGCAAGGAATGAACCATGCACATTTATCTAGATAAGTGTGAAAGGGCTATTCACCTTAAGGCAAAATCACCCATAAGCCTCCAAATATTGTAAATCATCAAAATCAAGTTTACAAATCAGTTGAACACCCTCCATCACTGTCTGACACCACATGAATCATCAGCCATCACTCATACTCACCTAATAATGTATCACTCATTGGTGCAATAGTTACCTGTTCCAATCAAAGCACAGTGGTACACAGTTCTCATATTGTACCTCCTCTTTTTCCATGAAAGCAACAGATTGGCAGTCTCGTAAATTAAATGATCTAAAAGAAGAATAAGCATAAGACGGAGGCAGGCATTGTCTCCAATGTCCTTGATGGGAATGGGAAAGCTTCTCCACTGCAGACTCTGGCCATACATATGCCTAAATGGTGGGCTGCATAAGTCAGACACAAGCAAAATATAAAATGTTCCTCTAGCTATATCAATTTTTTTTCTCAAAGTAGTTTGATGATAATCTGAACGTTTTATGGTGGCCTACTCAGTCAGGGAAGTGGAGTTCATACTCAAACGAAGGGGGTCGGAGCAGAGGATTGACGGGTCTAAGAGGCTCGGGAATCAATCACCAAGTGGCTAATCACACGTCCTCCGTCTTAACTGGCCATTGCCGGCAACCTTACAACCAAAACTCTATTACTATCACTAATTAACTTAGAGTTTTGCATATTATTGTTGTCAATGCGATGTAATTTTTAATGTCACGAACACCCCTCACTTCATGCACTTTTACTTTTTGTGTGAGCACCAGAACTATTACTAGAATTATACTATGATACTCCGTTTATGCTGTTAATACATGTGAGTTCACACCAAACTTTGTGTTCCTGCATTTATTGCATAACCAGTCGAGCCTGGACTAATTTACTTTGTTTAACCTGACAAACGCTGTCTAAAATAAATACGTGGCCTAGGCCACATGAGAACCTTAGTGGCCTCAACCTGACCTTTGTTTTTCTAAATAGTGATACACCCCGGGTCACAATACTGGGGTTCTCATGTTCTTTGAAACATATACTCCCTGGGCAGTCTAGGGTACAGAGTAAAATAAATGAGTAGTGCAAATTTAACAAACATGTATAAAATATACTGAACTGTGCAGTCATTTTCCTTTACAAAAGTTAGAAAATTAAATGCAAAAAGATAACTAGATCCCTACTGCAACTCCAGGCCACCCACCACAACCTCAATCAAATTAAAAATTGTAATAAAAGTACAAATAAATATTTTTGCATGCCCTAGGAAACAAACAACACTCATATGCAAATGTTTTGGAACTTACTTGTGATATCATAAAAACGAAGTCCTTAAAATCCAAAAGTATATATGCAGCAGGAATTGCAGACAAAGAGAGTGATCCTTCCAACTCAAATTCCAAATGAATAGTGACCAGGAGATGGACAAGGCACTGTGAGCAGCCTGCTTGACAGGAAGAGGAAGGTTCTTGTTGTTTAAAAACAAAGTGAAATAAACAAATGTTTTTCGCATTAAAGTAGAAAAAATAACTGTTGGAGTAGAATATACACTCAAAAACATCTGTTTGAGTTGCTTTAGCTGCTTCTCGAGTAGAGAATCTGCTCAAGAAGCAGCTGCGGCAACTCGTCAGCATCACGAAAATGGTGCTGGAAGGTGCGCTAACGCCAGGCAAATTTTGCGCACACTTGCTAGCAGGCCGCAAATCTCATTGTACTCACCAGCACATGCTAACACAACTCTTATAATTCCTCCATGCACCAGAAGATGAAATTTAGCAGGGACTCTGCGTTAGATGTGTAGTGTGAAGTTAGACTATTCCTCCAACTCAACGAGTGAAATTATAATTGCCTACAGAGATTATAGGGAGACTAGTCAGGGAGTGAGAGCAGTGCATCACAAGACACAGCAGTGTTTGGGGTCACACACTCAATGAGAGGGTTGGAGCGGAGAGACAGGGTCGTAAAGGTGGTGGGAGCATGAGAAACAGACCCGAGCAAGCTCTAAATGGAATGATAAATAAAAACTTAAAAATAAAGACAACATTTTTTCGAAGACATCAACAATAAAAGGATACATCTACAGCTAATCAAATGTGGCAGTACATTCTAAATACTTCATGGGCAGGACAAATACAAGACTAGGAAGGAAAGCAATCCAAACTGGAGCAGATATCTATAATATATACATAGAAAGCCATCTAATAATGAGCAATTTGCTGGCCAAAGCCCATTCTATGCAGCATTGTATGCAATGTAGCAACTGTAGCAAGATCATAAAAAAGTAACTGTAAAGTATATTAACAAGTATAATTTTAGATAAAATATTGTGCATGTAAAAAAGTTGTGGTGTATGGTTGTGCTTTTTTATATGGTGACGAAAACAGTGGCTGCAATATGAGTGGGGTCCAGATTCAGAAACAAGGGCCATATTTACAAACATTTCATGCAGCGCAGCAAGTCACCTTGCTACACTGTGCTGCATGAAAGGGAAAGGGCAGGAATGTGCCATATTTAAAAGAATACAACACATTCCTGTCCTTGTCCCTGCGGTGGCACCATTTTAGTTGCCTTTCGCCAATGCAGGCACCCTTGCACTATGGTGTAAGGGTGACTGTTTTGTACACAGGAATGTTTTTGTGCAGGAAGTGTTGCCCAGGAGGCCAAATTATCTTCCTATGTGTGCTGCACAATGCAGTACACATAGAAAGAGGAAGTAACATGGGGAAATATAGATAGATATTTCTCCTTATTATGTTCCTGTAAATCAGGAAGTGCCTCAAAATCCATCAGAGTTGTGTGGACATACCCACGCAACGCCTATGGAACGCCGGTCCACGGCAGAGTAGCACAACGCAGTACTTTGAGCTGCGTTGTGCTACTCTTGATTTATGAAGCCACTCAGAGCCATGCAAAGTGTCTTTGCATGGCTTCATAAATCTGTCATGGAGGCTTGCGTTGCGCATGTACCACGTTAGGTGGTACAAACGTGAAGCATACCTCTCGTAAATATCACTCTAACTTCCTAAAAATGCACACCAGTTGAAGAACAAATTTCACGAGAAACAGAATCAGATAAAACAAAATAATTGTTCAACTGGTGTCGGTTTCACATACAGCATCTTGCAATATGTCCAATTTGATGCATTGCAAACATTACAACCAAAGAAACCAGACTAAGTTCACTGTGGCCTCCTACTTGAAAAACATGTTGTTACATTTTTCAGTATAATATTCCCACTTTTACCATTATTTTTACTAATTTGAGCCACTTTGAGGTAGTCCTTTAACTTGATGCTACAAAAATAGCTAGTGACTGTATACAGCAGAAGATAAAAACTCTGAGCCTTATGCTGTGGCCTGCCATATTCCCAAAATGTGCACCCAAAACAAGATTACAACTCGTTCAGTAATATCGGATAGACCATGCAGGTTTGCATGCTCAAACGTTATGCTTGGAATATGGGAAACCTGCAGTCATCGTCATTCTGATTTGCCTGCAGAACTTGAACATTAAGGTGATAAATACCCCAACTGGGAAAAACTGAACCTTTTAGGTTTTAGTGCATTCCTGTGTGGCATTACTGTTTTTTTTTTACTATCCTATTCTTTACTGTTTTTAGTAAAGTGTAAGCTTAGATCAATGCCGAGAAGGCCTCAAGGTGCTATGGAAGGCACACTTGAAGTAGCTTAAAAGGGGCTAAAACGAAGAGCTAGAGGGTCCAGCAATCGCTATTAAAATTAATACAGAACAAGTTTCAGTTTTCCCCTACATCTGACTAAACTGGTTTTAAATTTCAGGAGAAGGGAGAGAGATTTGCAAAGAGTCGACACAAGCTGGATAAAACAGTTGCTTTCCATCTAGCCTTCTTACAGTGGGGCTTGAAAAAGGCGGAAGCGGAATATCTAAGGCTACAGAATGGGGAGTAATGACAGAAATATTTGACTTAAAAAAGATGGGTTAGAAAAGTGGGATGTCTTAAACATTAGGACTGCTGACTTGTGGAAGAAAGTTATTTTATGGATAGGAAGCCGATGTAGGGTGCACATCTTGTCGAAGACATAATTGACTGTTCTAAGTGCCATAGTACTTCTTTAACCGCCTGATTCATCATTCATATTTGCGCTCGCAAAGGGCCAGATTCTGAGAATCTGGCCCTTTGCGAGTGAGATTTTTGCATTTGGGATTCAGCATCCCAAATGCAAAAATCGCTATCTGCTAATTCGCATATTTGCGAGGATTTACATTTAAGGAATCTCTATTTGAGATTCCTTAAATGTAATTCATCATCAATTTTACAATTGCGGAAACGTAATTTCGGGCCGCAATTTACCGCGAGGTCAAACCTCGTGGTAAATAGCGAAAACTTAGAAAAATGCTTTTAAAAGCATTTTTCTAAGTTGCATGTTACACACACACATGTCCTTTGGACATGTGTGTGCGCAACACCTGTTGAAATGTGCATTTAAGGGGTGCTACAGGGTGTCCTTTGGACACCCCTGGCACCCTTCAAATCGCTATCTTATTTGCGATTCGCAAATTGCTAATCGCAAATAAGGAATACTCCCCATTCATTTCTATGGGCCTTTTGGCCCATAGGAATGAATGGGGAGTTATTCCTTATTTGCGATTAGCAATTTGCTAATCGCAAATAAGGAATCTGTAGGAATCGCATTTTATTTTGCGATTCCTACATGAATCCCGTTTTGCGAGTCTGTAATAGTGATTCCTTATGAATCGCTATTTCAGACTCGCAAAACGGGTCTTTCATGAATCTGGCCGTATTGCTTTACCTGGCAAATACAGATAGATGGCGTGGTATTTACTGGATAACATCTGATATTATCATTCTCAGTAAAGCAGTACGAAATCGAGGTATGATCTTGTAAAAGCACGCAGATTTCCCCTTTCTGGACTACCAAATGGAGAATATTGGTGTTTCCCCATCTATAACGGGGAAAAAAGTACAAAATCTGCATGCTTCCTACACGTATTTCGGATTCAAGAAATAACACCTTTTTGCACCAGATTTAGATTTGTCATACTTTTCGAATATGGGGAAAACTGGGAGAGGGGGCCCACAAGCTAACCCTTGGGGTACCCCAATTTGTAAATTGGTCTTGCGCAGGTTGTTCACCTCTTATCTTGGCAATTACGTACGTGGCAGACTGAAAATAAATTGACAGCAAAATAAATCATTTTTCAGGTAATCTCCACATTGAGATTGGGAGGAAAGTCGAGATCAGTGTAAAATGTTACACACAATTTATAGGAAGGTAATTGTTCAGCACATTCCAGAAAAAGCAACAATATTCCGAACAATGGCTCCGTTAAAAGTTATCCTCTATGGCTTTACAATCAAATTCTAGAACCTGTTTCCCCTCCATCACACTATGGATGGTGCAACTATATATTTATCATGGTTTGAATAGGTTTGAAATGGCGTGGTGGTGGTTACATAAATTTGACTAAGGCATGTTATGAATTTTATTAGGCAGTAGACTGTTTGCACCCTGTCGGAGCCCCACAGGACCACAGGCTCCGATAATGCTATAACCTCTGCTAGCTTGAAGGAGGTCCACAAGAACTGTTTCAAGATATGTACCAGTATGGTGGTTGCACTGAAAATAGAGAACTTTGCCAAGTAGAGTCATGTTTGTATTTTGTTGTTCATAAATAAACTCCTGTTTTTTTCTGACAAAAGAAAATCAATGATGCACAGGTAGATTTTCCCTGCATGTCTGTCTGAGAGTGCCATAACTTGCATGGCATTCCCGAGCAAGAATATTTTGTTTGTGACCCCCCTCTCCCATGATAGGGTGGGCTGACTGCCACTTTTATGAAACTGTATGATGCAAGAAATTTTAAGTCAGTGCCTTCTAAAAGCCACTGACCAGCATTGAAAACTCTGTCGTCGCCCACCTCTCAATGGGTAATAGTGACCCCCCCACACACGCATTTGTCAGACAGGGCATTCACATGTGTGGAACTATAAATAACCTTTAATCTCTTTAAAATTGCACATTTCTTTTTTTCTACTGTTTTTTATAATGTAAATTAACAATTCATGCAGTAGCACAAATTTTCAATGCAATCCTGTAGAAAATGGGTAGCATACACCATGAATTTGCCAGGAAGAGGTGGATTCACCTCACCTAACCAAGATATAATGCAGTTTATTTTGTAAAGTACATAGTGAAGGGAAGTGGGTTAGTTGTGAAGAATGTGGCTCCTTCTCAAAAAAGAAGTCCACAGCCTTCCACCCCTGTTAGAGCACTTCCTCGGTTTAGTTATGCAGAAAAGTTCTAGGCCTACTCAGAGGAGGTGAAGGGGACTGGTATCCCAGTCTGCACGCACACAACAAACAATACCCTATATCATTGTCCAGTTAGTACTTTTACTTATGAAAGGAAAATCCCTTTATTACACACAGTACTCATAACTATGCTTTAATGTACAAATATATACATGATGGCAGGGAGACATACCTATGATAACACCTTATTAACAGTTCACACCCCTAGGAAACCTTGAAGCATAAGACCATGATATCCCCACATGCACTAGGCACAATCTATTGGGATGTAGTTATCAAAAGGCAGGCATGCTGGCTTTGTTAAGATGTTGCCATATTAATAAAGTGAACACAAGTAGATGATGGACAGATCGCTGAAACTTTTCAGACACCCAACCCCAGTCAAAGACCGGGGTGGAATCCATCATCGTTCTTTAGCTCACTTCACCACCCCAGTTTAGACCCAGCCACATGCAAATCAGTATTAACCCTGTGCCTCATGGAAACAGTCCACCCAAACTGCCAAGCCAGGTCTTCACTGGACCGGAAACAATCATCCTGGGACGGGTTTCGGGGAAACACCCCTCATCAGCTTGCATCCAGTGGCAAAGGGAGCAAGGGAACCATGTGTGGCATACCCTGCCAACTTAGGGCAAGCAAAGAAACCCACCCCAGTCACAGGTCTGGGTTGAATCCATCATCGTTCTTTATTTCACTTCGTGCTATATTAATAAAAGCAGATATATGTCATGATAAACTAAAACAACACCATTAAAGCCACTAAGGATGATACCCTCTTCAATGACATGCATTAATACATTTAATGGATTCACTGCACATCAAATGTTATATGCTGCTCCTGTTAGTACACTACAACCCCTAGGAATTATTACATCAGACCTCCCAGTGTCTAAGTTCAGCAATTCTTGTGGAGCCAGATTTTTGCTGCTCTTCCTCCTAACACAGGGTCTGTCTTCTGTCTGGGTTGCTGGCACTTCTCCGGGGGCTCTTGGTCTTCTTCAGTAGCATCCAATTGTCTCAAAGCAGACAGACCACTTTATCTGTGCCCTCAAACTCCCACAGCCAAAACTACCCACTTGTGTAGCACCTGGTTCAGTGGCTGTCAGGGGCCTCCTCCTTCAGGAAGTCCCACTCCTGCAGGATGCGTCAACAAAAGATTCAAGGGAACCCACCATGGTCATCTCCAGCAGGTCTTCCCCTCTATTGTATTTTCAGAGATGCACAGGGACCAGATCCTCTGAACCTTAAGGTACAAATCCTGATGCCTTGGTGACAACTGCAATAAGATATCCTTGAGTCTGTTTTTGCGATAGAGGTAAGGAATATTCTATCCTCCAGTGGGACATTCTGCCTGTGTCACTTCCCCCAGGTCAAGACAGTTCCCAATAGCCTCTACCTTGTACAGGTATTTTTTAAAGAATTTGCCAGAAGCTAGGCCGTTTTGCACAACCCAAGGGCAACACATCATCACTCCACCTCTGCACCAAACCCCTGCACAGCATTTTGGTAATTTTCAAGATGGCACGATTAAGTTGATTTATTGCAAGACCTTCTAAGAAACCATAAGCCCTGCCCCCAACTGCCACAACTGCCTGGCCCCTTCACTCTAAAAAGTCAAAGGAAAGATCCTCCTTTGACAGGCTTCAGATGTTTAAGTACCTTCCTTCATTTCTGTGGAGTTGATCCGTCCCAGCCAGATGGATTGTGAAACGTAATGAACAAAATTAGAGTCTGTCCCCTTCTCTGCTCTCTCAGGGGTTCAACAACGACACGTAGCCTCCTTGCTCCCAGAATCTCGACTGCGTCAACACATTTAAGGCACATTGAGGCAGGCCAATGCTGGTCCTTCTATCCGACACTCGCTCCATCCCGGTCAGCCTAAACTTTTGGATCCATCCCTGTCTATTGCAACTAGATAGCCCCAGTTGGTGCTTCAAGCTTTTAAGCACCACAATTCAGTTTAGTTGTTAAAAGTTAATCCCTCTGTTCATACTTATTGGATTTTTGTCGTTTTGGTCTTCTAAGAGGTTGTTGAAGTCCCTTCAGGTAGATTTCAGTCTGTTCCAAAGAATGGAGGAGGCTTTGACAAAGCCTTCTATTTGTAACTAATTTATCTCAATAACAACAGGAGGTTTGGCATGTTACTTCCCTTTTGGAACTCTCACGGTGGGAGAGGTCTCTCCTTTTTATTCAGGTCAGGCACTGTTTGGCGACTTTTGTGTTTTTTTGATGGGGCAAAGCTCTGGGGAAGTAGTATATTGGTCAGCAACAGGTCGGTTGTCAATCTCTATTACATTTTATATTATTTTATACATTTTACATACGATTCTTTTTATGTTGTCTTAAACACATTCTGAAACCATTTGCTTTCATGAAATGCAGGGATGTCTTAACACATCTTCTGATTTTAGATGGTCCCGATGTATGTTTCAGCATTGGTTGTTTCCTGAAAATGTCTATAAGTTGTAGGAAATCGATAGAAGGATAATAGTAGCCTATCAGCATAGTTCTGGGAATTGCTGCCTGGACACCAGTGGTGCCGCCTCACTGCTGGGTTAATGCACTTTATTGCAGCTGTCATTTATTGCATGGAGCTTTGTTTTTAATCGATTTGTATTATCATCTTAAGTTTTTTTAACTGTGTGTATTGTATTTTTATTAATATGACAAATTGTATCATGCTATGTTATGATTTTTACACAAACATTGAATATAAATATATTGAATTGAATTGAATTAATGTCCTTTCCAATGCCATGTCCAAGGTCTACTGGGCTCCCTGGCTGTTCCGTAGGAGCAGCCTGCAGGGGCAGAGCATAAGGCAGGAGATGGCCAAACAGGGAGATTGGCAGTGGATGTGGTATGCTGACCACATTAGCTGATGCCCAGTGTGCAGGGCGAGAAGGACAGGTCTCTGACTGTGTCAGATCTGAGATGCGCATTTCAGGCCTAGAACACAGTGCTCTGCTTGGGAGCCCGGATAACACAGCACAGTCCCTCTAACCTCCTTTGGAACATTGTGTTCACCTGCTCCAGCCAGTCGCAGGTTTGGTCTCATGCAGTTTTAAGTATAAAGCTAAACGAGAGCAAAACCAGGACTGGTTCGGTAATAACAGTAGTCTGATGTTTTTACTTCACAACAAAAGAGAGCTCTCTGGTTAACCCCTTTAGTGCTCCTGACAGAACAGTTTCATCAGGAGCACCACTGATCCTGAGCTCATGGTGAAACCATTCTATCATGTGTTATGTTATGTTATTTTAAATAAGCTTGTATAGCGCATGGCTGCTCCAGCAATGGGGCGTCCCAGCGGTTGCGGACAACCAGACAGAGATGCACGGCACAGGGAGTAAACATTGTATGACAACCTAGGAGTCGGTCCCCTAAATGGAGGCGAACAGCCAGGTTTTGATATATTTCCGGAAGTGCCAGTGGTTTTGAATGGCCCGTGCCTCAATGGGAATAGAGTTCCATAGGGCCGGTGCGAGGTACCTAAATGATCGGCCGCCCACTCTGCACATGCGTACTCTAATGGTACGAACCAGATGGAGGTCAGCAGAGCGTAGGGCCAGGGTAGGAACATAGGGGGTACAGAGGCCCTGAAGTATTTGGGGGTCCTGGCCATGTAAAATTTTGTGGGTGAGGCAAAGGGTCTTAAATTTGATTATTTGTTTCACCGGTAACCAATGAAGCCGGGGAAGGAGGTGGGAGGAGTGGCCATGGTTGGGTATGGTGAACAGGGTGTGGGCCTCTGCATTTTGAGCCCCCTGGAGCCTTTTAACAACTGACTTGTTAGTACCCAACAAGAGACCATTACAATAGTCTATGTGGGAAAGGACCAGAGACTAGACTATAACTTGGGGAGTGGGTGGCTCGAAGAAGCCCAGGATAGGTTTAATGCAGCGTAGGTGGCCAAAACAGGTAACCACAACCTTCTTTGCAGGAGACTCAAAGGAGAGGGAGTTATCCATTAGGAGACCCAGATTTTTGACAGCCTCATTGGGAGTAGGAGGAGGACCCATCGACGAAGGCGACCACTGGTGGTCCCACTTCTGTGAGTCACGACCCAGCCAGAGTACCTCCGTTTTAGACGAGTTCAACTGGAGATAATTATCCGACATCCAGTTTGAAATGGCAAAAACATCTTCCTGAAATTTGGCCTGATCAGGTATATTGTCTTTGGGGAAAGTGAAAATAAGTTGTGTGTCGTCCGCATATGAGATCATTTTGATCTTTCGTTCTCTGGCCAGAAGGGCCAGAGAGCGGACGTACACGTTAAACAACGTGGGGCTAGGGGCAGAGCCCTGAGGGACGACGCACTTCAGGGGGAACCTGCTGGAGGAGTACGGCGGGGCGTGGATCTGAAAGGAACGTCCGATAAAAATGACCCGAACCAAGCCAGAGGCCCATCTTTGACCCCGATCTCCCCGAGACGTTTGAGCAGGGTCTCATGAGAGACCGTGTCGAACGCCATGCTCAAATCCAGCAGGATCAGAGCAGAGGTGTTTCCTAGATATTGTGAGGCCCGCAGTTGTTCCGTGACAGCCATGAGAGCTGACTCTGTGCTATGTTTAGCCCAGAAGCCGTTTTGTGACTCATCCAGGATTCCATTAGATTCCAGATAATCAGTCAGGATGGCATTTACATGAGATTCCATAACCTTGGCCTGGTACGGTAGCAGGGAGGTGGGTCTAAAGTTTTCTGGGCGGGAAGGGTCTAGAGTGGGCTTTTTCTGCAGGGGGATGACTTTGGCATGCTTCCAAGACCTGGGGATGGCGGAGGATCTTAACGATCTGTTAATCAGTTCCCATCCTTCATTTAGGATGCAGTCCTGAAAAAGCCGCAAGGTATCAGGTTTGACTGGATCATTGGGAGATCCGGACTTCACCTTAGTGGCTAAAAAGTCAAGATCTTTATGAGAAATGGGAGGGAGAGTTTAAAGAAGAACGGGAAGATCAGGTGAGTGGAGCACTTGGCCCGGAGTAGGAGAGGGCTTTCTGGTTTCCAGCGATATGTAGATCTCATGAATTTTGTTAGTAAAAAAGTGAGCCAAATCTTCGCACTGCACGTTAGAGGCAATTATATTGCAAGTACCCTCTGGGGCTTTGGCCATATCTTTTATTAGAGAGAAAATGGTTTTGGAGGGGTTTTAGCTGGAGTTAATCAAATGAGTATAGAACGCTGCCTTAGTTTTCCAAATGAGTTTGTGATAAGCCTTAGTGGCAGACCTATAACTGATCTTTGCTAAGGTGTCATAGGAACGTCTCCAGGCGCGTTCAAGAGTCTTGCAGTGCTTTTTTTCTGCCGCTAATGTCTCCGTATACCATAGATGTGACTGCACGCGTTTTGGCCGGGACATTTTATTAGGAATATGGAGGTCCAGGGAGCTATTAATCCAGTCCCTAAAGGATATGTCAGCTTCCTCCAGATTATTGGGCCAATCCGGGTGGGGGGATTTAAGGCTGGCCTCTAACCTGGGGGCATACAGTTTGTTCCACGGGCGCCTCCAGAGAAGGAGGGGGGTATCCTGACTGGCGATTGCCGTGATACTAATATCTATCTGGATCTGCACAGATGCACAAAATCCCTCTGCTGCAGACAGCAGAATTCCTTTTCTGTTTTTTTGCCTCAGTAGGTGGGGGACAGCTTCTCCAACCTCCCAAGGCTTTTATTCCCCAATGTAATGGCGATCTCATGCATGGCCCGCTGAAGTCATTACATTGAAAATAAAACTGAAACTTAGTCTCAGTTTCATCGTTTTGGTGCTTGTGGGGCTATCTCAGCCTGTAGTGTAGTTCCTATATTCCCAATAGGCTCTGCGCATTGGAATAATATATTCAGCAGTGTAGACATAGGACTGAGGTCGACTAGGTCTCTACTGACTATATTAGACTTAAGGTTTGCCAGCTAGCTCAGAGGTCACTAGAAACTTTCTCTAATAAACGAGCAGGAGTTTAACCTCCCTGGATAGACAAGAAGGGAGTAGCTTCCGACAACCATATAACATGACAACTTTGCTCCCTCAGAATAAGAGTGTATCTCTAGAGTCGTGTGAAAACAATAGACAGCTATTTCACTCAGTCAATCGTGCGTACTTAGTTTCACCAGAGTGCAGAGAAAAGAGAGACAGGCGTTTTCAATAAAAGGTGTAATTTATTGAGCAGTCTTCTTTCGCATGCAAGAGAAATGAATTGCCATAATTGCAATACTTAATATAAAGTAAAGTGCGTACAGTAAAAAGAGTGGAGGCCATCTTTGGCCTCCACAGGCAGGCCAGTGCCTCTAGCCTATTGCAAGTTCTACATTGGCTCCCTATCCGGAAACGGATAGTATTCAAAGCTATGACGCTGGCTCACAAAGCTTTGCATGCCTCGGGAGCTCAATATTTGCAAAGGAGGCTGGCCTTTTACCACCCGGCACGATCCCTGAGATCAGAGTCCCTCTTTCTTGCTGTGGTGCCCCGAATAAATAAAGCCTACATTGGCGGACGTTCGTTCAGGCTTTTAGCTCCGCAGCTGTGGAACTCCTTACCTTTGACCCTGCGCTCCACTTCTAATCTGCTTGCGTTCAGGAAGGGCTTAAAGACTTGGCTCTTTACTTGCTAGAGACTTCCTGCTCTGTTTTGAATCCTGTCCCGTTACCTTTTTTTCTTTACTGTTATGTTTAGTTTGTCCCCTCTTAGGTCATGAAGTACAAAGCGCCGGGACACTCCTCGGAGTAGCCGAGCGCTATAAAAGACCTATCTAACATAACATAACATAACATAACATAACATAACATAACATAACATAACATAACATAACATAACATTATGAAATAATACTGTAAAAGCATTGATATGGTTTCTTAGCCATAGGATACTTTAAAATGGATAAAATATATACATACATATATACATTGACTAACGCACTCAACTGGTGCTTCTAAATATGCGTACCCCGGTGTACCTGACCTAAGCCTAATTCGTGGGAAGGAGTAAATAAGTGGCAGTTTAAGTTAAGTTGGTTTTGCCAAGAATCTGACTCAAGAAATCTTAGTCAGCTCCGTACCTGGGTAATAGAATGCAGGAGGTCTGGTATCTCTCTTTCAGGACTCGATATCCCAGCAGCCCGCGAAGGCGGCTGAGAACACCGGAGCTGGATTTCTCGGTAGGAGAAAAGACAGCGCCTCTCTCAGTGCGTCAAAGAGGAGGGGCAGCGTCCGTGGGCTCTCGCATCAGCTGGGCTCTCGGGCAAGTAGATAGCTGCTCGGCTCCAAAACCAGCACCGTGTGTTTGCTTAAGGCAACGTTGGTATATTTATACCTGAAAGGTGCAGAGTTTGACGTAAGATTTGGACATAAGACGTCAATAAAGATGTCAGTAAGAACTGACTGTTCCTTTAGTGTTCGCAGGAGTTTAATGACAAATCAAAACAAAAGCAAATGGGGATTTCCCAGGTTGCTGGAGGTTTGGTGTGTCGAAAGAACTCATTGTGCTTTCTAGGAATCCAAGGAATTGGATTGGATTGGATTGGATGTGGATTTATAAAGCGCGAATTGCTGCCCGGAGGCGTCCAAGCGCTAAAAAGTAACCAGAACCAACGAGAGAGCCTGTAAGGGAGGCTAGGTTGAGGTTAATAGGGTAGGTTAAAAAGGAAGGTTTTTGCGAAAGGCAGAAAGATTGGAGTTGGCTCTGAGATGCAGTGGGAGGGTGTTCCAAGTCCTAGATGCATTATGGGAGAACGTCCTGCCACCAGATCTGGTCCTTTTTATTCTAGGGACTACTCCTAGGAAGGTCTGACTGGAGCGGAGGCTTCTGCTGGGAGTGTAATGGGTGATTAGGTCACGGGTAATCCTAGGGCCTGTGTCCCAGAAGGCCTGATGGGCTACACACATTGCCTTGAACAGAACTCTCTGGCGCACCGGTAGCCAATGAAGGCTGACCAGTCCGGCCCTCACTGATTGTCTGCGAGGGAGATCGAGCAGTATGCGGGCTGCGCAGTTCTGCACAGTCTGGAGCCTGCGCAGAGTGTACTCTGGGGCGCCGAGGTAGAGCACATTGTTGAAATCAAGGCGTGACTGTATTAACCCCTGTATAGACACCTGTTTGGCTTCCATAGGGAGGAGGGGGAAGATTTTCTTTAACATCCTCATGATGCCGAAACAGGTGGCTGAAAGTTTTGTGGCCTGAACGTTGAAAGACAGGGATCTGTCCAACCAAACTCCAAGGCTCTTGTTATTGTTTTGGGGGCTTGGAGGGAGACCCAGACAGGGCGGCAACAGAGAGGTTGGAAGGCAGAGATCTGGGGGGCCTAGGAGCATCAGCTCCGTTTTGTCCCCGTTCAGTTTGAGGGATGATAAGGACATCCAGATCTTCACCTCTTCTAGGCATTCTCTAAGCCCACCTAGTGCAAGCAGGTTGGCTTCCTGCGCCAGTGAGACCACCAGCTGCGTGTCGTCCGCATAAGAGATGATCTTAACCCCAAATGGACGGACGACCTCAGCCAGTGGCCTCATGTACAAGTTAAAAAGTGCAGGGCTTAGAGAGGAGCCCTGGGGGACTCCGCACTTCAGAGGTCTGCTGGCGGACACGGACTCACCCTCGAAGGCTCGAAAGGATCTGTCCTCTAGAAAAGACTTAAACCACGACCAGGCTTTGTCCTTGATCCCGGCCCAGGACATACGGTGCAGCAAGGTGTCGTGGCTGACCGTGTCAAATGTCGTGCTGAGGTCAAGGAGGATCACTGCCACTGATCCTCCTTGATCCCGGATTTTTCTGGCTTCCTCGGTGACCATGAGGAGGGCGGTCTCAGTCCCGTGTTTCGGTCTAAAGCCCGTCTGGGTGGGGTCTAGTAAGTGGTGGTCTTCTAGGAAGTTTACCAGCTGTTGATTTATATATTTATCCAGGATCTTGCTCACCCATGGGAGCAGGGAGATTGGTTGGTAGTTACCCAGCTTCTGCCGTGCTTTGGACTGCAAGGGCTATTTACTTAAATATGGATTATTAGAATATAGCTCCCGTTAGAAAGCCGTCTAAAGAATATCTCTATCTGTGTTGCAGGTGTGCCGTGCTGGTGACATGAAAGGTTATTTGAAGTCCCCTCACAGGCCCCATGCAAATTAATACCTTGGCACAGAAGTATACCGCTTAGTGATTGTTTACAATTGTTATCACTAAGAAATATATTCTGTTTCTTTTCACTATAACAAGTGTGTGTGTAAGGCAATTTCCATGATGACTTAATGTACCCTTTACCCAACTTTTCATACTGGCCCGCTGGTATATACTCCTGGCAGTATTTAAATTGGAAAGTTGTTATTGGAATTGTAATTATTCCGTGCATTATCCATTCAATGACAGGTCTTTCTGACATTGTCAATGGTAATCTCTCAAGTTTTTCAATGCTCAGAATCGTACAGTCTGCTCCTTTTTGTGCCAAACTGATTTGTTTATCAGAAAGGTTAAAGATAGAGAATAATGACGTTATGTTTATCAAGCGCCATGGCAAGTAGCCTGAACGCAGATTTTGCAATGTCCAGCCTAGCTGTACAATAGAACGTAATTGGGACTGACCGTGTTGTAACATTAGTAAGTCCTGATCTATTATATCTATAGCAGATGATACAATACTGTCCAGTGAATATATTCTGGAGGACAGAGTCATTAACCCATTGTCCGCAACAGAAAGTGATTTTTCCAAATTAATACGATCAATTTCTTGTATTTGTTCTGCTGTCTCAATTTGAGTTACTTTCCAAGCTTTGTTGTACGCAGCGTATATACTGGCCGCTATGAAACGTTTTTGACGCTGTTTGCGTGGTCCCATTATGAAATCACGCAAGCCAGCACCATCTTTAAGTAAAGTCAAGTGTTGCTTAGTTTCAGCCAGTGTGGATGTCTGTAGCCATTCAATGCATAGTTTCCCTACACTGTATGCTGTTACTATCCCTGGATGTTGTCTCTGGGAGTATCTAGGGTCTTGTCTGGCCATTTTGAACCCCTGTTTTTTGTTCAGGAATCTATCTTGACAGTTGTTTGTGTCTGTTGGCCAGATCAACCACTTTTTCCAATCAGGATGTGTTCTGTTTTGGTTTAAAATATTGGATACGGGTATCTCCACATCTGTAGTGCTATTACTTTCAGGTATTGGCTTTGGAATAGACGGTTTGTTAAGTCTTTAATCTTAGCTAATCCAAGACAAGTAGTCTGTTGAATGGTGTCATACAGAAATATAATTTGTTCGGGGATCATGCAGGCTCTAAATAATGCTTCTAAACCTTGGACCTGCCAATTTTTTGTACCACAGATTGTTTTCGGTTCAATGTTGTCTTTCCAGAAATCAAAACCAAATGTAATCATTTTTTCATAAAATGTTTCAGAATAAATCAATTTAGAATTTGCCAACAGTGTTTTTTCCCCTGTATTATTTAACAGTTTAAAATAAAATGTTTCTGCATCACTTGTGTTAAACCCTGAGAAGTATGGGAATTTCTCATAAAATGTTTTCGAACTGACTTTTGGTGGAGTTGCACAATGTTCCCATTGATTGTACATTAAAACATTTCTAGGTTGAGCAGATTTATGTAAATAGTGATGTGCAAAGTGGTTATAGCAGTACATTTGTTCATAATTCGACAAACCCTGTAAGTCAACTTGTTCTCTAAGTTTTGCTGACACTACTAAATCTGACATCATATTATTTATGCTTTCAAAGTCCCAATCATCGGAAAATGTGCTTGGTTTTACAAAGTCACTTAATGAAACCTTGAACTGATGTGGATATTTCAAGAGTTCAACCGGGCCATAGATTTCGTAATCCGTTTTGTCCCAAGCTACCCCACCGGGTATTGGAATGGCTGTGACATTCACTGATGATAGTTCTCTTTTCTTGATGTGAGATGACTTGTGAGGCTTTAGGACCAAGTTGATGTTCTGACTTGCTGTGTCCATTGTACTGTATTTTCCCTCAATGAATTTTCCCAAACAAAGTACCATGATGAGCCAAAGCTGGAGGAAAAGTACACCTAACAAAGTCCATAATTCAATCCATGGAGAAATCAGATAGGTTTCTTTGAGTTGACGAACGAGTTCAGTTAATTTGTCTTTGAAAGTTTTTGTTATTGGCATTTCTTCAAGTTCGCTTGGATCTTCAGAAAAGTTATCGAAATTGATGAAGTAGCCAGATGCAGGACTGTCAATTGTTGGAATTGCTTCCGAATTTTCTTTTGCTTTTTTATTTTTTATTTCATTTGCATAGTCTGAAGTTACATCGTTGTAGACAGGTGTTTCTTGACGAACTGTTTCAATTTGGGTTTCAAGAGGCACAGGTTCCATGGCAATGTTGCATAGTCCTTTTTTATTCACTGTAGGTTTATCAAATCTGATTAGTCTCTCAGTTTGAACCTCTTGGATTGTAGCAAATTTTGGTATTCTGCTATTTCTTGTGAGTCCACTGGGCCTACTACTTATTATTGGCCACATGATTGTGGTTTTACCAGGTCGATGGATACAACTCGGTTCTCCTTTTTACCAGCAAGGGGCAGTAGTACAACTGATCTTGTTCCGCTGACAGCTAAGACAGGTACTGCTTTTCTGTAAGAAGGCCCAAATTCCTTCTTCACTGCGATCTTCTCTCTGACCAGATCCCCAATCTTTGGAATCCAGACAGGCCTTGCTGGGATAGGTGGTTTATCTTCAGTGGCTGTTGGCTGTTGTTTTAACTTTATGTTGCTCAGGTCTTTTCTTTTTTCATTTAAGTCCTGTAAAACAGCCAAACGATCTTTGATATCAAAGCATTTTCTTTCTACCACTGAAGTCTGACTATCTAAGTCCTGAATATGCATTCTAGTTCCGAACAATAGTTCGTACGGACTGGAACCTTTTAGAGAATTTCTTGGCAGATTGTTAAGACTACATTGGACACTTGTTAAATGTTGGACCCACCCATCACCCGAACCTAATACCCTCGCCGTTATAGATTGCTTTATGTCCTGGTTTTTTCTTTCCACAATTCCATTTCACTCAGGATGGAAGGGACAAGAGTACCGCAATGCAATACCCATGCTGGTCATGGCCTCCTTATAAGCTTGAGAGCTAAAAGCAGGACCCTGGTCAGAATGTAGCATGCCAATTGCGTATGTGCCGATAAAGACTAGCAAATCTTTTATAACAGTTCTGACGTCAGCCGAGCGCTGGTGTCTGTATTTTTAAGTAAATCTAGTCTTAAAAAGGAAATTATTGGAACGCTGGAGTTTACGTATAGATAGCCTTATGCTAACTACAAGAATGGCCATGGCAATATTCCGGTCGGTTCACTACTGCGATCTCTGTTGCAGTTTGGGCAGCTCTTTGCAAATTTGTAATGTTGCAGGCTCATCCCCGGCCACCAGTATTCTGATTGTAATTCTTTCAGAGATTCCTTGATCTGTTTGTGCCTCGGACCTTCACCCATGTGTGCGTCTGCTATTAATAAGATTCTCCTGTTCGTGTTTGAAATTACTCTATCCCCCACTCCAGGGATTCAAGTAAAAGGAACGGAGTTTGCATCAATTATGTATGTATAATTGAGTGGACAGTTCACGGGTAGTGCTGCACAGTCTTCTTTTGAAGACGTTTTTACCGCCAGCATGGTTTCCCCGTCCATGTATTTTTCTGTATGCTTTTTTGTGGCTACGGAAGCCAGTTTAGTTGCTTCCGCTGTGGCTGTATTAGCCAATGAATTCCCTGCAACGTGAACGCCATCACGTTGATGACTCAGTGTATGTATTACGTGAGTCTTTCGTAGTTCTTTGTGCAAAAGACCTACCTGTTCCCAAAGCTTCTTATGCTTTATTGTGGTACCTGTATCATCTTTGTAATCTGATTGAAAAAGCTTTATTCGAGTTATAGACTCATAAAAGCACAAACATACATTTTAAAATACATACATTTTAAAATACATTGTAGTTAAAATTCATATTTCATACATAAAAATACATTTTGAGCAGATGTGCAAGCTTTAACAAGAAGGATGATGAAAATTACTATAAAATTTCAATTCATATTGGGAGATAAAGCCCTCCGCCTAATGGACCATGACCACCCCAAGTACTTTGCTGTTCCCAGCACAATGGGCATGTCAGTGGAGGTACAAATAATTCTCAACCCCTCAACACCACTAGATACCCCAAGGTTTCTACAAACTGGGGCCAACCATACTCTCCTTGGGTTTGCATAGGCCTCACACAAAAATTAGAAGTGGGCTATGCTTTCGTTAGGAGCACCACACACCGGGCAGCATGAGGTGTTCGAACTCCTCCACCTACCCGTCAATGACCTCAGGGGGAGGGAACCTGACCTTAACTGGAAAAATAACTTCCTGTCTATCGGGAAAGTAATACTGTCCCAGTATTGTTCTAATACAGGTCTCGTTTTAATTTCCAGAAATCTACCCCCCATTGTTTCGGATTGTGTACTCCTCCAGAGCCTTTTTCTACGTGATCCCAATAGATGGCCTTGATAGTATTTTTACTTGGGAATACTTCCCCGGAGGGATTTTCCCAAAGGTTAGGGAGACCAAGCTCACCAAGAACAACCCTGAGTGTCTTCAACCATGATATTTTGTGAAAAGTATCTGATTTGATTAAGGCTAAAAACCAATCAGCATAGTGTCAGATCTCTGGGGTTGTCCAAAGCCGTCTCCAATAAAGGATAGGCCTTAATCGAGCACGGTCACTAACCGATCTCCTCCCTAGATCAAGGCCAAGTGGGATTAATGGCGCGCTCTGGGGGAGACCTGTAATTCCCCTCAGAAACGTATTCTCTGATATTTGTAAAGTAGGGAACCTCTCAAAACCCCATACTTCTGCCCCATACAGGGCTGACCCTAAAGCTTTGGCATCATAAACCATGAGGACCGGTTTTATAGGCCTAGTTTTTGATTTAGCTTGCTCTACCCGAAGCGCCCCTGCAATCTGCTGGTGTCTCAGTACCGCCTTTTCTATATGGCGGGACCAACCTGGCTTGCTCGATATCTCTACCCCAAGATAGGTAAAAACATTTACTACCTCGAGCTCGATGTTATTCAGAGATACCCTTGGTTGGGGTCGGCGCCTTTGGGAGAAAACCATCAGCTTAGTTTTGCCAGCATTAACTTCAAGGCCATTTTCCCTACAAAAAGTGTCAAATATATTTAGGGCACGCTGCAGTCCAGCTGGGGTTTTGGACACAATTAGGGTGTCGTCAGCGAACATCAGGATCGGGACCCTGATGCCCGCTAGCGAAGGTGCATCCACGCTTGCGTCCAACATCCTATCCACAATACCATTGATGAATAGGGAGAAGAGCAGGGGTGCCATTGCACATCCCTGCCGTACACCCCGCTCGACAGGAAAGTTAACAGTAGATTCCCCGTTCCTCCCCCATTGGGCTTTGGCAAAGTTACACTCATGGAGTCGCATTATCAGGGTGAGCAACTCGGTGGGACCCCTATCCCTTTCAAAACTGCCCAGAGCTTGCTCCTTGGAACCAGGTGGAAGGCAGCCCTCAAGTCTACCAAAGAGACATATAGGCTGCCCTCGCCAAGGAGTACCGTCCCCCACCGCAACATGGTAAATCGAAATATTTGATCTACCGTGCTGGTCGCCCGTCTAAAGCCTGCCTGGTAAGGGGAAAGAGCATTGTTCTCTTCTACCCAGTCCATAAGTTTATTAACCACCATCTTCCCCACCACTTTTTGGACAGTGGCAATCAAACTTATCGGCATGTAATTGGCCCGGGAGTGACCGATCACCTTTCTTGTAGATGGGTATAATTATTGCCCCCTTCCATATTTCTGGGATTACAGCCCCTTTAGCTAAGGCGTTTCCCAGTAGGGTCACATACCTAGCCCACCATACCTTGTCATTCTTAAATATATCAGAGGGTATCCCATCTAAACCCGGTGCCTTTCCCCCTTGTAAAGAGGAGATTACCAATTCTACTTCTTTGTTTGAAAACAAGTTTTCCTTGCAAAATACAACTGGAATTGGTTCTATAACCACAATCTCCCTGTTCTCTGCGTACTGGGGTTTGAAATACTCAACCCAGGATGCCTCATCGACATTGTTATCTGGGTTGTTAGGGGTACCACCTCGGCCCCACTTCACAATTTTCCAGAAAAGTCTGAAATCCCTTGCCCCGGAGGCTTCCAGCAACTCATCCCAATATTCTTCATCCCACTTTTTCTTAGCCTGGCGAATACTAACATTGTAGTGTTTCCTGGCTGCCCTAATCAAGACCTTGTCCCTACTTCTGATTGCCCTACCCAGTTCCAATCTAGCTAACCTGCACTGCTTATTAAACCACCTAGCCATTTTGAGTGGGGCTTTTCTATTTGCATTAGTCAATCTCATAAAATGTGGTTTTAAAAGAGAAAAGAACTTATCATGTATGGCTGTCATTGAAGCGGACCCAGGTATTACAGGATTTGCTATCTCCATGGCGGCAATTGCAGTATCCACCTCAGAACTTATATAGTCCATGGACGCTACATTTGCCAGCACATTTGGCCATTTGACTCTACGCATATCATTGGCCATAACAGGTAATACTTCACTACGCGATTGTAGCTTGTCCGGCGTGTCTGTCCACCAAGTGTGGGTGACACAAAGGCTATTATGATCGCTTTCCAATCTACCCTTTATTTCCATATTGCCTATCCCATACCATAGATTAAGGCTACAAATGACATAGTCTATTCTACTTTTACTATGACCATTGTCAAATGTACAGTTGCCTCCCTGGTCGCTCTTTGTCCTTCCATTAAGGGCCCTCAACCCATATTCCAAACATAGTGCATTTAATAGCAATATGTCTTTTGTCCACCGTTTGACTGGTGCAAGATTTAGGTTCGGGACACCCCATTGGACGTCTTCCTCTTGCCCTATCGGATTTTCCGTATTCTCCAACGGTTCGAAGGTCCTATTGAGATTGCCAGCCACAACCACTCTATTTCCCAGGGACTGTGATTCAAGGAAGGTGGATGGAGCCTCTAGGGTGGGAGAATTCCCAGCATTGATACCCCTAGCATAAATGTTATATATATCTATCACACCCCCCTTATCCGATGACATTCTTATCAATTGGATATCCTTGCAACCCAGGTCAAGCACTTTTATTTTAACTTGAAGACTTTGCTTGATGCAAACTGTTAAACCTCCCATGGGTCGACCCCTAGGGCCTCTGCTCGCTGGAATACAAAAGTTTAAATAGCCTGGGAGGAAGATCGGATCGCAAGCCCATGTCTCCTGAAATAGACACACTTCAAACCCGTTGACAAAGTCTATCCAATTTTGGGACAATAGTCTAGTACCCAGCCCCGCGATATTCCACGAAAAAAGCCTCCCCGGGCTAGTGCCATTACAAGTTCCCGCATCGAGGACTGGCATAGACGGGAAGTTGGCCAGACTCTCACAATTACCTTCCTCGTCTACAACAATATCCGCACAGTTAACATCAATTCCCTGGATAACAGCAGTATTTAATATGGACCTTATTTCACCCCCCAAACTTTCCATGCACACCCTACTGTCCCCCCTCCAATTCTCATTCTTCCCGTCAATAATCACTTCATTTGGACTTGCTATTACGTCCATAAATAATGCCACAAAATTCTCGGATATATCCTCCCTAGCCAGGTTGCCCCCAGTTTCCAAGAAATCGCCCGATTTTCGTCAACATCCCCACCTCAAATTTTTCATCCCATCATGAGAGTTATAAACTTGATCATGACAAAAATTTGGTCGTGGAAAAGGAACATTAAAAGGGATGGTCTCTGCCTGTGGAGGAAAGCTGAATCTCCCTAGCTCGTTATTCCCACCAAGATGGGCGCCAACTGGTCTTGGATAGAAAAAGGTGAGATCCACAATACCAATCCCACCACTGCTAGTGCTCCAGCCTGGCCTTGTGATCAATCCTACCACCCTTGGATCTTGAAAGTTGATTATAATACATTCTCCCCCCAGATTTTTCGGGGTACATCCTATCCAGTTAACCCTTCTTACCCCGATAATCAAACCATCCACTTCCCCGGGCAGTGGTCTATTAACCTTTAACCAGTACATAACCTTATTTTTTAACATCTGGAAGGTTTCTCTTTGACCTACCAATAGAGATGGAACATTGGTAAGAATAGCCACATAGGGATAAGAATCCGGGGTAAGAATTATTAGGGGTATCCTAGTTGGAGGTTTTGTCACACAGGGTGTTGGTCGGCTTTGTTCTGGAACAACAGGGCGTGGAAGGAGAACATTCTTTGATACCAAGGAAGCATTATTTTTCCTAAAGCTATCATTACCACCAGTTACAGAACCACCCCTGTTTTGAACTTGTGGAGCATGGGACTTATTTGTTTCAACACTATTTTTGCAGGAATTTCTATCATCACTAACCGAAGGACCCTGGCAAGCTATCAGGGTACTTGGTGGGGGTTGGATAACATTACTATCAGGGGTAACATTTTTTGGGCATTCCTTGCTACCTTTAACCACCGTACTATGGGGCTTGGTTTTCCCGCAATTGCTTTTGCTTGGGATAGCTGGCGATTCGGTAGTAGTCTTACTGCTTTGCCCCTTCCCCCGTAGGCCAGTTGCAATACTAGCCACGGGAGGATGTAGTTCGACCGAGGGGACACCTCCATCTCGCTCAGCTGATTGCTGGTGATTCCTATTCTCGCCCGTTTTAAGACAGGACTTGATTAGTGATTTTGTTGAAAAGAAATTATCTAGACTAGCCTGCTCTAGGTGGTCTAGCTGGTCAGCTAGCTTTTTAAGTCTGTCTTCAAAGGGGTTCAGGAGGAACCGTATTAATTTTTCCAACTCCAAGAAGAGTTTCGGGTTAGATGGTGGTGTCCCAGGGGATGCTATTGCTATGGGATCTGAGCCTGATGGTAGTGGTGTCCCAGGGGATGCTATTACTATGGGATCTGAGCCTGATGGAACAGCTTCTCCCTCGCCCATTGGTGGCCCACTACTCCCAGTAGTATCACGAGGTCGTGTACATGTTCCTAATTTCCTGTATTTTTTCGGAGGTTTTGGAGCATGACATTTCTTTGGAACTACACTCCTTTTCCTTTTAGAACAGGGTTTGGGTTTTGCAACATGTATTAAAACACTGGGTTGAGCTGTAGGCTGCTGCCCAGTGAATGGATTAGTAAGAACACTAGGAGGGGTTACAGGCAAAGTAGAGGTTACTATTTCCAAAGGAAAAGTAGCCAATGGCTCAATTGTTGGGGGAGGGAGGTGTGGGATTTCCTGTGCAACAGGCAGCGTGATGGATGATAAAGGCGTGACCAATGATGGAAAACTTTGGGTTGGACGTTTATCAACAGACGTTTTTAGAAGCTCAATGGACAACCTGCGTTCCGCACGTCTTTCTGCCAAGGCAATTTCCCTATCAATATCCTGAGGCAGCCATTTAAAATAGGTATCTAGGGGGCCCATGATAGCAGCCCCTGTCTCATTCAAAGAGGGCAGCAAGGTAGGAGTGTTTATAGAACAAGCCATATTAGCGACCCTCTTACCACCTCAATAAATAAAAGCAGGTTAGGTCACTAACACTACCAACAAAGAAGAATACCAGTTCAGTAAATGTCAGTGGGGTGGCCCAGCCTGGCCTCCTTCGGCCCCTGACGGCCACAGACGGTCCCGCCCTTGTCCCGGGCTTCTCCCGGTCGCTCCCGCTCGCTCCCACGAAGCGGAGGGAGTGGTCAGCTTTAAACTCAGTTGCAGCTAGCTAATAGGTTGAAGGACAGGGGGGTGTGGCCAGCGGGGAGAGCAGCCCAGGTGTGGTGAATGGGCGCGCAGGGGCTCCTGGACACTGGAGTCCCTGCCTGCGTGCTCGCAGCCCTGCCGACGCTCTCACCTGCCCGCGCCTCCTCTGTAACACTCCCACACAGCCAGCCGCCTCTGACACACAAGGCGCTGCGGGACCCGCGAAGCGGGTCCTTCGAGGTTTTACACGCTGTCAGCTGCGGCGGCCTCAGATGCAGGGATTTCTCTTGGGTAGGGACTGAAGTCCAAAGGTCAGCTCAGCTCGAAAGAAATCATTTTGAACCCAGCTCTGCAAGTCATTATTGTAAGATTTGATGCAAAAATGTGAATTGCACACTATTAGTGTCGGGAATTCACGATCCACATTTTCAAGTGCCAACTTCAAAGATCTGATTTCAGCTCGCTGAGCCGAACAGTTTCTCAGTGATTCAGTTTTTGTTATTTGTTATTTGAATTTACCACAGCGCCAGCGACCTTTAACAATCGCGCATGCTGCATTGTAGGACTTATTATCCACATCGTAATGTTGTGCAAGTCTGTCCATATAGATTACACAAGAGTACTGTTGGAGAGGCAGAATTTCGATTGGCAGAGGATATTCTTCTTCATATTTTAGATCTTTCATTTTTTTCATGTTCGGGTCAAAATAGTATGTCACGTCTTCTGCATCAAGAGAATTTTCCCACTGTATCCATTTTGGATCGAATGCCACCGTTTTTAGATTAACTGGGCTTAATAACGCCTCAAGGGCTGATTCTGCTGTAAAAACAGTTATTCTTTTGACTTGGGCTTGGGCTCTTTCTATTGCTACAATAGTTTGAACCGTATTTACAATATCCTCTGTAAGACCGAATGTTTTTTCGGCTTCTGTGTACAAATGTGATTTGTAAGCTATTGGTACAGTTTCTTCCTCATTAGAGGTCAGGTACGTGAATCCGCATCTTCCTGGGATGACTCGGATTACGTGTTGTCGCGAGTTTGTAATTTTGTTTTAGCTAACATGTCTGTTTGCAATGATCTCAAAATTTCTGTGTGTTTCTGAGTCCAATTGATTGGTTTAAAATCAGGTTTTATTAATTCATAGAGAGGTTTAACCCTCACTGCATAATTTAGAATGCAAGTTCTTCCGAAATTCAGGTAACCTAGTATTGATTGTAAGTTCTTCAGCGTTTTTGGTGCTTGGAGTACAGCGCACTTCTCTAAGAAGTTGTCTGCTAGGCTTTTGCCTTCACTTGTTATTTCATATGCTAAAAACAGGACAGTTAGATGGGCAAGTAGTGACTTTTTAAAGTTGAATTTGTAACCCTCTGCTGCGAACCCAAGTATTATGGTGTTCACTCTTTTCAAGTGAGTATCCAGGTCATCATCTGTGAGATAGATGTCATCGACATAAGATAATGCCTCATCATCATATATTTGTAGTAACTCTGTTACTCTTGCTGAGAATAATCCTGGGCTATTCTTGAATCCCTCTGGGAGTCGACAGAAATTTTCAGTGACCCCATTATTGAGAAAGCGGTTAAATACCTGCTTTCAGGTGCAATGTTTTGACAAAAGAATCCATTAGTTATGACTAATGTTGTTTTGTATTTTTTGCGAATGATGTTATTCATAAGTGCTGCACTGTGTGAGTTTTGTACAGCAAATGTCTTGGAACATGAGTTAAGGTGTCTGTATTCCAAGACTAGACAATATGAATTGTCTGGTTTGGAGACAGGAAACAAAGGATTGTTCATTTGAGCGGTACATGTTTCGATCACCCCTTGGTATTCAAGTTGATCTAATATCTCCTTGACTTGTTTTTTAGCTTCTTGCTTAATTGGGTACTGCCTTTGTGCAGTTGGTTGACATTTTAACTGGATTTTGTGAGGAGGGGCGTCCTCATCCCATCCTACATGATTTTTATATAATGCAGGAGTTTGGGCTACTGCCCATTTCCTTGCCTACATGTATTTTCTATGAATTGGAATATGATTTGAGAAGGCAGGCATAATAATTTCTGCGCCATGAATTTGTAAAGCACGAACAATCTCCCATAAGGGTCTCTAGGTGCTTGGGGCCGTCGGGAAGATTAAGCAAGCTATTGCCCAGAGTCACATGATGCTGGGCTAACATGCCACCAGACCCGGGGATCGAACCGTGATCCCCAGATTCCAGCGTCAGTCGCCCTCGCTGCGGCACCACACCTCATCACTTGCTAGCATACCTATATATTTTTTTAGACCTAGACATCCAGCGGAATACCAGATGGGGTGACTTGTGTGGCTCCCGCAAGATTCTGTTACCCAGAATCCCTTGTAACCCTCACACTTTGTACAATGTTTTTTATTTTCCTCAAATGTGTGTGATCGAAAGTTCTAGAATCTGTGGATAGCTACAAACTTCCAGCCACCCAGCATTCCCCAGATTTTTTCCAATAAAAATGGTAACTCACTTGTGTGGGTAGGCCTAGTACCCGCAACAGGCTATCCACAGATTCTGGAACTTTTGATCACAGAAATTTGAGGAAAATAAAAAACATTGTACAAAGTGTGAGGGTTACAAGGGATTCTGGGTAACAGAATCTTGTGAGAGCCACACAAGTCACCCCATCTGGTATTCCCCTGGATGTCTAGGTCTAAAAAAATATATAGGTATGCTAGCAAGTGATGAGGTGTGGTGCCGCAGCGAGGGCGACTGACGCTGGAATCTGGGGATCACGGTTAGATCCCCGGGTCTGGTGGCATGTTAGCCCAGCATCATGTGACTCTGGGCAATAGCTTGCTTAATCTTCCCGATGGCCCCAAGCACCTAGAGACCCTTATGGGAGATTTTTCGCGCTTTACAAATGTGGATTATAATAATATTATTATTATTCCTGAGGTGCCAGCAGAGCAATGGTCTAAAATCCACTGCTAGGCACATTGCAAAAAAGGTTCCGATTTCACTCGAAAAATGTAATGTGTCCACACTATGTTTTGGGCCATTTCCTGCTGCGGGTACTAGGCCTACCTACACAAGAGAGGTGCCATTTTTATTAAGAGACTTTGGTGAATGGAATGTGGGTGGAAGTTTGTACCTCCTCACAACATACAGAACTTTCCATCACAAAAATGTGAGGAAAATTTAGTTTTTCCTATACAAAGTTTGAGGTTTGCAAAGGATTCTGGGTAACATAACCTGGTGAGACTTAGGGGAACACAGAATAGTAGAACAAGTGCTATTATCAATTGGCTTTCTTTGCCTTTCTGCATTCCAAACATAAGACATTTTGTAAAAAATAAGTCATTTAAAAAAATTACCTCTAATTCACATGTTTGTAGGGACACCCACAATTTTGGAGACGTGCAAATAACCTTGAAGGATCTACACAAATGACCCCTTGCTGAATTCAGAATGTTGTCTATTTTTCAGAAATGTATAGCTTTCCCAGATCCATTATTGCTTTCACACCCCTTTCTACCACTGGAAGAAGGTTGAAAGCACAAAGAATAGCTCAGTAAAATGTAAAAACTGTAAAGAGATGTTGGTTTTCTGACAAAAGTGTAACTGTAAAAAACCAGACGCTTTCTTCTGGGCATTTTTTTCCCATAAAAAAATTAAATACAAATTAGAATATTTTGGCTAATTTCTGGGTCACCTCCAGGTAAATCCAGAAAGCCTTGGTACCTTTTAGAATCCTCAAGATGTTGAAAGAAATGACGAAAATTTAGCGTGAATACCTTATGTGGACAAAAAGTAACAGAGGTCTAAGCACAAACTACCCCAAATAGCCAAAAAAAGGATTAGCTTGGGGGGGAGCGAGAGGCCTATCAGTGAAGGTGTTTAAACTCTGTTAGAGCTCACCAAAATAAGTTAGGGTAGCTTTGCAGAAAAGCACATCAGCTGTGAGGCATTAATTGAAAAACCTATTGTGATAACTAGAAGCGTTTTAGAGGTGCCCTTCCACCCCAAATGACCACTCAGCTATAGTATTTCTTCACCAGATGTTGCCCAATTAATCAGTCACTGCAAAGAAGGAAAGTAAATGTCACAGTTAACTTTTCAGCAGTTGCTTAGCGTGTACATTAAGCTGATATGCTAGTTCCATGGGACACCAAAACTGCTGGTCAATACAGACTCCGGTCCTCCAGGAATTTGTTGACTACTTTACTAATCTGTTTTACTTCCACGCATTTCTCTCTTCAAACATCCACCTCAGATGTGTAAATTAGCCAATCATTTAGAATTTTGTTCATTCTGCGCCTTACAAATGGAAAGGAAATATAAAATAGAAATGTTTTCTGCCAGATAGAGCAATTTTTATGAACTGAGGGGACGAGTTCAGAAATGTTTCTCCACTGTGGAATTTATACTATTTTTTTTTAAAGTTTAAGAAGCTTTATTTGAAAGAAAAACAATTACAAAGAATAAGCCATAAACATAGCAGCTTAAATATACAATTTCAAAAGGGATGAAGGCGAGTAATAAGCAACGTAGAAAGCTATTTACATTTTGACATTATCATAGGGGGTGAAAGGAACAGAATATAATTCTACAACTGAGGATCGAGTATCATTACATACTAGTAGTGAATAAAGAGGTACTAAAAATACCTAAAGACCATGCAATAATGAGAAATAGTGAAGAAGAAAAAGCAGACAAAGTGACCATTTACAAAGGTTTAACATTTTTGGAACGTTTATTGCAGCTTTGTTTACATAGTCAGTTAATGATAACCATATACATCTCTAATAACAATTGGATTGTAGGAGGAATCAAAAGCAAGATCCAATCTTTCCAATGACAAACATTATTCCACCAAGACTTAGCTGAGAGTTTAGCTGAATGTTTCCAATTTAGTGTAATTTGCTGTAAAGATAAAGCCAGCATGAAGTCAAATAACCTCTTTTCATGTGAAGATAACCCCAAAGACTCTAATAAACTACCTGCAAAACGAGTTACATTAGATAAAGAAATTTGTATATTTAAAACGTTGGCTATACAAGACCATATACTCACCCAAAAGGAGGCTACATGTGGGCAGGAAAACACAGTAAGTATCAAATCAGCTAAAGGAGAATTACATGACCAGCAGGACTTATTATTAGTGTGCACAAATTTAGCTATTGATAGAGTGTAGTAAAGTACAACCTGTGGAATAGAAAAATCATAGATTGGGTGGTTGATGTGGATCTAGACATTTTTTACAATCTAGTCCAGATCTTGTTCCAGAAGACAATGCTCCAAACAGAGCCCAAGTCCACCTCCCAGGTAAATTCCAAATTAGTTTTAGAACCGACAGAACGTGGGGTGAAAAGATGTTTAAAAATCAGGGAAGCTTTTGGAAGTAACAACAATTTTTTTACAGAAAAGGTGCAAGTAAAGATCGCTCAACTATAATCCATAAAGGCGTGAAAGGGGAGAGGTCTGTAAGAAGCCATTTAGATGCAAGTCTAAGACAAAAGACCTTATGATGAAGTCGAAAGTCAGGACATTTTACTCCTCCATTAGATTTTGGTGTCCTGAGATGTGACAGGGAAATTCTAGCTTTTTTATCATGTCATTAAAAATTTAATAAAGAAGGGAGTCACGTTTTTTTGAGTACATTGACAGAATGTGAATGGGTATCAGTGAGAGAATATACAACAAAATAGAAGTAATCATCATCTGAATGGAATCAAGCCAACCCTACCATGAAAGAAAAACAGGGTTCTAAGAGGAAAGCAGTTTAGAGATACCATTGAGCCCTTCCTTCATATTGATTTTAACTGAATCCAATATGGACTTCTTAAACTAAATTCCTAAGTATCTAATTTTATAGCTATTCCGTAGGAGTCTAGTCGAAATAAAAAGATTCTTAAAACAGAATTTGGTATTGGGAAGAATTTCTCTTTTATCCGGATTAATTTTGTAAACAGAGACCAGAGAAAAATCAGAGAACACTTGCAAAAAAGAGAGAATAGAGGTTTCAGAATTGGATATGAAAAGTAAAATATCATCCGCATAAGCGGTCAATTTTAAAAGTTGATTGCCATAAAGAAATCCAGAGATGGAAGTATTCTGGCAGATATGAGATAACAAGGGTTCAATAGATAAAATAAACAAAAGAGGGGAAAGGGGACATCCTTGATGCAAACTATGCTCTAAAGCTGTAATGGAAAGTATTGAGAAATAAGACTGTTAATTAAGACAGAAGCTCTAGGGGTCATATAGGGGAAAGAGATAAATTTGAGACCAAAACCATGCCAATGAAGGACTTTAAAATTAAAAAGACCAGCTAACTCTATCAAATGCCTTGTCCGCATTGATAGAAACTGCAGCAAATGAATAATAAAGAGTGGAAGCCTTGTTTAGAATGTTAAGTTGTAGCCGAAAATTGCCAAAGATTAATCTGACTTTAATGAAACACATTTGCTCTGGACTGATTAGAGCAGGCAAGAGAGATTCGAGACGCCGAGCAAACAATTTGGGAAACACTTTGTAATCGACATTTACAATGGAGATAGGGCGGTAATTCTCACATTGCTTAAGATCACGACCTTCTTTATGGATTAAGCATAATGTGGCTTCTAAAAATGTACCAACCACCTTGCCAATAAAGCAAAAGTGTTCAAAAAGTTGCAAGAGTTTCGGGGAGTAGTAAGTTTGAAAAGTGTAAATAAAATTCTACAGTAAACCATCTGGGCCTGCGGTTTTAAGAAGACTTAAGGATTTAGGCAGTTCTGCAATTGATAAAGCAGACTCTAAAGCTGCGAAGTAAAGAGATTCCCACGTGAAGGGGGCAGTGTGACTAAGATAGGTATCCATAAGACATACAGATGCAGGGGATTCTGGAGTATATAAAGGTTTGTAAAATTTCATAAATTCTTCCAGGATGTCTTGGTCCTTAAACCGTTGTTTTTCTTCTGAAGACTGAAAAGAATCTATTAACGTTCTTTCTGAGATTTGAGGTAACTAGCCAAAATGTTTATCTACTTTATTCCATCCACCATAGTAACAAGTTCTACTATGTAGAAGAATAGATAAGGCATTATTCATTATATAGTTAATTTGTTAAAATCTAGATTTGCATGAACACGTTTTTGTAAAGTAGAGTCATATGAAGAAGAATAAAATTGGTGTTCTAGATGTTTAATGTGGCTAATAAATTTTTATATTGATTAAGAGATTGCTTTTTTACCTGAAAACAAAATTTTAATGAAACCACTGGCGATGGTCTTAAATGAATCCCATATCAATGTAGGGGAAGCATTTGAATCTGTATTCAAGGAAAAAAAATCCTCAGCAAAGGAAATGAAAGTAGAGGAGAAAACCAACTCCTGTAAGAGAGAATTATAAAAGCTCCACTTAGGAGATCTAGGCTGCGGTCGGAGCAAAGCAAATCAAAATCAGCAACAACGGGGCCATAATCAAAAATTACAATAGGTTCAATTGAAGAGGAGTTGAGATTTTGAGGTAAAGATTGAGAAAAATGTAATCTAACCGAGTGTGTGCCCAATAAGGAGGGGAGAAAAATGAAAATTCTGGTACATCTGGGTTACATATATTCCAGGCATCTACAAGATGTGTTACAAATTGTTTATAGGCTTTACGAGGGATAACGAGAACATGGGATTGGCATCAATAAAAGGATCAATAATTTGGTTGCATTACCCTCCTAGAAAAAAAAAAATCTTTATATTGGTTAAAGGTTGCTTTGTAACATTAGGTCAAAAAGAAGAACCTGGTTGAGTCGGATCAAAAACATTAAATACAGTCAAAGATATATTGTTATCAAGTACCTTACTAATAACTATCTATGTCTTGAGAAACAACAGATATTTTTTACTTTTTATGACATAGGATAATTAGTGGAAGTAGGAGAAATAAAGACTAAGCCAACCCAATTCCGCTCGAGCCTCAAAGCCTTAGGCCTCCTGAAATGAGTTTCTTGCAAGAGAACTTAGGGCCCAATTACGATGGCAGGCACATTCTGTCCGACTCGCCACCGTAACGGAAAATGGGACGGACTGCCAGAGGTACGGCGGTCCTACGATGCCAATTAGGATGTGCCCACCACACTGGCAGGCGCATTCTTGCCTTAAACATTGCGGCGGGCGATGCTGTAAGTAGCGCCCGCCGCTATATTAAAGAGTCATATTGCACATTGCAATGCACAACGTGAAAGGCTCTGCACAGGGCCTGCCACCTTGTGTATGGCAATGTAGGGGGTACATAGGTACCCCCCAAGTGCAGCCCCCCACCCGCAACCCTCCCTGGGGGCACATAACCTGCCTCCAAAGATATTTCCGCCGGCCTTTCCATGCAGAAAGCAGATAGAGAAGAAAAATAGGAAAGAGGGAAAGGGAATAGGTAAGACGGTAAGAGAGGACGGTAAATGTCAACAGCTGACAATATGTATAACTGCAAATAGAAATAAAGAGAAGACTGACGACTGTAATATGTACCTTCAGGGAAGAACAAGAAGTAAATATAAAGAGTGGCAACACACAAATAAAGACAACACATTTAACAAGGGAGAAAGCACCACAGCAGGATGCCATACAGGGCAAGCAGGAAATGTATAAATAGGAGATCCAAAAAGTCTGCAAGAAGATGAAAGGAAAAGAGTAAGGTCAACATGTTATAAGGCAATTATTAAAAGACAACATGCAAAAGAAAATAGTAAGTTAATCAAAGTGTAGCAAATATGGTTACAAGAAAAAGAAGAAAAATCAAGTTAGAGAAGTCACAGAAGAAGGACCAGCAGTTTCCATAGAAGACATAGGCCCTCATGCATCAAGCATTTTTGGAGTCGCAAACGGTGCGATTCCTTAAAATCGGCCGTTTGCGATTCCAAAAATGCTTTTTGGAATGCATCAAGCATTTTTAGAAATCGCAACATTTTTGCGATTTCTAAAAATGCGATTGCTTTTAAGAAATCGCAAATTTGCAATTTCTTAAAAGCAATGCATGAATACTTTTTAAATTGCGAATTCACAATTAGAGGGACAAATTTACTGAGTAGTTGAACTACTCGGTAAATTTGCAAAAACTGTAAATAATGCAGAAAATGCATTTTTAAAACATTCATGTTACGGACACACATGTCCTTAGGACATGTGTGTGTGCAACATGATGCGAAAAATACATTTCAGGGGTGCATGGGGGGGTCATTTAGACCCCCCTCTCCACCATTGAAATGGATTAAGGAATTGCGATTTTCAAATTGCGAATTCGCAATTTGAAAATCGCATTTTTTATGCGATTCGGTAAAAATAGCGATTTCTACCGAATTGCATAAAAATGGAAAAAATAATCATGCATAGGCTTTTGCGATTTCTAAATTGCGAATCGCTATTTATTGCAATTTAGAAATCGCAAAAGCCGAGATTGATGCATGTGGGCCATAGAGTTTGAGTTGATATGTTTCCTAAGATCCATAGGATCCTCAAAAGCAGATGTGTTGTTTTGAAAAGTAACCTTAAACAGGCATGGATGAAATAACCCATAGTGCGCTCCCAATGCGCGTAAAGGTTGTCGAAGTTCGAAAAATTCCTTCCGTCACTTGGCTTTAAATGCCTCCATTAGTAGGTCCCATTCCATTGAGATTAGGGTCTTGCATAGGGCTCGGGCCTCCTCTCGTCTATGGCAGTGCTCGCCGCACTACCCCAGCGTGTCACCTCTCTATGCCAAATATAAACTGATGGGGCCTTGGCTGACTTTGCAGCACAGATCATGTTTTGCACTCTGTATGAAAGAGAGTGATTATAATTGAAAATAGGACTGCAGTAAGATCGCAAATGGTTTTCGACCCGCCCACCGTCGAGCTCTGCCTCGTGCTATCACAACTGCCCTGATATTCCATTAACACCTCAGCACATGTTCTGCAAATCCTTCCAGCAGTGTCCATGACACAAAACAGAACGGAACACACTGCCAGTTGATAAGGTCGAGAGATGGAAATGTCATGTGTCTGTGTGAGCTTACACATGGTGTGGCCCTCGGTCCTACGGTAGACCCTCTAAAGTCAGAATAAGCTTAGATGGGCGGAAAGGCCAGCGTGAAACGGATACTCTTCAGAGAAAGAAGACTGCAGTTGCTACTTAATCTCAAAACAGACAAATAATGTAAATACATTAATGAGGACAGTCAGAAAACTCTGGCAAACTTTTAGAAGAAGATGGTCCGACGTTCTGGTGTTTTTAACTCTACCGCTGCAGGAGTGTTGGCTACTGTGCATGAGGGGGGTGCTCCCATTTTTGTTTACATCCCATGGTAGTACCTCTAAAAACATTGCTCATCTTTTTCGAATGTGCATCTTCTGCCTTGCATTGAAAGCCTGCTGCCCAAACTCCAATACATTTGCAGACTACATTTATACTGCAGTTTTTGTTTTTTGGCCCCCGCACCCAAACAATTGTACAGTTTTTGTGTCCTGAAACAGGACTGCAGCAATCCATATCTAAATGACACATTTTGCTTTGTTAGCAATATTGAATGGACCTAAACAAGTTATGCTCTGGCTCTATGACAAATTAGAGGTGTACATCTTCTTGGTTTACAGTTAGAAGGAATGAGACAGGTTCCTGGGATCGAAAATAGGCCTGGGCCCCAATAACAAATCAGATAGCTAAATGGGCCACATTTTCAAATCAGGGCAGTTTTGAACTTGTACAAGCACATTGTATATGTGGGAAATTGCATGTGTTTGTGCTTGCTGCTGGCAAAGTATGGCAACTTCATGGAAATCAGCAGCAAAAACCGACCCACCAGACCACAAAGCAGGCCCACAAACTGACTTCTCACTAATGATGAGCTAAGTAATGTAATTTGATTTGGAATATGTAGGCATATATAAGTTGTGTAATTATGAATCATTTACGTTATGTTATGTTATGTTAAAACGTCTTATAAAGCGCACATACACCGGTTAGTTTCTTGGCACTGCTAAGTTATACATAACTGCCAAGTAGCGTCTTTTTCCATTTGTAAGCATTCTAAGACCCACAAGTGTTTGTTTTAATGAAAAACAACCTGAAATATAAGTCCAAGAATCCAACATACTGTAGACTAAAAATCAACTAGGGTCGGCTGAAAGTTTTGCACATGATGACATGGCAACTTCTGGAAATATCGGGATAATTTTATAGAGAAGTGTTAGCCCTAATAAGTAATTGTTTTGTAGCCATATTATACTAAGTAATTACTTTAACTAAAAGTAATGTGACGTAAACAGCAGGCAGTCTGCGATGACGTTTGTTGCATAACCCTTATTTCAGGTTTCTAAATGTCCAGCCATGGGTTTTCCTTCAACAACCTACTGCATTGTGGGAGTTGTAGGTTGTGTCAATTTCAACCGAAACAGCTGTACGAACACTTCTGAAAACGATTCTGTTAAAGATACCCCTAGGACTGGCACTTGTTGTCGCCTGTGTCACAGAGGTATTTGGCATCCTTATTTATATCTAATGCAATCATCACCGGTCTCCTTTCCTATACCTGTATAGGGGAAAATCTCCATTGCACAACACTCTAGTCACTCTGATTCAGCAGTGAATCAACAGTACTTTCCCTGTTTCATGTTGCCTTTGTAGATCTATCTTTCCTTGCTAGACTGAAAATTGTGTGTTTATATATCTGAATGCAACAACATCTTAGATAGAAGCCAAAATAACAGTTGGGTGACTCACTATATGAATCACAGAAAGGTACTTTACATGTTCCCTTTTAGAGAGCCCCCACTTTTTTTTCATCCCACTTTAAGACCAGTCTGCACCTATTTCTATAGGACTGATTGCACCCATCGTGTGAGGGTACTTATGGATGCCTGGTTAGAGCATTTACTCCCAAAGTCGATGCTGCATGCAGTGCAAGACTTTGGGCAAGCAAACACTTTAAAAGGCCTGCAGTTGTGGTGCTGTACAATTTGTACATTACAGTAACTGTTGAACAGATTAATGCAGTAAAATATGGGGCAGTTTTTAATATGTTTAGTATTTCAGGACTATACATTTCCACTGCTTTATAAACCTTGCTTTCTCCCTACACCATTTGCAATCTTTTTTTCAGATTTTTTTCTCTGGAGGATGACCCCCGGGATCCACATTTGCCCATTAAGCTTGCTCGCTTCCCTCGCTATATAAAGGTCCTAACAAGCTTTTATACCCCATCACTTGCAAATGTCGCCAGCAGCCACTGGGAGACAGGCAAGGCTCTGACTCTCACAGGTAGAGAGTGATACTTACGTAATTAACCCTCTATTTTGATCGAGATGGAAATAGGCAGCGGCAGCTCCTCCATTATGGTGGAGGAGCGTCACCCCGCCTGCTACGAGCGCAGCAGGAACACACATTAATAAAATGGTAATATACCATTTTATTTTGGTCGGGGAACATCCTTTTCAATGAGGATGTTACCCCACAGTGATTTTACGACGCGTCCTTTACAACGCAGGTCGTAACCACGACTTGCGCTGGAGGGTGCTAAAGGATAAAGAATAGTATATTTACTATTCCAACACCTTCCCTACTGTACACAGGGACTGGTGTTAGAATAGTAAATTATACTATTTACTATCCGCGCCCAACAACGCAAGTCGTAACGACTTGCGTTGTTAAAGACGCTTCGTAAAGGCACGTGTTGGAACGGTACGCGTTGTACCGTCATACATCCATTTTGGTCGCAGTTACTGTTACAGTGTGAGGGCAGGGGGCCTAGCGGATTCGTGAAATTGCCCTATGACTGTGGCCCATGCCAGTGCACATGTCAGATTGGCCGACTGCGTACAGCCGGCCAATCAGAAATGTGCACTTTAGCCTACACAATCCAGTTCTGAGAAACAACTGAGAGTTGCAGCCACAGGCCTCCAGCCTCAAAATGGGTCCTGGGTTAGCCGGCTCCAACCAATCCTGCAGATCCAGGATTGGTTGGAATCACGTTGCACAGGGAGGAAGTCCTTCCCTTTCCTGCTGCCTGCTTGAGTCACCGCTGAGGAGAGAGAAACTGACGTGGCTCCATGCAACATATATGGTGAGATTTTTGGGAATTGTGCTCCACCATATTTTACTGTTGATGGTCGCCATTGGAAAAAAGAGTGTGTGGTTTGATGTCGGTTTGCTATATTTTCTATTGTCATGTGCACAACACTTGCCATAGTACAGCTGGACTGTCTTCTATGTCCCCAGGTCCCATTAAAAGATACAATAAGAATGGAAATATTTCTGTGAGACACATTTTCCAACAAATTGAATCTCTCTGAAATCAAGTTAATGCCCTTTACGAAGAACACTGCAGCGACATAGTAAGGTATTGGGACATTCCTCTGCCTCATAGAACTTCTCGAAACCCGCCTTTTTGGGAGGGTCAGGCTGAATATTTATGAGAACCAGGAAGTGAGACGTTAGAATACTATAACAATTCTGAAACTCATCAGCCTAACAAATGACGTTAGAAGTTTTAAAAACAGCAATTGATCGAACGCCAGAGAACGAAAAGGGTTTAGCTGTCAAAAAAAGCTGACGTGTTTACAAAAATGTGGCACAAAGCAGGTTATTTTCAAGCTTCTGCAGAAAGCGCGCCAATTATCACCTGTACAGGTGTTTTGTTCTTAATTGGAAAAATGATGTAAAATGGTAATTTGTTTCGGAATGTAAATGCAGAACTGCTATAAATAGGGAAGTCAGACGCACATACCTAGTTGCAGGAATGTGAAGTCAATTATTTGAGAGATTAATACTTACATACTGTTAAATTAAACTGTAAGCTGTGTTTATTTTATGCAAGCAGGTTTAAATAAAATCCTCTGTAATATTGCTGTTCTCAATGAAGGGGTTATTTATGATTCTGAGCTGGCAAGACTCTATATGTGCGGTTATGCGGCACTTGTTGACCTTGTTTGTACACTATCTGTTCTTTGAATCAGAAAATGACTTCAGAAATGTCTGAGCTACGCAGAGAACAACGTCTTGAGGGAGAAATAAAACAAATAATATGAAGCAGCGTCACGTGGGAGAACTTTCAAAAACAATCCTCTCAACTCTAAAAGACAGAAGGGAGACAATCATAGTCATCTTAGATGTGAATTAGCACAAAGCATGCCCCTATACTACTAATGAAAAGTATAGGTAATCGCAAATGCAAATAGCCCGAGAGTTTTTAATTAGTTTGAATGCATCCTAAGAGCAAATGCATATTCTTTTGAACAAGATATCGAATTTCCCGCATGTCAGAAAGACAATACAAATGCCATCATCAGACCATTGTAAAGTAATATTAGAATTTTTTTTTAAAAAGTAACAGTCTGCCTCCTCTATACACTCACTGGGGAGAGACAGCCCAGCAGTTCATTGTGGGATTGCTCATATGCAGAGCCCCTTGTGGCAAAGCTTTATCCTACCTCGATGGTGGGCACTTGCAGCGCATACTGGAGGAAGCAGCAGATGAGTTGGGACATGCACCAGGGAAAAAGTAACTTGTATGTGCCGCTCACCATACCCGAAAAAGGAAGACATTGAAGTTTTCCTGAAATCTCTTACCTGTACATCTAGAGTCAGAACCACATAACAGCAGAGGCGGCTCCTCCACTATGGCAGAGGACCAGTGCCCCACTGCTGGAACCAGCAAACGCATGTAGAATAAAATGATAATAAAACAATTAATAAAACTGCTTTGTTATCATTTTATTTTACTCCAGAGCCACAGTCGCAGGAAGAGTCATGGGCACAGAGCACTGTAAGCACGCCTGTTGGATTGGCCGGCCGTCTTAGGATGGCCAAACCAACATGGGAACTTGGATATCTCCAGGCAGTTGCTTGCAGCCACGGCCGGTAGTAGGTGTAACTGCAGGGCGGTGACGTGGGAGGGGGAGGGGCAGGGTGGGGGGTAGTAATGTATGAATTACGGACTTTAACAGGTAAGTAAACATATAAATAAATAAAACGAATTTCGTTGTGTACACTGCATCGCATTTGGTGATGCAGTGCACACAACGAAATTCGTTTTATTTATTTATATGTTTACTTACCTGTTAAAGTCCGTAATCCATACATTACTACCCCCCACCCTGCCCCTCCCCCTCCCCACATCTCTGCCCTGCAGTTACACCAACTACCCGCCGTGGCTGGTTGCTTGGAGATATCAGCAGAGCTTAGGAGCACAGCCTCCCAATCGTCACGGTAGCATGGAACCAGCCTGTTCTGCCCATTCACTATGCTTCTCTCATGCTGGGTAGTAACAGCATGAGCATAGCATCTGGATTGGGACAGGTGAGTCTGGGAGGCTGTGAGAGCATCATCTGAGCAAAAGAGGCGGGGGACATCGACTTCAGGTACATTTAAAAACTATATATATTTGTTCCCTGTTAGCGGCCGCAACTGCATAGCAACTAACACACCCAGCTTCAGCAGTGCACTTTAGTGAGCATTGGCTCTCACTGACTTTCAAGGAACAGTCTCTGCTGCCCTCACATTTAACACCAATAAATATGTGGGGAGCATTGAGTCTTTAAGTATCTCTGTCTCAAAGTTTATGATGTCTAATATTCTACTTCCCATCTCACCATTAGTGTTACAAAGTGGAGATCTGTTAGTGCACCCTGAAAATTCAATTATAATACAGCAGCATAAAATATAGGCCAACTCATTATATTGTGTATTGGGTATTCATTGAGTTATACCATATCATGATATGCTGAAATGTTCTGAGAAATTGGGTGAAGAACGACCTGATGCTTGGAGGAGCGAGAGAGAGCAATGTTTGAAGGGTCTTTGCCTGAATACCCAAATCCATGACTTCTATTGATTATTCCACTTAAACCCATGCAAATTCCAATGACTGCTTGACTGACTGACTGCAAGCACAAAACAAACGATTGACTTTTGTAAGAAAAACACAATTCAGGCTACTCCTTACAAAAGACCACACCACGTAGAGATCCCAATAAAGCAGGTGGAGCTGACACAAGGACAGAGCCCTGTGAGTAACAACCCCTTTGTGAGAAAACATTTATGTAGTACACAGCAAGACAGAAACAGACATTTGAAAACTGATACTTACAATATATAAAGGCCATGGGGGCAGCGGTCCACTGCTGTAAATAGGCAATTGAAGAATCCTAATATAATCAGGTAATATCTTCTATTACATCATGTCATCATCCAGAATCATAAAATCTAATGCCTTTATCTACAAATTCCAGGATTTGCGATTTCCAATTTGGACTCCGTAGAAATTACTCATTGAGAATTGCAAATCGGTTAGTATGTAACTACCAATTCCACAAATAGTGATTTCTATGGATCCGCATTCAAATCCCAAAATTGCAATTTCCCTAATAGGAAATCGAATATTAGGAAATTGAGCTTTCTAGGTGCAGAATGATGAGGTCACAAAAAGACATTCTATAAATTCAGGGTGTGACCACAAGCCAAAGGCCTAGGAAGCTACTGGAAGCCAGGGGTGCCTCTACGTCACTGCTATCAGTTCATTACTCTATCTCCAGAGGGTAGACCATGGCTGCTGAAGAGAGGAACAAGGACACAGGGAGCAGGAAAGGAAAGCTGAAGTTCTCTGAGAGGGAGCTGGCGACCAAGAATGAGGAATGTGTCTCCCACATGAACCACCTCTTCAGAAATACCTGCTTCACTATACCTGAGGCACAAAAAATGCAGATGTAGACCAGTATCCTTGAGAAGGTCAACTCCCTAGGAGTCACCCAGAGAACCATCCCAGAGATCCGCAAGAGGTGATAGGAACAGAGGTCACATACAATGAAGGCAGCCAGCTGGATGAAAGAGGGTTGTGGTACTGGTGGAGGACCCTCACAACACCCCCTCTGACTCCCATGGAGAGGCTCATAGAGAGGACCCTGAAACCCAAGAATGTGGGGGGGAGTAGGAGACATTGAAACCTCCAATTCAGCATTCACCAGCCAGGGTAAGTCATCTCCCCTTTATGTACCATACATAGCATAATGTTAGCAAATCTGCACGTCATGTGTCACACAATGAATTACTCTATTGACATGGAAATTGTAGTGCACATCATTACCATGCTGTACTCAATGCTGATGATCACACCAAACATATCTGACAACACAAGCATGCCACAAACACATGCAGCAGTCACAACAATACTGAGTCCAAACATTAAGCATTTATTTAAACTAAATATATACATGCATTTCCACAGATCACAACCCTGGAGTGTCAGGATAGGTGGCAGCAAATGGCAACTGACAATGAGGTGGTTCTTGAGGTCATGACGCGACTATCCTCTCAGCTCATCACTCCAAATCCAACTAGCAGGAGAGCCAACATTACACAACTGCCAAAATTTGAGGACAGCGATAAGGGACAGTTGCAAAGCAGGACCCCCACAACATCCGAGACCAGGATGCAGCAAAGCGAAGGTGCAGAGGAAAAACCTCAGCAGGCTTTGCAGAGGCTGTGTTAGATGACTTGTCAGATGCACAACCTGTATATGGTGGCATAGAGAGTTCAATCATCTCCACAAAGCACCTGCGGAGAAAGAAAATGCGCACAGTTAGTAGGTAAAAGCAACACATGTCCAGGTTGCTACAAAATATCCATAAATGGCTGAAATGGCAGATAGCTGCAATGGAGAGGGAGCACCATACATAACGTCAGAGGCACAGCCTTTACCTGACATGGTTTGACACATTCACCTTGTCCATCAACTGGCTGGCAGCTGCAATATCAACACTGGTGAGGTGGACTGTTAATATCCAGATGGACATCGTGCACTGCTGCCAGAATGACTATGGCTAGCGCAAGTCACCACAGCATTGGGGAACATCTAGACCCACAATCTCTGCAACTCCAACATGACGGTCCCACCTGAGAGCGAGCAGGGCTCAAGCCGCAGAGGTATATCGGTTCCTGAGCCATGCAGTACCAGGTGCTCATGCCGCCACATGTCTTCCAATGCTGTGTTGTCAGTCCCACAATCCAGTGCTGCTGAAAAAGCACCCAACCCAAGGGACCACAAGAGGTGACTCTCTAGACAGTCAGTAAGATGAGTTGCCTTTGTTTTTTTTATTGTATTTACTTAGTTGTTCTTACGTTAACAATATGCTTTTGATGCTTGCTTAGAACATTGTTGTAGCCACCTGAGAAAAAGTTGATCACTCAGTTGTGTGCCAAGCACTACCATCATGTGTGATGTCTCCTTTTTAGGAGGTTTTAAAATCTCTTACCTTAGAAATTATTGTTGATTATCTCTGTGCATCGTGCACGTCCCTCTGCTGCATATGTATCCTCCGGCTGCACCTGTAGTTGTGGTAAGTGATTATCAGAGTCGGACTCAGGTTCTATGGGAATGTCCTGCAGACCCTTCCTCAGTGGAATATTGAGCAGTATGGCATATGTGAAGAATATCTTGCAGTCTTTATCCAGTCTGTACAGCTGTGCCCGCTGGTCTTTTGAAGGCAACGAAAGCGGGACTTCAGGATCCCAAAGGCCATCTCTAAGATGGAGTGCATTGTCCTGTGTGCCCTATGGTACTTTCTTTCACTTCTTGTCCTTGGAGTCAGGTACAGGGTTAGGATCGAGGGACATAAGGCATATGTTCCATCAACTTACAGGCATGAGAAGGTACACCGGTAGGTCATATTACACACCGTCCTGGCCACTGCATGCATTGAGTCTGTGATCCTCTTACATAGTAGGATGCTATCGCCAAATTCACTCTGTGTCAGTTGGGTATGTAGTCCACTGTGGCGGAACATGAATAAGCACAGGTGCTGCCTTGGAATCTGGCCACAAGATCTGTTATGATACAGGAGGCATCCACACAACCTGCACATTGAGTGAGTGAGCTTTTTCTCTTCCTGTGTAGGTACTCATTTGCGGATGGGGCCATATGGCACTATGTGTGCCATTGACACAGCCAATGACATTTGGGAACTGAGCTATCATATAGAACATCAGTTTGGTTTGCTGCAATGATTGGGGTGATTTGGCCAATAATATATATTTGTTTACTTTTCTTACCATGATGTCCAGGATGCTGTGATGGAACCTGGACAGTACACTAAGAGGTGTAGGCAACACAATAATTGCACATGTGGTGGGATTGTGTTGCTTCTGAGTGTTGCGGCCTGTAGTTGAGGTTGTAACTCCGCAAATAAATCAAGTATCACCTGACTGCTGAGTCTGTACCTCTCATGGATCTCCTCCTCTGTCCAAACAGGGTGACCATTACCCTAAATATCCTCTACCAACATCTCGTCCTTCTCTACCTCACAGCCAAAATACTCATCCTCCTTGCCACAGGGTTGTCATTCTGAAAGAGCCTGATGTATTTTGGGTGCCTTTTTAGGTTTCGCATACACAGTGCTATTACTGTACTTGTGAAATCTATTGTATTGAATATATCTTAAAAGGGGCTTACCTCCTGCCTTTACTTATTATTGGTCCGTGTACTTGTCATTTCAATGTTCCTCTGTTTTTATTGGTTATGGCATTTATTTTCCTGTTGTCCCTTGTGTGTTTCTCTTATCACTATCCTGTGGATCAAGTACTTATTCTTATCCAATTTTGGTGGGTGGAACTTTTTTTATTAGTTATACGCAAACTGGCGGTGAGGGTGGCAAGCAAAGTGCGTACAGGTGTCTCTTCTGGGATACTTATTCTCAAAGTTCTGATCACGCTCTCCTTTATCGGATCCCACTGCCACTGAGCCACCAACAATAAAACTACAATCTATACAAATGGAGCATGTGATTCATCGAGTATTAGTTTAGATGCATGCCATCTCCTCTCCTTATCGATTTTACAGACATGATCGAACTGCAAGCAGTTGTAACAAAACCAAAAGAATTAGGGAGGTATCATTTTAATTTAATACTCTCGTTTTTCTTGCCACAGTGAATGCAAAATCCAGCTTCAAAGAGAAACTTTTGGAAGCAATTTCCTTGCAGTTGCTGTCGATGTTTAACTCCTTTCATAGTAAATGTATTTACTGTACTGTATTGTCGCATCAAATAATGACATTATTGGAATGGAGAGGTGTAATTAATGTGTTGGAATTTGCATAAGAAGTGTTTTACTTGGGTGACGTCACATCAATAATACAATTATATTGAAGTTTGGCTGCTTCTCTAACTTTAATTACGCTAGATGGCGCTTCAAGTTTCCATCTTACACAGATATTGCACTAGCTAGCAGGATCTGCTTCGTTAGAGAGTTTCTTAAGCTGGTAGCTTCATAGGACAAACTCACCCATCACATGCATTCTGCCTTTCAAATTCAAATCGGACCGCAATGCCAAAATAATGTTATTAAATGTATAAAAAACATAAATCTACATTCTATGGCAGCTTTAAAAAAATCTTCACGTTGAAATGTGTAATATAGGCATGCACATGCTATTTCAGCAGTGCAAAACATTCCAAAAGACTGCAAATCTCTGTGCAGGTTCGAAGGCATTAATACAGTGAATAGGGTAGCTTCTGAGAGGGAAGGTGGGCTATTTACTATGTCGTGTATAACTGTGAATGTAGTTTAAAATGTGTGACAAACCGATTCCAATTGTTTGATGTAATTGGAGATGTATTGCCATCAGTGAATTTCTTTGCCTCCTGTTCTATTGGTCTGACACTTCATTAGCCCAAATGTGCCTCCTCAACTGTCCTTGCTGGCGAGCTTTCTATTCCCTCATTCTTAACACCTTATCCCCATTCCTCACTTTGAGGTGCTGTGGTCCAGGCAGGGAGGACTGATGTGGAAGCCTTTTACTAATGAAAATCAGTGATTATCATATATGAAACTAGCCATGACCACTATACTCGGGTGAATATGTTACGGTGGATGTCAATCAGGACTGTTGTGACCAGCCCAAATGGATGGTTTATGGCCAGGATGCATGCTCCCATTGTAAAGTGTAGGAATGCAACCTAACATTGCTTGGTCACAACCTAATGACGCACTCAGGACCAATGACTGGGGGTCGGTCAGTCCCATGAACGATGCAGTGTCTAGCGGAAGTGATTCCGCCTAGCATCGCAATGAGCCTCTATGTGCGCTAGGGCCTTTTTTTGAAATGTAGCTTAGGTTCCTTTAAAGAAAACGGAATGTATTAAAAAAACGGTTGATTCCAAGTGATCAAATGCATGTTTGTCTGATGACCCTACCAGGCAATCACTCCTTTTATGGCACTCAATCAGAATTTGCAAGAGACCTCATTGATATTCATGAGGTTGGTCTGATTAGGACCTATTCTGAATTGCAATTTTACAAACCGACTGATTAGTATATAGGTCAGTTCTTAAAAATCTTTATGGGTCACAAAAATATGGATTGAGCATTCCAAGTAAGGGATTCGAAAATTGGCAGTTTTCTAATTGCAAATTATTAGAAAAATATTAAAGTCACTGCACCACTTCAGTCTGTCCTATCTCCCACAACCGTGACCACCACTTACCCCACTCCCCCCACTGCATAAGGGATCAAATTTCCACTAATCCCCTTTGATCGCATTTCTCAATGGGGCTGTGTTGTATCTCCAAACAACCATTATGTGACCCAGAGCAATGTGCAACCCTCTTGCAGAAGGGTGGCACCCTCAAAACACAGAGTAGAAGTGAGGGAGTGCCATCCACTTCTCAGCCCACTAAGCCGGATGAGGAACGTAAGGTGGGGAGCAACCTTTCATGCTCCTACGTTTGCCATCTAACCAAACTGGTAGCCACAGCAAGGAGTGCCTTCAAAGCACCCCTCCCACCTGCTACAAACCTAGAGTACCCAAATGCGTGTAAACTGTTACCAGCTCAAACCAAAACTGTTACCAGCCACAGCACTCTCAGAAACCCAAGAATAAGTAATACTTTAGGAGAAGCCTACACCGGAAGCTCTACCCCCTGGGCAGCAAGCACTGAATTCCATGTAAATCTGCCTCATCCAAAGGCTGCTGGCAGCCCTCACACATCAACAACAGTAGGGGAGAGTGAAGGGGGAAGTGGGAGAGAGGGAGGAGAGTTTGGTCCTCTGCCATTCATAATTCACAGTAGTGCAGCAGGAACAACAGCACTTGAAACCTTTCTTATCACCACTCCATTCAAGTTCAGACGTGGTGGAAAAGAGGGGTACGCAAAGAAAGTCCAGGCTCTCGCACTCCCCCACTCCCATGGTTTCCTATGTGGTCCACCATGCTCTATACCATAACTCCTTGAAGGAAGCCAGTCCCTCTCAGCTCTGTGCTCCAATAGGATCAGTCAAGTCTCAGATGCCAGTTTAGACTGGACTGTTCTTGTTGGAGCAGGGTCAGGACTGATTTGTACATGGTTGGATCTAAACTGAGGTGGCATGGTGGCCAAAAGAATGTTGGGTTGGAATGTTAACTCTAGCGACTGCCAGTGGTTAGAATTATTGCAAGCATTCCTGCCATCGCCCTTTATGTTTTGTTTTGTTTGTTCATTACACATAAATCCATGTATATCAATTAGCATCTATAAGTAATCACGTTGGAAACATTCTACTCTTAAAGTACATCAATCTGATCCCAGGAATCAATGTGTGAAACATCTTCCAAAAGGAGTTTACTCACAGACAATTTGTAGTCACTAGCAAGTCATGATATGGTCCTAATTAATCAACCTTGGGTGGGATACCAGCAGCACAAATGCCATGTTCCACCGCATAGCCATAGGATGACAGTCAGCCAAAACATTATTCATGGTTTCAAGAAAAAACTGGCACAATCCAGGCCCGATTCTGATGTCGGACAGACCGGAGTCCATCCGACATCAGTTTGCAACTAGAACTGAACAAACTCCTGCCATGGGTTCCAGCCCTGCAAGTAGAATGCTACTGAACCCTGTTCGGTCGCAATCCTATACTTCACAATGGGAGCATGCATTCCACACGAAATGCATGGTCTCATTGTAAACAGGGGTGCAGTTCATCCCTGCACCCCGTGGTAGGCACCTCAAGGTGCTTGCCACCTGGTGCATGCATCAACAGGGGCCACCATTCTGCGGTTTTGCACCCATAGGGTCCCTGCTGGGGGCCCCAAAGACAGATTCCCAATGCCTTTTTGTGTTCGAAAGGCTGGCACAGGAAAGCAGTGGGAAGCTACCATTGTAATCCCTTAGCCAGAAAGAGTCGGCTGAGGGATTACTGCAAGCTTTCCGAATGGCGGACGAGCTCTCCGAGCCCGTCGGAGGCCACTTGAAAAACCGATTCAGATTCCCTTTTGTCCGACCCCATCAAAATGGGTCAGTCGAAAAGGAATCCGAACTGGCAATTTCGATGAGGTCGGAAGGGTTTCGACCGACGGTCAGAGCCATTCCCAACCGCATCGGAATAGGGCCCTCAGTTGTTTTAATGTTGTATTAACAATACTTATGAAGCACATGTATAATGAAATTAAATGAAATGAAAAGAGCATTTGTATAGCGCGGTAGCTACCCTCAGGCGTCCTAGCGCTGCAGACATCGTGCTGAGTACACTACAGTTCAGGCTATTCTGGTTTGTTAAAATGCAGGGTTTTTAGGAGTTTGCGGAAGGTGAGTAGTTTGGGCTCTGATCTGAGTTGAATAGGGAGGGAGTTCCAGAGTCTGGCCGAGTTGAGGGAGAACGAGCGGCCTCCACATCTTGCTCTCTTGAACCTCGGTGTTGCAGCCAGAAAAGAGTATCCGGATCTGAGCTGTCTGTTTGGGTGATAGGCAGTTATCAGAGTTTGGTTAATGGTGGCGCCTGTTTTCCAGAAAGCTCGGTGGGCAATGCACATTGCTTTAAATTCGACCCTTTCCCCCACTGGAAGCCAGTGGAGGTCCTTAAGTCTGGGTTTGACCAGGACTTGGTGGGGGATCTGGAGAAGGGTTCTAGCTGCGCAGTTTTGAATGATCTGCAACTTGTTAAAAGCTGTCTGGGGTGTGCCTAGATAAAGGGCTATCCAGAAGTCCAGACGAGATAGGAGTATATCAAAGATGTATCAAAGGTATCATAACCATGATTTCTGGTCAAAACCTGAGCTGGCTTGGAGAGCAGTCATGTTTTAAATTATGTCTTAAATTCACTTAGACAAATGAAATGTGTTCTCACTGGGTGGTCTAGAGTACATTAGTTGATCAGGCTTTGAAGACCATAGCACTCAAGTGGCAACTATTCTTCCACAAATTTCGTATAATAATAGGGTTCTTTTCTGTCATTTTCTTTCTTATTGCAAGCTGCTTCTTTTAGATGCTTAGTGGATGTTTTGGTGGCTGGTTTTACAGAGCTAGAATGGAAATATAAGGGAAGAAGCAAAGGCAGGCTGAAACTGTGGCTGTTGATTCTAATTTCTTATTAACCAGGTACTGCTTTCGAGGATTGTGTTCGGTTTCCACTTTATTCACTTAAAGATCAAGTTTTAGGAATATTCCCAGCTTAATGTATTTGAGCTTTGCTGCTTGAGTTGCACTGAGATTTACTCTTCCCTATCACATTTCTAGATTGCATCCCTGAGTTCCACCTTTACTGGGCTTTCTACAGCTAGGTTAGAACAAACATGCTTCATGGTGATCTAGCATACATTTGTATTCATAGAAATAGGCGAGGTGCCTTCTTCATGGTCATGGCTCAATCTGTAAGGCCTGTAAGGCCTGAGGGAATAAAGCATAGGGCTACCAGCGAGTAGAGCTTCTCTTCCTATGCCAGCTTTCTACGATGTGTTGGCGACAGGATAGCAATACGTCGTTATGAAGTAAAAATTAAGGTGTAGCATACATTCTTAGTAACAGAAGATGCGGTGTAAACAGCCCCGAATTCTATTTATACATTTTCCATTGCTTCGTGCATTTAAAGAAATATGATAGGAAACCTTGGGGCATATTACCAACAACTAGCGATAATTTTTGTCTCTAACTTGTTTAGAGACAAAAATTATCGCCGCACATCGGCGATTTTTATCGCAGATAAACCTTGCTATTAACAAGGTTTATCGCAAATGCGATAAAAAACGGCCAAAATGCATGAATATCGCTGAAAAGTCAGCGATATTCATGCATTATCGAGCAAATGCTCTTAGCCATGTTATCCACCTCCCATTGGATAACATGGCTAAGAACTGCTCAGGGCAGGTGTTAGCTTTTGGAGATATTCCCGCTTAGCGCGAATATCTCCAAAAGTTGGTAATAGGAGATACCGATGTTAGCGACTGTTTTCAGTCTCTAACATCTTGGCACGCCCACTTTGCATCTCATTAGTGATAAATATCACTGACATGCAAAGTGGGGCCCAAGATGGTCGCTATCTCCTACTAGCTGTCGCTAACTGGTGTTAGCGACAGCTTGGTAATAGGGAGATAATTTTATCTCCGCTTTCTTGGCTTTTAAAGCCAAAAAAGCGGAGATAAACCCCCTTGATAATATGCCCCCTTGTACTTAGATACGAAGTGAAAAACTGAAATTTGTATAAGTATATTCTGTCAAATATATTTAAAACGATGCTGGGGCAGCCCCATCATCCAGCATCCCATATCAGGTCTAGAAAATATCAATCATTCATGTTTCATTGTAAAACAAATTTTTAATTTTTTTAAATATCAAATAATAAATTGTTGTTTCCATTTAAAATAATTGATTGTGCATTGTTTGTGCGAACTTAGAATCTGCTTAATATCTGCTTATTTCTGATGTATTGTTTTTTTCATGTCTAACACACATTCAAGGCTGTCATTTAACACATTTTCGAACCCAGATGCATGTTTTACCAGCCAGTCCAGAAATACACCCTAATACTGTTTCAATTGCCTTAGGGATTTATATGTTCTTTTATTGGATACTGAAAATCATAATATCCTACTCTCCTACAAAAAAGTAAACTTACATTTATCTGGTTTGCTCTTCGATTTCTTTTTGGTATTTATAGACTTCCAACATTCTGAATCTTGCGAACAATCATGTACACTCCAGTCTTATTTAAAGGTTAAGATTTAAACACCTTGGACGATGTGTTCGATGAAACACAGAGTGGCTCAGTTAATCCGTATCCAAGCGTGAACTGTTTCCTAGGAAATTACATTTTCCCAAAGAATGTATCCCTTTAAACACAATTCGACACAGACAAACCCATGACTGTCATGAAAACATAAGGGTACTGGCAACTCACATCCAACTATAACGTTGCCTGTTTAAGAAGGGGAGAGTAAAGAGACAAATGGAGGACAATTGTTTTCATTTAGCTATGGTTTTCTTTACTTTTCTTGTTGGTTTTATTTTTTGCTATACAATTTGTTTGTCATTAATTTACTGATTTTGATTGCAGCATCTCAAGTTGTATTTTTTTTTTTTTTTTAGCATAACAAGGAGTGCTGAAAAATATAATTTGCTTCACATTTAGACACAGGGCCTACTTAGAACCTAACTGTCACTAAAAGGCTTCAAATTGCTGCTAAATCTACAGGAGAAATCCTGCAGTGGATGAGAGCCAAGCAGCAAGTTGTATATTATTTATTTATTCACTTAAAGGTTTGTATAGCTCTAGAATCGACTCCCGAAGGATTATCTCTGCGCTTGAACAGACACTGAGGAGAGTAGAAACTGTCGAGGTTAAAGAGTGAGGAATAAAAAGGTCTTTAGTAATTTCCTAAATAGGGAATGTTCTGAACAGAGTCTGAGAAAGTCAGGAAGTTTGTTCCAGAGGTGAGGACCAAGGTAGGAGAGGGCCTTCCCTCCCAATCTTGTCCTCTTAATGGTAGGTACTACAAGGAGATTTTTACTACCGGAACGCAGGAAACGTGAGGGAGTATAGGGGATACATTTGTCGGCCAGGTAAGATGGACCCAAATCGTGGAGTGCTCTATGGACAATGCAGCAGACTTTAAACCTGATTCGTTTGTGGATGGGCAGCCAATGGAGCTTCAGTAGAAGAGGGAGCGAAGGTAACCTAGGAGGTGCATTCTGGACCAATCTAGCTGCAGTATCTTGGACTATTTGTAATCTGCTCAGTAGGGAGTCATTGCCTGAGATCAGGAGCCCATTACAGTAGTCCAGGCGACTGATGACTAAGGCCTGTACTAAAGTTTTCTGGGTAGAGTCCGGGAGTAATGGAAAGACCCTCCGGAGCATCCCAATTATGTGGAAGCATGAACCAGCAGTCTGTATCTCTTTCTCTTTTAGACTAAGAGCCTGGTCTAAACGGATCCCTAAGTTTTTGACAACTGATTTAGGAGTGGGATTGGGCCCGAGATCGGAAGGCCACCATTCCGGGGTCCACATAAGAGGAGCATAACCGAACAGCATGACTTCTGTTTTCCCTACATTGCATTGCAGGAAGTTGTTTACCATCCACTGGGACACAGCTAGCATTCCATCATAAAAGGCCTGTTGGACCGTAGTAGTACATTTGCTGAATGGGAAAAGGAGCTGAGTGTCGTCAGCATAGGAAACGGGGATGAACCCGAAGGTCCTTAGGAGACTGGCCAAAGGGGCGACATAGATATTAAATAATGTAGGGCCCAAACAAGAGCCCTGTGGCACCCCCTTGGTCAGTTTCATGGGGGTGGAGCAGTAAGGACTGAGCCTGACACTTTGCAAGCGACCAGAGGCTAGCATTAAGCATCAATCTGTTATTGTTACTCCTCCATGTGCAGCCATTTAAAGCAACTTCAACAACACTCAAAATTCTATTAACTAAATGAACATGCCAGCCCTATATGGCCGGGATGCCCGTCACCCCCTCCCAACACAATCCCCAAGGATGGGAAGTCGGACACAGGCTTGAATTTTTGGAAGGCGGGAGGGAGTCACCCTCCCGGCCGTATTTATTAAAATATGAAACAAAATTTAAAACATTAAATAAAAGTTTCATAATCATGTATAATTTTACATTTATTACATTTCAATGAAGACGTGTTCTTTGGCTAACCTTAACAGATCTCTAATACAAAGGTTTCCTAGCCGAGTCTAACATCCTGCAAATGCAACCATTCTAAATTAAAATTGTACATCCTAGCATTAAGGGCCAACGGCAAGGTCTTAACCGGTGTCAGATCCCTACTACCAAAACTCTCGCCCTCACGGTGTGAGTGGCGCATGCGCAGAGGACTCTACCCTCATTGCCAACTGTAACTCCCCTTGTCGTGGAGGGGGCCCCCTTTCCACTCGACGCCATCTTAAAGGTCGTCCGAGTTCCCGTGTGAGGTATCTGTAGGAAGGACAGCGTGGACTCCCCCCATCCCCACACTCTCTATCCTCCGTCGCGGATATCCGGCCCCCGGGAAATTAGTAGGAGGGGCATATAGCCGCCTCCTCCCCTGGGAGGGGCCTATGGCCGTCTCCCCTTAGGCGACCCATCCTTTTTGGGTGCCGTCTACCCGTGGGAGGGGCCAATGGCCGCCTCCCCCTGGGCGCTCCCATCCATTCTGGGTGGCGCCCCCCTCTAGGGACCTTGAAATTACTGCTCACCGATCATGACCTTACCGCCACAGGCCGGATAGTTGACCGACTATCTGGCCCCCCCTACTCCTCCTAAAGGTCATGCTTCCTCAAACACCTTAGCCATGCTATGAAGTCTCCTATGAGTAAATCATTCCCCTCCCTGGACAGGTGAACCCCATCATTCAGATACATGTGATCACCCCGAATACACCCGTGAGGAATGCTATGCAACTGCGAAGAGCGAAACAATCTACCAATTTTATTGTTAACCCTCTTTACCGAATGGTTCAGTGCTGACACCGAAAGGCCCCCCCGCCATACCTTCCTGGGAATCATGTGGGACCAGGCAATCGTGCACCCCGGGATTCTTTTAGCCAACCAGCTAACAGCAGACAAAACTTGTTCAAACAACACTCGTCTACCCAGTGGCACCAAGTCATTGCCCCCCAGGTGTACTATGACTACAGATGACGGTGACCTTTGCCGCCCTAAGAGACCCTCAAAAAATGACTCGAATTGGTCAAAACAGAGCCCGCCCTTCCCATGGAAGGCCACTCTGTACCCGTATTCCCCAGCTGCGTGAGTCGCGTCACCTGCTTTGAATACGTCCCCGGCGCGCCTCACATATGAGTGGCCCACGACCCATACCACTCTCTCCCCAGACGGTGATCCTCAACCGCTGGTCTCCTGGTGCTGGGTTGACTGCATATTCCGCCCCGCGTGACAGGCTCGCGAAACTGTAATTCAAACAAAAGACAAGAAGCGTGAGTGCATGTCAATTGATCTTTACAACATGTGCAATCGCACATACCTTTTGAAGCAATTCGAGGACCATCGTCCCAACTGTTTCACTTCCTCCGCACTCTGACCCCTGGCTGTAGCCTCAGTAGCAGCCCCTATCCTAAAGGAGTGGGTCCCAAAATTGCACGGGTCCATGCCCGCGGCAGCGATTGTCAGTGCTACCACCCTCTGGAACTGAAACCTCGTCAGTGGGGTGCCATCCTTGTGCCGCAGCAAACTCCCCCCCCATGTAGCCGCCCTTAGTGCCAAGTACTCCTCTATACACCTTATCGGGCATGTGGGGGACCCTTGCGCGCGCTGCATGACAACACTATTTCCCATAGCCCCCTGGTCGGTCTTGGACCTGGCTATCGAGACCGACATCGAATCACCCCTAATTTGGACGTGATCCCTGCACAAGCCTCCCTCAACGTCTTTCTTATTCCTTGCGACCAGTTTGCTCACCCACATAGCCCCATGGAACGCTAATGCGAAAGCCGCCCGGAACAGAACTGCTTCAAAATGGGAGAAGCATGTCTCGTCTAGCTTCGCTACGAGTAGAGACAACCTATGTAAGCCAATCGGGCGCCTCGCATCTTGCTTGCGACCCTCAAAACGCTGCCAGCCGCGAAGGGCTTTCTTCATCAAAAAGGAACCCGTTGGGTCTTCTATGCCATGCACCAGCACCATGAATGAAATGGCCGCCCTATCCTACTGGCCGTTGCCGCTGATCGGCCTTCTCTGTGCAGTGCTACCAGGAACCCCAGGAAGGATTCCTCCTGACCCCAGTTCTGACTCCCTGTCGGACCCAAAAATGTGCAATAGGAACGAAACGCTCCTTCGTATTCCTTCCTTGTCCTGGGGGCTAAGCTTGCTGCCACGAGGTCCTGTAATCCGGGGCACCGATTAGCCAAAGTGCTTCCGGGAATGGTCCCGCCACTAGGTCCGCTGTAGGTAGATAACCCCTGAACGCCTGCATATGTGAACGAGAGAGTGCATCAGCCGCATGGTTCAGTACACCCGGCACATGTTTCGCCCTGAACTGTACATTCAGTCTCATGCAAAGCAGCACAATTTCTTTCAACAATCTCAAGATCCATTTGCAGCGTGCTGCCTGTTGGTTAATGCATTCGACAACAGTCATATTATCTGACCAAAACACCACAGAGCGGTCCCTGAAATCGTCTGGCCATGCCATCAGAGCAACCCAAATGGGGAATAACTCCAGGAACCCAATGTTACCTGTGAGACCGCTGGAGTGCCACCACGTCGGCCATGTTTGCGCCGACCATCGATTACCAAAGATGGCGCCAAATCCCACGCTCCCCGCTGAGTCAGTCCACAGACCTAGTTCACCCGAAGACGCTGGCGGCTTGCTCCACACGACTCGACCGTTGAAGTCCACCAGAAATGCCAACCAAATGCGCATATCCTGGCGAACCTCTGCAGACAGTCTCTTACGGTGGTGTCCTTCTTTGAGACCAACCATAGCTTGTGCAATAGAGCGTGAGAAGGGGCGGGCCATTGGTCTCACTCCCAGGGCAAAGTTAAGCTGACCCACTGCTTGTTGTAATTGGTGCAGGGTCACTTTCTCCTTACCCAAGCATAGCGTCAAGGAAGCCCTAAACTTGGCCACCTTTACCATCGGTAAACGGAAACATCCCTCCACAGAATCGAGCTCAATTCCCAGAAACTCCAGTGAAGTAGATGTTCCAACCGTCTTACCTGGTGCCAATGGGACTCCAAATTCCCTCATAAGGATGCAGAAGTCGTGCAGCACCTGCGCACATTCCGTATCGCCGGCTGCTCCCAAGAACAGGAAGTCATCAAGAAAATGCATAACATGCCTATGTCCTGTGGCCTCGGTGAATGCCCACTCTAAAAAACAACTGAACATTTCAAAATAGGCACAAGAAATGGAGCAACCCATAGGCATGCATTTATCCATGTAATACCTCCCTTGGAATGCAAAACCTAGCAAGCGCTGATCCTTCGGGTGTACCGGGAGCAACCGGAACGCTGACTCGATATCTGATTTCGCCATCAGCGCCCCGGGGCCCAGGCGATGCAGCATGGCCACGGCCTCATTGAACGGCGCGTACCGCACCGAACAAACTTCTGGGTCAATGGCCTCGTTCACCGAGGAACCCCTTGGGGCAGACAGGTTATGAATGAGCCTAAAGTCCCCTGGGTCCTTTTTCGGGACAACCCCTAACGGAGAACAGATGAACTCCGCCACCGGCGGGCGATGAAAGGGCCCTGCCACTCGCCCTAAGCTGACTTCCTTTGCAATTTTTCTCTCGGCCACGCTTGAGTTGTGTTGTACCGATAACTGGTTTTTACAAAAGGAGTCCCCTCGAAAATCCCCCGCCGGGATGTGGAAGCTGTGTAGGAATCCCTTCCTCAACACCCCGGCGGAGACATGATCAGGGTATTTGTTCAACCAAGGAGTCATAGCCATGATATCAACGGGCGTAGGCAATCGGTCACAGCGTTCTACCTCACTCCTGCTTGGACCCTCCTTTACCTCCCGTCCCACTATTTTTTGATCTACATGAACTCTCCGGGTGTGAGGAATTCCCACAGCCCGCACACACATGCTTGAACCTACATGTTCCTTGCGGTCTGTTACAGTTGCCTCGATTGAAGCCCCAACAGACCCCCCGCTTGCCGCCATTCCTGCTGGTTTTCGGCTGGTAATCCCCACCGGCGCCCCCTCGAAAGGGCACCGCGGGCTTTTGGCGGACGACACCCGACCCACTCCCGGCTGGCGAAGACGTACCTGCCGCCCATGGCAGGAGCTGCTTGTGCCATGACACCGAGTCGAGGCAGTCCCAAGTCAGAGAAGCATCATATTCATTTGCTTTTCGGAATTTCATGTCATAACCTTTCCATTCCTCTCCCTCATACATTGCATAAAAATCCATAATACGATTTTGATAGCAAGACAATTCAGTTAACACCTCGGGTTTATGTTCCCCCATAACTGCAGTAAATATAGAAAAGGCCTTAACCCAATTTGTTACCGTCTCATCCACCCTGAATTCCGCCATCTTGGCGCGCCACACGCTCGGGTGCCACAAATCTTTCTGGGTCTTGGCATATTCCATCTCGCGATGGTCAGTTAATAATGAAAACATATTGACATATTTGTCTGCCCATATTAACTCTTTTGTGGCCATAGGGATGTGCTGTGCCACCTTCTCCCGCCTTGAGGGTAAAGAACCCTCCCCTGCCATTGGCAAAGCGAGCTTACCCGGTTCGGTCGTTGTTCCCGCCGTTTTCTCGTGACCAACTGCAGGTACCACTGGTGCCACCTGTGGGGAAACAGAGGAAGATTTGCCTTTGCGGCATCTCTCGACTGCCGCAATTGCTCGATTAGTCGCTTGGCCTCTTCGGCTGTGTCTCCAGGTACCACTGCACCCCCTGCCTTCTTATTGAGCCATGCAGCCAACTGGATGGCCAATTTGGGAGGCATTTCTTCATCGTTAGCGGGGGTAATCACTACCGGGATAGGCTGACCCGCATCTGGGATCGGTACCGGGTTGTCTGCCGGTGTGATAGGGGCGAGTGGGGGTACCTCTGGGACCGGAACCTCCCCTGAAACCGCCCTCTTCTTGACCCGCTTCCCTCTACCCTCGGGGACGACTCCCGGCAAGGCCGGGCCTATTACCTTCTTAGGGTTACCGGGATTGCTCAGTGCAGCCAGTTGTTTTTTGACCTCCGCCAATCCTCGGCCGATCGATTGGACTTGTCCGAGTTTTCGGTCCATGCAAGCCATCCGGTTTGACAACAGGCGTAGCACCTTATCCGTCTCGGAACCCTTTTCTGCTTTCTTGCCAGCCATGGTTTAGAGTATCCGCTCCAGATGATCAACGAGGTCCTGGACTCTTCGACTCCCAATCACTGAAAGAGAAACACAAGAATTACAAGTTCTCAAAATTGCTGCTTGTTCCGTCGAGGGCTCACGAGCAACGAGTGGGTGCAGCCTTCAGAGCACAGGAACAAGAGAACGCTTCTTCGGATTCCCGCTCTATTTATTCTTCTGCGAGAGGGCGTGTACCCTCCTCCGGTACGCCTACTGGGCGTGGTCTTCGGTGTAGGTGTCTAGGACAACCCCTCTTGGGCGGGAAAAAGGCGCGCCCCGGCTACGCCGCTTCGGGCATACCAGACGAGACACGCCCCCCCCGCCCAAAATGGTTTCCCGGGAGGATTGGGGCACCCAACCATACGTTCGGGGGGACCGAGTGGTCGCCCCTTTCCATAAACTCCAATCTAGCAGCCATCTCCCATTTTTATTGCTGTTCTGTGTCAGTTAAGAATCTTGCCTAATCTTTCCTATAAATAAGCATTGTAGAATAGTCTTTTTTATAATTGTTCCATATGTTAACTTGTTATTTGTTTTTCCCAATTTTGGGGAGATTTTTGTTGTAGATTATATTTTGTTGTTTTTCGTAGTAACAAGTACTTTTTTTAAGGGGGAAAATCGCATAATCAAAAATCTCATAGGTATAATTTATGAAAATGTATTTATAAAAATGTATTTTATATTTATTATTAGTAGCTGTGCTGCTGACCTAGTATTTTTTAGAAGCAAAAGGCAGAGGTGCAGGGCGAACGATCTGAACGTACGCAAAACTGTCACCGCGTGGATCATGAGGATGAGGAAACCACGTAGTAGGTGGCCATTTTATTGGTACAGTGACATGCCCAATTGAGTGATTTGAAGGGAATTTGAACATTATTTACCATGTGCTCACTCTCCTCAGAGAGGCACAGGGTCAGACTGATATGCATATAGCCGTGTCTGAAATGGGGTGGCAGAGTGGGCTAAAGAACAGTGATGGATTAAACCAAGATCTTTTGACTGGGTGTGAGTGTTTGATTGATTCAGATGCTCCGTCCATCACCACCCCCTTTTGTACCGCTTTTGGCCGCCATAAGTGTGGCAGGGTATGCTCAGACGTGAGTCCCTTGCTCACTTTGCCACTTGCTTCAAGCAAGCCGGGCTGAAGACGGCTGGAATGCCAATCACCGGTCCTTGGAAGCTTGTTTCCGGTCCAGGGAAGACATAGCTTGGTAGTTCGGGCTGGACTGTTCCCGTGAGGCACAGGGTCAGACTGATTTTCATATGGCCATGTCTGAACTGGGGAGGCAGAGTGGGCTAAAGAACAGTGATGGATGTGAGTGTTTGATTGATTCAGATGCTCCGTCCATCACCACCCCCTTTTGTACCACTCTCGTCAGAGGCAATGGCAGATTGTTGTGTTCGCATTGGGCTTATTAAAAAAAAAGGAAAAAAAGCTAAATGTAATACCTACTAGATAGGAATAATTAACAGGGGCAATAATAAGTGAAGAGGAGGACACCTCAAGGTCTCCCACACAAGAGGACTCTTGAAGAGGAGGGTTCAAAATGAGGTGAGGGTTTCTGGTAAGCAAGTGTTGGAGTTAGATTTAGTCAGGAACTGGAAAGGGAATGACCTTTCAAATTTGGAAGAAGAGTTCTGACCTTTGGCTAAAGAGGAGGGTTCCGGTGAGATGAAGGATGGTGGTAGGAAGAAATTTAAGAGAAGGCTTATTGAAAATGGGCAGAATTATGACATTTACTCTTGGCAGAAGGGTGGTCGAGTCACCACTGAGGTTGAAAGTGTCCTACCGGTCACAAAGGATGCTGTCACTTGCTGCACATTAGAAATCAGGCTAGACCAGATGATGAAGATTCATTTAATGAAGATGGAGCTACTTTTGACAAGAAGTCGTTGGATGAATTTGTTATTGATGCATATGGGTATGATTGTTGATATCTGAACAATTACCAAATAGAGAAGGTTCAAAGAGATCCTTAGGGCATAGAACTGTTTAGTCCAGATATGATTAAACACTAGAGAAGCACAGATTGGCGGCCATGTGTCTGAGTTTATTAAACTATGGATATGTGGACCCTTAGAGAAAGAGGCCAGCGCTGTGATAAGGGCTGAATGTTCTCTACCAGTTATTGATAATAAAGCCTGTTCTACACCTGATCTGGACCCTGATCTTGTAAGTTTTTTTAATTTAAGTTGGGTAGAGACCCTATAAACGGTTTAGTAAGGCCACTTAAACAGTGTCAGGACAGACTACTGGATGTCATTGGTCCTTTAGAGAGGATTCTGGACATGGCAGAAAAAGCTAAATCTAAAGGATACAGATTTTTTGAGGAAATAGAGCCAGAGAGCAGTGTGTTTCCTTGGGAACACAAATACTGCTTTAGTGGCTGGAAGAAGGATATCAATACTTAAGCACATTAGTCTCAAATTAGGAGTTTTTGTAGAAAAATACCCAAAACGCCTGCTCTTTGGAGAGTATTTAATTAATGGCATTGGAAAATATGAGGCAACTTTTACAAGTTTGAATAAACCTCAGTCTTCTTTGCTCAGCGAAGATCCTTTTCACACTGTAGAACTTTTTGAAATAGTGTTTTTAGAGGATCAATGAAAACTGTTGAGTTAACTAGAAAGGATGTCAGAGACACAATTGACCTTTGTGAGCAGTTTTTCTATTAAAACAGAAGGAACAAGTTTGGTGCCCTTTCAATGAATTTAAGAAATTTGAATTTATTGGCATACAGACATTTTAAGACGTAAGCTATCCATTTTCTATGGGACATTTTGGTTGGTCAAACTCGATTTAAAGGATGCTTACTTTATAATTCCGATATCAGAGGACAGTTACAGCTATCTTCAGTTCAGGTGGTTAGGAGATCTTTACCAATTCACTTGCCTTCCCTTTGGTCTAGCATCAGCTCCCTTGTGATGTACAAAGGTCCTGAGGTTAGTGGCTGCATTTTTCAGAGAGAAAAGGATTTGTCTGATAATGTACTTGGATGACTTTTTGATTATGTCACAGGATCAGGAGGAGTTGAAAATACAAATGTAGATGGTGAGGGATCTGTTGGAATCTCTTGGGTTACTTGTCAACAGGGAGAAGTCCATGTGAGTTCCTGGCCAAGATTTGTAATTCCTGGAGTTTAAGGTGAATACTGTACTTGCTTTTGGAAAATCGGGGCCCCTGCCTTAAAGGATAAACCCTAGCAAGGTATAGTACTTTTTGTAAAAATGAACCGTACACACTGGGTTACGTGCACTTGTACTTCTGAGTAAGTAAGACGTTGTTTTGGATAAATCAATTTCCACCAAATAGCTTCTGTTAAGCATTTCTATTTTATTTCTTAAAAGTGTATCTATTTTTTTCTTATATCTTACTTCATTTATATATTTTATCAACACATTTTTGTTATTTTTATACAAAGTTTTTTTTACATATAACACATGACAATAGTTTTACACTGATTGATTCATAAAATATCTAAATTTAAACAATTTATAACTTCATTTCTTAAATACAGAATATATTCCCTTCAACGCGTTTCGGCCGTTTGCCTTCCTCAGGAATTCTGCATTTTCTTTTTTACATCAACAGTGGCTGTATTGCTGCGTGGCTGCCGATTTGCTCTACTGCCGGGACTGAGGGCTGCTGCTCTTCCGGTCGTGAGGGTTTGTTGTAATATCGTGGGAATCCTCTGAATTGATGAAATAGCTTCAAGTACAGTCCTATTTACGAGGGTCTTGTACCATGGTTGGTCTCTGGATACCCGGTGTGATCGTCTTCTGACACCCGCCGTCTATCAATCGGCTGATTAGTTGTTAGAAGATATGTCTGGGCATGCCGTCTGTCCTGTTGTGTTGCTCCACGGAGCAGAGTTGTGAAAATAAAAACGGAGGTGAGACAGCTTTTAGATTTATTTTCATTATCTATTCAGGTGGTCTTTTTAGGACTCCTTCATTAAAGGACGCTATAGAGCAGAGGTCTTCAAACTGTGGGGCCCGGCCCCCAGGGGGGTCGTGAATTGATAGAAAGGGGGTCACACATTCCTGGTCACACTTCTGCCTATTAATATTATTTCCATTAGTCATGTGTGATTCCTTAAGTCAATCATTGCTTTTTAGCCAGTAATACTTTGCATGTTGGGATGTTAAACTCTTGCTTACTGTGTCAAAAAATTACAAGTCCCAGAATGCAACATGCTGTTGCCTGAAGAGTCACCAGTTGATAATATGTCACATTTCTAACGGGTCTCTTGGCAACTATGTAAAAAGTAAAATAAATGAAAGTTTCAGTTTGTGATTTTCTACCTTTTTTTGTTGGCGACAGTGAAAGGTTATTCAGTAAAAGAGAAAGGGCAGGGATTGCATTTCAAGCGCTTTTATTATTTGGCCCCTACCTATTGGAATCATTTGTACTTCTATATTCGCACTTGCAAAGACTACGCCAAATTTCCAAAATTACTAAAGACTTACTTATTCTAAATTTGCCCTTTGGTCCTGCTGCTGGTGTTTACCCGCAACGCCGAGATACCCCGTTGGGGTGATTCGGGCGTGATATAAAGTTAAAAAAACATACCAGATGATAGCATCCCAGTGCTAAAGGGCATACATTCACATTCTTCTAAAGCAGGGGACTTCAAACTGTGGGGGGGGTGAATTGATAGAAAGAGGGTCGCATATTCCTGGTCACACTTCTGCCTATTAATATTATTTCCATTAGTAGTGCGCTCTTGTTACAAAAAGGTGTCCTGGGCTAATAACCATCCATCTGTTGCCTGAAATGGCAAATGAGAAACACACAGCAGGGGAAGGAGAACCAGCCAAACGGGGTAACCTACAGGGCGAAGAGCCAGGTTTTTATAGGTTTCTAAAGGATAATAGATTCCAGGTGGAGCGAAGCAAAGGAGGGTGCAGGTTTCATAACTGTGCGGCCTGCACCAAAACAGTGAGGGCGACTATTCATGCCTTCCTGAATTAGGGAACAATAAGCAGATTGGCACAGGCAGTGAGGAGAGATGAGAGGGTGGAAGTAGATGGCATGAGAGAGAACAGCAAGGGAGCCAGAGAATTCAATTTAAGAGGTCAGGGATTAGGAGAAATGTTTAGCGCTGAAGGAAGTGCGGAAAGGCAAGATTGAGAAGTGAGTGTGAGCGAAAGGTGAGGGCACAGAGAAGGGATACTATTAAACGGTGGGAGAAGATGGCTGAGACATGATCTGTGAAGTAAAAAGAGACTTTGATGCGCTGTGGGTGAGGCACATTAGCGATAGGGGAAGAGAGGGAAGTACGGAGGTGAGTGCTGAGGTAAGAGGGGAGAGGGACTGGGTTCAAGAAGTTGTGGTAGAACAAAGGGGAGATGTGAAAGATGAAAAGGGGACTTTAGAGGTGTAAAATACAAATAGGCAAACATTTTAAGGGAGAGACTTGAGGTGAATGAGAAGTGTTGACGGGCGAGAGAGGTGACAGGACCTGACAGGACTCTTGCATTTATCTCAGACAGGCCATGAGATAAATGCAAGAGTTATGGGCAGTGAAAATACAGAATGGCAAAAGGTGAAGTGAGAGGTTGAATGGGGAGAGTTCATAGGTTGTAAAAAGGGGTGAAAGAAAAAGGCTTGCAAAGTGAGAGAGGGATCCGGGCTTGGAAGAGGAGAGAGGAATGGAAGGAAGGGGGTGAGAGGAAAGAGGCGTGGGTAAACTGCTTAACTCTGCAAAAGACCACCAGGTTTTCTGGGGGACCCCTGCTGCTTCCAGCCAGGGCCAGGTGAGCTTTTAATGTGGCAATGTGTATTCCTGCGGAGTGGAAGGCTCTTCAAAAAGGTTGACTAGACATCTTTTTGTTGTTTATTGCTGCATTTTCATTATAAACTGGTACTGTTGAGGTGAAATATTTCCTCAGTGTTACTGAGTGTAAACAATTTCAAAATAATGAAGCAATACTATCCCAAAATATGCAGCATCAGATAGCATTATTTATATTTTCTTACTATACAATTTAGTCAAGCCTGCCGCATTATTTGGTCCTCACCTGCCTCATAATTCCAGTAGCTCTGCCTATAGGTTTAGATTTTTTTTTAATTTTTTGTCAGGTGGGTCCTTACATCTACAAATTTTGACTGGGGGGGCTCGGCATCAAACAGTTTGAAGACTTCTGTTACAGAGGTTGAAGGCAGACAGTTTGAGAAAGTTTGTAGTATGGATACAGGTGGTTCTTTGTTTAGAGGCACAAGAGGAGTTGCCTTGGTGGCTGGACAATTTGGATGCCTGGAATCGCTTAGCTATTTTTGAAAAATGTCCTATGTTCTAGACACAGATGCAAGTCTTTATGGTTGGGGAGCATGTTTAAATCAACCGGAGACAGGTGGCAGATGGCAGATGGTCTTAGGAGGAGAGTACAGAACACATAAATAGGTTTGAGATGCGAGCAGGGCTTTTTGCATTAAAGAGCTTTGAAACTTTTTCAAAGAACTGCAATGTTATCAGTGCATTATATAAACCAATGAGAGGCAGCAAATGCAAGAATCTGACAATGTTGGAAAACGATATTTGGAGTTTTTGTTTGGAACACAAGATATGTTTGCAAGCAGAATATTATTAACCCTGGGTGGGTAACTCCGCTCCGCCAGTGGAGTTTGCGGAGATTGCTTACTCCACGCTCTGTGGCGAACATGGAAGTAGGCAAAACTCTGCTTCCTTGGCACAGTAGAGTTAGCCACTCCCTCACCCTTTCCAAATGCATTAAAAATTATGAAAAGAAGGCACTTAACCTGCGTGTCTGCCACCTTCCCTGCCTGGCCGCTCTCCTTCCTGCTCCTCTCGCATCCTTCTATATAAAAAAAACACTTTATTTGACGTTGTGTAAGTACGCATGCGCAGGCGCGAGATGTACAACATAGTGTTTTTTTCAATGAAGAAGGGTTTGAGGCAGCGAGGAGCACGAAGGAGAGCGGCCAGGCAGGGGAGGCGGTAAAAACACAGGTAAATGCCTTCTTTTAATCTTTTTATCATTTTTAAATCATTTAGGAGGGGGCAAGGAGCGGAGCGGAGCGATGTGTAGCTCCACTGAGTTTTTTTCAAATTCTGTGGAGCTACACGTAGCGGCACTACGCCAGCTCCGGCCACAGCTAAATATTTTTCAGGTTTCAACAACACAGTTGCAGAATGGAATTCAAGATATCTAAGAGAATACATCGATTTGAAATTGGATGTTAAGATTTTGAAGAAAATACAGAATATTGAGGGTCCTTTTGAAGTGGAATTATTTGTGTTAAGGTTGACATTCCAGTTACATTGGCATTTCAGTTAGAGGCGGATTGATTAGCTGGTGCAGTGGAGGCTTTTCAGCAGGATTCGAGAATTCTTCGAGGGTATGCATTTCCACCTTTGGCAATGATTCAGAAAGTGTTGTTGATGGTGAGGAGGCAGAGGTGTCAGATAGCTCTGATCACTACTTGTGGATTGGCTGAGTCATGGAGTTAGTAGTAAGCAAGCAATTTGTGATTCCTGTTGCAAAAAAAATTATCTTGGGTCTGGAGAGTAAGGTTCATCATTTGGTCATTGAAAGAGTATTGAAAATTTTTGTTTGGAAGATTTCAGGGAAGGAGAAAACTTTGCAGGCCTTTTGGTACAGGGTCAGGAATTGTTCAAAGACTCAGGCCCCAGGAACTAGGAACCGTTATTTTGGAGTATGGAAGAGTTAGGTTCATTGGTGCCTGGAAAAGGACTTGAATCCCAGAGAGATATCTCCCGTGATTTATACTAACATTTTGTCATCTTTGTTGGGAAAAGGATTGAGTTCTAGGACCATTCATTATTATAGGTTAGCTGTGGCAGCTGGCTATGCTCCAATTAATGGTTTGTCCATAGAAAGAGAAACATTAATTTGTAGGGTGATTACAAGTATAAAGGTACATAGACCACGGAGGCTGAGGTACAGTCACTTGTGGGATGTAAATTTGGCTTAACAACAATTATCTTGTAAATTAGTGACATGGTTGTGTTTAATGTCCTTGAGAAGAGTAAATAGAAGATTTTATAACGCAGTGGAGTATTGTTCTGAATTACAAAAAAGACAAATACGCTATAATCTTCTGTATTTCATCCTCTGTTTGAGGAACATCCTAAATTATGTGGAGTGAGTTGCCTGAAGGAATATGAACTAAGGATTGATGAATTCTAGTTGGATAGAGTGACATAGTTGTTATTGTCTTACGTAGGTTCATATGATCCGGTGAGTTCAGTAACCATAGCTCGTTGGGTCCGTGTATGTATGCTTCAATCAGGTATTGAACATGCATAATGATTGCACTAGTTTGATGTGAAATATAGAGTCTCCAAGTAATGTGATAAGAGAATCTGGATTTCATTAAATACAGAGAGGCTAGCATTATCCTGCTCTCCCTTACTGAGTGAGAGGGGAGGTTGAAAGATATATGTCTATATTTATATACTGTGTGATGTATTGTGAAGTTTCTAGGCATCTTAAGTATGCAATATTTGGAAGATGTATGCAATATTTAAAGTGTCAGAATAAGTTTGAATATTAATCAGTGTTATTATCTGGCAGATACTTAGTGAATGCAAGGTATGATCTTGAGCATAGTTAGAAGTTGCTTTAAATGGCAGCATGTGGAGGAGTAGCAATAAAACATTGACACCTAAATCTAGCCGCTGTTTCTTTAATGAAATCCAGATTCTCCGGCATAGATGTTGTTTCGCCAAACCCCCAGGTGCAGTGGAAGTGCCATCACAATACTTGATATCACTGAAGCCTAATTTATATCTTAGGGCCCAAGTCACAAAGGTAAACTTAGATTTTAGTCTAACTTTATGATTTTGTGGCATTCACAAAGATAAGTTATGAGTAGTAACTTTACGAATGACTACGCACTCTGGCCAGAATCTCCGTACTCGAAAGATCATGCTCAGTCACAACAAGAACCTCAGTCCTAGTGTGGAGCTTTTGTCTGCCAGGGACTTTTGTCCAAGCCACTCCTGTCTCTTGTCCGTCATCCTGTATCAAGCAGCCCATTAAATGTCACTAATGGTGCCTCCAATTTACACTTATTGCTCTTTTTACCTGTATTACTCGTATTGCAGAAACCATTTGAGACCTCATCCTCTTTGATCTCTCGCCTGTCCTTGTACTTCCTGTTACCGCCTGCACCACGTCAGTTCCAGCTACTGTGGCTGACCAGCACTATAAATTGTCTTTGCCTCCCTTTATTCCCCTATTTTGAGCAGGCACTCTCTAATTGATATGTTGCTTCAGACACTGCAGTAAAGCAGCTAAGTGTACCCCAAGCTTCTTATAATTTTGTAGGTAATGTTTTATTTTACTCTGCATGTGATAATGTATATTCTGAGGGAGTATCAATAGGTGAAAGCTACTGCCAAGTCTCCTTCGAATGTTGCACTTCTTGTTTGGCAATCCTCATATTTATTGGGGGGCCTTTATTTGGTGCTGCTAATAGAAAGATAGTATGTCTGAGCACTATTGAGATCCAGAAACTCAGAGAGATTGACAGTCATCACGAGCCTAGGAGCACAGGGGAAGATGGTGGCTTCCTCAGTTTGATCACTGCAGGTACTCCAAAAGGGCTCCAAGATTCAGAAAAGCTGTGCACTGCTGTTTCTCTTTGGAATGGTCTTATTGTGAGCAGATACTAGAGAAAGCGAATTTGGTTAATCTGCCCTATGTTTATCTTGGCATTTGCTTTGTTTTGGTTTCTTCCTTGTTCCTCCTTGATGATTGACTGAATGGGTCGACCCTATCGAAAGTGATGGACCCAGCGGTGGCTGCCATGTAGTGGGCAGCATTCAATTAGCTTCCTAAAGCTTGTTTTCAAATGATACTGAAGCACAATGGAATGATGGAAAGGTGTAGCAGAGTGAGTGATCAAACAAGTGATGGAAGTAGAGATCAGGCTCACTCTTAGGCCAAGAGGGCCTTAGTTGCATTTGAGAGGTTAAAGTTGGAAGCATGAACAAATGTAAGGCCGTGGAGACCTTGTTTATCATTGTTTATGACTCTTACCAAAATCTCACTAGTAAGGCATGGGTTATATGACACTGCATAGTAAAGAAAGGCAGGATATTATATGTAAAACCATTGGGAGAAACATTAAATATACAGGCAATGACTGGCTTGAAGAACCACAAGGAATGGAAAGTTCCAGCTCATTTGTCATGTAAAAGCTTGAGTCCTCTTACTACTTGGGCAAGGCATCTACCAGCCTGGTAAGTGGGAACTCACTTACATTTAGACCAATGCCTATTATAGAGTAAGGTATACAGCAGCAAAAAAAATCAGACAGATAAAATGAAAATGGTGAAGAAAACACAAACATATATCCACTAACAGAAAATATACAATTGAAAAAGAGTTATCTGTAGTGGTAGATATAGGCACTCAGGCATTTAGTAAATAATTTCCCATTTTATGATTTCTCACAAAAATTACCTCCTGGCAAGTAATGAAAACACTAAGTCAACAAAAACAATGCTAGTTAAGGAAGCCAATGCAGTCTCTTAATTTGCAACTCCAGTCCCTTCCTCATTGTTAAAACTGAAAGAGACTAAACTTCAAATTGATGTAGGGGTTAAGATAAATTCAGAAAACTCATTTGTAAATTTGATTTTAGACTTCCACCAAGTAAAATGGTCTGATGGCAGGATGGGCAGGAAGGCAAGTTGAAGTATAAGGGGCAGAATAGTCTACAAATCCCTCCACCACCAACCTTTCCACACTGAGAAACTCAGTATCAGTCAGTAAATCTGCTTTAAGGTTTGCCAACAGGAGCGCTAAGGGCACGAAGCGTCTATGCACCGGGTCTTGCTTAGGGACATGAAAGATGCCTAGTGTGCTGGACTCCCAGGTGGCTAGAGTAGTGAGACCTGTGAGTTCCGATAGTGTACCGTGTACCGCCCGCCATAAGGGATGAAGGTTGGGACAACTCCAAAACATGTGACGAAAGTCCGCAGCAGGGGAGCAGCATCTGGGGCATAGGAATGTTGTGGAGGGATAGAACTTCTGCAATCGCGCTGGGGTGAGGTATGCCCTGTGTAAGATATAATATTGGATGTTTTTGAAACGGGCGTTCCTAGAGACGCGTTTTGGGGCCTCAAGTGCTTTAGTCCATTCCGAGTCGTGTAGTGCGCGACCTATGTCCTCCTCCCATGTAGCACGTAAGGTCGTCAGGGGAGCGTGTGAGAGTTCCCGGATGGATTTATAGAGCCAGGTGACTAAGTGACGTCCCACTCCCATATGCAGGATAGTATGTATTACTGGATGTGTGTCTGGCTCGCCAGTTCGGAGATTAAAATGGGGCCGGTACCCATCGAGCAGCTGTCTATATCTGAGGAATTGACCCGGGGGGAGCCCTTATTCAGCGACTAGTCGGTCGAGTGATTTCAGCTGGCCTTCCTCAAAGAGCGATTCCAGATCCGTGATGCCACAGTGTGACCATTCGGTGAACAGTGGAGCCGTGAAGTAGGAGTCCTGCCTGGGGCTGCCTATCAACGGTAGTAGCGGGGAGTACGGAGGTCTACTGGGGGATATCCGGTGGATCCGCATCATGCACCGGCGCGCTATCGCTACCTGAAGGGGGTATATGGGCCGTGGCTTGGTGCCCGGGAGGAGAAGACGGGTGAGTAATCTTTCCTATAAATAAGCATTGTAGAATAGTCTTTTTTATAATTGTTCCATATGTTAACTTGTTATTTGTTTTTCCCAATTTTGGGGAGATTTTTGTTGTAGATTATATTTTGTTGTTTTTCGTAGTAACAAGTACTTTTTTTAAGGGGGAAAATCGCATAATCAAAAATCTCATAGGTATAATTTATGAAAATGTATTTATAAAAATGTATTTTATATTTATTATTAGTAGCTGTGCTGCTGACCTAGTATTTTTTAGAAGCAAAAGGCAGAGGTGCAGGGCGAACGATCTGAACGTACGCAAAACTGTCACCGCGTGGATCATGAGGATGAGGAAACCACGTAGTAGGTGGCCATTTTATTGGTACAGTGACATGCCCAATTGAGTGATTTGAAGGGAATTTGAACATTATTTACCATGTGCTCACTCTCCTCAGAGAGGCACAGGGTCAGACTGATATGCATATAGCCGTGTCTGAAATGGGGTGGCAGAGTGGGCTAAAGAACAGTGATGGATTAAACCAAGATCTTTTGACTGGGTGTGAGTGTTTGATTGATTCAGATGCTCCGTCCATCACCACCCCCTTTTGTACCGCTTTTGGCCGCCATAAGTGTGGCAGGGTATGCTCAGACGTGAGTCCCTTGCTCACTTTGCCACTTGCTTCAAGCAAGCCGGGCTGAAGACGGCTGGAATGCCAATCACCGGTCCTTGGAAGCTTGTTTCCGGTCCAGGGAAGACATAGCTTGGTAGTTCGGGCTGGACTGTTCCCGTGAGGCACAGGGTCAGACTGATTTTCATATGGCCATGTCTGAACTGGGGAGGCAGAGTGGGCTAAAGAACAGTGATGGATGTGAGTGTTTGATTGATTCAGATGCTCCGTCCATCACCACCCCCTTTTGTACCACTCTCGTCAGAGGCAATGGCAGATTGTTGTGTTCGCATTGGGCTTATTAAAAAAAAAGGAAAAAAAGCTAAATGTAATACCTACTAGATAGGAATAATTAACAGGGGCAATAATAAGTGAAGAGGAGGACACCTCAAGGTCTCCCACACAAGAGGACTCTTGAAGAGGAGGGTTCAAAATGAGGTGAGGGTTTCTGGTAAGCAAGTGTTGGAGTTAGATTTAGTCAGGAACTGGAAAGGGAATGACCTTTCAAATTTGGAAGAAGAGTTCTGACCTTTGGCTAAAGAGGAGGGTTCCGGTGAGATGAAGGATGGTGGTAGGAAGAAATTTAAGAGAAGGCTTATTGAAAATGGGCAGAATTATGACATTTACTCTTGGCAGAAGGGTGGTCGAGTCACCACTGAGGTTGAAAGTGTCCTACCGGTCACAAAGGATGCTGTCACTTGCTGCACATTAGAAATCAGGCTAGACCAGATGATGAAGATTCATTTAATGAAGATGGAGCTACTTTTGACAAGAAGTCGTTGGATGAATTTGTTATTGATGCATATGGGTATGATTGTTGATATCTGAACAATTACCAAATAGAGAAGGTTCAAAGAGATCCTTAGGGCATAGAACTGTTTAGTCCAGATATGATTAAACACTAGAGAAGCACAGATTGGCGGCCATGTGTCTGAGTTTATTAAACTATGGATATGTGGACCCTTAGAGAAAGAGGCCAGCGCTGTGATAAGGGCTGAATGTTCTCTACCAGTTATTGATAATAAAGCCTGTTCTACACCTGATCTGGACCCTGATCTTGTAAGTTTTTTTAATTTAAGTTGGGTAGAGACCCTATAAACGGTTTAGTAAGGCCACTTAAACAGTGTCAGGACAGACTACTGGATGTCATTGGTCCTTTAGAGAGGATTCTGGACATGGCAGAAAAAGCTAAATCTAAAGGATACAGATTTTTTGAGGAAATAGAGCCAGAGAGCAGTGTGTTTCCTTGGGAACACAAATACTGCTTTAGTGGCTGGAAGAAGGATATCAATACTTAAGCACATTAGTCTCAAATTAGGAGTTTTTGTAGAAAAATACCCAAAACGCCTGCTCTTTGGAGAGTATTTAATTAATGGCATTGGAAAATATGAGGCAACTTTTACAAGTTTGAATAAACCTCAGTCTTCTTTGCTCAGCGAAGATCCTTTTCACACTGTAGAACTTTTTGAAATAGTGTTTTTAGAGGATCAATGAAAACTGTTGAGTTAACTAGAAAGGATGTCAGAGACACAATTGACCTTTGTGAGCAGTTTTTCTATTAAAACAGAAGGAACAAGTTTGGTGCCCTTTCAATGAATTTAAGAAATTTGAATTTATTGGCATACAGACATTTTAAGACGTAAGCTATCCATTTTCTATGGGACATTTTGGTTGGTCAAACTCGATTTAAAGGATGCTTACTTTATAATTCCGATATCAGAGGACAGTTACAGCTATCTTCAGTTCAGGTGGTTAGGAGATCTTTACCAATTCACTTGCCTTCCCTTTGGTCTAGCATCAGCTCCCTTGTGATGTACAAAGGTCCTGAGGTTAGTGGCTGCATTTTTCAGAGAGAAAAGGATTTGTCTGATAATGTACTTGGATGACTTTTTGATTATGTCACAGGATCAGGAGGAGTTGAAAATACAAATGTAGATGGTGAGGGATCTGTTGGAATCTCTTGGGTTACTTGTCAACAGGGAGAAGTCCATGTGAGTTCCTGGCCAAGATTTGTAATTCCTGGAGTTTAAGGTGAATACTGTACTTGCTTTTGGAAAATCGGGGCCCCTGCCTTAAAGGATAAACCCTAGCAAGGTATAGTACTTTTTGTAAAAATGAACCGTACACACTGGGTTACGTGCACTTGTACTTCTGAGTAAGTAAGACGTTGTTTTGGATAAATCAATTTCCACCAAATAGCTTCTGTTAAGCATTTCTATTTTATTTCTTAAAAGTGTATCTATTTTTTTCTTATATCTTACTTCATTTATATATTTTATCAACACATTTTTGTTATTTTTATACAAAGTTTTTTTTACATATAACACATGACAATAGTTTTACACTGATTGATTCATAAAATATCTAAATTTAAACAATTTATAACTTCATTTCTTAAATACAGAATATATTCCCTTCAACGCGTTTCGGCCGTTTGCCTTCCTCAGGAATTCTGCATTTTCTTTTTTACATCAACAGTGGCTGTATTGCTGCGTGGCTGCCGATTTGCTCTACTGCCGGGACTGAGGGCTGCTGCTCTTCCGGTCGTGAGGGTTTGTTGTAATATCGTGGGAATCCTCTGAATTGATGAAATAGCTTCAAGTACAGTCCTATTTACGAGGGTCTTGTACCATGGTTGGTCTCTGGATACCCGGTGTGATCGTCTTCTGACACCCGCCGTCTATCAATCGGCTGATTAGTTGTTAGAAGATATGTCTGGGCATGCCGTCTGTCCTGTTGTGTTGCTCCACGGAGCAGAGTTGTGAAAATAAAAACGGAGGTGAGACAGCTTTTAGATTTATTTTCATTATCTATTCAGGTGGTCTTTTTAGGACTCCTTCATTAAAGGACGCTATAGAGCAGAGGTCTTCAAACTGTGGGGCCCGGCCCCCAGGGGGGTCGTGAATTGATAGAAAGGGGGTCACACATTCCTGGTCACACTTCTGCCTATTAATATTATTTCCATTAGTCATGTGTGATTCCTTAAGTCAATCATTGCTTTTTAGCCAGTAATACTTTGCATGTTGGGATGTTAAACTCTTGCTTACTGTGTCAAAAAATTACAAGTCCCAGAATGCAACATGCTGTTGCCTGAAGAGTCACCAGTTGATAATATGTCACATTTCTAACGGGTCTCTTGGCAACTATGTAAAAAGTAAAATAAATGAAAGTTTCAGTTTGTGATTTTCTACCTTTTTTTGTTGGCGACAGTGAAAGGTTATTCAGTAAAAGAGAAAGGGCAGGGATTGCATTTCAAGCGCTTTTATTATTTGGCCCCTACCTATTGGAATCATTTGTACTTCTATATTCGCACTTGCAAAGACTACGCCAAATTTCCAAAATTACTAAAGACTTACTTATTCTAAATTTGCCCTTTGGTCCTGCTGCTGGTGTTTACCCGCAACGCCGAGATACCCCGTTGGGGTGATTCGGGCGTGATATAAAGTTAAAAAAACATACCAGATGATAGCATCCCAGTGCTAAAGGGCATACATTCACATTCTTCTAAAGCAGGGGACTTCAAACTGTGGGGCGGGTGAATTGATAGAAAGAGGGTCGCATATTCCTGGTCACACTTCTGCCTATTAATATTATTTCCATTAGTAGTGCGCTCTTGTTACAAAAAGGTGTCCTGGGCTAATAACCATCCATCTGTTGCCTGAAATGGCAAATGAGAAACACACAGCAGGGGAAGGAGAACCAGCCAAACGGGGTAACCTACAGGGCGAAGAGCCAGGTTTTTATAGGTTTCTAAAGGATAATAGATTCCAGGTGGAGCGAAGCAAAGGAGGGTGCAGGTTTCATAACTGTGCGGCCTGCACCAAAACAGTGAGGGCGACTATTCATGCCTTCCTGAATTAGGGAACAATAAGCAGATTGGCACAGGCAGTGAGGAGAGATGAGAGGGTGGAAGTAGATGGCATGAGAGAGAACAGCAAGGGAGCCAGAGAATTCAATTTAAGAGGTCAGGGATTAGGAGAAATGTTTAGCGCTGAAGGAAGTGCGGAAAGGCAAGATTGAGAAGTGAGTGTGAGCGAAAGGTGAGGGCACAGAGAAGGGATACTATTAAACGGTGGGAGAAGATGGCTGAGACATGATCTGTGAAGTAAAAAGAGACTTTGATGCGCTGTGGGTGAGGCACATTAGCGATAGGGGAAGAGAGGGAAGTACGGAGGTGAGTGCTGAGGTAAGAGGGGAGAGGGACTGGGTTCAAGAAGTTGTGGTAGAACAAAGGGGAGATGTGAAAGATGAAAAGGGGACTTTAGAGGTGTAAAATACAAATAGGCAAACATTTTAAGGGAGAGACTTGAGGTGAATGAGAAGTGTTGACGGGCGAGAGAGGTGACAGGACCTGACAGGACTCTTGCATTTATCTCAGACAGGCCATGAGATAAATGCAAGAGTTATGGGCAGTGAAAATACAGAATGGCAAAAGGTGAAGTGAGAGGTTGAATGGGGAGAGTTCATAGGTTGTAAAAAGGGGTGAAAGAAAAAGGCTTGCAAAGTGAGAGAGGGATCCGGGCTTGGAAGAGGAGAGAGGAATGGAAGGAAGGGGGTGAGAGGAAAGAGGCGTGGGTAAACTGCTTAACTCTGCAAAAGACCACCAGGTTTTCTGGGGGACCCCTGCTGCTTCCAGCCAGGGCCAGGTGAGCTTTTAATGTGGCAATGTGTATTCCTGCGGAGTGGAAGGCTCTTCAAAAAGGTTGACTAGACATCTTTTTGTTGTTTATTGCTGCATTTTCATTATAAACTGGTACTGTTGAGGTGAAATATTTCCTCAGTGTTACTGAGTGTAAACAATTTCAAAATAATGAAGCAATACTATCCCAAAATATGCAGCATCAGATAGCATTATTTATATTTTCTTACTATACAATTTAGTCAAGCCTGCCGCATTATTTGGTCCTCACCTGCCTCATAATTCCAGTAGCTCTGCCTATAGGTTTAGATTTTTTTTTAATTTTTTGTCAGGTGGGTCCTTACATCTACAAATTTTGACTGGGGGGGCTCGGCATCAAACAGTTTGAAGACTTCTGTTACAGAGGTTGAAGGCAGACAGTTTGAGAAAGTTTGTAGTATGGATACAGGTGGTTCTTTGTTTAGAGGCACAAGAGGAGTTGCCTTGGTGGCTGGACAATTTGGATGCCTGGAATCGCTTAGCTATTTTTGAAAAATGTCCTATGTTCTAGACACAGATGCAAGTCTTTATGGTTGGGGAGCATGTTTAAATCAACCGGAGACAGGTGGCAGATGGCAGATGGTCTTAGGAGGAGAGTACAGAACACATAAATAGGTTTGAGATGCGAGCAGGGCTTTTTGCATTAAAGAGCTTTGAAACTTTTTCAAAGAACTGCAATGTTATCAGTGCATTATATAAACCAATGAGAGGCAGCAAATGCAAGAATCTGACAATGTTGGAAAACGATATTTGGAGTTTTTGTTTGGAACACAAGATATGTTTGCAAGCAGAATATTATTAACCCTGGGTGGGTAACTCCGCTCCGCCAGTGGAGTTTGCGGAGATTGCTTACTCCACGCTCTGTGGCGAACATGGAAGTAGGCAAAACTCTGCTTCCTTGGCACAGTAGAGTTAGCCACTCCCTCACCCTTTCCAAATGCATTAAAAATTATGAAAAGAAGGCACTTAACCTGCGTGTCTGCCACCTTCCCTGCCTGGCCGCTCTCCTTCCTGCTCCTCTCGCATCCTTCTATATAAAAAAAACACTTTATTTGACGTTGTGTAAGTACGCATGCGCAGGCGCGAGATGTACAACATAGTGTTTTTTTCAATGAAGAAGGGTTTGAGGCAGCGAGGAGCACGAAGGAGAGCGGCCAGGCAGGGGAGGCGGTAAAAACACAGGTAAATGCCTTCTTTTAATCTTTTTATCATTTTTAAATCATTTAGGAGGGGGCAAGGAGCGGAGCGGAGCGATGTGTAGCTCCACTGAGTTTTTTTCAAATTCTGTGGAGCTACACGTAGCGGCACTACGCCAGCTCCGGCCACAGCTAAATATTTTTCAGGTTTCAACAACACAGTTGCAGAATGGAATTCAAGATATCTAAGAGAATACATCGATTTGAAATTGGATGTTAAGATTTTGAAGAAAATACAGAATATTGAGGGTCCTTTTGAAGTGGAATTATTTGTGTTAAGGTTGACATTCCAGTTACATTGGCATTTCAGTTAGAGGCGGATTGATTAGCTGGTGCAGTGGAGGCTTTTCAGCAGGATTCGAGAATTCTTCGAGGGTATGCATTTCCACCTTTGGCAATGATTCAGAAAGTGTTGTTGATGGTGAGGAGGCAGAGGTGTCAGATAGCTCTGATCACTACTTGTGGATTGGCTGAGTCATGGAGTTAGTAGTAAGCAAGCAATTTGTGATTCCTGTTGCAAAAAAAATTATCTTGGGTCTGGAGAGTAAGGTTCATCATTTGGTCATTGAAAGAGTATTGAAAATTTTTGTTTGGAAGATTTCAGGGAAGGAGAAAACTTTGCAGGCCTTTTGGTACAGGGTCAGGAATTGTTCAAAGACTCAGGCCCCAGGAACTAGGAACCGTTATTTTGGAGTATGGAAGAGTTAGGTTCATTGGTGCCTGGAAAAGGACTTGAATCCCAGAGAGATATCTCCCGTGATTTATACTAACATTTTGTCATCTTTGTTGGGAAAAGGATTGAGTTCTAGGACCATTCATTATTATAGGTTAGCTGTGGCAGCTGGCTATGCTCCAATTAATGGTTTGTCCATAGAAAGAGAAACATTAATTTGTAGGGTGATTACAAGTATAAAGGTACATAGACCACGGAGGCTGAGGTACAGTCACTTGTGGGATGTAAATTTGGCTTAACAACAATTATCTTGTAAATTAGTGACATGGTTGTGTTTAATGTCCTTGAGAAGAGTAAATAGAAGATTTTATAACGCAGTGGAGTATTGTTCTGAATTACAAAAAAGACAAATACGCTATAATCTTCTGTATTTCATCCTCTGTTTGAGGAACATCCTAAATTATGTGGAGTGAGTTGCCTGAAGGAATATGAACTAAGGATTGATGAATTCTAGTTGGATAGAGTGACATAGTTGTTATTGTCTTACGTAGGTTCATATGATCCGGTGAGTTCAGTAACCATAGCTCGTTGGGTCCGTGTATGTATGCTTCAATCAGGTATTGAACATGCATAATGATTGCACTAGTTTGATGTGAAATATAGAGTCTCCAAGTAATGTGATAAGAGAATCTGGATTTCATTAAATACAGAGAGGCTAGCATTATCCTGCTCTCCCTTACTGAGTGAGAGGGGAGGTTGAAAGATATATGTCTATATTTATATACTGTGTGATGTATTGTGAAGTTTCTAGGCATCTTAAGTATGCAATATTTGGAAGATGTATGCAATATTTAAAGTGTCAGAATAAGTTTGAATATTAATCAGTGTTATTATCTGGCAGATACTTAGTGAATGCAAGGTATGATCTTGAGCATAGTTAGAAGTTGCTTTAAATGGCAGCATGTGGAGGAGTAGCAATAAAACATTGACACCTAAATCTAGCCGCTGTTTCTTTAATGAAATCCAGATTCTCCGGCATAGATGTTGTTTCGCCAAACCCCCAGGTGCAGTGGAAGTGCCATCACAATACTTGATATCACTGAAGCCTAATTTATATCTTAGGGCCCAAGTCACAAAGGTAAACTTAGATTTTAGTCTAACTTTATGATTTTGTGGCATTCACAAAGATAAGTTATGAGTAGTAACTTTACGAATGACTACGCACTCTGGCCAGAATCTCCGTACTCGAAAGATCATGCTCAGTCACAACAAGAACCTCAGTCCTAGTGTGGAGCTTTTGTCTGCCAGGGACTTTTGTCCAAGCCACTCCTGTCTCTTGTCCGTCATCCTGTATCAAGCAGCCCATTAAATGTCACTAATGGTGCCTCCAATTTACACTTATTGCTCTTTTTACCTGTATTACTCGTATTGCAGAAACCATTTGAGACCTCATCCTCTTTGATCTCTCGCCTGTCCTTGTACTTCCTGTTACCGCCTGCACCACGTCAGTTCCAGCTACTGTGGCTGACCAGCACTATAAATTGTCTTTGCCTCCCTTTATTCCCCTATTTTGAGCAGGCACTCTCTAATTGATATGTTGCTTCAGACACTGCAGTAAAGCAGCTAAGTGTACCCCAAGCTTCTTATAATTTTGTAGGTAATGTTTTATTTTACTCTGCATGTGATAATGTATATTCTGAGGGAGTATCAATAGGTGAAAGCTACTGCCAAGTCTCCTTCGAATGTTGCACTTCTTGTTTGGCAATCCTCATATTTATTGGGGGGCCTTTATTTGGTGCTGCTAATAGAAAGATAGTATGTCTGAGCACTATTGAGATCCAGAAACTCAGAGAGATTGACAGTCATCACGAGCCTAGGAGCACAGGGGAAGATGGTGGCTTCCTCAGTTTGATCACTGCAGGTACTCCAAAAGGGCTCCAAGATTCAGAAAAGCTGTGCACTGCTGTTTCTCTTTGGAATGGTCTTATTGTGAGCAGATACTAGAGAAAGCGAATTTGGTTAATCTGCCCTATGTTTATCTTGGCATTTGCTTTGTTTTGGTTTCTTCCTTGTTCCTCCTTGATGATTGACTGAATGGGTCGACCCTATCGAAAGTGATGGACCCAGCGGTGGCTGCCATGGAGTGGGCAGCATTCAATTAGCTTCCTAAAGCTTGTTTTCAAATGATACTGAAGCACAATGGAATGATGGAAAGGTGTAGCAGAGTGAGTGATCAAACAAGTGATGGAAGTAGAGATCAGGCTCACTCTTAGGCCAAGAGGGCCTTAGTTGCATTTGAGAGGTTAAAGTTGGAAGCATGAACAAATGTAAGGCCGTGGAGACCTTGTTTATCATTGTTTATGACTCTTACCAAAATCTCACTAGTAAGGCATGGGTTATATGACACTGCATAGTAAAGAAAGGCAGGATATTATATGTAAAACCATTGGGAGAAACATTAAATATACAGGCAATGACTGGCTTGAAGAACCACAAGGAATGGAAAGTTCCAGCTCATTTGTCATGTAAAAGCTTGAGTCCTCTTACTACTTGGGCAAGGCATCTACCAGCCTGGTAAGTGGGAACTCACTTACATTTAGACCAATGCCTATTATAGAGTAAGGTATACAGCAGCAAAAAAAATCAGACAGATAAAATGAAAATGGTGAAGAAAACACAAACATATATCCACTAACAGAAAATATACAATTGAAAAAGAGTTATCTGTAGTGGTAGATATAGGCAAACAGGCATTTAGTAAATAATTTCCCATTTTATGATTTCTCACAAAAATTACCTCCTGGCAAGTAATGAAAACACTAAGTCAACAAAAACAATGCTAGTTAAGGAAGCCAATGCAGTCTCTTAATTTGCAACTCCAGTCCCTTCCTCATTGTTAAAACTGAAAGAGACTAAACTTCAAATTGATGTAGGGGTTAAGATAAATTCAGAAAACTCATTTGTAAATTTGATTTTAGACTTCCACCAAGTAAAATGGTCTGATGGCAGGATGGGCAGGAAGGCAAGTTGAAGTATAAGGGGCAGAATAGTCTACAAATCCCTCCACCACCAACCTTTCCACACTGAGAAACTCAGTATCAGTCAGTAAATCTGCTTTAAGGTTTGCCAACAGGAGCGCTAAGGGCACGAAGCGTCTATGCACCGGGTCTTGCTTAGGGACATGAAAGATGCCTAGTGTGCTGGACTCCCAGGTGGCTAGAGTAGTGAGACCTGTGAGTTCCGATAGTGTACCGTGTACCGCCCGCCATAAGGGATGAAGGTTGGGACAACTCCAAAACATGTGACGAAAGTCCGCAGCAGGGGAGCAGCATCTGGGGCATAGGAATGTTGTGGAGGGATAGAACTTCTGCAATCGCGCTGGGGTGAGGTATGCCCTGTGTAAGATATAATATTGGATGTTTTTGAAACGGGCGTTCCTAGAGACGCGTTTTGGGGCCTCAAGTGCTTTAGTCCATTCCGAGTCGTGTAGTGCGCGACCTATGTCCTCCTCCCATGTAGCACGTAAGGTCGTCAGGGGAGCGTGTGAGAGTTCCCGGATGGATTTATAGAGCCAGGTGACTAAGTGACGTCCCACTCCCATATGCAGGATAGTATGTATTACTGGATGCGTGTCTGGCTCGCCAGTTCGGAGATTAAAATGGGGCCGGTACCCATCGAGCAGCTGTCTATATCTGAGGAATTGACCCGGGGGGAGCCCTTATTCAGCGACTAGTCGGTCGAGTGATTTCAGCTGGCCTTCCTCAAAGAGCGATTCCAGATCCGTGATGCCACAGTGTGACCATTCGGTGAACAGTGGAGCCGTGAAGTAGGAGTCCTGCCTGGGGCTGCCTATCAACGGTAGTAGCGGGGAGTACGGAGGTCTACTGGGGGATATCCGGTGGATCCGCATCATGCACCGGCGCGCTATCGCTACCTGAAGGGGGTATATGGGCCGTGGCTTGGTGCCCGGGAGGAGAAGACGGGTGAGTTCCGGGGTTGCGATCCTGCCGGTCGAGGTAACTGTCTCCTGAGGGTAACGGTCCGCCGTCCAGTATGACAGCCATTGGAGCTGTGCCGCGAGGAAATATGACTCGAAGGACGGAGCTCCGAGCCCTCCCTGCGTCGTGGGAAGTTGGAGAGTTCTCAGGGCAACCCTGTGTCGGCCCTCTCCCCAGATAAGGGTGCCTAGGAGGGAGTCGACGTCGCGGAAGAAGGACCTGGGCGGTACCACCGGTAAATTTGTGAAGTGGTAAAGGAGTCGGGGAAGCATCACCATTTAACCAGGGCTATCCGTCCTATTGGGGCCAATGGGAGTTTATTCCAGAAGGCAACAGTCGTGCGCAGATTAGCGAGTGCTTTGCGGTGATTACCCTCAAAAATGTCTGCTGGAGAATGGTACAGGCGGACCCCGAGGTACCGGGGAGCCTCTGCGGACCATGAGAGTTTATGCGGTCCGAGCTCGACTTCCCGGGGGGGTAGGTTCGGGTGAAAGGGGTAGACTGTGGACTTGTCCCAGTTCACCTGTAGTCCCGAGGCGTCTGCAAATTCCGCCAGCGTTGCCCCTATGGGGGCCAGGTCCGTTTCGATGTCTCGGACGTATATGAGAAGATCGTCCGCGTACATGGAGACGCAATGCGCGCCGTCCGCAAGTGGAATGCCCCAGTCTACACCCTCCAGGCGCAGCCGAACCGCCACCTGCTCGACTGCCAACGCGAATAAGAGGGGCGACAGGGGGCACCCTTGTCTTGTGCCTCGCCGGACTCCAAACGCCGGTGATATGCGTTTCCCGATACGAATTCGAGTGCTTAGATCGGTATACAGAAGTCGTGTGTACGCCGTGAGTGTCGGGCCGATGTTGAGGCGCCGCAGGACTGAGAATAGATAGGGCCAGGTGAGGGTGTCGAACGCCTTCTCCAGGTCCATAATGAGACAGGCGGCACAGGGAAATCTGTCACGTACCTGATCCTGGACATGGAAGACTCGGCGGAGGTTCTGGGAGGTGTTCCTCCCCGGAACGAAGCCGCATTGGTCGGGGTGGACTAGTGGGCGTAAGACCTGTGCATACCGATCAGCCAGGATTTTCCCCAGGATCTTACAGTCAGCCGACAGGAGCGTGATGGGGCGATACGACCCCATGTGGAGTGGATCTCTCTGGGGTTTGGGAAAGGTGACAATCACGGACTCCCGCAGTGACTGGGGTAACCTCCCTAAATGAAGAGACGCCCCGAACATCCGTGATAGACGGGGGACCACTAGGGGAGAGAATGTCGAGTAGTATTCTAGTGGGAAGCCGTCCAGTCCCGGCGCTTTATTCCGAGACATGGCACGTATCGCCTGGGTGATGTCTGAGGGTACTATCTTAGCGTCGAGTGTGCGCTTGTCATCATCCGATATCGCGGGTAACGTCAGCGGGTCTAAAAAACGATCCACAGAAGACGGGGAGTACTGGGCCGGGGTCCCGTATACTTGTGCATAGTGGCGCTGGAACGCCAGGAGGATCTCGGCTTGTGAACGCACCAGCACACCTTCCGGATTGATAATATCCGTGATTGGCTTGATTTCGGTATCCTGCCTCGCCATCCAGGCCAGTAGGGCCCCTGTTTTGTCTCTGTCCTTATGCACCTTAGAGGCGTAAGCCCTAAAATTGTATTTTCGGAGGTCAGCGCAGGCAGTCTGATACTCCGACTTAGCCTCGGCCGTAAGCACGGCGTGTTCCTCCGAATCGTCAGGCCGTTTAGTGAGTGCAGCTAGTTTCTGCTCTGAGGATAGGAGTGTCTGTTCCAATGTGCGGCGAACCCCTACTACCTGTTTGATGCATTCTCCCCTTGCCACTACTTTAAACGCGTCCCACTCCACCAGTACCGACGATGCCGTGTTCGTGTTGTGTTTGAAGTAATCTTGTATGCTGGTTTTGTGTGCGTCTCTGAAGACTGGATCTGATAGGCAATCCCTGGGGAGGCGCCAAGTGGGGACTGGTGGGTGCGGGGGGCGCCAGGTCAGACGGAGGATGTGGGCGTCATGATCTGAGAGGATCCGACCTAGGTAATCTGTAGATGTTATCTTAGGGAGGATTGGTGCAGAGCAGAGGAATCGGTCGAGGCGGACCCGGAGGTTGTGTGGGATCGAGTGGAAGGAGTAAATGCGATCCAGTGGGTGTAGGTGTCGCCATGCATCAGTGAGCGCCCAATGTGTGGTCCATGCCCTGAAGAGCTCTGCCTGCCGGGGAACTGGGGAGTGTGCGGGGGAGGGTGCGAGCGGTCTAGGGTGGGGTCCAGCGTGCAGTTATAGTCACCCCCTAGCACCCACGGTACTGTAGTGAACTGAGCCAAAATGCCCGTGAGGTGGTCCCAGAATTTATCCTGATCTGTATTAGGGGCGTAAATGCTGCCTAGGAGTATTCCCTGTCCGTCAAGTATTCCCTCCAAAAGCACATACCTGCCCTCCCTATCTACCACCCACCGGAGCACCCGGAAGGGAGTACCTGGTCTGACCCAGATCAATGTGGCACAAAAGATCCCTCGCCATTTGGCCTGCAAACGAGTAAGTTCGGTAGCGTTAATGTGCGTCTCCTGCAGAAATGCAATACTAGCTGACATACGCTTAATGTAGGAGTAAACAGAGTAGCGTTTGCTGGGCGTGTGTAGGCCTCGTACGTTCAGTGTAAGGACATTAATGTCTGAATGTGGGACTGCCATTCGTAAGGTAACGTGGTTGGGAGAGGGACCCCCCTACAGCCCCCGAGGGCCGCCAATACGTATGTGTCGCGTGTGCTCCTGTGCGCCAAGCTTCCACAATCGTGGGGGAGGAACTAAGGGGATTAACAACAAGTAGAACCTTGGGTGGGTAACAGTCCCAATACTGAGGATATATCACCGGAGGTGGCATATCCAAACTAGTGTCCCACTAGGGGAGAAATACAACAGATATCTGCGGGGGTGGAAGCGTGTGTCGCTGCTGGGCCTGTGCGCGGGTCGGGCTCTTGCAGGAGAGATGTCTATCGCTTGCTAGCGCATACAGTTATCTGGTCAAGCAGTCTAGGTTCCTAAATGTCGCGCAATGCAGTAGGCAGCCATGAGAAGGATATAGCAGTGGACAGTTCATCCATCACGAAGAGGTGCCAGGTTGGCTGGCCAGGGTAGCGTCCAAAGTGTGCGCCGCAACGAGGGGGGGGAGATTGGTTCAATCCCTGACATTGTTCCATCACTGTCCCGGTATTTCTCAGGGGTGAACAGGTGCGGTTGACCTTCCAGATCTGATGCCAAGGGTGATGTGTGTAGTTCGGTCACCGCTCGTAAGGCATCTCGTCGCTCCTGCATGATTTGCGTGAGGTCGGGTGAGCCCGTGGGGGAGGATGCTTGGCTTTTGGGGCGACCTGATCGGGCACGGCTCGCGCCCCGTCGTCTGGATCGTCTGAAGTCGTTGTTGCGTGCCCTCCGGGGTCCGGGTTTAGGGATTATTGGGCAGTGAAACTCAGTCCAATCCTGTGCTTCCTCCGCCGTGTTGAAGAAGAGGGCTTTCCCCTTGTGAAGCACTTTCAGGCGGGCCGGGAACAGCAGGGAGTACTGAAGATCATTGGCGCGGAGGCGCCTCTTGACGTCCAGGAAGGTGGAACGCTGCTGCTGGACTTCTCGGGCATAGTCCGGGAACACCATGACTTGTTGGTCTTCCACTTGTAGGGGGCCCGCCGTCCGAACCGCACAAAGCACCGCATCGCGGTCTCGGAAGTGCAAGAATTTAGCCAACATGGGTCGCGGAGGAAGGCCTGGCTTGGGTGCCCGGGCCGGGACCCTATGGGCTCTTTCAATGGAGAAGTATGCCGACCGTTCCGCTTCCGGGGTGAATGATTTGGTCCAGGACTCCATGTAGGTCAGAGGGTCCGATTTCTCAATCCCCTCCGGCAGGCCTAGGACGCGGATGTTACATCGTCTCGAGCGCCCCTCCAAATCCACCGTGCGTTCCTCGAGGACCACCACGCGGCGTAGGTCCTCCTTCATTTCCGCCTCCTGTGTTTTCACCACAGGCTGCAGCTCGGTCACGATCTGTTCTCCTTCCTTCACCCTGTCCGCCAACTTGCGATGGTCGTTGCGGATTAAACTGATGTCCGTCGCCAGGACGCCCAATCTCTCCTCCATCGAAAGGCGGGACAATTCAATTGCCGCCAACACCTGATCCAATTTCGCCGACAGTGTGGGGTCGGTTTGCAACGTGTTGGCTTGCGTCCACGTTCTTGTGTGTGGCATCTTCTCGATGGCTGTCTCAGGGACAGCTGTCACCTGCGAGGCCTTCAATTTCCCCATGAGTGCTGTCAGAGATGGGGGGGACTGGGCCTCCGTGCACCCCGTGCTCAGCAGACCACTGTCTCTCAGTGTATCCGGGTAGGCGGCAGCTCCGCGCAGGTTGGGCTCCCAGTTCTTCTCGGCCCTGGGGTAGGCACTGGCTTCCCTCTGGGGACCCCCACTGGCTCGGGGCGTTAATGGCAACTTGCGGCTGCGGGGGTGGCAGCCCTGGCGTCAGGAGATACGTGCCAGGGGGCACTGCCTCCACTGTCCAGGTTCCCCAGGAGACAGGGTGTTTTAAGTGCGGTCGGAGCTTGCTCTCTTCCCCCTCGTCGTGTGATGCAGTCCCTCAGCCGATTGTGGAGGCCGAGGATCAGGCGACAGGGGCCTGGGGGAGTTCGGGGCAGTGAGCGTCTTCGACGTGGCGTGCTACCGCCTCAGGGTCGGAGGAGCACTCTGCTTCCAAGGTGGAGCTCGCGCTGGTGCTCAGGTCCCTGCGGGCGCCATCTTAGAGTCAGGCACTCGGGTCCGCCGGGCTGCACGAGGTGGCAGGAGCGTTCCGGCCCCCCCCGACCAAGGGCTGATGTGATCCGCGATCCCCGGTGGGCCTCAGAGGGGGCAGGAGGCAGCCGGGCCGTTGGCGCCGGGGTCCACGGAGGGGGGGGAGAAGGGTCGACACTCACCGCCCCTAGATGAAGACCGTGGATGTCCGGAGGGCACAGCGCTGTGTAGGCGGCACTCCCACCGGTGCCCCTTGGTCTGCGGCGGCGGGCTGGCTGGTGCTGGGGTCAGGCTCCCCTCTGTGTAGGAGCGCCGGTGCAATGGAGCTCCGGTATGGCGGCCGCCATCTTGTGTACCAGACTTCCGCCGTGGGAGCTAGCCTGGTCTGGAGCACATCCCCGTGGGCCGGTCACTCCGCTCTCCCCTGGGGTTTCCGGGGCTGCCAGCTGTCCGCTTCATCCAGGGTCGCCACCTCAGGGACAGGCTCTCGGTGGCGCCCACATCAGGGAGACGGAGCCGTGTCCGCCATTTTAGGGGCTCGGCGCTCGGCACCGGCTCCGGCGAGAGATGGTCCGGTGCTTGCCGCTCATCAGCAGTCCTTGCGGTTCATCCAGAGGATGCCCCACTGCAGGTGAGCATTATTGGAGTAGTTGCTGTAGGCTGAGGCTCCCGGCAATCTCAGGAAGTGGGCAAGATGCTAGCCCGATCGCGGAGCCTCAGCAGGACACAGCCGCCATCGTGGCTTCAATTTTAATGGTAATTGGTAATGAGATTATTGTACCATAGATAGGATTGTAAAAAAAGCATCACTGGTAAGAATATGCACCTGTGAAACAGATGTTAGTAAATGAAAAGTATGATTAAACAGTGGTGAAACTAGAGCAGAAGAATTGGATGGAAAGGATATTACTTTCAAAGGGTAGAAGGGAGTCAAGAAAGAATGCTCATTATCAATCCATAATGGTGCCATGTGAGTGGAAGATTTGGGGATCCACAACCCTGCCTGTTTTAAGCGAAACTCTTCATGTTAAAGACAGAAGTCTAGCAAATTGACTCAACCTTCCTCTTAACCTTATTTTTTGTTGTCCTCATATCACCTCTGTTGAGCACACTCTGCACCATAAAATTCCCTAGGGCTCATATCAGGCTTCTTTCTGTGAATTGACTGGACTGTGACTTCAAGTCACACTCTCACAAGCCTGCTAGAGGTTCAATCATAGTACATAACCTCAAGTCGGTTGTAAGCAGATCCCAAAACTCCTCTTCCCCTCTAATGGTTAGGCTTTTCTTGTCAAGTTCCTTAAAGTATTTCACGGAATCCATCAATTACCCCATGAAGGCATTTTGGGGAGAGACCATTGTTTACAGGTTTCCCTCCTAACCTGGAGGATCAGATAGAAAATCAGTTTCAATTGTATTACTTGAAAAGGCATCTCACCATACCCCTGTTATGGCAAGCCAAATATTATCAAGGTTGTTCTTACCTTTATGGACCATACCAAAGCTGCAGAAATAGTCTTACCCACACCAGACCAGTAATTCTCCAAGGTCAGGCATCTGGCGAACATATGGAAATCCTCAGCACTCCGAGCAACAAACCTTCAGCACCTGGAGTCTTCCCTCCCTTTCATCTTGGCTGAATTTGCCAGGGTCCAGTAAACTCTGTTAAGGATAAAGAAGTGGTTACTCCATAGTGCAGCAGATTTTGTCATCGAAAAAAGCATGCTCAAAGATACTTGCCATACCTCCTTCAACTCCGCAAATGGCAAGCATCCATCCCAAAGATGGTATTGAGGTTTCATTTTCCATTTGGTTGCACTAAGTAGATGTTGATACCACAGCAACATCTCCCTCTTCCTTGCTTTGAGGTCTTGAAGTTCACTTTCCACTGTTCTTGTCTCAGACACCCTACAATTCTAAGCCACTCAGTCATAGTAGAATTTAAATCTTGAGAGTGCCCCATTTGTTATCCTCTTCCACTTGTTAGAGGACAGGCTCTTTCCTTATTTCACCATCTGGCCCACTTCCTAATACCACACTCCCTCAAGGGTATCGCAAGCAGGTCTAATATGCAGTTTTGGATCCCAGGTGAATTCTGAACTGGAGACATATTGCTGTAATGTGGAATACCCAAGAGATAATTGATTGCATACCACCCTTTGGCAGCTGCCTGTAGAATCTTTAGTTAAACTTTCTTTAAATTCCTAGGTGTCCCAAACTTGTAAGAAAAGCCATATTCCGATATACCTCCTAACATCACCTTATACAAAAGTCCCAGAGATGAGTCATCAAGGTAGAGCATCAGCATCAGCATCCTGCTGTTTTTGAGCTGAATAGCCCAACCGTTCATTTGAATATCCAGAAGCCCTAAACCCCCATTCCCTAATCTCCTCCTCAGCTTTTATCAGGATAGCCTTACTCCCTTACTAGTCCATATAAAGGAGGTGACCTTTCTCTGTACTTTTGCTAAGGCTTTCTTATTGGGATGTTGTCAAACTGGCAGCTGAGTTTCGGTAATATTTACATCTTTACCAGATGTATCCAGCCAATATCATTGGACACAGATGCAACCATCTCTTCTTTAATGTATCAGCCTCTTTACCAATCCTCTCTGAGTTGGCTATTGGGATTTTATCTAAATCCTGTAGAATATTCCACCCCAGGTATCTTTTCTCTGCTCTACTGTGTACATCTCCGCAGCTCTGATTCCACGGTATAACTTCTGTTTTGGACTCATTTACTTGGTTCCCTGATATCTGCAGCAATGCATTCACAGCCTCTGACGCATAAAGCATCAGATCACCGGCATACAGTGCCATTTTGATAGTAAATGGCCATGAAGGTCTATATATCCCTATTCACTCTCAGACTATGGGCCAAATGCTTAATATATAAGTCAAAGGGAACGGTGGGAAAGAAGGTAGCTTTGCCTGGTCTCTCTTTCTATTTTCATTTGTGCAGTAAAATTGTTATTGCTCAAAGTTGAGCTGTTGGTGAGCTATAGAGCTATCTTAACACCTCCAGGAACCAGTCGCCTTTCTCAAAATGTCTTAGAATATTTCAAATGAGTACAGTCAACTGCTTTAGCTGTGTCTAAAGTTACTATTGTCAATGGATAATCTAGTGTGGTGGATAGATCAATTGAACCTATCACTATGTGTCTCAGATCATTTGTCAGACTAGTTACTATTTTGCTTAGCCGTGAAGCTGAGATGTTGGAAAAAACTCTATAGTCACAATTAGGCAGTGATATTGGGCAATATGACTAACACTGCAGCAGGTTTTTGCCCAGCTTTAGGATCAATGAAATAACTGCCAGACTGCATGGCCCTGGAATGGGCAGCCCCTCCAGTAAAATAGAATTACTAGTAAAACATAAGGATCATTTGGAATCGTGTTGGGCCTGCTGCTTTACCTCTCTTGGTTTCTTAACTGTTACTAAGATGTCGCTCCCTCTTATTTCACTGTCCTTACATTTTTGCTGTTCTGAGGTGAACCTGGGTAACTCCTTGTCCCTTAACCAGTTGTCTACGGCTTTAGCATCTAGTGCTAAATACTCAGTTTAGAATCCCTGGAGGAATGTGTGAATATGGGATTCTATTCCCTTTTTGTCTTTAATTCTCAAATTTGCTTCCTCATCATCTATCTCATTAATAAAGTCCTACTCATATCTATTCTAGCTTTCTAGGCTGGCAGCTTCCCACAGCTTTTGCTCTGGGCATAGTCTCTGACCCTATAAACTTCCCACTGCTATATCACTTTTTCTTAAATCCTCAACCTGACATTTTTAAGATTTAGGACCTCCAATGACTCCTCCTATCCTCTTCTAACCTCCCCCCACCTGATTTGTTTTCAACACCAGCTTCAGACTGCCAATCGCCCCCTTCAACTGTGCAACCTGCTCCCTCTCTTCTATTCAAGGCTACCGACTGACTCTTTAGAAAACCTCAAACTTAAGCTTCATATGCATCCCATATTATATGCATTGGGGCCAAGGTCAGATTTCACCTGACTAACTAATCTGTTCCTTTTAACACCTCCTACCTAATCTCAATGAGTGCTCTCCTATTTACAGCCCATCTCCAGCACTGATTACCTTCTGGCAGTTTAATGTTTAGTAATAATACAGCATGGTCAGACAAATGGATTGCAGGATTTGCTCCTGCTAGAACTCTCTATTTCCTTACTACCTAAGAAAAAGTAATCCAGCCTGAAGTAATGGTCATTCTTTTTGCTGGAAAAAGTGTGGTCTTTGAAAATGCCCTTTACCCCATGTTAGACATCACACAAATTTCGGCTTAGTACCATAAAGAGAAGACATGCCTCACTCTAAGGGACCTTATTTGGGTATGCACCGAGGACCGATTCAAATAGTTATCCAATGCAATGTTAAAGTCCTCTCCTAAAATATTAGGGGTCTTAAATTCCAGTAAGGTGGAGAAGAGAGAATTTGGGGGGGGGGGGAGACAAAATTCCTATTTGGACCAAAGCAATTGGCTAAAGTGAATATATTTAGCTCCTTTCTGAGTTTGGCTATTATCCAATACCCATTCTCATCCACCCTATAACTCACAACCTCCATACCTGAGCTTACTTTGACTAAAATAGCTAACTCGTTGTACAATGTTGTTGATCTGTGCTACCATGTTCTAAACCCATCTCAGTGATAGTATAAAATCTTTACTTTCTTGTCGTAATAGGTCTGTCTCTTGTAGCATTAGGACTTGGAATGCACTCTCCTTTAAATACTGCAAAATCAGACTATGGTTTTTGTTCACTCGTAACCTATTAACATTCCAACAGAGTATAGAAAGATCCTCCTCTCTGGATTGGTCATGCATTTTCAACACCTTCTACCCTTACTCTGGGCTGAGTATCAGCTACATGCCTATTTTCTACCTCTGAGGATAAAAGATTTATTTTCCACATGCTCCTCACCACTTGTGAACCTTCCCCCGGGAACCCTCCCAAGACTTATTCCTGGCATATTCAATGCTATTTGAGCACTCCCCCTAGGAGTTATGATCACAAGCACTTATGCCATGGTTACCGATTCAGCTCCCCCGGTCCTTACCTGTGCAATAAATCTGCCCACTTCTTCATGATCAAAACAATTCCTCATTATATTCTCCTACATTACTTTCAAGATTGATTTTAACCTGAGTTTGACACTTGTACCAAATTTCTTAAGCTCCTCCATACATTTGCCCAGCTCCCACTGTCTATCTTCTGTCACCTAGGAGATGTCTGATCTCATTTTCAGCGAGATCCAATGGGCCTGGAGATTTTTCTCTTTTAAGGCTGGGCTTAAAATGTTTTCCTTTACTGAGTATGACAGAAAACTCATAAGGATTTTTCATGGCATTTTACAAACTGGATTCTGCTTAATTAGATAATTCAGTCAGGAGCTTAACTACAAATAGTTTCATCTCAGACCCTTCAGCGCCCTTTGTCACATTGAGAATTCTGATGCAATTCCTTCTTGAGTTGATGTCTAACATTTCTTGCTTATATGCCATCTCTATCTACCTTTGCGTTAACTGGGAAAGCTTTTGTGAGTTCATACTGACCGCTGAGTTGAGATCTTGTGCCCTAGTCTCTAACACCTGTGTACGTTGGGCTAAGCCCACTATCATCTCATCCAGATTGGAGCACAGTACTTGAATCTATTTTTGGTTCACCTCTAAGGTAGAGAGGAAATCTTTGATCTCATGAGAAAGCTGTATACACATCTGCTGCACCTGCCCCTTCCTTCATATTTCTGCTGTCCATGGGTTGCCCTGCAAAATATCAGGGTCCTGCTGGTCTGGGCTCGCTGTACCCTTCTCCTGAGTCCTCCGTAACCAGGGAAGCAAAACAATGTGCCACAGGGATAATTGACTCAATCAGGTCCACTAGTTTGTTCCGTCATCACCCTGGCCCCTATGGCCTCTAACCCCTTACTTTGACAACCTTTCTTTTTGCATATACCCTGCACACCTGCCCTCTCACTAATCCATGATCCATCTTCACCTTAAAAAGGTATCCAGGTGAGGGAGTGACTCTTACACTCTTGAAACTTGAATTGTTTGCCTTCTCCTACACTTGGGTGTTAGTGGGTGGAACTGTGGAATTGTGTGCTCTTAATTTTGGCATAACCTGGTTAGCTTGCTGCTGCATTCTATAACTAACACCCACAGACTCAGACTCAACAATGGGTTTTGAATGTGAATAGAAAGATGGGTTTAGTGACAGCACAGAGTGAAGACAACATACCAAAAGTGCCACAACGTACTGACAACAGAGTCGAACAGAAGTTCTGATTACATTGATTGGATACTTACACACCTGCAAAGAGATGTAATTTTGAGTTAGAACATGAAAATCAGCACAATATATGAATAGAGAACATAACAGTAAAATAATGTTAGAGAATGCAATTAAATATTAAGAGAAATCATGCAGACTAAGCAAAAGCAGGAAAAAGCATACGCTCTATTGTGTAGAAGTGTCCATATTTGAAGACAAGTGAAGACGTAGGAAATTTAGAAGGTCAGCTAGTTTATCATATGTATTCATTTCATTTTGATAAATCACCTTGAGGAGGCATGGGTGAATCACACCAAAATGAGCACACACAATTCAAGATCAAAAAACCTTAGCCCCAGAAGGCTGTTGTCCTCGAAACATCTTGAGAGATGAAGTTTTTTCTTCCTGCCCAAACTAGCTGCTTTTTTTACCTCACCACATTTAAGACTTTTCAACAAGTCCATACACTCCTAGGCCGCTTTCTCTAGGCTTAGCTAAGGAAGCATTTGGTTGTCCTAAATGATGAGCATGTTGAATGTTTAGCACAGTGGTCGAAGGTATATCTAGTAATTGTGGTAAAAATGACTTAAAAAATGAAAGGGAGTTGTGACCTTCAAGACCTTGTGGAAGGCCATAAATATACAATTAGTTTCACCTCTTTATGTTTTCCAAAACCTCTGCCTGCATCTTTAACTGAGCTACTTCTTTCTCTAATTCATAAACAATTTTTTTTGCCTCATCCTGGATATCACTAGTTGTCTGTTCCATGGAGAAAACTCTCTCTTCTTTGCTGAACCATCTGTCATCAATAACCTGAATCAAAATTTCCTCTACAAATGGGCACAAAGCTCTTATCTCCTCCAACAAAGGTTTCATTGAAAGGGGAGAGTGCATCTTCATATGAGAGGATGGATGCTGCTTAGCTCGTTTATTTGTGACAGGACAAGGTTTCATAGCAGGAACCATTATGGAAGACAACTTAGGAATAAAAGAAGGCATGGGGTACACGGTTTAGGAAGTTTCTTGCATTAAAGGTGCCCACAGCATGCAAAGATAACTTAAGGGCTCTGGTTTTTCCCATTCAAGGCATATAAAAGACTGCTCAATGATGGCATTATTGCTGATGGGTAAAATGTGCAACATTAACGCTATCACAATTTAAGACAAGAGGATAACTATTTTGACTTCAGCAGAATTAATAGAACTGCAGAAGTTAAAAAGTGTGCAGTGAGAACATCTGGAAGAAGAAACAAATAAAATCTCCTGAAAGGAAGAAATAGGATTGAGCTCTATGGACCTTGAAGAGGTAACGGTGGAAAGGCGTTTGGGAACACCGAATTATGATCCCTGATCAGGGAAATTTAAAAGAGAGTTCAGGTAAATTCTCACCATGAGAACCTCACCGCCACATCCTGGGGAGAATTACTTCATCACAGTAATTCAAAATGTTGCCCAAGATGTTGAAAAATGAGGAGATTAGGAGCAACCTTGGGAATTTAAAGAAACCAAAAAATGAGCAGGCCAAATGACATCCTGATCAACTCTTTGTAGTGTGCAGTGATATCCACAGTAGAACTAACCAAAACTGGAGCATTATCCTGAATTAACTTAAGTGGCCCTTTGATGCAGCACAATCCGCCCATCTCAGGCAGCCATGGTACTGATGTTCCCAGCCCACTGATATTCTCAAAAGAAAATATCAGTGGGCTGGGAACATCAGCACCTCCATTGCAGCAGGCACCAGCCAAGGTAAGTCATTTGTCATCACGTCACATCCAGCCCACAAACCAATCCAACCCACAACATATACAGCACAGCTAGCAGAATTCCATTTAGGTACCATGCCCTCCCAAGCAATGCGTCACAGGAGTTGTAGTGCACTCCATCAGTGTGTAGTATTGAGTGCTCATGACCAGACCAAAATCATGTTCCCATCACCTACATGTCATGCACACATGCAGCAGAGTCACAACATCATGGTGCCAAAAGTATATCCCATTTATTTTCAATAAATGATGTACAAATATCCCCTGCAAATCACAACCCAGAGGCAACTGCACCTGAGACAACTGAGAAGGATGCAGAGGCTGTCATCCAGCCAGACCCTAACACACCAACATCACCAACCCTCAGGAGATCCACCACCACCCCACTGCCCCACTTTACTGATAGTGAGGGTGAACAATCCACAGTGGTAGACACCAGCGCAACATAGGCCAGGCCTTTGAGGAGACACATGGACACAAGGAGCTGCATAAAGACCTTCCTTCTATGCTGGCCTTGAAGGATCCATTATACGCTTGCAGCACTGGCAGAACAAAGTAATTGGTGGGGTTATCAAAGAGCTGCAGCGCCTGATCATGGCAGGAGCAATGGCAAATGTCAATGGAGTGTGAGCATAGGGCATACCCTATACGCCACAGACAATTCATAGGATGCATTGACACATTCACAATGCCAGGTGTACCGTAAACATGCAAACAAACATGTCTCACAGCTTCCAGGATGTTGCTCGTGGACTGATACAAGTCACTGCAGCCCTAAGAAGTAGGAATCATGTTTATCCAGTTGTGGTAGCCACCTGAATAAAAGGTGGCCACTGAGTTGTGCGCCAAGCATTTGCCCTCTGTGTTGCATCTTTTCCACTGTGTCATGACTTCTCTCACTTCAGAAGTAGTTTTGTGTAATCTCAATACATAGAGCACGTCCCTCTGCCACATGTGTTCCATCCTGCTGCCCCAGTGTTGGTTGTTGGTCGTCATCAGAATATTCGTTAGAGTCTAGCTCAATGGTGACATTTTGTAATCCCCTTCTAATGGAAATGTTGTGCAGGATGGCACAGGTGGCTGTGATCTTGCAACATGTGTGCGGCTTGTAGAGAAGTGATCCGCCTGTCTTGTGTATGATGCGGAAACGGGACTTCTGGATGCCAAATGTGTGCTCAATGAGTGAGCTTGTTGCCCTGTGTGCACTATTGTAACATCCCTTACTTGGTGTTCTTGGGGTCAGATAAGGTGTGATGATCCCGGGTCTCAATGCATAGGTGCTGTCACTTGAGTGCAAGAGGGGGCATATATTAGCTCACATCACACATACACTCGGGGCAGTGCTTTCATTGATTCTCTGGACACCATACCTAGCAGGAAGCCTTCTCCTAACTTGCCCTGTGCAAGCTGGGTGTTAATGCCATTGTGGCCGAAGATGAAGGAGTTGTGGCTGCTCCCTGGATATCTGGCCACAAGGTCAGTGATGACACAAGAGGCATAACTCACCATTTGCATGTTCAGGGAATGTGTGCTCTTCCTGTTCCGATATATGTGTTCTGTGGTGGCAGAGGGGCATAGGGCTATATGGGTCCCATCCTCACATCTGTGAAATGTGTTAACCAGGAGAATTGAAGTTTTGTTTGCTGCATTGATTGGGCTGTTCCAGGAAAATGTATATGCTAGTTTACCTTTCCTATATTACGTCAAGAAATTTGTGGAGGAACCTAGAAAGTGCACTTTGTGAGACCCCCCTGCCACTGCTATCACTGATTTGTATCTCCCTGATGCTAGGAAGTGCAGGCAGCACATATCCTGCACATGGGGAGGTATAGCATTCCTACACAGTATTGGTGCCTGTTGCTGGGTATGGAAATCAACAGTCAGGTCAAGTATGACGTGGCTACTCAGTCTATACCTGTCTATGATCTGCATTCTGTCAGGTTAGGTTGGGTGACCCTCATCCTGAATATGCTCTCATGTCTCCGTCTCCTCGTGTACCTCACTGCCTGAAGCCTCATCCTCGTTGCCAAGAAGTATAATGCTGCCATTATGAGAGCGCCAGATGCATTTTGGGGCTCTTTTTATAGTTTGCACATGTTTACCATCTGGTCAGGATCAGTGGTATTTGCATTTCTAAACAGGCCTTTTTTCCCGATTCTCAAATGGGTAATACTTAGTAAATGAGGCTCCCATTAGCTAGCAGGATATCGCAATTTAAGATTCCCTATTGTACCAATTTCTAAAGTGTGATTCCTACAGTTAGGGATTCGCAATTTGCGACCGCTTTTCAGGCATTCCTTCATGCCGTTTGCTGGTTTTGCATTTCTTAATGGCACGAATTAGCGATTCGGCCCCTTGATAAATGTAAATTTGCTTTGTATATCAGGGCCTATCCTTTGTTTAACGCCTCTGCACCTTCTCGTGAGTACCTTTTGCATTCCTCTCTTTTTATACTCCAGGATATTTCCTTTCGTGAATTTTTGCAGTTATTTTAACAGGTGCATTTGGCATCCACTCTTTGGCAGCAAAAGTATCTGCCTCTTCAACAGGCATTTCATATTCTTGTTATAAACTAACTCAGCCTGAGGGTATCTTGATCATATTCAATACTAGCACAACTGTTCTCAGTCTTTTATTTCGAAATATATAAAATCACTCTTTTGCAAGAACATATCTAGGCAAAGTGCATTTTCAAATTCTGGTGACACCTAGAAATTAGCATTATGAATACCTAGCGGCCTTTAAAAGATGGGGTACAATATCTTCGTTTTTGAAAGCTTTAACGTTGCAGGCTGGGAACATGGAAGGGCCTTTAATTGGAATTATGTAAATGAAAGGGTAATACTGCAGTAAATTAAATCATTTCACGGTGCGATGAAAACACGTCAGTCTATGCCCTGCACCTCCGCCAATTGCTTAGTCACGCCTCACTGAGCACACACTTGTGCATGCCTTACGGCGTGAAATATTGCTGCAAAAGAGCCTGCTATTCAGTAGATTGCCCATTCGCTGTCGCATAGGAAGTGCACAGCAACCATCTGAGATTGATGTTTTTCCAATTCTGTAGGCACAATCTGCTCTTCAGATGCATAAGACGAAAAGTTCATGGTTTGGAAAGCGGAATATTTCAATATAAATATGATGAATGTTGGGCCCTTTTGTTATGCTAAGTAATTTCCGAGAGGCGTTCGATGTCAGCCTTCCCAGCCACCAAGGGATGCACCAGGTATGAGAAATGCGATTTGAATCCTTTGAAGAACGCTCTCTTGAAAGAGGACGGGGGGGGGGGGGGGGGGGGGGTCTAAACCATTGTGTAACTCCACAAGGAAAACTGAGTAGTGTGGAGAATATTTCTCCCTGGAAATCTTTCATTATTGTACCTAGAATCTGTGGAAATGAGAGGAATGAGGTTTGAAAAAGGTGATCAGGTCTCATGTTTGACACAATACATTTTTTATTCACGGAGTGGGTAATGAATTACCCTGCAGCAGGTTTTGTACATCACAGCTTGATATTTAGCCACGACTGCAATCCCATTGTTGCTGTTAAACTTCAGAAGTATTTTACATTTTTTCTTTTTTTATTTTTTATTTCTTCAGCACATCATTTCTACATCTTCAAAAGATGCCCCCAAACCTTTTGATCACACAAAATGTTTAACAGGACGGTCAAGTTCCCTGGAAAGTGTTTGAGTGAACATTGAACATTTTCATGAGGTAGTGATTAATGCCCACATGCATCAAAGTCAATTGCAGTCGCAAACAGTGCGAAACGCAATTTTCGGCCGTTTGCGAATGCAATTGACTAATTTTGGAATGCATCATGCATTTCGCAATTTTATGAATCGCAACCATGTTGCGATTTCTAAAATTGCGATTGCATTTAAGAAATGGCAATTTCAGATTTCTTAAATCCAATGCATGATCATTTTTTAATTGCGAATTCGCAATTTGGAAGTGGTAAATTAGCATGAAGTTGAACTTCATGCTAATTTTCCGAAAACGTTGCATTTTTGAAACTTTTAATTTACAAACACACATGCCCTTGGGGCATGTGTGTCTGTAAATTGCATTTAAAGTTACATTTCAGGGGTGCAGGGAGGGGTTCTTTGGACCCCCCCTGCACCCTTGAAATTGCATTCACATTTTGTGAATCGCAATTTGAAATTAGCAAAATGTGAATGCCTTCCCATTCATTCCTATGGGCATTTTGGCCCATAGGAATCAACGGGAAGGGTTTTCCTTAATTGCGATTCGCAAATTGTGAATCGCAATTAAGGAAAAATACTGAATCGCAAAAATAAATACAAATTGTTCATGCATTGCAGTTTGCGATTTCTACATTGCGATTCCTTAATTTTCGCAATTTAGGAATCGCAAACGGGTGCAATGCATGTGGCCGTATGCGTCAATTCTATGTGCAGCGGAAACTGCAAAGTGTTAATACCTCAAGTGGTATTCTCAAAACTGTGGATTTCGGTAATTTCAGTATGCGAAATTATTGCATGACTCCTAATACAACTTTGAAAGAAACTTCAGGTTTGCATCTATCAATATTGAAAAAAAAGCCAGTTGCATTTTTTTCCCTGTATATTGCTAATAATCTAGCGAAGTGATATTTATGGACCAAAGAGGAGCAACTTAATACAGAAAACCCAACCACTATGCGTGTGGTTAATGTTGTATGGGTCTCTGTAATATTATCTCTCTGTCTCTCTTTGCTATCTTGTTTAATGCCTTTGACTCAGAGACGGGGCATACTGTGACTAGGCAATAATGTGTCGAGACCTCAACAAGGAAGCTGGAACAGCAGAGAGCTAGTAATCAACTTGCTAAGGGAAGGTCATGAGTTTCTGCAGCAGCAGAAGAATCAGAGACACTGTAGAGGAAAGAGTTGCTGGAAATTCGCATGAACCGCAATGCCAAAAAAGCACAGTTCATGAGGACCTAGAGACCCAGGATCAAGACTCAGATTGGCAAACTGCCTTGATACAGAAGTATGCTTGAGGGAGCAATATCTGACCGTAGGAACCATAACTCATTCATTACAAGGAAACAGATGACTTACTACCGTTCAGACACCATACCCACATGAAAGGACATAGTCATTGGGCCAGACACTGACACACCTACCTCACCTCCCACTGCAATCCATGGTAAGGCAAGGTAAGGTAAGGTAAGGTAATATTTATTGACAGTTAATTAAAACCATTAGAAACCATCATCGAAGAAAACAGTTTCTGGTTTCGAAACAGCCATAACAAATTACAATACTACTATGGTAGACTATGAGTAAAAAGTGTTATTAAAAATAATGAAGCTACAACGATTAAAATATAGGTAAAGTATAAAATTTGCCTAAGGGCTGACTCGATTCTGTTCTGCTGATAAAAGCTTTACATGGGCTAACTTGAATGCCCCTTCAATCCAGTTAATTATTGAAGCCCTAATTGTAACTAATACACTGCATAGATTTATGCTTGCTTCATCCGGCCCAAGAGAAAATTGCCACAAGTGCTACGCAGAGAGTGAACGGTAGAGTAGGAAGAAAAGGAGAAAGAAATCCCAATAATGCCCTTAAAGCAACACAATCAATTGATTGCTTAAGAAGCAAAAAGTTTCTTCGGTTCTTGAATTCTGACCATTCTCTATTCAAAGTTTTAAAGTATGTAGCAGTAAAGCTCGCTGAACACCAAGATACCGACTAGTCCCTTGTTGCCGTCCAGTTACTTTGGGTCTTGGGGTGCAAAGTTTACACTGGGTTTCATCACTGTCCTTCCTGCTTTTCCGCTAATGTAGGCGGAGCCTTCTTCATGAAGATTTAGTGCTAGATTCTGCTTTACAGCCACACCAATTTGAATTTTTCTATTTATTCTTTCACGTTGTTAAGGTGAGCTGCTACAGCTTCAAGATATTTTACCAACCGGCAGCTCAGTTGGGCTTCCTCGCCGGAGAAGCATGCCAGGATTGCTTGTCTGCATGACCTTATAAGGTTTTTATTGAATAATGGACTCAAAAGGGTCCGGCATTCTTGTAGGAGGTCCTGGCAGATGGTAATAGGTGTACAATATCTTCTTTGGAGTTACCACAGTCGTAGGCAAAATTACAAAAACTTTTCTTTTGTCTTCTTAGTAAAGCTGGTCTGAAGATATGTTTGGGGGCCTGAGTTTGATGTAGGATTGTGTAGCGCAGATTTTTTTAGCTTGTATTTCCTTCCACAGGAGAGCGTTGAGTGTTTTTGCTTCTGCCCTGATTATTTAGTGCCAGCTCATTAAATATACTCCTCTGCGTGCCAAATCTTCCTTTGTGAGTCCAAATTCAAGCCTCATCTGCGCAGGTAAGCCAAAGATCATACGCAGTGCTTGTGCTACCGTACCATCTACCGTTTCCACTTCCCTTCCCCTCATCGCTTCATTGCCTTAAGTGAGTGATAGATGCAAACTTTGGTTTGTGTTGCAGGAGCTGGAGATATCCCCTGGATTGCTTTCTCTCATAGCCTGCCTCCACGATGATAACTTTGCTCAAATAGGCTGGGGTTCCCAGGGAAATGTCACTAATCCCTTTCCCATAGAGAAGGGAGTGTGTCAAGGTTGTGGTTTGGCACCCACATTATTCTCTATTTTCATTAATGGGATCGCTAAGTGTTTAACATCTGTCCCCACTGACGCTCCAGTCCTAGCGGGTACAATTACCATTTAAATGTTTTCTGATGACACGCTAATCATTTAAAAAAACGCTAATCATTTAAAAGTGATCTACCATGAGCATTGCCCCTTTTTGAAAAAATCTGCTCCTTACGGGTATTGGAAATCAATGTAGCCAACACCAAGTTTACGACCTTCAATCAGCATAGATTATTTAGGTGAGGCATTCTCCTGGATAGGTCCTATTAGAACAAGTTAGTGCCTTTTCTTACTTGAGAGGCAACTTGCAAAAAGATATGAGATGGAGTTGTCAGATTGATACCGCTACATTGAAACACCAGAAACTATCAGGTGCATTACATATTGAGATTAATGTCTCCTTGACCCAGCCAGTTAACACAGTGCTGCAGATTTATAACCTGAAAGTAGTGAGCTCTGTACTCGATGGGACAGAACTCTAGGAGTTTGAGATTCTCACTCAGTTAACCATTGCAGGAAATTGGTTTCTACGAAAGATCACCAGTCTATCGCAAAGCACCCCAGTGCTACCAATGTTGTATGACCTAGATAAGAAAGCATTTGCTGATCCAACCAGATTACACCCCATCTTGTACCGGCACAGAATCTGGTGTACACCAGAACTGGCAACATACGCCGATGGCCTTAGGGCCATGATCAAGACAGGCCTTTTCCACAAAATCCGCTGGTTACATGAGGTAAGAGCTTTCCTACTCAGTATTGGCTTGCCCAACTTGTGGGGAAATCCATTAAGTACCCAATTTCCCTCTAAGGAATTTATAAAGGAAAGATACTGGGAATTGGTGACCCAAAATGCACTCAGAAAAAGTGATAGCACAATGCTGACGGGGGGCTTTTTAGCAGTTAAATTCTGGCCAAGCTTGGAACAGGGTTGGGACATAATATCCAAACCCTTTGATCGGAAATTGTAGTTGGCTCTTTGCCACTAACATCCCACACAGCAGAATGGGTTACATTAGACAACAGCAAATGCCCCTCTTGCGAGGCATTGGAAGAATCTTATGCCCATATACTGTTTGTTTGCCCCGCTTCTGCTGGCCCCCGTAAAGTGTGGCCTACACCAATTTGCAGTAATCTGGGTACTAGAAGGAGTAGCCTTGCACTGAGAATATTGCACACTGACCCATCACCCTGTATTTCAATCGCAGTAGCCATGTTTTTGAGCTGGACGTGGGTTATCAGATCGCATACATTTCCTACGACCTGATGAAGACCCAAGTTTTATTAGCGACTGAGTCGTTCACTTCCCAATTATGAGTCTGGCCTATTTTAACTATTTTAAATATTTTAAACGTATTAAATACTTTTTTTATGTACAACGCACCTGTTGCTATTTCCTTGTGTCATTGTTTTACCATTTGCTATGATATGTATTTACCTTTTTAAACCTCACCAACATGATTCAACTTTTGCTTATGTGTGTATATATAATACCAAATATTTATAATTGCTTTCTTTTATGGCTGGAAAGCATTCCATTTTATTATTGATTTGCTTTTATGTCATATGTTGTTGAATAAAGATTTTTGGATTGGATTGAATACCACATATACACATGGCCTATAAATGAAATGCTCCTAGTCGGTGCAGCACTCATTGTATCATCCACCACAGTAACCCTGTAAAACATTTCTCAGGTCTGCCTCTTCATTTTGTAGTACAGTTTTAAACTGCCATTTCAACCTGGCAGAACAGATCTTTTGTGTAAACAAATGGGTGGTAAAATGCACACCTGAGTACTCCTTAGCTTCTCATGTTTGACCGCTTCAGACCTATAGAGGCGTGCAAGTTTGCTCCACGCTCCGCCCCACTTAGTGGAAGTGGGAAGAACGACATTACGACAAGGGAGGTTTCAATGGGAGAGAGTTGTGAACCTATTTGGGATTTTGGTGTATAATTATAAGCCTGGGTTAAAGGGTAGTATTACGAGGAGCTCACACAGCAGTCTTGTGCTAGATGTAGAGGGAGTTTAACAAATGAATCTAGGTACACGCTTGAGGTTCTAATGTAGAATGTATTATGTGTGCTGATTGCAATCTTTATGAATTTTGTTTAATTTGGCATTGAAGATACCCCTGACGAAGGGAAGATGGATTTCCGAAATGCATTGGGTCCTTTTAAAATAAAGACATATCATGTGGAATTACTTGGTGTCCTTTCCCTTTATGTGAAAAGCTTTGCATGGTTATGAAATCAATAAAGCACCTTGAAGAAAAGATGGAAAAAAGTAATATGGATAAAAAGCAATGGAGAAAGCAAAGAGTTAAAAGGAAGATAAAATGGAGAAATTTATTGATTTGAAACATTACGTTTCTGAAATGGCTGTGCAGCTTGATTTGAACTTTAATTTGAACAGACCTTTTGCCAGGCCTAACTCTTCCTATTTAATATTTATAATTGACACCTAAATCCTCTCAGTGCAGGATGCATGATGTTGGGATGGAGAAGTCCTTCGCATTGGGATAAACATGTATTCCTGCCCTGAGTGTCCAACTGTAATGATATCTGGATCCCAAATGCTGATTTTTCCTGTCTTGGGTGAACACAGTTCATGCATTTGCACCATGACACAGGCCTGTCTAAAAGATTGCAGTCTTTATGGGCTGGGAGGGATGCCTAAAGCACTACCCTCACAGTGATGAACATTTACAGCCTTTACGAGGAGGTAAGCAGCACAAGCGCTGTGTTAACAGCATACTTTGTAGTAATCAGTAGCAGGGAACAGGTCCTTTTTACTTGTGTTACTGGAGTGAGGCCTACAGGCTAACTCATTTTAAGTTCAGCTGCAGTGTGCTTAAGTCTTATTTGGCTTACAATGGTTTGGTGTGGATTGCTGTACAGGGCTTAAGCAGTGCCGGGCAGTGCAAGCGTGATGCACATGTGCTCAGGGCCTTTCTCAGTGCAGCCACACTGGGCGTTGACCTCAGGATGGTGGCGCTGACCTCAGTGGGGGTGTTGGGCTTAGCAGTAACTTACAATTCATAAACATCTGTTGCAGAGCTCCTTGTTCATCCAGCTTTCAGGTAGTAATAAAAATGTCAAGATAATTCTTGGTGTTAATGTTCCTTATAGAGAAAGAGAGCAGAGGTTCGTCTACTGACATCCTTTGACTTGCCATAAAGTAGTGCAGTGGGTTAATATGCCTGCTGTAAAGAAAACAAACCATGCAGATCGCAGATCTGTATTTTAAATGTGGATAGCTGAGTGGATTACGCTTTTTGTCACAGTGATCCTATTATTACCGTAGTTTATATGTTACAACCTTAATATAGAATAGTGACTGTTATGAATTGTCATTAAAGAGCTACATGCAAACAGCATAAGTTAGATTAGGACATTATGTCTGTTTTCCCCAGTCTTTCATTATTTATTCCTAATGCTGCTTAAAAAAAGGTTTGTTTGAGTAGATATGCGTTCTTATTAGTAAAGCTTTTGCCAGTGCTTTAAAACAAATATATGTATGTGAGAGAGAGGCTATGAAGAGAAGAGGGGCACTTTTGCCTAGTGGTAGTGAGGGAATCCAAGGAGGAGGTCATGAGGGTAGGTGTGGCATAAAAAATAATTGTATCACTGTGCGCCACTAGAGCTAAAGCTGTGTATTGCACAATACAGGGATAATGCAGTGCTGTGCAGTCTTGACCCTGTGCCTCATCTGAACAGTCCAGACTGAGCTGCCAAGCCGGGTCCTCCCTGGATCGGAACCAAGCATCCTGGACCGGTTTCTGGGAATTACCCTTCATCAGCCAGGCTAGCTTGAATCCAGTGCCACAGTAAGCAAGGGACCTGAATCTGGGCATACCCATCCCATTTAGGGTAAAAAGTCTTCAGGAGTGCTTGTCCCAATCCACAAAAAGGGTGATAGGTCATATCCAAATAATTATAGATCAATCTCCCTGTTGGACACAACCTCAAAGTTAATGGGCCGTCTTTTATTGTCAAGGTTAGAGAAATGGGGAAGGGGTAACAACATTCTTATCCAAGCCTAATACGGATTCCAGGAGGGGATGGGTATGATAGATCCAGCCCTAAAATTAGCCTTGACGATAGATAGGTATACTAGTATAAAGGAAGGAAAATTATATATGGCGTTCATGGACCTGAGCGCAACTTTCGACTGCGTAGTCCATGACAACCTTTGGAGTATAATGCAGTCGATGGGGGTGGACCTGGCTATATAAAACTTCATAATGCAGCTATATGTCAATGCAACGTCTTGAGTTCTCTACACAAAAAATGGAGACTGCACATGCCCATTTAAAATTGGTAGGGGGGTGCGGTAGGGATGCATGTTAGCCCCTTTTCTATTCATATTGTACGCCAATGGAGTAGAGCAAACACTTTTAGCGGTTACTGGTGATGTCCCCAGATTTGGAAATCGTAGCACTCCCATACTGGTGTATGCAGATGATGCTGTATTGATCGCTAGGACGGGGTTGAGGCTACAGAGATTGATTACGGAATATGTCTCTTTTATGGGTGCCCTCCAGATGAGAGTAAATCACACAAAGTCATTTGTAATTGTGGAAGGGGTGGGAAAAAGAGATAAAACCCCAGGTTTTCATACAGAGGGTAATAAAATCGAAGTGGTAGAATCTTTCTGTACCTGGCTATCCTCTTTGATAAAGACCTCTCTTGGAAAAAACTAGTGGAAGGCAGAAAGTGGGTCATGGAGAAAGGGCATCACCGCACTGAAAGCCTTTGCTAAAAAACTTGGGGCTAAACCACTCCCCACGATTAAGAACATCTATCAGGCCTGCGTAAAAGCATCCGTATCTTAAGGAGCAGGAGCATGCGGGGTGGCAAACCCTACTGCATTTCTGAGAGTTGGGAGTAAATATTTTAAATCCATAGCAGGTCTCCCGTCATCCTTCACAAATTGTATACTCCACATGGAGTTAGATATTCTTTATATCGCTGACCAGATCAAAGTGGCTCCATTACTTTTGTGGTACTCAATATGGAGGAGGGACTCTGCACCGCTCACGCAGCTAATAATTAAGAGCTGCCTAGACATGGACCACTGGAAAAGATCTAGGTGCCTGAGTTATGTGGAGCCACTTTCAAAGAAATTGGGCTCCCGGAAATTTTTAATGATCGGCTCACATGGAAGGGGCTATCTAAACAGAAGTTAACCAATGGGTTTTCCCGAATGGCGGAATATAAGGTCTAAATCTGAGGTGGGGAAACACACTCTGCGGTCATATCAAGGCAATACACCTGTGATAGAGGGAGGGTTCTCGTACCTAGCAATAGCAAATATCCCACAACACAGATACATTTTTGTTAAGGTTTAGAACTAACCTGATAGTGTGCATGCTCGGCTATCCGGAAAATTGTTTTAGCACTAATGGTTTGAGTGTCTGCCCCTGTGACAATGTATCAACCCAACCTGCGATACATCTAGTCCTTTTCTACACACTATATAAAAAGGAAAGGAATGCTTACCTGATGCTGATTTTAAATATGGCAAAGTTTACACAATGTCGGGTGGCCTTATACTTTATAAAATCCTTACCAGACCAGTTTGTCTGTTTTTCAATGGCCTCTTTCTTATGGGCTTGTTTGAAGAAGAGAAAGGGGATGGTTACGAGTTCTGTGAGATGTTTTCTGAATAGTAACCGATCTCGTGCCTTTTCTATTTTTTTATGTGTTAATATGATATGATTGGATTTTAATGATGGTATTTTATGAAATTGTGATGTGTATGTATTTATTCCTTTATGATCGTTTTAAATTTTGATTGAATAAAGAGTTTTGATGATGATGAATGCTGAATAAATCATACATTAACCCCCAGTCAAGAGATCTGGGTTAACTCCATGGTTCTTTTGCTCACCATGCCACCCCAGTTTAGACCCAGCTATATGCAAATCAGTCTTGACCCTCTGCATCATGGGAACAGTCCAGACCGAACTGCCAACCCAGGTCCTCCCTGGACCGGAAACAAGCATCCTGGGGCTGGTTTCTGGGTATTACCCTTCATCAGCCAGGCTAGCTTGAATCGAGTGCCTCAGTAAGCAAGGGACCCATGTCTGGGTATACCCATCCCATTTAGGGTGAAAAGTGCTACGCAAACAAATGATGGAGAGAATGCTGAATAAATCATACATTAATCCAGTCAAGAGATCTGGGTTAAATCCATTGTTCTTTTGCTCGCCATGCCACCCCAGTTAAGACCCAGCCATATGCAATCAGTCTTGACCCTGTGCCTCATGGAAACAGTCCAGACCAAACTGTCAAGCCAGGTCCTCCCAGGACCGGAAACTAGCATCCAGGGACCGGTTTCTGGGTATTACCCTTCATCAACCAGACTAGTTTGAATCCAGTGGCACAATTAGCAAGGGACCCACGTCTGGGCATACCCATCCCACTTAGGGTGAAAAGTGCTATGCAAACAAATGATGGACGGGGTGAATGTATTAACTACAAGAAAACCTGGGGGTCTAAGTAGGAGCTCATATGAACTCAAAGACTAAGAACTCCTTAAAAAGTGAGTCAGGGCAAATAATATTTAGTCTATATAAACAAAGGAACACCAGAAACCAAGAAGGCAGAACCAGAAAGTGATTGTTGGTGAGACTCATACATAAATATTGGATTCCCATCAAAGTCTTGTCATGATCAATAATCTCAATTGGTCATCCAAAGTGGGATGGTATGTCTCTTGATCATAGAGACCTTTTCCATTACCCACGCGAAGTTGGGTCACGCCCACAATCACTTCTTAACCAAGAACATGTAGTATTCAGGGAACCAAGTGCAGTGCAAAACAAAAAGCTAGTGGTGACTTAAAATAGGGTAAAGAATCAAAGAAAAACTTTAATGAATATTGACCATTCCCCAGCTAAAAACAAGAACAGTGCATAGGAGCAGTTCGAAAATATAACTGCAAAAATAGGATGTATACCAGGTGAATATATGGCATTGTTCTGCCTTCTGTGCATCAACTGTTCTTTTTGCATTGGTCAGCCCATGTGGGATGGGTATTCCCAGACGTAGGTCCCGTGCTCTCCATGCCACTGGAGTAAAGCTATCCTAGCTGATGAGGGGTGAATCCCTGAAGCCGGTCCTATGATGCTTGTTTCCAGTCCAGGGAAGACCTGGCTTGGCAGTTGGGGCTGGACTGTTACCATGGGGTACAGGGTCAAGACTGAATTGCATATGTCTGTGTTCAAACTGGAATGGCATGGTGAGCAAACAACAATGGATTTTGGCCCGGATCTCTGCACTGGGGTGAATGTATGACATTGTTCTGCATTCTGTCCATCAACTGTTCTTTTTGCATTTGCATATTATATGCATGCACTGGTTGTATTTTTGCCTGTAAATGGTACTATACATGAAAGATGTAGTGCTGTGCAGTACATGTATGCTATATGCATGTGCGGGGTGTATGTGTAAGAGCACAATAAATGGAAGGCTATGGGTTTTATTTTGAAAGACATAGGGATGACTTGAAGAACATGAGGAATGGAGTTAGAGGAATCTCCCCAGCCAGATTTGTGTATTGCTGTATTTCTGTATCTGGGTGGGAAGCACTGCAGTTAGGAAACAGTCAAGCTCCCCAGTACACTTCGATGACTGGTCTTTTAATTCGGAGAGCGGCCACTTTCATGAAGGCGATGGGGATGATAGAAGAACTATAAACTGTAGGGCTGGGGCCCTGGGGTAACCTTTAGATACACATATCACTGTGAAGTACATCCAGGTGAGAAACTCAAGTTACTCTCATGGCTTGTGTTGTTAGATTTGGAGTCCTTCCTGCTGTTACTCTCATTGCTTGTGTTGTTAGATTTGGAGTCCTTCCTGCTGTGACAGACTGATTTCTGGAGGAAGGGCAGGGTAGACAAGAGGACCCTTCAAAAGCAAGTAGACCCTCAAAATAAACTTCAAAGCCTCAAAAACTAAATCACATTTGGTGCGTGGCAATGGACTATACAAAGAGGAGCTCAGGACCCCAAAAAAATGCCAACTGTCAAGCAAAAAGTCTGGCAGTGTGAGGAGGAGAATCTCTGCAAGACGTCTTCCTGTAACCAGAAAAGAGGGGCCAAGGTTTTATAGTCTCCTAGCTAGGCGAGGGAACATTACTCAGGAAATCCAAGATCACCTGCCCTTATAGCCTGGAGCTGCAGCCCCTGCATGCTTGCCAAGACTAGTGTGCCCACAGAGAAAGAAGTCTGTTGAAGGGAGAAAGCGCTAGTGGAAAATGCTGCCAAGTTGATCCTTGTAGAGAAGTAAGGGGGAAGCTGATGCACCAATCAGATCATTTCTCATGTGCAGGGACGTCAGCGACCTCTGTATGCCAACGAAGGGCCACTGTGAAGTTAGCTGGGTCTGTTGCCGCACTGATTGAGTTGTTACCTGGATACAGGAATCAAGCTGCTGATACGGTATGCCGGGTGTGGCTGCTGTGAAGCTTCCTCCCATGCCCGTTGGGCTATAACCTGCATTAGGAACAAAGATGTTACCCCATATGCCTGGTGGAGGCGCCATGACAATTGCTACTTTGCCTATTGAGCTGTAGATTGTGCACAGAGTAGAAATGGTGACCCAGTATGCTAATGGGGATCCACTGAGACATGGCAAAGAGCTCAATTTAGTTGAGAGCATCTTTGGAGGAAGAAGGCAGCCGTGGTTAGCCAAGCAGTCCTAAGCTGTGACTCCGGGGATGCGTCTCGAGCGTCACAGCCCCGTACATTTGGGGAGGATCCCAAGAACCTTACCAGCATTGAAGGATTGCACGTGAATAACCCAAGGACACTTGTCTGCAGTCCCTCCTGGGTCATGTGTCAAGGTCCTGTTGGCGAGAGTAAGACTGATAGACTGGCTAGACAGCATCTGTCAGATAGCAATTCAGCTCTAGAACTTTTTTTACATTAAGAAAGAGTTGGAGTGGGACTTTTGAGAGTATGACTACTAGTAGGACTTAACCTGAATGTCGCCTATAGTAAATGGGGAATAATCAATACTGCTAGGAGAGCAGAGTGGGACACAGGGACCCGCATATAAAACACTAGTGCCCTAACCTCATGGGACTGTATATTGTTTGTATATAAATACTCTTTATTTCATAAAAGTATTTGACTGGAATATCATTTATTGCTGCTGTTAAATATATTTTGAGTTGGGGGCAAGATTGACCCCTATGTGTCACAACCCCCAGCCCTGAGAAACCTTGAACTGCTTGTGCTAAAAGGGTATTTGGCCCATTTGTTCAAGATCCTTAGAAGGCCGAGCCACAGGAGATAAGGAGTCAAAGACATCAACTCTCATGGCTGGGCCCAACAGCTCCTAATTACCCAGTGGCCCTTTGAATGGGGTTCTGGCATATGGTATTTTAAAAGTAGGACATATGTACTTAAGTTTTACATGTTCATTCAATGAGACACATCTTTCAATGTTGAAAGGCTATCTCTCCCATAGGCTAACACTGGGTTACCTTATTACTCTTTATACGTTATTACTTCTGTTTTGTAACAGAAAAAGAAATACCTCTTCCACTTAAATGAATTGTAATTCTTTCCAGACATGGGTACAAAAAAGCGCCTTGGGTATGAGGCAGAGCATTATTCTCCTTAGCAGGATACGGTGGGGTTGTACTCAGCCTTGCTGAGCTTCAAAAGAGAAAAAAACACAGTTGATGGACAGAATGCAGAACAATGTCATACATTCACCCCAGTACAGAGATCTGGGCCTAAATACATCTTTTTTTGCACTCCACACCACTCCAGTTCCGACATGGCCACATGCAAATCAGTCTGACCCTGTGCCTCATGGGAACAGTCCAGCCCGAACTGCCAAGCCATGCCTTCCCTGGACCAGAAACAAGCTTCCGTGGACCGGTTTCTGGCATTCCAGCCGTCTTCAGCCCGGCTTGCTTGAATCCAGTGCTGTGGAGAGCAGGGGACTCACGTCTGAGCATACTCATCCCACTCGGGGTGACAAATGCAAAAACCACAGTTGATGGACAGAATGTAGAACAATGTCATACATTCACCCCAGTAGAGAGATCTGGGCCTAAATCCATCGTTTTTTGCACTCCACACCACCCCAGTTCCGACATTGCCATATGCAAATCAGTCTGACCCTGTGCCTCATGGGAACAGTCCAGCCCGAACTGCCAAGCCATGCCTTCCCTGGACCGGAGACAAGCTTCCGTGGACCGGTTTCTGGTATTCCAACCATCTTCAGCCCGGCTTGCTTGAATCCAGTAGTGTGGAGAGCATGGGACTCACGTCTGAGCATTCACATCCCACTCGGGGTGACAAATGCAAAATCCACAGTTGATGGACAGAATGCAGAACAATGTCATACATTCACCCCAGTACAGAGATCTGGGCCTAAGTCCATCGTTTTTTTGTACTCCACACCACCCCAGTTCCGACATGGCCATATGCAAATCAGTCTGACCCTGTGCCTCGGGGGAACAGTCCAGCCCGAACTGCCAAGCCATGTCTTCCCTGGACTGGAAACAAGCTTCTGTGGACCGGTTTCTGGTATTCCAACCGTCTTCAGCCCGGCTTGCTTGAATCCAGTGGTGTGGAGAGCATGGGACTCACGTCTGAGCATACCCATCCCACTCGGGGTGCCAAATGCAAAAACCACAGTTGATGGACAGAATGCAGAACAATGTCATACATTCACCCCAGTACAGAGATCTGGGCCTAAATCCATCGTTTTTTTGCACTCCACACCACCCCAGTTCCGACATGGCCATATGCAAATCAGTCTGACCCTGTGCCTCATGGGAACAGTCCAGCCCGAACTGCCAAGCCATGCCTGCCCTGGACCGGAAACAAGCTTCCGTGGACCGATTTCTGGCATTCCAGCCATCTTTAGCCCGGCTTGCTGGTTTTTGCGAGCTTCAAAAGAGAGCATCAAGGCTTACCCCCTTCCTGACTCCTAGGAGTGTCTGCTCTGCCTTGTTGCCCTAGACAGTTTTGAACCAGGAAAAGGGAGAGGTTAGATAAAGTAGGCATCCCTTACCCACTGCCTGATACAGGGCTTAAAAGTGGCACCTTCAGAATTTCTCATCAGAGCACTCCTGTAGCAATGGAAGAGTCAGAAGAGAACTGCCCTGCTACCTGAAAAAGGAAGACTGGCCCTGCTTGCCTTTATCCTAAGCTCTCCAGAAGTGACTCCAATGGTCAGCGACTGGCCTCCTGTTTGAGTTAGAGTGACACAACAAGCTTCCTCTCTGGCAACTGCCCAGGTACCCAGGACCAACAGGACCTGCTTGAGCCTTGCTGCTGATCTCTGCTGGAGTGAATCCTGATCCCCAAGAGGTGCCCATCCAAGTTCTGAACCCTTGGACAGCATCAGAGGGTACTCGTCCTGCCTCAAACCCTCTAGTCCTGTGCTCCAGGTGATCATCCAGAAGTATTTGGGCTCTTTTTGACTGCAAATGGACTCCTCGAGTCACTCGACAACCATCTGCGACACCCGCCAACACCAATATCTAGCAACAGCTTGCTCTTTGTGTCCCCTTCAAAACCCAGTGCCAACGGCAATAGTCTGTATCAACCACCAATGTGAAGCTACAGAGATGACTGGCTCTTCGTGCAACACAGCCACTGTCTGCAACTCCCGACCTGCTTCTCAGGCCGACAGCAGTCTCCTCACGTTGATTAACAGTATGAAGTTCTGTTTCAGCTCCTTACCTCAACTTGGTCTCATGGAAAGTAAAATCTTTAGCCAGACATTTCTGGTTTCTGTATGTGGCTTGTAGTCCTTCTCAGTTGGCCTGAACTTGAGAGTTTGACCCCGTTTAACATGACCATATAATCACAATTGTTTCTTTATTGCTTTTTGTTAGTGCTATTTTCACTAGAAACTTTAAAAATACACAACTCCAGTTCTTCTGATTGAATTTGTGCATTTTTGGTGTCAAATAGTTTATTTAAATGTACTTTACCATTCTAAATACGTTTGGGAATTGTCTTGTGTGGTATTTGTACTTTATTACTGTTTGAGTGCTGCATAATTAGTTGACACATTGCCTCTAATTCAAGAATGACTGATTTTGTAATGAGCTACAAGAAAGTTAAGCCCATGTTTACTTAGTGACTTTTTGGTGGACCCTGACAAGGATTATGTGTATTATTAGAGTGGGGCTTCAAACCCACTCAACTAATAACCCCATTTTTTACAGCACTCCTTTACAAATGCAATAGAGTGTCCTGTGTGCTAAACCCTCTGTTTGTGTGTCCACATCATAAAATCAAACTGACTGTGAGCTTTGCGTCAACAGAGACACATTTGTTCATGAATGGGAAGTTTCTCCAATGGCCCGATGAAGTAAGGACTGTCTGAAGAACTTCACTATTCTGCCTACCATATTTAGGGTGGACAGTGTTATTCCCATTTTTCTGTCAGACATAGTCAGGAACAATCAGCTGTCGAGGACCAGAAAAAAACCCAAATAATGACCACCAGAAGTTGGGAGAAAACTCCCAGAGTGTAGGATCATTAGTTTTTTCTTTTGAAAAGTGAACTCCAAATTTGGGAGTTTATTTTTGAAAAACAAAAAGTATTCAAATGTTGGTGGCCATCATTGGCCATCTACCAGATGTTTGGTACCTTCAAGGGGCTGGTAGAGACAGAAGTTCATTTCTGGGTACAGGGCCAATTTCAGCTCTAAATTTAGGAGATGGTAGACCATGAGGGTGGCAGAGATAACATTCTCCACTAGCCTAATGGACTATATGGCCTCCACTAAAGCCTACATCAGCATTATATTTACATCAACATATTATTATGCTATGCTACTGAAGGACCCTGTCTCTGTACTACATTATTATTGGAGAAGAAAAACAATTAACGTTGTTGTTATATTAATGGTGTGGCAAACATTCATGCTTGCCTATCAACTGGCACTATATTCTTGTTACACAGCAAGTATTTTATTTTTATTTTCAGGAAGCAATCTGGGGAGCTATTTCTACTCTTTATTCCCCAAACTTTGCCTCTGTCTGTGGCCACCGTACTGCAGTCACCTCCATCTCTACCCCAATGACTTGTTGTTCAAAGGTTCGGAGCAACATACATGACTGTACTTATGGTGAAGGTTTTTTTGAGTATGTTCACCGCAAAAATCATTAGTAAAATAGCATCAGTTGAAGTTGAAGCAATCACTCTAGAACGTACTATATAATGCTTTTCAGACTGGATTGCACTTTTTATTTCTGTTCTTCTGATAACAGTCATGTAGTGAAATCATACCAGCTTCAGCCAACATGTGTTTCACCTTTTTAATGATAGGTCCTTTGCAAACAACAAAGTATGGATCCATAAAGGATTTCTTTCCCATATTTATGTGACAGAAAACTTGAGTACTTCTAGTCAATGTCCAAAGTTTTATTGGCCTTCATTTCCACACTTCTTTCGATTAAAACATTGCCTCCCATGTGTGAGTGGATGTACAGCAAATCATAGGAGAGATCCAAAATGGGAACCCTGCGAAGACCTCATTGGCAAAAAAATTACTTCACATAGTGTAAGTTTTAACCAGCTTGTGTTGCAGACGATAGGTCTGCTTACATTAATACTGCTATTATCAGAAGAAATGTGGGAATGCAGAGTGGTAGGCACTTTGTGGATCACTTTCCTTTTCAGAAACATTTCCTCATAGAAATGTGAAGACAATCTGTGAATTTAGCCAAAGATTGACCTTGCAAGACATTCTGGTTGGTGAAGATCCATGCAAATTATACTAATTTGGACTAGCCTAATCGTCATTTTTCACAAATGTATGGGTCTGGTAGGTTTGGTTTCTCCGGGTGCTCATCCCAAATAATGCTGCTGCCCATTTTGCCAGAAGGGGTGAATTTGAAGGGAAACATCTTGATGCTCCCATTGCATTTTGAGAGGCAGACACAACCACAGAGTCATGCAGTTTTTATTGGGAAATAGTAGAACATTTGCTATAATCAATTTAATTTCTCTCCAATTTGTCTTTTGTGGACACAAAAACATATTATAACCCAAATTCAGAGTTGTATAAATAACCACTAATCCTTAACAAATCACTCTGTGCGCATTTACAAAATACACAGGTTTACTTTATCATCAGCATTATAATTCAAAGCAGCTGCAGCCTCATTTGTTGACTGTGGATCAAGTTTTTGGGAGATCCACCAAACACTTTTTATCACTGGGACCTGTAAAGCCTGATGGACATACAAATATGTTACTTTTGTAAATCACTCAAAAGGGCAAAAAACACATCACTGATACAAATGTTTCATTAGTTTCTTAATTCGGTAATTTGTTTATTTGTGAAACCCATGACCGAGCTACACAACAAAAACACTCCTGAATTCAGAATGCTGTCTATTTTTTAGAAATGTAAAGCTTTCTAGGTTCACCAATGGTTTTCTGATCTATCTTCAACACAAACCGCAACTATGTAGACACTACAAAAATAGGAAAAATTGACCTTGGCACAGCAAACAGTTATTAATACCATTTTTAGAAAAGCATACACTTTCTTGCTCAGTTCAATTTCCTAGGACTAGGCAACATTTTATTTAATCTATGATTTGCAAAATTTCAAATTTGCTTTACACTTGTTACATCATATTCCTGAAACTGCAGCATTAAACCACTTCATTTATTTATGAACCAGTTGTGGTAAAAATTAACAGCAAATGGAGCCATTCATGGTAGAAATTACTGCAAATGCAAGTGAACAAAAGAACACGATCAGCTGTTCTTTGTGGTGCTTTGTCTAAATGCATTTTCGTGCCAAAAAGTGTGGAAACATGTCATACTATAATGTAACCTACCCTTGAGGAGTCTGCTACTTGCTGTGCCACCGTTGCTGTTTTTCTGCTTGTCCGGAGCCCACTCCTCGCCGCACCCGCTGCGCGGGTGCCTCATCGTTTGTGTGGGCCTGAGGAGCTACTTTGTTCATCGAGGGGGAGCATGTGAATGCGGAGTGAACTGTAAAAGGACTTAGTGTCTCAGGAGCCCCCGCACGCATACACACCTGGGCTGACTCCATTGCCCGGCCCCGCCCTCCGCACCCGCATCATTGAAAGGATCAGCCGAACACTTGACTTGTGGGAACCTACCCTTGAGGAGTCTGCTACTTGCGGTGCCACCGTTGCTGTTTTTCTGCTTGTCCGGAGCCTACTCCTCGTCGCACCCGATGCGCGGGTGCCGCATCGTTTGTGTGGGCCTGAGGAACTACTTTGTTCATCGATGGGGAGCGTGTGAAGGCCGAGTGAACTGTAAAAGGGCTCAGTGTCCCAGGAGCCCCCGCACGCATACACACCTGGGCTGACTCCATCGCCCGGCTCCGCCCTCCCGCACCTGCGTGATTACTTAATAGACCTGATAGCGCTGCGCGGGAGCGCGCGGGAGTGCCCAGGGCGAAGCCCGGGCAAAGGGCGGACCCTCTGCGGCCCTCAGAGGCCAAATACTCAGGTCATTGTTTCCCTTCTATGTAAGTTAAGTCTGTTGTGCGTTTTGCCATTGTTAAAGATCTTGTTTTGGGGACAGGCGACGCATTGTTTGACATTCAATCTTGGATAAGTATCTTGTCTCTGCATATTGCATAGAGCATGTCGAAACTGAAGGTTGATAAAACTTCATCTGGGGGGTTGACTATGGACAATTACCTGGTAAAAATAGTTAACAAAATAAATAACGAGCGGAGAGTCTCACTAGGAAGAGATAGTCCTGTGGTAAAAGATTATCCTATCTCTCCCTCTCTCTCTCCTACCTCTATCACCCCACCGCTGGTATCCTCTGTGGTGACACCATCTGCTACTTGTAAACCTACAGCTATTTCAGAAGGGGACCAAAATGGCAGTGCATCTGTTGCGGTAGATAAGACTTCTGGCCCAGCAACTGCATCTGCAGGGAGCTCCGCTTCTGTTCGAGATCGTGCCCCTATAACCCTGGCTGTAAATATAGAGAACCTGCAGGTGCAACCAGCGGCAGTAGCACAACTAAGAGTACGAGGGCTGTCCATTAAAAGGAAAAGAGTTGTTAGTGGTGTAGGGGGTGGGAGTATAAAATCCACTAAGAAGCCCAAAAAATCGAGGGAAAGTCATAGAGTGGGGGGAGGGGTGAAGGATGTGGCAGTCAGTGTAGATAATATCCAAACATATCATATGCCTGTCACTCTGGGCACTGTAAGTCCTAGTGACGCTATCTCCCTTGGCCCCCCTACTCTTGAGCCTAACTTGATTTATTTAAAGAAACTCATGAAATCTCTGTTAACACCCATTATTGAGAGCTTGGAATACTTAAAGGGAAGGGTTGACAGGCTCGAACAAACCTCCCTGGATAATTTCCACTCCTTAAAAACCCTAATAAAAATCCAGGCAAAAAGCAGGGAGTTGGTAAATCTATCTGACAACAACTCGAGGGGAGCACTTGAGCCAGCAACCCAAGATTGGGGGAGTGCAAGCGAGGGGCCCTCGGCAGGGAAAGCCTTATCTAAGACTCCTAATGATCTGGCTAAAAGTAGATGCCCCAGAAATTCAGCATCCCAAGTAGGAGGGAGTAACTCCCAGGCCCTGGGTACAGACATTACACCTATATCGAACTTGGGTTCCAACTTTAATGACACTAGCAGTAGGCCCTTGGCCTCTAATTGTCCTCCACTAGTTGCCCCTGAAGATCCCATAGCTGAGGCAACCACGGATACAGCCCATCTTAGTTTGCCCCCAGCATGTCTCCCCTATGTTGTGGTCCTAACAGGGGTCCCTAAACTTAAGGAGGGTAAATATGAATCTTACCAGGAACTGAAAAACAAAACCATGTTCTGGTTAAATACAAATAGGCCTATTTTAAAACACCATGATGGGAAAATCTTAAATGTACGAAGAGCAAGTTGGGTGGGCGACCGTAGGAAGGATATAAGTGGCGATTGTATTTCGGTGAATTTTGGCGACCCCAGGGCAGTTAGCCACATATGCAACCAGCAACCCAAACATGGAAGCACGGGGATTGGCACTTTTGACCTAAGATACTTTCATCAGCAAACATTGCCCCCCTGCTTTGTGGGTTATGATTTTAGGGGAATTGAGCTTGGAGCGCCGTACCGTCCAGCTATTTTTCCTAATAGCACTTGCTTTCCTCCATCTAGAGGCAGGGGTGTTCCAGGTTGGCCTATTGGCTATTGATATAATGCGGTTCTGGGGCTAGCCCTGGGAAAACATGCTTCAGCAACACCAAATTGTGATAGAACACCACATATCCCTGTATTAGGAGAACTGTTTTCGCATCCATTAAGTACTGACTCTGCGAATGTGCCACCTGCTCTCCCTCCTATACCCCCCAGTCCTGCTAATGGATGTGACCTCCCCGATTGGCTCCTCCAGTTTCCCCACCCGTTAGGCCGAACCTTTAAAATCATAAGCTGGAATTTGGCCGGGATTGGTAGGAAGCTCTATCTCCCAGATTGGAACTCAATTATTGGGTCATATAACATATGTATTTTCCAAGAAACATGGAGTCTTGTTCCCTGCCATAAAGTAGGATACTCGACTTATCATGTTCTGGCAGTTCCTTCTTGTTCAGGGCGGGGCCGCCCAGCAGGAGGATTACTCATCTGGGTGGATATTGCCCTAGGGCTCCGTGTTGCCCAAATTGAAACTAATTCCCCTGACCAACAAAAAGTGACTCTGCATGGACCTAGGAGAGGGGAATCATTAACTATTTTTAATATCTATGCCAGGGGGTCAAAGGGCAGTTCCCCATCGCCCACTGTCACCAAGCTCAAGGAGGAGCTTAGAAATCAGACGCAAGGCTCACTAGTCATGGTGGCGGGTGATCTGAACTGTACTTTTGAGCCCCTTGCGTCCGCAGATTTTCTTAATATTATGGAAGAGGATGGTAGGAGGAGTATTCCACAGCTGTCAATTCCCTCAGTCAAAAGGTGGTCACCCAGAGTAGTCCAACTTAATGCTCTGACACTGGAATTTGATTTAAGAGCTGTAAATGGAAGGACAGCTTCAGACATGTTGGGGGCGGATACTTAAAATAGAGTTGGTCACTCGTCGCGCATAGATTATATTCTCCTAGACTTCCAGTTATGGAAAGGTGTGGAGGATATGGTGGTTGAATCCGCGATCCTTAGTGACCATAACCCGCTTTCCCTGACCCTGCATCCCTTATGGATGAGCTCCCTATTGTCTATGGCCCCCCTCGAATGTCTCTCCTCGGCAGAGGTGTGCCCTTCAAAATGTGGCAGACGCCTCAATTGGCCCAGAGTTCTGCTCGATGAGGGTAAGGTCCAGCTTATTGGCTCCATTTTGGCTTCCTACCAAAGCAAAATAGAACTTGGTGGCTCAACCCCGACTATCATCTCATCTACATTTTGTGGTACAATTAAAGCCTTAGGAGACTTATTTTTGACCGAAGGCAATAACTCCAAGGGGCGCCAGAAATGCAGTGACAAACCAGGCTGGTATTCTAAGAATTGCAGAGTAAATAAAATAGTTACTCATCCAGGCAATAAAGGGTAAGCAGCCGTCTCTGATTAAAGTAGCAAGATACAACTATAATCTGGCCATTAAGAAAGCTAAGAGGGACTGGGACGATAAGTTTTGGCACGACCTCAAGATGCCAGTGCGGGGAAGGACGCACGAGGTTTCTGGGATCTTATAAGATCAAGGAATAGACCGGATAGCCTCCTGATCACCTGTAACATCACTGGTGACAGTTGGTTTGCCCATTTTTCTTCCCTGTATACAGTTGACTCCCTCGGTGAACAAGCCCAGTCTTTGGATAGCCTTGAGCTGCCCAAGGAGGAGGCCATTGGATTCACGGCAAAAGAGGTTAAAGCGATTATTCGCTCCTTGGTCCCGCGCAAAGCAGGAGGCCCCGATGGGGTTCCTGGAGACCTGTTGGGTTCAAATTATTCAGAGTGGGGGAGGATTTTGGCAGGTCTCCTTAATGCCATCATGAAGGGTGCGCCAATCCCGGAGTCTTGGAGAGGGGCGGAGGTGGTTCCTTTTTTTAAGAAGGGCTCTAGGGACGACCCCGCCAACTACCGCCCTATTAGCTTAATAGATTCCACGCAAAAGGTTATAGGGAAGGCAGTATTAGGCAGAATACCCCAGTGGGTCGAAGACAACAAAATCCTGACCGACTTACAGGCAGGGTTCCGCTCTGGAACGGGAACAATTGAGCAAGCCTTCCGACTACATTTGTTGTACTGGAAGACAGTTGTTCTGGGCGGAGGCAGTCTTTACCTGGCCTTTATAGACCTGAAGACTGCCTTCGATCTAGTGCCGAGGCAGAGTTTTTGAGGGGTTTTGCAGGACCTGGGTATGCCTTCATACATTTTGAGTATTTTAATCAAGCTTCACGAGGGAAACTTCGCTCAGGTGAGGTGGGGCAGTCAGGGCCAAAAAACATCAAGAATAGCTGTGAGTAGGGGCGTCCGCCAGGGTTGTCTGCTAGCCCCCACTCTATTTTCTCTTTATGTTAATGGAGTGGTGGAGCATCTGCTAAGAACACCTGCAGACGCTCCCTCCCTGGCGGGCAAACGTATCCGGACCCTGCTATTTGCGGACAACACCCTCCTCATCTCGAAGTCCCCAGTGGGCTTGCAGAAGCTACTTGATAGTTTCTATGTGTTCTGCACACTCAGGGGTCTGGTAATTAATACAGACAAAACTAAATATTTAGTATTAAATCCGGCTAAAAAAATGGGAGTTCCGCCAAATTTGAATGGGGTGCAGTTGGATAGGGTGGCAGAATTTGATTATTTGGGCTTCAGACTCTCCGATCGAATGCATTGGGGCCCTCACATTAACAAAATGGTCCTCTCCCTCAAAAGGGTAACAGGCACACTTATTAAAGAACACTGTAGTTCTACAACAAAACCTATTTCCCCCATCTACAACGCAAGAGCAGTTAGTGGGTCCCTGTATGGGGCAGAACTATGGGGTGCCTGTAACACTGACCAGCTTACCCAGGCAGAGAATACATTTTTTAGGTCATTGCTGTCCCTTCCCCAAAGCACACCTATCATTCCGATACTGTACGTCTAGGGAATCGCCCAATAAAGGACCAGGCCCAGTTCCGCCCATTGCTATTGTGGTCACGCTTATGGCGAGTCCCGGAACTTGCTCATTATGCGGAAGGCCAACAGAAATTCTGTCTATGTCTGGCTGGACAAAAATAAGTTGGCTGCGAAATGTAAAATCCTTACTTGTTGAGCTCGGGTTGGGGGAGGCATGGTCAACCAGATCTGATGTACCAAAATCCCAATTGAAGCAGATTTACTGGAGCTGGGAGTATAGTAAAGAATATTCAAACCCTAAAAATGGTAGGATTGTTTCTAACTATCTTCTTCTAAAGGATGTACCCTCGCTAGAGCCCTATTTCGATTTTATTACAAAACCGCGTGATCGCATGCTGTATTTTAAATTTAGGATTGGCACCCTTCCTCTTGGCGAGTTTACAGCACGCTGGAGCGTGTCCCCAAGCACCCTTAGCTCGTGTCCATTCTGTCCGCTGATCGTGGAAACAGTGCCCCACATCTTATAAGAGTGCACTGCTTATAAACTCCCGAGATCTAGGTGGCTAAAACCAGTGTGCAGGAATATGGGTACTAGGTCTCATTTGATGGCCTTGCGAATCCTCATGTCAGATACTCGGCTAGTACATGTTTGTGCTGTCTCTAAGTTCCTTAGCTGGGCATGGACTATTAGAGCAAGAAGGCTTAAAGATAAATGATTATAATGTTTAATCTGTTCTTAAACTTCAATGTATTATCTAACTTTTTATCATTGGATGGTTTACTGTGTATGACCACTCCCTTCTTGTTTTATCTTGTGGAAATTTGTAATGTGTGATTGTTTTTATTGTGATGCTTTTTAAGATAAAATGTTATCGAAATAAAGCCTTCTACAAACAAACAAACAAACATAATGTAACACAAAATTATTAGTTTGTATTTTAAGTAATTATGCGTGCTTATGAGCAATTTTGCATAAATATGCTAAATCAAATTAAGTGAATTTCGCACAACCCATATGCTTTCAGATTTTCCCCCAAAAATGAAAATGTTGCTATAGTTTGACTATTATATTAGTTCCCAGCAGGGAATTGACAACTCCATTGTATCTTTTAGGTCCTCAATATGTGGGGACAAAACAGGACACAAATTTGAGATACCTTGAGTAAGAAAACATTTATGAAGAGATCAACCCCTTGCAGAGAATGCCTCCGTACTTAACGGGTTAAACGCTGAAAGTGTTTTAGGATCATTCAGCATGATATTGTAATGAAGTTACTGGAAAGGCTTTGCTTCAGGAGGTTCCTTCCGACCCATTGGAACTCTGCCTTCTACGGTATTCAATGCTTGTTTTACTAATATAAATCTATATTTTATTATGTGCTAACGGAGGGAGAAATCCTAGAAAATGCTTGCAACCCACATGGTGTTGATGTAGGAAGTCAAGCATAGTATATTGCACTATTGTAAATTGTATATTATACCATGAACCCAGCCAGCCAATTGTTGCACTTGCTGTAGCCCTGATTGTGAAAGGTAGAAGGAACATTCACCAATTTTAATGAAGCAGCTCCTGGCCTGTCCAAAACGTAATCCTTTAAATGTGTACAAATACCACACAGAAATGAGACATTCTGATCCCCAATGAGTACATCTGTGGCACTAGACTAAATCCACTGGGCTGACTCTTTTAATTTTATTTTCAGTCTAGATGACTCCATTTATTAGAACTGAATAATCAAAAAAGCAGAAACAGAAAGATGAAAGATTGTAACTGTGAGGGCAAAGCAGAACTAAAGCACTGTCTTCTCCAGCTTCTTGAAAGCAATCCTGAATCCAGCAGTATTTTACAACAGCAAGGACTGCCAGAACCCCACATTGTCTGCTACAAAATCAACCCCTGCATCATCACTAGAAATGTCCTCTGCACTGGATTGATTTTTAGGCAGCTCCAGGACCTATAACAACCACAAAGAAATCCCCAAAACAAACTCAGTTGTGGTGATTGTCAACTATCACAATAGGATGTTAATAGACTATTTAGATAATCAGTAGATCAATACCAAATGATCTTTTGGCATGGAAAAGGGAACAGTATCCAGAACTCAGTAGGCTGAAAATAAAATATGTGGCATTACCTTTAGACAATGTATCCTCTGAGTAAGTTTTCAGTAGGACCGAAGTCTCTCCTCAAAAAGTGAGAGACCCGTGATCATCAAAATGAATAAACATGTAACCTCAAAAATTAGCAAGTTCTACAGGACATAAAAGTGCACGAGGATGATTTCTCAGAAATGACAAGTATTGTGAGTGAGTGACCGCTAGACTAAGTCTCTGAGAATTTAGGATGAACCTATTTTGGAATACATTTAAAAACAGTTTGTACCATAACAAAACATCTGCTGTAAAAAGAAGAAAATAAAACAAATATTTATATTTGGTGTGCCAAGAGTTGTGAATAAACCTGAATACACCAGTGTTTAAAGCACAGAGAGAAAATCAAGGACGTAGACATTTTGGCCTGGTGACTGAGTGCTGACAAACACAGGTAACTCATTCAACTATAGGCTTTATGGACTTTGCGATAAACAAAAGCCTATTAGTCTGCAGTGACTTCCATTGATAAAGAGACCCATAGACAGATAATGCAGATGAATAATTAATGAATGCAAAATTATTATTGTGACAAACGGGATGGGTTTAGACAAACGTATTAATACTCATTTTTGTATAACATTTAAATATGTGCAGAATTAATGTTATTTGCTTTTGTGAAATTGTGAGAAGTTTGTCTAAAATTAAGTGAAATTGCATGAAATGCTGACCCATCACTAAGTGCTATATTTTAGAGCCAAGATTATACTTATGTTGACTTTTCAAATGAGGATGTATTTCTTGCTTTAAAAAATGACAAAAACAAAAAAAAGTACAACGAAAAATAGCTGCTTGTGTTCTGCTTGTTTGCATTGTTCCAGTGTTTCCACGCCATACTTTTGTCGCAAACAGTAGTGTATTTATGTGTTATGTGTATTATTTATACAAGAGGCAGGATACAGAGAAAAAGATTCCAGAGACGTGTAATTAGAGGACCTCTTGAAGGAGGTAGACAAGTAGACTGAAATTGTCAGTGGACCGGACTGCAGCTGGTACCAGGTGTCAATGCCATATAATTAGAGTATGGTACTTTTTTTTGTTTTTTCACGATAGTAGCAGAGTGACTATGAGCTTGGTCCTGAAGAATGCAAAGAACCGGATGGTCTAACAGATAGAAACATGTTGACCTTAGTTTAATGGGGAACATCCATAGCCCTATTTTCACTTGGCTGATTTTAAATCTATCCACTGGAGACACTATTAAAAGTTATCTTTGTCTATCCAGGAGATAGTTTGAATTCAGCTTTGGAATTTATATTTTGCACTCTGCCCCTTACTCTTACCTACATTGGATAACATAAAACACCTCACGCTCCTCTCCTGAGGGAGAATTGTAGCCCAAACTGTGTACCTTGCGGTCGCAGTGTGCAAGAGGGAACCCAATGATAAAGCATGTCCCCTTAGGGTGAGTGAGGGTTCTCGTCTTAAAAAATGCATTTGTCTGTTCCCTCACACTTACAACTCATTTTGTTAGTTCAGTAGATACAGCATCCGGTTACCTTTTGTGTGAGTCTAGTAATTATGTGAGTGACATAATGGCATAATTTCAGGAATTTTGTGCAACAAGTACAGTGTAAGATTCCCAAATTTAGGCACCATACATGAAATTACATTTTATTCAGGCCTAGTATCATTCTTGGTGTACACTTCTACATATCTCTGGGCTTGGTACTTGATTAGCCTTTAATTAACTTCATGCCAGTATACATTGTTTCTTCTGACATCTCTCAGTTTTTTTTTACTATTAAGACTCAATTTCTTTCATTTTTATTGTTTAACAAGTCTGTCTCGAAACAGGAGAACATACAATCTGCAAATCCCAACACTATTTAGGAGAAGAACCCCTCACTGGCTATCTGTTTCCATGCAAAACATGCAAAACACCCACATAGAAAGAAGAAATTTGACCAACTGGAGGGAGTGTTCCTGAATACTAGTCCTGTTGAGAAGCACAGGATTCTCACCGTAAGTTTGCAGAAAGACTTGGTGCCTGACGTAACTGAGCAGTCTATACTCTGTGTGTTGGCACCCCGTCAATGACTGTTTTGCCTAATGTGATCAAGCGTGTTCAGGATGAGCACGGACCCGAGGCAGCAGTGGAGTTGGGAATGCAACCTCGTGGAAGCGTTTGATATGGTACGTGATCTCGTCCTTGCTAATGTCAAGGGGGATGCTGTAAGTTTCCAGGTCTCTAATGCTCTCCGTGAGGTACCCGACGCTGACAAACCCCATCAGTTGCTGAAAATTATAATTGAGGCTTATAAAACTGTGGGCCGTAATAGTTTAGGTGTTAAACCTTTCACGAAGAAAGAAAAGCAACAGCAAGCTCTGCAAGGGTCACCTGAGAAGGATGACCGCCCAAAAGTTCAGAAACAGAAATGGAGTAAGAATAATAAACAGGGGAAGCAGCAGGCGCAAATACAGGGTTCCTGTCCCGCTTCGCCTACACCTACCCCTGTTGAGAGTAAATATGATTTGCGCGACCGCAGTACTATTAAGTCACCTGGTAGGTTTCAGGTTCCTGAACAACGTTCTCCTCGCTCTTTGCAGGAAACATCGGTAACAGCCACCGGTGGAGGAGGCGGAGGCAGAGGTCAAGGTGCCCAACAGAGCTGTGAGCAGCCTCGTAAGACTGATGGAAAAGGCAAGCAGGATGAGTCACCACGTCAAAGACTCCAGTTTCAGAAAAAGAAAGTTGCTGCTGTAACAGCGAGATATGCCACAGATAGTGAGAACGCATCTTCAGAATCTGACATGGGCTCTGATCCTGCTGGACAGTGCAGCTGAGATTACCATAATTCGAGAGGCGCTGCATCCGCTACTGAAGGTGACAGCGACTGACACCTTTGTTGTAGTTGAAACAGCAGACACTAGAGTGGCTCCCCGGACAGACTTTACAAAATAGTCCTTGTAATTGAAGGTGAAATAGAACGTACCATAAAAAGGGTCTTTTGGGAGGATATGATGGATACTTATGATATTTTGTCGGCGGAGGTCGACTGACCCCACCATTTGTCTTGGCAGCTCCACAAGGGGAGGAGGTGATCCTCCCCGCTTTCGAGCACACTATGCCGAAGGAGCAAGCGCTGCAGTTTGCAGAAGATTAGGCTAAGGCGCTTGTGCCGGCGTTGTACCGTACTCATTGTGGATGGGACAAATTTTCCCCTCGACATGAGATCCCTTTGAAGTCAATTCCACAAACACAACCCTATACCCCATATGGCATAAGGTGAAGGCCTCTGTAGCCGAAATCCTTGAACAATTGCAATATCAAGGTGTAATTGAATTATCTGTGTCTACGATGAATAACTCGCTTTTTACTGTGACCAAGCCGGATGGCTCCTACCGTTTGGTATTGGAACTATAGCAACTTAAACTCACATTGTCGTACATGTGCAGTACAGAATACTCACAGCTCTGCTCTAGTGGATAATCATGTGCGTAAAAGGTTCAAAACCACACTTGACATTTCCAATGGCTTCTTTGCCCACAACGTGTACCCTTTTAGAAGTGAGTGGACAAGTATAACCTGTGGCGGCAAGAACACCAATTTCTTTGTTTGCCCATGGGCTACAAGAATAGTCCGAGCGTTTTTGCTGCCCGCATTGTCTCTCTGCTTGAGAGGCTCGACGCAGATGCATGTTCATATGTGGATGACATTTATCTCACAGACGACAAATTATGGCAGCATCTGTGACGTGCTGACCACATAATTTGCCGTTTTGCGGACTTTGGCTATAAATTCAATTTTGCAAAATCGCACATTGCAGAATACACAGTGTTGTTCCCTGGCTACCAGCTCAAGAATGAAGGTAGAGGCTTGGCTCCTCACTTCTTGGAGAAATGTGCACTTTTGCGCGCTCCCACAATGCTGAAAAAGTTGCAATCCTTACTGGGCTTTCTAAATTTTGGACGAACAAACATTCCAGAATATGCCCAGCGTATCAAGCCGCTTTATGCATTGATACAACCTAATTTTTCCAAGTCGTGCTGGCTGCCGGAACATTCAGCTGTCTTGCAATTTTTGCAGGCTGACCTACTTGAATCTAAGTTCCTATCGACTCGTGATAACCACGCGAACCATGTGATAAGAATCGTGCCAGGGGCGGTGGGTTTCACGTACCTCACTTTTAATGAGGGTGACACAGTTCCTATTGCTTACAAGTCACACCTGTACACTTTCGCCGAGTTGCCTACTGTAGAAAAGGTTTTGACAGCAGTGCAAATGGGGATTCATAAGGAACGTGCACTGTTGCAGGGAAAACGCATTGTGGTTGTTACTCCGTATCCTGCCTTGGAGGCAGTGACGAAGGCCAGTGTACCGAATTCCAAGGCTTTGCACCCTCGGTGGATACAATGGGCTACATCTTTGACATAGGAATGAATGGGCATTACCGATTCGGTATTTACCGAATCAATAAATACCGATTTTCTCAAGGGTGCAGGGGGTGTCACTTTGACACCCACTGGCACCCCCAAAACAGGCACGGGTGCCATGTGGCATGCATACCTGCCCTAAGGGCAGGTCTGCCTGTCACATGGCATAGGTGTGCATGCACACATGTGCATGCACACCGGAATCGGTATTTTACCATCAAATTGGATTTGATGGTAAAATACCGATTCGTTAAGGCTCCTGGGACTCTGAAGAGTCCCTCCTACATATGGGTGGCTCTGAATCGGTAAATTTACCGGTTTTGTATTTTACCGAATCGGTAAAATAATGCCCCCTACATGCCAAATCTTGTATACCGGTCGGTAACGGCCGAAAATACCGATTTTCGGCCGTTACCGACCGACCTACATCTGGCCCTTTGTCCTTCAATGTGGCATTTCATAGCAAATTAAGCCTTCTTCTGCTGCACGCCTGACCCAAACTCAGTTGTAGATATCTAATAAGCCACTTGTGTGCGTTTATTTGGATCACTGCTGTCCTTTCTCATCTGATACTGCGTATAAGTACATCTTAGTAGCAGTTAACTCTTGCACATGCTTTATCTGGCTGTGGCCTCAAAGAAACACTGATGCTAGAACTGTCATAAGAGATTTGCGTGTCTTTGTGTGAATTTTTGCATGTGGCACTTTCCATTCGGACCAGGGTCCAGCTTTCGCGTCTAAGGCGTACAAGTATGCTATGAGTTCATTGGGGGTGGAAGTAAAATTTTCTTCTCCATACAGGCCTGAGGGCAATAGTGTTGTGGAGCGGATGAACTGTGACTTAAGGCAATCATTGACAGCGAAGGTGTTAGGTGCTGCCAGAGAATGGCTCACCCACTTGCATAGCGTACAACGTGCACTTAATAATCTCCCTAGAAGATCTCTGGGTGGGCGGACCCCATATAAAATGCTCTTTGGCATCAACCTGATTGTTGTAAAGAGAGAGAGGAACCCCTTGAGTTGGTCAAGGGAAGTGGGGTATTGGACCCAGAAATTAAACTAGTTCCCTTGAGACATATACAGGATAAGCTAAGACTTAGCTTTAAAACAACCAAAGATAAAATCATGAACTAATGCAACTCTAAACATAAGGTACACATCAATTTATTAAAGTAACAGAAATAAAAACAGTTTACATTTATACATCATACAATTTCTAGATAACAATTAAAATTTGAACTAATAATATAATCTATTGTGACCTGCACAATACAACAGACAGACAAAAATTTGTTGTAAAACATAAAAAATTGTAAAATACAAGTGGTACATTCAATGCTACAATTTCATCACTCCCTCGTTTTATAGCCACAAATTTGTATATCAACAGGGGAGGAGGGGACTTGAATTGTACAGGAGTTTGGCGTCGACGCGTTTCGGTGGTTCTGAAGCAAATATGTTCCACCTTTATCAAGACTAAGGTTCGATGTCTGTCTTGTTTCGGGGTCTGTACAATTCTCCGGTGTGCTTCTGTGCAATGCGGTAAACTGATTGGTCTGTTCTCTGCCACGTTTTTAAGAAGCAAAAAATAAGATAAATTCCTGTATTATCTGTTCAGAATGTTGAATGATGGCACTTTATAGATTACGACGATGTGCAAATTAAAATGGTTCCTGGAGGAGATCAATCAAGTTCCATCTCCAAAATCGAGTGGAGTGTCTTCTCCAATAAGGAAAGAAGAACGTTACATTTGCGAGGTTTTGCTGGAAAACGATGGGCGCTTGCCACGACTTTTGCTGTCTGGTAAAGCTGATTATTAAGGTGGAGCGCTCTAGCAGTTTCCTCGAGCGTAAATACAATCTCCCCTCCTAAAGCGGATCAATAATGCTGCTTCTGGGGGTTCTAGTTCGAACCAGAACCCCCACAAGCAGCGTGATTGATCCGCTTTAGGAGGGGAGATAGTATTTCCGCTCGAGGAAACTGCTAGAGTGCTCCACCTTAAAAATCAGCTTTACCAGACAGCAAAAGGCGTGGCAAGCACCCATTGTTTTCCAGCAAAACCTCGCAAATGTAATGTTCTTCTTTCCTTATTGGAGAAGACACTCCACTCGATTTTGGAGATGGAACTTGATTGATCTCCTCCAGGAACCATTTTAATTTGCACATCGTCGTAATCTATAAAGTGCCCTCATTCAACATTCCGAACAGATAATACAGGAATTGATCTTATTTTTTGCTTCTTAAAAACGTGGCAGAGAACAGACCAATCAGTTTACCGCATTGCACAGAAGCACACGGGGGAATTGTACAGACCCCGAAACAAGACAGACATCGAACCTTAGTCTTGATAGTGGTGGAACATATTTGCTTCAGAACCACCGAAACGCGTCGATGCCAAACTCCTGTACAATTCAAGTCCCCTCCGCCCCTGTTGATATACAAATTTGTGGCTATAAAACGAGGGAGTTATGAAATTGTAGCATTGAATGTACCACTTGTATTTTACAATTTTTTATGTTTTACAACAAATTTTTGTCTGTCTGTTGTATTGTGCAGGTCACAATAGATTATATTATTAGTTCAAATTTTAATTGTTATCTAGAAATTGTATGATGTATAAATGTAAACTGTTTTTATTTCTGTTACTTTAATAAATTGATGTGTACCTTATGTTTAGAGTTGCATTAGTTCATGATTTTATCTTTGGTTGTTTTAAAGCTAAGTCTTAGCTTATCCTGTATATGTCTCAAGGGAACTAGTTTAATTTCGGCATCAACCTGATTGTACCGGACCTTGACGGTCTAGATATTGCAGCGGGAGCCGCATTCTTTGACTTAGACGAACATTCTATTGTTTTGCAGAACCTACAAAAGACCAGAGACAGTCTTGCAAAGGAACACTTGCCCTCCACGTCTGAAGCTGCGTTGCAGATTCCGGTAGTCGGATGGCTACCCCAGGTTGGAGAACTGGTCGGAGAAAGGATCGACAACAAAAAAGAATTTAGTCCTTCCTATCGAGCTCCAGTTGCTGTGCTTGGTGTGCAGGGTACAAGTGTCGTGTAGTTCCTATATTCCCAATAGCCTCTGCGCATTGGAATAACATAAACAGCAGTGTAGACGTAGGACTGAGGTCATCTAGGTCTCTACTGACTATGTGGAAAGGGGCGACCATTCGGTCCCCCCGAACGTATGGTGGAGTACCACGATCCCCCCGGGAAGCCATCTTGGGCGGGAGGCGAGTCTCGGCTGGTATGCCCGAAGTGGCGTAGCCGGGGCGCGCCTTTTTCCCGCCCTAGAGTGGGCTGGCCTAGACACTGACGCGGCCGGCCACGCCCTCGGGGCAGGCCGGGGCGGGTTTACGCCCGCCCTGAAGACGGATAAAAGGAGCAACAAGCCAAGGAAGCATCCTCTTGTTCCTGTGCTCTGAAGCTGCACCACCTCGCTGCACGTGAGCTCGAGACGGAACGAAGAGCCAATTTTGAGCGTTGTAATCTTTCTTGTTTGTTTTGCAGATACTCTGTCGGAGAATGCCTAAGAAGGCGGGAAAGCGAATGACTACCGACCAGATGCTGCGTGTTCTCATGAAAGAGGTGAACGACCTAAAGAAGCGAATGGCGGAGAAAGACGAGGAAGGGGGGCCGAAACGTCCTCTGGCAGGAGCAGCTCCAGGAGGAAAAGGCAAGAGGCCCAGAAGGGGAGCATCTGGGGGGGACGTCCGGGTTCCCTGTACTCCGCGCGAAGCACCCACTCCTGTGCCGGAGGAAGGGAATCCGATTCCCGTGGTGGTCACCCCCGTATCCGGGGAGGATATGCCGCCCGAGCTGGCAGCACAACTAGCAGCGTGGTTGGGTAAAGGTAGTAAGGGCGCCACGGCTGACGACGCGCAGGTTTTGATGAGGCAACTGCGGGAAACAAGGGAAGCGACGAAGGCTCCACCGCCGGATGCGGCAGTAGGAAAACCACCTGGGTCAGGTCCAGTCGCAGATACAGCTTCCGGTTCAGGTAAGCGGCCATTGCCGATTGCGAGGGATGAGTCGGCACCCTCTCGAAGGGAAAAGTTGGGTCAACATGTCCCTCTGGCTATCAAAGAGAAGTTATGGGCAGGGGAGTATATAAACATCTTCTCGTTGCTTACCGATCATTATGAGATGGAGCATGTTAAGAGCCAAAAGGAGCTCATGCATCCGAGTGTTTGGCGCGCAAAGATGGCCGCCTTTAAGGTAAATGAAAACATTGGTAATTGGGGCAAGGCATGGGGGGTTTTTACATCCATCTTGGTTGAACGTAGGCCCGAATTGCTGTCCGAATTGCCGATTTATCAGTCACGGATCATGGGGTATTCAGTATCTCACGAGGGCAACCATTGGTTTTGTTATGATAATATTTTCAGAAAAGCGAAGGAGCATGATAAAAACTTAACTTGGGATTGTTATGATTCTGTGTCCTGGTCCAAAATGGAGGACTCTGGTATGTTGAAGGTGCCATTGGTTGGGAGTAACGTTGGCGAATCCTCCCGCCAATATGCGGGGACGCCCTTTCGATCAGGTACAAGTAACGACAATCACTCGAGGCCATTCGGCAACACAGGAAAAAGGGGGGTGTGTTGGAACTTTAACAGAGGGAAATGTACTAGGCCCCAGGGGTCATGCAAATTTAGGCACGAATGTGGGGGGTGTGGGCAATCATCCCATCCTGAGTCCATGTGCAGAGCCAAAACGGGTGATAACGGGGGTAGAGGAGGCGCCAAACAGGTCTGACATAGTCCGAGGGGCGCCTTTACCTACTCCGATTGATACCATGGCAATGATTCCCTGGCTCAGCGAATACCCGGATCACGCTTCCGCTGGGGTTTTGCGGGGCGGATTTTCATATGGTTTCCGCATCCCAGTAGGGGATTTTCAGGGTATAGCAAAATGTAAAAACCAGATATCGGTCTTACAGCATACGACTGTGGTACAGGAAAAAATCGGGAAGGAGGTGGCTCGAGGTCGAGTCGCCGGTCCATTTAATGTGCCACCAGTTGCTAACTTTGTTTGTTCCTCTTTAGGGGTGGTCCCCAAGAAGGACCCGGGTGAGTTTCGGCTGATACATAATTTGTCAGCCCCACGTGGTCTTTCCGTGAACGATGCGATAGACCCGGAAGTGTGTTCGGTGCGGTACGCATCCTTCGATGAGGCCGTAGCCATATTGAATCGCCTGGGGCCCGGTGCGCTGATGGCAAAATCTGATATCGAGTCAGCGTTCCGGTTGCTCCCGGTACATCCAGACGATCAGCGTCTCCTTGGTTTCATGTTTCAGGGTCACTATTACATGGATAGGTGTATGCCGATGGGGTGCTCGATATCGTGTGCCTATTTCGAAAAGTTCAGTTGCTTCCTACAATGGGTCTTCACAAAGAGGACGGGGTTTCATCATGTTATGCATTATCTCGATGACTTTTTGTTTCTGGGGGCAGCCGGGGATCCGGAATGTGGACAGGCTTTGAATGCATTTTGTGTCTTGATGAATCAGTTTGGCGTGCCATTGGCACCAGGTAAGACTGTGGGTCCCTCGACTTGCCTCGAGTTTCTGGGGATCGAGCTCGATTCCGAGGAAGGTTGTTTTCGTTTACCAGGTGAGAAAGTGTTAAGGTTCAGGGCATCCCTGCAAATATGTATAAGTGAGTCTAAGGTTAAGTTACATCAATTACAACAATTGGTGGGGCAGTTGAATTTTGCCCTAAGAGTTATACCAATGGCCCGCCCCTTTTCTCGCTCGATCGCTCAAGCCATGGTCGGCCTGAAGGAGGGTCATCATCGCACAAGGCTCTCGGCAGAGGTTCGCCAGGACATGCGCATTTGGTTGGCATTTCTGGCGGATTTCAATGGTCGAATTGTCTGGAACAAACCGGCCGTGTCCTCTGAGGAGCTGGGGCTGTGGACAGATTCGGCAGGGAGCATTGGTTTTGGTGCCTTATTCGGCACTCAGTGGTCGGCACAAAGATGGCTGTCATGGTGGCATGATAGTGGTCTGACAAGTAACATTGCTTTCCTAGAACTTTTTCCCATTCTGGTGGCCCTGAGAACTTGGCCTGAGGGGTTCAGAGATCACTCTGTGGTATTCTGGTCTGATAACATGACCGTTGTTGAGTGTATCAATAGCCAGGCAGCACGATGCAAATGGGTCTTGAGATTGCTCAAGGAGATTGTGTTATTGTGTATGCAATTGAATGTACTATTTAAGGCAAGACATGTCCCAGGGGTGATGAACCAGGCGGCTGATGCCCTTTCTCGTTTTCGTATGCAGGCCTTCTGGGGTTTTCGGCCCACAGCGGACCCGGTGGCAGCACCCTTTCCCGAAGCTCTCTGGTCTCTCGGTGCCCCGAATTACAGAACCTCGTGGGAGAGAGTTTAGCACCCAGGACGAGGAAGGCATATGAAGGGGCGTTCCGTTCCTATTGGGCCTTTTTGGGGGCGGCCAGAGGGGAGCTTTGGGGGCCAGGAGGAGTTGGTAGTGAAATTCCTGCTGTCGTTACGGCAGGCAGGCAAATCAGTGGCGACGGCCCAGAGGCATCAGGCCGCCATTTCCTTTGTGGCTAGGGCTCATGGGATCCAGGACCCGACAGCGTCTTTCGTTGTGCAAAAAGCGCTACGTGGGTGGCAACGCCTTGAGGGTCGCAGAGTAGATGAAAGGCGCCCGATAGGTCTGGATAGGTTGGCCCTGTTATTATCTAGACTCCCTGCAATATGTTCATCCCAGTATGAAACAGTGTTATTCCGAGCCGCTTTTACGCTGGCATTCCATGGGGCTATGCGGGTGAGCGAATTAGTGGCGAGGAACAAGCAGGACGTGATCGGGGGACTGTGCCAAGAGCACGTTCAGATCAGGGGGGAGACAATGACTGTCTCGTTCGTCAGGTCCAAGACCGATCAGGGTGCGATGGGTGACTGCATACTACTGCATAGGATCCCCGGGTCCTCCATGTGCCCGGTGAGTTGTGTAGAGGAATATTTAGCACAAAGGGTGGCACTATGGGGGGGGACCTTGTTGAGACACGCTGACACCACCCCACTGACGAGGTTTCAGTTTCAGCGGGTGCTTGCGATGTCGATTACTGCTGCGGGCTTGAACCCGGGCGAGTTTGGGACCCATTCCTTTCGGATAGGGGCTGCTACAGAGGCTACAGCCAGGGGTCTGAATGTCGAACAAGTTAAACGTGTGGGGCGTTGGTCCTCCAATTGTTATAAGAGGTATGTGCGGTTGCACATGTTGTGAAGCTGTAATGATGTACTCACGCTTCTTGTTTTTGTTTGGTTTCAGTTGCGCAAGCCTACGAGGCGGGGCGGACTATGCAGTCGACCCAACACCGGGCCAGCGGTCAGACATCACCGGCTGTGAAAGAGGAGGTGTGGGTCGTGGGCCACTCATACGTGAGGCGTGCCGCGGACGTATTCAAAGCAGGTGATATGATTCACGTGGCTGGGGAATACGGGTACAGGGTGTCCTTCTACGGAAGGGGCAGACTCTGTATTGACCAGTTTCAATCATTTTTCGAGGGTTTGCTAGGGCGGACGAGGTCACCGCCGTCTATAGTCATAGTACATCTTGGGGGCAATGATTTGGTCACCACTGGTAGACGACTTCTTCTTGAGGCGATGCTTTCCACTGTAAGTTGGTTGGCGAGGAGAGTTCCAGGGTGCACGATTGCATGGTCCCATATGATCCCACGAAAAGTATGGCGGGGTGCTATTTCTGTTTCTGCTCTGAATCATTCAGTAAGAAAAATCAATAACAAAGTGAGTAGATTGTTCCGTTCCAATACACTGCATTCGATTTCGCATGGTTGTATTACTGGTGACAGTATGTATTTGGGGGATGGGGTTCACTTGTCCCGGGTGGGGAACGAGTTACTCATAGGAGACTTGATAGCTTGGCTAAAGACTTTAAGACATGACCTTTAGGTAGGAGTTTTGTGGGGGGTCCGGATAGCCGGTCAACTATCCGGCCTGTGGCGGTAAGGTCATGATCGGTGAGCACTAATTGGAAGATCCCTATGAGTGGGCGTCACCCATTACGGATGGGAGCGCTCGAGGGAGGTGGCCATTGGCCCCTCAACGGGGTAGGCGGTCCCTTCTAAGGATGGGCCGCCGAAAGGAAAGGAAAGGCGGTCAAGGCCCCTTCCTGGGTAGGAGGGGCTACAGCCCCCTCCTGGAGAATTTCCCGGGGCCAGGTCATCTGCGACGGCAGATGTGGTAAGTTGTGTGGGGTTTGGGGGGGGGGTCTACGCTACCTTCTAGATACCTCACACGAGTCCTCGGACGACCTTTAAGTGGCGTCGAGTTTATTGGGGCCCCCGTCAAGTCAAGGGAAATTGGTAGTTGCACTCGAGGTACTCCTCTGTGCGGTCGCCCCTCACAAGTGAGGGGGATATTTCTGGGTTAGGGATCTTGACACCGGTTACAACCTTGCCGTTGGCCCTTAAACGTTAGGATGTACAATTTCAAAATTTCAAGTTAAATGTTTTGTAGGATGTTAGTTCGGCTAGGAGAACCTTTGTATTAGAGAATATGTTAAGGTTAGCCAAAACATCGCAATGTGGTAATGAAATTGTACATAATATGAAACTGTTATTTTAATGTTTTAATTTTGTTTCATATTTTAATAAATACGGCCGGGAGGGTCACTCCCTCCCGTCTTCCAAAAGTTCAGAACTGTTTCCGGTTTCCCATCCTTGGGGATTGTGTTGAGAGGGGGTGGCGGGTATCTCGGCCATATGGAAAGGGGCGACCATTCGGTCCCCCCGAACGTATGGTGGAGTACCACGATCCCCCCGGGAAGCCATCTTGGGCGGGAGGCGAGTCTCGGCTGGTATGCCCGAAGTGGCGTAGCCGGGGCGCGCCTTTTTCCCGCCCTAGAGTGGGCTGGCCTAGACACTGACGCGGCCGGCCACGCCCTCGGGGCAGGCCGGGGCGGGTTTACGCCCGCCCTGAAGACGGATAAAAGGAGCAACAAGCCAAGGAAGCATCCTCTTGTTCCTGTGCTCTGAAGCTGCACCACCTCGCTGCACGTGAGCTCGAGACGGAACGAAGAGCCAATTTTGACCCACCCACCAGCCCCTGAGGACAGCAAGTGGTTTTGAATAAAGTTTGATGTGGTAACTCTAATTTTGTTTACAGGTTCGGATTATTATCGTGATAACTTGGAATATGCAATAAAGAAAGGTCAATTTGTGGTATATTTTGCAAATAAAGTTACCCTGCTCTAGTGTTGATCAGTAGCATGTTATTAATAAAGTGTTGTTTTACTGTCTTTTAGTAAATTAGTCATTTAGTTTAGAACTGTCGTATTTATTTTGGTCGGGCGGTAAGGTCATGATCGGTGAGCACTAATTGGAAGATCCCTATGAGTGGGCGTCACCCATTACGGATGGGAGCGCTCGAGGGAGGTGGCCATTGGCCCCTCAATGGGGTAGGCGGTCCCTTCTAAGGATGGGCCGCCGAAAGGAAAGGAAAGGCGGTCAAGGCCCCTTCCTGGGTAGGAGGGGCTACAGCCCCCTCCTGGAGAATTTCCCGGGGCCAGGTCATCTGCGACGGCAGATGTGGTAAGTTGTGTGGGGTTTGGGGGGGGGTCTACGCTACCTTCTAGATACCTCACACGAGTCCTCGGACGACCTTTAAGTGGCGTCGAGTTTATTGGGGCCCCCGTCAAGTCAAGGGAAATTGGTAGTTGCACTCGAGGTACTCCTCTGTGCGGTCGCCCCTCACAAGTGAGGGGGATATTTCTGGGTTAGGGATCTTGACACCGGTTACGACCTTGCCGTTGGCCCTTAAACGTTAGGATGTACAATTTCAAAATCTCAAGTTAAATGTTTTGTAGGATGTTAGTTCGGCTAGGAGAACCTTTGTATTAGAGAATATGTTAAGGTTAGCCAAAACATCGCAATGTGGTAATGAAATTGTACGTAATATGAAACTGTTATTTTAATGTTTTAATTTTGTTTCATATTTTAATAAATACGGCCGGGAGGGTCACTCCCTCCCGTCTTCCAAAAGTTCAGAACTGTTTCCGGTTTCCCATCCTTGGGGATTGTGTTGAGAGGGGGTGGCGGGTATCTCGGCCATATTAGACTTAATTCGTTTTTGCCAGCTAGCTCAGAGGTCACTAGAAACTTTCTCGAATGTTCAGGAAAGGGTTAACCGTCCTGATTTAGACAATAAGGGATTAGTTTCTGACAACCACATAAACATGACAACTTTGCTTCCTCAGAATAAAGAGTATATCTCTAGAGTCGTGTGAAAACAATAGACAACCATTTCACTCAGTCAATCGTGCATGCTTAATTTCACCAGAGTGCAGAGAAATAGAGAGACGGGCGTTTTCAATAAAAGGTGTTATTTTATTGAGCAGTCTTCTTTCTCATGCAAGAGAAATTAATTGCCATAATTGCAATACTTATTATAAAGTAAAGTGCGTACAGTAAAAGTAGTATTATGAGATAATACTGTAAAAGCATTGATATGGTTTCTTAGCCATATGATACTTTAAAATGGATAAAATATATACATGGCTATTACTAAATATGGATATGATTATTATGCCTTTAAAGGATATTATTTGTTATAACCACATAAGGGCATGAATCGGGATTATTGAATTAGGGTCCTAGATAGAAATACAACACCCACTCCACGTATTAATGCCCATCATTACTAAAAAATAAGCAATATTAAGCATACGATGCATGTGTGTTTTCCAACCCACCCCAAAATACATAAATTGATTTTAAAATGGTGCATGGTTTATACACGAAAATGAGTATTGGTACTGTACGTTTTTTCCAGCAGGGTTATCATTCAGTTAAATGCATATATATATCAGCTGAATGAATTGAGAAAATTACACATGAAATGGCTCTGTCTACAGAAAAGAAGGTCGAGACATTTCATCACATATTTATACGATACTGTACATGTGCTAGAGGCTGAGGTAAATATTGTCTCTAAAAATAGAAGCTCTGTTCTTTCAGAATAGTTCTACTTTAAGCAGAGTACCATATGCCGGAAAAAATGGCAAATATTTTTGATGTGAAAGAAAAATAATTTTGCTTTCAGGGGAAGAAATAGTTCCAAATGTTTTCAGTTGCTTTGTTTAACAGAACTGAAGGCCGAATTCAGAGTTCAGGGAACGCTGTGTGCTTGTCGTTTTTTTTTTTTTTATAATTATTCTTGTTGTTCAGGGGAGAACATCATATCAGACAGGCTTGCAAAAAATTGGTCTACAACATCAGGTGAAAGTTCGACCAAGTTTGAAAATACTGTAACTGTGCAGTTGTGAGTGTGATTGCTATCATCGATGTTTGGATCAGCAAAGCTCACAGAAGGTTGAACCTGTTTGGTGCTGCTTTCCTTTCGTACTTCACCGCCACCTACTCGTAATGGTGAAGTCTCAACGAATTCCGTAATCAGAATAGGTAGCCGCTGGGGACAACACGTTGCATGAGTCATTACTGGACAAAGCAAAGTATTGATATCCATTGGTACTGCTGATGGTAGTGTAAGACAGATGTCCAACACGCATTTTTCTCCGCATAGCAGACATCGAAGCACAGGTAAGATGCAATCCTGCCAGATTGGTCTGAATGAAAGAAACCAGGTAGTATTCAGATCTCTTAGCCGGGCCAATCCGAGGACCTTAGTGATACGGTCTCGACATCGCATTGCTAGGATCGTTTCTTTCATCATTGCTGGAGTCTTGTATGTGGCTTGGCTTGCCATATCGGAGCAGAAGGAACAAAAATAAAATTCCTGCTACGAGTCCCAAAATTAAAGGTAGGCCCCCAAAGACAGAATGGACAAAATTCGGGAAGATGCCCGGAACTGTTTCAAATGGTGTTAACAGTCCTGAAAAAAAAGTTTTAAATACATGTGCAATGCCACTGGTATCAGACATGTTTAAAATTTGACTTAACACTTCTACGAAATGCACGGGGCAATTTGTCGATAAAAGGGTATGTATCTCTGCAGCTGTCCTTGCAACTTTCAGATCATACGTTTCTTTGGACGAGGTCAAAGGCACAGTAGTCTGTAAAAGAATAGACTTCATTCTGCTTAAAGCATCAATTCGAAAAGAAGAGATATTCACATAAGGCCATATTGCCGCCTCCATGTCTGGATTGCTGTTTGGATACAATACTTGCATACAGCAAACGACCCTGTAAGTAACAGTTACGAGATAGCATTCTCCTGGCACCATTCCACAACAGCTGTGGTCACTTATTAGAACGTAGCTGCCGTTGGACAGCTGTCTGAAAAATAGCTCTATCTATGTTGCAGGAGTGCCTTGCAGGTGACATGAAAGGTTATTTCAAGACCCTTCGCAGGCTCCATGGAAGTTAATACCTTGACACAGAAGTGTACCGCTTAGTGATATTTTACAATTATTACCACTAAGGAATACCTCCTTTTTCCCTTCACTATAATATTTGTGTGTGTAAGGTAAATCCCAGGTTGATTTGATTTATCCTTTACCCAACCTTTCATACTGGCCTGCTGGTATATATTCTTGGCAATATTTAAACTGGAAAGTTGTTATCGGAATTGTAATTGTTCTGTGTATTATCCATTCAATGACAGGTCTCTCTGCCATTGTCAATGGTAATCTCTCAAGTTTTTCAATGCTCAGAATCGTATAGTCTACTCCTTTTTGTGCGAAACTGATTTGTTTATCAGTAAGGTTAAAGATAGAAAATAATGACGTTATTTTGATTAGACGCCATGGCAGGTAGCCTGAACGTAGGTTTTGCAATGTCCAGCCTAGCAGTACAATAGAACGCAATTGGGACTGACCATGTTGTAACATTAGCAAGTCTTGCTCTAATATATCAAAGACAGATGATACAATACTGTCCAGTGAATATATTCTGGAGGACAGAGTCGTTAACCCATTGTCCACTACAGAAAGTGATTTTTCCAAATTTATACGATCAATTTCTTGTATTTTTTCTGCTGTTTCAATTTGCATTACTTTCCAAGCTTCGTTGTATGCAGCGTATATACCGGCCGCTATGAAACATTTTTGATGCTTTTTGCGAGGTCCCATTATGAAATCTCGCAAGTCAGCACCTTCTTTAAGTAAAGTCAAGTGTTGCTTAATTTCAGCCAGTGTGGATTTCTGTAGCCACTCAAGGCATAATTTCCCTACACTGTATGTTGTAACTATCCCTGGATGTTGTCTCTGGGAATATCTTGGGTCTGGCCTGGTCAGTTTGAACCCCTGTTTTTTGTTCTGGAATCTATCTTGACAGTTATTTGTGTCTATGGGCTAGATCAACCTTTTTTTCCAATCACGATTTGTTCTGTTTTGGTGAAAAATATGGGATATGTCTATTTCCACATCCATAGTACTATTGCGATCAGGTATGGGCTTCTGAATAGACGGTTTATTTAAGTCTTTTATCTTAGCTAAACCAAGACAAGTAGTTTGTTGAATGGTAGCATTCAGGAATATTATTTGTTCTGGGATCATGCAGGCTCTAAATAATGATTCTAGACCTTGTACCTGCCAATCTTTTGTTCCCCAGTTGGTTTTTGTTTCAATGTTATTTTTCCAAAATTCAAAATCAAATGTAGACATTTTGTCATAAAATTTTTCAGAATAAATGAATTTAGTATTTGTCAACATTGTTTTCATTCCTATCTTATTTAACATTTTGAAATAAAACGTTTCTAGAACCCTGTTGTTAAACCCTGAGAAGTATGGAAATTTCCCATAAAATGACTTCGAACTTCCTTTTGGTGGAGTTGGACAATGTTCCCATTGATTATGAGTAAAAACATTTCTAAATTGAGCAGATTTATGCAAATAGTGATGACCATAGTGATTGTAACAGTATCATTCTTCATAATTTGTTTGATGAAGCCTACAAATAATCATGTTCTGTGAATTTAGCTGACATTACTAAATCTGACATCATATTATTAATATTTTCAAAATCCCAATCATCAGAGAAAGAACTTGGTATCACAAAATCACTTAAGGAAACCTTAAACTGGTGTGGATACTGCAAGAGTTCAATCGGGCCATATATTTCATAGTCAGTTCTATCCCATGTTATACCATCAGGTATTGGATTGGCTGTGATGTTCACTGATGATAGTTCTCTTTTCTCAATGTGAGAGGACCTTTGAGACTTTAGGACCAAGTTGATGTTCTGACTTGCTGTGTCCATTGTACTCTATTTTCCATCAATGAATTTACCCAAGCATAAAACCATGATGAGCCAAAGTAGGAGGAAAAGTACACCTAACACAGTCCAAAATTCAATCCATGGTTAAATCAGATATGTTTCTTTTAGTTGGTGAAAAAGCTCAGTTATTTTTTCTTTGAAAGTTTTTGTTGCTGGAATGTCTCCATGTTCACTTGGATCATCGGAAAAGTCATCAAAGTTGATAAAGTAGCCAGATGCAGTTCTGTCAATTGGTGGGATTGCTTCCGGATTTCCATTGATCTTTGCATTTTCTTTTGTTACATTTGTATAGTCTGAGGCTACATCATTGTAGATTGGTGTATCTTCATGAACTGTAGCAATTTGGGTTTCAAGAGGCACAAATTCCATGGCATTGTTGCATAGTCCATTTTTATTTACTGCAGGTTTATTAAATGTGATTAGTCTCTCAGTTTGAACCTCTTGGATTGTAGCAAAGTTTGGTCTTCTGCTATTTCTTGGTAGTCCACTGGGCCTGCTATTTATTATTGGCCACATGTTTGTGGTTTCACCAGGTCGATGGAAACAATTCTGTTTTCCTTTTTACCAGCAAGTGGCGGTAGTACTACTGATCTTGTTCCGCTGACAGCTAAGACAGGTACTGCTTTTCTGTAAGAAGGCCCAAATTCCTTCTTCACCGCGATTTTTTCTCTGACCAGATCCCCAATCTATGGAATCCAGACAGGTCTTGCTGGGACAGGTTGTTGGCTTAAACTTTATGTTACTTAGACTCTTTCTTGTTTCATTCAAGTCCTGTAAAACAGCCAAACGATCTTTGTTATCACAAGTTTTTTCTTCTACCACTGAAGTTTGACGATCCAAATCCTGGATAATCATTCTAGTACCAAAGAAAAGTTCATACAGACTGAACATTCCTAGAGAATTTCTTGCCATGTTATTAAGACTAGGTTGGACACTTATTAGATGTTTGACCCACACGTTACCCGAACCTAATACCCTCGCCGTTGTGGATTGCTTATATGTCACGTTTTTTTCTTACCACTACCGGATTTCCGTCAGGATGGAAGGGAGAAGAGTACCGCAATGCAATGCCCATGCTGGTCATGGCCTCTTTGTAAGCTCAAGAGCTAAACGCAGGACCCTGGTCAGAATGTAGAATGCCAATTGCGTATGTGCCGATAAAGACTTGCAAATCTATTATAACAGTTCTGGCTTCAGCCGAGCGCTGGGGTCTACATTTTCAAGTGAATCTAGTCTTAATATTTATGGGGACGCATTCTCTCTCAGTGCGTCAAAGGGAGGGGCGTTTGCTTAAGGCAACGTTGGTATATTTATACCTGAAAGGTGCCGGGTTTGACGTAAGGTTGGACATAAGACGTCACTAAGAACTAACATTTCTTGCTGGACACCAGGACTTCTTGTGCAAATCAAAACAAAAGCAGGGGGAATTCCCCGGCTGCCGGAGGCTTGGTTTGTTTAAAGAACGCGTTGTGGTTTCTAGGAGTCTATGGGAGTAGCCTTGCCGTGTTTTGGACTGCATGGGCTATTACTCAATATGGATATGATTCTTATGCCTTTATAAGGATATTATTTGTTATAACCACATAAGGGCATGAATCAGGAACATCGAATCAGGGTCCTAGATAGAAATACAACACAAGAACAGTAATTTTACCTCCTCTTCCTAGGCGAAAGGGGAACAGGTACATTTCAATTGACCATGTCAAACCACACAGTATGGCCGATACTGTATAGTATGACGCCTGCGGTTTCGTGCCCAGCAATGGTGCGACACTCTGTTTTGACCCTGAATCTTACCATTGAGCCTGATGTTGCCATTGAAATGAGTCCACTTACGAATCCTATAGTGAATCAACCTGCTGGTGATCCTCTTAATGACACTGAATATACTTATCCAACTGACTCCTCTATGCCTGATTTGGAAACTTGTTTGGCTAATCAATCCCGTTTTTCATTTGTCACGGGCTCATCCACAGCAAAGACCTCTTCAAAAATTTCAATTTTTGTTACCTGGATAAAAACATTTTTTTTATCCCACCTTGGATTTACATTTGGCTGGTGCTGATTGCTATTTTATTGTTCATGTCCATAGGATTTGTGGTATTTTTTTTAGTTTTATTAATGGACACCATGTTGAAGAAAGAACGTCAGTTCGTGTGATTGATGGAACTTTGGTTCCCCACTCCTCTTCGCACATCATGAAGAGGGACCAGACTTTTGTTAATATAACGGCTTGGCCCGTTTTAGATGGGATTGTATGGGATGCTGTAAAGTTACAGATTCATGGTCCCAACAGAGGTTATTAATGTTCCCAATGTACTCCGTGTTTCTATGGGGGGTGTGGTTAAACAAAATATTCGCTCTGATGATTGGGATGTTAAAGCGGTTGAAGCTTTATTTACTGATTTGGAATATTATGCTGCCTTCGATGCTGAAGATTTATATTTAGAGTCCTGTGATTTGTAATGTTATCAACATTTTGGCAATCACTTTTTGCATAAGACTGGCTCATTCAGAAGCATGGTTAATTTCACACAGTGGGAACATTGTCCCGCACCAGTAGAAGGCAGTTCCAAAACATTCCTGAAAAAGTTTTCCTATTTTACTGATTTTCATCAATCCAACCCTGATGCGTTTTATTTTAAATTGACTGGAGAGCCATTTACCAAGGTTAGACTAACCCACAACAAATTATTTATTTGAAGCCCTTTATTGACCAATTGGCTGTTGGGGGCTATGAACTGTGGAGAGATACTATTGATCTTAAATCTGTTTGGGGTTCTAAAAGTTGGCAGTGCAAGGCACTGAGGCTTTGCATCGTGCATGTCTCATCCCAAACAATATGTCTGAATGATACTATTTCACAAATGACATGCTTTGGAATGGCTACTTCTAAAAAATGAAATGCTCCTTCCTTTCCAGATTTGGGTGAATTTCCCCATTGGGATAATTTTACCAGTACACCCATGAGTGAGATTCAGGCACTGTTTAGTAATTCCTCTTTTAATGTTTCCAGCATTAATCCAGAAGGCTGGTTGCTATGGCAAAAAAGTGTGGATTCCTGCCAGCACTGCTTTCTGGATCTGACCCCTGGCTACATGGCGGTTAGAGTTGATACCCGTTTCCAGACTCACCATTCAGTCACCGCCTATTCTGTAGGCAAATTGTGCCAGAGTTGGCTCAGACATACATCCTTAGCGTCGGTTAAATCGCATTTGTCCATGCTCTCTGACACTGTTGAATTAAATGATTTTGTGTAAGGCCCTGCAGGTGGCAGATCGAAAAGATGGATATATGCTGCTTACAATGAAGTTTGGAAACAGTCTCAAATTGAAGCTGCTTCTAGGCTTAGAGCTATAGATCAAGATACTTTAGAAAAAGTGCTTGCTGTTGTAGACAATAACACTAACATCCTTTCTTTCCGAATTTACACTTTAGATAATATTGTGTCATCTGTGGTTGATATTGTACAAGAAGATGTTGCAGTGTTAAATCATGGGCAAAATCAATTGCGTTCTGTAATGCAGTTTGCCTGGACTTTGCAGACACTTAAGAATGGCCACGTTCCTTGGGATTACATGAACACAAGCTTGTTATTTCTGCCTTTTAATTTGACTTTGAAACAGCAATTTACTTCAATGAAAGATGCCACGTTTTCCCTGTTGCATATTGAAAAATAAGAACCATTGCCTTTTTCTGTAGCAGAGGTGAATTCGGCTGATTGGCTTATCCATGGGTTAATAATCTTCCCTTTCTCTGTTTTCAAATTTGAGAATTGCATGAAACAGTAGGCTATAGGCAGGTTTGAGCCCCTGGGTGGTGCATTCCTTCAGGAGGTTTGGAACCTCCCCTTCACTTACAGATGTTTGAGGGATGGTAAAGAGGTATTTCTGAATGCTAAAGATTGTGTCTCTACACTAGATCATTCCTTACCACGCAGAAATCTTCAATTGCACAGCTCTTGTAATGTTCTTGCACCAAATTTAGTATGTGTTTTAAAGGGCACCCCAGTCCCGGCCATTACACCAATGTTCACACTGCTTGCTAATGGTAGTTATTTGTTACTAAACAATGAAGAGTGTTGTGGGTTAGCCGCCGGTATTACTTACATTGTTACAGTTTCCCTGCGTGTTGCTTGTTGTAAGAATGTGCTGTTCCCTCCTCTGCATGGCAGGCTTGATGCTTCCATCTGGCCCTGAATTCCGACCCTGAAAGCAAAGTTCAACAAGATGAGCAGACTAAGAGCTCTATTGTCCCAAAAGGACGTTCCCCTTACATCTGTGCGTGAGACATTCGTCCTTCACGTTGCAAATACTCGTACAGAAGTAAATGCTTTATTAAACACGGATCTGCCCTTGCACTTCGGTGCTTTGATCCACACAATCCTGAATGCCTCGCCAACTACTGCTTGGCTCATTTTTTTAAAGTAGTATCCTCTGGCCTTGTTACCTCGTTTCAGACTATATTCTGTGTGATCCCTGCATTTTTTCATTTGATTTTTTTGTGTGTCTGTGGAGGTTTCCCCTTGCTCCTGGCTTTGGGCGCCGCCATTCTGCTTTTATTTTGTTTGTTGCAAAATGGATGCGCAGTATGTGCCCCTCGACGTTCAGCCTCGGCTGCTCCACCTGCATGACCGGATGCTAGAATACTATGGAGCACTGCCTTTGGCGACTCTGAGTGTAGCGTATGGTTTATCCTTCCAGTTCTCTTTCTTCACTTGCGTGCAGCCTGTTTTTCATTGCCTGGATTGTAAATTCAAATGGGCCCTGGATTTGTGTCTCTGCAACACGGTGTCTACTGATCTGGATTTTGGTCTACTAATGAGTCCCTTAGTTGCTCATGAAATAGACTGTTCTTGTACCGGGATTATGGCCTGCGCAGCGGCACATGGGGTTGTAGGCAATTGGAACATTTGGACTGCGGCCAATGACTTTCTGGATCGCAGCTATCTTGAAGTAAGCCCGAGTTTCCCTCTGATGATGCTAGAGGCCCTGGCAATCGAGGAACATGTATGTTCTTTTCCTTTGCTTAATTGGATGGCTGAAATCTTCTTGGATGAGGACAATGACTTCTTGTTGAAAGCAGTTGCAACATTTGGTGCTTACACGTTGTTGGACTGAAGTATTCATTTTTTACTTCATAGACACATGCTAGACTCATGAATATTTTTAATTTTTGTCTTGCTTTTTCCTTACAAGCCTGGGGTGTTTTCACATTGATTTAAGTCTATTTTGGATTTACACTCCTAGATTTCAAAATCTGCAAAATTTCTGAACTTGGTTCTGTCCTCCTCGAACTTGAACTCTGCATTCTAGCACGTTTGCCCTGAGTGCTGTGTGTTCCCTGAACATGGGGGGGGGGGGGTGTTGCATGGTTTATGGGCCTCTTTTGTGTGTATGTTAAGTTAGCATGGCTCATTCAAAGTTTAAATGCCATTTTTCCTTTTTGCTCCTTTTGCGAACGACACTGCTTAGCTATTTTTGCTGACTTAGCTTAGATGAAGGTCTTTACATGGGAAAAGGGTTGTTTTTTAACATCTCTATACATACATTGTATCCCCAGTCTGTACATTAAATGCTAAGCCGCCAAGGTTATCATAACGTGGGCCTGTTTATTGGCTTGTCCGTGTAACACAGTCTAGACACAACAATTTGGCAGCTGTAAGCTGAGTAGGATTCTGGTGCCTTTATCACAGCACACTTGCCAGAATTTCACACACTTGGAAGATTCCAGGCATGCAGAGAGACTAACCGGTCCTGATGTAATTCACACTTACTGAGTGGACTGGAAAATGGGGTCCCCCTAAGAAAGCTCAAGAGACCTTCTATAGTTTTATAATACTTGGTTCATAGATAGGGAGGGTGCTTTAAATAGGCGCTTTTATCACCTGTTTGCATCATTGTAACATGATTCCTCCTTTTGTATTTTATGGAATTGTAACCATGCTGTCCGTATTATTATTATCCATATTTATGCTGAAGTCGATTAAAATACTGCGCTTGAGATCATGTTGTTAAAATAAACATTTAACCTTACCATATCTCTATTTTACTCCTGTTGTGGACTGGTATGAGCGTATAACAAAAGAGTGTTCTCACCTCCCACCATTCCTGAGATGGTTCTAAGTCGCATTTTTTAGGCTGTCTAATCATTGCTTTCTTTGCTATGGGACGAAGAGCTAATGTGACACTGATTGCTAGTCTGGTAGGGGATTTTGGGTACTGAGGTGAGTTTTGGCACACCCTAATTCACTGATGTCCTTAGTCTCTGTGCACAGTTATGTGTTTGCGCAGATCCCTGTTACAATTGGTTTAAAAAATACTGACTATTAGTTTGATTGAAACATTCAAAGTGATTGATGTGATTAATGTGGCCAAAATTATGGACATAGGTAAACTTGACGTTTTGCATTTTATTTTATTTGTCATTAATCGTTATGGATGCTTGCAGCTACTTATAGGGTTCTTTTAGAGTGGCAGTAGATTTGCCTTCAGTTATTGTATAATATACTTATTCCAACATATGAAGGTCATTTACACCACACCTACCACATTTACCTTGTTTATCAAAAAGTTATCTTTTTGTCTCTACTTCAAAAGGTTTTTTCTTCCGCAAGGTACTTTCATAGTGCTCCTACTATATAGTTCAGCCTGCCCCTAAAACGGATAATGACGAAATGTAGTTGCAACATTTTTACAGAGTATTATTTACAATTACTATGAACATTTTTATATGTTTGTGTCTCTTCTATTTCACATTGTAGCCTGGGTAGTTAAAATACAAAAGTATTGGGCTGCTAAAAAACGAAATGTGTTATCTTTTATCTTCCTTTCATGGAAATATGTGATGTGCCCATGGGAGTGGCTGAAGATTTTTGTGACTCTCCTCCACTCCGCTTTTGCCTAATTCACCCATTCTTTATTTACTTACATGATCCCCATTCCCCAGGATTGAGATCTATTGTGCGTTTTTCTTTTTCCACCATCAACAGTTTTCACTTGGATGGATGTGGTTTTAGCAACACCAAGCAGGTTCAGGAGGAGGGGAAAATTTGGCAGTTGACAATGCCCATCGTCTCTACACTACCTACCATGGCAGTGAAAATAGTTCAATGCTAGGTTAAGGGTAGATAATGTTAGCATTTGGCTGGTAAAATAACCTCTTTCTGACTCAGTGCCCATGTGGCTGGCTGTATGAGTGAGTAAGTTCTAGTGTAAGTGAAAGTATCAGTGAGAGCTAGTGAAAGTGGCTCTATGGGGAGTTAGTGGTTTTGTAAATGATATGGGTGAGAGAATACATGTGGGAGTAATTTATCACTGACTCAATGGGTGTGTCACTGTCTGTTTTAGTGAATGACTGCAGTTGTGATCTAGTCTATAAGTAAAATAATTGGTATATCAGTGCCTCTATCTCTAAGTGACTACTTCTATGACATAACATATAGTTAAGTGATTGTATGTGTTAGTGCCTGCATAAATAAGTGCCTGAATAATTGAGCAATTTGTTGCTTGACTACCTAGAAATGTACCGTATTGCACCAAAAATGTTAATTAGGTAAAATAAAAAAAATAAAAAATGGGAAAGTATGACAAGTACACCTTGAGCTCATTATGATGTTGGTCAGAGTTCCCACCGACCGACAGCGCCAAAGATGCAGAAACGACAGACCTCCATCTGGCGGTCTCAAAACCACAATTAGGATGTGACCGCACATCGTGCAGTCCAAAACTTCGATTTTACAATTGGAGCGTGTACAGTGGTCCGAAACTGCCTGCAGTACAAGCTCCTATTGTAAAATCAAAGTGTTTGGACATCCCTGCACCATGTGGCAGGCTCCTCAGGGGGCCTGCCACACAGTAAAGGGATGTGAAGGTGGTCACCATAGGTACCCCAGGCCCACAACTTTAGGGCAAGGGGAGAAGGGGGGCAAGTTAGGGCCCCCAAATCCACTCTCTAACAGGCTTACCATGTCACAAAGGCAGACATGGGAAGGCTGTGGGAAACCAACAACATAATCCCAATGCGAGAAATGCCATCCTGAAGAGATTATGTGTGGCTATTGACTTGCCGACGGGCTCATTGAACCAATCGGAACCCAGTCTGTTTCCCAGACCAATTTACACAATTATAATATTATATAATATAATATGTCATCGGTGGGAATGTATACCTAGCATGTCGGTCGGTAAGCCTCCGACGAACGGTCAGAGGCTTACCGACTGACATCATAATTAGGCCCTTTATGTTTAAAAAAACTCTCCATGGATATCGCTAATAAAATTGTGTGGAAGAGAAGAACAATGTTCAACTGCAGCCACTAATTATAAAGATATGTTAGTATTTAATCATCAAAATTACGCAAACATAACAATAAAAATTACTTATACTGTAAGACTATATTACAATACCATTTTCCTTTTTTAACTGTTCTCAGCTTTCAGAATGTGTCACCCTAAAGAATGATTTTCATGAAGCATCATCCTCACACAGAGGAGAAAAACAATCAATGGATTGTAAAAAAAAAAAAAATCCGAAGCTGCCCTGAAGATCACTAAAAATAAGTGATACTATGTATTTCAGTCATTACAAGTCATTTTTTAGTGGCTTTTTCTACACTTAGGCCCTAATTCCGATGTCGGTTGGTAAGCCTCTGATCACTCTTTGAAGGCTTACTGTCCGACATCCCTGGTTTGAATCCCAACCGCCGTATTACGGATGGAATTCAAACTTGCCAGTCAATATGGCAGGCATCCCAGTCGGAACCGTCTACATAATCCCATATGGATGGCATTTGCTATTGTTCAATATTGTGAATACATGTATAAATTATGTTTTTGAATAAAAACTTTACCTTTAGACTTCGTACGAGAGATAATGCCTTGTAAATTATCACAAATCAAAATGTATGAACTATAAGAAATGATTTCGGCCAATGACATCGGCCATGTCATGAGTGACTTATTATGTGAGGTCATAAGCAGTGCATTGCGATGGCGCGAGTTATAGTTAGCTCAGCTAACTATAACTGCTACATTTCTCTGGTTATGAATGATTGAAATCTGATCCTAACAATAACGTCCCTGTAACTTTTTTTTTTTACAGTGAATCTATATATCTATACATATATATAGATAGATAGATAGATAGATAGATAGATAGATAGATAGATAGATAGATAGATAGATAGATAGATAGATAGATAGATAGATAGATAGATAGATAGATAGATAGATAGATGTATATACCGTAAAAACCAAAGGTTACAGAGACGTTATAGTTAGGCTCAGATTTCCCTCATTCAAAACCAGTGAAATTGAGCAGTTAAAGTTACCTGAGCTAACTATAACATACACCCCTTACAATGCACTGCTGATGACCTTGTGTATTACATCACTCATGACATTGTCAGTGATATCACTCATGAAATCTCAAATTACATAAATGATAACATCATCCTGTGAGTGTATTTTCTAAGAGTTTCTGATTGTTAAACATATTTACTAACCTACTACAAAAGTTAAAATACTATACAAGGTGCACTACTACTAAGTGATACTACTTCTAACATATATCATGTGAGTGGCTGTGTGGCTGTATGTATTCTTGTGTGGCCATATGGGTACATTAGTGGGCATGTGAGTAGCTGTTTGGGTGAGTAAGATGATGTGTGAGTGGATGTTTTGGTGAGTGAGTTGGTGTATCAGTGACTTTATGGGTTAGTGAGTGGCATTGTCAGTGGCTTTATGGGTGGGTAGTGGCTATATAGTGACTGTATGGGTGAGTGAGTAGGTGTCTGAATGGCTGTCTGAGTGAGTGTCTGGATATGTAAGTGGCTGTATGGGTGAATGAGCAGCTGTTTCAATTGGTGTTTGGTTAAGTGAGTTGGTGAGTGAGTGGCTATATTAGAGAGTGATGGTCTGTGAGAATGGCTGTATGTGTCACCACGTGATGTTTACTGGGGTCCTACATGGTTATACTCAATTGGATTTTTGCCTTGATCCTACATAGGTACAAATGGATGAGGCATTTTGCTTTTTCAGGGACTATAGTTTGGGTAACTATATTGTTCATATGTTGATACCAGGTGTTGTGTAGGAGTGTGCTGTGTAGTGCATGAGGCATGCTAGCGTTTGGCTCAGTGTAGGTGTTGGTGAGGTGGGAGTAGTCTCATTGCAAGAATGTAGAAGTGGAGCTTCCAAAATCATGAACACTTGTGGTTCATGAAGGGCTAAAAAGCACCCCAGCTGAGCGGAGAATGTACACAAATATAAGGGACCATAATTTAAAAAGCATTTGTAGATTGTAGAATCATCATTGGGAGAGATGTCTGTCATCTGGGGTGTTCTTTTGTTGTTCGCTGCCTGTGTTCCAATATCGGGTGGCTGTTGTCTGTGCTTTGGTGTCTGATGTTTGCCGACTGGGTTCCAGGGGTGTTTTCATCTTGCTGCTGTGTAGAAAGAAGGTCTCTTAAAAACAAAGCCACAAAGATAAATCGAATTCAGAAGTACTAGTCTTTTGAAAGTTTTTTAGAGTCTGGATTAAAGTAATGGTGTATTACAGCAACTCTGGGGCACTTACAGATTGATCTCAAACCTGTGGGGAAAGAGCTGTGGGTCATAGGTTAACTGAGAAAAACACATGTGTTATGCAATTTATTGGAACAGTACTGGTTCATCTGTAAATTGATCCTGCATATGGTTTTGCTGGAGAGCAAATTTCTTTGAGATTGGAGGGAGGTGCTAGACTTTTTTTAATGGAATTGGTGATGTTTTTAAAACTAATTCTAGTGAGCGTTAGAATTTTAGGGACAACTGGGGATTTTGGAACTAATTTTAACGTGGTTCGTGTTATGGTTTTCTCTCCTTTGCCCTTCTCCTTGCTACAGCGGGAGGAGTATTTTCTCTGCAAGCTATTCTACAATCTTTTAGCAGGTGCTGAGGTGTTCTTTTGACCGATCTAGGCTGCGTGCAATTGTGAGGTGAGGTGAGGTGGATGTTGCAGTTTTAGGGTTAAGTTTCGGGTGACATGTGCATGCCCCTGCAGATCTTGCAAGTGTCAGGGAACTAGGTTTTTCTAATAGGGCCGAATATTTGGGTCCCACCTTTCTTCTGGACGGGTTGAGATCCTTGGGGCTGTACTGTGTGTATTCCGGTGGGCTGTTTCCTAGATCGAGAGCGTTGCCACTTCTACCAGGCTACTGGAGGTGGTTGGAAGGTCATGTGTGGACCCCATGTTGGGGACCTGCAGTCGAAAAATGGCTAAAACTATGTTTGCCTGCAGTGTTCTCTCAGAATGAGTCAAAGTTCCCTTTGGGACTCCAGGTGTCTAGCCTGATGGAGGTGGCATAAATTAACTTAGTGGGACTTTCCAATGGACTGGGGCACGCAAACTCAGTTCTTTCCTCTGGGTTTTGAGGATCCATTGCTGGGACGATGTTCTGGGGACCCTGTGGCTGGAACACAGCCATGGCCGGGATCGGCCATCCACTAATTTGGATGCTGCCTCATGGGGCCCAATCAGTGTCATTTTGACCAGCTAGGCATTGCTGGTGTGCCCCTCCCCGTACCTCGGATGCAGGCTGCGAAGGTTAACTCTTTCCCCTGGTGCTCCCTCTCCCCCGGACCCCTGGATATTTCAAGTCTAATGCTTTTGCCAAGGCGTGATCCAATTAGTTGACCTCAGAAGGCTTTGAAGGTGCTCTGGGGTAGAGGAGGGTAGAGACAAATTCTCTGGCCCCAGAGGGGAGTTAGGTGTGGAACATCTGCTTTCTGGTAGATTTAACTACTGACTCTGTGCTGGAGCAGTGTGAGACCTGTGGAGTTAATGATTTCATTTCGAACCCTCTTCCCCACGAGGCCTAAAAGGTCAGGATTCCATCACCAGAGCATTTCACCCAGTTTGGAACTATAGACGGGCCTTCATTTGGAGGAGGCCTGAAAGACATTGGAGAGTGGGGTCCTTTTGGATGGTGACGCACCCTGGTGGTATGGGCACCAAGAGCTGGGTTCCCACTTTCACGCGCTGGTAAGGGTCGTTATGCTCCCTCTTCAGAATGTCTTCCGCCCAGGGGCGCGGTTAGCTAACCCACCTTGGGTATTAATGGCTGAGAGGGCACGGGCCTCCTGTGGGCACCCAAATGAAGAACTCTAGAATGGATCCCAGCTCCATATAGCACAGCCTTCCTGAGGTTTTACTGTATGCACTTAGGTTTTACATTAACTCTACTGTCTGGTGTTAAAGGTTTGACGTTGTCCCTAATGTTGCTGTTAAATAAAGCATTTGAGTTATTCCTATTGGTAAATTAAAGGTTTTTGAGATATCCCTACTGTTGTGATATTGCTTTTTTTGTTTGTGGTGAGTTTCTGGAAGCAAGTGTATAGTGGGTGCTAGTGCTGAAGCTCTGGATTCACTGCTTGTAAGGGGGTTCTGGTTTTTGCCTTGAGTGTCGGAATTCTGTGGGGTTAACCCTGATGACAGTCACTGTAGTTCATGATACAACTTGAGGCGACAATAGGTGGCCTTTTGTTTACTTCTGAGGCAGTAGCGGCACTCTATGAGGGTTTGAGGCTGACTGCCTTTTAGCAATCTGGTGCAGGCACTCCGTTTGATTCCCCTGGGGTGTAGTAGTTGTGTCTATTTCTTATCAGGTGCCACCTGTATGTTTGTGATCACCACCAGTTTCATGGTCACACCAGTGGAACTAAAGGGACAGGAGTGTAGAAGATATCCTGTCCACTCCAAGCCCAGGGATTTCTCCCATGCCACCGGCAGGGGTAATTCCTTGAGGTGGTGTCCAGATGGTCGGAAATGACACCTTCCTTGTCATGGTTATTTGTCTTGTCTCAGTATTGGGTAACAAGACCCTTGGCCAGGTGCTGATTCGCATGGGTTACTTGCTCCTTTAAGGAGGCACCAGGGCAGGGTGGTTGAGTCCGAATTGGGTAGCCCTGAGCAAACCTCCCCCCTAGCCTTGGTGGATAGTATGGTCATGGTCATGCTGGGATCCCTGATGCCCAGTGTTCCCTACATGCTTCTGCTTTGGCCGTTTCTATGAAGCAATGGTCTGCTGGGCTAGTCCACTGTCGTACTAGGTCGTACATTTCTAAGAGATTTTCCATATAGCTCCGGACTGCTCCTCTGAGGAGCTCTCAGCTATCCCGGTTTTGCTCTGGCTAGTATCCCAGAGGACTGGGTGGATTTTGTTGGTCCGAACTCTAGGAGGGAGAGTCCAGGTGAGGAGCATGCTATAGCTTCATTCTCAGTGAACTGGATGGACATTCTCAATTTGGTTAATAGGTCCTGTCCTAATATATTGATCGGTAGGAGGGATAATACAACAATTGCTCCCTGATCTTATCCCCGCCTATTTCCAGCTCAAGCAGCTTAGCGGGAGAGACTTTGGCCATGGATCTCAAAATCCCCATGTATCGTGGCAGTGGTCTTCGATATAAGGGCTTCTCCTTCCCATAGGCATGATCTAGCCACCCCAGTGTCTACAAGAAAGAGGTGTGGTGTTTTGCTTATGAGCATGGTGACCACATGACATCTTCAAAGTGGTCTGGGACTACCAGGGGGTTGAGCATGTTGTTGTGTGCTGAGTGATTTTTGACGAGTGAGCCCTCTGTGCCCTGGCTAGGCAAGCCCCATTCTAAGCTTTCTCCCAGGCTGTGGGACTCAGGGAAGCAGGAGCCTTCCTCTTCACTGCTAATACCTCCGGCGTCATATTTGGTGCGTGTTGGGGCCTATATTCTTAACAAGGTAATTTGCTGTTCTCTCTCTTGATCCTTGTGTAAATGGAGATTTTGGTACATTCTATGGTATTGGTGTCGAACATGCCCCTCTTAGGTCAAGGAAACGTACATGTCTTAGTATAGGCGTGCCACTCTTAGCAGTGTCTTTCTAGTCTCCAATCCTGGTTGGGGAACTTTGCTCTCAAATGGTCTAATGGAGTTTATATGAAGGATTAGGAAATGTGTCTGTTTTAAAGGTATGCTTACTTTTGGTTATCTTGAGATTTGTTTCAAAATAAATTACCAATTCTACTCTTGTTTGGGGGAACTGTATGCACAGAGGTGGTGTTTTAAAAACTCTGGGGGAGATTCACAAAAAAGTCACACAACGCAGTGCAGCCACCTGCGAGGCTGCAATGCATTGTGCGACAGGGAGGGAGCAGGAGGGCACCATATCTTTAGAGATATGGCTCTCTCCTCCCCTTTCCCTTGTGGCGGCACTGATTAGAGTGGCTGTGCACCATGCACACACCTGAGCGCCATAGCGCTAGATTGTGTTCATGAGTCTAGCATAGGATTTGTTCAGGAAGAGTACCCTTCTTGTACAAAATACCATGCCTAGACACAATGGACAGCTTTTCCTAATTTGTATGCACAGTGCAGCATGCATGAAAAGTCAGAAGGGCATGGAGAAATGAAAGCATTTAGCGCCTCCTTTGAAGGGGCGTTAACTTTTGGCGCAAAACCATGTCCATAAATCTTTGTACATATGGCTTTGCGTCAATAGGCATGGGTGGTTGTATGGGAACACCCATGTTCCACTCATGTAATGCCCATAGTCGCTAAGTCATGCAAAACAGTTCTTCACGCTGCTTTGCCCTACTTTGAGGGTACTTTCCAGCGCAAAACAAATTTTGCGCTGGAAAGTAAATAGCAAAAAAAAATATTTTGCACTGGTTAGCATCACTTTTGTGATGCTAACCAAGAGCAAAATGCTTGTAAATGTACCCCCTGGTCTACTGGGTACCTGATGGATCAACAAAATAATTGGTTAAAATGGAAACAAAGCCACAATGCAGTGAAGCAATAACAACCTGTAACAAAAGTGCAATTGTTAGATCACGGCAATGTGGATTATTTTGCAACAAAAAAACTAGCACTCATGAACTTCTGAGTTGAAAACACAGTTATTATCTCTTAAAAGCATAGACGTAGTAGTGAGACATGACATTTAAACATACCTGCTTGTCCTAGTTTGCAACATGCCACTACTGGGACTAAGGATCAGATGTAGCTCTCTTAACCTCTGATGGCTGCCTCTGGGCGGACCGCCACCCTGTGGATTCAGCAGTACACCTAATCAATTATGGCTTCTGCTCACCAATCTTTTTGCCAAATTAAATCCTTTTGGGCCAGGGTCCTTCCTTCAACAGCAGTCGGGCTCAATGGACCAATCTCTCCTATCTGATTCATCAACATTTTACTCGTATGTGAATTTACCTTAAATAAATGAAAAAATGAGAGGCATTTGACAAACAGGAACAAGTTGGTTTAATTAGATTCTGTGGCTGGGATGCCTGGACAGAATGTGTCTGCTCAAAATCTCTCGATTTACGTTTTGGACATCCATTTATACAGTTCATGAGGTGCCATAAAACACTTTTCTACATTCCAAAAAAGCATCTCAGTTGTAACTCAACAAACACAGCCATCTGAAAAAGTCACAAATGGTTCTTGACCTCGAGGATAGCTAGTGTGTGCCAGGATGTATGTGTCCAGATTTCCGGCTTGAGGAGCACGTGATTACTGTTCTGTCCTGATTGGTGAGTGCGCCAATCTAGCTGTGTGGAATTTCTGGGAAACGCGGGCCTTTGGCCAAATGGTTTTTAATGGAGCCAAGTAACTGGGACTTGTTTGCGGTGCAACTATCTATCTGTGGAATTCATCAGTGTTTTCCCTGGGTGTGTATTTGTCTCTGGTTTATGGGGGACGCCACCTGAGCTCTAATAAAAGAGAGAGGGACCCCTAGACCAAAGGGATAGGGTACCAAATTAGACACAAGTCAGAGAAAGTCAATTCCCTTTGGGCAGATGAACATAAATACCACAGTACTTACAATAAATGACCTCACTAATACATACACATGACAAAGAAGCAATGAAAAATGAAAATTCAAAAACGTGAAAACACTATAATAGGATCAAAACATTATAACAATTTATTGACATAAATCATGTTAGTTAAAAATTGGGAAACATACACAGGACGTGACAATAATAAATAAAAACATTCCAATTAAGAAAGGAGCCAGAGGAGAAGGACTAAATTCAGACACTATTATTATGAAATTTCCTTAATCATATAATCCTCATTCACTCCTTGGGCATCGACGCGTTTCGGTGGTATAAGTAATGTATGACCACCTTCATCAGGGTATGAGTATATCTGTTTCCCAATAGTTCTAGAGAATAAAATACTTAAATCAATGCGTCATAAGGGGCATGTGTCCTCCTTATCCTTTCACAAGGATATTCGACCAGCGAATTATCCAATAGATTACTGAAGCTGGAAAGCCTTCAGAATTCTCAATACGTCCAGCGCTATAACTGGAGGTAGTATAAAAACACAAATGTTGCCGTGAAATCCGGCTTCCAAACTGCGTTTGAATTTCGTCCCGCAATGTAGTTTAGAAGACGCCGTAAGAACGATGTAAACGTAGGACGCGGTACACTCTAAATAATTATTTGACTTGGTGGGGACACAGCGTGACTCCTGGTTCCTTTTGATATGGGCCACTCGATATGGGCAACTCGATATGAGTCTCTATCCTTTAGCGTTAGCTTGACCGGCGTCCCGCGTCCGTCCTCAAGTACGTGTCGGCCAGAATAAACGTAAACCCACAAACGTATATGAATTTACCTTAAATAAATGAAAAAATAAGAGGCATTTGACAAACAGGAACAAGTTGGTTTAATTAGATTCTGTGGCTGGGATGCCTGGACAGAATGTGTCTGCTCAAAATCTCTCGATTTACGTTTTGGACATCCATTTATACAGTTCATGAGGTGCCATAAAACACTTTTCTACATTCCAAAAAAGCATCTCAGTTGTAACTCAACAAACACAGCCATCTGAAAAAAGTCACAAATGGTTCTTGACCTCGAGGATAGCTAGTGTGTGCCAGGATGTATGTGTCCAGATTTCCGGCTTGAGGAGCACGTGATTACTGTTCTGTCCTGATTGGTGAGTGCGCCAATCTAGCTGTGTGGAATTTCTGGGAAACGCGGGCCTTTGGCCAAATGGGTTTTAATGGAGCCAAGTAACTGGGACTTGTTTGTGGTGCAACTATCTATCTGTGGAATTCATCAGTGTTTTCCCTGGGTGTGTATTTGTCTCTGGTTTATGGGGGACGCCACCTGAGTTCTAATAAAAGAGAGAGGGACCCCTAGACCAAAGGGATAGGGTACCAAATTAGACAGAGAAAGTCAATTCCCTTTGGGCAGATGAACATAAATACCACAGTACTTACAATAAATGACCTCAGTAATACATACACATGACAAAGAAGCAATGAAAAATGAAAATTCAAAAACGTGAAAACACTATAATAGGATCAAAACATTATAACAATTTATTGACATAAATCATGTTAGTTAAAAATTGGGAAACATACACAGGACGTGACAATAATAAATAAAAACATTCCAATTAAGAAAGGAGCCAGAGGAGAAGGACTAAATTCAGACACTATTATTATGAATTTTCCTTAATCATATAATCCTCATTCACTCCATGGGCATCGACGCGTTTCGGTGGTATAAGTAATGTATGACCACCTTCATCAGGGTATGAGTATATCTGTTTCCCAATAGTTCTAGAGAATAAAATACTTAAATCAATGCATCATAAGGGGTATGTGTCCTCCTTATCCTTTCACAAGGATATTCGACCAGCGAATTATCCAATAGATTACTGAAGCTGGAAAGCCTTCAGAATTCTCAATACGTCCAGCGCTATAACTGGAGGTAGTATAAAAACACAAATGTTGCCGTGAAATCCGGCTTCCAAACTGCGTTTGAATTTCGTCCCGCAATGTAGTTTAGAAGACGCCGTAAGAACGATGTAAACGTAGGACGCGGTACACTCTAAATAATTATTTGACTTGGTGGGGACACAGCGTGACTCCTGGTTCCTTTTGATATGGGCCACTCGATATGGGCAACTCGATATGAGTCTCTATCCTTTAGCGTTAGCATGACCGGCGTCCCGCGTCCGTCCTCAAGTACGTGTCGGCCAGAATAAACGTAAACCCACAAACGTATATGAATTTACCTTAAATAAATGAAAAAATAAGAGGCATTTGACAAACAGGAACAAGTTGGTTTAATTAGATTCTGTGGCTGGGATGCCTGGACAGAATGTGTCTGCTCAAAATCTCTCGATTTACGTTTTGGACATCCATTTATACAGTTCATGAGGTGCCATAAAACACTTTTCTACATTCCAAAAAAGCATCTCAGTTGTAACTCAACAAACACAGCCATCTGAAAAAAGTCACAAATGGTTCTTGACCTCGAGGATAGCTAGTGTGTGCCAGGATGTATGTGTCCAGATTTCCGGCTTGAGGAGCACGAGATTACTGTTCTGTCCTGATTGGTGAGTGCGCCAATCTAGCTGGGTGGAATTTCTGGGAAACGCGGGCCTTTGGCCAAATGGGTTTTAATGGAGCCAAGTAACTGGGACTTGTTGCACCGGGGTGAGTGCGCCAATCTAGCTGGGTGGAATTTCTGGGAAACGCGGGCCTTTGGCCAAATGGGTTTTAATGGAGCCAAGTAACTGGGACTTGTTTGCGGTGCAACTATCTATCTGTGGAATTCATCAGTGTTTTCCCTGGGTGTGTATTTGTCTCTGGTTTATGGGGGACGCCACCTGAGACCTGCTACTTTATAGGCGTGGGCATGGGTCGCAGGAACTGCCTGATCATGTACCTCTAACTCTGTGTTGATGGCAAGGTCACTTTGATGGAATCTGACAGCAATAATGTGAGTTGATCGGAACTCCTAAAAGTAATATGACAGCCACTGGTATCATGTTTACCAACATTGACATTACTACGCATATTTTGACATTGATATCGTTTGTACTGGTAGTAACCATACAGTTGTCATTTTGTACATTGAAATTGTTTGTACTGGCATAAATGGGATTAGGTTTGCTCTGGTCTGAACGCATTTTGACTTTGTTCTGATTCGCAATAATAATATTATGGTACGAGCATGGATCACAGAATACATTGATAATATTTTTGCTATGCGTGCACAACTTACGGTATACTTCAACATTGCATTGACGGGCATTGTGCAGATCCAAGCAGTGGTATACGTCACATTGTTTTTACTGACATTGCTGTTGTCAGGCCTGCACATATCATTACATTCCTTGAACTCGTATTCACCTATTCCAACAGTCTTCCTCCTAAGGTGGGACTTGAAGAGCTAAGTGAACCATTAGTTCCCCTTCAGAAGTGCCTTTTGGTTTTTAATCAATGCATATCAGACCTGTTGATTTTTGGTAATATTCTTGAGAATTTTATTTCCAGCTCCATCGTTGTTGAAAGAATATTAGTCCACAATGTTTGACATTTACAGGCGTCTTTTGAAAAGTAGGATGGTTACCCCCACGTTTTCATTGGTGCCAGTGTGTTTTGGAACTAGTCTGCTGGGATGCTGCTAATCAGGACCCCAGCAACTGAGCTACCTCCCATAAATTGAAATAGTGTGTACTTTGGAACCTCCACAGTTAGCTACTGTTATACACTTGTAAGCCCCTAGCATATCTTACTAAGGTACCCAGGGCATAGGTACACCAGAGGTATCACATGGGCTGCACCAAATATTGTGCCACCCATGGGAGTCCACATAAACTGTGACTGCAGGCCTGCCATTGCAGCCTGTGTGAGTTAGTGCTTTCACCTCTCATGAAAAATTTAAGTTTCCTTATATCTGAGGTAACTACAAATTAAACCTATAATTCACCCCTAGGGCTGGCTATTCAGTCCTGAGGCCAGAGTGCCTGGTTATAAGTGTGATGGTACCCTTTTATCAGCATGATACCCCTCCAGACCCCAGAGTAAATTGTCCAGGGTGTGTAAGTGTTGTCAGCCATTTTTAGACATATAGTGGGCATCATTCATTACAAGATGTCTAACTATATAGTGGCTGCAACAAAATCAGTCATGTTTGGTATCAAACATGTTGGAATCATACCCCAACACCAATTCCAGTGTTGGAAGTATGAACCCATGTTCTGGGTTGCTCCTTAGGAGACCTCCTGTACTCCTGGTAACAGCCTTTCACGGTCTGCAAGCAAGCTAGTGCCTCGCTAACCACAGTCGTGATTCTGCCTTCCTGCTGCTGAGCCAAGCTTGGCAAGGGAATGGTAGAACAATAGGTTTCCTGTCACAGGGAGATGTGACCACCTCCCAGGCAGAACTTAGTGTACTGGGCTGGGGTGGTAGTGCTTGCCAGCACTCCCAGAATTCTTTAAAGGGCACATTTGGTGCCCTAGTTGCATACTCCAGTGTGAACCAGTAAAGGGAGCACGTGCTCCTGCTCTGTCGCAAAACTGGAGAAAGAACATGAGAGTATCCTGGCTTCTGTTGAGACCCTCCTCTGCAAGCGACCTCCAAGTTGTTCCAACTCTTTCCTTAGGTAGGGTACTTAAGGGATTACCTGTGGGTGAGTCCTTAGTCATCATGGGACAAGACTCAACCCTGAAACTTCTTTTTTCAATCATATGGACACTTAAACTTCATTGGAGTTTGACTGGAACCAAGCCTGCCCCAAGGAACTCACCTGCTGCTCTGGGCTCGCTGTTCTTCAGGTCTCCTTTTTTGTCTATGCTTCTTTCAGGTTGTTCAATAGGCCAGTGGGTATCCAGGACACCTGTAGAAATCTTCAGTGGAGTGAAGGAGTCACTAACCAGCATCTGCAAGCACCGCAGCGAAGCTGACCGGTCTGCTGCTCCTGTTGTCCTATGGGCTTCCCAAGGCTCAGTAACACAGTTGGTTTTTCTGCTTCTGTGTTGAGGCCTGACCTGTCCTCTTGGCAGTTTTGAGGCCAGTATCCCTCATCACAATCAATGGTGCCAAACCGCAATTGCAATTGCCAAAGCTTGTTGGCTCTGCACACCAGAGATCTTCAGACTACAAGAAGCTCCAGTTCCCCACTTCTTTTCCCTTCAATTCAGCATCCTCACTGCATCCTCTGCACATTAAGGGGTAAGGGGTAAGGTAATATTTATTTGTATATGATTAATTAAAATCTTTACAAAAATATAAAACGCCATGTGACAGTACAAATGATTTAAAATACAGCAGTTATTATTGTCAATTCAAGGTTGTCATTAAGTCCCGATGAGTCTTTCAAGTTTGCTTGAATCTTTCTTTCATTAAATCAAAGAACTTCACAACCTGACAATTCAGTTTAATATTGCTGGAGGAAAAACACAGTTTCACTGCCTGCCTACAGGTCCGAACGGCATGTGATCTGAAAAAAGGTAGCAACAGTTTATGCCTCAGGTCCATTAGTCTCGGACAAGTGCATATCACATGGATGATGTCCTCCTTGCCAGACTCACACAGGCGACAAATGGCCGAGGCGAGAGTTCTCTCCCATGGTGGCAGATGCGGTAATATCGGGATAGCTCCAAGGCGCAGTTTCAGGAACTTTTCTTTGATTTTTATTTTCATCCCGATATTAAGATATGGTTGTGGCTGTATTTTGCCGTAGTCTCCCACCGTTATCCATCCATGCGCCCTGTTGGCTAGGTCTTTCTTATCTTCTATTGCCGAGATTAATCGGGCAGATTTTTTTGCCAACTTTTTGAAGGCCTGGTGGTCTATGGCGGTTTCCCAAATATCGGATAAGCCTAGCACATCAAGAGATCCAAATAGGTAGTCCCTAGGCAGTGAAGTGCGACATCTAAGTAGCTCTTCCCAAACTCTGGCATTTAAGGAGTCAGGGTCTGCGTCGCGGATCTTGCGCCAGTTAGTTACTTATGCGCTCCGTCTTTCTAGTGTTTGTTTGACCATCCCAAATTCTCAACGAATTTGGGCCGGAGACGTGTATTTGGGAAGATTGAAAATGGCCCTGTAGCAATTGGCTATGACGGTGTCTAACAATGCAGCATCTTTCCCATGCAGCGATTCACTCCCGTAGGTGAGCGTTGGTTGAAGTTTCGCTCTGAGGATTTCAAGGAAGGGTTTAAGGGTGAGGTCAGGGAGTTTGGTCTTTAGTGATTTCAGTACGAGGTGAGTCTTTGTTGCCTTCCCTCGGATAGACTGGAGCTGAGGCCTAGACGTGTTCTTAGAATCCAGCACGACGCCAAGGTACTTGTATGTGGCTACCCGTTCGAGCTTTACTCCGTTCAGGTACCAACAAGGGATTCTTTTCTTCCAGTAGTTCACCGTCATAATCTTAGATTTATTGAGGTTTATATCTAGGGCATTCTTTACCGAGAAGGCGTGGGTACAATTCAAAAGATGCTGAAGGCCTATTGGCGACCGGCTTATCAGCACTAAATCATCTGCATATAACAGACTAGGAAGGGTGACTTTTCCTAGCTTGGGCGCATGATTGCAGCATTTGTCAAGTTCTTCCGGTAAGTCCGAAATAAACAGATTGAATAGAATTGGCGCTAATAAGCACCCCTGCTTTAGACCTTTAGTTGTCCTAATCTGCTTCGAGAGGTGCTGGCCAGTTCCAAGTTTAATTTTAACCCAGGTGTTAGAGTGAAGCAGTATTAGGACGTCTAGGAGATGTTTTTCCCAAAGGTTGTTTCGGTCCACATGGTCGAAAGCCGCCGTATAATCGATAAATGAAAGGAATAGCGGTAGCTCGATGGTTTTAGCTTCGCCCATCAGTAGGGACAGGGCCATGATGTTGGTTGTTGTCCCTTGGCCTTTACGGAAGCCTGTTTGGTTGGGAGGGATGATGGCTTTTTTGGATGCCCACGCCGATAGTTCTTCCAGAATGAGCCCGCTGAAATATTTTGCTTCAATGTCAAGCAAAGCAATGAGACGGTAGCTGTTCGGATTACTCTTGCTCCCTTGTTTATATATCGGACTAATGACGGACCCATGCCAGGAGTCTGGAAGGGATAAAGTAAGTCTGGCCTCGTTAAAGACCTGGCCCAAGGATACACTCCAAAAGGCTACGTCAGATTTATAAAACATGGGGGGGATTCCATTCGGTCCCGGGGCCCCATTCGGTCGTCCCTTGGTGATTCGCCGCCCGATGCCTACTGGGGTGTATCCCAATCCATGCATGCTTGTCCACCATTGATTGCTGGGGTTACCATCACGATCAAACTTTGTGATTTCCATACAGGGAGACTTTGTTGTGGTGTCTCCTATATTGTCATTATTGAAGTGTGACAATAAGTATTTGGTCCATACTTCCTCTGCTATGTGCGAATTTTGCCCCAGATGGTCAGGGTTCTGGATTCTTTTCACCATTTGCCAGAACCTAGAGCTGTTTTTCTGCTTTCCTTCGTGGACAAGTTTCCACCAAAGTTCTTCGTTCCTTTGTTTTTGGCTTACCCATTTCAGCCGTTTGAGTTGCTTTTTTGCTTCTCTCAGCGCTACTTGCAAACTAGGGTTTCCCTGATCCTTTCATATCCGCCTCAGAGTTTGGTTAATCAAACGTTTTTGTGTTTTCATTTCCAACCGCATCTGTCTCGTGCTTGAGGGTCCCCTCACAAGGCGGGAATTGGTAGGCCTGGTACTGCCCAGTTGTTCCCCAATGGTGGTGATGAAGTCATGCCAGACATTCGCCAACATAGATGAGCAATGAATTTGGTGGAAGAGGGTTTTCGCAATTGAACCAATAAGGTCGATGTTGTCAAGATTGCACCGTATCCGTTTTAAGTTTGCACTGACTTCTGTTTCTGGGCCAATGTAGCGTTCTTTTTCCTCTGCCGAATTGGATTTTATGTCAGCCACCAAGGGCAGGTGGTCGCTGAAATCATTCATGTCTATTTTGAATGAAGTTATCCAGCTGAACATGTCTAAGGACATGAACATGTAATCCAAATGCGAGGATTGTGGGCTAGAGTGGAAAGTGGCTGCCGGTGGATCGTCTTCAGCATAACGTCCATTTAGGGCCCTTAAGTTATGGATATTCAGTTGCCAAAAAAGGTTTTTTGAATGTTTCGTTAACCACATCGCTGCTGTGGTTATTTTTCCCCTGTGCTGGAAATTGCTGTTTGGCTTTATTCATGACGAGCTCAGCTCGTCATCAGCACAGCTCAACTGTGCCTCATGACGAGCTGAGCTCGTCATGAGCATGGAAGGGGTTAAGTTGTTATTTTTTGTTCGACCTTGCGGCGGCACGCCCCATCCTCTGCACATGGACTTTTTTTTTAGCTACTCGAGGTCCTCTTGCGACTCCTGTGCCGTCGCCCTCTTGATCGTCCTGCTCTTATTCACCTGCTGTTGGTGAATACCTTGGACCTTGCTGGTCCCAACGTTGCTCCTTTTTCATTTTCCAAACCAGTTGTAGCTACCAAGGCCTGTTGGTGCTCCTGCCAGACAACGACCACCTAGTCACTGACATACAACATGGGACAGCTTGTGCATGGCTCCTGGTCTCTCGCAGCATGCCTGGACTTCACAGCTGCAGCGACAATCTCACCATTGACTGTTCAGAATCTCCCAACATCAGTGGGCATTGTGTCTCTGTGTATCCTTGTCACATCTGAGTGGAATAGACTCTGACCCCTCTGCTTGATTGTTTTTCACTTACAGAATTCACCCTACGATTCCACCAGACTCCTTCAACATTTTCTCCAGATGCATCTTCTTTGACATTGCTGTGTACAGCAGGTTCCGACATCACTTCTCCCATTTGCAACTGGCATCCCTGGTGTAGGTAACCTGGCTCCTAGGGCATTTACGGGTGGGGTGGCTCTCCAACCTTCTGTCTTCCAAAAGATTTATTCAAGTGCCTCCGGAAAGGGTCCTTTTTCTTCAAAACAGCAACCACGACTTCCCTATTGACTTCTATTAGACAAGCGGCTGTGTTTCCACTCTTCACACACCCTCTGTTGGGCACCTGGGCACTTACCTTAAGTTGTTCCCTGTGTCCTCAGGTCCTCTGTGTCTACTAATCCAAGTCCTGTCTTCCATTGCAGTTCGCATTCCGCTTTCTTAATATATGGTTTGCTCTCGCCCTGTAGACCTCTGTACTTTGTGCTACTTGCCTAATTGCTTTTGTAGTATTTTTGTGTATTTGTTGATATCCCCAGATTTGAGATATACCAATATAATAGTAACATGGTGTTGTAATAAATAGATTTATTTTTGTTAAACACTGTGTGGTTTCTTTTCATCCAACTTACAGTACAGAATAAATTGGTAAAACAAGCTGCTTAACACTCCTTCCTGGTAAAACATGCTGCTTAACACTCCTTCAAGATAAGCCTGAAGGCTGCTCTCCACAGGTACCACTTTGACAGCTTTCGATGGTTATCAAAGACTACCAAAACCACCATATGGCTGAGATACCCGCCACCCCCTCTCAACACAATCCCCAAATGAGGGAAACCGGAAACAGTTCTTGAAGTTTTTGGAAGTGGGAGGGAGTGACCCTCCCGGCCGTATTTATTAAAACAAAAAAAATCAAAACATTTAAACATTAATGTACAATTTCATACCACATTGCGATGTTTGGCTAACCTTAACAGATTCTCTAATACAGAGGTTCTCCTAGCCGAACTAACATCCTACAAAACATTTACTTGAAATATTGAAATTGTACATCCTAACGTTTAAGGGCCAACGGCAAGGTCGTAACCGGTGTCAAGATCCCTAACCAGACATACCCCCCCCACTTGGGAGGGGCGACAGCACTGAGGCGTACTCACGTGCACTACTACCAATTTCCCTTGACTTGACGGGGGCACTTATCAACTCGACGCCAGTTAAAGGTCGTTCGAAGACTCGTGTGAGGTATCTAGAAGGTATCGTAGACCTCCCCCAACCCCACACAACTTACCGCATCTGCCGTCGCAGATGTCACTGGCCCCGGGAAATTCCCTAGGAGGGGGCTGTAACCCCTCCTACACAGGAAGGGGCCTTGACCGCCTTTCCTCTTCTTTCGGCGACCCATCCTTAGAAGGGACCGCCTCCCCGTTGAGGGGCCAAAGGCCACCTCCCCCGAGCGCTCCCATCCGTGTTGGGTGACGCCCACTCATAGGGATCTTCCAATTAGTGCTCACCGATCATGACCTTACCGCCTACCGCCTGACCTGAAATAAATACGACAAATGCTAACTAAACGAAACAACATTGGCCACTATGACCGAAAAACGCTTGTTTATAAATGGACCTTGAATCCGAAGTTCTCTAATCACAAACTTGTAAAATTAGACCAATCTTTATTACACATTAAATATCAACATAACACCAAAACAACCTGAAAACGAAATAGCATAATCTGATCAACTTTATTAAAACAACTAGCTGTCCTCAGGGGCTGGTGGGTGGGTCAAAATTGGCTCTTCGTTCCGTCTCGAGCTCACGTGCAGCGAGGAGGTGCAGCTTCAGAGCACAGGAACAAGAGGATGTCTTCTGGACTTGCGTCTCTTTTTATCCATCTTCAGGGCGGGCGTAAACCCGCCCCTGCCTGCCCCGAGGGCGTGGCCGGCTGCGTCAGTGTCTAGGCCAGCCCACTCTAGGGCGGGAAAAAAGCGCGCCCCGGCTACGCCGCTTCGGGCATACCAGCCGAGACGTGCCTCCCGCCCAAAATGGCTTCCCGGGGGGATCGAGGCACTCTGCCATACGTTCGGGGGGACCGAGTGGTCGCCCCTTTCCATATGGCTGAGATACCCGCCACCCCCTCTCAACACAATCCCCAAATGAGGGAAACCGGAAACAGTTCTTGAAGTTTTTGGAAGTGGGAGGGAGTGACCCTCCCGGCCGTATTTATTAAAACAAAAAAAATCAAAACATTTAAACATTAATGTACAATTTCATACCACATTGCGATGTTTGGCTAACCTTAACAGATTCTCTAATACAGAGGTTCTCCTAGCCGAACTAACATCCTACAAAACATTTACTTGAAATATTGAAATTGTACATCCTAACGTTTAAGGGCCAACGGCAAGGTCGTAACCGGTGTCAAGATCCCTAACCAGACATACCCCCCCCACTTGGGAGGGGCGACAGCACTGAGGCGTACTCACGTGCACTACTACCAATTTCCCTTGACTTGACGGGGGCACTTATCAACTCGACGCCAGTTAAAGGTCGTTCGAAGACTCGTGTGAGGTATCTAGAAGGTATCGTAGACCTCCCCCCAACCCCACACAACTTACCGCATCTGCCGTCGCAGATGTCACTGGCCCCGGGAAATTCCCTAGGAGGGGGCTGTAACCCCTCCTACACAGGAAGGGGCCTTGACCGCCTTTCCTCTTCTTTCGGCGACCCATCCTTAGAAGGGACCGCCTCCCCGTTGAGGGGCCAAAGGCCACCTCCCCCGAGCGCTCCCATCCGTGTTGGGTGACGCCCACTCATAGGGATCTTCCAATTAGTGCTCACCGATCATGACCTTACCGCCACAGGCCGGATAGTTGACCGGCTATCCGGACCCCCCACAAAACTCCTACCTAAAGGTCATGTTTCAAAGATTTTAACCATGCTAAGAAGTCACTTAAGAGTAACTCATTCCCCACCCAAGACAAATGCACACCATCCCCCGAATACATACTGTCATCATTAATACAGCTATGAGAAATAGAATGCAATGTCCTGGAACGGAACAACCTACTCACTTTATTGTTAAGCTTTCTAACAGAATGATTCAAAGCAGGTATAGAGATAGCCCCCCGCCACACCCTTCGTGGAATCAAATGGGACCATGCAATCGTGCACCCCGGAACTCTCCTCGCCAACCAACTTACAGTGGAAAGCATTGCCTCCAGGAGTAGTCGTCTACCGATGGTGACCAAATCATTGCCCCCAACATGCACTATAACTATCGACAGCGGTGACCTTGTCCGCCCTAACAAACCCTCGAAAAATGATTGAAACTGGTCAATACAGAGACCGCCCCTTCCGTAGAAGGACATCCTGTACCCGTATTCCCCAGCTACGTGAATCATGTCACCTGCTTTGAATACGTCTGCGGCACGCCTCACGTATGAGTGGCCCACGACCCACACCTCCTTTTTCACAGTCGGTGATGTCTGACCGCTGGCCCGGTGTAGGGTCGAATGCATAGTCCGCCCCGCCTCGTAGGCTTGCGAAACTGAAAACCAAACAAAACAAGAAGCGTGAGTACATTATTACAGCTTCACAACATGTGCAACCGCACGTATCTCTTATAACAATTGGAGGACCAACGCCCCACTCGTTTCACTTGCTCAACATTAAGACCCCTGGCTGTAGCTTCCGTAGCAGCCCCTATCCGAAAGGAATGGGTCCCAAACTCGCCCGGGTTAAAGCCCGCAGCGGCAATTGACATCGCAAGCACCCGCTGAAACTGAAATTTCGTCAGTGGGGTGGCGTCCGCGTGTCTTAACAAAGTCCCCCCCCATGATGCCACTCTTCGTGCTAGGTAATCCTCTAAACACTTTACCGGACATATGGAGGACCCAGGAATCCTGCGTATGATGACGCAGTCACCCATCCCATCTTGGTCAGTCTTGGACCTTACAAAGGAGACAGTCATTGTTTCTCCCCTGATCTGAATGTGTTCTTGGCACAAACCCCCGCCACATCCAGTTTGTTCCTTGCAACTAGTTCGCTTACCCGCATTGCTCCGTGAAATGCTAGCGTAAAAGCGGCTCGGAACAGCACCGCCTCAAACTGAGATGAACATGTGGCAGGGAGTGTCGCCAACAACTGGGACAATCTATCCAAACCTATCGGGCGCCTTTCATCTACTCTGCGACCCTCAAGGCGTTGCCACCCACGCAGCGCTTTCTGTACAACGAAAGACGCTGTTGGGTCCTGGATAGCGTGTGCTCTGGCAACAAAGGAAATGGCAGCACGATGCCTCTGGGCCGTAGCCACCGATTTCCCAGCCCTCCGTAAGGACATCAGGAAATTCACTACCCATTCCTCGTGACCCCAAAGTCGCTCTTTATCACTCCCCAAAAAGGCTAAATAGGCCCGAAACGCCCCTTCATATGCCTTCCTCGTCCTTGGTGCTAGACTCTCTCCCACGAGGTGACGAAGTTCGGGGCACCGAGAGACCAGAGAGCTTCGGGAAAGGGTGCCGGCTCTGGGTCCGCTGAGGGAAGGAAACCCGAAAAAGCCTGCATTTGAAAACGAGACAGTGCGTCAGCCGCCTGATTCATCACCCCTGGAACGTGTTTTGCTCTGAATAGCACGTTCAATTGCATACACAGTAAAACAATTTCCTTAAGCAGTCTTAAAATCAGTTTACAATGTGCTGCCTGACTATTGATGCACTCGACCACGGTCATATTGTCAGACCAAAATATGACAGAGTGATCTTTGAACCCATCGGGCCATGCTCTCAAGGCCACCAAGATGGGAAACAGTTCGAGGAAAGCAATATTACTCGTCAGACCATTCTCATGCCACCATGTCGGCCATCTTTGTGCCGACCATTTCGTGCCGAAGATGGCGCCAAAACCTATGCTTCCTGCCGAATCTGTCCATAGCCCCAGCTCTTCAGAAGACACGGCTGGTTCATTCCAGACGATTCTACCATTGAAATCCGCCAAGAATACTAACCAAATACGCATGTCCTGGCGGATCTCGGCCGATAGTCTCGTGCGATGATGGGCTTCTTTAAGGCCGACCATCGCTTGGGCAATTGAACGGGAAAAGGGGCGGGCCATTGGTATTACTCTCAAGGCAAAATTCAACTGTCCCACCACCTGCTGCAATTGTTGCAGCGTAACTTTCGAAGCATTTATACACATTTGCAGCGCAGCCCTGAACTTCAACACTTTCTCGGCTGGCAAACGGAAACACCCCTCAATGGAGTCCAACTCGATCCCCAGAAACTCGAGGCAAGTCGTAGGACCCACTGTTTTACCCGGCGCCAATGGCACACCAAACTGTTTCATCAACACACAAAATTCGGCCAAGGCCCGGCCACATTCAAGACCCCCGGCTGCCCCAAGAAACAGGAAATCATCAAGGTAGTGCATTACATCTTGGAAACCCGTTCTCTTTGTGAAGACCCATTGTAGAAAACTACTGAATTTCTTGAAATAAGCACAGGATATAGAACACCCCATTGGCATACACCTATCCATGTAATAACAACCCTGAAACATGAAACCTAGGAGACGCTGGTCGTCTGGGTGTACCGGGAGCAATCGGAACGCTGACTCGATATCTGACTTCGCCATCAGCGCCCCGGGCCCCAGGCGATTCAAAATGGCTACGGCCTCATCGAAGGATGCGTACCGCACCGAACACACTTCTGGATCGATTGCCTCATTTACGGAAAGACCTCGTGGAGCTGATAAATTATGAATCAGTCGGAACTCACCAGGGTCTTTCTTGGGGACTACCCCTAAGGGAGAACAAACAAAAATTCTGGACCGGGGGTACACTAAACGGGCCGGCGACCCGACCTCGAGTCACCTCTTTCCGGATCTTATCCTGTACTACGGTTGTATGCTGCAGGACGGAAAGTTGATTTTTACACTTATCCACACCCTGAAAGTCCCCTACCGGGATGCGGAAACCATACGAAAAACCGTTCCGCAGCACCCCAGCAGAAGTACGATCCGGGTAATCACTGAGCCAAGGAATCATCGCCAGGGTATCAATCGGAGTGGGTAAAGGCGCCCCTCGGACTATATTAGACCTGTTTGGCACCTCCTCTCCCCCCGTTATCACCCGTTCTGGCTCTGCACGAGGCCTCAGGATGGGACGACCCACAACCACTACATTCATGTTTGAATTTACACGATCCCTGCGGTCTCGTACATTTACCCCTGTTGTAATTAAAGCAGAAACCCTTTCTTCCAGTATTGCCGGTAGGTTTCGAGTGATCGTCGGCACCCGTACTTGAACGAAAGGGGGTCCCCCCATACTGCCGGGAGAATTCGCCAACATTACTTCCAACCAACGGCATTTTCAACATTCCTGACTCCTTCATTTTATCCCAAGTCAAGGCATCATAACAATCCCAGGTTAAACTTTTATTATGCTCCTTTTCTTTTCTGAACATATTATCGTAACAAAACCAATGATTACCCTGGTGCGATGTCGAATACCCCATGATTCGTGATTGATAGATTGGGAACTCGGAAAGCAACTCCGGTCTACGTTCCCCCAAGATTGATGTAAAGATTCCCCAGGCATTGCCCCAATTGCCAATATTCTCATTCACTTTAAAGGCGGCCATTTTTGCGCGCCAAACACTCGGATGCATGAGATCCTTCTGACTCTTTACATGCTCTACCTCATAATGGTCAACAAGCAATGAAAAAATATTCACATACTCCCCCGCCCAAATCTTTTCCTTAATTACCAAAGGAACATGTTGCCCCAACTTTTCTCTCCGAGAGGGTGTTGACTCATCCCTCGCGATCGGCAATGGCCGCTTACCTGCACCTGACGCTGCCTCTGTGGTCGCAATCGTCCCTGGTGTCTTGTCCCCTACTGCAGCCGGCACGGGCACCTTGGCTGCTTCACGTTTCTCACGCAATTGCTTTATCAGCGCCTGCGCCTCGACAGCCGTGGCGCCCTCGTTACCTTTACCCAACCACGCTGCCAATTGTGCTGCCAGCTCGGGCGGCATATCATCCTCGGACACGGGGGTGACCACAACGGGAATCGGATTCCCCTCCTCCGGCACGGGAGTTGGAGCCTCGAGCGGGGCACTGGGACCGGGGATGTCTTCACCCGCTGCCCCCCTCCTGGGCCTCTTGTTTTTCCCTCCCGGGGCTGCTCCCGCCAAAGGACGTTTTGGACCCTTTTCCTCATTCTTGTCCACCCGCTTCTTTAGCTCGGACATCTCCTTCATGAGAACACGCAGCATCTGGTCGGTAGTCATGCGCTTTCCCACCTTCTTCGGCATTCTCCAACAAAGTAACTGAAAAACAAACAAGAACGATTAAAACGCTCAAAATTGGCTCTTCGTTCCGTCTCGAGCTCACGTGCAGCGAGGAGGTGCAGCTTCAGAGCACAGGAACAAGAGGATGTCTTCTGGACTTGCGTCTCTTTTTATCCATCTTCAGGGCGGGCGTAAACCCGCCCCTGCCTGCCCCGAGGGCGTGGCCGGCTGCGTCAGTGTCTAGGCCAGCCCACTCTAGGGCGGGAAAAAAGCGCGCCCCGGCTACGCCGCTTCGGGCATACCAGCCGAGACGCGCCTCCCGCCCAAAATGGCTTCCCGGGGGGATCGAGGCACTCTGCCATACGTTCGGGGGGACCGAGTGGTCGCCCCTTTCCATAAAGGTTGCCTGAAATAATGCAAGGTGCCTCACTTAAATAAGTGTACACCATATATTAAGCCAGCCTCCCACACTTCTCAATACTGTTTCCTGAATGGAAATAATATACTTTAATCAAAATAGACTAAAAGGATCCCTGGCTTTCATAGCTTTCCTAAAGTACAATGGCTGAATGCAGAAGCAAGAATAAAGAGGCAGCGAATTCTAGGTCTTAGCCAGCACATTTGGAAAGCACACCTCTAAACTAGATTACTTGAACTTGAGGACTATCAAGAAATTGGCATCAGAAGACCTCAACAAACGTGAAAGAAGACAGTGGTGAAACTGTTGCTGTAAGTTAGGGCCCAAATGATGAAAAACAAGACAAAGTGCCTTGAAGGTGCCCAGGAAATAAAGAACGAGGCAACTGTAGTGCAAGCCTAGCAGCAAAATTTGGGATTTGCTGCAACCATTTCAGAACGTCCACAGTAGGGCCTGCAGCGAGTTGCAATCATGAAGCCGGATAAGAATGGTAGCCTATTCCACTAAAAGATGAGTTTGAAAAGAACGTGAAGAAAGTATTTTCCACGAATTTAAGGAAAAATAATTGATCTGACCACTGAAAGAAAAAGCCAAAGAAATTTAAGCACAGATGTTTCCAATTTGTTTTTTAAAAGTCTTTCGTTTTCTGGGATTTTTCTAAATATTTGAATGAAAACCACAACTATTTTGTATCCTTTTCATTACCAATCTGTGGTGAAGAAGTTATGTAAATTTGCCTGTGTATCTTTCATTAAATAACAAATTAGCGTGGCCACTGTAATTACACAAGTTTTCAGCGGTTGCGTTTTGTCAACTAATATGAATTTGCTCCATTTGTCACATACTCCGTCATCTGCTGCATAATCTGCAAATTTGAGCAAAATTTCGGCTCTAGTTTAAACGGACCAAAAGCTGCAAAGAATGCAGCAAAACGAGTTTCTGCCCAGTGGAAGGCCCTTCAGATTGGTTGTCTGGTCAGCTTTCAGCAATGTATTGATGTTTATGGTTCTTAAAATGGTACTAATGAGGTGGAAGGCATTGTTAACATGGGTAATAATTAAGTAAACCTATCACTAAAATGTGCCCCGTAATTTGCTTTTTCTTGCTGTATTATTTATTCAACACTGCTGCATAATTTGGTTCTTTCCTGCTGCATCATTCCAGTGGCTCTTCTTATTACAGTTTGAATCCCAGTAGATAAAAACGCTTGAATAAAAAGGGCCAGGTATTGGGACAAAAAGGCCATTAGTATTTAATTGAAGAACCATAATTAAAAAACTTTTTTCTGGCCATTTTATTATAATTAGGATGTTAAATTGTGCTTTAGTTTTGCAAAAGTGTATTAAATGGAAATGTGCACAATCTGCAAAGTCACTCTATTCCAAGAATTTTAACGTGTTAAATCACTGTGGCGACTGTGCATTTTATGCTGGTCTTTCAGGCTGGCATATCTATTAATATTTTCCATTTACGAAAAATGGAGCGGAGGTATGTTGAATTTCAATAGGTCTTTATGTGCCTTGCGGGCATGAAACAAATATTTTAAGGGTATCTTAAGTTTCGAAGTAAAATAATTAAAGAAGGCTAGAACCCACTTGGGTTTGGTCCTCTGACAGCCAGCTGGCAGAGATTAAGTGGGGATGAAGGGTTCACATCCAGGGCTATAAATACCACCTGCTTATGGAAGGTTTAGATGTGAATTTTCACTGATGTTCGGTCACAGTTTTGTAAAAAAGAGACAGTTTAAAATGCATTTCCATTTCCCATCCTATTTTATGACCTTGCATTGACACCGTAAAGGAGGAAGAGGCGAAACTCTTCTTTTATAGACTATTAGTATATTTATATTTTTCATTCTGTCAGTTACATGCAAATGGATCTTTCTTCGATCGTGTTTACTTATGAGCGATAGGTATGCAGTTAGATTGGAGAACTTTTCTATCTGTCTCTCTACCACTTAATTCCGTATCATTATGCAGCATAAAGCGCCTAAAGAAGCTGTATATGGCCTAATAAACCATCTGACTGCACATTAATGTATAAGGAAGAGTTAGAGAAGATGTCAGAGTAAACAAAAATCATTATTAATTGAAAAATGTTTAGAAATTATCAAAACAACACGCATCATGTTGCACAAAATTAAATAGTAACATGTGTGTGTTAATGATGCTACCCTCTTCCTCCACAACGTTAATAAATAACATATTATACCCTGCGCTTCTGCATATATGGTTATTCCCATGGCATGTTTTCATGTGTATTTGTCTTAACCAATTTATTTTTCCTAAACAAGGATTCAGGGGGTTAAATGTGTGAAGCAAGGTAAAATCAGACTTAAGAGATAACTGAATATTATGAGACTTCTTTCCATATTCAAAGTGCCTTCTGAGAAACAGTAAAAAGGGTTTCCACTTGTTATTTTTGCTATACAATGGTAATATGTTGGAATTTGACCTTCGCACTATAAAAACCAATGTGCGTTTATTACTACAGTTGCTCTAAATATTGTGATATTTCGACACGTTTATTGTCACTGCTATGCTATAATTAATTATATGTATTCCCCAGTAGTAAAAATACATTTGGCTCAAATGTGTTATTTAGAGAAAATATATTTAACAATTTTTGAGCATTCTAATAATTGACCGTACACATCATAAAAAATTACTTCAACTTCTCGAGAGGATATTCTGCTTTCAGTATATCCTCTATTAACAATTAAAATAATTGACTTTATTTTCAGCAGACAACTTTGTTTTCAGAGGGTGCATTATTTTGAGCTCATAAATGTAAGCCAGGACTCGAGAATTTAATTTGTGGAGAATTGTTCACTGACTCAGCACTATGGGGACCATTATTCTCTTTAACAATACTCTAGGGCTTTCATTCTAAATCAAAAACAATGCTTCAGGTAGATGTATTTGTCCGGGTGTAGAGTTTTAAATGTTATTTTTTAACATACATTGATTCTTGAGGCCATTACTTTTAGCACCGAAATTGAGAGTGTCATTACTTTAGTTGAGTTTTAATGTCTTTAATGGATAATGCGTAATTAATACTACACAATTTTTTTTCTATATAGCATACATATGTTCAAATGTACATCAAATTCAGTGGGTAATACTGTTTTTATATAGCTGCAAAGGTCTACAATGTATTTCTTCCGTCTCAATTTGTGAACTATAAATAAAAGCATGAGGTGCTTAGCACCTGTAAGTTGTGCACACATTTTATGCGGTAAAAAGCAATTATGACCCAAATGAAACCCATGAAATAAATGAAGGTCGCATCTCAGAAGTGGCTGCATACAATATATTGCCTCCTCTGCTAGGAACCATTTTACAACATTTCAGGTAAATTCTACTCATGGGTTAGTAATATGTATTTAAAATGCGCCGATAGACCCATGAAATGTCTGGGAAAAATCCTGAAAGCCAAACCCCAGATGGAGAGTGGCTCATTATGTATGTTTGCTTGTGTAATGATGCCACTAGTTAGCACCTTCTCTCTGAATATTGATCCAGCATCACTGATTGAGCTGGAGGTAGTTTGAGAAATGTGTTGAGTGTTTTTGATTGGATAGAGACTAGCAAGTTCAAATGTTCTTTCATTTATCAATACATATTCAACTTTAAAGTAACATACTGGTCATATCTCCTGAACGTTCTGACCCACTGGCTGTAGTAAACAGAGAGTTCAGTCTAAGTTTTAAGACCTACACAAAAGTCACACAGCTGAGGATTTAATTCTTGCCTAATAGGCCTAAATAATTTGCATTGGAAGTATTTGGAATTATTTAGTTTTATTCTTTGATATATCAACACAGTAGAAAAGTCAAGCACACCACACGGCAAATCCATAAAATGTACCTGTCATTAAAATCAGTTTCTCAAACCTTAGGATCTATATGATAACTAGATATGTGATATCATATTAATAGATACTAAGCACTAGGAAATATAACTCACTTTAATTGTATGCTTCCAAATCTTTACTATGATTTTCCAAAAGTGACATATTTATCTGGATATTTTGCTATCTTTATAGGTGCTAATGTAGTGACTTCCTCAACATATGCCTCAAACTGTAATTTCTTTGTATTTCACTCCCCCCCAGACATATCTATATATCAGTAAAATTACTTTAAATGAAGCAAAGATGGAGTTTTTTTAAGTTAAGGTGGTGATCCTAAACATTTTGAGATTCAGGCATCTTGCCATTATGGGCCCTTCTCTCTGTATAATCCTACTATTGCACAATCTTGACTCCAACATGATTTGTTGTGAAAGAACACATTTCTGTAGTAGGAAAGTAGTAAATTACTGAAATCACCATCTGCAGTAGTTATAGAACATCACTGAAATGTTGATCAACCACTGCTGTTAGCATATTTTCATGTTCTCATGGATTCAAACTTTATCAGCAATGGCCATGAACAAAGGGTAGTGCACAGCCTGGTCAAAAGCCAGGTCAAAAATACATAGCATTAGACGTTTCAGTTATATGAGGGTTACCACACAGCCTACACTATGAGCATCACATTCACAGTTGATTGCCAGTTGTAGCTGATTCAGTGGCACATGGTTTGACACAGTGACTGGCTACAGGTTTGTACTTAACCCCCAAAACAAGATGCAAACAGCCAACTGCCTTGAACAACAGAAACTGGCCACACTAGTGGTTGGGTACAGGTCCTGGCCACAGAACATGAACTCTGGCCAACCACCACACAGCAGGTATTAACAGCACGTGAGGCTAAGGGCACTATTAAGTGATGCTAGGAATCAATGGCTATTGCAGATTTCTTACCCTTGCAATGTGTGGATTTGCTCTTTAAAGATGTGTTTTCCAGACCGTAAGGTGCCCTCTTTTATTATCATAGAGGTGTTGGCCCAGTTTACTAGCACAATTACAGCTTTGTTTATTTTATTTGGTTTGTCCTCTGAATATAGCTAGTTGTCATTAGGTTTCCTGATTTGGTTTGGTTTATCTAAGTTGTCTAATACTTTGACTTAGTTCATTAGCTTATTCTGAAGAAGTCTCCATTCATAAGTTTACTCTACTTCGATGCTCATCAAGACACCTTGGATAGTCACTTTGAAGGCATCCTAAATTGTACTGGGGAACATCTCAAGGTGTTTGTTTGTTTTAAAATATTCCTGAATCCTTTTTGTTAGTGTTGCTCTAAGAACTAGGTCCCTTAAAACATCTGCCTTCATCTGTCATCCTGAGGTAATGCGTGCATGTGTCCATTGATCACAAATCATTTTAAGATGTGCAAGAGCAGATGTCGAAATAGTCAAGATATTTCTTTCTTTTCTGGAGTGGAATAAGGAGTGGAAAATGAGGATTGCTTTTCATCATAGTGTCAATACCTTCTCATCTCTATTAGCACTACTTCTAGTATTCCCTTTTCGAGCACAGTATACATTCCATCTGTTAATGAATATGTGCTTTTATTTGAGGTCATGTTGGGGTTCCCCCAAAAATGTAAGCTAACTATTAGATTACCCTTGTTCCCCAAATTCACCTTTCACGGTTTGTCATAGGAAGACCTCTTGTGCCGCGTATATGTTGAGAAGAGTGAGAGGTGAACTCCAGAGAAAGAGCTGTACTATCCCCCTCCCCTGAATATGTGTCTTTAGAAAATTGCCACCTGACGGGTTAAATTGTCCAGAATATTGTCTGTGTCACTTTTGCGATTGCTGTCACTAAAGGAGATGAGTTTCTTGAAAGAAAATTACATCCAGGTCATGTCTGGTGATATTGCTGGGGTATTCAGACACTTCACATTAATAGAGATTAGATTTAATGACTTTTCAAATGTTTTCTATTTCTGTTTGCTGACTGATTGTTCCCTATTTTTATTTCTTGTTCTTTTCTCAGAGTTTCCCTCTGCCGAAGTCCAGCCAGTGGGTGATGAGGGCCTGCATCACAGTCTTCCTGGTGTTGATGAGGAGTCACTTGAAGATTCTGCAGAGCATGCACACATTATGAAAGGAGGCTGGGGAGACGCCATTTACCTAGCATTTCATGGAGACTTCACTGTCTAGGATGAATCCTGACGTTGCAGGGTGGTCTTTCGGAGTAAGGGTGGGTCTGATGTGTGATGGCCACCAGCAGACATTCCAGAGGGAGGCGTTTATGCTGGAGATCAGTACTTCAGGTTTGTCTGTGTTGAGTTGCAGGCAGTTGTTCTTCCAGGCCGAGACATTCCTCAAACAGTTGTGCAAATTGGTCTTAGTCGTGATGTAGTCTGCTGAGACGGAGAGGACGCTTTGTGTGTTGTCAGTGTAGGAGATGATGTTGATGTTGCATGTTCTGATGATGTCTGACATCCGTAGTCATGTAGATGTTGAAGAGGATTGGACTGAAGGATGAGCCTAGCGGGATGATGGAGATGGTGCGCTTGGGTTGCGGGTGTGGGGGAGACAGATGCTTTCGGTGCACCCCATGAGAAAAGATGCCATCCATCTGAGCATGTTGTTTCTGGATCTGACCTGGGGTAGTCTTTGATGATGGTGTGGTGGTAGATGGTGTCAAAGGCTGTGGGGAGGTCAATCAGGATCAGGGCGGTTGATTCTCCTCTGTCTTTTAGGGTGCGGATGTCGTCTCAGAATTCTTATTGGGAGGGGTCCAGCAGGATGTTTTTCACCAGATGCTCAGTCAGTTGGAGGTTGATGGCTTTCTCCAGAACTTTGGCCCGAAACATATTCAGCAAAATAGGGCAGTAGTTTTGGAGCTCTCTGGGGTCTGCAGATGATTACTTGAGGAGGGGTATGACCTCTGCATGTTTCTAGGCATCAGGAGCGATGACTGTGGTGATGAAGGATTTGAGGATGGTGGTGAACTGATCGCTAATCTCATCTACTCCGAGGTTGAAAAGTCGGTGGGGGATGAGTCAGTAGGTGCTCTCATATACAGCTAAATTACAGTTGGAACAGTGTACTTTGAAGAAAGCCGTCACAATTCCTTTACGACATTGGAGACAATCCCTGCCTCCCTTGCATGCCTATTCTTTTTTGCAACACTTAGATTGCCCAAGGAGATTGTAGATTAACTTGAGTGCTAATTTCAAATTCCAATGTGTTATCTGTGTCATGGATACAATTGTGTACCTACTTCCTAACCTACCTGTGCTTGATTTGAAAGAGGTAACTACAACTATTGCATCAATGAGTGAATGATTGTTAGTGATGATTGCTGATTTATGTGGTGGCTGACAGTGAGGGAGGGTGTTCAACTAATTTGTAAACTTTATTTCAATGATTCGCAATGTTTCGGGCCTGATCAGTGATAATTTTTCCTGAAGGCGATTGGTCCTTTCACAGTTACCAAAATGTACTTGCATAGTCCCCTTCTTTTTTCTGGTTCTTCAGAGACCAGAACAGTCACTTTATTTAACAAACAAAAACCTATGAAAAATACTGCCATTCTATTTCTCTATATGTTCTTCAACAGCAGTGCACTACATGTCTATCTTGCTCGGGGCAGAACTGAAACAGAGGTACTCGGAGTAAGGAGGACAATGGGGGACTTAGAGTTGGACAACCTCATCAACAGCTAGTAGAAGGAAGTTATTAACTTCAAAGGGAAACCATGATTCTGAGGCCTAGTAGTCAACTATGTGGAATGTGTTGCACTGGTGGCAAACGTGAAAGTCCAAATCCTCTTGTATTTTGCTCTGCCTCTGAGTCTTCTTGGTAAAATCCTCATGACGCTTACCTTTCTTCTGTCTTTCTCCTTGACTCTACAATACAGTTTCAGTTTTACAATCCGCAAGCATTCTCATTTCCTGCATGAACTATAGGCAAAGGGTGAGCCCAACACTCATGTTTGCCTACCAGACCAGTCCAGACAGGCACCCAAAGGGATAGACATTCCTGAGGAGAATACAAATGCACCAGCCAATTTTGCAACACAGTATCATTTTTCGTTTAACAATCACATTTTTAGAACTGGGTGGTTTCACTCATCTATAATTAGATTTTTTGAAACCTAGAAGACAGAACATTGAGATATTTGATAAATTATGTCTTTGGGCCAGAAGGACTGCATGCAATGCATTTAACTGTTCTATGTCATACTGCTTCCTTCGTTTCCTTCCACAACAGATTGATAATTATATGTGTTGCTCATCACCCGGATGAATATTGTCCTTGTGCAGTGCTTGTTATTGTCACACCTTTACCCTTTCCAAACTATTAATCAAATCCATAATCCTCTTACCCTGGTCTCTGTGACACATTGAGGTGTGACTTAATTTACACCAGAAATGGATCATACACTTGATGGGGCAGATGTGGTGAAAGCTGTAACAACTCACTGCAGGGTCTTTTATTACCTAAGCAATAGCCCACTCTGGCCCCATTTACTCACTTACTTAGGCTAGGAATTCTACCCTGTATTCCGCATTTGCTACCATGGCTGAGAAGGGGTTGGGGGACAAAATGCAGGCTGTGCGGGGCAGAGTATGAAGACTTCGAACATCTACTATGCACCTGCCCAAGGCTGAAAGAGGAAAGAGTAGCCCTGTTAAAAACGGCCTTCAATGAACTTAAAATCCGCACATGCAGACAAGCGGTTCTTGCTTGCTTCGACCCAGGCCATCCCCCATTAAATGGGAAGATGGTCAAATTCCTGAAATGTCTGGAACTGAAACTAAAAAATCTGGAAGATGGCACCAGACCGGACTAGTTGAATATTGGCCAAGACACCACACTGGGACCTCACACCTGCACCAAACTGTTTTTATCAAAATTCTCTTGTTTTAAAAATTATATATTTTTCTAAAAATCTTTTTATCCGAAGGTATGAGCTATCAATGTACTTTTGTAATGGTTTTAATTAACCTAAACCAATAAAATTACTTACCATTTACTCATCCACGCATAAAGTGATCTATATTTTAGATATAGAAGAACATCATTCAATCAATCAGGGTATTTTAAGTGTGCGACTCACCGATGAGGGTCTCAAGGCATGGGGGGGGCAGCTCTGGTCAGTCGAAGAGACAGGACTTTGACTCAGTTGTCAGGATCATTATTCAGGCCTTGTGTGGCATAAATGCTTAATCTTTTTTACTACAGACTTTGAGTCTACTTTTTATGATTTGAGGATTTCATAACTTTAGTTTTAATTGAATACTAGCTCCCCATTGCTCAGAAGAAGAGACTATTGCTTTTTCTGTTGTATTATCACTATCAGGTATTCTTTGTTGTGTCATGTAGTAGTCTGGTCTCATGTCTATGTAAAGCTATTATATAATGTATAACCCACTAACTCAATGTTTTTATTTCCATTTTGTTTCCTGCTATGCATAATCCTTCAGTTTAATCCTACAGTTGGAGCTTACCTCGGTGTAGGTGGGACCTTGCTTGTGAAGTTGTGATGCCTACCCTGTTATTGATTTGTCTATATTCAGAACTACAAGGTGAAGCGAACTAGTTAAGTTAGTAAATAAACAACTAACTACTGCTTCAGATAAATATTCATTTATCTAGGCTGTTGTAGGCAATATAGGCAATGGCAGCATCCCTGCTAATGGTCAAGATGTTTACAGACTGAGTAACTGGTATACACTTTTATAAACAGATCAAAAAACTAGGCTGCATGAAAAGGCAGCAGTTCAAAGTAAAAGCTAAACACAAATATACTATTTCAGGCATAAAGTGTTGTAACATTATTTCTCCCTTTAATATTTTACAAAAAAACACCCTCTCCCCAAACAAATTGACCCATCCCCAATGACTGTCCAAGCAAAAGTTCAAGAAAAAAACACCCAGTCCCAACTCCATTCCTACCCTCTCCACACACAAGTCCCTCACACCCAATTTTCGTTTAAAAAGGAATAGAGTAATGTCCAGAGGGTCTTGAGCTGGTCCACGCTCTACTCTATTCTCTGTAGCCAGCTTTCAATGTGGTTGAGCCGCTGCTAAGTGTGAGCGCAAAATCCGTTCCGCTCGCGGATTTTGCGGATTTTCGGTCAATCCGCAATCCGCGAACTCCCGCGAATTTACCGAAAATCAGCGAATCCGCGAGCGGCGGATCCGGGGGGCAAAAGCTTAAGCCTTCAAGCTTGAAGTTGTTGTAACTATTTTAGAATGGCGCCGGCAAGCTGCCAGCGCCATCCTAAAATAGTTACTAAGTTAGCTTCAACAGGAAGCACTAATACGTAAAATAAAGCAGGTGCTCGAGCACCTGCTTTATTTTATCTATTAGTGCTTCCTGATGAAGCTAATTTAGTAACTATTTTAGGATGGCGCTGGCAGCTTGCCGGCGCCATCCTAAAATAGTTACAGGTTGATGGACAGCTGCAGTTTACTCAAGGGACCCCTGCGCACATCAGTGCGATTGCATAGTAACACACACATAGTCGCTGGAACTAGTTGAAGCTCAAATTCAGTGACTCATTCATCAGCCCAAAAACAATCGTGAGCATCATCGAGGCTGGGCAGGTGTGCCTTCTTCCCAAATCTACCTTCGAAAATCAGCTGGGATGCTGGATAGAGGCCTTTGCATCCTTGACTTTCACGAGCGCAATCCTCGTGCTGTTCCTGTGACCAGGAGCTTCTTTCTCTTGATCTGCTGCTCTGATCGGTCTCTGACCTTTTATACACACAAGAGACATGTGAACTCGCATGGAAGCCCCGCCCGTTTGGCCCCGCTCACACACTCGCGGTGTACACCGTCTTCCCGCTATTTACCCACTATGATGGACAGCTCACTCAAGGGACCCCTGCGCCCTTCGGGACGATTGCATAGTAACACACACATGGTCGCTGGAACTAGTTGAAGTTCAAATTCAGTGACTCATTCATCAGCCCAAAAACAATCGTGAGCGTCGTCGAGGCTGGGCAGGTGTGCTTCTTCCCAAATCTACAGTCGAAAATCAGCTGTGATGCTGGATAGAGGCCTTTGTATCCTTGACTTTCACGAGCGCAATCCTCGTGCTGTTCCTGTGACCAGGAGCTTCTTTCTCTTCATCTGCTGCTCTGATCGGTCTCTGACCATTTATACACACACAAGAGGCACTACTCGCACAGAAGACCTCCACCCATTAAAAAAAGCAGCAAAATCCGCGAATCCGCAATTTTGCGGTTTTTACAGATCCGCGAATACGCAAATCCGCAAATTTGCGGATCGTAGATCCGCGAAATCCGCCCATGCTTAGCCGCTGCAGGAGGCAATGCTGGAATGGCCTGTCTGAGTGGGAGGGGGTTGAAGCAGTAGCAATCAGGGCCCCTGACAGCAGGTGGTGGTGCGGAGATGTAATGGCTGGGAGGCTGGAGCCGGTTTGCTGAACTTGGGGAGCTACTTCCACCTCTTCATCCTCCATTGCCATAAGTCACTGGTATTTGGACTGAATGGTCTCCAGCATCTGCTGCTTCAGCGGGTCCTCTATCTCCTGCTGGTACATGGTGTTAGTGTGCCAGAAGTAGTAGCTATATCGAGAAAAACTAAAAGAAATAAGACAAATTGTAAGCAATGGTCCATGCAAACACTTGTTTGATATTAAGTAGTGTGTGGCACAGTAGCAGTTCATTGATGGTCTGCTAGGGCCATCGGAATTCAATGTGATGATGATTAGGAGAGTCACAGGGCCAATTTTATTTTTTACCCACGCATTCCTCACAAAAAATGGTCTGACAGAATGTCAGAAAATTATTATGGCAGATAGGACCAGATTAAAAAAACAGTGAATCTCTTAAAGGCATTTCTAGTAACTAAACAGACACTTTGAGTATGAAAATATGAAAATAGAAATAAATGACCTCTCATTAATGAGTATGGCATTATGCGCTGTGGAGTACACTGTTTTGAGCTAATGGAGGCATACCAGCAAGAGCATCAGGTACTTTGCTACGGTCAGCAGCTGGGACAGCTGTAGTTGACAATTATCTATCTTTAATTCCAACGGCCCTACTCTTCTCCAAATGCCTTTCACTCCAAAGAGGCAGATGAATAATAAAAAAGATAATACATCACTCACGTCACGTATAAAATGTGTATATTATTATCCAGTGGGGAAAACAATGCACTGCTATACAGGAAAGCAATGGACTACATAGAATGTAGTAGGTAGGTTCATCACACAGTATCCCTTCTGGCAAAATTGAATTAAAATCAGGCACTTAGTCCCACTTAACTCACTGGCATCTCTCACCACCACAAAATATTTCCAACACATTCTTTCACTAGGCAGTAAGGAAAGGAAACTTGGCTTACGCTACGGCAGGGTAAAATAGAGAGATTAGGCTGGTATGTAGAGCTTTTGCTATAGAATAGAGTTGAGTCACTGATCACTGATTTGTCATGTGCATAAGCTTTGGCCTTTATTTGTCTGTCACTTTATTTGACGAAAGTCAAACAGGAAAAATCTGAACAGGCGTAAAATTAATCTGTTATGGGAAACCATAAAATATATTTTGGAATCACTTTGCATGGCCATAAAAATGTGGCAGAACTTAGGAAAGAATAAAGGAGTGAAAAGCTAAGAGGTGATTGAGTGGGCGAAGAGAATCATACCAGTTTACAATGCATTGAAAACTTTGTAAATGCCACAATAACTGTAGCAGACACACATTGCGCAGCCAACACTGCAGTCACGAACTGAACCACACTGCACTTTGGTCATGGGTGGTGAAATGCCATGGGCAAGGGGGCAGATGAATGAAGATGGGTGGTATACATATCTGCTTTGCTTAACAAATACAGCAAGTCAAGGGGTTAGAACAAAAATTAAAATACCCCCTACTTTGAACCATAGCTCCGATAACCATAAAACAATGTAAGCGAAGTAGGTGAGCAGCATGCTTCTCTCCAGAAGAGCTCCCTTGTTTATTTATCCAAGCGACTATGAATTCATCCTATCAGTCTTCTATATTCTATTCACCTATAACCACCTGTGATTTAAGCTTCACTTTCTTTCATTCAGGGGATGTTTACAAAGAAGTGGCGGAGTGAGTCATTAGCCGTATTGGTTCAACGCCTCACTCCGCTAGTTCAGAAACGCAAGGCTGCACCCTATTTACAAAAATACGGTGCAGCCCTGCGTTTCCACCTGAGCTGGCGACACACTTAACAGTGTTGCCCCAATGCAGGCACCCTTGGACCATAGTGCAAGGTTGTCTGTATGCAGGGGAAGATTATTTATGTACTGGAAGGTCCTCCTTCCTGCACATAAACAATCTTGAAATGCCATTTTGTCACTTGTATGTGTGCTGCTTAATGCACCACACATGGAAGTTACAAAATATAATTTTTTTCGAAAGATTGTTTATGTGCAGGAAGGGTCTCCTTCCTGAACATAAACAATCCAAGGTGTTTTGCTTTTTTCATGTGTGTTGCACAACTCAGCACACATGGAAAAAGCAAAAATGAGGATAAGTAAAGCATTTCTCCTCATTTCCCCATTTTAAGACCAGGTTTTCCCTGGTCTTAATTTTGCCTCTGCCTCCTATTTACACTGCCCTTGTAAATAGGGGGCAGCGTCAAAATCAATGGGTTTTGCGGCAGAACAGCCACCGCAACACCCACTGCTCACCCCTTTCACGTTAAGCATTGCGTGAAAGGGGGCCTTATTTACAAGCGTTTAGCTATGTTAAGCACTTACTAAAAGTGATGTTTTCGGGCGATAGGGGCTTGTAAATATGCCCCTCAGTCTTTTACTAACATTTCTAATCCATCATTCATCCATTCAGTATCCATCGGTTCTTTCAAACATCCTTTCACCCACCCACACATCCTTCTCTCATATACCATTGCACCCATCCTTTCTTTAACCTTACTTTCTTTCCTGTTTCCATCAAGCCATCATTTTTAGTGTTCATTAAGCACGTTTTTGCTGAGTTGCAAATAGAAGAGGTCACCACTCAACCACTACTGTAGGTGATACAGTGCGGGTTCATGATCACGAGTCACAACGACACCCTTGTAGCTAGTGGGTATAATAGTAATTGTCAATAAGCAAGCAACGTGACTTACCACTACCCTTCCATGCCGCCGATTCTCCCACTCAAACAGAATCTACTTCTTCTCCTGCAGCAGGAATTGAGCCCCCGGCCCTTTGTGCGGCTGGATAAAAACATTATACATCTTTTGATTCTAGATTTGCCTCCCTTTAATTTTTCTAATCAAAAATATACAGCTGCAAAACATCACTACAATTCAGTTATCACTTCAATATTATTATCAAAAATATCACTTAGGGCATGTTGTTAGGTCACAATGTTAGAAAAAACAGGCAGTCAAGCCAACCAAAATCTTTTCAAACTGGAGGGGCAGAGCCATAGCCTATGATGATCATGATGAGGTGCAATTAAGGAATGGAATAATAATGGTTAATCAAAGACATACAGGGCCTGATTAAGATGTCAATCAATCAATCAATCAATCACGGCATTTATATAGCGTGCTACTCACCCGGGAGGGTCTCAAGGTGCTGGGGGAGAGGGGTATGTTACTGCTCGAACAGCCAGGTCTTGAGTTGCTTCCTGAAGGAGAGATGGTCTTGGGTTGGCCGAAGGTGAATGGGGAGGGAGTTCCAAGTCTTGGCTGCCAGGTAGGAGAAGGATCTTCCTCCGGCGGTGGCTCTACGGATGTGTGGTACGGTGGCGAGTGCGTGGCTGGTTGATCGTAGCTGGCGCGTGGGTGTGTAGAAGGTCATGCGGTCGTTGAAGTACTTGGGGCCCAGGTCGTGGAGAGCCTTGTGTGCGTGGGTGAGGAGTCTGAACGTGATTCTCTTGCTGACGGGGAGCCAGTGCAGGTCTCTCAGGTGTCCGGTGATGTGGCTGTGTCGGGGGATGTCCAGGATGAGTCGTGCGGAGGCGTTCTGGATGCGTTGGAGTCTTCTCTGGAGATTGGCTGTGGTTCCGGCGTAGAGGGCGTTCCCGTAGTCCAGTCGGCTGGTGACGAGTGCCTGGGTAACGGTCTTCCTGGTTTCAGTGGGGATCCATCTGAAGATCTTGCGGGATCTTGCGGAGCATGCGCAGGGTGTTGAAGCACGTGGAAGAAACAGCGTTGACTTGTCTGGTCATGGACAGGGAGGAGTCCGGGATGAAGCCCAGGTTGCGTGCGTGGTCCGTTGGTTTGGGAGCGGTGCCCAGGGCCGGGGGCCACCAGGAGTCGTCCCAGGCGGAGGGTGATGATCCCAGGATGAGGACTCCCGTCTTGTCTGATTTCAGTTTAAGGCGGCTGTTCCTCATCCAGTCGGCGACGTCTTTCATCCCTTCGTGTAGGTTGGCTCTGGCGGTGGTGGGATCGTTGGTGAGGGAGAGGATCAGCTGGGTGTCGCGGCATAGGAGATGATGTTGAGGTTGTGTTGGCGTGCGATGGCTGCGAGGGGGCTCATGTAGACGTTGAAGAGGGTCGGGCTGAGAGAAGATCCTTGTAGTACGCCGCAGATGACTTCGGTGGCCTCGGATCTGAACGGAGGGAGGCGGATGGCGGGCAGATCAACACCTGTCAGGGTGGTGCGTCCGACATCTGTCGCTGAATAATGATGCAGTAGGTCGAACCGCAGTGGGTGAAGGGATTTATTGATGCCTCTGACATGCTCAGGGAACCTGTCAGAATGTCGGTCCGACCCTAATTCCTACAATGGGTGCATGCCTGCAGAGACACCGCTGTAGGGATTACGATGTGCCTTTTCCTACTGCCTTTACATGGTGGTCACACTGCCATGAAATGGCAAACAGAAGGGGACTTTGGGGGCCCTAGTCGGGCCCCATTCCCTATGGGTCGTTGCTATGGGCCCAAAGGGACCGCCACAATCATCCCTGTACTGTGTGCCAGGCACCACATGGTGCTTGGCACACAGTGCATGGATGTCAGTCAACAGGCCTTTGCCACTGCAGCTTGTGCTGCGGCACATTTCTAGGGCCGCAGCGCAAACCACAATGGAAAAGAGTATTTTTGGGACCTCCAACATATAGTCGGTCAGACACCTGCTCGAGGCGGTGACCGCCATTGTAATGAGGCCCATGGTGCTGTTTGGCAAATGCAATGGAACCTCATACTTCCCAGACATGCTGCACTGGAATGGTAACTGCTGGTATACTGTATAAATGAATTACACAGCACAACATTGAGGGGGTGGGATGGGTCCCTTACCATGGACACTCTCTTGTTAACTGTTAAAACATGAGCATGAAAAAGAAAGCCTTCTCAACAAGCATACATGGTGAATATTATTTATGATAATAGCTTACTTGGCCCTGCAAAAATTACAATAGACAGTAGAGTAACAAAAATCTGTTCTTAGTCTTACAGTGCCAAAATATATGTGGGGAGAGGGAAAGATTACAAACAAAGCAGAAGAAAATGACATACTAAAATAGACAGGAGAATATCAGCTACCAAAAAAACACAACATGTATTAAGGAAAAAAGATAATGCAGGGATAAGAGGAATTAAACAAATTTTGGATGGGGGAGTGGGGGGAACAAAAGTAGACAGTATAAAAATTAAGTACTGTAATAGTGGTCAGATTTTTTTTTTTTTTTTTTTTTTTTTTTTTTTTTTTTTTTTAGCATCTTGCTGGTGTTGGGGAGATGTGTTTCCTGCAGCAGTGCTAGGTCTATGTGGTGCCTCTGTAGGTAGTGTAGCACCTTGCGGAGTTTCCGGTGATCATTCAACCCCCTCACATTCCAGGTGAGAGCCCGGAGGGACTCTGAAGCCCGTAGTGGGTCTGCTCGGGTCGTGTCAGCCATGAGCATCGCAAGGGGACATCGTTTGTAGCGTGATGGCAAGGGCCCCCTCCCTCCAGTAGGGGCAGCCGCTCACCCATCTCGGAGCACTTAACTTGTTAGAGCACATAACGGACCTTCCCCCAAACCTCCCAAACAACCCTGAATCCAAAACCCCCGTGACCCCCCACCGCCCACAGTCAACCAACCCCAACCTGGTGTGACCGAAACCCCTACATCCACCCCCCCCACCCGTCATCAAACTTCCCCGAGCAGTCTCTAGAAGAGCCGCAAATGCTGTAAGCGCGAGGGCAGAGGTAGCACTCTCGATGTCCGATTCGACCTCAGTCCGGTCGCCTCTCCTTCACAGTTTCAATAGGCTGCCCCCACGCTAGCGCCCCCAATTGCAAGCGCGGCTGTGAGTCATGATAGCAGTATCGCACCCGCCTTATCGGGCGTCCCCCCCCCCCCCTTGGCTCGCAGCAGTGTCCCCATGTGTCAGGGCCCCAGCAACACCACCCCAGGACGGACCAAGCAGTGTCAAGGCAATTGCCGCCCTCCACCCGGCCCCACGTCGCTTGAGCAGATCTCACCCGCAGCCTCATGTCCAGAAGCACAGCAGTGGTGCGCCCCGAGTGGGCCCACCTCGGTCCAGTCTTCAAGGATTGCCGCAGAGGCTGGTGCAGCCGGGCCCTTAGAGGAAACCGCTACTCCCCCTTTTCACACTAGTCCTGCTCCTCCATGTCGTCGTTGCCAGTGCGCTCCTCCGCAGTCGCCGACCTGTCCTCCCGTTGCTCCTTGACCCATTGCTTCAGGGATTTCTGCAGCTCCTTGGGGTCTGTGAAAAAATGCGAGTGGCCCTGCCTGTTGATGCGCAGCCGCGCCGGGTACAACATGGCGTAGTCCAAGCCCAGGTCCCTGAGTTGCTGCTTGTAGGGGACAAATCGCCGACGCTCCTCCTGTACCTTGGACGTGAAATCAGGGTATAACGAAATGTTCATCCCCTCGTATTGCAACTCTCCCTTTTCCCTGGCTGCGCGGAGGGCGGCATCCCTGTCCCTGTAGTTGAGGAGTTTTGCTATTATCGGCCTAGGGTTCGCACCCGGCGGAGGCCTCGGCCCCAGGGTGCGGTGAGCTCGTTCCACAATGAACATGGGGGAGAAGGTATCGTCCCCCAGCAATGTCTTAAGTAGCTTCTCAACGAACAGTTCCATTTTCCCCGTTTGGGTCGACTCCGCCACACCCGTGACGCGGATGTTGGAGCGCCTGGAGCGGGCCTCCAAGTCTTCGGACTTTTCCTGTATCACCTGGAGCAGCCTTCCAAACTGCTTGCGGTCAGCGTCCCATGTCGTTTGCGCCTCCTCCGCCTCCGTCAGCCTGCGCTCCGCCATGTCCAGCCTCTCTGCGTGTTTATCCACCCTCTCCGTCATTCGATCCATCCGGTATGCCAGGGCGTCTATCTTGGTGCCAATGGCAGCCATGCCCTCCTGCAGGCCCTTCTCCATCGTGTTGAGCATGCCTTTAATTTCCGCACACAGCGCGGAGCTCGGAGCAGCAGCTGCTCCCGGGGGCTGGTCCGCCGGGGGGTCCGGCACCTTCTGCCTCCTCTGGTCAAACGATAGTTTAGGTTGGGTCCTGTCGCCCTTGACCATCACCGCAGCTGATGGGGAGGCCTGCGCCCTCAGTCCTTATAGTACTGGTGGTCCCCCAATAGTGGTCAGATTTAAAAGTTAGGAAAATAATAATCAATATTAGGACTTACTGGTCTGAGCAGAGGCCGTAGTAGTGGTGCTGGTGGTCGATGCCTCCTCTCCAGCTCTTTCCAGACCTGCCTCTGAGCTGCCCCTCTTCTTGCCCTTAGGTGCTGATGTAAGAAATAAAGTAGATGAAAAATAGATTTGAGGTACAGTTAATCTTCACAACATTATTATGCCAAATGCATTAACATCGTACTTAGCTAAACCAGATCGCCTATGGTACTAGTATTGACTACCGTTGAATTGGCCATACTAATCCTGAGATCCATATTCAAAATATCGTTAACAAAAACTACATTTGGAACCAATGAATTGCAATAACTGATCATTGATCATATTTTTAATTTACACTAACACAGCCTTCCTTTTTTGCAATGCATAGATGTATACTAGTACAACATATCACTGTGAAAGTGCCTAGGACTGTACGAGCTACATAAAGAATGTCACAGAGATTGCTAATTCACGGATATCAGTAATTCACTAGGGTGACCGAAGGTCAGAGGAGTCTGCAATGGCTACTTAAATATTTAGATAAAGCGAGTGCCGACGAGTATGATTAGGAAGAACTAAATACCTGCCTAGCTCACTGGATCACATAATAATATTCTTTATTCAAACTAAATGTAACATTTCTGAGTGTGAACAGCATGCTATTCACAAAAAATTGTTTGCATTGTAGAACACAAACAACACAAATAATTAATACTCACAAACTCTGCAATCTCGATGCCTAGCAGGTTGAGCAGGTTCTGCTCCCATTCCAGGATATCCACCACCCAGGGGTTTGTTAGCTGATAGGATGTGCACTGGACTTGGCTGGTGTGCCGCACACATTTGTGCACCATCCTCCAAAGCAACCAATGCTCCCTCAAGGATGACACACTGCGAGGCCTGCCACCTGCTGGCATGCATGGAGAGAAGGTGGTTTTCCTGAATAAAAACTAGTGCTGCCACTATTGCCTCACAAAAGATTGCCCGAGGCTGCATTCCTTTGGGGTGCCACCATCCACAGGGAAGGTGTTAGACTTGGCATCTTTTGGCGTGTTTTCCTTGTCTTTCTGCTTTCTGACCTCCCGGTTTTGACTCTGTTGTTGCTGGTTTAGCGTCTCTGTGCCTTTTCTCACTGTTGTTCAGTGTTAAAGTGCAAGTGCTCCCGTTGTAAATTGTATTATGGATTGATGTTACCATGATTGTCATATTTTATTTACTGGTAAGCCCGTAGTAAAGTGTACTGAGTGTGCCAGGGCCTGTAAATCAAAAACGACTAGTGGGCCTGCAGCACTGATTGTGCCACCAACAGGAGTAGCCCTGAAAAGGTATCTCAGACCTGCCACTGAAGGTTCTGTGCGCAGTGTGTAACTGCCATGTCGACAAGGCAAGTGCACCCACTTGCCAGCCCTAACCTGTACTTTTCTTACATATAAGTCACCCCTTGGGTAGGCCCAAGGTACCCTGTGGGCAAGGTGCTGGGTATATTAAAGGTAGGACATGTACTGGTGTGTGTGACATGTCTTGGTGGTGAATTTCAGTGTATTTTGTTTTCAGCACTGTAAAGCTATCTGTCCCATAGGAAAGAATGGATATTTCATCAGCACGGGTCTCTCGGAGACCCACTCTTCACAGTCGACAAGACCCCGAGAGTTTCGTCCACAGTAACTGGTCCAAAGGAGTCCAGCTCTACTGTCCTCACCCCGGGCTGCGACCCTAGGTTACAAGCAGAGGAAGGCTCCTGAGCTAACCGAGGGAGGGATACCAGGATGTTTTCTATCTTGGATTTGAAGAAAGAGGCTAGTTCTGAGCATTTCTCCCGCGGGTTGTCGTGAGTGACCGGAGGTTCGGGGGTTTTCAAAAGTTCTCTGATAACGTTAAATGACTCTTTCGAGGAGTTGGAAGAGAGACCTATTCTCTCCTCAAAGAACTTCGATTTTTCTACCCGGATGGCGGATTTATAGATATTAAGAGCCGCCCGATATTCTCTCCGGCTTACTTCGCCCAAGTCCCTCCTCCAGATCCGCTCCCGCCTCTTACGGCCCTTCCTCAGTGTTCGCAGCTCTGGCGTGTACCAGGGGGCTGAGCCCACTCTCCTACCCCTGGTAAGTAGTCTCTTCTTAGGGAGAATAGCATCGAGCGAATTGGTCAGCCAGGTATTTACATTCGCATCGGCCACTGACGGGTCAAGCCCGGGAGTGGGGCGAGACGCCTCCAGGTGTGCCACCCAGGTGTCCACTGGTAACCTAGACCTGGCTCTTTCCACAGTGTATGCTCTAGGTGTTAGAGCCACTGGGCCGTCAAACTGCCACAGGGCTGGAATCATAAAGTGGTCTGTCCAGGGCAAAACCAGTGCGGGCAATATTTTGCGACGTGATGAGTTCGAGAAGATAGGATCTAACAGATGTCCCTTCTCGTGCGTTGCACCCGAATTGACCAAGTTAATCTCGAATGCTTTCAAATCACCCTGCAGATCTACTCCCAGAGAGTCATAGAGATCATCAAAATGAATGTTGAAATCACCCAGTGCCACAAAGTTGGCTGTGGAAGAGGCAAGGAGAGCGACCGTTTCTAGGAAGGAGTTGAGGAAGTTGGCCATGATCCCAGGTGGACGGTAAACAAGAAGGCCTGCCAAGGACGCGGTGGGCGACACACGTAGAGAGAACTGACAGCTCTCGCAGTCGCTCATCCCTCCACCCTGTACCTTACAGGTTAGTGTATCCCTGTAGAGGATGGCAATACCACCTCCCCGCCCCACTGGTCTATCTAGGTGAGATATAAGGAAGCCTGGTGGAAGAGCTCTAACCATGTCCGGGCCGGAGCAGGAAGAAATCCATGTTTCCGTAAGGAACAACACATCCAGCTTATGGTCAAGAATAAGGGAATTAATTTCTGTCGCATGACAAGGGAGGGACCGACAATTCAATAGGGCCATTGATAACACGCAATTGTCTAAGGCCGAATCCTGACCCGGATTACAGGCCCCACAGGGCAAGAACGGGTGCCCTCCCTCATGAACATACCTACATGTGGCGAGATTCGACGAGCGCCAAAGCATGAGTTCCTCCCTCGAGTACCTAATGCATGCCGAAGATAGCTGCCGTGGGTCGGACAGGGGGACCAGCCCTGAGCCCGTCTGGGCCCGGACGGGCACAGACGGGCTGAACTCTGGCGTAACTCCGGCGTCAATGCGGCGTCCTCGCTGCGCGTTGCCGCTGCGCGTCAGCATGGCTGCCTATATGCTCGCCTAGCGAGTAGAAAGAGGACTTGCGCGCGATGAAACCCACTCACCCAATATGGCCGCCACGAGCCAGGGACAGAGGACCCGCCAAGTGCGGTGAATTCACTATTATGGTGCGAGTAAGATGACAGCAGTGGGGGTATGCGAGGCCAAGCTGCTAAAAACAGGGGGTAAGTGCCCAAACAATAATTAAAATAGACGACAAAACGGGTAGTTAAAAATGAGGAGCTGCCAAAAGCAAGCGCTGCAGGTAAAGCGCTAACGCTGGAATAGGGCGCGCTGCAGGATTTGCCTGCCTATATGCTCGCCTAGCGAGTAGAAAGAGGACTTGCGCGCGATGAAACCCACTTACCCAATATGGCCGCCACGAACCAGGGACAGAGGACCCGACAAGTGCGGTGAATTCACTATTATGGTGCGAGTAAGATGACAGCAGTGGGGGTATGCGAGGCCAAGCTGCTAAAAACAGGGGGTAAGTGCCCAAACAATAATTAAAATAGACGACAAAACGGGTAGTTAAAAATGAGGAGCTGCCAAAAGCAAGCGCTGCAGGTAAAGCGCTAACGCTGGAATAGGGCGCGCTGCAAGATTTGCCTGCCTATATGCTCGCCTAGCGAGTAGAAAGAGGACTTGCGCGCGATGAAACCCACTCACCCAATATGGCCGCCACGAACCAGGGACAGAGGACCCGACAAGTGCGGTGAATTCACTATTATGGTGCGAGTAAGATGACAGCAGTGGGGGTATGCGAGGCCAAGCTGCTAAAAACAGGGGGTAAGTGCCCAAACAATAATTAAAATAGACGACAAAACGGGTAGTTAAAAATGAGGAGCTGCCAAAAGCAAGCGCTGCAGGTAAAGCGCTAACGCTGGAATAGGGCGCGCTGCAGGATTTGCCTGCCTATATGCTCGCCTAGCGAGTAGAAAGAGGACTTGCGCGCTATGAAACCCACTCACCCAATATGGCCGCCACAAGCCAGGGACAGAGGACCCGCCAAGTGCGGTGAATTCACTGTTAAATGGAATAGGCTCACAAGATCTCTCTTGTAGCAGACAGCTTACCAACTACTGGAGAAAGTTTTTCTAATATTGTAAAACCTAATCCTACTGGAGGAATGAATGTCCAGAAAATGCCTCCTACTAATTGTGTTCCATTAATGTTACTAAGTGTATGTCTGTGTTATAGAGTCATTCTAAAAGCCTCTATGCTAATTACATGATCCATTTTAGGATTAATAGACGTAAATAGCAAACTCCTTACCATTCAGCCAGACACTTAAAATATGCATTGTGTACACATGTGTACACATGTAAAATAGACTCCAGGAATAACTGCCTCTTCTCCTGTTAATATTTGTACAGGCCTGATGAGAATATGTGTCCACAGCTAGTTATTCCAATATGTATCTTTCTAAACTGATTTCTCCTTATTGAACACTTAGTTTTCCTTTTTGTTATCTATCTATCTATAAACCATGCCAGAGTAGCAAAACCAAGAGTGAAGAATAGAATAAGATTAGAATTTAAAAAATATAATGCTAGAAGAGCAATGTAATGATAAATGGAAAAATCCCTGAGAAGAGAAACAAGGACAGTTTTTTTCAAGTTTTTGGATTCAAGGTTGTATTTCAGAATACTCCCTTGGCTCACAGTAGTTTCCAAGCACAGCATATATATTGTGTATGTATGTATGTATGTATGTACCAATACCCACCCATTATTAATCGCCTGCCTCCTACTCGGAGGCCCAATCCCTACCTATGTAATTTTCAACCGTGTCAGTATGGCCTCTCAATCAATCAATCAATCAAGGAACTTAGAAAGCGCTCTACTTACCCACGAGGGTCTCAAGGCGCTGGGGGGAGGGGGTGCCGCTATTGCTCGAAGAGCCAGGTCTTGAGGAGTCTTCCGAAGGTGAGCAGGTCTGGGGTCTGCCATAGGTGGGTCGGGAGGGTGTTTCAGGTTTTGCCGGCGAGGTAGGAGAAGGATCTGCTGCCGGAGCCGGAGGTCTTCCGTGGGATGCAGGGGACGGTGGCTAGGGCGAGGCTTGTGGAGCGGAGCTGGCGGGTGGGGGTGTAGAAGCTAAGTCTGCTGTTCAGGTAGGCTGGTCCGGCGTTGTGGAGTGCTTTGTGTGCGTGAGTGAGGAGCTTAAAGGTGATCCTCTTGTCGACGGGAAGCCAGTGTAGGTCTCTCGGGGGGTGTGGGTGCGGCGGGGCACGTTGAGGATCAGTCGGGCAGAGACGTTTTGGATGTGTTGGAGTTGTCGCAGGTGTTTGGCTGGGATACCTGCGTAGAGTGTGTTGCCGTAGTCTAGCCTGCTGCTGACGAGGGCCTGTGTTACTGTTCTTCTTGTTTCAGTCGGGATCAACTTGTAGATCCTGCGGAGCATGCGGAAGGTGTTGTAGCAGGAGGAGGAGACGGTGTTGACCTGCTTTGACATGGAGAGGGAGGAGTCGAGGACGAATCCAAGGTTACATGCGTGGTCGGTAGGTGTTGATGGTGACCCCAGCGTGTTCGGCCACCATGAGTCATCCCAGGCGGAGGGGGTGGGTCCGAGGATGAGGACCTCCATCTTGTCCAATGAGTTGGGTGTCGTCGGCATAGGAAGTGATGTTGAGGTCATGTTGGCAGGCCACTTGTGCAAGGGGGGCCATGTAGTCATTGAACAGTGTTGGGCTGAGCCCTGGGGTACGCCACAGAGGATGTTAGTGGCTTTGGAATGGAAGGGTGGGAGGCGGACTCTTTGGGTTCTGCCGGAGAGGAAGTACATGGTCCAGTCGAGGGCTTTTTCTTGAATTCCGGCTTCATGGAGGCGTGTTTTTAGAGTGCGATGGCAGACCGCGTCGAAGGCGGCTGACAGGTCAAGGAGGATGAGGGCTGTTGTTTCCCCTTTGTCTAGTTGGTGTCTGATGTCGTCTGTGGCGGCGATGAGGGCTGTCTCGGTGCTGTGGTTTTGTCTGAATTCGGACTGGGATGGGTCCAGGATGTTGTTGTCTTCGAGGTGGCGGGCTAGTTGCGTGTTGACCTTTGCGGTGAATGAGAGCAGGGAGATGAGCCGGAAATTCTTGAGGTCCTTGGGGTCTGCCTTGGGCTTCTTGAGGAGGGCGTTGATTTCGGTGTGCTTCCAGCTTTCCGGGAATGTCGCTATTTCGAGGAGATGTTGATGATCTTCCGTAGTTGGGTTGCAATGGCTGCGTCTGAACACATGGTGCGGACATGGGTCTGATGATGATCCTGAGTAGATGGAGTTCATGATCTTGCGTGTCTCGTCGTTGTTGATGTTGGACCAGTGGGTCAGGCGGTTGGTGCGGGAGGTGTTCGCAGGGGTGGAGTATGGCGTGGTTGGGTGGCCGTGGTGTCGAAGCCGTCGTGGATGTCAACGATCTTCCGGTGGAAGAAAGTGGCCAGTGAGTTTCACAATTCTTGGAAGGGTGGGATGTCGTTGACATTGGCGCTGGGGTTGGAGAGTTCCTTCAGGATGCTAAAGAGCTCTTTGCTGCATGATTGGTTACACAATCATTAATTAAATTCAATAGTACCTCACGTCATCCCATATATAATCAATGATCATTCAGATCAGATATAATCTCACTGCCTTGTTGTAGTACTCATGGTGAAAGTGAAATTGAGTAGTTGCCATTAATGTAACAGAGTGTGGCCAGAATAGAAAAATAAGATAATTGTGTAGTTGTAGACTAAACTACAGCTGCCCCACCTGCAGACAGTGGTATATAAAAATAACATGAGTTTGCGACGTAAGTATATCTGTCTAGGGCGCAAGCTGATTGAGCTGGCATGCCTACAAGAATAATTTAGCTAAGCAAGAGAGAGAGAAGAAGAAGTCTTGTCTACACATAGTGCCTAGTAGTAATTCCTGAAACATCCACAAATGTTAGAGGCCAAGGAATTAGGAGGATACCACAAATGTTATGTACTCATATGTAAAAGGACGGTGCACCAAAGGGAGTGCTCGAAAGCTCCAATTCCTGTTTCAAAATTAAAACAAACTCCTCAGCCAATGCGTTTCGTTCACAATGAACTTTGTCAGGGCTGAAACAATTCAAAATGACACAACCAATACACAACCAATACAAAACATGAAAAGCCCAATAAAAACACCAACTCACAATAAATACCAATGTTAAAAGCAACTTTCTCATATTCATCATTCATATAGCATATTTATAGTTCTTAACTTTGGAAGGGAAAAGAAAGGGAATAACACATGTCAAAATAAAACAGATAAATTCAATTCCTTCATATACTCAAAATAACATAACATAACATATACTCGTAAAGTGTGCAATTTCGTAATTCATAATTAGAAACAAATGTGTAAACAAATTATAAACAACAACGAAAATTAAATCTAAATCACAATGTGTTCATCAAGTCTATGTAAACTAATTCCACATATATAATATTCCATAATCAGCAATGGCAACAAGAAACAGAAAGAAAAGAGCAAACCTAAGAAAAAGAAGAATGCGAGAAAAAGCAGAATAGAAATGCAGAAGAAAAAGAGAGAAAAAAGAGAAAAGAAAGGAAAGGATTGTATTACGCCTCCATTACCAGTCCAGCATGGAAGTGGGAGAATATCATCACCACCGATCCCCACCCAGCCGTCCCTTATTTTAAACACACTCCTCACCTATCAGGCGAAGGAAGTATCCCGTAGAGTTTAACCCATCGTTGGGATGTAATGAAAGTGTGACACACGATAATTCCACAAAAGGCCAATAAGGTAGATGGCCACTGGACGAGCAAAGTAGTGGTCATCCGTTCTGTAAGTAAACAAAAACTAATGTAAATACCATATTGACATAGAATTTGTAAAAAGACCAATATCTGACCGCACGCCATCATCACTAAGAGTGCACTTGACAGGTACTTAAGGTCCATAGTGTGCCCTACATTAGAAAAGGGAGGATCTTACCTAAATTAAGTAGCCGATAAGGTCCCCGTGGTATGATAACGTTGGGAGGGTCCAACCTAAATCTCGGCCGCCAGTTCTGTCATAAAAGGGGATAAGATAGATGCAACATAAGTAAACGGGCCAAAAGGGGGTATAATCTATAAAATAAGTAACCATAATTAAAATAGCATGTGTGAGTATATAAAGTCAATGCTACAGGAAACACATAGACGATAGTATAATCGAGCCCATATGGTAAAAAGTCCAAATGAGATACGTCACATGCCTTAATGATACATTCTGTACATAGGAAAATCAAACGGCAAGAAGAATAGTCTTAGTCGGTTAAACGGAGGACTAAACAAGGCAAGATGGAATAATATAACATTGAACTATATCGGTTTTAGATCCCCCCATGGTCCCACTAAAGCCCGAGTGTTGAGAAAGAGTGCACGTTTTCTATCGATCGGCCCGTGACAGACGATGTAATGTGTGTCACTGGGCACCAAGAGCAATACAATGTTTCCAAAAGCACCCCCACTCCCCCTCTTTCAAACTCACCGGATAGCTCAAAGTTAAGCAAGTGAGTTAGTCACAAACCGAGCCATTGTTCTTACCCGGTTTAAATATCGCGACAAGTCTCTCCGTACCACTCCTCTCCGCGTCTCGCACAGCGGTTGATTGAAAATCATATGTTTTTAGATTTCAGGGTCGGTGCCATCTTAGTGTGTATAAGAACTGATATTAAAGGCAGTATTTGTGTGTATTTAGAGTAGTAACTACGAAATACCATTGTAAGATTGGATTTTCTAGCAAGACCATGTTTATGTCATATAAATTTATATACTCAAGTTGCCCAGTCCTAGGACGGTCGCCATCTTAAAGAGGTGGATCCATGCCTAACACCGCGGGTGATTAAAACTCATGTATTTCTACCTTCAGCACCATCTTAGAGTGTATAAAAACTGATATCAAAGGCAGTATTTATGTGTATTTAAAGTGGTAACAACGAAGTACAGAAAGCGGACTGAATTGGAGATAATCTAACTACGTAAAAAACAAAACATTTTTGGGGGGATTTTACTCGAATATTGCCAAATAATAGAATGGTCGCCATCATAGGAAGGTGAATTCGATCTTGACATGGATTATATTAAAACCAAGACATACTCCACCCCCCTACGAGTAAAAGCTGATAGCTAATGTAGATGAAGTTTGTAATGCCTAGGACTAATCGGATCCTAATCAAAGATGGATCAGACACAGATCCGGCGCTAACGAAAATAGGCGTATATGTAAATTGAATAGAGGACACAGGTATTCGAAGACCACAGAATCTATGAATCGATATCAATTAAAATAATCGTAACCAATAAGACTGTGGTCCAAGACACAAAATAGGGAGCAGGACTGTAAAAACGGGACGGGTAAGAAAAAAAGGGAAAAGGGGGAGATGTGAGAAAAAGGGGGGGGCAGAGGTTGGGACCAGTTATGCCAATAAAACCATGAATTTTGTATTAATTGGAAGTCACGTGTACAGTCTTTATCATCAGCAAGTACCTTACTTTATAGGGATTTTCATATATTTCATTCACATTATCCTGATCCCGATGATTCCATATAGAATCATACAAATATGCACTGGATATATTATATGATATTGACCACTCTAGTATAATCGTAATCAAATTTCATTTGCACAGTATACGCATTACCTCATGGTACAAAGTTAATTTAATCGATCCCACTGAGCCCAGTGGGAAATGTGATTAGAATCAATACACCTCACAAAAAATAGTGCATCTCACCATCAGTATTGTGCCCAAGGCTGGTAGCCCTCAGATGGCAGATCCACCTTGCCTCTTTTTGCCGTAACAAAAGTTCTCTATTACCACCTCTTTTTGGTACTGGAGTGTAATCTAAAGCATGGAACCAAAAGTCAAGATCATCAGGATGTTCGGCCGTATAGTGGTTCATAATAGGGTATCTGGTGCCCCTGGTCTTTATTGCGTGTCTATGTTCTTGTATACTGAGTTTCAGGGAGCGCACTGTACTGCCCACGTAAATGACACCACATCTGCAGCCAAGTACATACACCACATATGTAGTGTTACAGTGAATAAAGGAATCAATCCTATGATTCTTAATTGAATTGTAACTGAAACTGGAGATCTTATTTTTGCCCATAGGACATATATTACACGTTCCACACGTAAAGAAAGCCTTTCGGCCTATCCGGGAGCCATGTTGGGATGGATTTTGGAGTGGTCACGTAACTAGGACATAGTGTGTTTCTCAAGGATACACCTCTCCTATATGTCACGGAGGGCCTATTTTCAATACACTCCTTTAGACCTGTGATACCCTGCAGGAGGTGCCAGTGTTTCCGAAGGATGTTAAAAATCACACCACTACGTGTGGTGTATTGAGTCACAAACCTTGTTTTCGAGTGTTTAGTCTCACCAATCCTTTTGTATTTTAAAGTGTCATTCCTACTCACATTTCTTACTCTCTGTTCTGCTCTTTCGAGTACACCTTTGTCATATCCTCTCTTTGTGAACCTACTGACAGTATCTTTAATGTTTGCAGTGAAGGGTTCATCTTCACTGCAATTCCGTCGGATTCTTATCATCTCTCCGTATGGAATATTATTTTTCACTGAGGGAGGATGTGCACTCGCTGCATGTAAGACTGAATTGCATGATGTTTCCTTTCTGTACAGGGTGCTATTGATCCGACCATCCTTGATATAAAATTGAATATCAAGGAAATTGATATGTTCTTTGTGGTGCATCATAGTAAATTTAATGTTAAAGGTGTTATCGTTTAGAAAGGCAACATATTGCTCAAGCTGCCCAATAGCACCAGACCAGAGACAAATCACGTCATCAATGTACCTCCCCAGTACACAATGTTATTGGTCCAGGGGAGGCACCTCGACCCCAAGCATGCTCCCTCTCAAACCACCCCATGAAGAGGCAGGCGTAAGAGGGAGCAAACTTGGAGCCCATAGCAGTTCCATGTATCTGTTGATACCAGCAGTTGTTAAACAGAAAGAAATTGTTAGTCAGTATAATTTCAATCATTGAGATGATCATTTTGTTGTGCTCAAATAACCCTGCGTCATCTCTATCAAAAAAAGAGGGTATTGCTCTGACCCCATATTCTTTATCGATGGAAGTGTAGAGACTTTCTACATCAAGGGTTACGAACAATAGATCGTCAGACCACTCGAAATCTTGGAATTTCTTTAGGATATCTTTACTATCCCTAACGAACGATGGTAAATTGGGAACCAATTTTTAAAGTTTTCGATCAACAAACTGGGAGAGTTTTTCAGTTAGAGAACCGATTCCTGATATTATGGGTCTACCGGTGGGGGGAAATCGCCCCTTATGTACCTTAGGCAGTAGATATATGCAGGGGAAAGATGGACTATCTACCCTCAGAAATCTGTATTCCTCCTCATTAAGGTGTCCCATGTCCCTCCATTCGATGAGCTGGGCGTTAATCATAATAGTACTTGTGGGGATCGGATTATTACCAATCTCCCTGTAAAACATTGAGTTTTTGAGTTGTATTTTAATGTCCCCCATGTAATCTCCATGATTCATTATGACAATATTGCCTCCCTTGTCGGCCTCTCTAATGACTATGCTTGTATCATTATTCAATTGTTTAAGGACAAACCTTTCTGCTGTAGTTAGGTTGTAGGCGGTTTTTGGAGCATATTTATTGGGAGTTTCCAAGTCATATAGATCTTCTGTGACTTTGTCAAAAAAGGTGTCAACATTTTGATGGTAGGAGTGTGTTGGAACAAATTTCGATTTTGGATGAAATCCACTGTCAATATTACTACATTGGGAAATTTCAAGGTCATCCAAAATAGAAGGGATATCTACCTCTTCATTTTCTTGATCTAACGTTAATAGGCAATGGACTCCTGGGACTTCTCCAATAGTATGTGACCCTACACATTGATCTACTTGTGTTCCTTTCTGTTGCTCATGCCATCTATTGGAAAAATAATCTTTAAGTTTTAATATCCTGACAAACTTAAAGGGATCTATATGCATTTTAACTAGATCACCTTCTTGTGTAGGACAATAATTAAGACCTCTGCTCAGAATGTTAATTTCATCGTCATTCAAAACTTTATTAAAAAGATTGCTGATTTTTAAATCTGAACATATATCATTGCATACAACAGTGTCAGAGATCATATTAGTGTCAACGTTTTCGCAGAGTTGGGAAGAAATGAGGCACGATTAATTTGCAAAAATCATTTCTTGAGTTTCGTCACCGTATTCTGTTTGTTGCTTGGGGTACCTCTTGTATCTACCCTTTGACCTCCTGCCACCTCTCCTTGTTTTTTTAGGTCTTTTTTCATTTGCAATCTGTTGCTTATTCTGAGTTTGGCCAGCTCCTTTTGAAAGGAGGTGGCCCCTTACTCTAAAGGGATGTCTGGCAGTGTAATGATAGAAGCTGATCTACTTACAGATAATAATGAAATATTGCTATTTGAGCCAGTCTCCACACTTTCCTCTCTACTCTCTCTGGCACGCTTTTTACTTGTGTCCTCCATCCCCTGAACACTATCAAATTTCTTCGCAAAAAGTGTACACTCTACCATCGTTATAGTCCTTGTCGTCCCTTTTAATCTTGTTAAGTTTTTTGTTTTTAAGATAGACTTGATGCCCCTCCATAATGGTTTTCAGAATCGCATAGTTCTTTTCTATAAGGTATTTTTGTGGCATGTCATTAATCTCCTTTTCAAGAGCCTCAATCTCTAATTCCAATTTTTCACCCTTTTCTGCCGCATGTCTCACTAGTATCTGCATCATTGTTATCGATGCCCCTTCCAAGTTGCTTTCCCATACTTTCAAATGGTCACCACTTAACTCCTCAAAGGTAGGAAATATTAATATCCGTAAACGTCGCAGGATTTTTTTGTTTTTCATATATTGCTCAAGGGTAACCCCGTCCCACCAACGGCTTAATTCTTGTTTCCGTAACCATTCAAGTTTGATGAACATAGTCTTAAGACTTGCTATGGCTGTCGGTGTTTGAACTGGTATACTCTTTACATTACTAGCCCCAAATAGATCCTGGGCTAATTCCTCACGTCCGTCCTGAAATCTAGGCATTTTTCTACCAAGGCACAATTGTTTATACAAATTTCAAAAGAAATATAAAATAACCATATAGAAATATGTGCAATAACAGTCAATAATAATCAATTAGAAAGAAAAATGCGGCTGACCAAGGTTATGCACAAAGTATTTCAGAGTATGATACGTAAGCCCATATGTTGTGCGCAATACGTCCAGAGTTTGCCGCACCGATACTCTCCTGCAAAGCAGATCCCAAAGTTCATATGTAATAGGACGGTGTACCAAAGGGAGTGCTCGAAAGCTCAAATTCTTTTCTTTTTTTTTTTTTTATTGAGATGATTTCGGATGTCACATGAATACAAACATACATAACTTAACAAGATACAGTTCAGGTAAAAAAAAAAAAAAAAATGCAAAATAGCATAATGTAAACTCAATCAGAAAGGTACAAACTGATCAGACATTAAAAAAAAAAAACGTAGAATCAATATCTTCGTTTTGGTCCTTAATTTCTAACTCATCTATTTTCTCTCCAATTTTTGAGCGGAGACCATATCTTCTTACCCAACTCCCTCATCCTTCTTCCTTTGAAGTCGTACAAACATTCCTCAGCATTATGTATCCCCAGCAATTTAGATAACCACATCTGGAAAGTAGGGGTTACTGGATCTTTCCACCCAGCCGAGATTAGTATCCTCAAAACAGCCATGGAAATGAAAATAAAGGCTTCAGCCTCATACTCTAACCTTAAACTAGCATCCCTACCAGTCAAAACAATAGTAGATGTTAGAGTGATCTGTTTCTCTACCACCCCCGCTAAAAAACGTTCAATTTCTCTAAGGACAGGATTCAGATTCTGGCATTTATAAAACATATGTGGTAAGTCTGCTGGGCCTTGGTCACATCTAGGGCATCTATCATTATCCCTCTTACCCCATTTATACAATTTAGCGGGTGTATAGTATAAATTAAAGATAGTTTTATAATGCTGTGCCTTTAAATTCGAAGCTCTTAAAACCTTTTTATTCAATGCAAGGACATAGTCAATGTCCACGTCTGGATCATCAATTCTTTCCGCCCACTCTGATTCAATTTGACCGATATCATCCCCCAGGCCCTGAAGAAGATAGCTGTAGCCTATTTTTATCCTCTTACCACCATTCCTCACATATTTCAGAATTGGGTTGAGCTCCTGAATCCGAATCCTCGGTCTAATAGCTTTCAATGTTTCTTCCAACTGTCTATATAGGAACCATTGACTAGCTGGTATACCAAATTTTTGTTGCAGCACCTCAAAGCCCAATATTTCCTCCTCTATCATAACATCGCCCAGACATTAAATCCCCGCTTCCTTCCATACCTTACTATTTCTATTCTGCCCAAGATGTTCAAAAGGATTTGAATGCCAGATATCCGTAATACCATTAATTTTCGGGATCTTCAAATATCTCGTTATTGCCTTCCATAAGCCCCAGGCACTCAACAACAGTCTACTCCCACTCCTTTTAAAATACCTGCATTTTGTTTCTCGAGTAAGCAAACCCACTGCTTTTCTGCCTACTAATAGTTCGTATATCGTAGGAGTTCTATCTACTATATTTAATACATCACTATCCTCATATTTAAACAGAACATTCATTTGTAATATTAAACAGACCCAATGATATAACCTCAAATTCGGTGCCGTCAAACCCCCCCCTCCAATGGTGCTGATAGTCGAGCTAAAGATCTTCGAATGTTCCCATACTGCCATAAAAATTGTGAAAAGACCGCTTCCAATTTCTTGAAGACACTCTCTTCTACAAGTAAAGGTATAGCCCGGAAAAGATACAAGATTTTTGGGAACATAGACATCTTCAAAACATTCACTCTACCAATTAATGATAAGTGTAGGACATCAATTCTTCTCAGCTCTTTATCTATTGATGTAATCAGGGGAACGTAATTTTCTTGTACAATTTTCTCCACATTCGCATTGATCCTCACCCCCAGATAAACCGCTGAATCCACATAGCTTTGATTAACCTTAAGTATGTTCTTAGTACTGATTATTATAGTTTTTCCTTCATTTAGCTTGTATCCCGATCGAGACCCAAAAGTTTCAGCTAATTGAATCAGTTCTGTTATGGCCATCTGTGGATTGGTAGTTGTTATTGCCAAGTCATCTGCATAGGCCAGTATTTTAGTTGCATGTCCATTAAGTATAACCGGGGAGATTTGGTCTGATTCTAAGATTCTTCTTATTAATGGGTCTATGTACAGAGCGAAAAGTATAGGGGAACATGGACACCCCTGGCGAGTTCCTCTCCTAATTACGACTTCATCTGACTGTAATCCCATAGTTATAATTCAGGCTACTGGATCTTTATACATGGCTTTTAAAGCTTTCATACATTTTTCTCCAAACCCTCTGCTAACCAAGACCTCCCATAAAAAATCCCAGACAACTCGGTCAAAGGCTTTTTCAGCGTCTAGGAGAATCATGGCCATCGAAAGCTCAAATTCTTATTTCAAAATTCTTTTATTCAATTCCAATTAAAACAAACTCCTCAGCCAACGCGTTTCGTTCACAATGAACTTCGTCAGGGCTGAAACAATTCAAAATTACACAATCAATACAAAACATGAAAAGCCCAATAAAAAACACCAACTCACAATAAATACCAATGTTAAAAACAAATGTTTCTCATATACATCATTCATATAGTATATTTATAGTTCATAACTTGGAAGGGAAAAGAAAGGGAACAACACATGTCAAAATAAAACAGATAAATGTGGAGAAGTGTGGCTCACTGGTTAGAGAAGGCAGACCTGGAAGCAGAGGTCAGCCCGGGACCAGGGTTCAATTCCCGGCTCGGCGGGGTCTTGAGTCCTAAAAATGTCCATGGACTCGACAAATCTCGCTCCGGTGCCTACTCGATTCACGGGATCACACTCTGCAACTCTGTGGTGCAATAGCTTGCTTAATCTCCACAACGGCCCCTCGCGGCGGGATGCCTGGCTTTCACCTTGTGGATACCCTGCCGGGGTTATCTCACAGGGGAATACCAGGACGGGTTCCCTAAGCAAGCGCTTAGAAACCGGTTGGTGATTGCTCTATATAAATTCCTGCACATTTACATTTACATAAATGCAATTCCTTCATATACTCAAAATAACATAACATAACATATACTCATAAAGTGTGCAATTTCGTAATTCATAATTAGAAACAAATGTGTAAACAAATTATAAACAACAACGAAAATTAAATCTAAATCACAATGTGTTCATCAAGTCTATGTAAACTACTTCCACATCTATAATAATCCATAATCAGCAATGGCAAAAAGAAACAGAATGAAAAGAGCAAACCTAAGAAAAAGAAGAATGCGAGAAAAAGCAGAATAGAAATGCAGAAGAAAAAGAGAGAAAGAAAAGAAAGAAAAGGAACGAATTACACCCAATACCTTTATAGTTAGTTTATAATATGTGTCAGAATGGTAATGGGATTGTATTACGCCTCCAACTCCAGTCCACCATGGAAGTGGGAGAATATCATCACCACCAGATCCCCACCCAGCAGTCCCTTATTTTAAACACACTCCTCACCTATCAGGCAAAGGAAGTATCCCATAGAGTTTAACCCATCGTTGGGATGTAATGAAAGTGTGACACACGATAATTCCACAAAAGGCCAATAAGGTAGTTGGCCGCTGGACGAGCAAAGTAGTGGTCGTCCGTTCTGTAAGTAAACAAAAACTAATATAAATACTATATTGACATAGAATTTGTAAAACGACCAATATCTGACCGCACGCCATCATCACTAAGAGTGCAATTGACAGGTACTTAGGGTCCATAGTGTGCCCTACATTAGAAAAGGGAGGATCTTCCCTAAATTAAGTAGCCGATTAGCTCCCCGTGGTATGATAATGTTGGGAGGGTCCGACCTAAATCTCGGCCGCCAGTTCTGTCATAAAAGGGGATAAGATAGACGCAACATAAGTAAACGGGCCAAAAGGGGGTATAATCAACAAAATAAGTAACTATAATTAAAATACCATGTGTGAATATATAAAGTAAATGCTACAGGAAACACATAGACGAAAGTATAATCAAGCCCATATGGCCAAAAGGCCATATGAGATACGTCACATGCCTTAATGATACATTCAGTACATAAGAAAATCAAACGGCAAGAAGAATAGACTTAGTCGGTTAAACGGAGGACTAGCACTGATCAAGGCAAGATGGAATAATATAACGTTGAACTATATCGGTTTTAGATCCCCCCATGGTCCCACTAAAGCCCGAGTGTCGAGAAAGAGTGCACGTTTTCTATCGATGGGCCCGTGACAGGCGACGTAATGTGTGTCACTGGGTACCGAGAGCAATACAATGTTTCCAAAAGCACCCCCACTCCCCCTCTTTCAAACTCACCAGATAGCTCGACGTGTAGCAAGTGAGTTAGTCACAAACCGAGCCATCATTCTTAACCGGTTTAAATATCCCGGCAAGTCTTTCCGTACCACCCCTCTCTGCGTCTCGCACCGCGGTTGATTGAAACTCATATGTTTTTACATTTCACCGTCGGCACCATCTTAGAGTGTATAAAAACTGATATCAAAGGCAGTATTTATGTGTATTTAAAATGGTAACAACGAAGTACAGAAAGAGGACTGAATTGGAGATAATCTAACTACGTAAAAAAAAAAAAAAATGGGGGGGGATTTTACTCGAATATTGCCAAATAATAGAACGGTCGCCATCATAGGAAGGTGAATTCGATCCTGACATGGATTGTATTAAAACCAAGACATACTCTACCCCCCTACGAGTAAAAGCTGATAGCTAATGTAGATGATGTTTGTAATGCCTAGGACTAATCGGATCCTATCCAAAGATGGATCAGACCCAGATCCGTCGCTAACGAAAATAGGCGTATATGTAAATTGAATGGAGGAAACAGCTATTTGAAGACCCAATAATCTATGAATCGATATCAACTAATCGTACCCAATAAGACTGTAGTCCAAGACACAAAATAGGGAGCAGGGTTGTAAAAACGGGACGGGTAAGAAAAAAAGGGAAAAGGGGGAGATGTGAGAAAAAGGGGAAAAGAGGGTGGGACCAGTTATGCCAATAAAACCATGAATTTTGTATAAATTGGAAGTCACGTGTACAGTCTTTATCATCAGCAAGTACCCTCCTTTATAGGGATTTTCATATTTTTCATTCACATTATCCTAATCCCAATGATTCCATATAGAATCATACAAATATGCACTGGATAGATTATATGATATTGACCACTCTAGTACAATCGTAATCAAATTTTATTTGCGCAGTCTACGCGTTACCTCATGGTACAAAGTTAATTTAATCGATCCCACTGAGTCCAGTGGGAAACGTGATTAGAATCAATACACCTCACAAAAAATAGTCCATTTAACCATCAGTATTGTGCCCAAGGCTGGTAGCCCTCAGACCGCAGATCCACCTTGCCTCTTTTTGCCGTAGCAAAAGTTCTCTATTATCACCTCTTTTTGGTACTGGAGTGTAATCTATAGCATGGAACCAAAAGTCAAGATCATCAGGATGTTTGGCCGTATAGTGGTTCGTAATAGGGTATCTGGTGTCCCTGGTCTTTATTACTGTACTCTGCTTGCTAGTGCTACTGTGCCAGTATAATTTTATGTGCATTCATAATTTTGTCTTACTGTTTTGCTAAGAGTATTGGTTACAATTGTCATTTTTCTTTCTTGATACAGCTACTCCTTCCCAACAGAATGCCGTCCACCCTGCCAAGGAGTTGGCCCTACAGAAATATGCTGAACTTGTCCAGGTGTAATTTTCAGACTCCTAGACATATTCAGCAGCAGCTGCCATTGACTGCTTTTCATTCCCAGCAGCAACTTGCAGGCAGCAAGTTTTTTTTTTCCATATTTATCTCCAGCTGGACCAAAGATGAAGGGCAAGTTAAGGGGCCATTAGGCCTCCGTTTGATCGAGTGGCCTGGAACCTCACATTAAAATGTAAATATAACAGAGGGAAACAAAAGTGCACAGCTGGTTATCTCTTCACAGGCACTTAAGTAAGGCATGCTTTTGACTTTGTTAGACCCCTTTATGTAAGTGCATGAACTGTAAGTATCTCAGATGTGTTGGTCGGTCCCAGTGTTTACACACAATTTAGATAGCACTCTTTTAATTTCTTTTATAACACTACACATCCCAATGCAGGGTGTCAGAGCGATTTACATAACATATAGACTGAAAATAAATCATGCAAGTGTGTAAATTAGCGTACAAGATGTTTTGCATGAGTCAGTGAGGATTAAAAGTTGTAGCAGTCACATATCCTACATAGCTCACTGTGCTATATTAAAAGGCCTACTATTTATAAACTGCAAGTAACTAAAGGATCTGTGTTCAAAGCAGTAACCTTACCTAGCTACATTTAAAAAAATCTGTCATTTGCATATTACATGATGCGCTTTGCAGGCACATTAACCTACTACTTTGAGTCAGATCTGGGACTACACAAAACAGAAACTTCTCCAAGAAATATTTTAACCTCCAGGGTTATCTCACCAATTATTATTTCAATAGTTACTGGGCACCTCTGCAGCAGATGCCTTAACACTATAAAAATATTAGAAAATGCAGACTTTGTTACCAATTGAGATTAAAACATCTACTAACATGATTCTCCGTGTTGCCAATTTTCTTTCCAGGGTTTAAAAAAAAATTAAAATTAGTTGAGGCCCAGATTTTGCATTGGGATTGTGCCACTTTTTTAGCACAACCCCAAAGCAAAATCTAATTTGTAAAGTCTCATAATGGGCTTAAATGAACTCATGATACACCTAATAAAAAACAAATGTGTGTGATCATAATAGCTGACTGGCAGGCATTCAATTACCAAACAAGCACACAAGAGGCCATGAGAGCCTGCTACAGAAAGGCAACAAATCAAGAAGATGACAGGAGATTAATAAATAGGTCTTTCACAGTGATACTCGCATTACCTAAATCCGCTGGTCCAGAACAGCTCTGCCTGGTATTGTGCGTATTCTAACTCGCACAAGAAACACATCGTCCTATAATACGATACAAGAGACAACTGGAGATTAGAAGAGAACAAAGAGAAAGCAATTAGAGGAGTGAAGGAGTACTAGGGACGAGAGGGTGTCTAGAAAACAACGAATGTGAGAAAATAAGAGGTGGAAGTGAGAGGAAAACTGGAATGTGATAGAATGCAAGTTCTAGTTGCACTCCAGAGGTAAAACCAAAGGAGATGGAAGTGAAAGAAAGTGAGAGAAAGAGGATAAAAGTTGCATAGCATAAATTGGAAGAAATAGAAATGAGAAAATTAGACTTCTAAAGATGCATTTGAGATATAGGCAAGAAGAGATTAAGAGTTGGACTTAATGTTGAATGGAGTAGAGCACTGTGAAGCATGAAGGTGACAGTAGAAGATAGATAGGCAACCATCTGAGCTGTAACTGAGTGAACTTCTCTAAGAGAATGAAAGAGTGAGGTATAGGACACACCGGAATGTGAAACTGTTGCAAAGGGGAAGATGTTTAGGAGAAACAAAACTCAAAAAGATAGATGTGAGGGAAAGAGTGGTGAATGAATATATGACGTCATCCCGCATAAAAATATCCCGCATACCATCATCCCGCAAAAATCACCCAGCAAGTACCATTAGTCCGCAAACTAAGAGTTCGCAAACTTTTAAAACGAATATACCTTTAGCACGCATGCCTTTAAAACGAAAAGGCATGCATGTTAAAGATATACTTGTTGTAAAAGTAGTAAAAGTAAGTAACATTACCCTACCCTACCCTACCCTACCTTACACTATACTCTAATGTTGTTCCCCTGCACCACCCACCCTTGACACACAGTCCATTACCTATATTTACACTACCCAGCACGACCCCCCAACACTACCATAAAGCCCTTTACTACCCTACACAAACACTATAACACTACAATACTACCCTAAACCACTACACCCCAGCATGACCCTACACTACACAAACACTACAACACTACCCAACACCCTAAAACACTACACCCCAGCATGACCCTACACTATGCAAACACTACAACACTACCCTAAACCCTAAAACTCTACCCCCTGCATGACCCTACACTACGCAAACACTACAACACTACCCTAAACCCTAAAACACTACCCCCAGCATAACCCTACACTACACAAACACTACAACACTACCCTAAAACACTACACCACAGCATGACCCTACACTATGCAAACACTACAACACTACCCTAAACCGTAAAACACTAACCCCAGCATAACCCTACACTACGCAAACACTACAACACTACCCTAAACCCTAAAACACTACACCCCAGCATGACCCTACACTACGCAAACACTACAACACTACCCTAAACCCTAAAACACTACACCACAGCATGACCCTACACTACGCAAACACTACAACACTACCCTAAACCCAAAAACACTACACCCAGCATGACCCTACACTACGCAAACACTACAACACTACCCTAAACCCTAAAACACTACACCCAGCTTGACCCTACACTACACAAACACTACAACACTACCCTAAACCCTAAAACACTACACCCCAGCATGACCCTACACTACGCAAACACTACAACACTACCCTAAACCCTAAAGCACTACACCCCAGCATGACCCTACACTACGCAAATACTACAACACTACCCTAAACCCTAAACCACTACCCCCAGCATGACCCTACACTACGCAAACACTACAACACTACCCTAAACCCTAAAACACTACACCCAGCATGACCCTACACTACACAAACACTACAACACTACCCTAAACCCTAACACACTACACCCCAGCATGACCCTACACTACGCAAACACTACAACACTACCCTAAACCCTAAAACACTACACCCCAGCATGACCCTACACTACACAAACACTACAACACTACCCTAACCCCTATAACACTTCCCCCAGCACGACCCTACACTAAACAACCACCACAGCTCTACACTACACTAACACAGCACTACACTACACAATCACTACCCCCGCACGACCCCCACCCCTATAAAATAAACCCAAACCCACTTACCTCTGTCATCATCGTGGTTTTCAACGTAAATGCATTTACCATACATGCCTTTAAAACGTATTTCGTTGTAAAGGCATGCGTGATAAAAGCACATGCGTTGTAAAAAAATGCGGGATAATGGTATGCGGGGTCAATGACCTTGCGGTAACATAGTATGCGGGATGAAAGTCTGCGGGATTAAAAATGCGGCATGATGGTTACAAACCGTGGTGAATGTAAGATAAAAACAGAGTCGAAAGAGGCTTGGTATTATGTGAGAAGGAAAACGGAACAGTAGGTAAGAGGATCAGGTCAAAGAAAGACAAATATTTTGTTCATAGGAGAAACTGTATAGAAGTGAAAGAGGGTTGGATTAGGGTACAATAGATGGAAGTTCAGCAGGAGACTGTAAAGAAATAAAAATAAGGACCTTCAAATGGCTAAAAGGCTCCCTAGCCATAGCTCAATGGGAAATGTTTTGCACTGCCAGAAAACTCAGCTGGTTGATTTGATCACTTCAGATGTCTAAGTCTGCAGTCGGAGGGTCACTGATTTGAATCCTTGATGGCGCACAGAATAGTGACTTGTATTTATGGTGCTACAGAAAGCAGAGTATGTATGCAATTAATTTAAATATTGTATTACACACAGTATAACATTTACTGCACATAGTATAATATAAGATAGTTTATCACCTGGAGGAGGCCAGTGACATGATTGTTTGCAACACTCATGTGAGACGCATTAACACACTTGCACAAAACACTGTTGCTGCATAATGTGTGTGTAATGTAAAGTCATCTGGTGGAAGTACAGAGATTCAGCGCAACGTTAAGGGTTAACCGTCACAAATGTAATTTGAAAATGAATTACAATAAAAGAAAGCAAACAAGGCAATGGAATGTTAAAAGATGCTACCTGAGAATCAAGCCCTGGGTATTAATGGTTATTAGGTGGTGAGGCATGTTCTACCACCGTGATGTGGGCCAAAAATGGTCAATGTTTCGAAATAAAGAAATGTGCAGGGCAAAAAAATAGATACAAGACAAATACGACATGAAGCACGTTAAGTGGGATTATCAGCTGCTAAACTACAAGTGAAATACATCTAGATTAAAGGAAGTAGATGTACATAGGTGAGTCTTGAGGTAGGCTGCATTATGCTAAACTTACATAAGATGTTGTTAGGTATGCCTATTTAAATATATTGCCAAAATAATGCCACACATTATGACTAAAATAAAGAAGAAAATATAAATCAAACTGAAAATGAAGGGATGTAAGCCAGGGAATCGAACCTTGGATGTACATGAGATAATCATGGAGATTATGGGATGGGCGGTATTGTGCTACACTACTGTGACCCGTTAGATGTGCCCATTAAAATATATTACGAACATACGTTAAAATAATTTGAGTAAGCTACATCTGAATTATACAATAGAGAAGAAAATAGTGCAATCTACATGACTTATATGGGGGTACTTCCAAAGAGATTCTACCCTTGATGTGCATGCACAAGTCACAGCTGATACACAGTAAGAAGTGTTCTACTGTACATTGTTGTTTTGAGTAGTTCCAATGCCAGTTGCTAAAGAGCAGCCTCAAAGTGCATAGCTGCCAAGTTTTCAGATTGCTAGGTGTGATATTTTCATAATTTTATTGTAATTATGAGTCCGCCGCCGCAGACATTAGAGTTTCTCATTGTTCAAATGGGTGTAATTACATATATATATATATATGTTTCCCTCGTCTTCATTGCTTGAGTTTTGCTCGCAAAAAAGTGTCACTCATAGTCGTTGAAATGTCACTCATAATTACAATTTAATTATGAAAAAGTCACACATAGCAATTTGAAACCTTGGCAGCTATGCTCATAGTCGTTGAAATGTCAATCATAATTACACTGAAGAGTCTGAAGTTGTAAGAAAATGTCACACATCTGAAACCTTGGCAGCCAGGGCTTTAAGTGAGCCGGTTCCCAAGGGGTCTGAGCACCAGCAGTTTTTTAAAGGGGGACTCGAAACGGGTCTCTATCCGGATCTATCTTGAGCCCGGGCACAGGCGGCCTGTTTTTTTCTGGACTGCAGTGACAGCAGTTTGCTGTCACTGCAGTCCGGAAAAAAGTGCCAGGGCACAAAACAACCCAATAGAGACCCATTTTGAGACAGAAAGCACATCGATTTGCGCCCCTCACACTGCTCACTTCTCACTAGTGGAGAAGTTACGGCGTGACGTCATGCCAAGTGAGCTTACTGGGGGAAGAGAAATCCTTTAAAGAGTCATTTTCTCTCTGGATTTCCCTTCTCTTTCTGAAACACAAGAGCAGAAACATTTTCATGGTGTCACCAGGGCATTAAGTGGAAGCTTTTTCAATATTATATGTAACAAGCCATAGTCGCAGCTAATTTATCTTATGCAACTAATAACCATTGACAAAGCCAATAGTCCTGACTTGTTGTAGGCAGGCGCCGATCTAGGATTGTTTCTTTGGGTGGGCCATAAAGAAGCATGGGTGGGCCATGAAAACGAATAGGTTTCAGTAAGTATTTCAGAGATTCAATATTTTAGGTGTTGGCATCTGTCTTCTTTTGGCATTTTTAAGACAATAACTACCAACCAAAGAGCTACTGACTTTGCTTTCTCTGTTGTCCTTCTAGTTTTGGGAAAGGGGAAGGACTTTGCTTGTCACAACTTTAAAATGTAGATGCGGAAAATTCAGGCTGAAGCACTAAATTGTGCAACAAGAAAAAGCTAACTATGCAGCATAATGCGGCACATTATGTGATAGTATTAGTTCAATATTTTGATATTTTTACGCTTGCTAACACTAGACATAGATTGCACTTCTTTGGGATCAGTTTAACACCTGGATATAGCAATAAGCAATCAGAAGGTGACCAGTCAACCTTAGGAAAAAACCTTCCACTCAGCGCCACCACATGTCAATGCAATTTTATATCTTTTGGACCATTTGAGCTAAAACCAACCACTTTAAAAATCTGCAGATTATGCAGAAGATAATTGATTATGTGGCAAATGCGGCAAATCCATAGCTATGCCAAAAAATGCCACACCTGCACAATCACATAGTTCCAGTGGCCCTGCTCATAGGCCCCTGCTCAAGGAATCATTCTATCACTTGTAACAATCGGCAAACAAATTATTGTGGTGTGAATTAATGATGAGTAGAATGTTTTTTAATTTAGCCAATGGAAAGATAAAACATATTTTTGTTTTACTTTTTCCAATAATTTATTTTTATGGAATACTGCAAGTTAGTAATGGCCTCACAGTAGGAAGAAATGTAAAAAGAAAACCTGAGTAAATCTATATGCTAAGTATAAACACATTTTCACTAACTTTTTGGGGAAAAGGAAATCCTTTGCAAAGCGTTTCTACCATATCACTTTTTGCAACTCCTAGGTACCTTGTGATGGAAGCCTGCAGCCTCCTTAGTGTGAGTGAGTGAAAGTGTTCAGGATGTCTGTGCGGTTCATTTGCTCATCATAGCACCTACTATCCCTGCTTATTTCACACCCTGCTGATTTCCCCAGGCCTGAAACTAGAGCATGTCAATGGTTAATAATTAAATAAAACAACGCGGCAGGGCACAATGGGGCTTCAAGCCACTGTGAGAAATTAGGATGTAAAACGCTCATTTTCCAGTTCACAATGGCCTAGGGTGGGCCAGGGCAATCCTTGGGTGGGCCTGGCCCACCCTCTAGTACCGGGCCTGGTAGTAGGTATGATGTTACTTGTTGTATCACATATCTGGATGCAATGACAGAAAAGGTGGCACACTTTGCTAAACACATATTTTTAGCGTAAGTGTTTTAAAACCACGCCTTTAATTAAATTGGCCACACCACTTTGAGAGACCCCCACTTAAAGCCCTGTTAGCAGCTATGCTGACACTCACTAAATATCCCCTCTGAAAACTCTCCTTTTACCTCAATCATGACTTCCTCCAGGGTCTCAATACCAGGCAGCCAGGGGTGGATGGTTCGAACTTAATCAGCAGCCAGAGAGCCAGCAAATCTCCCAGAGAGCAGCACTGCACCGATTGCCCCAGGCCAAAATGAGCGCGTGACACATCACTGCTATGTTGTTCTCATCGCGAGAGCAGGGCAGGCCAAAATAATAAATCATTTAATGACGCCCAGGGCCGTCATAGGTAGCGCTCACGTGCTACAAGTTTGATTGCGGGCCAACAGTCAAGAGCTGAGCTTGGCAAATACAAACGCGGGACATCGTTGCCACAATTTTTGAAGCACTGTGACTGCTGCTGCAGTTATACCAGCAGGTCAGGTGTGCGCAGCCTTTATAATTTATTTGGGGACACAGTGTCCCCAAATAAATTATAAAGGCCGCCGCAATGGGCCACCAGTGCTGCACAGCCGCCCCCAAAATTGGGCTGACTGGGGCAGACCACCCCCCTAGCTACGCCACTAGCAACAGGCCCACCCACCCAACCTTCACTTAGCTTAGATTTTGAGCCAGACAGCACTGAGCATACATATACAAGAACATAGCATTTTGCAAATTAAGTAACTAAATCAATGCACCACTGTCAGTCATACCACTACACTCGCCTCCACACTACACAGACATGTAGGTCTGGTGTTGTTGTTGTTGTTTACCTTTTAAGCCACTTATTAAAATGCTCCAAGTTATTCCATCAATCAACTCCGATCCCACAGAATGACTGCGAGAATGGTATGGTCATCATGGTGTCCAACTCTGTAGTGTACTGAGTCCAGAATAAAAAATGCAACGATTCGGCCTGCATCAATACAATTTTGAAATTGAACAACAAGGAGGGAAACATTGACTTGAGTCACTATTTTGTGTGTATATTTAATACTAGAAGACATCATGCACAACAACACAAACACCAATCACTCAAGAGTCAGTATGCAATGCATGCCATTATTTACCTGTTCTTACGGGGCAGTCGCTCTAGGCTCGGATAGGAGGATAGATAAAGTCAGGTTCTTTGGAGGGACTTGACGAGGCAGGCACACATTTTGCATTTGTTGTACTATTCTCCATGCAATGTCTGGCTTGAGGCAAATGGATTTAGGGCGAGTCAGGACTGGAGCAGGACTCGGAGGAGTGGACTTACTTCTTTACTGGCTGCATAATAAAAGAGCAAGACGGTGGTGATGGATTTGGTGTGATTGGAACCAGAAAGACAGTGACACACACAAATAATAACAGTAAAAATTATTCCTTAGCTGTACCTTTTTGAGGGCTTTATTGGGGGTTGTCAAAGCAAGAAAAAAAGTAACTCGAAAGCCTAGTTGTCAGGGAAGTAAAACTCATCCTCAAACTTTGGTTGGTCACCTAGAAGTAGGTCGTCTAACAGACTACTTCCATGACCTGTTTAGCTGTCATCATCTTCCTGCTGTGCTACTTCAGGTATCGGATTATCTGGTGGTATAAAGTGGTGATACATTTTGATCATGGTTAACCTCCCCACGTTTTGGGGTGAGAGACTGGTCCTTCTCACTGTAAGAACAGCACCAGTAGCACTGAAAACATGCTCAGAAGAGACACATACAACAGGGCAAGCCAGATAGTTTATTGCCAGCCTGCTGAGCACTGGCCATTGGAGCCATTTCCCACACCAATACAGCTTTTGGGTTTTGATCAGTGTAGACCTCCGTTGGGTCATCCAGATAGACCTGGATCTTCCTCCCAATGCTCATGGGTGCTCTGCTTTGTTCGGCCTCTTTTACCTTTGCATCAGCACTGGACTTATAAAGCCCTTGTGGTAGAAACCATTCCTGTGCAAATGTTGGTGCTAATGCTCCTGTTTTTGTTGTTGGTGATGTTGTTCTTGGTGTTGTTGGTGGTTTTGGCTTCTGTGAGCCAACCACACTGCCTCAGGCTACGAAGTTTAACATGAAGCTGGCTGTCCTACTGAACTTGTTGTGCCCTGGAGTAGCAGGCCACTAATTCCTGCCCATTCTTTTCCTAAAGGACTGGCTTCCACAGCTATCCAAGCTTGTAGTTGGCAACATCCCCATTTGAAAAAGAAATTAAAGTGTGCAGTAATGGTTTGTACAGTGGATCCAGAATTGTGGCACAAATATAATGGTTGGATGACACAATGCCTCTTTGCACCCTTGTATTTTCAGATAAGCAATGCGTTAAGCTCTCCACCAAGTCATGTGCTTCTTTTTTCCTCCACACCTGCGTACATTGCAGACACCCCTAACAGCTGTTCCTGTAGCATGTGCAACAATGGGATAGCTTGGCTCATAGTACATTCCTCCTTGCTGATTTCACATGTGAAGAGCTCAAAAGGAAGTAGCATCTCTGTCAGGCATTTAACTAGGCCCCATTGGTCCATCTCAATGATCATACCTTTCACAGTACCATCTCCTCTTTCCATGACATATTCATTGATTAGTCTGTCCAGCTCAAATAGACATTCAAGCATGTAATAAGATGAGTTCTAACTTGTTGGCACCTCCTGGATGAGTACTTTAACTGGCAATCTATTATCATGTTGAATGATCCTCGGCTGCTTTAAAAGAATGGCTGAAATGTGTGCAGATTCTTATGCAGGTGGTCAATAAGTTGCTGACTCAGTCTTCTTTTTTCAGAAATTCTTAAGCAATGATGTTTATGCAGTGCACCAAACACAGGACTCTGAAATAGAAGCCATTGGAAATGGCCTTAACTAAATTACTGCTATTGTCTTTGGCAACAAAACCAATGTTAATGCCTCTTGGTCACAGCCACAGATGTTAGGCTAAACACATCTTTTTTAGTGCAGTACTCTCTGGCCTGGGACCCCTTGCTGTATCAGCCTGACTCTTGTGCCATTCCGATGTTACCGATAATGATGTGAGTAGTACCACTGCTCTGCTTGCGACTGGCCTGCTTTGGGTAACAGACAAAATATCTCCCTCCTGTTCACCTTCCACCATAATCGGATTTTCTTCTTCATCCCTTCCACCAACAAAATGTGCAGTTTTTAGGCAGCTAAGGTGCACCTCCCACTGGATCAAGTGGTGTTTTCTCAGATGGGTTGTTTGGCCTCCGGTACCATAGTTTGCACCAAGCTCACCCCAACTAACACTTTGTCCACAAATGGAGAATATAGCAATGTTCACCTCCTTCCTGCTAACCAAAAAGAAGTCCCAAACTGGGAGGATCAACTTTCTGGCACTGCTGGTGCCGCTTGCAATGTCACATGAAATGGTAGGTGGGTGTGATGTTTGACTCGCTGCAGTACCTACGTCCACTGAGGTGGTTGTGGTGATAGGTCGCTGCCGGTGAAATATGGAAGCTGGAGGTTGTGTTGGTGGTTTCATCTGTGTTGGTGGTATCCGTGCCACATCATTCACAGCAATTTGTGATGGAGTAATGTTGGTCTCCACTGGGGCAGGACTTATGTCCATGACTGGCTCGTTATCATCCTCCTCTGCTCCATCTACCTCCATAACTCTAAGGCTTTCTGGAACCTTCCAAGTCCCTAGCCTTGTATCGTGGGTATGGTGTGTCTCTAACTCAGAAGGAGGGAGGATCCAAGTGGTGTCTAGATCATACGAAGGTGGGCTTGGAGAAAAAGTTGATGGACTAACCCTCCTTTTCCTTGCTGAGGATCTGGAAGACAATGGATCTTCTGAAAGAGTGACTCGATCTTCTTCTTCCTCTGCAGGAAGCTCAATCTCCCGATCAGCTCCTTCTTCAGGAGAAACAACTAATATTGGGAGTGGTTGTGGCTGTTGTTGCTCAATTATCTGAGTTTCCTGCATTGATTGGGTATTACATTGCGATAACGATAGGTCAATTTCAACATCACTGCTCGTAGACGTTTGACTTGTGATTACACTGGCTGCCTCTTCAACAAGCATGGGCTTGGGCCTAGACTGGCAGGGTGGGTTCACTGATGCATGGGTGCTGCTCCCAACTTGCTCCTTGGACATTGCTGATGGGTTTGGTTTCTCAAAAATGGTCTGTGGAGACGTGCAGGGAGAAGTGGCAGTGCCTACTTCTCACTGGCAACTTTCTTGGTACTGGACATGGTATCTTTCTTTGGGGCCATCTTGAAGATGTCAGCAGCACGCAGTGGCAAAAATTGAAGAGATGTCTGTGGTCACACGCAACGTGATGGCATCCGCAGCAGGACTTCTGTCAGGCAGTATAATTGTTTGATATAGTCTCCTCCTCTTTTGTGCACCTAAAAGCAAAGAAGCAAGAAGAACACCAGTGAAACGTGGCATTCATTGTTGTGGTTCAATTACCACTAGTACAAACAAACAAATATGATATATAACTTATTGTGTGGTCACACTTGTTAGTGTTATTAATATTATTACATTTAATATGTCAGTTATTTAATAAAAAAACAATACAGTGCAGACATTTGTGAGACTTTGACAAAAAAGGGCTTTCATGGTTGGTATACCAATGTAAAATACACTCAGGAAGGATAGGAAAGAAGAATAACAACAACAAAAATACAAATGTAACGCACCCAGTTTGGCATTGAGCATCACGTGGGATTCAGCATTCGGGGAGCTGCAGCTGACAATGGACAGAAGCAATAAGCCAAGAGCAACAAAGGAAAGACATGCAGGCCTAATGCAGAAGCACACTGGCTTCCTTCACAAAATGGCCACCAGCCGCATATCCACAACAACAAGAAAGGGTATAGCAGGGATGTCTGCTCTTATACAGAACTGTGCATAGAGACTTGGAACCTCAATGAATTAGGGTGTGCCAAAACTCACCTCAGCATCCAAAATCCCCTACCAGGGGTGTACCTTTTTCAAAATACAGGCTAAATTAGGCTCGTTTTGGTTGCAAGAGCCATGTAATTGGATATGTCGACACATTAAGGAATGATCCGGTGTTTCAGTGCATTTTTCACCATTCAAATAAACTTCTCTTCCCTCCCTAAGGCATCTATATGTAAACGGAAGTCACCAGGCTTCATGGAGATAAGAACTTCCTAGAGGCTCGTATCTGCAAATGGCAAAGTACTTCACACAATTTCTAAATTCAAATAAAGGAAACGGCAGGGTTATTAAACCGTGAATAAGCCACGTAGCAGCAATAGCTTCTGCCACAGAAAATGGTAAAGGCTCTAACCTCTCAATGTGTAACATGGAAAAAGAAGCATCCTTCATTGATAGTAAGCATTGCTTGTCAGTCAAATTGAAGGGGGCAAACAAGGAGGACGTATTCATGTAATGCTATGGCACTTTACCGGCCTTAAGGGTCTGTAATGTCCATGCAAACTGCATAATGGAACGCAACTAATTTTGACCGTGGTAAAAAGCAGATACTTCATCTTGCACAATATCTACAACAGATGACACAATATTATCTAACGTGTAAATGCGAGAAGAGAGCGTGTTAATGCTGTTATCTTCAACTGCTAGCACTTTTTCTAAAGTAGCTTGATCAATAGCCCTAAGGCGGGTAGCCGGCTCAACCTGGGATGCTTTCCAGAATTGGTTATAAACAGCATATATCCATCTTTTAGATCTATCATTAGCCGGGCCTTTAATAAAATCATTCAAATCAACATCATCAGTCAGTTTAGACAAATGCAGTTTAACTGACGCCAAGGTAGAATGTCTGAGCCAGTTCTGACACAATTTGCCTACAGAATAGGTAGTCACAGAATGGCCACTTTCAAAACGGGGATCTACCCTGACCTGTGTAAAGCCTTGAGCTAAACCCAGAAAACGATGCTTACATGAATCAGCACTTCTGTGCCAGAGCAACCAGCCTTTGGGATCCAAACTGGATATGTTAAAGGAGGAATTCAACAATAGAGTTTGTAACTTTGTCATGGAAAATTCTGTAAAATTACCCCAACCGGAATATTCCTCTAAATCAGGAAAAGAAGGAGCATTTAATCTTTTAGGAGTAGCCAATCCAAAGCACGTTGTCTGTGAAATAGTAGAATTCAAAAACAACATATGGTTCGGGATGAGGCATGCACGGTGCAAAGCCTCAGTGCCTTGAACTTGCCAACTTTTAGAACCCCAAACTGATTTAAGGTCAATTGTATCCTTCCACAACTCGTAGCCCCCAACAGCCTACTGGTCTATAAAGGACTTCGAATACAATAATTTTGTATTGGTAAGTCTAACTTTGGATATGGATCTATCACAAAGTTTAAAATAAAACGCATTTGGATTAGATTGATTAAAATCTGTAAAGTGAACTTTTTCAAAAAGGTAGCAGAACTGCCTTGTATAGGATATAGACAGTGTTCCCACTGGGTGTAATTTACAGTGAGCCTCCTGGTATTAGCTTTATGTAGGTAGTGATTGCCAACATGTTGTTAACAAAACAAATCACCGTAATTAGCAGACTCCAAGTACAAATCTTCAGCATCAAAGGCAGCATAATATTTCAAATCATAAAACAGTGATTCAATGGCCTGAACATCCCAATCATCAGAACGTATATTTTGTTTAACCACTTCCCCCATAGACACTCTAAGCGCATTAGGGACAATAATAACTTCAGTGGGCCCATGAATCTGAAATCAAACAGCATCCCATACAATCCCACCTATGACAGGCCAAGCAGTGATGTTAACAAAAGCTAGGTCTCTCTGCACTCTGTGTGATGAGGAATGAGGAGCCAACGTTCGATTGATATGTTGAATGTAAGTTCTCTCCTCGACATAGTGTCCACTGACGAGACAGTAAAAATAAAACACAAAACCAATTGACATAAAAAGGTAAATCGAAAACAGTACCATCCAAATATAAGTCCATGGGGGAATCAAAAAATGTTTTTTAAACAGTCTTGCCAAAACAGAAATCTTCAAGGGCTTTTTAGATGTGTGGGAAACAGTGTCAAATGAAAATCTGGATTCAGTAGCCAAGCGATTTTGCAAATCAGGCATCAATAAGTCAGTAGAATAAGTATATTCATTTTCATCATGTTGAGTACCAGGCTGTATACTCAATAAAGGACTGGAAATTGTAGGCAACTCGAGAGCAACATCAGGCACAGGATTGGAAACCGGGACCAAAATAGAATTTCTCAAAATCGAAGGACATGAGACTGCCGGTGTCATACTAAGAAGAATCGGCCACTCTGTGTATCTCATGAACTAGTTCTCTAACTTGGGGTAGCCAGCCAACTACCGGGATCCGCAACGCATCATCCGAGTTAGAAGGCAAATGTTCCTTTGCAAGACTGTGTCTATTCTTATGTAGATCCTGTAAAACATTGCAATGTTCATCTACGTCAAAGGAGGCAGCTTGAGCCACCGAGTCTAGACCGTCAAGGTCCGGTACATACATCTTGATACAAAGAGCATTTCGTATGGGGTCCGCCCACCCAGAGACCTTCTAGGAGGATTATTAGGAGCACGCTGCACGCCATTGAGATGGGCCAGCCAGTTCCTTCCAGTGCCTATAACTCGAGCCGACAAAGACTGCTTTAAATCTCGGTTCATCCGTTCCACAACACTATTACCCTCAGGTCTGTATGGAGACGAAAACTTGACTTGGACCCCCAACGAAGTCATGGCATCCTTATACGCCTTAGAGGCGAAAGTTGGACACTGATCTGAATGGAAGGTACCACAGGCAAAGATCCCTACAAAGATACGCAAGTCTCTTATGACAGTCCGGGAATCAGCGCTGCGGTTGGCCAGACCCACACAAAGCGTGTGCATGAATCAACTGCTACTAAGATGTACTTATACGCAGTATCAGAAGAAAAGGGACCGCAGTGATCTAAATAAACACACCCAAGGGGTTTATTAGAAATGTACAACTGTGTCTGGGGCGAACACGCAGCATTCGAAGGCTTAATCTGCTGGCAAATGTCACATTGAAGGACATAATCACACGTCTGTTTGTACAGCCCTGCCACCAGAAACGTTGTTGTAACTGAGCTACAGTAGCCGAAGCACCCGCATGTGCAGACGCAACACCTTCATGGGCTGCGGTAATCAGAGTAGGCCTGCGGTCCGCGTTGGAAAGTAACCTATCACCAACGTCAGGAATTTTCACATGAGGAACTTTATCAGGGCTTAAGTGGTATGAATACTTCGAACGGAATATTTTTGTATAATTACCTCCCTTCTCAGTTGTAGCAACAGCTGTCAAGATATCATCATCAAACTTACTTTTGGAACGTGTAACTGCTGCAACCAAATATGATATAACTGCTGATTTTGCTGCCTCTTCGGCGTGGACTCCTACGCGCTGATGACCGAGAGTATGAATCGCAAACACGAGTGGCAACTGCTCTTTAAGCTCAGCCACTCGGACCAAGATCATTTTATGTTTTATTGTGCTACCCTTGGATCACAAAAATCATTATGAATCCAAAAGAACAGGCTTTCATTGTAAGACTGGACACGGTAGTAAGAATCACTCACAATAAGAGTTGTCACAGCAGGATCCGCACACTCCAATTCAAGCATGAGAGCACGAAGATTCGCCAATTGTGTGGTGCAGTCCCCTAGAGTCTGCGTGTGCACGACTCCGGACTTGAACTCATCATTCACCATAGCATCTACAACAATAGCGCAAGTGGAAACGTATGCATGCTAAGACCCATACGCAACCTGCGCTGAACGATCAGTGTATATGATGCAATGGAAGTCCTCCAAAGGTCGCATAGCCAAAGGGGCAGGATGAACAAATTCATACTGCAAAAACTCCTGCGACTGTAAGGAGGCATACAAAATAAACATGACATCCGGAGACATCAATGATGCTGCCCATTGTATCCACCGAGGGTGCAAAGCTTTAGAATTTGGTACACTGGCTTTCATTACTGCCTCTAATGCAGAAAACGGGGTAACAACCAACATGCGTTTTCCCTGCGACAGCGCACGTTCCTTGAGAATCGCCATTTGCACTGCTGTCAAAACTTTTTCCACAGAGGAAAACCGCATTTCAGCCGAAGTGTACAAGTGTGACTTGTAAGCAATAGGTACTGTGTCTCCTAAGTTAAAAGTAAGGTATGTGAAACCCACTGCCCCAGGGATGATTCTTATCACCAGGTTGGTGTGGTTATCACAGGTCAGTAAGAATTTAGATTCTAGAAGTTCAGCCTGCGAAGATTGCAAAATAGGTGAATGTTCTAGCAGCCAGCAAGATTTGGTAAAAGTTGGTTGTATCAAAGCATACAAAGGCTTGATACACTGGGCATATTCGGGAATATAGGTACGCCCGAAATTCAAAAATCCCAGCAAGGACTGTAATTTCTTCAGAGTTGTAGGAGCGTGCAATTGTGCGCATTTCTCCAAGAAGTGAGGAGCCAATCCTCTACCTTCATTGCTGAGCTCGTAGCCCAGGAACAACACAGTATACTCTGTAATGTGGGACTTAGCAAAGTAAAAGTTGTAACCGAAGTCCGCAAAGTTACAAATCATGCGGTCAACACGACACAGATGCGCCCAAAGCTCGTCGTCTGTGAGATATATGTCATCCACATACGAACACGCATCAGTGTCTATCCTCTCTAAAAGAGAGACTATACGGGCAGCAAACACGCCTGGACTATAATTATAGCCCATAGGTAAACGGGTATATTGGCATTATTTGCCGCCACAGGTAAAACTGGTCTACTGGGAACTCAGTCCGTCCAAATTGTGGGCAAAAAAAACGTTGGATATGTTAAGTGTAGTTTTAAAACGTTTACGCACAAGACCATGCACAAGAGCAGAGCCGTGAGTATTCTGTACTGCACAGGTACGGCAATGCGAGTTCAAATGCCGTTAATCCAATACCAAACGGCACGAACCGTCAGGCTTGGTTACAGTAAAAAGAGGGTTATTCATCGGTGACACACAAGTTTCAATCACACCTTGATATTCCAATCGTGCAAGGATTTCCGTGACGGAAGCCTTAGCTTCACGTCGGATGGGATATTGAGGTTGAGGCTGTGGCATAGACCGTAAAGGAATCTCGTGGTGTGGGGAAAATTGATCCCAACCACAATGTGTACAGTACAAAGCCGGCGCAAGAGCCTTAGCCCACTCTTCTGCAAAATTCAGCGCATGCTCTTTCGAGACTGTGTGAGCGAAACTAGGGAGGATCACCTCCTCCCCCCTCAGAGTTGCGAGCACAAAAGGTGGGGGCCAGTCAGCCTCTGCTAATAAAATGTCATATGTAGTCGTAAGATTCTCCCAAAATACTCTTTGATTGTACGTTGTATGTCACCTTCAATTAAAAGGACTATTTCATAAAGTCTATCAGGGGGAGCTACTCTAGTATCAGCTGTCTCTACAACAACATATCGATCAGCGCTGTCACCTTCAGTAGCGGACGCAGGGCCTCTCGCACTATGGTAATCTCCGCCGCGCTGTCCAGCAAGGTCAGAACCCTTGTCTGATTCCGAATCTGCATTCTCACTATCTGTGGCATATCTCGCTGTTAAAGCGCAACTTTCTTTTTCAGAAACTGAGGTCTCTTCGGTGTTGAATCGTCCTGCTTGCCTTTACCCTCTTTCGGGCGGGGCTGGTCGCATCCCTGCTGGCCACCCCGACCTCTGCCGCCACCTCCACCACCGGTCGATGAGGCCGATGAGTCCTGAAAAGAACGAGGAGAGCGTTTTTCAGAAACCTGAACATGATCAGGTGATTTTATCGTCGCGCGATCGCGCAAGTCATAAATACGTTCTGTAGGCGCAGGCATTGGTGATGCAGGACAAGACTCCTGTTTCTGCTGCTGTTGTTTACCCTGTTTTTGTTTTTTCAGCCAATTCTGTTTTTTGGTCTTGGGCTGTTCGTCATTCTCTGACTTCGGCCCTTGGGGTTGCTTTTTCTCCTTAGTGGAAAATGGCTTGACTCCCACGCTATTGCGGCCCGCGGTCTTATAAGCCGCCACAATAATCCTCGGTAACTGTCGGGGTTTGTCAGCATCGGGAACCGCCTGCAATGCCTTGGACACCTGAAAGTTCACCGCATCTCCCTTGACATTCGCAAGTATGAGATCGGAAACTACGTCAAAGGAGCCCCACAGGCGCATACCCAATTCAACTGCTGCCTCAGGTCTGTGCTCATCCTGAACACGTTTAATGACCGTTGGAAGGACAGTCATGGACGGAGTGCCAAAGCACCTTGCATAAACTGCCCCAAAGATCTTTCCCCACGACAGTCACCAATTTCTGGGGTCAAGTCCTTTGGCATGCTAATTGTCAGAATCCTGTGTTTTTCACCAGGAGTCATGTTAGGAAATACTGCTTAAAGCTGGTCAAACTTCTCGGCAAGCCAGAAAGGAAATTCATCCTTATCTTGGGGGCGCTTGCCCATTACAGCGTTGACCATTACAGGACTAAGTTTCATTCCGCCCTGTCCAGCAGGAAGCGCCGCCCCCCCTGGGGCCCCACCCGGGAGATTGCGGGTACTGTATTGCACTAACGACCTAATTACATTAATTGCAACTGTATGTGACAGCCGCAAATCAGCAACAGCAAGCGCTCCATGTCAAGGATGCGGTGTAAATCCATCCAAAACAGGCCATAAAGCGCCTGGAATGGATAAAGGACCTACTCTTGGTGCCGTCAAGGAGTGGGGTAGGGCGCCATTAAACCAAACTCAGTGCTGCCAAGCATCAACCGGAACTTCCTGTGTCCTATATGGAGCATATTCCTGCGGCACAGTGTACGTGTCGAACATATTGGTATTAGCGTTCACAGCCTGGAAGGTCACCCACGAGTAAATAATCTTGTACGGGTAAGCCACCTCTGCACTCACCACCATAATCACAGCCATGCCATCCACCGGGACATGATAATTCTGCAAGTTATTGCGCACCGCAATGCGACTATGTTGCGGAATGTCCACCGCGGCCATAGTGACACAGAAAGAGAAAGGTACAACAAATAGTACATAGCAAAACTGGGTAGTAAATCAAGGAAACCGTTTTGAAAGAATCAAGCTTGAAAGGACCTATATTAATATAGGCAGGTTTGTCTGACACTACTGTTTTCCAGAAACAATAGCGAAGGTTGTTAAGCACTGATACAAGTACTACTCAAGTGTCATGTAATAAGACCACCAACGATCGGGCACCATGTAGCAGGGGTTTCTGCTCATATACAGAACTGTGCATAGAGACTTGGAACCTCAGTGAATTAGGCTGTGCCAAAACTCACCTCAGCATCCTCAGCATCCAAAATCCCCTACCAGACTAGCTAACAGTGTCTCATTGGTACTTACAAAACCCTAATGATTTAGACAATCCAGAACATGGACTTAGAACACCTCAGGAAACGTGGAACACATGAACACTCTTTCATTATACTAACATATCAATCCAGAACGAGGAGTCAATGAGGGCACGTGCGAGTTTGAAATGTTTATTTCTAATGCAGTGTTCTCAAACGCAGTATCTTAGCTAATATTAGCAAACATATTATAAAGAACAAGGTTAATAGCATGGTTACTATTCCATAAAATACAAACTGTGAAAGCATGTTAAAATGCAAAAGGAAACAGGTCTAAATAGAACCTCAGTGTACACTCCCTAGCTAGTATATTATATTATATTATATCTACAGAAGGTCTCTTTGGGTTTAGAAGGGCAGGCCCATACCTTTGGGTTCAGAAGGAATGGATCACATCATCTCCTAGACCAACTCTCTGCATATGGATATTCATCAAATGTGTGTCTCCTGCCTTTCGCAGTGCATTATTAATCACGCCTAAACCCAAAGTTGGCCGCAGCTGCATCCATATTATGTCTACGCTGATCAATCCAAACAATAAGCGCTGTGTTGAAACAACCTTGAAGGCCTCGGCACTCACTGTACAGACAAAGCTTACCAAGCAAAGCTGATATTATAAGCAAACATGTTATTCTTGTGTAAAGCAAAATACCTAACTAGGCGAAAAGCTATAATAACAAAAATGTGTCATGTGCAGAGGTAGCAGAAAAGAAAAAATGGTGTTTGAAATCCTAACTAGCACATGCTAACATGCAAAGGCGAAACCAATACACAAGACAAGGGAAGACAGACAATGCAGGTCTATGGCAAAAGCACACTGGCTTACTTCACAAAATGACCGCCAGCCCCATGGCCAGGCAGGTCACAACAAGAAGCAATAAGCCAAGAGGAACAAAGGAAAGAATACATGCAGGTCTATAGCAACAGCAGTAACACCACTCCAAAATGGCCATCAGCCACATGGTCACTCACAACAACAACAAGCAGGAGGCCTAGAAAACAATGAACTTAAGCAGGCCTATATGGACACCGACTTTACAAAATGCCCCTGGCCACACTGGGAGGCTCAGTCAAGGCAAATGCTGGCCACAATCACAAATACACTCACACACTGGCCAGACAAAGGAGGTATACTAAACTACAGCGTTAAAACAAAAATGTCAAAAACGAAAATCCATAGGGCTAAAAACGGTTTGCAAGTTACACAACAGCCACACACATCCAACAAAGGTATTTATTTAACACACATGAAAAAAGTGAAATACCCACAAAAAGCATTCTGCTTTTGGGTGGTATTTCACGCTCTTCCCCACAGAGTCTTCTGAGTGAAATGGAGGGCTCTGACCCGCCTGGGGGCGAACCAAGCATCCTTTAAATTGTTGAGTGGTTGGTGGAACCCCCCCCCCCAGTGTGGCCTGTAGTTGGGGAGTGAGTGCGGTGCCCACGCCACCGAAGCCCTCTCAGTTTCATGCCTGACCCTAAGATGGCGGATTTTTTGTTCGCCTGGAACCCAAGTGGTGATCAGCCTGCACCAGCAACCGGCCCACGGAGACAAGCAGTACGTTCCCCCAGAGCCCACATAGTATAAGGGGATACACAGATCTGAACGCCCCTGGCTACACAACCCACCCACTGACGAGGACAGTGAGCGAGGCAGGAAGGGGGTCTCCAACGCTCATGGCGACGGGACCCACTACGTGACACCTACAGAGCACACCTCAGGGCTCGGACCAGGGAAACCAACCCCAGCTGGAAGCCCTGAGGAACCTACCTGGACCAACAGTGCAGATGGGGGCAGTGCTCTGGGTCACCTCCTTGGCAGTCACCTACCCAGCTGGACCTTGGACATAGTTCTCCTCATCTCTACTCCTACCTCTGATCCCTTACCTCATCCCTCTTCCTCCCATGCCACATTCGTCTTGTATCATGTACCTTTGTAACATTGCTATTTGTTTGTCTTGTTTGAGTATGCATCACCATGCTCCAGTAACTGTTTGTAACCATGTAACTTTTACCGAACTACCTACCCCTCCCGCTCTACTCCTCTCCACTTTCCAGTTTCTGACCTCTGCCCCACCCTGCTTACCTGTGAATTTTCCCTCGTCACTTGAGATCTAGCTATTTTGTCTGATGCCCGATGGAGCTACCTGGTTTAGCTATAGGGGAGACAGGTCGGGGATTCCCTCCTTGGACGTCACCTACCCAGTTTGTCTTAAGCCAGACTTCCTTTGGTCTCTCCTGTCGTCTCTTCCCGCACCCTCCCTCTATTTATGTCTCTCCTTCTCTCCTCTCTCAATGTATTGAGACTGAACTATTTTGTCTGATGCCCGATGGAGCTACTTGGTTTAGCTATAGTGGAGATGGGCCGTTGACTCCCTCCTTGGTCGTCACCTAACCAGTCAGCCTTTAGACAGACTTCATTTTGTCTCTCCTTGTTGTCTCTTCCTCTAGCCTCCCTTTCTCACCTTCCCTGTCCCCTCCCCTCTACGGTCCATTTATTTTGCCCTCCATGTTGTTTAAATGTTTCCCATTGAGACCTAGCTATTTGGCCAAAGCCAGATGGAGCTACCTGATAGCTATAGAGGAGATGGGTTTTGGGACTTCCCCTTCGACCGTCACCTACCCAGCCTGACTTTGGGCAGACTTTCCTTTGTCTTTCTGCCGTATCTGCCTCCTACCCCTTTGCCCTTACTCTCTTCCCCTCTACACTTCACTTATCTCGTTTTCTATGCCTTTGTAATTGTTTGTCTAGCAACTGATATCAATTGGAACTGATGTAATCTTGTAATTTTGTGGGACCTCATGTAAAGCGCTCTGATACCTCCGGGTCTAGCCAGCGCTATATAAATCTCTTAAAATAAATCAATAAATAAAAATAAATAATGTCCTAAATTATGTTTAAATTCAACAGACACCAAAGAAACAGTTGTTTCATGCACCCATAAGTAGCTCTGGGCCTACTGGATGAAAGACTTATTGGTAGACTAAGCATGGGCGGATTTCGCGGATTCAGGATCCGCAAATTTGCGGATTTGAGTATTCGCGGATTCGCAAAATCTGCGAATTTGCGGATTCGCAGATTTTGCGGATTTTTTAAATGGGGGGGTCTTCTGTGCGAGTTCAAGTGCCTCTTGTGTGTATAAATGGTCAGAGACCGATCAGAGCAGCAGATGAAGAGAAAGAAGCTCCTGGTCACAGGAACAGCACGAGGATTGCGCTCGTGAAAGTCAAGGATACAAAGGCCTCTATTGAGCATCACAGCTGATTTTCGACGGTAGATTTGGGAAGAAGGCACACCTGCCCAGCCTTGACGACGCTCACGATTGTTTTTGGGCTGATGAATGAGTCACTGAATTTGAGCTTTAACTAGTTCCAGCGACCATGTGTGTGATACTATGCAATCGCACCGATGTGCGCAGGGGTCCCTTGAGTGAGCTGTCAGCACGAGGATTGCACTCGTGAAAGTCAAGGATACAAAGGCCTCTATCCAGCATCACAGCTGATTTTCATTTATTATTATTTTTTTTTGAAAACCTTTATTATTTCGTTCAGCAAAAAATCACAGCAGTAAACCGACAACCACAGGGGCTGGTCACTACATTTAGGCCATACATATCAGGAGTTCCAAGAACACAGCTCTTCAGCCGGCAACCCTGAGGTCGGGCAGCGGTAAAGGATATACGGAACATCGCATACAGTACGGATCGTAGGGTCTTCATAAAGTTTCATTTTACGTTTACCCCCCCCCCCAAGACAAAAGAGAGAAGAAAATACAGGATATCCGGAGCCACACATTCAAAGGTATAGTAAAGGAGGGTAGGTGTAAGAAGGTAGACACGGACCAACTCAAAAGAGACAGTAAAGACGTATGCACTAGCAAACTCAATGAGGGTAACGAACAAAGCTATCGATCTCCCACACAGCCGTCCACCCTCAGACCCCTCCCGCTCGTATACTTCAGGATGAAACAGAAAGCACTGCTACCGGACACTGCAAGAAGAAAAAAGGGTCCATAGAACAAAACAAAGGCAAAATAACAAACCCCCCACACCCCCCACCCTGCACCCCTGCAATGGCTACGGCCTACCCCACTAGCAGCGTGCCTGTCGCCCATAGGAAACCCTAAAAGAAAGAGAAAGAAAGGAAAAAGGGGCCATAGAACAAAACAAAGACAAAATAACAACCCCCCCCACCCTGCACCCCTGCAATGGCTACGGCCTAACCCACTAGCAGCGTACCTGTCGCCCAGAAACGTCCCTAAAAGAGAAAAGAAGCGGAGGAGGAGAGATAAAAACACGCTCCCGGACTCCCTTAACCCCACCAGATGCGACCACCCCGAAACACGGCCGAAATAGAATGCAGCAAAATATACAGTCAATCCGGGGAAGCAAAATACACACCACCCAACTCTCGTACATTACAGGTCACAATCCCAGCAACAAAATCAAATAGTATGACGAACCCCACAAAACACAAGTTAACCCTGGCCAGTACGAGTCTTCACTAGAGCATTTATAGCCCCGACCACAACCACAGTAAGAGAAGCAGAGAGTTCGTAAAAGTTCAAGTCAGTACAAGCGAATCGAGAAAAGGATAAATGTTCATGATAACCACATAGCAAGTGAGGAAAGGCATGGAGGGATAATAAAACTCTCCGATAGTCACTGGAGTCATTGTTGAGTAAGCATGGGCGAATTTTGCGAATCTGGCGTTCGCGAATTTAGCGAATTTGCGGACTCGCAATCTGCAAAATCCGCGAATTCCCGCGAATTTGCGGATTTTTTTTTTGTGTGTTCGCAAGTGTTTCTGCCAGTTCGCGAGGATTTGGTACTAGTTCGCAATTGAGAACTTACTTGTCGGCTCGCAACGGTCGCGACTATGTTGTTTCTACGTCTCGTTCATCATCACAGCCTCCCAGCACCCTCTGTTTCACCACTGCCACCCTCTCTTTGACCCATGCCACCCTCTGTTACATCAATGCCACCCTCTGGTTCATCATCACTGTAGAAGATGGGGGGAAAGCAAGCACACCTGCCCTGCTTCAACTGACATGAATTAATTTGGGGTTAGTTTATTAACAACACCTGCCCTGCCCCAACTGACAATAATGAATTAGGGGCTAATTAATGTGTCACTGAATTTGAAGTTCCAGCCTGGCACCTGCTTGTCTGCTCCCTTAGCTGTAAATCAGGACCTTTGTGGCATACAGTTAAGGTCAGAGCAGGGTCACACATTAGTTGCAAGCAGGCAACCGAATTCTGGAGGGCCCCCTCAGGAAGCACAACAGGGAATCGTTACAAATCATGAGATTGACCTTTTGCACCTGCTCATTTGTTTTGCTTTTGCAAAAATCGTTTTTCGGTAATTTCGCGCTATTTGCGAGGCTCGGCGTCGTGCGAAACCGACCGCGGAAGCCGCCAATTCATGCGAATGAGTTTTATATTTTTTTGCGGCGTGTTATTTCGCGAGTTTTTTTGCAGTATTCGCGAGCCGCTTGCAGCGCAACACGCGAATTTACCCCAAGGTCGAGTACGGGCGCGGCCATTTTGTTTGCGTGACGTATTTCCGTTTCCGCCCGCTATGTATAATCTCGCGAAGTAAGCGCATTGCGAGTACAAGTTCGCACGAGATCGCGAGGAAAATCACGTGCGAACTTACTTTCGCGCTCGTGAACGGGCGGCCATCTTGTTTTTCATTCATTTCCTGTGTCTGGGCATGGTGTTTTTCCTCTTGCTATCTTTGCCATCCTTTGCTTGTTTTCAGGTTTTTTTCTAACGATTTTGCTTCTTATCTATCCCTCTCTTTTCCTAGCCGTATATTTTTGTCTTTTCTGCTATTTTTGTTTACTTTTAAACTACTTTTTTAAACTCTTTTCTTTTCTTCTTCCCTATCCTATTCCTTCTTAATTTTCTACTTCCTACCTTACCTGCCACACCATGGTGAAGCCAGGCGCCGTGAAGCTGCCCAGGCACTTGAGGGACGCAGCGGCGGCGGGGAGGAGGAGTCCTGGACCCCGTGCCAGGACAGCATGCGGGCGATTGAGGGGGGAGCAGGTGACGCGACAGGAGATCTTCAGCCCGGAGGAAGTGGGCGCGCTGGTCTACTTCGTCCAGCGCCGCCTGCCCAGGACCATCGCGGGAGGCGGCAGGATCGCGGGCGGCGGCTACAATATCCGGGAGCACCGGAAGTGGTGGCAGAAGGTGTGCTGGGCCATGTCCCAACTCTCCGGGGTCCAGCGCACCTACAGCTAGGTCACCCACCGCTGGACGGACGTCCTGGACCGGGAGCGCGACCTGCTGGACCAGCTCGGCTTGGAGATCCCCGGGCTTGGTGAGTAGTAGTAGCTATTTCATCACTCACTACTATGTTTTCTCCTGCTCTGTGTTGTTGTATTGCAAATATTTGTTTTTTACATGGAGCAAGCCAATAATGCTGCTGACGATTACATTGTAGTTAAATTATATTTCAAAATCTTCTGTGCATTTCAGGTGCACTGCTCTCCTCAGTGGCGTTGCTACTATGCTTATTTGTTTTCTATTTTGTGGTCTCATTGGCCTGAGTAACTATTATGTATGAGTGTACTTTACAGAACTGCGTAATGCTAGACACTAGGGGGCAGATTACATTTACAAGCCCCTTGCGCCACGTTTACGTTGCCTTGCGTGACGCAACAGCGGCGTAAACGTGGCGCATCCCTGCGAGTCATTTACAGCGTGACGCATCTAGGGAGATGCGTCACGTTATAAAGCCATGGGCCTGCGCCACAATGGGTGCGTTCCTAGTACGCAGGGTGGGCGGTCCTGCGGCTGTGCGCCTCACAAAAGTGCCTGCGTGAAATCTACAAGATTTAACGCAGGCACTTCTGCGACGCTGCTACGTCAATTCAATTCCTTATGCCTGCTTGAAGCAGGCGTAAGGACTGACACAGCATGTTAAGTATTGGGTGGCCCTGAGCATTACTGGAGTTGCATTGCGTTGGCGACGTGACTCCAGCGATGCGCCGCTCTTACGTGACGAGATGCGTCACGCAAGTGCCTACCCTTGCGCCAGGGCGCGCCGCATTGTAAATGAGGCGCATCTGCCGTGTCGCACGGGTAGTTTTGCGTGACGCATTTGATCTGGCGCATCTCTGGAGATGCGCCAGAACGCGTAAGTAAGTATGCCCCTAAGGGGCAGAATTGCAATTACCGTCGCATCCCTGCAAAGTAGCAGGGATGCGCCAGTAATTGTGCGGCCCGCTACCACCACCAAACATGGTGCGCCGTATTTGCAATGCGGCGCACCATGGGCCCAAAACGTCACCGAAGCTTTACTGCTGGAGTTGCGTCGCAACGATGGCGCAACTCCAGCAATGCTCTGGGGTACCCTATCTCCCCAATGCTGGGTCAAGCCGTACGTCTGCTTCAAGCAGGTGCAGGGTTTGTGTGACACATCATTGTCCTAAAGGTGACTGATTGAAATTTTGTAGATTTCCCTCAGCCACTTTTAGGATGTGTTCCAGTGCAGGAATGCCCTCCCTTGCGCCGGAACGCCCCCTGATAGCGCAGGGCTTTATAACGGGATGCATCTCCCAAATGCGTCACGTTGTTATAATATTATACGCCGCACCATGGTGCCTCTTTTGTTTAGCTGCTGCGTCACAAAAGTCACGCAAGAACGGAGCAAAAGAGCCGCAAGGGGCTTAAATCTGCCCCTTCCTTTGTACCCCTGACAATAAGAAAAATTGTGGCGGTGGATTGATAGTTTGACTATTTAAATGACTGGTTATGTAGCAGGCAACTGTTAGTGTTGTCACTGATCTGACTGAAATCACAATGGAGTTTGTCTGTCACTTTGCGTCTTGCCTGCGGACTGCTGCCTGCCAGTCCTAGGTGAACCTTTCAGTACTTTGTTTAGTGAGTTACGTGACTTTCAAAGTCGCAGGTCCGCAAATCAATGAAAACTAACCCTAATCAATATAATTTCGCAGAAATATTTTGTTATTGTTGTTTTGAAATGTTTGATTTGGTTGACATTGACAAGCAACAATCATCCATGTTTTCTGTTCTTTCTTTCATGTTGTACGTCAGCTCCCCCCAGGGGCGAGGGGACACAGGAGCAGCAGGCGGCGGATGCTGTTGAACAGGGCCAGGATCGGGCAGGCGAGGGCTCCTTTGCTGGCCCCAGTAAGTTTTCATTTTAGACTAGTACCTATTTTTCCTAGCGTTCCTCATTTGATTTTTTCAAAATCGTCTTTGATCTTCTTGTAGACTGTATCTAAATTCTTATCCTGCCTCTACTATGACTCCCTGTGGTATTACTAGATTATTCTTATTAGTCTGTCTGTGTAGCTAACTAAGATTGCACGGTTGGCGAAACTCCCATTCTAGTCAGCAATAGCTCTATCAACTTAGTGCAGTGCAGTCCTCTGGGATTGTCCATAATGTCTTTTGAAGTGTTCTATCTGCTTTGAAAATTCCCAACTATAAAATGTGAATGACCACCAAGAAAGAATAAGATACTACCTTTTGGTTTGGATAGGAGGACAATCCATACCACTACTGTTGCGGGGACAATTCTTCTGCAGAAACAGAACTATGGACAATAAATAGTGCATTGCTTATCAATTATAATAGGCGCTGTTAGAGTTTCCACATACCTCTGTGATAACAGACTTTGAACCCCCAATGTCCTTACTGACTGACTACATAGTGTGACACAGTCATTTACCTCCCGAACTCATCGATGATTGATCCCCAATCATGATTATACAACGTAGCTCAAGAGTACGGACTCGGAGTCAGAGTCAAGAAGTGTCAGAGGCACGGACTCATGCTTGCAAAAATTGCAAAACCTTTCGCTCAGTCACTCTAGTATGGACCAAAAAACACAGAGTCTATTTAAGTTTAAAAGCTTTATTAAAAGTAAACACATTTATTAAAATGAAGTCATAATAAAAAAACGAAACGTTTAACTGAGAATGGAAAAGTGGTTAGTGCTGACGATTAATTTGAGACATTTCTTGTGGTCGGGCCGAGCTCTCACCTGGTTTCAACTTGATCTTGTTGTTAGAAGTCCATCTTCTGTCTGTGTGGAGAAAAATGGTGCGTGTTAAAAAGCCAGCCTTCATCAGTTGTGCCAAAAAGTGCAGCAAGACAACACCCTTCCCTGGAAATAGGGACATTTTTTTTTACTTTCGAGTAGACAGTCACAAATTACATTGTTTTCACATGTCTTCATTCCTAGACCAAATACTAGTGAGTGGTTTATTCTAACATTCTTAAATGTACTTTGTAGGTGGAACATCTGGTGGCGGGGCCAGCGTGGAGGTGGTGGTGCTCGACACGGAGGCGGAGGGCAATTCTTCAGGGGAGGAGGCGGCGGCTCCAGTGCCGGCTGTGAGAGTTGAGACAGTGGTGGTGGCGGGCAGAGGTAAGCTCTTATATATTCCTTACTTATTGAGATTGAAGACGTGGCTGGGAAGGAAAGAATATGAGATGCATGGCTGGGTGAATGATGAAGCAATGATTGGTGGAAGGACAACAGCCTGGGTGGGTGACACAGAAACTGTATGTGTCCATAATATACCTGGATCATGCTACTATCTGACTCTTAGATAGCATATGTGTATCTAGAGCAGGGGTACTCATAGTACGGCCCGCGGGCCGGTGGCGGCCCGGCAAGCCTTCCTTGGCGGTGCGCAGACCTTGCAGACAATCAATGCTCCCCCGGCCCCCACAGAGCAGAGGCTTTGTTGTATTTCACCTGTTAGTGCCCCTGCATCTCCACTCTGACAATCACTGCTCCCCCGGCCCCCACAGAGCAGAGTGGGGATGCAGGGCCACAAAAAGGTGAAATAGAACAAAGCCTCTGCTCTGTGGGGCCGGGCAAGCAGTGATTGTCAGGGTGGAGATGCAGGGGCGCTACAACAAACAAAGCCTCAATAATATGTTAATGTTCTTTTAAAGACCTGTTAAGTACTTTGGTGTGGCTGTCTGTGTGTGCGCGTTGAGGAAGCTGTCTCAGCCCGGGCTGAAGGCTGACACAGACAGACACACACACAGTGAGATGACAGAGGGGGAGGGAGAGGGAGGGCAGGAGGGAGAGAGAGATGGAGAGGGAGGGCAGGAGGGAGAGCAGGAGGGAGAGAGATGTATGTAAATGCTGGGTCTGGTGGCTCAGTGGATGAAGGCATCTGCTGCAGGGACCTGTGTGCAACCTCATGGTCACAAGTTTTTGTTTTGCTTTAGCCCCGCCCCATCTGACTCCGCCCCCATCAGTGCGGCCCTTGGCCACAAACTACACTGTAAATTTAGCCCCTGAGAGAAAGTTTGTGAGTACCCATGATCTAGAGAGAGTAGACGGTCAGTGGATGAACTAAGTGTAACTTTGAAGAGCATGTAACACTACACCCGCACGTCCGTTCCAGTGTAGGAAAGGCAAGGAAAAGAAGTTGTAATTTTGTCCAAATACTACCATCAATAGTAGCAGTAGTTTGCATTGCAAGCACAGCATAGATCCGGTTATAACGGTGGCCACTCCCTACCTCTCTTAATGAGTTTAGTAGTACTCAGTCATTCATGTGTGGATGTATCACTGGTCACTCAATAAAAAGCAAAGCACCTAAAGTCATCCCATATGTAAGCAAAAACATCCCATGTGAAGTGATAGATAATCAGATTATTTATCTTCTTCATTTTCCATTTCTAGTACTCATTTGCACTGTAGGGTGAAAGTTAAATTAATTAAGCAGTAGCCCTTGTAACAGAGTATTCTCAGTGCCACCCGTAATAGAAAAGTAAGAGCTTCACCACCTGCATGTACTGGACCGGTACAGTAACGCAAGTCTAGGTCACTCATCATGGCGTGCATCTCTTTTTCTCGGGTGCAAGTTCACTGCACTGGCATTATGCAGATGATAATGTACCAATTTTCCTAAACAAGAGACAAGAAGAAGAATGAGACTGGTGTACTTTCATAGTCGACTCCAATGGAAGTCCATAGTGCTCGTAGAATTTGTTCCTTAAACTCCCACTAATGTTAAAGCAAGGATGAAGAAGTGGGAGGTTAGATAGATACTGGCCTCAATAGTTATGTAATGCGCTTGCAAGTTGCTAGTTGTACTGCAACACAAATTTCTGCTGAATGATTGAGTTAATCTTAAAGAGCATTGGTTACAGACTATGTCTTTCTTTCTTCATATAGATGCTCCTTCCAAACCAACAAGGAGGAAGGAGCTGGCTAGAGCGGCCCGGCAGCGGAGGATCGATGCCACTGTTGCAGAATATCGGCGGCTGGTGGCCCTGGAGGACGACGAAAGTGTGCAGTCGACCACGACAACAACGTCGGCTGCATCGGCCTCCGTGCCCCCACGGGCTGCCACCCAGCACAGTGCTCCAGCCAGACTGAGCCGGGCTGCCAAAGCCAAATGCCGACGCCGAGCAGCAAGGACAACAGCCTCTCACAGCCATTGCAACTGCAAGGCACGCCTGCGCCGCAGTACCCTGAGGGTGTCCCGCCTTCAGCAGGAGCTCCACCACTTTAGCAACGTGTTGGAGGGGCTCCGCTTAGAGCACGCCTTGCTCCGCGAGGAGTATGATGCCCTGGCCCAAAAAGTAAACAGCATCCACCCATAGTGTCCCTTGCCCCTTTTTTAGAGACTTTTGGGGGGTGGGAATCGGGAGTTGGGTTTGGGACTTTTAAAGGACAACCGTTGGGGTTAGGGAGGGTCTTGCGGGAGATTATTTTGTTAGGGCTATAAAAATATACTTTTTGAAACTTTATCTGACCATACCTGTTTTTACTGCTTGCCTGGTGGGTGGGGGTTTAACAGTAACTTTGTTTTCCTGAAAGTTTAGTTCCATTTTCTTCCTTTAAGTGTAAATGCCCAAACAAGAGTCCTAGGACTTTAGTAGTACTACCGTCAGTCTCTCGTCTCTCCTAATACTCCATTATACTCCCTCCCACCAAACGCTTATCTTACCTGTAATTTGTGTTTCAAAGTAGGGCTAGGCACAGGGCTGGCTCCACAGGAAATGGCGATTAAGGTTGGCAATCCTGGGCGGATGAAATTTCCTCATAGCGGTGGTACTAGTGGTGTGACACAGTGGCACATGCATGCCTATGAAAAAAAAGAAAATGAAATCTGGTTTGTCCTCCTGAGCAATACAACGGTACAATAGAGAATATAGCAGGTGACAGTACACTAGAACAGTGCCACATTGTAGCCTAACAAATGGTAAAGTAAAACTACTAATTCGGTTGAAGTTCTTTGACATTAGCCATGGGTCTTTGTCAAGCAGAGTAAGAATATATCCTCGGATTTCTTCACCAGCCTGTTGCTATCACCTTATCCTCCCCAGCAAGTGTGTGGATTTATTGCTGTAATTTAGTCACACATCAATCAAAACCACACAGCCCGGGGGAAGAGGGTTAGGGTTTGAAAAATGGATGGGTACGGGGGTTTTTGGGAAAGGTTTTGGGAGACAAGAAAAAATAGCACAGCATGGACAAACAATTGTGAACATAAACAAATCTTTGGGTACAAACCTATCCATCAATCTTTGAAAGTGCATGCACTACTGCATGCATGTCAGTGAAAAGTAAGTAGTACTTTCGACAACTGTGGAAGAAAGAATGCGACAGTACAGGGCGTGTGTGGAATTATTGATAACTATATTCAACATAAGGTCTCTGTTGCCAGATACCTGAGAGCCTTGCTGGTCACTATAAATCAATTCACAACACTCAATGGGGTTAGTCTGGAAGGTATAGTAGATAGAAAAGGAGAAATTGCTCTTTTTCTAGGTGTCCCCTCACTCACCAGGGTTGCCCCTTGGTGACATGCTTCATCATTGGGGCCATCCCAGTCCTCTACCGGCTGGGGCGTGCTGCGACTTGCGAATTACGTAGGAGCACTTACAAATGACTATGTGTGGTGCAGATGTGATAGTGGAGTGGACTAAGTGATGTGTTAAGGGATCAATTTAGAAGCAGAGAGAGATCCAAGAAATGCAGTCACAGTCATAGAAAAAAACAATGGATACTGTATCTGTATGTTGTTGTAGTTGTCCTGTTGAAATTGGTAAGTAAGTTGCATGCAGAAAAAAATTCCTCTTATTAGCGGCACTCCTCCATTGCAGCTGACGCTTCGTCCATCAATGTTGGTGACCAGAAGACACCCTGTAAAAAAAGCACAGCATGGACAAACAATTGAACATAAACAAATCTTTGGGTACAAACCTATCCATCAATCTTTGAAAGTGCATGCACTACTGCATGCATGTCAGTGAAAAGTAAGTAGTACTTTCGACAACTGTGGAAGAAAGAATGCGACAGTACAGGGCATGTGTGGAATTATTGATAACTATATTCAACATAAGGTCTCTGTTGCCAGATACCTGAGAGCCTTGCTGGTCACTATAAATCCATTCACAACACTCAATGGGGTTGGTCTGGAAGGTATAGTAGATAGAAAAGGAGAAATTGCTCTTTTTCTAGGTGTCCCCTCACTCACCAGGGTTGCCCCTTGGTGACATGCTTCATCATTGGGGCCATCCCAGTCCTCTACGGGCTAGGGCGTGCTGCGACTTGCGAATTACGTAGGAGCACTTACAAATGACTATGTGTGGTGCAGATGTGATAGTGGAGTGGACTAAGTGATGTGTTAAGGGATCAATTTAGAAGCAGAGAGAGATCCAAGAAATGCAGTCACAGTCATAGAAAAAAACAATGGATACTGTATCTGTATGTTGTTGTAGTTGTTCTGTTGAAATTGGTAAGTAAGTTGCATGCAGAAAAAAATTCCTCTTATTAGCGGCACTCCTCCATTGCAGCTGACGCTTCGTCCATCAATGTTGGTGACCAGAAGACACCCTGTCCACTGCCTGCCTGGCGGATGCTGAATTGCGGCTCGCTAATGTGAAGCCTGACTCCATCCTTTTTTCCCCATTGCACAGACTGAAACCCGGCCTGTAATTATTCAACGAAAAACAGGAAGTGATATAATATTACAACACCACTGATAAATAAATATAAGGTATGTAGGCTGTGGAGTGCAAAAAGTCACACTTTGATTTTCCTAGTAGACAGTACAATAGTTTTTGAAAGTGCGTACTCTGTCTGAGTCACCTTTTGAAGGATAAATAAGTATGGGCAAATTAATGCAGCGGATCTTTCCCCTCAAGCTAGGTGTACTGTAAACTGTGTTTTAGAACAAAATTAGATCTTCCCAGCAGTGCTCCCACCCAAACCCTTACTAAAGCCAGTCGCAAAAATGTAGAAGACCCCCAATCAAATCTCAAAAAACGAGGCCTAGCAGAAAACTGGTGACAAAACGTACTTTGAAAGTAAAAGTAGGCCCAAATACCCCCTTACCCACCGTGGATTGTATTCAAACCACTTGCAAGCAACCAAGCAAAAGTATCCATAGCCAGCATCGCTCCAAGACTCGAAAACCCCCCACCCAAACACATGCAATAGAAATACTGCTAACCCTAACGAACCCTAAGTTAAGAATAGTGGCAAAGGCTTTCTTTAACTATGCCAAATCCCCCTTTTCCCACCATGGATTTTCTTCAAATGACTTGCAACCAAAATTACACATTCTCACGAGTGCTCTAAGACCCCAGAACTCAGTTGCAAAAATGTAGAACACCCCGAAACACATGCAATCCTGCTGCTAGGGCTAACCCTAACGAACCCTAAGTTACAAAAAGTGCCAAAAGGCTTTTCCGCGTGGATTTTGTCCCAACCACTTCTACCAGGTATTAGACCTTCCCAGGAATGCCCCAAGACCCGCCAACCCACCCGCCGAAAAGCATAACACCCCCAAACAGGCCAAAAGCAAAATCTCATACTTACAATATTTCTCGGCCATCGGTCCAAACGCACTGTGTAGCTAGGCCATAAGTCCGGTTTACCACCACGGATTTCCTGAAAAGCAAATGCAATCAAGATTAGAGTGTCCCAGCAGTGCTCACAGACCCCGAAACTCACCCACAAACAGCCGGAACCCCCCCCTAAGAGCACCTCAAAGGCAAGCAAGTCAGCAAAAACACAAATAAAATTCCGCCTCGGATTTGGTCCAAACCACTTTTATCCGGTATTAAAGCTTCCCAGCAATGGCCCCAGAGCCGTCAACCCAGGAGAAAATGAGTAGAAGACCCCAAACAGCCAAAGAGCAAAAGTACAAAAATGGGGACTTAGTCATTTTTTTGCCAATTTCCCAAATCACTCCGCGCGCGCTCTGCAGCTAGGCCCTAACTCCCCTCTGCCACCATGGATTTGCTTCAAACCTCTTGCAAAGTAAAATATCCATAGCCAGCAGTGCTCCCAGACCCCGAAACCCACCCACAAACACCAGGAAGCCCCCCAAACAGGCCCCCGAAAACGCTACATTGAGCAAAATGTCAGAAATAGCAAAAAAAAAATCAGCACGGATTTTGTCCCAACCACTTCTATCCGGTATTAGACCTTCCCAGGAATGACCCAAGACCTGCCAACCCACCCGCCAAAAAGCATAACACCCCCAAACAGGCCAAAAGCAAAATCTCATACTTACAATATTTCTCGGCCTTCGGTCCAAACGCGCTGTGTAGCTAGGCCATAAGTCCGGTTTACCACCACGGATTTCTTGAAAAGCAAATGCAATCAAGATTAGAGTGTCCCAGCAGTGCTCACAGACCCCGAAACTCACCCACAAACAGCCGGAACCCCCCCTAAGAGCACCTCAAAGGCAAGCAAGTCAGCAAAAACACAAAAAAATTTCCGCCTCGGATTTGGTCCAAACCACTTTTATCCGATATTAGAGCTTCCCAGCAATGGCCCCAGAGCCGTCAACCCAGGAGAAAATGAGTAGAAGACCCCCAAACAGCCAAAGAGCAAAAGTACAAAAATGGTGACAGTCATTTTTTTGCCAATTTCCCAAATCACTCCACGCGCGCTCTGCAGCTAGGCCCTAACTCCCCTCTGCCACCATGGATTTGCTTCAAACCTCTTGCAAAGTAAAGTATCCATAACCAGCAGTGCTCCCAGACCCCGAAACCCACCCACAAACACCAGGAAGCCCCCCAAACAGGCCCCCAAAAACGCTACATTGAGCAAAATGTCAGAAATAGCAAAAACAAATCAGCGCGGATTTTGTCCCAACCACTTCTATCCGGTATTAGACCTTCCCAGGAATGCCCCAAGACCCGCCAACCCACCCGCCAAAAAGCATAACACCCCCAAACAGGCCAAAAGCAAAATCTCATACTTACAATATTTCTCGGCCATCGGTCCAAACGCACTGTGTAGCTAGGCCATAAGTCTGGTTTACCACCACGGATTTCCTGAAAAGCAAATGCAATCAAGATTAGAGTGTCCCAGCAGTGCTCACAGACCCCGAAACTCACCCACAAACAGCCGGAACCCCCCCTAAGAGCACCTCAAAGGCAAGCAAGTCAGCAAAAACACAAAAAAAATTCCGCCTCGGATTTGGTCCAAACCACTTTTATCCGGTATTAGAGCTTCCCAGAAATGGCCCCAGAGCCGTCAACCCAGGAGAAAACGAGTAGAAGACCCCCAAACAGCCAAAGAGCAAAAGTACAAAAATGGGGACTTAGTCATTTTTTTGCCAATTTCTCAAATCACTCCGCGTGCGCTCTGCAGCTAGGCCCCAACTCCCCTCTGCCACCATGGATTTGCTTCAAACCTCTTGCAAAGTAAAGTATCCATAGCCAGCAGTGCTCCCAGACCCCGAAACCCACCCACAAACACCAGGAAGCCCCCCAAACAGGCCCCCTAAAACGCTACATTGAGCAAAATGTCAGAAATAGCAAAAAAAAAATCAGCCCGGATTTTGTCCCAACCACTTCTATCCGGTATTAGACCTTCCCAGGAATGCCCCAAGACCCGCCAACCCACCCGCCAAAAAGCATAACACCCCCAAACAGGCCAAAAGCAAAATCTCATACTTACAATATTTCTCGGCCTTTGGTCCAAACGCGCTGTGTAGCTAGGCCATAAGTCCGGTTTACCACCACGGATTTCCTGAAAAGCAAATGCAATCAAGATTAGAGTGTCCCAGCAGTGCTCCCAGACCCCGAAACTCACCCACAAACACCAGGAAGCCCCCCCAAACAGGCCCCCGAAAACGCTACATTGAGCAAAATGTCAGAAATAGCAACAACAAAAAATCAGCGTGGATTTTGTCCCAACCACTTCTATCCGGTATTAGACCTTCCCAGGAATGCCCCAAGACCCGCCAACCCACCCGCCAAAAAGCATAACACCCTCAAACAGGCCAAAAGCAAAATCTCATACTTACAATATTTCTCGGCCTTCGGTCCAAACGCGCTGTGTAGCTAGGCCATAAGTCCGGTTTACCACCACGGATTTCCTGAAAAGCAAATGCCATCAAGATTAGAGTGTCACAGCAGTGATCACAGACCCCGAAACTCACCCACAAACAGCCGGAACCCCCCCTAAGAGCACCTCAAAGGCAAGCAAGTCAGCAAAAACACAAAAAAAGTTCCGCCTCGGATTTGGTCCAAACCACTTTTATCCAGTATTAGAGCTTCCCAGCAATGCCCCCAGAGCCGTCAACTCACCCGCAAAGAGGTAGAACAACACCCCCACAAGTGCTGAGACTTGCTTCATTGGGCGTAAACCAGCCCTCTGCTTTGATGGAAATAGGAGTCTGGAGGAGGAGGATAGAGGAGCATGTTCTTCTGAACTTGTGAACTTGAGGAATGCAGACTGCGGCACCTTCAAATCAATAAGCAAACAAGTGAAGACAGTTATGCTGATGGGCTTGTTTTTGTGATTAGGTGATTAAAGTTTGAATTATATTAACTGTGCATAACAAAGAAAGACAGACACACAGGAATAAAAGTGAATAAGGACGAAAAAGAAAGTTATTGATTCATTGTCTCATTTTCAGGGCTCGATGTCACGGTCCACGAATAAGAATAAGGCTTCGTCATCATACTCTGCGAATTCAGGCAGGGTGAGCACAGTGTCACCTGACAGAGAAGAAATTCCCTCATCTATGTTGCTGTCCACCTCGTCTTCATCCGGCGCGCTTTCTCGTACTCTGTAATCTGGTGGTATGAGGTGCTGATTCATCTTGATCATTGTTAACCTCTCCACATTTTTGGGCGAGAGGCGGCTCCCTTTGGAAGTTACAATGCCACCAGCAGCACTGAAAACACGTTCAGAAGACATGCTTGCGAGTGGGCAAGACAAGTAGTTTAAAGCCAGGTTGGAGAGCTGTGGCCACAATTCTTTTTTCCCATGCCAATACGCCAATGGGTCAGCATTAACATAGACCTCTGTTCAGTCATTCAGATAGTCCTTCACCATCGACTCAAGGTTGTCCTCCAAGGTTCCTCCACTTTGCTTAGCTGTTGCTGTGACCTTTTGAGAACCAAACCCAAGCCGAGCTAGCCAATCCTCTTCAGCCTCCAATGTTACTGTTGTGTCTGGTGGTGCAGATGATCCGGTTGGCGGTCTCTTTAACGGCTGAGAGGTCACTTGTGCCGCAGCCACAGGTGCAGAAGTGGATTGTTGTGACTGGGGATGGCCTGCTGATGCTGATGTACTGCCTTTTCCTTCAATTTGCTGCCGTTCTCTTTCAAACCTCTTGGCTGAGGAGGCTAGCCACTGTTTGTACTTTGTAACATCTTTATCAGCAAAAGGAAAGAATGCTTGGCCTGCCAGTGCCTTTTTGTAGCGTGGATCCAGAATAGTAGCACAAATGTAATGCTGGTTTGAGTGGATCATTTTAAGACGTTCATCACCTTGTAGGTGCTCTAATAATTTCTCTGCCAGAACAAAAGGGTCTTGGTTTTCTTCATCTTTTTCAAACACAGAACACACCTCCTTCAGTTGGTGCTCCAGCATGTACAACAATGGGATAGCTTTTCCCAAATTACAGTCCTCCTTGCTGACTGCACGCGTGAAGAACTCAAAAGGACGAAGCATGCGTGTCAGGCTTTTAACTATGTCCCATTGCGCCGCACCCATCCTCAGGTCCTCCTTCTGAGCTGTACCCTGTGTTAAGAAATAGTGATCGAGTACCGTATACTGCTCATACAGACGCTCAAGCACGTAGAAGGTTGAGTTCCAACGTGTTGCCACCTCCTGGATGAGTACTTTCACTGGCATTTGATGTTCATATAGCAGGCTCCTCAGATGCTTCTGGGCCTTAAAAGAATGGCTGAAATGGTTGCACATTTTTCGGCAGGTGTCCACTACCCTGTACGCTGCACTGTCTTTATCACTCAAGAATTTTTTGACAACCAGGTTTATACAGTGCGCCAAACACGGCACTCTGAAATAGTCACTCAGCTGCATAGCCTTAACTACATTGGCGCCATTATCCGTGGAAACATAACCAACCTGGCGTTTTTTTGGGGACAGCCAGTCAAAGACCTTTGTGTTAAACACATCCAAAATGTTTTCTGCTGTGTGACATTTCTCCAAACCAAACATGGCTAGTGTTGCATGTTTCCGAGCAGCTTTAAAAACTTGGTCCGGGTCAACACCTGCGTTTAGCTTTGCTTTAACCCCTGAAAAAGAGACCCAGTGTACAATGATGCACATGTAATCAGCGCCTGCGCCACTGGTCCACATGTCTGTTGTCAGATGTATAGTGTGAACAGCACTCTTCTGCAAAGCTGCCCCAATCACCTCCAGAACATCTTCATGTAGTGCTGGAACCGCAACTCGGGCAAAATAGAACCGGATAGGAACCTTCCATTTAGGGCAGAGCGCTGCCACTAATTCTAGAAAACCAACCCCTTCTACAAAAGAAAAAGGGAGAAGGTCCAGAGCTAGCATTTTAGCCAGCTTAGTGTTATACAGACACATCAGTGGGTGGTTGCGTTCATATTGCGCTTCTGTAAACAACATCTTTTTAATGTTGCCCTGGACCAAGGATTTACGGGATGATGATGATGATATCTTCGACCCAGTTACGCTCGCTGATTAACTTTTTCGCATTGGTGTCTCACTCTCTCCCACACTCTCAGTGTGGCTCACATGGGGTGTGCTGCTGACAGGGGTACTGGGTGTAAGTGAAGTGTTTGACACGTCTTCTTCCTCCTCGTCATCATCAGATGAAACATCAACGTTTTCATTACGTGCAATTCGGGCTTCCTTGATCGCCTCTAGGTGCGCAAACCATTGGACAGCGTGCGTTCTCCTAAGATGACCTCTCTGGCCTCCGGTACCATAGTTGGTACCAAACTTACCACGACTAACTCGAAGCTTACAAATGCTACAAATGGCTACGTTTTCCTTTTTTGGGCAAACACTAAAGAAGTCCCAAACTGCAGACTTGAAATGTCTTTGGGGGCCGGAGGAGGCGGCGATACTGGTGGTGGTGGTCCTGCTGCTAATGCCAGATGAAGTGGAGGATGTGGATTGCCGAACTTCAGTACGTTTTGCACTTTCACCACCACTAATTGAGGTCGAGGTGGATGGAGGTCCCTTCTTGCGAGGAAGAAATATGGAAGCGGTAGGTGTTGGTGTACTAGTTAACTCCAAATCCAATGATTGTTGTGTTTCCATTGCCTCCTCGTCGACATCATCATCACGCTCAGCAGCTTCTCGGGATAGGGTCAAAATGTCTCTTTGCTGCATGCCCGCTGGGGCTGCAGTGACCTTTATGATGACTGGCTCGTCGTCGTGAGAGGCTTCATCAGCAGCAGTATCCGTCACTTCTTGTTGAGCCTCATCACACTCCATAGCTATGAGTTTTTCGACGACCTTCCTTTTACGCTTAGGTATCTTTGTCAGATCATGGTGTGCCTCACTCTCAGACTGCTGTGATGATGGTTCCAAATCTTCATCCAGATCATCAGAAGGAGGTGGGCTTGAAGAAGATGTAGACACCGCCTTGATCTTTTCCTTGCTAGGGATGTGGAAGACAATGAATGTTCATCAGAAGGAGTGGTTTCCTCAAATGATACCTCGGTTTGATTGTCAATTTCCTGATGTGCCCCTACTTCGGGAGGAACAACTATTGTGGGCACTTGTGACCCTCCATGCACCTCTGCTTGCGCATCTCCTTGCGCTGCCTCTCCTTCCACATGTACTTGGGCTTGTACTTGCACATATTGTTGTTGTTGCGGCTGTGGTTGTTCAACACTTGTCAGATGAGTTACAACAACCTGTGTTGATTCAGGGACATTGCTGCTACTTTCTTGCGATGAGCCAACATCACTGGTCGATGGTGATTGAAGAAGTACACTGACTGCCTCTGAAGCACTCAAGGGCTTTGACTTAAGTTGGCGTGGTGGTGGAGGCACTGAGCCCAATGGAGCGGGGGTGCTGCTCCCAGCTTGGTCCCCAGCAGATCCCGCTGCTGCTGCAGGCGTACTTTTTTTTTTAGTCCCAAAAAACACGGCGGCCGGCACACCAGCCTCCTTGGTAACTTGCTTTTTCTGCTCCTTACTAGCAACTTTCTTGCCAGAGGAGCTACGGAGACCTTTTTTTGGGGCCATCTTCTTCAGAGCAGGTCAGACAGCAGGCCGCAGTTGCACGAATTGCAGAGTTGTCTGAGGCCAGACGTGACGTCGCGTGACGTTATGCTGCACACACACACCGCTGCAGGACTTCTTCCTGGCACTGGTGGTTCTCTTGAGTCTTCTGCACCTAAAAGCAATGGAAGACAGAGGAACATCAGTTCAGTTATACACCCCAAAAAAATGGAAAAAAAAACAGAAAAATCAGCACAATCCCATGCCTTCCATGATGCTTAAATTCAAGACACCCCACAGAAAGACTAGGCACATGCAACACCCAATAGTCACTACCCCTGGTGAAAAGGCCACAACAACAGGCCAAAAAAACGAAAATCACAGAAAAATCAGCACAATCCCAAGCCATCCAGCCCCTCCATGATGTTTAAATTCAAGACAACCCACAGAAAGACTAGGCACATGCACCACTCACTACCCCTGGGCATAATGGATGAAAGCTAGGCAAAATGGGTGCAGGCTTGAGAACACTGCCTGCATTCAAAATGGCCCACTCCCTCCCAGCACATGGCCAGGGCCTGTAGCAGCACTCAAAATGGCCCCCAACCACATGGTCTGTCCACAACAGGCCAAAAAAACGAAAATCACAGAATAATCAGCACAATCCCAAGCCATCCAGCCCCTCCATTATGTTTAAATTCAAGACAACCCACAGAAAGACTAGGCCCATGCACCACTCACTACCCCTGGGCATAATGGATGAAAGCTAGGCAAAATGGGTGCAGGCCTGAGAACACTGCCTGCATTCAAAATGGCCCCCTCACTCACAGCACATGGCCAGGGCCTGTAGCAGCACTCAAAATGGCCCCCAACCACATGGCCTGTCCACAACAGGCCAAAAAAACGAAAATCACAGAAAAATCAGCACAATCCCAAGCCATCCAGCCCCTCCATGATGTTTAAATTTAAGACAACCCACAGAAAGACTAGGCACATGCACCACTCACTACCCCTGGGCATAATGGATGAAAGCTAGGCAAAATGGGTGCAGGCCTGAGAACACTGCCTGCATTCAAAATGGCCCCCTCACTCACAGCACATGGCCCAGGGCCTGTAGCAGCACTCAAAATGGCCCCAACCACATGGCCTGTCCACAACAGGCCAAAAAAACGAAAATCACAGAAGAGTCAGCACAATCCCAAGCCATCCAGCCCCTCCATGATGTTTAAATTCAAGACAACCCACAGAAAGACTAGGCAGATGCACCACTCACTACCCCCTGGTGAAAAGGCCACAACAGGCCAAAAAAACAAAAATCACAGAAAAATCAGCACAATCCCAAGCCATCCAGCCCCTCAATGATGTTTAAATTCAAGACAACCCACAGAAAGACTAGGCCCATGCACCACTCACTACCCCTGGGCATAATGGATGAAAGCTAGGCAAAATGGGTGCAGGCCTGAGAACACTGCCTGCATTCAAAATGGCCCCCTCCCTCACAGCACATGGCCAGGGCCTGTAGCAGCACTCAAAATGGCCCCCAACCACATGGTCTGTCCACAACATGCCAAAAAAACGAAAATCACAGAAAAATCAGCACAATCCCAAGCCATCCAGCCCCTCCATTATGTTTAAATTCAAGACAACCCACAGAAAGACTAGGCCCATGCACCACTCACTACCCCTGGGCATAATGGATGAAAGCTAGGCAAAATGGGTGCAAGCCTGAGAACACTGCCTGCATTCAAAATGGCCCCCTCACTCACAGCACATGGCCAGGGCCTGTAGCAGCACTCACAATGGCCCCCAACCACATGGCCTGTCCACAACAGGCCAAAAAAACGAAAATCACAGAAAAATCAGCACAATCCCAAGCCATCCAGCCCCTCCATGATGTTTAAATTCAAGACAACCCACAGAAAGACTAGGCACATGCACCACTCACTACCCCCTGGTGAAAAGGCCACAACAGGCCAAAAAAACGAAAATCACAGAAAAATCAGCACAATCCCAAGCCATCCAGCCCCTCCATGATGTTTAAATTCAAGACAACCCACAGAAAGACTAGGCACATGCACCACTCACTACCCCTGGGCATAATGGATGAAAGCTAGGCAAAATGGGTGCAGGCCTGAGAACACTGCCTGCATTCAAAATGGCCCCCTCACTCACAGCACATGGCCAGGGCCTGTAGCAGCACTCAAAATGGCCCCCAACCACATGGCCTGTCCACAACAGGCCAAAAAAAAGAAAATCACAGAAAAATCTGCACAATCCCAAGCCATCCAGCCCCTCCATGATGTTTAAATTCAAGACAACCCACAGAAAGACTAGGCACATGCACCACTCACTACCCCCTGGTGAAAAGGCCACAACAGGCCAAAAAAACGAAAATCACAGAAAAATCAGCACAATCACAAGCCATCCAGCCCCTCCATGATGTTTAAATTCAAAACACCCCACAGAAAGTCTCAGTGCACCCACCACTGAGTACCCCTGGGCAAAAGGCCCCAAAACAGCCCAAAAATCGAAAATTCCAAAATTATAGTTGCAGCAACTGTAATTCCCAAAACAAACTTACTAGTGGAATTTCTAATCCAAAAGTGAGCCAAAGAAAGTCAAAAAGGCCTCAAATCCAAATATCCAGCAGCATCCACAAAAAGTAATCCTTCCAGCTCCAGATCCAAATGAAAAGTGACCAGGAGATGGACAAAGCACTGGGAGGAGCCTGCTGGACAGGAACAGGAAGTTGAAGACTGTGGGGCACTTCCTTCCTCCCACCCCCCCCTCCCCAAAATGGACTCCTCGCAAAAAAAGTGCAGGCAAATGTCAACCTGAGGAGTTATTCAGATAAAAATCATCATTTCCAGAAGGTTTATGCTGCTTGCTGGTGGATTTCTTGTGCAGAATTGCAAATTTTATATTTTCGCGAGTGCGAGATTGTTGCTGCTCGCCGCATCTATAAGCTCGCAATTGCGAAGTACCGCGATACGTGATCACGGCGTACTCGCGTTGACAAACTCTCGCTGTACAAGTTGGCAAGCCGCGATTACGTAATCGCGCTTGCCAAATTCCCACGGCATCCCGCAGCAAGATCCAAAATGGCGCAGCACTCGCAAAATATCTAGAAAAATAACTCGGCAAACGATGAATGACGGGAAGTAAACGCCGCGCGCCGCAAAATTGTATCACCAAGAAAAAAAAAATCCGCTGCGTGCGAATTTGCGGATTTTGCGGGAAATTCGCGAATCTCGCGGATTGCGAATTTACCGAAAATCCGCAAAATCCGCGAGCGGAACGGATTTTACACCCATGCTTATTGTTGAGGCACTCAAGGTAGTCCATGTTGATGTTTAGCGTGGTATGGCTCAAGCAGGGGAAACTAACAATGTTAACGGGCGTGCCATCCATCCTGTAGGGATCGGCCAAACACACGGAATCCGGCTTCCGCACAGGGTCCTCAAAGTTGAGCATACAATGTTCCATGGATATTAGAACTGGCTGGTATGATGCCGAAAAGTCGCCGTCCGGTCTCCGGCAGATATTGTCCACTGTTGCAGACAGCGCCTGATATTCGACGATGATCTGCGAGTGGAGCGCTCCAATGGCCGCCATTACGGCGTGCAGCGATGGTGTGCCCTACCTCCCCTCCATCTCCTCTCGCAAAGCGACAGAGCAGGATATGAACCCCGGAGGTCGACTACTCCTGGGTAGCAGGCACACTCGAAGCAAACAACAACAATGGGCGCCCTCACCTCTCGATGTCTACACCTTCGCCGTTAGTCAGGGCTCCGGTCCGTCACCCCCGGGAGGCTTACGGTGTCTCCGGGAGTCAGATACAGGACCACAGCAACCGAAGAGTCACACTGCAGCGTCTGCGGTGTAGACAGGAGACCGAATCGCTGTTGGAAACAAATAGAGTGTGTCTCCGTTCGGGAGACCGGACAAAGCCCATAGTCCACAGCCGATGTTGTTCAACTCCAGCCCGGATGGGTTGGAAATCGAGGCCCCGGCTTCCACGCTGAGTTAGGCCGAGAATGAAACACGGCGTATCTTCGCCACCCGATGAGATAAAAGGTTCGGGATTGCACCTTCAGAGTCAGTCACTGTTCTTATACACGGGAGTCCAGTGTAAAAGCAGGATAAATTGCAGGATATATGAGTTGCTGGCGGAGGTCGACGGAGCAGGGAGCTTATGCGGCCATCTTGCTTGCTAGCGTAGCTCCTCCTCCACAGCTGATTTTCGACGGTAGATTTGGGAAGAAGGCACACCTGCCCAGCCTCAACGACGCTCACGATTGTTTTTGGGCTGATGAATGAGTCACTGAATTTTGAGCTTCAACTAGTTCCAGCGACCATGTGTGTGTTACTATGCAATCGCACCGATGTGCGCAGGGGTCCCTTGAGTGAGCTGTCAGCACGAGGATTGCGCTCGTGAAAGTCAAGGATACAAAGACCTCTATCCAGCATCACAGCTGATTTTTGACGGTAGATGTGGGAAGAAGGCACACCTGCCCAGCCTCGACGACGCTCAACATTGTTTTTGGGCTGATGAATAAGTCACTGAATTTGAGCTTCAACTAGTTCCAGCGACCATGTGTGTGTTACTATGCAATCACACTGATGTGCGCAGGGGTCCCTTGAGTGAACTGTCAGCATGAGGATTGCGCTTGTGAAAGTCAAGGATACAAAGGCCTCTATCCAGTATCACAGATGATTTTCGATGGTAGATTTGGGAAGAAGGCACACCTGCCCATCCTCAACGACACTCACAATTGTTTTTGGGCTGATGAATGAGTCACTGAATTTGAGGTTGAACTAGTTCCGGCGACCATGTGTGTGTTACTATGCAATCGCACCGATGTGCGCAGGGGTCCCTTGAGTGAGCTGTCCATCATCCTGTAACTATAAATAAAGCAGGTGTTCGAGCACCTGCTTTATTTTATCTATTAGTGCTTCCTGTTGAAGCTAACTTAGTAACTATTTTAGGATGGCGCTGGCAGCTTGCCGGCGCCATCCTAAAATAGTTACAACAACTTCAAGCTTGAAGGCTTGAACTTTTGCCCCCCGGATCCGCCGCTCGCGGATTTGCAGATTTTCGGTAAATTCGCAGGAGTTCGCGGATTGCGGATTTACCGAAAATCCGCAAAATCCACGAGCGAAACGGATTTTGCTCTCACCCTTATGGTAGACTACTGGCCGGCTAGTGAATTAAATAAAGATTGCAAATTGATTTCAAAAGTTGGAGTAAATGTAGTAAACTGTGCAACAGGTTTCCTTTATAAAAAAAGAGGGGGTCTGTCGAAGAACCAGTTATTATGGTTTCTTGTGAAGATGGGGAGCAATGCTGTCTGTCTGAGGTGGAGCGTAGGGTCGTTCTAGGCTTTGGCCACAAGGAGTGAGAAGAAGCGGCCTCCCGATCTGGTCTTTCTGGTCTGGGGGACCACGGTATAAGAGAGCTGGACTGATCGTAGGGTCCATTGGGGTACATGGAATTTGAGTCGTCTGTTCAGGTATGCTGGAGGACCTTGTAAGCGTGGAAGAATCACCTAGAAGGTGACTCTAGCTTTGATGGGGAGCCAGTGGAGTGTGCGCAGGTGCTGGAAGATGTGGCAGTGTCTTGGCAGGTTAAGGACCAGTCTTGCAGCAGCGTTTTGGATGTTCTGTGGCTTGCGGGTGAAGTTTTTGTTTATTCCAGCATAGAGTGCGTTGCCGTAGTCGAGTCTGCTGGTGACCAGGGCAGGAGTGATGGTCTTTCTGTTTTCGAGGTGGGATCCATTTGAAGGTCTTACGTAGAAGGCAGAGGGTGTGGAAGCAGGAGGACGATACGGAGTTGTCTGGCAGTCCATTTTGAGCTCTGAGTCAGGATGCTTCCCAGGTTGCGTGCATGGTCCGTAGGGGTGGGCGGGCTTCAAAGGGCGGGGGGCCACCAGGTGTTGTTCCAGGCATTGGGGTTTGGGTCCATGATGAGTACTTCTGTTTTGTTGGTGTTTAGTTGTAGGCAGCTGTTTTTCATCCATTTGGTGACAGATTACATACCTTCCAGAAAGTTGTGTCTTGCAGTGTTGGGTTTGTTGGATAGGGAGAGGATGAGTTGGGTGTCGTCTGCGTATGGCACAATGTTGAGTCTGTAGGTTCTGACGATGGGGGCAAGCAGAGCTATGTAGACGTTGTAGCGGGTGGGGCTGAAGGAGGACCCCTGGGGGACTCCGTGAGTGGTTGGTATACGGTCCGCGAGGAAAGGGTGGAGTCTGACCTGCTGTATTCTGCCAGAGAGGAAGGAGCAGATCCAGTCGAGGGCTTGGTCTCGGATCCCTGTGTCGCGGAGTCTGCGTATTGGGGTACGGTGAGAGACTGTGTCAAACGCCGCTGAGAGGTCGAGTACGATGATGGCTGCTGTTTCTCCTTTGTCCAGTAGGGTGCGGATGTCTTCGGTTGTGGCAAGGAGGGTGGTTTTCGTACAGTGGTTTTTTCTGAAGCCGGATTGGGAGGAGTCGAGGATGTTGTGCTCTTTGATGAATGTGGCGAGATGCTAGGAGCTTAAGCAGGGGTCTGTAGTTTTTTAGGTTTGTGGGGTCAGCTGAGGGTTTTTTCAGGAGGGGGTTGATCTTGGCGTGTTTCAAGTCGTCAGGGAAAGAGGCGGTTGCCAGGGAGCGGTTGATGGTGTGGCAGAGCATGGGTGAGATGGTGTCAACAGCTCTGTTGAGAATGTTGTGGGGCAGGGGTCAGTGGTGGCCCGGAGTGGATTGACTTAATCATCTTCAGTGTGTCTTCAGTGGTGAGAGCTGTCCAGCTGTCGATCGCTGGCTTCAGGGTGTCTGGGGTGGTTGCTGAGGGTTCAGTGTGTTGGTTGTCTTTGTTGGAGTTGTCATAGATGCTCTTGATTTTGTGGTGGAAAAAGGTGCTGAGTTTGTCGCAGAGCTCTTGTGAGGGAGGGATGTTGGTGGTCTCGATGGTGGGTTGGGCGAACTCCTTGATGTTGAAGAGGTCTTTGCTGTTGAGTGCATGAGTGGAGATTCTGTCTTCAATCGCTTTTTTCCTCTTTTTTCTGATGAGTTGGTGGTGGCGTTGGTGGCGGCTCTGAAGTTGTTGTGGGCGTCTGTGGATTCAGTGTTCCTCCAGGCTTTCTTAAGGCAGCGGCAAGTGCGTCTGCCTTCTCTAAGTTTGGTGGTAAACCATCTAGCTTACTTGGTGTGTGTATTGTTTTTTTCTTGTGCGGTCTATGGTGTTGGCGCTGTCGGAGATCCATCTGTGCAGGGTTTGGGCTGCGGTGTTGGGGTCGTCATTTTTCGTAATGGTTGGGGTGGAGTTGCTGAGTGATGAGGTTAGTTGGTCGTTGGTGATTCTGGTCCAGTTTCTTCGTGGGAGCAGGTGCTGGTGTCTGTGGATGGTGGGTGTTCTGAAGGTGAAGTGGACGCATCGATGGGCAGTCCATGGGAGTTCAGTGGTGTGGCTGAAGTTGATGGAGTTTCCTATTGTGAAGAGGGGGTCAAGGGTGTGTCGAGCTAAGAGCATGGGTTCTGTCACTATATGGCGGAGTCCAATGTTGTGGAGGGTATCCAGGAGGGATGTGGTGCTAGGGACCAGTTGGTTGTCGAGGTGGAAGTTGAGGTCTCCCAGTAGGGTGTAGTTGGTGGATGTAATGGCATGCGGGGAGATGATGTCCGTAATGGAGTTGGCGAAAGGTCTGCGGGGTCCAGGGGGTCGGTAGATGAGGGTTCCTTGGAGGGTGGAGGTAGGGCTGGCCAGTATCTTGAAGTGGAGGTGTTCCATCAGGTCTGTGGGCTCGTCTGGGAGTGTGCTCAGGAGGAGGCTGGATTTGTGGATGATGGCGTTTCCTCCTCCCTGAGGCAGTACTATCTGGAGATCTTGTATCCTTGGGGAATGGCGATGGCGATGTCTGGTCCAGAGGTGGTGTTGGTCCAGGTTTCGGTGAGGGAAGCTACGTCCAGGGTGGTGCTGTCGAGGAAGTCCCATATTTCAGTGGCCTGTTTGCGGCGGGATCAGACGTTGAGGAGGACGCATTGCAGGGTCTTCGGTTTGGTTGTGTTCTTGTGGGTGGGTTGTGCTGGATCCGTGTTCTTGGCGGTGCTGCAGGTGTGCCGGCAGCGGTGATAGCTAAAGGGTCCGTGGGTGTATGCTGGTGATGCTAGATTGAAGTTGTTGTTGCGGCCTGGGTTGGGAGTATGGAGTGCTGCTGGGTCATAGCTTTTCAGAAAAGGGGGTGGTGATGGACAGAGTATCTGAATTAAACAAAACACTCATACCCAGTCAAGAGATCAGGGCTTGATCCATCACCGTTTTTTAGCTCACTGCACCATCCCAGCTCAGAACCTGGCTATATGCAAATTAGTCTGTCCCTGGCCCAGTGCATCATGGGAACAGGGCAGACCAAACTACCAAGCCAATTCTTATACTGGGAAGGAAACAAGCTTCCGGGGACCGGTTTCTGGCATTAGCTTTGGCAGTACGGAGGTCCAGGGTTCCTGGGGCTGGTCGCGGTCGGGTCATGGACGGGCACAGACTGGCTTGCCTTTGGTGCACCAGTGGTGCGGCCGCCATTAAGTAGGGGTCAGGGTGGGCTGGACAGCTGGGAGGCAGAAGCGGGGAGGAGAGCTGGATTGGGCCGGTCTCGCTGGGGGGGGAGGGGCCTTGGGGGCAGCAGCAGTGGGTAAAGTTAAGGGAGGAAATAGGAGTAAAGGAAAAGTGGACGTATGGCAGAAATATAGCATAAAAGAGTGGAGATGCAGAAAAGTGTAGAAAGGTGAAAAATAAAAGAGAGTAGAAAAACAAGTGAATACGAGTGAAAGAGTGGAGCGAGAGGAAGGAGACAGTGGTCCACTTGGCCACCAGGGATGAGGCACAGGGAAACCTGCGGGTGGAGGAGGGCCTCGATCACCAACACTCAAGAGTGCAGGTGCAGGCCTCACTTAATGGTGGAGCTGTGAGGGTGGGTGAGCAATTTTACCGACAATGAGTCAGTGGCTTTACTAGATTTGTGATCTTGGTGGAATTTATTTTTTAAAAGGTTGTGATTCTCTCTTCACACCCTTCTCATTCTTTTTTCAATGAGTTGTCCCGTGTATAGAACCTCTTTGCGACAGTACTGCAATTGTTTAGAGACATTCTGTGTTCATTCTCAACCAAATGATTCAGAAGAACAATTGTGTCTTGTTTGCAAGCTTCTTGTGTACTTGATGCCCCAGGTAGGGCATCAATGTACTAAACAAGAACTGAATTACAAGGCATTTGTAAAGTCTCAAGATTCTTTTTTAATATCTCAATAAAGATTGAAGGGCTCCTGGTATACCCTTGTGGAACTTGGCACCATGTCAAAGCTGTATCACTCAATAAAAAAGAAAACAGGAACGGACTGTCCTTGTCAGTGAAATAGAGAAAACGTCCTGACAAAGATACACAATTGTATAACACTCTGCATTGCAGGGAGTCTGAAATAATGCTGTTGTTGGATTTGGTACCACATGGGAACATGGTACTACAATATTGCTATGTTTTCGAAGATCCTGTTCAATTATGTACTTGCATTTGAGCTTCTGTAAAACCATAATTGATGAATGGGAAGGACTTCCAACAATTTCTCTAAAAGCCCCTTGTTTTAACCATATTTTCAATCACTGAACTAATCCCAGCCACGGTTTCAGACATAAGATTATATGGTGGTGTATTGCTGTAATTTAGACCAGTTCTACACCTTGATTAGTCTGAGGTCTTTTCCTGAAAAATTCAATACTTTTTATTTTTCAGTATCTCACAAATTGGGAGGAAAATCCTCAATTGTTGTTACAGGTTACTAACTAACAGTTTTTCCTTGTTCTTCCCATTTTGAATTCAATATCTTCAAGTGTTTGAAATGTAACACCATCAGGTGTGCAATACATTGTGCTATTTAACTTGTAGAAATTGACCCTTATTTACATATTTACAGGACTCCATTTACACACAAAAAATTGGTGATCTTCCTCAAACAAACTAATTTTTACAGGAACTTTCTTTGAAACAGGGTTAGATATTGACTCACTTGTAACACCTATCCCTTGGATTTTCTTTCCAAGAGAGGGAGATCCGTGACTTCTGCTGTTCTAACAGTTGAACGGGTAGCACCTGTGTCGATAAGGAACAATACTTAGTGGCCATTCACCTCTTTTTCTACAAATGGTCCACTCTGGTGTACCTCCAAGACTGCATCAAGTACGCAATCTCGTTCTCAAACACAGGGAGTTGCTGAAATGGATTCTGATTTTGGAATGGATTAGAGTTTGCTCAAGGTATCTGCTTCATATTAAATCTGAGATTACCCATATTATATTTTGTTGGCCCATTGGAGCTTGAGGGAGTTGTCTCATAGGCACTTGTGCCTTATTTGATATCTGCATTCTCTAAATTTGGACTCGAACTGGAGCATTTTGCATCTACGTTTGGTTGACCCCTTGCATTTGCCTATCACCACTTATTTGGTTAGCATTCTGTCTACACTCCCTCTTTCACTGCCAGGGTTTGTTGCGATAGTGGCAAGGAATTGACTTCTTTAACGTTGCAATATCTAAACCTGTATTTGGACCAATCAGAACACCTCAACCTCTACCTTGTAAAACACCTGCTCCACTTTGTTCCATCTGTCCCCAATTCTGGAAACCAGCACACTGCATTCCTCCAACATTTCTTGCATACCACTGATTTTGCAAAACTTTCTGAGCAAATTTCATTTGAGCCAGCATATATTTCTCTTTAAGCCTCTTCTGACTAATTTCCTGTTTATTGCTACAGTACTTTGCATACCTTAGGATCTCACGTAAGGACTTTGCCTGGCAACAAATCACACTCATTGTATGTGCATACTAATTTCTGGTCCCAATTCAAAAGCTAATTTTGACATAAAACTCCTCATAGCTCCCTTTTCACGGGATTCTTCTCCAACGTGCTGTTCAAACACTAGCAACAATCGTTCAAAATAAGCATACACTGATTCTGTAGCTTCTCGAGTAGTTCTATTGATTTTTAAGCAATCAATAGCCCTTGCTGGAAAGTTTTTCTTTCTAAAAGGTAATCACCTCATCACACTCTGTCATCGCAATAGGCGAGGGTGTACGGTACATGCGTGGAGAAGTGTGGCTCAGGGGTTAGAGGCGGCAGACCCGGAAGCAGAGATCGGCCCTGGACCAGGGTTCAATTCCTTGCCTCGGCGGGTCTTGGGCTAAAAAATTCCACAGACTCGATAATTCTCGCTCCGGTGCTTTCTCGACTCACGGGTTCACACTCTGCGACTCTGGGCAATAGCTTGCTTAATCTCCACAACGGCCCCTCGCGGCGGGATGCCTGGCTTTCACCTTGTGGATACCCTGCCGGGGTTATCTCACAGGGGAATACCAGGACGGGTTCCCTAAGCAAGCGCTTAGATACCGACCTCGGTCAGTGATTTGCGCTACATAAATACATGTACATACATACACATCTATTTGAGGCTCTGTACATGTCCATTGCACAACTATCTTAAATTCAGCCCATAGGTTACTAGGTACCACAATGTCAAGAAGGTGTTCAGGTCTGTCTACAAAACCTTCAACATTTTCACCAACCTGACAAATGTGTGTACCACTGGGCAGGATTATCTCTCAATTTTGGAAAGTTGTTTGTGAATGTCACAAGATCACCCATATCCCTGGCATCTTTATCATAGGGAAAGTTGGAGACTCATCTTCATCAGGGGGTACAGTTGATGGTTTACGAGTTGCTTCTGGAATATCCGATTGTTTCTTTTTAATTCCCATGTTTCTTTGCCAAATTGCTCTCTAATCTGCCACAATTGCTCCATTTTAGAATGCCATTCACAAATTCAGCAATGTGCAATCTTGTCCATGATGATCCCATGGTCACAATTACTTCATTATCTAATTGTACCCAAAAACCTTTCTGCAAAAGGATGCTTTTAGTGAGATCTACCTGGTATTTATCTGGCAATTCTATCAATGTATTGCTCTTGTCATCTACACATCTTTTCATTTCCTTATTCAGATATATCAGCTCATTCTGTTGATGTTGATTCAAATATGAAATATCTAAACACCCGCTATTAATCTCTTCCAACTTCACCTTCTATTTTGGTACATCTGGTGCCTCCCCTTTTCTTGACTAAAGATAAGTTTAGCAGCTATTTCTGTTCCCTTATAATTAGATTTTCCTCAAATCATCATTTTTTTCCATTACTCCCTGTGCAATTTGTGTTGTAAAAACAGGCCTTCTCCCTTCTTTTAGTGACTGAACATTTTGTGGTGAGGTCCAGGCAACAATGTGTGAATTTAGCAATTTTGGGATAAACGCTGTTGCGGCTTTCCCTTCCACAGGTACCTGGTACAACAGGATTCAGAGCCGTATTTTTTGGTGCCATTGTGGCTGGAATTGCTAATTTTTGAGCCAACACAATTTATGACACTGGTGCAGTAACAGTTACAATAGAAGAAGCAACACCTGGAGCAATTACAGTATTGGCTGCTTCAACAAATGCAGTCGCAACTGGGAGCATTGGAGCTGGTCCTCCAATTGAAATTACATTTGGACCAACAGGGGCTATAGACACTGCACTGCTAGTGGTTGTAACACTTTCTGAACCAGATGCTGGAACCACATGTGGTGGTGAATGTGAGGACAACAAAGAGTACAAAATGTCATCCCCAAATCTCTATTAGTATCAGTTTTCCTTGCTGTCTCCGCATTTTCATTTGCCTGCTTTCAAATTCTTTTTAGGCTTTTCTGTTATTATGGTGCAGTACATTCTAGCTCATTCAACTGCCCACTTCCTCCATCTGTGTTATTTTCTTTACTCTGTTCTGCTACATTTTTTTTCTCTATGGCATGAGCTGCTCATTTCCAAGCATTTAATACTTCATACTTTGTGGGTCTAGGGGATGGTTTTATTTCATACAGTTTCTCTTTCAAATGTTCAAAAATCTTTAAATCAAAAATACTATACTGTGGAAATCTGAATCCTCCTTCTTGTCAACTGACAAAGCTGTAAACACGTATGAAGCTCTAAGTTTGCAACTCTATATTGACATGGCGTACCTTCTGATGAAGTCTACTTGCCTCATGGAATGAGACCCTGTCATTAGATCTCTAAGGTCTTAAAAGTTTTTTTATAATTGCAAAAATTCATACAATACATGAGCAAATATGAATTTAATGAATTTCAATGTTTTGTTCGCTTTTCAGTTTTGTACAAATTAAGTTTTCCTTCTAATCCCATCGCAATCCTTTTTCATAAGCCTATCATGATACAGCTCCTGATGATTTGCCAACCAATACCAGTGCAGAACTTCCCACCAACTGACATACTAGTGTGGCACCTTCTCTTGTAATTCTGAATCCTTGCAGCAATTCACCCTCCTTTGCAATTTTCAATGCACACAAATTCCACAATGTCAAGAAAGAACAGTAAACAAATAACTATTTTCTTTTCCACTAGAAATTCAAAGTAGTTCATTCACAGAAGAAACAAATCAGAACTATCACCTTCCAACTTCCTCCTACACACAAAGATGAACGTTTGCCCAGTGGAAAATCACCCTGACTGATATAGTTTACCCTTTGTGCAATAAGTTCCACCGATCACTATTAGTACAATCACAACTATTAGTTACAGTGCTTATCTTAATTGTGGGGTCGATGGTACCTCACAAACTAACACCACGAAACCTTAGGAGACAAATAACCCCATAATATTTCTTATTTATCTGTATTTTATAGCAGGATCTTGGACAGCTCCGATTCTGATAACAAATATGCAGCTCAACATCAAACGCATAGTCAAGGCTTAACCATGTACTTTGCCAAAACACATGACACATTACTTGAAACAATCCCAAACTCTCATTAAAGATAATCGTGATGCTACAACCCTTTTGATACTCTGACGTTCACCACTGCAACTGCTTTTGGAACTGCAAACTCCTTCAATCTTCAAGTTTGGGCTTTGGACTTAAGGGACATGGGCAATTATTACATTTGGGCAATTTATTTCAGCTCCTTTCTCTCCTGTGACATAAACCATCCTCTCATTACCCTGTGACAAAGCAGGGATATTTATATCTAAATATTTGAGTGTTATCATTGAATGACCCTCACCATTGGTCCTATGGACGATTGTTCATCGACGGAGAAAGTTTAGCAGGAGCAATCATTTATATAAACCCTTTGGTATCAGTAAGTCAACAAAGGGAATTTGTGTGAGCTAAAGGGTTTTTGTTAATAATTCAAATACATTTAAGTTGGTTTGTTTAAAAGTTAGTAGTCTTTTGCCATTTTTTGCTATTACAAATTCAATTGATCCATTAGTCAATATTTCAAAATGAGATAAAATCCAAAACTTAGTGAAAATTATAGTCATAATAATGATAATACAACAAGCATGTTTCATAAGGGAATTTATCTAATGTAAAATAGGTTAAGATTGAAAAAGGTGTCAGTACAGAAACCCAGTAAAGAGAATAATGCATAAACATGAATCCTTTGCACTTGAAATAAAGAGAATTGTTAAGATCGAATGTATTCTCAGCTATAAAAGAGAATATACTCAAAAGTAATCTCTTGTGAAGAGAGATATGGTCTGAAGAAACCCAGGGAACGAAATCTAGCAATGAGACGGACTACTCTAGGAACGCACGCTAATAAAAAAAACAGTGAATTATGAATCAAAACAAGTATCACATTCTCCGTTCAAGTGTCCAATAGAATTTCAGTAAACTCTGTGGAGTAGACAAACTCACCAGTTTGTAATATCTTTCTAATAGGCCACCGAGACAAGTCCCTGAAAAGATACTTCACCAACATTTTGCCGTCCAAACATTTCTTCTCTTGAATCATCCTTCTACTCCTGGTGAGAATCCACTATCAGTTGTCTAATGCATAATGAATGCCTGTTCACTAATTAACAGATGTCTCCTGGAAGGTTACAGCATCTGAAAAGTAAATAAAAACATTGTGTGTAAAGCAACAGCTCTACATAAAAAATAGGCCTTTCAATGTTTGCATATAAATCTTAGTTAACAAGACATCAACACTTGCAATAACTTAAATCAGCACATAATTATCTCTTATATATGTCTATAATGCCTAAGTATGATTACCTTCTACAATTTTTTCAAATTCATAATACATGCATGCACTTTTGCGCTTTATATTGAAATGCGTTTTTGTTTGCAACATGAAGAAATTCAGTTTTTGCTTTCTGACCTCCTGGCTTTGACTCTTTTTTTGCTAGTTTAGTGTCTGTGAGCACTTTTTCACTTCTGTTCAATGTTAAAGTGCAAGTGCTCCTATTGCAAATTGTATTATGGATAGGTGTGTCTATGATTTGCATATTTGATGTACTGATAAGTCCCTAGTAAAGTGCACTGAGAGTGCCAGGGCCTGTAAATCAAATGCTGCTAGTGGGCCTGCAACACCGATTTCCGCACCCACACGAGCAGCCTTTCAAAGGGTTCTCAGACGTGCCACTGCAGTGTCTGCGCACAGTTTTAACTGCCATGTCGACTTGACAAATGCACCCACTTGCCAAGCCTTAACCTTACCTTTTATTACATGTGAGTCACCCCTAAGGTAGGCCCAGGGTACTCTCATGGGCGGGGTGCAGTGTATGTGAAAGGTAGGGCATGTCCTGGTGTGTGTGACATGTCCTGATGGTGCACTACAGTGTTGTCGTGTTCATATCTAGGACCCTAATTCTATATTCCCGATTTATGCCCTTGTGAGGTTATAATCAATATTACCCTGATAAAGGCATACGAATCAGATTCATATTGAGTGATAGCCCATGCAATCCAAAGCACAGCACGGCTACTCCCATCGACTGTTAGAAAGCACAAGGCGTTCTTTAAACAAACCAAGCCTTCAGCAGCCCGGGAAAACCCCCTGCTTTTGTTTTGATTTGAACAAGAACTCCTGAAGACCAGAAAGAACTGTTAGTTCTTAGTGACGTCTTATGTCCAACCTTACGTCAAACCCGGCACCTTCCAGGTGTAAAATACCGACGGTTGCCTTAAGCAAACACACGGTGGTTTGGAGCAGAGCGGCCATCTACTTGCCCGAGAGCCCAGCTGATGCGAGTGCCCACGGAAGCCGCCCCTCCCTTTTGACGCACTGAGAGAGACGCTGTCTTTTTCTCCAGCCGAGAAAATCCAGCTCCGGTGTTTCCAGCCTACCCTTGCGGGTTGCTGGAATATCGAGTCCTGAGGAAAGAGATACCAGACCTCCCACATTCTATTACCAAGGTACGGAGCTGACTAAACCCTTGAGAGAATTCTTGATGCAGATTCTTGGCAAAATTATCTTAACCAACTTAACTTAAAACTGCTACTTACTCATCCCTTCCCACGTATTAGGCTTAGGTCAGGTACACCGGGGTAGGCTTAGTTAGAAGCACCAGTTGAGTAAGTTACTCAATGTATTTATGTATGTATATATTTTATTCATTTTAAGTATCATATGGCTAAGAAACCATATCCATGCTTTTATAGTATTATTTTATAATACTACTTTTACTGTACGCACTTTACTTTACTTTAAGTATTGCAATTGTGGCAATTCACTTCTCTTGCATGATAAAGAAGACTGACACCTTTTTATTGAAAACGCCTGTCTCTCTATTTCTCTGCACTCTGGTGAAACGAAGTATGCACTGCTGACTGAGTGAAATAGCTGTCTATTGTTTTCACACGACTCTAGAGATACACTCTTATTCTGAGGGAGCAAAGTTGTCATGTTTATGCGGTTGTTGGAAACTGAATCCCTTCTTGTCTGAGCCAGGGAAGTTCATCCCTCCCTATTCATTCGAGAAAGTTTCCAGTGACCTCTGAGCTAGCTGGCGCAAACCTAAATTAAGTTTAACATAGTCAGTAGAGATCTAGATGACCTCAGTCCTACGTCTACACTGGTGTTTATGTTATTCCAATGCGCAGATCCTATTGGGAAAATAGGAACTACACTACAGTGTAATTCATGTTTTACTATTGAAAGGCTATCTGTCCCATAGGCTAGAATGGGAAATACGTGGTAACATTTTGCAAGTATATCTTCCCATCGGGACAAGGTAGAGAAATGGAGTTTAGTATGCTTGAACTCAGAATGTCGAAATGCATCCTTTAGTGCAGTAGAGACCTAGATGACCTCAGTCCTACATCTTCACTGCTGTTTGTGTTATTCCAATGCGCAGAGCCTATTGGGAAAATAGGAACTACACTACATGGAGCCCAACGTTTGGTAAGGCGATAATCTAACGCAAGACACTAGAGTAACTCAGTCGTGCTTTTTCACACAGAACCCTTTCCCCGTAAAAAACTCCAATAGATGTCTGGAGTGGGTGAAAGGTTAATATCCGCCGGAACTTAGTAGGATGAGAATCCTATGTATTAGTTTTTGGTTTGATCAACGTTGAAGGATACAGTGTTCCAAAATATTGTCCACCTAATCTTTGTTTCCTTGAAACTCGATCTGCAACAGAAAACTTTCAGTCAGTTAAATGGCAGAAAGTGACGAAGAAAGGGAGCGAGCAAGAATAGCAGCTCGACTCTTAGAGGAAGACATAAGTCTCCATGAAACCGACCCGGATGCGATACTCATTCAGGTCAATGTAAGAAGAACTATAACTCTAAAACTTATAGAAAATGGACTGACAGCACGAGGTGGTACAGTCATATTCGTGATAGAGGCACATGAGTACCGGCAGACAGAGGTATTCTATTCATGGATACATTTTCCAGCAGCACACGCTACAACAAAAGACTTCCACTATTACAAAATAGAGGAACCTCCGGATGAATACACTCCTTTCGAGGAGATTGAAATCCCACTAAAATACCAAGAGCACCTGCTCTGGTTTAAAGGCGCCCTAAAACATAAAAATCACATTACCAGGCTAGGTCAACTAGGTAGACCAGGAGAAACGGGGCCGGTCCTATGCAACTATGCAACACACCCAGACTACGAAATAATGTCAAGCAAACAACTCCTAGTTAAACTAAAAGAATTATCAAAGGCATATAGAAAATTAGTTCAAGTGGCAAGGGATGATATAAAGAACCTCCAGAAATTGAAGGAAACAGATATAACAGAACAACCATTTGAACTTGCCGGAATCATAGAAAAATCCTATGAAGAGCTAGGAAGAGATAGTTTGAGTGGGAAACCGGTAAAACCCCAACTAACTAAAAATCCTGAAAAAACATTTATTAAAAATAATTTAAAAACTCCAAAAAAGAGTTGGGATGGTAATAAACAAACCAGTCCCAGGGAAAAACATTTCCAGTCCAGAGGAAGGTCTCCTCAGCGTAGAGAGAGATCTCCAGGCTGAGAAGACAAGTCTCCCCAAAGGGAACCCTCTGAAAAAAGATACAACCTTAGATATAGGGATACAATAAGAAAACCAGACAGATATCAAGATGTTGATACATGTCCCTCTCGATCCTTCTCACTGAATCTTTCTCGATCTTCCTCACAGAAATCGGTAAGAAGAGGACGGTCAGAACACAGAGAAGAGCACGTCAAGTCCAAAGACAAGGAACCTGCTCATCAAAGTAAAAAGTTACAATATCCCAGAAAGAAGGTAGCAAGTATTAAGATTAAACATGCCGAGAATTCTGAGGACACAGCTGAAAAACGGAGAGTGGGCACAGACAATGCTAGACAGCGCAGCAGAAGGGAGCATAGCTCGCAAGATCCTGATGAATCTTCTGGAGACAGTGGACACAAATGAGTACATTCAAGTGGAAACTGCAGACACACAAGTTAGTGTGCCCCATAAACTATATGAAATAACATTACATATAGAGGGAGATAAAACTAGGAAAATAAAAGGTCTCTTTTGGGAAAAACTTTCAAAAGGCTATGACATTCTGTTAGCTGAGAAAGACTGGCCACCAGAGTTTGTCAGGGAGTGCCCTCATGGCGAAGTAATGATTATGCCTGCCTTCTCGAATCACATCCCGATTCATAAAAAACAACACATTGGCAAGAAAATGGGCAGTAGCTCAAGCTCCTGCTTTATACAAAAATCATGTAGGATGGGATGAGGACTCACCTCACCACAAGATCCAGTTAAAAAATCAGCCCACTGCACAAAGGCATTATCCAGTTAAGCAAGAAGCTAAAAAACAAGCCAGGGAGATCTTAGATCAACTTGAATACCAAGGGGTGATCGAAGCATGCACCTCTCAAATGAACAATCCTGTGTTTCCTGTCTCCAAACCAGACGATTCATATCATCTAGTTAAGCCAGAAAGATAAATGTTTTTTCATCAGAACCAGCCCTTGAGGCGTTAACAAGTCCACGTAACCTGGTTAAAGTGGCCTTAGATCCAGAATGGATAGAATGGGAAAATTCTCTTGCTACAGAAGACGTGAAATACTATTTTGACCCAAAACTGAAAAAACTAGATGATCTAGTATATGAACGAGAATATCCTCTGCCAGCTGAAATTCTGCCTCTAGAAAAATATACCTGCGTAATCTATATGGACAGATTTGCACAACACTATGGTGTAGAAAATAAATCCTATGATGCAGCGTGTGCGCGATTGTTAAAAGTCGCTGGCGCTCTGGTAAATTCAAACCAATGATTACCAAAACGGAATCACTCAGGAAATGTTCAGCTCAGCGAGCTGAAATAAGAACTTTAAAGATGGCGCTTGAAAATGCCGATCGCGAATTCCCCACACTAATAGTGTGCGATTCGTATTCTGCGTCAAATCATACAACAGTGACATACAGACATGGATCAAAAATGGTTATAAAGATGACACAGGTGCTACAATAAAGCATAAAAGGCTTTGGGAACAGGTAGTTCTTTTGCAGAAAGAACTACGAAGGACTCACGTGATACACGCATTGAGTCATCAACGTGGTGGCGTTCACGTTGCAGGGAATTCATTGGCTAACACAGCCACAGCGGAAGCGGTCCAACCGGCTCCCATAGCCACTGAAAAGCGTTCAGGAAAACACATAGATGGGGAAACAATGCTAGCGGTGAAAGCCTCATTTGTGATGTGATGTGATGTGATGTGAAAGGCATTTATAAAGCGCAGCATACACTATACAGTTTCTTGGCACTGAAGCAAAAGAACAGGAGGCAGCTACCTGGGCAGTGTTAGGGAGAATAAGGCAGAGGTAAGGGTCAAGACGAAGAGGGGTAAAAGGGAACCTGAAAAGAGGAGGACATTTTTAATTTTAATTGTACGCAGAGCAAAATAGGTGAGTCTTGAGGAGGGATCTGAAGTGGGTGTAGAGCGAGGCCGACCTTATGTCCAAGGGGAGGGTGTTCCAGAGAGATGGAGCTAGAAACGAGAATCTTAAGCCGCCCCATTTCTTACGCTTGACTCTAGGGACTTTGAGAAGAGCCAGGTGAGCCGAGCGCAGATTGCGGGAGGGGACATAAGGATGAATGAGAGAGGAGATGAACGTAGGGCCCAGGCCGGCCAGAGATTTAAATACAAGGCAGCCTATCTTGAATTTGCAGCGTTCAGAAACAGGGAGCCAGTGCAGGGATTTTAGCAAAGGGCGGATGTGGTGGTGCCTCGGTTGATGGAAAATGAGGCAAGCCGCCTGGTTCTGAACAAGCTGCAAACATTTGAGTTGGTAGTCGGGGATGCCTACGTACAAGGAGTTGGTGTAGTCAATTCCGGAGACGACTAACGCCAAAAGGGCCAAGGTAAGGGCTTCGGTGGTGAGAAAACGTGCGATTTTCCGGATTTTGCGCAGTTGGAAGAAGCACGAAGAGACAGTGGCATTGATCTGGGGTTTCATCGAAAGATCTTTACTGATAATAACCCCCAGACTTTTGGCCGAGTCAGTTGGGCGGGGGGAAGGCCCAAGCTAGCAGGCCAGAAATTGGAGTTCCAAGGATTGGAACCAATTCGGTCTTGTCGGGGTTGAGTTTCAAGTGATTTTCCCCCATCCAGTTGCTGATGTGGCAAAGGGTGGCTTGAAAGTCGGAGACTGACTGGTCCGAGGAGTTGATGTTAAAGACTAGCTGGATGTCGTCCGCGTAGTTAAACGCAGTGACATTCTTGTCTCGGAGGGAACTGATCAGAGGGGTGAGGTATAGGTTAAAAAGGAGTGGGTACAGAGAGAAGCCTTGTGGCACGCCGCAAGTCAACCCTACCCTGTCCGCAGAAAACTGGGATAGCCGGACCGCTTGTTGGCGGCCGGTAAGGAACGAGCGAACCCAGTCAAGGGCAGTACCCCCTATCCCAGCCTGCCTGACACGGTCGACTAAGATGACGTGGTCGACCGTGTCAAAGGCGGCCAACAGATCCAGGAGCACCAGAGCATGACTGGTGTTAGAGTCGGCTCCCCTGCGCAGTTGTTCCATAACAGAGAGTATGGCCATCTCTGTAGAGTGGGCGGGTCTGAACCTGGCCTGTTGGGAGTCAAGAAAATGAGACTGCTCAACAAACGAGCTCAGGATGTTAGTGACATGGGTCTCGAGCACCTTACTGAGGTAAAGGAGGAGGGAGATGGGGCGGAAGTTACTCATGATCGTTGGATCAGCAGTCGTTTTTTTTTAAGATAGGCACTAGCTCAGCTGTCTTGAAAGTGCTAGGGACTAAGCTGAAAGTGAGGGAGTTGTTCAGAATTGCCAAGGGGGGAGCAGGGCATTTAAAGGCGATTATGCAGCATTACCTCTCAACTATCCACTCAGTAATACATACATAATTGATACAAACTCCTTTCCGTTTGCTCGAATCCCTGGAGTGGGGGATAAGGTAATTTCAAACACGAACCGGAGAATCTTCTTACTACAAGTAGCACATATGGGGTTGGGTCTGAGGCACCAAGATATCCTGAAATTTCTGATGGAACTACAATCGGAGTACTGGTGGCCAGGAATGAGCGTAGATATCTACTATTTTGCAAAGAATTGCAAGGACTGCAACAGAGATCGCAGTTGTGAACCGGTCCAGCCTGTAGCCCAGATACCACTATTAGATAGCATCAGGCTGTCTATAATGCAGAAATCCAGTTGGAGAAATGCGTCCCCATAATAATTAAGACTAAATTCACTTAAAAATGTAGACCACTGCACTTGGCTGACGCCAGAACTGTTATAAAAGATTTGCGAGTCTTTATCGGCACATACGCAATTGGCATGCTACATTCTGATCAGGGTCCTGCGTTTAGCTCTCGAGCTTGCAAAGAGGCCATGAACAGTATGGGCATCGCGTTGCAGTACTCTTCTCCCTTCAATCCTGAGGGAAATGCGGTTGTGGAAAGAAAAAACCGGGACATAAAGCAATCTATAACGGCGAGGTTATTAGGTTCGGGTGATGGGTGGGTCAAACATTTAACAAGTGTCCAACGTAGTCTTTGGAATCTGCCAAGAAACTGTCTAAAAGGTCTCACTCCATACGAACTATTGTTCGGAACTAGAATGCATATTCAGGACCTTGATAGTCACACTTCAGTGGTAGAAGAAAAAACTTTTGATATCAAAGATCGTTTGGCTGTTTTAAAGGAATTAAATGAAAAAAGAAAAAACCTGAGTAACATAAAGTTGAAACAACAGTCGACAGCCACTGAACAAAAACCACCTGTCCCAGCAAGACCTGTCCAAAGATTGGGGTTCTGGTCAGAAAAAAGATCGCGGTAAAGAAGGAATTTGGGCCTTCTTACAGAAAAGCAGTACCTGTCCTAGCTATCAACAGAACAAGATCAGTGGTACTACTGCCACGTGCTGGTAAAAAGGAGAACCGAGTTGTATCCATCGACCTGGAAAAACCACAATCATGTGGCCGATAAGTAGTGGGCCCAGTGGACTCCCAAGAAATAACAAAATACCAACATTTGCAACTATCCAAGAGGTTTAAACTGAGAGACTAATCACATTTGATAAACCTACAGTGCATAAAAAAGGACTATGCAACAAAGCAATGGAACTTGTGCCTCTTGAAACACAAATATCACCAGTTCGTCAAGAAACACCTGTCTACAACGATGTAGCCTCTGACTATGCAAATGAAACAAATAAAAATGCAAAAACAAATGAAAATCCGGAAGCAATTCCAACAATTGACAGAACTGCATCAGGCTACTTCATCAATTTCGACAATTTCTCTGAAGATCCAAGCGAGCATGAAGAAACCCTCCAACAAAAAGTTATAAAAATAAAGTAATTGAACTTTTTCAAAAACTGAAAGAGACATATTTAATTTCAACATGGATTGAATTTTGGATTGTGTTAGGTGTACTTTTCCTCCTGCTTTGGCTCATCATGGTTCTATGTTTGGGAAAATTCATTGAGGGGAAATATAGTACAATGGACACAGCAAGTCAGAACATCAACTTGGTCCTAAAGCCACACACATCCTCACACATCGAGAAAAGAGAACTGTCATCAGTGAACATCACAGCCATTCCGATACCCGGAGGGGTAGCATAGGACAGAACTGATTATGACATTTCTGGCCCGGTCGAGCTCTTAAAGTATCCTCACCAGCTCAAGATTTCATTAAGTGATTTTGTGAAACCTAGTACCTTCTCTGATGACTGGGACTTCGAAAACATTAATAATATGATGTCAGATTTAGTAATGTCAGCCAAATTTACAGAACATGATTACTTGCAGGGTTCATCCAATTATGAAGAGCTATACTGCTACAACCATTATGGTGATCACTATTTACATAAAACTGCTCAGCCTAGAAATGTTTTATCTTTAAACCAGTGGGAACACTGTCCAACTCCACCAAAAGGCAGTTCGAAAACATTTTTTGAGAAGTTCCAATTCTTCTCAGGGTTTAATAAGAGTGATCCAGGAACGTTTTATTTTAAAATGTTAAATAGAACAGGAATGAAAACAATGTTGACAAATACTAAATTGATTTATTCAGAAAAATGTTATGACAAAATGTCGACATTAGGTTTTGAATTTTGGAAAAACACTATTGAAACAAAAACAATCTGGGGTTCCAAAGATTGGCAAGTACAAGTCCTAGAAGCACTAATTAGAGCCTGCATGATCCCAGAACAAATGATATTTTTGAATAACACTATTCAACAAACTACTTCTCTTGGACTAGCTAAGATAAAAGACTTGAATACACAGTCTATTCCGAAACCCATACCTGATAGTGACAGCACTACTGATGTGGAGATAGATGTTTATAATATTTCACACCAAAACAGAACAAATCCTGATTGGAAAAAGTGGTTGATCTGGCCAACAGACACAAATAACTGTCAAGATAGATTCCTGAACAAAACACAGGGGTTCAAAATGACCAGACCAGACCCTAGATACTCCCAGAGACAACATCCAGGGATAGTTACAACATACAGTGAAGGGAAACTATGCCTTGAGTGGCTACAGAAATCCACACTGGCTGAAATTAAGCAACACTTGAATTTACTTAAAGACGGTGCTGACTTGCGTGATTTCAAAATGGGACCACGCAAACAGCGTCAAAAACGTTTCATAGCGGCCGGTATATACGCTGCATACAACGAAGCATGGAAAGTAATGCAAATTGAGACAGCAGAAAAAATACAAGAAATTGATCGTATAAATTTGGAAAAATCACTTTCTGTTGTGGACAATGGGTTAACGACTCTGTCTTCCAGAATATATTCACTGGACAGCATTGTATCATCTGCCTTTGATATAATAGAGCAGGACTTACTAATGTTACACCATGGTCAGTCTCAATTACGTTCTATTGTACAGCTTGGCTGGATGTTGCAAAATCTGCGTTCAGGCTACGTACCATGGCGTTTAATCAACACAACGTCATTATTCGGTATCTTTAACCTTACTGATAAACAAATCAGTTTGGCACAAAAAGGAGCAGACTAAACGATTCTGAGCATTGAAAAACTTGAGAGATTACCATTGACAATGTCAGAGAAACCTGTCATTGAATGGATAATACATGGAACGATTACAATTCCGATAACAACTTTCCAGTTCAAATACTGTCAAGAGTATATACCAGCAGGCCAGTATGAAAGGTTGGGTAAAGAATACATCAAATCCACCTGGGATTTACCTTATACACACAGATGTTATAGTGAAGGAAACAAAGAGGTATTTCTTAGTGGTAAAAATTGTAAAAAATCACTAAGCTGTACACTTCTGTGTCAAGGAATTAATTTGCATGGAGCCTGCGAAGGGTCTTCAAACAACCTTTTATGTCACCTGCATGGCACGCCTGCAAAACAGATAGAGACATTTTTTAGACCACTTTCTAACGGTAGTTACATTTTAATAAGTGACCACAGCTGTTGTGGCATGCTGCCAGGAAAAGCCTATCTAACAACTGTAACTTCCAAGGCCATTTGCTGTATGCAAGTATTGTATCCACACAGCAATCCAGATATGGGGGCTGCACTATGGCCTCGGTTGAATATCTCTTCTATTCAAATTGATACTTTAAGCAGAATGAAGTCTATTCTTTTACAAACAACTGTGCCTTTAACGTCATCAAAAGAAAGATATGATCTGCAAGTTGCAAGGACAGCAGCAGAGATACATACCCTTTTACCAACAAATTGCCCCGTACATTTCGTAGAAGTGTTAAGCCAAATCTTAAACATGTCTGATACCAGTGGCATCGCACATGTATTTAAGACAATTTTTTCGGGACTGTTAGCACCCTTTGAAACAGTTCAGGGCATCTTCCTGAATTTTGTCCATTCTGTCTTCGGCGGCCTACCCTTAATATTGAGACTCGTGGCAGGAGTTTTATTTTTGCTCCTTCTGCTCTGATAGGGCAAGCCAATCCACAGGCAAGACTCTAGCAACGATGGAAGAAACGATCCTAGCAATACGATACCGAGACCATATCACTAAGGTCCTCAGATTGGCCCGGCTAAGAGATCTAAGTACAACCTGGTTTCTTTCATTCAGACCGATCTGGCAAGATTGCATCATACCTGTGCTTCGATATCTGCTATGCAGAGAAGAATGCGTGTTGGACATCTGTCTTACACTACAATCAGCAGTACAAATGGATATCGATACTTTGTTAGGTCCTGTAACGAGTCATGCATCGTGTTGTCCCCAGCGGCTACCGATGTCGGCATTCGTTGAGACTTCACCACTAAGAGTAGGTGGCAGTGAGGTACGAGAGGAAAGCAGCACCGAACGGGTACAGCCTTCTGTGAGCATTGCTAATCCAACCATCGATGATAGCACTCACGCAGAGAACTGCACAGTTGCAGCATTTTCATACTTGGTTGAGCTTTCACCTGATGTGGTAGACCAATTTTTTGCAGGTCTGTCTGAAATAATGTTCTCTCCAGTCAACAAGAATAACTCTTAATAAAAACAATGAGCACACAGCGTTCCCTGAACTCTGAATTTGGCCTTCAATTTTGATAAACAAAGCTACGGAAAATATTTGGAACTTTTCCCCTGAAAGCGAAATTATTTTGCCCATTTTTCAAAAATATTTACCTTTTATTTGGCACATGGTACTCTGCTTAAAGTAGAACTATTCTTAGAGAACAGAGCTTCTATTTTAGGATGCTAGAGACAATATTTTACCTCAGACTCTAGCAAATATACAGCAATTTGTATAAATATGTAATGAAATGGTATCGACCTTCTTTTCTGTATTTAGAGCCATTTCATGTGTGATTTTCGCAATTCATTCAGCTGATAGATATATGCTTTTATCTGAATGATGACACTGCTTGAAAAGCGTACAGTACAAACACTCATTTTTCGTGTATTTCCCTTATACCATTTCAAATGTGAAATATGTATTTTGGGGTGGGTCGGAAAAAACACAATGCATCATAATATGTTTACTATTGCTTAGTTTTTAGTAATGATGGACATCAATCCGTGGAGTGGGTGTCGTGTTCATATATGGCCGAGATACCCGCCACCCCCTCTCAACACAATCCCCAAGGATGGGAAACCGGAAACAGTTCTGAACTTTTGGAAGACGGGAGGGAGTGACCCTCCCGGCCGTAATTAATTAAAATATGAAACAAAATAAAAACATTAAAATAACAGTTTCATATTATGTACAATTTCATTACCACATTGCGATGTTTTGGCTAACCTTAACATATTCTCTAATACAAAGGTTCTCCTAGCCGAACTAACATCCTACAAAACATTTAACTTGAAATTTTGAAATTGTACATCCTAACGTTTAAGGGCCAACGGCAAGGTCGTAACCGGTGTCAAGATCCCTAACCCAGAAATATCCCCCTCACTTGTGAGGGGCGACCGCACAGAGGAGTACCTCGAGTGCAACTACCAATTTCCCTTGACTTGACGGGGGCCCCAATAAACTCGACGCCACTTAAAGGTCGTCCGAGGACTCGTGTGAGGTATCTAGAAGGTAGCGTAGACCCCCCCCCAAACCCCACACAACTTACCACATCTGCCGTCGCAGATGACCTGGCCCCGGGAAATTCTCCAGGAGGGGGCTGTAGCCCCTCCTACCCAGGAAGGGGCCTTGACCGCCTTTCCTTTCCTTTCGGCGGCCCATCCTTAGAAGGGACCGCCTACCCCATTGAGGGGCCAATGGCCACCTCCCTCGAGCGCTCCCATCCGTAATGGGTGACGCCCACTCATAGGGATCTTCCAATTAGTGCTCACCGATCATGACCTTACCGCCCGACCAAAATAAATACGACAGTTCTAAACTAAATGACTAATTTACTAAAAGACAGTAAAACAACACTTTATTAATAACATGCTACTGATCAACACTAGAGCAGGATAACTTTATTTGCAAAATATACCACAAATTGACCTTTCTTTATTGCATATTCCAAGTTATCACGATAATAATCCGAACCTGTAAACAAAATTAGAGTTACCACATCAAACTTTATTCAAAACCACTTGCTGTCCTCAGGGGCTGGTGGGTGGGTCAAAATTGGCTCTTCGTTCTGTCTCGAGCTCACGTGCAGCGAGGTGGTGCAGCTTCAGAGCACAGGAACAAGAGGATGCTTCGTTGGCTTGTTGCTCCTTTTATCCGTCTTCAGGGCGGGCGTAAACCCGCCCCGGCCTGCCCCGAGGGCGTGGCCGGCCGCGTCAGTGTCTAGGCCAGCCCACTCTAGGGCGGGAAAAAAGGCGCGCCCCGGCTACGCCACTTCGGGCATACCAGCCGAGACTCGCCTCCCGCCCAAGATGGCTTCCCGGGGGGATCGTGGTACTCCACCATACGTTCGGGGGGACCGAATGGTCGCCCCTTTCCATATGGCCGAGATACCCGCCACCCCCTCTCAACACAATCCCCAAGGATGGGAAACCGGAAACAGTTCTGAACTTTTGGAAGACGGGAGGGAGTGACCCTCCCGGCCGTATTTATTAAAATATGAAACAAAATTAAAACATTAAAATAACAGTTTCATATTATGTACAATTTCATTACCACATTGCGATGTTTTGGCTAACCTTAACATATTCTCTAATACAAAGGTTCTCCTAGCCGAACTAACATCCTACAAAACATTTAACTTGAAATTTTGAAATTGTACATCCTAACGTTTAAGGGCCAACGGCAAGGTCGTAACCGGTGTCAAGATCCCTAACCCAGAAATATCCCCCTCACTTGTGAGGGGCGACCGCACAGAGGAGTACCTCGAGTGCAACTACCAATTTCCCTTGACTTGACGGGGGCCCCAATAAACTCGACGCCACTTAAAGGTCGTCCGAGGACTCGTGTGAGGTATCTAGAAGGTAGCGTAGACCCCCCCCCAAACCCCACACAACTTACCACATCTGCCGTCGCAGATGACCTGGCCCCGGGAAATTCTCCAGGAGGGGGCTGTAGCCCCTCCTACCCAGGAAGGGGCCTTGACCGCCTTTCCTTTCCTTTCGGCGGCCCATCCTTAGAACGGACCGCCTACCCCGTTGAGGGGCCAATGGCCACCTCCCTCGAGCGCTCCCATCCGTAATGGGTGACGCCCACTCATAGGGATCTTCCAATTAGTGCTCACCGATCATGACCTTACCGCCACAGGCCGGATAGTTGACCGGCTATCCGGACCCCCCACAAAACTCCTACCTAAAGGTCATGTCTTAAAGTCTTTAGCCAAGCCATCAAGTCTCCTATGAGTAACTCGTTCCCCACCCGGGACAAGTGAACCCCATCCCCCAAATACATACTGTCACCAGTAATACAACCATGCGAAATCGAATGCAGTGTATTGGAACGGAACAATCTACTCACTTTGTCATTGATTTTTCTTACTGAATGATTCAGAGCAGAAACAGAAATAGCCCCCCGCCATACTTTTCGTGGGATCATATGGGACCATGCAATCGTGCACCCTGGAACTCTCCTCGCCAACCAACTTACAGTGGAAAGCATCGCCTCAAGAAGAAGTCGTCTACCAGTGGTGACCAAATCATTGCCCCCAAGATGTACTATGACTATAGACGGCGGTGACCTCGTCCGCTCTAGCAAACCCTCGAAAAATGATTGAAACTGGTCAATACAGAGTCCGCCCCTTCCGTAGAAGGACACCCTGTACCCGTATTCCCCAGCCACGTGAATCATATCACCTGCTTTGAATACGTCCGCGGCACGCCTCACGTATGAGTGGCCCACGACCCACACCTCCTCTTTCACAGCCGGTGATGTCTGACCGCTGGCCCGGTGTTGGGTCGACTGCATAGTCCGCCCCGCCTCGTAGGCTTGCGCAACTGAAACCAAACAAAAACAAGAAGCGTGAGTACATCATTACAGCTTCACAACATGTGCAACCGCACATACCTCTTATAACAATTGGAGGACCAACGCCCCACACGTTTAACTTGTTCGACATTCAGACCCCTGGCTGTAGCCTCTGTAGCAGCCCCTATCCGAAAGGAATGGGTCCCAAACTCGCCCGGGTTCAAGCCCGCAGCAGTAATCGACATCGCAAGCACCCGCTGAAACTGAAACCTCGTCAGTGGGGTGGTGTCAGCGTGTCTCAACAAGGTCCCCCCCCATAGTGCCACCCTTTGTGCTAAATATTCCTCTACACAACTCACCGGGCACATGGAGGACCCGGGGATCCTATGCAGTATTATGCAGTCACCCATCGCACCCTGATCGGTCTTGGACCTGACGAACGAGACAGTCATTGTCTCCCCCCTGATCTGAACGTGCTCTTGGCACAGTCCCCCCATCACGTCCTGCTTGTTCCTCGCCACTAATTCGCTTACCCGCATAGCCCCATGGAATGCCAGCGTAAAAGCGGCTCGGAATAACGCTGTTTCATACTGGGATGAACATATTGCAGGGAGTCTAGATAATAACAGGGCCAACCTATCCAGACCTATCGGGCGCCTTTCATCTACTCTGCGACCCTCAAGGCGTTGCCACCCACGTAGCGCTTTTTGCACAACGAAAGACGCTGTCGGGTCCTTGATCCCATGAGCCCTAGCCACAAAGGAAATGGCGGCCCGATGCCTCTGGGCCGTCGCCACTGATTTGCCTGCCTGCCGTAACGACAGCAGGAATTTCACTACCAACTCCTCCTGGCCCCAAAGCTCCCCTCTAGCCGCCCCCAAAAAGGCCCAATAGGAACGGAACGCCCCTTCATATGCCTTCCTCGTCCTGGGTGCTAAACTCTCTCCCACGAGGTTCTGTAATTCGGGGCACCGAGAGACCAGAGAGCTTCGGGAAAGGGTGCTGCCACCGGGTCCGCTGTGGGCCGAAAACCCCAGAAGGCCTGCATACGAAAACGAGAAAGGGCATCAGCCGCCTGGTTCATCACCCCTGGGACATGACTTGCCTTAAATAGTACATTCAATTGCATACACAATAACACAATTTCCTTGAGCAATCTCAGGACCCATTTGCATCGTGCTGCCTGGCTATTGATACACTCAACAACGGTCATGTTATCAGACCAGAACACCACAGAGTGATCTCTGAACCCCTCAGGCCAAGTTCTCAGGGCCACCAGAATGGGAAAAAGTTCTAGGAAAGCAATGTTACTTGTCAGACCACTATCATGCCACCATGACGGCCATCTTTGTGCCGACCACTGAGTGCCGAATATGGCACCAAAACCAATGCTCCCTGCCGAATCTGTCCACAGCCCCAGCTCCTCAGAGGACACGGCCGGTTTGTTCCAGACAATTCGACCATTGAAATCCACCAGAAATGCCAACCAAATGCGCATGTCCTGGCGAACCTCTGCCGAGAGCCTTGTGCGATGATGACCCTCCTTCAGGCCGACCATGGCTTGAGCGATCGAGCGAGAAAAGGGGCGGGCCATCGGTATAACTCTTAGGGCAAAATTCAACTGCCCCACCAATTGTTGTAATTGATGTAACTTAACCTTAGACTCACTTATACACATTTGCAGGGATGCCCTGAACCTTAACACTTTCTCACCTGGTAAACGAAAACAACCTTCCTCGGAATCGAGCTCGATCCCCAGAAACTCGAGGCAAGTCGAGGGACCCACAGTCTTACCTGGTGCCAATGGCACGCCAAACTGATTCATCAAGACACAAAATGCATTCAAAGCCTGTCCACATTCCGGATCCCCGGCTGCCCCCAGAAACAAAAAGTCATCGAGATAATGCATAACATGATGAAACCCCGTCCTCTTTGTGAAGACCCATTGCAGGAAGCAACTGAACTTTTCGAAATAGGCACACGATATAGAGCACCCCATCGGCATACACCTATCCATGTAATAGTGACCCTGAAACATGAAACCAAGGAGACGCTGATCGTCTGGATGTACCGGGAGCAACCGGAACGCTGACTCGATATCAGATTTTGCCATCAGCGCACCGGGCCCCAGGCGATTCAATATGGCTACGGCCTCATCGAAGGATGCGTACCGCACCGAACACACTTCCGGGTCTATCGCATCGTTCACGGAAAGACCACGTGGGGCTGACAAATTATGTATCAGCCGAAACTCACCCGGGTCCTTATTGGGGACCACCCCTAAAGGGGAACAAACAAAGTTAGCAACTGGTGGCACATTAAATGGACCGGTGACTCGACCTCGAGCCACTTCCTTCCCGATCTTTTCCTGTACCACAGTCGTATGCTGTAAGACCGATATCTGGTTTTTACATTTTGCTATACCCTGAAAATCCCCTACTGGGATGCGGAAACCATATGAAAATCCGCCCCGCAACACCCCAGCGGAAGCGTGATCCGGGTATTCGCTGAGCCAGGGAATCATTGCCATGGTATCAATCGGAGTAGGTAAAGGCTCCCCTCGGACTATGTCAGACCTGTTTGGCGCCTCCTCTACCCCCGTTATCACCCGTTTTGGCTCTGCACATGGACTCAGGATGGGATGATTGCCCACACCCCCCACATTCGTGCCTAAATTTGCATGACCCCTGGGGCCTAGTACATTTCCCCCTGTTAAAGTTCCAACACACCCCCCTTTTTCCTGTGTTGCCGATTGGCCTCGAGTGATTGTCGTTACTCGTACCTGATCGAAAGGGCGTCCCCGCATATTGGCGGGAGGATTCGCCAACGTTACTCCCAACCAATGGCACCTTCAACATACCAGAGTCCTCCATTTTGGACCAGGACACAGAATCATAACAATCCCAAGTTAAGTTTTTATCATGCTCTTTCGATTTTCTGAAAATATTATCATAACAAAACCAATGGTTGCCCTCGTGAGATACTGAATACCCCATGATCCGTGACTGATAAATCGGCAATTCGGACAGCAATTCAGGCCTACGTTCACCCAAGATGGATGTAAAAACCCCCCATGCCTTGCCCCAATTACCAATGTTTTCATTTACCTTAAAGGCGGCCATCTTTGCTCGCCAAACACTCGGATGCATGAGCTCCTTTTGGCTCTTAACATGCTCCATCCCATAATGATCGGTAAGCAACGAGAAGATGTTTATATACTCCCCTGCCCATATCTTCTCTTTGATAGCCAGAGGGACATGTTGACCCAACTTTTCCCTTCGGGAGGGTGCCGACTCATCCCTCGCAATCGGCAATGGCCGCTTACCTGAACCGGAAGCTGTATCTGCGACTGGACCTGACCCAGGTGGTTTTCCTACTGCCGCATCCGGCGGTGGAGCCTTCGTCGCTTCCCTTGTTTCCCGCAGTTGCTTCATCAAAACCTGCGCGTCGTCAGCCGTGGCGCCCTTACTACCTTTACCCAACCACGCTGCTAGTTGTGCTGCCAGCTCGGGCGGCATATCCTCCCCGGATACGGGGGTGACCACCACGGGAATCGGATTCCCTTCCTCCGGCACAGGAGTGGGTGCCTCGAGCGGAGTACCGGGAACCGGGACGTCCCCCCCAGATGCTCCCCTTCTGGGCCTCTTGCCTTTTCCTCCTGGAGCTGCTCCTGCCAGAGGACGTTTCGGCCCCCCTTCCTCGTCTTTCTCCGCCATTCGCTTCTTTAGGTCGGTCACCTCTTTCATGAGAACACGCAGCATCTGGTCGGTAGTCATTCGCTTTCCCGCCTTCTTAGGCATTCTCCGACAGAGTATCTGCAAAACAAACAAGAAAGATTACAACGCTCAAAATTGGCTCTTCGTTCCGTCTCGAGCTCACGTGCAGCGAGGTGGTGCAGCTTCAGAGCACAGGAACAAGAGGATGCTTCGTTGGCTTGTTGCTCCTTTTATCCGTCTTCAGGGCGGGCGTAAACCCACCCCGGCCTGCCCCGAGGGCGTGGCCGGCCGCGTCAGTGTCTAGGCCAGCCCACTCTAGGGCGGGAAAAAAGGCGCGCCCCGGCTACGCCACTTCGGGCATACCAGCCGAGACTCGACTCCCGCCCAAGATGGCTTCCCGGGGGGATCGTGGTACTCCACCATACGTTCGGGGGGACCGAATGGTCGCCCCTTTCCATCTAGGACCCTAATTCTATATTCTCGATTTATGCCCTTGTGAGGTTATAATCAATAATATCCTGTTAAAGGCATAAGAATCAGATTCATATTCAGTAATAGCCCATGCAATCCAAAGCACAGCACGGCTACTCCCATCGACTCCTAGAAAGCACAACGCATTCTTTAAACAAACCATGCCTTCAGCAGCCCGGGAAAACCCCCTGCTTTTGTTTTGATTTGAACAAGAACTCCTGAAGTCTAGAAAGAACTGTTAGTTCTTAGTGACGTCTTATGTCCAACCTTACGTCAAGCCCGGCACCTTCCAGGTATAAAATACCGACGGTTGCCTTAATCAAACACACGGTAGTTTGGAGCAGAGCGGCCATCTACTTGCCCGAGAGCCCAGCAGATGCGAGTGCCCACGGAAGCCGCCCCTCCCGTTTGATGTCCTGAGAGAGACGCTGTCTTTTTCTCCAGCCGAGAAAATCCAGCTCCGGTGTTTCCAGCCTACCCTTGCGGGTTGCTGGAATATCGAGTCCTGAGGAAAGAGATACCAGACCTCCCAAATTCTTGATGCAGATTCTTGGCAAAATTATCTTAACCAACTTAACTTAAAACTGCTACTTACTCATCCCCTCCCACGTATTAGGCTTAGGTCAGGTACACCGGGGTAGGCTTAGTTAGACGCACCAGTTGAGTACATTAGTCAATGTATTTATGTATGTATATATTTTATTCACTTTAAGTATCATATGGCTAAGAAACCATATCCATGCTTTTACAGTATTATTTCATAATACTACTTTTACTGTCCGCACTTTACTTTAAGTATTGCAATTGTGGCAATTCACTTCTCTTGCATGAGAAAGAAGACTGCTCAATAAATGACACCTTTTTATTGAAAACGCCCGTCTCTCTATTTCTCTGCACTCTAGTGAAACTAAGTATGCACTGCTGACTGAGTGAAATAGCTGTCTATTGTTTTCACACGACTCTAGAGATACACTCTTATTCTGAGGGAGCAAAGTTGTCATGTTTATGCGGTTGTCGGAAACTGAATCCCTTCTTGTCTGAGCCAGGGACGTTCATCCCTCCCTATTCATTCGAGAAAGTTTCCAGTGACCTCCAAACTAGCTGGCGCAAACCTAAATTAAGTTTAACATAGTCAGTAGAGACCTAGATGACCTCAGTCCTACGTCTACACTGGTGTTTATGTTATTCCAATGCGCAGAGCCTATTGGGAAAATAGGAACTACACTACAGTGTAATTCATGTTTTACTGTTGAAAGGCTATCTGTCCCATCGGCTAGAATGGGAAATACGTGGTAAAATTTTGCAAGTATATCTTCCCATGGGGACAAGGTAGAGAAATGGAGTTTAGTATGCTTGAACTCAGAATGTCGAAATACATCTTTTAGTACAGATGATTTTTATATTCTGTATTTGAAAATACCACTTTTAGGAAGTAGGTACTTTCTTGCTCAGCCATCCTGTGCGCCTCTGCTGGATTATGGATTGACTGTGTGTCTTTTGAGTGACAGGGGTTAGGGATGAGCATTCTCTTCAGATAGCCATGGGGGGGGGGGGGTTGCGGTGTGTCCTGCCTTTCCTGGATGAGTCAGGGCAGGGCTGAATAGACCTGGGCTGCATTTAGAGTAGTGAGATGATTTCCTTGCACCTGAATAGGCCTGGTCTGCCTTGGACAATGCTGTCTTTACCTCTTGCTGGGAAAATGGGCCATATTTAGAGTAGTGGCCCAAGAGAACAAAGAGAAATGCAGTGCAAATATTTGGGCCCAGACCCCAGGACTTTAGAACTCACTTGAATCAAGGAACCTGCTAGGAAGACGAGCTGGAAGAACTGCCAGGTGGAGCACTGCCTCTGGAACCATGGGTTTCTGGTGCCAGAGAGGGGGAAAGCAGCCAATACCATCTCAGACACTGCTGTGGGCTCTGTGTCTTGAAGACACCACAGAGGGTACCAGGGCACTTCGCACCGCAGCTCTGGTATCACCGGCGACAACGATTGCTACCGCCACCGAGCCGCTGCTTGACCCGCAACCTGTGGACACCACACTCTGCACTGCTTCACTTCACTCCATGGCCCTGGTCTCACTGAGGATGTCGCTCACACTGACCGCAGCACCTATGTCCGCACCATGCCGTTTGGGGGCACTGCCCATAAGTTATATGACGCACCACCCTGTCCCACACACCGCAGTCTGGGCCAACCAACGCCAGCTCCCATCAACCGTCACTGTCGCTTGCACTGTGACCTCTCAGCACCACCATGAGCATCGCCTCACTCTGCACAGCAGCCCTGATTTCACCAACACCACTGGATGACCGTCACCCAGCAGTTGCCTGCACCACAACTTGAGGGCACTGCACACCGCACCGCTACGCTTCACATTGCAATTGGTGCCACCACCATACCACACTGATGCTATTGGCCAGAACCAAAGGTACTGTTTACGAGGCTGCTGACTTTAATGTCGGTCTGCACCAACTCAGTCAGCCGGAACAGTTGGATTCTGTTGCTTTCAGCACCACAGTAGACCCGGAAGGAGCTACCGGCTTCAAGGAACTGCATTTTAAGTCATACTTGCAAAGTTTCTATTTTTGATTATTGTATGTTGGTGTTTTATCGTTTTGGTCTTGTTTGCACAGATAAATATTGGTTATTTTTCTAAAACGGGTGTGGTGTCGTTTTGTAGTGTTTTCACTGTATAACTGTTGGTTATGTGCAAATGCTTCACACACTGCATCTGAGATAAGCTTGATTCCTCGTGCCAAGAAACCAAGAGGGTGAGCAGGGGTTATTTTAGTGATGTATCTCCATTATCCTGACTAGACGAAAGGGTCTCTAATTGGACAAAGGTGCAGACAATTGCCAACTAGACACCCCCATTTCTGACATATGATATTTGAAATAGAATCATTTTGTGGAAGAATAATGTCAGAACAATGAAGAACTGCAAGAAAGTACTTTATTGCGGGTTAGATTGTTATAATAAAGTTACTATCTGGCTAGGTTCAGTAAAATATTTCTGTAATGTTAAACTGAGCTCACCCCCTGGTAGCGGTTGAATTGAACAGGCAAGCTTAACTTAGAGAAAATATGTAAATCATTTAGACGTAACAAAACAGTTAAAAAGTAAAAAAACAGAACACAATGAAAATCCCACTCAAACGTATTAAAATATAGAAAAATCTAATATACAAACTGACACTGAAACTGACTACGGAAACACCCTCTACACCGGAACCACAGCCAAACTACAGAAGAGACTCCAACGCATCCAGAATGCCTCCGCACGACTCATCTTGGACATCCCCCATCACAGCCACATCTCCGGACACCTGAGAGACCTGCACTGGCTCCCTGTCAAGAAAGAGAATCACGTTCTGACACAAGGTCCTCCACGACCTGGGCCCCAGGTACCTCAACAACCGCCTGACCTTCCACACATCCACCCGCCAGCTTCGTTCGACCAGCCACGCCCTCACCGCCGTTCCACGCATCCGAAGAGCCACCATGGGAGGAAGATCCTTCTCCTACCTGGCAGCCAAGACATGGAACTCCCTCCCCATCCACCTCTATCAGACCCAAGACCACCTCTCCTTCAGGAAGCAACTAAAGACCTGGCTGTTCGAGCAGTAGCAGACCCCCCCTCCCCCAAGCGCCTTGAGACCCTCCGGGTGAGTAGCGCGCTATATAAATTTTTTGATTGATTGATTGATTGATTGACACCAAAACAGCAAAAATCCAGACCAGAGTTATGGATTTTTAAAGATTTAAGTTAAAATAGAGCCTAGAAGAGCAGTGTCTATGGTAATCAATGGTCAAGGTAGACTGGGATATAGTTGCAATTTGAGGCTGACCATGATGGAGCATTGGTCAGATACAACAAGTAGATTTACCCTGCTATGGCCTGTCTGCTGGGAAGTTTGAAAAAGCTTCTAAGTCCCAATCTGAAAAGTTTTTTTACTGATGAAAAGCTTTTCTTGCATTACAAACGTGGAATCCAATCCAACACCGTAGAACTGCTGGTTAGATACTTTTTGCAGTCAGCTCCTTGAAGCTCTGGAGCAAACGTTTTGAAAAGTTCTCAATTAAATGTTGGTGCCCTAACAACCAGAAGAATACACGTTCAAGTTAGAGACCCTCAGAATATCAAGCAGAGGACAACAACAAAGTACAGTCCAGGTACAGTTGCCAATCTGCTGGGATTCTTTACAAGAATTTCCTTTTAAACTTTTTTATGTCCAGGAGTCCCCCAGGGATTAAGCCTAATGTCCTTGGAAACTTTTCTGCCATTGGAATTCAAGTGGAATAGTGTGGTTCAACCTCCTCAGGTTCTTCTTGCATGTTAGAGGTGCCAATTGCTGCAGGTTTAGCATGTCTGGTTTTTCAGTTTGCATGTCCATCAGTATTCTGAGGAAGGTCGAGTGATACCCTAACACACTTATAAGTCCTTGCTGACCAAAGAAGTAAAGGTTGCCAGGCCATAGCCTACAAACATTACAATGGCTCCTGTTTGCTTTACTGCACAGGCCCAAATTGCCACATGTCAGGGCATTTTGAAGATGGTGAATATCTTTGGTCACATGAACATTGGGTTCTGATGGCTAGTGGTGTGAGGAGATCATACTATGATAATCTTAGTTCCTCCTACTTCTAACACAAAAATTCTGTTTAAAGCAGGCACTTTCCCACAATAACCGGAGAGACAAAAGTCTCTTAGGATAAAAACAAGACAGAAACAAGGTTCTTCAGCAACCGTACAGGGAATACACAAAAATAGTCCTAGAATCGTGTTCTCTCTCTTCAAAGTCTACTAAAGTGTTACATATGCCTCAACAAAGTTGTCAGGAAGGTTTTGACACTGTGGTATCAACAGAATGCCCACCCTGCAGATTTTCCTCCAGAGGAATCATCTTTGCGTATTTCGTCAGCCTACTGTGTGCTACTGGGAAGGAATGTTACACCTCATTCAAACCTCAAGGGAGGCTAAGAACTGCTCAGGAGTAACTGGAGAGCTAATGCAAATTAGCCTCCTGTAAGCTCAAGCAGGTAACAGGCAACTTTCTAAAATGAATTTTTCCATAATATGTATTAAAATTCTGACTTTACAATTTAGTTGGCTTTATGATAAATATTGAAAATTGTGGTTTAGCTATTTTTTAAACTGCCCGCTTGCCCCGTTTTTGCAGTTTTAGTATTTTTATTAGCACTCTGGTGTTCTACATAGGACAATTGCTATAGTGAAAATAGCTTTTTGGGATTTGTCACTATAAGGACAGGTTAACATTAATTTTCTACATGTGTTTCTTTTAAATACCATGCTTTGTGGGCCTCAAGCCATGTTTTCCTTATCACACTAGTAGATGGCACAATAAGGGGCCTATTCTGATTTCGTCCAGAAGGGCTCTGAACCATGTTCGGAACCCTTCCGACCGAAAAAGGTCATTGCCGGCCGGATTCGTTCCCGACCGAGCCATTCGGATGGGCTCGGTCGGGAAAGAATCTGATTCGGATTTCCAGATTGCAGACGACACGCTCGGAGAGCTCGTCCGCAGTCTGGAAATCTTCCAGTACTCCCCCGGTCACCTCTTTCCGACCGAGGGAGTGCGATGTCAGCTTTTCACTGCCTTTTTGTTTCGATCTGTCCGGCACAAAAAGGCAGTTGGAAGCAGGGATGAACTGCCACATGGTGCAGGGATGAACTGCACCTCTGCTCTCATCAATGCAAGCATGCTTTCCGACCGGAAAGCATGCTTCCATTGTCAGGTATACGAATGCGACCGAACCCTGTTCGGTCGCATCGTACTACCAGGGCAGTAACCCACCACTGCAGGTCAGTGGGTTACTGCTCGGGACCGATGTCGGACGGACTCAGGTCCGTCCGACATCGGAATCGGCCCCTAAGTGTTGTAGTCCACAGGTGGCATTTAACTTTCTATAAATAAAAAGAGTGTCAATGGGTCTAAAGGTAAAAGTCTATGTGGAACACATCAAACCTATTCTGCCTGTAGCATCCTACTTAGAAACAAAGAAAAAAGCAAAAAGCTAGGAGGTACCCTGATCTCAGTGTGATCTACAAGGATACCCATCAGTCACCACACGGAACCACCCTTCATCATTTGGGATTCCTTATAGTTCACCCACTTGAAAAACTACAGGTAAGTATGGACGGCCAGATCTTATAACCTCCAAAGAACCTGGTAGTGACCAGTGTGGTCTTAATATTGATAGTACTAATTTGTGGAAAAATGTGTGACTGATTTGCAGTGCATGTGAAGATGTAATGTGAAAAAATAATGAATAATGGTGAAAATAAAATTGGGTGGGGGAGCATATTTGAAATTTTATTCTATGTTCTGCTCACTCCACCAATATTAAAAGAGCAGTAAAAGGTAGTTTTAACAAATAACTACCTAGATGGAAAAAGTGGTCGACATGTTTCAGCAACTATATTGGACTAGTGTGTCCCTTGCTTTCATCAGGACCTAGATATACATTATGCTACTGCAAGCAAATTTGTGATATAGAAAAGAGATAGCGACTGCATGATTGTCATGCTGCGACAAGGAGAAAGATCACCTGATTTCCTAGGTGTAGTCTTGACTTGTTGCTGTTTTTTTGCATGTCACTGGTAGGAAGATAAAAATGCAGACAGACAAACAGTTAAAAGGACACAAAAATAGATATAACAATATGTATGTGTCTTGTAAATGTATGTGTCTTGTAAAGCGCACTGCTGTCCTGAGGCGTCATGGCGCTGTAGACCGCTGGGGAACCCGTCCTGGCTATCCCTGTGAGATGGTCCCTACTTGGTATCTCCAAGGTGAAACCAGGCATTCCCGGCGAATGTGGGGGGCCGTTGTAGAGATGAGGCAAGTTAATGCCCAGAGTTGCCGAGTGTGATCCCTGGTTAGAGTAGGCACCGAGGCGAGAATTATCGAGTCCGCTGACCCTGGTCCACGACCCTGCCGCATCAGGAATTGAACCCTGGTCCCAGGCCGTTCTCTGCTTCCGGGTCTGCCGCCTCTAACCAGTGAGCCACACCACTCCATTGTAAATATGTAAATGATAAACATTTTCTACTTAAACATCAATGTTTATACAAAATCAAATTTTGTTTTCATTTTCTAACATGGAGGCACATCATTGTTATTCCTGCATGTGACTGGAAAAACTCCATCTTACCCTTGTCAAAGGAGTCTGAGGCCTCGCCACGCCTGGCAACGGCTCAGGGAACGAGGGAAGCACCGCTCTATTAAAAGGGAAGCAAAAACAAAGAAATCGTAATTGCTTCCTGTCAACTGAGAAAGCACGCACACCTGTAAAGTAATCGCTTCCAAGCTGGTTACACTAGACCGCGAAATAAGATGCCAAGGGCCCTTGGCACTATCTGGGATCTTCCGCTTATAGTAGGGCATCATCCCTGTGGGTCATAGGAACCAACAAACCATGGCAACAAACCAAATTTACCAACTTTAACAGTGAGAAATTAATCTATCGTATAACCTGTCCGTGTGGACTGAAATATGTAGGGATGACTACGCGGAAGATAAAAACCAGAATTTCCAAACACAAAAGTACCATCAGATGTAAAAGGCAGGCTACCAAACTTACCAATCATTTTCTGGACAAACAACATGCCCCCACTGCATTCATCTGGACTGTTCTTGAACAGCCATACATCCCTCATCATATTACTGATTACTCTAAATTCCTACTCCACAGAGAACAGAAATGGGTGTTTAAATTGGGGACAAACAAGGGAGGATTGAACGACGAGATACCTTGGTCCACCCTATGATTGATTACACTGACTTTGGTCATCCCTCCATCATAACTGTGACACACTACCTCCCTAATGCAGTTTCTTTACAAACATGAACAAAGAGACAGACGAGATCCCCCTCTCCTCTCTCCACGCCTCCCTCACAATGCGGTTTGACCTGAGGCTCTACATACAATCTCCCTGCCTGCATTCCTTCATAATCTTATAATAAAACTACACAAGTTCCTGTTACACTGCTTCGGAATGCACCAGAATAATTTTTCATACTTGCTGAGCTGACAAAAGATACCTGTTTAGTGGCAACTACAGTTCTGAGCTTTTTCAAGCATAACCAGCACAATAGTTGTTTCAGTGGTGACATCTGTTTCGATTCGTATTTGGACAACAGCTTTCACTCAGCGTTAATATAATTTATTATATGCGCTAAATATAATTTCATTGTAGATCAACAATAGTCTTTTTTCTTTTCATTTTAGCGTGATGGCCTTTGACCTATCAGAAGCAGAGCTGCTACACAAGATAAAAATTCTGCATTTCATGTAAATACGTAGGTGGCCTTACAAGTCACATGATTCTCTTGGTCCAATCAGAATACCGCATTTAAACGCGGCTCGCCCTCCATTCGGATACCTCCCCAACTGGCTCAGAAGCCGGCAGAGAAGTACCGACGGAGAGGTGAGCTGACTCCACTCTTTTCTTTCCCACGTTTGGCTTCCCATGCATGGACACCAACAAATTGCTTGTAGTTAGTGATAGCAACATTATCACACAACGCTCCTAGCGAGAATACATGCTGGGCGGCGCCATGATGAGTGTCTTAGCGTTTGCCCGCACGCCGATAGCGTTTGATTAAATACTCATTTGAGAGGTGTCTCATCTTAAGAGTGATTTGAGATACACAATTTCACCACGTGTAAGCACGAGGTCCGATTGAGTACTTTTTATGCTATAACCAGCAGTTTTCTTTTTCAACACTCCTCGCCATTTTTACCATCTTATGGATAGTGTACTTTCTCATGCTATAACTAGCTCCTTTTCGACACTCCTCGCCCTTTTTTACCATCTTTGAGACGAGCATGTAGAGGCTAGGAGTTAATCTCTCCCTAGCTGTCTTACACAGCCCCGATGAATTAGGACCACAAAACAATCATTTACTACCAGCTTGGAAGCGATAACTTCACTGGTGTGTGTGCTTTCTCAGTTGACAGGAAGCAATAACGATTTCTTTGTTTTTGCTTCCCTTTTAATAGAGCGGTGCTTCCCTCGTTCCCTGAACTGTTGCCAGGTGAGGCGAGGCCTCAAATTCCTTTGAGAAGGGTAAGATGGAGTTTTTCCAGTCACATGCAGGAATAACAATGATGTGCCTCCATGTTAGAAAATGAAAACAAAATTTGATTTTGTATAAACATTGATGTTTAAGTAGAATATGTTTATCATTTACATATCGTTATGTCTATGCTTGTGTCCTTTTAACTGTTAGTCTGTCTGTATTTTTATCTTCCTACCAGTGACATGCAAAAAAACTGCAACAAGTCAAGACTACACCTAGGAAATCAGGTGATCTTTCTCCTTGTCGCAGCATGACAATCAGGCAGTCACTATCTCTTTTCTATATCACAAATTTGCTTGCAGTAACATAATGTATATCTAGGTCCTGATGAAAGCAAGGGACACAGTAGTCCAATATATTTGCTGAAACATGTCGACCACTTTTTCCATCTAGGTAGGTTTTTGTTAAAACTACCTTTTGCTGCTCTTTTAATATTGGTGGAGTGAGCAGAACATAGAATAACATTTCAGATTTGCTTCCTTACCCAATTTTATTTTCACCATTATGCATTATTTTTTCACATTACATCTTCACATGCACTGCAAATCAGTCACACATTTTTCCACGAATTAGTACTATGAACATTAAGATCACACTGGTCACTACCAGGGTCTTTGGAGGTTTTAAGATCTGGCCTTCCATACTTACCGGTAGTTTTCCACGTAGGTGGACTATAAGGAATCCCAAATGATGAAGGGAGGTTCTGTGTGGTGACTGATGGGTATCCTTGTAGATCACACTGAGATCAGGGTACCTCCTAGCTTTTTGCTTTTTTCTTTGTTTCTAAGTAGGTTGCTACAGGCAGAACAAGTTTTATGTGTCACATATAGACTTTTACCTTTAGACCCATTGGCAATCTTGTGATTTATACTTCAATTTAAGGGAACATGTCTTTGCTTGGTCTTTAAATTCTCTTAGGCCCCCTTCACCTTTTTGTTATTATTTAACTTTCTATGACATGGGCATAGGTTCTAAACCATATACTATGGACTTACAGGAGAGGTAAATACTTCAATCAGGGATTATCTCGTTTTTTTTTTCAGTCCTCATTCGCCAATGAGTAGAATCAGAGCTGTTGGATTGCTCCCGTGACCTCCCTCTCAAAGGTAACAGCTGGAGCACTCTGTAGCTAATTGGTGGTGCTTTACACAGAAACTCACAGAATAGATGTTCTGATACCTGGATGCCCTTCAGAACCAGGGAGGTAAAGTAAATAGAGTGTAAAGGCTTAATCATTGGACCAAGCTGTTAATATAGCGAGAGGAAAGCAAAGCCTCACACAGGCACCAGAAATGTTGCATATTTTCCCCGTTGTTCACAGGGATCTCTTTCTCCAGTTTAACTCTATCTATGTTCATAGTATAATTAACAGAGATAATCCACTCTGAAAAAGAGGGGGGAATATCGTGTATCCATTTTTTACGTACTTCTCTTCTTGCCAACAAAATCAAATAAAACATTAGCTTATTCATCCATCTGGGGAGCGTCTCACATTCTGGTAATGAGCCCAAAAACACTAAAAGTCGGCTTACCTGAATGTTGAGACCCAACATGACTCCAATACCCTCAATTACCTCTACCCAAAACAGTTGGAGCATGGGACACTCCAGAATCATATGGATGTCATCCGCTTCCAGAAGATGGCACTTCGGACATTTAGGTAGTGGACCTTTCAAAAACTTTGCAAGTTTATGTGGAGACCAGTACACCCTGTGGATACAGAAGATATGGTTCCTTTTCAAATGTGCAGGCTGGACCATAGTATACAAAGTGTCAATCTTTGAGATGGCCTCCTGGCAAGCTCCCTCCCCACACATCCGTTGGTAGGTCAAATTCTCCTTCCTCCAGGTCCATCATTAGCCAATAGATAGTCGATAACTTCAAATTTTTCCAAGTCTTTTTCCACAGTACATTTTCTAGTTCATTCTCTTTGCCCACATCCAGTCCTATATTCTGATGCCAGCTCCTTATTTGCCAGTAATTAAATTTTGAGAGCCTATTACCTGTAAGAGAAGACAGATCCTCCCATGATAACAAAGACTCTCCTGAAACTAATTGACCCCAGCACCGAATACCAGCATCTATCAATGCAGTAGGCAAAGAGTCTCTAGTCCATCCAGGTGATCCTGGAGCGTTCCAGATGAGGGCAAGAGTGCTAAAGTAGCTGATCTTCAGAGCTTTCCTGACCTTAGCCCCAGTACTAGCAAATTCTCATAATGTCTTTAGTCGCACTTTCTTGAAGAATCTTGGGTCACCATGTTTATATAAGAAAGACTCCTGATTCCCATTCTGAACATCTACAAGCATTGCCTTAAACATTGCTCCTACATCTGACTCGTCTGGAGTACCTAAGAGATGTTTCCCTCCAGTCAGAGGCAGAGCTCTGGCATATAGGACTAGGAGCCAGATGTAGGTATCCAAATACCGGTCGGTAACAGCCAAAAATACCGATTTTCGGCCGTTACCGACCGGTATTTGGATACTGAGATGTAGAGCATCTCAAAATACAGATTCGGTAATTTTACCGAATCAGTAAATTTACCAAATAAGTAATTTTACCGAATCGGTAAAATGACTGAATCGGTAAAAATACTGAATCTGTATTTTGAGATGTAGGTGGCACTGTAAACAGTGCTACAGGGCTTTAAGGATTCGTTATTTACCACCAACTATTAGTTGGTGGTAAATAACGAATACCTGTGTATATACAAATCTGTGCATGTACACCTGTGCCGTGTGTTATGTTATGTTATGGTATGTTAAAATTATTTCTTAAGCGTGCTTACACCAAGCGGTTTCATGGCGCTGAGGGGAGAAAAACTGTGGCAGTGAGAGTCATGGAGATTTAATCATAGGCTTGTAAGAATAAGCGTGTCTTCAGTAGGGTTCTAAATTTGGTGTAGCATGTTGCCAATCTCAACTCATTGGGAAGGGAGTTCCAGAGTGGGGGGCTGGGAAAGAGAATCTCAGACCTTCATGTTTTTTCCGTCTGAAGGTAGGGATAGTGAGCAGATGGAGATGGGAAGAACGGAGCTCACGGGATGGGACGTAGTGTTGGATCTGGGAGGAGATCAAGGCAGGGGCTTGATCGGCTAAAGCTTTGAAGATGGTGCAGCCAAGTTTAAAAAAGCACTGTTTGGCTACCGGGAGCCAATGCAAGCTCTTCAACAAAGGACTGATATGTTGATGTTTCGGTTGGCGGAAAATAAGCCTGGCTGCCTGATTCTGCACAAGTTGCAGACGATGAAGTTGGTAAGCCGGGATGCCCACATATAGCGCATTCGCGTAGTCGATACGGAAGTTGACAAGGTCCATGATGACAAGGGTGAGTGCTTCCTTGGTAAATAAATCTACAGATTTTACGGATTCTACGAAGGAGAAAGAAGCAGGAGGAGACTACTGCATTGATTTGGGGATTAAGGGACAGATCGCTGCAGATGATAACTCCAAGGCTTTTTACAAACTTTACTGGGTGAGGAGCAGTGCCTAAAGATGATGGCCAGAAGCTAGGGTTCCAGGGATTGGTGGAGCCTACGGTTAGGACCAACTCGGTTTTATCGGGGTTGAGTTTGAGTTGACTAGAATACATCCATTCGCTGATAAAAGCCATGGTAGATTGAAAGTTGCTGATGGATGCATTGGAGGAATCTATGTTAAAGACCAATTGAAGGTCGTCATCATAGTTAAAAATAATGGCAGGGCGATTTCGTAAGGATACAATCAGACGTTGCATATAGAGGTTAAATAAAAGGGGTGAGATGGCCGAGCCCTGGGGGACCCCACAGGTCAGATTGGTTTTACTCGCCCAAAAATTGTTTAGACGGACTGCCTGAGAGCGTAAATCGAGGAAGTAGGCGATCATACCCTGGATACCTGCGTTGCTGACACGGTCGATCAGAAGTTCATGATCGACCGTGTCAAAAGCCGCCGAGAGATCCAGGAGCACCAGGGCCTGGGGGATGCTATTGTCGGCTCCATTCCTGAGTTCGTCCATAACTGCCAGAATAACAGATTCTGTTGAATGAGCGGGCCTGAACCTCGCTTGTCAGGGGTCAAGGAAATGGGAGAGCTTGATAAGAGAGCTGAGGCAGTTCGTGACATGAGCCTCTAAAATTTTACTGAGGTAGGGGAGCAAGGAGGTGGGGCGAAAGTTACTTAAAACCGAGGGGTCTGCATTGGGCTTTTTCAGTATGGGGACCACGGTGGCGTATTTAAAGATGTCTGGGACGACGCCTGTTTTGAGAGAGTTATTCAGAAGCGAAAGCGGCGGGTCAGGACAGATGGTGAAAGCTTCTTTCAGTATGTAGGGGGGGACAGCAGTCATTTTGAGAACCTGATCCCACTCTGTTTAGTCGGGTCAGAAATTCTTCTCGAGTGATCAGAGGAATTTGGTCAAATGTGAAAGAATTTTTATGTATGGCGGGAGGGATAGAGGGAGAGGTGGGTGTAGGGATATTGTTTTTTATAAGGGTGATTTTGTCGATGAAGAAAGAATTTAAAGAATCACATAGGATTTGTGAGGGCACAGATTGTAGGGTGACCCTGTTGGGATGGGCGAGCTCATTGACTATCGAGAAAATATCTTTGACCTTCGTGGAGGAGTTTGTAATTTTTGGGAAAAGTAGGCAGATTTGGCCTGGAGGATGGAGTCTTTATAATTTTTTTGTAGAGCGGCGTATGTCGCTCTTTCCTCAAGTGCATAGGCTCTGCGCCAATGGCGTTCTGCTTGTCTAAGGGCAAGATTTTCTTTTTTTATGGTGTCGGAGAACCAGCGTTGGGCGTCGTCAAGGTTGGAAGCTTGAAGGGCGATGGGGGAATGGTCTTGAGGGGGGGGAGGCAGTTAATATTGCATGGAACTCATCCAGATTGGCCCATTTCCAGTTCCTGGCCAGAATGTTGTTGGTGGAGGGCAACGTAGTGGGGGGCACATCAGTAATGGTAAAGGAGATACAGTGATTGTCGGACCATTAGCAGGGAGAAACTAGAGAAGATGTAATTTCTAGACTGGAGGTCCAGATTTGGTCTAAGATGTGCCCCTTGACAAGAGTGGGCGTGTACACGTGTTGGAAAAGATTCATGCCATGTAGACAGTCTGTGAACTCAACTGAAGTGGGGCTTTCATGGGTGTCAGCGGGCCAGTAATTAAAATCACTGAGGATGATGATCTTAGCATGATTGATGACTAGCTGAGAGATGAGATTACCGAAAAGTTGAGGAAAGAGGGGAATGTGATCCGATGTCGGGAAAAAAGAGCACAGATAAAGGAGGATTCGGGTGAATCAAGTTTTAAAATGAGACTATCGACATGAGGTAGGGCATTTGTCTGGATGGTGGTGAATTTATATTTATGAAGAATGATGCACACTTACATACCCTTAGGGCATGTATGTGTGCCACATGGCACACAAGCCCTACTCAGTGGTGCAACAGGGTGTCAAAGTGACACCCTGCCACCCTTGAATTTTTCGGTATTTACCGAATCGGTAATTACCGATTCGGTAATTGACATTCATTCCTATGGGCCTACAGGCCCTTAGGAATCAATGGCAAATACTGAATCAGTAAATACCGATTCGGTAAATACCAAATCCTACCGATTCAATATTTTTTACCGAGTTATTACCTACATTGGATTTACCGATTCATGAATACCGTATCAGTAAAATTCGGTATTTATGAATCGTTAAATCCAAATTACCTACATCTAGCCCTAGATCTTGTAGACACAAACCCCCCTTATTCTTTTTCCTGAGCAATTTCTTCCATTCAATTCCGATCAGTTTAGAGGCCCAAATAAAGTAGGTAAATGCAGACTGGAGAGATCTTAGACTTTTTTCATTCAATGCTAACGGGATATTCTGAACAATAAAGATTAACTTGGGCAGGAGCATCATTTTTATTAGGTTAGCGTTAGAGGCAAGTAAGCCCAGGCCGTCAGGGATGATTTAATTTCTTTAGCAACCCTTTTCAGATTCAAATCTGGAATCTCAGCAATGTTCTGACATCTGTATTCCTAAAAATCTGATCATACGATTCATTGAAAGGGAACATGTACTCAGATTTCATACCATGCTTTCCGTTTTTGTGGCATTAACTTCGTAACCTGAGATACTCCCAAAGCTTTTTGCTTCCTCATATATCAAAGGAATCGCAATATTCGGGTCTGAGGGGAAAACCATTAAATCATCAGCATATAACACCACCTTCCTGTCCCAATCCCTGAAATGGAAAGATTGTATGCCCGAGTTCAATCTGATTTTTTCGGCAAGGGGCTCGATGTATAGATTGAAAAGCATCGGAGATAAAGGACACCCCTGTCTAGTACCTCTCTGGATTTTAACTCGTGCAGACAGATTCTCATTCACTAAAATTCTTGCCCTGGAAGAATGATATAACACGAAACAGACCTACAGAACTTTTCCCCTAGATTGTACTCTTTTAATATATGTTTTAGATAGGCCCAGTTGACTATCGAAAGCTTTTGTTGCTTCTAATGTTATCATGGCTAGTGGACATTTATAAACAGTTGCTTTATCTATTGCCCCTATCAAATTGTAGGTACGTTCAGCTATGCCTCTACCTTTAATAAAACCTTTTTGATACCTATGTAGAAGATCCTTAGCTACCCCATTTAACCTCTCTGCCAATATTCTTGTGTTGATCTTATAGTCGATATTGAGCAGAGAGATGGGTTGATATGAATCGCAAGATCTTGGTGACTTATAGGGTTTAAGGATCAGTGAGACCGTAGCTACATTCCAAGAAGGAGGAATAGTACCGCCTTTTTCAAAAATATGGGCAAAAAAGTATAGTCAGAACGGGGGAAAGAACATCCCTTAGAGCTTTATAGAGTTACGCAGGTAGCCCATCCGGGCCTGCGGCCTTTCTTTTTTTTCCTAGATCGATAGCTTTCACTACATCAGCTATGGCTATCGGAAGATACATATTCTGGGCCTTGACCTCGGAAATCTTCTTGATGGGGGTACAGCCCAACCAATCCTTAACCTCATGTGGTTGAACATCCAGGTCCTCCTGATACACCTCATTGAAGTGCAGCTGAAAGGCCCTAGTGATTTCGTCTGGGGTCTCAAGTAGAACTCCTGGGACGGAGGAATTTATTTCAGTAATAATGCCTCGAGCCAGATCTTGCTTGGTCTTACACGCCAGGAGTTTCCCACAGTTCTCCCCATAATCAAAATGAGCTAATTTGCTAGCCTGCCATTTTTTAACCTTGACTCCAGAACTGCTGCTAGGTCTGATCTTAAAGACTTTAACTTCTCTAACAAAACAGTTTTCGAGGATGCTCTCGGCTGAACATTTATAGCATTTTCCATGGTTTGAATCTCTCCTTCTATTCCCTCGATCTCCCTCTTATATTTTTGCTGTCTGGCTATCTAAATGGCCGTAGTCTGTCCCCTTAAAAAGCACTTGTATGAATCCCATACAATATGGATTGGGGCACTGCCCATATTGATTTGAAAGAAGACCTCCGTTTCTATTCTCAGTTTATCAATTATTTCTTCCTCCAAAAAGATAGCACGTTCCACCGTCCACCTTCTGGCAGATGGTCTAACTGGAAGGGTAATATTTAGAGAGACAGCGGAGTGATCCGAGAGATGCTTCCCTACATGCTTAATATCCTGAATCCAATCTCTTAGGTTAGTACTCAGAAGAAAAAACTCTATTCTTGATTTGTGATTATATTTCTTGTTAAGTATCCTCTTTTCTTGCCCATTTTATTCCTCCAAACATCATACCAGGCAGATTGCATCATTGTGTTCTTAATCAGGGCCGCCATTTTATGATTACAAATGGCCCTGCTTTTCTGCGATTTATCTAAAGACTGATCCAGGACCACATTGAAATCCCCAGCCAAAATCAAAGGGTCAGTATGATTTAAAAGCTCCTATAGTAGGTCGTGGAAGGGTCCTGGATCATACATGTTTGGACCATAATATCCCGCCACTGTGAACTTGAAAGTATGGCATCTAATTTTTGCAATAGCCCATCTCCCCATCTTATCCACTGAGGAGGATTCAAGAGAGATGGCAGAATGTTTCTTTAAAATTATCGCAACACCCTTAGTTGTGTGCTGCTGTGTAGTACAAACAATGCTTTGGTTCCAACTCCTAGCTTTACAAATAGATTTTAGCTCATTCTCCATTAAGTGCGTCTCCTGCAAAATAAGAATCTGCTCTGGCGTGCCTCTTAAATATTTGAATATTTTCCCGTTCTATATTTCATCCTTAAACCATTAAGGTTCCAGGAGAGCACCTTTACCCTAAATTTCTGTTCAACCATAGGATAGGCAATCCTTTTGAATTTCGCTCCTACCGAAAGTCTCAAATACAGTCAATTGGCGATTCCAACCTAAATTTTTCATTTTTATTTTCTCCCACTGCACCCCACCCCGAGCTCCCCCACTCCACCCCTCCACCCCTCTTGTGAAACCCCCCTCAAAGAACCCCCTTACTTTCTTCATGGCCTTACGTAGGCCTTTGGGGCACCTCTTCCTAGGACAGGAGCTTATTTACTTTTCACTTATACTTTTTATGAGCACCTCTAGTCTGAGCGCTACTACTAACCAGATGCTTACTCTCCTTCTGAGATGGACTGCAAAAAGGACTCGGCCTCCTCAACTGTCCTGAAAATTTTCATGGTGTTATTATGCATTACTTTCCGGGACGCTGGGAATTTTAACTGTGCAGTGGCCCCCAGTTTTTTAAACGGTTTCAATAGTTTGCCCAATTCCCATTGCCTTGAGGCTGTAATGGCCGAGACGTCTGATCTAATCTGGAAGGTAATATCATCTACTGTCAGGAAGTTTTGCTTCAGTGCTTTATTGAGTATTTCTTCTTTCAAAGTGTATGTCAAAAAATGTACTAACATTTTTCTTGGCCTTGTTTTTTTAGGGTTAAGCCTGAATGGATCCCTGTGACTCTCTGGATGTCTGCCATAAGTACCTCCTCTGAGCACTCAACTTGAGTAGCCCGTTTTATCAATTTTGCTACATACTCTTTTATGTTAGACCCTTCTACTCCTTCTGGTACTTTAAGCAAACGTATGTTATTTCTCCTCTGAGAATTCTCCAATGACTCCAACTTGTCTTGCGTTTCTAAATCCCTTTCTTTCAGTGCTGCCATAGTTCTTTTATTCTCTTCCATCTAGCTAGTTAACTCCGTTACCGAGAGTTCCAGAGCTAATGTCCTTATTGCAAGCGAGTCAAATTTGGTTTCTAGTTTTTCACACGATTTCTTAATATCAAGTTGGTTGCTTTCTGAGGTAGCAAATCTCTCTTTCATTTCCCTTACAAGAGTCTGTAACATATCACACATAGTGCCCTGTTGGTTTCTACTCCCAAGACTGTCCTCTGTAGAAGCCTGCGTATGAATGTTATCCTGCCCTTCCAGAGTTAAAGTTAAAAGAGATTGATCAACACTGGAACATGCCTGCTCGGCCTTTTTACCCAGATCTCCCTCTGTTTCAGATGCAACTCTGCTGGGCTTGTCTGCCATCTCTAGCGTTACAGGTTCGACCTCGTCCGTGAGAGGGAGAAATCTATAACAGGTAGGAAATTTAGAAAGCACACCACTCTGACCCAAACTTTGTTCCAAACTGATTGATTGATCAGGGGGAATTAGAACTAATGTGCTAGGAGTAACTTTAAAATAATTCCTTAGTGAGGGGGTTAATTTGTGCGGATCTCTAACCACAGGGGCACACCTCTTCTTATTAATAGCTCTGACTATGAGTAATTTTGTACCTTTTGTACTCTTATTCTGCAGTGCTGCTGTTTTAATGGTTTTTTGTGGCTTTTGTGGCTGTTTGCCCGTATATACCTTCTCAGCACCCTCCCCTCCTTGAGAGGCCACCGTCAGTGTACTCGACCTGGAACTCCTAATCGAGTATCTGGACTGCCCCGAGATAAGTTTCCTGACATGCAGCCTTTCTTTTGATCTGACTTACTCCTTCTACCAAACCACGGCAGTTTAGGAGCTACAGAAGCATTAGATCGCTCCACCCCCTCTCCCCCACACAGTCCCCTTGCAACACTCCTTACTTTCTCTCCCTCTGCATTTGGTGGCCGTATTTTCGCTGGTACTCTGCCGGCTGTATTCCCTCCTCCCCTCCCTCACTGGAAGGGGAGCACTGCAGCCGCTCTCCTCCCTCAACCCAACTCAGAAGCAGCGCGTGCCCAGAGCGGCTTCCACTCTACACACAGGCTCTAGAGGTCTCCCGCGCATCCACCACGGAAACCTCACCAGCCTGGTGCCTCGACAGAGCTAGCGTACTCACAGCTAGGGACGCTACTTCACCCAGCTGATCGGAGCACTCCGGCCCCACCCACAGCTCCTCTGGCTCCTCCAAGACGCAGATCTCGACTCCGGTTCCACAGCGCGAAATGCCAGAACAGCCCAGTCTGAGCCACACTCAGTAAGTGAAAAAAATTACTGCTAACAAATGTCACTATCCTAACAGTGTGAAAACAGCATTTAGAAGCTCAGCGCACATTGTTCTCCGCTCCCGTCCTTGGGAGCCTCCGCGTCCCGCTACGTGCCGGCCGCCATGTTCTTCCACCTCTAGTTACTCTTGTGCCCTCTCTTTCTATTCTTGACCTCCTGGGATTATCTAGTTTTTTATAAATTTTAGGGATTGGAGCACATACACTAGGCATGGGAGAGTAGTACCCCAGAGTGTAGATGTCAAAATGACAGCAAAAAATCGCAAAATGGGGCATTTTCTCATGAGAAATGCGGATGTTTTAATTTATTTGTTCTTGTGAAAATAGTAGATTTCATCAAATGCATAGCCTGCTAAATGTTGAATAAATTCATTGTTTACTTGCACAAAATACATCCAGTTCTGGCTTGATATAGAAACGTTATAAACACCTAGTTTTACAAAGAATACAGTGAACTACTCCAGATAGATATAGTTCCCATTTTACCCTTTATATTAATTTGATTAAAGGTTCTGCAGTAAAAAAAGGTCTACCTAATGACTCAACTTTACAATATATTACTGCATGACATATTAAATAGATTACGAAATGTGTATCAATTAATTTGTCAAAACAGTACTTTTCATTTTAACAATGTACAATTATGGTGTCTGTGCTCTTTTTATATGCCTGCCTACAGAAATTGTAAGACTTTTCTAGTGGCAAAAAAATGTGCATGAAATGCCAAGTAGTTAATCTGTACCTATAAAATTAGAAATGTCAATACAATTTGTAAAATAGCTCATTATACAAATGTACAGTCAGCATTTGTTTTCTTTCTACTAGGACCTGAGTGACTAAGGTGGCATAGTAAATTTGATTATGAAAAAGATTAATATTTCCAAAACTTTGAACAACACCAAATTGTGGGTACATAAATTCTATACAATGCAAATAAATGTCTGAGTTAGATGATAATGGAAAATCTATCTATTTGTGTTGATAGTAGTAAATATTCTGTTGTAGGATTTTCCATCTGTGGAGAGTTTTCTGGTGGAATGTTTTCCACCCATCTATCCAGTGGTTATTTCATTGTTCTCTTCAGGAGGTAATCCCACTCCAGATAAGTTACAGTTTCCACAACCCAGAGGAATTCCAACCCCAGCTCCAGCGCAAACGACATACCGCCATCGCAAGCCTTGTGCGACTCCCTCGCCACCTTCTTTCACCGCAAGATCACCAACATCCATGACAGCTTCAACCCCCGGACAACCCCTACAGACCTCGACACTCCGGACCCACCGCACCCCACCAACCACGACTCCCTGACAACCTGGGACAACGTGAGCATCGAGGACACAATCAAGACCATGGGCACAATCCACTCCGGATCCCCGTCCGACACTCTCCCACACCACATCTTCAACAAAGCCGGCAGGTCCATCGCACCCCACTTGCGTAACATCATCAACCTCTCCTTCGAGACCGCTACCTTCCCTGAGAACCGGAAGCACGCAGAGATCAACGCTCTACTGAAGAAACTAAAGGCGGATCTGAGCGACCTCAAGAACATCCGGCCCATCTCCCTGCTACCGTTTCCAGCAAAGGTCATCGAGAAGATAGTTACCATTCAGCTCTCCCGTCACCTCGAAGACAACAGCATCCTGGACCCCTCCCAATCAGGATTCTGCAGCAACCACAGCACCGAGACCGCCCTCGTCGCCACCACAGACATCAGGATCCTACTGGACAACGGCAAGACGGCGGCCCTCATCATCCTGGATCTCTCCGCCGCCTTCGACACCGTCTTCCACCGCACACTACGCACGCGCCGTCACGATGCAGGGATCCGTGACAAGGTCCTGGACTGGACCACCTCCTTCCTCACCGGCAGAACGCAGAAAGCTGGCCTCCCCCTGTTCTGATCCAAAGCCTCCGAGATCATCTGTGGCGTCCCACAAGGATCCTCCCTCAGCCTGAAGCTGTTCAACGTCTACATGCCACCACAATCAGTCAATCAATCAGGAGTTTGTTAAAGCGCGACTACTCACCCGTAAGGGTCTCAAGGCGCTAGGGGTGGGGGGTGGGGGGGGTGTAAGTTCCATTCCATCAAGGAGGGGGTCTGTCGAAGAGCCAGGTTTTGAGGTTTCTTGCGAAGATGGGGAGCGATGTTGTCTGTCTGAGGTGGAGCGGAAGGGCGTTCCATGCTTTGGCCGCGAGGAAGGAGAAGGAGCGGCCTCCCGATCTGGTCTTTCTGGTGCGGGGGACCACGGCGTAGGAAAGCTGGGCTGATCGTAGGGTCCTTTGGGGTGCGTGGAATTTGAGTCGGTTGTTCAGGTATGCTGGTCCGGTGCCGTGGAGGGCCTTGTGTGTGTGGGAGAGCATCTTAAAGGTGATTCTCGCCTCGACGGGGAGCCAGTGGACTGTGCGCAGGTGCTGGGAGATGTGGCAGTGTTTTGGCAGGTTGAGGACCAGTCTTGCGGCGGGGTTCTGGATGTTCTGAAGCTTGCGGATGAGGTTTTTGTTTATTACGGCGTAGAGTGTGTTGCCGTAGTCGAGTCTGCTGGTGACCAGGGCGTGAGTGACTGTCTTTCGGTGTTCGAAGGGAATCCATTTGAAGGTCTTACGAAGGAGGCGGAGGGTGTGGAAGCAGGAAGATGAGACAGACGGTTTTCGAGGGTGGTGGGCCACCAGGTGTCGCTCCAGGCGTCGGGGTTTGGGCCCAGGATGAGTACTTCTGTTTTGTTGGTTTTTAGTTGTAGGCACCTGTTTTTCATCCATTCGGCGACGGCTTCCATGCCTTCTCGAAAGTTGCGTCTGGCGCTGTTGGGCTCCTTGGATAGGGAGAGGATGAACTGGGTGTTGTCTGCATATGACACGATGTTGAGTCCGTAGGTTCTGACGATGGGGCAAGTGGAGCCATGTAGACGTTGAAGAGCGTCGGGCTGAGGGAGGACCCTGGGGGACTCCGCAGGTGGTAAGTGTGGGGTCCGAGAGGAAAGGGGGGAGTCTGACCCGCTGCGTCCTGCCGGAGAGGAAGGAGCAGATCCAGTCGAGGGCCTTGTTCTAGATTCCTGCATCGTAGAGTCTGCGTATTAGGGTGCGGTGGGAGACTGTGTCGAACGCCGCTGATAGGTCGAGGAGGATGAGGGCTACTGTTTCTCCTTTGTCCAGTAAGGTGCGGATGTTATCTGTTGTGGCGAGGAGGGCGGTTTCCGTACTGTGGTTTTTTCTGAAGCCGGATTGGGAGGAGTCGAGGATGTTGTGTTCTTCAATGAATGTGGCGAGTTGGCTGTTGATGGCTTTCTCGATGACTTTCGCTAGGAACGGGAGCAGGGAGATGGGTCTGTAGTTTTTGAGGTCTGTGGGGTCCGCTGAGGGTTTCTTTAGGAGTGGGTTGACATCGGCGTGTTTCCAGTCATCGGGGAATGAGGCGGTCGCCAGGGAGCGGTTGATGGTTTGGCGGAGCATTGGTGCGATGGTGTTGGCGGCTCTGTTGAAGATGTGGTGGGGGCAGGGGTCCTTGGGGGCCCCTGAGTGGATTGACTTCATTGTCTTCAGTGTGTCTTCGGTGGTGAGGGCTGTCCAGTCATCAAGCGCTGGTTTCCGGGTGTCAGGGGTGGTTAGTGAGGGTTCAGTGTGTTGGTTTTCTTCGTCGAAGTTGTCGTAGATGCTCTTGATTTTGTGGTGGAAAAAGATGCTGAGTTTGTCGCAGAGGTCTTGTGAGGGAGGGATGTCGGTAGACTCGCTGGTGGGTTGGGCGAACTCCTTGATGATGCTGAAGAGTTCCTTGCTGTTGTGTGCGTGGGTGGAGATTCTGTCTTCAATCGCTTTTTTCCTTGTTTCTCTGATGAGTTGATGGTGGGTGTTGGTGGCGGCTCTGAAGTTGTTGTGGGCTTCTGTGGATTTGGTGTTTCCCCAGGCCTTTTCGAGGCAGCGGCATGTGTGCCTGGACTCTCGAAGTTCGGTGGTAAACGCAACCTCGGAGTCATCCTCGACTCAAAACTCACCATGATCAAACATGTCAATGCAGTCTCCTCCACCTGCTTCAACACCCTCCGCATGCTCAGCAAGATCTACAGATGGATCTCGACAGACATGAGAAAAACAGTCACCCAGGCCCTAGTCAGCAGCAGACTCGACTACGGAAACACCCTCTTTCCGGAGCTTCATCCAAACTGCAAAGAATCCATAACGCATCTGCACGCCTTATCCTCGACATCCCGCGACAGGACAACATCAACCCCCACCTGAGGAACCTTCACTGGCTCCCCGTCGACAGAGAATCTCCTTTAAGCTCCTGGTCCACGCACACAAGGCACTCCACAAAACCGGCCCAGCCTATCTCAACATCCGACTCTCCTTCTACGCACCCGACAGGAAACTCCGCTCCGCTGACCACGCCCTGGCAGCGGTCCCATGCATCCGCAGAACCACATCCGGAGGCAGGTCCTTCTCCCACTGCGCTGACAAGACCTGGAACACCCTCCCCCTCAACCTACGACAAACCGAAGATCTGCTGACCTTCAGAAGATGACTCAAGACCTGGCTCTTTGACCAGTAGTAGCAGAACTCTCCCCACCCCCCCACACCCCTCAGCGCCTTGAAACCCTCACGGGTAAGTAGTGCGCTTTACAAATGATTTGATTGATTGATTGATTACTTTACAACTCTATTTCAGAGTATAAATCAATTCAACTTGCAGCCATTTAGAGCCATATTTATGACTGGGTTTGCATTGTGTTTGCGACATGCAGCGTTGCATATGTGCAACGCAACCTTAAGTAAGATTTATGAAGGCACGCAAGGCCACTTTGCATGGCCCTGAGTGGCTCCGTAATTCACTGTGTTGCTTTACTCTGCCCTTCGAAGGCGTTTCATGGTAATTGTGTGGAGATTCCCATGCAACTCTCATGGATTTTGACAAATTCCCAGATTTATCAGAATTGGTAAACTTGGGATTGCACCAGGGGAGGCGTAACAAGGAGAAATATCTCTATATCTCCTCATTACTTCCTCTTTGTATATGACCTGCATTCTTCAGCACACATGGAGGAATATGCCTCAGGGGATTGTTTTTGTGAAGGAAGGTACTCCTTCCACCACAAAAACAATTCTGCATGCATCAGAGTATACTAAAAGTAAACAAATCCCATACCACCAAACATAGGAAGGGTTCACCTTACACAACACCTACATTGAACATAAGCATGGCAAAAGGCAAAAGTTGATGTGTATACCTACCCTCGGCCTAATCACAAAATTCCTTTAACAACTATGTGTACACACACAAAGGCTTTCAGATCTCTAATAAGCCCGGGTGTACAACTGTGGTCCGTTCACAGAGGTTGCAGAATTCGGCAACTTCGCGTTCTGCTGAGAATGCATAGTTACTATTAAACTCCGGACTCCGCTACGGAGCAGAGGTTTTTTTTGGATCTGCGTGCTCAAAATTCAATTTAGCGCATGTGGGAGCAAGTTGCCGGGGGTTCATGATCGTCTACGAGATTTTTAGGGCAGCTTGCGGGTGCCACAAGATTTGTTAGCTGGCTGGATGCTCCCGCAAGATTTTGTGTTTGCCAACATGTAATTCGTGCATGCCAATGACTTCCGGCAGATGTTTTCAGCTGTAGATGATCCCAAATGTGCAGTGTCTACCACGACTGCAATCTGGGGAAGATTCTCCCCTCGAACAGCCTCAAAATCTTCCCAAACTGATGATTTGGAGTTACAAAGCTCCTTGAATTGACATTTCGTATTTTGTGCAAGGAGTATTATTTTTGTTTTTCAACTCTTTTGTCAACTGGAAGGAAGTGAACCAGATCACTCGATGTGTCTGCTGCTTATATCCCATTGGATTTATGGACTTTGAATTTGAGATTTCACAAGTAAGTTGAAAACTGGTGTTGTTTGTTTGATTGGTGCCATGCACCTAAATGTATTTGTACTTTTAATATTTTTTTAATGTATTATGGAGGGTGGCATGTTGTTTCCGTAGATACCTAGTCATTTTTCTTCTTTTGTAAGGGAAAAATGTTTCACTGTTTACTACATTTTCTACATGTTTTTAATACATTTGACATTTTGATTGAATTCACTAAGTGGCCTAGTCTGAAAATTGAGCTTATAGCCAGCAGGCCCAGTGCCAGTCATGGGTCCATGAAAAAACCGTTTCTGTGGTGTTTACAATAATTAGGCCATGGATGAATTTGGATTGAAATATAAAATGTGCTATTTTGCGGTATTTCATGTCTTTTCATGCAAACAGTGTATAGGAGTCAGGACTAGGTGGGGTAATGCCATTGAAGGATGTGTCTTGTTGTAAACATTTTTTTTAGCCCAATAATATTCATTTTTGGTATTGCTGAATTAATTATGTTTTCTCTGTTTTACCATGCCTTCTTTGTCTGGACAGCGTGTGTGTTTGCCATAGCCCAACAGTTGCCTTTATTGGTTCTAAAAGCCATGTGGCCAATGGCCATGGGCAATTCTGGTAATTAAGGGAGTAACAGTGGTGACCACACTAAATTATATATATTTTTTGCTACTATTAGAACAGCAACAATGCCATGTTTCACTGATATTCTTCTTGCTTCTTTTCCTTTAGGTACACAACAAGAATACAGCAACAAGAGACAACAACACATCACTCAGAGTACTGCCAGAAAGAAGGCCTTTGCACTGTGTGAGCATGACATGTGAGTGACCCACACATCAGACATCTCTTCAACTTGGAAGATAAGCGGCACTGCTAACTGACAGCTTCAAATGGCCCTAAAGAAATATGCCGCTGCTAAGCCTAATACTGCTACCAGTAAAAAGTAGCCAGTGAGAAGAAGGAGCTTACCACCACCACCACTGGTATGTTGCCCCAGATGTTTTTTGAATAACAAAAACTGTGCCTGCCACACCGGCCTCTGTGGAGCAAGCTGGGAGCAGCACCACCAAATCAGTGGACCTACCCCAATCTAGGCCCAAGCCCATGTCTGTCACAGAGGCAGCCAGTTTAATCACTGCAACACCGACGAGCAGTGATGTTGACGGAGTTTTCTCTATCGCAAAGCTGTACCCAATCATTGCAGGAAACTCAGAGAAGTGGATAACAACAAGAGCAACAGCCACAACTGCCAAAAGTAGTTCCTCCTGAGGGAGGAGCATTGCAGGATATTGAGCTTCATTCTGAGGAAGTAGAGCAATCAGCTCCAGAAGATCCATTGTTGTCCAGATCTCCAGTTAGAAAAAGGAGGATTAGTGGTGCATCATCTTCTTTTTCAGGCTCCCCTTCACATGATCCAGAAGCCACTTCCATCCCTCCTCAGTCTGAGAGTGAAGCACGCCACAAGATGCCTCAGACAAGGCTAGGGAAAAGGAAGGTTTCAGAAAGCCTTAGAATTATGGAGGCAGATGTAGAAGAGGAGGATGAGCACGAGCCAGTCATCATGGATGATGTTAGCCCTGCCCCAGTGGAGACAGATGTTTCCACATCCCAACTTCCCGGGGGGATGTGGCAGTGGCACCACTAATCCAACCACCGCCAGCTGCCATAATTGCATAGACCTTGCACAGACCTACATCCCCAACCACCTCAGTAAAAGTAGGTACTGCAGAATCAGAGAGTCAAACTTCAAAACACCCACTTACCACCAGTTCATCCAACATTGACAGTGGCACCAGTGTCAAAAAGTTGAGCTCGCCAGTTTGGTATTTCTTTTTGGTTAGCCAGAAGGAGGTGAACATTGCCATATGCTCCCTTTGGAGAGAAATTGTTAGTCGGAGTAAGCTTGCTACCAACTATGTTACCTGTGGCCAAACAACCAACTTGAAAAAGCACCATACGATCCATTAGGAGGCACAACTTAACAGCAAAATATCTGGAAGTATTGTTGTAAAAGGGGTGAAGGCCGGCTGAACAGGTAATCTGAAACCAATCGGATCATGGAGGAAGGAGAAGAGCAAGACATCTTCATTAAACAAACCAGCCCTCTCCCAGCTGTACAGTAGTGTCGCCCACATCAGCAACATCAAAATGCCACAAGACTCAGGTCGAGACACCAATCCAACAGAGAACTTTGACTATCCAGCAGAAAAGCACATTGAGCCTACCAACAACTGGTCCCAAGAAGTCACCTGCATCGGTGAAATCAGGAAAGAAAGAAATTCAGAATACTATTCCTGCCATATTTAGGACTGAGGGGCAGTATGAATGCAACCACCCAACAGCACGTCTGTATAATGCAATGCTGGCTAAAATCCTAACGCCTTGCCTCCTTTGTTTTTCTTTTGTTGAAAGGGTGGGTTTTATTGAATTTGTGGCAGAAATATGCCCAAAATGGAAGGTTCCCTGCCATTCCTATTTTTCCAGAGTTGCTGTCCCAGCGCTACATCGCAATGCGCTTGATTTGCTGTCCACACTATCCACCTGACAACAGACATGAGGAACAGTTGCCAAGTGACTGATTACATGAGCATCACTGCACACTGGATCTCTTTTGTGGAGGGCTAGAAAAAACATTTCTGCAGGTGTTGACACTTCTGAGATTTTTAAAGCTGCTCAGAACCATGCAACAGTAATGATTGTAGCCATGGATAAATCCCATACAGCTGCAAACATTTTGGAAGACTTAACCCTTTCCATGCTCATGACGAGCTCAGCTGTTTGATGACCTAGTTCTGGACAAACCACCAAAGTTTGAGGCTGAGCTCTACTTCCCTGACTACTAGCCTTTCTTTCTTTGATGTCCCCCAAAAAATGTATCTAGGGAACATTATTTACTTTATTATTTGTATGTCGGACTGTCTGATTGACCAATTCATCCCCACCAAATTACTCTTAAACACATTTTTATTGCCAATTGGAGTTACAACAGTGTGCAGTCAGTGCAGAAGTTTGACTTCCAACTTGCCCTTCAACACTATTTCCCTCAAGCCAGATATTGGACGGAGACTACAAACAAAAGTGTGCCTGCCTCTAACCCTGGACTTTGACTATCTATGCTTTCCTACCCTAGAGAGACTAACCCAGCCCCATGTGACATTTATAATTCAATTTACCCTGGCAATCCTCTGCTTTGTGAACAAATGGAGAATCTGCATTCCGCAAAGTACCACCAATCGATCATGGTGAGCACACCAGAAGAACAGGTAAATGCTGGCATTCATTGCACGCTGAGTGTATGTTGTTCATTGCAAAGTGTAAACTTGTTGGAACTAAATTATGATATGTCATCATCAATGTGATGAGAATAGGTTGAGAAGAGATGAGATGACTCATGTGCTGACAGGCAGAGTGAGACTGGATGTTTGTTTGTTATGCTTACTGTGTAAGTGTTAAGATTCCCAAAATGTTGGTGGCCTGGCCTACCGGCAACTGATCAATAATTTAAAATGTTCCCCTTTGAAACATAGGATAACGAGATTCCTTCGCTGAGTCCAACTCCACTCCACACAGCCCACAGTTTATACTGTTTTTTTTTTTTCTGTTTTATGCTTTATATTTATTCTCTTCAAAGACTCAGACCCGACCAGTATCTTAGAAAAAGCAAAGTTTGCAAACACAAATCTACTCTATAGATAAAGTGACTCAATCTTTCCCTTCTTGTTGTTCAATACCAAAATTATACTGTTACAGGTCGATCTACTGCATCTTGAGTCAGGACTCGGAATACTGTTGGTATGGAGTAGGACACCATATTCGGGGTCAGACTCAGCAGGATCAGAGATGATGGAATGACTCGGAATCAGACTCAGAATATGATTCTGACTCAGGGTGTGGGCGTGAGCTTAACTACTGTGAGAACTGGCACCAGAAGAAGATGGAAGTTTTCAAATTCACTGAAATCAGAAATTTGGATGATGATGACTTTGAAGTGGCTTAAAGATAAACAACAGCACAAGACCCACACAAGTCTGTATAGTGGTGGCGGTGAGTGGTGTGACTGACAGCAGTGCATTGATTTTCTAATTGATTGGGGAAATGCTATGTTGGTGTGTTAGGTTGGGTGGTGGGCATGTTGTTGAGGTAACTGTTGGAAACAGACATTTAGCCATGCTGCCGCTGAGTCTTATCTTCTTGTTGCACTCCTCCTTATGTCATTTAAATTTTCTCCTGGACTCCTCAATATAATTTTTGCTTTTCAATCTAAAGAATCTTTTTTTTTGCTCTAAGTAAAGCCCACACAGGTAATATTATATATATGAGATTGTCCACCCATGCACAGTATTCAATATTAATTTTATTCCAGAGGAACAAAATTCATAATTGGCAGCATCATCATCCTTCCAGCTCTAAAGGTTACGCTTGTCCACTTCATAGCTCAAGTTGACTTCAGTTTGTACATGCATTCAGACTTTCAACATAACTTGACTAGAAAACTTTAAATGAAAAGCAAATTCAACAAGAAGAAAAAAATGACTGTACTTGGTAAAAGGCTCTCTCAAAGCACTCAGAGAAGGGGTATTTCTCGTCTGTATGCCACCTTATGCAATGCTGCATAACCCATGAAACGAAAATGTATGTTAAAATGAGAGCAAGATTTAGGAGCAGAGATCCAGTGGTCATTCAGTCACATATCTGATTGATAGTCGCTTAAGCTTCAATGAGTGTCCAGTATTAAGCTAATGCTTACAAAATACTTACCCTGTGGTACTTCATGCAGGTTAGACTACATGCCATGTTTGGCAATGTTGGTATTGGTGCACTCATATAATCATATGTGGCAGTCCTTCACTTAGGTGCAATCCTTCTGAAAGGAGAGACTGTTCCAAATTAAAAGAATCTCCAATTCCACTTACTCTGATGGTGCTATTACTGGAGTAAGCAAATACAACCTGTACAGGTAAGAGCGGTGGGGCGGTGGCAGGCGGAGGGGAAGTCAGCAGATGACGGGGTAGGGAATACAAAATAAATAAATAAATAAAACCAATTACCATGCGCTTTCTGGATCACTGAATCAGCAATGTGGCGAGTGCAAGGTAAGGTGTTTTGCTTATATATTTATTTTATTTTCCCTTTCCCGCTGGCTCACGACTCCTCTCTGCCCTGCCCCGCCCCACCCCACCACTCTTACCTGTACCGGCCATGCCTGGGGGTACATTAGTGAGGATATCGACTATCTACATACAAGCCAATGGGGAGGTTGTCGCTCACCTACTGTTAGCTGCAAGAATAACTATTGTCCAAGTCTGGAAGAAGCCACCTGCCCTTCAAATATCAATATATGTTTGCTATCTGTATGCCATGGAACGGTTGACAGCTCGGATAATGGACAAAACAGCCAAATTTAGTAATATTTGTATGTTGTTCAAAACATGTGTAAAAGATGTGTAGAGGTAGTTCCAAGAGGAGTGTTTGGGGTGCCTACAACTCTAAGAACGAACGCACTGGGCGGGCTGCTAATGTCCGCAAGCAAAGATGACTTGGAGGAAAATAATGGACAATCAGGGTAGGGCACTTAATATGTGTTATATTGTCATAGAAAATGTCATTAATTACTTTCTTACTTTCTTTGTGTGCTTGTTTTTCCCTCTTTTCACAGTCATAGATGGATGTAGCCTCTGTTGGCCAGCACCTAACAGATTCTACTTAGAGGTAGGTTGTTAGTACCAACAGTAATTATACCTTTTTTTAAAAGCTGTAAATGTGAGGCCCAACTCGACTTGATTCCATATGAAATGTGTTCCCTGAACTGCAATAAAAAGAGAATAAAGTGTTTAAAAAACAGAAAGTGGTAGAGGCAGACAGATAGAGAGGTACAGTAGTAGGAGAAGAATAGAAAAAGCAGTGAGATAGTGAAGGATAGAAAGGCAGGTGGAGTTTAGAGAAAACAAGTGAAGAAGAGTTACACAGATAAAGGAGAGAATGAGAAGTGAGGTTAATAGAGAAGTAGAGAGAGAGTTGTGTTAGCATATGCCTTTCAGAATAAATAAGTTAGAATTAATATTGTTGCTTTAACTTTTCATTTCAAATAGATAAGCCCTATTGCAGGGCTTTGATCACTGGCTTATCACAATTACTAACATGACTTGTGCGGCACAGAGTTAATGGCCCCAGATGCACAGCGTCCTGCACGGGCCTACTGCCACGGGACGCTGACTTGCGGTAAACAGGGTTGATGACACCAGGTCAGTTGTTGATAGTGTTCAATCACCTCCATGATATTGATCCGGATTTTGTCCGGACAGAGCTGCAACTTCCTCTTACTCCTCTCCGTGCGTTCACTGGTGTGGACTCTGTCATGAATGATTTGTGACTATGTGCTGGATGTGGGACCTACTGGTCCGCAGGGTAGACCTGGGCCCTCATCAACGTTTTGCCGGCTTATGTTTAACAGGGTTAGTGGCACCACATGTCGCCGGCTTGCGTTGAACATAGTGGCACCATGTGTCGCCGGCTTGCGTTGAACATGGTTAGTGGAATATGGAATTATGCTTCACTGATCAAAGGGAGTCTGCTGCCACTGACTTGGAGTCACTGTCATTCAGGACTCAGGACAAAGTTCCACATGTGGGACATACTGGGCCGAATGGGACGCCGGCGGAGTATGTAAATGAGAAAGGAATAATGTGAGCCAGCATCGGGGGAGTGATGGTTTGCAGAGGCTGCTAAGGTCGCAGGACTGTTGCTTGGAGCTTGCATGTGGTGGGCCCTCTTTGACACATGCCGGTGTAGGCAGGTGAGCGGAGACTTGTTGGTGCGCTGGGGCAGGCATGACGGGTCTGGGGACCAGCGGCCCTGGTTGCAGCAGGCACACAGGAACACAGGCCTGCCACACTTGGCGCAGGACTCGTGGCGTGTTGAGATGCGCCACCCTGGAAGATGTGCTGTCCATTTCGAATGAGAACCATGACCAGTGTGACAGGTTTTTTGTTCACACGCCTATGCAGGCCTGGCGTATGCAGGTCCGACCCACTACGCATGTGTATGTAGGGGCGGACCTAATGTGCGACATTTACACATTCTGCCCCACAGTCTGTGGGGACATGGTAGTGTCTACTGGCCACTACAATCCATGCACCAGCAGTTGATCTCCACATGGCCATTTCTGTGGTTTGCACTCTGTGGTCTGTCAGGCACCTCCACACCACGCCTGGCATTGGGTAGGTCCACATTCCTTTGTCACTTGCCACTCTCACACATGCCTGCTCCATGCCTCTCCTCACAGCCTGCTATTGTGTGTCTGTGGTGCCATGCTTTGGCTGTGTTGTGGGCATGGCACGGCCGGGATCCCAATGGAGTCGTGTTGCTGTGTCTGGTCGGTTGGCATATTGTGTGTCATGTTGCATGTAGTTGTGTTGAGTGCCCATTGGCAGTGTCGTGAGTTGCATTACTGTGGGCTGGAGGTGTGTGTTGAGTTCATTTTGGACTTACCAGCGGGCACTGCATTTCCCTGTGTGCCATCCTGGGAGCTCTGGGTGATGGACTGTTGGGAGATGTGAGTTTCATGCACTCTGCCCGGGGAGTTGGCCACGACATTGTTGAGGAGTCCCGGGTGGTCCACTATTGCCTGCACATTCATGGTATGCGTGTGCTTTCTGTTGTGGTATTTGTGTGCAGTGTGGGCAGGGGGCATGAGGGTTACATGTGTGCAGTTGATTGTCCCTGACATGTGAGGGAATTCAGCTATGGCCTAGGGGCCTTGCTTGGACTTCAGCTGCTCCTGTGTCGTGTGGGTGACGCGTGGGTGCTGGGGAACCAGGCTGATGTTGGCATCCAGGACAGGTGTGATGATCTTGGATGGGGCTGGCTAAGTGACTCCTCCGACTCTGGCAGTTGTGGGTTGGGTGGTACCAGAGGCTGGCATGTGCTGCGCAGCCAGCAGCTTTGTCTGTGGAGGAATTTTGGTTGTCCGCTGAGTTAGTGACTGGGTGAGAGTATTCTGTTTAATTCAGAGACTCTGTCCCTCACCACCCCTTGTTGTAAATATTTTTGTCCACCCTAAGCGTGGAAGGGTATACTCAGATGTGAGTCCCTTGCTCATTGCACCATCAGGATTCAAGCAAGCCGGGCCGAAGACGGCTGAAATGCCAGAAACCGGTCCCCGGTAGCTTGTTTCCTTCCCAGTGTAAGAATTGGCTTTTGTAGTTTGGTTTGCCCTGTTCCCATCATGCACTGGGACAGGAACAGACTAATTTGCATACAGCCAGGTTCTGAAACTGGGATGGTGCAGTGAGCTAAAAAACGGTGTTGGATCTAGCCCTGATCTCTTGACTGGGTGAGAGTATTCTGTTTAATTCAGAGACTCTGTCCCTCACCACCCCTTGTTGTAAATATTTTTGTCCACCCTAAGCGTGGAAGGGTATACTCAGATGTGAGTCCCTTGCTCATTGCACCATCAGGATTCAAGCAAGCCGGGCCGAAGACGGCTGAAATGCCAGAAACCGGTCCCCGGTAGCTTGTTTCCTTCCCAGTGTAAGAATTGGCTTTTGTAGTTTGGTTTGCCCTGTTCCCATCATGCACTGGGACAGGAACAGACTAATTTGCATACAGCCAGGTTCTGAAACTGGGATGGTGCAGTGAGCTAAAAAACGGTGTTGGATCTAGCCCTGATCTCTTGACTGGGTGAGAGTATTCTGTTTAATTCAGAGACTCTGTCCCTCACCACCCCTTGTTGTAAATATTTTTGTCCACCCTAAGCGTGGAAGGGTATACTCAGATGTGAGTCCCTTGCTCATTGCACCATCAGGATTCAAGCAAGCCGGGCCGAAGACGGCTGAAATGCCAGAAACCGGTCCCCGGTAGCTTGTTTCCTTCCCAGTGTAAGAATTGGCTTTTGTAGTTTGGTTTGCCCTGTTCCCATCATGCACTGGGACAGGAACAGACTAATTTGCATACAGCCAGGTTCTGAAACTGGGATGGTGCAGTGAGCTAAAAAACGGTGTTGGATCTAGCCCTGATCTCTTGACTGGGTGAGAGTATTCTGTTTAATTCAGAGACTCTGTCCCTCACCACCCCTTGTTGTAAATATTTTTGTCCACCCTAAGCGTGGAAGGGTATACTCAGATGTGAGTCCCTTGCTCATTGCACCATCAGGATTCAAGCAAGCCGGGCCGAAGACGGCTGAAACGCCAGAAACCGGTCCCCGGTAGCTTGTTTCCTTCCCAGTGTAAGAATTGGCTTTTGTAGTTTGGTTTGCCCTGTTCCCATCATGCACTGGGACAGGAACAGACTAATTTGCATACAGCCAGGTTCTGAAACTGGGATGGTGCAGTGAGCTAAAAAACGGTGTTGGATCTAGCCCTGATCTCTTGACTGGGTGAGAGTATTCTGTTTAATTCAGAGACTCTGTCCCTCACCACCCCTTGTTGTAAATATTTTTGTCCACCCTAAGCGTGGAAGGGTATACTCAGATGTGAGTCCCTTGCTCATTGCACCATCAGGATTCAAGCAAGCCGGGCCGAAGACGGCTGAAATGCCAGAAACCGGTCCCCGGTAGCTTGTTTCCTTCCCAGTGTAAGAATTGGCTTTTGTAGTTTGGTTTGCCCTGTTCCCATCATGCACTGGGACAGGAACAGACTAATTTGCATACAGCCAGGTTCTGAAACTGGGATGGTGCAGTGAGCTAAAAAACGGTGTTGGATCTAGCCCTGATCTCTTGACTGGGTGAGAGTATTCTGTTTAATTCAGAGACTCTGTCCCTCACCACCCCTTGTTGTAAATATTTTTGTCCACCCTAAGCGTGGAAGGGTATACTCAGATGTGAGTCCCTTGCTCATTGCACCATCAGGATTCAAGCAAGCCGGGCCGAAGACGGCTGAAATGCCAGAAACCGGTCCCCGGTAGCTTGTTTCCTTCCCAGTGTAAGAATTGGCTTTTGTAGTTTGGTTTGCCCTGTTCCCATCATGCACTGGGACAGGAACAGACTAATTTGCATACAGCCAGGTTCTGAAACTGGGATGGTGCAGTGAGCTAAAAAACGGTGTTGGATCTAGCCCTGATCTCTTGACTGGGTGAGAGTATTCTGTTTAATTCAGAGACTCTGTCCCTCACCACCCCTTGTTGTAAATATTTTTGTCCACCCTAAGCGTGGAAGGGTATACTCAGATGTGAGTCCCTTGCTCATTGCACCATCAGGATTCAAGCAAGCCGGGCCGAAGACGGCTGAAATGCCAGAAACCGGTCCCCGGTAGCTTGTTTCCTTCCCAGTGTAAGAATTGGCTTTTGTAGTTTGGTTTGCCCTGTTCCCATCATGCACTGGGACAGGAACAGACTAATTTGCATACAGCCAGGTTCTGAAACTGGGATGGTGCAGTGAGCTAAAAAACGGTGTTGGATCTAGCCCTGATCTCTTGACTGGGTGAGAGTATTCTGTTCAATTCAGAGACTCTGTCCCTCACCACCCCTTGTTGTAAATATTTTTGTCCACCCTAAGCGTGGAAGGGTATACTCAGATGTGAGTCCCTTGCTCATTGCACCATCAGGATTCAAGCAAGCCGGGCCGAAGACGGCTGAAATGCCAGAAACCGGTCCCCGGTAGCTTGTTTCCTTCCCAGTGTAAGAATTGGCTTTTGTAGTTTGGTTTGCCCTGTTCCCATCATGCACTGGGACAGGAACAGACTAATTTGCATACAGCCAGGTTCTGAAACTGGGATGGTGCAGTGAGCTAAAAAACGGTGTTGGATCTAGCCCTGATCTCTTGACTGGGTGAGAGTATTCTGTTTAATTCAGAGACTCTGTCCCTCACCACCCCTTGTTGTAAATATTTTTGTCCACCCTAAGCGTGGAAGGGTATACTCAGATGTGAGTCCCTTGCTCATTGCACCATCAGGATTCAAGCAAGCCGGGCCGAAGACGGCTGAAATGCCAGAAACCGGTCCCCGGTAGCTTGTTTCCTTCCCAGTGTAAGAATTGGCTTTTGTAGTTTGGTTTGCCCTGTTCCCATCATGCACTGGGACAGGAACAGACTAATTTGCATACAGCCAGGTTCTGAAACTGGGATGGTGCAGTGAGCTAAAAAACGGTGTTGGATCTAGCCCTGATCTCTTGACTGGGTGAGAGTATTCTGTTTAATTCAGAGACTCTGTCCCTCACCACCCCTTGTTGTAAATATTTTTGTCCACCCTAAGCGTGGAAGGGTATACTCAGATGTGAGTCCCTTGCTCATTGCACCATCAGGATTCAAGCAAGCCGGGCCGAAGACGGCTGAAATGCCAGAAACCGGTCCCCGGTAGCTTGTTTCCTTCCCAGTGTAAGAATTGGCTTTTGTAGTTTGGTTTGCCCTGTTCCCATCATGCACTGGGACAGGAACAGACTAATTTGCATACAGCCAGGTTCTGAAACTGGGATGGTGCAGTGAGCTAAAAAACGGTGTTGGATCTAGCCCTGATCTCTTGACTGGGTGAGAGTATTCTGTTTAATTCAGAGACTCTGTCCCTCACCACCCCTTGTTGTAAATATTTTTGTCCACCCTAAGCGTGGAAGGGTATACTCAGATGTGAGTCCCTTGCTCATTGCACCATCAGGATTCAAGCAAGCCGGGCCGAAGACGGCTGAAATGCCAGAAACCGGTCCCCGGTAGCTTGTTTCCTTCCCAGTGTAAGAATTGGCTTTTGTAGTTTGGTTTGCCCTGTTCCCATCATGCACTGGGACAGGAACAGACTAATTTGCATACAGCCAGGTTCTGAAACTGGGATGGTGCAGTGAGCTAAAAAACGGTGTTGGATCTAGCCCTGATCTCTTGACTGGGTGAGAGTATTCTGTTTAATTCAGAGACTCTGTCCCTCACCACCCCTTGTTGTAAATATTTTTGTCCACCCTAAGCGTGGAAGGGTATACTCAGATGTGAGTCCCTTGCTCATTGCACCATCAGGATTCAAGCAAGCCGGGCCGAAGACGGCTGAAATGCCAGAAACCGGTCCCCGGTAGCTTGTTTCCTTCCCAGTGTAAGAATTGGCTTTTGTAGTTTGGTTTGCCCTGTTCCCATCATGCACTGGGACAGGAACAGACTAATTTGCATACAGCCAGGTTCTGAAACTGGGATGGTGCAGTGAGCTAAAAAACGGTGTTGGATCTAGCCCTGATCTCTTGACTGGGTGAGAGTATTCTGTTTAATTCAGAGACTCTGTCCCTCACCACCCCTTGTTGTAAATGAGTTAGGACCATCAGCAGGTGGGGGATGTGGTTCAAGATGCAGGGGATGGTTGCCCTTTTGGGCCTGTAGTGGGCGATGCCCTCCTCTGGCATTGAGTCTGTACGGCCAGTGCATTTCAGGTGGGTCCGCTGTCTTTGTGTAAGCTGCCTTTGTGGTATTCCTGGGGTGGGGCTGCAGGACGCATCCTGGGGGTGGTGGTGGGCCTGGGGTGATTGCGGTGGATGTTGTGGCCCTCATGGGTATCCGTGTCGCATGTTCATTTTCTCCATGGCATCTGTGGGTCTTCCGGTGTGGCTCTTGGCTGGGCTCTCTATTATGCTGCAGGTAGTCGACCTGCTTTACACCAGCAAAAGGCAGGTGTTAATTCCCTGCTTTTACCATGGCTTATCGCCTGTTTTTGATTTGCATCGCAGATCTGGCAGTTCATTGTAAAAGTGGTGTGGTTTTTTCATGTGTTTTGCACAGAAACGCCTATTTTGCACCTCATTAGGGTTAGTTGGAGGTGTCCACAATGGAGATATATTTTGGGGCAGTTATCGCGGGAATAATGACAATGTCTGCAGTTTGCACTAGCTTGTGAATGCGGTGTTAAATCTATCTCCACTTTTGATGCATTAAGGTGGAGATAAATCGGAGATAAGTCCTTGTGAATATCTGCCCAAGAGAGGTAGAGAAAGTAAGGGAGGTGGTGAGAAACAAGTAAGGTAGTGACAGTGGCTATGCAGTGGGAGGTGGGGCAGTCAGGTGGTGAACAAATGGTGAGGTAAATTGAAAGTTGAGGTAGTGTGAAAGAGAGGTAGGTTACAGAGTGATACTGCAGTCAGAGAGATGTGAAGTAGAGACAGTTGTGAGGTAGAGAGTAGTGTGGTAAAGAAGGTCTGAGAGAGGTGAGGTATACAAATATGAGGGTGAGGTACAGAGAGATGAAGCTGGGAGTGAGGTGAGGTATGTGAATAAGAGATAAAGGGAAGTGAGATGGGACCAGAGAGGTGTAGAGAGAGGATTGAGGTAGAGATGGAATTGAGGTCAAGAAGGGATAGAGAGGCAGCTATTTGAAGGGAGGCCAAGAGAGTGGTAGAAAGATGCAGGGTTATGAGGTGCCGTGAAGATATATGTACTGTGACTGAGAGCTGAGGTGGATATAGTTAAGGTTGAAAGAGGTGAAGTAAAGTAATGAGAGAGACAAGAGACATAAATAGATGTGTATTAATTAATATGCCACAAGTTACCGGGGAGTGCAATAGTTAAGATCGGGAGGCTACCCTGTGAAGAGAGATGTTCTGTGAATGAGAGCTGAGGTGGAAATAGTTAAGGTCGAAAGAGTTGAAGTAAAGTAATGAGAGAGACACGAGACATAAATAGATTTGTATTAATTAATATGCCACACGTTACCCGGTAGTGCAATAGTTAAGATCGGGAGGCTACCCTGTGAGTAGTAGTCCATTTTAAAAAATAATGTTTTTTTCGGCACAGCACTAGAAGTATTACAGTGTTCCTTCAGCAGAGGGTGGGGGAGGTGGTGCATTTCAATACAAAGGGATGAAATGCCCTAATGCCCGGAAAATAACACAGGCGTTTCGCAGCAACAGGCAATGCTTCACTCAGGGAACAAGAACAGCATAGCCAGATTTATAATATTCAGTTTTAGAAAGAGCAGGCAACAGCTGCCAAAGCATCCTTCACACACAGAACAGTCAGCAGCAGGGAGGGCGTCTATCAAACATTTCAGACAGCAGAAGTGCAAACCTCCTTCAAACAGAGACAGCTGTAGTAGGCCAGCAGCTCGACAAGCTTTCTTCACAGGAACAGCGGATGCAGCATCAGTGCAACTTTCCTTACAAGCAGAGCAATTACTGCAGATGGCCAGTGGCATCGCAGGCTGCCGTTGAACGCACTCATTCAGTGCTTAATTTGTAAAATAATACGGGGCAAATTTGCAAGCCCCTTATGTCAGATTTGCGCCGCTGTTGCATCACTTTTGTGATGCAGCGGTGGCGCAAAGCCAGCGCCATGCTGCAGGCTATTTACAAGGTGACGCATCTGGGAAATGTGTCTTGTTGTAATGCCCTGCGCCACATGTGGGCGTTCCTGCACAGGGGGGGGGGGGGCAACTCTTCTGGCGCATCCCTGCTGTTTAGCAGAGATGCGCCAGAAGTAGTAAATGTTCCCCTACGTGCCTGGGTTTTCAACGTGAGGCCACTGCAACTTGCACCACGCATTGCTCCTGCCAGCTGCTGATAACACTACAAACACAATTAGTACACATCACGCTCTTAAAAGTATGACAGTTCATACTCTTTCAGCCCCCCCAAAGCTATAAGATTGGCTTGGGAGGCAGTTATCAGTATTGGAAAATGTAAATTGAACTAATAAATGTCTGTTGTTGCACTCATACCTAAATTAGCCAGACAGCGCCACCGTGTAGCAAACTGTCAGAAACTCTGGTGCTGGCAGTTAGGTGCCCAACCGAAACCGCTGGCTAAAATTAAGCACTGAACCCATTGTGCATCTTCAAACAGTCCTCTGAAGCTGTGCAAGAGCATTTATATGTTACAGGTCCTAGCTTAGCAAATAATATCCATAAAGCTCTTGTTGGTGGAGAGAGAGCCTTTTACTTTAATGGCATTAACAATTCTGAGAGAAGCCAACAGGATTGTTTATGATTTAAGTGCTTGCTGCTGAGAAATGCAGTGATCTGACAGTCAAGAATTTGTTCCTGGCAAGGATGACTTAGCATTTCTTGGATCAAAGTCTGTTAAATGTTACAACATTAACTTGAATAATATTAACGTTTACTTACAACATTTAGAAATGGCAGTAGTGTGATATGAAGGGGTTATAAAAAAGTTTTTCTGAAATAGAAATAGCCCCGCATGAAATTCGAATATGTATGCCGATGGAGAATAAAGTAACATGTTTTAATGATAATAACCCTTAATTCGAAACGAAAGGGGATGATGGACGGAGTTTTAAACATTTCAAGCCCTCACCCCCAGTCAACTGATCTGGGTTTAATCCATCATCATTCTTTAGCTCACTCCTCTACCCCAGTTCAGACATGGCCATATGCAAATCAGTCTGACCCTGTGCCTCATGGGAACAGTCCAGCCCGAACTGTCAAGACATGTCTTCCCTGGACCAGAAACAAGCATCCTGTGACCGGTTTCTGGCTAATCAGCCGTCATCAGCCAGGCTAGCTTGAATCCTAAGATGCTTGTGTTTGGTCCAGGGAAGGGATTGGGGTGGTGGACTGAGCTAAAGAATGAAGATGGATGAACACATCGATATAGACCAGACTAAACATTATCCTATAGTACAGAGCAAACAAGATGAGCCCAAATCTTGTGTAGAGTTTTACCCTACATAATGTAAAGCAGACAACTAATTCTATGATGACAATGCAAATGATCCGAAAAAAGAATTTAGTATTAAACTGTGTCAAATGATTCTTCAAAGTAAGCATGGGCAAGCTATCTCCCCCTACACTGCCTTAAAGGGGCAACCCTAAACTATGAAGCATTTAGTGTAGGTGAAATCAGAAAGGTGTCAGCTGTCAAAGTCTTCAGTAGAAGGCACTGCAACCATGGATCACTCAGCATAAATCCACACAAGCAAATACATAGAGCTGCTTCCTGTGAAGTTTTAAGATATCGCTCCTATCCCTCTTTCAGTTACAGCATAAAATATCAATTGTATTCAAGGTAGACAATGGCACGTGACTTTCGCTATTAGTTTTCCATGGCTCCAGCACAACTGGATACTCGCCCCACCTTTCCCACATCAATAAGTTGTAATTGTATTTGTCCTTGACCATTCTTCTCCTCCTCCATGAGAACTCACCTCTTTTCTTGTTACAGCGTCTCTCCATGCCAAACTTCATCTTCTCATAAATTGCTATCTAACAAAACAAAAACCCTCTATGCTAACTAGTGAGGCTTTCTCCACACATGCAGTCGAAACAAAAATACAAGAAAATACATTCCACATTGAAGGTTAAAAACAAGTTACATGTTAGACTTTAAACATGAGCTTTGAACTGAACGTTTTATAGAGGCCTACTCTTGTCAACTTAGCATTGCACAGGTTTACAGAATACGTGCACATTTCTACACAATAATAAATGCAGCTTCTTATTACATGAATATATTGTAAAGGATTACAAAGATGTCATTCTACACACACTTGCATGAAATAATTCTTGTTACACGTATAAATGTTTAAACGTTAGTCTACATATGCACATTCTATTTTATAAATCCCTCAATGAAAGACTAATTAAATTAATATATCCTGTAATATTAATATGTAAATGTTACATAGACCTTTATTAGTCATGTTCTATGCATCTAATTCTTAATGTGGAATACTTTAAGTATGCAATACTCCCCTTTCCTCAGTAACATTAATCACACAGAATATATTTGAGTGCTGACTATGCATAATTATGATGCACTCCTATGGTATCTCAAATGGTATCATAATTACACTTGTCCACTTAATACACTACATCATTTTTACTGAGCCAAGATTTCAACCCCCAGCGCTTCAACAACTAGAAAGAGTCACCGAATTCACACCACTGCACTCACATGCTTAATACAATTATGGAATTCAACTCAAGCAAATAGGGATTTTTGTTTACCAAGTATACTTAATTCTCTCAAAAACTATCAACAAGTTAATGGCTTAGAGACACAGAGACTGTTTTAGAATCTGGCAGATGTGTTACTCCATCACAAATTTGATGGATACTATGTTGTCCTCATTATATATGCCGTAGGATATATTGCACATAAGGTGGAAGGGACATCCATCATGTTTGTGACAGAGTTATCTAGCAATTGATCTTGGACAGATTTATGACACATAATGTGCCCTATTTTCTCACTCCTGAGAAGAGCAGCAGCAGTTGTAGAATTGACACAGTCAGCAAACTATTGGAACCACTGCAGGAGTTAGTCTCCCCAATTATCATGCAATAGCTGCAGCAGCTCTTTAAATGGGAAGCTGTCATCCTAACTTTGTCCTCAAATTCAACCAGAGTCAAAATTATTTTCTATATATTGCTTTTTGCTACCTTCCAAGTAACGAACTTGGACCCGAATGCCTCAACACACGACTTTCCTTCTACACCCCCTCCCATCAACTACGCTCCTCCAACCAAGCCCTTGCTGCCGTTCCTCGCATCAACAAAACCACCATGGGAGGAAGATCCTTCTCCTACCTGGCAGCTAAAACCTGGAACTCACTTCCCATTCACCTTCGCCTCACTCAGAACCACCCAGCATTCAGAAAGCAACTTAAAACCTGGATACTCGATAAGTAATTCCCCACCCTTCCTCTAGCGCCTTGAGACCCTCTGGGTATGTAGCGCGCTATATAAATTATTTGACTTGACTTGACAAGAGCAGCTGATATCACACAGGCACCCAGCAAGGGGACAGTGGCCATCAGTAAGTAAACTGGAAAGTACATAGCTGTCACATCCTACCAAAAGCATGTCATCTGAACGCTTGCAGCAAGGGCTGTCATCAATGACAGATGGATCCATTTGGCAACACAACACAGACATTTTAGAGGCTTACCAGTAAATGTTTGCTATCGCAGCTGTACACTGTTCCACAGGTACATGAGAACCTTCAACACAGAAATCTCCAGTGGTAAATGTATTTATGCCCAGCAGGAATCCATTTATGAATACTTGGCAGAATGAAAATGACATTGTTTAGTACCAAAATACATTCTTTATTGCCCTCATCTACTTATCCACACTTTTGATGCACTTTCCAGTGTTAGCAGGAACATTGCAATCTGCCTATCAGAACGAAATACTAGAACTTCAAAAGACCAGATAAAGAAGGCCTGTTTCCTATTTAGGTCACAGGAAACTATGGAGTACATTCATGGAAACCAATAACTTCGAGTGGAAGAATGATATCATGCAGGAGAAAGTGATTTCATAAACCCCTCCTGTTCAATTTTCAGTGATGCACATATTCACCCATGTGAGGAGCTTTCTAACTGAGAAGTACGTTGTTTCTGAGAATTTCTGTTGCTGGAAAACTGCTGCACAAATAAGTACGCTGTAGTCAATTCATCCTGTAAGCTCATCAGTCTGCATTCCCATGTGAGGACAAGTGATGTGGCTGTTCAAATCCATTACAGCAGAGCCCCTAAGGAGTGAAATTGATTAAACATTGCCTACCAATGGCAATGGAGATGGCCAAAGGGGTACGGGCTGTGAAAATGCCCAGACAGCGACTACATGGATATGGGTAGGATGCAGCTGCTGGTAAGCTGAGTGAGTATTCTGGCTTTGTCTAGGTTGGCCAAGGATGATTTGAATGGAGCACTACAGGACAGACAGCACTGCACACATATCTTAGGCATAGTGATGACTGAGATGCTGGGCATGAGACAAGAGTAAAATGTGGTCCAAGTAAGCACATATTTCTGAGTGACACTACTGTAGATAATCAATCAATCAATCAGTAGATTTGTGGAAAATTGCTTGTTATCCGCGAGGGTATACAGGTAGTGGCAGGGTACAGTTGATTAGCTGAATAGCCAGGTCTTCAGGATTTTTATATCTCTGGAAGAGATGGGGAGGTTCATAGATGAAGAGTAGCTCCTTCCATGTCTTCGCTGCTAGTAGGAAAAGGAGTGACCTCTGCATCTGCTTCATCAGATGCTGGGGTGAGGGTTAGAGAAAGGGACCCAGAGTGAAGATGTCTGGTGGGCTGATGGAAGTTCAGGTGGCGGTTCAAGTAGGTAGGTCTTGAGTTGTGTAGGGCCTTGTATGCATGGGTCAGGAACTTGAACTTGCAACATGTCAGTAATAGGAGCCAGTGTAGTTCCCTGAGGTAGAGGGTGATGTGGGTTCTTCCAAGCAGATCTAGTCCGGCTGTAGCGTTCTGTATGGTCTGTAGTCATCAGAGGTCTTGAGCTGCGATCCGTGTGTAGAGAGCACTGCCACAGTCCAGTTGGCTGGAGATGAGGACCTGGGTGATGGTGCAGCTTGAGATTTGGGGTAGCCATTTGAATATCTTAAGAAGCATGCAGAGGATGAAGAAGCAGGAGGAGGAGACACAGTTGGCCTGAGTCCTCATGGTTAGCTTTTTGCCCAGAATGATGCCTAGTTTCCCAGCGTACCATTACATGTAATGGGGTGACCCTGTAACCCTCAGAACCTGGGTGGGTAATAGAATAAATAATAATGGTTCTGTCGGACCGAAATACACAGTAGTATAGTATTTCCTATTGTGTTATTTATGAAATCCGTCCCTATCGAGGGTACAGAAATAGTGGTACCTATACCAGTATAAACAAAAACACACTGACCACAAAGAAAAATCAAAGTAAAGTTTTAGTCATGTACGTTCATATTCTCCGTATTGTATTAAAACATTAGTTTTGCTGTCCAAAAACATAAAACATATGAAACACATAAATTCTGGGCAGAACTGATACAAATTTAAAACAACATACAGGTTGTTAGCGTCTATCTCCTTCTCACCATGAAGGAGATAGACGCTAACAACCTGTTATCAAATCGAGGAAACAACGCCTTACTCATCCTGCCAGCTGTATAAATAATTATTACAGAGATCTAAGGATTATCATTATATTGGCTGAGTCGGCTGACCAGCAATACTACTTATATAATACCAGGTTTCCAAGAGGAGCTGAGGTTCGTAAAAGGCTGTCCTACAACTGCACAGTCCTGATGAAGACCCACCCCTGATGCGCACAACCAGCGCATCACCCCCTAGGGTCGAAACATCGACGCATTTCTTTCTTTCATGAATCAACTATACAAAATCTACTAGGACCCAAGAATTGATTGATGTACCTATTGGATTATTGCATATATAGTTGTCTTCGCCAATAAGTCTGTGAATTGACATCTTTGTATGTTGTTTTAAATGTGTATCAGTCGTGCAAAGAATTTATGTGTTTCATATGTTTTATGTTTTTGGACAGCAAAACTAATGTTTTAATACAATACGGAGAATATGAAAGTATATGACTAAAACTTTACTTTGATTTTTCTTTGTGGTCAGTGTGTTTTTGTTTATACTGATAAAGGTACCACTATTTATGTACCCTCCATAGGGACAGATTTAAAAAATAACACAATAGGAAATACTATACTACTGTGTATTTTGGTCCAAAAGAACCATTATTATTTATTCTAGGTTCCTAGCGTGGTCAGTGGTAGTAGAAGTAGGTGTGAGTTCTTAGGGCTACCAGGATGCGTCCCATGAGGATCGTTTATTTCCGAAAATCAGGACCTATATTTTGTCCATGTTGAGCTTCATTCAATTTTCCTTCATTCATTTGGCGACATTGTCGTGTTCATATCTAGGACCCTAATTCTATATTCCCGATTTATGCCCTTGTGAGGTTATAAATCAATAATATCCTGATAAAGGCATAAGAATCAGATTCATATTCAGTAATAGCCCATGCAATCCAAAACCCAGCACGGCTACTCCCATCGACTCCTAGAAAGCACAACGCGTTCTTTAAACAAACCAAGCCTCCAGCAGCCCGGGAAACCCCCCCCTGCTTTTCTTTTGATTTGAACAAGAACTGCTGAAGTCCTGCAAGAACTGTTAGTTCTTGGTGACGTCTTATATCCAACCTTACGTCAAACCCTGCACCTTTCAGGTATAAAATACCAACAGTTGCCTTAAGCAAACACACGGTGGTTTGGAGCAGAGCGGCCATCTACTTGCCCGAGAGGCCAGCTGATGCGAGTGCCCGCGGAAGCCGCCCCTCCTGTTTGACGCACTGAGAGAGACGCTGTCTTTTTCTCCAGCCGAGAAAATCCAGCTCCGGTGTTTCCAGCCTACCCTTGCGGGTTGCTGGAATATCATGTCCTGAGGAAAGAGATACCAGACCTCCCACATTCTATTACCAAGGTACGGAGCTGACTAAACCCTTAGGAGAATTCTTGATGCAGATTCTTGGCAAAATTATCTTAACCAACTTAACTTAACATCGCTACTTACTTGTCCCTTCCCACGTATTAGGCTTAGGTCAGGTACACCGGGGTAGACGTAGTTAGAAGCACCAGTTGAGCCTTTTAGTCAATATATTTCTGTATGTATATATTTTATCAATTTTAAGTATCATATGGCTAAGAAACCATATCAATGCTTTTACAGTATTATTTCATAATACTACTTTTACTGTACGCACTTTACTTTACTTTAAGTATTGCAATTGTGGCAATTCACTTCTCTTGCATGAGAAAGAAGACTGCTCAATAAATAACACCTTTTTATTGAAAACGCCCGTCTCTCTATTTCTCTGCACTCTGGTGAAACTAAGTATGCACTGTTGACTGAGTGAAATAGCTGTCTATTGTTTTCACACGACTCTAGAGATATACTCTTATTCTGAGGGAGCAAAGTTGTCATGTTTATGCGGTTGTCGGAAACTGAATCCCTTCTTGTCTGAGCCAGGGAGGGTTATCCATCCCTCTTCATTCAAGAAAGTTTCCAGTGACCTCTGAGCTAGCTGGCGCAAACCTAAATTAAGTTTAACATAGTCAGTAGAGACCTAGCTGACCTCAGTCCTACGTCTACACTGCTGTTTATGTTACTCCAATGCGCAGAGCCTATTGGGAAAATAGGAACTACACTACAACATCTGTCATGTAGTTGTGAAAGTTGGTCTTGATGTTTGTGGTGTCTTCAGAGAGCTTGATGTTGGTCGTGTCTTCAGAGAGGGAGAGGATGAGTTGTGTGATGTTGGCTTAGGATATGATGTTGCATCCATGGGTTTTGTAAGTGATGGCCAGAAGTGCCATATAAGTGTTGAAGAGAGTGGGGCTGAGCAAGGATACTTGGGGTACTCTGCAGATGTTTTCCTTGGTTTCAGAGGTGATGGGGAAAGTTAACTTTTTGAGTTCTTCCGGTGAGAAAGCAGACGATCCATCTGAGAGCGGCGCCTTGGATGCCTAGGTTGTGCAGCCTTGTGGTGAGTGTGTGGTGAAAGATCGTATCAAAGGCTGCAGAGAGATTTTAGGAGGATCAGAGACGCAGCCTCCCTTTGGTCAAGTAGGGCTCAGATGTCGTCCGCAGGCATGACAAGGTCTATCTCAGCACTGTTGTTGCTGTAGAATCCATATTGGAAGCAGTTGAGTAGGAAGTTCCACTCCAGATGTGAGGAGAGTTGTTGGTTGGTGCTTTTTCTACTGCTTTGGCCAGGAATGGGAGCAAGGAGATTGGTTGATAGTTGTTGAGTTCACTGAGGTCTGCTGATGATTATTCAGTAGGGTGTTGACTTCTGCCTTTTTTCAGTCCTTGTGGAGGGTGGACATGGCAATTCATGTGTTGAACAAAGTAGTGAGTATGTGGCTAATTCTGACTTTGCCTAGGTTGAAGACGTGGGGAGTGCCTGGGTTGGTTGGGGCCCCTGAGTAGACCGAGTTCATGATGGAGGTGGTGTCCTGTGGGGCGAGCTGGTTTTCAGTTAGTTGGATGTCTGTGGTGGTAGCAGTGTTGTTGTGTAGATTGAAGAAGTCAATGACCTTGGGTTGGGTTTTGACGTTTCTGAAGATGTTGGTGATATGGTCATGGAAGAGGTTTGCAAGTTTGTCGCAGAGTTACAGTGAGGAGGTAATGTTGTTTGTTGCAGCTGAGGAGTAGGAGAATCCTTGATGATGTTCTTTTCTGTTATTGGAGCTTGGGAGGAAACATCACTTTTTGTATGGTCACCCCACATTTTTTGACTGATGTTGCTGTTTTTTCAACTTTGAGAGTACACTGAGGCCTTCTAACTAGACCCCAGTACCAGTGTTCTAACCATATGCCAAGTCATGTTGAATTGAACACACCAATTGACAAGTACTGACTTACTTATATGTCCCTAGTATATGTTATATCAGGTATCCAGGGCATATAAGAGTGTTCACCCAGGGCTGCAGCACTGATTGTGCCACCCTGCATGTGACAGAGACAACATGGACCTCAGCCTGCTATTGCAGACTGACAGGGAAGTGCACTGCCAGTGCGACTTTGCCATTACACCTAATGGCAAAGCCACCACTCCCCTTAAGTAATATATGTAAGTCTAACCTAAGGAAGGCCTTTAGAGTCATATGGCAGGAAGTTGTATATTATTAAGTAACACATGCGTTTCTATATGTCTATAGCAGCAACACTTCCAAATTGTTGTTTGCTGTACAAAGGTTAGAAGCCCAATAGCCCAACATAGGCTAGCCCAACACCCCAGCTAACTTCTGAATAGAAGCACCTAACAAAGTCAAGAAAGGTATCAAATTAAGTGCGACATTAAATCTGGGATGATGCCCAGACAGATTTAAAGTCACTATTAAAGTTAAGCAGCTTTTAAAAAGTTGCCACTCTGCAACCCAGCTAGTCCAGTTGCCTGACAAAGGCACTGACACATAGACAGTTGTCTGGCCAACCAGGGAGATGTGTGAATGACTCCAGCGCTCAGAAACAAAGGCAGCTGGCACAGAGTGAAGGTTCACCTACTCTCCCAGGATGGCCATGCAGGGTGTTTAACCAAAAGACATGCTTCAAAGGTGAAGCCGCATTTGAAGGGCATCTTGTGAAAACATCCCTGAGCAGTATGCCTTTAGTTCCTGCAGACAGTCAGTAGGCAGAGCTAAGGGAGGAAAACCTGTGTCCAAAGCGGTTTTTACATGGGCTTGTAGTCCACTGGTACCAGATCTCTAGGAATATTAAAAGGGGGAAGGATGGGGCACTCTTGGATAGCCAGATGCCACACATCACAGGAATATAATCACTAGAGAGGAGGTGACCCAGTAGCCCATTGGCTAGTGACCATGTGGTCCCTTTGGAGCACTTTCCTGGGATAAGTAGGGCACCTATGGCACTCTTCCCTTCAGTTCAAATTAAAGAAGAGAAGAGGACCGAAGAAGGACTGCCCTGCTACATTTTACCCGCTCAAAGATAGGAAGCACTGTTCTGAAGAATGCACATGCTGCACCTTTGGGCTAGCGAGATTGTGACTGTGCCTGCAGATTCGGCAATATGGAAAAGTCAGTTACCCCCCTTCACCATGGCCAGTGACTCAGAGGATGAGTCTGCTGATCTTGAACCAGCTCCAGGACAACAAGAGCTGAAAGCGCCCAAAAGGACGAGTTGGTAGCCACCACAGAGGTTGTGGTGCTACCAGTCACTGGGCCCCACAAAGAGGCAATCTGAGATAGCCAAAACTTGCTCCCAAGTTTGCCAGAACTGAGAATGCTGTTGGTGTCCGGACTCATTGCACCGAAGCGATACCAGCTGCCCAAAGAGTCAGCATCCAAACCCGGTTTTGCGAGACCAGTCGTGCAGTATTGGATGCCCGACTACTGCAACAGAGGACTTCGAGGGAGCCTCACCTCTGTGGCTAAAGAGCCACCACCCCCATTGACTGCACCAAAACCAGGGCAACCTTTTGAGTATCTTTTCCTGCATCCCCCAGCAACAGGACCACTCCATCGACTTCTGTGGCGGTCGTACTGTAGAGTTCGAAACTTGCTCTAAAAACACTATGTTGCTAGTAACTGGCCAAAGCATCTATGCTGACCCCCTAGCCTCGTCCCTGCTGGATTTGGTCTCCCAACTTGGGCTGGAGTACCCACACTAGCTTTTCCAAAATGTTGAAAAGTTCACAAATTTTTTGCTGATCAATACTTGTTTGTGGTTGCATTTAAAAGTGATAACATCTACAATCTGTGCTTTCGGAACCCTCTGGTGAATTTTAATGAACAAGGTCTCTACAAATTCATAAAAATATGCTCTATTTTTCATAAATAGCTGTTATTTAAAAAAATAATCTTTATTGTAGCATTTTTCCATATACACACAACCCCACCCTTCTCCCACCCCCGGTATCCCCCCAAGGCTTTATATTTCTTAATATGTAGATAGAATCAGGTATATTTATAACATTGTAAGCATTACATTATAATTTGAAAATCAAATAGGTATATTATAGCACATCAAAAGTTCATTTTACGCAAGTTATATGCCAGTTGTGCAAACACAGCCTTTCTCCTTATATTTTATCATCTGTACTAATCTCGAGGCCTTGCATCCACTGCCACAGGGATCCCAGATTTCCAGCCCCTTTTTCCTCGTGTTCTGTCCCTTCCTTCAATAGATGGCTATCTGTAGGCTGTATGCGGCTAGTAGTTGCGCCCGCCATAGTTGGAATACCGCTGGATTTGGGTCCAGCCGTGCCGAGGCCAGACATATTCTGAATACTGCCATAGATATAAATATCAACCCCTGCATATAGTTTGGTCAGATATCTCCATCTGTACCTAACATTATTTCTCCCGTTGTGACTTCGATTCTTGCATTAAAAATTTCAGATAGGAAGCTAGAGATGTCCCTAATCAATGGTTGTAATGTATCGCATGTTGGAAATATGTGTACAATGTCAGCCTCGTATAAAGCACATCGCGAGCATTCTGTGCCTTTACTGGATCCCCATTTGGCTATCCTGTTTGGTGTATAGTATAACTGGAAAAAGGTTTTATAGTACTGGGCTTGTGGTCTAGCCGACATTAATATAGATTGGGATAATTCATAAGATCTCAGGCCTGTCTCTGCTATCGTCCCCAGTTTGTCCTGACATTTTACGATACATTTATTCATGTCATCAGGGAGTATGGCGACCAAGCTTTCGTAGATTTCACTGATCTTACAGTTTTATTTTTATTTATTATTTCAATGGTCTGAATTCTCTGAAATTTAGATCATCCACCCCATTTCTTCATTAAGAAATGTCTGACTTGCAAAAATTTAAAGAAATCTCTATGATCTAGCGTATACTCATTTCTCACATCTTCGAATGATTTAAGCCGCGTCGAAGAATGAAAGCAGCCACACCGGGTAGTCCCTGCAATTAGCTATTCATTCATACATGTGTCGGCAAAAATCTCCGGTAGATTATTATTTCTGGATAGAGTAGTGTAGTAAGAAAACTTTCCTATTCCCGGAGTTCGCGCATGTTAATTCAGGCTATATGAATACCTGCCAGGGTTTTGAAGCGTACTCTTTTAAAGTAGCAATTATATGTATGTCCCCATAGATACTCACTAGTCTCATTGCCCAGAATAAGTTCTTGTGGTGTTGGTATATCTCCATCTAGCCTATTATTCCCATATGGGGTTAATAACACATTACAATATTTCAAAATTGTGGCTCACCAATATACTTTAAAATTAGGCAGCGCGAGTCCGCCTCTATCTTTCGGGAAAGAGATGTATCTGAGCGCCCTACGAGGTCTTCTATATCCCCAAATGAATCGAGAGAACATGTTATATATATATATTTTAATACCTGCGACATAAACTCTAAACAGATTGTCCTAAAAAAATACAAGAATTTTGGGAAAAATAGCATTTTTATCGCATTGCATCTACCCACTATAGTTAGGTGCAGGTTGTTTAATCTGTTGAGATCTTTTTTCAGTTTGTTTTATAAGCGGGTCCATGTTGACCTTTCCCAGATTGGCAGTTATGTTAACCCCCAGATATGTGGCATTCTCTACTACCCGATCATCCCTACATGTAGTTTTGTTATTAATAACTATCTGGGTTTTATCCTGGTTCAGCTTATAGCCGGAAATCTTCCCAAAGTTTTTAGCCTCTCCTTCCATTGCTTTTACGGCTTCACCTGGGTCACTTGTGACCAGCGCGATGTCATCCACGTAAGCTAAAGTCTTAGTGTCGTCATTTTAGGATTTTATTGGTGGGATTGCCTGATTGTTTTCAAGTCTGCAGATAAAAGGATCGATAAAGATTGCAAATAATAGAGGGGAACAAGGGCAACCCTGTCTTGTCCCCCTGGTCACGTCTATTTTTCCTGACATTGCCCCATTCACCATTACTATTGTTTCAGGATGTGTGTATAGCATATGAATAGCACTTATGAACTGTTCCCCTATTACACTTTTTGACATTGCCACCCATAGATATTGCCAGGAGACCCTATCAAAGGCTTTCTCCATGTCTAATAATATGAGTGCCATAGGGTCTCCTGCCATCACGGTAATGTCAAAGAGTGTAATCACCCTCGGCACATGGTCCGTGGTGGATCTTCCAGGGATGAATCCATGCTGGCGGCCTGATACAATTTTATGAGTAATTGGCGCTAGTCGGCTGGCTAGTAGCTTCGCATATATTTTAGAATCACAATTTATTAGGGTGATAGGACAATAAGATCCCAGTTCTGTAGCATCTTTGTTTTTCTTTAGGAACACTACGATTATAGCTCGAGCCCATGATGCCGGCGGATGCCCTCTCTGAAAGACGTGTACAATTAGATCACTTAAAATCCCTTTTAATGGTTTATATAATTTGGCATAGAACTCTGCTGGTATTCCGTCTAGCCCGGCTGCCTTTTCCCTGTGGCTAAACTATTTATTGATAGTAATATTTCTTCCCACTGAGGTGTTTCATCTAGGCTGTCTTGATCTTCCTGTGGGAGCTTTGGGGTTAAAGTCTGATCTATGATTTGTTTGACCTGATTGCATGTCTTATACCTGCTAGATGCCTGTGGTCCCATTTTTCCCCAACCATCCTGATCGAGGCCACCCCCCTCCCACCTCCCTCTCCCTCCCCCACCCCTCATAGGGCAGTCAGGCTCAATCCTGAGCCTGTGTGATAGTGTCTGGGTTGTCCACGCCCGCCCTCCCTCCCCCCTCCCATCACCTCGCCTTGTGGTCAACCCTATAAATACAAAAACCAAAGAAGGAGAAGAAAAACAAAGCTAATGATAAAGAAAAATGAAGCCTATCCTAGTGTACATTGAAAAAGATACCGCATTTTACTACCCATCTATATTTCACTTCTGTTGTCAGTTAGGTTGATGAAGAAAAAAAAAGGGAACATATATTCACTATCCCGCTTTCTGACACAAGATTTCCCCCCGATACGATCTCATCTAGGAATTTCTAGGCTTGTATTTCAGAAATAAAGTAAAAGTTCCGTCCTTGATGGATGACTTTCAGTTTCGCTGGATTTTGTAAAAAAGCAGATGTGCCAGATTTTTGGAAAGGGGTTATGAGCTGTCTGAGTCTCCATCTTCTCTGTGCAGTGGCATGTGAGAAGTCTGGTTTGGAAAAATAATTTTTTTTCCCCCTTTCTTTTCATGTTTGATCTAGCCAGATCGTAGACGGCCTGCCGGAGTAAGAAGTTCCCAAAATATATTAGAATCACGCATGGATACTCTTGTGCACTCGCCGGGCATTTGGGGATTGACATGGGAAATCTATGCACCCGCTGGATTTCTTTGTCCCAGTTCCAGTGAGCCAGTTCCTGTAGAGAGTTTTTCAGAAGATTTATGGTAAATTCCCTTACATCCTTTCCTTCGGAATTTTCGGGAATTGCCAGAGGTCTTAGATTATTCCGGCGTTGCCGATTTTCTGCTTCCTTTAGTTTCCACATTACATATTTTAGCATACTATCTTGTGAGGATGCCGGTTCCTTCAGTGTATCCATCGTATTTTCTAGGTTCTACGTATGTTTCTCCACCATGCCCAGTCTATCTGCAATTTCTGTGCATGTTTTCCCAACTTTGCGCATAGTGCCTTGCAGTTTCTTTGAGGCAAGCCTTTCCTGGCGATTTTCAATCTTAATTTTGTCCTGAAAAGACCTTAGGGATTTAAAGATTATTGACAGGGATGGTTCTAGGGTTTCATCGTGGATTTTCAGTCCCCCCTGGCTGAGTTGATGTTATTTTGAGAATTTTCCTGTTCCTTTCGGACTATTGGGGCCTAATAGTTGCGTCGCAGAGTAATCCCATCCAAGTTCACCTTCTTCATCAAGGTTTTTCTTGTGTCTGTTCTTCTTCCCATCTGACCCCCGTTTCGTTCTCTTCTAGGTTCTCTTTTACATCTGCTGGCTGTAGTTACTCGTGGAGGTATCTTCACATTCCACCCCTTCACTACGGCTGGAGAACCTGGGCTCTGACTCGGCTGATTCCTCATTCAGAGAAAAACATTTTTCCATGGAGTCTGGGGAGAGATATCCTGTCTCATGGCTCCTTTTGGAGATGGCCCTTTCATTATTAGTTCCTTCACGAGGCTGCGCTAACACAGCCCCCTATTCCTCAGGCTTTCTGCATGTTGTAGGGGAATTCTACTTTTTCCTGATACCCCCTTCAGTATACACCTCACTTTGGGGGTCTCTATGCGGTTCCTCTGGAGTCCCAAGGACAGTATTCTTGTCGCATGACCCCCAGGATGGCCTCCCTTCCTCCACGTGTTCTGAAGAGATAGCGAGGGGGGGCTCCAGGGGTTCTCTGTAGTTATCACTTCCTGGTTAGTCACTATTTTTTCCATTTGTAGTGCCCCAGGTGCCCCTAGTTCTCTATCGCCATCAATAAGGGGAAACATGCTGGTTATTGTCACTTGTTTTTTCTCTCCCTGGCCCCCCAGCAACATGCCTTTCAGTTCAGTGTTCTTAAGCTCCTGGGAACCTCCGTTTTCTCCTTTCCTTTCTCCAATTTGGCCACTTTGCCAGTGCGAATGTCTGCTTTCTTTGCTTCCACAGAGTGTATTCAGGCGCGTCCTGCCAGGACCTCCTCGGGCTGCCATGGCCTCTGTGTGCTTCTTTATGTGGTTTCCCTTGATTCCCCGTTGCTAGGCAACCCCAGCCGACAGCCCGAGCAGATCCTTCTCCCAGAAGCTGTTAGCAGAGGTCGAGCGATGGATTCCCAGTGCGTGGGGCAGGCTGTCATGCAATGACTCCTCCGGGCTCCGTTAATTCTGGGAAGCCACCAAACCCAGGAAAGAGTTGCCAATCCCTCGCATTTCCCTTGATGTGGCTTTGATTCCTCCCGAGTTCTTTTTTGCGATGGGCCCGTTCAATTTCGTTTCAACATTATGCTGCTCGCAGTCGGTTTACAACTCATCCAATATCAGCGGTCCATCTATTGTCCGGCACGGTGGTGAGCACGGCGAGGTGCGGAGCGGAGGTGAGTGATTGTGAATCTCACTCAGACGCCATCTTGCCTCTATCTCATAAATTGCTGTTATGTCGTTTTATTAGTGTGTAACTTTTTTGTTATGTTGTTTGGTGCTGTTAAATACTTCACACTAAGTTCCTTTGCCAAGACTTACTGCTCACAGCCATAGCTACTTAGGGTTGCGCTAAGGCTGGTGCACCATTGCAATTGTTTTCATTGTTGTTTAACGGTTCTGAGATCTTCAGTGTACCAGCTAGCCTGCTTGGTAGACATTCCGTGGGTGTTTTTAACAATAGATGCTACTCTGTCAGTGCAAGTGGCGATCCAGCTGTCAAATATTCTGATGTTCTTATGGTTGTTCAAGCCTAAATGATTGTCCATATGGTATTTAAGACTAAACACCCCAACTTTCAGATTTCGTCCTTTGGAAATCCTCATGGTGCTTGACAGGTCAGATGGACCTTTGCTACAGTGGTACAAATGGAGAGAGAACAAAATACAAGTCATGCATATATCATTAATTGTCAGATCCTTAATGTTCAGTCAATGATGTGAGTTTGCTTAAGTTTTCAAAACCTTTACTTATTTTAAAGGATTAGTGTGGTTTTGTCATCTTTATTCAGATTTCTCCAGCTTACAGAAATATCGTAATATAAAAGGTTGATTAGTGACAGCATAAATAAATGCAGATTGTTCCATAAAGGAAATTGTCACTATCTACTACAGAGCCTAACCTATTCTACGCAGAGAAACCTATGAAGAGTTCAGAGCATAGTTAAAGACTAGAACTTCCCATGACGAGTTGTTCTGGAAACTCAGCCAAGTGCCCCAGAGCTGCAGAAGCAACCATCAGAATATCAGTGATAGAAGAATGATCGTTGCAGTAGCATTGATCAGAGAAAATTAGGATATGGGTAGAATAAATTCACCTTTAGCAATTGCTGTCGGTAACAAAGAACAAAGATGCAATAGAGTGACTCTCGCCTAGCAGAGTCAAAGGGTCCCGCCCCCAAGGTAGTCTCATAGGTAAGAATGTGGGATCTTCTCCTTACTCAATAGGAACACTCATTAATATAAAGTCACACAATAAAATAACATAACATAGTAGGTGTTTAATTATGTCATCCAATGGAAACTGCTCATCTGATTGTGTTATCCCCATCCGTTGCTTCTCCTGATTACCATGGTAAAGATTAATGCTGTTACATAGTGAAACACTGTTTCAAGTGTTAGCAACATGGAGGAAAGTTCTCGTGAGAAACATCTTACTTAAGCTAAAATCTGCCTTCAATATCTATTGTGAATGCAATGGCTAGTCAGTTGCGGTGAAACAAATATATAAATGATGTGCTAGTTAAGCATAGATACAGTATGTCTAAATTATTGTTCATTCTATCAGTCAATTCATTATGAATTACAGTAGGGTTCATTGTTATAGGATCTAATAAAGTATGATGAAGCTAAGGAAACATAATCTTGAAGTCAGCACATTCTTTAGCAAGATGCTGGTGCTAGGAAACATTTCCTAAATAAGAATCTACTTAGCTATGAAGAAAAGTTGAAAGAAAAGGCTTTTGGGCTAAATAAAGGGGTACATTAAAGATTGAAAGCGTAATACACATTACTTTCATATATATTTAAGTAAGCATATTTCACCCTACATGTTATTTTCTACATGAAAACATTCTTTTATCAGACTGACATGAATTCTAAAGTGATTATGTTACACATTTATAGCAAGCATATTTTTCTATGTGTTATTTATCTATGTGAAACCATTACTGCAATGGTTTAAATGCATTTTAAGGTGCAATTCTAATATAGTCTGCAAGTCCACATTTGTTTTTAAAATTCATTCTTCAAAATGACTCATTCTGATGATTTTTAAATCATCACATAACTTTGTTTCAAATGCCAAAATCAAGTCTAGAAAGCACTTTTGACTACAGATCTTGGGCCCGATGTAGGTAGCCCTTTACCGATCGGAATCGGCCGAAAATACTGATTTTCGGCCGTTTCCAATCGGTAAAGGGCTATCGAGATGTAGGGGCACATTTTTGGTAATTTTACCGAATCGTTATCATTACCGAATCGGTAAATTTACCGAATCGGTAATAATTACTTATTCGGTAATGATACCGAATCGGTAAAATTACCAAAAATGCAACGTAGGTAGCCAATGTTCCATCAGCACATGGCTTACAGAATCGGTATTTTACCATGGAATACAAATCCATGGTAAAATACTGATTCCTGTGTACATGCACATCTGTGCATGTACACATGTGCCATGTGACAGACAGACATGCCCTTAGGGCATGTCTGTGTGCCACATTGCACACATGCCCGTTTTGGGGGTGCTAGAGGGTGTCAAAGTGACACCCCCTGCACCCTTGCCAAATTCGGTATTTACCGATTCGGAAAATACCGATTCGGTATTTGACTTTAATCCTATGGGCTTCAAAGGCCCATAGGATTCAATAGCAAATACCGATTCAGTATTTACCGAATCGGTAAATACCGAATTTGTAAGGAATCGGTAACGATTCCAGATGTTGGGACCTACATCCCATTTACCGATTTTGAAATACCAAATCGGTAAAATTCGGTATTTCAAATTCGGTAAATGGGATTTACCTACATCGGGCCCCTTGTTCTTTTGATTCCCCTGTCAGAGTGACTTCATGTGGTCAACTTTCATAATGCAGCGTAAAACCATTTCCATTTCATACATTTTCTTGACTTTTGTGCATAAAGCATTTACAGTTCAGAAAATGGACCTAAAGAATTATCAGACATGGGGCCCGATGTAGGTAAATCTACATTTACCACTTCATAAATACCGAATCATACCGAATCGGTATTTATGAAGTGGTAAATTAGAGGGGGGGAGATGTAGGTATTTCAGATTACCGATTCTGTAAATACCGATTCGGTATCCCCCATTGCTTCCTATCGGCCTTGAAGCCCATAGGAATCAATGGCCATTACCGAATCGGTAATTACCGATTCGGTAATTACCGATTTGTGCAAGGGTGCAGGGGGTGTCACTTTGACACCGTCCAGCACCCCAAAAAAAGGCATGTGAGCCATGTGGCACACAGACATACCCTAAGGGCATGTCTGTCTGTCACATGGCATAGGTGTGCATGCACACATGTGCATGCACACCTGGATTCGGTATTTTAACACCCAATTGGATTGGGTGTTAAAATACCGAATCTGAAGGGCCTGTGGGACTGAAAGTAGTCCCACCTACATCCCAAATTTAAAAAATCGGTAAAATTACCGATTCGGTATTTTTGCGATTCGGTAATTTTACCGAATCGGTAAAATACTGAATCGGACAAAAAAAGGTCCCTTACATCTCAGTAGGCCAAATACCGGTCGGAAACGGCCGAAATCGGCCGTTTCCGACCGGTATTTGGTACCTACATCGGGCCCTAAGTCCTAATATTACTATTGGCATTAGTATTGCTCTCAGTATATCCCTCCCAGCTGTCGAAAACCAATTTCTGATGGTGCTCAATCCTTTCCCAAAATGTTCACACAAACTTGGGGGATATTCACATGGAAGTGGCGGAGAGAGGCGTTAGCCTTCTTTGCTAAACGCCTTTCTCCTCCACTTCGCAAAAGCAAGGCTGCACCATATTCACATGGACATGGTGCAGCCTTGCTTTTCCCCCTGCCCAGAGTGCAAGGGTGTCTGCAAGCAGGAAAGTTTGTTTATGTACAGGAAGGTGTCCCTTCCTGCACATAAACAAACCTAAAATGCCAGTTTGTAACTTACAGGTGTGCTGTTTCATGCAATACACATGTAAGTTGCAAAACAGCATTTTTTTAAAAAAAGGTTTGTTTATGTACAGGAAGGGACACCTTAATGTACATAAACAAACCATGGCATTTTGCATTTTCCAGGAGTGCTCCGCTAGGCAGCACACATGGAAAATGCACAAACGAGGAGAAAAAAAGCATTTCTCCTCGTATTGCCAATTTAAGACCAAGGATTTCCTGGTCTTAAGTTTGGCGTTAGATCCTATTTACGCTGCCCTTGTGAATAGGGGGCAGCGTAAATATCAATGGGTGTTGTGGTGGAACGCCCACCACAACACCCTCTGCACGCCCCTTTCACGCTAACCACAGCATGAACGGGGGCCTATTCACAAGGCAGCGTTAAGCCACATTGTGGTGGAAATATGGGCTTGTTAACATGCACCTTGGTTTTTCTAATTCATTTAATTCAGATTCTAAACCTGAAATGTTCCTTCCTAAACTCTATAACTCCTTTCTCTAATCTGGTATGAATGCACAGCAATGTGTTAATTTTTAACATGTGCGGGACTCTTCCTTTCTCAGTGAGTAATATATCTAAAGCAAGATGGTCTTCAAAAATCACGTACCTTATAGCAATTAGTTCAGTGTTAATTAAGAGTAAAGCTCCAGATGTGCTGATTGCAATTGTGTCAACTTCAGTAGCCAATTTCCTAATCTTTTTTATCAATTATGATTACTCCTACCAGTGGTATCACTGCTCTGAATATATCTCCTACTAGACTGGTTGTGCTACATTTCTGTCTGTGTGCTGGTCTTAACGCTAATGCATCTAAGCTTGTAACATGGTACATCTTTGAAATTAGTATGCCTAAATAGCAAGTACCCTCCCAATTGGGAAGTAATAAGAAATAAGCATTTTGACCACAAATGTAGTAAACCCCAGGAATTGCATTTTTGTCCCCTCGTAATATTTACTACATTCCCCCGTCAGTTTGATTGTGTGTTCCCGACTCCTGATCCCTATATCTCTAGTCCTTTTTAGTGTTCTTCTTTAGTAAACGCAAACGTTTCCCTTGTGTCAGCTATCTAGTCTGAGTTTAGGATAAACCATTTATTTCTAAGTTTGTTCTCCACTTTCTTCCATGCATTCGCTAAAACGTCTCCCATTCTGTCAGTAGATTTTGTTATGTTCATGTATCATGTAAGCCGTAATATATACCTTTTCTGCAGATCACATTAAATGTGTTAGATTGTTTTTGTAAGCCTTTACGCTATCTACAGGCACATGTGTGAACAAAATAATACCACTATTTTTGCTTGCAGGTGTAAATTCATGCTTTCTATTAAAGGCACCCTAGATAGAACTAAATCATAATTAAAATATAATTAAAATATACATATTTGAAATGTCCTCGCGTATAGACTAGTGAAAGCAAAATGCTACAAGAAACCACATAAGACAAAGGTATGCATTAGTATCTGACCTCTTCAGAAACATTAGTCAGTAGGTGAGCTAATACAAAGCAATCTTAAACATCCATGGCATTAGTATATAGTCTTGTATTAATCTAGACTATACATTAGTAGAGTAATCATCTTTCTTGTAAGTCATAAATATTTTAGTAAATATGCTATCCCTAATATTCAGTGCATGTTTGTGCTCAGTGACTCTGAATATGGTGTTAGGTAAAACCCTATTACTACTATTCTGATGCAACTCATCATTCGTAGTCAGTAATTTATTAGCTTGCTGTAGAGGATTAGCAGATGATCTTCTTTAAAGCTGTTACTTTTTTTTTCCTAGTAGTGCAGTTGCCTAATAGATAATCCTTAACCTATTCTGTGTTCTTCTAAAAGTGTTATCCCTATTGTTCTGTAACTTTCTTCTAGGACATAGGTTAGTTTTCTGTGAAACAAATAGTTAAAATAACAAACAGCAAATAGGCACAATTCACAGTTTTTCTTGTATTTGCATTAAGTTTGTTTTTCTGTTACAAATTGAGTTTTTCAAATTGTTTTTTTTAATCCTCATATGACCTCCATAGATGAAGCAACATCTCAGTCTAGTCCACCCCTGTTGCTTATACCATAGGGGTCCAATCTCAGCTAATGTTCATGAGAAGCCCAGCCGACCCACACATCATGAGCTGACCAAGAGGTATAATCATTGGACACTATAAAATAATTTAGTCAGAATCTAAACATTCTAATACATTCCAAAATAACCCAAATTCGGTTCTGTCTCTATATGCATTAACCTTTTGGTCTAAAACTCTAAGTATCTTACTGCATTCCACCAGGCTCTCCATGTTGGCGATACCGCCTGGCACCATAACTTACAAATCTCCCTCCTTGCCAAAAGGACCAATTAAAACACCAATTTATTCTGTAACCCCGAGAAACTCAATGTCCCTTTGGGCTTCAGTACAATCCCAAAAAGAATCAGAGAAGGGCTTACCTCAATCTCCATACCCAGAATATCCGACAAGGTCTTACCCACGTTGCCCTAAAATTCTGGAATCACGGGGCAGGCCATGAATACGTGCATGTCATCATGGCACCCCATCTCACACATCTTGCTTCTCCATTGCCCTTCATTTTGGAGAGTTTGAGTGGGGACCAATATATCCTGTGAAGTGTAAAAAAGTGATTTCTCCTAAGTGCTGCAGATTTTATCAGTGGGTATAGTAAGTCTAAGGATACTTGCCAAAAAAAACGTCAGCTCCCCGCTCGTCAAGCACCTCTCCCAGACTAGGCATGGATGTTACATCTTCCTGTCTGCTGCAGCAAGAAGATAATGATACCACTGTCCTACTTCCTTCTTTTTCACAGTGGGATCTTGTAATTCATTTTCCATGGAATTGTTCTCAGAAAAGGAGCAATGTTGGCTCTTACACCAAAATTTAGATTTGGTAGTACTTAAATCTAGATAGAGCCGCACTAGTAAGGTTCCTCCAGAAATCCCAGGAAAAGCATTTGTGACTGTACACAATAGTCCCTCCAGTGTGTAACATTCTGGAGTTCCTGGAGAATCTCACACCAGAGCCCATTCACTGTAATAGGACAATCCCAAACAGATTTGATAATCCGACCAAAGTTTGGCCTCCATGTGCAAGGTCTTCAGTCTGACTTTTTTAAAGAATTAAGGAGTGTCAAATTTGTACATGAAGCCTACCGCATCTATTTCCAACAGCATACAGGTTACCGATAAAGGAACTATCTGGCCTGAGAAGTAGCATCCTACAATTCTTTAATTGATATGCCCAGCAATACAACTGAAGATCTGGTAGACCCATCGCCCCGTGTGACAATTTCTGCCTTAGTTTCTTCCAGTTAAATGAGCATCAGAAACTTGAAAATATGGCATGTCTCTTTCCGCGTGTGGACAGACAATACTGTTGATTAAATGGAGTGATAAAAGAAGATAAAAATGGAATACTTTGGAGTACTATGGTTATAAAGTAATTAGAGAATGAAAGCCAAGGAGGCTTCATATAAGCTGTGCAATTGTTTGGGGGTGAGAACTCGCCCCTCACGTGAAATGATTAGTTTCTTCCAGGACAACCTAATCCCTTTAGCTGCCCAGATAAAAGAGGAGATATTGCCCTGTATTTTAAGTAATTCACCTTTATCATATTCCAAGGGGATGTTATTAAAAAGGTAAATATATATAGGGAGAACACACATTTTATTCAGATTTATCCTCCCGTAATGCGATAACGGTATACTCTGCCACCTCTTCAATAAAACCTCCACCTCTCTAGAAACTTTTCAAAATTTTCTTTTAGGGATATTTCTTAGATCTTGAGTTATTGTTACTCCCAGGTTTCTTAGTTCCTAGAGAATCTCACTCCCTGATCTGCAACATTCCAGGCCATGATCTCTGTCTTATAACTATTATCTTCATAGCCTGACATTTTCCCAAATGCCTGGACTTTAGCCAGTAGCTTGGATAAGGTAGAATTGACCTTAGATGACAATAACAAGAGTTTTTCAAATTGTAATGTTTCTGCTGTTCATGGGGGTTCTAATAGTTCAGGATTCATATGGACAGATCTTCCAAAGTTACATTTGGCGCTGGTTTATGTAGTAGGACCCTTCAGGTGCTAGATATCTTCAGCAAGGTGTTTGAGTCCTATTGGACCTTCCAGGGACTTAATGATTTGGATCAAAATCACCTTCAGCTTCTGATTCACTCTCATCAAGCACTGTTTCGGAAATCCAAGCTATTGATCAGCTTCTCCGAGTCCTTACTCTCTTTCCCAAGACTCCTAGGCCACTCTGCTTGGTGGCAGTCTGTTTTTATCCCAGAGCTCGTTCCTTCACCGGGATTTTGTTTGTTTCTTTGTTCTGTTTCACAGATGCTTTCAACACGTGGTTTAGTCTCTATTTCATCTTTTTCTGAGACTTTATTGCCAATTTTCCTTTCCTCAGGCACTTGTCTTGCAGCTTGCTGATCTTCACCCCTTCTTCTCCTTGTGCTTCTTTCTGTACTTCAACAGGGGCTGGTGCTACAGGTCTAGGTGGTCCCTCGAGTGGTGGTGTGACCACTAATGCTGTTCTTTCTGGTGTGTGAGACATGTGTCCAGTTAGGAATTCACCACATATAACAGCAGAGTGTGTGGTCATTATGACTTAGAAGGGGCCTTTCCTTCTGGGTTCAAAATAAGTCTTCCAAACGTGCTTCTCGATCATGACTCAATCACCAGGATTGAGGTTGTGGCACTGTTTTAGGTGAGGGTCTCGAGTGGCAACTGATACCTGATGAGCGACACAATGAACCACATCAGCCATTGCCTTTCAGTAGTTCAATATCATATCATCTGTGATATTCACATGGGAGTTTGCAGTAACAGCAAGCAGTCTCATAGCCCTTCCCATCAGAATTTCATGGGGGGATAATCCTGTCTTTCAGCCTGGGATCCTTCAAATGCTCATCAGCACTGAGTAAAGCATCTGGCTATTTCAGTGAATTAGAAGTACAAACCTTTGCCGACCTAGAGTTGATTGCTCCTTTCATTTGTTTGACTATGCCTGACACTTCTGGTCTGTAATTTCAATGTCGTTTTTGTTCAATCTGTACAGAAGCATATTACATGTTCTGCCCTTCATTATTGAAGTGTGTTCCTCTCTCTGACTGGCATCCCAAATCTTGGAATGAGTTAATGTAGCAACAGTTTAGCTACAGAAAGACAGTAATTTCTCTTCATCATATGGCTTCCACCCATCTTGCGAAGACACAGATAATCACTATGATATATCTTAACTCTCTGTGCACAGGAATTGTGATAAAATCCATCTGTTGTCTGTTAAAAGGGCAATTTGATCTCCCTATGCGTGTGCTACTAACATGTGTTTTCCTCCCTAGGTTTACCTGTTGACATATAACACACCTTCTGCAATTTTCATCAGGAAATATTCAAAACCTAGGGATGTGCCAACTTGCCGAAAAAGTCTCACCTTGGCATCTCATCCTAAATGTATGTAAAAATGGTTATAATACATCATTGGAAAAACAGGCTATCAGGTGACACTGACCTTTCCAGCAGCTGACATCCTGCTGTCATTTGTGTTCTTTACACAGCCTGACCTGATCCACCCATTATACAATGCCCCAGATTCATGTTCCTGTACTCTCTTAAAGTCCTCCAAAGTTATTTTCATTACCATTGCAAAAGCACTTTCTTCTTCAGATTCACATGTGAAACCTCCATTAAATGTGCATGCTAGCAGTGCACAATACCTGGCTGTGGAGTCAGCGTGTCTGTTGCTAATGGCAATGTACCCACTGCCTGTTTGATGTCCTGAACATTAAAAAAAAGCAATTTCACTAGGCATTTGCAGTGTGTCGAGCAAGTTTTCAACATGTTGTCTGTTCTGTGTATGGGTAACTGTGTAGTGTAGTTCCTATTTTCCCTATAGGCCCTGCGCATTGGAATAACAAACAGCAGTATAGACGTAGAAGTTGTCTTCCAGGTCTCTACTGACTATGCTAAACTTAATTGGGTTTGTACCAACTAGCTCAGAGGTCACTGGAAACTTTCTTGACTGAATAGGAAGTGATCAGCTCCCCTGGCTCAGACAAGAAGGGATTCAGTTTTCCAACAACCGCATAAACATGACAACTTTGCTCCTTAGAATAAGAGTCAATCTCTAGAGTCGTGTGAAACAATAGACAGCTATTTCACTCAGTCAGTTGTGCAGATTACTTTAACCAAGATGCAGAGAATAGAGAGACGGCATTTTCAATAAAAAGGTATTATTTATTGAACAGTCTTTCTTCTCATGCAAGAGAAATTAATTGCCACAATTGCAAGACTTGTTATTATAAAAAGTGCATACAGTAAAAGGAGGATTGCGAAATAATACTGTAAAAGCATTGATATGGTTTCTTAGCCATACAATGGTTAAAATGAATAAAATATATACATTCAAATATACATTTAGCTAACGTCCTCAACTGGTGCTTCTAACTACGCCTACCCCAGTGTACCTGACCTAAGCCTAATATTTGGAAGGGAGTAAGTAAGTAGCCATTTTAGTTAAGTTGGTTTTGCCAAGGGTTTGCTTCAAGAATTCTCTCTAAGGGTTTAGTCAACACTGTACCTCTGGAATAGAATGTTGGAGGTCTGGTATCTCCCCTCAGGACTCGATATCCCAGTTACCCGCAAGGGTAGGCTGGAAACGCCGGGGCTGGATTTTCTCGGCAGGAGAAAAGCCAGCGTCTTTCTCAGCGCGTCAAGGAGGAGGAGGGGCAGCGTCCGTGGGCTTCTCGCATCTGCTGGGCTCTGCAAGGGACAGCTGTTCTGCTCCTGTATTCTCTATCACCACCGCTGTGTTTGCTTAAGGCAACGTTGGTAATATTTATACCTGGAAGGTGCCTTGTTTGGCGTACTTTTTTGGACATAAGACGTCAATAAAGATGTCACTAAGAACCGGTCGTTCTTACAGTGCTCATTAGAGTTCTATTACTAATCAAAACATAGCAAGCGGGGCTTTCCCAGGTTGCTGGGGGTTTTATCTGTTGAAAGAACTCGGTGTGTAATCTAGGAATCTTAGATAGTGGCTTCTGCTGTGTCATATACTGTAATGAGCTGCAGAGGCGAGTTGCTGAAATATGGCTCTGATCGTTTATGCCATTATAGGGGTATGGATGGATTATAGCCGTATTGGGGCATAAGGTCACAATATTGATCGGGTTCCTAGATTAGAACACGACACCCACTCCACGAATTTATGTCCATCAAATTAGTAAAAACTAAAGCAATAAGATGCGCGTGTAATACTTCCCACCCCAAAATACATATTGCATTTGAAATGGCGTATTTGAAATACATGAAAATGTAGGTACTGTACGTCTTTAAGCATAGAAATCATTCAAAAATTATAGCATATGTAATCAGTTGAACGATTTTGTGAAAAAATTACACATGAAATATCTCTTTATACAGAAAAGAAGGGCGAGATTATTTCATCACATATAAATGCATTTGCTGGAAAATGTTGGTAGAGGCTGAGGTAAAGTTATTTTGTCTCTAGATTTACTAAAAATATAAGTTCTGTTCTTTATGAATAGCTCTACTTTAAGCATAGGTTTTCGTGCCAGAAAAAGGTAAATATTTTGAAAAAGTGTTCAATCCAAAAAAATAATTTTTCATGGTGAACGGGGGAATAGAGTTCCAAACGCTTTTTAGTAGTTTTTGTTGATCAAAACTGAAGGCCGAATTCAGAGTTCATGGGAACGCTGTGCGCCGGAATGTTTTTCCAAAAATTCATTGTTGTTGTTCAGGAGAGAACATCATACCAGACAAGCTCTTAAAGAATAGGTCTACATATTCAGGTGACAGTTCGACCAAGTTCGATAATGCTGTAACTTGGCAGGTGTGAGAATGATTGCTATCATAGATGTTTGGATCAGCAATGCTCACAGAAGGCCGTACCTGGGTGATGTTGCTTTCATGTATCGCTTCACTGCCGCCACCTAGTCGTAGCACAAGAGTCTCAACGAATGCCGTCATCAGGATTGGTAGCCGCTGGGGACAACACAATGCGTGAGCCGTTACAGGACTTAGCAAAGTATCGATATCCATTGGTACTGCTGATGGAAGTGCAAGACAGGTGTCTAACATGCATTCTTTGCCGCATAGCATACATCGAAGCACAGGTAAGATGCAGGTCTGCCATATAGGTCTGAATGAAAGAAACCAGGTCATGTTCAGATTTCTAGCCTGGCCAATCCAAGGACTCTAGCTATGCGGTCCCGGTAGCGTACTGCTAGGATTGTGTCTTCCATCCTTGCCGGAGTCATGTCTGTGTTTTGGCTTGCCATATCGGAGCAGGAGGGTCAAAAATAAAATGCCTGCTACAAGTCCCAAAGTCAGGGGTATGCCGCCAAAGACTGAATGGACACAATTAGGAATAATTCCTAGGATTGCTATGAATGGTGTTAACAGTCCCGAAAAAATTGCCTTAAATACGCCTGGGATACCTACGGCATCTGACATATTTAGAATTTGGCTAAGGATTTCTGTGAAATGCACGGGGCAATTTGATGATAAAACGTCATGTATCTCTGATGTTGTCCTTGTAACTTGGAGATCATACGTCTCTTTCGATGACGTTATGGGCACTGTTGTCTGTAAAAGCACAGACTTCATTCTGCTTAAAGTATCAATTCGTATAGAAGAGACATTCAAAGGAGGCTAAATCGGAATCTCGGAATCTTCAGGGTTGTTTGGAAACAATTCTTGCATACAGCAAGTGACCATGGAAGTTACGCTTACGAGATATGCTTTCCCTGGCATCAAGCCACAACAGCTGTGATCCGTTATTAGAATGTAACTCCCGTTAGAGAGTTGCTTAAAGAAAGGCTCTATCTGCGTTGCAGGTGTGACATGTTGGTGGCATGAAAGGTTGTTTGAAGTTCCTTCACAGGCCCCGTGTAAATTAATACCCTGGCACAAAAGTATACCGCTTAGTGAATGTTTGCAGTTTTCACCACTAAGAAATACATTTTTGTTGCTGTCACTATAGCATGTGTGTGTATATGGTAATTTCCATGCTGACTTAATGTACCCTTTACCCAATCGTTCATACTGGCCAGTCGGTATATATTTAAGGCAATTTTTAAATTGGAAAGTTGTTATCGGAATTGTGATAATCCCGTGTATTATCCATTCAATGACAGGTCTTTCTGACATTGTCAATGGTAATCTCTCAAGTTTTTCGATGCTCAGGATTGTATAGTCTGCTCCTTTCTGTGCCAAGCTGATTTGTTTATCAGTAAGGTTAAAGATGGAAAACAATGACGTTGTGTTGATTAAACGCCATGGCACATAGCCTGAACGAAGATTTTGCAGCGTCCAGCCTAGCTGTACAATAGAACGCAATTGCGACTGGCCGTGCTGTAACATTAGCAAGTCTGTATCTATTATATCGATGGCAAATGATACAATACTGTCCAGTGAATATATTCTGGAGGACAGAATCATTAACCCATTGTCCACAACAGAAAGTGATTTTTCCAAATTAATACGATCAATTTCGCGTATTTTTTCAGCTGTTTCAATTTGAGTTACTTTCCAAGCCTCGTTGTATGCCGCATAGATGCTGGCCGCTATGAAGCGCTTTTGACGCCGTTTGCCTGGTCCCATAATGAAATCACGCAAGTCAGCACCATCTTTAAGTAAAGTTAAGTGTTGCTTAATTTCTGCCAGTGTGGATGTTTCTAGCCATTCAAGGCACAGCTTCCCTACACTGTATGTTGTTACTATCCCTGGATGTTGTCTCTGGGAGTATCTAGGGTCTGGTTTGGTCATTTCTAACCCCTGTGTTTTGTTCAGGAATCTATCTTGACAGTTATTCTTGTCAGTAGGCCAGATTAACCACTTTTTCCAATCAGGATGTGTTCTGTTTAGATGTAAAATTTTAGATACGTCTATTTCAACTTCTGTTGTTGCATTATCAGGTAATGGCTTTGGAATAGACGGTTTATTAAGGTCTTAGCTAGGCCAAGACAGGTTGTTTGGTGAATTGTGTCATTTAAGAACATTATTTGTTCTGGGATCATGCAGGCTCGAAATAATGCTTCTAGGCCCTGTACCTGCCAATCTTTTGTACCCCAGATTGTTTTTGTTTCAATGTTATTTTTCCAAAAATCAAAACCAAATGTCATCATTTTTTCATAAAATATTTCTGAATATATCAATTTAGTATTTGTCAGCATAGTTTTCAATCCTGTTTTATATAAAACGTTTCTGCATCACTTGTATTAAACCCTGAGAAGTACTGGAATTTCTCATAGAATGTTTTCGAAATGCTTTTAGGTGGAGTAGCACAATGTTACCATTGGGTATATCTAAAAACATTTCTAGGTTGTGCAGATTTATGTAAGTAATGGTCTCCGTAATGTGAGAAGCAGTACATCTGTTCATAATTAGACGAACCTTGTAAATAATCATGTTCTGTAAATTTTGCTGACAACACAAAATCAGACATCATATTATTTATACCTTCAAAATCCCAATCATCAGAAAATGTACTCGGTTTTACAAAGTCACTTAATGAAACCTTGAACTGGTGAGGATATTTCAGGATTTCTACCGGGCCATATACTTCATAGTCAGTCTTGTCCCATACTACCCCGCCGGGTATTGGAATGGCTGTGACATTTACTGATGATAGTCCTCTTTTCTTCACGTGAGATGATTTGTGAGGTTTTAGAACTAAGTTGATGTTCTGACTTGCTGTGTCCATTGAATTGTATTTCCCTTCAATGAATTTTCCCAAACAAAGTATCATGATGAGCCAAAGCAGGAGGAAAAATACACCTAGCCCAAACCAAAACTCTAACCATGGAGAAATAAGGTAAGTTTCCTTTAGTTGATGAAAGAGTTCTGTTGCTTTTTCTTTAAAAGTCTTTGTTTCTGGCGTCACTTCAGGGTCGTTTTGATCTTCAGAAAAGGTATCGAAGTTGATGAAGTAGCCAGAGGCAGTTCTGTCAATTGTAGGAATTGTTTTCTCAATTTGTCTTTCGTTAGCACATTCTGATGCCACATCATTGTAGACTGGTGTTTCATGACGAACTGTTTCAATCTGTGTTTCAAGAGGCACGAGTTCCATGGCATTATTGCATAGTCCCTCTCTGTGCACTGTAGGTTTATCAAATGTGATTAGTCTTTCAGTTTGAACCTCTTGGATTTTTGTTAATTTGGGTATTCTGTTATTTCTTGGGAGTCCACTTGGCCTACTGTTGATTATAGGCCACATGATTGTGGTTTTACCAGGTCGATTGATACAACTCGGTTCTCCTTTTTACCAGCAAGAGGCGGTAGTACTACTGATCTTGTTCCATTGATCGCCAAGACAGGTACTGCTTTTTTGTACGAAGGCCCAAATTCCTTCTTCACCGCTATTTTCTCTCTGACTAGATCCCCAATCTTTGGAATCCAGACAGGTCTTGCTGGGACAGGTGGTGTGTCTTCAGTGGTATTTGGCTGTTGCTTTAACTTTATGTTGCTTAAGGATTTTCTTGTTTCATTCAAGTCCTGTAAAACAGCCAAACAATCTTTGATGTCAAAGTCTTTATTCTTATCTTTTACCAATGAAGCCTGACTATCGAGGTCCTGAACATGCATTCTAGTTCTGAACAATAGTTCGTACGGGCTGAAACCTTTTAGAGAATTTCTTGGCAAATTATTTAGACTAAGTTGGACACTTATTAAATGTTTGACCCAACAATCACCCGAACCTAATACCTTCGCCGTTATAGATTGCTTTATGTCTCGGTTTTTTCTTTCCACTACACTGTTCCCCTCAGGGTGTGATGGACAAGAGTATCGCAACCCAACACCCATACTGGCCATGGCCTCCTTATAAGCTCGAGAGCTGAAAGCAGGACCCTGGTCAGAATGGAACATGGCAATTGCGTATGTGCCGATAAAGACTCGCAGATCTTTTATAACAGTTTTGGCGTCAGCCGAGCGCTGGGGCCACATTTTTTAAGTGAATTTTAGTCTTAAATCATTAATAGGACACTGGATTACATATAGACAGCATTACCCTGTCTATAAACGGTAACTGGGCAACAGGCTGGACCGGTTCATTACTGGGATCCCTGTCACATTCGGGACAGTTCTTTACATATTTATAGTGGTGCAGGCTCATCCCCGGCCACCAGTACTCTGATTGTAATTCAGTCAGAGATTCCTTCATCTGTTTGTGCCTCGGACCCAATCCCATGTGTGCGTCTGATATTAAAAAGATTCTCCGGTTCGTGTTTGGAATTACCCTATCCCCCACTCCAGGGATTCGAGCAAAAGGAACGGAGTTTGCATCAATTACGTATGCATAATTGAGTGGATAGTTCACGGGTAGTGCTGCACAGTCGCTTTTTAAGGACGTTTTTACTGCCAGCATGGTTTCCCCGTCTATGTATTTTTCTGAATGCTTTTTTGTGGCTACGGAAGCCGGTTTACTTGCTTCCGCTGTGGCTGTAATAGCCAATGAATTCCCTGCAACGTGAACGCCATCACGTTGATGACTCCGAGTGTGTATCACGTGAGTCTTTTGTAGTTCTTTCTGTAAAAGAACTACCTGTTTCCAAAGCAATTTATGCTTGATTGTGGCACCTGTGTCATCTTTGTAATCATTTTGAATCCAGCTCTGCAACTTATTATTGTAAGAGTTGACGCAAAAATGTGAATCGCACACGATTAGTGTCGGGAATTCACGTTCTGCATTTTCAAGCGCCATCTTTAAAGATCTGATTTCAGCTCGCTGAGCCGAACAGTTTCTCAGTGATTCAGTTTTTGTTATTTTCTGTCTGAATTTACCGCAGAGTCAGCGACCTTTAACAATCGCACAGGCTGCATCGTAGGATTTATTTTCTACATTGTAATGCTGTACAAATCTGTCTGTGTAGATTATACATGAGTATTGTTGTAGAGGAAGAATTTCGATTGGCAGAGGATATTCTTGTTCATAAGTTAAATCATTCAGTTTCTTCATGTGCGGGGCGAAATAGTATTTCACATCTTCCGCGCCAAGAGAATTTATACACTGTATTTATTTCGGATCCAGTGACACTGTAGGCAGGTTTACTGGGCTGAATAGTGCCTCGAAGGCGGATTCTGCTGTGAGGACATTGATCCTTTTGCCATGTGCTAGTTCTCGTTCATTTGCTATTGCAGTTTGCACTGCTTTCACAGTATTTTCTGTGAGACTGAATGTTTTTTCTGCTTTTGTGTACAAATGAGATTTGTAAGCTATTGGTACAGTTTCTCCCTCATTAGAGGTCAGGTACGTGAATCTGCTTCTTCCTGGGATGACTCGGATTACAAGAATTCGTGTATTGTCACGTGTGTCTAATTGTGTTTTTGCTAACATGTCTGTTTGCAATGATCTCAAAATTTCTGTGTGTTTTTGAGTCCAGTTGATTGGTTTAAAATCAGTTTAATTAGTTCGTAGAGAGCTTCAACCCTCTCCGCATAATTTAGAATGTAAGTTCTGCCGAAATTCAGGAAGCCTAGAATTGATTGTAAGTTCTTCAGCGTTTTTGGTGCTTGGAGTACAGCGCACTTCTCTAAGAAGTTGTCCGCTAGGCTTTTTCCTTCACTTGATAATTCGTATCCTAAAAATAAGACTGTCAGATGGGCAATTCGAGACTTTTTAAAGTTGAATTTGTAACCCTCTGCAGCGAACCCAAGTATTATGGTGTTCACCGTTTTCAAGTGAGTCTCCAAGTCGTCGTCTGTTAGATATATGTCATCGACGTATGATACTGCCTCATCATCATATATTTGTAGTAACTCTGTTACTCTGGCTGAGAATAGTCCTGGGCTGTTCTTGAATCCCTGTGGGAGCCTACAGAAATTTTTCTGTGACCCCATTACTGAGAAAGCGGTCAAGTACCTGCTTTCTGGTGCAATATTTTGACAAAAGAAACCATTAGATATGTCTAATGTCGTTTTATATTTTTTCCGAACTATATTATTCATTAGGGCAGCACTATGTGAATTTTGTACTGCAAATGTTTTGCAACATGAGTTTAGGTGTCTGTAGTCCAAAACTAGACGATATGAATCGTCCAGTTTCGAGACAGGAAACAAAGGATTGTTCATTTGAGAGGTGCATGTTTCAATCACCCCCTGGTATTCAAGTTGATCTAAAATCTCCCTGACTTGTTTTTTAGCTTCTTGCTTAATTGGATACTGCCTTTGTGCAGTCGGTTGACTTTTTAACTGTATTTTGTGAGGAGGAGAGTCCTCATCCCATTCTACATGATTTTTATATAATGCTGGTGCCTGGGCCACTGCCCATTTCCTCGCATATACATATTTTGTGTGAATCGGAATGTGATTCGAGAAGGCAGGCATAATCATTTCTTCGCCACGAGGGCAATCCCTGACAAACTCTGGGGGCCAATCTTTTTCAGCTAACAGGATGTCATAGCCTTTTGAGAGTTTGTCCCAAAATAGACCCCTTATTTTCCTAGTCTTATCTCCCTCTATACGCAGTGTTATTTCGTATATCTTATGCGGCTCGCTAACTCTGGTGTCGGCAGTTTCTACTTGAATGTATTCATTCGTGTCCACTGTCTCCAGATGACTCATCAGGATCTTGCGAGCTATGGTGATTTCTGCTGCACTGTCTAGCATTGTCTGTGCCACTCCCCGTTTTTCAGCTGTGTCCTCAGTATTCTCGGCATGTTCGATTACTCTAATACTGGCTACCTTCTTTCTTGGAAATTGTGATTTTTTACTTTGAGCAGGTTCCTTGTCTTTGGACTTGGTGTGCTCTCCTGGGTCTGACCGTCCTCTTCTTTCCGATTTCTGCGAAAAAGATAGAGAGGGACGTGTATCAATACTTTGATATCTATCAGGCTTCTTCAAGTTATCCCTATTTCTAAGGTTATATCTTTTCTCAGAGGGCTCCCTCTGGGGAGACTGGTGTTCTCGAGTCGGAGTTCTTTCCCTCCGTCGAGGAGACCTTCCTCTGGACTGGAAAACTTTTTCCTTGGGAGTGGATTGTTTATTTCCATCCCAGTTCTTTTTAGGAGTGTTTGAATTATTTTTAATAAATAATTTTTCAGGACTTTCGAGTAGTTGGGGTTTACTGGTTTCCCACCCAAGCTGTCTCTACCTAATTCTTCATAACATTTTTCTATAATTCTGGCAAGCTCAATTGGTTGATCTGTTATATCTGTTTCCTTCAATTTCTGGCGGATCGCCACAGATGCTGCTTCTCCTTTTATATTGGCTAGTAATATAGCCGAGACCTGCTTGAAGTCTTTCAGTAATTGCATACCAAGAGTTAAAGCAGGTTCTGGACCGTATTCATTCTGAATCTGTTTTAGCACATCTGGTATTACCGCCATTGACGGAACACCATGTGTTTTTGTGTAAATGGAAGCAAAGACTGTACCCCAAGTGTCACAGTCCTCCACGTGTGGTGCAACCCCCATTGTAAGGCAGATGGTCAGAATTCTGTGTTTCTCAATAGGGGTAGTATTTGGAAATACTGCCTCTATTTGAGTAATTTTCTGCGCTAACCAGAAAGGAATTTGTTCCCGTTTTATGGGTGTTTTACCAAGACATGATTATATGTTCTGTGGTGTAATTTTATTTGTGTTCCCCTGATGAGGGGTCAGCTGTGGGACATTAACAGCTGTTTGGACTGTTGCAGTCCGCATTACATATTGGACTAATTGTCTATGTATTTTAATTAAGGTTTTTAGCTGTGCTAAAAGTTCTTCCTTAGACATTTTATCAATGTCCGGATGTGGTGTGTAGCTGACTAGAACCGGCCACGTTGCTCCTGGTCTACCTAGTGGACCGTGCCTGGTAATATGATCATTATGTTTTAGGGCGCCTTTAAACCAGAGCAGGTGCTCTTGGTATTTTAATGGGATTTCAATCTCCTCGAAAGGAGCGTACTCTTCCGGTGGATCCTCTATTTTGTAATAGTGGAATTCGTGTGTTGCAGCGTTTGCCGCTGGAAATTTTATCCAAGAATAGAATACCTCTGTCTGCCGATATTCATGTGCCTCTATCACGAAGACGACTGTGCCACCTTGTGTGGTCAGTCCATTTTCTATAAGTTTTAACGTTATAGTTTTTCTTATGTTGACCAGGATGATTATTGCACCCGGTTCATTAACACAGGCGTCCCGTTGATTCGCATCTACTGCGGCTTCAGCGGTCCCGTTGTCTAGTACTGACATTGTATAAATGAAAGTTTTTCAGAGCAGGTCTCCAAGGAGACAAAGATTAAGTGCACAATATTTTGGAACACTGTATCCTTCAACGTTGAATAAACCAGAGCTTTACATAGGAATCTCTTCCTACTAAGTTCGGGCGGATTTTAACCTTTCACCCACTCCAGACGTCTATTGGAGTATTTACGGTAGAAAGGGTCTGTGTGAAAAAGCACGACTGAGTTACTCTAACGTCTTGCGTTAGTTTTATCACCTTACCAAACGTTGGGCGCCATGTAGTGTAGTTCCTATTTTCCCTATAGGCCCTGCGCATTGGAATAACATACCAGCAGTATAGACGTAGAAGTGCGGTCTTCCAGGTCTCTACTGACTATGCTAAACTTAATTGGGTTTGTACCAACTAGCTCAGAGGTCACTGGAAACTTTCTTGACTGAATAGGAAGTGATCAGCTCCCCTGGCTCAGACAAGAAGGGATTCCGTTTTCCAACAACCGCATAAACATGACAACTTTGCTCCTTAGAATAAGAGTCAATCTCTAGAGTCTTGTGAAACAATAGACAGCTATTTCACTCAGTCAGTTGTGCAGATTACTTTCACCAAGATGCAGAGAATAGAGTGACGGGCGTTTTCAATTAAAAGGTATTATTTATTGAACAGTCTTTCTTCTCATGCAAGAGAAATGAATTGCCACAATTGCAAGACTTGTTATTATAAAAAGTGCGTACAGTAAAACGAGGATTGCGAAATAATACTGTAAAAGCATTGATATGGTTTCTTAGCCATAGAATGGTTAAAATGAATAAAATATATACATTCATATATACATTTAGCTAACGTCCTCAACTGGTGCTTCTAACTATGCCTACCCCAGTGTACCTGACCTAAGCCTAATACTTGGAAGGGAGTAAGTAAGTAGCCGTTTAAGTTAAGTTGGTTTTGCCAAGGGTTTGCTTCAAGAATTCTCTCTAAGGGTTTAGTCAACACTGTACCTCTGGAATAGAATGTTGGAGGTCTGGTATCTCCCCTCAGGACTCGATATCCCAGTTACCCACAAGGGGAGGCTGGAAACGCCGGGGCTGGATTTTCTCGGCAGGAGAAAAGACAGCGTCTTTCTCAGCGCGTCAAGGAGGAGGAGGGGCAGCGTCCTTGGGCTTCTCGCATCTGCTGGGCTCTGCAAGGGACAGCTGTTCTGCTCCTGTATTCTCTATCACCACCGCTGTGTTTGCTTAAGGCAACGTTGGTTATATTTATACCTGGAAGGTGCCTTGTTTGACGTAGGGTTTTGGACATAAGACGTCAATAAAGAAGTCACTAAGAAACGGTCGTTCTTACAGTGCTCATTAGAGTTCTATTACTAATCAAAACATAGCAAGCGGGGCTTTCCCAGGTTGCTGGGGGTTTTATCTGTTGAAAGAACTCGGTGTGTAATCTAGGAATCTTAGATAGTGGCTTCTGCTGTGTCATATACTGTAATGAGCTGCAGAGGTGAGTTGCTGAAATATGGCTCTGATCGTTTATGCCATTATAGGGGTATGGATGGATTATAGCCGTATTGGGGCATAAGGTCACAATATTGATCGGGGTCCTAGATTAGAACACGACAACTGTGGATGTAAGAAAAACGTGTTGCGACGATAACTGCCCAAAATCATTCACTACACCAAAACCATACTGGCTTTCATGAAGATGGTGACTCTCATTTTTGCACTTAAACCACAAGCTTGGTGAGGGCAAATAACTCAGCAACTTGTGGGGAGAAAACAGATTGAAGAGAAAGCTTCTTTCACATAATTTATGTTGCACATGGCATATGCTGCTTTTCGTGTGCCTTTATTTCCTCCGAATAAACAAAAGTTGCCTAGATCCCTATTTTTACTTTTTGTAGAGCTAAGGAAAGAATGATACAAAATGTACATATATTTACAACACATTATTTACCGCCACATCAGACTGGACAACACATTATACATCGCTATTATTCACAAAAATAAAGCTTTACAATAAGCACACAATTATATCACAAAAAACACTGAATATCTTATCATTTAGTATGAATAACTCATATAATGACCAAATCAAATTCATAAAAAGCATGTACTCAATAAATCCTTTGTTAAGGTATTTACAAGAAAAATCAATTTGTTTTTATGCTCTTTGCTGAAATGCCGACGCGTTTCGAATCATAGGGTATCCATTCCTAGATTCTCATCAGGGCTCTCTATTTTTCTTGTTCTGGCTTTCTATAAAATATAGACAAGAACGGATTTTTAGCTAAAAGTGTTCGAATCATAAGGCTCTCTATGTTTTTAGCTCTTATTTACTGCTCTATAAATACCTTTTAAGCTGAAAGTTTTCCATCTGCTTTGTTTCTTGGATTCGTTTATCTGGGAATTTATTTATTTAAGCTGAGGCTCGTCTGAAAAATTTTTTTTTTTTTTTCTTTAAGACCCATAGATATTTATAAGAGGACGCTGTACATTTTTAATCGGAGTTTCTCCTACCTTAATCTTTACTGGTGTGCACTTCTCATAGCCAACTCCGCCTGGAAAATGTCTGCCGTGACAACGACATGGTGTTGAGCTGTAAGACTGGGAGGTAAGATTACAAACTAAGAATTAAAAAGCGCTACTTTTTTAAGTAAGTACGTGTAAAGTATTCCGCCTAACGGGCTACGTTTGTTGCAAAAAGTACGAAAGCACGTGATAACTAAGAGAAAGGGTCCACGACCGAAGGCGAGACAACGCCGGCATTAAGGTAGGCGTGTGAAAAAATCAAGCAGATAAATCACTGGGCTTTATATGAGCCACGTTTAAAAGTGTGAAACAGCGTTTCTAAACCGAGAATAACAATCGGTTTCTCTGTGCAGATACAGAAAGTCTACATGGCCCTGTGCTGAGTATAAAGCTCATTGAAAGCAGCTGGCCCCGCATTGCACTGAAATAACAAAATATACAGGTAAACTCCTTTTTGTTCTGAGAGTTTGAGCTACTGCACTGACTAAATCGAGTCCTTCTTAGTAAAATTAAAATAAATTCTTTTTTCAAACTATGAACAGAATCATTGGGTCCACCGATGAGAAGTGCACACCAATAAAGATTAAGGTAGGAGAAACTCCGAATAAAAATGTACAGCGTCCTCTTAAAAATATCTATGGGTCTTAAAGAAAAAAATAATATTTTTTATTCAGACGAGCCTCGGCTTAAATTAAGAAATTCCCAGATAAACAAATCCAAGAAACAAAGCAGATGGAAAACTTTCAGCTTAAAAGGTATTTAGGGAGCAGTAAATAAGAGCTAAAAACATAAAGAGCCTTATGATACGAACACTTTTAACTAAAAATCTGTTCTAGTCTATATTTTATAGAAAGTCAGAACAAGAAAAATAGAGAGCCCTGATGAGAATCTAGGAAAGAATACCCTATGATTCGAAACGCGTCGGCATTTCAGCAAAGAGCATAAAAACAAATGTATTTTTCTTGTAAATACATTAAGAAAGGATTTATTGAGTACATGCTCTTTATTAATTTGATTTGGTCATTATATGAGTTATTCATACTAAATGATAAGATATTTAGTGTTTTTGTGATATAATTGTGTGTGTATTGTAAAGCTTTATTTTTGTGAATAATAGCGATGTATAATGTGTTGTCCAGTCTGATGTGGTGGTAAATAATGTGTTGTAAATATATGTACATTTTGTATCATTCTTTCCTTTTCAAATAGAGAAATTTTTGAAAACAAAGGAAAGAATTTTTAAATCGTATAAATAAAAAAGAGGTTAAACATAAATAAATTTGTTTTACTGAGCATAAAATTGATATAGCTCTACAGAAAGTAAAAATAGAGATCTAGGCAACTTTTGTTTATTGCATGTAAAGGCCCAGCCTGTTCTCTTATCCCCCTTGGGCCACACTCCTGTGTTTATATAAATTTATTTCCTCCCAGGCATGAACCATCCACAAATATGGTCAGGCTCATGTAGTGGTTCATCCTTAATATAGGGTCAGGTTTTGTGCATAATTCAGTGATACTTAGGCAATCATGATCAAACTCTTCACTTTTTCACTTTGTTCAGTGACAGTCAACAAGGTAGAGACTTTTAGGACATTACGTTTTATCACAATACTATCATAGGCCGCAAATTCTGCTATATCTTGTCAGCCTAATGTGTGTGAGGTACTGTGTTTTTGTTTTGGTCAATAATAGCTGCACAGAGTGTGGGACCATGCCAATTAATGGGTGTCCCATCACTATGTTCTTGCTCTTTTACAAACTGTCACTCACTGCAGCAGCTGTCTTCAAGCAGCCAGGGAGTCCTACCGCTACAGGATCAGGTGTGGTAGAAAATTAGGCCACAGGTCTTTGGGACCTTCCAGGCGTCCGTGTCTTTTGTAAAATCAGGCATTCTCAGAGTTGGGGGCGTGAAGGAATTTCTCTTTCAGATCTAGGAATACTTTTGTACATTCATTGTCCCAAGGAACCGGATCAGACACATCTCGGGGTGTCAGCTTCCATAGGGGCTTTGCCATCAAGGAAACATTTGGTATCCACTGTCTACAGTAGCCAACTGTTGCCAAAAACATTTCAATTTCCTTTTGTATTGGTGGTGAATTAATCTATAAGATGGATTCCACTCTATGGGGAGACCTTTCCAACTCCCTTCATGATAATGTGTCCCAGAGATTGAACTTCTTTTTGACAGTACTGCCATTTACCTGAAGACACTTTGGGGCATGTTTACGAGCCTCTAATGCCACAGGAACATTACTTTTATGATGTTCCTGTGGCGATTGGGGCTTCGCCTTATTTACAAGGGGGCGTGGTTTAATCCTGCCTTGTAATTAAGACTGCCTTGTTAATAAGCCACCCTTTGACATTATACTTCGCGTGAAAGGGTTGGACAGTGGGTGTTGTGGTGGGCGTTTTGCCTCAACATCCATTGATTTTGATGTTGCCCCAAATTTACCAGGGTGGCACAAATATGGGGCAGCACCAAAATTATAACCAGGGAAAACCTGGTCTTTACATGGTGAACCAAGGAGAAATGCTTTACTTTTCCTTGTTTTTGCTGTTTCTCTTTGTGCTGCCTTGTGCAGCACACATTGAAACTGCAAAATGCCATGTATGATTGTTTATATGTAGGAAGATATCCCTTCCTGCACATAAACAATCAATAGCAAAATTATGATTTACAACTTCTATGTGTGCTGCACACATAGAAGTTACAAATTCATCATTGGTGATTTTTCTGTGCAGGAAGGGACACTTTCCTGCACATAAATAATCCTTCCCTCAATGTAGGCACCCTTGCATTATATGCAAAGGTGCCTGCGTTGGCGCTAGATAGCTCAATTTAGCACCAGCACAGGAAGAAATGAAGGGGTGCACTGTATTCTTGTGAATACGGCGCATCCCTGCCTTTTGAAAGTGACGGAGCGTGGGGTTAGCCTTATTGGCTTAAGGCCACTTTCATTGTAAATATGCCCCTTTGTGTCCATTCTCTGCAAAGTGATTCAAAAGTGCAATGGTGTCGTACTTGCAAGCATCGTGTGTGGCTGATTCTACCAATAGATCAAATGTAGACTCACAGGGCATTTGCCATGACTGATTAATCAACAAGGGCAGGGAGAATGGGATGTGGAGTCAATGCTTGCATTTCTTAGCTCATTTTATTGCAATTTTTATGTGTTCTGTTGTAGTATCTTTGACTTTTGCAATGTTATGTGTTTTGGTGATGTTTTTTTACTTTTATGGTTTTTATCACAAAAGCCAAATAATGTTTTATTAATTGATTGACTCAAGATTTCTTTTTAGAATCTGATTAAAGATCGATGGACTCTCTTTATGCCCTTGCGGAACACGGCACCACTTCACTTTCTTCTGCTGGAAGGTAAATGAAAATAGGTATTGGCTATCTTCGTGCAAAGGCACTGAAAAGTAAGTCTGACACAAATCAATGACGGTGAAACATTTTGCAGTACAGGGAATTTGGAAAAGTACAGTGGCAGGATTCGGGACGGCGGAATAACAAGGTACTACTTTTTCCATTGCAAATCCCGGACAATCCTATATTTGCTGGTAGGCTTCTGTAAACCCATAATATGTGAATTACAAGGGCTTCCAACCAACTCCCTCAATATGCCATTCTTAAGCATGTCTTTAATCAATGGTTTTATCCTTGCAGTAGTCTCTGGAGACACGTGATAGGGTGGTGTTCTGAGGTAAACAGCATTTGGCTTTAATCTGATTTGGATTGGTTCTATACCTTTTATAATTTCAATGGCTTTACCAGTGAAATCCCAAACTTCTGCATTCACAGTGTCTCTTGAATCTTCAGGCAATTCAGAAATTGGCAATAAGCGAAACACTCCTGCCTCTGCATTTGGTCTGATCATTTAACAGTCAACATCCTCATCAAGGGGTCTGGGCTGCTATACCATATCTCTTGTGTAGCAAATTGTGCAATTTAATTTACACAACAAATCTCTTCCTAACAGATTCATGGAGCTTGTATTGAATACCACAAATTGGTGTTTCTCTTTAAATGTTCCTACTTTTACTGGGACTTCTTTTGAAATTGGATTTTGCATTTGTTTAGGTGTAATCTCAATTTTTTGGATCGTTTCCCACAAGAGATGCACGTTTGGTATACCTCTACTGTTCTAAAAGTGGAACTGGTAGCTCCTGTGTCAATCGGAAATGACACACCATGACCGGAAACATTTGCATCTACATATGGGAGACTCTGGTCTACCTCTAAGACTGAGCCAAGTACACAATCTTCTTCCTCTGCCTGGCACCTTCATTGGAATTATCAGACGCAAATTCATCAGTCTCAAATAGATTAAATTGACGTAGGCTGTCCTGATTCTGAATTGGCATTACATTCTTAATCCGGTTTGCCATACACTTTGGCAATTGATTTAGACTAAACTTGGGATTCCCCATTTGTGGAGGAGTAGGGAGCATCCTTTGCGCTTGATTCTGCATGAGTGTTTTCATTTGTTGCATAGGTATTCTTGGAACTGGTGTACCTTGTGAAATCTGCATTAATTCACCAGCATTTTTGTGATTAAATTGACATTCTTATTTCCAATGCCCCACTCTATGACAAATGTGACAAATAGTGACCTTTGTCATAGCAGCAATGTCCGTTTCTGAACCTATACTCAAGGGACCAGTTCTACCTCTGCCATTCATTCCACCTTGTTTTCTCGAAAATACAGCCTGTGGTGCAACAATTCCTCTCATCATTCACTGATTTCATGCAGAAGACGGGTTCTGAAAACCTTTCTGAGCCAACTTAGTCTGAGTCAACATACATTTCTCCTTTATTTTTCTCTGCTTCATGTACAATTCATCCAATTTCATCCAACAACTTGGTCTGCCAGCAAATTACGCTTTGTGTAATGTGGGCACTGATTTCAGGTTTCAATCATAATATGAATTGAAACCCAAAAATCCCCATGTCCTTTTCTTCTGGTTTCTTGCATCCACTGTGCTGTTTAAACACATGCAGTAACCTCTCATATTACTCATGAACTGTTTCCTTCGCCTCTTGTGTGCTTCTTTTAATCTTTAATCAGTCAGTATCCCTTGTAGGAATTTTCCCTTTCAAAAAGGTCATAATCACTTCATATTTCTCCATCACCATTGGTGATGTTGCACTGGTCCCTTTCTCTCTAAGTGGTTATCCTTCCGGACCCTTTGTACTGCTACTTTCCATTCTGCAGATAAGTCAAATGGTACCATAATGTAAATGAACATATCTAAAGCCCTCCACAGCACCTTCAAAATTTTTATAGAACTTTCCACTCGGCATACCACTGTACCGACTTGTCTTTCAATTTTGGAAAATTGTTTGTAAATGCTGTCAGAACACCTCTATTCCGTGGCATGTGTACATAGATTCCTCCAGCTATTTCACTCAATGAATATGCAACAGCTTCATCCCCATTTATATTATCGAGTTTTCTCTCTGCTTCCCTCTTTTTTCATGTTTCTTTGCCCATCTTAGTTCCAACTTTTCACATCCTTCCATCTGCGAATGTACTTGGTTAATTCAATAAGGTGCTAATGCATTCCTGGAATCCTCATGTTTTCTATCGCTTAATCATCCAGCTCAACCCTATAGCTGTGATGCAAATTCACGTTATTAGTAAGATCCACATCATAGTTCTTTGCTATCCCTGACAATTTGTCGTGTTCCATAGCAGCCCTTCGAGTAATCTACCTACACAGGTAGAGTAACTAATTTCTCTGATATTGATCCAAATGATCAAACTCCAGGCAACCTTGATAAGCAATTTTGGAATAACCAATGATCTGTCTGTTCTCGTCTCTAATTCTTCTAGGTTCTTCATGACTTCTGCCCTCTTGTCTCTAGTAATCTCTTCAAGCCATGCTGGTAAATATCCATCTTCATTGACACTTAAGTCATCAGAAGCTTAGAGAGTCATGAAGACTAGAGTCCCTCCTACGTCTACTAGAGCCTGCACATTTTGTGCGTCTCCACAAAACTAACTGTGTGTTCTGGGTTGTCTGTACATTTCCAGCAACTGACATCATTAGGACTTTTGTACTTGTCTCAATATAGCAAACACTACTGGGCAGTGGTATTGTTTTTCAGGAAAAATGGCACCACTTAGGAGAATAGCACAGATATTGCTATGAAAGCCTTGGTGCTGTAAGGTGAGGAGAACCACCGACCTCCCCAGAAACCAATGGCAAGAGCCAACTTAATATGCAAAAGAAAATCCTCAGTTTGATGTCTGAAAGATGACGTTGTAAGATGTCATTTAAAATAGCATAATTCTTTTCTGTTGCCTCACGTAGATTTAGTTGCCTGATTTCAAGTTCTAGAGCATATATGTCTTTTTGTAGTGGTGCGACTTTCCTCTCATAATTCTCAATGAAAATGCCCATAAGCCTATTGGAATTGTCAGTAAGTTCCCTTTCCCAGGCCACCAATAAGCCTGCCTCAAGGTCGTCATATGTGGGTATAATTTGAGACCTGAGTCCTCTGGGAATTTGTTTGCCTCTAATATACTGTTTCAAAGTGGCAGCGGCCCACCATTTGGACATTTCACTTTTTTTGTCATCTTTCAAGCTTGATAAACTTCTCTCTTAGACCCTCCTGTTTGGAGGATTGTCCACCTTGTGCTATAGAACCCAAAGTATTGTTTCCTGACACATTATTGAAAAGGTCCTCCGCCTCTCTATCCCTATTTATCCTTTCATTTGTAAAGGTTGTCATTGTGCCTCCTGGGCTGCCTCCTGATGATACTAAGCAAACATTACTTTACAGTGGTATTGTTTTTCAGGAAAAAGGGCGCCACTCAGGAGAATAGCACACTTACTTTTGAATGAGATTCTACACAGATTTATCTTTTATCACATAGTTTTATGGTTTCTCACTCCATCTCTGCTTTTGTTAAGTTAGAAATACATGTGTATCCTTTGATTCAAACGGGACATTTAATGAAAATATCAACACCTTGTGCATGTCAAAACAGATGAACCGAAATTTCCTTTTGTCACCGATCACTGTGTGAGAATATAGAAACGTTAAGACACCAAATAGTGTATCAGGTGTTACATATTATATACCATTTGTTTTTGTGCAGCCTTGATAAAGTCGTGGGAGTATTTCCCATGAAATCAACAACACAAATGTTGGCTGTTTGGGCTGTTTGAAAATCCAAGGAATAAAGAAAAGAACAATAATTACTTTTCTGTATTGAATTTTGTGCTCACACTTCGCACTTTGATAATCATGTGACATTACCTTTGTGTGCTGAGGATTTTCTTTTGTCTCAATATAGAGTGGTGGACTTGCAGCCATACGAGGTGCAACTTGATTTTCCTCATTAGGGACCACAGCGGATGGTCGTCTCACAACTGGTGAGGCAATTTATAAAATCTGTAAAGGTCATTCAATAGCAAGTGGATCTGGATCCAATGGCACTGTAGCTATGGTTTGACTGGCACTAGCACTTACTTCTCCTGGGTCAGAAGAAACTAGTAGGTGGTGGTGGTCAGAAAGACAACATCTGTTTGAATATTTCATCTCCCAAAATTGTGTCTGACTCATCTCCTTCTTGTCTAGCAGTATCCTTACTCTTTTTAGCACTGGATATAATCTGGCTCCTTCTAAAATGCCCTTTCTCCACCTGCACTGTTCTTCATCCAATTGAGCATTTGCATAATTCTGCATTGCTCTACCTGCCTTTTTCTGATACATCTCACTCTCCTTTTCTCTCACAACTTTCTTCCACGCATGAAAAGCCACATACTGCATAGGTTGAGGTGGTGGCTTCATCTCACACAATTTTCCCTTCAAATGATCTAGGATTGTAGTATTAAATGTACCATACCTCGGGAAACTTAAATCACCCTCATTTTCCATAATCTTCCTCCTTTGTCGAAGTCATAGACATGAATTTAAACTAATTTCGGTAGTCATGATGTATGCAGGAGTACCCTCAGGAGCTGTCTTCTCACCTTTACTTACAGGAACAGTGACATCTCCTCTTACCAATTTCTTAAAGTCCTAAAAACATGTTATGATGACAATTTAATTTTCAGATGTTCACTTAAGACTAAGGGACCTATTAGGATGGCGAGCGGACGTCCTAGCGGTGCCGGGACTGGCGGTCCCCCACCGGCAATTAGGATGACACCGCCACGGTTGCATCCCCTATTCCTAGCATTGTAGCAGGCGGGTCTCACTGCAACACCAGCCACAATGCTGTGGATGCACCTTGTGCATTTGCATACACAACGTGGCAGGCACCGCGCAGTGCCTGCCACGTTGTGCATGCAAATGCAGGGGGGTACCATAGGTACCCCCCATGTACACCCACACACAACCCCAACACCCTGGGGGCCCGCAACACCACCATGGAAAGGTTGATCTCCACCTGAATCCTAATATGGATGGCAGTATCTTGCAGACACAGCCACCACATTGGAGATGTTTTCCGCCCGGTCGACGAATCGACTGGTGGAAATGAGGCAGATGGTCTTTCCATCCGCCGCGGAACCCCGCTATCGTAATATGGCAGGGGGAAATAAGATGCGGGCGGAGAGAAATGTTGTGTGGTTTGCCACCGCCATGCGGGCGGTGGCGATCCGCCCGATATCCTAATAGACTCCCAAATGTTTTGGTTCTGTTCTGTACATGTCAAAATATTATTCATCAAACAACAGCTTTTAATTTCACTCTATTGCTTTCCGAATCCAAAGACAGCACTGAAATTGAAAATTTTCAATTACAGTGCAACACTGAAAATCCAATAGCCAATGGCAGTGGAAAGCACACCAATGGCCCAATCTCAGCGCAAAGCACTAAGACATATAATTCACTCCTCAAGGCAGTCCTGCTCCTTCACAATTTTTTGCATTCACACACACCTTTCAAATATCATCTTTGAACAACTTCTTGTTTGCTCTTCTATAGAAAATGAAGGGGTATATGTACAAGCCCCTATCGCCACAAGAACGTCACTTTTTAGGACAACGCTATGGCAATAGGGGCTAGGCCTTATTTACAAAACAATGTTAAGCCACTTAACGTGGCTTAACGCTGCCTTATAAATAAGTAGGGCTGGGCGGAATGTGCGTAGTTGCGCTACGGAAAGCTCGGCAAAACAGTTAAAAATCTCTGTGAGCACGCAAAAGTTCAGCTAAATATCTCACAAACACGCATTTTAAAAGAGTGAACAAGCAAAAAATTCCGTGAAGCAGTGGATTTTGGAATTTTGGGCAATTCCGCGTTCTCTGCGGAACGCAAAATTACCCAAACTCCGCAAATTTAGTGAGCGGAACGGAAATAACCCTTTCATGCTATGCTTAGTGTAAAAGGGGTGAACAAAGTAAACACAAGGAGATGATGGACGGAGTGCAGAAACTTTTCAGACACTCACCCCCGTCACAGATCTCGTTTGAATCCATCATCGTTGTCTAGCTCACTTCGCCACCCCAGTTCAGACACACGGGAACAGTCCAGCCCAAACTGTCTAGCCATGTCTTCCCTGGACCAGAAAAACGCATCCTGGGACCAGTTTCGAGCTAACAGTTCGCATCAGCCAGGCTAGCTTGAATCCAGTGGCAAATGAGCAAGGGACCCACGTCTGGGCATACCCTTCTAACTTAGGGCAAACAAAGCTAACACAAGGAGATGATGGACGGAGCGCTGAAACTTTTCTGACATTCACCCCCACCCCACCCTCACCCCAGTTCAGACACAGCTATATGTAAATCATTCTTGACCCTGTGCCTCATGGGAAAAGTCCAGCCCGAAATGCCAAGCCACGTCCTACCTGGACCAAAGGCAAGCATCCTAGACCGGTTTGGGGCTAGCTTGGATCCAGTGGGAAACTGAGCAAGGGACCCACGTCTGGGCATACCCTGCCAATTTAGGACAAACAAGGCAAACACAAGGAGATGATGGACGGAGCACTGAAACTTTTCGGGCATTCAACCCCAGTCACAGATATGGGTTGAATCCATCATCGTTCTTTAGCTCATTTCGCCATCCCAGCTAAGGCACAGCTATATGCAAATCATTCATGACCCTGTGCCTCTTGGGAGCAGTCCAGCCCAAACTGCCAAGCCATGTGTTCCTGGGATCATAAACAAGCATCATGGGACCTATTTTGGGCTAACAACCCTCATCAGCCAGGGTACCTCGAATCCAGTGGCAAAGTGATAAAGGGACCCACGGCTGGGCATACCCAGAAAACTTAGGGCGAACAAAGCAAACACAAGGAGATGAGGGACGGAGCACTTAAACTTTTCAGACACTCACCCCTAGTCACAGAACTGTGTTGAATCCATCATCGTTCTTTAGCTCACTTCCCCACCCCAGTTCAGACACAGCTATATGCAAATCAGTCTTGACCCTGTGTCTCTTGGGAACAGTCCAGCCCGAACTGCCAAGCCATGTCTTCCCTGGACTGAAAACAAGCATCCTGGAACCTGTTTCGGGCTAACAGCCTTCATCAGCCAGGCTGGGTGTTGTGGTTAAGTATGGGCGAAATTTGCAAGTTCGCGGTCCGCAAATTCGTGCGAATTCGCGATCCGCAAAATTTGCGAACTTGTGCGAATTTGCGGGGTTTTTATTGCGTGTTCGCTGGTTTTTTTTGCATATTCGCGGGCTGCTTGCAGCGCACCGACTGTGAAGTTACCCATGCGGTCGTACATGGGCACGGCCATCTTGTGCGCATAGCATATTTCCATTCCCGGGCGCGATTGGCAATCTCGCGTTGTGTGCAGCGCGCTATTACAAGTTTGTGCGTGTTTTTGCGTGCTCGCCGGGGAAATATCGTGCAAACTTACCCAAGTAGGCCTCAATGGGCGCGCCCATCTTGTTTTTCATTCATTGCTATAGTCCTGGGCCTGGCTTTTAAATCCTCTTTTATTCTTTGCAATCCTTTGTTTCTTTGAACGTTTTTTTGCTCTTTTTTGCTCATTATCTATCTCTCTAATTGTCTAGATGTATATTTTGTATTTTTTTCTACTTTTGGTTACTTTAAAACTACTTTTTTTACCTCTTCTTTTATTTACTTTTTCCCAATTCTCTTTCCTATTTATTATTTCCATTCCTGTCCAGGACCATGGCAAAGGGAGCCGGGAAGGACAAGGGGAAGGGTCCTGCACCCCGTACCCGGCTCCCATGCGGGCGATTGATGGGGGAGCAAGTCGTAGCCCGGGAGATCTTTAGCATGGAAGAGGTGGCCGCACTTATTTTTTATGTCCAGCGCCGCCTCCCCAAGACCATCGCGGCAGGCGGCAGGATCGCTGGCGGGTACGGGCTCCCGGAGCGTCGGCAGCTGTGGGGGAAGGTGTGCCTGGCCATGTATCGGCAGTCTCGGGTCCGGCGCACCTACAGCCAGGCCACGCTTCGGTGGTCCGACATCCTGGACCGTGAACACGACCTGCTAGGCGTCGAGATCCCTGGGCTTGGTGAGTAGTAGTAGCTATTTATTCACTACTCTGTTTTCTCCTGCTCTGTGTTATCATATTGCAAATGTTTGTTTTTTCCGAAGAGCAATAATGCTGCTGATTACATTGTAGGTAAATTATGTTTCAAAATCTTCTGTGATTGCATTGTAGGTGCACTGCTGGCCTGCTCGGTGGCGGTGCTACTATGCTTACTTGTTTTCGATGTTGTGCTCATTTCATTGGCCTGAGTGATTATGTATGAGTGTACTTTACAGAACTGCATAATGCTAGACACTAAGGGGCAGATTTACAATTACTGGCGCATCCCTGCAAAATCGCAGCGATGCGCCAGTAATTGTGTTCCACGCATCCACCACCCATTTTGCTCCGCATTTACAATGCGGCACACCATGGGCCAAAAACGACACAGATGCGTCACGCATCTGTGCCGTAAAGGCGGCGCATTGCTGGAGATGCGTCGCAAGGACGACGCAGCTCCAGCAATGCTCTGGGGTGCCCTATCTCCCCAATGCTGCGTCAATCCGTACGTCTGCTTCAAGCAGGCGCAGGGTTTTGACGCAGCATTGGCCTAAAAGTGACTGAGTGAAATCTTGTAGGTTTCACTCAGCCACTTTTAGGAGGCGTTCCTGTGCAGGAACACCCTCCCTTAAGCCAGAACGCCCCCCTGATGGCGCAGGGCTTTACAACGTGATGCATCACCCAGATGCTTCATGTTGTAAATATACCCCGCACCATGGTGCCTCTTTTGCCCTGCCGCTGCGTCACAAAAGTCACGCAATGACGGAGCAAAAGAGCTGCAAGGGGCTTGTAAATCTGCCCCTAGAGACTCAAGTCCAGTCCTTCCTTTGTACTCCTGCCACTAAGAAGAGATAGTGGTGGTGGATTGACAGTTTGAGTATATAATGACTGGGTATTTAGTAGGAAACTTTTTAGTGTTCTCACTGGTCTGCGATCACGATGGACTGTGTCTGGCACTTCGCGTGCTGCGGAGTGCTGCCTGCCAGTCCTAGGCAAACCTTTTTGTAGTTGGTTTAGTGAGTTACATTACTTTCCAAGTAGATGGTCCACGAATCCAGCAATACTAATATCCTAGTAGCCCACATCAGATAGGTCAATAAATTGAGTGCAATTGTTGTCTATTTCCCCGAAATAATTTATTATTGTTTTTTGAAATGTTTGATTTGGTTGACAACAATCATCCATGTTTGTGTCTTTCTTTCATGTTGTACATCAGCACCCCCAGGGGCAAGGGGACACAGGAGGAGGTAGCGGCGCCTGTGGAGAATGGAAAAGATCAGGAAGGCCAGGATCGGTCCGGCGAGGGCTCCTCTGCTGGCCACAGTAAGTTTTCATGTTAATATTAATAATTATACTTCCCTATCTTTTACAGCACCTTTTTTTTCCTAACTTTCCTCATTCGATTTTTTCTAAATCGTCTTTGATCTTCTTGTAGACAGTTTCTAAATTCTTATCCTGCCTCTACTATGACTCCCTGTGGTAGCTTGCACAGTTGCCAAAAGGTGTTAAACAAAACTCCCATTCTATTCAGCGATAGCTCTATGCACTGAGTGCAGTCCTCTGGGTTGTCCATAATGTCTTTTGAAGTCTTCTAAATGTTTATGCTTTGACAATTCCCAAAAGTAAAATGTCAATGGCCACCAAGAAAGAATAAGATACTAGTTTACTTTTTGATTGGATAGGAGGACAATCCATACTACTACTGTTGCAGGGACTATTCTGCACAAACAGAACTATGGACACGAAATAATGCATTGTTTATCAATTATAAAAAGCGCAGTTAGACTTTCCACATACCTCAGTCATAACAGAATTTGAACCCCCAATATCCTTACTGACTAGCTAGTGTGTCAGAGTCATTTAGCTCCCGAATTCATTGATGATTGATCCCCAATGATTACACAACCCAGGACATAAGACTATGGAGTCAGTGTCTCGACCTCTCAGAGCCACGGACTCATGCTTGCAAATTGCAAACCCTTTCGCTCCCTCACTCATGACCAAAAACCACAGAGTCTATGTAAGTTTTAAAGATTTATTAAAAGTAAAAACATTTATTAAAATCAAGTTCATCAAACAACATAAACGGTGGATTGAAAATTGAAAAGTGATTAGTGATTTCACACATTAATTGTGGGCGAGCCCTCACCTGGTTGGAAATTCAAGTTTTCTTTGTGGTGCTGAATCGTTGCTGACTCCGTCCAAGTGATGATGATCTGATTTTGCACTTGTTCTTAGAAGGGAAGCTTCTGTCTGTTATGAGAAAAATGGTATGTGTTAAAAAGCAAGCATTCATCAGGTGTGCCAAAAAGTGTAGCAAGACATGTTATGGCTAAGCATAACTAAAAAAACACCCTTCCCTGAAAAAAGGGCAATTTGTAGTTTAGACTAGAGAGTCACAAAATATTAAATTTCTTTGTGTAGTCATAGTAAAAAATTTTCATTCCCAGACAAAATAATAGGGAGTGGTGTATATGGCATCTAAGAATCTGAAATGTATTTCTAAGCGTAACATCGGCACAGCCATCCACCGGTGCCGGGGCCAGCGTGGAGTTGGGCACTCCTGGGGCAGAGGCGGTGCAACAGCCAGCAGGAACTGCTGTGGGGGATGCCAGGGGAGTGGCGGGCAGTGGTAAGCTATTATATTCCTTACTTATGCAAATTTGAACTCTGTTAGTCGTAAGCCAGACTGGATAGCTGCCCTCTCTCGGCCTGATCTTCTGTAGAAGCTGAGTGCCTGCAAACCTGTTTTAACAGGCTGCACTCTAACAGATTACCAGCAATATCATGAATGGCTAGCAACATTTGGGTCGTCTCTGGACGTGAGGAAGAAGCAAAGAAACTCACTTGGCCCCACAAATGAAAAGAGTGCCCCATGGTTTACATTAGCTTTAAAAACCAAACTGAGTGTAGTAAGATCCTTGGAGCGTAGGTGGCAAAGGAATTATGTGCCAGTTGCCCGCGATTTATATAAATCGGCACGTAAAAACTATCATGCCGTAATTAAGCTGGAAAAAAAACATACTACTTGGAGGATATTTCTTCTTCGGATAAGGGACAGAAGGAGATTTTCAAGATAGTTAAGAGTTTTACTAATCCCACCGCACTTTCTCAGGAGCTCCCACCTTCCCTTTCGCTTTGCAATGCTATAGCTAACTATTTTGAAAAGAAAATCTATGACATTGTTAAGGACTTTCCATCTGTGCCTTCCATCCTGGCAACTCCGGAAAAAATGAGCATAGGCGTTATGACAACCAACACTCCCCGCTTGGAGTCATTTACGTATATCTCCCTGGAGGATTCACATCAGGCTATTTTGGCAATAAAATCTGGGTCTCTATTCGATCCTTGCCCGCCTATGGTCCTGCGAACCTTGGTTGAGGAGTTAAACCCAACTATTAATAGTATCATCAATTCCTCATTGGCCACAGCAGCAATCCCAAGTGACTGGAAATGTGCAGCGGTTATGCCACTGCAGAAAAAAGCCCTGCCAGACCCAACTATTCTGTCTAACCTGCGTCCCATTTCCCTACTCCCGGCGGTGTTTAAACTGACGGAGAAATTCGTTAACTATCAACTTACGAGTTTTTTGGAGGAGAATAACATCCTGCACTCCAATCAATCAGGGTTTCGGTCCAAGCATTCGACTGAGTCCGCTCTTTTGTTTTCAGCAGAGACTCTACGAATGGCACTGGACCAAGGGAAGAAGGCCGTCTTGATTTTACTCGACCTATCGGCGGCCTTCGATACTGTCGCACATTCTATCTTGATTGACCGTTTGGAAAACGCAGGCATAGGAGGAATGGTGCTGGCATGGCTCACTAATTTCCTTTCTCAGAGACATCAGGTAATAGTACTAGGTGACTATAAATCTGAGAAAAAGGTCATCAGCTCAGGGGTCCCACAGGGCGCTAGTTTGAGTCCTGTTCTTTTTAATCTTTATATGGTCCCCTTGATTGAGCTGATTGCGTCCTATCAGATTGAAGTCATATCGTACGCTGACGATACCCAGCTGATCCTAGTGCTGGATAGGGAGCTGCCTGGGGCTGAAGAAAACTTGATGAATTGTCTCAAGGCTACATTTGAGTGGATGAATAACAATCACCTCAAGTGTAACTCGGGAAAGACAGAAATACTACCTTTTGGACCCCAAAATCTGTTCTCCCCTAAACAATGGTGGCCCGAGGACGCAGAAGCTCCTCCCAATACTATTGCTTCTGTGCGAAATCTTGGGATTAAATTTGACAACCAACTTTCATTCAAACAGCAAGCGGTGGGCGTAGCTGGCTCATGTTTCCAGATCATCAAATCACTGAGGAAGTTTTTTGATCTCCTTCCTCTGGTAGCCAGAAAGACTGTGGCAGTAGCTCTTATACCATCTAGACTGGACTACTGCAACACTCTTTATGCAGGCACCACTAAAGCAGTGCTGCATAGGCTGCAGATGGTCCAGCATGCTGCTGCTCGCCTGGTACTGCGCTGGCCGAGATGGTCATCTGCCTCAGCGGCGCTCAAGATCTTACACTGGCTGCCCATCCACAAATGTGTTCTATTTAAGGTTCTTGTCATCATCTTTAGAGCCTTTCAGACTCAAGGTCCTAGATACCTGCTGAATGGCTTTAAACGCGTTGTGCCAGCACGCTGCTTGAGGTCCGCCAATCAAAATCTTTTGGTGATCCCCAGATTTAGATTGGCCACCAAGGGGGGAAATCTCTTTTTGTGCTAGGATCAAGAGCTTGGAATAAATTGCCAGCTCAGCTTCGGCGCATAGTTAAGGAGAGCGATTTTAGGAAGTCTCTGAAGACATGGATCTTCTCACTCTCCGATGCGGCCTGCAGAGCACTAGTGTAAAGCTTGTATTGCGTGAAACTGCCTTTTGTCCACCAACCTATGTCAGCCGGGTTGGGTGCTGAGCGCCAGCATACTCCTCAGAGTCATAGTAGCGCTATATAAATGTGTGCTTACATTACATTACATTACATTATTGAGATTGCAGACTGCAGAGTGTATATGCTGTACAGTACAAGTATACTTTACTGTTAAGAAGACTTACAAATTTAGAACTGAGTTTTCATCAACCAGGTAGTAGCCTCCTTTAAATTGACTTCAACTCAGCTGTGAAAGTTTTATCGAGAAGCCAAGTCGGATCAGAGACGAACTTGATGGATGGGATGAACGAAAAGGGAAAGAAGGGTGTAAGTACATGTGGAAGGACGAGCAAGTTAAAAGTAATGATGACTGACATGTTTGTGAATGCTGCCCGAGGTGGCTGGGAATATGATGTATGGCCGGCTGAAGGATGAAGTAAGGATGGGTGGAAGGAGAAAGGGAAAAGGACTGCCTGGGTGGGTGAAACAGAAAATCTATGTGTGCGCAATATATCCTTTGGTTCAAATTCAAATGCAAGTCAAGCACGGATGCATGGCTTCCGGTTTCCAAAATAAAATGAAAATTTTGTTTTTCCGTGAGAAAAACTGAGTTTTGTCCAGTTGAGACATTAAGAAGAATGACTGACATTTACTTTGAATGGATGGATGCCTGGATCATGGTACTATCCGACTCATACATAGCATGTGTGTATGTAGACAGAGTAGACGGTCACTGGATGAAGTAAGTGTTACTTTGAAGAGCATGTAACACCGCACCCGCACGTCCGTTCCAGTGTAGCAAAGGCAAGGAAAAGAAGTTTTAATTTTTCAGAATACTACCATGAACAGTAGCGGTAGTTTGTATTGCAAGCACAGCATATATCCGGCGATTACGGGGGCCTCTCAATACCTCTGTTAATAATTTTAGTACAACTCTGTCATTCATGTGTGGCCTATCAGTGTTCACTCAATAAAAAATAAAGCACCTAAAGTCATCCCATATGTAAGCAAATATCCTGTGAAGGATTAGATAATCATATTATTTATCTTCTTTATTTTCCTTTTCTAGTAGTCATTGGCACTGTAGGGTGAAAGTAAATTAATTAGGCAGTAGCCCTTGTAACAGAGTATTCTCAGTGCCACCCGTAATAGAAAAGTAAGAGCTTCACCACCTGCATGTACTGGACTGGTACAGTAACGCAAGTCTGTGTCATCATGGCTTGCGTCTGTTTTTCTCGGGTGCGAGTTGACTACGCTGGCATTATGCCGGCTTCCAGAAGTTTACGTACCAATTTTGCTAAACAAGAGAGAAGAATAAGAATAAGACTGGTGTACTGTCATAGTTGACTCTAATGTAGTGAGTCCATATAGTGCTCGTAGAATTGATTCCTGAAACTCCCACTAATGTTATTGCAGAGGCTGACAAAGTGGGAGGTTAGATAGATACAGGCCACAAATGTTATGTACTGTGCTTGCAAGTTCCTAGTTCTACTGTGACACAACTGTCTGCTGAATTATTTTGTGTTAATCTTAAAGAGCATTGGTTACAGTATGTCTTTCTTTCTTCATATAGATGCTCCTTCCAAACTGACATGGAAGGAGCTGGCTACACGGGCCCGGCAAAGGAAGCTGGAGGCGATTGTCACTGATTATCGGTGGCTGGTGGCCCAGGAGGAGGAGGACACGCAGTCGCAGACCACCACAACATCCTCTGCGACAGCTGCATCCTCCTCCGCTCTCCCAGGGTCAGCGCAAGCCTCCAGCGGTACGGAGCTGTGGTACCGCAGCCACCCGCCACCGCCAAGCAGCCAAAAAATCAGCTGCCCCCCACACCAGGTGCAAGGCCCGCATCCACCGCCTAACCCTCAGGGTGTCCAACCTTGAGTAGGAGATAGAGAGAATGAAGAGTCTGCTCAAGAAGAACCTCCATGGGGAGCAACTGGCCCACCTGGCCAAAGGACACCACCGGTGGCAGTAGAGGAGGAGAGACTATCCCTTGCCCCTTTTTTAAAGACTTTTGGGGGGGTGGGAATTGGGAGTTGGGTTTTTTCTAGGACTTTGTGGAGAAGTGTGGCTCAGGGGTTAGAGGCGGCAGACCTGGAGCTTGAGTTCGACCCGGGACCAGGGTTCAATTCCCCGCCTTGGCGGGTCTTGGGCTCAAAATTCCACGGACTCGATAATTCTCGCTCCGGTGCCTTCTCGACTCACGGGTTCACACTCTGCGACTCTGGGCAATAGCTTGCTTAATCTCCACAACGGCCCCTCGCGGTGGGATGCCTGGCTTTCACCTTGTGGATACCCTGTCAGGGTTATCTCACAGGGGAATACCAGGACGGGTTCCCTAAGCAAGCGCGGAGATGCCCCAGGGTAAGTCGTGCGCTATATAAGTTTCATTCATATAAGTTTCATTCATTTCATTTCATTCACTTTTTCAAAGACATTCTTTGGGGTTATCGGGTCTTGCGGGATAGTTTATTTTGTTATGGATTGAAATAATTATTTACTTTCAATTTAAACATTGCATACGCGTTTTTACTGTTTTTACTGTTTTGCGGGGAGGCGGGGGGGATAACTGATTGTTTGTTTTCCTGAAACTTAACTGGCTGCTTGATTCAAATTGTCTAGGTAATTGCCCAAATGTTTACAAAAGTAAGTGCCACTCACAGAGTTAGTGAATTCAATTGTCCTACTACTTTAGTAGTACTACTGTCAGTCTCTCCTCTCTCATCCTACTCCATTATTCTTCCTCCCCCCAAACACTTATCTTACCTGTGATTCGTGTTTGAGAATAGGCCTAGGGCTAGGCACAGGGCTGGCTCCATGACAACTCGCGATGAAGGTTGGCAATACTGGGCGGATGAAATGGTATTGTTGTGGTGGTAGTAGTGGTGGTACACTGTGGCAGTAGCAGCAAATGAAAAAAAAAGAAAATGAAACTTTGAGTGGCCTGAGCGTATCATTACAACAGTACGATAGATAGCCTAGTACACAAGAACAGTGCCATAATTTAGCCTAACAAATGCTAAAGTTTCCAAAGTATACTAGTTGCGTGGAGTTTGGCTTTGGCTACTACAAGAAATAGTACTGAAGGTGAAGGACACAGCAGCGTAATCATTAGCCACGATTAGGAGGAGGACGTTCTTGATGATCAATACAGTTGATGGCACCCATGAAAATCAAATTTGATTTTCAAATAGTTCTGGGTCTGTTTAAAGCTGAATAAGAATATCTCCTTGGATTTCTTCACCAGCCTTGAAATTGATTTTTTGTTGCTTTGACCTTATCCTCCCCAGCAAGTGTGTGGAATTATTGTTGCAATTTACTCACACCTCAATGAAAATCACACAGCCCGGGGAAAGAGGGTTAGGGTTTGAAACTTGGATGGGAATAGGGTTTGTGGGGAAAGTTTTGTGGAGAGAGGAAAAAAAACACAGCATGGACAAACAACAAATGAAGATAAACAAATCTTTGAATATGAAGCTGTCCATAAATCTTTTAAGGGACATAAAGGAAGTGCATGCACTACTGCATGCATGAAGTTGTTTGCTAAATGAATAGGTTACTGTAAAGTAAGCAGTACTTTCTACAATGTACTAACTATGAAGAAGCAATGTGAGAGTACAGGGCTGCAGTAATTACGCAATTTCACTTGCCTATCTGCTATGAGAGAGAAGAACCACTTAGTAAAATAAATTAGTTTAAAAAATAGCAAGGGAAAAAGTGTACAAAGGCTGGAGCGATGAATTGAAGCTGAGAGCAAACAAATGCACAAAGTCACACTCACAGACGTTCACAGCAATAACATTACTTAAAAGATAAGTAGAAATGAAGATGGATACTGTAACTGTATGTTGTTATAGTTGTCCTGTTGAATTTGTGAAGTTGCATGCATCCAGCCATTCCTCTTTTTCACGTACTACTCCATTCCATCTGATGCTCCGCCGATCAATGTTGGGGACCAGAAGACACCTTGTCCACTGCCTGCCTGGCGGATGCTGAATTGAGGGTCGCTAAGCCTGAGGTCATCCTTTTTGCCATTGCACAGGGTAAACGCCTGCCTGTAACTGTTAATGGAAAAACAGGAAGTGATATTAAAACACCACGGAGAAAAAAATATAAGGTACGCTGTGTAGTGCAAAAATAACACTTTCAGTTTCAGAGTCGACAGTATTACAAAACATACAAGCATCATTTCGAAAGTGCGTACTCTGAGTCTCCTTTTCAATGATAAATAAGTGTGGGCAAAATTTGCGGATCTCTCCCCTCAAGCTAGGTGTAAAGTGTAAACTGCGATTTTAGAACCCTAACCCTAACCCTAACCCTAGGCCCTAATCCCCCTTTTTCACCATGGATTTTCTCCAAACCACTTGCGCCCGATATTAGACCTTGCCAGCAATGCCCCCAGACCCCTCAACCCACCCGCAAAAAGGTAGAACACACCCAAACAGGCCAATAGCAAAAATGGAAAATGTGACACAGAAAATGTTCGGCCTACCATTCCAAATCACTCCAAACGCACTCTGCAGCTAGGCCCTAACTCCCCTTTCCCACCATGGATTTCCTTCAAACCACTTGCAATCAAAATTAGACTATCCCAGCAGTGCTTCCAGACCCCCCCAAAAACACGCAATACTGCTAGGCCGCAGTTTAAATTGTGCCAAAAAGCTGTCTGCAACTAGGCCCAAACCCCCCTTTTCCACCATGGATTTTCTTCAAACCAATTGCAATCAAAATTAGACCTTCCCAGCAGTGCTCCAAGACCCCCCGACCCACCCCCACAAATCTAGAACACCCCCTAAGAGCCCCCAAAAGCATGCTGTTGTTGTAATTACTTTATTCGATAAAAATCCATCATAAAAGTACAGAGTTTATACAGTACATTAAAAAAAATATAAAAAGTAGGGGCACAACATTCATATATTTACAACATCCTCATAAACTACTCATTAAAATTGTCTAAAATCAAGCTCAAAGCTAGTTATTTAAAACCATAAAAAGCACTACATGCCCTAATGCTGTCCATTGTTTAGGTTAGATGAGCGAGACGCTTGGCCCTCCTGGTACGGGTCTGCAATGCGCTTCCCAGAAATTTGGCTACCCCACATACCACAGCAGTAGAAGATGTGTCAGTACGGAGGACCCGGAGGGCCATTTTATGACATCTTAGGCCCAGCCCCATGCATAGCGGTTTTAGCCATATTTTCCTTGCAACCGTATAAGCCGGGCAGGCAAACAAAAAATGCGCTACTGACTCATTAGGGGCTGCACAGCCGAGGCATGATTTAGGGAGAGCATCTTTACTTTTGCACCCAGAGGAGAAATCATTCACCTGCAAAGTCCCGTGCCTAAATTCAGGTAGAGTGATCTGTCCAAGGGTTTCTCTATAAAGTCAAGGAAGGGTTCCAATTTTCTTGTCCATTTGATCTCCAGAAATCGCTGGGAGATGGGCCCTCCTTCACTTCTACTTATAGTCATTTGCTGTACCCAATCCCAATAGAGTTTCTTAATCACTGCCTTGGGTGGCGGAGTTTGGCTCAACCATGATTCGCTTAGGCCCAGTTGCACCACCATCTGTTTCAGGTTGCACAGCCATTTAATTGTGTTACCTGTATTGAGCAAAATGAGTTCATCTAGGGCTGCAGCATAATTATGTAGCTCCTGGGTCCTTCTTAGTCATACCCAGAAGAGTAATGGGCGTAACCGTACTTTATCTTTAAGGGTGCGCCTACCCAGGTCTAGCCGCAGCGGAATTAGCGGGGTGGAGACCGGGAGGGCCACCAGATCTCGCATGAATTTATTTTCTGATGTGGCTAGCTCTGTTATGTTCTCAAACCCCCAAAGCTCAGAGCTGTATAGAGCTGCCGGTAATACCTGGCCATCATATATTGCTAGGGTCGGAGCCACAGGTTTACTCATCGACTCCCGCTGTTCCCTTAATACCACCCCTGAGACTCTTTTGTGGTTTAGTAACATTTTGGCCAAATGATCTTTCCATCTCATCCGGCTATTTACCCTGACTCCCAGATAATCAAAAGAATCAACCAGCTCCAAAGGGACACCATTAAGCAAGATGTTATTCCTGAACCTCTTGGAGGGTGAAATAGCCATAAGCTTTGTTTTAGAGGTATTGATGGTGAGACCTCTATCAATACAAAACTCACTAAAGCGGTCCAGGAGTTTTTGGAGACCTATGGGGGATTTGGAGATAAGGATGGTATCATCCGCGAAGAGTAAAGTAGGTGTTTTTTCCCCCGCCAAAAACATGCAATACTGGTCTATTCAAAACATGGCAAATTGCGCTATTCACAAAAAATTGCTTTTTTCAGAACTTCCACTACTTCGATCCTCTTGAAACTTAACTGGACACTTGTTCCAGTGATTCCCAAGAATTTCAGCAAGGCAGAACAAAATCGAACCACTGCCCTCCTTGAAGAAGAAGAAGATGAAGAAGAAGGTCTACGACTAGTTTTCAGTTCATTTTCACCCAGCACACACGCCCGCAAAACACTAGAAAAGGCCAAAATTCTGCCAATTCTGGACCAAAGAACGCCAAACCCTGCTAAAACCTTGCCAACATCATTTCATTATGAACGAGCCTGCAGTGGGCCCTGAGCCCTAAACTCAGCGGGAACCCTACCAACTTAAACCCAAAGACCCTAGTAAATCGCACTGAACCCTACACCCTAGATATGCTTTGTCTGTCTGTGTCAAAGAGCCTAGGTATGCTACATCAGGATGCTTCACTCAGTGGTGCCTGCCTTGACCGTCTGCAAGGCCCTGCCGCAAGCTTGGGCCAAAAATCTGTTCTGCTCCAGAATTTGTGATTTTTCGGTAATTTTGCAAGATTTGCGAAAAACCGAAAAACAGCAAATTTCGCACACATAACGGATGTTTGGTCCAAGCTTGAGGCAGTGCCATGCAGACGGTCAAGGCAGGCACCACTGAGTGAAGCAACCTGATGTAGCATACCTAGGCTCTTTGTCAGACAGACAAAGCATATCTAACTTTGAAACATCTGCTTCATCAAAAGGAATGAATGCTTTGCTGGCCACTGCCTTTTTGTACCGTGGATCCAGAATATTGGAACAAATGTAATGTTGTTTTGTATGTATGTTTTTCAGCCTTTCATTGGCAACTAGGCGGCTTAATAACCTCTCCGCCAACTGATATGCGTCTTGCTTTTCAGCATCATCTCGGAACGTTGAAGACACTGCCTTCTGTTATGTTATGTTATGTTAGTATGAATTTGTAGAGCGCACGTTCACCCCAGGGTTTCTTGGTGCTGTGTGCTGCGGGGGAAACCGTCCTGGCTTTCCCTGTGAGATGGTCCCTATTGGGCATCCCCAAAGTGAAGCCTGGCATCCCCGGCAGCGAGGGGGCTGTTGTGGAGATTAAGCAAGCTATTGCCCAGAGTTGCAGCATGGGACCCATGGTTAGAGAGGCACAGAGGCGAGATTTATCGAGCCCGCTGACATTGGTTCTGTACCCTGCTGCATCGGGAATTGAACCCTGGTCCCGGGCCGACCTCTGCTTCTGGGTCTGCCGCCTCTAACCGGTGAGCCACACTTCTCTCTCAGCATGACCAACAATGGGATAGCTTTGCCCAAAGAACAGTCCTCCCTGCTAACTTCACGCGTGAAGACCTCAAAAGGACGAAGCATGTCTGTCAGGCTTGCAACTAGTTTGCATTCCTCCAACTCTAGCCTCATGTCTTTCATAGTACAACCCAGTTTATAGACATAATCCTTTATTACCCCCCACTGCTCAGACAGACGCTCAAGCATGTAAAAGGTTGAGTTCCAACGTGTTGCCACCTCCTGGATGAGTCCTTTGACTGGCTGTCTATGTTCATGTTGAATGCTCCTCCGCTCCTTCCGGGCCTTAAAAGAATGGCTGAAATGTGTGCAGATTCTTCGGCAGGTGGTCAGTAACTTGCTGACTGTGTTTTTTTTTTCAAGAAATCTTGCACCACGATGTTAATACTGTGCGACAAACACAGCACTCTGAAATAGCCAACTTGGTGCATGGCCTTAACTATATTACTGCCATTAGCCATGGAAACATAACCAACCATGCGATTTCTTGGATGCAGCCATTCAGAGACCTTCCTATCAAACTTGTCCAAAAGGTTAGGTGCAGTATGAGTTTTCTCCATGGCAAACATGGCTAATGTTGCATGCTTCCGAGTAGCTTGAAAAACTGTGTCTGGGTCAACACCTGCATTTGTCTTGTCTCTAACCCATGCAAAAGATACCCAGTGTGCAGTGATGCATATGTAATCAAGGGCTTGGCAACTGGTCCACATGTCTGTTGACAAGTGGATAGTGTGAACAGCACTCTTCTGCAAAGCTGCCCCAATCACCTCCAGCACATCTTGATGTAGTGCTGGAACTGCAACTTTGGCAAAATCGGACCGGCTAGGAACCTTCAATTTAGGGCAGACTGTTGCCACAAATTCAAGAAAACCCACCCCTTCCACGAAAGAAAAAGGGAGAAGGTCCAGCGCTAGTATTTTATCCAGCTTGGCGTTATATAGATGTGCCGTTGGGTGGTTGCGTTCAAATGGCGCCTCCGACCACAACATTCTGCTAATGGTGGGCTGGACCATTTTACATGATGATGATGATGACTTCTTCAAACCAGTTAGGCCCAGTGATGTAGTTTTTTACATTGGTGTCTCTCCCAGACTCTTAGTGTGTCTCATACATGTTGCAGGGGTAGAGGGTATAGGCGATTCCACTGCAGTGTTCTGGCCAGGGGTACTGGGTGTACCAGAACAAATGTCTGTCTCTTCTTCACTTCCCCCCTGCATGATCAGCCCCTCATCATCATCAAATGCAATATCAATGGATACATTTGGATTTGTTTTTCTTTTGGCTTCCTGGATCTTACTTAGGTGCGCCTCCCACTCGATAGTGTGGTGTTCTTTTAGATGACCTCTCTGGCCTCGGGTACCATAGTTGGTACCAAGCTTAGCCCGACTAGCTAACGTTTTACAAATCGAACAAACTACCATGTTTTCCGCCCTTTGGCTAACAGTAAAGAAGTCCCAAACTGGGGACTGGAAATATCTTCTGGTGATGGAGGTGCTACTTTGACTTTCAATGCCAGATGAAGTGGAGGATGGGCGTGGCTGAATTTGTTTCTGTTGTTCACTTACAGCACCACTACTTGAGGTTGAGCTAGATGGAGGTCCCTGCCGGCCCTTCTAACTAAAAAATATGGAAGCTGTATGTCGTGTTGGTATTGTAGTTAACTGCGTTGGTGGTGGTACCAATGCCACGCCGCCCACATCCCGCTCAGAAGCCATTCGGGATAGGGTGAAAATGTCTGTCTGCTGCATGCCCGCTGGGGCTGGAGTGACGACTGTGATGACTGGGTCATCGTCAGACTGTTCATCAGCAGCAGAAGACACTACTTCTTGTTCGTCGTCATCACCCATAACTCGAAGCCTTGCGGGAACCTTCCTTTTAGGCTTAGCTACCTTTGTCGGCTCATGGTGTGCCTCACTCTTAGACTGCATTTGTGGGTTCTAATCAAGATCAAGGTCATCAGAATGAAGGGGGCTTGAAGAAGAACTTGTAGTAGTAGTAGTAGCCCTCCTTGACCTTTTTCTTTCTGGAGATCTGGAAGACAATGGATCATCATCAGGAGAAGTGGCTTCCTCGGATGATACCCCCGCTTGAATATCAATTTCCTAATGTGCCCCTACTTCTGGAGGAACAAGCGTTGTAGGCAGTTGTGCCGCTCCATGAACCTCTAGTTGCACCTCTCCATGCACCTGTCCATGCACCTATCCATGCGTCTCTACTTGCGCCTCTCCTTGTGGCTCTACTTGCGTCCCCTCCTTGCGCCTCTACTTGCGCCTCTCCTTGCGCCTCTCCTTGCCCATGTACTTGCGCTTGCACCTGTGGTTGTGGTTGCGGCTGTGGTCGTTGAACACTCGTCAGCTGAGTTACACCCGACGTTGGTTGGATGGTGCTTTCTTGTGATGAGCCAACATCACTGGTGGATGGTGATTGAGAAAGTAAAGTGGCTGCCTCAGCAGCACTCATGGTCTTGGACCTAACTTGGCGTGGTGGCACTGAGCCCAATGAAGCGGAGGTGCTGCTTCCAGCTTGGTCCCTGGCAGACACCGCTGCTGCTGCAGGTGTAGTTTGTTTTTTACCAAAAAAGGTGTTGGTGGGCCTACCAGTCTCCCTGGTAGGTGGTGCCACTTGCTTCTTCTGCTCCATCTTAATGGCAGTGGCACTGGCAACTTTTTTCGCTGAGGCGCTACGGCCACCTTTCTTTGGGACCATCTTCTTCAGATGTCAGAACAGCAGGCCGCAGTTGCACGAGTTGCAGAGTTGTCTTGTCTGTGGCCACACGTGACGTCACGCGATGTTGTGCTGCACACACCACTGCAGGACTTCTTCCTGGCACTGGTGGTTCTCTTGTGCACCTAAAAGCAATGGAAGCCAGAGGAACATCAGTTAAACACCCCCAAAAGTCAAAAAGAACACAAAAATCACCATCATCCAATGCCATCCATGCCTTTAATGATGTTTAAGTTCAAGACACCCCACAGAAAGACTAGGTCCATGCATCACTGAGTACCACTGGGCATAAAGGTTGAAAGCAAGGCAAACTGGGTGCAGGCCTGAGCACACTGCCTAGCTTCAAAATGGCCCCTTGACCACCATGATTCGCTTAGGCCCAGTTGCACCACCATCTGTTTCAGGTTGCACAGCCATTTAATTTTGTTACCTGTATTGAGCAAAATGAGTTCATCTAGGGCCGCAGCATAATTATGTAGCTCCTGGGTCCTTCTTAGTCATACCCAGAAGAGTAATGGGCGTAACCGTACTTTATCTTTAAGGGTGCGCCTACCCAGGTCTAGCCGCAGCGGAATTAGCGGGGTGGAGACCGGGAGGGCCACCAGATCTCGCATGAATTTATTTTCTGATGTGGCTAGCTCTGTTATGTTCTCAAACCCCCAAAGCTCAGAGCTGTATAGAGCTGCCGGTAATACCTGGCCATCATATATTGCTAGGGTCGGAGCCACAGGTTTACTCATCGACTCCCGCTGTTCCCTTAATACCACCCCTGAGACTCTTTTGTGGTTTAGTAACATTTTGGCCAAATGATCTTTCCATCTCATCCGGCTATTTACCCTGACTCCCAGATAATCAAAAGAATCAACCAGCTCCAAAGGGACACCATTAAGCAAGATGTTATTCCTGAACCTCTTGGAGGGTGAAATAGCCATAAGCTTTGTTTTAGAGGTATTGATGGTGAGACCTCTATCAATACAAAACTCACTAAAGCGGTCCAGGAGTTTTTGGAGACCTATGGGGGATTTGGAGATAAGGATGGTATCATCCGCGAAGAGTAAAGTAGGTGTTTTTTCCCCCGCCAAAAACATGCAATACTGGTCTATTCAAAACATGGCAAATTGCGCTATTCACAAAAAATTGCTTTTTTCAGCACTTCCACTACTTCGATCCTCTTGAAACTTAACTGGACACTTGTTCCAGTGATTCCCAAGAATTTCAGCAAGGCAGAACAAAATCGAACCACTGCCCTCCTTGAAGAAGAAGAAGATGAAGAAGAAGGTCTACGACTAGTTTTCAGTTCATTTTCACCCAGCACACACGCCCGCAAAACACTAGAAAAGGCCAAAATTCTGCCAATTCTGGACCAAAGAACGCCAAACCCTGCTAAAACCTTGCCAACATCATTTCATTATGAACGAGCCTGCAGTGGGCCCTGAGCCCTAAACTCAGCGGGAACCCTACCAACTTAAACCCAAAGACCCTAGTAAATCGCACTGAACCCTACACCCTAGATATGCTTTGTCTGTCTGTGTCAAAGAGCCTAGGTATGCTACATCAGGATGCTTCACTCAGTGGTGCCTGCCTTGACCGTCTGCAAGGCCCTGCCGCAAGCTTGGGCCAAAAATCTGTTCTGCTCCAGAATTTGTGATTTTTCGGTAATTTTGCAAGATTTGCGAAAAACCGAAAAACAGCAAATTTCGCACACATAACGGATGTTTGGTCCAAGCTTGAGGCAGTGCCATGCAGACGGTCAAGGCAGGCACCACTGAGTGAAGCAACCTGATGTAGCATACCTAGGCTCTTTGTCAGACAGACAAAGCATATCTAACTTTGAAACATCTGCTTCATCAAAAGGAATGAATGCTTTGCTGGCCACTGCCTTTTTGTACCGTGGATCCAGAATATTGGAACAAATGTAATGTTGTTTTGTATGTATGTTTTTCAGCCTTTCATTGGCAACTAGGCGGCTTAATAACCTCTCCGCCAACTGATATGCGTCTTGCTTTTCAGCATCATCTCGGAACGTTGAAGACACTGCCTTCTGTTATGTTATGTTATGTTAGTATGAATTTGTAGAGCGCACGTTCACCCCAGGGTTTCTTGGTGCTGTGTGCTGCGGGGGAAACCGTCCTGGCTTTCCCTGTGAGATGGTCCCTATTGGGCATCCCCAAAGTGAAGCCTGGCATCCCCGGCAGCGAGGGGGCTGTTGTGGAGATTAAGCAAGCTATTGCCCAGAGTTGCAGCATGGGACCCATGGTTAGAGAGGCACAGAGGCGAGATTTATCGAGCCCGCTGACATTGGTTCTGTACCCTGCTGCATCGGGAATTGAACCCTGGTCCCGGGCCGACCTCTGCTTCTGGGTCTGCCGCCTCTAACCGGTGAGCCACACTTCTCTCTCAGCATGACCAACAATGGGATAGCTTTGCCCAAAGAACAGTCCTCCCTGCTAACTTCACGCGTGAAGACCTCAAAAGGACGAAGCATGTCTGTCAGGCTTGCAACTAGTTTGCATTCCTCCAACTCTAGCCTCATGTCTTTCATAGTACAACCCAGTTTATAGACATAATCCTTTATTACCCCCCACTGCTCAGACAGACGCTCAAGCATGTAAAAGGTTGAGTTCCAACGTGTTGCCACCTCCTGGATGAGTCCTTTGACTGGCTGTCTATGTTCATGTTGAATGCTCCTCCGCTCCTTCCGGGCCTTAAAAGAATGGCTGAAATGTGTGCAGATTCTTCGGCAGGTGGTCAGGAACTTGCTGACTGTGTTTTTTTTTTCAAGAAATCTTGCACCACGATGTTAATACTGTGCGACAAACACAGCACTCTGAAATAGCCAACTTGGTGCATGGCCTTAACTATATTACTGCCATTAGCCATGGAAACATAACCAACCATGCGATTTCTTGGATGCAGCCATTCAGAGACCTTCCTATCAAACTTGTCCAAAAGGTTAGGTGCAGTATGAGTTTTCTCCATGGCAAACATGGCTAATGTTGCATGCTTCCGAGTAGCTTGAAAAACTGTGTCTGGGTCAACACCTGCATTTGTCTTGTCTCTAACCCATGCAAAAGATACCCAGTGTGCAGTGATGCATATGTAATCAAGGGCTTGGCAACTGGTCCACATGTCTGTTGACAAGTGGATAGTGTGAACAGCACTCTTCTGCAAAGCTGCCCCAATCACCTCCAGCACATCTTGATGTAGTGCTGGAACTGCAACTTTGGCAAAATCGGACCGGCTAGGAACCTTCAATTTAGGGCAGACTGTTGCCACAAATTCAAGAAAACCCACCCCTTCCACGAAAGAAAAAGGGAGAAGGTCCAGCGCTAGTATTTTATCCAGCTTGGCGGTATATAGATGTGCCGTTGGGTGGTTGCGTTCAAATGGCGCCTCCGACCACAACATTCTGCTAATGGTGGGCTGGACCATTTTACATGATGATGATGATGACTTCTTCAAACCAGTTAGGCCCAGTGATGTAGTTTTTTACATTGGTGTCTCTCCCAGACTCTTAGTGTGTCTCATACATGTTGCAGGGGTAGAGGGTATAGGCGATTCCACTGCAGTGTTCTGGCCAGGGGTACTGGGTGTACCAGAACAAATGTCTGTCTCTTCTTCACTTCCCCCCTGCATGATCAGCCCCTCATCATCATCAAATGCAATATCAATGGATACATTTGGATTTGTTTTTCTTTTGGCTTCCTGGATCTTACTTAGGTGCGCCTCCCACTCGATAGTGTGGTGTTCTTTTAGATGACCTCTCTGGCCTCGGGTACCAAAGTTGGTACCAAGCTTAGCCCGACTAGCTAACGTTTTACAAATCGAACAAACTACCATGTTTTCCGCCCTTTGGCTAACAGTAAAGAAGTCCCAAACTGGGGACTGGAAATATCTTCTGGTGACGGAGGTGCTACTTTGACTTTCAATGCCAGATGAAGTGGAGGATGGGCGTGGCTGAATTTGTTTCTGTTGTTCACTTACAGCACCACTACTTGAGGTTGAGCTAGATGGAGGTCCCTGCCGGCCCTTCTAACTAAAAAATATGGAAGCTGTATGTCGTGTTGGTATTGTAGTTAACTGCGTTGGTGGTGGTACCAATGCCACGCCGCCCACATCCCGCTCAGCAGCCATTCGGGATAGGGTGAAAATGTCTGTCTGCTGCATGCCCGCTGGGGCTGGAGTGACGACTGTGATGACTGGGTCATCGTCAGACTGTTCATCAGCAGCAGAAGACACTACTTCTTGTTCGTCGTCATCACCCATAACTCGAAGCCTTGCGGGAACCTTCCTTTTAGGCTTAGCTACCTTTGTCGGCTCATGGTGTGCCTCACTCTTAGACTGCATTTGTGGGTTCTAATCAAGATCAAGGTCATCAGAATGAAGGGGGCTTGAAGAAGAACTTGTAGTAGTAGTAGTAGCCCTCCTTGACCTTTTTCTTTCTGGAGATCTGGAAGACAATGGATCATCATCAGGAGAAGTGGCTTCCTCGGATGATACCCCTGCTTGAATATCAATTTCCTAATGTGCCCCTACTTCTGGAGGAACAAGCGTTGTAGGCAGTTGTGCCGCTCCATGAACCTCTAGTTGCACCTCTCCATGCACCTGTCCATGCACCTATCCATGCGTCTCTACTTGCGCCTCTCCTTGTGGCTCTACTTGCGTCCCCTCCTTGCGCCTCTACTTGCGCCTCTCCTTGCGCCTCTCCTTGCCCATGTACTTGCGCTTGCACCTGTGGTTGTCGTTGCGGCTGTGGTCGTTGAACACTCGTCAGCTGAGTTACACCCGACGTTGATTGGATGGTGCTTTCTTGTGATGAGCCAACATCACTGGTGGATGGTGATTGAGAAAGTAAAGTGGCTGCCTCAGCAGCACTCATGGTCTTGGACCTAACTTGGCGTGGTGGCACTGAGCCCAATGAAGCGGAGGTGCTGCTTCCAGCTTGGTCCCTGGCAGACACCGCTGCTGCTGCAGGTGTAGTTTGTTTTTTACCAAAAAAGGTGTTGGTGGGCCTACCAGTCTCCCTGGTAGGTGGTGCCACTTGCTTCTTCTGCTCCATCTTAATGGCAGTGGCACTGGCAACTTTTTTCGCTGAGGCGCTACGGCCACCTTTCTTTGGGACCATCTTCTTCAGATGTCAGAACAGCAGGCCGCAGTTGCACGAGTTGCAGAGTTGTCTTGTCTGTGGCCACACGTGACGTCACGCGATGTTGTGCTGCACACACCACTGCAGGACTTCTTCCTGGCACTGGTGGTTCTCTTGTGCACCTAAAAGCAATGGAAGCCAGAGGAACATCAGTTAAACACCCCCAAAAGTCAAAAAGAACACAAAAATCACCATCATCCAATGCCATCCATGCCTTTAATGATGTTTAAGTTCAAGACACCCCACAGAAAGACTAGGTCCATGCATCACTGAGTACCACTGGGCATAAAGGTTGAAAGCAAGGCAAACTGGGTGCAGGCCTGAGCACACTGCCTAGCTTCAAAATGGCCCCTTGACCCCCATCACATGGCCAGGCCCTGCCTGTACCAGGCCTCACAATGGACCCCACCCACATGGCCAGGCCCCAACAACACCCCAAAAAGTCGAAAGGCACATAAAAATCACCACAATCCAATGCCATCCATGCCCTCAATGATGTTTAAATTCAAGACACACAACAGAAAGACTTGGTCCAAGCACCACTGAGTACCCCTGGGCATAATGGATGAAAGCAAGGCAAACTGGGTGCAGGCCTGAGCACACTGCCTGGCTTCAAAATGGCCCCTTGACCCCCACCACATGGCCAGGCCCTGCCTGTACCAAGCCTCAAAATGGCCCCAACCCACATGGCCAGGCCCCAACAACACCCCAAAAAGTCAAAAAACACATAAAAATCACCACAATCCAATGCCATCCATGCCCTCAATGATGTTTAAATTCAAGACACCCCACAGAAAGACTTGGTCCATGCACCACTGAGTACCCCTGGGCATAATGGATAAAAGCAAGGCAAAATAGATGCACAAAGTTAGCTTGCACAGGAAGCACTTAGATAAAATAAAGCAGCACCTGCTTCGTTTTATCTAGTGATTCCTGTGCAAGCTAACTTTGTAACTATTTTACAACGGCGCTGGCAGCTTGCTGGCGCCATTGTAAAATAGTTACATGAGTGGGGGTTCAACTTTTGAACCCGTTACGTCCGCGGATTTTTTTTTGCGGATTTTGTGGGAAATCCGCAAAATTCGCGGATTGCGGATTTCCCAAAAATCTGCAAAATCCGCGGGCGTAACGGATTTTACGCCCATGCCTAAAATGGGCGTAAAATCCGTTAATCCGTTAATGGCCCCCACCCACATGGCCAGGCCTCAACAGCACCCAAAAAGTCGATAAACACACAAAAATCACCACGATCCAATGCTATCCATGCCCTCAATGATGTTTAAATTCAAGACACCCCACAGAAAGACTAGGTCCATGCACCACTGAGTACCACTGGGCATAATGGTTGAAAACAAGGCACACTGGGTGCAGGCCTGAGCACACTGTCTGGCTTCAAAATAGCTTCTTGACCCCCAACCACATGGCCAGGCCCTGCCTGTACCAGGCCTCAAAATGGCCCCCACCTACATGGCCAGACCCCAACAACACCCCAAAAAGTCAAAAAACACATAAAAATGTCCACAATCCAATGCCATCAATGCCCTCAATGAAGTTTAAATTCAAGACACCCCACAGAAAGACTTGGTCCATGCACCACTCAGTACCCCTGGGCATAATGGATGAAAGCAAGGCAAAATGGGTGCAGGCCTAAGCACACTGCCTGGCTTCAAAATGGGCGCTTGATTCCAAGCCACATGGCCAGGCCCTGCCTGGACCAGCCCTCAAAATGGCCCCCACCCACATGGCCAGGCCTCAACAGCACCCAAAAATTCGAAAAACACACAAAAATCACCACAATCCAATGCCATCCATGCCCTCAATGATGTTTAAATTGAAGACACCCCACATAAAGACTAGGTAAATGCACCACTGAGTACCACTGGGCATAATGGTTGAAAGCAAGGCACACTGGGTGCAGGCCTGAGCACACTGCCTAGCTTCAAAATGGCCCTTTTACTCCCACCACATGGCCAGGCCCTGCCTGCACCAGGCCTCAAAATGGCCCCCACCCACATGGCCAGGCCCCAACAACACCCCAAAAAGTAGAAAAACACACACAAATCACCACAATCCAATGCCATCTATGCCCTCAATGATGTTTAAATTCAAGACACCCCACAGAAAGACTTGGTCCATGCACCACTGAGTACCCCCTGGGCATAATGGATTAAAGCAAGGCAAACTGGGTGCAGGCCTGAGCACACTGCCTGGCTTCAAAATGGCCCCTTGACCCCCATCACATGGCCAGGCCCTACCTGTACCAGGCCTCAAAATGGCCCCCATCCACATGGCCAGGCCCCAACAACCCCCCAAAAGTAAAAAAAACACATACAAATCACCACAAAGCAATGCCATCCATGCCCTCAATGATGTTTAAATTCAAGACACCCCACAGATAGACTAGGTCCATGCACCACTGAGTACCCCTGGCCATAATGGTTGAAAGCAAGGCAAACTGGGTGCAGGCCTGAGCACACTGCCTTGCTTCAAAATGGCCCCTTGACCCCTACCACATGGCCAGGCCCTGCCTGTACCAGGCCTCAAAATGGCCCCCACCCACATGGCCAGGCCCCAACAACACCTCCAAAACTCGAAAAACACACAAAAATCACCACGATCCAATGCTATCCATGCCCTCAATGATGTTTACATTCAAGACACCACACAGAAAGACTTGGTCCATGCACCACTCACTACTCCTGGGCCTACTGATTAGTGAGGCTTTACAGGCACCCCAAAATAAAATATAAAAATCAACATATAACAGTGAGCTAAAATTCCATGACATAAATGAGAACTAAGTTAAAAAAAATCACAGAAACAGTTGTATCATGCACCCATGACTAACCCTGGGCCAAACAAACAACACCAACTTACTTGTAAAATCTTAAGTCCAAAAGTGATCCAAACTCCAAAGTCCAAAAAGTCCTCAAATACAAATATCCAGCAGCAGCCAAAAAAGTAATCCTTCCAGCTCCAGATCCAAATCAAAAGTGACCAGGACATGGACACAGCACTGGGAGGAGCCTGCTGGACAGGAACAGGAAGTTGGAGACTCTGGGGCACTTACTTCCTCCCCCCCCCAAAAAAATGACCTCCTTGCACCAAAAAGTGCAGCCAAATGTCAATCTGAGGAGTTATTCTGATCAAAACCAGCATTTTCAGAAGGTTTATGCTTCCTGCGGTGGATTTCTTGTGCAGAATTGCAATTTTTGCAATTTCGGGAAAGCGAGCTGTTCAAATCTCCCGCCGGAAGTCAACTGCGTGCTGCATCTACTTGTTCGGCATTGTTTACTCCCACAATGCGTAATCGCGGGCCCTTATGACGTACCTGCGGTGTCAAACTCTCGCTGTGCAAGATGGCGAAAAACTCTTGCGCGATCACGCAGCAAGATCGAAAATGGCGCAGCACACGCAAACCAGGAGAAAAACAACTCGGCGGACTCAGAATCACGGTAAGTCAATGCCGGGCGTGCGATATTGTATTTTTCAAGCGCAACCAAGCAAAATAATTCGCAGCTAGGGAATTTGCGGATTTTTGGGCAAATTCGCGCGATTCGTGGACCGCGAAATTGCCAAAAATCTGCAAATTCGCGAACGAAACGGATTTTACGCCCATGCCTAGTTGTGGTGTGCATTCCACCGCAACACCCATTGATTTTGACACTGCCCCCTATTTACAAGGGTGGCCTAAATAGGAGGCAGTGCCTTAATTAAGACCAGGGAAATGCTTTATTACTCTATGATTTTGTTTTCTCCATGTGTGCTGCCTTTTGCAGCACACATTGAGAAAAAAGAAAAACTCCTTGGATTGTGTATGTGTAGGAAGGTGTCCCTTTCTGCGTATAAACAATCTTTGAAAATAATGACATATTGTAACTTTCATGTGTGCTGCATTAAGCAGCACACATAGAAGTGACATACAGCATTTGAAGATTGTTTATGGGCAGGAAGGGACACCTTCCTACACATAAACAATCTTCCTCTGCACACAGACACCCTTGCACTATGGTGCAAGGGTGCCTGCGTTGGCACTAGGCAGCTAAGTGTAGCACCAGCGCAGGGGGAAATGCAAGGCTGCACCATATTCTTGAACATATGGTGCAGTCTTGCATTACTTAAGTGGCGTAGTGAGGCATTAAGCCATGATGGCTAACGCCTCATTCTGCCACTTCTTTGTACAAATGCCCTTAAGTATCACAACAAACCCTGGGTGGAGCTGGTGTAGTGCCTTTACGCGTAGCTCCACAGAGTTAAAAAAAACTCAGTGGACCTACGCTTAGCTCTGCTACACTCCCTCCCTGCTACATCCCCACCCCCAAATCATTTGAAAAGATGTAAACAAGTAGCTTACCTTTCTTTCTGCCGCCTCCCCTGCCTGGCCGCTCTTCTTCCTGCCCTCTCTCGCGTCATACATCTTCTTTAGAATAAAACCACTCCATTGTAAATCTTGTGCATATGCACATTCAAGATGTGCAACATAGTGTTTTTTTTTTAAGAAGAAGATGGACGACATGAGAGTGGAAGAGCTGGAAGGATCGCGGCAAGGCAGGGGAGGTGGCAGAAAGACAGGTAAGTTCCTTCTTTAAAGCTTTTAAATGATTTTGGAGGGAGCGGCTATCTCTGCCCCGCCAAAGTTTTTGCCTACTCTGCATTCGCCACAGAGCGCAGAGTTGCCAAATCTCCGCAAACTCCGCTGGCAGAGCGAAATTACCTGCCCAGGGTTAATCACTTCCAACTGAAGAGTATTCTACACTTGCAAGTAACTTCTGGACCAGCGAAAAATCACGCAAATCAATGTAGCTTCACCTGTTTGCCAAAAAGGTTCCATAACATTAAACAAGATTAGTCATACACAACAGCTTGTCCCTGTTGTTACTGATGGAAGTGATGGTTCCTCACACTCCACATCTTAATCGCCAAAAGTTTAAAACCAGGATATTTTAACTTCCACAAGCCTGAAACTCAACTCCTCCTCTTCAACAACTCAATGCCTCTATTAATCACTCATACACCCTAAAAGAAAAGATTCTCACAACGTTTTCCCTATATTAATTCTCACACCTTCAAAACCACAACCACCAATACCAAAATCACTTTCAAATTCTACTTTGCCATGCCATCTGGAGCTGGACACTTGAAACTGGCATTATTTTAATGAAACTTGGGTACTCATTTTAAAGCTCCATTCATGGTGTGAATCATCATCTGCTACCAGAAACTGCTCACAGCTAAAGGATTGGCCAAATGGTATTTGAGAGTGACTAAACACCCTAATTTATAGATTTCATCCTTTAGAAATCCTTATGACACTTGACAGGTCAGAGGAAACTTTGCCACTATGGTAGGAATGGAGCTTGAACAAAATAAAAGTCATGCATCAACTACCAGATCCTTAATGTACAGTCATGGATGAGAGGTTGAATAACTTTACAAAAGGTTGATTAGTGACAGCATATATACATAGAGAGTGTTCCATAAAGGATATTGTCACTATCTAGCTAAGAGCCTAGCCTACGCTACGCAGAGAAACCAATGAAAAGTTCCTTTTCAGAAAAGAACAAGATTTTGAAGCATAGTTAAAGACTAGAACTTTCCATTAAAAGTTGTTCTAGAAACTCAGCCAAGTCCCCATAGCTGCAGTAGCAACTGTCAGAATGTCAGTGATAGAAGAGGGATTGTTTTTTCGATTTTAACTGCCATTAAGAGCTAGGAGCTGAGAGCTGAGAAGGATCTCGCCGTTCCCTGCTCACCATTTCCTTCTGCTACTTTGACCTCCGTTTTAACAGCTGATATCGGCAAACGGCTGAGCGGCTGAGAGTGAGGAGCAAGTGGCATTCTGCGGAGACAGATAGAGAGGGGAGGAGCGGAGAGGGCTTCCCCTGGCAGCTGGTGGCTGGCGGTCGTTTGGCATCATTTAGCATAGTCCTATATCACCGGAGCCAGCAGCCTGAGAGCCTCTGAGGCTCCCGGTGGTACCCGAGACCCCCATAGAGAATGACGAACGGTTGTATTTACAACTGCAACTGCAAGAGGTGAGGAATAGAGCAGCTTGTGATCCTGCAAGCTCCCGCAGCCAGACTACTGTAAACTGCTATAAACAGCTGTAAATTGAGATAAAGGTGAGAAGCAGTGTGCTGCGTGCTGCGTGTTGGGAGGCTGTTGGTAAGACCTGATGGTACAAAAGGGGGTGGTGAGCAAAGTTGGTAAGACCTGAGGCAGGAGTGGCTGTGACTACTGAACCTAACCGGAACCAAATTCTCGAGAGCATCAACGGAGAAGATGTTCCAAACTTTTCTCTTCCCCGCATCGGGGCAAGGAATGCTGAGTGAGCCTCCGCACCCGAAGGCCCACAATTTGATTGACCTTTTTGAAGCCGCTACGGAGAAGAAGCTCCGAATCTCCAGTCCTGCAACTGGGTCAGGAATCTACAGGGAGCCTCCGTACCCGAGGACCCAATACCTGCTCAGCGTTACATATCTCGTACCTACACACGAGGTGTAACTATACATGAGGCAACTCCCCATATCTACACATGAGTAATTGGCGCATACACTGAAGAAACGCTAATTCACTTTTGTTTCTATCTTCTAACCGGAATCATTTACTGAATTACCCACAAGGCGGTTGGCCTGAGGCGTACTAACAGCAACGCGCAGATAGGATCAAGAACCGTGCGTGCTCACCTGGTCCTGAGCAGGGCCGGGTTGGAAGTATCACCGGCCTAGCGACCTAGAGTGCTTCACCGCAACCTTTTCAGCCCTGATGAGTCGCGGAATTATTACATTCCTGCGACGAAACACGTGTCGGCTGGCAATCAAGATTATTAAATGAGGAGAAGAGTGGCTCAGTGGTTAGAGGCGGCAGACCCAGAAGCTGAGATCGGCTGTGGACCAGGGTTCGATTCCCCGCCTCGGCGGGTCTCGGGCTCAAAATTTCAACGGAGTTGACAATTCTCGCTCTGGTGCCTACTCGACTCACGGGGTCACACTCTGCGACTCTGGGCAATAGCTTGCTTAATCTCCACTACGGCCCCTCGCGGCGGGATGCCTGGCTTTCACCTTGTGGATACCCGGCCGGGGTATCTCACAGGGGAATACCAGGACGGGTTCCCTAAGCAAGCGCCTTGAGGCCCCTGGGTTAAAGTGCGCTATATAAATCGAAACACATTTACATTTACTTAACCATGAGGACATCGATGTTTCTCTAACAGCTATAATTTGGTCTTGTGTGTGTCTATTAAGGCAGAGAATTCTACACTTTTGTATTCCGGGTGTGTGCAATATGCATCTAATTGGCTGTGGCTGTTGTAGCTCTGCTTGTATAAACACCTATATATAAGTGGGAAGTAAGGAGTCGAGAAAGGAGCAACCACCTTTTTCACCCGCTAACAGGAAAAAAAACTACAATCCACAGCAATTTTACATAAAATGAAAATAAAACAAGCAGGGGCAAACCATTCTTCAAAATCAGTTATGATACATATATTTAGGAAAACAACAAAGTTCCCGACAAAGTTTGATTTTATAAAGGATCCAACAGGAACAATGCTAATGTTAGAAACTGATTCAAATGGTCTACAAACCCAAATTAAGGCAGTGAGTGAATCAAGTGCAATATCCCAAAAGCATGATGTAAAGGAGTTTGACCAGTATGAAAGGGACCTAACTACATAAACCAATGAAGATCCTGACAACCAAATAACTGACCAAGAGATGTTAACAATTCCTCGAACAGCACCCTTGCAACAAGATGACCGAAGTGACATGAGAAGATGGTCTGGAGATCTCCAAGAACTCTTCGTAACAGCGGCGGCACTACCAATTGAAGTGCAAGTAAATGTAAAAAAAGCTTACGCAGCAGGCGACCCAATGAGAATGGTGCAAACAAATCAGTGTCAACAAGACAATTAAATAAAAGGGGAAGATTGGCCAAAAGCAACAAAGGATAAAATAAACATATTTAATCCCCTTCAAACTGACACCATTTCATTTCAAAGGATGCAGAAGAAAACTCGGGCCAGTTAAATCTCAAGCAGAATCACAAATCCCAAAATAATATGGACGATTACATTATAAAATTGGATAATCTGCAGCAATGGAGTACACCCTATCAAAAGGATGAACGTAATAACAGGCTACAATTAATTGAATCAGGAAATAAAGATGAAGAACAAGGAAGCACTGCCTGTGAACCTAATAAACAACTCTCTTTTGTAAAAAGCAAAATTCATGGAGCACACTGCTCGGGCAATTGGGGTTCGGGATCAACCTGGGACCTGTTCTTTAGAACCTCTCAATTAATAATAGAAGCTCTAACTAATCAGTCAACCTAAATGGAGGTGCAGGTAGACCGTCTTAGCACCATGGCATCCTCAGTAGCAGGAATTGATCATAAGATAGCCGCGCTAAATAATCTGGTAATAACAGCTCAGTCACAACCAATATCTTCATACACAGATTGTAGTTGTGCTCCCCTGATTAACAAACTGGCCACAATTCCAGAAGTATTAAATACAATAATTGAAGACCTAAGAGGAAATGTATTCACCCCTGGAAACAAAAATGAGAGCATAACTGAAAAAATTATGATTAACTCAAACTCAAACGAGGAAAGTAGTAAGGATTTAACACTGGGTTCACAAATAATACCATCAGAAAAAGCACATGAATACCAATTCTCAAAAAGACAGAGGAAAAAACAACGGAAAGCATGGAATAAAGTTATAAAAGCAATGAAAACTGTATCTCCTCCTGAGATCGAGATAACAAAAGCAGGAAACAGCCTAGAGAATTCAAAATGGCCAATTAACGATATTTCAAAACAAGCAGATAAAGTTATTGAGGTAATAAAACCCCTCTATCCTTTGTTTAACAAAACATTTCCAGACGTTATAAATAGAATCATCATAGACCCAGTAGATAAAAAAACAGGATGACCCAGAAAATAAACAACAACAAACGGATACCCCAAAAGCTGAGGATATCAATAGGAAAGTGAAAAGTGAAATACCTCAATATGAAAAGGAAAAACAAAATCTGACCAAACTACATCAACTGAAGATATTATAGGTAAGATAAAAAATCAGAAGGTATATAAGACAACACAAGAGTGAAAAATAGAGAGAAGAAAAATCCATAATCCGTCGAATGCAATGTCCCAGGTTAGCCAATCTTTAAAACAACCTTCATGGATACAGGAGCCAAGAAAACATATAGGTGAACCAAAAGAGCAGGAGCTATCAAATTATTGTAACCCACTGCAAAAAGCAAAAATAAAAAAACAAGGTCACAAGGAGGGAGGAGTACAATTGATTTTCAAACCTGAATATAAATACAGGGGTAATAAGGACATCCTGAATCGTGGTAACATCTTGAGATTGTGTAAAGCAATACCGGCACTAGAAAGAATCAGAAGTAAGGATATTGAATCAACTGCATTTCTGGCAAGTGAAATTACCAATGAAGAATCGACTATGGTAATCTGGACTTCACCCACCTCGGTAGACCTTATTATACAAGAATATGAATTTTTTTGGGCTTGGGGAATAAAAGTTACAAGACCACCCCAACCTTCGTACCCAAGTCTGTTTATTTCTCAAAAAAAATCAACACCTAAACAACGGAAGGGGTCAAACAATAACCAGACAAACTCAATATTAAAAAATCCAATAGGAAAAAACACGGGGCAAACATCAAACCCTTTTATTGAGAATAAAAGAGAACCAGTGGAGGAGTTACAGTTTGGCTGATTACCGACAGCACTACACGGAGAAAGGGAGGATTGACGATTTCCAAAGGATGGCCCCAAGAAGGGAATACCAATCTCAAGTGGTACAATTTAATTATGCTCCTGGAATATAAAAGGAATCCAATCTAAGTTCCAAAATGAACAACTGACCTCAACGTCAGAAGATTTTCAAATAATCTGCCTACAAGAGATCTGGGCAACTGATCCTCTTATATTAGAAGGTTTTAAGGGATACTATATGTCCCCCCAAAAAACTAGTAAATACGGAAGATCCTGTGGGGGCTTGGCTACTTTTATCTCAACAGAATTAAAAATGGAAAGTGAAAAGGAAGTACAAAATATAACTGACTGTCTGATAGTCAAAATACGATATAAAGAAAAATGGATAAATAAAACACTCTTACTAATAAATGTATATATTCACCATGATTGTAGTTCAAGAAAAGCAATGGCTAGCAGCTTGACAACTATAATACTTCAGCAACTGGAAAAGGATACACAACCTGAGGACATCATTACGGGTGATTTTAATATGAACATGTTGTGGTCCTATGTTAGAGCTGAAGAAATACAACAAAAGAACTAGTTATGGGCAATTTCAAGTCCCTGCTTTCCATCGGATATTAGGGGAGAAAAGAAAGGGAACATTGGGAAGAATGTTTTAAAAGATCTAGAATCCTTAGGTCTAAGGATGCTAAACAGATGTTTTCTGCAAGACAGACCATCTGCCTGGACTTATCAAGCATTGGGTAACAAGTCTCAAATAGTTTACACAATAACCTTGTTAGACTTATTTCAAAATATTTCATCCTCTCAGATTGGAGGAGCAAACGGGAGTGACCATAATCAACAAATAATAGAGTTAAAGTTAAACTGTGAAAGCCATGAAGAATATATGACACTTCTGGGATACATAAATACTGTAAATTATAAGAAACTTTATTGGTCTGAACTCACCAAAGAATCAATCATAGCAATATCGAAAGTAATGGTTGAAAATTATTTTGATGGAGATTCTTCTAACGCTATCGAAAAATAGTCCCTCTTTACAAATAAATTAATTTTAAGCCTGAAATTAAAATCTAGTAATAAAGAGCAGAAGGACAAAAAGTCAATGGCGTTGGTTAAACTGTCTTCGGAATGTCATCTATTAAAAGAAGATCGTAATACAATCTTAAATTTGGCTAAGAAACAGTGAGGGAATCAAATTTATATAGAGACACATTAAAGAAGATAAATGCAGAAGTAAGAAAACTGACTTGGAATGAAAAAATGCAAGCTAAACAAGCACTTTGGGCAAAGGCATTATATACCAGTAAAAAGAATAAAACAAAGGAATTTTGGTCTAAATAAACAACTTGAATAGACCTAGTAGATCAACTACATCTTCTTGTCATTCCTGAGTCAGAATGGGTCAACTTCCTTCATTCACACCTAAATTACAACATAAGCATGGATTTGAGTACTGGTATAAATAATTTGAGAAAGTCAAAGGATAAAAAGAAAATTGACATATCTATAACGGAAAGTCAAGCATGCAAACTTATTAAGAAACAGATATCTGATGGTGCCCCTGGTCCAAACGGGATTCCAGCTGTCTTCTATAAAGAAATTGGATCAATATGGGCTAGGTACTTAACAATAGTATTTAATCAATTGGTGCAAACATCAACCATTCCTGCCTCCTGGAGGGGTTCTATAATCTCACCTATTTATAAAAGTGGTGAGTGGTCCCAACCAGCCAATTATAGGTTAATAACATTGCAAGATATAGAAGCTAAGGTCTTTGCATCAATTCTCTTGAACAAACTAACAGACTGGGCAGTAGAAAAGCATTTAATTCCACCAAATAAATCAGGTTTTATACAAAATCAATGCATGGCAACAAATATATTAATACTTGGAATGTTAATAGAAAAATATAAAGTGAAAAAGCAACCGCTATATCTAGGTTTTGTTGATTGTAAAACGCCTTTTGATTGTGTAGACAGGCAAGTTTTATGGAGGAAATTGGAAAACTATGGTATTAATGCTGGCCTTTTAAAAGCAATATAATTACTATACACCGAGACTTGGACCAGGGTTTGATTAGGTAATGGCTCACGGTTATCAAGAAGAATAGAGACATCTCAGGGTCTAAAGCAAGGATTTATGTTTGCACCGTATTTATTTAATTTATTTTTATCTGACCCTACGGAAGAGCTGGACAACGAGTTGGCTCACTCACCCAAATTGGCTAACAAACAAATTTCAAATTTACTGTATGCCGATGATGTTATACTGCTCAGCCAAACTAAAATAGGGTTGCAGCGACTTATACATAAAATATCAATGTATTCAATTAAGAACAAGATGGTAATAAATGAAACATTAATGAGACAAAAACTAAAGTAATGGAAGTTTGCAACAGGGCATTGAGCCACAGTAAACATAAATGGTATTTACAAAGTCGGCAGCTAGAACAAGTGAAACTTTACAAATATTTGGGCATATGGTTTGACGAGAAGGGCTCATTTTCACAACACAAAACAGAGCTGATAAAAAGAAGTAATTGTTTGACTATAACCTTTTGTTCATTACATAGCTCTTTGGGTGGACCGACTTATCTTTCATTATTAAAGGTAATAAAAGCGAAATTAATGCCCAGCCTTACTTATGGAAGCAAAGTTCTTTGCGGTATATATTCTGCACTTTTGAACAATGCTATAACAAAAACATTTAAATATTTGTTTTGACTTCCAGTTAATGCATCACCGGCCCAAATCCGACTGGAATTTGGCTTTTCTAATCAGCAAGTTGAAAGGAAGGGCCAGTATGTAAAGATATGGAAACAAATTAAAACACATACTTTTAATCCAATGAGCTGTTGACTCTGGCAAGAAATGCAACAGAACCAAACTTCCTGTTTCTACACATATCTTCAAACAGCACTGGAAGAACTGTCAGCACACGAGATTTGGGTGATGTCACTAACACCACTATCTTTAAAAAAAAATTAATAGATTAACAAAACATCTATCCTTTCTAAAGGATAAAGAGTTATTTATTAAGAGATCTCATGCCTGGATGATAGTGAAAGAATATACGATCCTCAAAGTGCAGCCATATCTAGAAATGCCATGGTCAATACAAATAATGAATATATTTATGACCGCAAGATTTGGCGATCTCCCGGGACAAATGCATGCAAAGCCTTGGCTGAGACCAACTAAGCTAATACCCTGTAGATTATATAATCGATGGGAAGAAAATATTATAAATTTGGTTTGCATATGTATATCAATGAAGGTTGAAAGAAAGAGGTATTTAAAGAACTGTTTTAATGAAAGAGGGATACGATCATGCAGACAAGCCTTGTTAGCTTGCTTTAAGCCAACGGATATAGTAATGATTGCAAATTTTTCTAAATTTATGACCATTGTGAAAAAGAAATTGGCAGTCAGTGATTCGAGCATAGTAGGAATGAAGTTGCTGGTAGTTAGAGAACAATTGCACATGAGATATTACACAACAGTAATGAACCTATACCTGTAAATAATTGGTATTTCAAGATTTGTATTAATGAATTATAATAATGATGAATTGAATCTGTGTATTTAATGTATTTTTATGACTTATTGTGGATATCATTTGATTGAGGGCCATAGTAGATTTCGATTGTATAGATATGTTTCAATGGTTGTATTGGTGATTTTCGAATTGTCATATTTTAATTAATCATGCAATAAATTATTATTATGTAGAAGAGTGACTGTTGTAGTAGTATTGTTGTATAGCATTTTAGGACCCTAGTGTAATTTTCCAGATTCATGCCCTTATATAGGTATAGAGAACCTTGTCCTTATATAGGCATAGAAATCATAACCATATTTAGACATAGCCCATGCAGTCCAAATGCGGCATGGCTACTTCCTCTAGTTCCGAAAAGTCACAACGATGTCTTGAAAAACTCGGCTTCAGCAGTTAGGGACTTCCCCTTGCTTGAATATTGATTTGTCCAAGAACTCATGGAGTTTTCAAAGAACTGAGACTCTTTGATGATGTTATTATGTCCACCTTTACGTCAAACTCGGCACCTTCAAGGTATAAAAATGCCTCCACTTACCCAAGCAAACACACGGTGGTTTGGAGCAGTTCGACTATCTACTTGCCCGACGCATCTCGCTACAGCAAGTGCCGAAGGAAGCCGACCCTCCAGCAGATGCACTGAGAGGGAAACTGTCTTTTCTCTTGCCGAGAAATCTAGCTCCAGTGTTTCCAAGCTCCCCTTGCAGGGTGTTGGGAAATCGAGTCCTGAGACAAGTGAGAAACCAGAACTCCTTCATTCTAAACCAAGGTACGGAGCTGATTAGACCCTTAGAGAAATCTTGGATAGATTCTTAGCAAAAGAATACTAAACTTATGCTACACCACACTTACTTCTTCCCTCGTACTAGACTTAGGTTAGGTCATACCGATTCGGTATTTAAGAACAGGCAAATGGGATGTAGGTATTTTTACCCAAAAAATTACCGAATCGGTAAGTATCGGTAATTACCGAATCGGTAAATACAATTCGGTAATTGCCATTCATTCCTATGGGCCTGCAGGGCCATAGGAATGAATGCCAATTACCGAATCGGTATTTACTGATTCGGTATAAGGGGGAAACATTGAAGGGTGGCAGGGTGACACTTTGACACCCTGTTGCACCCCTCAATTGTGTATGGGTGCACATGTTGCAGACATACATGCCCTGTTGGAAAAGCATAAAAATGCTTTTTCCAAGGTTTTCATTATTTACCACCAACTTGTAGTTGGTGGTAAATAACGAATCCTAAAAGGGGAAAATCACTCATTTGAGTGCTCACTATGTATGTATTGCGACTTATATAGCGCACATATCACCTGAAGGCATCAAGGCGCTTGCCTTGGGAACCCGTCCTGGCTTTTCCCTGTGAGATAACCCCTACTGGGCATCCCCAAGGTGAAAGCCAGGCATCCCGCAGCGGGTGGGCCGCCGTAGTGGAGATTAAGCAGCTATTGCCCAGAGTTGCAGCGTGGGACCCCATGATTAGAATAGGCACGAGGTGAGAATTATCGAGTCTGTGGACATTTTTGGGTTCAGGACCCTGCCGCGTCAGGAATTGAACCCTGGTCCCGGGCCAGACCTCTGCATCAGGGTCTGCCGCTCTAATCAGTGAGCCACACTTCTCCACTGCACTCACTACATAGCAAAATTGCTAATTTACCGATTCAGTATTTTAAGGAATCGGTAATTTACCGATTCCTTAAAATACCGATTCGGTAAATTACCGAGTCAGTAAAATGCCCACCTACATCTCATTTTCAAAATACTGGTCGGTAATGGCCAAAATTACCGAATTTCGGCCGTTACTGACTGGTATTTGCCTAACTACATCTGGCCCTTACTCCTTATTTATTTATGTATGTATTTTAAGGCTTAGAAATCATACCATGCTTTTACAGTATGATTTTATAATACTATTCTTGCTGTACACATTATACTTTACAGCCAGTCTTACGATTGTAACAATTAATTTCTGCTGCATGAGAAGGAAGACTGTTCAAATAAATACTGAAATCGCCCGTCTCTCTATTTCTCTCTACCTCTGGTGAAACAAAGCATGCACGAATGACTGGGTAAAATATCTATCTATTGTTTCCACGACTCGAAGATCAGTTTTATCTTGGGGAAACAAAGTTGACATGTTTATGCGGTTATCAGAAACTAATCCCTTCTTGTGAATTCGAGAAAGTTTCTAGTGACCTCTGAGCTAGCTGGCACTCACAATTAAGTCTAATATATTCAATAGAGACCTAGTAGACATAAGTCCTACGTCACATTTATAGGATTTATTATTCCAATGCGCAGAGCCTATTGGCAATATAGGAACTTCACTACATGGCGCCCAACGTTTGGTAAGGCACTAATTTAACGCTAGATACTAGAGTAACTCAGTCGTGCTTTTCACAGAAACCACTTTTTCCCGTAAAATACTCCAATAGACGTCTTGAGTGGGTTAAAGGATAAAATATCTGCCATAACTTAGTAGGACGAAAAATCCTATGTATTAGTTTTTGGTTTTATTCAACGTTGAAAGATACGGTGGTTTGAAAATATTGTGCACCTTATCTTTGTTTCCCGGAAACTTGCTCTGCAAGACTTTAAAAAAAAATGTTGAATAACGACATCAATGCAACCGGTGGAGCTGCAGTAAATACAACCCAACCGGGTTTAGACGTTACAGGTTTCCAACAAGACGATGTGGATGCTACAATCATCCCAGAAAATGTACGGAAAACAATAGCTATAAAGCTTATAGAAAATGGCCTATCACCAAGAGGTGGTAGAGTTATATTTGTCATAGATGCACACGAATATCAGCAGACAGAGGTATTCTATTCATGTATTATCTTCCCTGAAGCAAATCCAAGAACACATGTGTTCCACTTCTACAAGATAGAGGAACCTCCAGCGGAATACGTTTCTTTCGAGGACATTGAAATTCCACTAACTTACCAAGAGCATCAGCTCTGGTTTCAAGGCGCCCTACAATATCAAAATCACATTACCAGGCTCGGTCCACTAGGTACGAGGAGCAACATGGCCGGTACTAGCCAGCTATACACCACATCCTAACGTTGAAAGATTGACAGATGTAGACCTGTTAGCTCAGCTAAAAAAATTAATTAAAATACATAGACAATTGGTTCAATATGTCATGCAGGCTCTAACAGTCCAACCGACTATCAGAATTCCACAGCAAACCCTTCATCAAGGGAACACAAACAAAATTAGACCACAGACTATACGATAAATCATTGGTAAATTACCCACAAAAAGGGAACAAATTCCATTCTGGTTAGCTCAAAAAATTACTCAGATCGAGGCAGTATTTCCCGATAGTATACCTCATAGGAATCACAGGATTCTAACAATCTGTTTACCAATGGGGATCGCACCACACCTGGAGGACTGTGGCACTTGGGTTACAGTCTTTGTTACAATCTACACAAAAACACATGGTGTTCCATCCATGGTGGTAATACCAGACGTCCTGAAACAGATTCAAAATGAATACGGGGCAGAGCCTGCTTTAAACCTCGGTATGAAGTTACTGAAGGATTTCAAACAGGTCTCAGCTATAATATTAGCTAATATTTAAGGTGAAGCAGCATCCGTGGCAATCTGCCAAAAACTAAAAGAACTTGATGTAACTGAGCAACCATATGAACTGGCCAGAATAATAGAAAAATCCTATGAGGAACTAGGAAGAGATAGTTTGGGTGGGAAATCAGTAAAACCCGAACTAACAGAAAATCCTGAAAAGGTTTTCATTAAAAACAACTGCTCCTAAAAAGAAGTGGGAAAGTACTAGACAGGCATTTCATAAAGAGAAGCATTCACAATCTAGAGGTAGGTCTCCTCAAAAGGACCCCTCTGAAAAGAGGTATAACCTCAGAAACAGGGATAATTTGAGAAAACCTGATAGATATCAAGATACTGATACACGTTCCTCTCGTACCTTTCAGACTTCCACACAGAAATCGGAAAGACGAGGATGATCAGAACAAAATGAAGAACGTGTGAAGTCCACAGACGATCAACACGTTCCAAAAAATAAGAAAACTCAAATCACCAAGAAGAAGGTAGCAAGTCTAAAAATCAGACATGCCGAGGATCTTGAGGACACAACTCAAGAATGGGGAGTGGGCCCAGACAATGCTGGACAGTGCAGCAGAAGTTACCATAGTTTGCAAGATCCTGAAGAATCATCTGAAGACAGTGGACTTGAATGAAAACATTCAAGTTGAAACTGCCGATACCAGGGTTAGTGTACCTCATAACTTATATGAAGTAACACTCCCGATAGAGGCGGACATAACTAGAAAAATAAAAGCATTATTTTGGGAAAAATTATCCAAGGTTTATGACATCCTTCTGGCTGAAAAAGACTGGCCACCTGAATTTGTCAGGGAGTGCCCACATGGCGAAGAGATCATTATGCCAGCCTTCTCAAATCATATTCCTGGTCATAAAAAATACACCTATGCCAGAAAATGGGCTGTGGCCCAGGCTCAGGGATTATATAAAAATCATGTGGGATGGGATGAGTACTCTCCTCACCATAAGATCCAGTTAATAAATCCACCTACTGCTCTGAGGCAGTATCCAGTTAAGCAAGAAGCTAAGAAACAGGTAAGGGAGAACTTAGATCAACTTGAATACCAAGGGGTGATTGAAACATGCACCTCGTCCATGAACAATCCTTTGTTTCCTGTCACCAAACCAGACAATACATTTCGTCCAGTTTTGGACTACAGACATTTGAATTCTTGTTGCAAAACCTTTGCAATCAAAATACACACAGTGCAGCCCTGATGAATAACATTGTGCGCAAAAAATATAAAACAACATTAGATATTTCAAACGGTTTCTTCTGTCAAAATATCGCACCTGAAAGCAGGTATTTGACCACTTTCTCAATTATGGGGACACAGCGTCAGTTCTGTCGTCTCCCCCAGGGATTCAAGAATAATCCAGGATTATTTTCAGACAGAGTAACAGAGTTACTACAAACATATGATGATGAGGCATTATCATATGTTGATGACATCTTTCTTACAGACAATGATTTGGACAAGCACTTGAACAGGGTGAACACCATAAAACTTGGCTTCGCCTCTGAAGGGTACAAATTCAATTTTAGGAAATCAAGAATTGCCCACCTCAATGTCTTATTCCTAGGATACGAACTTTCAAGTGAAGGCAAAAGCCTGGCAGCAAACATTTTAGAAAAATGTGCGCTGCTGCAACGTCCAAAAACACTGAAAAACCTAGTCAGTTCTAGGATTCCTGAATTTCAGAAGAACTTACATTCTAAACTACGCAGAAAGGGTTAAACCTCTCTACGAATTAATCAAACCTGATTTCAAACCTACTAATTGGACTGAAAAACACACAGAAATTTTGCGTTCAGTGCAATCGGACATGTTAGCAACAACCCATTTACAGACTTGCGTAAACGAACACAACCTTGTCAAACAAATCATCCCAGGGAGATGCGGATTCACATACCTAAACTTTAATGAAGGTGAAAAGGTACCAATAGCTTACAAATCACATTAGTACAGACAAGCTGAAAAGAAATTCACTTCAACAGAAAAAATTCTGACAGCGGTTCAATCTGCAGTAGCAAAAGAGAGAGCCCTCGCGCAGGGAAAATGCATAAAGGTTGTTACTCCTGTACCTGCCTTAGAGGCAGTGACAAAAGCGAGCATTCTGGATGCAAAAGCTTTACATCCGAAATGGATACAATGGGTTAATCCTCTTGCTGCAACAGACGTTGAATACGTTTTTGACCCCTGCTTAAAAACTCAGAATTTCTACAATACGAACAAGAATGTCCTCTGCCCACTGAGATTCTGCCTCTAGAACATTACGGATGTATAATTTATACAGACAGATCAGCACAACCCGCGATTGGTGGAAAACAAGCTTATAGTGCTGCGTGGGCGATTGTTAAAGGTCGCTGGCGCGATGGTAAATTCAGACTTATGGTCACAAAAACTCAGTCTCTCGGGGACTGTACAGCTCAGGGAGCTGAACTACAGGCTTTCAAGATGGTGCTTGAAAATACAGATCGTGAATTCCCCACACTCATAGTGTGCGATTCGTACTACTGCATCCAATCTTACAATGAATACTTGCAGAATTGGGTTCAAAACGGTTTCAAAGACGCAAAAGGTGACACAATCAAGCATAAATTGCTTTGGGAACAAGTAGTTCTATTACAAAAAGAACTACAAAAGACTCACATGATCCATACACTGAGTCATCAGCGTGATGGCGTTCACGTTGCAGGACATTCATTGGCTGATGAAGCCGCAAAGGTGGCAGTGCAAACGGGTTCCGTAGCTGCAATCACTCGGTTAAAAACAAAAATAGACAGCGAAACAATGCAAGCTGTCACTGCTTCAATAAAAGACAGTGGTAAAACACTTCCTAAAGGCTTTCCACTTAAGTACTCATATATAACTGATGCAAATATTGTTCCTATTGTTCGAATCCCTGAAATGTGGGGGATAGAGTAATTCAAAACATGGAACACAGATTAGGACTAATTTTAGCAGCACACGAAGGACTTGCTTCTGCACACGCAGGTGTTTCCACCACAGTGTCATTATTAAAGCAAAGATACTGGTGGCCGCGCATGAGGAAACAGATCCGAAACTATGTTTGGAATGTGAAATCTGCCAGAAAATGAAAGTTTCAACAGTGAAACACCCGGCGCAGAAGCCCCTTCTAATTTCAGATAAACCATTAGCATGTGTTTACCTCGACCACTGTGGTCCCCTACAAAGGGATGGTAACTATAAATATATCATGGCCTTAGTGGATTCCTGCTCAAGATTCATTTGGATGTGGCCTTAGCGCTCGACGCAAAAAATATAAAACAACATTAGATATTTTAAACAGTTTCTTCTGTCAAAATATCGCACCTGAAAGCAGGTATTTAGCAACTTTCTCAATTATGGGGACACAGCGTCAGTTCTGTCGTCTCCCCCAGGTATTCAAGAATAGTCCAGGATTATTTTCAGCCAGAGTAACAGAGTTACTACAAACATATGATGATGAGGCATTATCTTATGTCGATGACATCTATGTTACAGACAATGATTTGGACAAGCACTTGAACAGGGTGAACACCATAATACTTGGCTTCGCCTCTGAAGGGTACAAATTCACTTTTAGGAAATCAAGAATTGCCCACCTCAATGTCCTATTCCTAGGATAAGAACTTTCAAGTGAAGGCAAAAGCCTGGCAGCAAACTTTTTAGAAAAACATGCGCTGCTACAACCTCCAAAAACACTGAAAAACCTACAGTCAGTTCTAGGATTCCTGAATTTCAGAAGAACTTACATTATAAACTACGCAGAAAGGGTTAAACCTCTCTACGAATTAATCAAACCTGATTTCAAACCTACTAATTGGACTGAAAAACACACAGAAATGTTGCGGTCAGTGCAAACGGACATGTTAGCAACAACCCATTTACAGACTTGCGTAAAGGAACGCAACCTTGTCATCCGAATCATCCCAGGGAGATGCGGATTCACATACCTAACCTTTAAAAAAGGTGAAAAGGTACCAATAGCTTACAAATCACATTTGTACAGACAAGCTGAAATGAAATTCACTTCAACAGAAAAAAAATCTGACAGCGGTTCAAACTGCAGTAGCAAAATGAGAGAGCCCTCGCGCAGGGAAAACGCATAAAGGCAGTTACTCCTGTACCTGCCTTAGAGGCAGTGACAAAAGCGAGCATTCCGAATGCAAAAGCTTTACATCCGAGATGGATACAATGGGTTAATCCTCTTGCTGCAACAGCCGTTGAATACGTTTTTGAAAACTCAAGAATTTCTAAAATACACAAGAATGTCCTCTGTCCCTTATCTTACAAAGGGATGGTAACTATAAAAATATCATGTTCGCAGTGGATTCCTGCTTAAGCTTCATTTGGATGTGGCCTCAGCGCTCGGCTGACGCCCAAACTGTTATAAAAGATTTGCGACTCTTTATGGGCACATACGCAATCGGCACGCTACATTCTGACCAGGGTCCTGCGTTTAGCTCTATAGCTTACAAGGAGGCCATGGCCAGCTCTGCAATTGCATTGCGGTACTCTAGTCCATTCCATCCTTAAGGGAATTCGGTTGTGGAAAGAAAAAAACATGACATAAAGCAATCTATAACAGCTAGGGTATTAGGCTCGGGTGACGGGTGGGTCAAACATCTAATAAGTGTCCAATGTAGTCTTAACAATCTGCCAAGAAATTCTCTGGGTGGAATCACTCCATATGAAATCCTTTTTGGTACTAGAATGATGGTCGAAGACCTTCATCATACTTCAGTGGATGAACTAAAACCCTTTGATCTCAGAGACCGTTTGGCTGTTTTGCAGGACTTAAATGAATAAAGAAGAAATCTAAGTAACATCATACAGAAGCCAACGACCACTGAAGAAAAACCACCTGTCCCAGCAAGACCTGTCTAGATTCCAAAGATTGGGGATCTGGTCAGAGAGATAATAGCGGATAAGAAGGAATTTCAGCCTTCTTACAGAAAAACAGAACCTGTACTAGCAATCCACGGATCAAGAACAGTGTTACTGCTGCCCCTTGCTTGAAGAAAAGAGAACCGGTTCGTATAAATTGACCTGGTAAAACCACACCATGTGGCCAATAATAAGTAGTAGGCCCAGTGGACTGCAAAGATGTAGCAGACAACTGAAACTCGCTACTATCCAAGAGGTTCAAACTGAGAGACTCATCACCTTTGAAGAATCTGCAGTGAGAAAAGAAGGACTATGCAATAAAGCCATGGAACTTGTACCTCTTGACACCCACATAACAGTTTGTCAAGAAACTCCTGTCTACAATGATGTAGAATCTGACAATACTAATATGTCAAGGATACAAGCAGCTCCAGCGATTTCAAATAATCCGGATGCAATACCAACAATTGACAGAACTGCCTCTGGCTATTTCATTAACTTTGATACTTTTTCTGAGGATCGCAGTGAGCCCGAAACAACGCCAGCAAACAAAACTTACGAGGAACGAGTAACAGAACTTTTTCACCAGCTTGCAAAAACATATCTGGTTTCACCATGGGTTGAATTTTCAATTGTGTTAGTGTACTTTTTCTCCTACTTTGGCTCATTCTTGTTTTAAGTTTGGGAAAGCTGATAGATGGAAAATACAGTAAAATGGACACAGCAAGTAAGAACATCAACTTGCTCCGGAAACCACACAAATCGTCTCATCGTGAGCAAAGAGACCTTTCATCAGTAAACAGCATAGCCGTTCCCCTACCAGGTGGTGTAGCATGGGACAGAACTGATTATGACATTTATGGTCCTGTAGAGCTGTTGCAGATTCCACACCAATTTAAGGTTTCCTTGAGTGATTTTGTTTCACCCAGCACATTTTCTGATGATTGGGACTTTGAGACTGTTAATAACATGATGGCAGACTTAGAAATGTCAGCACAATTTACAAAACATGAATACTTAGAAGGTTCATCAGATTATGAACAAATGTATTGTTTTAATCATTATGGTCCCCATTATTTTCACAAATCTACAAACCCTAGAAATGTTTTAACTTATATCCAATGGGAACATTGTCCAAAGCTACCAAAGGGTAGCTCTAAAATATTCTTTGAAAAATGTTCATACTTCTCAGGTTTTAATGTCACAAATCCGGAAACATTTTACTTTAAAAATGTTAATAAAACAGGAATGAAAAGTATGTTGACTAATACTAAGCAAATTTATTCTGCGGCCTTTTATGCTTGATTGTCAACATTAGGTTTTGATTTTTGGAAAAACAACATTGAATCAAAAACTGCCTGGGGCACAAAAGACTAGCAGGTGCAAGGTTTAGAAGCCTGTTTTAGAGCCTGCATCATCCCAGAACAAATATTGTTTTTAAATAAAATTGTTCAACAGACATCTTGTCTTGGCCTGGCTAAGATAAAAGACTTAAATAAACCGTCCATACCTAAACCGGCACCTGATAGCAATGGAACTACAGATGAGGAGGCAGGCGTGAAATATATTTTACAACAAAATAGAACTAATCCTGATTGGAAAAAATGGTTAATCTGGCCCACAGACACGAATAACTGTCAAGATAGATTCCTGAACAAGACACAAGGGTTTACAGTAACTAGACCAGATCCAAGATATATCCAGAGACAACATCCAGGGATAATAACAACTTACAGTGTAGGAAAACTGTGCCTTGAGTGGCTACAAAATTCCGCACTCCCAGATATAAAACAACACTTAACTTTACTTAAAGATGGCATTGATTTGAGAGAATTCTTACTAGGACCTCGCAAACCACGCCATAAACGTCTCCTATACGCCGGTATTTACGCTGCTTATAATGAAGCATGGAAAGTCACGCAAATGGAAACTGCAGAACGAATACGAGAAATCGATCTTATTAATTTAGAGAAAGCTCTCTCTGTAGTTGACAATGGGTTAACAACTCTGTCATCCGGAATTTATTATTTAGACAGCATTGAATCCTCTGCCATGGACATAATGGAACAAGACTTGCTCACGTTACAACATGGACAGTCTCAATTGCGTTCTATAATGCTGCTAGGCTGTACGTTACAAAACCTTTATTCAGGCTATGTGCCTTGGCATCTAATCAACACCACGTCATTGTTTACTGGATTAACCTTACAAATAAACAAATCTCTTTGGCACAGAGAGGAGCAGACTATACAGTGCTGAGCATAGAAAAACTGGAAAGATTACCATTAACCGTTTCTCAGAAACCAACCCTGGAATGGATAATACATGGCACCATCACGATACCAATGACGATCTTCCAGTTTCAGTATTGCTTAAAACACATACCAGCAGGCCTGTATGAAAGGTTGGGTAAAGAATACATAAAGTCGACCTGGGATTTACCATACACACACAAATGTTAGAGTGGGGAAATAGGAGGTATTTCTTAGTGGTAAAAATTGCAAAACCACATTGAGCGGTCCACTTCTATGTCAGGGTATTAATTTACATGGAGCCTGTGATGGTTCTTCAACCAACTTATCATGCCACCTGCAGGGTTCCTCGGCAGCAGTGATAGATCCAATTTTTAGGCAGCTTTCCAATGGGAGCTACATAATGTTGAATGATCACAGCTGTTGTGGAATGATGCCAGGAATATCTATCTAGTTAGTGTGTCAGCCAGGGTCACTTGCTGTATGCAAGTATTGTTTCTAAAAACTAAGACAAACGGGGAGTCGCCGCTATTGCCTTCACTGAACATCTCTTCTATACAAATTGATACTTTAAGCAGAATGAAAGCCATTCTTTTACAAAAAACTGTGCCACTGACCTCGTTCAGAGAGACGTAAGATCTGCAAGTTGCAAGGTCCTCTGCAGAGATACATGCCTTATTATCAACAAACTGCCCCATACATTTCGCGGAAATGTTAGGTGGTATCTTAAACATGTCTGATACCAGTGGTATTGTACATGTATTTAAGACGATTTTTTCTGGACTGTTAGCACCCTTTGAAGCAGTCCTAGGCCTTTTTCCAAACTTCGTGCACTCTGTGTTCGGTGGCCTGCCTCTCATCTTGGGACTCGTAGCAGGGATACTATTTTTGATCCTTCTGCTCCGATGTGGCAAGTCCAGTCACTAGCGATACCCAGATTACAATGGAGAACACTCTTCTGGCAATGCAGTATCGTGAGAGCATAACACAGATTCTTGGCTTGGCTTGTTTGAGAGATCTGAATACCACGTGGTTCCTATCATTCAGACCAATCTGGCAAGATAGCATCTTACCTGTTCTACAATGCCTGCTTTGTGGAGAGGAATGCGTGTTGGATATTTGTCTGACACTCCCATCAGCACTGCCAATGGATGTTGACGCTTTGCTTGGTTCGGTAACGGCTCATGCATTGTGTTGTCCCCAACGGCTACCAATCCTGATGACGGCATTCATTGAGGTCTCACCGGCAATTCCACCTGACGGTGAGATACGTGGACCAACAGGCACACAGGTACCATCAAGTGCGAACATTGCTAATGCGACTGACGCTGACTGCGATGCTTCTCATCTGTGTACGATTGATCTACTTAATGAAGAGGTTCAACTCTCACCTATTGTGGTAGATGATTTCTTTGCCAGCTTAGAAGATTTAATAACTTTTGAATTTAACAAACAGCGTTCTTTCAACTTTGAATTCGACCTTCGTTTTTCAAAACAAAAACTTCTAATTTTGGAACTCTATTTTTCCACAATTTGATTTGACTTTTTCACAAAATTGAACTTTGGCACAACGTAATCTGCTTAAAGTAGAACTATTCTTAGAGAACAAGAATTCTTTGAATACTTCCTAGAAACAATATTGAACTTATCAACAAACCAAAACAGTATATATATTCTGCTATGGGATGGTCTCGACCTTTTTTTCTGTATTTAGAACCATTTTATAACTGTAAATTTTATGATTCATTCAGTTATCATTGCCAATATCATACTTTATGCTTGAATTGAAATCATTGTTTTTAAATGTGTACAGTACAAATGCTCATTTTATGTGTACAATCATTTCAAAAGCATTTTATGTATTTTTGGGTCGGATTGTAAACACATGCTTTAGATATGTTTTAATGCTTAATTTTAGTAATGTCGAACATAATAAAGTGGAGGGGATGTTGTATAGCCTTTTAGGACCCTAGTGTAATTTTCCCGATTCATGCCCTTATATAGGTATAGAGAACATTGTCCTTATACAGGCATAGAAATCATAACCATATTTAGACATAGCCCATGCAGTCCAAATACAGCATGGCTACTTCCACTAGTTCTGGAAAGCCACAACGATTTCTTGCAAAACTCGGCTTCAGAAGTTAGGGACTTCCCCTTCCTTGAATATTGATTTGTCCAAGAACTCATGGAGTTTTCAAAGAACTGAGACTCTTTGATGATGTTATTATGTCCAACTTTACGTCAAAACTCTGCACCTTCAAGGTATAAATATGCCCACACTTGCCCAAGCAAACACAAGGTGGTTTGGAGCAGTTCGACTACCTACTTGCCCGACGCATCTCGCTACAGCAAGTGCCGAAGGAAGTCGACCCTCCAGCAGACGCACTGAGAGAGACGCTGTCTTTTCTGTTGCGGAGAAATCCAGCTCCAGTGTTTCCAAGCTCCCCTTGTGGGGTGCTGGGAAATTGAGTCCTGAGACAAGAGAGATACCAGACCTCCTTCATTGTAAACCAAGGTAAGGAGTAAATTAGACCCTAAGAGAAATCTTGGATAGATTCCTGGCAAAAGAATACTAAACTTATGCTACACCACACTTACTTCTTCCCTGGTACTAGACTTGGGTTAGGTACATCGGGGTAGGCGTATTTTAGAAGCACCAATTGAGTACTTTTAGTCTTTATTTATTTATGTATGTATTTTATGGCTTAGAAACCCAACCATGCTTTTACAGTATTATTTTATAATACTATTCTTGCTGTATGCATTATACTTTACAGCCAGTCTTAAGAATTGTAACAATTCATTTCTTCTGCATGAGAAGGAAGACTGTTCAAATAAATACTTTTTATTCAAAACGCCGTCTCTCTATTTCTCTGCACCTTTGGTGAAACGAAGCATGTACGAATGACTGAGTAAAATATCTATCTATTGTTTCCACCACTCTGAAGATCAGTTTTATCTTGGGGAAACAAAGTTGTCATGTTTATGTGGTTGTCAGAAACAAATCCCTTCTTGTGAATTCGAGAAAGTTTCTAGTGACCTCTGAGCTAGCTGGCACTCACAATTACGTCTAATATATTCGATAGAGACCTAGTAGACATAAGTCCTACGTCACATCTGTAGGATATATTATTCCCATGCGCAGAGCGTATTGGAAATATAGGAACTACACTACAGTATTGATTAGAAAATTAGAATAATGAAAAAATTAAGTCACTTTAGCAATAGCTATTGGTAACATAGGACAGGGATGTAATAGAGTGACTCCCCCATAGCAGTCCTAAAGGGTCTCCTCCAAGTTAGTCTCAGAGAGGTCAGTCTCCTTACTCACTAGAAACACTCATTGATATAAATTCACACAATAATGTAATGAAACCTAGTAGGTGTTTGATTCTCTCATCCAATACACACCATTCATCTGAAGGTGTCATCACCATCTGCTGCTTCTCCTCCTGATTCCCACAATAAACCAACATGCCGGTACACAGTAAAACTCTGTTTAAAGTTTTTTTTGTTTTTTCTGTCCTCATTTGCTTTATCCTCAATACGGGCGATACCAACCACCTTGCACGACATAAAGACACAAGTTGTTATATTGGTGGCAGAGATGTCCCAAAAGCAAAGGGGTCTTTTTTTTACTCCATCTAGGTATATTCCAACCTGCAGGACCTTTATCGTAACTAGGCTAGACCCGGTCCAAGGAGTGTTCATGGCATAATCATAGGACCCGGGAAAAAAAAAAAAAAAGAAAAACTCCAGAATTATCTCCAATTGATCAGCAGGTCCCAGAAAGCCAAGTTATGTTTACTACATGATCTATTGAGGTCAACTTTAGATGTTTCATATAAAGACGAAAGCCACCCAGAGTGTGATGGGGTGTTTTCTCTACCCAGTGTATACAAATTTGCCTTCTTGCCAATAAAATTGCATAGAAAAGAAAGGATCTTGCCTTGCCTATGATGTTATTCTCCAGCTAAAGATGAAAAGTGGTAGGGTTATTGACAAAGATGCATTTAGGATAGAGTTTAAGGTATTCTTCACTTCTTCCCAAAATCTTGCAATGTCAGGGCAATCCAGAAACATGTGGACATCACAGGCTCCTACAAAGTTACATTTGTTACATTTTTTTGTCGGGGAGAAATTTAGAAAGTTTCAACGGTGTTATGTATGCACGATGAGCTGAGAAGAGATGATTTTGTCTTAGCCATGAAGGTTTCACGATTTTATAAAGTAGCCCGAAAGAGTTTAGCCACTTCTCCTCACATTGAAGACCAGTCGCCTCCCCCCATAACTCATCTGGAAGATGAAACTCCCCCTCAATTTCCTCCAACAGCTGCCAGTACCATGCGGCTACTTCTCTCCCTCCCATTGGTCGTTCCACTAACTGTTGCTCCAGTATGCTAGTCTTCCCAATGTGGGCGTCTCTGCGGCGCTGGGATCTCACCCAGCTTTCCAGTTGAATGTATTTGAATCTGGAAAGCCCAGGGCCAACGTGATCGTATAACTCTTCCCAGGCTATTAATGATCCTTCTTTAAATAGCTGACCCCATCTTATGATGCCAGCTTGTACTATTATGGAAGACAGGCTATCTCTCAAACATAGTGGTGGACCGGGAGAGTCCCAGATTGGAGAGAAATTGGAATAGTAGGACAACCCTAGTTTTTTCCTAATACTAAGCCAGACTTTGGCCCATGACTGTAAAATTTTAAGTTTGATTTTTTTAAAGAATTTCTGACTCCCAAATTTAAACATGAAACCGTCTACTGCTAGATTCGCCCCTAATAACATAGCTCTATACATTGACTCAGTAGGAAGATTAGATGGCATTTTTAAAAGCATCCTAGAGTGTGACATCTGGAAGGCCCATGCATAATACAATAAATCTGGCAATGCAAGACCCCCCTTCTCCCTTCTTTTTTTCAACTTTTTCCATGCTATTCTGGTGGATTTGTAATTCCAAATGAAGGAGAAAAAGTAGTGTCCAAATATCCTTTTTTCAGACAATAGTAAATGGTTATTCTCGTCCATATCGCTCGGCAATAGCAACTTTCTACTCCATGACATTGTAGCAGCGGGGGGTCGAAAGGTAGGCTGTAGGTGGGCGTAAATCTGGCTAGACACAAAGCCAGAGTAAGTAAGGGTGGGTTTCCGAGGGGGTGGGAAGGGGGGGGGAGGTTAAAATAGCAAAAAATCCTCATCTGTCTGCCCGTTTTAGTGTTTCAGCTTTTTATTTTTTTCAAAACCAAACTTTCAACATGCTAAAATTAAGACGTCATCAAACGAGATGTAAAAGAGTGAAGGAGTTAGGGGTTGTAGTTATAACATGACATTTATTCATTATATGTCCTGGAACGTAAATGGGCTACGCGTGAGAGGTAGACAAGACCGTATTTTAAAATATCTGAGAGACTCACAGGTGCAGATCATAGCACTCCAGGAAACACATCTCCTTAAAACAGAGGCTACCACCCTATTTAAAAAACAGAGGTGGATAGATAAATTCTGTTCTACAGACCATAATGCTAATATAAAGGGAGTAACATTTATTTTTAAAAAATCTGCAAAAGCGCAAATTCTGGACTGTAAAGAAGACCACACAGGGAGATGGCTAATAGTGAGAGTCTCACTCGATGGTCAGACCTGGACTTTAGTGGGTTACTACGGTCCTAACTCAGATGATCCATCGCACCTGGACGCTGTAAGGAACCAACTAATATCAGTCCAGGATCCAGTAATCTAGCTGGGGGACTTCAGTATTGTTCTTGACCCCAGACTGGATAAATCGACAAAATCTAGAACTTGTAGCTGCGCTAAATCCAGACAAACCCTTATAACAACTATAACACAACTTGGCTTGGCGGATTTGTGGAGAGAAAGAGTTGGTAACAAGCCAGGGGTGTCCTTCCGGAATAGTCGCTTTAAACACAAATCTAGAATTTACTATGCTCTTTTCAGCTACTGTCTAAAGGATACTCTGACAATGATAGATTATCTACCATCACACTTGTAAGACCACTCCGCATTAACATTCACTTTGAGATCCGAAAATTCCATTAAACATCCATCCTAGTCTTTTGACCGGACACTCTTGCTCGAAGAAGAAAAGGTTAAATTTCTGGCAGATGAGTCTTTAGCCTTTTTTGATATAAACAGTAACTCTGCAGGCTTAACTCTTGTTTGGGAGACATTCAAGCCCTTTTTAAGAGGGCAGATCACTAACAGAGCCTCTTACAGGCAGAAAATATAAACAGAAAGGGTAGCTAGAAATGAAACTTCTAGAGTTAAAGATCGACCCGCCCTCAGGAACATTAGAAGAACAGGAAAAACTGGCCGGGTTAAAGTCCCAATTGGAAAATATTTTACAGGAGAGAGTAAATAAAAGGTGGGAAGCGAGCAAGATTTCTCAATTTGAATTCGGAGAAGCTGCAGGGAAAGTGCTAGCATGGAAAATAAAATCTGACCAAGCCCTTAAATATATCAAGGAAATCAGGATAGAGGGAGAGGCCAAGGCAAGATCTACTAACCTAGAAATAGGCAGAGCCTTTTTTGAATTTTTTGAGGTGATTTATAGGGAATATCTTCCTATTGACCAGCAGGCAAGGGATAGATGGCTGGAAGCCATCACGCTTCCAACCCTCTCAACAACTCAGAGCAAATCCTTAGAGACTGAGATAACAGAGGCTGAGGTGAAAAAAGCTATTCGTCAATCTAGAAAAGGAAAAGCGGCAGGTCCAGATGGTCTGCCGGGAGAAATTTATAGATCACTGGAAAATATCATCGCCCCCGTGCTGACGGTCTTATTTAATGGTATCCTAATAGAAGGAGATTCACCGCCTAAATCCTGGGGGGAGGCTACAATTGTACTTATCCCGAAACCAGGGAAATCTCCCCTTGAGTGTGGGTCATATGGACCAATATCATTACTCAATAATGATTATAACGTTTTTACAACAATCATTTCAACAAGATTGGCTAGTGTTATTGGTACTATAGTTCATTTAGATCAAAAGGCCGCCTTGGTGCTATTGGATCTCTCGGCGGCCTTTGATACGGTCAGCCACGAGATACTAATAAAACGTATTAGGGAAACCGGAGCCAGTGACCACGTGTGTAACCTCATCTCATCCTACCTCCATGAGAGAAATTTCACAGTTGAAATAGGAGAAGCAAAGTCAGACTCCTTTAAAGTACCATGCGGCGTCCCACAGGGCTCGTCATTAAGCCCAACACTTTTTAACCTATATGTGGCCCCCCTTGCCGAATTAATAAGAGAAAATGGATTTACACCAATATCCTACGCTGACGATACCCAAATCGTCATTTCTATAGGTAAAGACAGCACAGCAACAGCCAAGAATTTTCAACTATGCATGATAAAAGTTAGTCAATGGATGCAACAAAATTGCCTCAAACTCAACGGAGAAAAGAGTGAGGTAATGATTCTAGGAGGCAACGCCGATATCTGGTCTCCAGACTGGTGGTCCCCTGAACTGGGAACAAGACCAGAACCCTCAGAGAAAGCCAAAAACTTGGGAGTCATGATAGACACTAAACTAACATACGAAGCCCAAGTAAACAAACTGGCATCGTCTTTTTGGCTGATACTGAAAATGATCAGAAAGATACTCCCATACCTACCTCAAGACACACGCAGAACTGTAGTGACAGCCCTAGCACTATCTCGACTGGACTACGGTAACGCATTGTACGCCGGAGCCAGAGTAAAAATCATGGAAAAAATGCAGCGACTCCAGAATGCAGCGGCACGACTGATACTTGAAATCCCAAAGTATCAGCCTATCAGTCATAAACTAGAGACACTCCACTGGCTACCTGTAGCCAAAAGAGTCAAGTTTAAAGCACTATGCTTGACCTACAAGGCACTGCAGGGCAAAGGCCCTCACTTCCTGAAAACTCACCTAAAGCACTACGAACCATCAAGGCCTCTCAGATCAGGTGAAAAAAAACTGATAACGATACCCAAGTTTAAACGATCAAACTGGGGAGGAAGAAGTTTCCTCGTGCATGCAGCACGGACATGGAACTCATTACCACTCGACATAAAAAACTGCCCAACCCTGGAGATTTTCAGAAAGAGAATTAAGACCTGGCTATTCACCGCATAAATTTTTAATAAACTCCAGACTTGCCCCGGAATCCGGACAATTCATAGCGCCAAGACGCCTTCGGGCATTCGTGCGCTTTAGAAATGGACAAATCAAATCAATCAAAAAGGATTTATTAAGGGTCGACAGCTATCAGACTTAACACATGAACTGATAGGGGCCATTGACATCGCCATAGCCTTTTCCCTACCTTTAGCTACTTTAACCTTAGATGCAACTAAGGCTTTCGATAGAGCCAACTGGCTCTATCTAAATGACGTACTTAAAAAATTCAACTGTGGGGAAGGTTTTCGTAGAACTATAAACCACCTTTACGGTACGCCTTCGGCCAGGTTGTTAGTTAATGGGCTTTGACGGAAGCCTTTAATATAACCAGAGGTACAAGGCAGGGCTGCCCGCTTTCCCCCCTCCTCTTCAACCTATATATCCAACCGTTTGCCCAGCTTTTGTGGGAGGAGGCTAATATTCCATCTTTTAGCTTCGGAGAATGGGAAAGGCGGGTAGCACTCTACGCAGATGATATTCTGGTTTTTACATCTGATCCAGTAAAGGCATTTCCAGTTGTCATTCAACGGGCTGAAGAATTTAGTCATATCTTGGGTTATGACATCAAAACGAGCAAAAGCGAGATAATGGCATGGAACCTACCAAATATACAGCTTGGGGTAAACATTTCAACCTCCATGCGCTATCTAGGGATTAGAGTTACCCAAGAAGAGGGCAGCATTGGACAAACCAATCTGGATAGAATATACAGTGAGAGTAAAAGACTTTTAAAATCCTGGACTCACTTGCCACTTTCTATAATGGGCAGGGTAAATCTAGTCGAAATGTGTATTCTTCCAAAGTTTACGTTTGTTTTTAATGCTATCCCCATGGCTTTTGAACTTAAAATGATTGAAAAATGTCAGTTTAAAGCGTTACCAACATTGAGGAAAGTTCTCATGAGAACCTTCTTACCTAAGCTAAAAGCTGCATTTAGTGTCTATTGTGAATGCATAGACTAGTCAGATGCGCTGAAAACAAATATATCAATGATGTGCTCGTTAGGAATACTTAAAGTATGGCTCAATTATTGTTCATTCTATCAGTTTATTCATTATGAATTACAGCAAGGTTCATTGTTATATTAAATTATGTAATATGGTATGAAGAAGCTAAGGAAAAATAATGTTGAAGTCAGCACATTATTTAGCAAGATGCTGGTACTAGGCAAAATGTTTTACATAAACGTCTACTCAGCTATTAGCAAGAGCCAAAAGAAAAGGCTTTTGGGCCTAAATAAGGGGGTCATTAGGATGGCGGACGGAAGGACGTCCGCCAGCATAAAGTAGGAGTAAAATGCCTTTTTTCAGTCCGCCAGCCACGGTCTGTCCGTCTGCCACATTAGGATGGGAATCACTGTCAAAAGTACGTACGCCGCGGAAGAGCAAGCACCGCCGCGGAAATACACCCGACCCCGCGGCGGACGTAACCAACCAGAGACACCGCCATACGGAATGACGTCTCCGACCGTCCACGTAATTACGATAGCGGATAAGACACAGCAAATCGCAGCGGAAAAACCACCAGCCTGAACACGGCGGATTCACCACAGCGGAGAGCCAAAACATTGCAGAGATACCCACCACAGGCAGATCTCTGTCATGGACCCAGCTCTGAACGCATTTCCGATCCTCTTTGTGCTCCACCACCAACAAGTCATCGACCGTCGCCGACGACGCCGCAGGTACACAAACACAACAATCAATGCCGGAAGGGGAGTACCTGCCGGGGCCGTGACGTGGGGAGGGGGGAGGTGCATGTTGGGTAAACAGCATTTACGATACCACCAATATATCAACAATGCAAGTAGACAACCAGGAAAGACACACAGAAACCACTACACACGATTACATTGTTTATTGCACATATTACTAAATAATTCCTAGACTAGGCAGGAGCATGGGCACTGGATACAACAGAAAAGGTACATCTGAGGTCGCACATGAGAGGGCACAATGCAGTATCATTACAGCAACAGGGCAGTGTACATAACAGAGCAGGTGCATCAGAGGCATCACATGAGAGGGGCTAAATGCATCAACAGTCCATGGCACAGAGCAGGTACATCTGAGGCAGCACATGAGAGGGCACAATGCAGCATCGTAACAGCAACAGGGCAGTGTCCATAACAGAGCAGGTACATCTGAGGCAGCACATGAGAGGGGCACAGAGCATCAACAGTCCATAGCAAGGCACAGAGCAGGTACATCAGAGGCAGCACATGAGAGGGGCTAAGTGCATCAACAGTCCATAGCACACAGCAGGTACATCTGAGGCAGCACATGAGAGGGGCTAAGTGCGTCAACAGTCCATGGCACAGAGCAAGTACATCAGAGGCACACATTAGAGGGCACAATGGAGCATCCTAATAGCAACAGGGCAATGTCCATAACAGAGCAGGTACATCTGAGGCAGCAGATGAGAGGGGCTAAGTGAATCAACAGTCCATGGTACAGAACAGGTACATCTGAGGCAGCACATGAGAGGGGCTAAGTGCATCAACAGTCCATGGCAAGGAACAGAGTAGGTACATCAGAGGCAGCACATGAGAGGGCACAATGCAGCATCCTAACAGCAACAGGGCAGTGTCCATAACAGAGCAGGTACATCAGAGGCAGCACATGAGAGGGGCTAAGTGCATCAACAGTCCATGGCACACAGCAGGTACATCTGAGGCAGCACATGAGAGGGGCTAAGTGCATCAACAGTCCATGGCACACAGCAGGTACATCAGAGGAAGCACATGATAGGGGCTAAGTGCATCAACAGTCCATGGCACAGAGCAGGTACGTCTGAGGCAGCACATGAGAGGGGCACAGAGCATCAACAGTCCATGGCAAGGCACAGAGCAGGCACATCAGAGGCAGCACATGAGAGGGGCTAAGTGCATCAACAGTCCATGGCACAGAACAGGTACATCTGAGGCAGCACATGAGAGGGGCACAGAGCATCAACAGTCCATGGCAAGGCACAGAGCAGGTACATCAGAGGCAGCACATGAGAGGGCACAATGCAGCATCCCAACAGCAACAGGGCAGTGTCCATAACAGAGCAGGTACATCTGAGGCAGCAGATGAGAGGGGTTAAGTGAATCAACAGTCCATGGTACAGAAAGGGTACATCTGAGGTAGCACATGAGAGGGTCTAAGTGCATCAACAGTCCATGGCAAGGAACAGAGCAGGTACATCAGAGGCAGCACATGAGAGGGCACAATACAGCATCCTAACAGCCACAGGGCAGTGTCCATAACAGAGCAGGTACATCAGAGGCAGCACATGAGATGGGCTAAGTGCATCAACAGTCCATGGCACACAGCAGGTATATCTGAGGCAGCACATGAGAGGGGCTAAGTGCATCAACAGTCCATGGCACACAGCAGGTACATCAGAGCCAGCACATGAGCGGGGCACAGAGCATCAACAGTCCATGGCAAGGCACAGAGCAGGCACATCAGAGGCAGCACATGAGAGGGGCTAAGTGCATCAACAGTCCATGGCACAGAACAGGTACATCAGAGGCAGCACATGAGAGGGGCACAGAGCATCAACAGTCCATGGCAAGGCACAGAGCAGGTACATCGGAGGCAGCACATGAGAGGGGCTAAGTGCATCAACAGTCCATGGCACAGAACAGGTACATCTGAGGCAGCACATGAGAGGGGCTAAGTGCATCAACAGTCCATGGCAAAGAACAGGTGCATCTGAGGCAGCACAAGGACGTGTGTCAAGCGGCCTGTCCAATGGACATAAATAATGCAAGGGTGTTTACAATGGACTATCTACACACCAAGTAAAATGACAGGCGAGTGATGTGAACTACACTTCACAGCACTGAATCTGGTGGAGTGCTCGACCTAGTAGCCTCGGACACAGTGGCAGTGTCTGATACCGGATTGGGAGACACAGCCATAGCTCTAGTGACTGACACATGAGCCATAGACCCAGACACACTGCCAGCACCAGAAACAGGAGTGTGGGACACAGCCACAGCTCTAGTGACTGACACATGAGCCATAGACCCAGGCGCACTGCCAGCACCAGAAACAGGAGTGTGGGACACAGCCACAGCTCTAGTGACTGACACATGAGCCATAGACCCAGACACACTGCCAGCACCAGGAACAGGAGTGTGGGACACAGCCACAGCTCTAGTGACTGACACATGAGCCATAGACCCAGACACACTACCAGCACCAGAAACAGGAGTGTGGGACACAGCCACAGCTCTAGTGACTGACACATGAGCCAGAGACCCAGACACACTGCCAGCACCAGAAACAAGAGTGTTGGACACAGCCACAGATGTAGTGACTGACACATGAGCCATAGACCCAGACACACTGCCAGGACATGACCGTGCACAGTGACTAACAAGTAGTATGCCAGCATCTGAGACATGAGAGTGGTGGACACACACATTGGTAGTACCTGAAACAGGAGAGGGCACAACTGACACAGTGCTACTACATGAGGCATGACAGCGAACAACAGACACAGTGCCACTCTCTGAAACATGAGAGTGAACTGCAGCTTACCCACTAGGACCACTGAAATGATGAGCCACAGGGCTGTATGGGCCAGGAGGCAGTGTGGCTCTGGGAGCTGGGGACAGCTGTACTTGAGCGACATTGGGGTGGGCAGGTGTCACAGGTGTATGTCTCTGTTTCTTTGGGATATGGAAGGGCACCCTGGACATGACTGGACTGGTAAGTGGTGTGGCCTCATCATGAACATCACCCATCAAAGGTGGATCATGTGCTGGTGTGGGTCTGCTCTCTTTGGACATGCTGGACCCTGCTTGATGTTTGCTGTGGCCCTGCCTTCTGCCCGCTATGTGGAATGGGGGATGCAACAACAGTATACTCCTTCCGCTGCTTCTGTGGGATGTGGATGGGAGTAGAGGTATGGGGGACTCCACCACTGACACATGTGTTTTACGTTCCTTCTCCAACATCCGCCTTAGGGCATCCAGGGGTGATGTAGGCCTGTCCTTGATGGTGCTCGTGTCCATGGGAGAACCCTTGTCCCTGGGAGGTGCCTTGCTTGTAGGATGTGTCCTGTCTCTGGAAAGTGCCTGAACCATGGGCGCTGCCCTGTCCCTGGGAGTTGGCTTTTCCTTAGTAGTGTCCCGGTCCATTATAGTGTCCCTTTCCTTTGCAGTGTCTTTGTCCTTGGGAGTGTCCCTGGCCTTGGCAGCTGCCATTTCCTTTGCAGTGTCCTTGTCCTTGGGAGTGTCCCTGGCCTTGGGAGCTGCCCTTTCCTTTGCAGTGTCCTTGTCCTTGGGAGTGTCCTTGGCCTTGGGAGGTGCCCTTTCCTTTGCAGTGTCCTTGTCCTTGGGAGTGTCCCTGGCCTTGGGAGGTGCCCTTTCCTTTGCAGTGTCCTTGTCCTTGGGAGTGTCCCTGGCCTTGGGAGGTGCCCTTTCCTTTGCAGTGTCCTTCTCCTTGGGAGTTCCCTGGCCCTGGGAGGTGGCCTTTCCTTTGCAGTGTCCTTGTCCTTGGGAGTGTCCCTGGCCTTGGGAGGTGCCCTTTCCTTTGCAGTGTCCTTGTCCTTTGGAGTGTCCTTGGCCTTGGGAGGCGCCCTTGCTCTGGGAGTACCTTTAGAGGGGATGCCTGTGTTACAGGTGAATCCCTGTCACCCAACACCCCTTGATCATCCTGTGTGTCAACTCCAGGGTAGCTGATGTCGTGGTCTGTGAAAGATTTCCCTGTCCTAGGGGATGGTGTCTGTGCCCTCCGTGCCCTGCCTTGCTGCCTGTGGCTGCTTCTAGTGCAATATCCCGAAAATGAGACCTGCTCAGAAATGTCACTCTCCGCTGACACATCAAGTGGCGTGGATGGGGGAACTGAAGTAGAAGCTCGTGCCTGCGAATTTTGAATGGCTGCAGACACTGTGCTGGTTAACAACTGAACTGTTCTGTGTAGACCAGCAACTTCGCCATGCATCCCCTCCATGAATGCTACCACCTGCCCCAACTTCCTATCGTGGTCTAGGAATGCATTGATCATGTTGGTCTGCCCTACACACAGCTGTCGTAGCAGATCAACCACCTCAGCACAAAGGGCATTTTGGGACACAGGGGCAGGGGCAGCGGTGCCTGCACCGAAGGCCACTCTGCTCCCCTTACTCTAGCGAGCACGAGCAGTACTTGTTGCAGTAGTTGGTAGTGTTGGCCCTGTGTGCTGTGTACCGACTGAAGGTGTAGATTGCCCACTCCCTGTGTCTACCAACAGTGCTGACTCACCAACACCGTCTGAAGATGAGGACGATGGTGTTTTCCACATGTGAGTCCTCAGGGTCAGTCCTGTCCCCCTCTCCGGGGCTGCTCTCTTCAGTCTCAGTCTGCGTATGTGTGTTTCCGGATTCTGATGCATTGCCACCATTGAGCTCTGTCGTTTGTGGGTCAGTGCCCTGGACCAAAGCAGAAAGAGAGAAAAGAGGTATAGGTAAGTGCCACACTCACGTACTGAAAATTACAACTACAAAACACCTTGACTGCTGACCAACATGTAGCCCCCATCCTGCACAAGAACCACCCCTACCATACATCTTCATGTCAAAGAACCGGGGGGGGTGCCTGTGAAACATGTACTCCTAACTAGCAGGGAAGTGCATGCCAACCACCACACATGTGTCGCCATGAGAACACAGACCTCAAGGCCATGTCCTGGGACCCTGTACTACAATGCAACTGGTATGTCCACCTGGCTGACATGGATGCCAACACACACTCCGATAGTGGCACCAACATGCTATTGCAGCACAACATACACACCACGGATGTCACTACTGCGTCTGGCATCAATACATGCATGCACTCACAAGTCACAAACACATTCAGTCTGCTTACCGCTAGTTTGCTGATGATCCCCTCTCAACCGGGCGGACAGGTCAGGATGCGTCACTGCAATGATACGGTGCATCAGAGGGGTCATGGTCCGTCGTGTAAGCTGGGATGTACATGGAATCTGCCCCAGTGTCATCTCCGCCACATTCTTGCTGAGCCTGGAGATGTCGTCCCAGCGCTTGTGGCAGTGTGTGTGTCGCCTATTGCACACCCCCACTGCCCGTACATTACGTGCTATAGTCCTCCACACGGCCTTGCAAAGGTGCAGCTTGACCTACCATGATGGGAGACAAAATGGGAAAGTCATTGGACATATGGACAGCCACACAGATAGGAGCAACACGTATCCTGCAGCAGCCATGCACAGTACAGCACATGTGAAGGTCCCACAGCACACCGCCAAGATTGCAGAAGCCAGGAGTCAGTGCCCACCTCATGCACACCAACATGTCCCCCACTGCAATTACCACCTGTCCGGGGGCACTGTAGAGCCGGTCATAGTGGCGGAGCACACCGTCCACAAGGACATCGAGTTCCGCTGCGGTGAAGGGACGAGACAGGATCTCTCGCAGTCTCGACATGGCAGGGTCCCTGACTGTGGCACAACAGCAGCAGTTGGAATCGCTTACACACCCCGCTTAACCTGTTTCCATTGGCTACATGTCCAAGGACTGTCACACACCGGCAACTGCATGTACGCGCTACCGCGATGGTGCATCATTTGAAATTCAACACTCACTGGTGTCGCAATGGCGGAGCACACATTCCGCGGGGGCGGGGCTGGCTAACACATACATTTGAATGTGCAAGTGGAAATTGCAGTTGGTAACCCCCATTACAGTCACATTGCAGCACCCACCGCAGACCGCCGGGCCTGGCCGCTCACCCATCGCCGGGTGCGGACGGTGGTTGACCGCCGTGTGCGGGCGGTGGGTGACCGCCGTGTTCAGGCGGTGGGTGACCGCCGGGTGCAGGTGGTGGTGAACTGCCCTGTGTACAGATATCAGCCTGGCATGTTTGCCCCTGGCCGCTCAGCCACCGCGGGGTGCAGGCAGTGGGTGACCGCTGGGTGCAGGCGGTGGGTGACTGGTGGGTGCAGGCGGTGGTGAACCGCCCTGTGTAGTGTTATCAGCCTGGCATGGTTGCCCCTGGCCGCTCACACACCGCCTGCACCCGGCGATCACCCACCGCCTGCACCCCGCGGTCACCCACCGCCTGCACCGCGCGGTCACCCATCACTTGCACCCGGCGGTCACCACCCACCTGCACCCAACGGTCACCCACCGCCTGCACCCGGCGGTCACCCACAGCCTGCACCCCACAGTCACCCACCGCCTGCACCCGGCGGTCACCCACCACCTGCACCCCGCGGTCACCCACCGCCTGCACCCCGCGGTCACCCACCGCCTGCACCCGGCGGTCAACCACCGTACACACCCAGCGGTGGGTGCTGCTATGTGACTGTAAGGGGGATAACAACTGGCATTTCGAGTTGTCCATTCAAATTTATGTGTTAGCCTGCCCCGCCCACGCGGAATGTGTGCTCTGCCATTGCGATGCCAGTGAGTGATGAATTTCAAATGATGCACCGTCTTGGTAGTGCGCACATGCTGTTTGCGGGGTGTGACCATGATGGTCCTTGTCAACTCAGCAAATGTAATGCACTATTGCAGTGTCAAGGATCATCTCATGTGTTGGGGGAAGGCGTACCCGGATGTCGTGTGTACACACAATGCATGTCTCCACACACATGTTATGTTCATAGTTGTACATTTGTGTCAGGACATGTCAGGAAATCGACAGTATTCATTATGTAATGTCAATGGCACGTGTACACGTGTATCAGTTATGTCCATTGTTGACATGTGTGGCCATACTATTGACCTAGCCAGTGTTGAACATGGGCCCGTGATGTGAGCCCAAGTTGCGTCACATGTGCATGGCTATGTGTTTACGTCTTGGTTTTGAGGTCACACGTTTCTATTGGTACACTTCTACACAGTACATCACGGCTGTGTACCCACATCCAGAAGCTGTCGTGAGTGTGTGTTTTGTGTGTGCAAGTCGCATTGATGGTGGTATACATGCATACTGGGTATGCGTATGTGTGTCGCTTGTTGTATGCCCATGTCTGTCATGTGAGGATTCAGAGCATTGAAGGTGGGGTAATGGGTGCATGATGACAATGCGGGTGTGGTCCATGTTCGTGTTGTGTGTGCACGTCATGGTGTGTCTGTGGCGACGCTTCTCCACACTTGGGCAATCTGTCATGTGATGTTGGCAGTCCTTTCAACATGTCTGCACGTGACCTTCGACATTTTTGCACAATGGATGTTGTTTCTGGATCTACAGTGTGTGTGTAGTCAGCTGTAGTGCCTTATATTTTGGTCACGTCACACATACAATCAGTGTCTGCTACATGTATAATTTGTATTGTGTTGGTCAAGATGTGATGGTGTGGCCCAGATGTGTGTTGTTGGTGAATTGACATCTGCTCCCATGTACTCCCACACAGGAGGGCTCCAAATGTGCATCGACCATACACTGTGCTGGAGGACATGGTTGACGAGGAGGTAATCCGCAAATTCTGGCTGGACAGACGGAGGTTGCAGGACCTTGTAGGCCAATTGTCTCCTCATCTTCAGCCACGTAGGCCATATCCAGGAGCAATTACACCTACAGCAAAGGTGATGGTGGCACTTCACTTCTTTGCAACTGGCACTTTACAGTACACAGTTGGACATGCCGGGGGGATGTCCCAATCCATGTTCAGAATGGTTCTGCGGGATGTGCTGGATGCCATGATGTCTTACAAGGATGATTACATCCATTTCCCACGTCCGGCAGAGCTACCTGCAGTGAAGGGTGACTTCTATGCCATGGCCCAGATCCCACACGTAGTGGGTGCCATTGATGGGACACATATTGGTCTGATTGCACCCCAGGCACGTGAAGCCGTCTATCGTAATAGGAAGCACTACCACTCTATTAATGTGCAAGTGGTGTGCCTGGCTGACAACATCATCTCCCATGTGTGTGCAAGGTTTCCAGGGTCCACACATGACTCCCACATCCTGCGGAGCAGCATTGTCCCCCAACTAATGGCTAATTTGCATCAAGAACGTGCTTGGCTTGTAGGTTAGTGTGCTGTAATGACTACTGTGTTGTATGTGTAACATGCTATTACCACCAATCCTGGTAATGATGTATGGGTCTGTCATCCCCCCACCTAGGCGACTCTGCGTACCCAAACTGACCATGGCTGCTGAGCCCCCTACGGAATCCAACTACCCCAGGAGAAATGCGCTACAATGATGCCCATGGGAAGACACGTAGGGTGGTGGAACGTACGTTTGGACTGCTGAAGTCTAGGTTTCGCTGCCTTGATAAAACCGGAGGGGCCCTGCCATACTCACCCAGAAAAGTATGCAAAATCGTGGTTGCCTGCTGCGTGCTCCACAACCTAGCCTTACGCAACAACATTGCACTGATCACGGACCCTGAAGACCAACAGGTTGCTCCGCCTCCCATACCACCTATGTCCAGTGATGAGGATAGTGGGGAGGAAGAAGGTGTTGACCATAGGCGTCAGCTCATTGCTCGCTACTTTAGTTAAATGTGAGTAACTACCTGTTGTGCTGGTGTTCAAAGCGTGATGTATGTTAGATGGTGATGTGTGGATGTGGTGTGTGGATGGTGCCTGTTCTGGTATGTTCTGTTTGCTAATGGGTGTGGGAGATGGTGTACATCCAATGCTCCCTGATGTGTGTCCTGTGATCCGCTAATTTGAGATGAGTGTGGTTTGTGGGATGTTGCTGTATGTTGTGGTGTGATGATTGTGAATAAGTTTCCTGACCTGTGCTTGTTGTTCTCTCATTATTCCTAGGTCACTCCCACAGAGACATGATTGTCAATTACATTGATACCTGCACAGGGGTAATGACAAGTACTAACACGAACCTTTGAATGAAACATGTAGGTCACACAGCATTGAGTGTTTACGTGGTATTTATTTACAGGGTGTGGATTACTGTTAGTGCATATTTACAAATAGGTGTTGGTATGGAAGTGAGAGTTGAAGGTCATATCAGATGAAAACACTGTGGGGACACCACATTGTGTGATGTACACCTAGTCTAATGCTTGGCATTGTGGTGCAGGATAGTTCGCAGAGTTAATGCCAGGCTCAAGGAAGGGTGAAGTCAGTGGCGCCCCCTCTTTGAGCGGGTGGTTGGTGCATTGCCACTGCTGTGACCTGGATCCAGCCTCGGACGGCCCCTCTGTCTTGGAGCCAGAGCGGTGCCAGCTGTGGGGGCAGGTTGTTCTGGGGCAACCTCCCTGTCAGTGGCCTCACTGATGGTGGCGGTGCTGTTGGTGCCCTGTCCCGCTGTTCCCTTGGGGGAGGGGGAGGTGGTGTTGGTGCCCTATCCCGCTGCCCACTTGGGGGAGGGTGAGGTGGTGTTGGTGCCCTATCCCGCTGGAGGGGGAGGTGGTGTGGTGCGGGATAACCACTCCCTCCAAAGAGCTGTTTGGTGCCCCATGATGTTAACTATTTGTCCCAAACGGGTGTCCACTGACCTCAACAGCTGGCAGGTGTCTATGGAGTCTTGGTGGGCATGATCGGCCTGTGCCTGCGACCACTCGTAGGAGGCTTTCACTCTGGCAATATCCAGTGTCTCTGTCACAGGATGGGCTGGGTGTTGTTCACGGCCTCGCCTTGCAGCTGCACTCCTGTTTGCGACTTGTGTCCTCACCCGTCCACTCTCCCTGCTAGCCTGTGATGTTGATGGTCCATCATCGTCCGATGGGTCAGGCAGGATGTCAGTGACAGGAGTGGTGGTGGTGCTGGTGCTGGTGGTGGTGGTAGCTGCACAGGTCACAGTAGCAGTAGTTGCTGTTGGTCCAGTGTTGATGGCGGTGGAGGCAGGGTTGTCCTGTGAGCCTGATGACACTGGGAGTGTAGTTGGGCCGGCATCGTCCTCCGCACCCGAGGTGTCCACCGGATCATCACCTGAGAGTCCATGCTGTGAGGTGGGCGACTGGTGCTGGAGGCTGCTGGTTCCTCCTGTCAGTTCACGGTCACCTGAGGGACAAGAATATGGAAATCAATGCTGTAGACATGACAGGTTTTTGTTGTAACATGTCTATTTTGTAGGGCATGAGGACATGGTTGTTGGTGTCATCAAATTGGTGTGTTACACAGTACTGGGCATTATGGTGGTGGGGAGGTGGGGAGACAATACCTGGATATGTGTGGGCCTGTCCTGCTATTGGATGGTGCCCCTGTGTAGAAGGCTACTTACATATGAGTTTGAAGAGGGAGATGCAGTGGTCAGCACATGGTAGGCGGACTCCATCTTGCTGTGGGACGGGTCATGGGGGCCTGTTCAAAGTTGTAGTGCTGGACAACCCCCCCCCACCCACCCCCACACTCCACCACCCTCCCTGTGGACATGGGTGCCTGTTGGGAGTTGTAGTGCTGGACCTACCCCCATACTCCCCCACACTCCACCACCCTCCCTGTGGACATGGGTGCCTGTTGGGAGTTGTAGTGCTGGACCTACCCCCCCACGCTCCCCCACACTCCACCACCGTCCCTGTGAACATGGAGGCCTATTGGGAGTTGTAGTGCTGTATGATAGTGGTCATTGGTTTGTACTTACCAGCCTCAAGTCCCTCTTCTATTCCTTCAAGGCTCTCAGGGTGCAGTATGCCCAGCACCTTCTTCTCCCATTCTGTAAATGGTATGTGCCACCGCCAGTGTGGTGTGCCCACAGGTGGTTCTTCACCCTGATGCCTTTCACCCGTGCCTTGAGATCCTGCCACCGTCTATGGATCTCGTATTTGGTGCGTGGCACGGTCCCTGAAGCATTCACTCTGCTCACTATCCTGTTCCACATGTTGGTTTTGGTTGCCAAGGTGGTCTGCTGGACTAGGTTGCCGAATAGATGTGGTTCCACATGGATTATTTCATCCACCATTACCTTCAACTCAGTGTCTGTGAACTTGGGGTTTTTCTTGGATGCCATGGTGTGTGTTGTGCAAGGTGTGGGTGGTGTGGGGTGGGGTGTGCAGGTGTGTGGTATGTAGGGATGGTGTTGTGGAAGTTTGTGTGGTGGGTGTGCTGGTTTGCAGGTTCTATGTGTGTGTGTGTCTCTGCTGTTTGTGGTATTCTGCCTCTTTCTTCCAGGTGTGCTATGATGCAAAGGATTGTGGTAAAGGGAGGGATTCCTTTTATACTCTGTGTGGTTCTTGTGTCCCAATGGTTGTTGGCAGTCAGGTGTTCTGTGGGTGTGGTGACTTGGGTGCTCTTGTTTGTGTTGGGGGGGCCTTGGGGCGTGTAGTTGTTGGTGGTGGGTGTTTCAGGTCGGTGGGTGTCCTGTTTTGTGTGTTTTGTATTTACTTCCGTCCGCCATTTTATAATCGGTTTGACGCAGGGGTGATGTTCGTTTTGTCCTTCCGCAGTCATGCTCCGTTTTCCGATCATTCCGCGGCGGTCGTGGGAGCTGGTGAGTTCCGTTGGGGTTGCGGGGTTATCCTAATCGTGCGGCCGAACCCTCCGCAGGTGTGCGGCGGTTGGCCCTGTTTCCGCGGTGTTTGCATCCGCGGCAGAGGGAATTTATGTAGTACAGTCCGCCTGTGGCGGTCTTTCATGTTATCCGTCCGCCGCGTCGGTGTTTGATGTGATCTGTCCGCCGCGCTCGGTGTTTGCTGTCAGTTATAACCCAATTGCTACTGCGGATTATCCGCGGAGCGGTCAGGATTATTTTTACCGCGACCATGGTGGACGGAACACGTTTCCGTCCGCCATCCTAATCGACCCCTTAATGAGCACATTTAAGAATGAAAGCCTAGTACAATAAAATAATTTATATAAGTTATTTTCATATACATTTAAGGGATCACTGACATATTATCGACGACCACAATATCGAGTATCAAAAATATCGGCGATAAAATATCGACTACAATTATATCAAAATCCAATACTTAATTAAGAAACTACAAATATATCGACTACAGATTATCGTAAACAAAAAATATCGAAACACACAATATCGTAAAACAATATATAGCAACAAAAAATATCGTCTACTACATAAATAAACAGTACACAACAAAAATATCGAAAACAAAAATATAGATAACACCAACATCGAATATCATAAAACACCGACAATATAAAAAATGCTTAGAATAATATAAATACAATAGAACAATACATTTTTAAAATATAATACACTCCATAAGATTTATATGACATATAATATACATTTTTCAAAAGACATACAAAAAAATGAAACAGTTACACAAAATATCATCCAAACATTGCAATTAATTTAATAATAATTTTAGAATATAGTTTAGAAAATATTATACCATATATTTAAAATAGAAAAACAAACAAAACCCATGTTTACACCATAATTCTTCAGTAAAAAGCATTTCCACTACACCAAAAAAAGCTATTAAATAAAAAAATTCAAACCAACCAATGAAAATCTCCCACTCTTTCATAATCCAATCAAATAAAACAAATAATCAAGTACACACTATAAAAGGAAACATTTGCTACATCTATTTCCGGCTTGTAACTCTAAAGGAAAAAGAAGGTGACACTCTGACCAACTGTTTACTGAAAAAACTAAGTTTCCAGACAAGACTCCTACAGAAATACCCTAAGTAAGTTAAACTAATTTTTATATAAAACAAAAGCAGTAGCCTAAAAATCAAATTATTTCTTTAAACAGTTTAAGTAACATTTGTTTTATACCATTTATATCTCTTCTACAGACAACTCCAAAACACAGCATTAAACCTTTAACAGATATTTACTGCAAAATGATAATTTTAAGTATATTGAAAGGTTCTCTAACACACCAACTGCATTTGATAAACGCAAATTTCTAATCCACATTTTATCTTTGTTCTATCTTCTTAACAGAACATTTACAGACATACAAAACGTACTCCATCAAAGCAAAGACTCCGCAAAGTACTAACGTAAGTATATATTTTAAAATATTTAACAAGCCTAAAATGCTAACTCCAAAACAGCTTCCCCCTACAAACCTTTCAAAATTACCTAAAAAAATACAATAACAATTTTTTTTTACTTCTACCAACAGAAAAAAACAGCATCAAAATACAAGAAAAAGCTTGAAAAAACATACTAAACATTTCAAATAACAACAAAGAATCAGTGTAAGTATAATCATTGAAACATTAATGAATTTAAAACATGTATAGTAGTATTTAGACATAAAATGTGTTTCTTTCTAATCTTTCCTAGCACAACAAATACAAACATGACTGAAGGTGCAGAGTTTGTTATGTCTCAGAAAAATAAGCTATTACTATGTTACATGGGGTGTGCGTATACTCAAGAAAAACAGTCAGGACGCAAAGTGTTTTGGAAATGTAGTAAATACTACTCAAATAAATGTTATGATAGAGCTACAACTGAAAAAGCTAGTGTACTATCTACAAAAGAACATATTATGTTGTACTCTGTACATGAAGACACCGGTAGCCAGGTTGTAAGTTCTTAAAGTCTTCTTTATTAATCCATGTCAAGTGGTATCAAACAAGGATCAGCCATGTAACAGCTCTTAACCCAGCTCCCAAATCTCCTACGCCAGCCCCACCAGGAGCAGCCTGCCTAGCTTCTCAGCCCATCCCCAACTGTCACCACTCATCCACTCAGTCACCCAGGCATTCCACGCATCACAGGCACACCAACATTCCGTCACCATCTCTCACTCTGGCTGAGCAGCTAGGAGGACCTAGGCTGATTCACATATACATGTAAACCTTAGGATATAACATTATCCCTTTCCTTTTAAAATGAAAACAAAACTTACAATTTTAAAAGAAAAGAACTATACACAAAAAGGTGATAATGTTCATAACTAAGGGATGAGAAAGAATTCAAAGCATCACCAAAGAGAGAACAAAGCAAACAAGAAAAGATGGGCATAATAAGACATATAAAAACATGCATCAAAATTCCCCATCCCCCCTCATGAAAATTGTTAAGATTCAATAGATATAAACAATCAAATAATGTAAAATTGGGAAGGAAGAACAGCAAAATTACATTTCAAATCAGCAATGACCCCATCCTTTCCCCAAAACACAAAAGAAAAATTTAGTAGTGAAAGGTGCACACACACCACGACAAACACCCGAGGTCAGAAACAGACAACAAGGGTGAACCAACACTACAATACACGTGTACCACAATAGGGACCACATAGAGGGTACACACAGTGAGGCGCAGGGCGACTTACACACGACGACATCTGAAGCGCGGGGCGACTTACACAGGACAACATGTGGCATGCAGGGCAGCTTACACACAACAACACCTGAAGCGCAGACGACTTACACAGGACAACATGTGAGGTGCAGGGCGACTTACACACAACAACATCTGAAGCGCAGGGCGACTTACACAGGACAACATGTGAGGCGCAGGGCGACTTACAGACAACATCTGAAGCGCAGGGCGACTTACGCAGGACAACATGTGATTCGCAGGGCGACTTACACACATACAAACATATAAGAAATACAGCGCAAGGCGACTTACCAACACAACACAAATCCACATAAATAATGTCACCATTACACATACTTGTGGAAATTGACCCACCAAAACCAGAACCACCCTTCAGTGGAAATAACAAGTGATGTCCGCACACCAGGAAACTAAGACATCCCAACCATTCACAACATAAAACTGTGGCATCACAAAACGAATGAAACTGTACCATAAATAATGCAAACGCAATACAATTAAATAGGAGACTGAGCCACATGCCGTTGAACGATCATTCACCCGAGTTGTGATGGGTCAATACTTTTCTTACGTTGGGGAAACAAAAACCCAAAAACAAAAACCATAAAGATAGACTACAAACAAAATGTTTAGAGACAGTATTCATTTGAAAATTGAATAATGTCCACCAGAAAAGTGCTACTCTGCGTAATAACTGGCATGTAACTAAATACCCAATAGTGCGTTAAGACATGACCAAAAAGGAACAAGGTACAAATCTCACAAAATTACAACAAAAAACATTTCCAGCAGTAAAGACAGATCAAGTGTGTCGACAGAAACAGTCTGACAATTAAGAATGTCCATCGAAGAAAAGCTGTGGTGTCTCCTCATGTTGCTTGGCATAAATATCAAAATTGTGGGCCAACCACAGTCAAGAAAATATTTTTGAATAAAAATACCAAACTTTGCTTCAATCTCCGCACCCCGCCGCTTGTGTGGTGCATAGAATCCGTAGGTGAAACGCAGTGTCGCGCTGAAACGTGGTAGGCAATGAAAGGAAAACACCATGAAAAAGTTTAGTGTGAGGACCAACCACAAGATGGCGGTACGTTACTTGCATAGTGCGGAGAGGCTCACGGCACGCCTGTGCCTCAAAACGTGAAGGACATAGCATTATGTTTCGTCGAACGTCAGAGAAGGAGAAGGACGAACATCACCAGAGCAGCAGCGTGAGACAGCGACGATGAAGGTAAGCCTCCTCGGGCAGCCCATGACTCATGCCACAGTTTTTTTTTAAACCAATACTTGGCAGTTTAACCGGCACTCCAACAAACATGGTTGAAGTGACCCCAAGAATAAGACAAACAATAAAAAAAACTCTCTCACCTCAAATGTTCCGCCGCATGGGCCAAGATTCGGACAGATGACTGGACATGACCAAATCCCTCACTGTAGAGCACTGGTGCCAATCAAACGCTGACAAACAAACCCCCCAGAATACTGTCTGTTTAACAATCAAGACGAAGTATTTCAATTTCCGCTCCATTACAGAAAACATTACGAGAAACAGACACCAAATTGACACTCCAGAAACAAGTTGGCAGAAGCAAGAAAACATTTTGTGCAATGTAGCGCTTGTGAGCTAAACACGTTGGACCATGTTTCATCCTTCAGCTTGCAGTGACCCCATGTATTCAATGAAGCAGCACGAATGAAGTATCACAAGATAAGCTTATTGTAACTGAGGTCCTTGTAGAACAATGTCTTTATTTATTTTATTTAATCGCTTGTATAGCGCTGGAATTCGACCCCCGAAGGGGTATCTCCGCGCTTGTGTTAATTACTAAAGCTACATCAAAATAGAGGACAGTCAGGTCAAAGAGGAATTGTCTACTTAGTCAGGAACAGATGTGTCTTTAAACATCTCCTAAAAATGGCCAGATTAGAATTTTGTCTAAGGGCGAGGGGCAGGGAGTTCCAGAGAGTGGGACCTTTGTAAGATAAAGCTCGCCCTCCCTGTCTTTCCTTTTTGATACGTGGTACCTGGAGCAGAGATTGATTCTGCGAGCGCAGCGAACGAGCTGGCTCCTAAGGTCTACATTTTTCTGATAGGTACTTTGGACCAGTGCCAAATAGGCATTTGTGAATTGTGCAACATATCTTAAATTTCCCCCTCTGGCGAATAGGTAGCCAATGTAGTCTGTCCAACAAAGGACGAGAAGGGTATCTGGAAGGAGCATTCAGGATCAGTCTGGCCGCTGTATTCTGGGCTACCTGTAATCTGCCAAGTTGCTCCTCGTTGGCAGAAATAAGCAGCCCATTGCAGTAATCTAATCTGCTGATAACCAGTGCCTGGACTAGGGTCTTCCTATAGCTATCTGCTAAATAGGGAAATACCCTTCTCAAGAGTCCGATGACCCTGAGACAGGATCCAGTTGTTTGATTGACATGATCTTTAAGTATCAAAGATTGATCAAGTCGGACCCCCAGTTTTTTTACTACCTCTTTGGGGCAAGGGGCAGAGCCAAGGTCGGGAGGCCACCATTCAGGAGACCATGGGAGCGGGGCCTCTCCGAAAAGCATGACCTCCGTCTTGCCCACATTACATTGCAGGCAATTGGAGGTCATCCAGTTGGATACAGCTCTCATTCCAGCGGCAAAAGAGGTTTTTACCGCTGGCGTCAATGTCTGAAAAGGGAACAAAAGCTGGGAGTCATCTGCGTAAGATATTGGTGTGAACCCATATTCTCTCACAATTTCCACAAAAGGGGCCACATACACATTAAACAATGTGGGCCTTAGGCATGAGCCCTGTGGAACCCCCTTGGTGAGCTCCCTAGAGATGGAAAAGTGGGAGCCCAGTCGAACACTTTGTGAGCGGCCAGTAATGAAACTTTTTAGCCATGCCAGAGCAGTTCCGCCTATCCCTACCCTCTTCAGACGACTGATAAGAATGTCATGCGACACCGTGTCGAAGGCAGCGGACAGATCCAACGGCACCAGAATCATGAAACCTCCCCTATCCTGTGCCATCCGGATGGTATCGGTCACGGAGAGGAGAGCTGATTCGGTGCTGTGGTTAGGTCTAAACCCAGATTGAGAAGGGTCTAGGTCATCCACTGCCTCGATGTATTTGGACACATGTGTGTTGACGTGTTTCTTAGTCATCTTACTCAGATGGGGCAAGAGGGATATTGGGCGGAGGTTTCTTTAAGTCTGACCATGGTAACGCCGCGTTTTTACGAATAGGGTTCACAATCGCCTTTTTCCACACATTGGGCACTTGCCCTTCCTTAAGAGAGAGGTTAATTAAAGTTAAGAAACCTGGGGTAAGTAGGCTTCCCAAAGGAGATATCATTTTAGCGGGCAGGAGATCAGTTGGGGTTCCTGATTTGATTTGACTATACAAAGCTGTGACCTCAGACAAAGTGACCTCCGGGATCATGGTGAGTCGTCTATTTTCATTCGTTGGTTTCCGAGGGGAGGAAGAGTCAGCATTGCTCTTAGAGTTTGAGGACTGTGTTATTTTCTCATATATGGACTCTATTTTATTGTGAAAGAATACACTGATGTCATCGCATAGAGTTTGAGTGAAATCATCTGGGCTTTCACAGGCCACAGGTTTTACAAATGAATTGAGAATTTTATAGAGTTCTCTAGAGGAGCTCCCTGCATCCGCCAGTTGTAGAGCAAGGCTGTTTTTCCTAGCCAATTTTATGTTTTTATGATAATTGGCTAGGGCCTCCAAATATAGCTTTCTACTACGGGTGTGTGCGTTTTTCTCCAGACTTTATCCAATTTTCTACATCCCTGTTTCTCTGTTCTCAATTCTTCTGAATACCATCTTTCCTGCTTACCTTTGGGATACTGTTTATGCAGTTTCAGAGTTGCAAGCAAATCCACTGCTTCTAAAAGAGCTTTGTTAAACTTAAAAAGACCTGTTTCGACCTTGTCATTTTCAGAAATAGAGGGTTCTTTCCAGACCCTCTGAAGTCCTTCAATGGCTAATTTATGCCATTGTCTGCGCCATACCGCAGGGAGTGGCTTCTGATGTGGCAAGTGAAGACCTGGTAGGATAAAACCTACCATGTAGTGGTCAGACCAACTAACAGGAGTTGATGAACAGCATTTTATTTTAGGGCAGTTGGTTAGAATAAGATCGAGGGTATGTCCACCCAAGTGCGTTGGGCCACTATTCTGGACTTTCAGTCCTAGTATCAGAAGGTCAGAGAGCAAGGAAATTGTGTCTGGATGATTAGGTAGGTCAATGTGAATATTAAAATCTCCAAGGAGAATAACATTTTCCTTGGCTTTAAAATAAGGGGCTAAAAGCTCCATAAGAGTGAGCGAAAAGCCTGTACATGTTCCAGGGGGTCGATAGACCAATGCTCCCTTCCAATGTGTTCTCGAGGAGGAACTGATCCTAAAAATCATAACCTCCATTTGAGCACAACATCTTTGGTCAAGCAAGGAAACTTTCAAACTTCTTTATGTACTACTGCAATACCCCCACCAGTTTTGGTAGGGCGATCTAAATTAAGAATTTTATATCCAGCCGGAATCCCCAACATAATAGCGGGCACTGTATGGGGTTTTAGCCAGGTCCCGGTGAGGAAACATATGTCTGGCATAACTGTGTTAATAAGATCCCATAGTACCTGGGAATGTTTGGGCAGAGAACGGATGTTTAGCAAAAAGCTTCTTAGCCCAGTTAGCCCCATTTGTGTAGGGTTACCATCAGTGTTTCTACCAATTGGGTGGTTAGTGGGGGGACTCAAACAGTGTGGCTCTATAAGAGGTGGTGTGGGAGCTGTAGTATAGTTGCCGATGACAGGGTGAGTGAGGGATGCCTGGAAACGACAGGTGATACAAGAGAATGGCCCTTCAGGGCACGGCCAGTAATCATGTTTACAGGCTACTGAAAAAACTAGTTTTAATCTACGCAATACCTGTGCTGAGTAGGAAATAATATTGCTACCTGCTAATCCTGGGGTCCTAGATATAGAGCCCATGGCCCCTAGCCCCGTTCAGTCGCGGACGGGCGCAGACGGGCTTCTCTTTGGCTTGTCTTAGGCGAACTCTTAGGCGAGACCCCTGCGCGCAACCGCTGCGCGCTTTGGGCGAGGGCGTGGCTAAATAGCCCTATGGTAATCTCCACTAGAGCGCTAACCTCTGCTGTTAGCGGAAGTGCCTGGCTCTTACCTGTCCGCCCTCCGCTCTACGGCTCTAATTGCCGAGTCGGACCGGGGCGGGCAGGCTGCAATATCGAGCCCAGGCAAAGCAGGGAAACTACTGATTATGCGGGCAACAGTTTAGGCAACTGAGATTCCAATTAAAATTATCCGCAACTGTCAACAAATGCGGCGGCCAAATTATTATATTTACAACAAGGGGTGGTGAGGGACAGAGTCTCTGAATTAAACAGAATACTCTCACCCAGTCAAGAGATCAGGGCTAGATCCAACATCAGGATTCAAGCAAGCCGGGCCGAAGAAGGCTGAAATGCCAGAAACCGGTCCCCGGTAGCTTGTCTCCTTTCTGGTGAAGAATTGGCTTGGTAGTTTAGTCTGCCCTGTTCCCATGATGCACTGGGCCAGGGACAGACTGATTTGCATATAGCCATGTTCTGAGCTGGGATGGGGCAGTGAGATAAATAACGGTGATGGATCAAGCCCTGATCTTTTGGACTGGGTAAGAGTGGTCTGTTTAACTCAAACACTCTGTTCATCACCACCCCCTTTTTGTAAATCGTTTTTGGCCACTATAGGTGTGGCAGGGAATACTCAGACATGAGTCCCTTTCTCACTGCTCCATCAGGATTCAAGCAAGCCGGGCCGAAGAAGGCTGAAATGCCAGAAACCGGTCCCCGGTAGCTTGTCTCCTTTCTGGTGAAGAATTGGCTTGGTAGTTTAGTCTGCCCTGTTCCCATGATGCACTGGGCCAGGGACAGACTGATTTGCATATAGCCATGTTCTGAGCTGGGATGGGGCAGTGAGATAAATAACGGTGATGGATCAAGCCCTGATCTTTTGGACTGGGTAAGAGTGGTCTGTTTAACTCAGACACTCTGTTCATCACCACCCCCTTTTTGTAAATCAAATTATTATAAGCGCGTTTCTGGCACCTAATGGCCCCACGCATCAATGCTCAATAGTCAGGTATTTTAAAAAGCAGCTCACAGATGAACAGCGGGTCTTGGAGACTCTGCCACCGTCCTCCCTACCTCCCTAACAATGAGGCTGGAACAACAGATGAGGCTGTAGTGTGACTACCCCTCCAACTAACTTAGGGCCTCATTAGGATGGCATCCCTGAGGTGGAGGGACCGTCTGCAGGGGCAGCGGCGGTCTCTCTGGTGCAATTAGGATGTGACCGCCACCCTGGAGGTCACATCCTGGATCTTTAACCTTATTTAACCTTCAAGCAGCACCCGCCGCAAGGTTAAATAAGCATGCTTTACATTTACATGCACAAAGCGGCAGGCACCACGCGGTGCCTGCCGCTTTGTGCATGTAAATGCAGGGGGGTACCATAGGTACCCCCCATGTGCACCACCCACCCCTCTTCACCCTGGGGACCCGCAACGGGCCCCCAAAGTGAAGACCGTATGCCTTTTCATGGCGGCATTGCCGAGCGGGAAAGGCATGTCCCAATGCAAATCCTAATATGCTGGCAGTGTCTGATAGACACCGCACCATATTAGAGCTTTTCCGCTGCGGTCGGAAGGCGACTGCGGCAGAAAAGTGGCGGATGGTCTTCCCGTCCGCTGATGACCCCTCAGCCATCCTAATCTGGCGGGGGGTCTTTTGAATCACTGCAGCGGTGAATCCACATCCTCTGGGCCGGCGGTGGCTTCCGCCGGCCCAGAGGATGCGGATTCACCACAATCCTAATGACACCCTTAATCTCTTCTCTGTAAAAAACTGTGGCTGAAATATCTACATCTGGTCGAAGTAGAACTGCACCTCCAACTCACGTTATCCTTATGCAGAGGAGTGGTTCCAGGCTGAGGAAAAAGTCAGATATATTTACAACTTTCTCTGCGTAATGAAGATTCCAAACTTGACACAACCACACCGCTCCTGTGTGGTACATGTGAATACATTCACTGAGTTAGACCATAACTCATATCTTGATCAGCCACAGTTCCCATGCGCAGTGGATACATCCATACAGCAGACTAAAAGGGAAGTAGTACGGTGAAAGTCAGTACATTCATACCCTAACATACAGACCATACCTGTGGTCTTGTCCTTGTCCATGGAGTAAGATCAGGCATGACACAGGTTGGGGCCGTCCGATGACAGGACACTGGTGGGGCTGGCTTGCCTTTAACTCCATTTTGCTACTTGTATTTTCCTTTCTTTTTTCTTTGTAGTTCCGCTGGTTTAAATGGTTTCTTTATAGATACTGGGTTTCTGTTCAATCCATATGTACGCTTGGGTCCAGGTCCGCTCGTCGCCAGAAATATGTTGTACTCTGTACATGAAGACACCGGTAGCCAGGTTGTAAGTTCTTAAAGTCTTCTTTATTAATCCATGTCAAGTGGTATCAAACAAGGATCAGCCATGTAACAGCTCTTAACCCAGCTCCCAAATCTCCTATGCCAGCCCCACCAGGAGCAGCCTGCCTAGCTGTTCAGCCCATCTCCAACTGTCACCACTTATCCACTCAGGCACCCAGGCATTCCACGCATCACAGGCACACCAACATTCCGTCACCATCTCTCATTCTGGCTGAGCAGCTTGGAGGACCTAGGCTGATTCACATATACATGTAAACCTTAGGATATAACATTAATCACCCCCAAAATGTCACAGAGATAGAGGTCAGAGATGCCCTTGAAAGCATAAAAGAAGCAAGTACAGGCACTGAAAAACCTACAACTCAAATACTAAAAGAGGAACTGTTAAAAGTTCCTCAACATGCTTCAGGACAACTACCCTCAATTGATTCCCTAAAAAGAACAATTGCAAGACAAAAAAGGGTAACAACAACTACTCAACCTAATCCTAAAACCATTGAAGAAGTTGTCATTCCCCCTGAACTAAGTGTAACTCACAATAAGGAACAATTCTTACTTTTTGACAACAAAAGCCCTACCAACAGCATTATAATGTTTGCTACTGCAAACAATATCAGAAAATTACAAGACTGCCAAAACTGGATGATGGATGGGACTTTTAAAACATGCCCAAAACCTTTTCACCAGCTCTACAGCATACATGGATTATACCATCATTCTAACATACCATTTATCTACTGCCTGTTGCCAAACAAACAACAAAATACCTACACAGAAGTACTAAACACAATAAAACAGGAAACCAATAATTATTTTCCACAGAAAGTAATTATTGATTTCGAACTGGCAAAGATAAATAGTATCTTAAAAACTTTTCCACATACAGCAATACAAGGTTGCTATTACCATTTCAACCAAAGCATTTGGAGATAGCTCCAAAAATCTACATTAAGCATACAATATGCTACAGATAGCACTTTTGCCTACCAAGTCAAAAAATGTATTGCCCTAGCATATGTCCCTGTTATCCACGTAGCAGAACATTATAACACACTAATCAATAGCCCATATTACAAGAAAATGAAGATAAACTAGCACCACTCCTCAACTACTTCGAGGATACATGGGTGGGAAGGCTACATCGATCTGGACATAGACGCCAACCAAAATGTCACATTGCTTGGTGGAATGCATAGTTAAGCACACTAAATCAAGAAGCAAAAACTAACAACAGTGTAGAAGGATGGCTCAATGCCTTCCAAGCAACCACTTGCAGAAGAAAATCTACCGTACAAAAACTAATACAAGCTTTACAAAAAGAACAGAGTTACCAAAAGCTACGCATACAACAATCAGTAACCCAAATAGGACCTAAACTAACCAAACAAACTAAACAAATGTTTAAACTACTTCAAAGCCAAGTTACCCTATATCCTTCTGTCGTGTTTATATCTAGGACCCTAATTCAATATTCCCAATTTATGCCCTTGTGAGGTTATAATCAATAATATCCTGATAAAGGCATAAGAATCAGATCCATATTCAGTAATTGCCCATGCAGTCCAAATCACAGCACGGCTACTCCCATCAACTCCTAGAAAGCACAACACGTTCTTTAAACAAACCAAGCCTCCAGCAGCCCGGGAAAATCCCCCCTGCTTTTGTGTTGATTTGAACAAGAACTCCTGAAGTCCAGAAAGAACTGTTAGTTCTGAGTGACGTCTTATGTCCAACCTTACGTCAAACCCGGCACCTTCCAGGTGTAAAATACCAACAGTTGCCTTAAGCAAACACACAGTGGTTTGGAGCAGAGCCAGCTCCGGTGTTTCCAGCCTACTCTTGCGGGTGGCTGGGAGATCGAGTCCTGAGGAAAGAGATACCAGACCTCCCACTTTCTATTACCAAGGTACGGAGCTGACTAAACCCTTAAGAGAATTCTTGATGCAGATTCTTGGCAAAACAATCTTAAACAACTTAACTTAAACTGCTACTTACTCATCCCTTCCCAAGTATTAGGCTTAGGTCAGGAACACCGGGGTAGGCTTAGTTAGAAGCACCAGTTGAGTACGTTAGTCAATGTATTTATGTATGTATATATCTAATCCATTTTAAAGTATCATATGGCTAAGAAACCATATCAATGCTTTTACAGTATTATTTCCTAATACTACTTTTACTGTACGCACTTTACTTTAAAGTATTGAAATTGTGGCAATTTATTTCTCTTGCATGAGAAAGAAGACTGCTCAATAAATAACACCTTTTATTGAAAACGTCGGTCTCTCTATTTCTCTGCACTCTGGTGAAACTAAGTATGCACGATTGACTGAGCGAAATAGCTGTCTATTGTTTTCACACGACTCAAGAGATACACTCTTATTCTGAGGGAGCAAAGTTGTCATGTTTATGCGGTTGTCGGAAACTGAATCCCTTCTTGTCTGAGCCAGGGAAGTTCATCCCTCCCTATTCATTCAAGAAAGTTTCCAGTGACCACTGAGCTAGCTGGCGCAAACCTAAATTAAATTTAACATAGTCAGTAGAGACCTAGATGACCTCAGTCCAACGTCTACACTGCTGTTTATGTTATTCCAATGCGCAGAGCCTATTGGGAAAATAGGAACTACACTACACTTATACACAAGGCCTAGACTACCTATCTCTAATAGCCAAAATCCTCTTGTAAATTACCTACACACAAATAACAACACTCAATAATCAACAAAATAATCAGTTAACCAACATAACAATTTATATTATAAAAAATAATATATAATTGTCACACATATTTATGTCCATTAAATAAATATATATAGACAATTAAATAATATTTCTTATAATATACAAAATATCAAACACAATTCAAATAACATTTCACAGCCAAATAATATAAAATAAATAAACTTACAATTCATGTAGCAGAAGAATATGTAATCCAACAACTTGTAATCCATGTACTCCACTGGTAATCCAAGACAAATCCAATTTGTGGAAACCCTCAAAAACCCGAAAAAATGCAAAAACAGCAAAAAACGCTCCAGGAAATCCAGATAAAAAAAAGTATTGTAACTTTATGCATTCAAATAATATACACACGTTTTTATTTTTAAAAAAACGCATTTTCTTCTCCAGCATAAATTCGAAACCCTTAAAAACCCGAAAACTAGTTAAAAAATTGAAGAATCGTTCCAGGAAACCCCGACAAAACAAAGTGTGGTAACTTTATTAATTAAAGTAACATACACACGCTTTTATTAAAAAAACACCCATGATCTTCTCCAACATTAATTCGATACCCTTAAAAACCCGAAAAATAGTTAGAAAAGTTAAGAATGGCTCCTAGAAACCATGAAAAAACTAAAGAGAGTATAAAAAGATTAGTTTAATAAACTAATACACTCTTCTTTAAAAAAAAAAACGCATCCTTCTCCGGAACGAAACCGCGAAAAACAGGAACCTGTAAAAAATATCGAAAACAAACCCACCCACACAAAACCCCCCAAACATTTCAAAATATACATTAACATTGATGTAAAACATTAAAATAAACATATTTTTACTAAAACACAGTAAATACACTAGGCTTAAAAAACTCAAGACACCTCCGTAAAAACCAACGAACACCTAAAACATACAAAAACCACAACTAAATTACTAAACTAATCCTACACTCAAACACTACTACTCTCTAACATATAATACTTAAAATTCACCTTACTTTTCCCAACGCGACGCAGCATCCAACCGCGAGCTTCTCCAGAACTGAATGAAGCAAAATAACATTACGCGGTTAAAAAAATAGTCCCATTGAAACAATGATAGAAATTTAAGCATATAAAATACCATGTTATTAATACATTCAAAACATGCTACTGGACTTAAAATATTATAAATTATTTTCTATCATTTAAAAAAATAATATATGAATAATTCCCCTTGGTAAATTAATAATAATTAATGACAACTTATTATTAATTATGATTTATACTTTTTTTATTATGTAAAAAAGCCAAAAACATACATATAAAAAATTACACTTCAGTGTATATATAATTTACATTCTTGTATTACTTTTAAATTGACTATATAATTATTTAACATTTGTAAACTAATAATAACAATAAATAAGTAATATTATTTATTATTATTATTATTAATAATCATTTTTATGTATATACATTTTAAATAAATACACTTCAGGAATTACACTTGAGTGAATATATGCAATAAATGTTTAAGTTAATTGATAAATTACTTTATAATCAATTAACCTTTGTAAATTAATAACATTAATTAATATTAAATATTAATTATTACAATTAACAATTGTGTCTATGTATGTAAATATTTTAAAAATACATATCAAGCATTGTACCTGACTGTATGTATGATTTTGTGTTTTCTATTTCTGTAAAAATTACTTTATAATTAAATAACCTAAGTATATTCTTAATATTAATTAATTACACAAAATAATTATTATTATTAATAATATATTTTATGTATATAAATGTTTATAAAATATATATCAAGCATGTAAAAATAGGAAAAATCCACTTACCCGTTATAAAAGTAAAAATATATAATTAATAAAATGTATATATATTATATATTATTATTATTATTATTATTATTATTAATTAAATCAAATGCAAAATATTTCTAAGAGTGGTAATAACTGTTAAAATATCTTTAAAATGTAAAAAACATATCTCAATACAAAATAAACTGTATATATTTTTGAAAAAAAACAATATTATAAAAAAAATGTTATTTGAATTGTGAAACATTTATCAATATACATACATGTAATGTAATACATTTTGTTTACCTAACAGTTTAACATAAACAATACATTATTTTTATTTTTTCTGTACTGTAAATATTATAAATAAATCCTGTAAATAAAAATGTTCAAACAAATCATCTCTACTTATCTCGCAAACAATAGAATTTTTTTATTTTTACGTATGATTATTATTATAATAGTTATATATTGACATCTACATTTTCACTTACAAATATTTAGGGGCCCATTAGAATGCCGGGCGGATTGCTCCCGCCAGGCTGCCGGTAGCCACCACCGGCTTGGCGGGGCAATTCGCCTGACATCCTCTCCAGAATTCACCCCGCCATATTAGAATGGCGGTGGGGACCGCGGCGGACGGAAAGACTGTCCGCCTCTTTTCCACCCCGGTCCCCTTGCGGCCAGGCCGGAAAATGTTTAATATGGTGACTTATCTATTAGACACCGCCAGCTATATTAAAATGGGCTTTCAGACATGCCTTACTGTGGCGGCAATGGAAAGGAGGGGTGGGGTTGCATAAGAGGGGGTACCTGTGGTACCCTTCTTCATTTGCATAAACAAAGCGGCAGGCACCTCGCGGTGCCTGCTGCTTTGTTTATGCAAATGCATTAATGCATTTATAGCATTGTGCCTGGCGCTGCAGTGAGCACTGCCCGCCACAATGCTATAAATGCAAGATGTGCCCGCCACTGTGGCCGGCACATCCTAATACCACCCACGGGACCCCCGCCCTAATGGCTGGCGGTCCCGAATTGCGACAGGATTGCGGGGCGGACAAAGTCCGCCGTCATCCTAATGATCCCCTAAATCTCTAATTATAATGTTACAACATATCTTTTTTACCTAAAAAATAAAACATATATGACTTACTATTCCCACTCCAATGAGGTGAAAGTCAGGGAAGATGATGGACACTGACCCAAACTAATTTACTATTCACACTCCAATGAGGTTAAAGTCAGGGAAGATGCTGGACACTGACCCAAACTAATTTACTATTCCCACTCCAATGAGGTGAAAGTCAGGGAAGGTGCTGGACACTGACCCAATCTAATTTAATATTCCCACTCCAGTCAGATAAAAGTCAGGGAAGGTGCTGGACACTGACCCAATTTAATTTACTATTCCTACTCCAATGAGGTGAAAGTCAGGGAACGTGCTGGACACTGAGCCAATTCAAGTTACTATTTCCACTCCAATGAGGTGAAAGTCAGGGAATATGCTGGACACTGACCCAATTGAATATACTATTCCTACTCCAATGAGGTGAAAGTCAGGGAAGATGCAGGACACTGACTCAATTTAATTTACTATTCCCACTCCAGTCAGATAAAAGTCAAGGAAGGTGCTGGACACTGACCCAATTTAATTTACCATTCCCACTCCAGTCAGATAAAAGTCATGGAAGGTGCTGGACACTGACCCAATTTAATTTACTAGTCCCACTCCTATGAGGTGAAAGTCAGGGAAGATGATGGACACTGACCCAAACTAATTTACTATTCACACTCCAATGAGGTTAAAGTCAAGGAAGGGGCTGGACACTGACCCAATTTAATTTACTATTCCCACTCCAGTCAGATAAAAGTCAAGGAAGGTGCTGGGCACTGACCCAATTTAATTTACTATTCCCACTCCAGTCAGATAAAAGTCAGGGAAGGTGCTGGACACTGACCCAATTTAATTTACTAGTCCCACTCCTATGAGGTGAAAGTCAGGGAAGGTGCTGGACACTGACCCAATTTAATTGACTATACCCACTCCAGTCAGAAAAAAGTGAAGGAAGGTGCTGGACACTGACCCAATTTAATTTACTATTCCCACTCCAATGAGGTGAAAGTCAGGGAAGGTGCTGGACACTGACCCAATTTAATTTACTATTCCCACTCCTGTCAGATAAAAGTCAAGGAAGGGGCTGGACACTGACCCAATTTAATTTACTATTCCCACTCCAGTCAGATAAAAGTCAAGGAAGGTGCTGGGCACTGACCCAATTTAATTTACTATTCCCACTCCAGTCAGATAAAAGTCAGGGAAGGTGCTGGACACTGACCCAATTTAATTTACTAGTCCCACTCCTATGAGGTGAAAGTCAGGGAAGGTGCTGGACACTGACCCAATTTAATTGACTATACCCACTCCAGTCAGAAAAAAGTGAAGGAAGGTGCTGGACACTGACCCAATTTAATTTACTATTCCCACTCCAATGATGTGAAAGTCAGGGAAGGTGCTGGTCACTGACCCAATTTAATTTACTATTCCCACTCCAGTCAAATAAAAGTCAGGGAAGGTGCTGGACACTAACCCAATTGAATTTACTATTTCAACTCCAATGAGGTGAAAGTCAGAGAAGGTGCTTGACACTGACCCAATCTAATTTACTATTCCCACTCCAATGAGGTGAAAGTCAGGGAAGGTGCTGGACACTGACCCAATTTAATTTACTATTCCCACTCCAATGAGGTGAAAGTCAGGGAAGGTGCTGGACACTGACCCAATTTAATTTACTATTCCCACTCCAATGAGGTGAAAGTCAGGGAAGGTGCTGGACACTGACCCAATCTAATTTAATATTCCCTCTCCAGTCAGATAAAAGTCAGGGAAGGTGCTGGACACTGACCCAATTTAATTTACTATTTCCACTCCGATGAGGTGAAAGTCAGGGAAGGTGCTGGACACTGACGCAATCTAATTTAATATTCCCACTTCGATGAGGTGAAAGTCAGGGAAGGTGCTGGACACTGACCCAATTTAATTTACTATTCCCACTCCTATGAGGTGAAAGTCAGGGAAGGTGCTGGACACTGACCCAATTTAATTTACTATTCCCACTCCAATGATGTGAAAGTCAGGGAAAGTGCTGGACAGTGACCCAATCAAATGTACTATTCCCACTCCAATGAGGTGAATGTCAGGGAAGGTGCTCGACACCCACCCAATTTAATTTACTATTCCCACTCCAATGAGGTGAAAGTCAGGGAAGGTGCTGGACACTGACCCAATTTAATTTACTATTCCCACTCCAATGAGGTTGAAAGTCAGGGAAGGTGCTGGACACAGGCCCAATTTAATTTACTATTCCCACTCCAATAATGTGAAAGTCAGAGAAGGTGCTGGACACTGACACAATCTAATTTACTATTCCCACTCCAATGAGATGAAAGTCATGGAAGGTGCTGGACACTAACCCAAATCAATTTACTATTCCCTCTCCAATCAAATGAAAGTCAGGGAAGGTGCTGGACATTAACCCAATGTATCCCTTATCCCCTATTAACACAACATCCCATTCCTAAATTATTTTATATTAATTATTAGATTTATAACAAAAACGAAATTTATTTCAAATTTTAAAATACATTTCAAAATACATTTCATTTTTTTTGTCTCTATATTATTTATAAATTATTATTGTTTTTTTTAATACTCCCCACCCTTATCCCCTATTAACCCAACATCCCGTTCCCAAAAAATATATATAAAATATAAATAAAAAATATATTTTTATAAAAATAAATTCATTTTTTTAATTAAATTCATATTTTATAAAATATTACTAACTATTTTAAAACACTCCCCACCCTTATCCTCTATTAACCCAACATCCCGTTCCTAAAAAAAATTTAATGACATTTGAAATTTATATTTTTATTTCTAAACAAATATTTAATTTTTTTATTTAAATGTGCATATTATTAAAAATATTACTAATTATTTTAAAACACTCCCCACCCTTATCCTCTAATAACCCAACATTACGTCCCTAAAAAAACACATAAAATACACAAATAAAGTATTAAATACAATTGAATTAATTACAATTTCACATTATCAAAAAAATTCCACATTTAATACATTTATATTATAAACATTATATATATTTATTTTCGATATTTTATACTTTCTATATTATTTTTTCAATATTTTGGACATTCTATATATCTAAATTCGATATTTATTACAACATAAAAAAAACGATATTAACATTACACGATATTTTTTGCTCGATATTTTTAACAACGATGTTTGTTAAAGAAAAACTAAAACGATATTTCTGACATCGATATTCTGACATTTGATAATTATGTATAATCCATATTTTTGACTCAATATTACTTACTTTCGATATTTTAAAGTCAATATTATGCCCAGTTACCACATTTAAGCAAGTACATTTTCCCTATGTGTTATTTTCAATATGAAAACATTCTTTTATCAAACTGAAATGCATTCTGAAGTGATTGTATACACGTTTAAAGCAAGCACGTTTTTCGTATGTGTTATTTATCAATGTGAAAACATTTCTTCAGTGGTTTAAATGTATTATAAGGTGCAATTCTAATATGGTCTGTAAGTCGAAATTTGTTTTTAAAATTAATTCCTTACATGGTCTAGGTTGTTAGAGGAGAATAGGTAGGAGTTGGGGTTGGTGGTTTGAGGTCATTGAGCTATGTATCCTTTGAGACTTTGCTTTAGCTGTTGTGAGGGGCGTTTGGGATACTGAGGGCGGAGGTCCGTGAGCTGGTGATGTTCAAGTGGATGATGGAGTGGCCGGTCCAGGTGAGTTCTGTTGTGTGGCTATACTTGATGCGTTTGCTGGAGGTGAAGGGGGGTCTAGCATGTGACCTTTGCTGTGCATAATGTCAGTGTTGACTTGGGTTAGTCCGATGTTGTTCAAGCTGCTGAACAGATTGGTTGCGTTGATGTCATTGGGGTGATCAAGATGGAAGTTGAAGTTGACTAGGGCAATTTACTTGTTTGAATCTATGGTGAGGAGGGCGAGATAGTCAGCAATGAAGTTGCAGAAGGCTGGATGTGTTCCTGGAGGCCGCTAGTTGAGGGGGCTCCTGATGCTGGCTTTGCTGTCTATTTGGAGTCAGAAGTTGAGATGTTCCATGGCTGAGGTGATGTTATCATTTGTGGGGGTGCATGGCTGAATTCCATTCTTATGATAGCGATCACTTTGCCAGGCTTGTTGATGTGTCGCAGTGGATGATCTTTTATCCTTTGGGTATTGCGATGGCGATGTCAGGCGCAGAAGTGAGTTGAGCCAGTTCTCAGTGTGGAAGTGGACGTTGGGTGTGAGAATGGTCATAAGGTCCCCAATCTCGGTGGTGTGTTTGCATAGTGAGCATGTGTTAAGAAGGGTGCACAAGAGTTGATGTTTTTGATCAGGTGGTCTCTGTGGTGTATCAGGGTTGGGCTGGTCAGTAAGTTGGTGTGTGTGCTTTTGCAGCTGATGTGGCAGTAGGTACAGGTGAAAGGTCCTACCATGGTGTATGAGTCGGTGCAGTGGAAGTTACTGTTGTGGCGTTCGGGGTCGAGGGTGTAGAGCTCAGCAATGGTGTATCTGCAGGGGGGTGGGAGGGCCATTGTTCATGGTGCTGGGCATGGCCCAGGCATCAACAGGAGCAAACATGCCTGCCTTTGGCACACCAGCAGAGCACCTGCTGTGCATGTCTGCTGTGCTGCCGCGCTGCAGCATGAATTTAGTAGGTCCTTGAGAGGGTGGGGTTCAATTGATACGAAGTACAGTGAGTAGCAATTCCCGGGAAGGAAAACCCGGGCAGCGGCGTATACACAGGATCAGGCTAGACCAAGCAGGAACTGGAAGCCACCAACAAGTGACAGGCTAGATGGCCAAGTGCCTATTAGTGTGGTTGCACTGCGGCCTGCATCAAGAAGGTCCTGCAATAGACGGTGCTTCTGTTGGTAGGAAGAACAGTGAGTGGGAAATCCCAGGTGGGAAAGTATGGGTAGCAGCGGTATCACTGGATCAGTCTGGAACAAGCAGAAACTGGAGGCAACAGGCAAGCGGCAGGCTAGATGCCTAGCACATGATAATACTTAGAATGGAGACACATGCTGCAGTGGGATACTGAGAGCAACTGGACTTTCAGAGAATTCTTTATTGGATTTCATCATGGACCTGTTGTCTTTGGTATCGCACACAGTGTAGTTGAATGTTTTTACTTTTTCATCAAGGAAGACAACTTCCCATCATGTTTTTCCCACCAATCACTCTACTTCTTCCAATCCATGCTTGTTGCCATAGAAGCCAGGGACTCTAATAATGTCATGTAGATTTCCAGAAATCCACTGCGTTGTGCAAGTGCATACGTTTTCCAGAGCATCCAGCGGCAATATCCCTAAGGCTCAGTGAAGTCAGTGCACATAACAATCAAATTGCTGTGTCTGTTCCATACATGTATGTGAGTCAAGAATTATCTGCGTTCACCAGCGCGTAAAGGTCAGTCTTGCATCTTTATAAATGGACAGAGTTCTTACTACGAGTGCCTCTGGCTATCCACGATTCGGAATCATCTTTTGATGGCCACTTTTCAGAGTATGAGGCATACCCACAGCACACACTCCAGTTCTTGTGTAGGACAGATTGACAGGGATGGATACCGGACCAGAAGTGACACGTCACATCGCATGGCTGCAGTGGGTCAGAGGCAAGCGAGCAGTGAGTCAGAGAGCTCAGCCTGCAGCATCAGCTCTCGTTATGGCGTAGTTTTGAGAGCAGTGCCGCTCTATTGGGAAGCACCCACAGGGGATGGCAAACCAGAGCTAGACCAGGAGGGGCCATGGGGCGCAACAAGGGCGGACACCCTCAGACCATGGGCACTGACCACCGGTCAGTGCCCGGCTCCTGGGCCTGCCCACGGAACGCGTAGAGGAGGAGGAAGGAAGGACCATGATCACAGGTAAGGCCCAAGGTGGCAACCGCTGATTGCATATCGGAGCGTCTCACCCCACAGGGGGAAACTGGCCCACAACTCCCATCCGCTGATTGCACACCTGAGCAGCTCGCACCACAAGGTGGGTGGTCCCCTTGTTTTCCTCCCTCCCTCCTGATAGCTAAGTCTCGCTGGATCAGTGCAGGGAAGCGCAGTTCAAGGCCTGCCAATTAGGCTTGCCACACACAGTCCATGGAGTTTTGCTGAGTGTTCATACACTGACCACCCAAACCCCAGAACAAGAGACTCTAACAGCAGAACAAGTGACTCTAACAGCAAGAGGGGGCAGCCTTGACATGAACTGGATCAATACAATACCAAAGGGAGCTAAGAGGGAAAGACGGGTACCAAAGGGATAGCCCTCCATTCAATGCAATTCAATAACAAAAAATCCCTGTACCCTAGACATTAGTTAGCATTTGTCTGTTAGGCATGAGAACATAATGTGCTGGAATAATCTATCATATAGTTCCAGACTCACCCCCTCTCAATTCTATGGTTGGGTGTGTATTCTCTAATGCCCTACTGTCCATACCAAACCACTGTTTGTAACTACTAGTAGGGAATTCCAGTGTGTATTCAACTCGACATATCCTAAGATGTCTGCCCTACTAAGACAGTCCATCCACCCACACTTAAATAGTCAAAACAAAAAATGTGTGGCTTCTTGGTTAGCTGGTTAGAAACTATACCTTGAAACAAAACGGTATGATTTTTACAATGAAAAGCCGTGCCGGAAGTGCGTTACGTCTCTCATGGGGTTTCGAAATAAGAAACTTGGATGAAACTTATAAGGGGCAGATCTGTAATGACCATCTGATGCATGTTTTTAAACATCAGTACACTGCACGACAGCGGTACTGTTTGGTTGGGTAAATTTCTCTCTAACCACATTTGAATTACTTGCAGATTGATACTACAATCTACAGTAGGGCGAACAATCGCCTGACCGGCTGGTATGAGAGGACATGACTGGTGAGGGTAATGTTCCCCTTAATTTTCCGTCTTATGATTTGATAAATGTGGAGAGATGTCTGATCCAGAATTGGTTCTAATTGGTTTTAAATGTGTTTTTCAACTCGACAGTTTCCTGATTAAAAGATGTCCAACACTGGTGCGGTGACAGAGTGGTGAACACTGATGAATCTGCCATAAAATTTATTGGGCAGTGAAACATGTTGGTTACAGGTAGTGGTATGCGACAGTAAGGTACCAGCCTTTTTAACTCATCAGTACACACCTAAGTCAGTAATAAAGTGGCATAGTTGGTGTGTTTGTTGATTTTACTTTCACTCTGCATTGTTTGTCACGTCAGGGAGCTATCTCTGGAGCTCCTTGTTTAGCACCTTCTTGTTTTACACTTTTTTGTGTTTTGACACCATTTTCTCCTGGAAAAGGAATGGCAACCAATGATGAGAAAGGGGCATAGTATTGGTAACATCTGCCAAGTTCCCCGAGGGTGTTCGCCCGTGAGGTGCCTTCCTCTCCGCCACACATTTTTTCGTTTTGACTATTTAGGTGTGGGTGGATGGACTGTCTTAGTAGGGCAGACATCATAGGATATGTCGAGTTGAATACACACTGGAATTCCCTACTAGTAGTTACAAACAGTGGTTTGGTATGGACAGTAGGGCATTAGAGAACACACACCCAACCATAGAATTGAGAGGGGGTGAGTCTGGAACTGAATGATAGATTATTCCAGCACATTATGTTCTCATGCCTAACAGACGATTGCTAACTAATGTCTAGGGAACAGGGATGAACTGGATCAAGCAAGGAAGGATCCTAATATCCAAGGAGTAAGATCGCATCCTCTTACTCATTGGAGGTCAATACCCATGTGGGGAAAAGCGGAAATAAAATCCATTAGAGCCTGGTCAGGTTCTTGGCATAATAAGGGGTGGATAAGAGGCCCCAGCAAGGTAGATGCAGGGTTAGACCCTGTAATGTGGGCAACCATCCGGGCGAGCCCCAGACCACAGAGGCGGCCCAGCCAGGCCTGGGTGCAGCTATTACCCTTGGTGAGCACCCTGCCTCTGCTGCAGACGACCCGCCCCTGCATCCTCCAGCAAGAAAAAGGCCATGTGGCATAATTCAGGAACCAGTATGCCAACACTACAATTGACATCAACTCCTCCCCGAAAGGACACAGTATGAAAAATAAACAGAGCAAAAATGTTTGCTTGCATTAAAAAGTAAGTAAGGGCCTTTTGTTCCATTTTGACATTGAATTACAGAAGATTATCAATCAAGTTACAAGACAAGAAATGCTACAAGAAGCATAAAAAAGTAGGAACAGAACAGAGGTAGACAATGATGAAAAGAAACCAGAGGACAAGGGGAAAATCATGAGCAATATCTATGCTTCACAAGGATTAATCAAAGCCTCTCATGCTCATAGCGAGTCAACACCCACCATTCCTCCAACCCCTTATGTTGCAACAATTACCAGGTACTTTGCTCCAGTATCCAATTTGTGGAGAAATTCATTGAAGGGCCGACACAAGACAATCTAGCCCTGTCCTGAAAGAACATAGATAAGCAGGAGGCTGATCAAGGGCTACATCAGGAAGCCAGGCAGGCACAGGAAGAACTAGAGTTTATTCAAATATCATTGGATCTGGCCACCCCACAAGTCAACTGTAACAGCAAAAACTGAAAAAATTATCAATCGCTCAAGGCCCAGGTAGCGAACCACAAGAGACGTTTCTGACGCAAACACCTTCACTATGGAAGCTACATGACTTCAATCATTACCCTTCCGCCCGGGGCCCAGAAACCAACAGCATAGAGGGGGGCCTGGTCTGTCCACCATTACTATATACCCCCATAACAGGGTGCACCAATCAAAATGTCCTCCTATCCTCAATAAATACAACTCTGACAGCAACCATCAATGCCCTCACATGGCAGAAACAAAAGCTGGAAATGATACTCCACCTAACCCATCACAACTGGTGATCATGGAGAACGGTAATTAGGTCAAAAAGGACCAATCAACAGACGACAAAATACCAACTGTTGGTAATGTGCCTAGGGCTAGAAGAAACAACAGGAAACAGTAGCCCCCTATTTTTAAGAGAAAATAATGACTGACGAAGCAAATAAAAATTAACAAACAGTGCAGGCGGAAAAAGGAATTTCAACCACGGATAGAGGCCTCAGTTAAGGAAAACACCTCCACAAAGGCAACTTACAATCTCACCCCACAATCAAAGAGATCAATGTCATAGAAACCAGAAATCACTTAGCAAGTAAAGACACTAACAAAGCTCTCCAATTTTCTTGACATCAAGGTCTGTGATCAATCCCGATAAAAAACTGTAAAGGAAGCAGTTAGTTCTAAAGACTCAGCTAACAACGCTCAAAGGGGACAGCATGGTGGAGGAGGGGCAGCCTCAAGTTATAGACAATATCACCCTCCCCCACCCAGACGGAATTCAGAAGGAACTGCGAACCTACCGGGCAAGTAAGTAGACAAATACAAGCACAATCAGGGCCACCAGCAATGAGGAATACCAGGGGGGCATATGTCATCCCATACATCAGCTAAAGGCAAAGTGTATGCTGTTCCTAGGGAGTTGGGAGGAGGAAAGGGTGTCAGACCACGTCAGTATGGCAGTAGTTAGTAGGTGCTTGACAGGACAGGGTAGTTAGTACTTGTCCAAGAATAGCTCCAATAAGGAGCAAGTGTCCTCACACAACCTGAGGGTTGTCATACTTCATCATAGAACAGCTCCTCATTGGGCGAGCACTGCAATACCCAACGGCTCCTTGCCCGAGGTCTTTTCAGTTTTGCCCGTCATGAAGCTGTTAATGTTAATGTTATATGAGCTTGTATAGCGCGCAGCTGCCCCAGCCAAGGGGCGTCCCGGCGCTTACTGTAAGAGGAGTGGACAGGAGATGGGATAAGGAAGCTAAATGGTTTTTGTGAGGGCAACCTATATGAAGTGAGTAGAGGTAGGACTGTGTGGGTGTGATTTTAAAAATGGCTCCTGGATTCTCAAAAAAGAGTTTATTCGAGGAGTACCTGGGCCATAAGTAAAAACAAACTCAAATGTCATGAACTGAGGGGAAAATTAGACCTGTGTCAGTTCTAGTGCTAACACAGGACTCATTTCCCCTCTCAGTTCACAACTTTTAAGTCTGTTTTTACTTATGGCCCAGGTTCTCAATGGATATATGTCTACAGTCTTTTTAAACAAAGCAAATAGGCAGAATTCTGGCAATTTGTCAATACACTTGACAGGCATGGTCACAACAGGCAAAATGGAGATGTTGCAAATTGAACAGTAGAAGCTCAGGAATAATTGCCTTGGGTCCAGAAACTGGAACAAGGTAAACAGTAAGTGATGATGTATATAAAGTCTCGGATGCGTATCAACACGTGACCACACTACTAAAGAACATCAGGGGCATTGGAGCCCCATGTCCAGACGGGCTAACTGACAGTTATTTAAAGAGGACTACGACATCTGGGCATACTTATTCACCCCGTTATTCCTGTATTGCGTGCTGAATACCACAATCCCAGAAATCTGGAGAGGATCCCTACTTCAACCGATGCATAAAAAAGACGATACATCAGACCCTACTAATTACAGGAAGGTAGCGCTTCTGAATATTGAGGCAAAGGCATGCGGAAGCCACCTTTTACAGGTAATACAAAACTGGGTCAGAGATGAAGGCATACTTCCAGCATACCAGTCAGGCTTCAGGGCTGCGTCAACACTGGATAACATGGCAGCCCTGGCCTATTTAATTGATCAAGCTACACGCAAAAGACAATGCCCTCTTTTTGCCTGTTTCGGGATTATTACACTGAGGCATTTGACTGTGTTAATAGAAATCTACTATGGGCAAAGTTACACAACTGGGGTATTCTAAGTATGCTGTTAAATGCCATTGCTGCACTTTACACAACTTGAGTATGGGTTAAACTCACGTCAAGCACCGCAACAAAAAAGGAGTTTACGGTCCAAGAGCTCAAACAAGGTTGTGTGCTGGCACCTCTACTTTTTAATTTGTACACTGTGGACCTAGGCAATTTTTTAACAGCTGCCAACTTCTTAATTCTAAAAATCGGGCAGTCCCGACTGTTCTTAATGCAGTATGCAGACGACATGGTCCTTATGGACCACACACGTATGGGACTGCAGAAAACACTAGGGGCCAGATGTAGGTAAGTATATTTTACTGACTCATAAATACCGAATTTTACCGGTATTTATGAATCGGTAAAATTGAAGGAGGGAGATTTAGGTAAATTCGGTAATTGAATTACCGAATCTGTAAAAATCGGTATTTACCGATTCGGTAATGCCTATTGATTCCTATGGGCCTTGAAGCCCATAGGAATCAACGGACATTACCGAATCGGTATTTACCGATTCGGTAAATACCGATTCCTGCAAGGGTGCAGTGGGTGTCACTTTGACACCCTCTAGCACCCCAAATACAGGCATGTGTGCCATGTGGCACACAGACATGCCCTAAGGGCATGTCTGTCTGTCACATGGCATAGGTGTGCATGCACACATGTGCATGGACACCTGGATTCGGTAATGCCTATTGATTCCTATGGGCCTTGAAGCCCATAGGAATCAATGGACATTACTGAATCGGTATTTACCGATTCGGTAAATACCGATTCCTGCAAGGGTGCAGGGGGTGTCACTTTGACACCCTCTAGCACCCCAAATACAGGCATGTGTGCCATGTGTGCCATGTGGCACACAGACATGCCCTAAGGGCATGTCTGTCTGTCACATGGCATAGGTGTGCATGCACACATGTGCATGCACACCTGGATTCGGTATTTTACCACCCAATTGGATTGGGTGGTAAAATACCGAATCTGTAAGGCCTTTGGGACTCAGAAGAGTCCCACCTACATCTGGCAGTTACTGAATCGGTAAAAATACCGATTCTGTATTTTACCGATTCGGTAAATTTACAGATTCAGTAAATTTACCGAATCGGTAAAATTGGCCACCTACATCACGAATACCCATTTACCGGCCGGTAACCGCCGAAATCGGCCGTTACCGGTCGGTAAATGGCCTCCTACATCTGGCCCTAGGAGGCATATGCAGGTAATTTCCATTTTGCGATTCTCAAATAGCGATTTTTAAGGAATCGCTATTTGAGAATAGCAAAATGGAATGTAGGTAATAATTTACAATTTTTTTGCAAATCTCTAACAATCCTTATTTGCGATTAGCAAATTACGAATCGCAATTAAGGAATGAGTGTCCCATTCATTCCTATGAGCCAAAAGGCCCATAGGAATGATTGGGGATACATTCTCAAATTGCGATTTTCTGTGAGAAAATCGCAATTTGATAATCGCAACTCCAAGGGTGCCAGGGTGTCCAAAAGACACCTGTTGCACCCCTGGAATGTGCCTGCAAGTACATGTGGCGCCCATACATGCCTAAGGGCATGTCTGTGCGCTGAAAAATTTCAGCGCTCCCTTCATCATCTCCTTGTGTTTACGAGGGACGAAGTCAGAAATTTATCCTGGCCAGAAGACATGCTACCTATTGAAAGCTCTGAAAGCAACATTCAGGTATTAGCGAATTCCTACGGGGACACATCATAGTAGCCTTACTTAAACAGTGCATTGAACAAACCAATTTTAAAGTAAATTTTAATAATTAGGCTATGTCGCTTCCAATAAAAGATATAAACACCCGCTGGAAAGTCCTGGAGATAGTCACTGCCTGCAGACTGTGTAAATTAAACGATGACTCTCTGCCTCACTTCCTCTGCATCTGTCCAATAATGATGAATCTGAATGTGTGCCACACTTTATTAAAACCCCTACTTTTACAATATGGCACCCGCACTTGCAAAGAGGCAATGGCACTGCTTTTTAATTTAAAAACTCCAATGGAAAGGCAAGGCATGCCAAATTTGCATGCCTGCTTCTAAACTTACTAACGGGATGCCACATGCACATCGATGCACACTGAAGAAACCTGATGTGGCTTCAAGCTGGAACACAAACTTTAGTTTTAGTTGTGATCCCATGACCTCCTTTCAGAAATTAAATGTGGTAATTAACAATGTGAAAATGTTAGCAAGAACACGCAATGGCTTTGTAACAATTTGTATGATTGAATCAAATAAATGTATTCATTCAGATCTCCATGCCGGCCTTGTGAGGGTGCCTATGCCATACCTTTTGTTTCATTCAGACAAGCAAAACATTATTTGATTACACCATAAGAACCTCTCAATAGTACATTCAATTTGGATTTGTTCATCTACACTACTCCCTGGTGACAGAGTTTTTCTAGAATGTTTCTGTATTTATGAAGTATAGTACAGTGCAACATGGCCCAAAGTGTTCAAGAACTTTATAAATAAAAAGGCAAACATTACTAAATAAAGTGGGTCAAACACAATGATAATAATAAAAACAACCTTTAAAATAAACTATTTAATCAACATGGAGGTAGCCCAGTGCGGATCACATCCTAAAGGAGCAGGTCACATTCCGACATGTCCATGTGCACACCCAACCCATGCCGTACAATACATGCAACAAACGAACAATGCACCAGGCCACAAAATTTGTCCGAGAGCACATATGACCCAAGTGAAAAACAAATCAGGCCCCAAAAAGCACACAATTCAAAGGCACTCAGCCTCAAAGGGAGAAGGCTACACGAAATCAGAGCTGCAGGGGCAATTCCCCCACAATTCAGCACACACACATAACAATCACAGAACATCAGCAATGACGGCAATGAGGTACAAAGTGCAACACCAACACCATAGGACACGGCTAACAACAGGTCCTGCACATGCGTAGTAGTAACTGTCCACTCACATCTGGCATTGCCTGACACTGTGTGATGATAATGCACTGGTATTACCACACATCCATCATGTAGTCGAAAAACACACTGACTGCCATCAAATAGCCAGCTCCACCAAAGCAGTGACAATATACCTTGGCATGCAGTCTGAATGTAAACATCTGCAAATCCTCAACATACGTGTGTAACTCTGTTACGCTGAATCTCCCCTTTCACATTGCAGAGGGGCAAACAATACCTCCTGCAGGGCACACCACACTTCACATGATTGATGATGAAGAGAACAACCAGCACATGTATCAAGACACCCTCCAAGGGATAATGGACACCCTTTGCACCCCATCCCCAGGAGCAGGGCAGGCCAGCTGCCCCGAGGTGAGCCCACCACCTGCACAGACCACACAGCAGGAAACACAAACCACCAAGGCTGTCTTCCAGCACCACAACAAAAACATTGAGTTCATACAACTTGTGTGGGGTTGCCAGGTGGAGTTGGCTGAACAGCTGCGTGTGGGTTTCAAACCATTTCATCGTGGCAGCCAAACTCGATGCCATGCGTGGATGTCTGAGTCCCATCAGGGACCACGTACAGTCCCTATCGGACACCCCCTGTACGCACCATGGTCCGTCACAGACATTGGCCAACCTTATTGGGGCCATGAATCGAATACAAGACCTGTCTGGTCAGACAGGCACCAGAGATTACAGCACAGAGTTTGCACAGATGCAGAGGTCAATGGAGACCATGGAGCAGATGCAGGCTGGAAGTATGTCTGCCACGACTGGACACCAGCGAGTAGTATCTGGGAACTTTAATGCCCTGCATTACTTCATCTTGCCATTGCTGCCACTGAGCCGTTCCCAGATTACTGCAGCGGGAACATCGACACACACTGCTCCGACCCTTGATGTGTCCGTGGCACACAGTGAATGCTGCCCCATCACCTTCGCAGTCTGTTGTGTCAGTGGCACACAGTGAGGCAGCCATCACCCTGCCACACACACCGGACACACTGGAGACAGAGACATCATCAGGGGAGTAAGAAGGGGATAGGAATTTCTGTGTGCGGAAGGAGGCAGTAGCATCTCTCACCGCCATATGCCCTGTCCCTGCCTGGTTATGACATATGCATCATGTCTTGGGAAATACCTCCAACTGGCTACCGGAACACTCTGCGACATTCACCCAGACCCCGACACTGACTCCCATTTCATCACTGCTGGCCAATTACACAGCAATCCTGCTGCTGAATGCACTCTCCCACTTCCTAATCACTTCACAATCCCCAAAGGTCTCTGGTTGGCCCACCCCTGGACTTCCATGTGATGTGGGCTTGGATGGGCATGTACAGCTCCAGCACGGTCAATCACCTGCATGTGAATAAAACATTCTAAATCACACAGATGTGTCATTACTATGTTCACTCACGTATGGTAGTATGGCTGGATGTAGGGACAATGATTGCACATGAAGGTACACCATGGTAGCTGACATCTATGAGCATGTGTATCCCTGAAACATATGGCAAATTAGATGACTGTGAAGGTGAGTACTAGCTGTATCCCCATTGCACATCAACAACAATCTCACGACCCCCCAACGTAGGCCCATGTCCATGTGTTGAATAGGGCTGTGTGTAGGAGTGACAAAATCCATAGCAGGCCAGGAGTGGGGGTCCTACATCACATGTGACAACAGAACTTCATGACGCATACCTACTTACACACATCTCTGTGGGCACATTATGTTATTATATATGACATTGCTCCACATGGTCAGAGGTTGGACACCATACTCACATTGCTGAAGTCACGTAAGTGCACATGTCAGCCAGCACCTATCCCAAAACCATGTCTGGCTCACAGAGGTTGAGCTTGTAAAAGGGACACCCCCCCATTGCACATGCATCAGTCAGTTCCTCCCTATGTAGGGACGATGCTCAATGTGGCACACGAGTGGACAATCTAATCAACACACCTCAGTTAGACACCAGTGGGGTGGCATAGACTTTATTGGCATGTGCGTGTCAGTATGGACTAGGCAACAGCCACAAAAGACAGAGACATGCTTAAGACACTTACACACAGCATGGGTACATATTGAGGTTCTGAAAATGTCGGTGCGAAAATGGACAACAATCATCATGGATGGCAACGCCCCACCTTGCCTTGCTGGATGAGCCATGTGTTGTTTGTTGTCTGGCGTCTGCCCATTGGCACGTGTGAGGGGGCACGACTCAGTGCCCATGGTATCTGCATAGTGCTCCGCCACCAGAGTGTGCCAATTGTCTGCTCTGCTGACAGTGATCAGGTGAAAGGGTCCAACAGGTTCACATGTCATGCTAGATGGCCATGTGTGTGCTCTCCCCCAGCAGTATGTCCAAATTGGCAACGTTGCCAAACGACTCTGTGTTGCTCCGACCATGGACCTGCATCACCTTGCACAGGTGTGTGTACACACGCGTTGGTCCACGCACATTCATCCAGAGTCCGGACGATGGAAGACTGTTGTGGTGGGATATGTGAGCATTCTCCGTCCAGGAATGCCCGTGCAGCTTCATGTGCAATGTGTTCGAATAGTATGTCGTTGTTGTGTTCAAGGAGCACCAGGGTAAGCCAATCCATTAACTGGTCTGGGCAGGTGTGCTCAGCCGACACCATTTCACCAATCCGCAACATAGCCCAATAAGGGAGCGCCTCGATATGGTCACTGCGCATGAGGATTTGTGCAATCTCCCATGCACAACTGCCAATACATACTCAGTATGTGAAAGCATCCCATACACGGCTGTCTCTGTTACACTCCTATTCGTTATCCAACAGGGGCAACGACACAAGTCATAGTCCAATTCATCTACGGTTGTGTTGGATAGGCAGACTTCCATGGGACACTCATATGTGCATGTTCGGCTGTGGAACCGGGGCTGGACATAGGTGACGTAGGCAATGCGGAAGCTGAGCCAGTAACTGATCCGCAGCACTTCTAGCGCAATACGCCCAGTAAATGCAGCATACGTGCAGGGTAGTGTTCCACGTCACAGGGTTGTGCATGTGCCTGGTATGGCCAGCCATTGCTGTGGTGCGTCTCGTGGAACCGCCACTCTTCTGAACTGCGGCAGTTGTATGGAGGATATGCCACAGCTCTGGGCAATGATTCGAATGTGTGTGCAACTTTGGGCTGTATGGAGTGCTGTTTCCTTGAGTGTCAAGGGCATCCCATACGGGGTCCCTCAGCCAGGGGCTTCTGTGTGTGGGGTGTGGATAAGTCGGATAGTTCATTCGCGCAATGCGTGGTGTGATAGTCATCCCCATCTGCCATGGCATCTCTCAGGGTTTTCCAGGCGCGTTCTAGACCAAGGTCAGAGGTGCAGGTATCCTTCCGCCTTCTGCATTGGAACAATGGAACTTTCATCCCTGATGTTTGTCTGACTACTACTTGCTCTTTTGGAATGTGATGTGGCTTTGGCGCAGAGATTAGGACACAGACTTGGGCTCATGGTGTACGGATAGCAATACAAACACACATGTTGGCATGTGGAGCCAGGGACCCTGCAAGGCCTTGTGCGGCGTGTGCAATCTACCTCCGTCTCTCTCCCTCGGTCTCTCCCTCTCTTTCCTTCGTTGGGTGCATGGCACACCTTCTTCTCTTGGATTTAGTTTTCCAGGCTGTGTCCTACGGACTGTCGTGTGAGGACCCGCCAGGACTCAACCGAATGGTTTTTTGGCTTTTGTCTGTATGGTGTTTTGTGTTGGTGATTGCATTACTGTATGACTGATTCTCCATTTTCTGACCATGCATGTATCTTGAGTTTCCTGCTTGTGTGACATCATTCAAAATATTTGTTTTGGGATTTGTGGTGTTGGTGTGTAGTTTCTTGGTCCTGGGTTGGGGGTGGGCCCGTGGAGGGGGGGTCCTGCGGGCCTGGGTGTGGTGTTGGTGGGAGTTGTGGCCCTCTTGGGTGTCTGTGCTGCATGTTCAGTTGCTCGGGCATCTGTTGTTCTTCTTGTGTCACTCTGGGCTGTGCTCCCTTTTGTGGTGCAAACTGTGCTCTGACTTTACACCAGATCCGAGCAGGTGTTAATTTCCTGGTGCTAACGCGTCAGTTTTGTGTTCTTATTGCGGTTCTGTCTGGTCGTTGTGCATGTTGTGGTGTGGTGTTGTCGCAGCTTTTGGCACGGGAACGCCTACTCTGCATCTCATTAGCGATAGTAGCGGAGGTCCTCTGTGGCGATGTTTTTTGTGGCTGGTATCATGGGTAAACTGGTGCTGTGGTCTGTTAACACCAGCTTGTGAATGGGGGGTACATTTATCAAGACTTTGGCTGCACTAAAAAGCTGTTAATTCGGCGATAGCTCCTTGTGAATATGCCGTATAGTCCCTTAGCTAAAAATATGCAAGACTTTTTATTGTTTCTTTTTCTATGTTTTTTCAGTTCCATTGATGAATACAGGCCTCAGCAAGGCCTGCGAGTGCGAAAAGGGTTCGCCCTTCTGAATGCAAAGTCCTCAGACTACATAAGAAATTGGCACGGAAACTGGAAATACAAAAACATAGTTTAATAAACCTTTAAAGGTGGTACTACAGCCCACACAGCACTTTACAGTATTGTACAAGGTAGCACAAAGAACTCGGACATGCGCTCCCCTTTTATACACAAAGAAGGGGCTCATAAGTGGGTGGTTACAGCATGATTTACGACCTTATATGGTCATTTCTCAAACATGATCGATACATGGGTGGAGTTAACGGTTCATGGAACCCCTCGAATGCACATTCCAATCCACTCTAAGCAGAAACAGATGTTACACACACGGGGCATGCGCTAAACAAGCTGGAAGTATTTATAGCCTGTTGCTGGGCAAACTCCAGGGGTGACAGTCAGTGAGGTAGGACTTGCCTCGTGGCGAGCACATGGCAGAGTGTAACATACAAAATGGACGCCGGAAAACAAGATGGAGTCCGGCCGTATTTGCAAATATGAGCGGGAAAACTACAATGAAGACACAATAGCATGTCTTCAGCGAATGCTTAACATTATCGCTGTTTTATTTACAACAGACGACCCTTTCAGCATTTGCTGAAGATATTCGGTTTTCTAGGATAATCTAAATACTCATCGTTTATATAGATGCTCATCATTTCTGCTATCTCTCTAGTTATAGTTTTCTTATGGGCAGCATCCGCAACAGCTTGTTTATTAGGCACACAAAGTGAGACACATAATGAGCATATCATAGGGCTACATTGAATGCATACACAGCAGATGAATAATATGACAACAATTATGCATAGCCCAGTAAGAACCTTCCAACCCCATGTGGAAATTTGGGTCCAGAACCACCCAGAGAAAGTCCAAGATCCATTTTCTTGATCTATATCAGCTGCAATTTTGTGTAATTTGTTAATAGCTCTATATACAGAAGGATTGTGGTCAGGTATAAACACACACCTGCTACTTCCAATAATTCTACAAGCTCCACCTCTATCTGCTAACATAACGTTGAGAACCATTCGGTTCTACAACGCAACAATCCTAATAATTTGTAGCTCTTCAGTAAGGTTCCTAAGAGCTGCAGCAGTTTCATCAGTAACAGCTTCCACTACTCTTGTTAATCGTCGTATCTTCCTGCTATTCAGAGCAGCTCCCACAAAGAAAAACAATCCTAAATTGAAATCTATGTACTGCTGCAGACTGGTGTCCGTCTGATCAACATCATCTATGGATGAAGTCTGTTTAAATCTGTTCACAGTTACATTATTCAACAACTTCAAGTCTTTATGATATGAGGCAGGTGCCAAAAATAGAGGTGGCAATAAAAACGATACATAACATACTCCAGACCATCCGGCAGGTAATCGATAATAGCCCTTATTCCCACATACAAAATAGGTGTTATGTGAAGCAAGGAAAGTACTGTTATTCGGGCCATCAATGTTCAATACAACAATACAGTCACTAACACCCACAGGAATGTGGCCTACACTTTGTACACATAAATCAGCTTGTGATTGGGCCACTTAAATCACGAACATCTCTTGTCTAACAGTGTCTCTAGTGTTCGTGAAGATATAAGGGGTCGATTCATTGTCCGGTCGATATTTTTCCCACTCCCATATAGTTCAGTTGGCTTGTGGATAGCCATCTTTATCTTGATGACATTCCTTGTTCAGTTTGAAAATCAATCGTCCTACTGTAGGCTTCCTTGTAGCAAAAAGCGAAGTGTACCACGCTCTACAAGAGCCATTGTGCGAAAAGGGAAGTGGTATGAACGGAGTTCCCCCTTTCTTTTGATGCGCTGGCATCATCCCACATATCCAGCAATCTGTGGCATTTGTAGCAACATGGGTATGATGCAACATCTGAATGAAAGTCTTGTTCAGATATGACCTGTGTTCCCACGAAGCCGCGCGGCTGCGCGCCCGCTCAGCTCCGTGCCCCGGAGCGCGCACTGCTGTGTCTGTGGCGCGCACACATCACCAAAAGCATTCGCGCTGCCGCTGCATTTAGCAAGTGCTTCCTCTTGTTAAATGCCTTTTGTTTTCTAGAGTGCGGCTGTGGGAGCACAAATCTGCCCGCAGCCACGCTTTAGAAAACAAAAGAAATGCAGCACCAAACACAGCGTGTGATTTTAGAATCACTTAAAAGCCCACGCTGTGTTTCTAAGCTTACACCACAATCGTCAGGGCATGAATAGGGAGCAGTTAGGTAGTGCACACAAACTCATGAATCCCCAGAAAGGATAGTACCCAGTTCCCCGGTGCTCCTATTTATTACCTAATAAATGGTAATTTGTCAACTTCACTATTTGCTGACAGTGCTTTGTCTCGCACGTACACAGGGCGAAGTCAGCAACAACACACAATAAAATACATGTGTAAAATGGCACACAATGTAATTGTAATTTTTTTTTAAACACTACCTGGACCATTTCTGTATTACACCCCAGGTATGTTGGGAAGAGTTTTGTGAAGATCTGCATGTTAAAAGTAGTTCATTTTATGTTCACTTTCTGCACGAAAGAGTAGTGGATTTAGCGCTCGGAATTCAGATTGGCGCTGCGACGTGCGAGGTAACTAACACTAGCGCTGCAGGGCTAGAGTGCATAACCGGGAGACTTTCTGGTGAAAGCACGTAACTGTCTAAGAGAAAATTAAACTGTGTATCTGTAGACTTTGCCCTCTGACCCAGAGCAGAGAGCTATATAAACATTGTGATTATCAATAGCCTACCATTAAATCTGGACCCGAACCTAGTAGGCAGACAATAATTTTCCATCGGCAGGAAGATGTGGTCCCCACACACACCACCCAGTGGTGCCGAGCTCAAGGGGGATGTCTGTACAAGTTGGAGTAGAGTGAGAGGAGGACCCCATAGCAGCGCTGACTGAGGACTGTGTCACTGTCACATGCTCAGTAACGGCAAAGAAGAAGAACTGCGGCCAAACAAAAGAGAAAAATCCGTAAGATTGAAGGAAGAAAGTGCACTGTGAGAGGGAGAAAGAAGGTGATGAATAGCACCGGGTATTGAGAAAAGGCAGACCCGCAAGGCATGTAGAGGATGGGGAGATAGATAAGAGGCAAAAAGCAGTGATGGATAGAGGTTCAGGAGAAAACGGCTGGGTACGTAGATGTGGTGACATAACAAGCATAAGGATAAATCAACAAGGCGCAGAAATGACCCTACAGGCCAATAAAAGCAACCAGCACCCTAAAGAAAGAAACCATGCAAGAGCGATCATCTTACATAGCGCCACTATGTACAGTGCCCAAGAGACACAGAGACAGTAATCAGCTCCGTGCCATCATGACCCATTCAGCACCTATACTCCAAAACATTGATCTACCAGCCCAGGCCACGATCATCACCTGTACAAAGGATAGCTGGAAGGATCAGCTCTGAAAATGTCTTTGGCAGAACTACATTTATTAACTGGGACACTGAATACATTAGACTTTGTAGATGAAGTGCTGCAATTATATTTTTCAGTATTTAAGGTAATGAGGGGGCTAAGGAGAGCCCCATGTCAAACACGTGCCCGCTATCCATTATAACTCTATCTTACAACTGCCCCAAGTGCACCTCTTTTCCTTCCAGAGCAGGGGGTGCAAATAGTAACTGTAAATGGAGAACGGGAATGGGGTAAATGGGAGAAAGATAAGATTATGAGTGAAATGGAAGGGCATGTGCGTAAATGGTGCATGCTTTATATGCCTTTGAGAATGGGAGAGTGTAAAAGGATCTATGCAGATGGAAGACCGAAAGATGGAGTCTGTGGGGATGGGAGAGAAGTAGTGATGGGGACTGTGGTGACACAGTGCGTGCGTCGAAGAGGGAGCAATAGGGACTTTTAGGATGGAGAGAGAGAAAGAGTATGTGAGGAAGAGAAGAAGTGGAAGGGTCTGTGAGGCTGGGGAAGGTTGTAATACGAGGATAGGAGAGAGCAGGGAGACTGGGGGGTTTGGAGAGTAGGTGAGGTAAAGGGGGTGAACTTGGGAATGGATTTTGATGGCCAGAAATCACTTGGTAAGCATGGTAAATGAGCACTCCAAAATATTAAACAAGAACACAGCAGCAGTGGGGCATGTCTGCTATCACTGGTGTAAAAGGTGCGGAGGCACCAGGGTCCATGAGTATGAGGGGGTTTCGTTTTACGTCCTACCACTTTCAAATTCGACCAGCCACCACTGGGGGGGGGGCCTCCATCAAGGACTATCCCTGGCAGTGCTATCATGGGCAAACAAATGCCCCCAAGAAGGAGATCACAATAACAGGGCCCCCACATCCAGTCTCTGAACTCCTGGGGGGAACAGCACTGATCTAGGAGAGACCACGCTGGGACCCCCCATCCGCTTGGTGCCCCAACGCAGATTTCCACCAGCGTGCAGTGCAGCTGCCAACAGTAGAATGGCTCAAATGGTTAGAGCGGCAGACCAGGGTTCGATTCCTGCCTCGGCGGGTCTCAGGCTCATAAATTCCTCTGACCTGATATTCTCGCCTCAGCGCCTATTTCTAATCATGGGCCCCACGCTGCAACTCTGGGCAATAGCTTGCTTAATCTCCACAACCGCCCCCAACAGCGCTGGGGATGCCTGGTTTCACCATGGGGGTGTCCAGGAGTGGACACTTCACAAGGAAAGCCAGGAAGGGTTCCCCAGCGCCCATCATGAGCTGAAATCATTATGAAAACTTGAACAAATGCACACAATCACCCCGCAGCCTAGCTTTATTAAGAAAAGGAATGCAGCAACATAGCTGCTAAGGTTTCAAATTGCTATGTGGGATGTTTTAAAACCTGCCTTAACACCGTTCGCATCGATCTGTATGTGCGGAAACCCATGGTCTTTTCACTTTTTTCAGCAAAAGTTTGGAGTGATATTGTGCGCTGCACCCACACGCACGCATGCTTTCTGGCGCACACAGCCTTGGTTGCAGCGCACATAGACCTTACACTGCCGCACACAGAGGTAAAAAATTAGAGGGAACATTGGATATGACTGTCGATGTTTCAACTCTTGATAAGGGAGTGTATAGAAAAAGTGCTCATCAGGGACCGGAGTAGAAACAACATACAGTTCACGGGCAGGAGCTTTCTCCTCAACAAACCACATGACTGTAGCAATGACTGCTATAACGAAAATGACCCCTACAGAACCAAAAATCTTTCTTTTATCCATCTCGGGCAAAATGTACACAGTATCTTCCTGAAACTAAAGTGTTGTCAGAACTCTTACCCCGTAGGTAGCCGTTGTTTTCTTCACCATCGGGCCAAGACGGGTGCCACTACTCTAATGCATGGCTGATCCCCCCCTTGCCTCATTGGCTCTCCGTTTCACAAACCTAGGGACCGTTCTGACAACTTCTCATACAATTGCAGATTCTTTCCTTGGACGCAGATTGTATCTTCTCGACGCAGGCGTTGTTTGGTCCGGGAAGAACTCCTCAGAATCGTCAGGTACCACAGCACGGCCTCTCTCCGTAGTCAGGATATCTCGATGACCAGTCAGCACAGCAGGTTCCACCAGATCAGGTTGCACTTTCAGGCAGTGGATAGAATGGATCGAGTTCCTGTGATTCGTCACTCGTACTGCTGTTCTTGTGGCTAGGAGGACCTGTTCAGGGCCACACCATCTCGGCTCCAGACTACTCGACCTCTCAAAGGACTTTACAAGGACGAAATCACCAGGCCGGAGATTGTGACTTTCTCCTGTGGATCTATCAGGGAGTGCTTCTCGAACCTGTTGATGAATGGAAACCAAGCTATCAGTTAATTGTGCCAAATAGTCATTCATTAAAACACAAGGTACATCATACACTGAACTCGGTTTGGGCACCCCCCATATATTTATGGGGCGCCCGAAAACTATCTCATAGGGCGTTAGGCCCGTCCGAGAGTGTGGTACCGATCTGATAGACAACAACGCCAAAGGCAGAGCATCTGGCCAAGTCAGAGAAGTAGAAGCCTGTATTTTCGCGATCTTCAATTTAAGCGTGCCATTGTATTTCTCCACCAATCCTGCTGATTGTGGGTGAAATACGGCGTGGAACTTCTGCACAATGCCTAATCCCTTCAGGACATACTTAATAACGTCCGCCACAAAATGGGGCCAGTTATCACTCCACAACAATCTACAAACACCAAAACGAGGAAAGAATTCCTTCAGAAGCACCTTAGCAGTAGTCATTGCAGTATTGTCCTTAGTAGGGTATGCCTCAATCCATTTGCTGAATGCACAAACCACAACCAGGACATACTTCAGATTATTACAGCGTTCCAGCTGAATATAATCCATTTGCAATGCTTCATAAGGTGCAGTGGGTGTTGCAAATCCTCCTGCTGGAGTTCGTGTCCCTTTTCCTGGATTATATTTAAGGCAAATCATGCAGGTCTGTACCACTCTTTTAGCTGTGCTAGCAATTTCTGGATGCTCCCAAACTTGCGTAAGCAATTTCACAATTGCCGAAGCTCCAACATGTGCCAGCCCATGTGCCATCTGAACCATAGGTTGTACGAAGGCTGTGGGTAACTTCCACTTATCCATCTGCTTATTCCTCCAACAACCCTCATCATCCAACTCTCCATCTTTGGACCATTGATCTCGTTCTTTCTCAGTAGCAGTCTTTTGCATCTCTTGTACTTTTTCCCTAGCATCGTGCCACCATTCAGCTTGTGACTTCACAACATACATCGATGTGGAGCCAGGCTGCATCGCAGTTTCACGTGCCACTTGATCTAAAAAACGCATTTCCTTGTCCCACTTTGTCTGTCACTTTCTTGTGTGCACTACATATCACTATAGCTATCTTCTTAGGGAGCGTCAGTGCAGTCAAAAGGTTTTGTACTAATTCTCCATACATTATCTGGGTTCCATGCGATGTCAAAAAAAACCTTTCCTTCCAGAGCAGGCAAAAATCGTGCGCTACTCCGAAAGCATAGCGGCTGTCTGTGTAGACATTCACACATAATCCTGCACTAAGCACACAAGCTCGTATCAGCGCTATCAGTTCTGCTGCCTGAGCTGATTTCTGTGGTATGCGTGCTGTCTCCACTGTCATGTGTAATGTGGTAATTGCATATGCTGCGGAAGTGGTTCCATCTGGTAACTTTAAACAGGACCCATCCACCCACAGCTCTCCATCCACATCCAAAAAGGGCGTATCTTGTAAATCAATACGACCCTTTGTCTGTTCCTCGGTCACAAAGACACAGTCATGCGTCTCTTGCGCCTCAGGCTGAGCCGCTGGGAAGGGCAACAACGTAGCTGGATCCAACGTTGCACATCTCTTCAAAGTTATATGAGGAGCCAACAATGTCAGCTCGTATCCTGTCAGACGAGCACTAGTTAAATGCTGCGTCTTTGTCTGATTCAAAAGGGCATCAACAGCATGGGGGACCAACACCAACAGCTTATGAGATAAAACTATCCCTTCACTCTAGCATATTGACACAGCTGTCGCCGCAACTGAGCGAAAACACCCAGGCAACGCTCGAGCAACAGGATCAAGTACTGCTGAGAAGTATGCACAAGGGCGCTGCTTAACGCTGTGCATCTGCACTAACACTGATAACGCACATCCATCTCTCTCATGCACATACAATGTAAAGGGCTTTGTGTAATCAGGGGTGCCTAATACTGGTGCTGAACAAAGGGCCTGACGTAATTGGTGAAAAGCATTCTCACATTCATCCGTCCATGGAAGGGGGACTGGGGTATCCTTTGTCAACAGGCCTAACAGTGGTTTAACTATGTATGAAAACCCTAATATCCACTGTCTACAAAAGGAGGTAAGACCCAAAAAGGCTCGAACTTCTTTCTGCGTGAAGGGTGCTGGTGTGTCTAAGATGGCTTGAATACGATCTGGTGTAAGTGCACGTCCCTCCTTAGACAAAAGGTGACCTAAGTAGGTTACCTTTGATCTACAATATTGCAGTTTCTTTTTCGATACTTTGTGATTGTGGGATGCCAAAAAGGTAAGTAAAGACAAAGTGCACTCTTCACATTGCTCAGGGGTGTCGGCAGCCAACAAGATGTCATCGACATATTGTATAAGCGCCACACCGTCGGGTAAAACAAAAGAATCCAATTGTCTTTTCAATGCCTGACTGTAAATGCTAGGGCTCTCAGTATAGCCTTGAGGAACTCTACAGAATCTGTACGACCTATTATTCAACGTGAAGCCGAAAAGATATCGGCTGTCAGGATGAATAGGGATCGAAAAGAAAGCATTCTTCAAGTCTATAACAGAGAACGTCGTTGCTGTTGGCGGGTCCAAAGTAAAGAGTGTCGTGATATCAGAAACCACTGGGTATTGAGGTATCACTATCTTATTAACCTCCCTCAAATCGATATTAAATCGATAAATCCTGGTGTCAGTGTCTTTCTTCAAAATCGGTAGTATAGGACTGTTACACACATTATATGGAACTTCTTCAACCACCCCTACTTTAATCAAGTCCTGCACTATCTGTATAAGCGCCTACACCCCCTCCTGTGAAATCCGATACTGAGGCAGGCGTGGCAGCACAGCTCCCTCCTTGACACTGATGTGCACCGGAGGGATGATCATCTGTCCCACGTCGGTATCGGACGTGGCCCACAAAGACTCAGGCAAAGAGGCGAGTGCAGCCTCTACTGTTATCATGTACACCCTCTCCATTGGTGGATAATTATCATTCAGAATAACACGTACCCCCTCAGGGGAGCACCGTATTGTGGCCCGAAAATATTTGAGTATGTCCAGGCCCACGATATTATCAGGAGTTTTTGGGGAGAGTCGGAATGGGCATGGTGCAGCAAACTGATCTACAGAAAGTACAAGAGGTTGTGACAGTGGACTAACAGAAGGTGTTTCATCGAACCCTATTGACGTAATTGTTGAGCCAGACAGGGGAGCCCTCGGAACCAATTCTTTGGACAAAGCGCTACGAGTAGCTCCTGTGTCAACCAGGAACCTATCAGTAGAGCCCAAAACATGTGCTGTAATATAAGGACCCCTCTGATCTACTGGTACTTCAACTGGTTCCATACCCCATCCTACGCAATCCTATGCATACTGTGAATCATGCTGTTCGGGAGGTGCATAGTCAGACATTTGGTACTGATTCCGTCGATCAAAAACATTGGACCCATCTCGGGTCGCACATTAAAATCAAATCTAGCTCGGTCATTCGTGCTGTTTCTAGGGCCTGAAAAATTTCCTCTACCCCTCATAGACCCCTGCCCCCGCTACTGGTGCTGTGCACGCAACACAATGGCCTTTCTGCCTACAATACGCACATTGATCCCGGGCCAAATCAGTACGGCCCGAAGGAGAGTTAGAAAAATTCCTGCCTCTCCGATCATTACCTCTGCCGCTAACATAACCTTCGTTTTTAGATCTTTAGATTTCTTTTCCTCACTACCCTTTGCTTCTAATTCCTGACGCTCATAATACTGAGCCATCGTCAGGAGGGATGCTGGTGTCGAAGTCGCCCAAGAACTTTCACTCGCTTTTAATCGAGCTGCTATACTTGGTAATATATTTGAAACATATTTATCAACAAAAAGGTGTCGACCCGTGTTGTCCGTAAGTGATTGACCACTAAAATCATGAAATCTTTCCTCAAATCGTGTGAAGAAATCTGAAACGGATTCATCTACTTTCTGTTTACAGGAAGCTAATATAGTCCAATCAATCTTTTTAGGGGAATAAGCGTTTTTAATTTAGCTAAAATAGCAGCAGGAAGATCTAAAATTGCCTGGGGCGGCTTCTGTGCTGGTTTCCTCTCCCTGTCCTCATCCTCAAGGTCCGCCCATCGAGCTTTAAATGCCTGAAGGTCATAAACCTTTCATATTGACCTCCACATATCTGGGGGTAATATAAGCCCAAAGAATAAGTCAATATCGGTGTAAGAGGGCGGGTTTGATAAACAGGCGTGGAGGCGGTAGTGGTGGTTTAAAGGAAGTAGGTTTATTAACAACAAGTGATGATGTGATGGGAGATTGTAAAGATTCCTCAAACTTTTCTTCGTCTTCCGATGTATCCGGGGAAGTGTCAGGTGATGAAAGGGCCCCTGTGGTCTTCGCCTTGTCTTCAGGATGTGGTGGTCCTCCCCGGTGGCTCATAAGAGAAGGGAGGAATAAATGAGGGTATCGTGAGAAGGACAAATTTTAACCTAGAGAGAAGTTTACCCTTCACCTCACCTTTAGTGCATAGAGTCAGTAGTAAATCACGAAGTGGTAAGGAAGTACAGGATATTTGTAGAGGTTTTAAAGTGCCTAAGGAAGGAACCTGGATAGTGCTCACCAAGACGAGTGTTCTCAAGGTCTAGGATAAATCAACCAGAGCGCTTACAATGATTCTACTTTGCACGCATCTGTAGGACTTAAAGATATGCAACCATAGAGCCCTGTGCTTATAACTAACCAATGTTTCCGGTCAAGGTCCCGTGACATGCACTAATACAAAATGCAAACCAATACCCCTCAAACAAACAAAACTCCACCCCGTGTCTTTTACCACCCGCTACCCGTTACAGTTCCCTTGAGCCGATGTCACTCACCGACCCCGTCGTAACTCTTCCCAGAGTCACGGCCGCTCTCCAGCATCCACCGGACACCACCAGTCCTCACACCAGCTGTCTTCGTCGACATCCTGTTCGGTGTTTGGCTGGCTCTCCTGAAGTCCCGCGTCTTCTGGCACCGGGTCCGTACCGTCGGCAAGGGCTCCTGCCCCTTCTACGGGTCCCGCGTCTTCTTTCTCCGTCTCCGTCACGATATTCCTTTCTCCGTCTCCAGCGAGGACGCCCGCAGTCTCCGCCCTCGTCCCTTTGTAGCGGATTCTCATTCGCTCTGCTGTATTACATCCGGGTTGGTTCATTTCCTCTTCCGGGGTACTGCTTTCGTTGTTTCCGACCTCCTGGGAAGCCACAGCAAAGGAGCTTGGGTGTTGCAGTTCGTTGTTAGAACAGCGCAAGGTACGATTCACATCTACTCCGACCTCCTTCTCACATCCCCTTTCCCTTGCTGTCCTTCTTCTAGAGTCTATACTTTGGGGATATCTGGACAAGAAGTCAGCATTGCCTTGTTCTTTTCCTTTTCTATGTTTAGTCTGAAATCTATATGGTTGTAAAGACAGAAACCATCTAAGTACTCTTTCGTTATGACCTTTATTTCTTGCTAGCCATTCTAGAGGGGCGTGGTCGGTAAAAAGAGTAAACTCCCTCCCTTCTAAATAGTACCTCAAAGAGTCAATAGCCCATTTGATGGCCAGGGCCTCTTTTTCAATAGTCGCATAATTTTTCTCTCGTGGAAACAGTTTGTGACTAATATATAGGATTGGTTTCTCCCCTTGTATTGTTTCCTGTGACAGAACTGCTCCCAGTCCTTGGTCAGAGGCATCTGTCTGCAAGATGAATGGTCTAGTGTAATCAGGACTGATCAAAACAGTAGCTGATGTTAGAGAATGTTTCAAAGTGTTGAATGCTCTCACTACCTCTGCTGGAGGAGATTTCAGGATTATTTCCGTTTGACTTTTTTTCTGTAGGAGGTCAGTCAGTGGAGCTGCCAACTGGGAAAAATTAGGGATGAATCTTCTATAGTACCCTAATAACCCTAAAAAGGCTCTCAAGTCTTTTTTGTTTCTGGGCAGTGGAATTTGAGAAATAGCTGTCAGTTTAGATGTTTGTGGTCTTATCACTCCCTCTCCTAACAGGTACCCTAAGTACTTCACTGTTTGAGCAGCCAAATGACTTTTGGCAGGGTTTATTCTTAATCCATATGACCCCAAAGTTTGTACTACTTGAGAAAGATGTGATAGATGCTGGTCCCAACTATCACTATATATTATGATGTCATCAATATATGCCCCAGCGTAGTTGCTATGGGGTCTCAATATTATGTTCATGGCTCTCTGAAATGTGGCCGGTGCCCCATGTAAGCCGAATGGCATTACTTTGAATTGATACAGTCCATCAGGGGTAGAAAAAGCAGTTTTTTCTCTGTCCTCCTTTTTGAGGGGTATCTGCCAGTATCCCTTACATAAATCTAAGATGCTAATAATATACTTGGCTCTCCCTATCCTTTCCACCATTTCGTCCACCCGAGAGAGGGGGTTGGTATCAAAATCAGAAATCTTATTTACTTCGCAGAAGTCTATGCAACATCTGACTGAACCATCTGGTTTGGGTACAAGCACAATGGGGGAATTCCATTCGCTCCTGGATGGTTCAATAATATCCATTTGTAACATGTTTTATATTTCTTCTCGTATCACTTGTCGGCGGGCTTCTGGGATACGATATGGTCTTAACTTCACTTTTTTCCCCGGTGGAGTTTTAATGACATGTTCAATCAGAGTAGCCCTCCCTGGGTGTGTAGAAAAGACATGAGACAAAGATTGCAACCTTTGACTCAACTCTTCTTTCTGGGGGATTGGTAATTCAGTATCGATACTTTGTTGGTACAAAGGGACTGAGGTCTCTGCAACACTCACCGTTGCCGGTGCTGGTCCCTCCCACTTTTTAAGCACAATAATATGGTAGATTTAGGTTACATGTTTGGTTGCATCCGTTTCAATGCGGTAGGTGACTGGAGTGACCTGTGCAATGACTTTATAAGGTCCTTGCCATTGTCCCAACAATTTTTGATTTGAGGTAGCCATCATGAGTAAAACAAGGTCTCCTATCTGGAAGTATCTATTCTTAGTTCCTTTGTCATATTGTCCTTTTTGAATACGCTGGGCATTTTCCAGATTGGTTCGGACAATATCCCTAATTTGTCTCAAATGTGTTTTTAAGTTGGAGACATATTCTGGGAGAGGTTTTGTATTGTCAGGTTCGTTTTCCCATTGTTCTTGAGCCATGTCAAGTAAAGTACGGGGTTTGTGTCCATACAACAACGCAAAAGGAGAGTATCCAGTACTTCTCTGTTCCTTACACCTAATGGCGAAGAGAGCTAGGGGGAGCATATCTTCCCATTTGCGTGCTTCTAACGCCAATAATTTTTTTAATGTGGTCTTAATAGTGGCATTGTATCTTTCCACTAAGCCATCTGTCTGGGGGTGATATGCTGCTGTTTTTATTTGTTTTACGCCCAACTGAGTACAAATGTCTCGCATTATTTTTTAAACAAATGGGGTCCCTTGATCCGTTAGGATCTCTTTGGGAAATCCTACTCTAGAAAAAATCCCAATCATGGCTTTGGATATGTTATTAGTGTCTGGACAGCGAAGAGGTACTGCTTCTGGGAATAGAGTAGCATAATCAACAAGCACCAAAAGATAGCGACACCCGCTGCGTGAGGGTAGTAAGGGACCTATTATGTCCATGCCCACTCGACTAAATGGTTCATCAATAATAGGGAGGGGACGCATAGGCACTCTTGGGGGTTGATACCGGCTATGTTTCTGGCTTATTGGACACTCCCTACAATATTGTTTCACCTGCTGATAAATTCCTGGCCAATAAAACCTCTCAGGGATGGTTTTCTCCGTTTTATATGCCCCAAAGTGACCTCCCAATAGATGACTATGGGCTAGATATAACACTTTGTCCCGAAATTGCTTGGGGATTAACAACTGGGCTTTCTGATTAAGACCTCCTTTTCTATATAGTTAACCCCTTTTAACAAAGAAGTATGGACATACATGTTGTGGATCCTCAGTTTCATATGCTTTACTCCATGCTTCTTGGAGTATATGATCCTCTCTTTGGGCAGCATGAAAGTTCATGTCTGTCTCCCAGGGATTCTCTTCGGGAATAACAGGCATAACCACAGGAACTTTCCCTTTCTCCGCCCTTCTTTGCCTTCTACTTTTCCTCTGTTTAGATGAAGGCCATTCCTTCCCAGCATCAGTGGAGAAAGGTGCGGTAGATAACCAATCTTCTTCGGTCACAGGAGTATTCTGTAATAGTTGAGTCAATTTGGAATAATCATTGCCTAGGATTACTTGTTTGGGTAAAGGAGGTATAAGGCCTACAGTCATGGGTGTACCTTCATCCTGAGAGTGTTGGATCTGCACTTGAGCAGTGGGGTAGGGTTTAGTATCTCAGTGAACACACTTAATGGCCACCATTCCATCTATAGGTCCTAGCTTTGCCCCCAAATCCTGAGGTCTGACTACACTATGTAAACAGCCCGTGTCAGCCAAAGCAGTTAAAGGTTGTCCATTCACTGAAACTGTACACCTATAAGGGGGTGGTTTTCTTTCTGTAGGGGAACAATAGTAGTTACGGGCCATCCCGATCTCCATGGGTTCTTCCTTCTGAGTACAGAATCTAGCTATATGTCCCATCCCTCCACACTGGTGGTCGGGTTGGAAAAGGAGCACTAATAGAGGGGGCACTTGGTATGAAAGTCAAGGATTCAGGTTTTTTTATTAGAGGAGGACGGGGATGTTTAGCTCCTGTATATCCTCCTGGTTTCCCTGGGGACTCCTCTTTTCATTTGTGGAAGTCTAAAGCTCTATGATAGGCACTCGCTATTTTAACAGCAGTTTCCAGAGTAAGGTTTGCCTGCTGTGGCACCCATCTTTGAATGGGAGGGTGTAAAGATGTCAGATATTGTTCTAGATAGATCTTTGCCATGATTCCATCCTTATCTGTAGTAGCAGGTTTAAGCCACCGATCTGTCATGTCTTTTACTCTGAAGTATAAGGCACGTGGAGTTTCTTGAGGACCTTCTTTCATCTGCCTTAACTTCACCCTATAAGTTTCATCATCTATTCCTAGTCTTTCTAGTATACACTTGTTAATGTCAGCATAGGGAACTGCCCCTTGTAAAGTCGCTGCTTGGTAAGCGGCCTGTAAATCGCCAGATAACAACGGTCCCAAGTACTGGCCCCATTTCTCGGCCGGCCATGATGCTGCAGTCGCCATTCTCTCAAAATTATTAAAGAAAAAATCAGGGTCTTCTCCTGCTACGTATCTTTGTAATACTACAAAAGGTAAAGTGGTAGGACCTCTTTGTTGTCCTAGTACTTCAGCAAGTCTCATAGCTACTTCGTGTGTTTGACCCTGTCCAGAAATAACTTTTTGGATCTTGTCCCGGTCTTCCTCAACCACATTTAGAAATTGTTCCATAATTTTTCCTAGGTGTTCTTGATTTTCAGCCATCTTAGCCATGGCGGCCTCCATCTTGCCTTGGGATCCCACTTCTGACACCACTTGTAAGAGGGCGGGTTTGATAAACAGGCGTGGAGGCGGTAGTGGTGGTTTAAAGAAAGTAGGTTTACTAACAACAAGTGATGATGTGATGGGAGATTGTAAAGATTCCTCAAACTTTTCTTCATCTTCCGATGTATCTGGGGAAGTGTCAGGGGATGAAAGGGGCCCTGTGGTCTTCGCCTTGTCTTCAGGACGTGGTGGTTCTCCCCGGTGGCTCATAAGAGAAGGGAGGAATAAATGAGGGTATCATGAGAAGGACAAATTTTAACCTAGAGAGAAGTTTACCCTTCACCTCACCTTTAGTGCATAGAGTCAGTAGTGAATCACGAAGTGGTAAGGAAGTACAGGATATTTGTAGAGGTTTTAAAGTGCCTAAGGAAGGAACCTGGATAGTGCTCACCAAGACGAGTGTTCTCAAGGTCTAGGATAAATCAACCAGAGCGCTTACAATGATTCTACTTTGCATGCATCTGTAGGACTTAAAGATATGCAACCATAGAGCCCTGTGCTTATAACTAACCGATGTTTCCGGTCAAGGTCCCGTGACATGCACTGATACAAAATGCAAACCAATACCCCTTAAACAAACAAAACTCCACCCTGTGTCTTTTACCACCCGCTACCCGTTACAGTTCCCTTGAGCCGATGTCACTCACCGACCCCGCCGTAACTCTTGCCAGAGTCACGGCCGCTCTCCAGCATCCACCGGACACCACCAGTCCTCACACCAGCTGTCTTCGTTGACGTCCTGTTCGGTGTTGGGCTAGCTCTCCTGAAGTCCCGCGTCTTCTGGAACCGGGTCCGTACCGTCGGCAAGGGCTCCTGCCCCTTCTACCGGTCCCGCGTCTTCTTTCTCCGTCTCCATCACGATATTCCTTTCTCCGTCTCCAGCAAGGACGCCCGCAGTCTCCGCCCTCGTCCCTTTGTAGGGGATTCTCATTCGCTCTGCTGTATTACATCCGGGTTGGTTCATTTCCTCTTCCGGGGTACTGCTTTTGTTGTTTCCGACCTCCTGGGAAGACACAGCAAAGGAGCTTGGGTGTTGCGGTTCGTTGTTAGAACAGCGCAAGGTACGATTTACATCTACTCCGACCTCCTTCTCACAATCGGCCAGAGTCATGGTACAAGAATTCAAAGCCCCCTCAACTTCCTCATAAAAGGCTGCAGGATTCTTTCGAGGATCAGGTAATGCTGCCTTCAATGCCATAACGTCTGCCCTATTCCAAGGAGTATAAACCCAATTATAGATAAAATACCCTTGAGCATCCGCTGACCCTCTATCTGAACTAGTACCCGCTCCTTTAGGAGGAACATACAAAGGCGCCGCCTCCCGCATTGGTTTAACATGCACTGCATCGATCTTATCTGAATAAAAGATGGATGACTGCTTCCCGCCGCCAGTCGGATTCAATTGTTCCTCACCGGCTTTCCGTTTCCGTGCTTCTTCCCGTAGCCGAAACGTGTCATCCCGTAACGTAAATAACCGTCGAATCGCAGCAGGAACCTGAGAAGGAGAAAAAAGACCTTTACGTAATCCTTTTGCATTAGCTATCACATCATCTGGTTCAAGAACATCGGAGTATTTTCGAAAAGCTGACACTACTTCATTAGAAGGATAATCAGTAAAATATAACTTCTCCCTATCTTCCCATGACTCTAGTTCTGTCAACAAGTCAGTGAGAGTAATAGAATCTTTGTTAACCCGATGAGCAATCTTACGAAGCTCAGTCATACGGTTGAGCGATAACATAGACCGCGTATCCACTTTCTGTCCGGACGGTTTGGAGTCTTGATCTCCTCTACTCGGGGCGGACGGACCAGCGTACGGCGGTGGTGAACGATCTAGTAACAAAAAATCATCATCCGATTTATTAAGGACAGGATAGAGAGGCTGACGAACAGGGTACTGGCCAGATATTTGCAACCGACGTTGTTTCTCCTGTTTCTCTTCTAATTCCTTCGCTTCGCGCTTTTTCACCTCATGCGCCTTCTTACGCTCACTCTTTCGCTGCTCTTTCTCAATCAGTGCTTGCTCACGCTTCTCACGCTCTCGCACCTCTTTCACCCACATTCGTATACATTTAAACATATCTTGCCTCACTCCCCGCTTACACATACACTGCTCCACATACTCAACTTTCCTCAAATCAAACGATCCATACATAGGCCATCGCAACTCAGGATCCTTCTTTGTATATTTCCTCCACAACGTGCTGTACCTTATGGGGGAAAGACCAAATTTGACGTACATGTCTCTATTCGGCGTCCCCTCTGGGGGAGCCGGCTGTGATTCTTCAAGTATCAACCAGTCATTTCCAAAACAGCAGCACCACTTACGAAGTGCGCTAAAAACAGGCATGTCTAGAAATAATGCAGAATATGCAATATTATAATTAAATGGCACTTAAAACGTTGCGCCGCTCAAATTCACAGGTCAGGAGAAATATTCCCACATTGTCCGCCTATATGGGTTGCAACTCATATATACATTCACAGAATCAATAATATGACTAGTCACTACCAAACAATCAATCAAATTAGTTGGGGCAAGCGTATAAAACTGCCTTGCCAAACAAGACTATCAAAGGCTCGGAGCAAGGATCGTACAACGATTCTTACCAATCAAGAGCGTCCAGATTCCAACTGCCAAGTTCCGAATTCGCCCAAACGGCCACTACGCGGCAAACCGACAGAAGAGATCTCAGTCGATGACCGGCGCCACCCAGATGGTCAGATCGGAAGGGAAGGAAGAATACCTCGGGATGCCAGGACTAAAGGCGCCGCTGGCAGTGATCACATCCCCGGCAAGGTTCCCATCCTTCGTCACGACCAGTCCTTCGAGCATCTGAGTCGCCGATGAGCCCCACGTGATGGGCGCCAATTGATGAATACAGGCCTCAGCAAGGCCTGCGAGTGCGAAAAGGGTTCGCCCTTCTGTACGCAAAATCCTCAGACTACATAAGAAATTGGCACGGAAACTCGAAATACAAAAACATAGTTTAATAAACCTTTAAAGGTGGTACTACAGCCCACACAACACTTTACAGTATTGTACAAGGTAGCACAAAGAACTCGGACATGCGGTCCCCTTTTATACACAAAGAAGGGGCTCATAAGTGGGTGGTTACAGCATGATTTACGACCTTATATGGTCATTTCTCAAACATGATCGATACATGGGTGGAGTTAACGGTTCATGGAACCCCTCGAATGCACATTCCAATCCACTCTAAGCAGAAACAGATGTTACACACACTGGGCATGCGCTAAACAAGCTGGAACTATTTATAGCCTGTTGCTGGGCAAACTCCAGGGGTGACAGTCAGTGAGGTAGGACTTGCCTCGTGGCGAGCACATGGCAGAGTGTAACATACAAAATGGACGCCGGAAAACAAGATGGAGTCCGGCCGTATTTGCAAATATGAGCGGGAAAACTACAATGAAGACACAATAGCATGTCTTCAGCGAATGCTTAACATTATCGCTGTTTTATTTACAACACCATGCCTTGTTTTTTGTCCTCTGCATTCTTTAGTAATCTGAAATGTAAATTAATTAGCTTTATTTGTGCTAATCGAGTTCCAAAACTTAATATTAGGAGACTAAAATGATTGATGGAGGAAGGAGGTAGGGAAATCTCTGATTTTAGATTATAATATTAAGCCTTTTTTATAGCAAGTTGTACAGATTATAAACCCAGACTGAGTCAGTAAGTTTAACACTATTTTGTTAATGCAAATGTTGAATCAGCTCCAAGTCATTAATGTTTCTTGCTGTAATAACATTTTCAGAACTCTGAAACCAGTTTCTTTTGGAAGTTTGAATAATAATAATAATGAGCGATAGGCAACACTTTACTGCATGCTAAAAGGTCCCAATATTCATGCAGAAATCACTATCCACAAATTTGTGGTTAAATTTTGGGACTCGTGGGGCCTGATTCATAAAGGTGTACTTACTTGTTTGTGTAAGTTTATGATTGCTTGCTATTTACAAGTACATTTGCGAGGAGTATCTTTATGAGTGCAGAGTCGCTGCACATAAAAAGACCTACCGTTTTATGTGTGAAGACTCTGCACTCATAAGTTTACTATTGGTAAATCCTGTTTTGAATAACAAACAATCGTAAATTTACACGAAAGTGCAAGTTTACCTATGTGAATCAGGTCCTCAGTCTTTGGCAAAATAGGGCACTTTTTTCACCCAGACAGTTTTAAGGAAACACATCAGATTTTGCACTACCAGCAGGCAGCCCTTGCAGAGGAGAAAGGGGGTACTATGGATGCCCCGACATCCTCAAGTGGGTGAGAACAGTCACTCACTGCCCACACCTGGTGAGGGATCTCTGTCCCTTTTTTAAAGTGCAGACAAGTGCCATCTGCACAGTATAATACAGAGAGGCTGCCTCAAGCAACTGCTACATCTTTCACTAATAAACTGCCCCCAGGGTAGTCGCAGCCCTGGGGGCAGAGCAGTATCATTAATAGGGCACCCAGTCCTGTTTGCTCACTGTGTACCTAGTAAAAGGTGCGCCACAGCTCAAATAGAGTCAGTGCGCCCTATGAATGATAAAGGACCCAGGGCCATATGTAGGTAAATACTATTTACCGATTCTAAAAGTACCGAAGTTTACCGATTCGGTATTTTAGAATCGGTAAATGGTATGTAGGTATTGATTCAGTAATTTCTACTGAATCAGTAACATTCGGTTTGTACTGATTCGGTATTTACCGATTCGGTATTCCCCATTCATTCCTATGGGCCTGGAGGCCTATAGGAATGAATGGGAATTACTGATTCGGTAAATACCAAATGGGTAATAGGGGGATGACTTACAAGGGTGGCAGGGTGTCACATTGACACCCTGTTGCACCTCTGAATAGTGCATGGGTGCACATGTGGCACTCATACATGCCCTAAGGGCATGTATGTCTGTCACATGGCACTTTTGGAAATGCACAATTTTGCTTTTTCACAGGTTTTTGATATTTACCACCAACTTGTAGTTGGTGGTAAATAACGAATCCTTAAATGACAAATGCACTCACTTGAGTGCTCCCTACATTACGGATTCGATAATTTACCGAATCAGTATTTAAGAATTCAGTAATTTACCGATTCCTTAAATTACCGATTCTGTAAATTACTGAATCCTTAAATTAGGCCCCTACATTTCAAAGGCCTAATACCGGTCGCTAATGGACGAAAATCTGTAATTTCGGCAGTTACCGACGGGTATTGGGCTACCTACATCTGGCCGCTAGTGTCAATATAAGAAATAGATTAAGAAAGTATGGCTTAATAGTATACTTGTTAGCAGGAGCATACTGTGAAGCAGAAGCTGCCTACATTTCAAATATGAAAAGCAGAATGTGGAATAGAAATTGTGCAATTAGAATGGAAAAATATTTTCTCTTTTAATTGATTAGTTGTAAAAGGTAGTCATTTAAGAAGCATAGTACTTTACTGTATGTGGCTCATATATTATACGCTAGAGTATTTAAATAAAAGGAATAAAACATCCCTAACCTCTGTCCCAGATGTGGAGATGAGTCTATAGGTAAATTGTTTCATATGTTCTGGTCATGCAACCAACTTAGCAAATTTTGGGATGATATTTTAAAGTTTTTTCAACAAATTTTTTCCCCAAAAGTTCTCATACCTTTGACTAATTTAACATTATTGGAAATAGATAGAATGGCTGAAGAAATGTCTGAAAACAAAAGATGAAAGTTAGTGTTTCTAGCAATGTTGCTGGCATGTTCACTAATTACCGCAAATTGCATATTGAGAAACTTCCCAATATTCAATCCATCGTGTGCTAAATTAGATAAAATTAGCATTTTGGGAAGGTACTTTTTTCTATTTTTATGAATAAAAAACAAAAGTAAATCTGGAAAAATTATGATTATTTGATCGCACAAGTCTAGTAAAATCCAACTTGTTGCTGTGATTATGTATTTAAAAAAAATAACAGGGGCATTTATGGATTTTAATCTGGCAACAAAAGGGAAAAAGATAGATGTGCAATGTGTAGCAATTAATAATTAACCATGAGAAATTTGTAGTTCATGATTTAGCACTAGAGATATTCTTAAAATCAAGTTGTGTTGGGTAGAAATTATCTTTGAACTATTCTGAACCATTAATTTAATAAATATAGATTACAGAAACTATATTATAAGAACCCTTGTTTAATTCTCATGGGTTTTACAGGAAGCATAATTACATTTTGTAATTCCTCTTCACAAGCTATATATAGCTCAGTTGGACAGTCATGGCAGTTAGTGTAAGAAAGCGCCCTTTCAAATGGTCACCCCCATGTTTTCCTCTAACGCTGATAGTTATGACTCTAAAAGTGCACTGGAGCCTGCTGCTCAGTTCCAGTGCTCTCTAAAACTGGTATGTGTTAATTAGTAACCCCAATTGGCAAGGGCTTTAACCCCTTTTTCAGTCTCTATTATGTGGTACCAGTAGTACTCAGGGCATGCGTGTTAAAGACGTTACCAGGGCCTGATTTACTGTTTGTGCAACCCGGCATGACCAAAGTAAACTACTGACAGCAGGCCTGCCACTGCACGCTGCAGGAGCAGTGAAAACTGCTCGAAATTGACTTTGCCCTCACCATCCACTTCCATTTGCGTGCTTCTGGTGGTTGCTTGGAGTCACTGGTGGTCGCTAGAGGGAGCCAGAGAGCTGCAAACCGCCAGAGAACGCCAGAAACGAGCAGAAACGAGCAGCGAGCAGCGAGCAGGTCACGGTTGTGGGAGCATATCGTGGGAGCAGATTGTGGGAACAGATCATAAGGTCCGCGGTATTCCTCCCACTCTGCCCACGAGAGGCCCAGGTATTCCTCCCCGCTTTGCCCACAAGCCCCGGCAGACGGCAGCAGACGTTAGCTTCAAGGAAGCCTGCACAGCCTGCACAGGTGGGTCTGCTGAACCTGCCGAACTTGTTCCCTCACAGTTTCCTCATCTGGTCCCTTGCAGGAGCGAGTGGTCTGCGAGTGGATTGCAGCAGACTGCAGTGGCCCAGTTCCACCTATTGGCACGGGGGCGGCGGGGGCCCCCGCCGTAAGGAGCCACCCCAGAGCTGAGGCAGTGAGAACCGCTACTGCGGCTTTTAAAGCAGGTGCAGGTGCCGGGAGGTGTGAGCTGGCACTAGAAAACAGCGACTGACATGCAAAGGCTGTGACCAGGGAGCTGGGAGCCGGTGGAAGCTAACACCCGATTGTCCGGGTCAACCTCGCATAAACCGAGGATCTTTGGGCCTCTCTCATGTGCCACAGTGCACCAGCTGACAAGGTGAGAGGCAGCAGCGAGCTGGGTACCTGGGTGCTGGGGTGCCGGGTGCTGGGAAAAGGCGAATCGTTAAAAACTCAGCCAAACTAAACCCCAGGCGTGGGTGGGATCGCCGTAGATCCACTAAGACCACTGAGACCACGCTAGCCAAGTCCTCAGCTGAGACCCCATTGCCACGAACACGCAATAGAGCACCCAAGAGCATTTGAGAGGCCATAAGGAGCAGAAGGCAGTTACAGGCACCCCTAAAGTACTATCTTCATCCTCGCCATGAGATCAGGGAGACTCAGAACAGACCCAATCATTAAACCAAGCAAAAGTAAAAAACGCCGGATAAAGAGTGAGGAACTAAATGATTCATCTGACGAGGCCTCAACAGAGGTCATACTAGAGTCGTCTGACACCATTGCCAGCGCCATCACAGCCATCACAGCTAAAACACTACAGAAAACAGTAGGTCTTAAAAACACTAAGATCACAGACTTTTTAACTCCTTCTACATTATCTGCCCCGACAGAGCGGCAGGAGCAAAATTTAAAAACCGCCATTAGCACTAAAAGAATGTCGCAGTCAGCGACTTCCTCAATTAAAACCTTGCTGCTTCAAAATAACACCCAGAGTAACAACTTCCAAGAAACTAAAAAGCACCCTTGGGACATTCTTCGAAAAAATTTAAACAAAAAGATGAATCAAGTTACAGTGAATGCCCAAATAAATACAAGAGAGGAAGTGGGCATCACTAACTCTGTTATAGTGATAAGTGATGAGCGCTTTGAGAGCTCAATGGAAATATCAAATGCACAAATGACACCTACTGCGCCAGTGACACGGCGCTCCCTAAGTTTAGGTTCATATTTTGACTATGACTACGGGACCCCCATACGCCCGGCCTTAAGAACGGATAACAAAGTCTCATTGGATCCAATTGTCAAGCTCACCATAGAAACAGATAACAAGGATCAGCCTTCAAGTGAAAGCTTGACATCAAACGGCCAAACACAGCAAATGGAGGGCCTGTCGGCAACAGAGGTACAAATTAAGTCCAATGTCACCCCAAAACCGTCCGCAGGCGTAGACCTGCAGGAGGATTACAGTCCGAATAGCGCTCTCACCTTAACTATCAATCCAATGAGAAATCTCGAAACACCGAACTCCCAGGAGGGTCACAATCCAACTAACGCCCTGATCACAATAGCTAATCAAAGGATCAATAGTAAAACACTAAATCGCCCATCTGGGCTATTCCCGCTCCACTTCAATATTTCGCCACCAAGCCCAACAACTTTACCAATAACTTCACCAAAGGGCTTTAACATAAGGCATAGAACGGCCAGCCAAACCATCACCCCAGATATGGGTCCAGGAGGAGATGCACGAGTACCACCTGACTTTCGAGATCCACGAGCTCCGGGTTCAGTTAGGGTCAAGTCAAGGGTCAAAGCTCGGAGTTCACCCCAAGACCTTAGATACCAAGCAGACAACAGCCTACCAGTGCACGCACAGCTGTGGCCACCGTTCATAAATATGATGGAAACTATATCCGCAGCCTTACTCCAACACTCAGAAAAGCTGGAATTACAGATAGATATTTTGCAAATTTTGGCCTCACACGTCGTGGGCATCGATAATAAGATTCTTGAGTTAAATTCCTTTATCGAACGAGTACAGAAAGACCCGCGCACAACGTACCATGAATGTCAGTGCTCTGACACAATGAATCAGCTTAAAGCCTTACCGGTCATTTTAACTGACATCCTGGCAGAGGTGCAAAGCAAACCAAATAATGACCATAATTCATCTAAAATTCCAGGGATTGAAAGCTCGCCCGGAAGCTTGACAAGCTCAATCAGCAACGCCACTATACCCAGGGAGGATCTGAGGGCGGATGAAATAGAAGGCAGTCTACCGCCCCGTTCCTCTGTCACACAGACTACAACCACTGAAGCCATCATAATACACCAAAAAGATATTTCGGTCCTAGTTCACTCAGGAAAAGAAGTCCCCTGGCCATCGCAAATAAATGGTCTCCAAACAAACAGATCTATGGTCGAATTGGAAAACCCGCCCAGAGAAGAAACGGGGACAACAATTAAGGGGCAAATAAAACAAAACATTCCGCTGACAAAACGTGAACGTAAGAGACTAAGGAAAGCAAGACATAACAAGGCACAAGGTAAAAAAAAGATGCTACTAGAACCATCAAGCCAACCTTAATTATAAGAATGTCACCGCAAGGACCGAGAAGTAAAGACACGCTCAACGCGGAACAGGAAGAGAATGTGGACTGTGGGCAGGCGGCCCCTCTAGTGAATCCGCATCAGGAAGTTAATGTAACAGCCGAAACAAAGAACTCAAATACTTTAAACTCAATACAAGTTCAAATAACCAGGCAATCGGTTGCCGGCTCTCCCCCACAGAAGCCGCAGGTAGCACAGAAAAACATTTTGCATTATTTCTCGAAAATGGTACCGGTACCAAAAGACTACTCCCCAGCATTGGGGCAACAACAGAGTCTTACTCCACAAGCCCCGGTGGGCCTAAGATCACAGCAGGCGATTTGTGATATTGAGCCGGCGCCTAAAAATAATCTCCCATCAACCGAGCAACAACAGAGACTGATTTCACATGTTTCGGTGGGCCCAAGACCTCAGCAGGCGGTCGTTGAAAATAACCCGGAAACTGAGCTGATCGACCCAAGGCATAGCACTCGAGCCAGACCAGTAAAATCCAACAACCAAACCCGCCTTTTAAAGCACAATGAGATGCAGGATGCAATCTATCCGGCGGGCTCAATCACGCACGAAATAATACCACATTATAATTCAAGGGGAAACCACGATATTTTAAATCGGAGTGCCATATTAAAACTCATTAATTTGTTCGAGACGCTAAAGCATGTGAATACAAATCACATAGAAAGCATCGAATTCAGAATAATTCCTAACTCAAACGGGAAAGAAATGACAGTGGCCACATGGAGTGACCCCGAAATAGCCAAAGAAGTCTGGCGATACAGAGAAGAGTTTACCAACTGGGGAATTGAAATTAGGCCAGTGCCGCCAGAAAGATATCCGGGCCCTTTATCAATATCTGCGGAAGAAAGACCAAAACCAGAAGGTGGACTTCTCCGGGGGGCCGTCGGTGGCACAGACACGAACAAGGGGGGATGGGCCAACCTCCGCATCATACATCAAGGCCAGCTGGGGGGGTCCAAAGAGGGACGGACAATCCTAGCCCCAACACGAAATATATCAGTGGCAAGGATGGCGGAAGCATGAAAACCGACTCTGAGAGCCTGTTCGTGGAATATCAATGGTCTAGGGGGCAAAACAAATGACGCAGAATTAATGGCATTTTTAAAAGATTTCGACATCATTCTACTTCAAGAAACCTGGTTAACAGCTCCCCAGCACATAGATGGTTTTAAGGAAGTCCAACTACAAGCGATTAAAAGAGGCCCCTCGGGAAGGGCAGCCGGCGGCTTATCCATCTACCTCAACACTAGCATTGTTTGGACTCCCCTTACCATTGATACAGGACAACAATGGATCCAGTGCATTAAACTTGTTATAAAGAAAGACCCCTGCAAAAGCACACAGAGTGCGCAAAATTCCTCGCCAATGATAATCTGTAACGTATACTTACATCCAGACTCTAGGAACAAAGTGGAAAAGATTTTGATTCTTAAAGCCTTCATCAAATATATGCAATCTGTCTACCCGCAGGCAGGGATGGTCGTGTCAGGCGATTTAAATATGTTCTTGCTTGAAAAGGACCAGGCCCAAACCATGACTCAAAACAAATGGAACGGCAGATTCATCCCAAGTATCATTACAAATCACCGGAAAAAGGATAAGTTCGGCCAACAGTGTGCATTAATGTTTGCCGAGGTCGGAATGATCCCTTTGAACGGCCGGTTTTCACAAGATCAACCAGCGGCCCCCACTAGAATTGCCAAACAGGCCCAATCAGTGCTGGATTATACCATGGTGGACTTAGAGACCTTGCAAACTATTGTGAGTTTCAAAATCATCCACAAACTGGAGAGCGACCACAGCCTACAAGCCTTCGAATTTAGTGTCCAATACAAAAGGGCCACCGTATGCAAAGCACTGATCGAACCCCCAAGTCTCTACAATCTAAAGAGGCTAGTTTGGAATGGCAACAACATCAAAGAAATAATGATGCACGTGAAAAACGTGCACACTGAAGTGATCGAAGCAGATGCATCCGCCCCCCGGGACAACTGGGAAAATCTGATCACAAATTTAATGGAGAGATTTTCGACTAAAACCCAAATCATTAAAATGAAAACTGGAAAATCACCCCATTTGTGTTTTGGTCCAATATTGCGTAAGAAAAGGTCACTCAATCGAGAAATCAGAAAGCTACATGCAATAGCCAAGACAAAGGGTGAAGATATTGGCAAACAAATATACAGCTTGAGACAAAACTACAAAAAAGAAGTGTGGCTAGAAAAAGCAAAATACCAAAATGACATCTGGCAATCACTACTAGCATCTAGTAAATCTAATAACAACAGGAAATTTTGGGCTGAAATTAATAAAGTGGCAAATGGAGCGGCACAGGTCTTCAACGCTAACATACTTGAGGGCGACTGGATACAACACATCGAGCAAGCCCAAAGGAAAAATATCCCGGCCTGGTGCACTGAACAGCAGACTCCGCTACCAATAAATACCCAAGAAGTGGAGTCACATTCAGATGGAAACTGGATAACGCCATCCCAGGTAGAAACGGTCCTTAAAAACTTGAGGTCCAAAGGCGCCCCTGGCCAAAATGGCCTACCAAATGGTTTGTTCAAACAAGACCAACAGTTTTGGGTAGAATACCTCACTCCACTATATAATGATGTATTTCAAACCGGTAGCATTCCCGAGTCATGGAGAGGTAGCATTTTACATCCTATTTTTAAGGCAGGCACAAGGTCCGACCCAGGGAATTACCGCCTTATTGCACTGATAGATGTCGAGGCCAAAATCTATGCTTCGAACCTTCTGAGGGACCTTGAAGATTGGGTGTGTACGAATAAGATTCTGCCGATCACGCAGACAGGCTTCAGGCCAGGAACCAGTACATCATGCAACCTGCTGGCGCTAAATCTCATGGTGGAAAAAAGTAGGGAAAACTCAGCGAAATTGTACACATGCTTTGTAGACCTCAAAGCAGCGTTCGACACAGTCCCGAGGGAGGCACTATGGCGAAAGATGGCCAACTGGAGATTAACATCAAAGCTGCTGTTGGCCATTATAAACCCATATTCGAATACCTGGGTTAGAATAAAACTAGCCAACGGCGATAGAACGACAGGTAAAATCTTCACCCATGTTGGCCTCAAACAGGGCTGTGTATTGGCACCAACACTCTTTAATATTTTCACAGCAGACCTGGACAAGTGTATTGCGGAAACAGAAAGTGATCCACCAAAGCTAGCCAACCACAAAATCAGGAGCATACAGTACGCAGATGACATCTTACTTTGCAGTCAGACCCCGTTGGGTCTACAACGTGCCATCACAAAGCTCAACGATTACATCTGTGCACAAGGGCTCCAAATTAATTATAAAAAAACGAAGATTGTCTGTTTTGCCTCTCGGCCAGGGAGGAAATCCTTTAAATGGCACATTGCAGGCAACACATTAGAGCAGACCTCCACGTATAAATACTTGGGAGTTGTAGTCGATGCTAGGTGGTCGCTGAAAGATCATCAGTCTTACAGAAAGGCACAAGCTATCAAACTACGCTTCGCCCTAAATTTGCTAAAAAGAAAAATAAATTGTCCATCCAATTCGCACTTGTTGAAGATAATATCTGCAAAATTTCTCCCATCTCTTACGTATGGATCGGAGTTGTACAAGGGAAAAGATGCTAACTTTTTGAACACACAACAATCAGAATTGTTCAAATACATTTTTCAGATCCCGAGGTTCGTATCTCAATCCCAGATCCGATTGGAATTCGGTCTACTAAACCAGCACCAAATCAGACAAGCAGCCATATTAAAAACATGCTGGAAATTAAGAGCTGCTGAAGAGGACACCCTTATGGGCCTTTGCTGGACTGAGATAAACAACCAGAAAAAGACAAAAAATTCATGGAAAATGGTATGGGAGAACGCCGTCTCGAGCCTTAAAATGGAAAATGCATGGAACACAAATCAATCATTTGTGGCGTTCAAAAAAGAGACTAACGCAGCAGCAAAGCAAATATCATGGACAGCAGACAAAGCTGCCATAGCAAACAAAAAACATGGATGGACTGTGTTGGCCACGTATGGGAAGCTGGAGCCACAACCATATTTAGTCAACCATATATCCCCAGCTGCCCAAAAAATACTTTTAAAATTACGGCTGGGAACCACCTTATTAAAAAATCATACACCTGCATGGAAGCAAACATGGCCGACTCCCGTTTGTAGACTATGTGGGGAAATGGAAGAATCCTTGATGCACATATTGTGTATTTGCCCATGTTTAACAAATTTGAGACGTTATTTTCTACTGCATGTTTTTCAACTTTTTCAAATTAGATCATGTCGCCCGGCCGTCATGCTGGCCCTGAACAGCTACCAACTGCAGACAGCTTGTAGGGCCGCTAGATTTTGCCAAAAGGCACTTCAGCTAATCATGAACACTGAGGTAAAGGACTGCAAATGTCCGAATCCGACTGTGTGAAGTGCAAGCACAACTGCAAAAACATTATGTACACAGACATTTTAGAAACTTTTTCTACTTCAATGTATCTTTAGTTGGTATACTTTAATTTTAAAGTACAAGTTGCTTCTTTTTATATGAACAATATTGTAAAGGTTTTAATTAACTATATACAATAAAACTTACTTACTTGCCCTCACCATCTGTGGCAAAGTCAATGCACTATATTTGTTATGTGCCAGTCACCCCTAAGAAAGACCTCCTAAGCTTAGAAGGCAGAGTGCAATATGTTAAAGGTTTGGACATGTATGTGCAAACTTATATGTCCCTATAGTGGCCTTTACCATTAAGGGCTACTATAAATGATAGGTGGGCCATAGGATAACATGAGCTGTTACCCAGAAACCTGAGGTTAGCAGCTCATTTATGGTCCTACCAAAATATATCAAGTTTGGAATTAAACAAGTGTCTCATCACCCCTGACACAAACCTTGTGCTGAGGATGATGTGGCATGCACATGTTACTAGCTTAGAGGTTGCTAATCTAGGTGCCTTAGTCTTCCTGTGCTCTGCCTGACAGTCCACAGCTGCTGTCACCAAGACAGGAACTGTGAAGTCTCCCAGGAGTCAGAAACAATGGCCTGGACGGGAAGGAGGTCACACCTTCCTCCCTGACAGGATGGCTAGTGAAGTGACACATCAGGGTGGTAAGCTGCAAAGCCTTCCCAGCATCTGCCATGCATCCAGGCTGCCTCCAAAGGGAGTAAACAGCCTTTCTCCTGCCCCAGGCACATTTGCACCTGGGCAGGTGTGACAATCAGGTATTCAGGACGTTTACACCGCCAGAAGCCTTGTCACCCATCTTAGGCCTTGAGCCAACCGTATAATTGGTACCACTTGGCGGGCTGGGTTCTAATATGATTTAGGGCCAGATGTACGACCCGTGAAAATAGCAACTTGCTATTTGCCTCAAATTGCGAATCACAAATAGCAAGTCGCCATTTGATACCTAAAAACCGAATAGAAAACATGATTGCACGTCGTAATTGACATGCAACGCTATTTCGCCAACTCACTATTTGCGAATCTCTAAAGTCACGCAAATAGTGAGTCCAGTTACAAAAAAATATTGTATCTGCAAATTGTGAGTGTGCCTGAAACAGCCTAATAATGCACTCGCAAATAGCAACATTTATAATAAAAGGAACCACTCCCTGGATAAGCTGAAGGACTCCAAAACAGGAAGTGGTGTTCAAGAATACTCCTGATCAAAACCCAAGCACATGTCCAGGTGAAGCAGCACTGTTCTACACTGCTGATTCAGCATTACAGACAGCATGAGCAGCAAGGCCAGCAAGAAGGGTACCAAGGAGAGGCTGAGGAAGCTGAAGTTTGCTGACAAGAAGCTGGACATAAGAATAACGGAGGAATGTTGCACCTCAAGGAATTTTTTGGTAGTGCCTCACACTGTCTGCCAGAGTGTGAGAAGCTCAAGATTTGGGGCCATAGCTAGGTAAATCTATTTTACAGACTCCAAAATATCCGAATTTTACCAATTCAGTATTCCGGAATCGGTAAATGAGATGTAGGAAAAAAGTCGGTAACATTTACTGAATCTGAAAAATTCAGTACATTTTACAGATTCGGTATTTACCAAATCGGTATTTACCAAATCGGTAAATACCGAATCGGTAAATACCGATTCGGAGATTCAAAATGCAAGCAATTGAGGATTCAACCAATCATGTGCATCCACCCCACCCCACAACCATGCAACTGAGGAACCAACCAATCGTGTGCATCCACCCCAACCCACAACCAGGAAGTGGCCACACCCATGCAGGTGCAGACAATCAGAACCTTCTGGAGAGCTGAGAGCAACTGAGCCACTGGCTGTACTGAGCTGAGCAGAACTGCAGGATGACATCCCAGGAATCACAGAGGGAAGGATCTGATAGAAAAAATAAGTTGAAGTTCAGCACAAGTGAGCTTCAGATGCTCGTGGAGGAGGTTGTCGAACACCACACCCAGCTTTTTGGCAAACAGTACCTGCAAGTAGCAGAGGCTGTGAAACGGAAGACCTGGCTGGAAACCCAGGCAAAGGTTAACGCCATTGGTATGATCTCAGGATCATTACCAAAAAGAAGATGGCAGCACAGAAGAAAGAGGTCAGTGTCACAGGGGGAGGAAGGAGCAGGGCACGTGCCCTCACTGACCTGAAGCAGTTGGTGGAGTCAACCCTGGAGCCCGAGAGTGTGTTTGGGATCGGGGATGAAGACAGCTCTGCCAGAGCTGCAAGAAAACAAGGTAAGGAGCATGCCCAGCAATCCTCACCCCCTTCCCTGTCCCACCTTTACGAATGTGGCTGTGTGACTTACACTCCAGTGCAGGTTTTGGGATACACCAGCAATGCATCATGGGAGAGGTAGTCATTGAAACACCCATCATGACAGTCATCATACAAAACAACAAGGCATGCCACAAACATCATTCAGAAGCAGTTGAGGACATTGAGATAGTGTGACAGGATGGTCATTTAATAGTGAAATACAGAGTTGCAGCACCACTGAGCTAATGTCCATATTTGTCCACAGGATAGTCATTGTGTAGGACAGTGCAGGAGAAGGAGGGAAGGGCACCCCGTAAGGGAAGGACTGAGGATACCTGCACGAGTGCAGGCCACAGCACTGAACCACCACCTGCACCAACACCACAGGCAGCATCACCACCAGAGCCAGCCACAACAGCACAGCCAGCATCGCCACAGCTGAATGAATCACCACAGCAGGACTCACAAGCACAGTCAGCCTCACCAGCCTCAAATTCGTCAGTAGTGGTAATGCCCAGGAGGCATGCTGTAACCCCTCTCCATGTCATGGAGACCTCCTCTGACGACGAAAGGGAGGGTGACTCCCCAACTGCTACACTGGAGGCAACAATTACTGGGCTGAGTCCACCTCCGAGGATGTGCACACAGGTGCAAGACGCCATAGGGTCCATGAGAGCAACACAACTTGGCAAGGTGAGGGGGTCTTCGGTGTGCTGGAGGCCACCGTGGTTAAAGTGCAGCGCCTGCAGGGGAAGGCCATACAATCAGTGCAAAGACAGATGCGGCACCTAAATCAAAACATGGGCAATATAGACCGGGGCATCAGCTCCATGGCGGAGAGCATGAGGGAAATGGCAGAGGGAATGCGGAACATGTCCCAGTCCATGATGGCACTCTGCAACAAACTTGATGAGGACAGGGCAAGAATGCGCAGGGAGAGGCAGTACATGCAGCAGCACACCAAGGCGGTGACCCGTCTGGCAATGGCCACTTCCCTGCTATGCAGGTGTTCTGTGGCAATGCAGAAGGGGCTTGTGCACTGCTGCACAGATGTCTCCAGGGGGATGGGGAAAGTGACATCCGCAATGGAACTGCTGCTGACCACCCAGTCAGTCAACACTGCTGCTCTAGGTGTGGGGGAGAGTGAAGACAACACCAGCAGGAGCAGCAATAGCACACCTATCCCATCTGTTGCTGGTGCTGCTCCTGCTGCGTAGGGCTCTGGCTGTCCAAGGCCATCATCAATGAACCTCATGATAAGTAATTTCAACTTCTGTACCTCTCTTTCTGGCAAGGTTGTGCAGCATAGCACAGGTTGCAATGATTTTACAGCAGATGATGGGTGTGTACTGACGTGCACCTCTGCTTTTCTGGAGGCAGCGGAACCTGCTTTTCAATAGTCCGAAGGTGCGCTCTACAACGTTGCGTGTTGATCTGTGCGCCACATTGTAATGTCTCTCACTCCGGGTTGATGGGTTCAGGTAGGAGGTGAGGACAAAGGACCGCACAGCATAAGCGCTATCGCCTAGGTGGGAAAGAAAGTGCCATTAGTTACATACTAAAAAAACATTCAGCTGCAGTATCTATCAGGGTGTGTCACAGTGATTTACCTAGCAGGTATTCTTCCCAAAATTCTCCAGCAGAAAGGCGTGTTTAGATCCAACTGCTCTGGATTATGTACGAGTCGTGGGTGCTTACAGGAAATTTAGCCACAATGTCAGTAATTATGTTGCCAGCGTCGTAGATCACCTGCACATTTATTGAGTGGGTGGGCTTTCTGTTCCTGTAGATGTATTCTGTGGCTGCAGGAGGGCAGATTGGAATGAGTGTCCCATCAATACAGCCTATGAAGTGCGTGAACTGTGCCATTGGGTAAAAGTCTGTCTTGGTTTTCTGCAGTTCCGCTTGTGTGCTTGGGAAGCTGATGTAGTGGTGCATTCTCTGCATCATGGCATCCAGGAACTTTCTAAAGAACCGGGACAGGCAACTCTGGGACACCCCGCCTACCGCAGCTATCACCCCCTGGTAACTGCCAGATTCAAGGATATGTAGGCTACAGAGCACCTGCACATGTGGTGGTATGGCATGAGCCCTTGGTGTTAGGTGCTCCAGGAGTGGGTGCAGGTCCCTTATCAAGTCCAGGATGGTGTGGGGGTGTAGCCTGTACCGACTCTTAAATACCGAATTTCATGAAATTCGGTATTTAAGATTTTACCTACATATCTTTTCTCGTTTTACCGTTTCATATTTACAGATTCAGTAAATTAGAATTCGGTAATTACAGATTCGATAAATATGTATTCGGTAAATTCCGATTCGGTAAATATAAATTTGGTAATGATGAATCTTTATTTACCGATTCATATTTACTGAATCCTTACCTTTTGACATCCTACATCTCGAAGGCCTGAATACCGGTCGGAAACGGCAAATTTACCGAATTTCGGCCGTTACCGACCGGTATTCAGCTACCTACATATGGCCCCTGGTGCTGTTTGCAGCAGTGCATAAATGCCATTGGACTTGAGCATCGCTCCATTGATGACATCAAAAAGCACTGGTACCATCTTCGCTCCAGTGCAAAGGAGAGGGTGGCGGCATGGCTGGAAGAGGTAAAACGTACCGAAGGGGGACCATCGTCTTCAGCTGAGCCTTCATCAGCTGAAGCCATGGTGGAAGCTACCCTGGAGTGGGCAGCTGTAGTAAGCTTCGGGAACTTTGACACATCCCAGTCAGCAAGAAATGCTGGTAAGTGAAAAATGTGAATGTGATATGTGAATACCCACGGTGCAGAGTAGGAATATCACCGCAAAAATATTGTGGGACTGAAATATCGACAACAAAATTATAGTTGACAAGAATATCGACTGACAGGTAAGTAATATCGATTACATAAATATCATTGTAATAAACATCGTTTACAAAAATATAGTTTACAAAAATATCGATTTATTAATAATTTTATGTATTTTTTTAGTGTTTTTAATGAGAATTGTTTGTCATTTTATTATATGTTTTAGAGTTTAACTAGTAATTAATTTATTTTTTGTTTAATTCTGCGTTTTTAGTTGTGTAGCGGGTTGTGGGTTTATAGGGGAATAGGGTGGGAAGTTATTTAATTGTATAAGATATATTGAATAATTAATGTGTAAATTGATTAATTAATAATATTTTAATAACAAGTTCTTAATTAATTTCAATTAGTTAATTATTAAATAATTATGTTAATTGCTTAATTAATTTTAGGTGTGTGTTGTGGAGTTTATATGTGTAAATTGCGTGAAGGGTGGAACGTTATTAATGTTTTTATTGATTAATTATTAAATACTTTAAAATGAATTACCATTAATTAATAATTGTAATTGTGTGATTAGTTTTAGGTGTGTATTTTGGTGTTAATATGTGTAAATGGTGTGAAAGGTGGTAAGTAATACATTTTGTATTGATTAATTAATAAATATGAATACATTAATTTTCATTAATTAATTATTAATTATTGAACTTAATTGTGTAATTAATTGTAGGTGTGTGCTGTGGATTCTCTAGTGTTAACTAATGGGTACATTTTTTTTAATTTTCTTTGTTAATAATAATATATTTAAAGTGATATATTAATTATGTTAATTTTGGAAAGTACATTTAATTTAAATGTTGATTGTTTTGTTTTTTATTGTTTTGGGACCCAGCGCTTTCCCTGCTGTTGCACTCATTGGAGTGGGAATAGTAATTTTTACCCCACCGCTATCCAGCGCTTTCCCTACTGTTGCACTCATTGGAGTGGGAATAGTAATTTTTACCCCTCCGCTATCTAGCGCTTTCCTTACTGTTGCACTCACTGGAGTGGAAATAGTAATTTTTACCCCTTTGCTATCCAGCGCTTTCCCTACTGTTGCACTCATCGGAGTGGGAATAGTAATTTTTACCCCTCCGCTATCCAGAGCTTTCACTACTGTTGCACTCACTGGAGTGGGATTTTTAAATGTCACCCCTACGCTATCCAGCGTTTTCCCTAATGTTGCACTCACTGGAGTGGGAATAGTAATTATTACCCCTTTGTTATCCAACGTTTTAACTACTAATGGTTTTATTTTGATATTAAATGTTTGAATTATTTTTTTAAATAGATTCATGTGTTACTTAAATATAGAATATTTTATTTTAAATTATTTATATATGTGTTTATTTTATTTTTATATAATTAAAAAAGTTTATAAATTCAATAAAGATAGTAGGTAAGTAAATATATTTATATATACACTTTGGGGAACATTATTATGGCGGGCGGTAGTGGGAAATGGCACCTCCCACTAAGGGTGCGGCGGTCCCACACATACCATTAGGTACCCCCCATGTCCACCCCCCACCCCCCAGAGTACATGGGGGCCCGCAACAGCCCCCACAAGAAATTCCTGCATGCCTTTCCGTGGCAGAAAGGCATGTTCCCGCCCACATCTTAATATGGCTGGCGGTGTCTATTGATCCCTTTTTCGTCCTGTCGACTTGTCGACCGGGCGGAAAAGCAGCGGACGGTCTTTCCATCGGCTGCATACCCCCAGCCATGGTAATATGGCGGGGGGTCTTTTCAGCAAGGATGTTGGGCGGATCGCCCCCACCGGCCCAGCGGGGGCGATCCACCCACCATCCTAATGGGGCCCTTTGTGTTTATATTTAATAAATTAAGTTTATTTGTTATAATTATTTTACATATATCACATTTAATTTATTTTGTTAATAATATTAATATTATTTAATTATTTTATTTTAAATTATGTTATTTTTTAAAGTTGATATTTTTTACATCTATATTTTTTACATCGATATTTTTGAGTCAATATTACTGTACTTACCTGTTTAAGTATAGGGATTCAATATTTTTGTAATCAATATTTTTACATCGATATTTTTTTCATCAATATTTATGTAATCGACATTTTAACATGGAACTAATACCCACTAACGTCTACACTGTGCATGCATACTAATCAACCACAAACAAACATCCATGTACAACAAACAAACAACACTAGTGTTGCATCATGGCAGATGTAGTCTGTGACAAATTCAGTGTAGTGAGGGAATGATTGAGCTGATAAACATTGTTACACCACTGAAATAGTGACTCACATATTTTATTATTCTATCATCTTTTGTCACATAGACACAGCATTGGAAGAAGATAACACGGCTGATGACACATCGGGTAACCAGGAGCTTGAGTAGATAGAAGAAGGGCAGGATGTAGGGAAACAAGTGAGCACAGTTCATCTGAAGTCCCAGCAACTGGGGTAGCAACCACTTCACAGGCCTCACCCATTGTCACTCCAGCTGCACAGCAGAACCCAACATCATGAAGCTCTCTGGCCACCAGGGTGTGGCTCTCTCGCCATCCGAGCAGTCCCTGCAGCAGAAGCAAAGTTTGTCCTCCACTGGTTAAGGCCATGTCTGCAGTGCTAGATCGGGAGATGTTGCAAATCCAGCGGCTGCAAAAGACACAAAGGCAAAAAAATGTCAAGATGACACAGGGCTTCCGCTTGATTACGAACAAACTTCTTGAGAATCAGGCCCAGATTGAGGAAAAACTAGATGCCCTCAACAACATAGTGGCAGACCTAGCCAAAGAATTGGCTGAGGAAATGGCAAATCTTAGGCCCATGGCGCTCAGCAGGGGCCGCAAACTAGACACACTGAGCAGGGCCATTATTAGGCTTGTGCACGCTCCCAATCAATACAGCCAACGCATCCTTGAGCTGCAGGTGGAGATGGGCCACTGCAATGGAGATGTTGCTCATGACCTAGAGAAGATCACTGCAGCAGTGGAAACACTGTAGACTAAATCAAATCAAATCAAATTTCTTTATTCGGCTCTTAGAAAGATACCATAAAAGTACATACAAAATTTCATTTAAAAAACATTTAAAAAAACACATTAAAATATTTTTTTTTAAAAGAGAGCTAAAGGACATTGCATTCATATCGAGAGATTTCTAATAATAGATTCTGGTTACGGGGCATTACAGTTATTTGCTTCTCTTGTATTCCTTAGCCTCATCACCACTTTAAGAAAACTTATTGTACAAAGCAATGTATATGGATCCGAGGCTTCTTGTAAAAACAGTAAAGCTGCTTTCGCCTGTCTGATTTTGGTTCTTTTGAGGATCCCTACTAGAAATTTTCGTCTGGGGGCTGAATAAAAAGAACATAACAGAACAAAGTGAAGGGTATCCTGCGGAGACCTACTGTCGCAGCCGCAGGTACCCTTCGACTCCACTAGTAGAGTAAATCCAGAGGGGACTGAGAGTAGGTGATGTAACATATTCAGTCTGAAACGGGTCATATAAAATCTGTCCTGTGCATTGTACTTCACGGCAAGGTACGGTTCCATTCCAAAAGACTTTTTCAGCAGGCTGTACATATGGACTGCAGTTTTATTTTTTTCTCTGACAGCCCTATTTGTGGATCTCCATTCACCGTATAGTTTTTTGACAAGCGACTTGTTCTGGGCATTTAGTGTTTCCGGTGCGGTGAAAAAGTTTTTGCAACCAATTGCCTTCAGGGAGTCTTTTACGTACTTTATCCAGGGTATATGGCCCCCTCTGTCCCGGTTCAGACAGTCTTTGATGATTTGCCTGCTGAGGCCAGCCTCTGGGTTTGTCCAGATTTTAATCCAGGCTAAAAGCGGCCTGATCTTAATTCGGTCTTCTATATAAGGCTCTCCCAGTTCTTCAAGTGTGATGTAGGATAGAGTACTTTGTGGCACTTTCAATAACCTTTTAAAAAACTTATTTTCCTCCATCTGAATCTGGTGCGAATGCTTGTTTATAAAACCCCACACTTCTGACCCATAGGCTGCTTTAGCACAGCATATGGACCTAAACAGATTAAGTACTTGTTCCGGCGACCATCTGCTGAGTCTTCTTCCATAGCCCATTATGGCCCCTGTTGATGCCACCAGTTTTGCTGTGTGTATTTCCAGCAGGGATCTAAAGTCTAATTGTTCATCAAATAGAACGCCTAAATATGAAAAGGACTGGACCTGGCCGATTTTATGAGAGCCTATCTTATATACAAATTTCCTTTTAGCACTTGCTCCAACTGTCATCACTTAGGATTTTTCCAAATTGGCTGACAGGTCAAGTGTGGCCATAAAAACAACAAATCCATCTATCAACTTATGGAGGCCCCCGCGGTGTTCTAGCGAACAACACCGCGTCGTCTGCATAAAGTAGGACAGGCACTGGGCGATGACCTATTTGGGGAGAATCCACTCTCAGTTTGGATAATTCTTTGTCCAGATTGTTGATATATAAAGAGAATAAAAAAGGCGCTAAAATGCAGCCTTTGCGCACTCCACTTGTACATGAGCATGGTTCTGTCTTACTTCTATCTTGGTTGTATCGGACTGTTGCTGATGTGTTCCAGTGTAAGGCCTTCAGGGTGTCGACTAGCCCTTGTTCCACCCCCAAGCTTATCATCAATGACCACAGTTTTTCTCGGTTTACGCGGTCGAAGGCCGCTGAAAGGTCCATAAACCCTAGATGAATTGCCCCCTTACTGGCGATGGTGTACTTAGCCGTCAAAAGGTATAAGTTCAGGCACTGATCGGTAGTTGATCTTCCCTCCCTGAACCCATATTGAACATCTGTGAGTATTTGGTTGTCCTCTGCCCAGTCTTGAAGGCGGTTTAAGATAGCACGACCCAACACCTTCGCTGTCACATCAATAAGGGATATAGGACAATAACATTGGGGGTCATCCCGATTCCCTTTTTTATAGATTGGCACAATTGTCGCTGAGGACCAAGAGCAGGGCAACCCTGCCACAGTTGCCTCGTTCAAGACCCTCGTGAGAATGGGAGCCCACAAGGCTATATTACTGAGATAGAGATCAGGGGGTATACCATCAGGTCCTGGTGCTTTATTTTTAGTTAGCCCTAGGATAGCCAGTTTTACTTCTGCCAGGGAAAAATATAGTTGTGCGGTCAGATTTGACCTCTGTCATTCATCCTGAGTTATTTTCCCTGTTTGATTATACAGGCTCTGGAAATGGTTATGCCATTGTTCAGGTAACATGGTATTCAGTATTTGTGGTCCACTAGGGTCCTGAAAGCATGGTTTATTTATAACTTTCCAGAACCCAGCCATGTCTCCTCTTTCTGCCGCCTCCCTTAAGTCCTCCCAAGCTTGTGTTTGAAGGTTTTCCTTGCGGGATTTGAGGCCCTTTTTATATTTCAGTCTACAATGAGCTATTCTCGAGTTATCCCTAGGGCGCTGTTTAAGGCTATGTTTAAGATCTTTATGTGCCTTAATACAGTCGTGATCAAACCAGCGGGATGTGGCGTCTATTTTACCTCTTTTTGGGGGTCTTTAATAGGCCATCTACCAAACGTGCTATTTCTTCAAATGCACCGACCACTACCACTCCCTCATTGCTTTGATCAGGGCAAATGTTTATGGCATTTCGCCCTGCTGTTACGAGGTTCCTATAGAATTTATCACCATCTATCTTAGCCCACCTGAGCCTCCTCCACTGGTCTACCGCCTTTTCTATTACATCTGCTCTGCTTAATTGTTTCTTGCAGTCTAGGCTTTTTAGTTTCATAATCAAGGGGTTATGGTCACTAAAGGTGCTGGTCTCAATTGCCATGCTACCAATCCAATCCTTAAGTGCCGTGGACACCATTATAAAATCTATATATGAATGGCAAGCTCTGCCCTTAAAAGTTGGGTTGGGTTCCCCACTATTGCTCAGTTCGATCAGGTCCATTGTATGCACCAAGTTATGCTTTTTCATGATTTTATCCATTTCCCACCCGACTGCAGAGTGTATAAAGTGTGGTCCTTTTGCCACAGTGCACTGTGACCAGTCCTTGTTTAATGGTCTCAAATTCTCACATAGGTGACAATTGAAATCTCCTGTAAGGATGATGCGCAAAGAACCTGTTACTTTATTTAATGTTAAGTGTGCGTCTAGGCGGGAATATAGTTCTTTTATCACGCTTCCCCTACTGGTTGTACCCATTGCATTATACCAGTTTATCACTGTGATGTTGGTCCCTTTAGTATGGGAGCCTATCGCCTGGATATTTTTTGAATCCCAGTTATAATTAGACCATACCTCTTGTATGCGGAGGTCTAAATATATTAATAGTCCTCCGGTTGCTCTCCCTGATACTGATCTTACAGCAGGGACTGAAAAATATTTAAAGCCAGCTAGGGCATACTGATTGGGATCAACCACCCAGGATTCCTGCAGGCATATAATTTGGAATCCAGTAATATACTGTCTCCACTCCTGGCAATTAAATTTAGTTGCTAAGCCTGCTATATTCCAGGATATAATTCTGAGACCATCCTGAGTGACTGAGATATTTGCTCCATCCGCTAATAAGCATGTTTTTCCCTCCTTCCCGACTATTATATTGTCGATTGGTGCAATTGTATCTCGTGCATTTGGGCTTTGTAGCTCCATAACATTCTTCTTACTGGCCCCCCTGCTACTACTTTCTTCTGGGGTATGTGGAGAAGTGTGGCTCAGGGGTTAGAGGCGGCAGACCTGGAATCTGAGATCGGCCCTGGACCAGGGTTCAATTCCCCGCCTCGGCGGGTCTTGGGCTCAAAAATTCCACAGACTCGATAATTCTCGCTCCGGTGCCTTCTCGACTCACAGGTTCACACTCTGCGACTCTGGGCAATAGCTTGCTTAATCTCCACAACGGCCCCTCGCAGCGGGATGCCTGGCTTTCACCTTGTGGATACCCTGCCGGGGTTATCTCACAGGAGAATACCAGGACGGGTTCCCTAAGCAAGCGCCGGGAAACCCACTGCGGGTAGCTGTGCGCTATATAAGCTCAACTACATTTACATTTACATTTACATTTATTAGATATAGTGTTATCCTTCTGTGAAAGCCCTTCCCCGAGTGGTCCCCCATCAGGTTGTGGTTTATAGTTTGTACCGGGGATGAGTCAGTCCACCTCATCCAATACACAGAACCTATTCCAGTGAGCATACAGTGAAGTAGCTGGGTCATATGGAGATATGCCCTGCCAAGGAGCCTGCCACTGTTGCATTCTATTCTGGGGACCATAATGGTGGTAAGCTCTACTTGGATGAGCCCTGTTTGTATGTAGTGGTCTTTGGGGTGTGATGGGGTAGAAATACGATAGGTGCAGTGGATGTATTTGAGTATTAGTATTACTCGTCTGGGCATTACATATGTAATTCACAGCAGCGGTGTCCCTGAAGTTTATTGTAATGATGTCTCCTGCTATCGTTTTTACTCCTTTCCCAATCCACTCCCCTCTTCTGACAGCTAATATTTCTCCAGAGATATTTGGGGGTAACGGTCTGTTTACCCTTAGCCACTGCACGCATTTGTTTTTTAGCTCAAATTGTTTTTCTCTTTTCCCTTCTTGCAGAGGAGGAACCCCTGTTAATACTACAACGAAGGGTAGAGCTTCAGGGGGAAGGTTGATTGTGTGGGAGCGAGCTGTTTTCTCCTGTATGCTTTTATGCAGGGTATTTTTGGTCAAGTTATTTGTCTCCTTCGGGTTATTATCTATATTTCCATTAGTGGCTCTAAGATTTCCCTCTCCCTGGTCAGCCTGTGTATGGAGGGTAGTGGTGGTGGAGCCAGCTGGTGTGGGGGCTCTGGTAGTTTTTGAAGTGGCAGTTTGTATCCCCATCTTGGTATTTTTTGTTGGGGGATTGGCCGCAGGTACTACCTTGACCTTGTGTGTGTTATTTGCTATTCCCCCTTCCTGTCCAGCGTGGACTAATGGTACCGGTGAAGCAACCGGCTTTGAGGTGCCTACACCACTGTTGTTTATTATAGAGGTTAGTCTGTCGATCTTAGACATCAGCGGTTTTATGTGAGTAATAATAGTTTCTTCCAGTCCTGCCTTTAAATCGGCTACCATGTTTGCCACCCAAAAGGGTATACCTGGTGTGATGTTGGGGACTGGTGTCACTAGATTGTGATTTACCATCTGATTTTTCCCTTTCTTTTTGTTGTTTACTAGAGTGTCTTTTGTACTTCTGTGGCCTATGTTGCTTCGTCTCGAGTTTTCTGGAGCGAGAGGGTGATTTAAGTCTGTCAGAATGTCCTTGACAGCTCTGGGAGTCTCTGTGGATGGCTGTGCACAAGGAAAGTCCGCAAAGGAGGACGTTAAGGAGAAGCTTAGGTCTGGAGCGTCTGTTGCAGCCACTGGGAGATCATCTCGTAGGTCTTGGATGGTTATGGTCGGTGTTAATGAGAGCCTTCTTTCAGTGTTAACTATGGCCGTAGCTACTGCCCCTATGGTTTGTTGCAACATTTTGTCTATTGCTGTCAATGTGGGGAGGGGCTGTGGTGGATAAGCCTTCTGTCTGGTGTTTGATCGTAGCGTGGGCATCCTGGGGTTTTTGGCCACCTTCCTCATTTCAATGTTGAAGCCGCTTAAACAGTTTAAGGGATATGTTCCCCGCCGAACAAAACGAAAAACTGGAAACTGGTGGAAAGTTAATCGTGCTGCAATATTATAGATGTACTAAACAAATACCTTTAGTAGGGGTGTTCTCCTCACTGCTGTCCGTTAAAAGGTGCTTAGGGGGGTGGCCCAGCCCAGCCTCCTCTGGCCTCTGAGGGCCGTAGAGGGCCCGCCCTTTGCCTGGGCTTAGCCCGGCGCGTCCCACGCACGTCCTGCCGGGACAAGGGAGCAGGCGAGTCTTTATGCGCCTCCTGGCGCGTGGGAAATGCGCAATGAACCCCTGTGGCTCCTGGGGCTTGCAGTCTGGCAAATTGGTCTGTGGCGCTGGACCGGCGGAGCAAAGCCCGGCCGGTCGGTGAGGGCGGGGGGAGGAGCTAAGCCCGGCCGCGATGGAAGGAAACAGCCCACGAACACCAATGGACTCTGCTGCAGGCGAGTCTTTATGCGCCTCCTGGCGCGTGGGAAATGCGCAATGAGCCCCTGTGGCTCCTGGGGCTTGCAGTCTGGCAAAGTGGTCTGTGGCGCTGGACCGGCGGAGCAAAGCCCGGCCGGTCGGTGAGGGCGGGGGGCGGAGCTAAGCCCGGCCGCGATGGAAGGAAACAGCCCACGAACACCAATGGACTCTGCTGCAGGCGAGTCTTTATGCGCCTCCTGGCGCGTGGGAAATGCGCAATGAGCCCCTGTGGCTCCTGGGGCTTGCAGTCCGGCAAAGTGGTCTGTGGTGCTGGACCGGCGGAGCAAAGCCTGGCCGGTCGGTGAGGGCAGGGGGCGGAGCTAAGCCCGGCCACGATGGAAGGAAACAGCCCAACGAACACCAATGGACTCTGCTGCAGGCGAGTCTTTATGCGCCTCCTGGCGCGTGGAAAATGCGCAATGAGCCCCTGTGGCTCCTGGGGCTTGCAGTCTGGCAAAGTGGTCTGTGGCGCTGGACCGGCGGAGCAAAGCCCGGCCGGTCGGTGAGGGCGGGGGGCGGAGCTAAGCCTGGCCGCGATGGAAGGAAACAGCCCACAAACACTGTAGACTAATATGATCATTGTTGGAGGTGCCATGGGTGGCACTGATAGCAAGGTGTCAAGCCGTCGCAGCTTCTCAGCTATGGAGACACCAGTGATGCACCGTAGCTGCAGCCGACACCTTGGTTTGGGTAGTGGCAGCTCTGTCCAGGCTGCTCGGAGGGGCAAAAATTAATTGTGCTGTCTCCCAACACAATGTTAAGATACCTTAATAATCATAATTTGTGGTGCCGTAGTTTATGCCTACATTTCCAGATGGGCATATTGTCCTAAGTTTGGTAATGGATGCTTGGACAATAAGGCACCAATTGATAGTCACAAATCGTTCTGTCTTATGTTCAGGGGAGTGTCTAACTGATGTGTACGTACCTTTCAAAAACATTTGTTGGCAATCTGCTCCCTGCGCCTTCTCCCCTCTGCTGCAGTGCTACCATCCCTTTGATGTAGGGTAGGTGCTCCCAGGTCCTCATCCTCCGAAACTGTGTCAGGCACATCCATGGGCATTCCACCCCTGCAGGCTATGTGGTGCATGGCTACTGTGACACCACCATTATTTTATCTGTCCCCCCATCTCCTGGTGAGGGCATAGTGGATTCCACACATAGTAACAGCCCTACTCAATTTATTACTACCCAGTAGTAGTGGTCAAGAGACGGCCGATGGGTACAGAATTTTGACTTGGAATGTATGGTGTTCAGCTAAGAAACAGGGCATCCTAGGATCGATGGAGCATATACGCGACTTGGATATATTATGTATCCAAGAAACTTGGTGTACTGAGCCTGTCTCTTTTGAGGGCTTTACGACAAATTGGTTGGAGGCTGAGCCATTGGCAGCAGGGAGAGCCAAAGGGGGACTCATGGTCTTAATATCAAACAAACTCCCGGTAAGCTTAAAGAGGAAAATATCTACTGACCCCATTCACTAATTTTTTGGTTAACATTTAGGGGAGGCCGGGATATGGTCCTGTCCATTTTTATAACAATGTTTTAGATAATACCCAGGGGAGGGTGGCTTTAGCTCTTGAAGGAGGTTTGAGGAACCTACTTCAGTCCATTACAAATAGTTTTATACTATTATGGGTCGGGGATTTTAATACTCACATATGCCCTCACAGGTATGTGGAATGACCAACGAGCTGGGCTTGGTTACTCGCATTTTCCCCACATTAAATATGGTAACTTATTAAATTCTATGATCAACAAGCTCGATCTAAAATTACTAGGAAGTGCCCCGGATAGTAATGCGAATCACATTCCAACCTTTATAGGGAGCAATTCTACTTCCATTATGGACCACATTTTAATTTCAGCTAATGCATGTAACTGGCACGCCTCACCGTGGGTTCCTTGTCCGAGTATGAGTGACCACAACTGTATAATTTTGTTAGTTTTCTTTGGAGTAGGCCCACTGTTACTACCTCTTGTGTTAAAGACATTGTCCCATTTAGACCCAATGGGACCCATATTAAGTGGAACGGAGTGGATCAGATCCAGTTTTTGTAAGATATTTGTACTAAGGGCTACAATTTTATCATGTGTTGTTTGGAAGAATTGGTTACCTAATATCAGATATTTTATAACTATATTGGCATCATTGCTACAATTGATGCCCTTTTGACTCATCCAATTAAAACTGGTCCCACCAAATGTAAAGGCTGGTTCGACCCTGCATGTACCACTGTCACTAGGGATCTAAAACTTGCCCTCTGTAAATGACCTAGGAACAATCTATTGATCAAATCCCTTAAATTTAAACACAAAGAGGTACTATTAGCTAGAAAAAAGAACTACAAAATAAAGCATGGTTGAAACAGTCCCAAGCAGTTGATGCAGGAGACAGCAAACTTTTCTGCGATACTGTTAATTCTCCTTTTTTTAAGGATGACTATTTTTCAGAATTACTATCACATTTACTTGCGACGCATGGTCGCCCATTTTACTAATATTTTTGGCCCACCAATGGCACCAATGGTAACCACTCAAAGTGAGGAACATTTGTTATATTCACCCGAACACTTAGACATTACGATACAAAAAGCGACATTGGCCCTAAAAGAAAGCAAAGGGGGTAAAGCCCTGGGACCGGATGGGGTCCTTGTAGACGTTTTTAAGAATGAAGTTGACTTATGGGTGCCAATTTTAACAAGAGGTTTTAACATGGCTGCAGAGAAAACATGGGGCGTATCCATTATTCTTCAATTTTTTAAGAAGGGCAATACATCAGATCCCAAAATCTACAGGACTATTTCTTTTCTAGATTAATCAGCGAGTCAAGTCCTGCTAAAAATACTAGAAGAAAGGACATCTGATTATTCAATACTTTAATCCATTCAGCTTGGCTTCAGAAAAGGCCTGGGAACCTTAGAGCAATGTGTGAACCTTGATCTACTCATAGGCAAGTACACCTGTGCCAAAGGTGGCAGATTATATCTGTTTTGAAGACCGGTGCTGTGCCTTTGACTATGGGGGCACCCAGGCCAATCATCTATTTTCAGGCCAGATTATATGAGGAGTTGACGAGTAAAGTCTGCTACGACCCCAAGGGGGAATGCACCAATTCATTTGCAGTTAAGGGAAGTATTCAGCAAGGCTGTGTACTAGCACCTCTGTTATTTTCTTTGTTTTTTTTAATGGGGTAGATGAGACCTTACAAGCAGTGCGTGCTGATGCCCCCCAATTGGCTTGCGCCCCACACCTGTACTTTTGTATGCAGACAACGCTGTCCTGTCCTCTACGAAATTGATTATCAATAATAGTAAAATATATACTATGGTCTGCAGGTCACGGGACAAACAAAGCAGACATTTTTTTAGGGATTAAGCACCTGTGACCACGGTTGAATTTTTCTGCTACCTAAGCATTACTTTTTCAGGTAACGGATCGTGGACTCGCGAAATTACCATTATCTGGAACAAAATGACTAGCAGCATCCATGTTATTTTTAGATTTTCAGCAAAACTAGGCTCCCGGCCGGTCAAGATGACAACAATTTATAGGCAAGGATTTTATCAATCGCAACATATGGGGCTAGTATTTGGTGTTACCACAGTAGTTCTGCATTGCAGACGAAGGAAAATAGTTTCCTTAAACGCCTCCTCCGCCTACCCACCTCAGCTTCTTCTGAGATAATGCATAACGAAGTGGGGCTACAGTATCTTATAGATATAGTTGCATCGCACCCATTAGTGCTCTGGTACTCCATATGGTCCAAGGAGGAAACCAGTTTTACAAAATCAATCACTCTAGACTGTCTTTCTTTGGATAATGACATGAAGATTCCCTGGTTAAGTTATATCAGTACGCTGTACAGTAAATTATTTAAGATGTCAGTACGGACCAATCCCTCCCAAGTATCATTACTTAGGAATCTGTTTATCAGAGAAACTTTTACGAATCACATGAGAGACGTTCAGCTTGATTACGAATGCAGGAAACCAACTGCAAAGTTTTATTTAACACTTACTTCTAATGTGGGTTGTCAAGATTATTTAACATACATTCCCAACCATATGCATTTTTCTGTATTAGTCAGATCCAGATTGGGAATCGCCCACCATTTAGTGGCTTTCCCTAACATGAAAAACTGCCCTCCAGCCATAACATCTTGCCCATGTGATGGACAGATCAAGCAGAGCACTGTACACTTTATGCTGTTTTGTGGTTTTTATTCACGTTTTTATTTAAAACCACTTCTGCTTGCGTATGGCAGTGGTTCACATCTTGCCGCAGTAAAATACTTGTCCGAATTTAACGATGCCAGGAATTGCCTTAATGTGGCACTTTTTATTTTAAATGCCTTCAATTCACATAAAAGTATAGTTGTATCGATATAGCGATGATCCCCTGACGATTTATAAAAAATTGAGCTGTCTTTTTGAATATAAGATTTTACGAGTTTTAAATGTGATTAATTGTGGACCATGTTGCAGACCAAGTGTCATCTGCTTTGTTTTTTATTACTTGATATTTTCCATGTGTAATGCAATCAGTTTTAATGTATGTAAATTTTTAGTTGTGATCAATTTTGGCCCAACGTTGCACATCAGATGTTATCTGTTCAGTTTTTTATACGTAATGCAATCAGTTTCAATGTATCTATACATTTATGTTTGTTTTATACATACCGAATAACGTTTTTGAACTGAACTGATAATACAGTGTTCATGCACATTATAGCACACTGCAACATTGTGGAAAGCATCCCTACTGACATCTTTATACAAACACATTTTGGGTAAAGCATTCTGCAAGCTATGCTCAATCCACAACACTCCACCACCACCTGCCCTATGGCATGAATTAGTTACTACCCCCATGCTTATGTTTTCTCCCTGCTTGATATTATTAATGCAATAGAATGTCACCAAGCTGGGAAAGCACCTGGCCTGACATGGTCCCTGGAGACTTACATCATTCTGAGATCTCTATCTGGGCTCCTTATATAAACTTGCTGTCCAACAGGATAATGTCAGGCGCTAGTTTCCTAGAATCATGGGGCCTTATTTATGAAGGCCTTGCGTCAGTTTTGCGCCGCTGGTGCGTCACTTTTTGTGACACACCAGCGGTGTAAAAAATGCGCCTCGTTGCGCCATATTTAAAAAGTGACGCATCTAGGTGAATGCGTCACTTTTTAAACCCCTGCGCCACATTATACCTGCGTCAGGTATAATGTATGCAGAGGGGGCGTTCCCCCACAAAAAGCCTCGTAATAGTGACGCAGTGAAATCTATGAGATTTCACTGCGTCACTTTTAGGACGCTGTTGCGTCAAAATCTTGCGCCTGCCTCACAGCAGGCGTAAGACTGACGCAAGCCTTTTCACATGGGGCTTGCCCCATGTGAAAGGACGCATTGCTGGAGTTGCGTCACTTTTGTGACACACTCCAGCAATGCGTCACTTTTGCGCTTACAGATACGTCAGAAATACTGACGTATCTGTAACTCCTTGCGACATGATGCGTCATACATCTGCCGTTTCCCATCCGCTTGGTGGCTGTAGCCATGCACAGAATGCTCCAGCGCAGTTTCTTATGTACCTGCGACATTGCCGCTCGACCTCCGGGGTGCGAGCTGAATGGCTGTGTGATACAGGGGTGTGGGAGCGGAGCACACACTGAGCATCAAGGGGAATGGCATAAACTGTACTGTATGCTTATCTGTCTTTGCTGCAATAAAAAGATATTTACAAAAAAAATGATGCGTCATACATTAAATATGACGCATCAGGAATGTCGTAAGGAGTGCGCAGTGAAAAGTGACGCATCGCTGTTTTCACGCAGCGATGCGTCACTTTTCATAAATGAGGCCCATGGTGCAGTGCAGAAATATTCACCATTTTCAAAAAAGGAACCCCAGAAAATCACAAACCTGACTGCTTGATCAATAATCTGCAAAATATATTCAGCAGAGAGGTACTGAATAAATTGCAATTGTGGCTGAGCAAGACCCAGATACTATCCCCCTTGTAAATGGGATTTAGATCAACAGTTGGCACCTCAGACCAAGTATTTAGTTTTGCTCTTATATCATGGACGTATTTCAAGTTATTGAAGGAGCTGCATTTGATCTTGTCCCCATGCTTATTTCATGGAAAACACTAAGGTCAATGGATGTTCCTCATTACGTATTGAGAATGTCGATGAGGCTACAAGAACAAAGTTATGCGCGAGTTCCCTGGGACAAACAGGAATAACTCACAGATCGTATCCAGCTAGATTGCAGAGTTCTCCAAAGCTGAATCTTGGTGCCCACTTTGTATGCTTTTCTAGAAATTATCTCATTGATTTGCTCCCTAGTTGTATCAATGACTCTCCAAACGTAGAGAATAAGCCAATCCTTGTACTTCTTTTAGCAGCTAACACTCCCCTTCTTTCTCAAACATTCAGAATCTATTCAATAGATTCTCTGATATTTGTGACGCAGGGTGCTGGGAGAATATTTTTTCAAAAAACATATATCAGAGCCTTAGTCCACACCAGTCGTACAGAGGAGACCTTATACTGGGGACTCTCAATTGACAAAGTCGACAACTCTCTTTCGTAGGCATCTCATGCCCAGAAAATTGGGGTGGTTTTGTTGGAGTTCTGCTTCAATCCTCTAAATGTATAGGGCTACCACCACTAAATCAGTGTCTCCAGCACTTGAGGTTTATAGAGCTAAGGCTTAAACTGACAACCTATATTGGCCCGAAATGTGGGGATTGTTTAATGTTAAGTTGTCTAGAAGGAAGTCCAATTTTCTGAAGTACCTACTTAAATTGCCATAAAGTATCTGTACCCTTCCACACTTTCTTGATATATGACTAAAGAAAATAGATAATCTGACCATTGACAGACTTTTAATGTATTTGGTGAGATTGTCCTCATCCGGTGAGCTGGCCTCATACAGAAATGGCTTGCAAGTAATCGTGAATCTGGACAAGGAACACATCCTTCCATGGATATGCCAAGTGAAATCTTGGCTGTAGGCTTAGGGGCTTGAAATCCTTTGGTACAACCCCTCCTAGAGAAAACCTGAAAGGTGCTAATTGGACCTTTGTACTGGAGTAATGGGTGCGGCTGTGAAAAGTAACAGCCTAACCTATATATTTCTGGCTTTCAAGCCTCTCCCTTCCTTTTACCCATATATGGGCGAGATCCTTTAACAACTGGCCAGAAGCCTGTAATCTAGATTCAGGTTTCAGAATCTGTTTGTCAACAACTTTACCCACAAATAAAAGCAGAGTCAAAATGACCAACAAACCTGTAAGATGTGTAGCAATATTGAACAGAGTGCAGAACATGTCCTATTTTGTTGCCCGGCGTATAAAGTAGCAAGAAGAAAGTGCATAAGTACTCTGTGTATAAATTTGGACATCAGACATTGTCAGATAGCTTTAAACGTTTTTTTGTCTGAACTGACACCCGCACACCCATTGTGTTCCATCTCTGCAATTGGTTATGTTGTTTGGCATCTAAGGAAGAGTCAAGGACTGATTTTATAATATGCAAGCTAATTATAACTGTTTCTTGGTTTATAAACGACTAAATAATTTTGTATACATTGCATATGTCATGTAGCTTACTAAATGTTATTTTAATTATATGTCTTTTTTGTAGTTTTGTTATAATATGCTTAGGCAGTCACAGCTATGCTGGGGTTGCTATGGCATGCTGTGCATTCTGATATGTCATAGAGAATGCTCCAAGGTGGGGTGGTAGGGAGTTCAGATTTACTACATTTTGATACTGAGCTGGGTGTCAAACCAAGCCAAGCACCGCCAGAGGGCAGTACAGCAGATCACCCTGATGAACCTATGCAGTTCGGCAATGCTTTCCTGAAGATGATGTCCTGTTTTTATTTACTACAAATTTGTATGTGTTTTATGGAGTTATCTGAAAAATAAGCATTAACCAATTGATGAGTTACTTTGACTTTGTGAAACATTCAACTGTTTATTAGTAAAAATGCAAAGAGGGTGTAGTGCTTTGAATGTGTACTAATTGTATCTGAATGTTCCCTGAATAATCGTATTTGATTCCCATTTCAGATGTGTGGTGGCCAAGCAACAAAGGCACCTACAATTTCATAAACTTTAAAATCCCATTACAAATAGACTATGGGGTTGATTCCAATATCGTTCCGAATGGCTCCGAATTGGATTTGGAATTGCCTAAACCGATACAGAGCCATTGTTCCTGACCGATTCGTTCTCAGTTCTAAACTACCAAGTACGATGCTTGGAAAGCCTTAGTTCTGACGGAATCGGTTCCGAAAGGCATTTGGAGAGATATAGCCCTCCAGAGTTAAATTGTACAGCAATTTTGAGTAGGTACGATGAATTATTCGGACAGCCTTTCCTATTCAGTGTGCCCGGATGGAAAAGGCTGCCGGAATCGGTCTTTGAGGGCCCGTAGCAAGCCCCCTTCTCCCGGGGCCCTCCGAATAGACCCGTGGGGGTACCCATGGTCCCCCCTTTCCATCCATGCACAGTGTGGCAGGCACCAAGGGGTGCCTACCACAGGGTGAACGATTATCCCAAAACATACTTTTTGTCAATGGGAGCTTGTATGCGTTCGGTACCCAGGCTCCCATTGAGGTCCAAGTGTAATAGTTTCTGTAGTACTTAAAATTTTTCCTTGTGTAATGAATGTATGTTTTATAATAAACTAAAGACGTTTAAAAAGTTGTGATTTCGGTACTTTGTTTGTGAAAATCAGACTTTTCCCATTTTTTTAAAATTACAGCTCCTAAGGGACCATTTTTTCTCAGTTGCAATGTAAACACACATGAAATAGCAACTTGCAATTAAAATATATGTGCATTGCCGGTCACAAGGTTTCAGAGTGATCAAAAGAACAACCTAAACTAGGTGTGCAGAAGCATACACAATATTAAAGAGTTATTGGTGGGACAGTTTAAGCGTACTCCAGAGAAATAGCTAAACAAGGTGTGCAAACATACCACAAAATGCTTGTGTGTTAACAGCTATCCACTATTCTTTTGTGAGCCAAAACTATGGAGAAGTATTAGTTGGAATAGCAGGAATATCTGCAAGATTCATGTAGGCCAGCAATCAATAATTCTGCAAGACTACACACCTATAATAAAAAATGTGCTTGGTAATCATTTCCGAGAGAGTTTTTATTTCTGGGTTGAAAATCCAGATATACATTCTCTAATTGCAGGTGTAGTCACGGTTGCTAAATAACAAACAGCAAACTGTATCACCTAGAAGGATGTTCTCTTAAGTTCACGTGTGACCAAACTGGTTTCTGAAATATTGTTTAGGGAATCTATCAAACATTTGGCAATTATATGAGTACCTCATTTCACATTCAGGAAGGTATATGTATAGTTCTGAATTTCAATATTTCTAATTACACAAAGCTGAATGATCTATGTATCTGTGTTCCAGAAAACCTTCCTAGTCATGCCTTTGGTTTTCGGGTGCACAGTATTGATTTCTTGGTTGCTTTCTAATGTAAAAATAGGGCCAACCTTGAGTTAGAACTTGTTAACCTATTGTAAGAATGAATGAAGGATAACTCAACCAATTAAATTAAAATGACACAATCAACCAAGTTTTCAGTGTCTAACAGAAAAAATAAAGCACCAATGATAGACAATTCTACTGTGATGGAGCCCAGATTAGACACACAAAGTGGATTGGGTCAGGTCAAATTCTAGAATTCAAAACATTTGAAAACTTTTCTAAATCTTACTGGCCTAGAGTAAAAGTATTCAAATGTGTCCAGACTCGCTTCTTGTGCCCTAACACCCACAGGAGCACACTTCTAAAATACTCAGAATACCAGGAGTGGCACTTAGAGACCCACGGTGTCATAAAAGTCAACAGCAGGGTCCATACAGGGGCAAGATGCCATGGGATAGTTAAGTACTTCTAGGTAAGGGCCTCTTGCAGCTTGGTGTGCCTCTGTAGCCACAGATGAGGTCAGCCAACTGACCCTTAGGGTCCATTTTTTGTCTTTGTTATAAGGGGCACCCAATCCAGACATTTAGGACTCCTCTAATGTCAAAGATGGCAGGTCGATTTCTCTTCTGTTCTTCTGCAGGTCCAGAACTTGTTGTGTCTAGGTCTCTTTAGGAGTCACGTTTATGCTTGACACCAGCTATTGGATGGAGGTGACTCCTCTGCACTACTGAAGCAATGGAATGGTGTAAACGTTCCTGTGGAAACCCTTACCAACTTCTTTAGAAGTTCCTGTTCATCTTACTGAAAACAGGCCAAAAAAAACTATGTGACAGGGCATTTTTTAAGATGTTGAAAGTTTTTGCCCAAATGAAACTTAGTCTATGCCTGTTATCAATATGTAGGGGTGTGCATTATGGTAATCACTTGTGTCTTCTCACATCTAACACTAAAATCCAGTTTTTAGCAGGCACTGTTCCCACAGAAGTAGGACAAATGCATGGTGCTTCAGCAACCAGACAGGGGATACTCAAGAAATGTGCTGGTTCTTTTGGAAATGTCAACCAATCACATGGACAAAAGAGTGCATTAGACCAGTAACTTGTCTACTTACGCATCGCACTGTTTTTTCCTCCCCACATACAGAACTGAAAAAAAGCTGCAGTTCAGGCATTGTGGACATTTTAAACTCACCTCACTTGAGCACCCCTTCTTTTTATCACTGATCACCACTGCTATAAACAGCAGGTCTTCCTCCGGGTGGAGGATAGCATATCACAAATAAACCCAATGATGATTCTGTCACGTTTCTAACCAGGCGGAGAATCAAGATATACCGCTAGACGGCCTATGTACGTGAATGAGGGTTTTTTAAGAGATGGTATACAAACCTGACCCTGGTTACACACGTACAAGTGATCCCTTCCCCATTGATAAGAGATGACTACAAGGAAGTGGAATGGACCTCAGCTCCTTCTTACTCCCCCTCTTGATTTGATACATATCAACAATGTGCCCACCACCCACACATTTTGCAGAGTTCAGAGGAGTCATCTTTGACCATTCATGTTAGCCTATTGTGTTCTCCTGGAAGAAATTACCACCGCTTTTTCACTTCTCATCAAAGTGAGCACAGGTTGGAAGTTACTGAAGAGTTAATGCAAATTATCCTCCAGGAACCTCAGGTAGGGAAATGATAACTTTTAAAAGTTATATTTCCTTAATATTTATTAAAGTCTGACTTCAGAATTGATTTTGATCTTTAAGAACTATTAAAATAGTTGTTTAAATATTTGTTAAGATCGTCTCATTTTAAAGATACAGTAGTCTCTGTCTCTGATATTCTAAATAGGACCGCTAGGCCTGCTCAATGAAAATGGTAGGGGCATGGTAATACACATGTTCTACCTGTTCCACTTTTGAATACCATGCTCTTTGACTTGTGGGCTGCAAGGCCTACGTAGGGGTATTTTCATACATTCAAAAAGGGTTGTTTTGAAAAGTTGCACTGCTTGTTGTGCACTTCAGCAGCCTGGCTAAATTGGGTAGGCATGTAGCCATATTGACACTGCAGTAGAAGGCAATGTAGATGCTGCAGTCCACCAGGGGTGTTTTACTTTTAGGCCCTGGCTGCATTTTCTTCACCATATACTATTTCCCATCCCAAAAAGTCTCACCGTCCAAGAAGTATAACAGGAAAGCACACAAAATAAAAACACTGCAAGCCAGAAAGAGATAAGACTCAACACATGTTAGAAATTGGGTTTCTGGTTTGCTAGAGTATGCACCTGTGATGACCGGATTCTCAGACCAGATAGGACCAGCTCACCAGAGCACCACCAACCCGGCCAAAACGTAACCACCTCCCTCCTCAGGACCCATCTATCCAGACACCTGGGTACCTACCTGAGGATGGGGAACTTGCAATATACAAGCTCATATTATCATAAACACCACTAAATCTATAGGGATTACTAGGAATACTCACTGATTACTAAGGACATCCATGCCCTACACCACACTCATACCTCATAGTCTCGCGACCACATGGGCCCAGACTAATCTACCCTAGGGCAGTTCTGATTAGTTACCATTACACACTGGCCACAACCAGTGCTCACTCAAGCCACGATCCTGTGGGTATAACAAGCCGCAATCCTGCGGGTATAAACAGCAGTCTCCTCCCCGGTGTTCTCTTACTTACATCCCAAGCCGCAATCCTGCGGGTATAAACACCAGTCTCCTCCCCGGTGTTCTCTTACTTACATCCCCAGCCGCAATCCTGCGGGTATAAACACCATTGTCCCCCCTGGTGTTCTCATTAACGCTGCTTACCAAAGACGATCACTTTCCTATGAATACCTTCAGCTCTCTCTCTCTCTATGTTGGGAAGTTTCTCTCACTATTCACTAGGGGTACAATAATATTATGGAATGGCCGAATTACTTAGTGTATAACTTATTCTCCTAGCTCAAGGGCTCCTCTCTCCCTAATTATTCAGTTGTTACTTACCTGATCAGGGGTAGCATCTGTTCCAGCTGTAATACCTGACTAGAAGAAAAGGTTACCTGCACTATAAGAACAAGAGGCACACACTGTATGCAAAAGTTATTCCCTGATTTAAGCGCTCCTATTTCCTTTTGATCCATCAGTTACTATACAGCATCTGGTTAGAAGAAAGGTTAGCTCTATCATAAGAACAACACATGCACACTGGTTCACTAAGAACTGGGGTATCTTTATTACAATATAACACTATACTATGACACATAGCCTGAAAGGTAAAAGGGGAATAGACACATACACAGATCTGCGGGGTCTCTGTAAAGCTTTATTACTATACCACATTCATATGTAATTGACTGTAAATAGCTAAAGAGGGAATGGATTATACTGCACACCCACATGTAACTAACAGGGACTGTAAATAGACTGCACACCGCTGAAATAAAAAGGATTAGCAATACAATAAGGGGATTTAGCCTAGGAAATAAAAGACAAGATTAAGGTGTAAGTGTTAAGCAAACTAGTTTAGAATACCTCACCCTATTAGAAGGAATGTTTCTCTCTCTCTCTGGTGGAAACAGGGCTCTCTCTCTCCCTCCGTCACCACAGCTTCACTCCTCTGGCTCAACTGCTCCAGCTGGCAGCTTCAACTCCTCCATCTGACTGGTAACTGCTTTAATGCATTCTGATAAACTGGCAGCTCCAGCTGACAGTTCCAACTTTGTTCATATGACTGCTCTGTCCAGCTTCAGCAATTATCTGCCTTCTCTCTCCATTCCAGAAAACCAATTGAACTGAGCTGTTCTCTTCAGCTCCAGCAACCATCCTACTTCTCTCTCTCCAAGAACCAAACTGACATACCTCCTCTCCTGCACTTTGCTAATATGGAATCCTCTCCCCTCATGGAAATTTCCAACAGAGGGCTGCCTCCCACCGAATTCCTGTGCCAGCTCCAGGGCTCCCCGCGCAACCGCAGTGCGCATCTGCATGTTACGTCTGGGCCCAGGAGACAAACACATTCTTCCGATAAGAACCAGTCTCGGCTGGTTTTCCCCTAGCGAACAACACCTTATAACTAAAACATTACCTTTACCCTGCAAGCATCTCAGTTCTGCAGGGACAGAAAGCAAAATGGAGTCTCTCTAGTTCTGGGCCTTGTAGGCCTAAGAAGGATGAAATAACACTTAGCTATGTCAGAGTACCTACACAAACCATACCAATATATAATATAAAGTCAGGACTACAGGATCCACCCTCTACTATAGGCAGGATGATGAAAGGACACATAATTATGCCAAAGCCAATAGGCAATAGATGGATTAGAGTCAAGAATAAGGGATCTATCATCATATAAAGCAGCTATCCTCTAGTTTATGCTTCTAGGTCTGGAAAAAGGCCTTAAAAGGACCAACACAAAGCAAGAATAGAGATTCAAGATGTTAGCAAGCTTAAAGTTACCATCACTCAGAAATAGAGCCAAAAACCATGTCAGCACAGCACCTAAGCCAGGCAGAACCCATCAGTCTAGTCAGAGTAAGGGAGTTACATACCCAAGACAACCTCTGCTCACCCCCTTGGTAGCTTGGCAGAGCAGTCAAGCTTATTCCAGATGCAATGTGTAAAGTGTTTGTGCAACACACTTATGCACCAGCGACACACTAGGCATGCAGCAAAAAGAAACTCCAAACAAGTTTATATAAAAATATCCTTTGTATTGCACATCAAACACTTTAGACCAAAATCACATAAATCACTGTGCCCCTAGACACTTGTCATGACATCACATAGATGATAAAAATCACTTTGCCATCAGGCAATGGTCACAACAACACAAGTAGTGCACAAAAGTAAATACTTGTAGGTTGCACATGTTATAAACACACCATGGCACCATCACTGTTCACATGTGATGTGCCATTTGGAACAATATTTGGTATCCTGTCCCTGTTTGCCAACATTATGCATCGCACCATCACTGTGCACATGTAATGTGCCCTTTGGAACAATATTTGTTATCCTGTCCCTGTTATCAAATATTATCAGGCATAACATCACAGCTAGCGCCCTGAAGAGTCCACATTCTCTTTGTATTACACAAAACCCAAGTGTGTCCATTTATTACTTTGGGTCAATGGGTAAACCGGGACACCATGGCTTAACAATGCCGTTAAGTTGCACCAGGACCATCACTAGCTAATCATGGTACCCTAAATCCCCACTTTGAACTTGACTGTGCAGCCCCGGCATTTCTATTGAAGGACTGGGTTCTTTGGACCCAGCGGTGCCAGGGCACAACACCTGAAACCTTCGTGGGTAACCTGCTCCGGCGTACAAATCACAGAGACACGGGACACTTCCTTCGGCGTCAAAGAGTCAAGGTTTATTTACTGCAGGGAACACAGAAGTCACAAGAAGTACATCGAGTGTAGTTCGGGGAGACTGCTTCAAATTGTATTTGTGGATCGCTCCTTTTATACAGTTTCTACCCATAGGATAACATGATACACAATAGTTTACAACCTGGTTCCCACAAGTCGCTCTCAGAGGGGTCGCTTAGATCACTTTGAAACACACAAGATCCGGAACATAAGTGCGGAAACATTTGGCGGTTCCCAACTGTAAAAACCCATCTTCCCACCATTAGCAAATTCCAATCAGCAGTAAAGTAGATCGAAACAGGAACGAAGACAGGTGCAGAGGAAGACGGAGACAGTGGGGAGATCGGAAAGGGTGTAAAAGGGGAGTGTCGAGAAGCACGAGATACAGGCATCAAAGGGACGTGCCTAATGAGATGCACAACTGAGACAATAAGCCCGTGCGGCAAGATGAGCCTCGAGCGGCGCCATCTGCCTTACAGTAGCATCCCCCTCGTCATAAAGACACTTTCAAAGAACATGTGTCTTCCGCAAATATCTTGGGAGTCCCAGGGTCGCGAAGCGGACAGCGTCCGTTCGCTGGCTACTTGAGGGCAAGAGACAAAATGGATGCCGTATCTAAGATGGAACCCGTGGGTACAGATGACAAACCTACATAACAAACGAACGGTTTAAGTTAGCACAGCGAAACTGCGCACACTTGCTAAACTCGTCATTTGCGGTTCATAGATACTAGACTCGACCATATTCGTGTGAGTCGAAAACACCACTTACAATTGTCACGGAACCTCAGACGCTCCTTTTGCCCTCATGTAGGCAAGCACTAGTCGGAATCATACTCGATATTCATCAGGCCATCAAGATGTCGTTGTAGCATAGCTCTGTCCAACCGAGTCCCCTTGGTAACAGATGGTTGTCTCATACACGTTGTAGCACAGAGGCCACATAAGGCAGGACCACACTGCACACAAAGGCAACACGTGAACAGGAACACTACCACAACCCCGATGATCGTCAGAATCTTCCAACCCCAAGTCGACACCAGGCCCCAAAACCAACCAAGTAGCGTCCAATCCCCTACATCCACGTGTATGGATTCGGAGATCTTGTGCAACTTCGAGATGGCTTGATAGACAGTAGGAGCATTATCTGGAATGAAAATGCAACAGCTCGAATGGATCACTTTACATACCCCACCGCGATCTGCTAAGACAACATCTAAAACCATACGGTTTTGTAATGTCATAAGTCTCTCCGCCTGAAGTTCTGTGGTGATATTACCAAGGGCACTGGCAGTAATGTTAGCTGTCGATTCTACCACTCGAGTCAAATGTCTCAGGTTCCTACTATTAACCATAGGTCCCCAAAACGGGAGGAAACCCTTGAAAAAGTCTCCTGCCTCTTGACCGGCAGTATCCTCTTCACTAATTACGCCTCGTACAACTCTAGTCTTGTGGTAATCGGCATCTACAGTGAACGTCGGAGGCAACAGATTTGCAACAAAACATGAGCCCATGAAGTCTGCGGGCAACCATGTGTATGCACGATCATGACAGATGAAGTACGTACCCTTGGCAGCCAGAAGCACAGGGATCGGGGACATTGACAGAACGTAACTTTCAGTGCAAGCACTTACTCCAAGTGAGGCTTGCGAGCCACGACCCACAAGACAAAGATTACCAGTGTGGGGTACGACCCATATTGGAGACGAGCTTTTAAGCTGCTTTTCATTAGTGAACGTACTATATTCCCCTCTAGTCGGTGCCCTATAGGCTTGTACCTCTGCCTTAGGGATGAGATAAGCATCATGGATCTCATCTTCCAAATCCTGTATTATCATCGATACCACCCACTGCCATGAGGTAGGACCCGGTTTGGGGGAACGTTCTGGAGAGGGGTGGAAACCTAGTGCGCTTCGAAGCATTGTTTGGTATGCTCGAGCTGACCCTTGGGAACTATACGGTAACACCAGATATGGAATTCCCTTACCCGTAGTATGTGGCATCAACCCACACACCCAACAATTAGTAGTGTTAACCACTAACTGATGCTGATGGAGGAGCTGGATAAAGGAATTGTTGCGGAATTCTACACGTCTAGCCTGTTCGTGTTCTGGTAACATATGAAAGGAATGAGGAGAAGCAGTAGAAGTAATGTTAGGGTAAGGAGTAGGAGTAGGGGTAGGAAGTAAGAAGTAAGACATAGTGTAATACACCCCACCCGCCAAAAATGCAGAAGCAGTTAAAAACAGTACAAACAATTGGAATACAAAACATTTAGTACGACTAAGTTTCTGCAGTTTGACTCTATACGCCTGCGTCCCTTCCAAATCGTTCAGCTTTGAAAATGCCATTTCCCTATGACCGTCCGCAACGTTTCTTGACGCACTTCGTTCTGTGCAGCAATAGTCAATTCCCAGGAGTTCCTAGGAACCGACGGCCTTTAACCTAGCGTCAAGACCTACTGTCCAGAAGGAAGTACGCGCGCGGCCCTACGGCCCTCAATACACAATATGTATTTATTTAGCACAATAATTCAGCTGTGGAAGGAAAAAGATACAAGGAAGAAGCTTGATATATATATATATACAAAACAATTTTCAATGATACGAATGTTCAAAGTTGATCATGGGAAACGAAGATATTGCAGTTATCAATTTCAGCAAAGCAAGCAAAAATTTATTTGTCCTTAGTATGAGAACGCAAAGAATATCGATGTTTCCCGGGACGTGTCTGCTCGTCAAATAAAGGATCCGTCGAAGAGACAGCGTCCTGCTGATCAGTTCGTTGGTCTGGTCTTGAGTCTCTTGCTGACAATGTTCCAACAATGGCTTTCTGCTGCACTGAGTGTTCACCAACAAGTTGTGCGTCACTGAAAGGTACAAACGCCGGCAATGTCGCTGCTTCTGTTGACGCAATGCCTTTCCTCACCCACGGGTCTGCCGGCAAAGGAATAGGGACTCGCTTACAATGGGTAGCATGTACCCAGTTCTTCCGTCCCTCAAGACGAACGGCAGTCCTCGTGGCCAAAAGCACCTGGTGAGGTCCAACAAAGCGGGGGTCCAGATTCTTCTTGCGCGAAAAATTTCGGGTGACAACCCAATCACCAGGCTGGAGCTGGTGGCCTGGACCCTCCGTCTGCGTCGGCAAGGCGTCGTAAACCTGTTGATGAATTAACCTCAGTTTAGCAGTCAAGTCATGTAAGTAGTCAATCAACATCGGGTACTCAAGATCAACGAATATACCTGGCCTAGGAACCCCCCACACATTCGCAGGACGGCCGAACACTATTTCATAGGGACTAAGCCCTATTCGGGAGTGTACAGTCGCCCTAGTTGACAGTAATGCTAGAGGCAAAGCGTCAGGCCACGAAAGTCCAGTCGTAGCCTGGATCTTCGCTAATTTTAGTTTAAGGGTGCCATTGTACCCTTCAACCAATCCAGCTGACTGGGGATGATTGGCGCTATGGAATTTCTGATTAATTCCAAGGCCCTTACACACACTCCTCATCACACTTCCAACAAACTCACTTCCGTTATCTGACCACACGACTCTAGGCATTCCATACCGAGGAAAGTATTCCTTCAGTAGGATTTTCGCAGTAGACAAAGCAGTATTATCTTTGAGGGGATAGGCCTCGATCCATCGGGAGAATGCGCAAACCACAACCAAAACGTATTTCAGGTTATTGCATCGCTCCATATGGATGAAGTCCAATTGGATCACCTCAAAGGGATACGAAGGAGGAGCAAAACTGCCAGGGGGAGTTGGGGTTCCTTTGCCAGGATTGTACATTATACACACCATACAATTCTTCACCAAACGTTCAGCACACTTAGTAATTCCATCATTCTTCCACACATCAGCCAACAACTTGCAAATACCTTTCGCACTAATATGTGCTAACCCATGTGCCATTTGCACAACGGCCAGTACATACGCATCAGGCAACATCCATCTTTTCTGATCTGACAAATCAATCCAGCAACCATTCACATCCAACCTTCCCGTACTTTCTTTCCACTTCATCTTTTCAGTGTCGGTGGCCTCATTCTGAATTGCTTTCACACTCTCTATAGTATTCTCACACATACTTGATTCTGTAGGCCACCTAACCGAATTCGTCACATACATTCGAGTGCTAAGGTTCCGGGCAGTCTCCTTAGCAATCTCATCTGCAAACGCATTACCACGACCAACATCATCCGTCACTTTTCGATGCGCACTACATTTAACAATTGCAACTTGAGCAGGCAAAGTCAATGCATCCAAAAGATCGTTCACAAGCTGGCCATGCTGTATTTTCGTGCCATGTGACGTCAAGAAACCACGTTCTCGCCACAATCGTCCGAAACTATGCGCTACACCGAAAGCATACTGACTATCGGTGTACACATTCACACGTTTACCTTTTGCTAATACACATGCTCTAGTAAGAGCGATCAGCTCTGCAGCTTGGGCAGAATTCTGATTCAATCTCGCAGTCTCAACAACAGTATTCAATGTCACCACAGCATAAGCAGTAGTCACATCACCATTCGGCAATTTAAAACATGACCCATCCACATACAGGATGCCATCCGGGTCTTCCAATGGGGTGTTTTTAAGGTCCACACGACCTTTTGTTTCCTCCTCTGTCCGCAAGTAACAGTCATGTTCTGTTACTGCATCTGACTCTGCACTAATTGGTAACAAAGTTGCCGGATTTAGGACATTACAACGTTTTATCTGAATGTGGCTTGCCAAGAGCGTCAATTCGTACCCAGATAACCTCGCACTCGTCAAGTGCTGAGTTTTCGTACGATTCAAAAGAGTATCGACTGCATGCGGAACCATCACCGTAAGCATATTATCCATGACCAATCCTGCTGATTGTCGGATGGAGACCGCAGCTGCCGCAGTTGCTCTCAAACAACTCGGCAATGCTCTAGCTACTGGGTCTAAGGTCGAGGAAAAATATGCACATGGACGTTGCTTACCACCAAAAGGTTGCGTTAAGACGCTTAAAGCACAACCTTCCCTCTCGTGAACATATAACGTGAACGGTTTACTGTAATCAGGGGTACCTAACACAGGGGCCGAACACAATGAATCACGTAATTCAGAAAAACGTTTCTGACATTCTTCCGTCCATGGTAAAGGAGTCGAAACATCCTTGCACGTAAGAGCCACCAACGGTTTCGCTAGCAATGAAAAATTAGGAATCCACTGCCTGCAGTACGATGTGATACCTAGAAAGGCACGCACATCTCTTTGGGTTTGTGGCACAGCCATGCGCGCAATCGCTGCAATTCTCTCTGGGGTCAATCTCCTTCCCTCCTTTGACAATAAGTGACCTAGATAGGTTACTTCTTGACAACAATATTGGAGTTTAGAAGGTGACACCTTGTGATTTAACTCACAGAGATGTTGCAGCAACGACACTGTAGCAATTTTGCAAATGTCCTGAGTATCAGCAGCCACCAATAAGTCGTCGACGTATTGAATTAAAGCCGCACCAACCGGCAACCTAAACGCATCTAGTTGACCCTTCAAAGCTTGACTGTAAATCGATGGACTTTCACAGTAGCCCTGAGGAGCGCGTTTGAACCGGAAGCTACGTCCACCAAGAGAGAAACCGAAAAGGTCCCTGCTCTCTTCGGCAATCGGGATGCTGAAAAACGCATTTTTCAAATCAATCACCGAAAACCATGAAGCCGTAGCTGGAATCAGAGTCAGTAGCGCCGTAATGTCAGGCACAACAGGGAATTGAGGAACCACAATTTTATTCACCTCCCGTAAATCAATAACAAAACGATAAACAGGCGGTTTGGTAGGATCAGTACGTTTAAGAATGGGCAGTACAGGACTATTGCACACGTTTCCCCGAGTTTCTTCAATGACATCTTTCTCGATCAAATCATAGATGATCGCTAACAAAGCTCGTTCACCATCAAGGGAGATACGATATTGGGGAATACGTGGCAATCGCACATTCGATTTCAACTGAACAACATAAGGGGAGATATCAAGTAGGCCCACGTCATTTGGACCCGTCGCCCACAAAGGTGCAGGAAGAGAATCCAATTCCGGTGGAAGCTTATCGAGGGACAAGTACATGGGAGAGACTACCCTCTCTCCTAACGTAAGCTTTACACCCGCAGGAGAACAATACAAAGTCGCATACAAGCGTTTAAGCAAATCCAGACCCAAAAGATTTTCACCACAACCAGTGGTTAAAATCAACGGAGCTTCAAGCTCACGAGGCCCAATTTTAAGGGGCAAAGGGCGCGAAACTGGATTGCTAACGGGGGCGCCAGAGAATCCAACAGATACATTTGTTAAGCCAGACAAAGGTGCGCCAGGGAGTTTCGAATGCATGATAGAACTTTTCGCTGCACCAGTGTCCAACAGAAAAGGCTCAACGACGCCCGATGTAGCAACTGCGACGTAAGGCCCTCTCTGATCAACCGGAACTGATACCACTCCCTCTCCTTGTCTTTGGCTGTCCTAGTAATTACTATCGTCAGTTCCCTGATCGACGTAATAATCGTCTACATTGTACTGCGCAGATCGTCCTTGCGATGATCCACGTTGGTCGAAACAATTATTAGAATTTGACGAGTTATCAGAACAGTCGTTCTGAGCACCACGACCTCTACCACGTGATGCGTGCTGTGCACCACCACGACCTCCTCTAGACGAATTACCACCACTACGGTCATTTAAAGCAGGACAATTGAATTTAATGTGTCCCTCCTGTCTACAATAAGCACATTGGTTGTACCCCAACGAAGATCTCTGAAAAGATGAATCATTACGCGGCTGCGATCGATTTGATTGCGACTGCGATCTATTCTGCTGAGGCGCATTCTGATTAGAACGCGGCGGATATGCTTGTTGTAACAACACTTTAGTTTTCAGCTCTTTCGTCTTTTTATCGGCACGGTCATTTTCCTCTTTTTCTCTATTTTCGTAATATTGTGCCGTAGCCAATATCTGAGCTGAGGTAGAAACGGCCCACGCACTTTCTGAATTTTTCAATTTATTGCACAAGTCGGGCAATAAGTTCGATACAAATTTATCCACAAACAACCTTTGTCCACCCTCAGTACCCATATCCTGCCCACTATGATCGACGAATGTTTCCTCGAACCTCGTAAAGAAGTCTGAAACACTCTCATCTTTCTTCTGCTTGCAGGCTGACAACTTATCCCAATTTACCCTCATAGCTGGCATAAGCGTTTTCATTAATGTAATGATTCGCTGGGGAAGAAGTTCAATCAACTGATCGGGTTTAGTAGCAGCCACTTGTCCAGCGTCTGCCGCGGTAATGGCAGCCCAATCACCACCTAATTCATTCGCGTGATCTTGGTGACGAATCTTGGCCCATACCGGTTGCGGTACGACATTGCCAAACAACATGTCGATATCGGCCAGATTCATTATCGTAGCGTCTACGAGCTGCGATAATTCTTTGTAATACCCCGCAGGATTTTTGCGAGGATCAGGCAAAGTTTGTTTCACCTGAAGCACTTCCGATCGTTTCCAAGGGAGGTGTATCCACACTCTCTGGAAATGTGCTGGTATTGGAGCATTAGCATTAGTATTATCAGCGGGTACCCAAACTGGCGGAACTTCTCGCATAGGATATTGGCCAGACCCATCTCGTTGTTCAATGTCCTCAACGAACAATGCATGAGGAATAGGAGCGGGACGAAGAGATAGCAACCGTTCAATAGCACGTCGGACATTAGTGTCGACTATCAGTCCAGTTGCGAACTGAAGCCGGAGTTCAGACAGGGCGGTCAGCACCTCGTCAGGCGCATTGTCCGCTATCTGATCATGTAAGAACTTGCACATTTCATCAAACACATATCTCTGAGTAGGTATGTTGAATTGATCAAACGTTTCGAGGACAACACGAGGTGGATTTCTAACAGGGTTTATCATCCAACCCATCGCCATATTGTATAGCGCAACACGTTCTCTATTACCAGGAAGCTGGCTACGTCTCTGTGGACCATCAGAACCTGCAGACCCAAAAACAGGTCCGAGCGACTGAAAGAAGTTTGTCGCAAGGGGAGAATCACGAGTACGAGTAGAGGGAGAAGAGTAAGACACAGGACTAACAAGAGAAGGAGTAGAGACGTTAGCAGCAACAGGGGTTAACAACACAGGAGCAGTAGCGTGAGCAGTAGCGGGAACAGGAGTATGTGGAAGCGGAGGAGCAGTAGGAATAGAAAGAGGCAAAGGAGCAGGAACAGTCGGAAGAGCAAGTGCAGGTTGAGGAACTGGTGGAACAGGTACGGCAGGGACCACAGGAGCTGCGGTACCCTGTACGTACGGAGGTGGCGACTTCATAAGATAGGACATTAAAGAATCCTCAACTGCCTCTTCCTTCTTATCCGACTCCGTAGACAAAACAGGATAGCATTTGTCTATGGACATACGCTGTAATCTCTCAAACACTTCCTTATCCTTACCCTCCTTATCACGCTGAAACTGCTCAGCTTTCTTCACTATAGTAGCAACAGTATCTCGCTGACTACGTTTATTTTGTCTGATCTCTTTCTGTCGGGCTTCTTTGCGCCAGAACCGAAAGGCATCAAACATGGCCGGCCTTGATTTACGTTCGAACAACTTTATTTCCAAATTATCTAAGATCGACGCTTCGAAGCTACCGTGAGGTGGCCAACGAAGATCGCCGTCTTTCTTTGTATATTTGATCCAATAATCGTTAAAAGCAATCGGGCCTAGCCCATGTTTGCTATATAAGTCATATGTAGGAGTTCCAACCGGAGGTATCGGACACGAGTCCTCCAGCAGGGAATCCGCACCACAAGGTCTAAAGCAACTGAACAAAGTACTGCGACCAGGCATCTTGCACACTAGCCGAGTTTCACAAACTTCAAGGGTTACGGGATTTCGGGATTTACCAAGTCCCAGCAAAGAACTAAACCCTCGGTCTTTGGCGGCTGCAGTCGTCAAACAAATACAACAACAACAAAGTACGCTAGCAAAGTGTCACCGACAAAAACACTCACACAGCGTGTACAACAAAGACACCCGCTAAAGTGTCTACAACAAAAACACTCGCTAAAGTGTTTACAACAAAGAACTCTGGGAGCGACCCACAAATACTTAACTCAAAGATCAATGGCGTCCTCAGGAAGGCCCGTCTATCGTCTCGCTATACCAAGGTCTACGCCAGGCGCCAAAACAGGTCTACAGTCAGGGTAGCAGTCCGTCGCAGCCGTTAGGAGGCGGGAATCTTCGCGGGAAAAGTCTTCGGGCCACTTATTTCGACAACAGGATCGATGAAGCGGGGTGCACCTTCCCTCGGAGATTTCACACGAAGTTCCTCACGATCGTCAGGCTTGGACCGGTACCACTGATGCAGCCCCACGTTGGGCGCCAACTGAAGGACTGGGTTCTTTGGACCCAGCGGTGCCAGGGCACAACACCTGAAACCTTCGTGGGTAACCTGCTCCGGCGTACAAATCACAGAGACACGGGACACTTCCTTCGGCGTCAAAGAGTCAAGGTTTATTTACTGCAGGGAACACAGAAGTCACAAGAAGTACATCGAGTGTAGTTCGGGGAGACTGCTTCAAATTGTATTTGTGGATCGCTCCTTTTATACAGTTTCTACCCATAGGATAACATGATACACAATAGTTTACAACCTGGTTCCCACAAGTCGCTCTCAGAGGGGTCGCTTAGATCACTTTGAAACACACAAGATCCGGAACATAAGTGCGGAAACATTTGGCGGTTCCCAACTGTAAAAACCCATCTTCCCACCATTAGCAAATTCCAATCAGCAGTAAAGTAGATCGAAACAGGAACGAAGACAGGTGCAGAGGAAGACGGAGACAGTGGGGAGATCGGAAAGGGTGTAAAAGGGGAGTGTCGAGAAGCACGAGATACAGGCATCAAAGGGACGTGCCTAATGAGATGCACAACTGAGACAATAAGCCCGTGCGGCAAGATGAGCCTCGAGCGGCGCCATCTGCCTTACAGTAGCATCCCCCTCGTCATAAAGACACTTTCAAAGAACATGTGTCTTCCGCAAATATCTTGGGAGTCCCAGGGTCGCGAAGCGGACAGCGTCCGTTCGCTGGCTACTTGAGGGCAAGAGACAAAATGGATGCCGTATCTAAGATGGAACCCGTGGGTACAGATGACAAACCTACATAACAAACGAACGGTTTAAGTTAGCACAGCGAAACTGCGCACACTTGCTAAACTCGTCATTTGCGGTTCATAGATACTAGACTCGACCATATTCGTGTGAGTCGAAAACACCACTTACAATTGTCACGGAACCTCACTATGCAGCTATAGGGCCTGTACGATAGCTGCAGGTCTGCCCAAAGGGGACCAGGATAACTGTGAACCTAGCACAGGCCTTGGGCTACAGTGGGGGAGCAGCATGAATGGAACCTCTATCTTGAAATGCCCCAATTCACAGAGGCCTTCACAATAGCTCGGGGCTTCTCCCATCAGCCCTTCATCAGCAGTGGCAAGAACCCCCACTACCGGGAAAAGGTACTTGAACAAAAATGCCTCTACTGGTCTTACCATGGTTGTGGGAGTGTGACTGGACTCCTGCAGTCTTTACTTGGGTCACCCTGGCCCAGCAGCCCTCGGGCAGTTACTCCGACCTCTTAGTTCATGAGCACGAGTCTACACCCGTCTTCCCCTCTCAGAAGGTGAAGCGATGCCATCTGTCAGGGGATCCCTGACAGATGGCATCGCTGCTCCCGGCAGCCAGGTGATTCAACAGAACACCACCCATCCTTACCACAGTGTTGGTTTCTGCCCCATTTACCAAAGGGGGGCCATATGAGGAAATCCAGCCACTGCCTTTTAGGGATGGTCATGAAGTGCCTATGATACGCTCCTCTCAAGGCTTTTCTCGGTGCAGCAGTGCCTAGGGCCTATTGCTTAACGCGCAGGAGCAAGTTTTGAACAAATTACAGCTTGTTCAAAATGCTGCCGCAAGGATTCTGACTGGCACACCTAAATACTCATCCATTTCCCCCATCATTTGCGAGCTTCATTGGTTACCGATTAGAAGCCGGACAAAGTTTAAGGCCATGTGTATTATTTACAAGGCTTTGAACAATAATGGACCAGAATTCTTCAGAAAAGCAATTAATGTTTACAATCCTAGTCGAACATTACGTTCATCTTCAGCCCAACAGCTCCAAATTACACGTACAAAAAAGGCAACATGGGGAGACAAACGTTTTGTGGTGGCTGCCTCAAAACTATGGAATCAGCTCCCTTCCTATATCAAACTTAGCCCTTCACTATTAACATTCCGAAAACATCTCAAGACCTGGCTTTTCAATCAGTAATTTGTCAATGGAAATCCTCTGCTATCTGTGAACTCTAGCGCCGAGACACCTGAGGAAATATAAATTTTATGGTCAAGAAATGTTCCCTAACGTGTACCCCACCGTCTCCATGTACAAGCCTAAAGTGCATGTAACTTCCCTCCTGTGCCAGCTATGAAGACGCAAATACATTTGCGTCCACCGTTAACATGTCCTCTTTCAGATCCACCCTGAATGGGTTGAATATTCCGTTTCTAAGTATGCCGTGCCAACGTCTTTATGTAGTGTATTTTACACGTTTTTCAGCTCTGGCGAAGTAGGCCCTGAATTCTGCCATCGAGCCTTTTCCTGCCTTCTGACACTGAATGCCTCAGCCTAGGCTGCCTCTGTACCCGTGACCTCTGCCTTACTCCCTGTGCGGCTCACGGCGCTTGGCTCAGCCTGTTGCCTGCCAAGACTGTATTCAACCTTCGAATTATCTGCTCCGCTCCTCAAACATACATTCCTGCCTACTAGTTCAAGTAAACATCCTTCCAGCTGCAGAGCAAAGGGCCCGGCCTCACTGTCTCCGTGCAAGTAATTCATAGCTTCTGTTACCATGGTAGGCCCGTGCCCCCTCGCATCTCATGCAGACACGTAGACGCTTATACACGCACTCACAGTCAGTATAGAATAGCCTCTGCCCAAGAGACCTTTCCCTCTAGATAATATGGTTCCCAAACATCAGATATCAGATATGATATAGGTACGAGTTGATCTGACATGCCAGACTTCTGTCTCTTTCCGCTAGTGTAAATGTCAAGTCCCCTGCACCCTCCAAGCTTCACGTCAATCACACGTCATGCAGCTGCGCGCGCATCCAGACCTCAGATTTCTGCTGACATTGCAAGATTCTGCTATGTACCCACCTACTTGTGACACTTTCATGTGACGTTTCTAGCACACACCTCTATGTTCACGCCTAGTTCACGCCTTCTGATTACGTATTGCTAACATGTGTATGCTTTTATCTTGTTTCTCTCAGCTGTTACGCCTACTGTATTGGTATCTATTGTCTGATTTAAGTATAAAAGTTATGTCTTGTCGATAAAGTATGCTCTATCCCTTCCTGAACCCCAGTGGTGTCAGGAACACGATATCCGGTTCAAGAACCATTCCTTTTTAAGGAATAAAACCCCTAAGAACTCTAACACCACGGACTCTGCGTCTTTCTTTCCGATTGAGTTATTCTAATTTTAGTACTTACCTGCATAGAAATTAAGACGGTAATTAAATATTTACCACATTATTTTGGCGCCCGAACAGGGACCCCTCCCCCACCTTACGCGCCGGTTGGTGCGTTGCAACCTTTGCCCCCTGCCATAAGTCAAGACGGACAATTACGCGTACCCGCAGGATTTCCTGTATCTCCCTCAGGCCTACGGAGGTGACGGAGACTGCGATCAGCACCCAGACGAGGCGGTGAGGAGTGCGGAGGATCCCGACCAGAGCCTAGCCGAAAGAAGCAAGGTCCGAGGTGTCAAGAGGCCCACCAGTTCCGAAGTATTCACGTATCGAGTCGAGTCCAGTCCGGTCCAGTCCAGTCGAGTTTTCCGAGGCCTTCTGTTCCGTGCTTCCCGGTGAGTACCATTGCTGGGGACGCATCTAGACGGGTGCATTACTATGTATCCGGTAAAGACGGGTTTGGGTACACAAACACGGTCTGCACTGTTTTAGACAGTGTATCTGTACTGTTTAGCAGTATATCAGGTATTCAAGTTCTTGCACTGTTCTCGACAGTGTATCTGTGCTGTTTAGCAGTACATCTAGTATCGTGGGTAGTCATATATGTTCAAAATGTTTTCATGTGATTAATGTCGTGGTATGAGTGACTGTTTGATGTACATTACTGTGTTTTTGTGTAACTAGCTGTGTTCAGAGTAAGTAACAAGTATCGAGTATCCAGTACTAAGTAACAAGATGCCGTTTTTCAATAAATTAAGACAGATAGGAACTAGGAAAGGGATACTAGAGGAAGAAATTCCTATCCCCCCTAGGGACACTCCTGGAAATTTTATGTACCATAAGCATGGCTTAGATGCCATACTGTATCTAGATTTATGGGCCGATTATACCAAGCACCTAGACGAGAGACACAGATGGCCCGTTACAGGAACATGGGATGCCGAGTGCATCATGAAGGTAGAAGAAGCGTTATGGAAAATGAAAGCCAGACAATCTCAGAAAGACGCCATAGAATTTTGGCATAAAGAATCACATAAACGTGCCGAAAAAGCACTCCGTAAAGAAGACAGACAAAGAGAAGAGTCGGATAGAGTCCGAGAAAACGAATTAGTTAATGAAGGGATCCGAGTAAAAGCAGAACAAGTAGACCGTATGCGAAACAATCTTGTAAATGGCATGTACTTAGTGGCCGAGGGTTTGCCTGAAGCCACTTCAGAAATACCGAAAGATCTGCCGCCACCATTGGTTCCGACTAAAGTAAGTCACAGGACCACCAAAGACATATTCCTTGCTTCCTATCTAGACGATGTAGCACCCGCTTACACCAATCCACGTGCCCACGTACCGCCTACTGACGGTGACGGAGGTGGCAATCTGCTCCAAGACAACATCCAGCCATTACCGCAACAAGGTTCACCCGTTCGACAGCCTGCTCCGCCTGCTCCTCCACCTCCACCACTTCCCACATCTAAGATTGACACACTAAATCCGTTTGCGCCTGATCCTAGTAAGAGACAAGTTCAGGTACAGATACCGACTCCACAGACATACAATTTTCAAGCCTCCGCTACAGGAGGTGCGACAGGAGGTCTCCAGACCCCGCCAGCAACACACAGATTAAACCTTAGGGACATGTTGAAGCAACGTACACCCCAATCACCCCGTCTCAACATGCTTAAAGAACCCCTTCCATTTTGCAGATATGATCCAGTACCCGGTAAAGACGATAGAATGTTGTTAGCATCACTACGCTTACGAAAAGTTGCAGATTACCTAGTGTTATTTCCAAGAATGACTGAACACCTAGATAGAATATATCATTTTGTCCAGACTGGGGAAGATCCTGAAAGTATTAAAGAGGCCCTGGCTCACCAGAAAGCTGACACTCAAGGTTGTATATTACGTTTCTTCATAAATTGCTTAATAAGAGAACGAGACAGACCTGGAGTGGACCAGGAAGAGATGGAAGTACTAAACAGGTGGGGTCAAAATATAGCTGAGGGAAATCATGACAAACTGAATTGTATAGCAAGTATGTATAAGAAAATTAGAAAGACAGTAATAGAAATACACGAAAAAGAAAAAGAAAAAGAAAGTGACAAGAATGACTCCTCCGAGGAGGAAGGACCTGAAGAACCAGACACGGTTAAAGAAATGATAGCGTATGTAGGTAAGGGAAATTATCTTAGGAAAGGCATTCGCCCAGAAAGCAAGAGAGTTTTTCTCTCTGGCATATCAAAACCGAGTTCTCCTGAATATCTGTTTCAGGTTACCGATAAAATTCTTCAAGAACAAAAGGGGTACCATGTACTCAATTCTATGGATGAACAAGAACTAGCCCGGTCAGCAGTACTATGGGCTGACAACCCTAGCACATACAATGATGATACAGTAGCACAGACATTTCTGAACCTTTCCCCAGACGAGCAGAAATTAGCTGGTGTATACATGATTCAGCATCTCATCACGTTATACAGACAACAACATTCTGATCCAGGTCCCTTACCGGATACATTAGAAGCGCTACTTATGAATAGATGGAGAGGCCTAAGTACCAGATTAATTCAAATATTTCTAGAACAACGACACAAATATAACGCTTTCTTAGGCCCACAATATGTTTCAGCTCCGCCCCCAGAAAGAAAAATGTGTCATTTTGACAGGCAGAATCCTTTACGAGAAGTACACCCAGTTATGAATGCCAATCATGCCTTGGAACGTGTGTTTGTGTACACACCTTTAACAAAGTTAGAATTGTTAGAAATGAAGAAACTAGTACCGTGTCATGATAAAGACCCTGCAGGTTTTCACCGAGAACTTAAAGACATGTTACTAATGGGAGATTACACGTATACAGATATTATGAAATTGTTAAAAGTACTGCTGCCCACCGGCATCTACGAGAAACTCAAAGAAAAAGAATGGGAGGTGGGAGATAAAAAGATTATCTGGACTGAAATAGAAGACGAGGAAAAAGGTCGTACTCCAGGGCTAGGCCTTGGGGACAAAGCTAAAGCATTACCAGGTTTAATAGTACAGGTCTTGCCAAGATTATTGACAACTAAAAAGGAAGACTGGGACGCAATCTCAGCCTGTAAACAGAAACACGATGAAGATACTAGTGACTTCTATTCAAGATTCGAGAAATGTTTCATTATTAATAGTGGCCTAAAACCAGGTAGCGAGTCGTACCCACATCTTTTTGTAACAAAATTAGTCGAGAATTCCCTAACATCAGTTAAGAACCGTGTATATAAAGTTGAAAGTACATGGCAAGCAAATACGCCATCCCAGATGTTACAAATGTTACAATACCACCAGAACAGAATTAGAGAAGAACAGGATCACGAACAGAGACGTATGAAAGACACGAAAATGAAAATGTTAGTGGCCCAGTCGGTTCCAACCGACGGTCAGAGGAAGGGTACGACCCAGACAGGTAATGCAGCAGCTCCCGTTAAAGGGACATGCAACTATTGCAAACAGCCAGGTCACTACGTACATGAATGTCCAGTCCTGAAACACAATATAGCAACAGGTAAAACTAAAGAAAGACTGCATCCGCCTAGACAAGACCAGGTCCAGCAACAGACTTCACAGAATGCACAACCTATGCATGCTCCACCACATACAGCACAGACCGCAGCGGTATCACAGTCACAGCCACAGCCCATTGCCGCGACGCAGCAAGTTTCACGGCAGATGAACCAGTATGCACAATCTGATTATCCCGATTATCAGCGATACACATGAAACAGCCTAGAGAGGGAGGTTGGCTTGCCTCTTATTGAGATTCCTGTAGATCAAGAGGGTCCTTATGTACACAGTCAAGTATTGGGAAAAGACAGAAAGTTTTTAATTGACACAGGGGCAAGCCGCACAACAATCTCAGGCTCACAGAATGTTTCCCTTGGTTTTTCAGGACAGCCTATTGTAAATGAAGTATCGAAACCGGTCCCCCTAGCTGTAGGGCCATTATCACGCGTTACAGACTTGTTACTCACGAAATCATGTCCAGAAAACTTGTTAGGTATCAAAACATTGAAGGCTCTAGGAGCTGTGATATGTTGTTCTCCGGAAGGAGTTAGACTTTTCCTGCGTGACTTTAAGGGTCACTATGTATTACGAGAGTTTGATGTCAGATTGAAAAATGTACCGAAACACCTGTGGGCACAAGGCCCAACCGATGTAGGTTGCATGCACATTACACCATACCGTGTTACACTCAAACCAGGAGTTGTTTTACCGCGAATCAGACAATACAAGTTACCACCCGATGCTGTAGTGGCTTTACTGGAAATCGTTGAAGAGCTCATTGCCAAAGGAGTGGTCGTAGAAACCGACTCCAATATCTGTAATTCCCCTATCATTCCGATTCTTAAACGTACTGATCCCAATGCACCGCCAGTATATCGGCTGGTGATTGATTTACGAGAACTCAATAAATGCATTGTCCCACAGTATCCTGTGGTTCCCGACATCTCATCCTTATTGACTACTATTGATTCAGAAGCGACGTTCTTTACTGTAATTGACCTCAAGAACGCCTTCTTCAGTGTCCCCATTGATCCAGAGAGCCAATACCTCTTCGGATTCAGTTTAAATGGACGAAGTTTCAAATTTTCACGCGCACCTCAAGGATTCACAGAAAGCCCCAGCATCTATAGCCAAGCACTGAAAAGACAACTTGATTGTATCCAAATGCCAGTTAACACTGCCTTACTACAGTACGTCGATGATCTGCTGATCACCGCACGAAGTGAACCCGAATGTGAACAAGCATCACTGACAGTTTTACATTTTCTGGCCGACAAGGGACACAAGGTGTCTCCTTCGAAGCTACAATTCTGTGTTCAGCAAGTTGTGTACTTGGATCACTTGCTGTCCATAGTGGGGAGACAGCTCACTCCTGATCGCATCCAGTTAATAGTAAACATGCCACAACCCCAGACACAAAAGGAAGTGCGGGCCTTTATAGGCCTCACCTCGTACTGCAGACAATGGATTCCTCAATATGCATTTCTAGCTAAACCACTCATTCAGTTGACAACACAGGAGGCAGCGACTTCGACTGCCCTCCCTTGGACTCAGGAACATACACAGGCCTTTGAGTAATTAAAGAAAGCTTTATGTCAAGCACCAGTTTTAGCGACACCATGTTACAGCAAACCTTTTACGCTTTTTGTTACAGAACGTGATGGTACAGCGTTGTCTGTCCTCACTCAAGATAAAGCAGGTTCACATAAGCCTTGTGCTTATTTTTCAAGTACATTGGATTCAGTAGCCCAGGCACTCCCTGCGTGCTTAAAATCAGTTGCAGCAACAGCCCTAGCAATAAGACAGAGTGACTCAATTGTATTAGGACATCCATTGACAGTACAAGTTCCACATTCTGTAGAGGTTCTTTTAAACCGAACCCAGACTCAACACTTGACTATAGCACGACTGACAGGTTATGAATTGACGTTATTCCAGCCACACATAGAAATCAGACGCTGTAACATTCTAAATCCTGCAACATTGTTACCTTCAATTACGACAGATTCAGCCCCGCATGATTGTATAGAAATCATTAATGCAGTAACAAAGCCCCGACGAGACTTAACAGATGTTCCACTGACAAATCCAGACCTGACACTTTACGTGGACGGTTCATGTATGAGAACAAGCACAGGAGAATTAGTGGCCGCGTATGCTGTGACCACTGAAACTGAAGTTAAAGAAACACATCGTATTGATACACTGTCCGCTCAAGCAGCAGAGCTTATCGCTCTGACCCAAGCCTGTATACTAGCCAAGAACAGAAATGTTAGCATATACACAGATTCACGTTATGCTTTCGGAGTCGTACACGACTTCGGAGTGTTATGGCAAGAACAAGGTTTCTTGACCTCTCACGGTGCCAAGATCCAACACGGTCCCCTTATTCAAGCACTGTTAGAAGCAATACATCTGCCTTCAGGCATATCCATCATGAAGTGTAAAGCACATACTAAAGTTACAGACTCCATTTCCCAGGGTAACGACCTGGCAGACCAAGCAGCAAAACATACAGCATTGACTCACACCCAGACAACTGATGTAACAAAGATCATAGTGCCGACACATTGTATGACAGTTAGGGATCCCACACTAGATGTAATCGATATTCAGACACATGCTACTCCAGATGAAATCAAGAAATGGACTGAACTAGGAGGGATCCAGAAAGATCAGGGATGGATGACGAAGGGAAAATCTACATGGTTTCTCCCCGATTCTATGGTTCAAGTCATAATAAATACAGCACATAGTCCTGCACACCTAGGGGAAAAAGCTTTGTTAGACAGTTTACAGAATCTCTGGTACAACAAACATTTACGAGCAGCAGCATAACAGAAAGTGCGTACTTGCATGATCTGTTGTCAGTTCAATCCAGGTAAAAGCGTCCCTGTAGAGCAAGGTGGATTTCATCCTCCCGATCACTCTTTTGAAGTCCTCCAGATGGATTATATCCAGATGGACCGTTGTCGAGGATTCAAGTACGTCCTCGTAGTTGTTTGTGCACTTTCCCGTTGGACCGAAGCATATCCAGTCCCAGATTACACTGCCCCGACCACTGCCAAGCAGCTGGTTCGTGAATTCTTCCCACGGTATGGCTTGCCTCGTATCGTGTACTCAGATAACGGACAGCCATTCTCGTCCGAGCTCATGAAGCAGGTTTCACTTCTGCTAGGATATCAGTGGAAATTCCATTGCGTCGGACATCCCGAGGCAGCTGGCCTTGTAGAAAGACACAATCAGACATTGAAAACACGCCTCGCCAATATATGTAAAGAGAAAGGGGTCGACTGGATAGTCGCCCTACCCGTTGCACTGTTCTATATGAGAATGGTCCCCCATTCGAGATCAGGACTATCCCCGTATGAGGTGGTCTTTGGCCGACCACCAAATATGTGGGGGACGCCCATGCCTAAGAAAATAACCGATGTTGATTGTAATATGCTGACAGATTACCTTGCCTCCTTGATGTCTGCACTCCAATCATGTCGTTCACAGGTTGCCGCAGCCTTTCCCGACAACACTGATGTAAAGACACACGATGTCCGTCCTGGTGATACAGTCTTAATCCGAAATTTCGACAGGAGAAGCCCGCTGGAGCCCCGCTGGAAGGAGCCGAAGATCGTCCTTCTGACCACGAGGACGGCAATAAAAGTGGAGGGCCGAAAGGGGTGGATCCACACGAGTCATATTAAAAAATGTAATGAACTGTTGCCAGAAACTGACTCCTCCACCCCCTCAAAGGACTGCCCCGATTTTAGTGACTTTAAAGTTCCCAAGAGAGAGAAAACTCCACAAGAGGAGTATAAAACAAAATTGCGGTCTAGCAAGTCAGACAGTTTAATTGTTTAAGTCCTCCCCTAGGTGAATCGGTTAAATTAGTTTCTGACATGTATCCCCTAGACCGAGATAGAGAGAGAGAGAGACAACTCACGAAACGTGCATATTGTAAATCACTTCGTAGTCACTGTATAGTGACATTATTGGTTATGTTTTTTCTAAGTCTTTTGATTATTGCTGTCAGTATATTGCTGCATATATATTACCCTATCTTCAAGCGTGAACAATTTGCTTACAATGTCACTGCCGAACATTCTTTTAGCGAATTACCCCCTCACGAGTTATCTTACAGACTTGCGCTGCGCAACAATACATTCATTAGTATGTTACATCACTCCCATCAGACTAATAATGCTACAAACTGTTGGATATGTGGCCGACTCCCTCCCTATCAGAAATACAAGGGAGTTCTGCCCCTTTTTCCATACCCGTTCACTCACAATGGCTCATGTGGAGCATGGTTTAGAATAATTAATTCCTTAGATCCTGATATTGTTGTTTTCGAAGGGAATTGGGTTTGGGGAAACCTGAACGTAGTTCTGCTTAACGCCTGTTATCCTGACAAGAAGGGACTTCCCACTAGGATAGGAACTGATCTAGAAAATGAAGTATATGGATTAGGTAATTATACAATTAACCTCATGATTCTTACTGTTGAATCCGAAGCTGCACCAGTTCTCCCTGCTATGTCAGTATTACCTGTCACTGGTGATTTATGTGTCAGAAAGAAGGGTTCAGTACACTTAGGTCATAGTAAATGTACTACTGTGGTCGAATTCAGTGATCAAGGCAAGTCTTCATTTAGAGCTACTCGTCATTCCTACTTTGTTTGTGGCCATACCGCATACATACGCTTACCTCCAGATTGGGATGGTACCTGTTACATTGCATTCCTTCTGCCACCTGTTTTCCTAGCCCCTCCTGATTATCACAGAAATACAAATCTAGTAACCACTAGACTCCGAAGAGATCTCCCGATTGTCGACTATACTGAAACGGCATGGGAGCAATACACATCCTTCAATAAAGGTTTCTTCCCCTACTTAGGTACTGTCTTTAATAGTAAACTGATACGAAAATTAACTAGAACCCTCGAAGCAGTAGTGAATGAAACTACCTCCGCTCTAGGCAACTTAACAGAGGAGCAATCTGCCATGCGGGTTGTTGTTCTTCAAAATCGTCTTGTTATTGACGTCATCCTAGCAGATAGGGGCGGAGCCTGTAAGGTCATCGTGTCAAGTTGCTGTGTTTTCATTCCAGAAAACGCGCCAACAGTATATAAAGCTATCACACGTCTTCATAAAATTGCAAGTTTGATACATCAGAATCCAGGCACCTGGACTTGGTCCGGTTGGTTCTGGACAACGTTGACCGCTTGGGGATGGAAGATCCTATCCTTCCTAGGCATTGCCCTTCTCATAGTATTCAGTTGCTGCCTGTGCCTACAGTGTGGGCCAGCGATTTGTGGTCTGTGCGCCACATCATGTATTCCACATTCCAGTTTTCATTCAGAACGCGAAAAGAAGAAAGAAGAGCAAATGATGTTACATGAACAGACTGATCGATTCATGAGGATTGATATATCATGAAGGGTCCGTAGGGAACAAGGAGGGAATGAGGAAATATAAATTTTATGGTCAATAAATGTTCCCTAACGTGTACCCCACCGTCTCCATGTACAAGCCTAAAGTGCATGTAACTTCCCTCCTGTGCCAGCTATGAAGACGCAAATACATTTGCGTCCACCGTTAACATGTCCTCTTTCAGATCCACCCTGAATGGGTTGAATATTCTGTTTCTAAGTATGCCGTGCCAACGTCTTTATGTAGTGTATTTTACACGTTTTTCAGCTCTGGCGAAGTAGGCCCTGAATTCTGCCATCGAGCCTTTTCCTGCCTTCTGACACTGAATGCCTCAGCCTAGGCTGCCTCTGTACCCGTGACCTCTGCCTTACTCCCTGTGCGGCTCACGGCGCTTAGCTCAGCCTGTTGCCTGCCAAGACTGTATTCAACCTTCGAATTATCTGCTCCGCTCCTCAAACATACATTCCTGCCTACTAGTTCAAGTAAACATCCTTCCAGCTGCAGAGCAAAGGGCCCGGCCTCACTGTCTCCGTGCAAGTAATTCATAGCTTCTGTTACCATGGTAGGCCCATGCCCCCTCGCATCTCATGCAGACACGTAGACGCTTATACACGCACTCACAGTCAGTATAGAATAGCCTCTGCCCAAGAGACCTTTCCCTCTAGATAATATGGTTCCCAAACATCAGATATCAGATATGATATAGGTACGAGTTGATCTGACATGCCAGACTTCTGTCTCTTTCCGCTAGTGTAAATGTCAAGTCCCCTGCACCCTCCAAGCTTCACGTCAATCACACGTCATGCAGCTGCGCGCGCATCCAGACCTCAGATTTCTGCTGACATTGCAAGATTCTGCTATGTACCCACCTACTTGTGACACTTTCATGTGACGTTTCTAGCACACACCTCTATGTTCACGCCTAGTTCACGCCTTCTGATTACGTATTGCTAACATGTGTATGCTTTTATCTTGTTTCTCTCAGCTGTTACGCCTACTGTATTGGTATCTATTGTATGATTTAAGTATAAAAGTTATGTCTTGTCGATAAAGTATGCTCTATCCCTTCCTGAACCCCAGTGGTGTCAGGAACACGATATCCGGTTCAAGAACCATTCCTTTTTAAGGAATAAAACCCCTAAGAACTCTAACACCACGGACTCTGCGTCTTTCTTTCCGATTGAGTTATTCTAATTTTAGTACTTACCTGCATAGAAATTAAGACGGTAATTAAATATTTACCACACACCGGAAGGTATTTGTGCGCTTTAGAAATTTTGTAAATAAATAAATAAAATAAATAAAATAAATAGGCGGTCAAATGAGAGGGCGATTCCCTAGTCACCCCGCTTGAGGCAAGAAGGCTGCCAAAGCGGGAGTGCTGACGGAGCCCAGGAGCATTCCCCCCTACAATGTGCACCAAAGGGAATTCTCCATGCTACCAAGGTGGAGAACAAGGTACCAGTCTCCACGCACAAAGTCACAAATACAGCGCCACATATACTGATCGTGGACAAGGTAGGAGGCGCTCTCCCGATGCTGCTCCTTTTACTGGCAAAGTAATTAGGCCCCAGCTGTATGGAAACAACCAGGAGCAGTCCACAGCGCTCACCCAGCACTATGTTTTCTAAGCGCCGTAGGGCAGTATACTACGTCCTGGGAGATCACTGGGGCACACAGGACGGGAGCAGCCAACAGGCCAGCACACAGGGTCCTTGTAGGGGAACAAGAGGCAGTACTTTCAGCAGGTCAGCGCAGCAAGGCAAAGTTCCTGGGGTCACAGCCCCTGTACTTATAATGCAAACGTCTTTTTTTCTGGGGGCACTTCAAACACTTTTCAGAAGTGCACAACACCCCTTTTCAAATCCAAAACCCTGGCCCCAGGCATATTACAGGGTGGCGGAGAAAGCATTGTAAAAGGCAGGCACTGCCATATTCAGGTGCAGGTGCAACTCTTCCCACCACTCAAAATGCATACCAGGTCCATTCAGGTGCAAGGGGAACTCCTCCCACCACTCTAAATGCAGCCAAGGTCTATTCAGACAGGCGCTGAGTCACCCAGCAAAGGCAGGACAAACCTCAAACCCCCATGTGACTGTCTAGAGGTACTGCACACCTCCTCTCTCCTGTCAGAATAAACCTGATGGTGAGTACACATCCAGGTGGGGCACAAAGCCTCAAAAAACATAGAAATGCCCAATTCTAAAAGTGACATTTCTAAAATAGTAATGACAAATCCGCTTTCACCAATAAGTAGAATTTATCACTACTATTCCAAACATGGTCACAATTACCCTTTCATATCAGAAATTACCACTGAAGGACATATCAGGGAAATCCCAATGCAAACCTATGAGAGAGCAGCCTCACAGTGGTGAAAAAACAAATAGGCTGTTTGTCATTACCAGGGCATGCCACATAATAAAGGCACATGTCCTATCTTTTACCTACACCACACCCTGCCCATAGGCTAGCTAGGGTCTACCTTAGGGGTGACTTATATGTAGAAAAAGGGGATTTTCAGATGTGACACCCTATTTACATACCACATCACTGCAGCAGTAAACCATGCGCACAGGCTCGGCAGTGGCAGAGACCTGAGACAGTTTTGAAAGGCTACTTCTGTGAGTGCCACAAGCAGCACTGTAAGCTCGCTAATAGGATTTAACTTACAGGCCCTGGTTGTATGGGATACCACTGTAAAAGGAAGTTAGAGGTAAATTATAAATGCCAAACAGGTGTAGACTAATCTTACCAAGTCTACAAGAGAGAGAACTTGCACTTTAGCACTGATCAGAACTGGTAAGGTCCCCAGAGTTATAAAATCAACAAAAACAGGTCAGAAAAATACAGGAGGAAGGCAAAAGGTTCTGGGATGCCCCTGCAAAAAGGGTCAGTTCCAACAACACTTTGCTATACTCACTGACCTCATGCAAATGTCAGAACTTTGCAGTCTAGAGTGAACAATGGTTAATTTCCTAACCAAACCACTTGGGACAGCACCTATGTTAGGAACCCTAGGACTATTGCGTAACAATGTATATATACACCAAACTGTCAAATCAGATCTAAATAACTTATACTGATAACTGATAGACATCAGGCCAGCGGTTCAATCCCTTGTGATCTCTAGACTGGAATATAGTCTGGTGACCCTTGCTGGACTTCCCAAAGCTAGCTTGGCACCGTTCAGAGCCACCATGAACGCATTGGCACGACTCATCGCGGGCTCTAGAAAGCATGATCACATCTCTTCCGACCTTCTGCAAATAAATTGGCTATCTATCGAAGCCAGGATCCACTTCAAGATAGCCTGCTTGACCCATAAAGCCATACATTACAACACTCCAATGTACCTGGCAAATAAGCTTGAACTTTTGGGCTCAGGACGGAAACTTAGAAGTACATCCACCCTACTCTTGTAACCACCCAGATTCAAAAACAAAAAAACTTACAATCGTGCTTTTACGGGTATTGCTCCAAGAATCTGGGAATGCCCTGCCTCCTGAGATTCGATCCAATCCTTCCACTGAATCTTTCAAGAAACTTGTCAAACCACTATTCTAAAAAAAACTTTACCAGCATCGTCTTGTTCTCATGCTCATGCATTTTGATTCTTATTGTACTGTGTTGGTGCGATTGATTGTATGCTTGTCTGTTAAATTGTTATTGTGCTCTAGGGCACTTCTGATACTGTTCTGGCGAGCCAACCCCCAGCCCATGACCGGATCTGCTCCTCTTTTGTTTTTAACTTCACCCGATGTCCCATTGCGTTTTGGTTACCCATGTTTTTGATAAATTTGTACGGTGCTCTGATACCCATAAGGGTCTCGTTCACGCTTTATAAAACTTTTCAAATAAATAAATCAATTGCAGATAACCTCTCAAACTATGTAATCTTTAGTTCAGTTCATATTGGGGATCAAAGGATGATTAGGTACAAAAGCAAAAATAAAGCCGGTGATATGTATTCATCCAGGTAATAGTTTTAAAAATCCAATTCAATGGTGAAGTCAGATTCTTAATAGATATTAAGGCTAAACAACTTTTTGAAAAGTTACTTTTTCAATACTTAAATGTTCTGGAGGTTAAATTTGCATTTGCCCTCGAACTTCTGTTAGCCAGTAATTAGCATTTGAACTGCAATTGTAAATTGTATTTATCCAGTCCTTGCGTCTCCAGACAACACTTTAAAGAGCTTCGTGGTGAGAATCACACTACAGTGCCAACTCAAGTTTAGAGGTGAAAATGAGGTAGAGTAGTAATATGTGCTTCTTTTGCCTTATAGGATTATTGTGTTAAGTTTGTACTTTTGAAATCCTATGTATTTACGTACGTATTTTGAATAGGAAAAGATTAATTAAAGTGTATTAGTAAAGGGAGGATGTGAGATGTTGAGATGTTACTGGGAGTGGTAGACAAGTGTATGGTTTTGTACTAAAAAAATAAATATATATTATATATATATATATATATATATATATATATATATATATATATATTCACTGAAAAAACCATAGGTTTCACACCAGTTATAGTTAGGAATTAGCATTTAAAAAACCTATTAAATTCACTGAAAAAACCATAGGTTTCACACCAGTTAAAGTTACCTGGAAATTTTACTGACATAAAACCATTGAAATTCCCACGTTATAGTTAGTTGGACTCACTATAACTTGCGCACCTGCAATGCACTGCTGATGACGTCACATATTACTCATCACTCATGACATGGTCAGTGACATCACTCATGACATCACTGATGACACCATCCAGTGAATGTTTGTCTTTCTTAAAAAATTTTTTTTTTTTATATGTATTTGTAAAGTACGATGCAAGAATAAATGGTTAAATAAGTGTGTAAATGGATGTTTGTTTTTAAAATAATTGATCGGTTAACTGCCTTATTAAGTGTATCTTAGTGAATACATATATTAGCAAGTAACTTTTATATATTGAAATGTATGTATCAGTGTTTCACTTTGTGTATAAGTGGCTGTATGGGTTGGTGACTGACTCACTGTTTGTATGTGTTTTGAAGACAGCATATGTACAGGACTGTATAGATGTATGAGTGTGTATATGTGTATGTTAGTGAGTAAACGACTGTCTCACTATTGTTTGTGACGCATTGCTGGAGTGCATCACAAAAGTGACGCACTCCAGTAATGCGTCCTTTCACATGGGGAAAGCACCATGTGAAAGGTCTTGCGTCAGTTTTACACCTGCTGTGAGGCAGGCGCAAGATTTTGACGCAACAGCATCCTAAAAGTGATGCAGTGAAATCTCATAGATTTCACTGCGTCGCTATTACCAAGCTTTTTGCGGGGGAACGCCCCCTCTGCATACATTATACCTGACGCAGGTATAATGTGGCGCAGGGTTTTAAAAAGTGACCCATCTACCTAGATGCGTCACTTTTTAAATATAGCGCAACGAGGCGCATTTTTTACACCGCTGGTGTGATGCGTCACTTTTCTGTGCGCACTCCTTATGACATTCCAGATGTGTTATATTTAATGTATGACGAATCATGTCGCAAGGAGTTACAGATACGTCAGTATTTCTGACGTATCTGTAAACACAAAAGTGACGCATTTCTGGAGTGCGTCACAAAAGTGACGCAACTCCAGTAATGCATCCTTTCACATGGGGAAAGCACCATGTGAAAGGTCTTGCGTCAGTCTTATGCCTGCTGTGAGGCAGGCGCAAGATTTTGCGCAACAGCATCCTAAAAGTGACGCAGTGAAATCTCATAGATTTCACTGCGTCGCTATTACCAAGCTTTTTGCGGGGGAACGCCCCCTCTGCATACATTATACCTGACGCAGGTATAATGTGGCGCAGGGTTTTAAAAAGTGACCCATCTACCTAGATGCGTCACTTTTTAAATATAGAGCAACGAGGCGCATTTTTTACACCGCTGGTGCGATGCGTCACTTTTCTGTGCGCACTCCTTACGACATTCCAGATGTGTCATATTTAATGTATGACGCATCATGTCGCAAGGAGTTACAGATACGTCAGTATTTCTGACATATCTGTAAACACAGAAGTGACGCATTGCTGGAGTGCGTCACAAAAGTGACGCAACTCCAGTAATGCGTCCTTTCACATGGGGAAAGCACCATGTGAAAGGTCTTGCGTCAGTTTTACACCTGCTGTGAGGCAGGCGCAAGATTTTGACACAACAGCATCCTAAAAGTGACGCAGTGAAATCTCATAGATTTCACTGCGTCGCTATTACCAAGCTTTTTGAGGGGGAACGCCCCCTCTGCATACATTATACCTGACGCAGGTATAATGTGGCGCAGGGTTTTAAAAAGTGACCTAGATGCGTCACTTTTTAAATATAGCGCAACGAGGCGCATTTTTTTACACCGCTGGTGCGTCACAAAAAGTGACGCACAGGCGGCGCAAAACTGGCGGCGCAAGGCCTTCATAAATATGGTCCTGGATTTTCCCTTTACTTCGCTCCCCGGTGCGCTTCCCGGTGCGCGTACCGGGCGCTCCCTCCGCGCAAATCAAAAAAAAATATTTTTTTAAAATGCCCCGCGGGACCCTATTTTAGCCCCCACATTAAACCTAGGGGGTCAGGAGGGGGTCTACCCTGCCCCCTTATGGTCAATTCCCCCCTTTGTTTTTGCCACCTCTTGTGTCTCGATTTTACCGAGACACAAGATGGCGGCCGCTCCAGACTGTTTAGAATGTTTACAGACACCCAAGAGCCAATCAGCTTTCTGCGCGCAAGTCGCGCGGCGCGCCCGTGCGCTCCCTACTGTGCACAAGTGGAATTCTGATTTGCTGTTTTACGTCTGTCAACTTTCCAATCGGTCGAAGTCAGGAAGTGTTGGCCGCCATTTTTTGTCCTAAGTAGAAGAGAGCCAAAAACAAAAGGGGAGATTGTGAAAAGGGGGTAAGGTAGAGACTCCCTGACCCCCTAGGCCTTCTCAGGGGTTCCTGAAGTACCCTGATGGCCCAAAAAAAAAGTATTTTTTTTAAAAAAAATTGCGAGTTGCGCGCACGGTGCATGCATCCTTTAGCTGCCATTTTGTGTCTCAGAGGCAGAAGAGAGCCAAAACAAAAGTAGAGAACATGAAAAGGGGGCAGGGAAGAGACTCCCTGACCCCCTAGGCCTTCTCAGGGGGACCCTGAAGGACAAAAATAAATTTATTTTTTTGCTTTTAAATTCGCGAGTTTCGCCCACGGTGCACGCACCCTTTAGCCGCCATTTTGTGTCACCGAGGCAGAAGAGAGCCAAAAACAAAAGTGGAGAACGTGAAAAGGGGGCAGGGTAGAGACTCCCTGACCCCCTAGGTTTTCTCAGGTGGTCCTTGAATGACTCTGAAGGCCCACAATTTTTTTTTTAAATTGCGAGGTGCGCGCACTGTGTGTGCACCCTTTAGCGCCATTTTGTGTCTCCGAGGCAGAAGAGAGTCAAAAACAAAAGTGGAGTACGTGAAAAGGGGGCAGGGTAGAGACTCTCTAACCCCCTAGAACTTCTCAGGGGGTCCCTGAAGGACCCCGAAGTGCAAAATAAAAATGTTTCTTTTTTTTTAAATAGCGAGGTGCGCGCATGTTGCGCGCACGTTAGAAGAAAAAAAAAGTTAAATAACAAATTTGAGTGCTTATATGTTATATGTTGATTGAAGATGTAGACTATACTGTTTAGATATACACATATAAAACATGACATGGTCAATGACATCACTCATGACATCACCGATGACACCATCCAGTGAATGTGTGTCTTTCTGAAAAATAAATATGTTTTATATATGTATATGCAAAGGTCGATGGAAAAATAAATGTTTAAATAAGTATCTAAATGGACGTTTTTTTTTAAATTGATTGGTTAACTGCCTTATTAAGTGTATCTTAGTGAATAAATATATTAGCGAGTGATGTTTAAATGTTTAAATATATGTATCAGTGTTTCACTTTGTGTATGACTGGCTGCATGGGTTGGTGAGTAGGTACATGTGTGCGTATGGGTTATTAGATGTTTTTTTAGTATCAGTATGAGTGTCTGTATGGTTTGGTGGGGTATTACTTAGCACATAGATGCATCAATGACTGACTCACTGTTTGTATGTGTTTTGAAGACAGCATATGTGCAGGACTGTATGGGTGGATGAGTGTGTATATGTGTGTTAGTGAGTGAATGACTGTCTCACTAGTGTCTTTATCAGTCACGACATATGTTTTAATCTAGTATATGTGAGTATTGATGTATATAAGTGAGTATATGTGAGAGTGAGAGATTGAAAGAGTTCCTGTTTAAATAAGTATGTGTTTCTATAAGTGATTGTTTAAGAGAGTAAGTATGTGTAAGTTTCCTTAGAAGTAAGGTGGTAGTGTGTGTATAGATGTATATGCCAATAAATGGATGTTTAGTAGTTTATTTGCATGTGTGAGTATGTGTGTGAGTAACTTTTGGATGACTGTCAGTGTGTAACAGGATGTATAGGTGTATCACTACATATAATGAGTGAGTATATGTATGACTGACTATATAGAACTGTTTGTGAATGAGTGGATGTGTATATAGATGGTGGAATTACTGAATTGTTTGTTGTAACTGGTATGGGTATCTCCACTTTTTTGAAAATGTTAAATACTATTTTTGAATATGTGTTTCAAGGCTTACATTACACTGAAAGGAGGTCTGTCACTCTGTCACAAGGATGGTGTCATCAGTGATGTCATGAGTGATGTCACTGACCATGTCATGAGTGATGTAATATGTGACGTCATCAGCAGTGCATTGCAGGCACGCAAGTTATAATGAGTCCAACTAACTATAACTAGGGAATTTCAATGGTTTTATGTCAGTAAAATTTCCAGGTAACTATAACTGGTGTGAAACCTATGGTTTTTTCAGTGAATTTAATAGGTTTTTTAAATGCTAATTCCTAACAATAACTGGTGTGAAACCTATGGTTTTTTCAGTGAATTTCATAGGTTTTTTAAATGCTAATTCCTAACTATATATAGGACCTCAAACCTATGTTTTTTTCAGTGAATTTCAAAGGTTTTTTAATAGCAAATTTCTATAGCTATGAAATGTAATATTTTTTATAATGAATCCTATATTGTATATTTATGTAATACAATTTTTTAAATGTATATTGTTCATGGTTTTTTATTTATTTTTTAATTTTTTTGCCCTGGAGCGCTCCCGGTGCGCGTACCGGTGAGCGCACCGGTAAGCGCAGTCTTGCGGTGCGCCCCGGTGCGTGTACCGGTGAGCGTCCCGTTTACGCTATTGCCGCGAACAAAAACCTCACCATGACGTATCGCGTAGCCGCGTCCACGTGATACGCACGCCGTAAGCGCACCCGGAAGCACTCGTGCACATACGATCGCGCTACGTAAGCGCCCAGGGGCGCGTAGCATAAGCGCGTCGGGTCTTGTGACCTGAAAGTAACATTTTCATTGGTTCAAGACAGTTTTGGTTTCCAAATGATGGAAGCCCGGGTCATGTGACCTGAAAATAACACTTTTCATTGGTTCAGGACAGTTTTGTTTTCCAAATGATGAAAGCCCCCACCTTTTTCCTCATTCTCACTTTTTACTTTGACTGAGGAAGACCTGTTTGCAGACCTATTTGTACTGAGAAATGGCTACAGTAGCAGCAGCAGGAGCAGGAGCATCTCAACCACCACCAACACCACCACCACTACAAGGACCACCACAACACCACAGTGGTGGAGAAGAAGAAGCGGAGGAAGAGGAGGAGGAGGAGGAAAGGCATTACCTGCCTGAAGATACTACCACCTATAAGCCAAAGGAGCACATTGTCTGGGAGTTTTTTAAAATCCCAAGGGGCCTCAAGAAAGTTAATGCGCCAAAGGTTACTTGTCTGATCTGTGGCACTGTACTTTCCAGGGAGAACCCTGCTAAAAAGTATTCTTTTGGCAACAACATCATGATTCGCCACATGCAACGCCGGCACCCAAACAACTATGCTGCGGCAGAGGTCAGAGAACTGACTAGAAACCCTCCCCAATCTTCTCCCAGCACCTCCCAAAGTAAGCAACCCACTCCATCGGGTCCAGAGACAAGTGAGATGGTCCCAAACATCCAAACCCAGTTTGGAGATTTCAAAATAGTTTGCAAATTTTGTGGAAGGACAATTTGCTATGGAGAGTAAAGTATTAAACTGATTAACCGTGCTTGAGACAACCACAAGTGCAAAAACAAACCTTAATTTTTTCCTTTTTTCTTGCTCCAGTTTAGCCGTTTACAATTCCCTGTTTTTTGTTTGTCCCCATAAAAATTACAAAAAAAATATAAAATTGTTCATAAAAGCCAAAAAAAGTAAAAAAATTCCAAAAAACAATAAAAAAAATATAAAACAACAAAAAGAATAAAAAAAACAGTTCTTTTTAGAACTACCTCCAATTTATAAAAAAGTGCTAAATTTTTTTAAAACTCTGTCATTCTTTTTTCCCCATGTTATGCTCCCCGGTACGCTCCCCGGGGCACGTACCGGGCTCTCCCCCGGTGCAAATTGAAAAAAAAAATGTTTGCCCCGCGGGGCCCTTTTATGGCCTCCACATCAAACCTAGGGTGTCAGGGGGGTCTACCCTGCCCCCTTTTGGTAATTTCTCCCTTTGTTTTTGCCACCTCGTGTGTCTTGATCCTACCGAGACACAAGATGGCAGCGGCTCCGGACTGTTTGAAATGTTGACAGACACCCGAGTGCCAATCAGCTTTCTGCTCACTAACTCGCGTAGCGCGCTGGAGCTCGTACCGGGGCGCGCTAATAGATATATATATTTGTTTAACCTAAATTACTCAAAATCCACTGGAGCACATATCTTGAGACATAGCAAAGGCACACTGGGCTATGTATATATATATATATATATATATATATATATATATATATATATATATATATATATATATATATCCCAACACTTTAGTTGAGCCCTCTGTGGGAAACAGCAACACAGTCAGAAATTTGCATCCATTTCATTCAGGATCAGATGCAGCATGAGACGCACTCCGGCACAGGCATCTCTCCTGTTCCTTGCCAAACCGGTTTCGGGATCATCCTCCCTTTATCAATGGCAGCTGTTCACTCGGAGAAACTTGGTGCACTTTCATACTCAAGAGCCTGCCCATGTGGGCGTGTCCAAACGGAATTGCTGTTCTTGTAGTGCTTTATGATAATGCCTCAGGTGAGTAGGTTCTGCGTGGCAGCAAATTTAATTTTAAAAGTATTAAAACCCATGTGGGCTGATGCATTCTGGCGTTGGGCATCCTGCTGTGTTTTTTCATCTGGTCACAGGACTCCGACCTCCCGTAGAGATGACACCGGTTTGTGCCATCACGGGTCCGCCCTGGAGCGGCATACTTCATTCCCGCGGCTGGACTCGGGCCGCAAAACATCCCAACACTTTAGTTGAGCCCTCTGTGGGAAACAGCAACACAGTCGGAAATTTGCATCCATTTCATTCAGGATCAGATGCAGCATGAGACGCACTCCGGCACAGGCATCTCTCCTGTTCCTTGCCACCCCAGATTACATTTCAAAAATGTAATACACTCAGAGATGAATTGAGTCCTAGTTTAATCACTACCAAGGGGAAAACCAACAAAACAGTGCAAGGTGGATTTACTAGGTGTGGGAAATGCAAAGCTTGCAGTAACAGTGTGGACTGTAGAATTTTATCCATTGCAGGCACTAAAAAGAGATGACCATCAAATAGAAATTGAATTGCAATACTATGTATTGCGTGTATGCTTTGCTATGTCCATGCAATAAGGCATACATAAGGCATACATTGGCAGCACAATTCATTGTACCAAAAAACGTGTCCTTGAACATATTAGGGCTATCCGGCACAATAACAAACAGTATCCAGTTGCCAGACATTTCTATGAACAACATTTTCAGAATGAAAAACTGCTGAGGATGGTGGTCATCGATGATGTCCCTAATAACATACGGGGGGCAATCGCAAACTTGCTTTGCGGAAACTAGAGTCCAAATATATCAAAGATATGGTTCTATGATTCCACATGGACTTAATTCCAGTGAGGAGCTAGCTATCCACCTGCATTGAATACTCTTAAATTTGTGTATATAGAGAATGTTCTGAAATAACAGTGCAATCATGTAATGTATATAGAATCATGGAGAACTTATGTTGTTTTTATCTGCTGCCGTTTAAATTTTAAATTCTCTAGTGTATTTTGATACCATTAGTTGATTGTAATATTCTGTTTTATTTTAGGTTGTGGCACACTTTATGGTGAAGGTGGTTTCCGCTTTTGGACATTGCCTAAAACGAAATTTTCGGTGTATTTACATCGAGAAATACCGCTGCTAACACATGCCCACTGGGGCGAGACCTTCCGTTTCTCCTGCTGATTATTACTACGAGATCGCTATTATGACAAACTATGTGCTTGCCCACTTGGGCGAGATGCACTGCTCTTTTTTAACAATAATTATTTAAAAAATCCGGTTTATGCAAATTATTGTTGTATATAGTACAAGCTGACACTTGGAGATATACTATGGAATGTATTTGGTATTTCCCCATATTGAACTTAGTGACGACTTTGACTAGGCTAAAATGGCGGCACCACCGTACATCACTGTTTTACTTTATCACTGTGGTTTAAGTCCTTTGTTTGTGTTTACTCACTGAAATGAATTTGAATGTGCTAACTGTGAAGCTTCCTTAGCGTGATCAAGACATAAAGTCGAAACACGTTGCTGTGTAGTCTACATACGAATAAACTACCTGCAATCCATGCGAGGCGTCCGTGGTAATTCTTCCTAAGTGAGGGAGTGCTGTGGTGCAATAGTGTACAGGGCTGCTGGTGCCCTGATCACGGACCGCCCTGTAAGACGGCTTCTTTCATTACCGGAGCCTTTGTTGTTCATATATATATATATATATATATATATATATATATATATATATATATATATATATATATATATATATATATATATATATATATATATATATATATATATATATATATATATATATATATATATATATATCTATATTACCTACTGGCTATCGCCAGTAGGTATATATAGTTAGGATTTATTCCCTATGGGATTTTTGAAAATTCTATGTCTAATAACTTTGGCGTTTGTGGACGGAATCGGCTAAAATTTTCAGGAAAATGGCACATTTTGTTTCTGAGCAGCCCTTGAAAATTTGGGGGGGTTTTGTCGAGGGGGGGGCCGAGAAAAAAGGGGGGTCCCAAAACGCGTTTTTCCCATGTTAATTTCCATAGGGCGGTTGGACTCACTTTTAGCTCGAACGGCTGAATGGATTTGCACGAAACTTGGCAAAATTGTAGGGACTGTTAGCCCGATGTGCCTTTGCTAGGTCTCAATGTATGTGCTCCAGTAGTTTTTGAGAAATTAACGTTTAAATCAAGATATATATATGTAACAGCGCTCCAGGCTGCGCTCCGGTTCGCTTACTTTTCGCGAAACGGAACTTTGCGATGCAAAGCTGATTGGCTCCCCCGTGTCTGTCAACATTCTAAACAGTCCGGAGCGGCCGCCATCTTATCTCTCGGTAGGATCGAGAGAGAAGAAGAGGTGAAAAACGAAGGGGGAATTTAATGAAAGGGGGCAAGGTATACCCCTCTTGACCCCCTAGGAATGTTGTTGGGGTTATTAAAGGGTCCCGTGGGGAAAATAAAAAAAAAATGATTTTTCACGGTAGAAGTGCTTCACGGGCCGCGAACTGGGCCGCAAACTGGTAGCGAAACGGGAATTCGCCATTTTGTGCTTCGTTTTAATTAAATTACTAGGTATAAGGGGGTGCGGGAGACGTATCCTAATCCCCTATGTTTCATGAGGGTGGCTGAGGAGGCTCATATATGTTGATACATCTCTTCCAGCGGCTGTGCGTGAGCTTTTTATTTTTTTTGCTGCGTGACGTCTGTTAACGTTCGATTCGATGGAAATCAGGAAGTGTTGACCGCCAATTTGTCACTGCGATAAAATATTTTGTTATAAATGAATCCTTATTGATAAACATTGTCTGCGCCATCTTGCCTTTTTTCCAATGCCACAATTTTGTCGTGCACGGCAGCCATTTTAGATGCCAGGCTGGTCCCAGGCTATCACCTACCCCTGCGGATGTAGTTTATGGCCCCAGCTGTAGAGAATGCAGACATGCCAACCCTCCCGATTCAGGCGTGAGACTACTGATTTCAGTGCTAGTCTCCCGCCTCCCGATTTCTGCAAGCAAAAACCCGGGGGCATATTACCAACAACTAGCGATAATTTTTGTCTCTAACTTGTTTAGAGACAAAAATTATCGCCGCACATCGGCGATTTTTATCGCAGATAAACCTTGCTATTAGCAAGGTTTATCGCAAATGCGATAAAAAACGGCCGCAATGCATGAATATCGCAGAAAAGTCAGCAATATTCATGTATTATCGAGCAAATGCTCTTAGCCATGTTATCCACCTCCCATTGGATAACATGGCTAAGAACTGCTCAGGGCACTATCACTGACATGCAAAGCGGGGCCCACGATGGTCGCTATCTCCTTTTAGCTGTCACTAACTGGTGTTAGCGACAGCTTGGTAATAGGGAGATAATTTTATCTCCGCTTTCTTGGCTTTTAAAGCAAAAAAAGCGGAGATAAACCCCCTTGATAATATGCCCCATGATTCCTCGGGGGTTTCAGCTGACAGGGCTTGGTATTGTGTTACGTGGTAATTCTTCCAGGAAACGTCAGAGGGTCGATGCAGGGGTTCTAGAAGGGGTGATAAACCATTTAAGCCTCATAAACAAGCGCATGGTCTTTTAAAGTTCTGTGAAGTACTCGGGGCGGCGGTGTGTGTGTGTCCTCTTTCAGGAGCGGGCGGGGGGGGGCACTGCCAGCAACTTCCAGGCTAGGCAATGTTCAACACTTGCATCACCCTTTCTCTGCCTGCTATTGCGCTCCATGCTTCGGAAAGGTAAGAAAAAGAACGTGCATTTGAGTTTGAAATTTCCGATCCTGTAGCAGTACACTTGCAAAGCCCACACATGACAATATCCCGATTCAAGGCCCCATTCACCCGTTTTTAAAAAAAATTATAACACTCCAACAAAGTAAGATTATAAAACTTTATTAACTTTTAAATATAATGAACGGAACAAAAACTGTAAAAACTTTTAAACATTTTTCACCAAAAAAAGCAACAATTGTCAGAAGCTGTCTTTTGTGCGAATAGTCCCAAGGCAGCACAACGTGCTGAGTTCTGGACGGCACCCAGGTGATGTCGCCTGGGTGCCGCACTGGTTTTGGTATCCTACAATGCTGCTCCGAAAATTGGCGTGGGGCATCCCGGGTGGTGCGGGGGGAGGCCTCGTCAGTAGCGGTCTGTTGTGCGAATAGTCCCAAGGCCAGTAGAACGCGCTGAGATGTTGATGGCACCCAGGTGATGTCCAGTAAACTGCCGCACTGGTTTTGGTATCCTACAATGCTGCTCCGAAAATTGGCGTGGGGCGGCCCGGGGGGGGGGGGGGGAGCGTGGGGGAGGCGGCGTGAACGGGCCTCCCCAGGTGGCGGCCATCCAGCTGAGTTGCGCCCGCTCTTGCGGCTACAGCGTCTCGCTCACCATGTTGTTGAGTTGCTCCCACTCTTGCAGTGCAGCGATAGGCGGCTGCCACATGACTCTTAAAATGGCGGACGGCTCTTCGGTTTTGGGCCTGGTCCACTGAAATGGCCCTGGGACACCTTGGAACTCAGACGCTTGCCTGCTAGGGCTTGGGCTCCATTCTCGAAAAGCGTCCCCTCAGCCGTGAAGATTCTACAAAAGTCTTGGGGGCCCCCGACTCCCGCAGGCTTCCGGTGGGGAGCGGCTGCCATGATTGCTCGCGGAATGACCACGACGGAGCTACGAGATGGTGGTGCTCTCATGCTGACGCCAGCTTTAGTCTGAAACATCCAGAAACAAGGTGGGGCTTTCATCGTTTGGGAAAAAAAAATGTTCTAAACCAATGAAAAGTGTTATTTTTAGGTCATATGACCAAGCCTTCCATCTTTAGGAAACCAAAAGTAAAATGAACCAATGAAAAGTTTTATAAACAAGTCACATGACCTGTTATGCGGCATAGGGCTACAAAAAGCGTAGAAAATCCGTTGGCACGTGAGGCGGCGTCAGTAGCGGACCGATGTGCGAATAGGCCGAAGGCAGCACAACGCGCTGAGATCCGGATGGCAACGAGGTGGTGTCCAGCAAATTGCCGCACTGGTGTGGCCATCCTACAATGCTGCGCCGAAAGTCGGCGTGGGGCGCCCCGTTGGCCTGTGAGGTCGCGTCAGTCAGTGGGGGCTGTGCGTCTCCCCCAAGATGGAGGCTCCTCGGCTGCAGTGCGGCGCCCCTTAGCGTTTCACTCGCCGTCCAACTGAGTTGCATTCGCACTTGCGGCTACAGTAGGCCGAAGGCAGCACAACGCACCGAGATCCGGATGGCACCGAGGTGGTGTCCAGCAAATTGCCGCACTGGTGTGGCCATCCTACAATGCTGCGCCGAAAGACGGCGTGTTCAGCTGAGTTCCGGTCACTCTTCCGGCACAGTGACTCGGACGCGCCGAGATCCGGATGGCACCGAGGTGGTGTCCAGCAAGTTGCCGCACTGGTGTGGCCATCCTACAATGCTGTGCCGAAAGTCGGCGTGGGGTGTCCCGTTGGCTTATGAGGTGATGTCAGTAGTGGACCGATGTGTGAATAGGTCGGAACCAGCACAAGGCGCCAAGATCCGAATGGCAAGTCCTGGATGTTGAGTGCCATAGTTGAGAGTTCTGAGCAGTGCTTGGAAGACTGTCTGAAGCTTATTTGCACCTGCTGCAGCTTCACTATTGCCCTGGTGTGGCCAAAGGTCGCACATGACATAGGCGGCCGGCTCCCGAGGTCCGGCGGAACTTTTTTCCTTTTCTTTTCTGCTTCTTGTCCTACAATCCGTTTCATCTGAAAACACGACCAGGTCCCTGAATGTGTGCAGGGGGACGCTATTGAGTGAATGAAAATGGCGGCTTGACACAAAGCTGACTCAAGCGTTGCTGTTGATGCTATACAGACAAAAATTGGTTTTCAGTTTGTACATTCTTCAGGATTTTTTTTCCATCCAAGGCTGATTGAGAGTTTGTAGAAAAATGGCTTCAGATTTTCCACATACTACTCTTCAACATTCTTCCTAAATGTAACAATGTGAAACTCACTAGGAGAACGGCTGTTTATGTTTCCTTTCAAAATGCTGCCAATAATATTTTCTGAATGGAAGACACCATCTTGTAGCATAAAGGGCCGAAAGGGGTTCTGGTCTGGCCGATGGTTGGTGGAGACATTTTGACTATATCTTGGACCTGCCCGGCCTCGCCCAAAATGGCGCCGGTATAAATGGGACTCGTAACTCATTGTTGTGTACTAGTTGAACAACCTTGATATCACGAGATATGAATGCAGTTTTGATGCTCATGGCGGGCGGGGACGAGAATTGATTGAATATTTCGACATCCCTATTGATATTAAGTTCTGATGTGTTATTGATTACTGTACTATTGAAAGTTCGAATTAACGTCACCCATGGTACTTGCACGCAAATGTATATCTAGATAACTTTTTTGTAAGTGGCCCTGTCGTATTTTAATTACAAAATGTACGTCCACCGATTCCGCAATTGTTAGACACATTAGTTCTTGCAACCTAATGGCTCGTTCGTTACGTTCCTCCATAATGTAAATGTCTCCTCATCATATACGATTCCAGTTTGCTCCGTGGCCGGCCCACGTGGTTATAGGCCCGTATTTGTATACTGACATTTTCACAATAAAGCTTTTTAAAACAAAACATGGTAGTAGTATTTACATTGGTAAAGTTTTTACTTTTGGTCACTGTTTTCGAATCAGTAAAAGGCAAGTGAAATAAAGTAGTCCAATTACATGACGGATAAAAGGTATAATATGTAGGAACGCAGTAAAGATAAATGGTCAAGGGCAGTTGTGTTTTTCATTTCTGCAACATAAAGTGATCGATAAGAATCTGATAATCAGGCGTATCGGCGACTAAGACAGCAGGCCGAGTCTCTTTTACTCAACGGCTCCGTCATGGAACGAAGAAACGCCCTTTTTCTCGAAAAAGGAATATATTTTACTTGCAGGACAGTTGTAAATTTTCCGGGAAAGTACATTAGCCTGGAATATTATAACATATGTTTAAAAAAAAATAATGTTCGAAAACAATAAAAAGCGTAATTTTTAGGTCATATGACCAAGCTTTACATCATTAAAATAACAAAAGTAAAATGAACCAATGAAAAGTTTTATTAACAAGTCACATGACCTGTTATGCTTACGTTACGCGCTGCGCGCCGCGCCTCGGATCACTTCCGGGTGCGCTAACGCGGCGTGTCATATAACGCATTACGCGACAATGTAGGTCAAGAATATAGTCAAAATGTCTCCACCAACCAGCGTTCGGAACACAACCCCTTTCAGCAGTCCAAAAAGTTCTGTTAAATGACAACAGAGGGGACAGGCAACAGGAACCATCAGTCAAAGAGGGGAGGGCAAGTTCTTCTCTTCCGGGTCATGTTGGGGCGCTACCGGAACTGATCGAATTGGTAGTCTACAGTGTTTCTGGATGTTTCAGACTAAAGCTGGCGTCAGCATGAGAGCACTACCATCTCGTAGCTCCGTCGTGGCCATTCCACGAGCAGACATGGCAGCCGCTCCCCACCAGAAGCCTGCGGGAGTCGGGGGCCCCCAAGACTTTTGTAGAATCTTCACGGCTGAGGGGACGCTTTCGAGAATGGGACCCAAGCCCTATCAGGGAAGCGTCCGAGTTCCAAGGTGTCCCAGGGCCATTTTAGTGGACCAGGCCCAAAACCGAAGAGCCGGCCGCCATTTTGAGAGTCCTGTGGCAGCCGCCTATCGCTGCACCGCAAGAGCGGGAGCAACTCAACTACATGGTGAGCGAGACGCTGTAGTCGCAAGAGCGGGCGGTAAACAGCTGAATGGCGGAAGAGGCACAGTGTAGCAAAAGCGGGCGGAATGGCAACTGAAACGGTAAAGGGGCGCCCCACTACAGCGTGTCTTCAGGTCAAACGGATTGTGGGACAAGGTCCAGAATAGAAGAGTCATCAAAAGGCAAAAAGTTCCGCCGGACCCCGGGAGCCGGCCGCCTATGTCGGGGGCGATCTCAGGCTACACCAGTGCTATAAGACTTGGGGAGGGGGTCGGAGCCAAGCGTCTTCTCCGAGTCCATGGCCATCACACCGCCCCTCGGGGGCCTCCGTCAAGCTGTTTAGGAAGGTAACATATCACATTGTTTTCAAATGCAGTCAGGTCCACAAACGACACTCACTTACTTTGAGAATAGTGAAGCTGCAGTAGGTGGAAATAAGCTTCAGACAGTGTTACAAGCGCTGCTCAGAACTCTGAACTATGGCACCCAACATCCAGAACTTATGCCATTTGAGAATGGCAGTGACATTGAAGCAACTCAGGGACCAAAACCATTAACGTACTTTCACGTATGAAAATCTTACTTGGGGAGGGGGCAGGAGCGAAGCGCCCCCTCCCAGTCCGCGCCACCACACCGTATGTTGAAAATCTGAAGCCATCGTTCTACAAAGTCAACCAACCTTGGATTGAAAAATCTAGAAAAATGTACAAACTGAAAACCAGTTTTGGTCTGCATAGCATCAGTAGCAACGCTTGCTATCAGAGTGCATGAGTTTCATGCTCGATCGATTGAGCTAGCCGGATCGGGCAATAAAAAGTATAAAATAGTTATGTAAATAGTTATTTAATAAAATGTTTTACCCTGTTTCTTTGCTGGTGTGTTGTCTATATTTTTAATATTTGCATAGGGTTTGTCGTTATTTTGGGCGGGGTGGGTGACGGAGTCGAGCTGTCTTGCAGCCCTCATGGTGTGGAGCTCAGTTCATCTCACTATTTTCGTATTTCTCATGAAGGGTTGTTCCTAATATTTCTATTTTAGCGAGGTCAAAAAGAGATCCAATTAGTGGCCTACTGATTTTGCTCGATTACTTTTATTTTTTTACACGATTTTTCACTATCTGCAAAGACTAAACAGAGTATTGCGACTTTGTGCTTGTTTGTAAATAGAGAATGATCCAAAGAGAACCAATTCTAAAACAGTAAATGCTTGGATAACAATCAATCAAATGGAGAGACAAGCAGGCACGACGGATTACAACGGGGGCAAAGGCCTGCGTTAACTACCGTTCACTATCTGCAAAGAGAGAGTACTACTAAGAGAAAAGAGGGGATGGGGGGGGGTGCAGCGTTCAAAGCACATCAGCGTGCATAAATACGAAAATGTTTTTATCTATCACGTACTTGACATTTTAAAGCTTTTCATATTTGCTATTAAAAAACCATTGAAATTCACTGAAAAAACCATAGGTTATAGTCGATATATAGTTAGGAATTTGCATTTACAAAACCTTGAAAATTCAATGAAAAAACCATTGGTTTTAGGCCATATATAGTTAGGGATTTGCATTTACAAAACCTTATTTTACTCGCATAAAACCATTGAAATTCCATATATAGTTAGATGCGCTAACTATATATCGTGCACCCGCAATCCACTGCTGATGATGTCACATATTACATCATTCATGACATGGTCAGTGACATCACTGATGACATCACTGATGACAACTCAAATGACATCACTGATGACATCTCAAATGACATCACTGATGACAACTCAAATGACAACTCAAATGACATCACTGACAACATCACAGATGACATCATTCATGTGTTAATACGATGAACCTCTACAGACTCTGATATATCCTTAGATACACTCAGTGAAAACAGACACTCACAGACTGTCACTCATCCATGGAGTTACTCATACACCTAGACAGTCATGCAAAGAATCAAACACACCTCCAATTCCTCAACTATACAGTTATACACACCTTACTTATTGAAACATATTCTAACACATATTTACTCTCTTATACAATCCTTGATACATGTTCACAATGATCCATACAGCCACTCACACATTCACTGGCTCTTATGCACAGTTATTTATATATGTTAACTCTCACATGTACTGTGTTTTACATATGTACTTACTTTGACATGTAGCACTGAGATATCCATTCACTCACCAATACACTCATGCACACAGTCAACCGCTCATATAGCTGTTTCCACATGCACTCTTGAACTCATACACCTAGTGAATCAACTGCTTACACATCTATGCACAGAGTCACACACCTCCCAGCCACCCACACACATACTCAGTCTCCCATACAAATACTTGAGCAACCAATCAATAACCCATATAGTTATTCATATAGCTACTGATCAACACATGCAGCAGTTTACAGAACAACAGATATAATGATGCACAAATTAATACAGTTTAATCACTAACCCATGCACTCAGTGAGACACATTTAATCACTCCCTCATACAATCAGTCATGCACCTACTAAATCCTTCATCCAGACACTTATACATCCACTCATTCTTCAATATGTAAGACATATTTTAACTTTACAGAAACATACAGTCACTGGATGATGTCATCAGTGATGTCATCAGTGATGTCACTGACCATGTCATGAATGATGTAATATGTGACATCATCAGCAGTGGATTGCGGGTGCGCGATATATAGTTAGCGCATCTAACTATATATGGAATTTCAATGGTTTTATGCGAGTAAAATAAGGTTTTGTAAATGCAAATCCCTAACTATATATGGCCTAAAACCAATGGTTTTTTAATTGAATCTATATATATATATATATATATATATATATATATATATATATATATATAGAGAGAGAGATAGATATATATTACCGCTCCAATATCCGTAACCTCGGACTTCCATCCTTCCTATGGACCTATGTTAAAGAGAAATGAGTGCATGCCCACACAGGGCAGGATAGAATATTTGTATATTTGAGACTGTATATATTGTATTTATATTATATATGGTGTGTATATGATATTTGCCCAAAGCGCCAGTCGAATGGAAAGGGAAGACCACTCGGTCCCCCCGAACGTATGGATGGGTGGCGCGATCCCCCCGGGAAACCATTTTGGGCGGGGGGCGTGGTTCGGCTGGTATGCCCAAAGCGGCGTAGCCGGGGCACGCCCTTCCCGCCCAGAAGGGGTTGTCCTAGACACCCGCCCGGAAGACCGCGCCCAGTGGGCGTACCTGAGGAGGGTCCCCGCCCTCCCGCAGACGGATAAATGGAGCGGGAATCCGAAGAAGCGTCCTCTTGTTCCAGTGCTCTGAGGGCTGCACCCCTCGTTGCTCGTGAGCCCTCGACAGAACAAGCGGCAATTTTGAGAACTTGTAATCTTGTTGTTTCTCTTTCAGTCCCAGGAGTGCGAAGGATCTAGGACCTCGTCGATCGACTTGAGCGGAGTAAACGAAGCTATGGCCGGCAAAAAAGCGGGAAAGAGCTCCGAACTGGAGAAGGTACTACGCACCTTGTCGAATCGAATGGCGATCATGGACCGAAAACTGGGTAAAGTAGATTCGATCGGTCGAGGTTTGGCCGAAGTTAAAAAGCATTTAGCGGCCCAGAACAACCCCTCGGGTCGTCCCAAGACAATGATAGGCCCGGCCTTGCCGAAAGTCGGCCGTGAGGGTAGGGGAAAGCGTAGTAAGAAGAGGGCGGTCTCCAGGGAGGACCCGGTTCCGGAGGTGCCCCCAGCTGCCCCCATCACACCGGCGGACAGCCCGGTTCAGAGTCCAGACATAGGTTTACCAATCCCTGTTGTAATTACCCCGGTTAATGATGATCAGATGCCCCCAGAACTGGCCCTCCAGTTAGCGGCTGTGTTGCCCTGGCTTAAAAAGAAAGCAGGGGGGGCAGTGGCTGCGGGGGATCCAGCCGAGGAGGCTAGATTATTAATCGAGCAGTTACGGCAGTCGAGAGAAGCCGGGACGGCGAATGTTCCTTCTATTTGCCCTCAGGTGGCGGCAGTAATAACTACGATTGGCCGGGAAAAGACAGCAGACACGGTGGTTGAACCCGGTAAGAACCCATTGCCAACGTGGGGGAAAGTTCAGTGCCTTCAAGGCGCGAGAGGGTGGCCCAGCACATCCCTGCGGCCACGAAGGAAATGATATGGGGGGACAAGTATGTTAATATGTTTTCATTATTGACCGACCATCGTGAGATGGAATACGCAAAGACTCAGAAAGATCTATGGCACCCCAGTGTAAGGCGGGTCAAGATGGCGGAATTTAGGGTCGATGAGACCGTAGCAAACTGGGTGAAGGCCTTCTCTATATTTATGGCAGTAATGGGGGAACGTAAGCCTGAAGTGTTGCCCGAGCTATCCTGTTACCAGAATAGGATCATGGATTTTTATAACATGTACGGGGGGAATGAGTGGAAAGGATATGACATGCAATGACATGCAATTCTGAAAGGCTAAAGAGTTTGATGTAACGTTGACATGGGATTGCCTCGACACAGTATCGTGGCATAAGCAGCTCCTGCCTGGATCGGCAGGTACGTCCTTGCCGGGTGGGAGCGGGCCTGGGACAGTTCAGCAAAGGCCTGCGCAGCCCTTTCGAGCAAGCGCCGGTGGGGAGTCACAGCCCAAGACCGGCGGAAATGGGGGCAAGCGCGGGGTCTGCTGGGGTTTCAACAGAGGTAACTGTAACAGGCCCCAGGGAACATGTAGGTTCCGGCATGCTTGTGCGGGCTGTGGGAACTCCTCACACCCGGAGAGTAGCTGTAGATCCAAGAGTGGTGGTTCGGGAGGAAAGGGGGGGTCCAAGCAAGAGTGAGGTGATGCTTGGGAAGCAATCGTCTTCGCCCATTGACATAATGGCTTTGACTCCCTGGTTGAATAAATAACCTGATCATGTTTCCGCCGGGATTTTGAGGAGTGGTTTCCTGTATGGCTTCAACATCCCGGCGGGGAATTTTCGGGGGAGCCCCTTTTGTAAAAATCAGCAATCCGTCCAACACAACCCAGCAGTGGTAGCCAGGAAAATCTCCAAAGAAGTCAGCTTGGGGCGGGTAACAGGACCTTTTCCATGCCCGCCGGTGGCGGACTTTGTGTGTTCACCTCTGGGAGTAGTTCCGAAGAAAGACCCGGGGGAGTATAGACTCATTCACAATCTGTCAGCCCCGAGGGGCGTCTCGGTGAATGAAACCATTGATCCGGATGTCTGTTCAGTCCGGTATGCATCGTTCGACGATGCCGTTGCCCTACTGAATAGCCTGGGCCCCGGTGCTCTGATGGCAAAATCGGACATCGAATCAGCATTCAGATTGCTCCCGGTACACCCGCGGGACCAGCGCTTGCTAGGTTTTACGTTCCAAGGGAACTATTATATGGATAAATGCATGCCCATGGGTTGCTCAATTTCTTGTGCTTATTTTGAAATGTTCAGCAGTTTTTTAGAGTGGGCATTCACCGAGGCCACTGGGCATAGACCAGTGATGCACTATTTAGATGACTTCCTGTTCTTAGGGCCGGCCGGCGATGCGAAATGTGCGCAGGTGCTGCGGGACTTCTGCATCCTCATGCAGGAGTTCGGAGTCCCATTGGCACCAGGTAAGACGGTGGGGCCATCTACTTCACTGGAGTTTCTGGGAATTGAGCTCGATTCAGTGGAGGGATGCTTCCGTCTGCCAATGGAGAAGGTGGCCAAGTTCAGGGCTTCCTTAACACAATGCCTGGGCAAAGAAAAAGTGACCCTGCACCAGTTACAACAAACAGTGGGTCAGCTTAACTTTGCCTTGAGAGTAATACCGAGGGCTCGCCCCTTCTCACGCTCCATTGCACAAGCTATGGTTGGCCTCAAAGAGGGACACCACCGCACAAGACTGTCGGCAGAGGTTCGCCAGGATATGCGCATTTGGTTGGCATTTCTGGCGGACTTCAACGGTCGAGTAATGTGGAACAAACCCCCTGCATCGTCGGACGAACTGGGTTTGTGGACCGATTCAGCCGGGAGCTTGGGCTTTGGCGCCATCTTTGGTAACCGATGGTCGGCGCAAGTATGGCCGACGTGGTGGCACTCCAGCGGTCTGACAGGTAACATTGGGTTCTTGGAGCTATTTCCCATTTGGGTTGCTCTGTTGGCATGGCCAGACGATTTTAGGGACCGCTCAGTAGTGTTTTAGTCGGACAATATGACTGTGGTGGAGTGCATTAATCAGCAGGCAGCCCGCTGCAAGTGGATCTTGAGATTGTTGAAAGAAATTGTTTTACGTTGCATGAGATTGAATGTACAGTTCAGGGCAAAACATGTGCCGGGTGTACTGAATAATGCAGCTGATGCACTCTCTCGTTCACACATGCAGGCTTTCAGGGGCTATCTACCCACAGCGGACCTAGTGGCGGCACCGTTCACCGATGCACTATGGCTGATCGGTGCCCCGGATTACAAGACCTCGTGGCAGCCAGCTTAGCGCCCAGGATGAGGAAGTCTTATGAGGGAGCGTTTCGTTCCTACTGCACCTTTTTAGGCCCGGCAGGGAGACATAGCTGGGGGCAGGAGGAATCCTTCCTGGGTTTCTTAGTAGCGCTGCATAGAGAGGGCCGATCAGCTGCAACCACCAACAGATATAGGGCAGCCATTTCATTCATGGCACAGCTCAACGGCATAAGGGCCCCAACGGGTTCCTTTGTAGTGAGGAAAGCGCTCCGCGGCTGGCAACGCCTGGAGGGACGCAGACAGGATACGAGGCGCCCGATTGGTTTGGAGAGATTGTCTCGGCTTTTAGCAAAACTAGATGAGACATGCTCCTCCCCTTCCGAAGCAGTTCTGTTCCGGGCGGCTTTCGCCTTGGCATTTCATGGGGCCAAGCGAGTGAGCGAACTCGTGGCGAGGAACAAGAGAGATATGGAGGGAGGCTTATGCAGGGATCAAGTACAAATTCTTGGGTGATTCGATGCTGATCTCGATAGCCAGGTCCAAGACAGACCAGGGAGCTATGGGAGATAGTGTTGTTGTGCAGCGCGCTCGAGGGTGCCCCACTTGTCTGATAAAGTGTCTAGAGGAATATTTGGCACAGAGGCCGGTGACATGGGGAGGGAGCCTGCTTAGGCACAAGGATGGCACCCCTCTGACGAGATTTCAGTTTCAGAGGGTGCTAGCACTTACAATCGCTGCGGCGGGCATGGACCCGTGCGATTTTGGGACCCACTCATTTAGAATAGGGGCAGCTACAGAGGCTACGGCCCGGGGTCTGGGTGCGGAAGAAGTGAAACAGCTAGGCCGTTGGTCCTCGAACTGTTTCAAGAGGTATGTGCGATTGCACATGTTGTAAAAGACTGGTGAAATGCACTCACGCTTGTTGTCTTTGTTTGAATTACAGTTTCGCAAGCCTGTGACGCGGGGCGGAATTTGGAGTCAACCCATCACCAGGAGACCAGCGGTCAAGGATCACCGACTGGAGAGCAAGTGGCCACTCATACGTGAGGCGCGCCGGGGACGTATTCATGGCAGGTGACGCGATTCACGCATCTGGGGAATACGGGTTCAGAGTGACCTTCCATGGGAAAGGAGGCCTCTGTGTTGACCAATTTCAACCATTTATGGAGGGTATTTTAGGGCGGCAAAGGTCACCCCCATCTATAATCATAGTACACTTGGGGGGCAATGACTTAGTAAGACTGGGAAGACGAGTGTTACTGGAACACATTTTGTCGGCAGTCAGCTGGTTGGCTAAGAGGCTCCCGGGGTGCACAATCGCCTGGTCCCACATGATACCCAGGAAAGTTTGGCGGGGGGGTTTCTCTGTGTCAGCGTTGAACCACTCAGTAAAGAGGGTCAACAATAAAATTGGGAAATTCTTTCGCTCCACGCAGTTGCAGAGCATTCCTCATGGGTGTATTCGGGCTGATCACTTTTATTTGAATGATGGGGTTCACCTGTCCAGGGCGGGGAATGATTTACTCATAGGAGACTTCATAGCATGGCTAAGGGGTTTGAGGAGGCATGACCTTTAGGAGGTTTGGGGGGGCCGGATAGTCGGTCAAATATCCGGCCTGTGGTGGTAAGGTCATGATCGGTGAGCAGTAATTTCAAGGTCCCTAGGGGGGGCGCCACCCAGAATGGATGGGAGCGCCCGGGGGGAGGCGGCCATTGGCCCCTCCCACAGGGAGGCGGCACCCACTACGGATGGGTCGCCTAGGGGGAGACGGCCATAGGCCCCTCCCAGGGGGGAGACGGCTAGATGCCCCTCCTACGAATTTCCCGGGGGCCGGATATCCGCTCCGGTGGAAGAGAGTGTGGGGAAGGGGGGAGTCCACGCTGTCCTTCTTACAGATACCTCACACGGGAACTCGGACGACCTTTAAGATGGCGTCGAGTGAAAGGGGGCCCCCACGACAAGGGAAGTTACAGTTGGCAACGAGGGTAAAGTCCTCTGCGCATGCGCCACTCACACCGTGAGGGCGGGAGTTTGGTAGTAGGGATCTGACACCGGCTAAGACCTTGCCGTTGGCCCTTAATGCTAGGATGTACAATTTTAATTTAGAATGTATGCATTTTCAGGATGCTAGACTCGGCTAGGAAACCTTTGTATTAGAGATCTGTTAAGGTTAGCCAAAGAACATGTCTTCATAAAAATGTAATGAAAGTAAAATTGTACATAATTCATGAAACGTTTAATTTAATGTTTTTAAATTTTGTTTCATATTTTAATAAATACGGCCGGGGGGGTAACTCCCCCCGCCTTCCAAAAGCTCAAACCTGTGTCTGTCTCCTCCCCTTGGGGAATTGGTGTTGGGAGGGGGTGGCGGGCATCCCGGCCATATGGAAAGGGAAGACCACTCGGTCCCCCCGAACGTATGGATGGGTGCCCCGATCCCCCCGGGAAACCATTTTGGGCGGGGGGCGTGGTTCGGCTGGTATGCCCAAAGCGGGGTAGCCGGAGCACGCCCTTCCCGCCCAGAAGGGGTTGTCCTAGACACCCGCCCGGAAGACCGCGCCCAGTGGGCGTACCTGAGGAGGGTCCCCGCCCTCCCGCAGACGGATAAATGGAGCAGGAATCCGAAGAAGCGTCCTCTTGTTCCAGTGCTCTGAAGGCTGCACCCCTCGTTGCTCGTGAGCCCTCGACTGAACAAGCAGCAATTTTGACCCACCCACCAGCCCCTATTGCAGTGTTTGTTTGAATAAAGTAATTGTTGATGATATCCGATTGTATTAAAGAGATGCAGTCATCAATTTTTTTCAGCATTTATGCATGCCTTGGATTGAATAAATGTGTATAGGCCTTTTTTCCTTTGTAGAAAAGTAAAGTAGTGTATCACATGACGAAATTGTCTTGTGCTTTAGGACTTTTTTCCCTTTGTAGAAATGAGAAGTTGATGAATCATCAAGCTGTTTCAGATTAGGCGAATTTTTCTTTCCTTAGTAGGTAAACAACTGTCGTATTTATTTTTGGTCGGGCGGTAAGGTCATGATCGGTGAGCAGTAATTTCAAGGTCCCTAGGGGGGGCGCCACCCAGAATGGATGGGAGCGCCCGGGGGGAGGCGGCCATTGGCCCCTCCCATAGGGAGGCGGCACCCACTACGGATGGGTCGCCTAGAGGGAAATGGCCATAGGCCCCTCCCAGGGGGGAGACGGCTAGATGCCCCTCCTACGAATTTTCCGGGGGCCGGATATCCGCTCCGGCGGAAGAGAGTGTGGGGAAGGGGGGGAGTCCACGCTGTCCTTCTTACAGATACTTCACACGGGAACTCGGACGACCTTTAAGATGGCGTCGAGTGAAAGGGGCCCCCACGACAAGGGAAGTTACAGTTGGCAACGAGGGTAAAGTCCTCTGCGCATGCGCCACTCACACCGTGAGGGCGGGAGTTTGGTAGTAGGGATCTGACCTTGTCGTTGGCCCTTAATGCTAGGATGTACAATTTTAATTTAGAATGTATGCATTTTCAGGATGCTAGACTCGGCTAGGAAACCTTTGTATTATAGATCTGTTAAGGTTAGCCAAAGAACATGTCTTCATCAAAAATGTAATGAAAGTAAAATTGTACATAATTCATGAAACGTTTAATTTAATGTTTTTAAATTTTGTTTCATATTTTAATAAATACGGCCGGGGGGTAACTCCCCCCCGCCTTCCAAAAGCTCAAACCTGTGTCTGTCTCCTCCCCTTGGGGAATTGGTGTTGGGAGGGGGTGGCGGGCATCCCGGCCATATAATAGATTGTCCATCTATGGGCGTAATTAGCTGGATTATGTATAATTTTGTATAATTTTAACTGTTTAATTAGACATTCTAAGATGGCGCTCAAATCAGAAGGATTTCAGTACAGCACACGTGTCCTTCTTTGATTGCAGTAACACGAGAGGTGGGTAAAACTGTGTCTAAGATGGCGCTGCGGTAAACATAGATGAAGGTTTTGTACGCATCTGTTTGATGTAGTGTCTGTTTGTTGGTATAATAAACAACCCGAACGACCCCCCGCGAGTGCTTTTTTCCGGAAGGATGGAAGTCCGAGGTTACGGATATTGGAGCGGCAATTGATTTGTGGGAGCACCCCCAAATTGGAAAGCACCTGCCTGCGAGTGCCCTGCTCAGGTGCTTCTGGAGCGAGAAAATATATATATAAATATATATATAAAGCGGAGGCTTATCGACATCTGGATAATGCAGAATGTTATGAGCAATCCAATGGTTTGGCGGTGAACAGGGTCAACAAGGAGTATAAAGCACAACTTTTGGTGTGGAAGAGGGAGGGTTTGATAAGTAAGGACTAACTTTGCTTTTTGAATAAGGATTTTCCCACCCTTCCAACTTTTTACCTTATACCAAAGGTCCACAAGCTAATAACACCAGTTCCTGGACGTCTGATTATTTCAGCTAGAGACAGTGTTTTTGAAAACACATCCAAATATGTGGACCATTATCTTCAAGAATACTTGGTCTCCCTACCAACATATCTCAGAGATTCCAAAGATTTCCTTTGCAAACTAAATACTATCACTTGGGCAGAAGATTATCTCCTCATGACTCTTGATGTGTGTTCTTCATACACGAGCATTAGACATGCTGATGGCCTAAACGCAGTTGAATACTTTTTGCAGAATTGGAACATAGCATTTCATAATCATAATAAAATGTTAGTCAACATGATTAGTCTATGTTTAAATAACAACCTATTCTTATTTGATGGCAAAGTGTTCAGACAACGACAAGGAGTTGCCATGGGTGCATGCTTCTCCCCCAGCTATGCGTGTTTACATGTGGGCTGGTGGGAGGAGCATGTACTCAGGGGTCAACACAGGCATTTAGTTGATAAACATCTTATGCACATTTGGAGATATATTGACGATATTGTTATTGTTTGGAGAGGGACTATGTTAGAGGCAACAACTTTTGTGAATATAATCAACAAAAATGAGTTAAATCTGCAATTTACCGCCCATATAGACCAACACCAAGTGAATTTTTTGGATATTGCTGTAGTTATTGAGGATAACCACATCAGCACGCAATTATATCGCAAACCCACAGCAGGGAATTCCCTGCTGCATGCATCTAGCTTTCACCCACAACATACCATCACAGGGTTACCATATGGGGAATTCTTAAGGATTCGTAGGGCATGCAGTACCATCGCAGCCATGAAGACAGCACAGGAAGCAGCCAGATGCAGAATGTTACAACGCGGCTATTCAGCCAAACTGTTGTACTCTGCATTAGCCAAAGCCAATGCCAGAGATAGAAATGAGTTGTTATGTACAGAGACAAAAAAAGGTCCTACATTAATATCAGAATCATTGAACAATACCCATGATACTGAACAGAGTTCTAGCAGAACACCACCATGTAGGTTCATTTCTACCTTCAGCAGACAGGCGAAAGCGATTAAAGGTATCATTAACGCGTAATGGCCCATTGTTCTGACTGATACTGTCTTGGCCCAAACTTTGCCCAGTAAGCCTGACTACACTTATCGCAAAGCTAGATCTATGCGTAGTGACCTAGTAAGAACCAGCCCTGAACAGGACATCAGTAAGAGCTGGCTCACAGCAAGTATAGGTTTATTTAAATGCAATACATGCCGGGCATGTAAGTTTTGTGTCATTACCAAAACATATGTTGATGGTTTTTCTGAATGGCCAACCAAACTTAAGGGACACTACACATGTCGCACAGACCATGCGGTGTATGTGCTACTAATTTACGTGTGGAACGACATATTAATGACAATGTCAATACAGTTTAGGAGTCACTGAAAAACCACGCCACGGGTGGAGGTTAAGTATTGACATTGTCATTAATATGTCGTTCGTAAACTGTATTGACATTGTCATTAATATATCGTTCCACACGTAAATTAGTGTGATTAAGGGAGTGGTGACAGTACATACTGATATATGGAGATCGGATCATGGTAACCAATATCTCTGGTACTATGCATATTTTGGTAGTTACCTCGATAGTCTTTAGCACTGGCTAACACTTTATTAACGTCCACTCGAAGTGTGTTTATTACCGTGGCTCCTAAGTTTGTGTGAGACCGTCAGTAACTTTCCGCTCCACACGTTATTAATGTGAGGAAGGGAGGGACCGAGATTGTAGTGCTGACACAATGTTTATACAGATGTTTGAAAATGTTTTTCTACTTCGAGGGCATTATATATTACTTGGAAGGACAGTAATTATGACGATTCCCAAATTACATTTTCTTTTGAGAAACGCAGAGACTCAATGTTTCATTAGGAGTGTACACATGATGAATTGTCACATTTGCATATGTATGTATTAACGGTAATTGTGAGTAGCAAGTTACGATAACACTCCAGTCCTCTTTCTGTGTTCATGTATGCTCCACGATATATGCCAATGTTTTCAAAGCATTCTTTCACGTGATCAAGCCGTTTTTCGGCGAAACGCGTTGTGAAATAAACAGCACTGTTTGGATGTGGTGACTACCTCGTTTTGTCCTGAGAGTGTGTCTTACTAATTTTGCAGTGCATGAGAGCATAACTTTGTTGGAACTACTCTGCCGACGTACACGCCACCTTTCACGGGTCGCGGAGATCCAGAAGGAGTTATTGACTTTGTGGATATATATATATATATATATATATATATATATATACATATATATATATATATATATATATATATATATATATATATATATATATATATATATATATATATATATATATATATATATATATATATATATATATATCTCACAGGATTCGCTATAGCAACAGCTACTCCAATTCCTGTTTGGAAGAACGAAAAGCAGACCCAATGATCTTGGTGCAAAAACGGTGAGCTTATTAAATGCCCAGCATATCAGCCGCGTTTTAGCCCCCACTTGGGCCTTGATCATATGACGCATTGCTTTTGTTTCTAACCAAATTTTAAAGTGCTTGTGCAGATTGTGACGTGTGAGTAGCAGGTGACCAATACATAGATATAGTAGAGGTACTGAGTACTATTCAATAGGAGGTTCACTTAGTGCAAATATGCATATGAATGAATAAATATCATAATGAATACATAAATGTATAAATATAATGATAAAAATGCAAAAAAAGTGAAAACAATGGTACTAAAAAGTAGCATTTAAAATCTATTAAAACATTCCTACATTGGATTTGTAAAAGCTAAAAATGCCAATATTTAAAACCCGATAATACTAGGTTGTATATAAACCATCATCATTATTGAACTACGCATATTTAAACATAAATGTTAATAAAATCTCCAAGTGTCATGATGTAACACTCCTTGTTGCTGTAGTTGCTTCTCAAAATAAAGCCCAAAATGGGCTGGAGTAATACTATGTATAGTTATAGTTACCTAGATCTTAATTCCAAAAAGTGTATAAATATCACCCTACTGAACCGCTAATGGTGCAGAAAAGTGCAATGTGCTAATTAAAAATAATGTTACTAAGCAAGGAGGGGTTTGAATGTTAAATACAGACATTATCATATTGATAGTTAAGTAAGATGGAACTAGCTTAACTATATATGTATCTTGCTGAATATCTCTGGTTACTCTTTATAAGCATGTAAAAAAGTCCTCACTAGCATTTAACCCAGATGGAGTCTTGGTATCAAGCTCCAATATGTATCTTGTTTCCAAGAGGCACATTTTGGCTTCATGGTTTCCTCCTCTTCTCAGGAGAGGGATTGTGTCAATGACAAAATATTATAAATGTACTGGGTTACTATCACAACACTACTCAAAGTGCCTAGCTACTGGATAAGCTTGGTCCCTGCTGTTGATTGCCCTTATGTGCTGGAGTATCCACTTGTGGGCTGGCAGTTTGGTGCTGCCAATATAACTCAATGCACAGGGACACTCAAGCACATAAACCGCAAATTATGTTTTGCAAGTCAGTCTCTTACTGATAGGTATGGGATCTGGCTTGAAGGGACTGCTGTAGTGAGTTTTGTTATGTGCGAATTTACATGCTTTACAGGTAGGACATTTACTGAATCCTTTATGCATTGTAAGCCAATTTGTAGGTGATTTGAGTTCTGGATTATTTCTAACCAAACTGTTGCTCATCGACCTTGCTTTTCTAAAGGTCAAGGCAGGTTTTGCAGGTAGAAGTTTGACCAGGACTGGATCACCCCGCACCAGACTCCAATTCCTAATTTCCAAGTGTCTGGTGCTGCCTGTTATAGGAAAGTATGATCCTTGATTTTTGCTCCGAATTGTTATGGCATATTTCTACCTGACTAGATTTCACTGCAAGAGCCTCTGTTCTAGATAGAGTTTTAGTTTTGTTGATAGCTCTATCTATGATGTTGGAAGCATAACCTCTTGCCTGTAACCTCTGTCTACTCAAAGCCTGAGCTATATTGCAATCCTCCTCAGTGCTGCAGATTCGCTTGATACGTAGCATCTCCCGATAGGGCATGCTCTGTATCAAGTGACGTGGATGATGACTACTCGCGTGCAGCACTGTGTTGCCCGGAGTAGGTTTCCTAAACAGCTTGGTGGCAATAGTGTCATTGTTTACAATTACCTCCACAACCAAAAAGTATACTGAGGATTTACTGATGGTAGAGGTGAAGTGGAGGTTAAGACAATTGTTATAAATCTAATCAATGAACTGTAGTGCGCCAATTTCAGATCCTCTCCAAATAAGGAACAAAATGTCTATGTAAAGCGACCAAATCAGTACATGCTGGTTAATTATGTCTTTGTATTGTCCCATGAGGACCTGCTCCTCTCACAGCCCCATATGCAAACAAGCATAGCCTGGGGAAAAGCAGGCCCCCATCGCAACACCCCTGATCTGCTGATAAATTTGATTATCAAACAAAAAGAAATTTTGCTCCAGACATGTGGAAATCAGTGACTAGCATTTTGTTGTGCATGGAAATATACATAGGTCTTTGGTTTAAATAATGCTCAATAGCCTTGAGGCAATCATAGTGCCAAATAGACGTATAAAGAGATGTAACGTCAAATGTTATTAAAAGTAAATCAGGACTCCACTTGATTTTTTTATTTTTTTATTTTTTTTTAAAATATATTTTTATTGCAGGAATCAGTAAATTTTTACAAAGCGGACCAGCATTATAAGTTCAATCAAAAGTAATATAATACATTCCTCCGTCCCCCAGCAGGATGAACCAATACACAGCCATTCAGCCCACAACCCAAGGGTCGGGCGGCGATACCCAATGGGGACTCAACAGGAAGTCGAAGCCGGTCCGGATGATCCACTATCCGTCATCTGCTTTTCTAAACCATCCTACAAAAAAGGCCAAAAGAAAAACAGGACTCCACTTGATGTTATTTATTTTTCTAAGGAAGTCCGATGTATCCTGTATATATGATAGCAGACCTTGGATCCATTCTTGTAAAAAAATAGTCTGCATACTTGGATGTATTTTCCATAACACTGTTAATGGCAGAGATTATTATTGACCTGGCTGGGGGTTTGCTAGCACATTTATGAATTTTTGGAAGGAAGTATAGAGCAGGGATGGCTGGATGTTCATTTTTTAAGAAGCGATATTCATCTTCACTTATCAGCCCCCGCTCTTCCACGCCAATAGTTTTAAGTAATAGTCATTCCATGCTGATTTAACAATGTGTATATTGCTGAAGCATGGGCGGAAAATCCGTTCCGCTTGCGGATTTCACGGATTTTTGGTAAATTTGCAATCCACGAGATTCGCGAATTTCCTGCAAAATCCGCGAGTGGAACAGATTGGGTCAAAATTTCAAGCTGACTTTTGTAACTCTTTTAGAATGGCGCCGGCAAGCTGCCAGAGCCATTCTAAAATGGTTACAAAAGTCAGCTTCAACAGGAAGCTCTAATAGATAAAGTAAAGCAGGTGCTGCTCAAATTCAGTTACACAATCATTAATCACCCCAAACTTGGGGTGATTAATGATTGTGTAACTTAATTTGACCTTCAACTGGAGCACCTGCTTTACTTTATCTATTAGTGCTTCCTGTTGAAGCTATTTCTAGCTATTTTAGAATGGCGCTGGCAGCTTGCCGGCACCATTCTAAGTGGGGCTGAGGGCAGAAGGGCACAAAAGTGGGACAGAGGGAAGAAGGGGACAAAAAATGAGTGGGGCAGAGGGCAGAAGGGCACAGAAACGAGTGGTACAGAAGGCAGATGGGCATAAAAAATGAGAGGGTGGCAGTGATTAAGCAGGCAAACCCCCCCCGTGAAATTGCAAAGCGCCTCGCAAACACCCGCGAACACGCAAAGCTCCTCCCGAAAACCCGCAAACAGGCAAAAATAAAAAAATCTGCAAATTCGCGTGAATTCGTGAATTTTGCGGATTGTGAATTCGCAAATTCGCGAAGTGCGAATTTGCAAAATTCGCCCATGCTTAATATTGCTCTTCTTATAACACTCAATGTCTGTCAGCTGTTGTAATGCCTCTTCCATATACAGCTTTTGTGGTCATAGAACAACGTTGCCTCCTTTATCTGATTGTCTCACAATTAAATTGTTGTTGTTCTGTAGTTTCTTCATCAGCTGATTATAGCAATTGTTTTGTCTATTGTTTCTGTGGCAAGCATTATTGGTTACTTTATCAACCTGTTTGTGAGCTTTCAGACCGGGGCTGTGTCTGTATCGCGGGACTCTCGAAAAGATTCACAGACACTGGGTTACGGGGTAGTGCAGGTTTTATTGCTTTGTACAACCGCCGTTTGCGAACAGGCACTCTATAAAAGGGTAGGGGTAAGTCCGCCTCCTCCGTCCTGGACCGTCCGGTTGTTGCTCTCCAGTCCCAAGGTCTTCTGGGGGTCGTAGGCCTTTTCCCCGCCGTCCTGCTGGTCTTTTACGCCGGTATCCCAGAAAAGAAGGAAAAGAAAGAAAACGTCCGTCTCAATAAAGATGCAGGGATGAATGTCTCTCAGGGAAGGGAGTGAGGGAAAACACACGTGCAACCTCTAACCCTGGCTGTGGGACGTGAACCCTTGGGAAACCCCCAAGGGTGTGCAGGGGTGCTTGCTTTTAGGCGGGCTTCCCTGGTCTACCACCTCCCCACGTTGCGTTATCGGACCGTACCTGGGTGAGCCACACTTCCGTGTTAGTGTGGCTGGGCGATGCGCGTCCCGCAGAGCCCCCTGGCTTCCCGCGGTAATCCACCTCAGGTCCGCTGTCTGGTCCCGCAGCCGCCTTCCTGCTTGGAATCGTCCTGTAGCTCTGACTCGTCTCCGACTCCGTCCGGCTCCAGCTTCCTCCTCTCTCTCCGCTGTCCTCGTCCTCCGACCTCCGATCTTCCACCGTCCTCCGCTCGCGCTCTTCCTCCGTCCTCCACTCGTGATCTTCCTCCGTCCTCCGCTCGTCGTCCTCCTCCTCCGTCCACACTGCTCCGCTGTCTCTCCACTCGCTCCACCAACCTCCAACTCCACCTCCGGGTGTCTCGCACACCTGGCTGGATTCCGGAATGGGTTTTACGTCGGCAGGCCGGGCGTGTCTCCAGTCCGTCTCCGCCCCCTTAAAGGTGTAGTCCCGTAGGTGCACCGCTGCAGGCCGTCTCTGGACGACGTCGGGGGTATTCCAGGCCTCGGTATTCTGGGAAGACAAAGTAGACACATTACTAGGCATACCTGGGGGGCCCTCGTCGGGGTCCCCCCCGTCACACTGTTTAAGTTCCATTGTAACTTGCTTGTGATAAACGTCCAAGTTGTTGTGTAGCATGGTAGGCTGAAAGATGGATTTTGGCTTAAATGGAGTTTTGACCGTGCCATTGAAGTCAGTTAGCTTTTGGCCTGAGATAAAAATGTCCGTAGACTGTTCATTTGGCAGCGACCAAAGTTGTTGGAACAAGTTCATATCTCATGCTGTGTATATTTATATGTATATATATATTCACTGACAAAACCATAGGTTATAGACCATATATAGTTATGGATTAGCATTTACAAAACCTTATTTTACTCACACAAAACCATTGAAATTTGCATATATAGTTAGTTGCACTAACTATATATCGCGCACCCGCAATCCACTGCTGATGATGTCACATATTACATCATTCATGACATGGTCAGTGACATCACTGATGACATCACTGATGACATCATCCAGTGACTGTATTTTTCTGTAAAGTTAAAATATGTCTTAGATATTGAAGAATGAGTGGATGTATAAGTGTCTGGATGAACGATTTAGTAGGTGCATGACTGACTGTATGAGAGAGTGATTAAATGTGTCTCACTGAGTGCATGGGATAGTGACTAAACTGTCTTAATTTGTGCATCATTATATCTGTTGTTCTATAAACTGCTGCATGTGTTGATCAGTAGCTATATGAGTAACTATATGGGTTATTGATTGGTTGCTCAAGTATTTGTATGGGAGAGTTAGTGTGTGTGTTTAGGTGGCTGGGAGGTGTGTGGCTCTGTGCATAGATGTGTGAACAGTTGATTCACTAGATGTATGGGTTCAAAACTGCATGTGGAAACAGCTGTATGGGTGGTTGACTGTGTGCATGAGTGTATTGGTGAGTGAATGGATATCTCAATGCTACATGTCAAAGTAAGTACATATGTAAAACACAGTACATGTGAGAGTTGACATATATAAATTACTGTGTATAAGAGCCAGTAAATGTGTGAGTGGCTGCATGGATCATTGAAAACTTGTATCAGTGATTGTATAAGAGAGTAAATATGTGTTAGAATATGTTTGAATAAGTAAGGTGTGTATAACTGTATAGTTGAGGAAAAGGAGGTGTGATTGATTCTTTGCATGACTGACTAGGTGTATGAGTAACTCCATGGATGAGTGACAATCTGTGAGTGTCTGTTTACACTGAGTGTATCTAAGGTTATATTAGAGTCTGAAGAGGTTGATCGTATTATCACATGAATGATGTCATCAGTGATGTTGTCAGTGATGTCATTTGAGTTGTCATCAGTGATGTCATCAGTGATGTCACTGACCATGTAATGAATGATGTAATATGTGACATCATCAGCAGTGGATTTCGGGTGCGTGATATATAGTTAGTGCAACTAACTATATATGCGAATTTCAATGGTTTTGTGTGAGTAAAATAAGGTTTTGTAAATGCTAATCCCTAACTATATATGGTCTATAACCTATGGTTTTTTCAGTGAATTTTCAAGGTTTTGTAAATGCTAATTCCTAACTATATATGGTCTATAACCTATGGTTTTTTCAGTGAATTTCAATGGTTTTTTATTAGCAAATATCATAAGCTGTAAAATGTATTCTTCTTTTTAAGGAAAAATATATTTTATATTTTTTTAATATAATTTTTTTATGCATCTGCTAAACCCTGACCTCTTAATAGTGCACTGTGGTGGAAATGATTTTGGCACTATGACTGGGGTTGGTCTGGAAATGCTTTTAAAGGACACCTTTCATCAATTGATGACACTTTTTCCCCAAACTGCCTTGGTATATTCCAATATATGCCAAAGACAGAAATGGAACTGTTCCAACCAATTTTGTCCACAATTTGAGAAAGCACGGAAACATGTTAATAAATCTCTTTCTGCTTACATGAGAGACTTTAGAATGGGTTCAATATACAACAATAACTTGCGTTACAACATGCAAGACATCTACAGAGGAGATGGTGCGCACTTCTAAGATGAGGGGAATGGAATATTCCTCCTGAATTTAAGACTGTGCATTTGAACCTACTCGTAGGTACCTAAATCAGCCACAGAACCCAATAGCTCTTTTCTGTGCTACCCTACCTCTGATCATTCCAAACGTTTTTCTTTTTCTAACTTTTTTCACTATTTTTCACCAAAGTACACTCCCCGGTACGAGGGTCAGGAAGTGTCTACTGTGCCCCCTTCTACCCATTCCGAACATTGTTTGCCCTCCTTCTTGTTTCTCATATCTACCGAAACACAAAATGGAGGACTCCCGTAACGCTGCCGGTACGCGTACCGGGGCGCGCACCGGTAAGCGCTCGCTTAAAAAAGGTGGGAAAGTAATTTACAGAACAACCACTGGAGACACTTTGATCAAATATAGAATAAGCCCTACTACTTTGCAGTCCCTACCATTTACCCAAATTTGATGGAATTCCATTGAGACATTTATGCTGTAGGCCTGACTAAATATCCTGAGGTAAATTACATGGCAAAAACACATATGAAGTGCTAGAATTGACAACCAATTCAAATGTTACTTTCATTTTCTACTTTTATTTCATGACATTTGATTGGTTGTGTACCTGAATATATATAAAGAGAGAGAAACACAGCCATTTTGACTACTACTTTCTGAAGTACATTTCAAGAGCATTTTCACTGACAACTTAAACTTCTTTTTGAAAGGTAAGATGTTATTTTAAAAATTTGAAAGGAGATCTATGTTATGCACTATAAATTAATTTAGGAAAACGTTTTCAGATAGATATATACTGTCCCTCCATAAGAGTTAGTCATTGAGAAAGGCTTAATTATTTAATTTATTGATTTAGTTAGGCTTCTGTGGTATAATTATGAATTTACTTAGGCTTCATCACAGGCACTTTTTAATAGTTCTACTTCCTGCCTGAAACCATGCAGTGCCCAAAGATAACTTCTCTGTTAAAAACTCACAAGTACCTGTCTGAACTTAAACCCAACAGTGCCCTATCTCTACTGATATATTTATTTTTTATGCAATTTACAGCAAGAAAATGGAAGCACAACAGAATGAAAATAAAATTTCATTTCAAATTAAGATTGAAAACAATCCTAACGAAGAAAAAGAAGAAATAGACTTTTTGGATGACACTGTAGACGAAGAATTAATTAAATGTGTTGAAGAATGTGAATCATGGAATGAAAAGGAGGACATACCAGATGAATTAATGTTACAAATTCTTTTAGATTTGGAAAAATCAGAACAATAAATTTTAATTTTAAAAGTTAAAATTGTTTGAGACATTATTCTTTTTTATTTGAAAATTATGAAATAGTACCCAAAAAGATATAATATAAAGTGAGACTTAAAATATACTGTGCAACTTTTTTGTGTTACATAGTAAGTTTGCTCATAGTTACTTCCTTTCTCCAACTATATTATCTCCAATGTGTATTTAACATCTCTTTATCATCTCCTGCCTCCATATTGTTTCTGCTTTCCTGACAGACTATGGTATGAATTCCATATACCACAATAACTTCTGAAACAACATGCAAGATATCTACAAAGGAAACGGTGTATATTAATTTTTAGACTCTGCATTGGTACCTACATGTTGCTACTTAAATAAAAAAAATAACAAAAAGAACAATCAATAAACATACAATATTTGAAAAGTCTATCATTCTTTTTTCCCCATAGTACGCTCCCCGGACCGCTTCCCGGTGCGCGTACCGGGCGCTCCCCCCGCAAAAAAAGGATTTTTTTTTTTTGGGGGGGGCCGCGCCGGGCCCTCTCAAAGCCCCACTTCAAAACTAGGGGGTCAGGGAGGATCTACTATGCCCCCTTATGGTCATTTCCCCCTTTGTTTTGGCCACCTCTTGTGTCTCGATCCTACCGAGACACAAGATGGGGGCCGCTCCGGACTGTTTAGAATGTTTACAGACACCCGAGAGCCAATCCGCTTCTCCTCACTTCACGAACTAATTCACAGATGAAAACAAACCCAAATCACAAAACCCGTCAAACAAATCAATCAATCCAAGCCCACTGGAGGGCAGAAAAAAAAAACCAAAAACCCCAAATCACAACCCTCAATTGGGGATCCAAAATCACTGTGCTAAAAAACAGGTCTGATGACTACAAAACCCACAAACCCCAGCGCCAGGACCAATTCAAACAAATCGCATCGATCTCAATCTGCCCACTGGAGGGCTATACGTGAAATCATATCAGTCAAAACAGCTCCCACCAAATCAAAACTTGAAAATACAAGCTGTCCATTGGCAAGCTGACACATGAACAAGGCCGTGGAAATAACGGAACCAAAACATGTCAATTGAACTACAATATCCAGAACTCTGAGGAGTGGGAACTGGCATAGTGAACATGTGACTATGATGGGTGGACACGTGAATGTCCCCGGACAAAAATAGAAAAGAGCAGACTGATTGAACTACATTACCCAGAGCACTGCAGGGTGGAAATTGATGCGATACTGACTGTGTGGGGTGAAACACATGAATGTCTCCGTGAAAACAACGGAAACAACAGCAGACTGATTGAACTACATAACCCAGAACTCTTAGGGTTGTGGTATTGACCTTGAGATACTAGCTACGCCCACCTGGGCGGTAACCTTTGTGTTTCAGGAAATGTGGTTTGTTTATATAACTGTGATAATGCACTTTTCAAACTGACCGTGACCAAGACAGCGGAGGCTGTCGAAACGCGTTGGTTTTTGTCTTGGCTTTGACACCCTATGGATTTAAAATAAACAACTTTGAAATCATACTCCTTGTGAATCGCATTGGGTAAATTGCGACTCCAGGATTTTCTTCCGTGGAAGGAATCGTTGTTTGGATAAAGTAGCGGTTGGGCTCAACCGCAGGAGTAACACGGCCACAACTAGCAGCGCCTACCGGGAAAGAAAGAGAGCCATATGGATTGATATATATATATATATACATATATATATATATTACCTACTGGCGGTCGCCAGTAGGTAGTTATAGTTAGGATTTTTTTCAATGCAAAATCTCAAAATTCTATTGTGAATAACTTTGGCGCCGGTTGACGAATCTGCCTGAAAATGTCCTCAAATTTGCCTCACGGAGCTCTGGTCCTTCCTTGAAAGTTTGGGGGGATTCGTCAAGCGGGGGCCGAGATAAAAGGGGGGTCCCAAAACGTGTTTTCTCCATGTTAATTTCCATAGGGCGGTCGAACTCACTTTTAGCCCGAACAACTGAATGGATTTCCACCAAACTTGGAAAAATTGTAGGGACTGGTAGCCCGATGTGCCTTTGCTATGTCTCAAGATATGTGCTCCAGTGGATTTTGAGTAATTTAGGTTCAAAAAAATATATATATCTATGGCCGCGCCCCGGTACGCGCACCGGGGAGCGCAGCGGGCGCGACACGCGAGGTGCGCACGGAAAGCTGATTGGCTCTCGGGTGTCTGTAAACATTGGAAACAGTCCGGACCGGCCGCCATCTTGTGGCTCGGTAGGATAGAGACACAAGAGGTGGAAAAAAGGGGGAAATAACCATAAGGGGGCAGGGTAGACCCCCCCTGACCACCTAGGTTTGATGTGGGGACTATAAAAGGGCCCCACGGTGCAAAATAATTTTTGTTTTTTGATTTGCACGGGGGGAGCGCCCGGTACGCGTACCGGGGAGCGGACCGGGGAGCGGCCCATGGGGAAAGAAGAATGACAGAGTTTTTTAAAAATTTAGCCTTTTTTATAAATTGGAGGTAGTTCTAAAAGGAACTGTTTTTTTCTTCTTTTTGTTGTTTTATATATTTTAGTGTTTTTGGAACATTTTGTACTTTTTTTTGGCTTTTATGAACTATTTTATATTTTTTTTGTTATTTTTATGGGGAGAAACGAAAAAACAGGGAATTGCAAATGGCTCAACTGGAGCAAAAAAAAAATTAAGAAAAAATGAGGATTTTTTGGGGCATTTGTGGTTGTCCCCAGCAAGGACGATAAGCTTTATGCTCAGTTCACCATAGGAGATGGTCTTACCACAATGAATACATGTTATTCGGAAATCCGCAAACCGTGGGTGAATGCAAGGGATCGTCTCCCTTGCCTCTGGTCCCGATGGAGTGGGTGCTTGAAGATTGGGGAGGGTTACTGGCCAGTTCCCTCATCTCTGCAGCAGAATAGTTGATTGGATGACTGCGCTGCATGTGGCGTATCATGGTGTTGTTTCCAAAAGAGTCTTTTTTATTAGGGTTCCCCCTTGAAAGTTCCAAGCCACAGATTAGGCAAGTCACCTTGGCCGCATTGACTTTTTTCTTGCCCTCTGGGATCGAAAAGACACACAGTCACTGGATGATGTCATCATTGATGTCATCAGTGATGTCATTTGAGATGTCATCAGTGATGTCACTGACCATGTCATGAGTGGTGTAATATGTGACGTCATCAGCAGTGCATTGCGGGCGCGCGAGCTATAGTTAGCTGAACTAACTATAATGGGGGAATTTCTATGGTTTTGTGAAATGTCCAGACAGCTATAACATGTGTGAAGCCTATGTTTTTTTCAGTGAATTTTTAAGGTTTTTTTAAATGCTAATTCCTAACTATAACGTGGCTGAAACCTATGGTTTTTTCAGTTAATATATATATATGTATATATGGATCCAATTCTGATTCATCCGTTTGAAAGCAAACAGGCACTGACTCCGTGGGTTTCTCAATCAAAGGTGATTTATTACAAGAAAACGACCAGACGCGCTTCGGCGGACACGTCCACCTTGTTCACTACATCTGATGTCACCAGAATTGTGTGCTTTATATATAGTGATACATTGAAACCCATTGGATGTGAGAAGAACGACAGTATGACATGTGATATTTGCATAGACATAGAAGGTTCAAAGGTTCTCAAAGAAAACATTTTACATTAGTCATGTCAACTTTTTTAAAACCCATTTTTTTCTAAATCATTATTTATAAGGTGTGTAACTGGTACCTTCAATGTATGGCCTTGTGTTAGAGAATTCACCTTCATTCTGTGTTTTTGTCTTGTGTATGTGTTTGCATGTGTGTTTCTGAGTCCGTGCTCAGATGGACATGAAAGAGGTGTTCTGGCAGGTATAAGTGCTTCCAGCGCATGAGCACTCTGTAAGGACCTGGCATGTTCATGTCTTTCATTGCCGCTGCTTGCTGCATTGACTCGGCGAGTACGGCTTGTTAAAGCGCGGCTAGCGTCCCTTTTCTGCCTGAATTGCTGCACTTTATTTGCCAGTTTATTTCCGTGTGTTTAAACTCTAAGTGTCCGCTTATATTATCTGGTGTTGAGGTCATGATGTATGCCGTAGCCTTTGCGGCACTTAGGAGATGCGAGTATTTTTTATGGTGTTCAGGTTCACATTAGTGTGGTTTTTTTTTTGTTACTAAGGTTAGGGTGTGCGGGTTTACAATAGTGGAAACCTTTAGCGATGTCTAATTGAAATAAAACAATGTGTCTGAGTTTTGATAAAGTTCTAGATTCTCGGGTACTTTTTCCTGACTTTGTCCACGTTAAAGCCATATGTAGCCTTTAACCTGGGTTGTGCATTACTGCTTAGTGCAGACTAAAAGGTATATTGAGATTAATGATGATCCCGCATGTAAGGTGTTGAAAGGGCCCAAGTGGGCCTACCTAAAAACCTGAACACTGTTTAACATATGTTGTAGCCAGCTTGGTTGCTGTTCCCTATACTATGCTAGGTGTGATTGTGTCGGTCCCTTGCTTCATGTTTACTATTGTTTATAGTGGGTACACTGGGAGATCTGTACATGGGAGATAGAGACGTGTTCGCTGATGATCTGTCAGCCTGTCTTTTGTCTTTGTTGTTCCTTACGTGAAGTGGGTGTGTACTATTATTTACAAGTGGTTCCATGTTATATGTGGGTTAAAATTAAGGATGGTGAAGCTAGATGTTTATAGCTGAATGTGTACTCTTGATTGCGCGAGGAGGTTTATATGTTGCTCTTGTCTAAACGAGGTTTGAATTACAGATGTGCACTAAGCGCTTCGCCAGCGTTGTGTCCATTGGGTATTTTGCTATTCAGCTGTATGATATACTTTGATTCCAATCGCCTCAAATTCCTTAGCCTATTGCCTCCTCTAGGATTTGGAGCCACGCTGTCAATTACAAAATATGTGAGCTCCTCTGTCCTGCCTCTATGTTGTGTATTTATGTGTCTTGCAAACGGGTAGGCTGGATCATCGTTACTCTTCGCCCTCAAATGTTGGAGGATCCTGATGTGTACCGGGTGGATGGTACTCCCCACGTTCAATTTTTTGCAGTTGCAACTGAGGACATACACTGCAAAATCAGTCTTGCAAGTGTAATGTTCTTTGATGGTGTATGGTGTCTGTCTAAAAGGGAAAACTACCTTCTTGTTGTTTACTCCGTGTTTGCAGGCCTTGCACTTTGAACACCTGTAAAAACCTGTCTGTGCATTTAGCCATGATTTGGGTTTGGTCACTGTTGGTGCATAGTTGAGTATTTCTTGCCTCATGGATATTGCTTTTCTGAAAGTGAGTTGAGGCATTTTGGCGCATCTTGTTACTATTGTGGGTTCTGATCTAATGAGAGGCGAGTGCTTGTACAGGATTTTGCAAACGTTATTGTGGTGTTTGTTGAATCCTGTTATTAATCTAGGTATGAATGTTGCGGCTGATTGGTGTTCCCTGGCTGCTTTAGGTTTGTTGCATAATAGTTCTTGAGTACTTAGTTTTTCGCTTTTCTCTCGTGCCTTTCCTAGTGTTTTTTCATGGTAGCCTCTTTCTTTTAGTCTTGAAAAGAGACTCTCGGTGTTGGTTTTTAAATCTGATTCTAGGCTGCAGTTTCTTTTAATTCTGAGGCATTCCGCATATGGTATGCTCTCTTTTAGACTTTTAGGGTGGAAGCTGGTGGCGTGTAATATGGTATTCCCTGCTGTTTCCTTCCCGTGTGTTCTGGATTCTATTTTACCCCTACTTGGGAAGACCTCTAGGTCCAAGAATACAATGCTGTCTGTGCTCGTGGAACAGGTGAATTTTAGGTTGTGGCTGTTTTCATTGATTGCTCTTGCAAACTCTTGGGCACTTTCCTCTGTTCCCCTCCACACCATGAAGATGTCATTTATGTATCTCTTGTAGCGTGCGATGTTGTTGCAGTATATGTGGTTATGTTGGACCATGAGTACTTGCTCCTCCCACCACCCCATATGCAAATTTGCATAGCTAGGGGTGAAGCAAGTACCCATGGCCGTCCCTTGTGTTTGTTGGTAAAGTAATTTGTCATATGTTTTCAAGGCACCATCCTGCCATCTGTAGTAGCATTGTTGTGTGTTGATGCAGAGTGATGTCCCTACTGCTAGGTAATGTTTCATGGCATTCAGTCCATCTCTGTGTCTGATACTTGTATACAGGCTTTGGACGTCTAGTGTTACAAAAACAAAATCTGGTTGCCATACAAAATCACAGATGCTGGACAGGAAATCCCCAGTGTCTTTCAAAAATGCTGGTAGCTCCTGTACCAATGGCTGTAGGAAAAAGTCTATGTACTTGCTCGTGTTTTCCAGTAGGCTCCCAATTGCTGAATTTATTAGTCATATAAACATGCATGGAATCTCTCTTTAGTTTTGGCAATGTTGGTACTGTTGATTCATATATAACATTGTCTATCTTGGAGTTGTTTTATGACTTCATGGTTGTACATCTCTACCGGACATAGGACTATGTTGCCTCCTTTGTCTGCACAGCGGATGACAATGTCTTTTCGTTCTTTTATTTTGTCCATTACGTTTCCATACTTGGATCTGTAGTCATGGGAGCCTTTGTTGAAGGTTATACTGCTCTCCAGTGCTAGGTCTTTAAGATCATTTGTCACTCTCTCAGCAAGCACATCAATGTTATCTTTGGGCGTGGGAGGGTAAAAGCCTGATTTTGGTTTAAAAGGTGTTTGTTCTGAAGAATAGATCGACAGGTTTGCATGTGCTCCTGCTTGTGTGTTGCTGAGTTCCCCTTCTGCCAGATCTAATTCTACTTCAGTCATGTCTCTCAGGAAGTCCAAATATGCTACATTTAGTGCGGTTGTTGCAGTTGGGGTTATCGGAATACTATGTGGATCCGTAGATTTCACCTTCTGGGTCGCAAAATATTTGTTAACCCCTTCCGTGCTCATGACGTGCTCAGCTCGTCATGAGGTATACCTCTCGGGTACTCATGACGAGCTGAGCTCGTCATGACCACACCCAGCACAGGGGAAGAATCTGCCAAGCAGCCAAGGTGTTAAGTTTGAGTTTCCGAGTGAAATGGTAGAGATCTATTCTGGTCTCTGTATAATTAAAATGTGTTTCCTTGCAAAACGATAGTCCTAGCTCCAAAGTCTTTATATCCTCAGGTGTCAAATCCATGTTAGAAAGATTTATGACTGTGTTTTTTGTTGGTACTTCGGGACTTATCTCTTCCTGTTCCGTCTGTATGTGGTTTTGGATCTTAGAGCCATGTCTCACCCCACCGTCTGTTTTTCCTCCTTCGGCTCTTGGAGGGTTTTGCTTGTTTGTTGTCTGGTCCTGTCTTTGTGTTCTTGGCCTTAGGCTCTGTAGCTGTTCCATGCGTAAAAAAGCCAATTCCACTGCCGGAGTGGGTACTTGTTTCCGTTGGTTCGTGGCTGTTGCGCTTGCATCAGGGTCTGACTCTGCCCCTGAGCTGTTTTCTGACTTGCTCAGTACATGCGGATATCCTTGTGTTATGTTTGTGGCAGAGAGCTGTTGGCGGCGGATGTTGTCAAATTTCCTTGCAAATGTATATATCCTTCCCTGTAGATAATCATTGCGATCCCTTTGGAATTTTTCAGCCTTTCTTAGTTTTATTGTAGTTTCCAGGTTTTGTACTCTTGTTGTTATTTCCGTTAGTCCTTTATTTACGTCTTCTAGGTTCGGTAGTTTGCTCAATTCTGCCATGATACAGTCAATTTTCGCAAGTAGTTTTTCCCTGTCTGTACTTGCATATTTTATTAGGATGCGCAGCATGTTTTTCGATGATTCTGCTGGGTTTTCATTGGTAGGGGCTAGTAATATTCTTAATCCTCTTGGTATCCTGCCCACTTCTAAGTATCTTTTGAGGGAGGTACATTCCCACCACTTAGACACTTCGCTTTTGCGCAGCTTTTCCAATTCACTCACTAATTTTTTTACATCGGTGCCTTCTTGGGTTTGCTTTGCACTTCTGGTGGGTGTCGGATCTGTCACTGCCTCATCTTTGTCTTTGAAGACATCCAGAGCTGCCTCCTCTTGCTCTTTTTCCCATTCAGCTGCCATTGTGATCTTGGAGTTAATCTTCCTTTTATTCCCACTGCCTACTGCTGTAGTTGCGCTATGCGCTCAGGGCTACCGCTCCCACTGATGTGGGATATATATATATATATCCACAACACCTCCGCAACGGAAGTAACAGGGCCGCACACCAGCAGAAGTTGTATCACAAAGATTTTATTTTCTCAAGTTAATTTTCATCGCCAAACACAGCATCCAACAAAAGCCCACGCGTTCTGGTATCGCGTAGGTTTTTCTTGGATGCTGTGTTTGGCGATGAAAATGAACTTTGGAAAATAAAATCTTTGTGATACAACTTCTGCTGGTGCTGCGGCCCTGTTGCTTCCATTGCGGAGGTGTTGTGGACATTTGAATGCGGTGAGGTTCGACCGCGAGGGCAACGCACCCGTCTTTGTAGCGCCTGGAGCCGAGGGAAAGGAACCGCTTTTGCTGGATATATATATATATATATATTCACTGAAAAAACTATAGGTTTCACACACGTTTTAGTTAAGAATTAGCATTTAAAAAACTTTACAAATTCATTTAAAAAACCATAGGTTTCATATCAGTTATAGTTAGCCGGACAATTCTCTCAAACAAAACCATTGAAATTTCCACGTTATAGTTAGTTGTACTCACTATAACTGTCGCGCCCGCAATGCACTGCTAATGACGTCACATATTACATCACTCATGACATCACTGATGACATCTCAAATGACATCACTGATGACATCATCCTTGTGAAAGAGTGGCAGACCCTCTCTCAGTGTAATATGAGTTTGAAAACACACATTGAAAAATAGAATACATTTTTTTAAAACAATGGAGAAACTAATTCCAGTTACAACAACCTATTCAGAAATTGAAAAATCTACGTACACATTTTCTCATTCACCAACATTTCTATATAGTTACTCATACACATACTCAATCATCATATGTACTCATTCACATATACATTTTGTTACACACCGACAATCATCCTTAGAGTTACTCACACACATACTCACACCTGCAAATAAATAATAAAACAACCATTCACTTGCTTATACAGCTATACATACACCACTACTCTTACTTCTACAAAAACGTACACATACTTTTTTTCTAGAACAATCACTTATAGGAACAAAAACCTATTTATTCAGGAACTCTTCCAATCTCTCACTCTCACACATACTTACCTATATGCATCAATTCTCACATATACTAATTTAAAACATATGTAGTTACTCATAAAGATATGATTGAGACAGTCATTCACTCACTAACACACCCATACACACATTCATCCACCCATAAAGTCCTGCACACATGCTGTCTTTAAAACATATACAAACAGTAAGCCACTCATTCATTCATCTATGCACAAAGTGATACCCCCCACCAAACCATACATACACTCATATTAATACTCAAAAAACAAACTAATAACCCATATAGACACTCATGTAGGTGCTCACCAACTCAAGCAGCAATCTATAGATAAAGTGATACAGTGATACAGATATTTACAAATTTAAACAATAATTTCTAATACATGTATTTAGTAAGATACACTTAATAGGTCACTTATACAATCAATTAAAAAAACATCAATTTAGACACTTATTTAACCATTTGTTTTTCCATCGACGTTTAGGTACACATATATAAAACATATTTTTTTTCAGAAAGACACATATTCACTGGGTGATGTCATCAGTGATGTCATCAGTGACGTCTTTTGAGTTGTCATCAGTGATGTCATGAATGATGTCACTGACTATGTCATGAGTGATGTAATATGTGACGTCATTAGCAGTGCATTGCGGGCGGGCCAGTTATAGTGAGTACAACTAACTATAACATGGGAATTTCAATGGTTTTGTATGAGTAAATTGTCCGGCTAACTATAACTGATATGAAACCTATGGTTTTCTAAATGAATTTGCAAAGTTTTTTAAATGCTAATTCCTAACTATAACGTGTGTGAAACCTATGTTTTTTTTACTGAATTTGCAAGGTTTTTTAACCTCATGCACGTGGCGGCTTTTCCCGCTGTGCGCTGAAGTTTTGTAAATACCGCGGTTCATGACGAGCCCAGCTCGTCATGAGCGTACGAGAGGTGTACCTCATGTCGAGCTGAGCTCGTCATCAGTGTGGAAGGGGTTAAATGTTGACCCCTAAATAAAATATGTGTTTTTTTTCTATGTTTTTTATTATGAATATAAATACAACATCAAAACACTCAAACTAGTGTTTTTTTCTTTTTATTACGTGCGCGGAACGTGCGCGCACACTGTTTGAAAAAAACACAAAATGGCTGAAGGGTGCGTCGGGGGTGCGTGCACCGTGCGCGCACCTCCCGGGTTTTAAAAAAAAACAAAACGGTTATTTGGGCGGTCGGGGTCTTTAAGGGACCCCCTGAGGAAACCTAGGGGTCAGGGAGTCTGTTCCTTGCCGCCTTTGTGTGTTTTGAAACTTTTATAATATTCGAGTAATACGTCAAATCATGTGACTCAAAAACAACACTTTTCTTTAGTTAATAGTAGTTTCTATTCTGGAATCCTCAAAAAACCGACCCATTTCCCTAACTATTTGCTTTATTCTCCTGGAAGAAGGACCCTTTTTGGAGCTGGAAGCAGAAAAATCAACAGGATGGCAGAAAGACAGGAAACAACATCTTCTTCTTCTGATCCCCACCTAGAATATCGCCAGCGAGCCAAGAAGGGGAAATCTTCTATTATTTGGAAGTTTTTTACTTTTCCTGAGGGACTTAAAAAGTAGGGGTGGGCGTAGTTCGCTAAGTAGCGCTACGCGATGCTACGCAAAGTGCACTTCGCACTACGCAAACTTCACTTCGCACTACGCGAGCTGCGTAGTAGCATGTTCGCACTTGTGCAAGATGCGTTTTCAATGATTGCACAGTGTGGACAAGCATCCGGCACTGTGCAATCATTGAAAATGGCATCTTGCACAGTGCGAGCTGTAGTTTTCTGCTGCTCGAGAAGATTATTACTCGAGCGGCAGCTTTCTCAACGAAAACTGGTAGTTTCTCATTGAGAGTGGTCGCGAGCATGCGCAACCACTCACAATGAGAAACCTCACCTCCCTGCGTTGAGAATCTCGCCGGGATGTCATTTTGCTTGCTCGCGGTCGCGAACATGACGTTGAGGACCGTGAACAAGCAAAAAATGACTGATGCACTACGCGCGTTCACACTGTGCTACGTGCAACTCGCATAGTGCGAAGTTGCGCAAACTTCGCCAACTCCGCGAGCGTAGTGTAGTGCTTCGCCCAGGGTTATTAAAAAGGTAAATGCCCCTAAAGTAACGTGTACCCTTTGTGGTACTGTTCTTTCAAGGGGAAGTCCCTCTCAATATTCCTTTTCAATCCATACTATGATCAGACATGTAAAAAATGTGCACCCTGTGCAATATGCCCAAGCAGCCACAAGAGCTCTGGCCCAGCAGATTCGACCAGCTTTGGCCAGCACATCTACAGCTCCACCTCCATCGATAGCAACAGCAGAAATGGACCTCAGGCCATATTTGGCGCATGTGCATGTGCAGTGCAACAAATGCTTTGATAATATTGTTTATGGCGAACAGAGCCTGAATCTAATTGAACGCAGCATTCAGAACCATAAATGCTCTGAAAGGAGATAATGTTTTTTTTAACAGTTTCTTTGTTCTTGTTGAACAGTTTCCATGTAGCAGTTTCTGAATTTTCTTCAAAAAAACAAAAAAAATATAAAACTTTAAAAAAAGGAAAAAAATATATAAAACAACAACAAAAGAAAAAAAGTTATTTTCAGAACTCATTAATTTCTCTAAAAAGAGTTGTATTCCTAACACACTGGTCGTTCATTTTTTTGAATGAATGCGTAGTGCATAAATGAATGATTGAAATGACTGAGTGACGGGGAGGAAGGGACTGAGTGAAAGAGTGAGAAAAGGGGAGTATGGTGATTGGGAAAAGGGGAGTCGAAGACTGACTGAAAGAAGGGGACTAGAGGTAGGTGAGTGAGTTAAGGGGAGTGAAAAACTAAGGGAAGGGCAGTAAAGAAAGGAGAATGAGGGAGGGGGAGTGAGAGAAGTGGAGCTGGGGCAGAGAAAGAGAAGGGGGGGAAGAGACTGAGGGAATGAGTGAGGAAAGGCGAGTATGGTGATTGAAGAAAGGGGAGTCAAAGAGTGACTGACAGAAAGGGGACTAAAGGTAGGGGAGTGAGGTAATTGAAGAGAAACAGTAAGGGAAGGGTAGTAAGGAAAGGAGAGTGAGGGAGGAGGAGTGAGAGAACTGGAGCTAGGGCAGAGACAGGAAAGAGGAGGAAGGGACTGATGGGATGAGTGAGGAAAGGGGAAGGAATCATTTATCATTATATTTGTTATTGGTTTATTAGCTGAGTATTTTTATGGGTAAATTAATGTCTATGTGCTCTGGTGGGGTGTATGATTGCCCAAAAATGTGTGAAAATGTCATTCACTAGGTATATGAGGTTAACATCTACATATTATAACAGTTTTTTCAGTGAGTGTATATGTTTATGGGTGTGGTGATGAAATATTTCTCTCAATGTTACATGTTCATTAAACTTAAAAACAAAAAGCAGTGTATGTGATAGTTATATCTAATTAAGTGTGCCTAAGACTTAGTGATTGAATGAGTCAGTATATGGATAACTGTATACTTGTAATAGTGATTTTATAACACACTAAGTGTGAGTTACTATCTATATAAATAGATAAAGTGGTGTTTGAATAAGTGTGTAGATGAGTAAATGTAAGTATAATCAATTGTTTGCATAAGTTAGAAGGATGTCTTTATAAGTGAATACAATGTGTGTTGGTGTGTAATGTTGAAATAAACATATAGGTATATTTGATAGTGTTCTGTTGATTATTCACTGCATATTACACTGAATCTATAGGTAAGTGTTTAGATGTGTGTATAGCTCTATCAATAATTGAGTGGATGTTTTGAAATTTCTATTGCTGTGTCAATGGTTTCAAATATGGCACTTACAGTTTTATATTGAGTGATGAAAGATTATACTAGTGCATGATGAGGTGTATTTGATTGTCACATGGATGATGTAATCAGTGATGTCATCAGTGATGTCATTTGAGATGTCATCAGTGATGTCACTGACCATGTCATGAATGATGTAGTATGTGACATCATCAGCAGTGGATTGCGGGCGCGCAAGTTATAGTGAGTTCAACTAACTATAACAGGGGAATTTCAATGGTTTTGTTTGACTAAAATGTACAGCTAACTATAACTGGTGTAAAACCTATGGTTTTTACAGTGAATTTCTAAGGTTTTTTTAAATGCAAATTCCTAACTATAACATATGTCAAACCTATGGTTTTTTCAGTGAATTTCAAAGGTTTTTTGAATGCGAATTTCTAACTATAACGTGTGTCAAACCTGCTGTTTTTTCACAGGTTTTGTAAATACTAGTTCCTAACTATAACGTGTTTTAAACCTATTTTTATTCAGTAAATTTGCAAGGTTTTTTAATTCTAATTTCTAACTATGACGTGCACGATACGAAAGTATGGAGCACATTTTATAAAAAATTATATTGAAAATGTTAATATATTCAGGTGTTTTCTTAGATAATAATGAAATATTAATATTAATAATATATATTTTTTTAGACGTGCGTGCCCAGGTGCGCGCACCTCACAATTTTTTTGTTTTAAAAAGGTTTTTTATTGCAAGTCGGGGTTCTTTTGGGACCCCCTGAGAAGCTCTAGGGGGTCAGGGAGTGTCTACCTTGCCTCTTTTTCACGTTGTGAAACTTTTATGTAATTTGGGTAAAACGCCATTTTGAAGTGAGGTGCTCGACCATGTATGCGCACCTCATGATTTTTTCCCCAAAAAAGGTTTTTTTTGCCCATCTGGGTTCTTTTGGGACCCCTGAGAAGCTCTAGGGGGTCAGGGAGTGTCTACTTTGCCTCCTTTTCACGTTTTGAAACTTTTATGTAAATCAGGTAAAACGCCATTTTGAAGCGACGTGCGCTACCGGGTGCGCGTACCTTGCAACTTTTTAGAAATAAAAAATGTTTTTTGTGGCCTTGGGGGTCCTTAATGGACCCCCTGAGAAAACCTAGGGGGTCATGGAGTCTCTACCTTGCCCCCTTTCCACGATCTCCACTATAGTTCCTCACACTCTTGTACATCGAGGTGCGCAACCGGGTGCGCGCACCTCGCGATTTTGTAAAACAAAAAAAAAATCTTTTGGCCTTGGGGGTCCTTAATGGACCCCCTGAGAAAACCTATGGGGGCAGGGAGTCTCCACCCTGCCCCCTTTCCACGTTCTGCGCCTTTGTTTTCTACAATATATTGACTCGCATTGACAAAATGGTGGTCAACACTTCCTGATTTCCTCTGAATCGAATGTTGACAAATGTCAAACAGCAAATCAAAATTCCGCTCGAGCACAGGGGTGCGCGCACCCGTGCGCGCTTATAGATATATAATTGATTTCAACTTTAATTTTCTCTGCAACTACTGGAGGGATTTACACCATTTAAAGAAAAGGGTAATCTGCGAACCAGACTCTACCTTTTTGCCAAATTCCTTAAAATTCAATTCAGCCATTTGGGCTTAGCCGTGTCTAATCGTTCTATGGAAAATAACATGGGGAAAACTCGTTTTGGGGCCCGCCTTATATCTCAGCCCCCACTTGACGAATCCCCCCCCAAACTTTCAGGGAAGGAGCGGAGTGGGCCATCTTCTTTGAAAAATTTGCAAAGATTCATCCACCGGCGCCAAAGTTACTCCAAATAGAATTTTGCGGATATCCTATGGAAACTAGGTCTTAACTATAACTACCTACTGGCGACCACCAGTAGGTAATATATATATATATATATATATACACACATATATCCAAAACACACAGATGGCATGCTTCTGCCGCTTCCACAGCGGGCGCTCGGTGGGATCGCCAAACCTCAATATGCATCAATTCCTGGCGTAATTCTTATATGTAAAGACACCAGAGTCGAGGCCCAAATCGATTTTGCAGTGCTCAGGTTTATTGGCAAAAAAACAGCCCCTACGCGTTTCGAGGTAAGCCTACCTCTTGCTCACGGGTGGAGTACATGTCAAATCACCATTCTTTTAAAGTGAAACGGGTTCATTACATCATTTACCACGTGGTGAATAGACATGGAAGACACACATTTTAGGCAACAATGTTTCAGTTCACTCGTTATTTTTCAACAAAGATTTAAATTGAAAAAAGCATTACGTGACATGCTTATATAAGTAAATGCAGTGTTACTCTATTTAAACAAGACAGTTTGTGCAGTTATATCGTGATCAGTGCCCAAGTGGCTTCACAATTTTTTTAAAAAGTCCCGCAATATTCCTCATATCGCGCCAACTAAACAAAGCAAAATGTTGCCCATATCCCAATATCCACTTTTTAAAAAATCGTAATGCTATAGGAGGTTTTTTTCAATTTAAATCTTTGTTGAAAAATAACGAGTGAACTGAAACATTATTTACGCCAGGAATTGATACATACACACATATATATATACATATATATACACACCCACAGACATACTCACATATAAATATATATATTTAGATTAGTTTAGTTACCTTTCCCTTCCTGAAGATCCTAGAGGTTATATTTACATTTGCTCTCCATTTCTGCTTGCCAGTAATTAGCATTTGAACAGATGTGAAAGAAGTGTGAAATACCCCCCAGGACCAAATGACAGGCTGATCTGACTGGGCAGAGATAATTGCAAGGTAGACAAATGCAAGGTGGGGGCTAGGAACATCCTATTTGTCATTATAGTGTCAAAATCTCCTGGAAATCCAAATCCTGCTTGACTGATCTGCAGGCTTTACATATAACACTCTCGGGGCTCTTGAAAGCATGGGACAATGATTGAAAGACAATTATTGTACATCCACTTTCTAGTTGCTGGTGAACCCTCCTTTATGCTGCCAGACCTTGCCTTTGCTCTCTGCCTGACACCCTGTAAGGTCCTACTTGCCTCCCCTGCAATGCTTAGGGTGTTTAAATGTACTACTGTGGGAGATTGTGAATTTGAGGCTAAGCAGAAGCAAATCCTTTGACCAGGAAAACCTTGGTTGTTGAGCTCCAATGTGGTCAACCTCAAATTGTGCCTAGGGCCCAGTCTTCTGTGATCTATGACTTTCATTGGCAATATATGTTTCTTATCACTATTCCAACTTAAAACTTGAAAAAAATCATTTAGCCATTCCCCTTTATTGGATTAAAGTCAATTTGATGTCATTTAAATGCACAATTTTCATTCTATTCTCTAAATTAATTACAGAAATGTTTTGTATTGTATTTTGACATTCTTACTTTTCTAGTAGAGCATTAATACAGATTACCCCAAGGTAAGCCTATTTGCTTTGTGCCTTAGCTATCAGGGGGTTGATTTCAGGTTAATTTAGTGACTTTAAGTGTTCATCCTGACAAGGGTTGGGATTATTCCTTGAATTGAGTAGTTAACCACCCCAATTAATAATTCAATGTTTTGCACCCAGTTGTGCACTTGTTATAAGCAGAGCCAGTATTCTGATTTGGCAGTGTATGTTGCATTTCAATGACAATTCTGCTTCAATGCCCAAGGACCACCCAGACCATGGCAGGTGTTTTAAATTTTGGCCAGATGTGGAGCATTTATCTGGCCAGGCTCAAACCTTCCCATTTGCTACAGGTAAGGTACCCCTAAGTTAAGCCTAAGGTAGCCTAAGGTAGCCCCATAGGCAGGATGCAGTTTATTTAAAAGGTAGAAAATATTGGTGTGGTTTACATGTCCGGATAGTGAGATACTGCTAATTTAGTTTTTCACCAATGCAAGGACTATCTCTCCCAAAGGTTTCATTGGAGGTACATTGTAACCTCTTACAAGTGTAACTTACAATTGGGAAGAGATAGTTTTACATCCTACCCAGTTGTATTTACATGTACTCTAGTTGTATTTACATGTATTCCATCCCTGCTGCCTCTAGCTGCTCAGCCAGAGTGTGAGATGGTCTTCGAATGTTGGTGTGCCTGTGATGCGTGGAATGCCTGGGTGTCTGAGTGGATGGGTGTTGGCAGTTAGAGAATATAAATATACAACCTGGCTCCTGGTGTCTATCCACATAGGACACAACATATTTTGCCGACAAGCGGACTTGGACCTAAAGACTCTTGTTACAGCACAGAAACAAAGTGACTACAAAGAAACTACAAGAGAAAACAAGAGATCTAGATCATACAAGCAACTACATCTACAAAGAAAGTATTTCCAGGCAAGCCAGCAACAGCCCCATCAGTGTCCTTCCAACGGACAGCCCCACCAACCAGTGTCATCACCAACTGACACTATAGTCTTGGAATACTACAGCCACCTAATGGATTACAGTGAGTTGGAGGAGTAGTTCAACTGCAACTGCATTCGGTGTTCCAGCCACGTTTTCTACATAAATGCTACAGCGAGTTGGAGGACTAGTCACACTACAGCCACATCTGGTGTTCCAGCCACATTGTTATCTACAAATGTGGTTAGTGAGTTGGATGGGTAGCTTCACTGCAACCAGTTGTTGGTGTTCCAGCCACATCGCTCTACAGAGTCTACAGTGTCTTTAACTAAAAGGCACAATTGGGGATTATTAGTCCTAAAGATGTTAGAACAAACAGCGTGCGGTGGTTGCACGGATGGAGATGTTTTGGTGCTAAACTGACATTTGCAGTGTGTTGGACCCTTAACCGACGTCAGTACCTTCTAGCACCACCCATCTACGGTGTGGTATCGCAAAGATTTGTGCATGGATGACTGATGGAAAGCTCCATTAAGGACTTTTGACAAAAGTAAGTGTTGTGGATTTTCTGCTAAAAGTCAGTACATCAACTTGCTACTACGCACTATTGTTTGGCAACCTGTTTAAAGACACGTGTTTGAAGAAACGTGAGACCTACCCCTGGTTTGTCAACCTCTGGATATCTGCTCTAGAGGCGAGGTGCCAGCTCAATGTTTTTGGGCACACTTTGGCATCTACACAATGATTCCTGTCACATGGGGTCTTTAACTGGTTGTTGCTAGCATTAAGTTAGCTGTGTACATCTATAAGAATGATGCTCTAAATTATTACGAGCTTTTATGGAGGCCGTTTGGCGAGAAGATGTTCCCCAGCCATCCTGTTCACTTTTTCAAGCATGAGGGTAAGTTAACTATCAATAATTTTGGACACGCCGCCCCCAGCTTTTGCTAGTTTAACCGCTCTCCTCACGTTCAAATTTTTCAAAGTTCCTGCTCGTGCTTCTTATCTTTGTTCAGCATTGCGCAAGGCTCCAGTGGAACTTTTGTGATGTTTCATCCAGTTTGCTGCGCGTACACCACCTATGGACGCTTCCCAGCCTAGACGTGCCTTGAGCAATCCAGCAGGGCATGTAACTACGTGCAGGCATCTTGTGTTTGGTGGCTGCTGTCTATTCCCAAACAAGCATTGCAGTCACCTAAGCACGTACTTTGCCAACCACGCTTGTGTTTTTTTTATGTGTTCCAATAAAGTTTGAATAAGCGGAGTGTTAATGATCTTAACCCTTATGGAGTTCAGTTACAAGGTGGAAGCATGATCGATGACAAGTCTTCTCTTCTATTTCTCTTCATGTGTCAAGTTTCTCTTGTAAATTGCACCCTGTGGACGCCAGAGACTCCTAACACTGGTGGTTACTTGGTTATGCAAGCGGTGAGCATAAGTACCACAATAGATCCCCTGTGAGCCTTGACTTTGTCTCGTTACTGGAGGTAAGGTTTAGGGGATTAAACAAGATTGTGGACGGCTTCCAGTTCGTGATTTTGGCATTTTCAAAATATATGGACAAGAGGTACGATAAGATCTGCAAGACTGTAGTCTTTATTACTGACTGGTTTTGTTTTTCATTAACTCTTTTGCTTATCTTGTTTCAAGATGTATTACAAGTGTAATGTTTTCAACTTTTATGTTACTTTGGCATTTCAGAGGAACTTTTAGAATATTCTAATCTGCATGCTATCTGGAATGTTACTAGTTTGAGTATTTTGTTTTATGGGGTGCTATGTACTTGTGTACTTCAATGTGTGGCTAGTGTAATTCAACTCAGGTGAGAGATCGCTCATCACCGTGTTGCATTGGGGCATACTAGTTTTTCTGAGGGGCTTGATCTAATATTTTGCCTAGTGTGTTGTATGTAGTAGATGTTCTTCTACAGCAATTTTGTTGTTGTGATGCGATAGTTTATGTAATTCCTTAAATTGTGGGTCGTTAGTTCTAAAGGGTGGTCATGACAGTGTATCTCTTAAAGGAGGGATGGGTTTTGGGGGATTTGGCCATAGTCCCATAACAGTCTACTTATTGTATTGTGTTAAAAAGCTATATTATCCACATTACTTAGAGTTTAAGTTAAAGGGTATTTTTTACAGCACATTTGTTGCAGTGATGCCACAGGTTTACGCTTTTCTTAGGATGTGTCTTACATTAGTTCTTGTGGTGGTCATCACAGTTGGTCCTGTACCCATAGTATGGGTGTGAGTTACAGCCCTTTTCTCAGTACCGTTCTGTTACTCCCATATGGGAGTATGTAATCTCTACATGGAGGTTGAGACATGGGTTAGTTCCCATACCTGTCCAGTACCTAGGTGAACCCTTACGCTGTGTTTGGGTGTGGGTTTTTATCCCTGTTACAGTTGCGCACAGTACAATTGTACATCCCTTCATGGGTGTTTCTATGGGTGATGACTCATTTGTCTTTGTTTACCTTACTCTTGGGGTTGAGGTTGTAGGTTATGCTACTTTTGGCGCACCTATATATTATGTTTTTTGGCATTTGTGTGTGGGGTCTCTTACCCTTTGTGTTATAGTACTTAACCTTACAGTTAATGATAAAATGCTACAAATTGCATTTCTTTTAATGCTGCGATTTGCTTATGTTACAAATTGTTTTATAATTTCCTAATTGGGAGGATGGGGGATATTGTTGCTTAAATGTTTGTATGCGGTATCTTATTCATCCTCTTTTGTCTTAATGGTTCCCTCTCTTACGATGCTCTGTCTTTATTGATGCATTCTATAGTTTCGCACCATTATTCATTTTTCCTGTTTATAGTTCTTGCCTGTTGTAATATATTTTCATTTTACGTTATCTTTGAAGAAAAAGGGATAATGGTATATCCTACTCAGTTATATTTACATGTACTCTAGTTGTATTTACATGTATTCCAGCCCTGCTGCCTCTAACTGCTCAGCCAGAGTGTGAGATGGTCTTAGAATGTTGGTGTGACTGTGATGCGTGGAATGACTGGGTGTCTGAGTGGATGTGTGTTGGCAGTTAGAGATGGGCTGAGCAGCTAGGCAGGCTGCTCCTGGTGTGGCTGGTACCACACTAGGCTGGCTGGAATCAAGACTGATGTAACTTGGACTAAAACTGAATAAAGAAGACTTAAATATCCAACCTGGCTCCTGGTGTCTATCTTCATAGGACACAACATATTTTGGCGACGAGCGGACTTGGACCTAAAGACTCTTGGTACAGCTTCATAGGACACAACAGATAGTGATTTGGGGTCCAATTCACAATGGCAAAGTTATACAAGAGACTAACTTTATGACTTTCGGTATTCACAAACGGCATTTATGAGCAGTAAATGCCCTTTGTGAATACCAAAGTTATAAAGTTTGACTTTCGTCTATCTTTACCTTTGTGAATTAGGCCCTTGGAGTTTGGGGTCCATGCACACACAATTTAAAAATACATCTGTTAGTGAAATTGGTTTTTAAATAGCATGTTTGAAAATGCCACTTTCAGAAAGTGGGCATGTTCTTACTTTGCTATTTTGTGCCTCTATCTGCCTAAAGAATCCACGTCTGAGAGAGGGTGACAGTTGGGTTGTTTGTTCATTCACTTTAGATGGTCACACAAGTGAGCTGAGGTGTGCCCCACATATCCTGATGGACCATCACCAGGCTGATGGGTCTTCCTCAGCTAAAGTGGAGGGAGGAGATGTTACTGGCACCTAAATAGTGCTGTGCCTATCCTTACACAAAGCTGTGTCTACCCCCTCCCTGTAGTGTGTCTGTAGTCAAGTCAGGGAAAGGCAGGGTCTTGTGCTCTACAAAGACTTTCCTTTGATGTTTGTCTACCTCAAAGGCAGAAACTAGTAAAAGTACTGGACCTGGGACACCATAACTTCAGCACACTTCTGGACTAAAAAGACATTCTGCCAGGAGGAAGAGCTGGATGCTGTAGGAGGAATGGACATTGCTGGCTAATTTATTGTGCTGGCCTACTGCTTGCTGCTTCTGTCCTGGGAGTGAAAGGATTGGATTTTAATTTCTACATCGTGCTTTCAAAGGATCTTCAAGGGCTTGTGCATGCTTGCCTCCTGTTAAGAAAACTCAGGGCCATCAAAGACTTCCTCTGCAGACCCTAAACTCCTCTGCTGGGAGTTCTGACAAGTGCTGTTGATACCAGTTCTGGGTCATCGACTCTCAGCTCCTGCTTTTCTGATGCAGCACTGATGTGCTATTGAAAAACCAATTAATTCCTGATATGTGGCGAAACAATTGATGCAACACCAGCAATGCAGCTGAAAGATTGCTGCATCCCAAGTCCCAAGCACTGTGTCACTGATTTCCATGGTGCATGCTCCAATTCTGACATGGGCCTTGCTGTGCGGCTGACAAATTGGTGCATCATCTGCTGCGCAGCTGTGAAATCGATACAGCGCCTGCTCTGCCGCATAAACACAGCATGTCTGGATTTTTTACATGTTGTCCCGGTGCACCAAGTTCTTTATCAACATGGCCCAGTAGTAAGGAACTGAGGCTGTGCATCCGGAGATTGATGCATCACCTTCCCTCACAGTACGGAACGGACGTATCACCTGGCATGGCAGTAAGAAACAGACACATCACCTCCCCTGCACTGCAGCAAGGAACCAATACACCACGTCCCCTGGCAAAAAGGTACTGATGCATCATCTCCTCTGGGATCAAAGAACCAACACATTGTTTTGCTTTCCTGACACCTCACCTCCCCAGCGGCTGTTTTCATTCTTGATTTTGCAGCAACACAGGTACTTTGTGCTAAAAGTGATGCATCCATTGCTTCCAGTGGACTGAGCTATTCTGAACCTTTTAAAAGTGATATCTTGACTTGTAGGTGTTGCATTTTTGTTCTTTTGGTCTTTGGTTATTTTTCTAAACTTGTGCGGTGTCTTTTTGTAGTGTTTTCACTGTTTTACTGTGTGTATGTACATATGCTTTACACATATCCTCTGGGAGAGGCCTGACTGCTCGTGCCAAGCTACTCAGGAGGTGAGTAGGGTTTTTTTTAGCTGTGTAATCCCCTTTCCCTGACTAGAGTGAGGATCCCTACTTGAACAGGATGCAAACCATTGCCAACTAGAGACCTCATTCCTAATATATTGAATCAAGATGTGCATGTTGTGCTAGAACTTTACTCTGTATGTGTACTGCCTGAGAGTAGTTCAGTTCAGTTCAATAAACTTTATTAGGTTAAAAACAAATAACCATAAAAGTAACAGACATAAAACAAATTACAATGGTTACAATAATTACATCTCATGATTATCAGTGCAGTGAGGTAGATCAATAGGAAATCTAGGCCGTTTCAGTTAGCATTTGTTTCCTAAATTTAAAAACACTTTTTAAATAATTTAAAACCACAGTAACAGTTAAAATCGTATCCATTTTCTGTACTTCTAAAAAAGCTGGGCGACATCTGGTTAAATTCATGTCTTTTAAAAAAGGGACAATAGTTTTTCTACGGGGGGCACTATAAAATCTGCAGAAAAAAAGGATATGAATATCTGATTGTTGTGGCGTACCATCACACAAACAAGTGGGCAAAATGTGATTCCATGAGTTCATGCGTGGAAAAGACACTAATCTAAAAAATATACAGAATCTAAAACGAGTTAAAAGAAAACGACCATAGTTTGTCATGGGCAGTGATAAATATGGCTGTACAGAGTTAGTCTCACAGAGAGTAGGAAGGTGAGAGTGTACTGAGGGTTTCAAAATTTCCACTCTCTTCCTCTTATCCACAAGATGGTCCAGGCAGATGGTTTTAGTGTACTCCTGGAAATGCTATCCATTGAGGATGGATCAGAATAATATGAATAGCATCCAATCTCGGTTAGGAAACACTTTACATATCCCAGCCATTCCACTCTGTCCACATGGTCCAAGCTGAGGGTGTCCTGTAACAGGGCCCGATTCATAACGCATTCATTTGTAGTCCATACCCTATGCCACAATAGGATAGGTTGAATTTTGATAATGTCCGTTATGTAAGGTTGGCCAAGTTCAGCGTGACAGTTGAATGTGGCAGCACACTGTGGAACTGCTAGTACTCCCCTCAAAAATGTATTCTCTACCAGCTGGATTTGATCTACATTTGCGTATCCCCACAAACCTGAGCCATACATAGCCACAGACAAGCATGTAGCTTTATATATGGTTAACATTTCTTTTATCGGCTTCCTGCCCAATTTTCTGACAAAATTCTGTAGGGCCATGATCGTTTTCATAAATAAAAGAGTTCTAGCCTTAATTGCACTTGTCCAAGAACCTGACTCATGGAATAAAATGCCCAAATAAGAAAAGGTTGGGGTGTTATCCAGTGGCACATTGTTTAAAAACATCCGCTTAATCGGTTTACCTGGTTTTGGGCCACAGTTCATTGTAAAAGTCTTACTACAGTTTACTAGTAGATCTAGGTTCAACATGAATTTCTCAAAGCTAACTACTAGTTTTTGCAGAGCCCGAGGAGTGCGTGCCATGAGCACTGCGTCATCCGCGTACATGAGCGCAGGGATTGCCCTCCTCCCCACCCTGGGCATATCCCTGCACTCCTGCAGCAGGTGGCGCTCGAGCCCATTAATATAAAGAAGAAATAAAAAAGATGCCAATACGCAACCTTGCCGCACTCCGCGGCCTACACTGAATTGTCTGGAGCATTCGCCCCCCCTGCCGTAGCGAACAGAAGCTGTGGCTCCACTGTAAAGTTCCCTCAGGAAACAAATGATGTTATTGTCCACTCCCAAACCTTTCATTATTCCCCACAATTTAGAGTGTGATACACAATCGAACGCTGATGAAAGGTCCACAAAAGTAAAATACAAACGTTCCGATTTTATCCTTATATATTTGTGCTGCAAAAGCATTAGGTTTAAACCTTGCTCGATTGTGCCAATCCCTTTTTGAAAACCAAATTGCAAATCACTGATGATATCATTTTCCTCTGCCCAGCTTTGGAGTCTTGCCAACACAATACGTCCCAGAATTTTTACTGATGAGTCAAGAAGGGAGATTGGTCTGTAACAGGCACAACTGTTCCTATCCCCCTTCTTGTAGATCGGGACAATGACAGAGGTCAACCAGGATTCTTTCAGGCCCATTGAGAGAGCTGCATTAAAGAGTTGTACCAGCATAGGTCCCAAGATTTCAGTATTAGCTTTAAATAGGTCTGCCGGAATCCCATCAGGTCCAGCAGCCTTACCGCCTTTGGTAGATCTCAAGGCAAGAAGTACCTCATCAAGTGTTACAACCAGGTTATAACTCTGTTGTGAATCCAAACTAATGTTAGGACCCCTACTGTGGATATCTTCCTGTGCCTTATAAAGATTAGAAAAATGATCTACCCATTTATCCACGTCTATTGCAATCTCGATTCGCGCCGTATGGGTTTCATATGGGAAAGGGGTGTTAATTACTTTCCAGAATGCAGCGGAATCTTTAGATTGCGAGGCCTCGCAGAGGGAATCTATTGCCTCCTTATTTAGCGCAGTTTTCCTTACTTTCAGGGCCTGATTATATGCGGACCTGCACTCTCTTATTTCGCCTATATCCCTGGGGCATCTGTGTACTGCCTGTTTTAAATGTTTCAATGCCCTGGTGCATGCGTTATTAAACCAGCTCTTGGGTCCCTTACCTCTACGTTTTGCCTCCACCCTTAGGCTGCTTTTTATGTTTGTAGCTATTATTCCAAAGTGCTCAATAATTTGATCATTAATGGAGTTGTCACTCAGACAAATCCTAAAACTATTTGAGCACACCTCCCAAAGTTCCTTAAAAAAGGTTGCGGGGATTACTTTGCTCCATTTAAGTGTGTACCCATTTTGTCTCCCAAGGACAACATCAACCGCTGTCTCAACTAGAGGCGCGGCCGTCGATGGGTCTGGGAACAAATCTACTACCTTAAGGCATTGTGGAAGGTGGTCACTTATGGGTAATTGGATATTCGTAACCCCCAACAGTCTGTGATTGAGATTACTGGAGGCGATAATAAAATCAATGGTTGACGCTAAGCCTCTACCAACAAAGGTCGGTACGAAGGGTGTGGGTTCTAGGGCAGATTCATTAGCGAACCCTAAATCAAACATGAATAATAATTCATTAAGCAGGTCCCCCATCAGGGTATGATCGAAGTGTGTCAAATGCATATCTCTCTCTGTCATTAGGCCACATAGGCCCTGATTCCCTTTAGTACATAATGAGCAATTAAAATCCCCCCCCCATAAAATTACCAACTCTCTATCGTTTTTATCTACCTCTAACTGAACTTCCTCCTTAAGCTGCTTCATTACAACCAGAATTTCTTCTCTCGGGACATTATTATAAAAATTAATAATTAACACCCCGGCTCCTTTAAAATTCGTTAGGGTTATAAGCTGAAAATAATGGGAATACAAATGGCAGTGAGCTTGTTTAATTTTAAGTTGATTTGAAACAAACGTGGTCAATCCACCCTTTGCTCTACCAAAATGACCTCCAACAGCTGGTGTAAAGAAGGTTCTGTAACCATTTACATGGATTGATTCCTGAGTCCATGTTTCTTGCAAGGCCACTATATCCTGGCCATTTATTACAGACTCCCAGGCTGGGTTAGTAATTTTTTGCCTAAACCCTGCTATATTCCAGAACAGCAGTGCACATGGATCGCTCTTTATCTGGATCGGGCCATCTCCTATCTGTTCCCCATTCCCATTTTTAACGTCTACGATAGATTGCATCTGCTCCAGAATATCACTGTCGCATGGTGTCAATCTATCAAAAGTAAGGACCTTTTGTAAAGTGGGCAATTCTTGGGGTAACTTGCTCAAAGCCTCAGTACTTTTAGGGGGAACCCTACCCTTAGTAAAAGGGTGAAAAACTGGAGGAGAAAAATTTTCCCCGACCAGATTTTCTTGGGATATCTGAGCTTGCTGTCAATCAACCCCATCCAGACCAGAGAAAATCTGGAAGCGATTTTGAGTTGGTAGATTATACATGTGTGGGAAAAATTCTCTGTTATTCCATGGTCTACCTTGAGGGGGGTTAGGCTCCAGATATGGTGGGTATTGATTATTTGAAGGGGGGTATTGATGATCTTGTAACTGATATCTGGGATAAAAGACCTCCGGCCTTTGCATGTAAGTATGGGGGTCCTGGACATTTACATAAACAGGACTGCCCAACAAAGGTGGTGGCCCCCTTGGACCGGGCCTATCCCATGATCTCACATTTCTAAACCCCCGTTGTTGATGGGTTGGCTTCTTAAATAGCTGCCTATCCCAGCCCCGTTTATTATTGTCTTTTGATGGTGCATAGGGATAGAAATAGGATAAAAGATGTGTGGAGATGGCATCGCTGCTACTGGCATCGAACCAATCTCCAATGTGCCTCACGGCCCTATAATCCTTAAAATTAATGATTATAACATCACCCCTTCTATCCTTCGGTCTAGCTCCCACCCAATTGGCACGCCTTACACTTAAAATTTCACCATTGATGGATGCAGGTAATGGTCTGTTGTCTCGGAGCCAAAAAGTACCTTGTTCCGCAATGCTACATGGTCTTCCCATTTACCTGCAGGCAGTTCTGGGACCCCTGCCATTACAATAACAAAAGGGGCAGAGTCTAGGGGTAAATCTATAGTATGGCTCGTCTTTTCTGAGGCAATAGTCGATGGATTCCCATTTCTCGAGTTAGTTGTTAATGTATCCTTACTACCACCTTGGTTTTGCGGTCCCCCAGGTTTAGGGGTTTGATCCTTAATTACTGGGGCCGCCAGCTGAGTTATAGGCAATTGTGGTGTGGGAGTTAATAGCGTGATCGTGGGGCTACCAGATCTTACCATCTCTTGCACTGGTTTCTTTTTTAGCACAGATGCTGGTGCTTTAGTTGCTGGTATTATGGGTGCTGGTGTTATGGGGGAGGCTATTACTTTAGATTTTGCAGGTAGGTTGGTCTTTGCTATAGGATTCATCTTAACTTTTCCCGGGCCCTTTATTAGGTCATGTAGAAGGAGGGAATTCTGTTCAACCTTTTTCTCTATTATGTCTAAATGTGTACACATCATATTGGTCTTATCCAGAATCGGTTGCATCACACCCCTGATAAGTTCGACAATTTTGGCCATCATGGCCTCTTCACCTAATAAGGTTTGACCAGTTTGTAACTGTGGGGAATGAGCTGCCCCTTTCCTTATCTTCTGTGCTCGATTACACAGTGGCTCACCCCCCCTTTTTTTACTGGTTCTTGTAGCTAGGGGAGAAATAGAAGACCTAGAAGATGACTCAATAGGAATTTTTGGGGAACCTGATAACCTGCCATTATCATTCCCTGTAGGTGAATCCAGTAATGATGAGCTAGTTGGTGTGCTAGACAAAAGATGTTTGCTCATTGTAATGGGATCAAGAGGAAGATTATCAATATTATCTATAATCCCTGGTTGTGAAAAATCAATAAGCATCACAGAGTCTGTAAGGCGACTCAGCGAAATTGCATCCCCCATTCCTCCCAAGTTGGGAGACCTCAACTCAGAGAATAGAGGTACAGTTCCAGGCTCACTCCCCCCTCCTTGTGTAGTTTTATGCCTTGCCTTCCTTTGCTTCCCCCTTCGTCTCACTCGGGCTTTCTTGAATCTTCTAGGGGATTCTTTAGTTACATGCTCATTTATTCCTGTAGAGGATATGCCCAACCCTATGGGGGCTTGAACATGAGAGACTTCATCATGCTGCCCCGCATGGACCATAGCTGTTACAATAGTTACTTTGCCTGCAAGGACCAGGTGTTCCTTTGCCACAGGTGTATCAGAAACAGTAACTGGGGGCTCAGGTGTGGTAGTAATTGATGGCGGATGTTCCAATCCCAAAGACGCCCTTCTGTTGCTGTTGATTTGCGCTACCTTTTTTATAAGGAAATTGTCCATAGTAACCAGTTTAGTGGTAGGAAATAGGATCTCACTCACGTATTCAGATGCTACTCAAACGAGCGGTGAGCAGTACGCATTGATGGACGAAAGGGGTGTGGCCCTGGCCCGGCTCCTCGGTCCCCGGAGGGCCACAGAGGGCCTGCCCTTTGCCCGGGCTTCGCCCCGGGCGCTCCCGCGCGCTCCAGCGACACGGGGGCTGGCTCTCTTTTCACAGCGCCTCCTGGCGCTCCAATGACGGCGTCAAGATGCGCCGCCGCATGTGCTGCTGGGAAGGCGAGTCCTCCGCTCGGCGGCCGCTATGGTGGTGAAAGCGGCGGCGGGAGGACTCGCTGTGCAGGACTCGTGCGCTGACCGGGACTCGTGCGCTTGCCAGGTAACTGCCCCAAAGAGGTTTGCTTTGCGTGATGACCTGAGAGTATACACAGGGAACAAATCCACAATAAATCCTACAGGTTGCCCTTCTACATTAGGACATAGAGGGAAGATCAGTTGGGAGCTTGCTCAATATCTCCTTCATAAAGGTCTTACGATTTATGTAAAAAACTTCTATACAGAGTCCAACTGTTTAGTGAACTGTATAAAGTTGGCACTGTGGCTTGCAGTACCATTTCCAAGCATATCAATGGATTCCTTCTTTGTAAGAAGCTCTGAAAAGGCTAGTGTAGTGTGTTGCAACAAACTACTCACTGCCAAATTCTCCAACAAGCAGGAAGTATTTATGCTCACTACACTTTACAATGAGAGCACTTCTGCCATCACAGTTTGGAAACAATACCTGATATAACAAATACATGGGTTGAGTGGATACAAATAGCCAGGTTGTTTTACCATATAATGTTAGTTGCAAAATTCACCCATGGTATAAGAAGTTGGCTACTAACTAAACCTTCAATTGGGTGTTACTGAAAGCCTTACTGCACTAGAAGAATCAGTAAGTAGCTCTACCTTGTGTGTTGTGGAGGATGTTGTAAGGCTGCAGGATTAGCACTTTGCTGTCAGGAGTTCTGAATGAGTCACTGATGTCACTGATGCAGAGTGCTTCGCAAGAAAAGAGACACAAGATTAGATATGTGCAGCCCCAGTACACATTTCAGCCTGAATGGTGTTTTCTAACTTGTTTCACTTTGTACCACACTAAAGTAAAGTTCTGGGAATTTGATTGAAGTGGAGCACATATATTAGGAGTTACTACCTTCCCCAAAAGACAGAAGATGTATGCATGTCTTCCATGAGCCATTACTTCAGCAGTTCTGAAGCTTTTGAGATTCTTCCATCTAATTTTAAAAGATGTATCCTAATCCAAGATTCTTTCTTCCATAATTAGATTTGAGCCACTGTGTTTTTACTGACTCCAGTAAAAAGACACACATTGGTCTTGCTTTTGACTCTTATCACCTTCATCCACCATAACATGTGGTGGATGTTCTGTCTTCTGTATTACAAATGCATTTCATTAAACTTGACTGAGGACCCTGTTCACCACAGCCGAAGGCTCTAAGTCTGCCCCAGAAAGTTTAGCACCATTTTCAAAGGTCATTATTGGACAACATCAACTTACTTCCGTACACTGGAAGGAGTTGGATTCTGTACAGTGACTGCACTGAATGTGCATGAAATATAAGTCTGTCTGAGGTTAAGCAGGTTTCCACGAGGAGCTATTAATAAGGGTGCACATGGCACTTTCGTCCTATTAAGTCTCTGGGTAAGAAACGGACATTAACAGGTAGCCAAAGCATAGCCTGGGCTTGTTTCCATAGGGTTCTTGTGACAGTACAAAGCAGATGTTGAAGGTGAAAGTTAAAGTATCGAGAAGGACCTAACCCAACAGTGTATGGCGGCATGTGTGTAGTGGCGATAGTGGGGTTGTTGGTTGGTGAAATGTAAGGGTGTTGCCTAGCAGAACGTGTATTGGTTTACTAGTACCATATGAGAAGAAAGGTACCCCCTATTTACTTTAGGTTCAAGGGGAGGGGGACCAATCTAATTTTAACACTGGCCTAAAGCTCAAACCTAGGAAATCTCCCCATAAACAACGTCTTGTCACATGTATTTTCTGTATAGATTATTATTTTATTTTATAGCAAAAACATTTTTTTCATTTTTATATGTATATTTTTTTCCTTTTGTGCTCATAAAGCAATAAAATAATACAATTATTTACAAATGTATATGAGTTAAATCAATATGCACATTTAAGAACCAAATCTCAAAATTGTGAATAACTCCTCAAACAAACCATCACACCTGCATTCTCAGCTGTCACCCTATTCACTCATGCTAACATGCATACTAACAACACAGAAAATGACAATAAAGTGACAATGAAATACAAATAATATGTGGGATCCTACATACATTTGTATTAAAACATAGACATTTGAAAGTTAGATTATTCTTCCCGACTGATTCTCTTCTTGTCTGTGTCTCTGGTAGGATTCCCAAGTGTCTGGAAATGGACCTGGATTCTAGTTAATATAAATGACTGGGTGTGCTACGTTTTCATGGGAGGCAGGTGAGGCCAGGTCAAAGATCAACAGCTACCCACACCGCAATAAAAAGGTTGCTTTTTGTGGAAAATCTTGATAAGTCCGTATTGCGTTTTGGGCCCTTTCCTTTTGCAGGCACTGGGTCAACCCACACAAGTGGGATCATGTTTTTCTGGGGAGAAGTGTGAGAATGCTGACTGGTAGTAAAGTTGTATATCCTTACAGATTCTGGAAGATTCCCTCCCAGAAATGTGAAGGGTGCAAGAACAAAGACATTTTGCAAAATGGCCTTTGACTCACGTGATGGTATGTGTACCCACAAATTCAGAGGTGTCTACATAACCACAGTTACTGAACTCTGTATCTTAGGTACATTTTATAAATACATGGGTTTTCTTTACACCCATTTTTCGTTCTATATGTTTTATCATATGAAGTGCTCTGTACTCGGTTCACAACGAGAAATCATTGTAAGGCATAGCTCAGTTATTAGCTCTGGGTTTCACATGTTGTTTAAGAGCCTGCAAACCCTATATATTTCCATGGCTAGAAAGGTCTATCAGAGGTTACGTCATATTGCTTTTGTAACTTGACCATTGTGACAAGACGTGATGGACAAAAATGTTGTCTCAAATGGCTGGTTATTTCTACTCATTTTTATTTCTTTTATTATCTCAACAGTTTCTTTAGGAAAACGTTGAGGGGTCTACACAACTGGCCTCATTTTGAATTCAGAATTGTGTCTAATATTCAGAAATACATAGTTTTCGGGGATCATCCAGTGGTTTCACATCTGTTGCTACCATAAACTGCAAGTAGGTTGAAACCACAAAAATGGGGTATCTTTTAAAATAATATGCAAGTCGGTGTTGACCCTGTTGCTCATTGCAAACAGTCGAGCCCAAACTGCCAGGCCAGGTCCTCCCTGGACAGGAAACAAGCATCCTGGGACAAGATTCAGGGTTTCACCCCTCATCAGGGAGAGTAGCTTGAATCCAGTGACACAGCGACCAAGAGACCCATATCTGGGCATACCCTTGGCCTCTTGGGTGAACATAGAAAACACAACATGATGATGGATGGAGTGCTGACACTTTTCAACCATTCATCCCAGTAACAGATCTGGGTGTAATTCATCGTTCTTTTGCTTACTGCGCCGCCCCAGTTTGGTCCCAGCCATATGCAAACCAGTCTTGATCCTGTTCCTCATGGGAACAGTCCAGCCCGAACTGTCAGGCCATGTCCTCCCTGGAATAGAAACAAGCTTCCTAGGAGTGGTTCCGGGGTTTCACCCCTCATCAGCCAAGCTAGCTTGAATCTAGTGGCACAGGGAGGAATGACTGAAGCCCACCCATCCCTAAACTCCACTCATCCCTGAACCCTAAAAATACACCCTTGCCATACCTGAAAGCCAGATACAGGCTCCCCTAATAGTTTAATGAAATACACTTTTAGAAAGTGATACAGCTTACAGATTCCATTTAAAAATGAGATATTTAGTTAGAGCTGTATATCATTTTGTATATTGATGGGCTGTGATGCCATTGTTTGTTCAGTGGCCCCATGTAATTTGTGACCAGCGTAGGAAACAGGAGGAAAACTTGAGGTAAACCACTTTGGATCAAATTAGGGTCAGAGACGGTGTTACTTTACCGGACTAAGGGTCTTATTATGAGTACGGTGGTCCCAGGACTGCCGTACTCGTGGTTGCGTTCCGATCACTGCAACCTAAGTAGTACGACCGCCAGTTTACAAGTTTTTTGGGGGGGCAGCACCAGCCCACTACTACAGGACCAACATCGTCAGGATTTTGTACCCTGATGGTGCCGAGTAGGCAAAGGCGGCTGGGAATGGCAGCGGTGCTGAGGCATGTATCCCCTTCGGGATTATAAGTTCCCTTTCCCACCACCTTTTCATGGGGAGAATCACGCCATGAAAATGATGGCAGAAAGGGAAAGAAGGGGCTCCAAACAGGTCCCCCAGGTAAATTTGCCTTGGGTGTAGTGCATAGGGCCACATGGTTTTTCCCCCTCTGCATGCTCTGTCGTGGGCGCTTTGTTTTTCATGCATGACATGGTGCATGGCACACGGTAAAGGGACGTGCAGAAGGCGCAATGCCGTGATGGCATCGGATGTGGCCCTTCTGAACGACTGAGTCATGCCGCTATGGTGGGACCGCCAACTATGAGCTGCCAGCCTGGCATTACTCTCAGAATACGGCTGTATGAACACTTAAGCCTTTGTCGTGTTCTGGCTACCACAGCTTTGGTGGTCCAGCAGACGGGCTGCCTATGTCATAATAAGGCCCTAAGTCTTTTTAATTGGTCAGAAAAACCTGATAAAATGTAAGACATCCTTCCTTTAAAGTTCATCAAGCTTTAATAATGCAGTTCTGTCTTTGTTGATCAATGGTGTTGAATACTGCTACCAAGCCAGGAAGTAGCAACAGACAGACTGTAGAAAATTAGAAATATTGATGTACATAAGCAACGTTCATTTCCCTTTTCCCACTCCTCTCCCTGCGCGCACCATGAATACCGTAAAGCATTGACTGCATCCCTCTGCCAGCAAAGGCCTGTACCCATGTGTACATGACAGCCATTTTAGGCACCCTGGCCTTTTGCCCGCCTAAGATTAGAATCTCCGGCTTCCCTTCTGCGTGTATTTGAAACCCCCCCCCCCTCTCTCACATGCATAAACCATGAAACCCCCTCCCTCTGCGCGACCCTGCCCTGAAAGGCAGCCCTTCTGCTTGACCCACGCAAACCCCCCCCATTCCCTCTTGAAGAGGCATCCTTCGCCTTAGCTGACGTAGCCCTCCCCAGCTGCACCTGGCTGCCCCCGCTCTCTCATGAATGGGTCATAAGATCTCTCTCTCTCTCTCTATGCGACTCTGTCCCTGTGTCCACCCTGGCTCCCCCTCCCTTCTCCTCACAGGGGCAAGTCATAAACCTTCTTCTTCTGCAAGACCCTGTCCTTGGGAGTCACGGCCGCGCCTGACCAGCACCTCCTCTCCTTTCATGAATAACCCCTCTGTTAGTAAACCCTCCCTCCGCGATTGACTGTCCACACATGTCTGAGGTCATCGCCTAAGCCAGGAGATGCTGTTTACTGCTTATTGTATGGAGTCACTCCTCTTCAAAGGACCCACTATTGATCCTGGCCACCCCACCCCCTGGGCCATGATCAGGCGCACACATCCTAAACAGTTGACGGAACACTCAGCTGCGTGATTGCCCTCCCCTCTTATCAGCAGGTCAAGGGTCCCTATTGTGAACACATGTGGGGTAGGATTGACACGAGGATTATGGGGATGTCTTTTCCTTGTTTCACAATATCGTGATTGTAATGCCAAGTGTTTTGTAAGTATAAAAGACGGAGTCTCAGCTCACTTGTTAGAGCAACTCCCGAAAGACACTGTGTTTCGTGTCCGAAATGACTGGCTCTCCTCATGAGAAATAAATCCTGTTCTTGATTCCTGCTCCCAGCGCCCGTCTCTTTATTTGGTAAATTATTCAGAATGGAAACTAAGAGGCGGCCCACGCCAGCAGCCTGGGCATCGATAGTAATGCGGGCTCACCTTTTACAATTGGCGCCCAACGCGGGGCCCATCAGTGACATAGGGTCCAGTAAGAGAGATCCAGACGATGAGGTGAATATCTAAATGATCGGAGTATACCTGCCTTGAGAGGGCCCTCGCCCGGCTGCCGATCGAAAGAACTTCACCAATTCTGAACGGACCTCTCTTGAGTGACCTATTGTCCTGACTGGAATCCCACAGGAATGCTACACGGAGTAAGAGAACGATCGGGCGCTGGAGGAGGAAGACGAAGAACTGTCCGTATGGTCCGGTCCGGGTAAGATTAAGTAGGGTGTTTGTACGCCTGATTGGTAGGGTGGTTCTATCCACCTGATTGATTGATTGATTGTATTGGAATCGGTATTTGTATACTGATATTGTTGGTATTGGTTCATTTAGCTTTGGATGCTACTTGAAATATTGGTTCTCTTCTTGAGAACGAGACATTCTCTGTTTGCAAACGGCGGTGAATAGGAACGTTCGTCCCTCTTTGCAGATAGAGAAGGGTAGGTAATGCAGACTTTTGTCCCCGTTGTAATCCGTCATGCCTACCTTTCTCCCCACTGATTGTTTGAAATCGATTAATAATCGATTGTTGCTCTTTGAGATCTTCCCTGTCCACAAACAGAGACGAATAGGAATATTCTGTTTCTCTTTGCAGATAGCGAAGGGCAGGTAATGCAGACATTTGTCCCCGTTGTAATCCGTCATGCCTGTTTTTCTCCCCACTGATTGATTGGTTGCCTGGACATTGTTGTTCCAGGAATTGTTTCGTTTGAGGTATTTTCTACCTGCAAACAACGAGGAGTAGAAATATTCTATCTAGTCTTTGCAAGTAGTAAAGGGTAGGTTATGCCCCTTTGTGAATTCGTCAGTCCTACCCACTCCCCACTGATTGTTTATTTGGGGGGTAGCTCGCATGGTCCGTCCAGGAGACTACCCTTATGGAGGACATATGCTCCCCACTCACGGGCCATTTAGTGGAAGTAGATCATCTGGTCCGTCCAGGAGGCTACCCTAGTAAGTGGAAGTACATCCTTTGGTCTGTCCGGGATGATACCCTAGCGAAGGAATATATGTTCCCCTTTTGATCGATAATCTAGTTCCACCCGGACCATTTATTGGAGGTAACTCACCTGGTCCGTCCAGGAGTACCCCCCCAGTGAAAGGACATATAAAAATGAAGTGATCACCGTACCCTACTAACAGAAAACTTTAGCTCGAAACACGCTAAGGAAAAGAAGGAAAAATAAAAAGAAATCGGGCTAAGTCAGTAACTCCCTGATGAGCTTTCGACTTCACTAAAAATAAGAAACATTAGAAACAGTTCGTAATAAGAAATATAAAATGGCGAAAAATCGACAGCAAGACAGTCACGAGGTAGCTAGGCTCCACTGCCTATTCCTGCTCCCAACATGTCTGCCTCATTACCCACCACGCCCAAATAACGGTCACATGAAATAGATACAATTGAATAGGTACCTACCCCCATTCCGGAAGCTCCCGAAGTGCAACGGGTCCGCGGTTACGCCCATCCGGAATGCGAGGCCTCGATGCGTGCAGGGCTTGGCTGGCCGCAGTCGAAGGGGGAGGCTGTAGGGCGGACGGCCCGAGGAATCATGGAGGTCTCCCCTTTCCCTCTTCTGCCGCCCTGCAGGCCACGGGGAGAGAGGGGGCTGTCTTGCCTCGGCCACCGACCACCCCTCTCTCTCTCACCTGATCCGGCTTTCGTCGAAGGCCGAAGCCAAAGCGAGGACGGCGGCATTTCTTTGAGCTATAATGGCTGCAACTACACCCAACGCCTGACAGTTGCAGATAGTCCCGCCACATGCCAACGCATGGATAGTTGCAGGTAGTCCCGCCACATGTCAAGGGGGGGATGTCTTGCCTCAGCCACCGACCCCCCCCCCCATCTTCATCGCCTGGCACGGCCTTACCGAAATCCTGGAGCCGGAGAACGGCACGGGGTCGCTGGAAGGGGGAGGTGGCGCGAACGAGCCTCCCCCACCTCCCTCCAGGTGGAGGCTTCCAGCGACACCCCAATGCTCTTGCTTGAAGAGGGTCAACATCGAAAAGCGGTCTTTTGCCCAGGACGGGCACACGCCCCATGCCTTCTCTCCTCAACTTTGAAGATTCTATGAAAGCCGGGGGGGCACCCCGATCCCTCCGCATGGGCGCCCCCGCCCCCCTCACTGGGAACCGCGACATCGGCGCACTCCTGCCGGCGCCAGCCTCAGTTTGGAAATGGCTAAAACACAGCCAAGGTACAGACTTGTTCAGTTCCGGTGGAACACCAGAGTGACCCGGTAGGAAAATTGTTGCCGCCCTCCCCACTCTTTGATTGATGGTCCATATTGTTAGACTGTTACCACATTGCGCAAAACTTTTTGAACTACCAACGGAAGGTTCTGGTCCAACCACGAGTCGTTGGAGACATTCTGACTATGCTGGAACCTGCCTGACTTCGCCCAAAATGGCGCCGATACACGAAACAAAACTTTCAAACTTCCTGTTCACCCGGATTGCTCGAATCTTGATGCTCTGAGATACGTGTGCATTTTTGGACAATGAAAGTTGATAAGATGGATAGTGATTATGTGCTTAGAGAAGAAAGCAATACAGATATTGATCATATGTTTGGACAATGAACTGACTTAGGGTGGGTACTAATTATGATTTGGAAAATGAATTGGTGTAATTTAGACAGTGAATGAGCATTTGGATAATGAATTAATGAATCAATTGAAAAACTGAATTCTTGACATGCATCATGCTTGCTCTGTAGGGAAGTTTAATACGATTTTATTGCACTGCTGCACTTTATGCAATGAACTGCCACCAACTTCGTTCTTCTTATGTACAGTTTCAACCTGCTCCGTGGCCGGTCCACTGGGTTGTAGGCCTGTATTTATACATCAACACTTTTTATTAAAAGTATTTTGAAAAAGAAAGCATGGTTGTAGCGGTTGCATTAATGAGTTTTGGATGTTTTGCTACTGCGAAGCGAAGAATAAGTATGATGAAAGCTGAAGGTTAAAAAGGACCAGATATTTAGCAGCTACATTATGTGTCACAGGCAGCCGGAAAAGTGTTTTAGACGCCCTTAAAACGACACCACAGAAATGCCACCTGACCGCCACCCTTGCACCCAACAAAAGGGGTTGCGACCAAGTAACTCATGTAGATACGCGGATCGTCAATGATTATCTATCTGACATTACTGATCCCTCTGGTCTTAAACGCCGAGATGGTAAAGAAATGCAGTACGTGGAGATAGGTCGAGTATGTGGTAGGTAAAAACATTTTCGGACTACTGCATGCTGATGTGCTTTGAATGCTGCCCCCCACCCCTTCTTTCTCCTCCCTTCTGCAGGTCACGTCAGAACGTCGGCTGAAGTGTGGGAGAGCGATGGTCGAACCACCGACGAAAAGGGAAGGAGGGAATATGTGCATAGTCCTTATGACGATAAGTTTTTTAAAAGACGTAGACTTAAACATGACTGTTCCTCCTTAGAACATAGCGACTGGGAGGATGGACTGACATAGAAACTTGACGGGTACTGTATGACGAAAATTGACTAGAAATAACACGTTAGATAATGTAACTAGACGTTTGACTAGGTAGGGAAAGGACAAAGAAAAGTGTGTGGGTAAGGGTTACCACGCACCACCCGTCTGGGAAGTTAGAAATGTTGCTGATGTTCAAAATGCACTGCCCCCCTTCTCACACTCTTATAGATATAGCCAAGCTGTCCAACTGTTCTCCCGATCAATACTTGCCGTTGCCTCAGCCTGGAGAACTTCCCACCAAAGGAAGAAACTGAAAAATGGTTTAAGATCCAACCATGGGTAAATAGCGCGACCAGGTTAATTTCTGATCGACTAACCGAGGTGTAAGTATTGGCAATTGAGAACGCTCGCAGAGATAACAAGCGAGAGGGAAAAGGAGGGAAGGGTAAAAAGAGCTAGGCACGTAGGTAAATAGGATATTAAAAATACGCAGGATGTAAAGATAGATCTTTCTGGCCAATATTTGTTTTATGTTTTGTCGTGAATGTCTTATATATGTAATACATGTACTGTCTTCCTTCGCCTGAGTGTGTGTGTGTGTGAACAGTAGGGGTTTATGTTCTCCCTTTGTTGCGTCTCTCCGACACCTGACCCCCTGTTGTTCTGTGTTATGAACGCACTAAATGACCTATTTTTTGTACACGTCTCACTCTTTCTCTATCTTTCTCCCTTTTTCCTATATCTGTCTCTGTCTCTGTCTGTCTGTCTCTATCTCTCTCTCTACATGTCATACGTGTACCAAATGGCTCGTTTAGATTACGGACGACTCTCACTCTCTATGAGAGTCTCCCTATTTCCTCTTCCTTTTTATGGTAAAACCGTGCCTCGCTGGCACCAGCCTGATTGGATACTTATTGAACGCGAAGGTGTTCAGCGAAATTGACCGAAACTCAAATGATTGTATCTCGCCATATTACTACCTCTCCTTTCTGCAAAATGAATGAACTCGAATTGGCTGAGAAGGAAAGGACAGGTAAGACGACTAAGGTCCCCCAATCTGGCCATTTATAGGGGAACTGTATGTCAATGGCACCTTATTTCTGTTCATCAGAGACGAACGCCAACGTCTAGATTGACCCCCAATGCCCAGATTGCCCCACCCCCCCTTTTGCACCCAAGCGCGAGCGCCCGAGGCATCCCCGCCCCATCTGATAGACCCCAGCTGCTGTCCCGGATATAAACATGATGACCATGAGTAACTGTCATCCCTCGAGAAAAGCCTGTTTTACCCTGACTCTCGATGATAGCGCCCCTGCCCTGTTTGGAAAGGTTAGCCAGCCTTGAAGGGAAATGTTCCGAAATATTGAATTTGATGAAATGCACAGTTGATGGGAATCTTATTTATCCTCACTTGAGTTATAAACGGGACGATGAATAAACTTGGCATGAACTCAATAAGAATGCCGACATATGCACTGCCTGGTAATAGACCTCCGACTGTGACCGATGAGCGTATCTCCCAAGTATGTAGGATTGAGGGAGGAATTCACGTGCGTAGATGTCTTCTTCTGCCAGTTCTCTAAAAACTTGTTTTGTACCTATTCAAAGATTCACGATCACCGAAGGAGAAGGGTCGGACGTGACGTACAGCCTGGCTGCAGATCTTGGGACACGTGTGACCTCGACCAAAGGTGGAGCTGCAGAGCAACTAGATACGGGACGAGACAGCAATTCCAAACGTGGAAAATGAAACTTGACGGGCTGCCCTGAAGCCCTCCGCCTGCTAACCCACGTGTGCCTGGAGTCTCCGTCCCCCTTCTTTGGGCCCGATTGATGGGCCTGCCTGCTTGTTATGCTTTGCTCCCTTGGTCCCTTTTGTGTGTCCCAGGAACCCTGACCCAACTCCACTCTCTCTCCTATCGACTATTTGAACCACACACACCCTCTTTTCCACGTGACTTTTTGAACTGCATTCAAATGGGAATAGGGTGTTGCCACGGAAAAATAGGTGCCGAGCATAAGGCGCCGCCAAACGGATTGTTTAGGGAACAGGACTGTGGTCTAACAGCAGAGGACTGACCGCACCCTGCAACGCGTAAGGATAGAACCGAGCTGGACCTATAGCTCCACCGCCGGTGCTCAACAGCGCCAACGAAAGTACACGGACTAGAACCTACCAGTGATGGCTCACTACTAAAAAGACACTGTGACGAAGAGATCTTGTGTATTGAACTGAATTCCACCCTCAACTACTTGGTCAAATTGTTCATTGGTCACATTTTTTAAGTCAGAAACATTTATGCTATGTAGTGTTTTGAAACGATGGGAACTTGACAAATGCAATCTCCTATGTGCTGCATTCTGCCAAACACATCAACTGTCCATGATTATATGCCATATGTTAGTCTTGACAAATGCTAATTCTTCGACCGCACCTGTTTATATGTACCCTCATCGATTACGAAAATGAACTTTGCTATGTAAAAAGGGGCGACTGTAGAAAATTAGAAATATTGATGTACATAAGCAACGTTCATTTCCCTTTTCCCACTCCTCTCCCTGCGCGCACCATGAATACCGTAAAGCATTGACTGCATCCCTCTGCCAGCAAAGGCCTGTACCCATGTGTACATGACAGCCATTTTAGGCACCCTGGCCTTTTGCCCGCCTAAGATTAGAATCTCCGGCTTCCCTTCTGCGTGTATTTGAAACCCCCCCCCTCTCTCTCACATGCATAAACCATGAAACCCCCTCCCTCTGCGCGACCCTGCCCTGAAAGGCAGCCCTTCTGCTTGACCCACGCAAACCCCCCCCATTCCCTCTTGAAGAGGCATCCTTCGCCTTAGCTGACGTAGCCCTCCCCAGCTGCACCTGGCTGCCCCCGCTCTCTCATGAACGGGTCATAAGATCTCTCTCTCTCTCTCTATGCGACTCTGTCCCTGTGTCCACCCTGGCTCCCCCTCCCTTCTCCTCACAGGGGCAAGTCATAAACCTTCTTCTTCTGCAAGACCCTGTCCTTGGGAGTCACGGCCGCGCCTGACCAGCACCTCCTCTCCTTTCATGAATAACCCCTCTGTTAGTAAACCCTCCCTCCGCGATTGACTGTCCACACATGTCTGAGGTCATCGCCTAAGCCAGGAGATGCTGTTTACTGCTTATTGTATGGAGTCACTCCTCTTCAAAGGACCCACTATTGATCCTGGCCACTTCACCCCCTGGGCCATGATCAGGCGCACACATCCTAAACAGTTGACGGAACACTCAGCTGCGTGATTGCCCTCCCCTCTTATCAGCAGGTCAAGGGTCCCTATTGTGAACACATGTGGGGTAGGATTGACACGAGGATTATGGGGATGTCTTTTCCTTGTTTCACAATATCGTGATTGTAATGCCAAGTGTTTTGTAAGTATAAAAGACGGAGTCTCAGCTCACTTGTTAGAGCAACTCCCGAAAGACACTGTGTTTCGTGTCCGAAATGACTGGCTCTCCTCATGAGAAATAAATCCTGTTCTTGATTCCTGCTTCCAGCGCCCGTCTCTTTATTTGGTAAATTATTCAGAATGGAAACTAAGAGGCGGCCCACGCCAGCAGCCTGGGCATCGATAGTAATGCGGGCTCACCTTTTACAATACATCACATTTTACTGTCAAGAACTGATGCAATTTTTGTAGAGCCCCCCTGCTTTTCATGTTGGGTTTTGGTGGTTTTTGGGATCTGAAGCTATGCCAATGGTAAACAGTGTTCTAGCATCTGAGCCTCACACCTAAAACATGTACTGTTTTCACCTAATTCACATAGACATGGTGAAAGAAATACACTAGTATGTTGAAGTTAGTTGTCATATGTGCACTGCATTGTATGTCTTACACCAACTTCAAATATGACAAAAATATATAGCTCCAGAGAGCACCATTGTTCTCTAGTTGGTATACGGTTTAAAAAAACCACGGTCTTAATACATGACAAAGAAATATGTCTTTTTTTGACATGTAAAAAAGAGCTATTTGTATATGTTAGTTAAGTTACGCTGAAAATGTCCCTTGTAAGCCCACAATGCTGAGGGCTTAATGTATAAAAATGAGGCATTCTAGACATTGAGAAAAGTATCTCCAACATTGAAGAGGAAGGAAAAGATGTTTTTAACGAGTAGCCAAAGCTCCTTTTTCCCGAAAAGGTATCATTGTGACTAAAATTCCTTTTTTTACTTGAGAGCATGATGAAATGATCGACAGATGTTCAAAAGTAATTTTTGTCCTAAATTCAAACATAAAATGACAAAAACGATATGATTAAAGTTATAGTAGGAAAGTATTTTAGGGAGCCTACATTGTACTACCTGAGGGTGAACTGGTTTAAAATTATGTTTCTCAGAAACACAAGAAACATCTTTGACTGACTTGCTAACAACCTCTTCCAGGATGACAATGCCTTGAGGTCGGGCGGCTGAAAGAGGAGGGTGCTGTCAACAAGTGGTCACTTATCAAAAATGTATGAATACTCTCAACCTCACATGTCTGTGGTGTGCACAACCTTTCCACAATATTTCTATCCATGACTGTTCACTCATCACCCATGGAGATGATTTCCTACCACATATTACATAAATGAATTGATTTATGGTAAAAGCACATTTTGTTAATACAAATATTAATTTGTACTCATAATTCCACTATTTGTGTGAGAAAGCCCCATATGAGCAGATAGTTCTTTGATTTGCACCACCACAGACAGTCACAACAAAAAATGGACCAGAGCATATGCTTAGTGAAAAGCATCTGAAGAAATTAAGACACTTGCCATGCCAACAGGGAATCCAAATGACTGTTTGTACTGTCACAACAATAGGAAGGCATATACTTCTGAGTTCTTGATATTTTCCATATCCCAAATGTCAAATATGAAGAAGTACTTGCAGTCATCTCTGATTATGTCATAATTAAAAGAAATGAATATTCAGTACCAAAAGTAAACAAACAAGTTAAATTAATAAAATACACCTCACTTCATCAACTTTTGTAGCAGAAAATGTGCTGAAAACAGTTTATTAGATTTATCACATTCAGTCCAACATTTTGAATGTACGTGCAAAGTTTGTTAATGCATCTAACAGCACTTTGCATTCTAAATATATATGACCTACAGGGAATTGTCAGCATTTTTGAAAGTGAGAAGTATGTGATATTTTATCCCAGATGTAGATTCAAAATAACAAAATATGGCATGAATATTCTGATAGCACCTCAAGTCTTGATATTACAATCCAATCCAATGTTCTGCATGCTTATGTACTAACCTACAAAATTCACTGTCTGGTGGGACTTTCTTGTTTTTATGTTCAGCTGCTGAAATTGAAGTAAGCTAAACTTCTCACTGGAAGATTTGAGGAATAGGTCCTATGCAATGCTTAATTTTTCCAAAATAAATGCCAGAGCCCTCATCAGGCGGCCAATACATCTTGCACCACCCTTTGCCCATGCCAGCAAGGCCGGACTGGTAGGCTGGATGGGGTGGGGGCCGGTTTCTTGACAGGGGGGCGGTTTTGTTTTCGGTCCGTGGAATCCTAGATATAAATGCAGTTGTGAAGATGTGCAGTGTTGTTTATCATTTAAACAAGCGGTACGCTGAATGGCAGTGTCTGTTCGCCGAGATTTTCACCGTGTTGGTGGTGCGCGGTGTACAGTTTCAACATCCACAGCTAAACTAATGTTAATAATGGGCTATAACTATAAGCCCGTGGGGACTGAGAATCTGATGTTTACGTTCTAGGCCCTGCAGGGCCACTCACACACGTGCAACACACACACCAATCATGAGCAGAGTTCCACATGCCTGTCGTTGCATCGTTTGTTGCGGGATACACAGCTCTCGCCCAATATCTTCCAAAGTCAGAGTACTTTCTCAAAACGGGACTCGGGTTACCTTTCTGTTGTATTTAAAGGAATAGCATTTCCCATCACAGTTATAAAATGAATAGCCCCGATCACACCAAGAGCGTCACCCCGAGGCTAGAACCCCGGCCTCTAACGCAAAATCTCTAATCTAGCCGTCGGATCACACCCGCTCACTAATTTCAGTAGCATTGGCGCGACAAGGAAGAAAACAGCACGCCGAATGTCTGTACCGAATAATCGGACGTTGGGACAACAAGTACCGTGGGGGAGATGCAACAATAGCAGGAGGGGGGACAATCAGCTGCTCCCGCAAAGCACAAACTCATAACCATAACGCAAGCAAGCAAGGTCTGCGGGGGACAACGGACGAGGAGGAGGGAGCCGACCAGTGACCCCGCATACCCCCAAACACATGAAATGGCCAACCATGTTCCTCCGCGGGATTGCGACCCACCTAACCGTCCCCACTCACCACAACAACGCTAGAGTCGAACACCGAAGAATTTATCGACCGACGCCAGACCGAACCTCTGGTCGTGACCAGAGGCGAAGAAAAGAGTGTCCCAACATGGAACCACAACGACGTCCGGAGCGGCAAAGAGGCCTCCCCAGCGGGGAAGTGGTCAGAAATACTCCCGCCGGCTCCTCCCAGCCGCCCCGGACGTGCATCACCTACACAGTCTCCACCAACCAGGGGAGACTGCCCAGGGTAAGGAAGTACTATGTCATGTGAGGGCGGGACTGCCCTCCATGACTAAGAGCCCGCCCTCCTAATGGCCACTGCGTGGCCTCGGGCAGGCGCACAGCTCTGGTGGCTAGTCCCGCCCCCTCCCTGATCAGTGGCAAGTGTGCTGGCCACACCGCAAGCGCGACGCGCCCCACCGCTTCCTCCACACGTGATAAACTGATCCGCTACAGTGGACAGTAAACTTCCAGGATGGTTGAACCAAATGGTTTCTGCCTCTCCAGCTGCTTCGTCAGGCGGAAATGGATCCTCGACCCCAGCCTCCTGGCCAAGGGAAGAGAAGGGAAACAGCTTGTTAGAAATGACAGATTTTAGAAGAGGTAAAAGAAAATTGCACGTTTTAGGTTTATGTCAGGGAATGCGCGAGTGAGCTACAATCTTGTATTTTACGCCTGCTTTCTCGAAAAGTACCCAGCAATAAAAGGTTGGGCAAATCACCTAATTCCATGTGTCTAGCTACACTGTAAATGCTATCGAGCCAAAAGTGTCAGGGCCACGTCAGAGGGGCACCTACAGAACAAGGAGGACGGCTAGGGGAGAATGACCATAATGGCTTTGGGTCTGTCTGATAGACTGACCTGGTCCCTGTCTGCAATAAACTGTTTTTTTAGATTTGATGTGCCATTTTCATACAGCTTCTGTTATCAACATATCCTTCACCAAGAATTGCACAGAGATGCCCAGCAGTGAAGCCTTTGATACTCTTAGGGATGTGTACTAGTGTTTGCCCGTGGCCTATTGTACTAATTGTACTCATGAATACATTTTTGCCAGGTCATTTTTAATTGTGGTAAAATAGGAGTGTTTACAAGTGTGGCAGTCTTGTGTCGGAACAGTATACATTATAGCGGTTCCTTTCCTTCTTCCAATATTGTGTACAATAGGTGTGCAAACATCAGCCTTCAACCCCATGCATTGTGCACCTGTCTTCTACTCCACATGCCAAACCCTCGCTCTGTTACCAAGAGGACACGACGTGACCCCCTACGCTGCACGTCATACATACCTTGACATTAATCCATGCCCACCTGCAGGCTGCTTACAGGTGCCTGGTAGTAATTTTTATCATCAAGATAGTGAATGCCACAGAATGAGTACTCTGTGCTTGCTACTGTTTAATGCAAACTGTCTATATTTAAAGTCCTGGAAAGCAGCCAGGGATTTGGACAAACTCGCCATAATGTGTTTTAAAAGCGTCCTCTACGGCTGCTAGCTGCCCTGCCCTCACTTTCATCAGGGATTACTCTTTCTTCTATTTTGAGCCTAGGGCAGTGATTTATAGCAACCAAACAAGTTGTTTTGCTGGGCCTTTCTTTTTCTGGTCAGTCAAAGTGTCTATGATTGAATGACATTACGCCGAGTACAATTAGACTGGCATACAATTATAGCACATCCAGTACATTACCTGCCGTTGCATCATCATGGAAAATTAATTATTATTTTTACCTTTACATCATCTTTATTGGTCCAATTCCAGCCATAAAAGAGAAGAGATAAAGCATATAACAAAGAAAAAATACAAATATCAAACATTCATAAATTAGATTTAAAAACGCTCTTTATGGTAAAATTGGCTTACACCGAATTGGAAAATTTAATTTACTTGTAAGTCCCTAGAAATGTGTTCTACATGTGCCCAGGGACAGCAAATTAAATGCTTCTACTGGGCCTGCAACACTTATTGTGCCACCCATTTAAGTAGCCTATTTAAACATGTGTCAAGGCCAGGGCCTGCCATTGCAGTCTGCCTGTGCAGTTACAAAACTGTAATTTTGACCTGGCAAAAGGAACCTTTTGCCAGGCCTAAAAATATTCCCTTTTACTACATATGTCACCAGGATGTCACCACTAGTGCAAGCCCTGTCCATAAGGCAGGGTGCAGTATGTAGAGTGCAGTGTATTTAAATGGTTTGGCATATACGTTTAAGTTTTATATGTCCCGGAATAGGTGAGGCTCAATTTCCACCCTTGTTCTTTGTTTGATTCTTGAATTTTTCACAATCCCACAAGTTGACTTTAGTGATGTACAGGCAACATTGATGGCAGCACCCACACTCTGAAAAGTTCCAGTGCCACTGGCCTGGAAGTTTTCATGCTTTCTGGCCACAGAGCCATGTGAGATATTTCCATGCTTTCTGGCTGCGTGGGTGCTTATGTGTAGCGTTTCCGTGCTTTCCGGCCTTGGTGCTTATGTGTGCTTTTTCCATAGTTTTTGGCCTCAGTGACCTGGAGGCTCATGTGTGACATTTCCATGCTTACTGGCCTTGGTGCATATGTGTGACATTTCCATGCTTTCTGGCCTGGTGTTACCAGGCCTGGGTGTGATGTTTCCATAGTTTCTGGCCTCTGTGCCCTAGGTTCTAGTTATCAGATGCTTATGTGTGACATTTTCACAGCTTCTGCCCTCAGTGCCTATGTGCTTATGTGTGACATTTCCATAGTTTCTGGCCTCTGTGGCCTGTGTGCTCGTGTCTATTTTTGGTGCTCTCTGAAAGAAGGTCTGTGGGGACATATGACTGGGTGGGTAACCTGGTGCTCTTTGAGGTCATCATCTACTATTTACTATGCTTTGAAAGTTGATACAATTGACTATGTAATGAAAAATGTGCTGTAAATGTTGGTCTGTCTTTTTCCAAAATTTTCTTGGGGGGAGAATCCCCCAAACCCCCTAGTGGTGGTCAGTCTTGGTTGTTGCACTCGCTTGCTACGCAATGGACGGGGGCTGGTCTGGCAAAATTTGCCAGGGCTGCTTTCAGTTCCCAGTCCGGTCCTGCATGCCAGCGCTGTCAGTGACAGTACAAACACACTCCTTACCATGACATTCCTACAAGTGTAACAATTCAGACAAATCCAGGCCCCCAAAGCTCTAGGAATGGCTTGGGTGGCATGTATTAGTCATTTTTTGTGTATATTGAATTCAAAAACAACTCTTGTGATGATTTCTGAATAAGACAAACAGCAGTGTAGCAGACCGTCTTACGTTCCGGTGTTGACAATTAGGTGCTGCAAGCCGGAAATGCTTAGCTCAAATTGAGCCCTGGTCCTATGGGACATTGGGGATTTGAATCTGGCAAATCAAAACATTCCGATATTTCCGCCAAGTTTTGAAAACATCACAAACTATTTGTTGTTGGGTCGTAACTTGTCAAATAAAATCATGTTTCAAGTTGAGTACGCATTGTGCATACAAAAGTAACTACTAACGTGAAAAGTGTGCCTGGACAATCAATATGCATTTTTTAATTAAGGTCGACCCATGGGAATACTCAGTACTTTTGGATGTACATCCTTCATCCTACCATAAAGGTATGCAGACTTCATGCCTGCCCAGGTGAAACAAGGTAAAAGGCACACAGGGATCAATTGCCACCCCTGACTAGCTCTGAATATAGATATGCCCATGCATTTTGAGCATTAAGGTGCCTTGCCCATAGGATTTGTCCTCTTAAGTGCTTACTCTTTACCAGGTAGATTCAAGGGCAACCAATTTACCTACATCCAGTGGATCCTTACTCTCCATGGGTAACAATAATGGCAATCACCACACATGAGTGGGTACCTCACATACACTTAAAGCCATAGGGTGCGACTGTGCAACACAGCCTTCCCAGCACACACAGGTCATGTTTAGGAATATAGATGCCAACACATTATGGGGGGAGGTATAAAACCAGTGTTGCCTTGTGACCAGCTCAAATGTTACAAAGTGCTGCCCCTATCAATAGCCTGAGGAACACACGCAGAATGAGTAGAGTTGGTTTGTTTTAGGTACTGTGACAGGTGTGTCAATTACTGCTAGCCAATGGTCAGCGCTCATAGCTCATAGCTCATTGATTTGTATCCACGGTACTTACTACTCAAGGTAGAGAAGGGGTCGTGAATGTAATAGGATAAAAAACTGAAAAAATATCCGATTCTTACCCACTTCTTACCCTATCCTATAACTAGTAAGTAGGAGGTTGATGAGGGTCCAATGGGAGGAAGTACAAGGCTAGTGTCATTGGGGGACAAACAATGCATGATGTCACATCTTCTGTCTAGAAAACTGTGAATCAACATCAATGCTGGATTTTAAGGACAGAAGTTTTATTTTCCAGAAAAGTTTGTCTCGAATTTAATCTACTATAGGCAATAAAATAATTTAATTAAGAAAAATGTACAGAATATAATGGCCATGTTTTCACAAGGGAACACAAACCTGAAAATCCGATAGGTAAACCAGAGTACACGCTCGTAATATGCTGGAACCTGCCAGTCTGATTCTCAAACAAACTCAGGGGCATAATATCAAGACAGCCGATAAAATGATCGCCATTTTAGCGGCAGAAAACTGCAGCTAAAACGGCAATAATGGGCTTGATAATATACTCTATGGAATTCCAATTGAAGCCCATGTTAGATGTCCTTCACATTAGACATGGGCTTCAATTGGAATTCCATAGAGCATATTATCAAGCCCATTATCGCCGTTTTAGCTGCAGTTTTCTGCCGCTAAAACTGCGATAATTTTATCACCTGTCTTGATAATATGCCCCTCAATTCTTTAATGTCCAGGAAATCTTGTCCTGGAACATCCACTCACTGCCAAACACTATTACAACATACTGGTGTAACTTAGCATGTGTGTACATGGATTTATGAGTATAAATGTATGTTTTCTAAAATTAAAATACACATTTTCACTCCGAAATCATGAGATTTGTATTTATATGTTGAACTCACAACAGATATGGGTTTCTGAATCAGGCCTTGATTGAGAGAGATTTGCCACACAAAGGTATATTAAAAAACCAAAACACGTGCCAGAGAGGCAGAGTTTGCAGTCCTGAGTGCAGGTGTTCTGGTTCCTAAACAAATTATAGGGTAAACTATAATTGTCTGGAATAACTTTTATTCCTGATAAGTCAGGATGGACTTTCACTCTGACCAACGAAGCCAGTGCTAATTTACATAAGGTGGGACACTGTATAAAGTTGCATAGTGAATTAAAAAATAATGGAGTGCTATGCAGCCCGAGCAAACACTTGTTGATGAGTTTAACACAACAATTGCATCCTTCATCTTGATGTTGCAGTTGACACCATTAAGGGCAACCAACTGCTGCGTCCCTGCGGCCCGCCCCCCTGCTCCCCATTGGCCACCCAGCTCCCCCCTCCCAGCTGCTCCTCCCTCCCTATCCCCCTCTTGAGGGTGTCGTGCAGTGGCGTAGGAGCGACCTTTGACCCTGCTCGCAGGCAGAGGCAGGTTGCTCCCCATGCCACCACCCGGCCGCCAGCTGCCTCTTGTCCTGCTTCCTGCCACTGGCTGGTGCCCGCCGTTTCCCGATCCTTTCCTGCCGTTGCGTCCCTGCGGTCCCGCCCCACTGCTCCCCATTGGCCACCCCGCTCCCGCCTCCCAGCTGCTCCTCCCTCCCTATCCCCCTCTTATTGAGGCTGCCCAGCGGATGCGCAGTGGACGCGTGCAGTGGGCGTGGTGCGCCAAAGGCACCCCAAAGGCAAGCCCATCTGCGCCCGTCCGCACCTAGACCGCACCCAGCGCCAGAACCCCTATACCCAATGAACGCCACAACACCAGACTCAAATACGACGCCAGCACCCTCCACGCACTCAATGCCGGCCAAAACCACACCTGCTTCCAAACCGCCCTGAAACGGACTTACGGACCTTTCTCCTGCCACACCTGCAGCTTCACCTGCGACAGAACCACCAACCCCCCAAGGACTGAACCCAACCACCTCCGCTGCATACTCCTCAACACCCGCTCCGCACGCAAACATGCCGTCGAGCTCTGCGATCTGCTCGACACCTCCGCCCCAGACGTGGCCTTCCTGACCGAGACCTGGTGGAACGAATCCTCGGCGCCCGACATTGCCATAGCCATCCCGGACGGCTACAAGATCACCCGCAGGGATCGCGCCAACGGAATCAGAGGAGGAATAGCCAGCGTCCACAAGTCCACCCTAAAGGTCGCCAGCCATGCAGAAGACACCCTCAACACCGCCGAACACCTGCACTTTCGGATCCACACCGACCCCAACACCGCCCTCAGAGGAACACTCATCTACAGACCATCCGGACCCCGAGCTCAATTCAGCGACTCCATCGCCGACCTCGCCAGCACCCACGCACTCGCCACCATGGACTACATCCTCCTCGGGGACCTGAATTTCCACCTCGAGAACAACAACGATGACAACTCCGCCACCCTGATCGACAACATCGCCAACCTCGGCCTCAGGCAACTCGTCAACGCACCCACCCACGCCGCCGGCCACACGCTGGACCCCATCTTCTCCACAGGCACCCACGTCGCCTTCGACCACACCACCAAACTCCACTGGACCGACCACCACTGCATCCATTTCACCTTCAACAAACCAACCACGCACCACCACACCCAACAGCTACCACGCCGCTGCTGGAGCAAAGTCACCAAAGGCCCGCTGATCACAACCCTCGCCCAAAACCCACCCACCGACACTACCAACCCAGACATTGCATCCTGCAACCCCAGACAGTGGATCGATGACTGTGCCAACACCCTCGCCCCACTCAAGAAACCCTTCAACAACCACACCAGCAAGAGAGCCACCTGGTTCACCGACGAGCTACAGGCCTCCAAACGCTCATGTCGGAAACTGGAGAAGATATGGCTCCACGAATGCACTCCGGACAACCACGCAGCTCAGAAGAACGCCACCCGCAGACATCACCACCTCATCAGATTAGCCAAGAGATCCTCCTTCAAAGATCACCTGGACAACAACGCACACAACAGCAAAGTCCAAAGTCTTCAGCATCGTAAAGGAACTCTCCAACTCCAGCGTCAATGCCAATGACACAACGCCATCACAAGCCAGCTTCTTCCACTGCAAGATCGCTGACATCCATGACAGCTTCAACACCATGACTGTCTCGACTACGCCAGACCCCACCTCCCCTGTGAACACCACCAGAGCCAACCGCCTGACCTCCTGGTCCAACGTCAACGACGACGAGACACGCACGGTCATGAAGTCCATCCACTCAGGATCTCCGTCAGACCCGTGCCCACACCACGTATTCAACAAAGCAGACGCTGCCATCGCACCCCAACTACTGAAGGTCATCAACATCTCCTTCGAAACAGCGACATTCCAGGAAAGCTGGTAGCATGCCGAAATCATCACCCTCCTCAAGAAGCCCAAGGCGGACCCCAAGGACCTCAAGAACTTCCGGTCCATCACCCTGCTCCCGTTCCCGGCGAAGGGAATTGAGAAAATTGTCAACATGCAACTGGCCCGCCAGCTGGAAGACAAGAACATTTTAGACCCGTCCCAGTCCGGATTCAGAAGCAACCACAGGACCGAGACAACCCTCATCGCCGCCACAGACGACATCAGGCGCCAAATAGACAACGGCGAAACATCAGCCCTCATCCTCCTGGACCTGTCAGCTGCCTTCGATGCAGTCTGCCATCGCACTCTAAAGACACGCTTCCTAGAAGCCGGAATCCAAGTGAAGGCCCTTGACAGGACCACGTCCTTCCTCTCCGGCAGATCCCAGAGCGTCCGCCTCCCGCCCTTCCGATCTGAGGCCACCAACATCATCTGCGGCGTCCCCCAGGGCTCATCCCTCAGCCCAACGCTGTTCAACGTCTACATGGCCCCCTCCCCACAAGTGGCCCGCCAGCACGACGTCAACATCATCTCCTACGCTGACGACACCCGGTTCATTCTCTCCCTCACCAAGAACCCGCACGCCGCCAAAACCAACCTCCACGAGGGAATGAAGGACATCACTGACTGGATGAGGAACAGCCATCTGAAGCTGAACTCGGAAAAGATGGAGGTACTCATCCTCGGACCCAGCCACTCAGCCTGAGGCAAAACTCCTGGTGGCCGACCACACTGGGAACAGCACCAACACCCACCGACCATGCATGCAACCTGGGATTCATGCTCGACCCCTCCCTCTCCATGTCTAAACAGGTTGGCGCCGTCTCCTCCTCCTGCTACAACACCCTCTGCATGCTCCGAAGGATCTACAAGTGGATCCCGACGGAAACAAGAAGAACGTCGACACAGGCCCTTGTCAGCAGCAGACTGGACTATGGCAACACACTCTATGCAGGAATCCCAGCCAAACACCTACGATGACTACAACGCATCCAAAACGCCTCCACCTTACTGATCGTCAATGTCCCCCACCGCAGCCACATCACTGCCCACTTGAGAGACCTACACTGGCTCGCCATCAACAAGAGGATCACCTTCAAGCACCTCACCCACGCACACAAAGCACTCCACAACACCGGACCAGCCTACCTTAACAGCAGACTCAGCTTCTACACCCCCACCCGCCAGCTCCGCTCTGCCAGCCTCGCCCTCGCCACTGTCCCCCGCATCCAACGAACAACCTCAAATGGCAGATTCTTCTCCTACCTCACTGCAAAGACTTGGAACACCCTTCCCACCCACCTACGGCAGACCCAGGGCATGCTCGCCTTCAGCAGACTCCTCAAGACCTGGATCTTCGAGCAGTATCGGCACCCCCTCCCCTCAGCGCTTTGAAACCCTCACGGGTAAGAAGCACGCTTTACAAGTACTCTGATTGTCTGATTGATGATGCTGAAATAGGACAAAACAGATCTAGGGTTGCTTATGTTCCCTTCAAAAAGGGGCCTTGCCTGGAAGTTCACAACGGACTGCTCCTATGGGTTAGCGTCAATACTGATTTGACATGAGTACTGAATGCATAAGGCAGGCATCTGTTTTGAGTGTCATCATGGTGGCTGAAAAAACAATGGACGACAATGTGGCCACGAGTAAATATAAGTGACTGAGAATATTTACAAGCATTCTGTTATTCACGTTGTTGTTTGTTGTAAGTGTTATGTTTGGCAAAATGTCAATATTGCCAAAATATTACCAGTGGCATGAAAGTTAGATGTTGCAATGTAGATATACGACACCCATATGAGTGACTTTAAAAATCGAGGCTTCAGTTAAAAATTCCATTGCAGCGCTAAAATACTGTCAGAAAAGCTATAATACACACTTGCAAATAAAGTGTTATTTAGATTTATAAAAGTCTACTTTTGACTTGTAAGTAGTTTGCAAATAAGAAATTTTGATATTGAAATAAAGGCTACTGAAGAGCTTATGGATGCATAGTTTGAGCGCCTTTGCACCATTCATTCAATTGTTTGAAATTGTTATCAGTATTGGCATTTCAGTTGTTTTGGTTTAGAGGACTCAGCCTTACTGATTAGGGTCAGGCCCGTTATTATTATACAGTATGTTTCCAATTGTCATCAATATTTTCCAATTAGGAAGATGTCATGTACTCTGCTTTGTACTTTATTTTGCATGCTTTGAAGAATGCTGATTTTTAAATGCATGCTATGCATTTTAGATTGTGTGCACTGTAAACAAGTCACTTTAATGAAGTACAGGTATTTTTGTTAAAACAAAATGCACTTCTGAATAATGAATTCAAGATCTCAGTTTCCAGCTGTTCTTCTTTCTGGCTGTAATGGACTAATTATACATTGCTGAGCAATTAAAGAACTCTGGGGCATATTAGCAAGGGCGATATTATTGCTTTAGCAGCACTTTTTGCCAATAAAGAAGCGATTTTTTCATCGCCGTATTACTGAAAGCAGTCGCTAACACAGCTATCGCTTATTAGCCTGTGACATGATAAAAAAATGCCCGCTAACAGCGATTGGTGCCAGGGTTTTACACCTGGTAAAAACCTGACTCAGCCATATTAGTCAATGGTAAGTTTATTCTATGGCTAAGTCCCCACCTGCCTATTAGCTAGATTTTCCTTAGCGATAGGATTTTTATCGCTGGAAATCTCACGTTATTGATGGGATTCGCCGCTATCGTTGCATTTTTTATTGCTGTGGAGATAAACGTTGGTAATTCTGCGTTATCTCCTGCGATAAAATCCAGCGATAGGAGGCGATAAAAACAATCGGGTTAATTTTCTCAAGTTGTTGCTAATATTCCCCTCTGTTTCCTGCTGCCCTTGTTTCCCCCTCGAGTTTCAGGTATTTAGTTTTTATGTGTACAACTATTGCTGACTATTTATACACTGCTGGCCTATTACAGACCGCTGTTTCCTGCTTTCTGCGTTTCTTGCTGGAGTGTGGGGTATTTTGTTTTTTGATAGTACAATGACAGCCGACTAATTAGGAGCCTCTATTTGCCTCCCCTGTTTCCTGGCGGAGTCTTTCTTCTGATAGGCATGCAGCACTCTCCATGTGCACCGCTGGCTGAAAGTACCATGTTGAAAGTGTGGCCTCCTTCTAGGCTTCATTAAGTTGTCTGAAGAGGGAACAGTGTCTCCTACCAGCACCACCTCTCTATTCTGAACTCCACTGCCTGCAACATGAGCAAGGGGGACACTGTCACATGGAAACTGGGAGCTTTCAACCTCTGTAGGAATCTAGTCCCTTCAACATGACTTTTAGAACCTTAAACCCTGGAACCTGGCCATTCAGCCAGTACTGCCATGCCTCCCTCGCCTTGACAATGGCCATCATTCTCCCACCGCAGCTCAACATTCCTGTTACTTTGGCCCATTACAGAGACCTCAGGACAGGTTACTAGAAGGATGGCTCTAATTGTTTCTTTCTCCGTTATTCAAGGACACTGTTACTGTTTCCATTTAAATGCCCTTCCTTCGAAAGCTTCTACTCTGTGAGGGAGACACTAGATCAGTGCTTCTTAACCTGTGGTTGACGGACCACTGGGGGTCCAGAGCACCTACTCAGGAGTCAGAACACATTTTTGAAAATTAAATAATACTAGCAGAATAATAACGCATATATGCATAAAAAAGCAAAATCGAAAATTGAAAAATGTATACCTCTCTGTAAATGTGGAGAAATGTGTGATTGGTGTACAAAAGCTAAGTTGTTATCCTTATATTGACTCATGGGAGCAGAATAAGAACAGCAAATAGCATCTAAAAAGGATGATTGATCACCTGACACACCTTTATGCACCACGAGCAAATAAGACAAACTAATATTCTAGACTCTAGCAAATTACTTCACCTTTCAGAAAAAAAACTACATTTTTGAAAAGCTTCAACCTTCCATTTAAATTTAGCAATTTAGATTTTTGCATTTTTTTATGATTTAAAAAATATTTCTGTCATTGATTTAGACGTGTTTCTGTAATATTGTGTATTTTTTTAGGTTCAAATGGTAGAAATTGCTTCCTGTAGTGATTCAGATAGAGTCAGCAGAAGTCAAAAGATTAAGACTCACTGCACTAGGTTACTGATTTGAAACACACAAGGTGTAGTGGTTCAGGAAGGGCAGGGTGAGTTGAAGGCAAATATTTTTTCGTTAAAAGACAAATGCATTTCCCAAAGATGTAGGCCAAAGTTTTTGAACACACATGAATTTGGAGTGAATGTACTGGAATTATAATTTATTGAAAGACAATCCAACAACATTTCAAATAGAGAAAAGCGAAAGCAGTGTGAAAACTGAACTTGATTGAGGTTTGAAACAGAATAATAAACAAGTATTAGGTAGTCTGCATTTTGTGAATGATCAGAACGGGAAAAACAATCAGAAGTTTGTGACTCAAATATTATTGATTTAAAAAAAATATATATATCTATATATTCACTGAAAAAAACATAGGTTTCTGGCACGTATAGTTAGAAATTAGCATTTAAAAAACCTTATAAATTTACTGAAAAAATCATAGGATTCAGGAACGTTATAGTTATTTGGACATTTCACTCGTATAAAACCAGTGAAAATTGGCCGTAATAGTTAGCTGAGCTAACTATAACTCGCGGCCCAGCAATGCACTGTTGATGAAGTCACATATTTCATCATTCATGACATATAATTATAGGATTGCCCCCGGAACCTGGCCCACCCGGGGCTCATTTAAATGAGGTGGGGAGCCCAAGCATCTTTTTTTCTAAATGTTTTCGTCTGGATACGCGCACCCAGCCGCATGCAGACGTTTTTTTACCCTTCCCCCTTTTCTTCTTTTTAAATCTTATTCTTACTGTTTTCTTGTGACTCGGTTCTACCGAGTCACAAGATGGCTGCCAACATTTCCTGGTGTGGAGTGTTGGCAGCCAATCACAGTGAAGCTTCTGGTTGTGACATCCAATCACAGTGAAGCTTGTGGTCGGGAGGGTACGCGGACACACCGTTGCCCCAGATATCGAAACTTTTATTTTTGAATTTCTCAACAACTACTGAACGGATTTACACCATTTAAAAAAAAGGTTGCTTTCTGAACCAAGCGTTACTTTTTTGCCAAATTTGGTATAATTCCGTTCTGCAGTTCGGGCTGTAGCCTGTAATAAAATTTCCTATGGAATCTAACATGGAGAAAACACTTTTTGGGGCCCCCTTTTTTTCTCTGCCCCCAAATTGATGAATCACCTCTCAAAACTTTCAGGATAGGAGCTAAACTGGATAGACCGTTTTTTGAGGAGAATTTCAGGAAGATTCGTCTTATTACCAAATCAAAAAATGCTTTTCCTATGGAAACTAGGTTCTAACTATAACTACCTACTGGTGACCGATAGTAGGTAATATATATATATATATATATATATATATATATATATATATATATATATATATTACACCACAGCACTCCCTCACTTAGGAAGAATTACCACGGACACCTCGCATGGATTGCAGGTAATTTATTCGTATGTAGACTGCACAGCAACGCGTTTCGACTTAACGTCTTGATCACGCTAAAGAAGCTTCACAGTTAGCACACTCAAATACATTTCAGTGAGTAAACATAAACAAAGGACTTAAACCACAGTGATAGAAAAAACCAGTGATGTACGGTGGTACCGCCATTTTAGCCTAGTCAAAGTTGTCACTAAGTTCAAATATAGGGAAATACCAGTCCATACTATGTCTACAAGTGTCGGCTTATACTATATACAACAATATGCATATATCGGAATATTAACATGATTATTGTTAAAGAGAAGCAGTGCATCTCGTTCAAGTGGGCAAGCACATAGTTCATCATAATAGCGATCCCATAATAAGCATCAACAAGAGAAACGGAGGGTCTCGCCCCAGTGGGCATTAATTAGCAACGGTATTTCTTGATGTAAGTACACAGAATATTTCGTATGGGCAATGTCCAAACCACCTTCACCAAAAAGTGTGCCACAACCTAAAAATGAAACAAAGATGATATAATCAACTAATGGTATCAAAATACACACAGGAATTAAAATTTAAACGGCAGCAGATAAAAACAACATGGGATCTTCAAGATTCTATGTACATTACATAATTGCACAGTGATTACAGTAAATTCTCTATATACACAAAGGAAGAATATTCAATGCAAGTGGATAGCTAGCTCCTCACTGGAATTGAGTCCATGTGGAATCATAGTTTCTAAATCTATGATATATTTGGACTCTAGTTTCCGCAAAGCAAGTTTGCGATTGCCCCCCTGAATGTTATTAGGGACATCGTCAATGGCCACCATCCTCAGCAGTTTTTCATTCTGAAAATGTTGTTCATAAAAATTCAACGTGCCACCACCAATGTACTCCCCAAGAATATTTGAGTATGACACTCGGTTTTAATAAGCACAATTTTGCACATTAGCACTATTTTGCACTTTTTTAATAGCATATTTTGCACGTTCCCTAATTTTGAGACTTCCTGTTGCAATTTGAATCTTTGTATACAGCATTTGGAGTAAATCATGAATTTGATGGGCAATGCACTTTATTCCATAGGCATCAGTATGAAATGATTGATTTATTTGTAGATAATATGTAAATATATCAATTTGCCTTATTAAGTGTTTACATTAGTATATATGAATGTAAAATGAACTTGCCTTTTGCACATGGACCATTGTACATTGTTAATGGGATTTAGATAGCAGCTCCGTTTACGCAGTATTTTTTCCATGTTCATGTTGTACTTGAGTCTCAAAGGGGACATTCACAGTATATAAGCACACTTATTGGTTCTTAAAAGTCATGTGATCAAGGCTGCCGTGTTGCAGCCGAAACGCGTCATGCTGGGGACAAAAGAACAATAAACCACCCTTGAATTGAAAATAAGCGCAGCATTTGTGGTCTGTACCTACATCAAGGAGTCGGTACCTTTGCCGAGGAGTAGGAGTTGGAACGGATATATATATATATATATATGAAAAAAACAGTCCCCGTTCCGTCAGTAATCGGCGGAACACAGCAGGTTTAGACCTCCAATAGCCCCAATGAAATGCAGCGAAAATCAAGCCAAGAACACAATCAAGCCTCGAGTGAGTTGCAGAGTGGCGATTTATTCGATAAAGGATGACGCGTTTCACTCCACTAGGGAGCTTGTTCACATAGCGCGCTCAGAGCCATTACAGACATATATATAGTGAAAATAAAGGTAGGACAATACAAAAAAGTGTACACACCCTCCTTACACTTTAAAGTAAAAATGGTAAAAAGACTAAGGGGCAGATTTATGTTAACTGGCGCATCCCGAGGGATGCGCCAGTTAACATGCGCCACAGTGCGCCACAGCTACGCCACCCATGGTGCGCCGCATTTATGATGCGGCGCACCATGGGGCAAAAACGGCACAGATGCGTGGCGCATCTGTGCCGGAAATGTGGCGCATTGCTGGAGTTGCGTCGCAAGCGCGACGCAGCTCCAGCAATGCTCTGGGGGGGCCTATTCTTTCAATGCTGCCTCAAGCCTTACGCCTGCTTCAAGCAGGCGCAGGGTTTTGACGCAGCATTGCCCTGAAAGTGACTGAGTGAAATCTCCTAGATTTCACTCAGCCACTTTCAAGAGGCGTTCCTGCGCAGGAACGCCCCCCCCTGCGCAGGAACGCCTCCTCATGGCGCAGTGCTGTATAACGTGACGCATCTCCTAGATGCGTCACGTTGTAAATAGGGCGCAGGGATGCGCCACGTTTCCGCGCCGTTGCGTCACGCAACGGCGGCGTAAACGTGGCGCAAGCCCTTCATAAATCTGCCCCTAAATATACTGCAAGTGCAAGAAAATACAGAAAGACAGACTGCTATTCACAAAATGAATAAATAAATACATTTGTGGAAAATAATAAATATAAACACTGGATATGTAATTCATTAAACAATGGAATAGTTAAATGTATTAGATATTTCATTTATAGGGTAAACCAAACCCCAAATTTCCTGTCAACACAATGCTGGCATAGTGCCTGTTTCAATGGAGAAAATCAAAGGGTATTTACCAAAATTCATTGAAAAACAACAGAACTATTATTGCAACACAGTGTCTATTTCATATTCAAGCAATGATCACATTGTAAAGAATAAACTAGAATGAACTGTCTCTCTAATCAAAATGATCTAACATAAAGAAGTGGTGAAAATGGACGTGTTAAAAAAACATAATGAAAAAACAGTATAGTGATGTGGTAAACCAAAAAAAATGATAAAATCTTGATCCAAAGAAAGCACATAGCGGGAAACTATGAACAATAAGAAGATAATCTTGGAGACAGCTAGTATAAGCTGATATAGCAATCATATGATAAAGTAATCAGTTCCCAAATACATTATATATCTATTTACAGAAAATATACAAAGAGGGTAGTCATCAGCCGGTGACTAACCCAAGGAAGGCACACCCAAAAAGGTCAACAGTAATGTAGGAGCTAGATGGTAACAATAAACCTGGGGAAGAGGGCGAGCACCTTAAGGATGAAAAAAGACAGGAGATAAGTAAGCACAGAAGCCTATTTATAAAAAGTTACTCAGATCCTCCGTCAGATTAAGGCCATTTGGGGCCATAGTATCCAAAGATAGTATAAAATGTGATTCTTTCTGTCTGAGTAACTTTATCCGGTCACCTCCCGGAGTAGGCTGGGGCACCGAACATAAAACAGTATACTCAAAGTCTTTGAGTTTTTTATCATGTACTGCACGGAAATGCCTAGCTACAGGATAATTGCTGTCGCTGTTGATGATAGCACGAATGTGCTGAAGAATACGTGTGTGTACTGGGAGCTTAGTGCTCCCGATGTATTCAAGATTGCAAGAGCATCTTAGTTTGTACACAACGTATTCAGTCCTGCAGGTAAGGTATTCGCGGATGGCTATAGGTGTTGTACTGAAAGCAGTAACATAGTGTGTACTGTTTTTCGCAAATGTGCAGGCACGACATGAGGTGCACTTAAAAAAGCCTGTTTTGTGTATAAGACTCTTCTTAAGTGGACCCTCTGGCATTGGCCTGTCTAATGCATCACGCATAGAGGGCGCCCTCCTGAATGTTATATTAGGAACCTCCTAGCTCTAGCCATCTCTGTCGGGGATCTCTGGTTGACCCTCTTAATCATCCTCAGTTAAGCCGTTTTCCTTTGCCCTCTTTTGAGGAGTTTTGTAAATTGGCACAGACGGTATCCTCAGGCTCGCCGCTAGATCCTCTTCCACATAAAATCTGGAAAGCACTCCAGGATGAACTTTTCCATCCTCTGTATTCTATCTGTCAGCAGTCGCTGGCCACCGGAATCGTCCCGGAGAGTTGGAAATTAGCGGTAGTTTCTCCCCTCTTGAAGAAACCCTCACTTGATCCCACCTGTCTGCCTAATTATAGACCTATCTCCCTGCTCCCTTTTCCGGCTAAAATCCTGGAGAAGTGGGTCACCCGCTCTCTATCTAGCTTTCTTGAGGATAACAAATGGTTGGATGTGGCCCAGTTTGGGTTTTGGCCAGCGCATGGGACAGAATCAGCGCTGGTAGCCGTGTTAGACAATCTTCGGGCGCGGGTCGACACAGGTCGGGCAGCCTTTTTAGTGCTGCTCGACATGTCGGCCGCGTTCGACACGGTGTGCCACTCCACCCTTATCAGGAGACTGGAGGAGAGCGGGGTTACAGGGCTGGCCAGGGACTGGTTAGTCTCTTATCTGGACAACAGACAGCAGGTAGTGGCTCTGCCGCCTTTCAAGTCGGATGTGCGGAAAGTTGGGCAGGGGGTACCACAGGGCTCGGCCATCAGCCCCATACTTTTCAACTTGTACCTCCGCCCTCTGATCCGACTGATAAAATCTTTCGCCATATCGGTGTTTAATTACGCCAACGACACTCAGTTGGTCTTTTCATTGGAGGGCAAAGATGCCGTCTCCCTAGAGACTTTCCACCGCTGCCTGACGGCCACTTCGAACTGGTTGCGGTCCAATTCCCTCCAGTTCAACGTATCTAAAACGGAGGTTCTCTACTGCTCCAATGATCGTGTACCACGTGCTCTACCGGATGAGTTCTGGCCTCCTTCCTTCTCAGGGACGGTGACAGCCGCAGAGTCTGCTCGCAATCTGGGGGTCCTGTTTGGCCCCAACCTTCAACTGGATTTGTTTGTAAATAAGTCCGTGGCCACCTGCATGATGCTACTTCGGATGCTTCGGAAGGTACTACCACTTCTTCCGGCCCAGGCTAGGCCAGAGGTAGTGCGGGGTCTGATCCTAGGCAGATTGGACTACTGCAACGCACTACTTCTGGAGGCGCCTAAAATGCTGGTGGGCAGGCTGCAGCGGGTCCAGAACATGTCAGCCAAGCTGGCACTATCTCGACCACGCGCTGCCTCTTCCACTCTGGCACTACAAGATCTACATTGGCTGCCGGTTCTCCAGCGGATCCTCTTCAAAGCATCCTGTCTTGTTTTTAGAGCTTTACATAGACAGGGCTCAGTGATGCTTCAGAACCTTTTCTCTTGGTACACCACATCCCGGAGCCTGTGCTCCTTGTCGGCGTACTTGGTGTCGGTTCCTAAAGTGCAGAGAGTAAGGATGGGTGGACGGCGTTTAGTTTTGCGGCCGCCAGACTTTGGAACTCCCTTTCGCTCTCGTTAAGAAGTCAGGGTGAATTTCTAACCTTTAAAAAAGGGCTGAAAACCCATTTGTTTCCTAGAATAGCCTAACTTGGTATCTGTTTCTTAGAGCAGCTTAATTCCGCATCGATAGTTATGGCTTATCTAGTCAAAGCTCCAGGATGCCCTTTGGGTGACAGATTAGCGCTATATAAGTATGCCAAATGAATAAATAAATAAATAAATAAATTAGGTGTTTTAGAAAGTAATGGCCCAAGAATGACATCAGTCAAGATTATGGGCCATTCAGTGCACATATTTTCGCCTAATCTTGCGTTCCTGTGTACTGAAATTAGTTATCAGTCTCACATTACATTCAGACGCAGGAACATTAGGGGCCTTTGGTGCAAGAAGTGTATCACGTCCAATTGAACACGCTTTCTGAAGAGCTTGTTCTAGAATTTTAACAGAATAGCCTCTATTGAGAAAATGTTCTTTGGACTCCCTGAGACAGACATCAAGTGACTCTTTGTCGCTACAGATCCTGCAGATGCGAATGAACTCTGCATAGGGGATGCTTCTGATAGTATGAGCAGGATGGGCGCTCTGAGCATGCAAGATCGCGTTGCCTGCTCTAGGCTTGCGGTGAAGACATGTTTCAATTTTGTTATTCTGTATGAACACTCGAACATCAAGAAACTCTGCTGTATTGGTTGTGATGGTAGATGTGAATTTCAGATTCAATTCATTGGTATTTATATCCATCACAAATGCATTAGCTTCCACCACAGTACCTTTCCAAATTATGCAAACATCGTCAATAAAACGCCAGTAGTTGACGATATTTGGTAACCACTGTCGGTGCGTGGTCCTGAGCTCGTGTTCCTCCCACCAGCCCACATGGAGACATGAGTAACTGGGGGAGAAACACGAGCCCATCGCCACACCACGCAGCTGCTAGTATATCTGGCCCTGAAAATGGAAAAAGTTAGTGGTGAGACAGATTTTAATCATTTCGAGTATCATTCTGTTGTGCTCACGAAAACAAATGTCTCTACCATTCAGATATTGTTCACAGGCATTAATTCCTTGCTGCTGGTGGATTGAGGTATAGAGTGACTCGATATCCATAACCAGGAAAAGGTAATTATCACACCAATCAACATTCTCAAGCTTGTTTAAAAAGTCCGTGGTGTCCTTTAGATATGATGGGAGACTAGACATGTGGGGTTGCAGAAAGTAATCCACATATTTGGAGAGGTTTTCGTTCATGCTGCCAATGGCGGCAATGATAGGGCGACCTGGAGTGGGTGTCAATTGTTTATGTACTTTAGGGAGGAAGTAAAGTACTGGTGTGACAGGATGTTCGTTGTTGAGAAAATTACATTAATCTTTTGTTAGTAGTCCCAGTCTTTTCCAAGCCTGAATTTTCTTGCGAGTTGTTGCATGGCTCTGTGTCATCGCAAATTGGGTTGACATGAGATAACATGTAGAATCTAATAAATGTCTCTCTGCCTCGATAATGTAATCTTTAGTTTGCCACAACACTGTATTTCCCCCTTTGTCCGCATTTTTAATTATGACATCCTTGTTCTTCTGTAGTTTACTCACAAGCTTGTGGTACTGGTTCTCATTATAATTCTCTTGTCTCCTCTGGTTAGCAGTGAGTCTGTTCAATGTTTTTAATTCTGCAACCACCCTATCGCTGAATACATCTACTGCATCACGTTGTCTAATTGGTAAAAAAGTGGATCTAGGGTGAAATGGTGTAACAACAGAACAATGAACATCAGTACTTTGACTCACAGTAGGAGTTGTCTGAGAGTCGTTTTCATATGCTAGGTCTAACATATTCTGTAAATCCGCAGTGTCATGTACCTGCAGCGATGATCTTGGTACTGCAGAGGTATCCGCAAGTGGAGTTTTATTTCGTTTAGATTCTAATTTGAAATATTTAATTAATTTGATTTTGCGGATGAACTTATAGACATCAATGCGTGTCTGATTGTATGAGAATCTGTTAGGCGGACAGTAGGACAACCCAAGAGAAAGTAACTGTTGTTCTGATTTTGTCAGAGTGATGTTAGTCAGGTTAATGACGGTGTTATCCATCAAGCTTGTCATTTTCTCCAGTTCTTTTTTGTTCTCCCTCGCGAGGTACTTGCATTTGAAGAGCCTCCTCCTGATACGCCTGCGCTGGCTGATTGATTGCCTTGCTTTGTTTGAGGTTGCCGGGAGCGCAGGGAATAGCGCCGGTCCTCGCTGACAAAATTCAACTCTTCGATTAGTGAGAAATTATCACGACCACAGGTGCTGAGATCGGGTCTTATTGGTGCACTCTCATCATCGCTAGTCAAAGTCAGTGAATTAATAGACACAATGACGCTGTTGTCCGTTGGTAGAGAACTCTGAGAGGTTGAGGGTTGATTAGATGTAGGATTGGTAATGTTTGCCACTGCCTTACGCTTCAGATTGTCGTACTTGCGTGAAAAGGTGAAAATCCTACCAGTGGCATAATCGTTTTTATCCCTAGCAAATTTTGTAATCTTCCTCTCTATAATTGTTTCCTCTAGTTTCTTTATGTGACAGTCAATCTCCGCTTTACTTTTGGTGATTAGATCTGTTTCTCCAGATGCTTCCAAGAGGCTGTTCACACTATCAATTTCAGTCAATAATTTGTCACGATCTGATTCTGCATATTTAATGAGGATATGCAGCATATTCATCGAACTTTTCAAATTATTATCGGCCCATTCTTGGAGCAATTGGGGATCTGGGTTTTCATAAGTTGGCACAATAAGCACCCTTAACCCACGAGGAATCCTGTCAGCATCTCTGTATTTTTCGAGTGATTTTTTCTCCCACCACTTCGAGATTTCACCACGTAGAAGTTTCTCTAATGTCTTTAGGAGCGTTTTTACATCACTGTTGGGGGAAATGGATGCAGCACTGTTGGGAACAGAAGTATTAGATGGTAGGCAGTCAAAGCGAGCTTCAGCTGTGGCTTCCCTGTTCCTGAGCGCATCGCTCGATATCATATTTAAATGAGTAAATTCAATGTTAAATCGTCTGACTTGGTACAGTTTAACCCAAGTAATCAGCAAGGATGTAATGCGTCTTGCTGCATGTACCCTGTTTTGAGGCAATCCTGTAACCCGCTACAAATGAGCATGGAGATTTGGAGCAAAGTACAAACAAAAGGGAAAGGGGAGTGTCTTACCGGAATCGGTGCCGGGTTGCCTGCCGATCAGCCGACCGGGAAGTTTCCACAACCACCACGCCGAAAAGACTGGAGTCCCCACCTCCTTTGTGTGTAATATGTTGTCCAGATAGTTTCTCTCGAGCGGGGGGCACAGCAAAAGCCGATTCCAACGAATCAAATTCACAAGGCGCCAAAAACGCTAGTAGCTGCGCCGACGCCGTGCCGCAGCATACAGGAGGGTCCAAAAGCCGGAAGCAGCAAATCCCGGCAGATGAAATGAAAATATATATATCCAAAAAAAACACTCTGTGAAGAACAGGAAGAGGTCACTCGGGGGAGAACGATGGAAGATCTTTATTCAGATACAGCTTGTGCATAATGCATTTCAGCCCTGCGGCCTTCCTCAGATGCTGCTGTTTAGCAAAGAATGACTCCACCCCGAACTTTAAATGTCCAGAAGCACCACCATAGGCGGAAGTCCGCTAACCACAGGTCACATGGGTCTAACTCCACTGCAGCTCCCTCACAACTACAGCTCCCAGAATGCTGTAAAACCAGGTAAGTGTTAGTAGGTAGTGGCTGAATGAAGTTACCCCCTATACATACGGGGTTTAAGTACTGGCAAGGTGCGGGTGTTCTAATTAACAGTATATATATATATATATATATATATATATATATATTCAATGAAAAAACCATAGGTTATAGGCCATATATAGTTAGGAATTAGCATTTACAAAACCTTATTTTACTCGCATAAAACCATTGAAATTCCATATATAGTTAGCTAACTATAAGCGCTAACTATATATCGCGCACCCGCAATCCACTGCTGATGATGTCACATATTACATCATTCATGACATGGTCAGTGACATCACTGATGACATCACTGATCACAACATCCAGTGATTGTATGTGTCTGTAAAGTTTAAATATGTTTCACATATTGAAGAATGAGTGGATGTATAAGTGTCTGGATGAAGAATTTAGTAGGTGCATGACTGACTGTATGAGTGAGTGATTAAATGTGTCTCACTGAGTACATGGGTTAGTGACTAAACTGTCTTAATTCGTGCATCAGTATGTTTGATGTTGTGTAAGCTGCTGCATGTGTTGATCAGTAGCTATAAGAGTGGCCATATGGGTTATTGATTGGTTGCCCAAATATTTGAATGGGAGGCTGAGTGTGTGTGTGGGTGGCTGGGAGGTGCGTGACTCTGTGCATAGATGTGTAAGCAGTTGATTCACTAGGAGTATGAGTTCAAGAGTGCATGTGGAAACAGCTATATGGGCGGTTGACTGTGCATGGGTGTGTTGGTGAGTGAATGGATTTCTCATTGCTACATGTGCAAGTAAGTACGTATGTAAAACACAATACATATGAGAGTTGAGATATATAAATAACTGAACATAAGAGCCAGTGAATGTGTGAGTGGCTGTATCGATCACTGTGAGCTTGTATCAGGGATTATATAAGAGAGTAAATATGTGTTATTATATGTTTGAATAAGTAAGATGTGTATAACTGTATAGTTGAGGAAATGGAGGTGTGATTGATTCTTTGCATGACTGACTAGGTGTGTGAGTAACTCCATGGATGAGTGACAGTCTGTGAGTGTCTGTTTATACTGAGTGTATGTAAGGTTATATTAGAGTCTGAAGAGGTTCATTGTATTATCACATGAGTGATGTGATCAGTGATGACAAATGAGATGTCATCAGTGATGTCATTTGAGTTGTCATCAGTGATGTCATTTGAGATGTCATCATTGATATCATTTGAGTTGTCATCAGTGATGTCATTTGAGATGTCATCAGTGATGTCATCAGTGATGTCACTGACCATGTCATGAATGATGTAATATGTGACATCATCAGCAGTGGATTGCGGGTGCGCGATATATAGTTAGCGCTTATAGTTAGCTAACTATATATGGAATTTCAATGGTTTTATGCGAGTAAAATAAGGTTTTGTAAATGCTAATTCCTAACTATATATGGCCTATAACCTATGGTTTTTTCATTGAATTTTCAAGGTTTTGTAAATGCAAATTCCTAACTATATATCCACTATAACCTATGGTTTTTTCTGTGAATTTCATTGGTTTTTTAATAGCAAATATGAAAAGCTTTAAAATGTCAAGTACGTGATAGATAAAAACATTTTCGTATTTATGCACGCTGATGTGCTTTGAACGCTGCCCCCCCCTCCCCTCCGTTGTAATCCGTCGTACCTCCTTGTCTCTCCATTTGATTGATTGTTGTCCAAGCATTTACTGTTTTAGAATTGGTTCTCTTTGGATCATTCTCTATTTACAAACAAGCACAAAGTCGCAATACTCTGTTTAGTCTTTGCAGATAGTGAAAAATCGTGTAAAAAAAATAAAAGTAATCGAGCAAAATCAGTAGGCCACTAATTGGATCTCTTTTTGACCTCGCTAAAATAGAAATATTAGGAACAACCCTTCTTGAGAAATACGAAAATAGTGACATGAACTGAGCTCCACACCATGAGGGCTGCAAGACAGCTCGGCTCCATCACCCATCCCGCACAAAATAATGACAAACCCTATGCAAATATTAAAAATATAGACAACACACCAGCAAAGAAACAGGGTAAAACATTTTATTAAAAAACTATTTACATAACGTTGGTTTATAAGATGATGTCAGTAGTGGACCGATGTGTGAATAGATCGAAAACAGCACAAGGCTCCAAGATCCGGATAGCAAGCTCCTGGATGTTGGGTGCCATAGTTTAGAGTTCTGAATTTCAGCCTTTTTCAATGCCTGTGCTTTGTTGAATCAAAATGGCGGCTTGACACAAAGCTGACTCAAGCGTTGCTACTGATGCTATGCAGACCAAAACTGGTTTTCAGTTTGTACATTTTTCTAGATTTTTCAATCCAAGTTTGGTTGACTTTGTAGAACGATGGCTTCAGATTTTCAACATACGGTGTGGTGGCGCTGACTGGGAGGGGGCGCTTCGCTCCTGCCCCCTCCCCAAGTAAGATTTTCATACGTGAAAGTACGTTAATGGTTTTGGTCCCTGAGATGCTTCGATGTCACTACCATTCTCAAATAGCATAAGTTCTAGATGTTGGGTGCCATAGTTAAGAGTTCTGAGCAGCGCTTGTAACACTGTCTGAAGCTTATTTCCACCTACTGCAGCTTCACTATTCTCAAAGTAAGTGAGTGTCGTTTGTGGACCTGACTGCATTAGAAAACAATGTGATATGTTACCTTCCTAAACAGCTTGACGGAGGCCCCTGAGGGACGCTGTGATGGCCATGGACTCGGAGAAGACGCTTGGCTCCGACACCCTCCCCAAGTCTTATAGCACTGGTGTAGCCTGAGATCGCCCCCGACATAGGCGGCCGGCTCCCGGCGGTACTTTTTGCCTTTTGATGACTCTTCAATTCTGGACCTTGTCCCACAATCCGTTTGACCTGAAGACAAGCTGTAGTGGGGCGCCCCTTTATCGTTTTAGTTGCCATTCCGCCCGCTTTTGCTACACTGTGCCTCTTCCGCCATTCAGCTGTTTTCCGCCCGCTTTTGCGACTACAGCGTCTCGCTCACCATGTAGTTGAGATGCGCCCGCTCTTGCGGTGCAGCGATAGGCGGCTGCCACAGGACTCTCAAAATGGCGGCCGGCTCTTCGGTTTTGGGCCTGGTCCACTAAAATGGCCCTGGGACACCTTGGAACTCGGACGCTTGTCTGCTAGGGCTTGGGTCCCATTCTCGAAAAGCGTCCCCTCAGCCGTGAAGATTCTACAAAAGTCTTGGGGGCCTCCGACTCCCGCAGGCTTCTGGTGGGGAGCGGCTGCCATGATTGCTCGTGGAATGGCCACGACGGAGCTACGAGATGGTAGTGGTCTCATGCTGACGCCAGCTTTAGTGTGAAACATCCAGAAACACTGTAGACTACCAATTCGATCAGTTCCGGTAGCGCCCCAACATGACCCGGAAGAGAAGAACTTGCCCTCCCCTCTTTGACTGATGGTTCTTGTTGCCTGTCCCCTCTGTTGTCATTTAACAGAACTTTTTGGACTGCTGAAAGGGGTTGTGTTCTGAACGCTGGTTGGTGGAGACATTTAGACTATATTCTTGACCTACGTTGTCGCGTAATGCGTTTTATGACACGCCGCGTTAGCGCACCCGGAAGTGATCCGAGGCGCGGCGCGCAGCGCGTAACGTAAGCATAACAGGTCATGTGACTTGTTAATAAAACTTTTCATTGGTTCATTTTACTTTTGTTAATTTAATGATGAAAAGCTTGGTCTTATGACCTAAAAATTACGCTTTTTATTATTTTCGAACAATATTTTTTTTTCAAACATATGTTATAATATTCCAGGCTAATGTACTTTCCCGGAAAATTTACAACTGTCTTGCAAGTAAAATATATTCCTTTTTCGAGAAAAAGGGCGTTTCTTCCTTCCATGACGGAGCCGTAGAGTAAAAGAGATTCGGCCTGCTGTCTTAGTCGCCGATACGCCTGATTATCAGATTCTTATCGATCACTTTATGTTGCAGACATGAAAAACACAACTGCCCTTGACCATTTATCTTTACTGCGTTCCTACATATTATACCTTTTATCCGTCATGTAATTGGACTGCTTTATTTCACTTGCCTTTTACTGATTCCAAAACAATCACTAAAAGTAAAAACTTTACAAATGAAAATACTACTACCGTGTTTTGTTTTAAAAACCTTTATTGTGAAAATGTCAGTATACAAATACGGGCCTATAACCACGTGGGCCGGCCACGGAGCAAACTCAAATCGTATATGATGAGGAGACATTTACACTGTAGAAGAACGTAACGAGCGGGCCATTAGGTGACAAGAACAAAGGTGTCTAACAGTTGCGGAATCGGTGGACGTACATTTTGTAATTAAAATACGACAGGGCCACTTACAATAACATTTTCTAGATATACATTTGCGGGCAAAGAGTTACGAGTCCCATTTATACCGGCGCCATTTTGGGCGAGGCCGGGCAGGTCCAAGATATAGTCAAAATGTCTCCACCAACCATCGGCCAGACCAGAACCCCTTTCGGCCCTTTATGTTACAAGATGGTGTCTTCTATTCAGAAAATATTGGTGGCAGCATTTTGAAAGGAAACAGAAACAGCCGTTCTCCTAGTGAGTTTCACATTGTTACATTTAGGAAGAATGTTGAAGAGTAGTATGTGGAAAATCTGAAGCCATTTTTCTACAAACTCTCAATCAGACTTAGATGGAAAAAAAACCTGAAGAATGTACAAACTGAAAACCAATTTTTGTCTGTATAGCACCAACAGTAACGCTTGAGTCAGCTTTGTGTCAAGCCGCCATTTTCATTCAATCAATAGCGTCCCCCTGCACACATTCAGGGACCTGGTCGTGTCTTTAGATGAAACGCATTGTAGGAAAAGAAGCAGAAAGGAAAAGGAAAAAATTTCCGCCGGACCTAGTGAAGCTGCAGCAGGTGCAAATAAGCTTCAGACAGTCTTACAAGCACTGCTCAGAACTCTCAACTGAGGCACTCAACATCCAGGACTTGCCATTCGGATCTTAGCGCCTTGTATTTTTGTTTTGTTCTTGATGGAGGGGAAACAACAAAAAACAGGCATTGAAAACGGCTCAACTGGAGCAAAAAAAAAATTACTTCTTGGGTGCATTAGGGCATTTATGATTTTCGAATGCCGTATTCATCAGGTTGATGCTCATGTTGCCATAGGACAGCATAGCACCACAGTGTATACAAGTTAACTTCATATGTTCAGATGAGGCAGGTGGCATATTTAGCATTCACCTTCTTTGATCCAGGAGGGATGGAGAAAAACTGCCAGATGAAACTTGAAACTTGGCCATCCAGATCTCGGCGCGTTCGACTCACTGTACCGCAACAGTGACCGCAATTCAGCTGGACACGCCGTCTTTCGGCGCAGCATTGTAGGATGGCCACACCAGTGCGGCAATTTGCTGGACACCACCTCGGTGCCATCCAGATCTCGGCGCGTTCATTCATTCAATAGCGTCCCCCTGCACACATTCAGGGACCTGGTCGTGTCTTCAGAAGAAACGCATTGTAGGAAAAGAAGCACAAAGGAAAAGGCAACAAGTTCCGCCGGACCTAGTGAAGCTGCAGCAGGTGCAAATAAGCTTCAGACAGTTCTACAAGCACTTCTCAGAAATCTCAACTGAGGCACTCAACATCCAGGACTTGCCATTCGGATCTTGGCGCCTTGTGCTGGTTCCGACCTATTCACACATCGGTCCGCTACTGACATCACCTCATAAGCCAACGGGGCACCCCACGCCGACTTCCGGCGCAGCATTGTAGGATGGCCACACCAGTGCAGCCACTTGCTGGACACCACCTCGGTGCCATCCGGATCTCAGCGCGTTCGAGTCACTGTGCCGGAAGAGTAACCGGAACTCAGCTGAACACGCCGTCTTTCGGCGCAGCATTGTAGGATGGCCACACCAGTACGGCAATTTGCTGGACACCACCTCGGCGCCATCCGGATCTCGGCGCGTTCGAGTCACTGTACCGCAACAGTGACCGCAATTCAGCTGGACACGCCGTCTTTCGGCGCAGCATTGTAGGATGGCCACACCAGTGCGGCAATTTGCTGGACACCACCTCGGTGCCATCCGGATCTCGGCGCGTTGTGCTGCCTTCGGCCTATTCGCACATCGGTCCGCTACTGACGCCGCCTCACGTGCCAACGGATTTTCTACGCTTTTTGTAGCCCTATGTCGCATAACAGGTCATGTGACTTGTTTATAAAACTTTTCATTGGTTCATTTTACTTTTGGTTTCCTAAAGATGGAAGGCTTGGTCATATGACCTAAAAATAACACTTTTCATTGGTTTAGAACATTTTTTTTTCCCAAACGATGAAAGCCCCACCTTGTTTCTGGATCATTCAGACTGAAGCTGGCGTCAGCATGAGAGCACCACCATCTCGTGGCTCCGTCGTGGTCATTCCGCGAGCAATCATGGCAGCCGCTCCCCACCGGAAGCCTGCGGGAGTCGGGGGCCCCCAAGACTTTTATACAATCTTCACGGCTGAGGGGACGCTTTTCGAGAATGGAGCCCAAGCCCTAGCAGGCAAGCGTCCGACTTCCAAGGTGTCCCAGGGCCATTTCAGTGGACCAGGCCCAAAACCGAAGAGCCGTCCGCCATTTTGACAGCCATGTGGCAGCCGCCTATCGCTGCACTGCAAGAGTGGGAGCAACTCCACAACATGGTGAGCGAGACGCTGTGGCCGCAAGAGCGAGCGCAACTCAGCTAGATGGCCGCCACCTGGGGAGACCCGTTCACGCCGCCTCCCCCCCCCCCCCCCCCCCCCGGGCCGCGGCACGCCAATTTTCGGAGCAGCATTGTAGGATACCAAAACCAGTGCGGCAGTTTACTGGACATCACCTGGGTGCCTGTCGTACATGTTGTGTCAGCCATGTGACACTGGACACAGACCGCTACTGACGAGGCCTCCCCCCGCACCACCCGGGACGCCCCACGCTGTTTTTCTGTGCTGCATTGTAGGATCCCTAAACCAGTGCGGCACCCAGGCGACATCACCTGGGTGCCGTCCAGAACTCTGCACGTTGTGCTGCCTTGGGACTATTCGCACAACAGACCGCTACTGACGAGGCCTCCCCCCGCCCCACCCGGGACGCCCCACGCCAATTTTCGGAGCAGCATTGTAGGATCCCTAAACCAGTGCGGCACCCAGGCGACATCACCTGGGTGCCGTCCAGAACTCTGCACGTTGTGCTGCCTTGGGACTATTCGCACAAAAGACAGCTTCTAACCATTGTTGCTTTTTGTGTTAATAAATGTTTAAATGTTTTTAGTTTTTGTTCTGTTCATTATCGTTAAAAGTTAATAAAGTTTTATAACCTTAATTTGTTGGAGTGTTATCTATTTTTTGTAAAACGGGTGAATGGGGCCTTGAATCGGGTTATTGTCATGTGTGGGCTTTGGAAGTGTGCTGCTGCAGGATCGGACATTTCAAACTCAAATGCACGTTCTTTTTCTTACCTTTCCGAAGCATGGAGCGCAATAGCAAGCAGAGAAAGGGTGATGCACGTGTTGAACACTACCTGACCTGGCAAGTTGCTGGCAGTGCCCCCCCGCCCGCTCCTGAAAGAGGGCACACACACACCGCCGCCCCGAGTACTTCAGAAATCTTTAAAAGACCATGCGCTTGTTCATGAGGCTTAAATGGTTTATCACCTCTTCTAGAACCCCTACATCGACCCTCTGACGTTTCATGGAAAAATTACCATGTAACACAATACCAAGCCCTATCAGCTGAAACCCCCAAGGAATCGTGGGGCATATTAGCAAGGGGGTTTATCTCCCCTTTTTTGGCTTTAAAAACCATGAAAGCGGAGATAAAATTATTTCCCTATTATCAAGCTGTCGCTAACACCAGTTAGTGACACCTAAAAGGAGATAGCGACCATCTTGGGCCCGGCTTTGCATGTCAGTGATACTTATCACTAATGACATGCAAAGTGGCGTGCCAAGATGTTAGCGACTGGAAACAGTCCCTAACATCGCTACCTTCTATTACCAACTTTTGGAGATATTCGCACTAAGCGCGAATATCTCCAAAAGCTAACACCTGCCCTGAGCAGGTTTTAGCCATGTTATCCAATGGGAGGTGGATAACATGGCTAAGAGCATTAGGTCGATAATACATGAATATCGCTGACTTTTCTGCGATAATAGCAAGGTTTATCTGCGATAAAAATCGCCGATGTGCGGCGATAATTTTTGTCTCTAAACAAGTTATAGACAAAAATTATCGCTAGTTGTTAGTAATATGCCCCCGGGTTTTTGCTTGCAGAAATCGGGAGGCGGGAGACTAGCACTGAAATCAGTACTCACACGCCTGAATCAGGAGGATTGGCATGTCTGAATTCTCTACAGCTGGGGCCATAAACTACATCCGCAGGGGTAGGTGATAGCCTGGGACCAGCCTGGCATCTAAAATGGCTGCCGTGCACGACAAAATTGTGGCATTCGAAAAAAGGCAAGATGGCGCAGCCGCTGGAAGAGATGTATCAACATATATCAGCCTCCTCAGCCACCCTCAGGAAACATAGGGGATTAGGATACGTCTCCCGCACCCCCTTATACCTAGTAATTTAATTTACGAAGCACAAAATGGCGAATTCCCGTTTCGCTACCAGTTTGCGGCCCAGTTCGCGGCCCGTGAAGCGCTTCTACCGTGAAAAATCATTTTTTTTTTATTTTCCCCACGGGACCCTTTAATAACCCCAACAACATTCCTAGGGGGTCAAGCGGGGGATACCTTGCCCCCTTTCATTAAATTCCCCCTTAGTTTTTCACCTTTTCTTCTCTCTCGATCCTACCGAGAGACAAGATGGCGGCCGCTCCGGACTGTCACGCAGCAAAAAAAAAAAAAAAGCTCACGCACAGCCGCTGGAAGAGATGTATCAACATATATCAGCCTCCTCACCCACCCTCAGGAAACATAGGGGATTAGGATACGTCTCCCGTACCCACTTATAACTAGTAATTTAATTTACGAAGCACAAAATGGCGAATTCCCGTTTCGCTACCAGTTTGCGGCCCAGTTCGCGGCCCGTGAAGCGCTTCTACCGTGAAAAATCATTTTTTTTTTCTTTTCCCCACGGGTCCCTTTAATAACCCCAACAGCATTCCTAGGGGGTCAAGAGGGGGATACCTTGCCCCCTTTCATTAAATTCACCCTTCGTTTTTCACCTCTTCTTCTCTCTCGATCCTACCGAGAGACAAGATGGCGGCCGCTCCGGACTGTTTAGAATGTTGACAGACACCGGAGAGCCAATCAGCTTTCTGCGCGCAAAGTTCCGATAAGCGAAAAGTAAGCGGACCGGATCGCTGCCCAGAGCGCTGTTACAGATATATATCTTGATTTAAACGTTAATTTCTCAAAAACTACTGGAGCACATATATTGAGACCTAGCAAAGGCACATCGGGCTAACAGTCCCTACAATTTTGCCAAGTTTCGTGCAAATCCATTCAGCCGTTCGAGCTAAAAGTGAGTCCAACCGCCCTATGGAAAACTCAATGCAAAAAACGCGTTTTGGGACCCCCCTTTTTTCTCAGCCCCCCCTTGACGAAACCCCACCAAATTTTCAGGAGCTGCTCAGAAACAAAATGTGCCATTTTCCTGAAAATTTCAGCCGATTCCATCCACAAACGCCAAAGTTATTAGACATAGAATTTTCAAAAGTCCCATAGGGAATTAATCCTAACTATATATACCTACTGGCGATAGCCAGTAGGTAATATATATATATATATATATATATATATATATATATATATATATATATATATATATATACCATAAACTTCCAAGTTAGACGCGCACTCAGAGGTAAAGTGTACACAGTGTCGCTTTATTTGCTGTTACGCGTTTCGGAAGCCAAAACTCCCTTGCTCACACAGCAAGCCATTAGCTTTCCACCAGTTACATACACACAGCGTGATAGCCATAGAAACAGGACTGTACACATTTCATTTTGGCTGACATCTTTGAGTGTACTCTTTTTGCCATGTTCTTGTACACACAGTGTCTCTTTTTACACAACCACTTATTCATAAAAGTGATTAAGTACATTTCATCATTACTTCTTATCTCACATTTCATTCGCCACAGTGGCTGATTGTGCAGTGACTGTTTCTAAACCCCTCTTCTTTCGCCTAGTGGCTTAATAAGGGTTCAATGTCTCTGGTTAAAGCTTTATCTTTAAAAACAAAGAAAAAAGTGCAAAAAACGTGAACTATAAGTGAAGAAATTTCTACTTAGTGAAGAAGTCTTCTACTCTATTTTCGTGAATCCTCTGGGTGACAGGCTCAATTCCTCGTGAAGTGCACGTGATCCCTAATATATCATCTTGATTCCGCCTGTTAGAGTAAAACAAAAATTAAAATTACAATCTTATTCTCATTAAAACATATTTCCAGCTTAGATATTTAAACCAACCTTCCTTCATTGTGACAAACATGTATGCATTTACGTTTCATAGGTACAGGATTCTTACTTTTTTTTCTTCATGAATCATATAGATGAACTACCAATTCCTCATGGTCATTGTGCCCATTCGGTTGTCTTGTTTCTAGTTCTAAAATCCATTTAGACTCTCTTTTCCTTAACTGCATCTCTCTGTTACCCCCGCCTGTTCGATTGCAAAGTATGTTAGCAGATTGCAATTCGATCTGTGATATTGCGCAAAGTGTCTTGCGACTGGGTATTGAGGGTCCTGATTTGTGATTGCCCTAAGATGTTGCATCACCCTATTTTTAGCCATTACTGTTGTGCTGCCCACATATCTTTTTTTACACGGACATTCAAGCACGTATACTACATGTGTAGAGCTGCACGTAAGGAATTGTGTTATCTTTCTTTTGATCTTACCATGAGGGAGATCGAAGTCTTTTCTCATAGGGCTGTACTTGCAGGCTTTACAGTGCCCACACGGAAAGAAACCTGCCAGATTATGTTGGTTCCTATCCCTGTAGTCTGTGATGTCTCCCTTCGTAAGTACGTCCCTCAGGCTATGGCTTTTCCTGTAGGTGATGGCTGGTCTGGTGCTTAACTCAGGGCCAATAACAGGATCACTTTTAAGGATGTTCCAATTTTTTGCAATTATTTTTCTTACTTTGTGAGACCCTCTGTTGAATGTTAGGATTACCCTGGTGGTGTCGTTTTCTTGGGCTTCCCTCTCTTTTGTTATTAGAGTGCTTTCCCTTGTCACATTTTCCATCTTTGCCCGGGCTCTATCTAGAACCCATTTGGGGTAACCCCATTCTTTGAATCTCTGTATCATTATTCCGCTTTCTCGTTTATACTCCTCTGTGCTAGAACAATTTCTCCTTGCTCTTAGCAGTTCCCCATAGGGAATGCTCCATTTTAAGGTGTCAGGGTGACTGCTAAGAGCATGGAGGACACTATTGCCTGCTGTCTCCTTCCTGAACAACTTAGTTCTTAAACCGTCACCTTCTGCTCTTACTTCTACGTCTAAATATTCAACCTTGTGTCTTGTAACAGAGAGATGCAGTTAAGGAAAAGAGAGTCTAAATGGATTTTAGAACTAGAAACAAGACAACCGAATGGGCACAATGACCATGAGGAATTGGTAGTTCATCTATATGATTCATGAAGAAAAAAAAGTAAGAATCCTGTACCTATGAAACGTAAATGCATACATGTTTGTCACAATGAAGGAAGGTTGGTTTAAATATCTAAGCTGGAAATATGTTTTAATGAGAATAAGATTGTAATTTTAATTTTTGTTTTACTCTAACAGGCGGAATCAAGATGATATATTAGGGATCACGTGCACTTCACGAGGAATTGAGCCTGACACCCAGAAGATTCACGAAAATAGAGTAGAAGACTTCTTCACTAAGTAGAAATTTCTTCACTTATAGTTCACGTTTTTTGCACTTTTTTCTTTGTTTTTAAAGATAAAGCTTTAACCAGAGACATTGAACCCTTATTAAGCCACTAGGCGAAAGAAGAGGGGTTTAGAAACAGTCACTGCACAATCAGCCACTGTTGCGAATGAAATGTGAGATAAGAAGTAATGATGAAATGTACTTAATCACTTTTATGAATAAGTGGTTGTGTAAAAAGAGACACTGTGTGTACAAGAACATGGCAAAAAGAGTACACTCAAAGATGTCAGCCAAAATGAAATGTGTACAGTCCTGTTTCTATGGCTATCACGCTGTGTGTATGTAACTGGTGGAAAGCTAATGGCTTGCTGTGTGAGCAAGGGAGTTTTGGCTTCCGAAACGCGTAACAGCAAATAAAGCGACACTGTGTACACTTTACTTCTGAGTGCGCGTCTAACTTGGAAGTTTATGGTAAATAATTGACTGGCGGGGCTCTGCCAGCCGTGAACGCGCCACCGGACTGTGGGAGGTTCCACCGCGAAAGAGCCGTGAGAAGTAAGCATATATATATATATACATATATATATATATATATATATATATATATATATATATATATATATATATATATATATATATATACAAGTTTCCAAGTTGCTCCAAAGGGTTGCGGGAGGCCCCGTGGGAAGTGGCGTGAATGCCGGCAGAGCACGCCGGTAACTTCAATGACTACACTCCGTCTCACAATTTGGCACGCTCTCAGACATCCAATAAACGCCAGAAATCAGCAGAGTCCAAGGGTGTTTATTGACACCTTACTACATGTTTCGGCTTACGAGAAGCCTTGATCACGTAAGTTTGTGCATCGCATCTGTACAACGTAAATACTATACAGCAACATAAACAAAGGACCAGGGTCGCATGTCAGAAGGCAAAAAGAGTTTCGGCCATATTGGAACGGTCAAATCATGCCGGTAATGCGTCTTACCACACATAACAGATGTACGTACACAGAGTCAATGTATTATGATCATGGAATGTTAACATGGTCAATAAATCATACAAACTTGCATATAGGTATACGTAAACAAACAGAACTAGTGAAGTCTGCTGACACTCGCATTGGTAGCCACATCGTGTGAATCATGGTATGGACGGTTGCAATGTGCTGGGGGTGACTAACATGCATGGCACAAGGAGTGGATTGATATCCTAGTGGGAGTGTCTCAGCCAGTTACTAGGTGAAATACCTGGTTTCCCAGAGTCTCTACGGGAAATGACGGCGAAGCGCCAACTTCTAACAGGCGGCCTGGTCACAAAAAGTCAATGACTGTGAAGTAAAGCCAGTGTAGACGTGCTCTTATCTCATGTCAGGAACGTGAAGGAAGTTTGGCTGGTGCAGGTGCAGTGAAGGGCCTCAATCCCAGTGATGTTCCTGTGAATTAAAATAAAAGATGTTAAAATCTAACATGACAAACAGCGTATGCATGAAGTCAATAAACCAGATAGTAGGCGCATGGAAGAGGAAGAGAGGAACATGCAGGTTAAGTTACATCACAACAAATTGTAGAGGTGCAGACAGGTATGTGACAGGGTATTTAGACATTTAAACATAGCCATCCTTAAGATGAATTGCTAATTCTTCGTCCTGGTTCAGGCCCCCCGGGGCCTTGGTTTGGAAGTTGATTATGTGTCTGGATTCCCTCTGTCTCATTTTGAGGACCCGGTTACCACCCCTGGGATTTCTCTCTATTTGCTCCAGAATGAAAAATCTCATGAGTGTGGGGTCAGAGAAGTGAAATTCACTAAAGTGGCGTGCTACTGGGTATTTTGGATCCTTGTGGATGATAGCACGATAGTGTTCTAGGATGCGTTTCTTTGCATGGGCGGTGGTACTGCCAATATACCATAGTTCACATGGGCAGACGATCACATAGACTACAAACATAGTGCTGCAGGTCAAAAATTGGGTGATCTCTTTCTTTAAGCCATTATATTCCACCTTTTTAACGAGAGTGCTGCTCTTGCAGGCTTTGCAATGCCCGCATGGGAAGTACCCTTTAAGACCAAGGCCTTTGTTTTTGGAATAATCGGTGATGTCACTGCGGACACATATGTCCCTCAGATTTTGGCTTTTCCTGTAGGTAATGCTGGGTCTATCAGGGATAAGGTTGCCTATAATGCTATCACTCTTCAGAATATGCCAGTTTTTAGTTAATATTTTCTGGATCTGTTTGGATTCTTTGTTGAAAGTGAGGATAAGGCGTGTGACACTGTCGCCAGGTGATATATCGTCCTTGACAATATTGCTGAGAGTGTCACAGCGTTTGACAGAGTCTGCCTTTTGCTTGGCTTTTCTGAGCACCCAGGCAGGGTAGTCCCGTTGTTTGAATCTATCTAGCATGTCCTTGGCCACCAATTGGTAGCTGGCATCAGTGTTGCAATTTCTTCTTGCCCTCAGCAACTCCCCGTAGGGGATGCTCCACTTTAAAGGTTCAGGGTGGCTGCTGAGGGCATGGAGAATGCTATTGCCTGCGGTTTCTTTTCTGAAGAGTGATGTGAGAATCTGATTGTTCACTATGTTTATTCTGACATCCAGGTATTCAGCCATGTCTTTGCTTATATTGCTCGTCAATCTGATGTTTTTGTTGTTGAGATTGAGCCGATCAATGAAGCAAGAAGCCTGTTCTTCAGTGCCCTGCCATACATATATATATATAGTTTCCACACTCAGCCGCCGATCAGCAACAGAAACGAGTGAAACAGACTATTCAAATGGCTTCCAAAAGCAGGTATTTATTTAGATCATTTTGTAAAGTGCAAAGCTGTGTCTACCAAATGCGTTTTGGCGGTCCCTGCCGCCTTGCTCGCTGGTAATTAGTGCTCGTGATAACGTTACAATTTAAATCACCTTCCACCAATCGTGTGAGAATACACTTTCTGTTGTGGATATTGACAAAGGACTACATCTTTAGTAATGGCAATGGAAGACAGACTATTTTCTGACTGAGCATGTTCTACATGTTGTTTTCGAATCATATATATATTTTTATTTTATTTTTTTCTCCAAAATCGGTTTCCCGGTGCCAGTATATGTGGTGCTCCTCTGCGGTGCGTTGCTCCTGCGGTAGAAACCCAAACCGCTGTATCATCCACAAAACTCCCCGGTCTCCCAGGAAAACAGGCCGCACTCATCTTCGGTTACGTTCAGTATGTTGAAAATAGGCAATGGAAACTTCCTAAGCATTTAGGCATTACAAATGCCTTGCTCACGGTAAAATTTCACATATGTTTCACATTTTTAAACCATTTTCAAAAAAGATTTACGTCACTTCCTTCTGCATGCCTCATGCCGCTAGGCATTGTGGGACATGTAGTTTCTGATGCGGCACTCTTCTCTCCGATCGGTGCAGTGCGACAGTTCCAGCTGCAACACCCTCCTTCGGAGTTGCGATGGCAGGCACAGCGACGGCGATACCCTTCTTCTTGTTGAGTCGTGCTTCCAGCTCCTTGCAACGTGCAGTTCCTCAGAAGGCCCAAAACAGCAGCAGGCACTTCCAAAAGAACTCTGGGGAGCTGGGGGTTGTGGTCTCTGTGACTTCAGCAGGAGGCAAGCTCTTTTCTAAGCCCTTGAGATCCTTCACAAGTTGAAAGCAAAGTACACGAAGTTCCTTTCTCCTTCCTTTGGCAGTAAGGCAACCACTGCAGGTCAATCGCCCAAGCAGCACTTCAGCTTGGGAATAGTCTCTCCTCAGTTTCTTCAGGTTCCTCTTCTCAGTAAAGGTTTATTCCTGTAGTCCAAAGTGATCTAATTTCATGGGATAAGGGTCCTAATATTTATACCCCAAAATCCTTTGTTCTCTGAGGGGAGAGGGGCATTTGCCCAGTCCAAACCAGTTCTGAAGCACTCTGTTTACCAGACTTCTCCTTTCCTTTCACAGTGCAGGGCAGGCACATCAGATGTCCCACAGGAGGTGGAGCCAGCATTGTGGAAGGCAAGTACAGTCCTGGAGCACTTTGTTTACAGGACTCCTTCTCTTCTTTCAGTGTGCAGGGCAGAGACATCAGCCGCTCCCCAGGAGGTGGAGCCAACATTGTGGAAGGCAGGCACAGCCCTATTCGAGGTTCAGGTGCAACTCCTCCCTTCCATCTAGATGCATATCTCTCCATTCACCACTGAGCTGACTCATCCTGTCTCTTGGATTCCCCCAGCCCTGTCACTCACAAAACCAGACAAAGGAATACACAACCTAGCAGAGGCAGGCTTGAAAGGTTGGACAAGCAAATACCTACTTTCTAAAAGTGGTATTTGCAAACACAAAATGTTAAAACCAACTTCACTAAAGTATGCATTTTATCATTCTGAGTTCAGGCATACTAAACTTGAATTTCTACCATGTTCTCTGAGTCAGTTAGGATTATAAACATGTAATAATCTAACAACTCATTCTGGTCTATGGAGAACAGGTAGCCTTGTGATAGTGAAAAACGAAAATGGCTGTAATTCACTATTAGAACATGCCACACACATCAGGGCTTGTCCTACCTTATACTTCAATGCACCCTGCCCTTGGCCTACCATAGGGGTGACTCATATGAAGACAAGGGAAGGTTTAGGGACTGGCAAGTGGGTGCACCTGCCCAGTCAGCATGGCAGTACCAGACTGCATGCAGGCTCTGGAATGGCAGACCTTAGACACATTTTACAAGGCTGTTTCTGTGGGTGACACAACCAGTGCTGCAAGCCCACCAGCAGCATTTGAGTTTACACGCCCTGGGCACCCTCAGTGCACTAGACTAGCGTCTGACAAGTAAACCAAATAGCCAAACATAGAACCACTGATTAATACATAAATTTACCACAGGGAGCACTTGCACTGTGGCACTGGATAGCAGTGGCACCGTGCCCAAAGCATCTAACATCAGCAAAAATACATGAGGCAACAGCACAGATAGAAGGGAAACCCACGCCAATGGTGCCAGGTCTAACAATCATTCTTTAATAACCTGGGTCTTCCCTGTGTTTCCAATGTCTGAAAGTATACATCTGCCTTTGTGGACTGCAGGGGCACTAACCGCTGTGCAAGTGTACAACTGCATTAGTGCATTCCATTGACCCTAATCACCTGCCAATAGCAAGAGTAGGTTTCTCTGTTCCTTTGGCCCGTAGTTTCAGGTGGGGCCCAATGGCACTCATTTGAGTGAACTGGGAATTATTTTTCATCTTCAAACTTTGAGCCAGAAGAAAGAGTGAAAGGTAGAAAAGGGAGAAAGAAGGAGAAAAGTGAAAGAGTGGGAAAGCTGGGATGAAAAAGAGCCTGCGCATTAAAATATAAAAGGGCAAGAAAGGTACGGTAGTAAATGAAAGAGTCAAGTCATGGACTCAAGACTAGATAACATAGTTATTGGGGAACACTGACATTCGACAGCACTGGTGGCAGGCTCCTAAGGAAAACCTTGGGCACTGGTACTTACCGCCCGATTCATGAACCTAAATTGCGCTCGCAAGGGGCCGGATTCTGAGAATCCGGCCCTTTGCGAGAGCGATGTTTGCATTTGGGATTCAGCATCCCAAATACAAAAATCGCTAATTGCGATGTCGCAAACGTGCGAGGAATTACATTTAAGGAATCTCTATTAGAGATTCCTTAAATGCAATTCAACATCCAATTTAAATTTGCAAATTCGCAATTTCTTGCCGCAATTTACCGCGAGGTCAGACCTCGCGGTAAATTGCGAAAACTCAGAAAAATGCATTTAAAGGCATTTTTCTGAGTTGCATGTTACACACACACATGTCTGTAGGACATGTGTGTGTGCAACACCTGTGTGAAATTTCATTTGAGGGGTGCTACAGGGTGTCCTGTGGACACCCCTGGCACCCTTCAAATCGCAATCTTATTTGCGATTAGCTAATTGCTAATCGCAAATAAGGAATACTCCCCATTCATTCCTATGGGCCTTTCGGCCCATAGGAATGAATGGCGAGTTATTCCTTATTTGCGATTAGCAATTAGCTAATCGCAAATAAGGAATCAGTAGGAATCGCATTTTATTATGCGATTCCTACATGATTACCGTTTTGCGAGTCCTTAATAGCGAATCGCTATGATTCGCTATTAGGGGCTCGCAAAACGGCCCGTTGATGAATCAGGCTGTTATTCCTTTACTAATTAAGCACTGAATATTTTTGTAACAACTATAGTGAGTACAGTGCTGAAATTATTTCCTAACAGGATTAGAGAATTGTCAACTATATTAGTACATGACACAATTAAGGACCTGTGACAACACAGCAAGGCTTGTGAGTACTTAAGCTTGAAAAGGAAACAGAGGGAAAGCAGCTTAAATGAATTAATGTTATACAGCGTTTGTTCTTAAATAATTTACATGTTTGATAACTGTAGAAGATTGGTGTTCCACAGTTTACTGCAGAACGAAAATAAAATTACATTTTTATTTGTTTTACAAAATGTAATTGCACCTGACATTAGCAGAAAACATCATGTCATCAAAGCCAATATATTGATTTCAAGCCTGTAATACGTCATATTAATTTTTACAGTTTACTCGATGAACCTTATTGTTAATGAGAACAGGAAGAAACGTATTGTTTTTATTATCAAATGCACTTTCTAGGGGTCGCTTGCGCAGTCTCCTCATTGATGGTAAAATATGTTTTTGAAATTTGCCGCCAGCGTCTGCGTCCACAAGATGTTCGTATTGTATTTGTCCAGAATTTATACACGCTTTTCATCAGAGTAACTCATAATAGTCCAAATTATAATAAAGGAACACAAAAATATACGCTATTTTTGCTTGCGCTCGTTAGAGTGTTGTCAACCATGAAGGAATGAATAAAGATATGCACTTTATAATCAAATGTTATTACATGAAGAACACAATTAATTGATAATCAGGTACCACATTTGTATGAGGTACATCAATCTTGTTGCCATTAATGGACACTTTGTGTTAGAGCATATCTGACATTACACTCATAGACATCATACATTCTATTGAGGAGTCTTTCAGGCAGGCCAGGCCTGTTCTAAAGGTGATTTTTCAAGATCATGTTGTCACAGTGGTTGTTAGTTCATTTGATCGTCTGCCTGTGAATTGAAGTATGGACGCTGGGGAGTTTGCCTGCTGATGCACTGGAGGCTATCTGTGTCACGATCATATATACTGAGAAGACTCTGTATTAAAATATGAATTAGGACGAATATTTGCCGTGCAGGAGGCAAGGAGTTGTACATGGTCTTGGGGACTGAAAGAACTAGGCTGGCAGAGGAATGATACATTACTAGACGGTCAAAGCCCACAGGACTTGCGCCAGCCATGCTGCATTTCATGAAACATACATTATTTAAGTGCCTTCCCCAGACAACTTTTCAGAAATGCCTGCACTGGTCTCGGGACAGACACTGATTTGGTAGAGTAAGCTTGCCTTCTGCTGCCAAATAGGCCATAATGTGTCTTTTAAGAAAATATATAGTTGTAATGGGTGTGGATAGAAAATTCCCAGAGGCTTCGCAATGAAAATCAACAAAGACGAACAGGATGCCGCTCTTATGTAGATTTGTCAGTATATTTTACTACTGCAATTGGTGAATAATATTTTGCTATGTGATTTTATATTTGAAATCTATGGATCTTTTAAAAAGAAAAACGGGCTCAAACTAGGTCTACTTCGACCAAAGCCCCCACAGTGGAATTTCATATAATGGCAGTTGACTATAAAACGGGATTATATTTTAGTATATCCTGGTGTACATTATAAGGATATTCCAAGCCACAGAGATGTCCTGTGGTCATTAAGAGGAATGAGGCTGAAGGCCAAGTTCCTTTATAAGGTCACGGAACTCCAAGATGACTTGCAATATTAATTTAACATAGAGTAGAACATGTTTTATTCCTTATAATATATGGGCCATTACAGTTTCGACAACAAATATTAAATCCTTAGTCTCTTGTTGCTTCATATGAATAAACATATATGCAATTATCTAGAACAAATTTATAATCTGTTATGAGAAATGAAACTTACTAGTAGATACCTAGTGGTTTGTTTCAAATAGACATTAATTGGAGTTCAATGTAAGTCCCTTTCAAAAATACATCCAGGTCATGTGCGGTAACAACGAAAAGGATTTCTGATTTCGTTTAACGACGGATGGACATGCAGTATATAAACCTGCCGCCGTAAATGCCTTCATTCTACTAATGACTGCTGCTTTTCAGGAAAACAGGCCAGAAGAGAAGAAAAGCGAATTCACATATCACCATGTAAAGAACGGTTGTAATTCTCCTCCTTGACATGCTTTTCACATAATCTGCTTGTTCTTGCAGAAGAGTTTGTGACTCCATCACTCAACTGCAAAAAGGTAATAGAGATGAACAGCTGTAATGTTCTTATTACAGGTTGCTTCTGGTGTCATAACTAGAGTATATTAGGAACATTAGAGACTGGTTTGTATACAAGGTTGCTTGTTTTACAAATCAATAAGTCTGTTTAATTATGGCTGGCATGTGGCCCTGTTAATCTTGCCACTAATATAAAGTGTATCGCTTTTTGACGGATGTTGCTTTTGTAGTCTACCATTGAACATCTTTTTATTCCACAAACCATATAAACAAAAGAACAAACCTGAGAATTTAAATTGCTGTTAATTTGAACAGGAACCAAATATGAACAATTGAGCAGAAAACACTACCAAAAACAACCTAATCCAACTCAATATATTGGGCGAAATAGAGCTATGCAACTAAATACACTGACATTTTTTAAGTCCAGTCTGCCAAAATGAAGGAAAAGACGTATGTATATAGGATGCAAGTTTAATTTTTCTGCATGCTCGGCATCTAATCTGTTCAATGAAAATATCTGCAGCTTCTGGAAGACTTGCATCTTAAATAACCATGCACTCTGAAAGCTCTCCCACATTATATTCTCTCCGAAGGGATTATCACTTCCACACTGAGGAGGAGACAGCTCTGGCAAATACACTATGGAAAGCGTTGACCAATCATGCAAATATTGGCCAATCCTTTCAGATGCAAGATTGCAAAATAATCTTCCTAACAACTTTCTTCATCCCTTGTAAGCGCATTGTCGGAGACGCATTGTAAAACGAAAGAGTGACAGCAACAATGTGTGTGCGTGTGTCTGTTTGTGTGTGTGAGACACTGTATGTTAGAGTAAACGAGTAGGGTCAAGAGAAAAATACAGGAGGCCTCATTTATGAGGCCCGTTGCCTCTCCGGAACCTCACTTTTTTACCGTTCTGTGGGGCAGAAGCCTGCGTGATATTTATCAGGCAGCACTAAGAAACTTTTTTTGGCTTAATGCTGCCTGTTGAATATCAGTCCCTTTAACGCAGAACTGCGTTAAAGGGGCTTAGAATGGGTGTTGCTGGGGGCGTTCACAGCAACATGCATGGCATTTTGACACTGCCCCAGAATTACGAGAAATCATAAATTTTAGGCCGTGCCAAACGCTTACGCCTCCCCAGGGGAGGCTTAAGAAAGGCGCAACAAGGAGAAATATCTTTATCTCTCCTCGTTTTTCGTTTCTCTATGTGTGCTGCATCTGCATAAACCTCATAAATGAGGCCCAGAGATGCAACAAAGAGGTGAAGGGAAAGTGCGGGATACAGAATGGGATAGATGAGAGGGATAAAAGAAGGATAAGAAAGAAACATACATAAAGATATTGAGAGGCGCAGAGAAGAGAAGGTATCATTGTATGTACATGTCATTACCTCCTCGTATGTCTTCCTCACTACCAGAGTTACAAAGTGAACTTTAGGTCCACACATCAGAACCCTCCAAAGCAAATTAGCATCCCATGCCTCCCATCCCTCCCTAACATGGCCGACCTCCGTCACCCTTGACCCAGAATAAGGGGAGGGTCGACCCACCCAACTTCCTATTTTCTTTGTTCTGCGCTGCAGACTCTACTGGTTCGCTTTTCAGGTAAGTGAGGGTGAGGTCCTGCTCTAGCAGTTCCCACGGCCCTGGGGGTGAGGCCCTGCACGAGCAGGCTCATTGTCTGGTTTCCCCTCCCTTTCCCCGTGCCTCGTGGCTGTCGGCCGGTGGCAGGGACATCTCCCCTTGCACTGGTCTCTGGTGAGGGGGCTCTGCCCCTATGATTCTTGCTCTTAGTGGTCTCTTGGGGTTTGTGCTCTCCTATTTTTGCTTAGCCTGCACTAGCGGGCTCTAGCGGGATTATGCTGTCCTATGTTAATTAGCCCTGTACTAGCGGGCTCTGGCGGGGTTGTGCTCTCCTTTGTTGTTTAGCGCTGCACTAGCGGGGCTCTTGCACGATTGTGCTCTCCATTTTTATTGACCCTGAGCAGTGGGATTTTACTCTCCTATGTGGTTTAGCTCTGCTCTGGCGGGATGGTGCTCTCCTGTTTTTGTATAGACCTGCTCTGGAGGGATTGTGCTCTCCTATGTGTTTTAGCCCTGCTCTAGCAGGCTCTGGCGGCATGTGCTCTCCTATTTTGTGTTGGCCCTTGTTGGACTTGACCCTTTTTGACAGGTTCACCACTGAACTTTTTGCCTTAAGCTCTGACCTGGTGGTAGTGATTTTAGGCCTCTGCGCACTTTAGCGCTGTGGCCCAGTGTAAAGTGAGTGCGCTCTCTGTGATACATTTGGAAGGTTGGCCTGCCCTCCCATAGGAATGCATGGGGATTCCCTGATCAGTGTTTGCCAGTGGTAATTCCTGTTATGAGAGGACCTGTGTGGTCAACTCTGGTATGTCTGAAATCGTGTGAATAAATGCTGCACAATAGTGTGCACAGATTTATTGTGGTTATTTTAGAAATGCCACTTTTAGAAGTTGGCATTTCTGTGTCCTATGTTTCTGCCTGCATGATGTGAATTGCATGTCTGGCTTTTGAGTGACAGGAGCTGAGAGGTGTGGGTGGGTCCAGGAGCCAGAGAGATCTGCATGAAGATGGGAGGGAGGAGTTGCACATGGGACCAGAATAGGGATGTGCCTTCCCTCCACAATGCTGGCTCAGCCGCCCATGGTGCGTCTGATCATTGAGCCCCCACCTGACAAAGGAGAGAGGAGCTGAGAAAAACAAAGTGCTCCAAAGTTCCCCTGAACCGGTTGCATCTGATTCTCCCATGCCCTGCACTTTTACACAAAGGATCATGTGGTATAAATATAGGGGCTGTGACCCCATGAAATTGTTCAGTCTTGGTGTGCTGTTCCTGCTGGGGCGTGCTGCTGCTGGGGCCCAGGGGGAGCTGCCATGAGGGCTTGCCTCCCTGGGTCCTGCATTGCCCCTTGATTACAAAAGGACTGTTTGGGACCCTTTTGATTGCTTGGATGCCTTATTTTTAGATGCAGGACGTTTTGATGCCCCCAGCGCCAAGTGTGCACTTTCTTTCCATTTTCACCCAAGAAGAGCATGTGGGCGGCGCAGTGCTGTTGCTTCAGCCCCCTTGGAGATGGAATCCCGGCGTGAGGGATTCCCTTGTGATGCCTCTGGAAGCGGGTGCCCACCCCGCATTCTTTTCCTGCCTAGCGGGAGCTTACCCCGCATATTTTTATATCTCAATGTGGGTGCCCACACCGCGTATTCTGCTTCATACTTTTAAAACTTACGAGGAAGCCCACCCCTCAATGCCGCCGAAGAGGAGGAAACCCGGAAGTCAGGCACTCCTGCCCGTGACGTGGCCGAGCCGGAAAAGGCTGGCGCGACGTAATGACGCTGGGCTCCCATGCTTGAGGTAGAGTCTTGCGGTAACGGCCAAAGTAGAGAGGAGTCCCGGGTCCCAGGAGGGGGCCCGGGTGAAGAGAGGCGGCCGGAGCAAGAAGCGACCCCGCAGGCCACCACGAGAGGAGTGCTGCCGGCCCGCCTGGCCAAAGAGGAGTCCCACCGCGAGCAAGAGCCCGGTGAGTTAGGGCTGATCTCTGGCGGGTGGCCACCATTTGTTTTCAAAGTCCCTGTGGGGGCTTGGGGGCATTATTTATTTGCAGCTCCCTGTGCGCTCCTACGGGGGCATGATTATTTTAGAGCCCCGTTTAGAGCCCCATGTGGCTCCACCGAGAGGGGCATATTTTACAGAGCCTTGGTGGCTCCAACTTGGGGCAAGTTATTTGAAAGGTCCCGTTGGGGCCAGAGGGCATTGTAGGGCAGTCCCCTTTTCATGACTCACAGCTGCACCGCACCAGCGCGGGTAGCTGCAATATCGGCAAATTGTTCCAGATGGCACCGTGGTGCCAGGCCTCATTTTATATTCCCAGCTGCCCAGCAAGTAGTGGACAGCTGCACCGTTAAGGCCATTCTTTTCTTGGGGACATGTCTGTTAAGTTAGGAGTGAGATGCACACCTTTGTCTCATACATTCGCAGCTGCGCAGCACTTAGTGTCATCTGCAACATTTAGGTCTGCGCAATTGTGCACCCTTGACTCCTGCTGTATTGGCAGCCGCCCAGACTTTTGGACCTGGGGCATTTGAGCCCCTTAGAGATGGCCTGTTGGCCAGGGGGACTATTAGGTTTGCAGGGCGCCAGGAAATCTAATTCATGTACTGTTTTATGCACTATAATTTATGCCTCTAGATGTGTTTTTATGATTATTGGTTTTTCCATACTGTGTAGTAGGAAAGCTTTATTCAATTTTAGCAACATTTTAAAATCATAAAAGCAGCAACACAAAAAATAGTCAATACATATTGTGCATAGAAAAACAAAGCTTGTCACATATATATCGTTACGTTTAAGGATTAACTATAGGTACAGTAAATTTAAAAACACATTAAACTTTTCCTTTTTCTGAATACACTTTTTAGAAAACCGGCCATAGTGGACACACACAATTCATCATGTAGCAACTGAAGGTACAGTAAGGCTGGGCGGCACTGGTACCATGTTCCGCCATTTTTCAGAAAAGGTTTAATCCATCGGGCTATCTCTTTACAGTAAAATCCACAAAAGCAAATCACATGAAGGGTTGATTGTTCGGCCACCCCATCACATGGGCACTTACAGAGCATTTTGGTCCAATCATTAGTTTTTGGAAATGAAACAAGGCGTAAAAAGATATCGAATCTAAACCTTGTGAGATCAAATCCCTTGGTGCACCATTTCAAGTAGGGTTGCATGTTACCAGATACTAGCGACATTTGGTGCCGCACAACCGAGCCCACATTGAGCTCAACCCTGAGCCGCAGGGATTCCAGATGGTACCAGCAATTATTCTTTAGATCTTTCCTCGTGATCTTACATAGCCCCTCTGGTGCGGTAAAGAACTCAGGTTTCCCCATGTCTTGGCAAAACTTTTGAATATAGGATAGCCGTGCTATTTTGTTTGATTTATCCAGGGCCATAACATCGCGGATAATCTCTCTGTTCAGCTCCAAGTCAACTGCAGTCCAAACCCTGTGCCAAAGTAACAGTGGTTGCATCGCTATCAGATCACTGATATGACGAACACGCAGCTCAGCGTGACAATTATACACAGATAAACTAAAAGGTACAGCTAAAATAAACCTTAGAAAAGCATTTTCTACTGTTTGTATTTCCCTGGTGTTTTGGATGCCCAAAACACCAGCACCATATATGGCCGTACTAACACATTTGGCCATATATATTTTAAGTAAAATTTCAGGGGGTCTTTTGCCCATCTTTCGCGAAAAAGCCATAAGTGCTGCAGGCTTTTTTAAACGACAAGGTCCTACTCCTAACGGCCGGACCCCAATGCCCCCCACCTTCAAGAACTACTCCTAAGTATGAAGAGGATTTAATTGCCTGCACTTTCTCCCTGCCTGCAAACAACTTACAGGTTTTGGATTTACCCCTGGTGCACGTCATCACGAAAGTTTTTTTCACATTCAGTTTCAGACCCCTAGAGTCCATGAAATTAATATAGGCATCTAGGGCTGTCTGCAGACCTCTCTCTGTCCTGGCCATGATGACGGCATCATCCGCATATAATAGGGACACCACTTGTTTAAAATTAATTCTGGGTGAGTCAATAACTTTAGACACCAAAACATCCTCTAAGTCATTGGTGTATAAGTTAAAAAGAAGGGGCGCGAGAACGCACCCTTGCCTCACTCCACGCTTCACGTGGAAGGGCTTGGTGCACTCTCCTCCAGTTCCAAATCTCACCCTGGCCCTTGCCCCAGCATAAAGTTGCCTTTAAAAAGAAATTATGGCCTCCTCCACTTTAAGTTCTTCCAACGCCTTCCACAAACGATTGTGCTTAACGCAATCGAAAGCAGCACTCAGGTCAACGAATGCTGCATAAAGTTTGCCAGCCTTAGCCTGAACATATTTCCCTTCTAGAAGTGTAAAGTTCAGGACCTGTTCAACGGTGCCCATCCCCTCACGGAAGCCGTACTGAACCGGGGACAACACTCCTGCTTCTTCTACCCAAGATAGTAACCGGTTCAGGACAACCCTCCCTGTAATCTTCATAAAAGAGTCAAGAAGAGAGATAGGGCGATAACAAGAGGGACTCTCCCTATCTCCCTTCTTGAAAATGGGAATAATAATAGAATCAGACCAGGTCTTGAGAAACCCCCGCTCACAACTTGTGTCCAGGACTCTCTTCAAAATGGGGGACCATAACTCAACTGAGTATTCAAAAATATCAATAGTAACCCCATCTAAACCTGGGGCTTTGCCTCCCCTACTCTGCTCAATAGCAGTGGACATTTCACCAATTTAGATACCGAAATTAACTTGGCGAAAGGTCCGGAATGCCTTCTTGTCCATATCCTCATATCCTCTATATCAGCTAACTTTAAAATCCCATCCGGATTATAGACTTCTGAGAAAAAGTCAATCCAGGAATTTTCGCTGATAGCAACCTCTACCCTTGCATTATTGACTTCATTAAAAAATGGTGCATTAACTGCGCGCCAGAATAGGGCACTGTCCTTGGATTGTGCAGCATTAGCCAAATTATTCCAAGCCTCGGATTTGATGTTATTCTTACAGTTATTCCGAGCTAGGCGATAAACTTTCCTACAAGTTGCCACCTCTACCGGGTCCCTTACCTTATTGTGTAACACGGCTATGAGGCAAGAATGCCCCCTAGAACAGGCAGCATCAAAACAAGAATTAGTAGTCGACCTAGAAGTATGACCTCTCCCCGGACGAGACAAACTATCTCGAATGGTCCGGGTAATTACCTCAAAGGCTGACAGAGTATCCTCATGAGAGGTCTCTTCGTCAAGACACCTTTCGATTGAGGCAAGGGATCCCCTGACTATCTTAGCATGTGTTACCTCTGGGTCATTCTGACTCCATTTGATGGCGTAGCCGTTTTGTCTGGGCATGTCACAAATTTTTAACCAAGACAGTCTTTCAATCAGAGAACTGTGCATAACCTGTGGTAAAATAATAGTAAAAGAGAGGGGAAGATGATCACTAAATCCTACAGAATGAGTGGCATAATCCGCAAACCAAGTGGCATGACTTTCAGAAGCAACAATAAAATCAATTACGGTGCCTAGCCCTCTCCCCACAAAGTTGCACTAAACTCTACACGAGGGGAGCACATCCTGTTAACAAAGTCTAAATTAAAAGATGCCAACATATCATTCAAAGTTTCACCCCCGTCCAGATGGGAAAAATGTGGGGACGTGACTTCCGCATCCGCCCCTATGATTCCACAACCCTCCCCGCACAGATTGTGGTTAAAACCCCCCCTACAAACAATAATGCAATCCCTCCCTTTCGGGGTTGTAATCCCGTGATTTTCATTAATCATGGAAGAAACCATATCTGAGACAAAACGTTTATGCAAATTATTGTAAATGTTAATCAAAATAATGTCAACCTTGGAGACCATCCGAACTAATAGGATCTGATAGCAAATTCCCGTCTTAACTATCTTGATATCCTCAACACCCTTCAGATTCGAAATATAAATACAAAGTCCTCCCATATTCCTCCCGCGTTTAGAGTGTAAAGCTGCAGCATGAAAGGTTCTGTACCCATTTAAGTGAACGGGCTCAACGGACCAGGTTTCTTGGAGACACAAAAAGCCATAGGGACTTACAAACTCCAGCCAAAAAGGGTCTAAAACCCTATCCTTAATCCCAGAAATGTTCCAATATAAAAACTCAATCTTCCCATGGGTCCTATGTTTAACAGCTGGTACATTATTACTAAATCCATCAGGAAGATCACAGATCTGCCTTGCACTACTAGGCTCTGGGACTTCGAGATGATCAGAGCATAAACTACGGATAGTAACTGGGCCAGTATCATGGCGCGGCCTAGGATCAGTGACTGGGCCACTAACATTGCATACAGTAGGAGTAAGATCTACCGAAAAAACTAGTGCAACAGATTTACAGCTCAGTCAGTCCACGCCCTCTAAATCTCTTAGGCCTTCATAACGATTATAAAGGGGGATTTGAAACCGATTAGATGGCCGGAGGTCAGCTGGAGCACGAGGGTCATTGAAATGCTGAGTCCAAGGACCAGGATAAGCCGGATAGACAGGATGAACAAAATTTTCCAACTGTAAAGCAAATGGAGGTCTAAAGACACTGTAATGGTCCTCAGGGTGATTACGCTGGGTCCTAAAACAATTGACCTGGGGATGCAGCAGTGGCCTGATTGAGCTATCCAAGGCGGGTGCCCACGACCTAGAATTTGCCACTGGACTTAGCATACTTCAAGGATAAAAGTAAGGCAGTTCTGGGGGTGTAATTGAGCTACTGCTTTTTGGGGAAGACCAATTTAAGATATGACTAACCGCCCTTTTGTCTTTGAAGCTAATTATAACAATATCCCCCGAAATACTTTTTGGACTAGGCCCCAGCCACACAAGTCGCCGGACCATTAGTATTTCCCCATTTAGATAGAGGGGTAAAGGCCGATTCTGTCTAAGCCAATACATAGCCTTGTTTTTAAGCTGAAGTTGATCTTCCCTCTTACCCGCCTCCAAAGCTGGAACTCCGGTAAGAATTACCACAAACGGGGCCGCTTCAGGGGGCAAATTAACCATTTGGCTTTTAAGAATATGAGGTCTTGCAGTAGCATCTGCAACAATAGGTTTGGGCAATGGGCAGTTGGATGTCACACACCCCGTAGCAACCTTGTCCAGCCTATTAATGTCTTGCCTTAAATCTATGGTAGACTGTGACGTGGTGCTTTTAGATTGAATTTTGGATTGATCCAGGATCCGAGGTGCAGGAACCAGAGGTACGGTAGTAGATGTAACAACTGGGGGTAACCCGGCTAAGCCCTTGTGACTTGGGCAGTTATCTTCTTGAGTCTCTCTACCAGTGGCAAGGTGAATGATCTAATCAGTTTTTCTATACTCCCCAGTAAATCTGGTCCTTGCTGATCTAGAGAATGGGAGGATTGGGAGGAAATAACAACCGGTGAAGTTAATCTTACGGGTAATTGGTCAATCTTCTTAGTACGAAGGGAGGGAATAGCCTTATTTCTAGATGTACCGAGCCCCTTTCTTCTCCTTTTCTTAGGGGGAGGACCGTGACGTCGGAGTACTTCCACAGCTGCAGCCAGTACATTGGGCTTAGAAGCTGGCTCAGCCATTACTAACTGGGTATCTGTCATTACTTCCACCTCGTCAATGATACTACCCAGCGAGGCGGAAAGATTAATGACAGAATTAGAAGCTACCACACATTCTGGGGGAGTAGCTCTGTCCTGAAGTAATATTGGAATACTAGAATCAAGCGGTGGTTCTGGGCTCACTGGACCCCCTAATGTGCCATTTAACAAAGAAATACCTGGAAGAATGGGGCCCAACGAAGACCTTTTACTCTTAATATGCTCAACAGAGCGGCGCCTCTCAGCGCGTCACTCTGCTAGGGCTAAATCCCTATCAAACGTAGAGACAGCCCTAATTACAAAACTATCCAAGGTCCCCCGCTTAGCACCCCCCTCAGCTAAAGATTTAGGGGTGGGAGAAGTCATCCTACAATAAAAAATGAGTATTGGGCAATTACGTGCTGACAATAAAGAATGGTATTATCTCTATAACCAACTATAAGTAAATAAAAACAATATAATAATTAGATACGCAAGATGGAATGATGGCGCCAAGGTAATACAGTTCTTACTGGGGTTTCCTACAGGGACACACCGAAGGGGGAAAGGCCCAGCCCTGCCTCCTATAGCCGAGGAGGGCCTCAGAGGGCCCGCCCTTTGCCCGAACTTAGCCCCGCGCTTTGACCCGCGCGCGTCCCGCGGGACAAAAACAAGAACCGTACAAATAGGTCAGGTAGGCCAGGTAGGCGGGGCCGGCTGGGGAAGAGTACCAGCTGTTGGTAATGTCAGGTAATGCTGGTCCTCGCAGTCCCTGGCCGCCGCACCCACCAAATCCCCACAGCAGTGAAAGGGCAGCAAGGAGTCTTCAAATAGGCAAGAAAATCCTCCGGTCCCCCAGAAAGTCTCAAACACGGCAAACCTCTAGCCGCGAGTCGCTCCCGCGAAGCAGGGGCGGCAAGAGGTGTTTTTAAAGGGCAACAAGCAGGAAGCAGGAGGCGGGGCCGGCTGGGGAAGAGTACCAGCTGTTGGTATTGTCAGGGAATGCTGGTCCTCGCAGTCCCTGGCCGCCGCACCCGCCAAATCCCCACAGCAATGAGAGGGCAGCAAGGAGACTTCAAATAGGCAAGAAAATCCTCCGGTCCCCCAGAAAGTCTCAAACACGGCAAACCTCGAGCTGCGAGTCGCATACTGTGTTATGTTTGAGTTATTCTCTACAGTGGTTTATGCTGTGGGTTATGCCCCTAATGCGAGTTATGTTGAGGAGGTTATCGTCTACTATGTTTAGGCTTATGAGGTTGACGCAGAATATATTTCTTGCCTGAGGTGATACTGTACATGATATGATTCATGTTGGAGGATGATGCTGAGTATAATGTGCCAGTAATTACTGGTTGTGTTCTAAGTTCATGATATGTATTTTACTATGTTTACCAAGTGATGATTCTGACAGTGGTCCATGTGGCCCTGTCATGTGTACATAATCCCCTGCAAATATTGCCTAGTGGCAGTTGGCACAGTGTATATTGTGTGATTACCATGTGTTTTATGATAATACAAAGGCTATTTTTATACATAACCTTGTGTGGAGTTCCTTTTGTGGTGTGCCTAGTATGTTGTTGCTGTGTGTGTTGCGCTAATGCTTTACACATCGCCACCTGGATAAGCCTAACTGCTCGTGCCAAGCTACCAAGGGGTGAGCAGGGATTATCTTTGACATGTAACTCCCTTGCCCTGACTAGAGTGGTGGTCTCTGCCTGGCTTTGGCGCAAGCCTTAACCAACTAGAGATCGCATTTTTAACAGCCCTGCTCTAGTGGGCTCTGTCGGCTTGGGGCCCTGCACGTTTTGTGCCGGTCTGTTTATTCTGCATTCTGCCTAATGTCCATCTGTTTGTGGGGTTGTGGGGCGCTCTCCTGCATGCCTCTTCTCCCGTCTCTGAAGTTGGACGTCCGGGGGGTTTTCTTTACTTCCTAGGGTCTTCCTTCCGGTCCCTCCTCCCGGGGGCCAGCACCTCACTCGTCTGGCTTCCTGCTCCCTGCCGGCTCCTATTGGCTTGTTGCTCTTGGTATTTTGTGCACTTTTGAGGTCTGGTCACTGTGCGTATTGTATGGCGGCTGTCCTCGCTTTGGGTGGTGTTCGCGATTGGCTAGCCATGGGTCTGTGACTTGGCACTTAGTTTTGGTGGCCCTTTGTGATTGGTAGGTACTGCTCCTTCTGTGATCAGCCAGCCACTTCCTTTTTCTTTGCCTTTACTGAGCTGGGTTCATTTCTGTTTGGCTCGGGAACCGATTGGACCATGTCAGGTACTGGGGCTCGGTGATTCTCTTTGGTGGCAAGAGGGTGTGTGGGGCCGCCCTCTGTTGGCTTCTCTACTTGGGTGCCTGTTTACTGAGGGCTTTTCTTTTTACCGCTCGTCTTGGGTTTGTGGCTCAGTAGTATGGCGCATGCTTTGCGTGGTGGGGGCCCGGGTTCAATCCCCGGCCTTCCCGATACTCTTGCCATACTTACTGTGATAATATTAGGAACATTAATAAATGAATAAAAGAGATATACATGTTAATGAGGGGTTTGATTTTATATACTTTGTTTCCGCCCTCTGTGGGATGCTTTTTTCATTGCTGTTCTGGGAGCGTGCCCTGGTTGATTATTATTTTGCATGGCAGGTAGGACACGTACAGGGCCTTCTCTGTGCGGTATATGTGTGGGTCCCTGTACTTCTTCTGTTTTAGTTGAGAGTCTCCCGTCTCACTTCCAGCTGCAGCCATACGTTTGAGGGGTCAGTGTCTGCTCTTCTATGTTGCATTCATGTACTCTGTGAAAGGGGTATCTGCTCTTTTATTTCCCCTTTTCTGCACTGGTCGGTGCATGCGATTTTTGTGTTGTGTACTTGTCCGTGGCGGTTGTGGGGCGGTCTTTCCGTCTTGGGGCTGATTCTGTGGTTCCAGTTGGGCTTTACTTTTCATGGACGGAGTCTCAGCTGGGGCTCTCTGATCTCCACCGTCTCCTGGTTTGGGGGGTCTGGTTCTGCCCCTGCGTCCTGGTCCTGCTTGTCCTTGGTTTTCGGCAGTTGGTGCCCCGGTTGAGGGGCTTCTGTTGCCTTTCATCATAGCCTGGGTGAGTTGTCTCCTGTCTGTTTTGGACTCCCTCCCTCCAAGTGGCTTTCAATTTTGGCCAAGCCTACATGGGAGGCTCAGTTGGCAGGCCTTCGGGATCTTCCCGTACATGGGCCATTCATCTAGTGCGCCTGTTTTGTGTGTGGATCATGCACTCCTGGTTTTTCTGCCCAATGGGTCTTCACAATGGTGTTGGCCTTGGTCCGGTTCATCCGCATGGATTGGTTTTGGACCAAGGAGCTATAGCTCAATGCTAAGTCTTGTGCCTCTGGTCGCACAGATTCCCACAGCCAAAGGGTTCAAAAAGTGCTCCCATCCCTCATTGCATGGCTGTCCTCTGCCTCTTCTTTCTCTTTGGGACTCTTCTCCTCCGGTGGGTCTGCTGGGTCCTAGATCTTCTGGAGCTCCGAGTCCGCCTGCTATGGTCCCTTTTGGTTCCTCACCCGGGGCTTGGTATCCCACGGGTGTCCCTTGTTGATGGTCAAGCGGTTGGGGTTCTTTCCTGCAGGGCGGAGGCCATACTTGCTGGGACCTGGGTTCCGCTACTGTTCATCTGTGGATGTTGTCTGGGACTGGCACAGTACTTCCCTGGGCTCCTCTTTCCCTGTCCCCTGGCTTCCTTCTCCCTTGGTGGCAGAGTCCCTTCTGTCACAGGGTGGTTTGGGTTCCCAACGGTGGATCTTTTTGCTCTGTGTTCGCTGCTCTCTTGCCTCGCTTCGGCGTTCTCCTCCCGTGATCGGGGCATGGTGGCTGGTTGCATGTTTGTTCCGTTGCCCGGGCTCTCTGCTTCCACCGGTCCTCGCTTTCCTTGGTTTGCACGTGTTCTGTGCATGTTTGGCCTGGACATGGCAATTCTTGTGTTGGCATGGTCCCCTTGGATCGCCACCCTTGGTTGCTTCTGTCTTGGGTGGGGGTTATCCGGGGTCTCTGGCCTTTTCATGGTCTTTCTTTCACATTGCAGGGTTCTTTTCTTCCTGTGGGGGTTCTGCATCTTCTTTCGGTCTGGCTCTTGTGCTGTTTTGTCTTGTTGAGCCTACTGTCTCAGGCTTGCTCCCAGGTGGTGGTGGCGTTGCTTGAGGGCTCCCGTCACCCGGCTACCTGTGGCCATACCACCCTGAATGCACCTGATTTCGTCTGGTCTCGGAAGTTACGCTGGGGTTTGCCTGGTTGTAAATAGATGGGTGTCCGTCTGGAAATGCCTGGTGCTGTTGGCTACAGCTGTTTCTGCGGCCCCATTGTGGGTTGCTTTCCTTTCTGTTGGCTTTGCCTTGGGACGGGCCCCTTCTGCTCTTCGGGCTCAGTGGGTGGCCTTGCGGGATTTTCGCGGTCTACTGTTGGCCTGCTTGGGTCCTTTGGTATCCTGGTGACTTCGGAGTTGTTTCCTGCTGAGTCCCGGGGCTCTAGCCTCCGGATGTCCTGGGTTCTTCCGTTGGTGTTGCTGGCCTTTCTGTGAGGCTTGTTTGTGCCCATGGGGTCTGTTGCCTTCTGGTTCCTCTCCTTGTTTATGAGGTGTTTTGATGGCCATCCTATCGGCTGGTTGGATTGGAGTGCTGCGTCTCTCCTTTGCTCTCCTCTGTTCTTGCTCATCCTGCCGGACCATTTAGTGTTTGGTCCTGTTGCTTGGCTTATTCTCAGGGTCCCCTCAGATGTCCCCCATTCCTGGGGGGTTGTTTGTTAGTCTCCCGCGAGTCATTGAGTTGGGGATGGCTTCTGCTCTCTCGCTGTTGGTTGTTCACCAGGCGGTGTTGCTGTTTTTGGTACGGACTGTGTCTTTTTGCTGATGTGTCATCTTGTTTGTCACTTTTGGGTCCAGTCTGGTCAGTGGCTTTCTCTCTCCACCCTGTATGGTTGGATTCTGCTGACGGTCTTGCTGGTCTCTGGTGTCCGGGGTTCGGTGGTTTCTATCCGGGTGCAGGGTCGGTCTTCCTGGGGTCTTTTTGTCTTGTTCGCTTATTCAAGGGGGCCCCCCTTGTGATTCTCTGTTGGGCCTCTTCCTGGTCCTCTCAGCACTTGCTCCTTGTTCCCTTCTTGGTGGTGTTGGGTGCTTCTTCGGCTAGTGGGCTTTGTTGGACGGTTCTCGGGGCTCGTTCTTCCGGCTCCTGTGGTTAGCGCCTTCTGTGCTTCTTTTTGGTGGTTGTCCTCCTGTTTGCTTTGGATTCCGCCTTCTGTTTTTCATTCTCCCATTGTCTGTGGTTTCTTGTGAGTTTCTATGAAGCCGCTTGGTTTGGGTATGTGCTCACTTGGTAACTCTGGTGGCGAGGAAGACTTACGAGGAGGTAATGCCCCGGTTACTTACCGGTAATCTTCATTACTCCGAGTATTGTCTTCCTCGTCACATGAATTCTCATCCCTCCCTTGCTGATTGGCTATCAGCTTCATGTGGTTCTTGGGGCTTGGTAGTTCTACAGGAAGTTGGGTGGGTTGACCCTCCCCTTATACTGGGTAAAGGGTGACAGAGGTCGGCCATGTTGGTGAGGGATGGGAGGCATGGGATACTAATTTGCTCTGGTGTAAGGAGCTAAAGCTCCCTTCGTAATTCTGGTGGCAAGGAAGACAATATTTGGAGTAATGAAGATTACCGGTAAGTAACCAGGGCATTATGTTTTCCAATGTGTAAATGCACAGAGTAACGTGAATGTCTGAATGCTCAGTACTTCGGATTTTGAAGAAGAATTTATCCCAATTGAGAACTGAAACATGTTAGCCTGAAGGGATTCGGTAAGAGTGTTGAATTTGAGGAACAGACAGACCTGAGGTTTTCCGAAAAAGTAAACTTTGTTTTGCTAAATTATGAAATGGTATAGACAAGCATAAGTTTGATAACAGAATGCAGTCTGATATTGCGTGTGAATATAGTGGTATTTGGCGAGTTTTTAGAAAAGGGAAGCAAATGCCAGGTCCTACAGCAACAAGCAAGCAAAGCGAGCAATAATAAAAGTTCTAAATCCCAACTTTCCTAGTGAGCTGTCGGAGTGAATTTTCTCCAAGAACATTTAAAAAATAATTGAAGCAAATTATGTCCCATTTGCTAAAAAGCTATGGCTAAAAATGCATTGGCTTGACTGGCAGTTCTGAAGCGGATCGTATAAGTAATTCCTATAGTTCCCGGAATGCCACAGCATCCCAAAGGAAAAATATGGAAACCAGATACTGCGTGCACCTGGAAAGTGCACATGTTAACCAATGTCCTATGGTATACTCCACACCATTGAGGCTGTATAAATAGACATTACAAAATACAGTAGCTAAGAGATGCTCTGAGATATATAACATAAACTAGCTTACCCGTCGCGCGTTGCTGCGATCTCAGAAGAAAGGCAACACAAGGAAACTTGTTATGATAACATTAAATTTACATTTTGTCATTGTTATTGAAACTTATTCATTTTATTTTTGAAAACATTTCTAAGTGTGGCTTGAGCAGTGCGTCCCCGATTGGCTTCCCATCTTGATTCTGGTTGCTTGTTCGTTTGAGAAGAATGGGCTTGAGCAGTGCGTACTCGATCGGCTTCCAATCTTGATTCTCGTTGCTCGTTCGTTTAAGAATTACGGGCTTGAGCAGTTTGTATTCGATCAGCTTCTAATCTTGCTTCCCTTTGCTCGTCTGTTTCTGAAGCTCGTAATGCCTTTTTCTTTCGTGCTTCTGATGTAGATTGACCAATCAATTTCCGTTTGGGGGTCATAACTGTCGACGATGCTCGCAAATTCGCTGTCTATTTCAGTATTCGAAAGATTATGAGGGCCCTGGGAGGCCGATTTAAAAAAAAAAAGAATTGACAGAAACCTTCGCCGGAGTGTACTCAACAACTTCCCAAAGTTTCATGCCGATCGGATGAATGGTGTAGTAATGCATAAAGGAGAAACAGACAGACAGACAGACATACTTTTGTTTTTATATATATATAGATACAATTATTAAAGTGCCAGTTAGCAACTGATAAAATCATTCAGACACCGATTGTCACTGCTATTACATATTGCCATACTGGAAATTGCAGTTCTAATTCATGCCCTGCCCTAAGAAATTCGCCATACTAGTTCCACAATAACCTGTTTTTATGTTATGTGTATCTATTCAAATTCCCTGATATTCCCTGAGGGTGGAATGTAAACCTCCACCCCTCGGATTCCTATTTACAATAAGCTACCTAATGTAACTGATCTTGTGCTTAGCATTCTTGAAGTGTTTTACTAGGAGCTCTGCGTTTTTACATCGAACACGACTGCAATGCTGCAGATTTTTTGTATTAATCATCTGTTGGATACACAATCCGCTTACAATAATTAATTGCCTAAATAGTACAAAGAATTTAATAGACAGATCTGCTCTTCAGTAGTGGTAAACTGTATATATATATGAGACCAGCATTTAGCATATATTCCTTACATGCTGTGAGAAAGTCATCCTTTTGGCCCTGATCACTCCCATGTTTTGCTTGACACTGGTAGTAACTGATTTTGATTGTGCCCCGGGCTCTGCTGACCAGACCCAGGGCCCTTACTCTGTTTTAAAGGTTTATGGTGGTTAGGTATAATTACAATTGGCAATGACAGATACCTGTAAGTCCCTAGTATATAATAAGGCATGGGGGATTCAAACTACCTATAAGTCCATACTATATAATGGGGCAGGTTGGTTTAGAGGCCCAGTGGATGTCCTGCACTGGAGTGAGCACTGCTGTGTTCCCTGCTGTCATTTTAAAGGCAGTCCTACTTTGCATACTGTCTTTATTTTAAATTATATGCACATTCGACTTTGGAATTAAAGGTACTTTCAAAGTAGTAATCTACCTTATTTTTACATATAATTCACCCCTAAGATCTCCCCTAGGTGTTCCAGTAGTAGGTTGCCATGTAACTATAAGGAGGGACATTATAAAAGATGTTTTATAAGACCTTTTGAGGGAAAACATGCCAAATTAATTTTTAGGTCGAGCCTGGGCAGCATGTGCGCTGCTCTGTGAGGCATTCTGTATTCGAGTATGGACTTGAAGCTCCGTCCACTCTCTGCCCATATTTTTAATCGGCTGGTGTCATTGTCCTTTGAAATGGCTGGCTTCTGATTTGTTAATAGGTTTGTTAGTCCCTCCTTAGTACCACCTTGACTTCATTTGTAACTTCCAATGAGCACTGGCCTTTTTACTTCTGTTGTTACACGGTATGTCTTATTTATTCTGTAAGTACTATTTTCTTTAATGAGTTTTTCCTACTGCAGGCATGACATGCTTTCCTGCAACATTCAGCGCACCATGTGCGCTTTCACTTTCCAAGCAGCCCAGGGCAATGGCAGTCGCTTATTTGAGGTAAAATAGGTCTTGCATTTACAAGAGTTTGAGTTACTGGCATTGTAAAAGGCAATGCCTTTTATTTATGTGTTAATTATCAAAACAGATAAATAAAAGGCATTGTCATTTAAAATGCCAAGAGCATAAACGTTCACTAAATGTGAGACCTATTGCATTGCAAACATGTGTTCTCCATTTTAGATATTAAGTGCCATATTCTACCATGGGATTATTTTATTTAATATATAACTATTTACACCAGCAGGATTGAATATCATTCAAGGTATCAGAATGTTAAGTTATGATAAATCCAACAACTTGATAATGTTAGATTTATAATACCTATCACAGAAAATAAGTTATTGAACTTTCTTTTCTGCAAGTCAAGATCCAGCATTCCAGCTGCTCTCCTGATTGGCTAGCCTCTTCCAGGCTGAGTCAAGCTTTCTTAATGAGGTGTGAAGTAGACTGGTAGAGAGAGACAATGGGTTTCCTGTGGGAAAAAAACTGAAACTGCAGAAGCAGAAGGCAGGAGGGAGGAAGGGTGTTCAAACTGGTCTTCAAAAGGAGAATGACATGTTAGGACAGCACATGCTCACCCCCACATCCTGCCCTCCCAGCCACATAGGAGCCCCTACAACTTGATTAGGAGAGGACTGGGAGGGGAGTGTAAGGGAATCTTAGCCATACCAGTGGGTTGGCGTAGCCAAGTCTAGACTCCAAGGAGAGAATTTCTACATGTTGGATTTTGAAAGAATGGTGCTCTCTGGACAAGAATATGCCACATTTTAGAGTGAATGGTCATACACCTGGATGGCCCCTTGCATCCCATTGGTCAGGGGTGCCCCCCTGCATGACACCAAGAACACAACATAAATATGGAAGAGATGCCAAGCAACTCAGATCTGCTGCCTGAGCTACAAGGAGAAGAAGGACTGACTTGCTCGAAACCTGATCTGCACCCCAAACAACTGCACCTGCTGCACATTCAGGGACTAGATACAGGCCTGAGGACTTTTCCATGCTTCAAGAAGGGCTAAGGAGTGGACTCCTTGCATGCTACAGGTTAGCAGAGCCCACTTGCATAATCTCACACAAGAAGTCCAAATCCTGAAGTGTGCACTTTTAAGGATTTGGCCAGGTGCATTGAGTGAATTGTGCTACCAACATCCCAAGGACCATCCCAGAGACTCTAGAGTCCTAGATTGGTGTTGTGTACACTTTGAACCCTCAAGGGTGTCTGGAAGAAGATCCAGAAGTTTGGTGATGTTTTGGTACTTTTTGGTAACATGTTCCATGTTCTACTCAATGTCGAGAATCAAGCCTGAGACCTTCACCAGAGACCCGGCCTGGATTTCAGGTTCACTGGAAGCTCCGGAGCTTCAGGCCTCCAGGATTTGACCGGGGCCTCACAGAAAAACAAGTTGAAGATGTTGATGCAAATCTGACCTGAAGAACAGCTTCGCTCGGAGTCGCAAGAAAAAGCTCTAGAAAAACTATAAAGTGTGAAGGTAAAATTTTGACTGAGGCCTCCCACTTAGTGTATCCGACCACTTAGTCTAGTTTAGCATGACCAGATGTCCCAATTTGGCACTAGAGGTTTTTAAGCACTAGAGTGTTTATTCTTGAAAAATTCATATCTCCGGTTCCCTCCCTTGGATTTGTGGCATTTTGGTGTCTATTTGTTCATAAAAATACTAACTATTTTTATAAATTGGTGTTGGATTTTTATTGTGTGTTGTCTTACTTATTTAATGTAATGATGTTTTTAAATGCTTTACACACCTGTCTCCTACGTTCAGCATGCCTGCTTGTTGCCAGCTACCAAGGGTTGAGCAAGAGATTAATTTATTGAGCCCCTAACTGAATCTTTTATTGTGTATGTGGCCTTATAACTAGTGGTGAGCCACTATTTGCCACTATTAATAAACACTTTCCAACACATGTTCACTACTTAACAATGTAATCTATGCAAATTACATTCTTAAGTAGGGGAAGAGGTGTGGCGCAGTGGCTAGGGCGGCTGACTTCGGAACATAGGGGCTCACGGTTTGATCCTAGGCAACAGGTTAGCCCAGCACCATGTGACTCTGGGTGATAGATCGCTAAATCTTCCCGAAGGCCCCAAGCACCTTGACACCCTCGGGTACTTGTTCGCCCTTTACAAATACTGTCATTTCAAATCATTATAAATATTTAATTTGGTTTTCTGTTTCATATATGCACATAACTTATTGATGTACTCTGCTGAAAGTCATTATATAAGTTTAATTTAGATTACATTTTTTCCAATTCGCAAATATGACTCATTGCTTAATTATATATATATTGGCATGTGACTTAGGTACATGCTAAACCATTCATTACTATTATGTACTAGCATTGTTTAAGATTCTGAAAAATCTGAGCATAACTGGCACTCAGTTGCAGTGAAAAGGATTTATGTACAGAATTTCATAATGATTTTTATAACCCAGCTGAGTTCACATACTCAAACATATTACACAACATACACAACCCTATCTCCCTTTTCTGGCACTATGTAACACTAGCACACAATGTAACAGCAGGTCATTGGGTAGATATTCTGGGTCTTATTTATGGCATTTTGGCATAGGGTAGCACAGCAAGGTCCCTTTTTACCCTGCCCTACGCCATAGTGAAAAGGGCAGGAATGCACTGTATTGGTGTAATTTCTGCCTGCGCTGGCACCGTTTTGGCAGCGTAGCGCAACATAGACCCCTTTGCACTATGGTGCAAGGGTTCCTCCGTTGCAGGCAGATTTGTTTTTGTGACGGAAGGGGCACCTTCCTGCAGAAAAACAATCCTACAAGGCATTTTCCTCTTCCTATGTGTGCAGCAGAATGCAGCACACATGGAAAGAGGAAAAAACACAGAGGAATTAATATATTGCTCCTCGTTACTCCTCACTTTGGGAGGCGTATGGATTTGATGCTTCTCCAAGTTTACTTCACTTTGTGTTGCGTGAGAAAACTCAACGCAACACCCATGGAATGTTTTTGTGGTGCAGAGTAAGGCAACACATTGATTTGCACGGCGTCACCTTACTCATGATTTATGAGGCCACTCAATGCAACACTGGGTGGCTTTGCTTAGCTTCATAAATCTTTATGAGATCCCTCTGTCACACATGTAGCATTTTACCTAGTGCAAAAGTGATGTGGGGCTCCTATAAATAAGCCCCTCTGTATCCTCAGGCCGAGTTGATTCTGATGTTTTTATCTCCGTGCACATCCCAGTTGTTCTGCTGATCTCTTCTGAAGCAGACTTGGAGACCGACAAAGGTAAAAACAAATGAGGCCTGGCAACATGTCTTTTCATTGGCCTGGCCAGCATATTTGGATGACACTAAAATGTACACTATTCTTTTAAAACATCCTGGCATGGATGCGAAAAGAATTTGGAACAAGGAATGCACCAACAGGGAAATGAAGTAGTGTGCTAATGGTGACTCTGAGACACAGGTAAATATATTCTTTCTATATTTACACCACACATGCGATCCTTTGGAGCCTTTTTGAGAAGTATATGGTAACTGTTCAGAGCTTGCATTCCAATTCATGAGACTGAGAAAGTGCCCATGTAAACCGCTTTATGTTTTGAAGACTTGTGTACACTAGACTTGGCCTACGTCGTATACATGTTAGTACACAGGGGACATATTTATTAAGTTTCAGGGCTGTGTTTGCATCACAAAGGTTCCTTTTACCTATGTGATTTCAAAGGAGTTTTGTATTATTCAGACTCCTTTTTAAGGTTTAAAAATATTCTTTTTATTTCAGAAATGCCCCCGTTTTTACATAAGAGTTTGGACTGGGCAGCGTCCAGAAACATCTTGGAGGCAGACAGAAGGCACTTGTCATTTCAGTTGAACCATGCTCCAATAGCCTCTAGACATGTTTTATATGTCAGATCCGAGAGAAGATGACTTTAAAAGAGTTTTTCGTTCACACCTTATTTCTGGACATATATAAAGAATGTGAAGCCATTTGGTATGTCTCAAATTGCACAGCATGCTTCTATCAAAGCCTACTTCATTTATCCAGATTTGACCAGACTTACTGACTCAAGTAAATGACATCATATTCTCCGGTAGTTGATTTAAATTGATTTACTAGGATTTAAATTGATAACTAAGAAAGAAAATAGCTTACAGTACCTGGTTTGAATATGAACTACCTACTGATCTGAGCACATTCCTGCAGCTCAGAATATAGGAGTTATGCATGTGAGATATCAATATCAACTCTATTTTAAAAATAATTTTAAAAATGATAATATTACAAGCCTATGTACTACACGAACTCCATTCCCAGATCTTTGAGGTCATTGTTCAGGGCTAAGGACTAAGTTTTATGTTTATGATTTATCTCTTTCAACAAAGCAACAAAAACACAAACAGTAGATCTGAAGTTAAGAAGTTATAAAATTTAAGGGTCAAAATAGAGGCAAAAACAGTAAGCACCAACAATGGCCATCAGTGGTCACCTGATTGTACTTGACCGGGACAAGGGTAAAGTTTAAGGGTGACTGTGATGGAGCATGGGTCTGATACAGGAACCACATTCATCCCAGAGGAAACCTTTACCTTCTTATTTAGTCTTTGGAATATAAGTCAAAAATCCTCAGTGGGTAAAAACACAGTCAGTGGTTGAAGAGAGCTCCACATCATCTGAAAATTGGTCAATGACACCTCAATGAAGCAGTTGCCTTCTGGCAGTCAAGTTCTGAATGGATTGTGGACAAGGCCTGGCTCTGGATAAAATCCTTCCTGAGTGACAGGTCGTTCCAGGTATTTGACGGACAAGCCGTCTCCTCCAGCATACCGATGAAGTGTGGAGTCCCCCAGGGCTCCTCTTTAAGCCCTGCGCTTTTTAATATCTATATGAGGCCACTGGCTGATGTAGTTCGTCCGTATGGAGTTAAGATCATTTCCTATGCGGACGACACACAGCTGGTGGTCTCCTTAGCGCAGGAAGCCCAACATTCTTCATCGGGGGGTCTAACCAAATGCCTGGAGGAGGTGAAGTCCTGGATGACGCTGTCCTCACTGAAGCTGAATGGGGACAAAACGGAGCTCATGCTGCTAGGCCCGGCAGACCCGACCCTCTTCAAGTCATTATGGCCCACCTGTCTAGGCCCCCCCCCCCCGGCTCCGAAAGATAACATCAAAAGCCTAGGGGTATGGCTGGACAAGAACCTCACTTTTAACACCCAGGCCACAAAGCTCTCCGCCACCTGCTTTGGACTCCTTCGGACATTGAAGGTCCTACCCCTGCTCCCAATGGAGGCTAAACAAACAGCTATTCAGGGTATAATACAATCACGCCTGGACTCAAATAACGTCCTTTACTTGGGAGCCCCAGAGTACACATTAAATAGGTTGCAACTGGTGCAGAACTGTGCGGCCCGCACCCTACTGCAAATTCCACGAAGAACCCCAGTCAGAGAGGCACTGACCAGCCTTCACTGGCTGCCAGTACGAAAAAGAGTCACCTTCAAGGCAATGTGCATTGCCCATCAGGCCTTCTGGGACTCGGGCCCAAAACTCTTGCGCAGCCTAGTCAGCCAATACCACCCAGGCCGTGAACTACGTTCTAGCCAGGCTTTTATGGCAACAGTCCCCAGAATCAAGAGGTCTAGAGCAGGTGGAAGAATGTTCACCTTCAACGCCTCAAAAACCTGGAACACCCTTCCCCCTCACCTGAGATCTAACCCTAACCTTGCCTCCTTCCGCAAGCAACTTAAAACCCATCTATTCAAATCCCCGTAATCAATTCAGCCCCCCATCTTCCTCCCAGTTTCTGTCAGCCTCATTACACCCCCTCTTCTGGTTCCCTAGCGCTTGGACGCCCCAGGGCAGCAATCGCGCTGTATAAATGTATTTTCATTCATTCATTCATTCATTTCATGGATAGAGAAGGTTCCTTGCCTGCCAGATATCTTTCACGTCTTCGTCCATGAAGATGTCTACTTTTGTGCCTAGTCAATTTTCTCTAGCTAGGATTCTTCAAGAGGGACAAGGCTGCCTGAGACTGAATATCTTTTTCATGAGGTTCCACTGAATGGAATTTGCTGCTGCAGAGAAGAAGATAGTGGGAGCAACCTAAATCATTGGCCCAGTGGTAATGGACCTTCATTGGATCAGCTTTGCAGTTTGGTCCTGGTCCCCATCCATTTTTCAGAGCAGAAGGTTATCAAAAGGTGTCTAGGGTTTCAGGAAACTTTAGGAAGAGAAACTTTTGAACTCAGCCAAGGATCCAGGACTTTGGAGAGAGCACTTGGGTGTCAAGCATCCATCCCACAAAAACCAGCAGCAGGGTCCAGAGTAGGTCCAGTTGGAACTTGTTAGCTGGAAATGCAGAAAAAGCTCCTTGAAACTTGTTGTGTCCCTATTGCCCAAACATGAGGTCAGACTTAAAACCCTTGGAGTCCATTTCTTGCTCCTAAGTACTAGAGGGTCTAAGGTCACAGATAGCAGACCTAGCTATCTATCTTTCTTTCCCAGATCTAGAAATGATCTGAGGAGGGTTCTGAGAATGTCACATCTTTTCTCAATGCCAGCCTGTGGGTGGGGGAACTCATGACTACTCTCTTATCAATGTGGTAAAAGTTCTCTGGGGTAACCATACCCTCTTTGCACCACTTCATGTGTGCTTTACTCCATAGAATCCCACAGTGCCGTTCTGTGCCCAAATGTTTGTATGTATGTATGAACATTTATAGAGTGCACTGTAACCCTACGGGCATCCTGGCGCTGTGACACCTAAGTTTTTGACTAGGGATGCTGCCATCAACAGGGTGGATATTAGAACCTGAGAAATAGCCAAGTCTTTATTTTTTTTGTGGAACAACAATAGATCCTGTGTCTGTCTCAATTCAAGGGGGAGGTTGTTCCAAAGGTGTGCAGCTGCTGTACTAAACGCTCTTCCCCCCCAAAGTTGCTCTCTTTGTTTTAGGTATGATCGCGAGATTGGCTGATGAGGAGCGAAGGTTACGTCTAGGAACATACTAACCAAATCTCCTCTGTATCGGTTTGGGCCCATGTCCATGTAGGGCCCTAAACACGGTGCAGAGGGACTTGAACTGAACCCTCTGAGCCACCGGGAGCCAGTGCACCTCTGCCAGAGCCTGCACTGAAGATGACTGCCGTGGTCTCATAAGTGCAAGTTTTGCTACTGCCGTCTGAATTCTCTGGAGTCTCTCAAGCAGATATTTAGGGGACTTCAGTAGCAAGGTGTTACAGTAATCCACGAGGCTCATGATGATACTCCTGACTACTAAAGCTCTGGCCTGATCACAAGATTAATACAAGATGGCAGAAATGTTCTTCCCCTGTACAGAACTCCTGTGCCCACTAGAGAGGTTTGGCCAGCCAAATGAGCAAACCCTCCCCTATGGTCACTCTAATCCAGTTCTTCTCTTTTCAATCAATGATTCACGTGCTTGTTAAGCACTACTTCTCACCCGTGAGGGTCTCAAGGCACTGGGCGAGGGGGATTTCGCCGGTTCCAGTCCATCAAGGAGGGGGTCTGTCGAAGAGCCAGGTTTTGGGGTTTCTTGTGAAGATGGGGAGAGATGTTATCTGTCCGAGGCAGAAAGTGAGGGTGTTCCAGCCTCTTGCCGTGAGGAAGGAGAAGCAGGGGCCGCCTGATCTGGTCTTTCTGGTGCGGGGACCATGGCTTAGGGAAGCTGGGCTGATCGTAGGGTCCTTTGGGGTGCATGGAATTTGAGTCGGCTGTTCAGGTATGCTGGTCCGGTGTAGTGGAGGGCCTTGTTAGCATGGGTGAGCATCTTGAACGTGACTCTAGCTTCGATGGGGCGCCAGTGGAGTGTGTGCAGGGGCTGGGAGATGTGGCGGTGAGGTTTTATTTTTTTCCGGCGTAGTGTGCATTGCCATAGTCGAGTCTGCTGAGGACCAGGGCGTGAGTGACGGTCTTTCTGTGTTCGAGGGGGATCCATTCGAAGGTCGTGCCTAGGAGATGGAGGGTGTGGAAGCAGGAGGACGAGACAGCGTTGATCTGGCGGTCCATTTTGAGTTTGAAGTCCAGTATGATTCCGAGGTTGCGTGCATGGTCTGTGGGGGTGGGTGGACTTCGAGGTCAGGGGGACACCAGGTGTTGTTCCAGGCATCGGGGTGTGGCTCATGATGAGTATTTCTGTTTTGTTGGTGTTTAGTTGAAGGGAGCTGTTTTTCATCCATTTTGCGACAACTTCCATGGCTTCTCGAAAATTGTGTGTGGCAATGTTAGGTTTGTTGAATAGGGAGAGGAGGAGTTGGTTATATTCTGTGTATGACACAATGTTGAGTCTGTAGGTTCTGGCGTTGGGGGCGAGCAAAGCCATGTAGACGTTGAAGAGCGTAGGCTGAGGGATGACGCCTGGGGGACTCCACAGGTGGTTGGTGTAGGGCCCGAGAGGAAAGGGGGGTGTCTGCCCACTGCATTCTGCCAGAGAGGAAGTAGCGGATCCGGTCGGGGGCCTTGTCTTGAATCCCTGCGTCGTGGAGTCTGCATATTGGGGTGCGGTGAGAGACTATATCAAACACTGCTGAGAGGTCAAGGAGGATGAGGGCTGCTGTTTCTCATTTGTCCAGTAGAGTGCGGATGCTGCTGTTGCGGCGTGGAGGGTGGTTTCCATGCTGTGTTTTTTTCTGAAGCCAGATTGGGAGGAGTCGAGGATGTGCTCTTCAATGAATGTAGCGAGTTTACTGTTGATGGCTTTCTCGATGACTTTCACTGGGAAGGGGAGCAAGGAGCAGGGAGATGGGTCTGTAGTTTTTTTAGGTCGGTGGGGTCCGCCAAGGGTTTCTTGAGGAGGGGGTTGTTCTCAGTGTGTTTCCAGTTGTCGGGGAATGATGCGGTTGCAGGGAGCGGGTGATGGTGTGGCAGCAGCTCTGTTGAAAATTTGGTGGGGGCAGGGGTCCATCGAGTGGATTGAGTTCATCATCTTCAGTATGTCTTCGGTGGTGAGGGCTGTCTAGTTGTTGATCATTGACTTCATGATGTTGTGTGTGGTTGGTGAGGGTTTAGTGTGTTGGTTGTCTTCATCGAAGTTGTCGTAGATACTCTTGATTGTAGTGGTGGAAGAAGGTGCTGAGTTTGTCGCAGAGGTCTTGTGAGGGTGGGATGTTGGTGGACTCGCTGGTAGGTTGGGCGAACTCCTTGATGATGTTGAAGAGTTCTTTGCTGTTGTGTGAGTGGGTGAAGATTCTGTCTTTGATCACGTTTTTCTTCCTTTTTCTGATGAGTTGGTGGTGGACTTTGGTGGCGAGTCTGAAGTTGTTGTGGGCTTCTGTGGATATGGTGTTCCTCCAGTCCGTTTTGAGGCGGCGGCAAGTACGTCTGGACTCTCAAAATTTGGTGGTAAACCATCTAGCTTTCTTGGCATGGGTGTTGTTGTTTTTCCTTGAGGGGGGTTAAGGTGTTGGCGCTGTCGGTGGTCCATCTGTGCAGGGTTCGGGCTGCGGCGTTGGGGTCATCATTTTCCATGATGGTCGGGGTGGAGTTGTTGAGTGATGAGGTTAGATATTCGTCAGTGATTTTGGTCTAATTTCTTCGTGGGAGCAGGTGCTGGTGTCTTTTACCGGGACTGGTGCCTGAGCGGCTAGGAGGAGCGGCTAGGAGGATAAAGGAAGGGGTCAGGCAAGATGTCAGATGCATCTGCTTGCAACAGGGTAGGGCTCTTTCAAATTAATTTAGTTTGTCAGCACAACCCAAATGGTCAACTTGCCAGAGAAATATAACACTGCCCCATACTCACACCCTTTGTCTCACCTTTGGGAGGAAGCTCACACCTCATCAAATTGGCTATATTCAATTTCTGGGTGACGTTTGGAATTTCATGCAAATTGGATTCTAGAGGCTTTAAACAGATGCAGATAACTTACTCAAAGCCCCTATTCTAAAATTGTTATTACAAAAAAGTCCAAAAGGAACTCTGTAACTGTTTCCTCAGTGGAATAAGCAGGCAATATTGAATGTAATGGTGTCTCTCCATGGGTTTCCTATGAAGCAATTGACACTGCCTCAGTGAAAATAGTATATACAGCCTTTTCACTGTAAGGACATGTTTAACATTAAAGCTTTATATGTCTTAATTTTGAATACCATGCAGCATGCCTTACGAGTAAGAAGGCCTAATTACAGGTGTCTTCAAAATAATTAAATGGATGTTTTTAGGCCAGTCAAAGGGGCTTTTTTGTCACGACAAATTAGCGGTGTAATTCAGCACAACCAGACTACTGAAGCAGGTCCCCAGTCAGGTTTGCATTGTCACTGCGGTGGGTGGCCCAATGAGTGCATGCAGCCCAATAGTGGCATTTAGCTTGCAGGCCCTTTGTGGACTATGTGCAGCATATAGTAGAGAATTACAAGTAAGTTAAAGATACTAACAAGGGGTATGACAATTTCATTATGTTGAAAGGAGGAGAACACACACTTTACCGCTGGTTAGCAGGGATAAAGTGGAAAGAGTTCTACAGGCAGCAGGATTGTCAAAGCTAAACGTGTCGGGTACATCACATAAAAGCTGTGTCTGGGGAACTCAGGTTATGGAACTACAGATGCACTAACCTTAAACTGTCATACCCAGCAAGCTCATCACTGCCCAACTGTACATAACCCTGTGAGCATTCTTACAACCCACTAGGAGAAGGCATTGAGGGGAAAAATAACAAGGAAAGGAGGGGAAGAGATTATTTACCGGGATATTACTTCTAGTCTGTTCCTAGTGTCTGATCTCTGAGATGTCTGGTCTGGCGTGTCAGGCCTCAGGTGTTTGTTGTACTCCAAGGACCCTGTGACATGAGAAGTACCTCGTGGAAATAGACATCCACTGTTACATAGGAACAGGAGATTACGAGTGTCTTTGTTTCATGGGGTTGTTTCATGAATGGTTTTGTGTAATCGTACATGGTGATATACCTTACAAAAGTCCTGAAATTCAAAACTAGTTCAAGAGTCTTGGTTCTGTCACTGGACTCCAGTCTCTTGGCAGAGGGAGAATATAGTAAATGTGAGACTCTTTAGAGTCATGTTCTACAGCTGTTAGAATTGCTAAGCATTACCTCACTCTCGTTCTTGCTATACGTAGCAGTCATTCACATTATTTCACAATGCCACTATTGATACAACTCCTTTTGTGTCCCACATTATGTGATTCACACGTTGTGCCCTGCTTAAGGAGAATGGCAATCTTTCTCTTGTAGTCTTTGGGTGGTTGACGTACTTAGGAGAATATGCACCACCTTAACTGGTCCTATAGGCGGTGAACCTCTTTTTACAGAGCCTTGTTAACACAAGCGCACACATGGTAACAAATATTGTGTGCTTAGTTATATTTTCTTTTGTTTTTCCTTTCAGGTAACTGCTGGGCTGAGGTTAGGCTGAGGCAGACAATGGCAACTGGAAGAAGAGCTAGAAGAGGAAGATGTGCCAGAATCTTTGACCCTGAAAATACTGGTAAGTTCATGGAAGCTGATACCTTGATGAATGCCTGATTGCCAAGTCCAAGGTGTGGTATTGGGCATGGCCTTTTAACCCCTTGTGTGTTTCGGACAGCCCCCGGCCATCTAACGTCATCGTGGGCAAGTGCGGAGTACTGCCGGGGGGTGTCCAAATTTCACCCTCTCAATAGCCCGCACAGCGTGAAAATCCGCGCAGCGCGGAAAGTGTTAAAGGCACTGAAACAAAATGACAGCCCAGGTTACCGATGTCGCTTGACTTGTGGGGAAAACCTGGAATGTTCTTGAAAAATTCTACCAGCTAAACTCTCATGTGAAGTAGGCCTATATTGAGTTGGTATGTTCTGGTATGTGTTTCCTTACATGCTTGTTGGAATGTTTATGTCATATAAACTCTCATGTGGAATAGGCCTGTATTGAAGTGGTGTGTGTTGGTATATGTCTCCTTACTTGCAATTTTCTATTCCTCCACCTCCATGCCCACACTGTCCAGAGAAGGCCCACAATAGCAGTGGGATAAACATGGAGCTTGACAAGATAGTCATTTCCAACAGCCAGAAAGTTAGACGAATTTTGATTTTAGACTAGAAAAGTGATGCCTATGGCCAACCCTATTTTGTAGCTAGCTCCCTAGATATTTGTATTATTATTATTATTATTATAGTTACATTTATTAAGCGCACAGCTACCCCTAACAGGGGTGTCCCAGCGCTATGGACCGCGGCAGCAAGGGCCTCAACCTTAGTAGCCAGAGAATAGCCATGTCTTCAATTTGCCTCTGAACAGGGATTCGGATTTGAGCAAACGGCGATTGAGTGGAAGGGAGTCCCACAATTTTGACGTGATCACTGCGAAGGCTCTACCTCCTTTTCTAACCCGATGAAATCGAGGGGGGAGTAGGAGACGGAGGACGTTTGATCTGAGATCACGAGCAGAGTGGACTAACCTCTACCTCTACGTCTGAGATACCCTGGACCGCTGCCATTCAGAGCCCTGAAGGCAAGGACTAGGGCCTTGAACCGAATGCGAGAGGCTATCGGAGCCAGTGAAAGTTCTTTAAGTGAGGGGAGATTGAGTGATGATAAGGGATTTTGCAGATCAACCTAGCTGCAGCATTCTGAACGGTCTGCAACCGTTGAAGAAGATATGCCGGGGAACCCGTATATATACTATTGGAGTAGTCTTGTTGAGTGATAATAAGGGCATGCACTACGGTCTTCAGTGCATCAGTAGGGAGGTAAGGTGAAATCTTTTTTATCATATGTAACTTGCCAAAACAGGCAGAAGTTACTTTGCGGATCTGGGTTTTGTACGATAGCTCATTGTCGATCTAAAAAGCTGAGGTTTCGGGCCACTTTCACTGGAGAGGGGGAGGGTTCAGCTCAGATGGCCACCATATGGATGGTGATAGAGGTATTGTAACTGGTAGTCCTGTCAATGCATTCACCTTTGAATGCCCAGCTCCCCAGTTCATTGATTTTTACCAAATGCAACTGTATTTGTTTATTAAATATTTGCATTCAAATCACTGGAGGCAAAATATGACTCTAGGTAATTTGATAAGCATTGTAGGCCAAAACCTGTAATTTCCAATAACACACTTCTGTCTGCAATATTAAAGTTTTTGTACTTTCTGTTCACCGAATTTTGGTGGGCATAATTGTTGTAATCTTCCTTCCTGGTTACATATTCAGGTGGTACATTCCTTTCCCCCCCTTCCACCCTTCCCCTGTTGGTAGGTCCCACCAGAGCTTGCCTTAGAACGTTGGCATCTCTCTTGAGTTTTGGAGAGTTGGTGACAAAATAAAGACAGTTCTTATCTTCTCCTGCCTCATGAGTCATCTTTACAACACTGGCGACGAAACTGGCACAGGGGGCCGTACTGCCACCGCCCCTTTCAGTACTCTCTCCATCTAATGCAGTTATAGGTTGTATTGGATGTGCTTTGGGTGAAGACTTCCCTCATGGTGATTGGTGAGTCGCAGTTGCCCAGTCCTTGGTGCCCGGTACTTTGGTGATGGATATGCTATAAAACTGCCGCAGGTGTGGTTTCCAGTGGAGAACTCAGTGTGTCTGACATCTGACCAGGAGTCCTTGGAGGCGTGAGTACGGCTGTTGCTGGTGGATCAACCCCAAGAATCGTCATCCTGGTGCGACATTCCTTTTGTCTGATTCTGAGTTCTGGGTTTCGTTTTGACACACCGGCAAAATAATTAGAAGACTCTGTGTTTTATCACCGGCTGTACTTTATTTTGAAGTATTGCCGGGGAGTTACTGTGCGATTTGTGCCCTGTTGCCAGTTCTTGAGGGAATTTTGATCCTATTACAGTGCATGAAGCGTTCACGTCACATTTACATGCCGGCTGGTTCAGGTCCTGTCAACTGCTTCGTGTTGTTGTACAGTGTGCAGTGGTGCAGCCTCATTTCATTCCCTGATTTGTTTTCGGGTGCCTGGCGGAGCTGAAGGAAATATTTTCCTCACAGAGGGCTTTGCGCAGCCCCTACCATGCTCGCCGATTTCCCCGTTGAGATACAGGTGGGGAAGGCGGGGCTTTGTCCTCTTGAGAGGTTCCGGCGCACAGGTGCTACCCCGGTTGTTTCCTGTCATAGCGCATATCATACGCCCCAGCCGCTTCTTTTGGGCATTTCCCGAGCTACCGTTCCCCCAGCAATCTCTTCAGCCGAGCGCCCTCCTCACAAGCCGTCATTAGTGTATCTATTGTAAATGGAATTAAGTAGGTAGCAGGACACGTCTTCAGGTAGTTAAGCTATATTTATTAAGTTAAACAGCAGACACCAGGTAGTCATATTGATGTAAGTATAAATATACAACAGTATCCAGCCATCAGGAGTGTGTGCCTCGCCCTTCAACGGGATTTCAAGGACCTTCGTCAAGCACACCCGGCGCTCCAGCTCCTCAGGGCCGTTTCTTCACGGATTTTCTTCGATCAGCTGTGGAGCAGAGCTGTCAAACCAATCAAGACAGTTTCCTCACTAGGTCACAAGTAAGACATTGGTTACTTTGTCCCGACGTCCTGAAGCACTGTTTTCTATATCTCACCCACTGGCACATTTTTTTTTGGGAGAAACCCCACGGGCTCACGAAAATGTTATCTATTAAGGAGTTGTGCCATGCTATTATTGTTGCTGTGTGTGTCTCAACGGTGATACGCACACCTTCTTCTATTTTTAATGTAATTGCCTAATTAAGATACAGTCTCCCTCCATTGAACTGCTGCCCTCGTCAGTGAGTGACTGCCTCCTTCATGCACCATTAACTCTTGTATCTTCTTACAACTGTGGTATCTGCATTTTATACTTATCTTATCCAAAGGACATGTAGACATTCTACTTAAAGTTATTTAACCTGTGTTATACTTACAGAGTTGCTCCTGCATCCTGGGTCATTGCCTATTTTTACTCTCCTGTGTTTTATTTCTCCATTTAGTTTGGATACCATGCTCTGATTGTTTTTACGCCAAATGTCTGGGGGCCTTATTTATGAAGGACTTGCGCCACCGGTGCGTCCCTTTTAACATGGGAAAAAGTGACGCACCGGCGGCGCAAGTCCTTCATAAATAAGGCCCTGGGTGTTTTAATCTTCTGGGTATTGCATTGTTCATAATTGCAGTGATATAGTTCAGTCTGGAGAATTTAATTCAGTTATTATTTACATGGTAACCCCAGTATTTTACATAGATTCAGTGTTGTGCTGTTAGTACGTAAATAGAGTCTCCATTGATTTCACAGTCGGGGACCTTTCCCGTAGCAAAGTGAGAATATTTGTATATCTTTACCTGTATGATGTATTAGACTAGGTAGGACTTCCAACTTTGTATGCCACTGTACCTCTAAGTTAATCTACATTGTGAGCACTTACATTGTACCTCCGCTTCTTCCTAAGAATTTGGGAACTCTTTCCCCGTATCCTCCTCCATGGCTGCTTCGTCCATGAGTCAACCACCCTCTTTTTTAAATGATATTGGGAATCCTGAAATCCATTGGGAGGATTGGATTAACCTGTTTGATTCCTACCTTATTGCAATTCGTAGGGGGGAAGTTCTCTGCTGCTCGAAAACAACATGTCCTGTTGCACAACCTTGGAGTCCAAGGTAAAAAGATGTACAATACCCTACCTGATCCTGAGCTAGTAGATGATGAGGTTGATTTGGATGTTTTCAAAATCACTCTTATGAAGTGGGAAAGTCACTTTGGAGACAAAGTAAATGTCGTCTTAGAAAGGCATAAGTTCTTTACTTGAGTGCAGGGTAAACAAGAGTCGGTTAGCAATTACATTGCGGCTCTCAGAGGTCTAACTCAATTATGTGAGTTTGGGGAACTGAACGACTCCCTTATCAGGGATCAGTTAGTAAGGTGTACCCACAATCCCTGCATTAGAGAGAAACTCCTATCAAAAAAACCATCCTTGAGAGAAGCTATTAGCATGGCACAGTCTATTGAACAAACTGCTAAGTGTTTTTAGAAATGAACCTTCCCAAAGAACCGGTATGTAGTGTAGTTAATGCTAAAGGGTATCAGGATGATAACTATGACAGTGAGATTTTGAAAGTCAAAGTGAGAGAAGTCAAGACAGAAAAACTTATGAGTGTTACCGAAGGGCTAAAGTGTTTTAGGTGTGGCAGCAGTAACCAGCTTGCGAACAATGTTCATTCCACTGCCTGCAATGCAACATGTATGAAATGCAACCGGAAGGGACACTTTGCAAGAGTGTGCAGAGAAGAGGAGAATAACCAGGTAAAACTTGTTAGCAACAGAGAGGAACACTCTCCTCGGTATGTATTTCTAGTGAAAAATGTGGATGTGAAGACTTCTAAGAGTGATACTTGGCAACATCTGTATCCTGAATGTACCATTTCCTTGAACAAAAAACCTTTGGTAGTTTATGCAGATTCTTGTTCTCCATTTAAGATGATTAATCAACATGAGATGGATGATCTGTTTAGTATTTCAAGTCTTATAGTGTTAAAGTCTGATGTATCCCCTACTAGTTATGTTGGGGAACCCATACACCTGATGGGCGTGGTAGAAATGGATATAGAATTCAGAGGAAGGTCCACCAGTGGCTTGGTTTATATTGTAAAAGAGGGGTCAAACCTATTAGGCTGGCATCATTTAAAAGAGCTTGGAATAATGATTGACCCTAATAATGTAGATCAAGTGGGTCTCAGTAGTGGAAATTAGATCTCGCATCTGCCTTACCATTTTTGTAGGGTGGGTTTGCAATGCTGTGGAATGTAAAGGATAAGCCTTCTAGAACATGCTCAGGTCAACTTGCTTAGAAAGCTATTTATACTTTGGTGACCTAGGATCTATTCTATCCTTATTATTCTTTGGTTGCTCTTTACGTCACTGTATTTTCTAGTGGTGGATGCCTTGTTTTCCTCTTCCATCTCCTCTATCTCTGTTTTGCAGGTTCTCCATTTTGGTATGCTGTCACACGACGACTCTCCTGACATCATCTGTTTTTGTCATAACATTGCGAAGGGAGATGTGTTGTAATCTTCCTTCCTGGTTACATATTCAGATGGTACATTCCTTTCCCCCCCTTCCACTCTTCCCCTGTTGGTAGGTCCCACCAGAGCTTGCCTTATAACGTGGTACAAAAGGGGGTGGTGATGGACGGAGCATCTGAATCAATCAAACACTCACACCCAGTCAAATGATCTGGGTTTAATCAATCACCGTTCTTTAGCCCACTCTGCCACCCCAGTTCAGACATGGCTATATGCAAATCAGTCTGACCCTGTGCCTCATGGGAACAGTACAGCCCGAACTGCCAAGCCATGTCTTCCCTGGACCGGAAACAAGCTTCCGAAGACCGGCTTCTGGCATTCCAGCCGTCTTCAGCCCGGCTTGCTTGAATCCAGTTGCAAAGTGAGCAAGGGACTCACGTCTGAGCATACCCTGCCACACTTATGGCGGCCAAAAGCAGTACAAAAGGGGGTGGTGATGGACGGAGCATCTGAATCAATCAAACACTCACACCCAGTCAAAAGATCTGGGTTTAATCCATCACCGTTCTTTAGCCCACTCTGCCACCTGTTGAACTGCATTTTTAAAATAACCTTGGCAGTTCGGGCTGGACTGTTCCCATGAGGCACAGGGTCAGACTGATTTGCATATAGCCATGTCTGAACTGGGGTGGCAGAGTGGGCTAAAGAACGGCGATGGATTAAACCTTGATCTTTTGACTGGGTGTGAGTGTTTGATTGATTCAGATGCTCCGTCCATCACCACCCCCTTTTGTACTGTCTTAGAACATTGGCATCTCTCTGGAGTTTTGGAGAATGGGTGACAGAATAAAGACAGTTCTTACCTTCTCCTGCCTCAAGAGTCATCTTTACAACAATAATCTTTCTTTCCTAAGGGTCTTTCCTCAGATCTTCAACATAAAAATAAAAATGAGATGGGCTAACATGCACCCCTACTTCTGCTTGCATGTTGAGTTTATTTTTACTGTGACGTTGCCCAACTTATTTCAGATAAGATTTCTGTTCACACCAGCTATAGCTGTCTGGAAGTCCACAAACCAAGCGTATGATGAGGAGTTGCCAGGAAAGGTATAATTATCAAGCAGCATTACTATGGCTTGCCTATAATATGCCAGCTAGAAGGCAGCGTTATCTATTCTCACGCTACTCAACACTGAAATAGACCCCATCTAGACCTCCCCAAACAACATCACTATCTGCGGTTTTGGAAAACTTTTAAACTCTGGCTTTGTTCAGTTTAACATCTTGGTGGGTAAAATAGTGCAATTCTTTCGATATGTAGGGCACATCATTCCTGCAAGTATTTTGGGTTTTACACCCATTACAAGAGGGGAGGTGTGTGCACAAAAATCAGGCTATTTGACATTTTTCATCATGATTTCCATATTTTGACCAAAGGCTCTCGCGTAAGACATAACTCTCACTCTTGCGAGCCCTCTTTGCTGTCAGTCAAATGGCACACGTGTTCGAGGTATACACTTGCATACTAAAAGGTTTGCAAGATACCTAGGGTTCATCCAATTTCTGTAAGTCGCACAATGAACTTTTTGAATACAGCACTTGCAGCTGATATTCAGACATTTTATGCTCGAAGCATGTCTCTTGAGACAATAGTTTTGCAGTCGGAGTAAGTAACAATAAAAAGCCAAATTGCACAAAAAACAGGTAACCCAAATATCAAGGTTTAGTTGGATTTACACTTACATAATGAATATTTAAACACAGACCAGACAGTGTCTGATGTCGTTTCTATTAAGGGCTCTGCTGTAATGCTCTGATCGATGCCTTGTGGCTATTGAGGAGTGTAACTTCTATTTTCAGTCACGTTCAGGCATTGTAATATTTGAAGTAAGTAATCTACTATGGAACGTTCCTAGAGAAAATTTAAAGTTGGAAAATTAATGAGTTGCATGGCCTGAAACACATCCTGTAGGGGGTTGAGTCATCTATTACAAGAATAATTGTATCTACAGTCTGTTTCCCCCAGCCCCCAGTCACTCAAATGAACTAAAACATACATTGCAACTTCAAAAGTGAGAGTCGGATTCAGGGTTTTACTTAACCCCTTTCACGCTGATGACGAGCTGGGCTCGTCATGGCGTAGCCTTCTCGCACGCTGATGACGAGCCCAGCTCGTCACGTAAAGTGCGTTTTTAAAAATCTCAGCATGCGAGCTGAATTCCGCTAGCGCGCATGAGGTTAATAAGCATTTAGGTTAAGATAAAGCAGGATACTTTATGGTATGGATTTTCCTGCATTCGTGGCTGTTTAAATAAAACACTCAGGGGCATATTATCAAGGGGGTTTATCTCCGCTTTTTTGGCTTTAAAAGCCAAGAAAGCGGAGATAAAATTATCCCCCTATTACCTAGCTATTGCTAGCACCAGTTAGCGACAGCTAGTAGGAGATAGCGACCATCTTGGGCCCCGCTTTGCATGTCAGTGATATTTATCACTAATGACATGCAAAGTGGGCGTGCCAAGATGTTATCTCCTATTACCAACTTTTGGAGATACTCGGGCTAAGCGCGAATATATCTCCAAAAGCTAACACCTGCCCCTGAGCAGTTCTTAGCCATGTTATCCAATGGTAGGTGGATAACATGGCTAAGAGCATTAGATCGGTAATGCATGAATATCGCTGACTTTTCAGCGATATTCATGCATTTCGGCCGATTTTTATCGCTTAGGAGATAAACCTTGATAATAGCATGGTTCGTAAGCGATAAAAATTGCCGCAGCTCGGCGATAAAAATATTGCCGCTAAACCAACATAGCGATAATTATCGCTAGTTGTTGGTAATATGCCCCTCAGTTATTAGAAGGGTTGCTTAATAGAGGCACAAGACTCGATTTAATGGGTAAATTATCCAGTGATCAAAGAAGTTCAGACACGGATATTTCCATTTAGAAGAAGCAGCACATCTGTGATGCTTTTCTTAGGAAATGGTTGTTAACCCCCACTACTCTGCACACATATATCCATTACTGCACAGAATACTGAGTACATCTTACTGGTTCCGCCTCCTTCCCTCAATGGCTCAAAGGCAAGTGCACCACGTGTTGGAGGTATTGCATTCCCTGAGCGCATTTTAGGAGACACGGCATTGAGGTAAAAATATATGGAAGATGTCCAAAGTACAACAAAGGTCATAAGAAGGGAAGAGGAGAAAGATGAGAGATGCCAGTGATAAAAGGATGTCACGGAAGGCCGTGCAAAACAGATGAGATTTAAGGCAGGTCGTTTCAGAGGCAGAAGAGGTTGATGCTGGTTCACATACATTAGGAAGGTGCATCACACAAGAATGAAATCCATAAATCTATCACATTGACATTTCTGACCGCTGACAGAAATCATGACAGTCCAGTAGGCTGCCTCCTTGATAAATGTGTGAGTGGAAAAAACACGGGAATAAATGTTGGAACAATTTCCCTCATACCACATTGCTCTTTAAAACCTTGAACAGCAGAAACAACTTGAAATTATATATCGACCATAGACTTCAAAGAAATTTGTTTTCAATATAAGCCTCGCAGACTTCATCATATTTTGTGAGCTCTCTATTCAAACAAACGTTCCAGAAGATGATTTCTCATTTTACTACTTGTTTTCACCATTATTTGTCGCTTTGAAATTCTTGGGAAATTACCTAAGAATCCAAGTTCAAATTTAGTTCACTTCAATAGCAGCTGGCATGTTCCAAATTTACTATTCAAAGCACAGCAGCACACTCACCGTAGAGGCGCCATACACAATATTTTAATTAAAGTTAATATATACAGCGAGCACGAAAGGGTTTATGTTAAGAGAAGCAAACAGTCATATACCTGTAAATGTATTTTTAACAAGAAGTTGAACTTTAAACCTGCGTTTGGGTGGTTAATTAAAACGGGCAAATTGCAAAGTGTGTGACTTTTATGCAATACTACGCCTGAAAAATACTATCTTTGTTGTGTCAAATGCTTATGTTCACATCTAAGAGGTATTAGAAAAAAGTACCTGGCTAAATTCTCATAAGCACAATACTGCATACTTTTACTCAAGCAGCATAACGCATACACGGCTGCATTTAGGCCAGTATTTCTCAAGGTTGTGTCCCCCTTCGGGCACAAAGGCAACCCAAAAGTTTCTTGGGATGGGTGAAACTCGTGGAGTTGTACTCTGCGGAATATCCCGGAGGTAATTAAAAACGCAGCATGATTCCGGAGAGTTCAACATTTGATACACTACTCGCGTGGATAGGCATAGAGAAATGAGCAGACCCCTTTCCACCTAATACGTACGGTATCATTCGGGGTCTTGTCTTGTGATAAACCATCCCTTGGGCCATGGGAGCGTGGAACCCCTGCTGCGCCTAGTGTGCAAGGCGTGACTGTCTTAGCACACCATTTGGGGAGTTTACTATGCCATGCACAGATTACAGTGATAAAGTACCAGTAGTGTGGCTCACATGGTGCAAGGGGGCAGATGATGGATAGGCAGCTCCCTCCCTGGCTTTAAATAACAAGCATTTGCAATGCAATAGGTCTCGCATTAGAGAGAATTAGAGCTATTTACCCTTGTGTTTTCATTTGGGATTGAGTGGATGTATATGGTGGGGAAATATATGGGTTGAATTGGAATTGTTAGTTTGTGTGGAGTGGAGTGGATTTGTGGAGTGGAATTATGTGGGATGGTGTGCAGTGGAATTATGTGGATCGTAATTATGTGGTATTGAGTGTACTGAAATTATGAGTGTGATTCTGTGTGATGGAGTGTAAATATGTGGATTGGCATTTTGTGTTGTGGAGTGGTATGTAGTGGAGCTGAATCATGTGGTATGCTGTGGAATTTTGTGACATGATGTGGAATTCTGCGGTGTGGATTGGATTTATGTGGTATGTTGTGTAATTGTGTAGAGTTGAATTATGCTGTTTGTTGTCAAATTATGGAGCGTGGGATGGAAATGTGTGCAGTTCGAATAGTGTGCAATGGAACTGCGTGGGCCTGAGTGAAATTATGCTTTTTGGAATTATGTGGCATGTTGTGAAGTGCATTTATGTGGATTGTTGGTATGTGGCATAGAGTGGTTTAATGAGCGATGTAAGTATCTGGTATAGATTAGAGTGTAATTATGTGGAGTTGAATCATGTTGTGCTGAGTGGGTTTGTGTTGAGTGTAATTATGTTGGGTGGTGATGAATTGTGGGATGGTAAATTATGTGGGGAGGAATTGAGTGGTGTTGTATGTCACACTAAACATCTAGGTATGCCTCATGGCACCCAGGCGACTGGAGTATTTCTGTTTATTTTGAATCTTCTTCAGACTATTCAGATATGATTCACATAAATGAAGATTACTGGATTTTTCCAAGATTACACAATGTATTCAACTGAGAGAATCGAGAATAAAACCTAAGCCTACCAGTTCCACAGTCTGCAATGTAAGTTCCAGATCATGTCTAAGAAATCAAGGGCCTCATTTATGAGAAATGACGCATCGCTGCGTGAAAGCAGCGATGCGTCACTTCTCAGTGCGCACTCCTTGCAACATTCCTGATGCGTCATATTTAATGTATGACGCATCATGTCGTAAGGAGTTACAGATACGTCAGTATTTCTGACGTATCTGTAAGCGCAAAAGTGACGCATTGCTGGAGTGTGTCACAAAAGTGACGCTAGTCCAGCAATGCGTCCTTTCACATGGGGCAAGCCCCATGTGAAAGGGCCTGCGTCAGTCTTACGCCTGTTGTGAGGCAGGCGTAAGATTTTGACGCAACAGCGTCCTAAAAGTGATGCAGTGAAATCTCATAGGTTTCACTGCGTCACTTCTACGACCCTTCCTTGCGTCAATACGCCCCCCTTGCATAAATTATACCTGGCGCAGGTATAATGTGGCGCAGGGGTTTACAAAGTGACGCATCTACCTAGATGCGTCACTTTGTAAATATGGCGCAACAAGGCGCATTTTTTACGCCACTGGTGCTTCACAAAAAGTGACGCACCGGCGGCGTAAAAGTGACGCACGGCCTCATAAATGAGGCCCCAAATGTATATATGGTTGATGATGTGTACTTTTGTGTGCATACTTGGACTGTAAAAATACTCATTTAAAATACCAAAACAGTTAGCTGCCTTTACACTCAGGGGTATTGCTTTAAACTGATGTGTACTTTCAGGATAAATTGAATACAGTTAAGTACAAGTTAACAAATTACCATCAAGCACACTTTTATGATCATAAATGCTGTGATGTCAACTTTCATATGGATGTGCTCAGGAAGAGAAGTGATAAGGTACCACTCGCTACACAACAGCTGAGAAAAGCTGACTGAGCATTATTAGTCAGAAGGAACATGGGGGCATATTACCAAGCAATAGCGATAATTATCGCTATTGCTTCGTTAGAGACAAAAATTTACCGCTGAGCTGCGGCAATTTTTACCGCAAATAAACCTTGGTATTACCAAGGTTTATCGCAAATGCGATAAAAATCACTGCAATGCATGAATATCGCTGAAAAGTCAGCGATATTAATGCGTTACCGAGCTAATGCTCTTATCCATGTTATCCACCTCCCATTGGATAACATGGCTAAGAACTGCTCAGGCCAGGCGTTAGCTTTTGGAGATATTCGCGCTTAGCGCGAATATCTCCAAAAGTTGGTAATAGGAGATAGCGATGTTAGCGACTGTTTTCAGTCGCTAACATCTTGGCACGCCCACTTTGCATGTCATTAGTGATAAATATCACTGACATGCAAAGTGGGGCCCAAGATGGTCGCTATCTCCTAATAGCTGTCGCTAACTGGTGTTAGCGACAGCTAGGTAATAGGGAGATAATTTTATCTCCGCTTTCTTGGCTTTTAAAGCCAAAAAAACGGAGATAAACCCCCTTGATAATATGCCCCATGGTGTATTGTGTGTTATGATAGATACGAGATAAAATGGATATCGGTGACAGGTGCAGAATTGCTTGGATTATTGAGTTTTGTCCTGCTGGGGATGAAGGGTTACTCAGTGGTAATGGCTGCAGCCCTTTAGTCTGAAGTTTGAATGGAAGCCAGAATCTGTCACCCATTTTTGCCATAGCTATGCAACATTTATGAAAGGGTCAAATACGTCACTTGCACACCTTCATCAGAATGTCGATTTTACCTTTTTCATTGTGAAATAAGCCACAAATAAAAAAAAAACGAATATGAATATGACAACGAACCATAATTGTAACGTCTTCAATCAAGCAACAAGTCTACCTTTAAACTCATGCGAACTAAAGAGAAAAGATTTGAAAGTGGGGGAGGGTAAGAATAACCAGGATTTTACCAATATTTTAAACTTGAGGCACAAGAGCACTTAGAATGAAAAGGTCTGAACCCAAATTCCTCAAGCTAACAGACTTGCAAGGTGTCCTCCAATTTCTACTGAAAACATCAGGAAATTTTAAATCTGGTAAATGTTCGGAAATTAATATTTTCTGAATGTTTACATATCTACTGTTATACCACACTGCTGATTTGAGGATTTTATATTAAGTACATAACACCTACACAGTTTCACTGAACATTAGCATTGAAAGATATGAAAAGAGATTGGCAACAAAATAAAGTAGGGTGTATATCGGTGCACTGCAATACAACAGCAGGTTCAACATGCACTTGCACAATATGTGTGTCACTATTTTGAAAAGAGTGAGTACTGCTGAGGTCTCCTACTAATAAGACTTTTAACGTTTCATTCCTATGCCAATAAAAAGAGTTCATTGCGTGACGGTGTTTTTTTCTACTTTTTTCTTAGTGCACCACGGTTCAAACAGTAAATGCAGAGGGTGCCCAAGTCTTACTAAAGTCAAGGATAAAATCTAGCTGTTGATATTACACATGTCAATAGTTGAACAGTTTAAACAGGACTGCATGATAGAAAGGCGATTATGCGAGGATGGGGAAAGCTGATAGCCGAGTAAGAACAGAGCTATAATCACTGCTCTCCTGTAGTGCAACCCTAGGCAAAGGATTAGCATTAGATTCTATGGGCCTCATTTATGAAAAGTGACGCATCGCTGCATGAAAACAGCGATGCGTCACTTTTCACTGTGCCCTCCTTGCGACACCAATGATGCGTCATATTTACAGTACGACGCATCATTGCGCAAGGAGTTACAGATACGTCAGTATTTCTGACGTATCTGTAAGTGCAAAAGTGACGCATTGCTGGAGTGTGTCACAAAAGTGAAGCAACTCCAGCAATGTTTACTTTCACATGGGGCAAGCCCCATGTGAAAGGGCGTGAGACAATCTTACACCTGCTGTGAGGCAGGCGTAAGAAATTGACGCATTTGAGTCCTAGAAGTGGCGCAGTGAAATCTTATAGATTTCACTGCATCACTTCTATGACCCTTTCTTGTGTCAGAACGCCCCCCTGCATACATTATACCTGGCGCAGGTATGATGTAGTGCAGGGGTTTACAAAGTGACCCATCTACCTAGATGCGTCACTTTGTAAATATGGTGTAACAAGGCACATTTTTTACGCTGCTGGTGCGTCACAAAAAGTGACGCACCGGCGGCATAAAAGTGATGCACGGCCTCATAAATGAGGCCCAGGGAACATTAGCAAACAACTCACCTTAACGGGTACACTGTTTCACAAATGAGAAAACTTGTGAATATTGGCAAATAAATCCCTTGAATTGCAGTTTCCAAAAAGACTACATAGATTCCGTTCATAATGTCAACGGGATATCAAGATCTGGCTAAAGATGAATGCTGCTAATCTACTCCTTAAAAAGTCTTCTATCCGCAGAAGATAAGTTAACCAAGTTTGAATGTACCTCTTGTGAATTTAGAGAAGTCTGGCATTCCAATACTGCACGATAAAAATGCTAGATGCACAACTCTCTTCCACTATTTAAAACCCTTGTGACTAACAGTTTGTCTTAAAGCTACAGCACAGATAATTCCCAACTCCATTCTTTAGAGGTCGGTCTGAAACATGAAAAACAATACTCCCTCTTTTGGGGATACACAAAAAACAAGTAAAAGAAAATAATATTAAAAGCGTGTGAGCGTTTAAAAATAGTCAGCAAAGCTTCCAGCAAGTTGCGCCCCCTGTCTCCAACGTCCGGTGATGACGGCGTGATTGCTTTAACCCTTCAAACACCCAAGGTCTATACAATGAATATAATTTCAAAAGTAGTATCTCACCAGCAGTAGTGGTCTTAATCGTGCAAAATAAGTTTTGAGCACACACAATTCCAGAAGCATTTTAAAAAATGAAATAGGGAAACTAAGGGAGCAAGAAGAGAGCAAGCAAAAGAAAATAATAATAATAAAATAAGTGTGCGAGTTTAAAATACATAATGCCACCGCAATGATTCCAAGCAGTTTTCCAACAAGTTGTACTCCTGTCCCCAATGGCTGGTAATGACAAAAAGAGATGTTGATTTCATGACAGCAATGAGGCACAGAGCCTCACTGCTTCCCAGCCTTGATGTAAACTTATGGGTGCAGTCCGCAGTAGTATAATGTAGGAGTAGAAACAAAGGGGCAGATTTATGATGCCCTTGCGCTGCAATTGCGTCACTTTATTTGACGCAACTGCGGCGCAAACAATGCGCCCTATTTACAACGTGACGCATCTAGGAGATGCGCCACGTTGTAAAGCCCTGTGCCATAAGGAGGCGTTCCTGCGCAGGGGGGGCGTTCCTGCGCAGGAACGCCTCCTGAAAGTGGCTGAGTGAAATCTATGAGATTTCACTCAGTCACTTTCTGGCCAATGCTGCGTCAAAAGCCTGCGCCTGCTTGAAGCAGGCGTAGGCCTTGATGCAGCATGGTGTAGATGGGGCACCGCCGAGCCTTGCTGGAGCTGCGTCGCGCTTGCAACGCAACTCCCGCAATGCGCCACATTTCCGGCACAGATGCGTCACGCATCTGTGCCGTTTTTGCACCATGGGTGGCGTAGCTGTGGCGCACGTTAACTGCGCATCCCTCGGGATGCGCCAGTTAACATAAATCTGCCCCAAAGCTTTTTAATAATGTTTCATGAAGCATATGTGCACGCTTCGGAAATGAAACAGAGTGACGAAAAGAAAATAGGGGAGCACAAAGTGTGCAAGTAAAAGAAAAATACATGTGTGCGAGTTTAAAATTCATATCGCAAAGATTTGGGAGCGGTGTTTTCCATAAAGTTGCACCGCCTGCCCCCAACGGCCGGTAATGGCCACAAAGGGATATTGGATTCCGTGGTGGCAGACAATAAGGCACAGAGCTTCACTGTTTAACAGCTGTCATGTCAAGTTAAGGCCGCAGTAGTATAATGTAGGAGTAGAAACAAAGATTTTCAAAAATGTTTCGGGGTGCTTGGGTGTGCGCATTGGAAACCTATTTGTTTATTTTATAAAGTGCCCTCATGCTTCCCGACGCATTTTAAAAACAAACTGGAGCCACTAAAAGAAGTCAAAGAAGACTGAAGCAGAGCAACTGAAACAAAATGATAATAAAAAGAGTGTACACGTTTAAAATACTAACTGCAGCATTCTAAAAAGAACAGAGCTTGAAGCACAGCAACTAAAAGACAGTGGGAAGAGATTAAAAGCAAGACTTCAACAAGTCCAAATCCCCCTTAAAAGGAAGCCCAAAACCAAACAAATAACCTACCATAACAGGCCCAATGATGGTCAACATAAAAAATTGCAAAAAGTCAGCAAAATACAACAAATGGAGTGGGAGGCACTACTAACACAACTGTGCCATTAAGAGATGGTGTGAGGGAGGAATGCTATATATTTTTAAAAGACACTGATATAGGCAAATAAAAAGAAAAGGCAAGCGATGGGCGGAGTTGGAATACCACAAAACATCTACAACAGGTCGCCAAGTGACAGTGAAAGTACTGCTGAGGCTCGACCTAAAAATACAGAAAGAAGGAGTGGAGAGAAAAAGAATCACAGATCATGGTAAAGGTGACGCGGCGGAGCAGCTGCGAAGCGAAGTGGAGCAACAGCTACATCGACTGCAGCAGCTTGGCCCCGAAAAAGCCCTGAAAAAACTATGGGCGCTACACAGCAGGCCGCCCCATGAAACTCCACGGCAGGGGCAACACGATTGGGGGCAACACCTGCAACACCAGCCGATTACGCAGGGTAAAGGCGGCAGAGCAAAATCTGGTGTGTGGTGAGTGCGGCCACCATTAGGACCGGCCACTGAGTGTGAGCGCGGGCAGGCCAGCGGAAGCAGCCCAACTCGGTTGGGTGCAGCTTGCAGCCCCACCTAGGTTGCCCTGCTCACCTGGCCCCAGGCCCTCAGTACCAACCCAGGGAGCAGCAGCAATAGGCATGGGAGCCGCAGTGTGGTAGGAAGTTGGGCTGCACAGGGAGCCAGCCCTCCTACTCCACCTACACACCTCTACATCTCTCCACTCTCTATACCACTGAGCACTGCTATCCTCCACCAGCCCTACTTGCTCCAACGGCAGCTCATTAAACAGATGGTAGGGCTACTAGCAGCCCCAAAGACACTTGAGGGCAGCTAGTGCATTTAGGGCAGCAAGCATAGGGTGGACTAAGGCAGGCTGGGAGCCACAAGAGGCAGGGGCAGGGCCAGAATTACTGCCCCAGTCTGGCTGACAACCCTTTATAATCGTCGGGGGCTTACCTGCATTACTTTCGGAGTACGATTCAGATCAGCACAGAGGATCCAGAGGAACAAGGGAACTAGGGGATACAGCAGCAGAATAAATGTAATCTGGCAGGATAAGAGGGGGACCCTTGCTCAGGATAAAAACAAACAAACTCAAAAGAAGATCCCAGTCACCGCAGGGCAACATGGCTGAACCATTACTTGAGGACAGGACCCCTACTGGCAGCCAGTCACAGATGCAACCATTCGATAGGGACCCGATGGATTGTAACACCGCCCAAATTCACAGGGTGGATGCTAAAACATCTCTAGGGAGCAAGAATCTGCTCTGTAACATCAGATCTCTATCTAAACATTCCACAGAGGTATGAGACCTTATCTCCTCTGTAGAACCCGATATATGCTTCCTGACAGAAACATGGCTAAAGCCCCACTCGGTCCCTGCTATAACCTTAGGAATCCCAGCTGGGTATAAAATAGTTAGGTTAGACCGGCCTATTAAGACAGGAGGGGGAATAGCAATTGTTCATAAGCAGGAAATAGACATCTCTGTGGTTGAAGGACTATGTACCCCCAAGCTAGAACTTCTGATTTTTAAAATCAAAACTATGCCCAAAGGGAGCAGGAAAGGATATCTGGTATATTGCCCCCCTGGTCCATGTACCAATTTCTCAATTTCACTTGTAGAAGCATTAGCTCCTCATGTACATGAAAATAGTGACTTTCTGCTTCTGGTTGACTTCAATGTCTATAGTGAACAAGCAGAATGCAATGAGGCACAATCCCTATTAACGGATCTGTCCCTACTGGGACTGAAACAAGCGAATAGTGGCCCTACACATCAGGCAGGACACACCCTGGACTTGGTCCTGTCTAACTCCCCTCTGATTAAATGCTTGCCTCCATCTCAAGTAGAGTGGACTGATCATTTCATTATTGAATTTTATACTCCTATGGTGAACCCCCCTTCAAACTGTTGGATTATCTTACCTAGTAAAAGGAGACAATGGCACAAAATGACTCAGGAGTCTTTTAAAGACAGATATGTAGAATCAACCCTGATCCCTACTGAGAACATTGAGACTGCTCTGGTTGAATTTGAAGGGGCGATTGCTACAGCAGTAAATGACATCGCACCGCTATAACAATTTAAGTCTCGCCCAGCACATAAACAAGAAGTCTGGTTCTTAGAGCATCTAAGATCGCTAAAACAAGCAGCTAGAAAACTTGAAAAGAAATGGAGAGCATCCCAATTGGCAGAGGACAAACTTTTTTATTGGAACTCCCTCACCACATATCACAAAACCATTTGCGCTGCACGGAAAAATCACATTGCATCCCAGCTCATGGCTGTGGGAAATACTCCAAGAGTACTATATCAAATCCTGCAATCTTTCGTGAAACCCATGGCTTGTGAGAGTTCTGAGCTGGCGTCACAACAACTTTGCGATGAGATCTCGCTATTTTTTACCAAAAAAATAATGGGATATATGATAAAATCATCAGCTCAATTCAGTCTTCTAGTGGAGGAAAGTCGCCACCTCTGACAGCTGTAGAACCCCCTCCTTCCACCCACTCCCTTGACCTGTTTCCCCCTATCTCTTTAGAAGAGGTAATATCGATGGCCTCTCAGATTAAGAGTGGATGCCCAACTGATATAATTCCGGCAAGATTAATGCCCATGCTTGCCAATGATCTAGGTCCTGGGATTCAAAAACTCGTTAACCTCTCTTTAAACACAGAGGAAGTCCCCAATGAGTGGAAAAAGGCTCTGATTAGACCAATCAGGAAAAACCCCGCAATCCCCTTGGCAGAACTAGCCAATCTAAGGCCAATATCCCCACCCCCCTTCTTAGGCAAGCTCATTGAGAAGCATGTTAATTGTCATCTGTTCAACTATATCGAACTAGCAGGAGGGCTGGACTATTCCCAATCGGGGTTTAGGCCAAAGTACAGTACCGAGACCACCTTGATGTCAGTCGCAGACGACCTACATATGTATACGGACAAGGGTTTTTCAGTGACCCTTTTATTATTGGACCTGTCTGCGGCGTTTGACACTGTGTCACATAACATCTTGACAACTCGGCTGGCCGACATTGGCTTGGGACATAAGGTACTCGCCTGGCTAAAGAGTTTCTTATCCAACCGCACCCAACGTGTGACCATGGGTGCCTATCACTCAGAGGAGGTAGAGATCTCAAAAGGGGTGCGACAGGGCTCTTGTTTGAGACCCACCCTTTTCAACATCTATGTGGCACCCCTGGCCAATATCATGCGACGATATGGCTTCATTCCGGTGTCTTACACCGACGACACTCAGCTTCTCTTCCCTTTCAAATCCCTTACCACCGAGATTAAGAACTCTTTTTCCCAGGGTATGAAGGCTGTGGCACATTGGATGTCATCCAATTGCCTTCAATGCAATGTCGGGAAGACCGAAGTTATGCTGATCAGAGAGGCTAAACTCCTGTGGAACCCGGACTGGTGGCCACAAGACCTTGGACCAGTTCCAGAACCTAAACAAGTCGTAAAAAACCTAGGAATCCAATTGGATCAGGAGCTCTCACTGAAACAGCATAGCAATTACGTTGTGGGTTCATGCTTCCACGTAATTGGCCTTCTACGAAAAGTGTTTCCACTACTCCCTGACTCAGTCAGAAAAACATTGGTGCGGGCTCTTGTCTTAAGCCATATAGAGTATTGAAATGGCCTGTTTCTGTCTGCTAAAGAAGGAGTTCTGGCAAAACTACAAGTGGTTCAGAACACTGCAGCTCGGCTGGTCCTAAAGGTCCCTCCCCGAACTCCTTCCAAACCACTGCTGGCGAAACTTCATTGGCTGCCTGCTAAACAGAGAAACAAATTCAAAGCATGCTGCATAATTCATAAAAGCCTTAATGGATTCGGCCCTGCATATCTAGTAAACAAATTCACTCCCTATATTCCCACACGCTCCCTCAGGTCCAGTGACCAAGGCCTACTATGTGTCCCCCGGTCAAAGAAGGTTGGAGACTGTGGCAGGGCTTTGTCTGTGGCTGGGCCCTCTTTATGGAACAGTCTCCCCAGAGCTCTCAGACAATGCTCAGAGCATTTATCATTTAGGAAACAACTTGAAACTTTTTTGTTCCAATTTAGCATACAATCTACCTGGTTTTTCTCCCCTTTGTTGTTTTGGCTGCCAAAGGCGCAGAGATACTCCTCCGGGAGTCGATTCTAGTGCGATACCAACCCGTAAAAACCTCATCCTGAAATCAGATTGGGCCTTGAATCAGGTGGTTCCACATCAGGAAAAGGCCCAGTGATGGGAAATCAACAAAATAGGGAAAAAGCCTTCCAGAGCTGTCCTACACTGTCACAGCCTAAGATCTACACCACATTCCAGTTTCTAAAAAAACGCAGGAGATACTCTCCTCTCTAGTTCAATTGCAGCCCAGGGTCTCCTACACCGCTTGAGCCATTCAAACTGCAAGACAAGGTAAGCTGCGGGCTCGGTTTGGCCCCCCAGTCAAGCATAACACCTTGCCCCAAAATCCAACTCAGGTCCGAAGGCAGCCAACGTTTGCAGTAGCTTCTGGACCAGGCTTACAGTATCAAGCTATACTCTTGCTGCTGGACCCCCAGCATCCAGCCAAGCTGATCATGGCAGAAGTAAAAGCAACCAGCGAACAAGGACCGATAAATGCGAGGCCAACACTCCCCGAGGGGACCCGCGGAGGAGTGACTGAGCCACCGGAGAAGGGGCCCACATCAGCAACATGAGGAGTAATTGTATCATACACGAGGATCTGTAGATAATAGAGCTGGGTAGCCCGCGGACACACAAACCAACCTGATCTCCCATCAACAGAGCAAAGCTTAATCCAAAACTCAAAGTCAAATGAACTCAATATAGAACTTCAAACACCACCAACACCAACATCGACCAGATTAGAACCAGTATGAGGACACAAGACCAGTGACCCTGAACAGTACTCTAACCTCGACGCGAAGGAATGGGAGGAACTACTAGCAACAAACACACGCAAGCCACTAGCAGAGTCCAAGACCAACTCCCAAGATTTCAAAGCACAGGGGCATCTGGAGTCAAGAGCAAACCAGGAGATGGAAGACTCCACATTAGGGACTGAACCTAGAAGTCTTTTCAAGGAACAGCAAAAATTGAATTCTGAAAGTGCATGGGCAAGTTTACTCAAGCAGTACAACTCTTGGTGGAAGCCCTCCAGTATCAATCAGACAAAATGGACACTCAGTTAACCCTATTGAATACCTTGACAGTTTTTGTAGTAGCGATCGATGGAAAACGAGGAGCTCTAAATACCTTCCTCCAAAATACAGCGGTAAACACTCAAGCCAGCAAATCAAAGTGCAGGTGTGGCCCAATAGTCAAAACATTAGCCCCCCTTCTCTCAATGTTGAGCAACCTGTGCACACAAATTAAAAATGCAGCCCAGAGACCAGATATGCCCCACCCAGAGGAGTAACCTGCTATAGAAATAAAAAAATAGCATGAGTACATATTTTGCAGAAAGCTTGGACCAAAAAGCTTCTCCCCCCCAAAGCAGCACCAAAATGTTAACTTACAAACGATGGATGCTAGAAATCAACGATACAGGATCTGGCACACTGGCCCACTCTGGGGTCCTGGACAGATCCAGACTGTCAAGTAATTAGATTAAATGACAAAATTAAGACATGCCCAAATGAGGAAAGGCCGGAACCAAAAGTTCATCTCAAACCAGAAAGATATTGCCGCCTATTCAGGCTGGCACCACCTGAGATGCGTGAATATACAAATAAACAAATTACATTTACAGCAGAAGCACAGAATAAAAAACCCATCCCTGCTGAACAAACTAGCACTCTAGGAACATCACAGAATCTAAAGCAGGCTGGAGATGAGGATAAATATTTACCCAACTACAATAACCTCAAAAAAGAGGCAGAAGCCTCTGGCCAAACCACCAGCAGAACAAAGGCAGAAACAAATCCATTGCATTGACTACTAACTATTCCAACAATAGCACTGTTGTATCTTATATCTTCCTGCTGCTCAGCTAGAATGCTTGTGATGTGGAATGTTGGATGAATGGAATGTTAGTGGTTTGTGAATGTCAGTTGGGTGAGGGCTGAGCAGCAGGACAGCTGCTCCTGATGGGGTTATCATTATATCTTAACATCTTAACTTAATAAACTAACTTGCTTAATTTACATGGAAGTACCAGCTTCTTTTTGAATACATCATTTGGCGATGTTTTGAAGGAGAATCTACGCGTGTAAATTAAAAGAAATTAAAAGCTAAGGAGTACTGTTTATAAAACGAGATGAGAAAGTCAAGCTTGAAGGCAAAAGAAACATGAAAAGTACAGAAAATCGAAACAAAAGAAATCTCGAGGTAAATTAATTTTAACAGTGAGTTAAAGTGTGTGTTCAAACCTGTCTGGCAATCTAACCCCATCAGTGACCCGGACATCTGTCGCCCTGAAACCCAAGTTTGCCAGATCTAGCAGGATGTTGTTTATTTTTTTTCGGGGGCAGTAAATTAAGCCTCAGTCTAAAGTACAGGCATTATAACAATTGCTGTGTCATTCGTGTGTGGTTCAGGGGCACTAAATCGAGCCTCAGTGGAATGTTTACAATGACAGTTAGGTTGACCTAAGACCCACTTTAAATGAGTTGGAGGGGCAAGGTTAAGTCGAGCCTCAGTGAAGAGGGAAGAACTACTAACTGCCGCTTTGTTGTTTATTTGCGATCGGGGGCAATAAATCGGGCCTCACAGAGAAGTGCGAGCATATCGAGAGTCATGGATTAAAATTGCCGCTCTGATGTTTATGTGTGTTCTGGGGCATAATCGGGCCTCGTAGAGTAGTGTGTCCATTATATCTGCCAATGTTTGTTTGGTGTTCAAGAATAAAGATCGACCCATTGTGTGAAATATGAGTGACAGTAACGTCAGCGTTAATCAAGGATTAACATCAGTTAACCCGGCACAGGAAGAACTTTCAGCGTTTTAAAAGGGTTTCACAATGCCGATCTTAATGACTTGTGGTTCCGGGGCTGAAAATCGAGCCTCGGTGTGAAGTGCAAAGGGTTGATGAATTGTACTCTACATGATGTTTTGGAAGTGACGTTTGCCTGAAATTTCAAGGTTGGGAAACGGCGCTGTGGAAACATTTTGTGTTTTCAGTGAAGGTCGAGGAAATGATGCGGTGGTATCATAACGTGAAAGATGAACGTTAGACAAGCTGTCAAGTACATTTTATTTTTATGACCGTTTGCTTTAACAAGGAGAAGTTACGGTTACCGTTTCTGTTTTGAAATCTGCACGAGACAGTTTTCCTTCACAACGAGCATCGGCGTCATCTTCTGTGACGACTTATCACCTCGCAAAATGATTTGGCCCATGTGCGTGCCGTGAACCACCCGTCTTTACGTTGTTTTGCGTACCTCCATTTTGATAGTGGCAAAACAAGGCATACATCGTAGGGGAAAGGCATTGCCAACGGTGTTATCAGAAGGTTGTTTTCGAGAACCAGGTACTGTAATGCTTATTTTGACAACTGACTTTTGGGAAGTTAAGCAAGAAAAAAAAAGGGAAAATGGCAAGGTGGACGGAAGAAAACCGTTTTGAAAAGTTTATAGGACTAAGATTTGGAACTGGTTTTAAGAATAGAAGCGGTTCGGCGTACACTGAGGAAGCTGTGGATGATCATAGGTCGCAGCTACAAGACGATGGTCCCACTAATAGTGGCGGCTGAGTGTGACCACGTTTGTGGCAATGTCCAGGGACAAGAATTGCTATAGAAGCATGAAGACGGGGTGGAGGAGCCAATGTCAGCAACATGTGTAGCATTCCTGAGTGTTGTTTTTGAGTGGAGTCAGGCTGTTAGTCCACTCTTGTTGGTGTTATTTATGAGGTGACTGCGGTATAGTCTCTCAGGTTTTGGTGTAGTTCGTTAGCAGGTGAGTAAGTCACCAAGAGAAGTCCCACAACAGGTGTTGTGTATGAGATGGTTCAAGTAAGGCCAACCATTGGTTTGTGTGTGTATGAGATGACTGCAGTATAGTCTCTCAGTTTTGGTGTAGTAGGTGAATTAATCACCAGGAGCTGTCGGAGTATGAATGAGTTATGTAAGGGCTTGTTCTGGAGTATGAATGAGTTATGTAAGGGTTTGTTCTGGAGTATGAATGAGTTATGTAAGGGCTTGTTCATTTGTCTGTGTGGTACACGTTGTTTCCTGATATATTTGGTGTTAAGGTTTGTTCCTGTTGGTGCTGCTTGTTGTTCTGGTCTGGCCAACTGGTATGATTTGTGGCATTTGGGTTTGATGGTGTATGATGATGGATAGAGCTTTTTTTCAGGAAGCTATGTGACGTTCTGCTCAGACTGTAGTGTGCGAGATGAGATGTTATTTAGCGTCTCGGGTTGTATTCTTTTGTTAGTATGGTGAGTTGTGGTATAGCGACTCAGGATGTATCTTCTGTCATATATGGTCTCAGGATGTATCTTCTTTGTCAGTTTGATGAGTTGTGGTATGGTGTGTGACAGGGTGTATATTTTATGTCAGTTTGTGACTGGTTGAGATGCTGGGTGTGTGGCATTGTATTGCATATTCATTTGTTTTCAACTTGTTGTTGTTATTATCTTAATTGTTTAATCTGTTGTGTTTCATAATGCAATTATTCCCCAACGAAGGGAGATATGTTGTATCTTATATCTTCCTGCTGCTCAGCTAGAATGCTTGTGATGTGGAATGTTGGATGAATGGAATGTTAGTGGTTTGTGAATGTCAGTTGGGTGAGGGCTGAGCAGCAGGACAGCTGCTCCTGAAGGGGTTATCATTATATCTTAACATCTTAACTTAATAAACGAACTTGCCTAATTTACATGGAAGTACCAGCTTCTTTTTGAATACATCAAGCACCATTAGACTATGAAGGGGTCAAAACCCCCCAGGTTGTCTCGGCCACTTCTACCAATCATTCTAAACTCCATTTAGACCCTAGGGAGCTTCAACCCAAAACGGCAATCAAAACCTCATCTGACCCCCCCCCGACACAATCAATCAGGGATGAGCAACCATTAACTTTGGGCCAGCCTAAGGACATTCTTGATGGGAAAAATGGATCAACTGATCAACATTGGACCCACCGCAAATTAAAATCAGAGTGAGCGGTGCAGGGCTGTCGCCAAAGATCGGCCAACATCAGACAAACCAAGAAATAACAACTATCACTCTACTACCAATCAGCATGCGGCTACAATAGCTGGACACTCAAACAAGGGTGGAAACAACCTCATGCTTATACCAGAATATAGGTCAAGAGGTCCACATGACATACTAAACCGAGGAAACATCCTCCACCTAATGTCGCACATATCTACTCTGACAGATATAACTACTATAGACCTGGACTCAGTAGAATTCATTCATCATAAAGATTAACAGGGGGAGAGGATACAAAGTTTACATGGAGAGAGTCATCTATGGCACAAAAAATACTCTTAGAACGCTCTGTATTTAAAGGTTGGGGGATAAACATCATGCCCGTAATCGCACCTGGATATCCCCTTCCACTGACTCTGGAGCACACGGATAAAGCATGATGGCTCAAAAAATCATTGCAAGATCTGTACTAAAAGATGCTAGAAGGCACTCTCGAACCACAAATGAGCATCCACAGGAAACATACAGAATTCGTCAAGAATCTGTACATCAAGTGGACCGTCAAAAGACCCTGCGATGGTTCTTACGGACAATCAATACCCAAGCAAGGAACAATTGACAAGGCAGCCACCAACCCCCATTAACAGGAGAAACCAATCTATTGTGGATATGCTCATGTAATATTAACGGACTGTCCAGCAAGATGACAGACTTTGACTTTATCAACTATAAAAGGACATTTCACATCATCGCACGGCAGGAGGCTTGGCTGGTTGATCCACCACATTTCCAAGGATACCTACTTCTTTTGCACTAGCTGTTAACGGAGCAATATACTGACACCTTCAGGGAGGCCTTGCAATTTATGTTACCAACACAAGTACAACTTCAGCCAGTTCAGTTGCCATGGCAACACCGGAAACTATTGCAATAAAAATATCTGCACCGAGGGTGTTACCAGGAAACGGGAGCAGGGATATTGAAATAATAAATGCGTTTATACACCCAACCTGGAAAATTAAGGCAGTGAAACAAATGATCGACTTCTTAGAGTCATGCATAAGCGAGGTAAACACAATAGACATTATACTCACTGGGGACCTTAACCTACATCTACTAGGTTAATCGACTGCTGAAAACAAAACCTGATATGGAACATCCCATTGCAGGGGAAGAGTCCATTAGGTCATCCAACAAACACTGGCCAGCGACTTTTGGAGGACTTTGAACACCTCAATGTTAGAGCAGTAAATGGCAGAAGCAGATGCGACTACCCCTCTGCAATCAATCACCACTCTTTAAACAAAAACTCAACTTTAGATTACACCTTTGTGTTCCTAACTCTGTTTAATAAAATTTCCACATTCAACATGGGCGACAAAGCGGACAGTGATCATCAGAAATTACACTCCTCAGGAATACGACTAAGTTCGAGAAATCTCATGTCCTACAAGTAGAGAACTTTACAATCAATTATAGGAAAATCAAATTTGTGCAAGCATCACAAGGAAGCTTTTGGCAAACTGCCACACTTCTGCTTCATTAGCATGAATAAAATCAAGATAAGGTCCATAAAAAATATAATTTATCACACGCTGCGATACCTTCGATGAAATCCAACCTACATTACACACTTGGGGGCATGTTACCAAGGCAGGCCATATGTGATTATCGCCGCTTTAGCGGCCGTTTTCGGCTGCTAAGTGGCGATAATTGTCTCGCCCTATTAGCAAGCTGTCGCTAACAGCAGTTAGCGACAGCTTGTAGGCGATAGCTAGCGGTTTGGGGCCCGCTTTGCATGTCAGTGATATTTATCGCTAATAACATGCAAAGTGGGCGTACCCAACCTGATAGAGACTGAAAGCAGTCGCTAACGTCGCTTTCGCCTATTAGCAAGGCAGGCGTAGCGATGGAAATATTTGCGCTAAGCGCGAATATCTCCAAAAACTAAAGCCTGCTCAGACCAGTTCTTAGCCATTATATCCAATGGGAGGTGGATATAATGGCTAAGACCCTGTTAGCGATAATGGGTGAATATCGCTGTATTCTCAGCGATATTCACGGATTTCGCCGCTATCGCCGGAAATAGTATCGCTTTTGAGATAAACGTTGCTAATAGCACGTTATCTCAGTGATAATAACCGGCGATGCACGGCGATAAAAAAATTGCTGCTAAGCCTACTTAGCGATAAATATCGCTAGTTGTTGGTAATATGCCCCCTAGTCTCATCATGACAGCAGAAAGCTCAGCTAAAGCAAGTATTATGGGCAGCCAAGAGATCCTCAGAGGAAGCGGTCTGGGTGAAACTGCGTGCTGACTTCAAATAGAGTGACAGTCAATCAATCAATCAGAGTACTTGTAAAGCGCGCTACTGTCCCATGAGGGTCCCAAGGCGCTGAGGGGGGAGGGGTGCTGCTACAGCTCGAAGAGCCAGGTCTTGAGGAGTCTTCTGAAGGTGAGTAGGTCTTGGGTCTGCCGTATGTAGGTAGGGAGGGTGTTCCAGGTCTTGGCGGCGAGGTAGGAGAAATATCTGCTGCCAGAGGTCGTTCGTTGGATGTGGGGAACAGCGGCGAGGGCGAGGCTGGCGGAGCGGAGCTGGTGGGTGGGGGTGTGGAAGCTGAGTCTGCTGTTCAGGTAGGCTGGTCCGGCGTTGTGGAGTGCTTTGTGTACGTGGGTGAGGAGCTTTAAGGTGATCCTCTTGTCGACAGGGAGCCAGTGTAGGTCTCTCAGGTGGGGGGTGATGTGGCTGCGGTGGGAGACATTGGTGATCAGTCTAGCAGAGGCGTTTTGGATGCGTTGTAGTCCTCGTAGGTGTTTGGCTGGGATCCCTGCGTAGAGTGCGTCTGCTGCTGACGAGGGCATGTCTCACCTTTCTTCTTGTTTCGGTCAGGATCCACTTGTAGATCCTGCGGAGCATGCAGAGGGTTTTGTAGCAGGAGGAGGAGATGGCTTTGACCTGCTTTGACATGGAGAGAGAGGAGTTGTGGATGAATCCTAGATTGCGTGCATGGTCGGTGAGTGTTGGTGCTGTTCCAAGTGTGGTCGGCCACCAGGAGTTGTCCCAGGCTGAGGGGGTGGATCCGAGAATGAGGACCTCCATCTTGTCCGAGTTCAGGGATGAGCCCTGGTGGATGCTGCAGATGATTTTGGTGGCTTCGGATCGGAAGGATGGGAGGCGGACAATCTGGGTTCTGCCGGTGAGGAAGGACGTTGTCCAGTCAAGGGCCTTCTCTTGGGTTCAGGCTTCTAGGAGGCGTGTCTTTAGAGTGCGATGGCAGACCGTGTCTAAGGTGGCTGAGAGGTCCAGGAGGATGAGGGCTGATGTTTCGCCGTTGTCTAGTTGATGCCTGATATCGTCAGTGGCAGCGATGAGGGCTGTCTCGGTGCTGTGGTTTTGTCTGAATCCGGACTGGGACGGGTCCAAGATAATGCTGTCTTCCAGATGGCGGGCCAGACGCATGTTGACGATTTTCTTGATGACCTTTGCCTGGAACGGAAGCAGGGAAATGGGCCGCAAAGTTCTTGAGTACCTTGGGGTCTGCTTTGGGCTTCTTGAGGAAAGTGTTGATTTTGGCGTGCTTCCAGCTTTCCGGGATTGTCGCTGTTTCAAAGGAGATGTTGATGAACTTCCGTAGTTGGGGTGCCATGGCTGCGTTTGCTTTGTTGAATACGTGGTGTGGGCACGGGTCAGATGGAGATCCTGAGTGGATGGAGTTCATGACCTTGCGTGTCTCGTCATCGTTGATGCTGGACCAGGAGGTCAGGCGGTTGGCCCTGGTGGTGTTCACAGGGGAGGTGGAGTCTGGCGTAGTCGGGCGGTCATGGTGTTGAAGCTGTCGTGGATGTCAGCGATCTTGCATTGGAAGAAGATGGCTATTGATTTGCACAGTTCTTGTGAGGGCGGGATGTCATTGGCGCTGGGGTTGGAGAGTTCCTTTATGATTCTGGAGAGCTCTTTCCTGTTGTGCGCGTTGTTGTCCAAGCGGTCTTTGTGCAAGTGCAAGATTTTGGGGACAATAAATCGACTCACTCGCCCCACACATGAGGGATTATTATCTAACATATCACAAGAAGATTGGGCAATTTATCTTGGAAACCACTTTAATCAAGACAACTCACCATCTACAGGACCAAGGAGCATAGTAATTCCGAGAATAGCCACACTCTAGATCTGGCATGGAGAGGGGAGGGCCATAGTAACCCAAGGGGAAGAAGGCAAAATGCCAGGAACTCCACTCATAAGTGAGCACTCTAAAGAAATCAAACCACAAATAGGAAAGGAAAGGTGAGAAGGGGCAGTGGGCCCTAACGGAATCCCACCAGTACTCTACAAACCAGATGTAGATTAGTGGGCAAAAGCACTCAGTCCTCTCTTCACTGAAGTAAGGCAGACTGGCCTACTACCCTCCTTTTGGAGGGCTTCGATAATTTTGCCAATCTTTAAGTCAGGAAACAAACCCTGGGAAAAAAGTTTTGCTTAGTAGCTCTCTTGGATAATCAGGCAAAATATTTTGCAGGAACACTTCTAGATGAGCTCCAACAGTGGGCTGAAGGTAATTCATTTATTCCTCTAAATCGAATTGGCTTTTCTAAGTCTGTTGGAACAGTATCAAACATCATGACCATGGCTTTGCTGATCGATAAGGCAGAAACAACAAAAATGCAATTACATCTTTGCTTCATCAACTACAGGGCCGCCTTTGACCATGTATACCACAACAGACTGTGGGGAAAACTGGCCAAATGGGGCATATTACAACCCACTGCTTAATTTGCTGATCAATCTGCACACAGACACCTGGATCCAAATAAAACTGGGAGATGTGTCAACCCTGTCAAGACGTATACCAACAACGAAGGGACTTAAGCAAGGATGTGTATTCGCACCAACCCTGTTTAATCTGTTCCTTGCAGACCTCATCCCGACGTTAAACGCCAGCAACTCACAGGCCCCAAGATTAGGGAAATTAGCAATACCATGCCTTCTTGACGCAGATGACTTAGTTTCTAATGAGACAGAAGAAGGTGAGTTTACAGTATCTTCTTACCACCTCCCATGAATACTCGGAAAGCAACTGCTTGGGTATCAACCTGGAGAAAACTAAGACTATGATAATCAAGAAGAATTTAAAGAAATCATCGATCTGGTTCTGAGGGAACACACATATTAAATCTGTATCGGAATACAAATATTTAGGAATGGCTATTGAGAAGTGAGGCCACTTCACTGCACAGAACGACTCAATCAGGAGGAAGGGCACAGCCCTGGTGGTTTCACTAAGAAATCTTAACTCTAAATTGAGTGGCCCATCACTTCTTGCCCTAGCTCAAGTCATACGGGCAAAACTTTTATCAACAATCGCCTATGGCAGTGAGGCACAGAGGGGCAGGGACTCTAAATTATTGGATAGCAAGGTTTCAAGAGCGGCCAAATTATTTTTGGCTTGCAAGAAATATACCTCGCCTGTACAGATCAGGCTAGAGTTTGTTGTTCAAAAACATACCCTGTCAAGACACGGTGCATATTTTGGAACAAGGTACGAAAATTTGGACTAGTAACTCTTAATCGGCACTTGTGGTGAGAGCTACAACAGCAAACACCATCACCAGCCGCAAATTATTTTGAAACAAGTCAGATCAACATGAGGCTATCTCAGCTCTGGGAAACGCCTACCAACCACTGCATATTAAAAATATTAATATGGAAAACAGTTAAACTTCTGTCATGGATTGAAGACAAAGCTTCCCTATCAAAAACACTCACGGCTGGATGACTCTGAGCACCTATTCGACTCCCGCTGCTCAAAAATATCTTGCCCTGGAGTATGCTAAACCTATCAAAACCCAATTTTTAAAATACCGATTAGGCCTCTTACCCTGCGCAAAGCTCTTTCCACATCGGCTGAAGGTCCAAACTGACTCCACCTGCCGCTTATGTGGCAACACAAAAAACAACGGAGAGTTTGCTCTACATCAGTTAGGCTGAGCATTTAAACATAATAAACCAAAAGATATGCCAGAACTGAGATATTGATTTAACCTGAAGGTTTTGTTCATAAGTTAGAAAAACAGATTCCAACCTACGCTGTTGCTAGTTAATAGCAATTTATTCAATTATTTTCAAAAGGGAATTTTAAACAATTTAATACATTTTTTACAACACTACACCAATATTTATACAGCACTCATTCACCTAGTCATCCATATCACAAGCATACAAAATCAGGCATCCATATGTACACAGAATTTCAGAATGATTACAAAGAAAAATAACGAGACAAAAATTAGAAAAAGAAAGACAAAGAAACAAAGGCTGCTCATACAATATTCATCTGTGATATACCATATATCTATACATATATACAAAAATTGGAGATTAATCATAAACAACTTAGATGATGTCACACATTGTATATACACATGTTCAGGGTATCGGAATTCACAGTTGTTTGAATTTTCAGTTTAAAGAGAGCAGCACTCTGCAAGGGGCCTACGCGTTTCGAGTCCTATACAATGAAGGGACTCTCATCAGGGCCGTGGAGTTATCTAAAAAGAAAAATGGAATATCTTAAATGACAAGACCACTAGCGGGAAATTATAAGCAATGGAACCCATTCTCTCACTCAGCTTACCCTACTGGTCTGCAAGGCCACTTCACGGGTGTAGAACGCTGGGATGCAGGCAGTCGCGCTCACTGGGGGTTGCGAAGTTACACTGGGGGGTGAAGGGCAACGGTTAGCCTAGATGCAGAGCAAGTGGCTTGAAAATGCTCTCGGCTGGGCAGGTTCTTACCTTACCCCCCCCACCATCAGACAAATGATGGGACTCAATCCGATCACAGGGCACCACAAATGTGGCACCTGTGTATGCTGCGAATCCACGATAGAGGGATCTCTGTTCCAGCACAGAGGCATTTCATTGTATAGGACTCGAAACGCGTAGGCCCCTTGCAGAGTGCTGCTCTCTTTAAACTGAAAATTCAAACAACTGTGAATTCCGATACCCTGAACATGTGTATATACAATGTGTGACATCATCTAAGTTGTTTATGATTAATCTCCAATTTTTGTATATATGTATAGATATATGGTATATCACAGATGAATATTGTATGAGCAGCCTTTGTTTCTTTGTCTTTCTTTTTCTAATTTTTGTCTCGTTATTTTTCTTTGTAATCATTCTGAAATTCTGTGTACATATGGATGCCTGATTTTGTATGCTTGTGATATGGATGACTAGGTGAATGAGTGCTGTATAAATATTGGTGTAGTGTTGTAAAAAATGTATTAAATTGTTTAAAATTCCCTTTTGAAAATAATTGAATAAATTGCTATTAACTAGCAACAGCGTAGGTTGGAATCTGTTTTTCTAACTTATGAACAAAACCTTCAGGTTAAATCAATATCTCAGTTCTGGCATATCTTTTGGTTTATTATGCTTATGTGGCAAAGCACAGGAGGACATGCTGCACTTACTTTGCACTTGTAGGGAGCTGACAAATGAATGAAAACTATTTTTAAAACCATATTTTTACTAACGAGGCATTTACACCCGGAGACAAGCTGCATGGCCTGTTTCACACCCAAAAGACCCACATCAAAATTGCCACTTGGTGAAGTTCTAGAGACAAGTGGGGAAAAATATGCCAGAGCTGCTCAAGGAAGATCTGGCACCAATACTATCCCCGATACAGCAATTACGTCATCCCAAATGTAAGGCATTTAACAAGCACTCAGTAAATGAATCTCCTACTATAATTTGCAATGGAAATGAACAATTACTTGCTTCAACTAAACCCCTTTATTAATTATTTTCTTATAATATAACATTGAAAGAATTACAATGGAAATGAACAATTACTTGCTTCAACTAATCTCCTTTATTAGTTGTTTTCTTATAATATAACTTTTAAAGAAATGTTTTAATTGATGTGTTTGTAGTAATGGTTTTAAGTAACTATGCTAATAAAAATAAACTTGAAACTTGAAACACAGATCATTTGCCCGACCCTAATCTCCATGGGAAAGGAAGCGAATTTAACCTGGCTGGCACAGGCGGGGCATGCCTTTTTCTCTGATCAGATTACTGTGTCAAGCTTCTCCTGAGTCAGAGCGCCTTAAATGAGCTCCAGCTAAACTACACAACTACCTCTTAAAGAAAATAAATATGACCAACACATCACCGACTACACATTTCAAATTACATTTTTACAGATTGTGCAGCTTACAGCCAAGCACACAAACCAATACGTGTGAAGCACAAACATACTACGAGTGACGTAAATAATTAATTTACTCTCTTAATTTCTATGCAGGTAAGTACTTAATCAATAACTCAGATCGGATGAAAAAAGACAGAGTCCGTGGTGTTAGAGTTTCTAAGGGTTTTATTCCTCATAAAGGAATGATCAAGACCAGGATATCATGTTCTGACCACCACAGGGGTGTCAGAAGGGATAGAGCAAACTTTATTGACATTACATAGCTTATATACTTGTTTTATACCATAAGAAGTAATGTAAGAGGCGTAACAGCTGAGAGAAGACAAGATAACAGTATGCACGTGTTACTAGTACGTAATCAAGAGGCGTAAACTAGGCGTGAATCAGAGGTGTGTGCTAGAAACGTCACTGATAGGTGACGCAAGTGGGTGGCACCAAGGGGTGGTGCTAACAGAATTGTTGCAATGTCAGCAGAAATCGGAAGCTTGGATGCGCGCGCAGCTGCATGACGTGTGATTGACGGGGTGCAGGGGACTTGACATTTACACTGACGGAAAGAGACAGAAGTCTGGCATGTCAGATCAACTTGTACTTTTATCGTATCTGATATCTGATGTTTAGGAACCATACTATCTGGGCGGAAAGGTCTCTAGGGCAGAAGCTATTCTATGCTAACTGTGGATGCGTGTATAAGCGCCTAAGTGTCTACATGAGAAGCGTGGGGCACGGGCCTTCCATGGAAGCATGGTAACAGAGGCTATGAATTACTTGCATTGAGACAGGTCGGCCCTTTGGCTCTGCAGCTGGAGAGGATGTTTACTGGAGCTAGTAGGCAGGAATGCATTCTCGAGGAGCGGAACAGATAACTCGAAGGTTATAGTCAGTCTTGGCAGAAAGCAGGCTGAGCTGAGCGCGAGGGGCCGCGCTGAAAGTAAGTCAGAGTTCACGGGTACAGAGGTAGCCTGGGCAGAGGCTGTCAGAGTCAGGAAGCCGAAAGAGGCTCGATGGCAGAAATCAGGGCCTACTCTGTCAGAGCAGGAAAAACATGTAAAGTGTACTACAAAAAGACGGTGGCATAACATACTTAGGAACGGACTATATAATCCATTCAGGGTGGATCTGAAAGAGGACAGGTTAACGTTGGACGCAAATGTATTTGCGTCTTCATAACTGGTACAGGAGGGAAGTTACATGCACTTCAATCTGGTACATGGAGTCGGTGGGGTACGCGCTAGGGAACATAACATGACCAAAAAATTTATATTTCCTCATTCCCTCCTTGTTCCCTACGGACCCTTCATGAAATATCGATCCTCATGAATCGATCAGTTTGTTCTTGTAACATCATTTGTTCTTCCTTCTTTCGTTTACGTTTTGAGAGAAAACTGGAATGTTCAATACAAGAAGAGGCACACAGTCCACAAATCGCTGGCCCACACTGCAGGCACAGGCAGCAACTGAATACTAGGACTAGGCCAATGCCTAGGAAGGATAGGATCTTCCATCCCCAAGCTGTTAACGTTGTCCAGAACCAACCGGACCAAGTCCAGGTGCCTGGATCCTGATGTATCTGATTTGCAATTTTATGGAGACGGGTGATAGCTTGATATACAGATGGTGCGTTTTGTGGTATGAAAACACAGCAACTTGACCCGATGACCTTACAGGCTCCACCTCTATCTGCCAAGATGACGTCAATAACAAGACGATTCTGAAGGACAACAACCCGCATGGCGGACTGCTCTTCTGTTAAGTTACCTAAGGCGGAGGCAGTTTCATTTACTACTGCTTCAAGCGTTCTAGTTAATCTGCGTATTAATTTACTATTCTGAACAGGTCCTAAAAAGAAAAAGAATCCTTTATTAAAGTCGGTGTACTGTTCCCATGCCGTTTCTGTGTAGTCGACAAGTGGGATATCTCTTCTGTGTCTATTCTTTACTAGATTAGTATTTCTGTGGTAATCAGGAGGAGCTAGAAAAACAGGTGGCAGAAGGAATGCAATGTAACAGGTACCATCCCAATCTGGAGGTAGACGTATGTATGCGGTATGACCACAAACAAAGTAAGAGTGACTAATAGCTTTGAAAGACGATTTTCCATGATCACTGAATTCGACCACAGTAGTGCATTTACTATGACCTAAGTGTACTGAACCTTTCTTCTTGATGCATAATTCACCAGTGACTGGCAATACTGACATAATTGGTAGAACTGGTGCAGCTTCGGACTCGACAGTAAGAATCATAAGGCTAATTGTATAATTACCTAATCCATATACTTCATTTTCTAGATCAGTTCCTATTCTAGTGGGGAGTCCCTCCTTATCTGGGTAACAGACGTCGAGCAGGACCAAGTTCAGGTTTCCCCAAACCCAACCCCCATCAAAAACAGCAATATCAGGATCTAAGGAATTAATTATTTTAAACCATGCTCCGCAGGAGCCATTGTGAGTGAACGGATACGGAAAGAGGGGCAGAGCTCCCTTGTAGTTCTGGTAGGGAGGGAGTCGGCCACATATCCAGCAATTTGTAGCATTGTTAGTTTGATGAGAATGATGTAGCATACTAATGAATGTATTGTTGCGCAGCGCAAGTCTGTAGGAAAGCTCGTGTGGAGGTAACTCACTAAAAGTGTGTTCAGCAGATACATTATAGGCAGAATGTTCACGCTTGAAAATAGGGTAATATATAGGTAACAGGATGCTAGCAACAACGATTAGAATACTGAGAATAAACATGATTAATAGTGTCACTATACAGTGACTACGAAGTGATTTACAATATGTACGTTTCTTGGCCTCTCTCTCTCTCTCTCTATCTCGATCTAGGGGATACATGTCAGAGACTATTTAACCGATTCACCTAGGGGAGGACTTAAACAATTAAACTGTCTGACTTGCTAGATCGAAGTTTCATGCGATATTGTTCTTGAGGAGTCTTTTCTCGTTCAGATTCTGTAAAGTCTTTTTGTTCGACACAGTCTTTGGTGGGGGTGTACGAGTCTCGATCAGGTTTCAGTCCAGAGAATTTTTTTATATGACTCGTGTGGACCCACCCCTTTCTTCCTTCTATTTTCACGGCCGTCCTTGTTGTTAGAAGAACGGTCTTCGGGGACTTCCAGCGGGGCTCCAGCGGACTCTTTCTGTCGAAGTTGCGGACGAGCACAACGTCACCAGGACGGACGTCGTGTGGCTTTACATCAGTGTTGTCAGGGAAGGCTGCGGCAACCTGTGAACGACATGATTGGAGTGCAGACATCAAGGAGGCAAGGTAATCTGTCAACATATTACAATCAACATCAGTAATCTTTTTCGGAATGGGCGTCCCCCACATATTCGGTGGTCTGCCAAAGACCACCTCGTACGGGGATAGCCCTGATCTCCAATGGGCGACCATTCTCATGTAGAATAGTGCCACTGGCAGGGCGACTATCCAGTCGACCCCTTTCTCCTGACATGTTTTGGCAAGGCGGATTTTTAGTGTCTGGTTATGCCTTTCTACAAGGCCTGCTGCTTCGGGATGTCGGACACAATGGAACTTCCACTGGTATCCCAGTAATAAGGAAACTTCTTTCATTAATGCAGATGAGAATGGCTGACCGTTATCTGAGTACACGACACGAGGCAAGCCGTATCGTGGGAAAAATTCACGAACCAGCTGCTTGGCAGTGGTCGGAGCAGTGTAATCTGGGACTGGGTATGCTTCGGTCCAGCGGGACAGAGCACAAACAATTACGAGAACATATTTAAATCCTCGACAACGGTCCATCTGGATATAATCCATCTGGAGGACTTCAAAAGGGTGATCGGGAGGATGAAATCCACCTTGCTCTACAGGGACGCTTTTACCTGGATTGAACTGACAACAGATCATGCAAGTACGCACTTTCTGTTTTGCTGCTGCTCGTAAGTGTTTATTGTTCCAGAGATTTTGTAAACTGTCTAACATCGCTTTCTCTCCTAGATGTGCAGGACTATGTGCTGTATTTATCATGACTTGAACCATAGAGTCAGGGAGAAACCATGTAGACTTTCCCTTCGTCATCCAACCTTGATCTGTCTGGATCCCTCCTAGTTCAATCCATTTCTTTATTTCTTCTGGAGTAGCATGTGTCTGAATATCGATAACATCTAGTGCGGGATCCCTGACTGACATGCAATTTGTCTGTTCAGTTGTCTTTGTCGTATCAGTTGTCTGAATGTGAGTCAGTGCTGTATGTTTTGCTGTCTGGTCTGCCAGGTCGTTACCCTGGGAAACAGAATCTGTGACTTTAGTATGTGCTTTACACTTCATAACGGATATGGCTGAAGGCAGATGTATTGCTTCTAACAATGCTTGAATGAGGGGACCATGTTGAATCTTGGCACCATGAGAGGTCAGAAAACCTCGTTCCTGCCAGAGCATGCCGAAGTCGTGTACGACTCCGAACGCATAACGGGAATCAGTGTATATGTTGACATTTCTGTTCTTGGCTAGAATACAGGCTCGGGTCAGAGCGATGAGCTCTGCCGCTTGAGCAGACAGTGTATCAATGCGATGTGTCTCTTTAACTTCAGTTTCAGTGGTCACGGCATACGCGGCCACTAATTCTCCTGTATTTGTTCTCATACATGAACCATCCACATAAAGTGTCAGGTCTGGATTTGTCAATGGAACATCTGTTAAATCTCGTCGGGGCTTTGTTACTGCATTAATGATCTCTATGCAATCATGCGGAGCTGGATCTGTCATATCTGTAGGTAACAGTGTTGCTGGGTTCAGGATACTGCAGCGTCTGATTTCTATGTGTGGCTGGAATAGTGTCAATTCGTAACCTGTCAGTCGTGCTATAGTCAAGTGTTGAGTTTGAGTTCTGTTTAACAGAACCTCTACAGAGTGTGGAACTTGTACTGTTAACTGATGACCTAGAACAATTGAGTCGCTTTGTCTGATTGCTAGCGCTGTTGCTGCTACTGACTTTAAGCACGCAGGGAGTGCCTGGGCTACTGAGTCCAATGTACTTGAAAAATAAGCGCAAGGCTTATGTGAACCTGCTTGGTCTTGAGTGAGGACAGACAATGCTGTACCGTCACGTTCTGTAACAAAAAGTGTGAACGGTTTGTTGTAACATGGTGTCGCTAAAACTGGTGCTTGGCATAGTGCTTTCTTTAATTCCTCAAAGGCTTGTGTATGTTCCTGAGTCCAAGGGAGGGCAGGCGAAGTTGCTGCCTCCTGCGTCGTTAACTGGATGAGTGGTTTAGCTAGAAATGCATATTGAGGAATCCATTGTCTGCAGTACGAGGTGAGGCCTATAAAGGCCCGCACTTCCTTTTGTGTCTGGGGTCGTGGCATATTTACAATTAACTGAATGCGATCGGGAGTGAGCTGTCTCCCCACTTTGGACAGCAAGTGACCCAAGTACACAACTTGCTGAACACAGAATTGTAGCTTCGAAGGAGACACCTTGTGCCCCTTGTCGGCCAGGAAATGTAAAACTGTCAATGATGCTTGTTCACATTCGGGCTCACTTCGTGCGGTGATCAGTAGATCATCGACGTATTGCAGTAAAGCGGTGTTAACTGGCATTTGAACACAATCTAGTTGTCTTTTCAGTGCTTGACTATAAATGCTGGGGCTTTCTGTGAATCCTTGAGGTGCGCGGGAAAATTTGAAACTTCGTCCATTTAAACTGAATCCGAAGAGATATTGGCTCTCCGGATCAATAGGTACACTGAAGAAAGCGTTCTTGAGGTCAATTACAGTAAAGAACGTTGCTTCTGAATCAATAGCAGTCAATAGGGAAGAGATATCGGGGACCACAGGGTACTGTGGTACAATGCATTTGTTCAGCTCTCGAAGATTAATCACCAGTTGATATACTGGCGGTGCATTGGGGTCTGTACGTTTAAGAATTGGAATGATGGGTGAATTACAGATATTGGAGTCGGTCTCTACGACCACTCCCTGGGCAATAAGCTCTTCAATGATTTTCAGTAAAGCCACTACAGCATCGGGTGGTAACTTGTATTGTCTGATTCTGGGTAGAACAACTCCTGTCTTGAGTGTAACACGATATGGAGTGATATGCATACAACCTACGTCGGCTGGGCCTTTTGCCCATAGGTGATCTGGTACATTTTTCAATCTGACATCAAAATCTCGTAAAACATAATGACCCTTGAAATCTCGTAGAAAGAGTCTAACTCCCTCCGGGGAACAGCATATTATAGCTCCTAGAGCCTTCAGTGTTTTAATTCCTAACAGATTTTCTGGGCATGATTTCGTAAGTAACAAGTCTGTAACTCGTGATAATGGACCCACAGCCAATGGTACTGGTTCTGATACTTCATTTACAATAGGCTGTCCTGAAAAACCAAGGGAAACATTCTGTGAGCCTGAGAGGGGTGCCCCTGGGACTTCATTGTGACTGATGGTAGTGCGACTTGCCCCTGTGTCAATTAAAAACTTTCTGTCTTTTCCCAATACGTGACTATGTACATAAGGACCTTCTTGATCTACAGGAATTTCAATAAGAGGCAAACCACCTTCCCTCTCTAGGCTGTTTCATGTATATCGGGGATAATCTGGATATGCAGATTGGGCATACTGGTACATCTGTTGTGAGACTTGCTGAGTCGCGGCAGTGGGCTGTGGCTGTGGTACTGCTACTGTCTGTGCTGTGTGGGATGGAGCATGCATAGGCTGTGTATTCTGCATCGGCTGTACATTTTGTGAAGTCTGTTGCTGGATCTGATCTTGTCTAGGCGGATGCGGTCTTTCTTTAGTTTTACCTGTTGAGATGTTATGTTTCAGGACTGGGCATTCATGTACATAGTGACCTGGCTGTTTACAATAATTACATGTCCCTTTAACGGGAGCTGTATTGTGACTTGTCTGGGCCCCACCTTTTCTCTGACCGTCCGCTGGGACCGTCTGAGCTACCAACATTTTCATTTTCGTGTCCTTCATACGCTTCTGTTCCTGATCTTGTTCTTCCCTAATTCTGTTTTGATGATATTGTAACATTTGTAACATCTGGGATGGCGTATTTGCCTGCCAAGTACTTTCAACTTTATACACTCTATTTTTAACTAATGGTAGGGAATTCTCGACTAATTTTGATACGAAAAGGTGTGGATATGACTCGCTGCTTGGTTGTAGGCCACTATTTATAATGAAACATTTCTCGAATCTTGAATAGAAGTCACTAGTATCTTCATCTTGTTTCTGTTTACAGGACGAGATTGCGTCCCAATCTTCCTTTCTAGTTGTCAATAATCTTGGCAAAACCTGTACTATTAATCCGGGCAATGCTTTAGTCCTATCCCCAAGGCCTACCCCTGGGATTCGTTTGCTCTCTTCGTCTTCTATTTCTGCCCATGCTATCTTTGTCTCTCCCACCTCCCAATCCTTTTCCTTTAATTTCTCGTAAATGCCCGTGGGCAACAGTACTTTTAACATTTTCATAATATCATCATACGTGTAATCCCCCATCAGTAACATGTCTTTAAGTTCTCTGTGAAAACCTGCAGGGTCTTTATCATGACACGGAACTAGTTTCTTCATTTCTAACAGTTCTAACTTAGTCAGTGGTGTGTGAACATACACACGCTTCAAGACTTGATCCGCACCCATAACTGGGTGTACTTCTCGTAAGGGGTTCTGACTTTCAATGCCACTCAGGCATTGCATGTGATACGTTTTTCTTTCTGGAGGCGGGGCGGGAACATATTCAGAACTTATGAAGGTGTTACATTTACGTCGTTGTTCTAGAATTATTTGTATTAACTTGGTACTGAAACCTCTCCATCTATCCATGAGTAGTGCTTCTAATGTTTCGTGTAAGGGACCTGGATCGGAATGGTTGTTTCTGAACTTGATGAGGAGGTGCTGAATCATGTATACACCTGCTAATTTCTGCTCGTCTGGGGAAAGGTTCAAGAATGTCTGTGCTAACGTATCGTCATTATATATGTCTGGGTTTTCGGCCCATAACACGGCTGACCGGGCTAGTTCCTGTTCATCCATAGAATTGAGTACATGGTACCCCATTCGGTCTCGGAGCCTTTTATCAGTTTCCTGGAACTGATGTTCAGAAGAATTCGGGTTCGTTAACGCAGAGAGATAAACTCTCTTGTGTTCTAGACAGATGCCTTTCCTAGGGTAGTTTCCCTTGCCTACATACGCTATAGTATCTGTAGTCCTTACTGGTTCTGCAAGTTCTTCTTCCTCCTCAGAGGAAGCTTTGTCATTCCCTTTCTGGTGTGCTGTTATCACTGCCCTTCTAATTTTCTGGTACATACTGGCTATGCAAGCCCCCCTGTCATGTTTTCCTTCGGCTATATTTTGACCCCACTTTGTTAGTGCATCTAATTCACTTTGATCTGTCTCAGGCCTGTCTCGTTCTCTTATTAGACAATTTATGAAAAATCGTAATATCTGTGCTTGAATATCAACTTTCTGCTTATCCATGGCATCCTTGATACTGTCAGGGTCTTTCCCTGTCTGAACAAACTCATATACTCTATCTAGCCGTTCCTTCATTCCTACATAACATAGCAAGATATCAGTGGCAGATCTTAACCGTAGTGATGCTAATATCATTAGATCGTTATTTCCGGGTACTGGATCATATCTACAAACTGACATGTTTTCCTTTAATGCGTCAAGGCGTGAGTGGGGAGACTGGAACGCGAGAGGACTCTGCGTGTCCCTGAAATTAAATCTGCGTGTTAATGGCGGAGTCCGAAGACCCGCGGTCGCACCTCCTGAAGCGGATGCTTGGGCATTATCTCCTTGCGGAGTCTGGATCTGAACTTGACTTTGTCGTTTAGTAGGATCAGGTAGGACTTGTTTCAGTAGGTCAATCTTGGGTGTGGGAAGTGGCGGAGCTGGCGGAACAGGGGAGGTCTGTCGTGGTACTGGCGGAACATGATCTGGGGGCGTAGTGCCACCCCCGTCCCTGTCAGTGGGCAGGGCACGAACAGGCAGATTGGCGTAAGCTGGTGCTACATCCTCTAAATATGAATTTAAGAATATGTCTTTAGTAGTCTTATGCATTACTTTAGTTGGAACTAATGGTGGCGGTAAGTTTTTCGGTATTTCTGATAGGGCCTCAGGTGTACCTTCGGCCGCGAGATACATTCCGTTTACAAGATTGTTTCGGGCACGATCTATTTGTTCTGTTTTTACTCGGATCCCTTCAATAACTAATTCATTTTCTTGAGCCTTTTCTGATTCTTTAAGTCTGTCTTCTCTACGGAGTGCTTTCTCAGCACGCTTATGTGATTCCTTACGCCAGAATTCTATGGCGTCTTTCTGGGATTGTCTAGCTTTCTTTTTCCATAATGCTTCTTCTACCTTCATGATGCACTCGGCATCCCATGTTCCGGTAACAGGCCATCTGTGTCTTTCGTCTAGGTGCTTGGTGTAATCGGCCCATAAATCTAGATACAATATGGCATCTAAGCCATGCTTGTGGTACATAAAGTTACCTGGAGTGTCCCTAGGGGGAATAGGAATTTCTTCCTCCAGTATCCCTTTCCTAGTTCCTATCTGTTTTAACTTGTTGAAAAACGGCATTATGCTTACTTATTACTGAATGCTCGATCCTTACTACTTAATACTGGTTACAACTTAATTGATACAAGAAACACAATAATGCACATTAAACGGTCACATTCATACCACAACATTAATCACATGAAAACATTTGAGACATAGATGACTACCCCCCTATACTGGATGTACTGCTCAACAGTACAGATACACTGGTGTAACAGTGCAGAAATTCGGAATACTAGATATACTGCTAAACAGTACAGATACACTGCCTAAAAACAGTGCAGACCGGACTTGCGTACCCAAACCCGTCTAGATACGACCCAGCAATGGTACTCACCGGGAAGCACGGAAACAGAAGGCCTCGGAAAACTCGACTGGACTCGACTCGGTACTTCGGAAAACTTCGGAAAACCTCGGTAACCTTCGGAAAACTTCGGAAACCTGGTGGGCCTCTTGACACCTCGGACCTTGCTTCTTTCGGCTAGGCTCTGGTCGGGATCCTCCGCACTCCTCACCGCCTCGTCTGGGCACTGATCGCAGTCTTCGTCACCTCCTTGGGTCAGAGGGAGATGCAGGAAATCCTGCCGGTACGCGTAGGTTCCGTCTAACTGACGGCAGGGGACAGAGCTTGCAATGCGCCAACCGGCGCGTGAGGTGGGGGAGGGGTCCCTATTCGGGCGCCAAAATGACGTAAATAATTAATTTACTCTCTTAATTTCTATGCAGGTAAGTACTTAATCAATAACTCAGATCGGATGAAAAAAGACAGAGTCCGTGGTGTTAGAGTTTCTAAGGGTTTTATTCCTCATAAAGGAATGGTCAAGACCAGGATATCATGTTCTGACCACCACAGGGGTGTCAGAAGGGATAGAGCAAACTTTATTGACATTACATAGCTTATATACTTGTTTTATACCATAAGAAGTAATGTAAGAGGCGTAACAGCTGAGAGAAGACAAGATAACAGTATGCACGTGTTACTAGTACGTAATCAAGAGGCGTAAACTAGGCGTGAATCAGAGGTGTGTGCTAGAAACGTCACTGATAGGTGACGCAAGTGGGTGGCACCAAGGGGTGGTGCTAACAGAATTGTTGCAATGTCAGCAGAAATCGGAAGCTTGGATGCGCGCGCAGCTGCATGACGTGTGATTGACGGGGTGCAGGGGACTTGACATTTACACTGACGGAAAGAGACAGAAGTCTGGCATGTCAGATCAACTTGTACTTTTATCGTATCTGATATCTGATGTTTAGGAACCATACTATCTGGGCGGAAAGGTCTCTAGGGCAGAAGCTATTCTATGCTAACTGTGGATGCGTGTATAAGCGCCTAAGTGTCTACATGAGAAGCGTGGGGCACGGGCCTTCCATGGAAGCATGGTAACAGAGGCTATGAATTACTTGCATTGAGACAGGTCGGCCCTTTGGCTCTGCAGCTGGAGAGGATGTTTACTGGAGCTAGTAGGCAGGAATGCATTCTCGAGGAGCGGAACAGATAACTCGAAGGTTATAGTCAGTCTTGGCAGAAAGCAGGCTGAGCTGAGCGCGAGGGGCCGCGCTGAAAGTAAGTCAGAGTTCACGGGTACAGAGGTAGCCTGGGCAGAGGCTGTCAGAGTCAGGAAGCCGAAAGAGGCTCGATGGCAGAAATCAGGGCCTACTCTGTCAGAGCAGGAAAAACATGTAAAGTGTACTACAAAAAGACGGTGGCATAACATACTTAGGAACGGACTATATAATCCATTCAGGGTGGATCTGAAAGAGGACAGGTTAACGTTGGACGCAAATGTATTTGCATCTTCATAACTGGTACAGGAGGGAAGTTACATGCACTTCAAGCTGGTACATGGAGTCGGTGGGGTACGCGCTAGGGAACATAACATGACCAAAAAATTTATATTTCCTCACGAGCAGGACAACACAGCACAAACATTTCTTATTGTAATGTGTTTATAAACTATGACATCCTACTAACTGAGACATCAAGCAGTTAGCGTGAAAAGGTGTCGGAGCGCCTTACATGACCTCAACTTACATTACACATGTAAGCTATTAAAATAAATATTACACCTTTCAAAATTAATTGTGAGAGGTTGTATAGTTTACCGCCAAGCACACAAACCAGTAATACAGTACACAAGTCCTTTAAGTGAAAATGTATTCTGACACAATGCACACGCTTTCCAAATATTACATTCATTCGTGAGATGCCATTGTCGCAAGTATTCACTTATGCAACTAGTCCCGCATCAAATCTTTGTGCTGGGCACGCCAATGTTCTATGCACAGAAAATAATCGTCCCGTGGATTTCAGGACTGTAGACAAGGAGATTGTTTTGGGAAAATTAAGTGACATGCCCTGAATCACAGGATGTGATTAGCCGACGCTGAGACTCAAATACTGATCCTAGTAGACTAGTTCACTTAAATGTGGGCATTTTTCCATGGGGTAAAAGGCCAGCCAAAGCAGAGTGTAAGGTGGTGTTGGGGGCCTGAACGCCAAGGTGACGTGTCTAAATTGAATCAAACCACTAATATCATGTACCACTCATCCGTGATGGGGGGGGGGGAGCTTGTGGCGGAGGGGCCACCCTGGGTGTATGCACAGAGTGGAGGTTGGAGAACAGATAATCAATGTAAAAAAGAACATTAAGTACCTTGGGTGTTATTAGCTGAAGCAAGGGTCTGCCTTTGCTAACGGTAGGTGACGCTGTGACGCAGTATGCAGAGCAGAGCAGCACAAGCCTGAAGGAGAGCTGCTGGGGAGCGGCACAAGGTACAGGAGAAATGTTAGCCACAGGCCGCAAGGAGGAGCAAGGACAGCGCCCCATAAGGAAGGATGACTGTGTGTGCACACTCTCAGGGAAGACGATGACTGAGGCTGAAAATATACTGAGTGGGAAAAATCCAGATTTTATGCCCATGAAACTATCAATGTAGATCAGATTCTGCTTGATGCAATGTCCAATGAAGATTTGTACCTTTGGACTTAGACCCTTTTCTGGAAGTTAGAGTCCTTCAACGGGCAAGCCTGGAGGCATACTGTTTGCTGGTCAGCGTTGGACCTACTGAATTGAATTTGCTGCAGCAGAGAAGAATATAGTGGAAGCTGCAGAAAAGTCAGGCCCACCCATGATGCACCGTTGGCAGATCGGCTTGGCAGGTTAGGCCAGGTCTCCCCATGGTTCTACAGACTAAAATCATTGAAAGGGTGCCTAAGTCCCAGGTTTAAGGCTTCGGCAAGAGGTGTATACTCTGACACCAGCCAAGTATTCCAGGACCTCAGGTGCTGCACTTTGGAGGCAGGGCATGCTACAAAGAAGTCATCAGCAACATTCAGTACAGGCCCAGCTGACACTAGTCAGCTGGACTCTCGCAAGAAACTTGGCTTCTTGCATCTTTTTTGTCACTGTACAGACCCCTCAGGATATTATGGCATAGGTTACAAAATTTTGAGGCACTTTATTTTACTCATGATCATTCTTTTTCAACTTAAATCGATTGAAACTCCTTCCTCTGAATATTCCGCTTTCAAATAGGCATGTTTAAAGTATCTGGGAGTGTTTTTTTTGGTAATACCATCCTGGAGCATGGTTATCTTTCAGTTGCTAACTGCTTCATTTTGGTGTTGAATTAGTACTAATAAAGTGAAATAATTCCCAGACAACGTTACCTGGTGTAAAAATACAAAATGTTGAAGTAATACTATCACAATTTTTGGCACAATATGCCACGTAATTTTCCTTTTCAGACACATAATTTCATCATACTAAGCTAGGCAGCATACATTCCAGTGACCCTGAGCATTGGGTAAACTAAGCACAATAGTACAGGTAACTACCATCCTATTTCCGGTGAGATTTTACGTGCTTGGGGCAGTGTATACCTTGTCCAAGATCCATCTGCTGTAAGTCATCAAATATCACAATATTAGTCAATCAGGGCGGATACAGCACAGATGGGCATAGGAGAGGAGGATATGATGTATGGAGTGGATGAGCATGGTGCCTCCAGCATCCAAGCATCATGTCTTTCTGTCATCTTTCAACTCTATACAATGTGAACGTCATGATTTGTGTGAGAAATGGTTTTCAGAAGACAATGTTTTTGCTCATTGTTATGGATTATGTGTTAAGCAAATTTAACTGTTGTAAGTGATTGGAGAATTCACATGCTTCAAAGTATATGTACACTATAGAAGTGTAAAGAAGGAAGATTAACTCAAAGGGAGGTTATTATATGAGGTGGAGCGTTTTAATATGGAAATGATGTACATTTCTGAGGCTGAAGGACAGAAGGTAACATGGCACACAATTTAGATGACCTAGAATAGACACAGATCACTCTCACTCACACCTTGAGGATGGTTGTTTTTTTGTTGTTGTATTGCATCGAAACAGTTTTCATTTGCCAATCTCACTGAATTTTGTTTTTTTATTTATGTGCTAAATGCTGTAGTCTTTGGCATTTCAATGAGCTGTGATATAGGTACTCACATTACTGAATGTATTGCAGTTTAGTTTATGGAATTAGGAAGGGTGAAAGCCTGAATTGATATTAGTGGGACTCAAATACACTGCCTGTTGTTGACACTAAAATGAAAGCAGTGAGTACTTATATCCTTGAGCTATTTGGCCTTAAAGCACATGCATATAGGTTTGCCCTCATCTTCTAATCTCCGTCTTTGAGCCTTATGCTAGCACCCGATAGACAAAATAATACACAGTGCTATTTTAAGAGATCAGCACTTCAACATATCGATCCCTATTTTACCTGCTAGCCCTCACTCAAGAACATCTTTTAAGGGACACTCAGTCAGGGACAGTTCTGCCTTTTTCACTCATTTCTGAACCCATTGCAAAAATAAAGGGTCTGATTTAATGTTTGGTGGATGGATCAAATACAGGGCAACAGGGCGGTTGAGGACACTACTGTTAGAAATTGGGTCTCTAGATGGCAGAGGTATCCACTCTGTCTAAGTAGAGGCTACAATCCTAGTTAGGGTAAGTCAGATACACACCATAAATTAGCCTGTGCTCACCCTGTAATAGCTTGACACAGAGCAGGCTGGCTCAACCTAACAAGCAATGTATAAAGGACTTGTGCAACACTTGAAACTGTGAAACAGTGAAAACACAACACAAAAATATACCACACCTGAATAGAAAGATATAGCTTAATTTATTGAAAAAACCAAGACAAAACCAACAAAAATCAAATGAGTAGAATGGGAGTTGCGAATTTCTAAAGAATATCTGCAAAACCAGTGCTTAAAAGCATAAAGCCCCAATCCGGGCTATCTAGTCATGCTTGACCGGGCTGAACCCAAAGGTTCAGGCGATTGCAATGGAGCATGGATTGGATACAGGTACCATCCCTGTCCTGCTAAAAAAAAAAGTACCTTTCTTAGAGTCTGTGTCGTCGTAAAGATGTGAGGTAGAGGAAGGTGATGCGTCAGTTCTGATCCTCAGTGTTCCAAGGCGATGCGCCGTCGAGTTGCACACTCGAAGATGCATCATCGTTGAACAGCCCTGGATTTGGTGATGCTTAATCAAACTGTGCAGTTAAAGTCCTTCTTACTTCTGGGCAAGGAGGGCAGAATGCAGCAGGGCAGGCACAGCAGAGCAGGATTACAGCAAAGTCCAGAGAGTCCAGTAGAATGACTTTAAGTAGCTCAGCAGTCCTTCTTTAATATCCAAGGTCCAATACTTATACCAAGTTGTGCGTTTAAAGTGGAGGAGACTTCAAAGAAAGGCCTCTGAAGTGCACATAGACCCTGCCATTCCTGCTCTGAATCTAGACCCACTACGGGGGGTGTGCAGCTCCTTGTGTGGAGGTGAGGCACAGCCAATTCAGGTGAAAGTAATAGCTCCTCCCTCCCATCCAGCCCAGTATGGCCCATCAGGATGTGAATGGCCCATCAGTCACACCTAAGCTCTCTTTGTGTGTGGCTGTCTGGTGAGAATGCACAAAGCCCAACTGTCACCCACTCCATAGGTGTATGTAGTGAAAGTCAGATGGTACAGAATAGTTAAAGTAAGAAAATGGCAACTTTCCAAAAGGGACATTTTCAGACTTGCAACTCAAAATCCAACTTCACAATAACATGTGATTTTAAATCGTGAGTCCAGAGACACCAAACGTGAAAAGTCTATCTTTTTCCAATTGGAAATTAGCTAATGTTACCATATTTTAAGTAGAGATTACATGCATGTTAGCACTTAGGATATTAACCATTAAAGAAAATAATTATAATTTGCTATCAGAGTTAAGTCCCTTGTCCACAGCTCTAAGCTCGCATATCCATTTGGCTTCTAATTTGTCTAGACATATAATTTTTTATCCTCCCCTTTGGTCTGGTAATACTAGATCTATTCTAAGGACTTTGAAAGTATCTCTGCTTACATTCTTAAGACAATCGTGTGTAAACATTGGGTAGGGGACATAAAAATGTAGGTACTCCCTGCAGTGTTGGACCAATTGGACCGAAGTTGGCGTGTAGTACTACTACTGACTGATTTTTATTACAAACACAAATGATGACATACTCCAAAGCATATTTGACAATTGATGAAGTGCTTGATGGTATGTTTGACTGTAGTATCAGAGATAAACTCTCATGTTCTGTTTACCCCAGTTGGCATACTATACAATCACCACATAGCAAAAACCAGGAAGGCCGTTTTACCCGAGTTGTGGTGCTCTCCACCTGAGGCAATGAGTAGCTCGGGCAAACAATCTCTCTGATTGTCTTGCTCTGACTGCATGTAATTGACGGCTTGTCAGTTATCAGAGTACTTACACCTGGGACTTCCTTTTTTAGCACCCAATGCCTCTTCAGGATCATAAGGATCTCCTGATTGTATTTGGAGCTTCTGATGATAAAGGATAGGCGTTTTCCATCCTTACTACTGTTTTTGGGTGTAAGTGTACTGTTCCGATTGACCTTTCTAGCTTTCTCTGCTGCCTTCTGTAACTCTTGTTCCTCTTAACCCATCACTCTGAGCCGGGATATGGTCTGGCTAAAGTTTTGTTGAAATAGAAAATCCTTGCTGCAGTTTTTTCTTATCCTTATCATTTCCCCTTATGGGATGGATCCCTTATTACAGGGTGGATGTGCACTTTCTTGAGGTAATATTTTATGGTCTGCCCCCCTGTAATTCCTAAAAAGGGTACTGTGAAGCTTCTTGTCAGATACATACAATTCAACATATAGGAACTGCATATTTGCCTGTGAAGTGTCCATAGTGAGCTTAAGGTTGTATTAGTTTACTGTTCAAGTAATCAAAGTAAGAACTCATCTGTTTCTCTGTTACAGTCCATACAATGATGATGTCATCCATATAATGTCCCAATAGTTGATCTCATTGATCCACCAGCCCCTGAGGCCGAAGCACGAACATTCTTGAATCATCCCATGAACATGTTGGCATATGAAGGGGCACATTTGACCTCATAGCCTTCCCCTGCAGCTGTTGGAACCAATCTATGATGTATAGAAGAAACAAATTGGTGAGCATGAGACCTACCATTTTCAACATCATATTGTGATGTTCCATGTAGTTCACCTGGCAAGTCGATAAGAAGTTTCTTACAGCTAGACAGCCAAAATCCCTTTTGATGCAAGTATAAAGGCACTCTAAGTTCAAAGTGATCAGCCACATAGATTGATCCCAAACCAGATCCTCAAATTTGCTTAAAATGTCAATGGTGTCTTTTATAAATAAGAGTAGGTTGATAACCAAAGGTTTGAAAAAAGAATCTAAAAAAGGAAACAAGTGTTCTGTTAGGGAGCCTATTCCAGAGATGATGGGATGCCCTGAGGTGATTAGCCCTTGTTGTGAACTTTAAATATAAACATGGACATCTTGAATTCCCAATTTTCAAACAAATAAACTTGGAATCTGATAAAAGACCTGCTTCCTTCCATTGTGCCAGCTTGCTGTTAATTATTACCTTGGCAGAAGTATATGAGTTCTGTTGTAGTTTCTTATAGAAAATGCATCATTCAGTTGCCTATAAAACCTCCTGTTCATAGTCCACATGATTCATCACAACTACACTTCACCCATTATCTGCCTCATGAATAATACATGAGGTGTCATATCTTAGGCTAGATAGAGCAGCTCTCTTACTTTGTGAGATTTTCATTAGGATATGTATATGGCAATGTAGTAAGTTTGGTCTTTAGTGTGTGTAGGTCCTCAGTGACATGTTTTGTAAATGCATCAATACTGCTACGGTGTGCACCCTTTGGAGTGAATTTAGTACATGGTTTCAGTCCACTGTCACATGTGAGATCTTGTACATCAAGGTCATTCGCCAGTTCTTCCAAGGTCTTCTCTCTACCAGGGTCTAAATATAAAGGCGTAGAGATGTCCTTCAATTGGAAGACAGTTAAATAAGATAATAGGACTCTACACCTGTGGTGGCTCCTCCGCTAAGACCTAGGACCGTCGCCCCACTGCTTTTTTGCAGTGACACACAAGGAAAACAAGGAAAACAAAATTATAATAACTTGCGTTGTTATTATTCTATTTTCTCCTACTTCTACCTGCTTTGCGTTAGGAGGAGAGGGCAGGGGAGGAATGTAGCACCCTCCTAAAGTGCACAGTGACTGCTTGGCCGGCCCTTTCGGGCAGCCCAAAACAGTCCTGCGCACTTCGCATGTTCTCCATGCAGGCTGCAACACATGGAGAAAATGCCCAGGCCCTCAGTCAGCGTCTGAGAACTGAAACACAGTGCTCAGACCAATCACAATGCTGCTATGGCAGTGTTGTGATGGGGGGACTGGTCGCCTGAGTGTGCTTCCATCTAGGCCATAGGATGGAGGACTAAAGAGGAGAGGAAGCGGTAAGAAGGTACGTTTTATTTTATTTTCTTTATTTCTGCTCCCCCCACATCCTCCCCCCTCAAGCCCCGGCTCCCTACCTTCCCGTCCTCCCCAGTGCCGTCCACTGCTGGTCAACATTCAGGTGGTTAGTGTTTAAAGTCATACATATGGAAATGGAATTTCAACGTGACATTTCACACAAATTTAAACAAGTCAATATGTACATTAGGAAAGACACCACTGCCAAAATAACAGTCTGCCCACCAAATGTATATCCAGGTGGATGTAAAGTTTGGCTTAGTTTGTAACTTCTCTGTCACCACCGTAACCAAACCTCTCTGTTGGCCAGATAGAGTAAAGGCCATCATGGAAATGGTGGTATGTCCGCCCAGCCACACATGATGTGCAGACATATTGCCATTTTATTACTGTCCGTCACTGCTGGGCAAAGAGTGACAGCAAGTAAAGGTTGTCCACCATAGGAAATGACTCCCTTGATGAGGAGAGCATTACCTTTTTATTTTTAAAAAGAAAATCCCTTTTTGAGATTTTTTTTAGAATTATAGAAAAAAACTGATGCAGGGCTACTTCATGCTGATGCAGGTTGCACCAGACAGCAGTATGCGTTGGCAGGAACCAATATGACGACGGTTTCTGCCATTTAAGTTTATATGAACACCTTCTTGTCCCTGCCACCATGGGGACAGAGTAGTTTACTCTGTACCAATGATGGAACAACGTTCCATCCTTCAAAATATAGATCAAGCCCTAAGGCAGAACTTCAGACTGGGGCGAACTTGGTTTCCACATACAACCCACGCTCCAATGGAGCTGGCCTTAAATTGTGCTTATCTCCCGACCAGGTGCAACCAATTGACCGTGGTGACATTTAAATCTATTTTGGCATTATTTTTATACAACACTTTAAAAATTCATATCTCTTGTTCCCCTTATTGGATTAATGTTGTTTTTGTGTTATTTTGTTTCTAAAATTAGTCTCAATTTTAATAAATTGGAGTATGTGGTGTATTCCTTTTCTTTTTTTATCTGTTTTGCTACTTCTAAAAGCCTGTCTCCTCTGTGCTATGTGGCAGGGGTTGAGCTCAGTATTAAATTATTGAAACCTTTACTGGATTTACAAGAATTATGACATTATTACTTGTGGTTGACTACCATTTATCCCAATGAATAATCCACTTTCTCACACTGGTGTTCAGTAGTTGGATCCACAACTTGTGTTTAACAGTACCACTCAGCTATGAAGTTGGAAGTAAAAAATCTCAAAATTAACTTGAAAGCAAAAATTGATCTTTCATCTTAGTTGGTATCAGGTCTTTGATTGGGTCACTTTTGATTTTTCCTAATTAAATTTGATTCTAATTTTGCTATTTTTTCAAGGTCGAAGAGAGCATGGAGTTGTATCTGGCTACCCTGACCTCACAGTGGTGGAAAAAAGACCCAGGCAGAGAGAGGAAGTTGAAACTGGGCCACAGTACTAGTCAGGGGTGGGCGTATCACACATAATTCCATGTAAATTAATCACGTGGAATTACCCATAAATTCCATGAGATTACATGGACTCACACTAGAAGGGTAATTCTGCATTTAGTGTAATTTTCCTAACACAAAAATGCTCCTTTGCATCCAAAATGGATGTGAAGATGCATTTTGCACTAAGAGATAGAGTTAAATGCAAGAGAAGATGAATAGTGAGGGCAAGCAGCCACTCCCATTCAATAAATGTGCTCTACGAGTAGTTTTTTTCCCTCCAGGTTATTCCCACGTACACCAACAAGCATAATTGCATTCTTATTGGTGATTCCGCTTCACAGAGCAATGCAGAATTATTCAGGTTACTCCGGAGTTAATTGAAATTCTTCCCTGGCCGAGTGCCAGGGAGGCGGCCAATGAAAGGGCCCTCAAGGGCTTCCAGCACGATCCCCTCTGAGGATGAGGCAATCAATCCAAGAGGTTGGGGGGCAAGAGGCCACCTGTATCTTTTGCTTTGTCAAGGTCCAAGTACTCACTTCCTGGGTTTGTACTGCCTGATTCTTCTTGTCAATGTGTAAGGACGTCACCCCTTTCCTTTTGTTTATATCTGTGGAGTTTGTCCTCCTTGAAGATTTTAGAATATTGTTCTATATTTATGTACGTTATTTCTTCATGCTGACGTAACTTTTCAAAAAGACACATAATATTACCCACAAATGACAGTGTGCAACACATTATGTTTTCCTTCTATCTAGACTGAATATTCTGCTTTTTGCAGCTGTTTTTCGAAGTATTGTGTAACCATTTGAGGACGGAGATGTTTCAATTACCAGAAGAGGTAGTTTTGGGTTTCCTATTATCTATCTTGAATAAATCCTTTAAAAAAAATATCACAAATTTACTAACTTATATCCATAGTAATATAATAAAGAGAGAGCCCAAACCTTTGAGGCAGGTAATCTCAGGTACCACAGCACCAATCAAAACACTCAGTACAGCGGTGGAAAGGGCAGTTGCAGCAGAAGGACATAGGCTATGCAGATGCCCACGATATACATTTAAAAGGTAAAAGAACCGTGCCAGCAATGTAGTCCCTTGTGGACGTGTCTGCGTTGTGCTGTGGGCGTGTGCTCAGGGCGTGACAAATGCTGGGGGCGTGTGGTACGTTCCGCCCGTCATGCCATGTCTCATATTGTGTGCTAATTCCACCCTGCTCCCTTTAAATGCCCCTGCACCCCATAATCATAACCCACCCTTACTCCTTAAAATACCCCAACACCCTTAAACACTAACCCATCTTAACCCTTATAAATATACCCTGTACCCCAAAACCCAAACCTATCCCTAAACCCTAAAAATACCCCTGTACCCTAAAACCCAAACCTAGCCCTGAACCCTATAAATACCCCTGTACCTCAAACCCCAAACCTACCCCTGAACCCTAAAAATACCCCTGTACCCCAAAACCCAAACCTAGCCCTGAACCCTAAAAATACCACTGTACCCCAAAACCCAAGCCTACCCCTGAACCCTAAAATACCCCTATACCCCAAAACCCAAACCTAGCCATGAACCCTTAAAATACCCATGTACCCCAAAACCCAAACCTACCCCTGAACCCTAAAAATACCTCTGTACCCCAAAACCCAAACCTAGCCCTGAACCCTAAAAATAACCCTGTACCCCAAAACCCAAACCTACCCCTGAACCCTAAAATACCCCTATACCCCAAAACCCAAACGTAGCCCTGAACCCTATAAATACCCCTGTACCCCAAAACCCATACCTATCCCTAAACCCTAAAACTATCCCTGTACCCCATAACCCAAAACTATATCTGAACCCTTAAAATACCCAAACACTCCAAAATCTATACCTCAGTACCCCAAAACATATACCCCTATACCGATACTTACCTTATCCAAACATAAAAAAAACATGCTTTTACCATTCATGCATTTACTACGAATTTCGTTGTAAATGTACGCATTGTAAAAGCATATAAAATGTAATGCCATGCGTTATAATGGCATTGCGGAGTCATGGCACTTTCGTAATGAAAGTATGCGGAGTGATGGTATGCGGAAAAAAAGTTGCGGAATAATGGCTGTTTACCCCCCGGTAAGTACATTGCTGGCACGGGGGCCCGCATCTCCAGCAACATACTCATATTTTTTCACCACCCATTTGAAAAATGCACAGGTCTCTCTCATTGATGGTCAGCACTGACCTACACTTTTAGACACACCTCCCGCCACAAGTTCTAGAATTGAGACTTTAGAGCTGGGGAGCAACGTTCGAAACTCGGCATCAGCTCAACATCCTGTGATTCCAGGCAAATCGCATTGTCTCCCCGTGCCTACAACAAATGAATGTGTTCTTCTGTAATGTAAATTGTGCTCATGCCATGTTGTCGAGTTTGCGCTATATAATATTGCAAGGAAAAATAAAGTAGTGAAACTCGAGGTACACACTACTGAACGCGCACTCAAGTGCATCAGCAGTGCACTGTGAATCGGAGCGTGTCACAGATAAGAAATATTATCAAAACGAAATCCTACATAACAATATACTACTGGCCTGCAGCAATTCATACCAGGACAACGTCAGGACGGGCTGCTAGTAATCATTCTAAAGCACGAATGATCAATCACTGCTATATATCTAGACCCACTTATCTGGTCTTACCAAAAATATTCACCTTTATTGCAAGCTTAAAGTTGCTAGCACTTTCATTGCACTCTTTTCTTCCCACCCGTTGTTTTAACAAATAATCAAGCCGCAGTGCTCAGTAAGACAATATTTTTTAACCTAAGTCCTGTGGCACTAACATGTCACACTCACTTTCATCATGGTTAATGCACTATCAGAGAACAATTTATTAATCACAGAGAATACTTTCCTTAGTGCATCTATGGAACTATATTCACTTCATCATCTGGTGAAGGCCACAGAACTTCAATTTTACTAGAACCTTATGATTGATGATATCCATCATATCTTTGCAGCCTTGAGAAAGCCCTGGGCCTATGCAAACAGGGGGCAAAAAACATGTCGGTTGCCCATAAAACCAGCACCCTATTGTCAAATACTATGAATATGATGAAAATCTGTACTTCAGAACAATAAAAAGCAACACGACCAAAGAAAAAAGATTCAATGTGCCTCTTTGAAAAGTTACGCAAGAGAACACCTGTGCCAAAATGGATTTTCTGTTGGCCATCCAGGGCTGGAAGTGAAGCAGGCTTTGTCAGTATAAGGCATTCTAAACTGGCCATCTGCTACTTGAGGCTTAGTGACAATTAATCAGTAAAGGAGCTGCAAGCTAAACTGGCAGTCACACCACTGGAGAAAAACTTGCACTGGAAGAAAAGAGAATAGCCTTTGAGGAGAGCGAGGTCAGCTTATAACTATTGAGTCAGAAGATAATAAAGGCAGCAAGCAATAGTGAAGTGACTAAAGAGGGGCCACTCACTCCTTGCTTACCCAAGGGTATTGTGCCTAGCTTTGTAGTGTGGGACAACATTGACATATGGTTTTCCTCCAATGAAAAAGCATTGAGAAAGCCCAGGGTAGGTCAGCAGGACTTTGGGGCCTTATTGTGGAAGTTTATGCCAACACCAGGGAGGGTTAGAATCTAAATGAAGGGTAGCTGACTCTTACATTCACATGAAGGAGCCCCTTGTGCAGAGGTTTTGTCTCACACTTGAACAGTACTGGTAAAAGTTCTGACACAGACACAAAGATACACAACTAATCAGGGTTGACTTAGTAGATGCCCCAATATAAGGTCTTGAGGGATCTGACACTTAATACTTATATAGGGCTATTTAATCGAAAGTCTGACATTAAAACGCATACATTTACAATGAATGCCTTTACAACGCCGTTTTTATATAACAACATTCTTTACAACACACTACATTACATCGCATGACACTACATCGCGTTTTTAGAAACTACCTTCACAACGCATTCCATTACATCGCATTATACCTTTACTACGCATACCATTACAGCGCATACCATGCCCCTAAACTGTGGAACTCCCTTCCATTGGAAATACAGTCTTGCACTGACCTCCTGCAATTCAGGAATTCTCTTACGACCCGGCTATTCCTGCAAGCATACAATTAGGTAATTCTTTGATAGCATTCTGAGCCTGACAGCGCCATGAAGCCACCCGGTGTATGTGCGCTTTATAAATTATTATTAACATTAACATTAACATTACATTGCATTTAAGGTAAGTATTGGATAGTATAGGGGTACAAATTACTATTCTAACTCCAGGGAGTGCAACAGTAGGGTAAGTGTTGGATAGTGTAGGGGTAAAAATTACTATTCTTACTCCATGGGGTGCAACAGTAAGGTAAGTCTTGGATAGTGTAGGGGTAAAAATTACTATTTAAACTCCAAAGGGTGCAACAGTAGGGTAAGTTTTGGATAGTGTTGGGGTGATATGCGTTGTAATGGTATGCGTTGTAATGCCTGCTTTGTGGTGGCATGCGATGTAGTGTCAAGCAATGTAGTGTCATGCGTTGTAATACCTGCGTTGTAGTGACATGCGTTGTAAAGAATGTTGCGATGTAATGACTGTATTGTAAGTGTAGTGCGATGTAATGGTTGCAGCAGGATTACATCTCGGGTGATTGTCATTCAGAGTCACACCAGAATGCAGTGCATTCCAAGTTCTCTGACCCCAGGCAGCTTGATAAGGCTGGTGACGTGTGTTAGGATATCTAAAGAGTGCCAGATATTGTCCAAAGAAAGGTGGTTCAGCTCTCTCCCCTAAGGAGAAAGAAGGGAGCAACAAGTCTACCCGAATTCAGGGGTCCTGTGCGTTTTCCGAACTCAATTGGGGAGGGCTCATGTGGAAGAAAACTTTTGACTGCATGAAAGCTGGAGTGTGACTGGACTATCACAATCCAGGATATTAAAAGGGAGACTCATTCTATTCCAAGACTCCTGCCACAGGTGGGAAGTACCAAAGGATTGAAGTGTAGGAATTATGCTAAAGGTTTGCATGGGGAAAGTAGGGGTTGGACTGAAGCCAGCTTAGTCAACGTGGGTGTGGTGATTTCAAAGCGCTGGCTGTCTTACTTCCAAGCATGGAGAAATGCAGGTAATCTGGAGCCTAAAGGGTAAGAAAAGCTTACCCTGAGAGACCTGTTGTAACTCTCTGAGTTCCATGGGGCAGGAGGAATCATCAGGGAGTATTTCTACCAAGTGCCGAGAGAGTGCACACAATTCTTGAAAACCGTAGGCACCAGGCTGAGGTCAAGAAGCAGGGGGATACCAGTGGAACCCACAAGATCTACTATGAAAACAATGTTTATACAGTGAGGCTATGGACCTGGAGTGTGGAGCAACCATGAGATTGGGGATCCCTCAGCGTACAGGGCATTCCTCCTAAACTTCGTCCATGAAATCCCCTTTTCTGAGAATTTGGGGCAGGACTAAACATGGGAGAGGTTGGTTAACCACTTCTAATTGCCAGAGATGTCTGGGAAGGTGCAGTAGTTCTGTCAATCCTGTAGTACCTGTCAAGCCAGTGTCAAGTTAGAAGAGTAACTCAAGGCCCTGATCTCACTAGCTGTAGTGAGGATACATTTTGAGAGGGAATAGGTTGACATTGTTGGCGCCTAAACCCTAAAACTGCTAGAGAGAACAGGTTCATATATGTGGTTGGTGGACCATACCACTAAGTGACCTGAAGCCATTCCTATGAGGACAGTAACTGCACCCATGGTGGGCATGGTCCTGCTAGGTATATTTACCTCATTAGGCTTCCCCAAAGAGGTAATCTCAGATAGGGGACAAACGTCATGTCTGAGTATTTGAAGGCTTTGTGGGATTGTGGGATGAGTGTGAGATGACTTATAGGTTTGTGGAGAGATTTATGAAGACCTTAAAATGTATTATAATAGGGTTGCTTGAGAACCTCACTAATACGTAGAATATCCTAATACCATCCCTGTTTTGCCTATAGGGAGATACCACAAAAGCGAGTGGGCTTTACCCATATAACATTTGTATGAGCGCCATGTCTGAGGTCCCTTATGCCAAGAAGGATGGGAAACACATCTCTAGAAACTCAATAGGACATAATGGACTATGTGCTGTACCTCCCTTTCTGCATGGCTGAATACATGGAAATGGATAACAGAAACTTGTAGGCCAGCAAGAAGCTTTATATGTCCAGATATGAACAAAACAATATTTGCATTATATCAGCCAGGTCAGAAAGTGTGGGGTTTGGATCCTGTACCTTCCACAGCTTTCCAGGACAAATGAACATGGTACTGGAGAAAATGGGGGAGGTCACCTACCTAGTGGACCTTGGTTCCCCAATCACTCCCACAAGATGATCCATGTCATCCATCTGAAGCTACACTTTGACGGGGCAGAAATGGCCATGTTCATTGCCACTGATGGAGGATAGAGAGAGAAAAGTGTGAGCTCTCCAAGACCTCCTATCCCACAATGCCAAGGATGATTCAGTAGTGGGAGTAGTGCTCTCTCCTGCACAGAGCAGCAGCAGAGAGACTGTCACCAGTTAATGTGGCAGTTTTCTGCACTGTTGCCACTGAGACATTTTCTGACTTAGTCATGTGTTTTTAAGAGATTGACCCTGGTTACAGATTACCTGTCAAACACAAAATATACAGGTTGTCAGACAAGGTAAGGGTCAGCAAAATGTTGTCCCTGAGAGTGATTAAGCGTTCTTACATTCCCGGGCCATCCCAGTAGTGCTGGTGCATAAGGCCAACATAAAAGGAGGGACACCAGATCTTAGGCTCTGCATGGACTACAGAGGACTGAATGTCAACACCAAGACTAATGGATAAATCATTCTTATAGTGTATGAGCTGGTTTGGAGTTGCCAAGTATTTCTCCACATTTGATCTTACATCTGGGTACTACTGAGTGCCCTGACTAAGGGAGCAAAGGAGAGATCAGCACTCTCCACTGTTAAGGGCCACTTCCAATTTAAAGTGATGTTATTTGGATTGAGGAATGCTCCTGCCACTTTATAGAAGCTGGTAAATAGGTTGCTGTCTAGTTTGTAGACCTTTAGTGCAGCATATCGAGATGATATAGTTACATTTAGCTCCACCTGACAGAAACATTTGAAACACAGCAGGGAAGTGCTTCTGGTCCTGCAACAGGCAGGAATGATATTCAAGCCAATCATGTGCCAGATAGGGCAGAGTAGTGTACCTAGGTTACCAATTGATGGAAAATGTTTGCAGCCTCTACAACCAAAGATGCAAATAATCATGGTGTGGGAACCTTCCAAACTCAGACTCAGGTGAGGGCTTTCCTTTTATTTACAGAAGGTTTGTCAAGTGGTATGGCTCATTTAGCTACCCTGTCAGAGGTGACCTCAGAGAAGACCCCAAGGAAGGTCGCATGGACTGAGGAGTGCCAGAAGGTCTTTGGTACACTGAAGAAGGTGCTCTGACCAGCACCTGTACTCAAAGCACCTAATTGCAAAAAGAGTTGTGGCCCAAACAGATGTTCAAAACATGTATTTGGGGAAATGTTGCCACAGCTGAATAATGAGGATCAGGATCAACCTGTTGCCTTCCACAAAAGGAAACTATTTAGCAGAGATTAGAATTTGAGTGGCATAGAGAGGAAGCACTTACTGTGGTTTGGTCACTGAAGAATCGGAGACCCTACCAGTTTAGGACTCACAACCCGGTTCAAACTGGCCACAGGTCTCTCAGATGGCTGATGCAGCCGAGAAGTTGAAACCCCAAAGCATTGAGGCGCTTAGTTTCCCTACAGAATATATTGATTTGGCAGTGGAGCAACGACCAGCAACTGACCATGCCAATAGAGATGACCCTACCAGGTTTATCCACTTATATGATGAGAACTGCCAAGAGAATATCTGAGCTACTCCTCATCTTTCATCGCTTCTTGCACGTTCACACCATTTTTGTTTCCACTGATGCTGCTGGTTTTGTGACTCTGTGTATTGGGACTCTTCTAGAGGCCCACTGCATGTGCTCTGACCCCTAAAACATATTGAAGTTGGATATTATGAGATATGTCAGTCTTAGGATATTCTTAACCCAATCTGTTTGCCTTCACCCCTCCTATTTGTTGGCCTCTGTGTATTTTGCCACTGCTAACCAGTGCTAAAGTACTTGTCCTTCCCCCTTTAAACACGGTAGGCTTGGCTTACAACCAATTGGCATATTTTATGTACTTGTAAGTCCCTATTAAATTGGTGCTATATGTGCTCCGGGCCTGTAAATTAAATGCCTCTAGTGGCCCTGCAGCACTTATTGTGTAACCCACTTAGGAAAGCCCTTTAAACGTGTGTCAGGCTTGCTATTGCACCCTGTGTGTCAAGTTTTATACTGCCATTTGACCTGGGCAAACCAAACCTTTTGCAAAGCCTAAACCTTTGGTTTATATATACATTGGGCACCCCTAGGGTAGGCTTTGAACAGCCCAGAAGGCTGGGTGAAGTGTATTTAAAAATGTGGATGTGCACCTTAAGTTTTGCATTTCCTGGTAGTGAAAACATCTTAAATTCTTTTACACTACAGCAAGTCCCACATCTCCCATTGGGTTATCTTATAACATGTAATACGTGATAACTTTTAATTGGGAACAGGTGAACCCAAGACCACCAGAGTGACTCCAAGGGCAAGATGGCTGGTACCCTGGTCAGGGACGGAGGCTCTAACCACCTTGAACTAAGCACCTGAACTCTGTCTACTGTGAGTCCTACCACTAGGTGGTGCCAATCCAGACTATTGAACGTGGAAGAGGGTCTGAATGTGATCTGCCAACTCAACTCTGGAGCCTGCAGAACCAAAGAATCACTGCTCTGGAACTCTGCATCGGAGCTGCTGTGCTGTGTATCTCCTCACCAAACCTGCTGTGCCACACAGGAGTTGAGCACAGGATAATTTAGGGTTTGACTGAATATCGTTCCCATTCACCTGAGTGAGAATAAAGAATCAATCACAGTGCTGTTTTATTAAATGGGATGCATGACCTTGATTACATTAGTGAAAAACAGGAAACCCCTTGTTCTGTAAAGCTCAATGCATGCTAAAATTCCTAAAAAAAAACGACATAGAGCAATTACTTTGTTCTTTTTCTAGCAATGAGAACAAAGCATATTTTCGCCATTAAAGGAGTAACAACAAGAGTACTCCCCTCACACAATACACAGATGGATTAGTGAATAGAAGCTTCTATAGTCATAGCTGAAATGATACTCATTAATCGCCACTTTCCTTCAATAAATTGGCACCAAGGGCCATATGTATCAAGCCTTTTTCGATTCGCAAAGGCCGGAATTTGCATTTTTTGATATGTATTAAAAAATCGCATCCTAAGGAATCGCATACATTTGCGATTCCTTAAATGCTATGTATGAAGCATTTTTCTATACCGAATTAAGCTTAAGAAATCGCAATTTACCACCAACTTTCAATTGGTGGTAATTTGAGATTTCTTGTAAAAATGCACAAATTGGCATTTTTGAATGTGGCATGTGACACACATACATGCCCATAGGGCATGCATGTGCGCTATATGCACACACATGCTGATTTCAGGGGTGCAGCAGGGTGTCCTTGAGACACCCCTGCACCCTTGAAATCAATCTCATTTTGCGATTAGCAAATTGCGAATCGCAAAATGAAATGCATTTCACAATCATTCTTATGGGCCTCCTGGCCCATAGGAATGAATGGGAAAATATTCCTTATTTAAGAATTCAAAACTTGCGAATTCGCAAATAAGGAAGATTAAGGAATTGCAAAAAAAATTGGATTTTTTACATACATACCTTTTTGCGATTTCTAAATAGCGATTCCTTAAAAATCGCTATTTAGAAATCGCAAAACGGAACTATGATACATATGGCCCTAAATCTCTAGCCTATTTGCAAGTGAAATGACACCCTGTACACATAGACAAAAATTGTGGTACGCAATGCAATCCACATATATAAATGAAGTGGCATTGTGTCTCTGTCCCATACCTGACATGGAAATCACTCCAGGTGTTATCAAAGCACACCTGGAGTGCACAGTGCGCACACTAGAGGTTATGATCTTTGAGCTTCAGAAGACAGTTCATCGTCTCAAAGAGCGAGCTGAGGATGCGGTGAGGCAGAGGGGCACCCCCACTGAATGTCTATTAGATTGTAGGGGTCCGGGAAGGAACATCCCCAACTCAGTTGGTGCTGACCTGGCTGAAATCCTGTATTCCGAAAAACAAGATGTCTCTATGTTCCGCCCTTGCGACCCATCATTGCACACATCTTTTTTTAATGCTATGTAATCCTCCAGGTCTCTTGGAATCAGGACGTAACTCCACTAAGGTCATGATGATCTTCTCAGATTATTGGCATAATGTTTAACAGCAAAGGCGCACATTCCTGGAAGTCAAACCGAAACTGCAAGTGCCACAAATTAAAAGGGGGGGCCCTTGGCCTCCCGCCCGCATGGCGGTGCGGCGATCCCCTCTCCCCTTGCCTCCCGTGGTGTGGGGGCGTGATCTCCCGGTGCCCAATGGTTACGCGGGAGGTGTGCACCACACCACCAGTCGGCTGACGCCCAATCCCTGACCTGGGAGGCGTGGTGCAGTCTTCCGTGTCAAGGGGGCGGGTGTCGTGTAGTGAGGGGAGGGGGCGGCCCGCCATCTCCCCACGTCCCGGGGAATAAAGGAGGGGGGAGCGCTCAGTTGGCCCTTCTTGTCGCCTGACGCTCCCCACACTGGTGGTGCCCCGCGCTCGGGCCTCCTAATTTTCTGTTTTCTCTTTCAGATCAAGGATTGCTGGCGGGAGTGTGTGGTAGCGCGACGTTGAAAGCAGACGGATGGAGAGTTGACCGTAAAGATCGAGGACGGTGGATATGTAGAGTGCAGGACACACAAGTCATCAACAGTAAGAGGAAGCGGGGGGCTTGCATTTCATCGCTTCGTGTGGCCGCCGGGTGGGTCTACGTTAGAGTTTGGCCACCCCTAACATTTGGAATAGGCGGTGTTGCGGTCGCTGTGGCGTGGTGCTCATAGCCCCCTGCACATCCTCCATTTTGTGAACGTACAGGGCGCACTGGTTGCGAATCTAAGCAGTAAGCGAATTGCTCAATAGTCAAAATGCCGGGAGCCAAGGGCGCTAAGGGGTCAAAGATGGAGTTGATGTTTCAGGCCAAGATGCGTAAGATGAATGCCATGGATAAAAGATTGAATAAGGTTGACGGCCTAGAATCTCGTATGATGAAAAGGATGGATGATATTGCAGGCCCGCGCGGTTGGCCCAAGCGGCAGATTGACGCGCCTTTACTGGAGGGGGATTCCGATTCCTCGCCGAAAATGGGCATGGCCAAATGGCAAAGGCGCAATGCTTCCACTCGTGCACCGGTGGCGGTGCCCACTACCCCGGAGCCAGTACTCCCGGCTCCCTTGGCACCGGCTCCTGCCTTGCCAGGAGGGGACACTCCTGTCGGGCTGGCGCCGCCTGCCCCAGTTGGCCCACCTCCATTGCCTCCCGTGCTAGCACCCATGGCGCCGTCACCGCCGGTGGTGCCGGCAGCAGTACCGGATTGCGACACTCAGATCCCTCCTGAGTTAACGGCGCAGATAGCGGCTATACTTCCTTGGCTGCTGAAGGGGGGTATGATGTCCTCAACACTAGACCATGCCGCGGAGGCGGCCAAGATGGTGGAGAAGATTAGGGCGGGAACAGTTACGAGTGCGGCTGCGGCCTCTGTTTCTCCTTCTTCTGCAGGTTCGGATGCCGCTCGGCCGAATGGAAGCGACGCGGGACCAGCCCCGGTGTCCGGTAACGGTAAGGAGGTAGCCCTGCCTCTTTTAGGAGACGGGACGATTCCGTCTCAGAGCGAAGATTTAGGGCAACATGTTTCTCGGGCGGTGAAAGAGATGATTTGGGCGGGAAAGTACATATATATTTTCTCTTTGCTATTAGACAATAGGGAAATGGAAATTGCCAAAATGCTAAAGGAATGGATGCATCCTAGTGAATGGAGAGTAGAGTGTGCGAAGTTTAGGGTGGAGGAAACTCTGCGCAATTGGATCAGGGCCTTCCCCATCCTTACAGCTATCACTGTTGAACGCCCTCCAAACGTGCATGCGGCAATGGCTTGCTATTAGAGCAGGATCGTAGGTTGGAGTAAGCAGTATACCGGGGAAGCATGGAAAGAATATGATGTTAATTTCAGGAAGGCGAAGGAGTTTCACTTGTCGTTGTCATTGGACAAGTTGGACTCACTGTCATGGCATAAACAGTTCGCAGGGAGCACGGCCCCTGCCCAGCCCAGGACCGTAGCCAGCGTGTTCCCTGCAAAAACCCAGCAGCCCTTTTGTGGGGCGCCGGGGAATGAGTCCCCCTGGAAGAGTAGGGGAGGCGGCGGGGAAAGAAACGGTATGTGTTGGGACTTTAACAAGCGTTCCTGTACAAGACCGGCCGGCACATGTAGATTCAGACATGCATGCGCAATCTGTGGTCACACTTCCCATCCCAAGACAACATGCAGGAAAAATGGTAACCAGAGTCAGAGAGGGGGAAATAAACCAGAATAGCGCTGGAAGCACGGTCAGCCCCTCCCCGGTTAATGTCCTGGCAATGATTCCATGGTTGAATAGATATACCAGACCACAGTGCAGCTGCGTTACTGCAGGAAGGTTTCTCCCAATGTTTCCGGATCACGGCTGGGGGATACACCGGCAGTGCGCACTGTAGGAACCAGTTATCTGTACAACATAATCCTGCGGTAGTCATGTCTAAGATCCGAAAGGAATTGTCCCTGGGCAGGATAGCGGGGCCATTCCAGGAAATCCCAGTGCCTGATTTGGTGTGTTCACCATTAGGCGTAGTCCCCAAGAAAGAGAAGGGCGAGTTTAGACTGATCCACAACTTGTCGGCACCGAGTGGGGCCTCCTTGAATGATGCGATAGATGAAGGAATTTGTAGTGTCAAATATGCTTCCTTTGACCAAGCAGTGGAGCTATTGCGGGGATTGGGGCGGGGCACGCTCATGGCCAAATCAGATATTGAATCCGCCTTTTGTTTGTTGCCGGTGCATCCTTTGGACCACCACTTACTTGGTTTCGCTTTTGAGGGAAAGTTTTACATGGACAAATGTATGCCTACGAGTTGCTCGATCTCTTGTGCGTGCTTTGAGACTTTCAGTTCCTTTCTGGAGTGGGTCATGAGACAGGCCTTGGGCCACAAACAGGTAATGCATTATTTGGACGACTTCCTTTTCCTGGGAGCGGCAGGCACTTCGGAGTGTGCCTGGGCATTGCAGGAATTTTGCTTGCTCATGCGGGCTTTCGGGGTTCTGTTAGCACCCGGGAAAACGGTTGGCCTGACCATCTGTTTGGAGTTCTTGGGTATCGAGATTGATTCACTGGAAGGATGCTTCAGGTTACCCAAGGACAAAGTATCCAAATTCAGGGCGGCATTGCGCCAGTGCCTTCTGAAGGAGAAGGTCACCTTGCAGCAGCTACAGGAGACGGTGGGCCAATTGAACTTTGCATTGCGAGTCATCCCAATGGCACGCCATTTTTCTCAATCGATTGCCCAAGCTATGAAGGGTTTGAGAGAGAAATATCACCGCACTAGGCTGTCAGCGGAGGTTCGCCAGGATATGCGGATATGGGTGGTCCTGGAGGATTTCAATGGCAGGGTAGTGTGGCCGGCACCTCCCACGACATTGGCAGAGTTGGGTTTATGGACCGACGCTGCTGGTAGCGTGGGCTTCGGCGCCATCCTGGGCACCAAGTGGGTAGCCCAGAAGTGGCCTGTGGAATGGGGGTCGTGGAGATTAACCACCAACATCGGATTCCTGGAATTGTTCTGGATATGGGTAGCATTGATGGTCTGGCCGGCGCACCTTAGCAATCAGTCAGTGGTTTTCTGGTCGGACAACATGAGCGTGGTGGAATGCATTAACCAGCAAGCGCCGCTGTGTCCATTCATACTGCGCTTGGTAAAGGAGATTGCGCTACAATGCTTAAAATGGAACGTGATTTTCAGGGCCAAACATGTGCCAGGTGTTCTCAATAATGCAGCTGATGCCTTTTCTCGCTTCAAAATGCAGGTGTTCAGGGAACAGCTCCCAGCAGAGGACCCATCGCCAGCACCTTTCCCGGTTGCTCTCTGGCGGATTGGTGCCCCAGACTACCATACCTCGTGGCATCTAGCTTAGCCCCCAGGACCAAAACAGCATACGAAGGGGCGTTCTTGTCTTACTGTACTTTCCTTGGGCATGGTTGGGGGCTAGCTGGGCATATGAGGACAGTTTTGTTGCATACCTAGAGCTGATGCACAAGGAAGGGTGCTCGGTGGCATCCGCAAACAGGCACAGGGCAGCAGTTTCATTCTTTGCACAGGCCAAGGGCGTGAGGGACCCTACGAACACATTTGTAGTGCGCAAGGCGTTGAGGGGCTGGCGTCGCATTCAGGGACACTCGACAGATTTGAGAAAGCCTATTGGGCTGGTAAGGCTTACTGCCCTTTTGTCAGCACTCCAGGATGTCTGTAGTTCGTATTGGGAGGTATTCCTTTTCAAAGCGGCGTTCACGCTAGCGTTTGATGGGGTCCTGAGACTAGGCAAGCTAGTAGCCGCGTCCAAAGTTGACAAAATGGGCGGCCTGCAAGTGGGCTGCGTGGTGATCCATGCTAATACCATGTGGGTAATGATTCAAAGATCGAAGACCGACCAGGAGGGAAGGGGGAAACGATAGTGCTTCTCCGGGCTCGGACCAACCCTTGTTGCCCAGTCTCGCATGTGGAGGCCTTTAGGAGGCAGCGGGATGGTACGCCGGGGGGGTATTATTGTGTCACATGGATGGTACCCATTTGACCAGGTACCAGTTTAGGAAGGTCCTGGACCTAACCGTCTCAAAAGCAGGCCTGGATCCAGCGGAATTCGGCTCCCATTCTTTTAGAATCGGCTCAGCAACTGAGGCAGTGGTAAGGGGACTCCCAGCCGAAAGGGTTAAAAGGATTGGGAGGTGGTCTTCTGAGTGTTACAAACGCTACGTACGTGTTGACATGTTGTGACATGGCCGGATGACTCACGCTTGTATCTCTTGGTTTTGCAGTTTCTCGAACCTGTCACGTGGGAGAGGAACTTGCCGAATGTCGGTAGAAGGCAGCAGCATTGCAACACAAGCAACAGGAAGATCGTCGGACAATGGTGACTTGGATTGTGGGCCACTCTTATGTTAGGCGCGCGAAAAATGTATTTCTTGCAGGTGATAGGATGAGAAGGGCTGAAGAGGGGGGGTTCTCCATTACATTCTTTGGGAGGGAAGGCTTGGGTATTAGGCAGTTCAGGGATTACTTACTGGAATTATTGTCACGGCAACCCCCTGTCAGTGGTGATACTTCACCTGGGGGAGAATGATTTGACCAAACTGGGGAGACGCATCCTGATAGATGAAATCATATCCACTGTGGGGTGGGTATCTAGGACTTGTGCGGGTTGCACGGTAGTCTGGTCGCAACTTATTCCTCGGTGGCAGTGGCGAGGGGGGGACTCGGTCAAGGCGTTGAATCACTCGGTAAAGAGGATCAACACACAGTTGGACAAATTGTTTCGAGCCCCCCGGTTGCAGACGATTCCTCATCGGTGTATTTGGGGGGAGCATTTCTACCTGCGGGATGGGGTACACTTGACTGAGGCTGGGAACGTCCTGTGGTCGAATAACATTTTAGCTAGAGGTATATGCGAGGGGGACATGACCTTTCTGAGGAGTAGGAAGGGGGGAGGCCAGATCGTCGGGTAACAATGCTGGCCTGTGGCGGTAAGGTCATGACCGGTGAGCAGCTATTTTAAGGTCTTATGGGGAGGCATCATCCTTTGGAGGTGTCTGCCCAGGGGGAGGAGGGGTCACTGGCCCCTCCTAGAACTTCAGGGGCAGCTGGTAACGCAAGTTAGGGCCCTCCTTCACTGGTTAAATGAAGTTCACGGGGTGGACCGAGTAATTAACGTGCTCGGCTGCATGGGTGGAACGAGTAATTAACGGGCTCGGCTGCATGGGTGGACCGAGTAATTAACGGGCTCGGCTGCAAGGGTGGACAGATTAATTAACGGGCTCGGCTGCAGGGGTGGACCGGGTAATTAACGGGCCCGGCTGCGCATGCGCACCTGTGTAAGGGCGCAGCTTGTAAGACCTGACACCGATTAGCGACCTTGCCATATCGACATAAATGTTAGTATGCAAAAAGATTCAGATGAGGATGTTAGATTTGGTTAGGAAACAAGCTGTATTAGAATCTTGTTAAGGCTAGCCTATCACAATTGTCGATATGAATGTATCTAAATGTTTCCGAATATTTTTGCATAAAAATGTGTATTTTTTTAACAATTTTATTATTTTGTATCTTAATAAATACGGCTGGGAGGTCTTGCTACCCCCCGCCTTCCAAAGACAAATCCTGTTCCGTTTCGTTGTGTTCTGGGTTGATGTGGGCATACAGGGAGAGGGCCGGTAGCCGTCACTGACCATGTGAAATATATGTCACTGTTTCCATCACTGCTAAAGGTCATCTTCCAGAACAAAACTTTCTTCTTTGACACCCGCAAATCTACTTAGGAGTGACTGAAATGAAGGCATATCCTCTGACAGGACACAGAATGCTCACTCAAGCCTTGTGAAGACTCGGACAAGAATCATGGATAGAAACAACTACCACGATGATCATGGTGAAAGTGGGGGTAACACTATTCCACAGCAGGCTGCATCACATGAAATCTTTACAAAATGGATAGGTTTGTGCCCACAAATATTACATTGAATCTTAGGGTAATTAAATCCTAAAGTCTGGATCAGTGTACAAGAAACAGGAAGTGGAATGACATGTCGTTGTAGTCTTATCCTTCTTCATTAGAATGAAAGTGAAAGCAAAACAGCCAAAATCTTTAGCCCGCGACCCTACGGACAGCTCTCCTCCTCGTAGCTGGTGGCCAGGGAGTGGCTCATGTACTTGCCTTATTCTGCCTGGATACAGCAACTCTAACACAAAGTGGAGCACTCTTCCATAGACCACCCGGGACTTTTAGGAACGATGTTGGGGTGTGGTTGGCGACAGTTGCTAGTTTATTCCACAACAGATGCTTCATATTTTCAGAGATATGGGTTGGGGGGTCGGGAGGGAGAGTTTCTGTAACTTTTTTTCTATGACCTTGGGAGGCCATGTCTGCCTCTTGTCATGGAATGTGAACAGTCTTTTTAGGACCCAGTCAAAGGAGTTGTAGTTTGGAAAGCAGCCAAGCAAGTTACTGGCGACATACTGGCGACGTACCAGTCTGAAAACCTCAGTATGCAAGTATTAAAACTAAAATGAACATGAAAACACTACATGGACATTGTCTGCGTTGTTTGGTTATAAAGAAGTTGAACTTGTGCAAATGACCTACCATTTCTATGAAGTGAATTGAAATGATGTTAAAAGCAAGTAGATCTGTTTTTAAGTTATTTTCCAAACTTCAGACTTCTAAGAGTTGTTTTAGTAGATTAGGAACCAAGAATACTATTTTTTAAATATTCTGTTTTTCGAATTGTCCCTTGCAGCTCCACTATTCCTACTTATTAATTCAATCCTTTATTTTCAGCCAGAAAGCAATGTTTTAAAGCTTTTGCCTGTCCAGAAATCCATGCTTTGCATGTCTGTCAAGCTGTCCTTAAATTATGGCCCTTGCTACTGCCCCTCAAAGTGATTGATTTCCCCTCGGCTTTGCAGCTGATATGAGTTTTTTGAAATAGTGGTGACATTTTGATGTCCGATGTGCCATTCTATTTTATTTGTTGTCAAATAGTGGTAAACTACACCGTAAAATGCTGGAATCTTAAATGCAATCGTGATATTTCAGACAGTATTTACTGTCAGGTAGCATAACATTTTTGTGGAAAGGTTGACAACGGTAATACATGGTGCAGAAGACGGTGTACACCGTGTCAGAAAAGTAGTTCCTGTCAACATAGCCAGCATTTCATTATAAATATTGCACAGCTGCACTTTTGGGATGACAAGCCTGCTGAGAGAGCACCGAATACATCTAAAGTAATTCGTAGAATACCGCGGCCAAGTGAATGTGAAATAAATACATGATTTCAAAGTCAGCAATTCCACTTCTTGTGTTACAATTGTATTAACCTGAAGTCAGATTCAAGCTACATGAACTCTCCTGTCCTCAAGCCCATGAGTGAGATTTCGTACTGCTTGATTCCCAAAGAGATGAGGAATTTGATTCCAAGAGAGATGAGGAATTATGAAAAGTAATTTAAAGATATTGGCATCAAAAACTTTTTTTGTATCAGGTCCGAATATTTCTTTCTCCTGTATTGTCCATTACTGTACATGGGTTAATAATCAATGGGTGTCCAGCATAGGTACACGAGAGGCAGATTCATGTCAACTTCACAGGATCCCCACCTACTGTGTAAATTAATTCCCTTTAGATAAAATGCCTGTACATTTCTATAATGCTGGCATTCTGAAAGTGCGGCATGGAAGCGGCCCTCCAGCACCTATGTTAGACATCCCTGGGATAAAAAGTAACACAGTAAGGGTTGGCGAATACCTATGTTTATCAAAGATAGGTTACAAGCACACCCAGTTTTAAATGATGTACACACTTTATACTAATGCTGAAACAAAGTATTCGTAGATTAGCACTCTGTTGCGTGCTACCCAGTGCCAAAGGGCTGCCTATCCCTAGGGTATCAATTAGTCTAATGTGTGGTACAAAACAGGAACTGTTAGGACCCAACTAGGAGCACAGCAGATACATTATATTCAAACTTAAACTCGTTTTTAACAATTTTACCCGAATTTACTACTACTTACTACATGAAACACAGTACAAATAATCTTAAATCATTAAATTGCTCTTATTTGTTATTTTTCTGGATTTTCATTACATTCTCAGTAATTATGCAATCATGTAATCAATGTCATTACATCATAACAGTTAGGTTTATACAATAAAAGTTCACAATTAACACAACAGCCGATAAATTTATATCCATGGACAACAACTTGAGATTAACAGCAGTTGCTTGTAATTGGCCCAATGCAATTCGGGACAAACAGCCTTATTCATGAAGGCTAAATCGGCTCGCAAAGGGCCGGATTCTGAGAATCTGGCCCTTTGCGAGTGAGATTTTTGCATTTGGGATTCATCATCCCAAATGCAAAAATCGGTAATTGCGTTTTCGCAAATTTGCGATGGATTACATTTAAGGAATCTCTATTTGAGATTCCTTAAATGCAATTCATCATCCATTTAAAAATTGCAAAATCGCAATTTCGGGCCGCTATTTACCGCGAGGTCAAACCTCGTGGTAAATAGCGAAAACTCAGAAAAATGCTTTTAAAAGCATTTTTCTGAGTTGCATGTTACACACACACACATGTCCTTTGGACATGTGTGTGTGCAACACCTGTGTCAAATGTCATTTGAGGGGTGCTGCAGGGTGTCCTTTGGACACCCCTGGCACCCTTCAAATCGCAATCTTATTTGCGATTAGCAAATTGCTAATCGCAAATAAGGAATACTCCCCATTCATTCCTATGGGCCTTTTGGCCCATAGGAATGAATGGGGAGTTTTTCCTTATTTGCGATTAGCAATTTGCTAATCGCAAATAAGGAATCATTAGGAATCGCAAAACATTTTGCTAATCCTACATGAATCCCGTTTTGCGAGTCCTTAATAGCGATCCGCTATGATTCGCTATTAGGGCCTCGCAAAACGGGAGATTGATGAATAAGGCTGTAAGTGTCCCTTCTTCGGGGGCCACTGCAGTTAACGAGTAAAAAAGTACTCGGCTGTTATCGTTTATAAAGCTGAGAGTGGCAAGAGTGTTGTTTAGATGGCTGTATATTGAGACGCTTTGAATTTCACTCGTTCTTGGTGGTGATGAAGCGCGATTAGTCAAAACTGGTCCACAAAGGCTCTTCTTTGGTTCTGTGTTTAGTACCACACATTAGACTAATGAATACCTATGTTTACCTGTAACAAAAAGCAAAAGCACACACTCAGTAGGGACATTTAGATGTTTAATCTTATTCTATAAAACAGGAGGAACTTACTCTATATCAAGAAGGATGAGAGTATTTCTAGGGTCTACAATGAAGGATCTTCTTTAAAATAGTGCAAATTAAGCTGATTCTAAATTGCACCCCTCAATAATCCATTCATGGACGTACCTTTTTATGCAAATATCAGACTTTGCAACAGTTTTAGTGAAACATGTTTCGCATGCGATTCTCACTATCTATCGTTTTTATCGTAACGAAATTAGTAAATAAAGGTACAAAAACTTCATGAACAATTTGTACACGTGCTCGTAAAGACATGAGCAATGTATAAATCTGATTAATGTAAATCTTAAAAAATGCACCCTATACCGAACGTAAATTATGTGTGTACATGTCAGTTAAATGTATGCTTCACTTCTGTCTGACAAAACCATATAACTTCTAAAATCAATTTATTAATTGATAAGTTTATAGGCTCGGTGGTATGCCACATATTTTTACATACATTTTAAAGGCACTGCATGTACTGGCTCACTTTTTTGTTTTTTCTGCACTACTAACACCCATCTATTGAGAGTCAGTTAACACTCAGGGACTCGTTTATGTAAACTGTTGCATTTCTGCGTGAAAACAGCAATGCAACAGTTTTCACTGCACCCTCCTTGCAACAGGATGGATGCGCCTTTAAAAGACTGAGCGCTGACGCGACTTGTCTTCAGTTTCGGATTTATGTTCATCCACTGGATCCGCAGTAGCGTTACTAATCGATCAGCATTGCAGTTGATACTACAGTTTCACCAGAATTTCTGATTGGTGAGCAAATAGAGACACTGAAGGATTGCGTTTGTGAGGCCGTGCTCCGTGCAATTTATACCACGAGTTTAGCCAGCCAATCAAAAATTCTGGTGAAACTGTACTATCGACTGCAACGCTGATCGATTAGTAACGCCACTGCGGATCCAGTGGATGAACATAAATCCGAAACTGAAGACAAGTCGCGTCAGCGCTCAGTCTTTTAAAGGGGCTTTCTTTGTGAAAAAATCTAGTCCTGATGATGGTCTCATAGATGTGAACAAGGAAGACCGAAACGTCGACCAATACATCATCTCCACCACATTTGTGCATTGAAAGAAACCTTTTTTACATTTATGAATTGGTTCTTCCTTTATTATTAATGGAGCTGATGACATGTGAATTGATTTGTTAATATTTATGTACAGCTATTCATGACTTTTTACTATATGATTGAATCTTGTATAACCCAGTGATTCAGATCTTTTGATTTCTATCAAATACAATAATTTTTTCAGATATAATTAGCTTGCTGTGTACTTCTTATCATTCCTCCTCGCTTGATGACTCATTGAATGCACGTTTTGTACAACTTTTGAATGTTTTAGTTATCCTATGGATGCTTATGGTTCTAAATAATTGATGGACCCTATATTTAACTTTTGTTAAATTAAGTATACTCAGTCAACAAATAAAATCGCTTGTAGCTTCTCTTTACCTTAACCATTTACCTTGCCCCAGCCTACAAGGGTTTATTGGGTTACCCCAAATCTATAGACATATTTAATGTACGGCGCTCCATGTCCCAAGGAGTTATAGATACGTCAGTATTTCTGACGTATCTGTAGGCACAAAACTGGTGCCTTACTGGGGTGTGCCTGAAAACAGGTGCAACTCCAGCAATGTGTCTTTTCACATGGGGAAAGCCACATTTGAAAGGACCTGTGTCAGTCTTACGCCTGTTGTGAGGCGGGCATAAGATATTGACGCAGTAATGTCCTAGAAATGAAGCACTGAAATCTTATATACTTCAATGTGCCACTTCTATGAGTCTTTTTGTGGGGTAACGCAGACCCTGCATACATTATACCTGGTGCAGGTATATTGTGGCACATGGGTTTACAAAGTGACACATCTGCCTAGAAGCGTCACTTTGTAAATAGGTTGCAACATGGCGCTTTTTTATGCTGCAGGTGCGACACAAAAAGTGACGCAACAGCAGGGCTTAAGTGTTGCAAGGCCTCATAAATAAGGCCCTCAAATAAGTGCAGGAAGTGCTTTTCCACACCATTAGGAATGCCATAAATGCTATTACTGTCCTTTCCACCTGTCTGGCTCTTTCTTCGTTACACACATTTGTGTATGTGGTAAGTTGTATCAAATGTAATTGAAAAATCAAGAAGAATCAATAACAGGCATACATCATCTTTGTCATAAAGGATTTTCAAAGTGTCAGTTTCCATATTTTGATTCTTGTTGATTGATACAGGACAAGCAGGCTATGATTTTATGCAAAGGAAGTCTGCTAACTGATTTTGCCCTATTAAAGTATTGACCGATCTGAAGTTGAAGAGTAAAATATATTCTGTTGTAGATTTCTTAAGAATGTGAGTGATTTAACCCTTTTTTGAGTCTCTGATAAGATACCCTTTAGAAGTGAAATGCAGATAACACTTCAACATTCTTGAACAGGTGGAAATTGATTTTGAAGGTTTTGACTGGAGCAAAAGCCTCAAAGGAAAGCATTGGTCATAAATGTTTGACATCCTTTGACAGATAATTGCCAGAGGCTGGTTCAAACGGGAAACTGCCACTACAACGCAGCTGTTCCTACGCATGCAGTTACGTCGCATGCGTTACAACGCATGCGGCGTAACAACGCGTACACATTACGACGCGGGCCATTACATCGCATGCGCTTTTAAAACGCATGTGATGTAATGGCGTCGGAGCACAGACGGTGATGCTGGTAACGGGACCGGAACTCATGAAACAGGAGCATAGACGACCACGAGGAGAGAGAGGTAAGGGGGATTAGAGTTTAGGGTAGTCTCAGGTGGTAGTAGTGTAGGCTTTAGGGCTTGGAGTACTCTCAGGAGTTGTACTGTAATCTAGTGTTTTAGGCTATAGGGCTTAGGGTAGTGTCAGGGGTTGTAGTGTAATCTAGTGTTTTAGGGTATAGGGCTTAGGGTAGTGTCAGGGGGTTGTAGTGTATGCTATTATTTTAGGATTTGGGGTATAGGGTAGTCTCAGGGGGTTGCAGTGTGATTTAGTGTTTTAGGCTTTAGGGCTTAGGGTAGTGTCAGGGGGTTTGTAGTGTATGCAAGTATTTTAGGCTTTAGGGCTTAGGGCTTTGTGTAGTGTCAGGGGGTTGTAGTATATGCTAGTGTTTTAGGATTTAAGGTAGTCTCAGGGGGTTGTAGTGTAATCTAGTGTTTAAGGCTTTAGGGCTTGGGGTATTGTCAGGGGTTGTAGTGTATGGCATTGGTTTAGGGTTGTGTAAGAAGGTCCGGTATGGTAGTGTTTCATGTAAAGGGGACAGACTGTGCGTAGGGGTAGGGTCGTGTTTTGAGTGCTTTACTGTTTTGTACTGTAGGGAATTACTGTGGACTGTGCGTTATGTAGGGTAGTGTGCTAGTGTTTGGGGGATAGTTTGCGTTTTAAATACATGGGGGAAACTTGGGTCCATTGTAAAGACATTTAGTATGCATTTCAAAGGAAATGCGAACTAATGCCATGCGATGTAAAGACATCGTTGTGACGGTACATGCAAACTAAAAACCGCGTTGTAAAAGCATGCGTTGTTTTAGTTTGCGATGTATCATCATACATCCGTTCAAACTCTTTCCAGATGTTTGACATCTGTGTCATTTTACTGTCTAAAAATGTTGTTGACCCTTGATTATTATGTAAATTATCGGACATCAAGTAGGTGCATTATTGGACATCAAAGTGATAGAATCTCAGTTAGGCAAGATAGTTTGAAAATGATATCGTGTATGACATCCTTTCATTTGGAGAATAAAGGAGCAGGACTTGTATGGTTCAGATATGTAGTGTACAATTTGACAATGTTGAACAATTTATTGTTCCTGAGATCACCGTTCATTTTATTCATTAGGTTTGAGATTTTTTCTAGTTAAAATCTAATTTATATTTCTACCTCTCTGCTTTTACTCTTCTAAGACATGATATCAAAATAAATTAAAATATTAAGAATATTTTAATAAATCAAAAATAAATATAAAAATCAGGAAAACAAAAATATTGTTAGACAAAGCACTGCTAAAAATAATGTAAAAATTTATATTTATATTCACATCTTTAAATAAATATAAAAAGTCATAAAAAATTAAATATACAGGAATAGCAAAATAAATATACAAATATTTACAATCTAAGGTACAAAAGAAATTCAAAGTACTTAACCAACAACCAACAAAACTAAACTTAAAAACAAATTGACACACTTCCTCAATTAAAAAGCAGAATAAAAAAGAAAAAAGAAAAAAACATTAGTTACTAACTGCCACAGATTAAGCCACGACTGATAGAAAGGGTCATTCTGCTTGAAAGAAGCTACAATCTGGAAGGCTACCTCATTCTCCAGAAATAAAACTACTACATTTATGGAGTATTAGATTATAACATTACTTAAATATTACTACAAATTTTTTTTAAATATTTTCATCCACAGATAAATCAATATTACTTATTACAATATTATATCTTCAACTTCAAAGTACTAAGGCTGTCAAAAAACAACACCTCACAACAAATGACAACACAAGAAAACAATATTACTGAATCTGAATAAAAGAAAGAGAAAAGTGAGTATGTTAATATAGAATGATAATATAAAAAATTAACCTAACTACAAAAATGAATACATAAAAAAACTGCTTTGATTTTTAGAAATTGCAACAAAACATACAAAATAACAAAAAATAATAAATAAATAAATTTCGTTCTCAACAGAAAATTTGAAAAAGAATGAGAATGAAAAAAAGAAAAGGAATGGTGCGTAAGATCCTCAAAGGGATTCTAAGATTGACCGTTTGGGGCCTTTTGAAACTGTATTTGCCGCTTTGCTGTTTACCTGCGTGAACAGGGACACTTGCTGAAGGCGCAGCACTACCCTGGTGGGACTCCCGATCCCAGGGTGCACTGTTGCATCGTTCCTGCCCTGCCCTGCCCGAGTGCTTACAGCTGCAGAAGGGGGAGGCGCTGTCATCACGCTCTAAAGCGCCGCCTTCCGCCGCGCAATGCGGGACGCGCGCAGGCGACGCTGGGAGAAGCTTGGGACAAGCCTGGGGCCGTCTAAGGCCGTCGTAGGCCGGAGGAGGCTGGGCTGGGCCACCCCCCTTACATCTGTGACTCTCCAAGCATCAAGTTTGCAAAGGACCTGGTTGGTGTCATCTACTTTAAGCTACATTGTTTTTGATTCACATGGCAAGTAAACGGAAGACTGGTCTGAAGGTGGGGGGAGGCGTGGTTGGAACATTGGATGCCTTTTCAAACGGATCCGAATCAGTACTGCAGAAAGGAATAATTCTAATGGAAAAAGATTATCCCTGGGACCCATTGGGCATAAGAGATCGTCATTAGGGGCTATTAGCAAGGCAAAATCCCCAGTACCAGTATTAACTTCACAACTTATAGTTCATGCCAGTATTGAGGGACATCATTTGGGGCAGGGAACAGGGTTACTATTGATTCAAACCCAGAAGTAGACACAATTGGAGAATCCAATCTGAGTAATTCCAGTGACCATATTTACGAACAGCTACCAAGATCATCAGTTGCTTTGTCTATAGACTCAATAAGCCCCTGAGTATCTGACCTAAACGCTTTACGGCTATCCAACACTCCCATTATCGTACCATCTGATAAACATAAAGATGATGATTACGCAACCAGCCCTACCTTATCATCAAGGTTGCGCAAACTGAGGACAGCATTGGGGAACAAGGGCCAAGACTGTGGAGCAAAAAGGAAATCTAACCCCCCCTTCACGGCATTCCAAGCCTAGGAAAAATGGGGGGGGGTAGTTCAAATGAATGAGTCAAATAGCATGATGGTGACAAAAACAGTGTCAAGGAAATCAGTGGGTACACAAACCGAGTCTGATTGTGTATCAGACACCCCCTGGTTTAAATAAATAATTGGGAAACTAGAGTCTAAGATAAAATCTCCGTTGGAATCTGTGATTAAGGATAGAATAGAAAATGTCAAAAATTGTATGAGATCAAGTTTTTCCCATTTGGAGAATAAGATTGAGCATCTATGTAAAATATTGGAGAATACTAGAAGATGTAATGCCCCCAATGAGTCATTCGCACATGTAGGAGGTGATCATGTATAATCCCAAATAAAATTGAATGGTAATGCTGGTACTGATTCTGATAAAGGTAGGAGGGAAAGGATAGATGCAAGTGAGGGCGGGCAACAGGGTACTCATGACAATCAGGGGAACCCACCTAGGAGAACACAAGTACAACTAGCCCCTGAGAGCCTACGTATGCACCCTGATAGGACAGTAATGCACAGCCCAAAAGGAACTGACCTAATACCCAATAACGATGTTTTACAGCTTCCACCGGCATCTTGTCCATATGTGATAGTACTAACTGGAGTTCCGACGCTAAGAAGAGATCAAAAGGAAACTTGGTCCAACCTTCGGAACAAAACAGTGGACTGGCTCACAAAATTCAAAAAATTCCACCCAGTAAATACAGGGGACATTTTGATGGTTCGTAGAGTTGGGTGGTTCCCCCAAGAACATCAGAAGGGATTGCGTGGTGATAAACTTCAGATGCCCGCAACTAGTCAGGGGAATACTTGAATATCAGGAAGAGACTCTCCCTCATGGCACGTGTATTAGTACCCTTCCACTGGGTTACTTTTACAAAACAGCTGTCGATAGTAACAACAGTGGTTTGGTCTCTCATGTCTCACTAACTAATAGATTTGATGGCCTATCAACATTGGATGATTTAGATTGACTGAGTGGTACAAGTAGCCATGTAACTCCCCTTGTAAACCATTGTAACGTGGTACATAGCATCCAAAATGACCAGATAACATCGATTATACAGGGAGCAAATGTAACATCCAGAGGGGGGGACCTGAGGTTGACCCGCCAAAACAAATATCTAGCCCTGAAACACATATAGGACATATGGATGTTAAAAATGTATTAGTAAATTTGAATGTGTATGAGGATCCCAAATTAATTGGTAAAAGTAGGGAACAGGAGGTAAACATAACCTCCTGGATTATTGCAGGCCTCACCAAGAACCTACTGGATACGATATGGAGTGATTATGTAGACCAGAGTGATATAATCCTCCTGCAGGAGACCTGGTCTTTGGAAATCCCTCACAGATTGGGTTTTAACACATTTAGTGTGAATGCTAGCCCCTCTGCTAGAGGGAGATCCTCAGTGGGTTTGGTCATTTGGATAGGGATTAGTCTTGACGTTGATATTGCTCCACTCCATTTCCAGTCCCAGGATTTGTTGGGTGTAAAAATTACTATGCGAGATAACGGGGACCTATATTTAATTAATATTTATAATAGGCCAAGTGCACCCAATAAAGAGTCGTTGGTTATTGAGCAACTTGACTCTTTTTTAGATTCAATAGGGCCTACGCCAAGGGTAATTGCTGGAGGCGACCGAAATTGTAATTTGGAACCGATATTGGGTTTGGATGATCTGTTTATAGAACAAGACATGGCGAATAATATCCCGTCCATAGATAGTAGTAGGGAGGTAAAGTGCACCGTTGCAGCGATACAAATCTTAAAGCTTACTGTAGAACATGATTTAAGGGCTTGTAACGGGCGCATGCCGTCAGACAGACCTACAGCATTTACATTTTGTAGAGGTAGCTTGCGTAGCCAGATAGATTTTATCTTGGTTTCAATTAACCTGTTGCATTGTGCCATTGATTTTAAAATTGATCCTAGAACAGAGAGTGATCACCATCCTTTACAATTGAAAATAGAATCCCATCTTTTTAAGTCGTCAACAGCTGGAACCGAAGGGAGGGATTTGGCTGCCTGTGAGCTCTTAACAAACAATAATAGACGAGCCCTGAAGTGGCCTTATATCCTAGCTAAAGATGCAGTGATGACAAATATTTACCACACTTTTGCGGATATTGTTACATCATTTCAAGATGTCCCAATAGGGGAATGTTGTGTACTGGATATGCATACTAAATTGGTAGACGCATTGACCAAGTTTTTAAGTAACATTTATAAAGAGAACAACGGAGGAAGGAATAATCAAAGAGAGGTAGAAAACCCCTGGTATAATGAAGATTGCAGACTAGCTAAGACTTGCTTAATGCATGCAATTAAATGCAAGAATACACTCGAAATAAGGGTAAGAAGGCAAAATTATAATAGAATACTTGAAGAAGCTAAAAAGCCTAGGATGATGATATTTGGACCGATTTAATTATTGAAGCAAAGTCCAAAGACCAGGCTGCCTTCTGGAGTCTAATAGCGAAGGGAAATAATATAGGAAGGACTGCCAAAGATCTTTTTGTAGATGAAAACACCTGGGTAGAACACTTTTCCCGTTTGTACTCTGATAACATTGTCAGTCAGTCAGTCAAAGAAACTTTATTCGGTTATTTAAAACCATAAAAGCAAAACATGGTATACAAAACAAGTTTTAAATTCAATTAAACATATATGAAAAGACATTACTACACCATCATAAAAAGCACAAAGAACCGAATTTTGTTAAAAAATAAGTGACTGTAAGAGCAAGTTTACATGGTGTCCAACAAAAATTATACAAGTGTCAAATTTTGGTTGTTAGAAATAGCAGCCATTCTTAGTTTATTTTGTCTGGCAGCTGCTGCCAGAAAACAGGCTACCCCATATGTTGTCTGTACTGAGTTCAGCATCTGTAGATGTAATAATGCTGGCCGTACCTGGACAAAATTCAATTTTTTCAGAATAGGTACCAAAAATTTTTTTGCGAGCCACCAAATAATGTTCACAAAGCATAACTAAGTGGAGGGTGTCCTGTATGGAAAAACAGTCGCAGGTACAGGGGGGTAAGTTCTCTGGTAAGCCCCACTTTGATTGTGAGCCAAGCACAAGGTGTATTAAATTAAACCTGAACCTTATGAGTAGAAAGCGATGGTAAGGCTTGGTAACATATTTCAAATAAGGTTCCATGGCTAAAGTTGAGGAGAGTTGAAAAAGTGATCGTACCATTGGTTTACCTAATTCAACCGTTTCCCTTTCAGACTCCAACAAATTTAGGAAATGCAGCTTGACCCACTTTACATCCTCTTTTTTTAAATTGTGTGGTAAAGAATACATTTCTGGACGCCCTAGTCTCGCGCATGCCGCTCTAACATACGCCAGCCACGGGATGTTATTGGCTTTATCCAGAGACAAACAATCTTTGAGGATACAATGATTTAAACTGATTTCCTCGTTTGTCCACGTTTTAACCCAATATATCACTGGGGCCATTTTTAAGAGATCAGTAACGTGACCCAAGCCTAATTCATTATGAATTGTGTGTATTGGGGAAGATTTAGGTAGTGATAGTAAGGCTCGTAAAAAATTATTTTCTGCAATCTGAATGCCTGGGCATGAGACATAACCCCATATGGCAGCCCCATAAGAGGCAATTGCCAAACATTTAGCTTTATAGATACGGGTCATGGCTTCCATAGGTTTTGATCCCAGTTTTTTCGAGAAATGCAGAAGGGCTGTAGTGGATCTAGTAACTCCATTCTCTTTTAATCTCATTTGTGCACCCCATGTTCCTTTCTCATCGAAGGTGACACCCAGATAGCAAAAGAAAGGGACCCTGGAAATTGGTGAACTATTACAGCTAAAAGATCTGATCTTCGTGTGTTTTTTCCGTGAACCTGTAACCATAACATGGGATTTGGTCGAGTTAATTTTAAGATCGAGAGCTTCCATAAAGAGGCCAAAGTGATCTAAGAGTTTTTGAAGGCCTGTACCAGTCCGAGCTAAAAGGACGGCGTCGTCCGCGTATAGGAGGACCGGAATAGGTACCCCCCCCATACACGGAATGTCTGGGGTGACTGAGTTCAATGAATTACCCAGGGAGTTGATGTACAGTGTGAAAAGGAGAGGTGCCAGAATGCAACCTTGTTTGACACCTCTTCCAGACTTAAACTTTGCTGTGCACCTTCCATCCCTGTTCACCCTAACAGATGCAAATAAATTTAAATGAAGATCGTGCAGAAAATTAACCAAAGTTGTGTCCAAACCCATATTGCCCAAAATAGTCCACAGTTTTGAACGATTGACCAAATCAAAAGCGGATGATAAGTCCATAAAACCCAAATAAAGGAGTCCCCCCTTCACCACTGTGTACTTGCTGATAATTAGGTGGAGGTTGAGACATTGGTCCATGGTCCCTCTGTGTGCTCTGAAACCATACTGTAACTCCGAGAGGATCCTGCTCTCTCCAAGCCAGTCCTCAAGCCTCTGCAAAATGACCCTGCCCAAGATTTTAACGGCAGAGTCCAGCAGGGAGATTGGCCTGTAGCAAGCCGGGTCCCCCCTGTTCCCTTTCTTGAATATGGGCACAATGATAGAGGTGGACCAAGAGGAAGGAAAACCAGCTGAGGGTATTGCGTTAAAAACGTTCATTAATATCTTCGACCAAAATTGGGGGTATTGGATGTAGAGGTCTGCTGGAACCCCGTCAGGGCCCGGGGCTTTGTGTTTACTTGTGTCTCTAATCGCCCTTTCAACCTCCAAACTACTAAATTCCATAACCAGGTTGGGGGATTTATGGACATTATCGGTTAGACCGGGTGCTGTGGATTCGTAGATCTTTTCGAAGTGGGCTACCCATCTATCATCTTCTATCACACAGTCCATGTCGGTCTTCCCTTCATTGGAGAAGAAGGGCTGGTTCACAATGGCCCAAAACTTTTTGCTGTCTCTCAATACTTCCGTAGATAAAAGGCTCTCCCAAGCTTCTTCCTTGATTCCAGATTTGCGTTTAAGAACTGCAGTTTTGTAATCCTTCCTTAAAATGGCCACCAACGTCCTGTCCCTAGGTTTTTGTTTTAGGGCTTTCATCAGAGCACTATGTTTCTGGGAACATTCTTTATTGAACCATTTCTGGGGTTTCTTAATCCTTTGCCCGGTAGACCTTAGCTCCAAATTCTTAGCAATCCTTCCGCATATCTCCTCGTATGCGGCTACTACATCCGGGCCTCGAGCAGTTGGGTCCAGACATACTGCCATATCTGCCTCTGACTCTTGGGCAAGTGAATGGAAGAAGTGTTCAGGGACTATTTGTTCCCATTTTAGGCGCCTTCCCTGGTCTTTAGTTATCAAGTCCCTTGGGGCTGCCACATCTGTTGGATTATGGGTCCGGAAACAGTCTAGGTCCAGCATCAGGAGGACAGGATTGTGATCACTGAAACTAGCAGTGACCACCATGTATTCGCGTGCCTTAGCTAGTACCCCAGATGAAACAAAAATGAAGTCTATAATAGTATTAGCGTCTTTCCCCACGAAGGTTGGGGCTCTGGGATCGTTCCTACTTTGGGCAAATTCAAATAGATTTAAAGTCGCCAGAAAAGACTCGAGACACTCACCCTCAATTGTATGCACAAAATGGGGGATGGCCTCCGTCGGTGAACCCCCATAGCTATCATTAAGGCAATCACCCTCACAGGGATGAATATTAAAATCACCCAAGATGATCATCTCTAGGGAAGAGGTGCAGTCGCTTCTATAGGCTGACAAAAATTGTAGTAAGGAAGTCAAATGTTCATTCACAAATAAAGACTCCCTGGAGTTATAAAAATTAACCACTAAAAAGGTTGGAAGCCAGGTAAGGTCCACTCCACGACTAGCGTGTTTGCAGGTGCAGATTCCAATTGTTTGAATGCCCCTACCAGCTCCAAGGAACACAGTGTAAGTAGGCCACCTTTTGCCCTACCTCTTGCACTAGGGGCTGCCGGGGTAAAAAAACTACGAAAGCCATCTAGTGCAAAATTAGTTGTGGTGTCCCAGGTTTCTTGCAAACCCACTATGTCGTATTGTTTTACAAACTCTTGCCATATGGGGTCCAACGCCTTTGCATTTAGACCCGCCACATTCCAAGTAAGGAATTTACAAAGTGGGGGAGGTGTGGCTGGGAGAAAAGATGGTGTGCCCCGTTCCTGCGCCTCCAACGAACTATCAGAGGGAGTAAAAGAGGGTTTGTCCGTAATCAAGACCGATCTTGCCACTTCCTTATGAAGAGGAATTAAACTGGTCTGAGGTCCCCTTCCCTTTGGAGAGCCCCGCATATGTCAGTCCACCCAGTCTGTATTTGAGAGGCATTCAAAACGATTCGCCATTGGGAAGTACAGAGCATTGGGAGGTCTATTTCGCTGTTGGGGGAAATGATGTAGTTGAGAAGAATGCGGACCAAAGAAAGGGCCGCCTTGAGGTGGTCTGCCTCCTCTGTTCCCAACCAGGTTCCAACCCCCACCCCATTCCTCCTCCCATCCAGGGGTTTGTGGCATCCAGGGAAGATTGGATCTCTGTCTGGGTTTACGATCGTGAGGACCCTTAAGCCAACTCCATCGATTGTCGGCTTGATTGTGTGGGAGATAAAAATAGGAGAGAGGTCTAGCGGTTACTCTGCTCGCCTGGTATCTCGGGGCCCTTCTGCTACAAATAAATTCTACGACCTCAGGATTCTCGAAGGTAATCACTACACAATCCCCTGGAAGATTTTTCCTATTATGTCCTACCCATGGAGCTCTCTCTATCATCAAGATATTACAGGGAATATTTGGGGGTAGAGGATAATTATTGGCTAACCAGTGGCATACTTTATTTTTTAGGGTCTGATATGACTCTTGTTCAGTTGCGGGTATTTCAGTGACCCCAGTAAGTATAACAACATAGGGACAGGCATCTGGAGGCAGATGGATATTTTTCCGGACCTTACATTTAACATTATCAAGTGCTTCAGGGATTGTCGGTTGGGATAGACCATCCCTAGAAGTAACCTGTGGAGTTAAATTTGAGTTGTTTTTGGGGGGTGTATGGCCGGAGTCAGTTTTCTTAGTTCCCTCTGCTGAAGGGGGCTTATTGTTAGAAATAGTCTGAATTGGAGTATTACTATGGTTCTTAGGCACCCCTTTGGCGGACTCCAATGTTTTTTTAGAAATCACCTGGGGTTTTAGTGGTTTAGGCTGATTAGAGGTCTGGACAGTTTTATTATTTAAGGAGAAACTAGGAGCACTTATGTCCTTGTGCATGTTTTTAAGGACAGTTTCAAGACAACGTAGTCTTACCTCTATGGGTTCTAGCAGTGATTTCAACATATTGAAAATCACAGAGTTGTTGATAGTTAAACCATCCTCCTCCTATGATGGCGCTATAGGAGGAGGATTACCAGCGTCTACACTAAACTGTAAAATTTCCTCCAGACTTTGATCAATTAAGGTGTCGTCTGGTAGATTTAGGGGTAAACCGACCTTGTTTGGGAGTGTCCCCCCTGTTGAGCTAGTTTGAACCTCAGACAGCTTCTCGCAGTTAGGGGGATTGGGGTTGTTTATTACCCTTCTGTTTCTGTTTAGGAATAGCCCCTTCAATCCTACCCCTCTCACTTCTAGTGTTGACATCGGTGGTATCACAGGGGTGTGACTCTTGCGGTTGTGTTCCGCTCAGAGTTAGAATATTAAGGTTAGGTGAAGCCTCCAAGTCCTGAACGGTATCAGTGTTACTATTAGAGCCATCCATAGCCCCAATATCTCCGTGGCTATGTATTAGAGCCTGGGTTTCTGGACGGCAAACAGTGATAGGGGTTTGGGCCAACGCAATCAGACCCATTACATTACATTACATTAAAATTATTTATAACGCGCACTATCACCATTGGTTTCTTGGCGCTGACCCAATGATGAACGTTTGGCCATGGCCAGGTCTTGTGATACTCTCCTGTCCATTAATACGATTCCCTCGTCAATTAATGCGTGTGCGGGTAATAAAGTCATCCAGTGTCCCAGTAAGTTTTTTAGCACTAGCAACAGCCATACTTCTAGTTTTCCGTGTGGACATAACCCGTATGCCCTAGGGATACAAAGTGCGAGCAAGATAGTTACAAACGACCAGGGACAGTGGCCCAGCCCGGCCTCCTCTGGCCTCTGAGGGCCACAGAGGGCCCGCCCTTTGCCCGGGCTTAGCCCCGGGCACTACCGCGCGCTCCCGCGCAGCGTGTTGGGGCGGATCTTATAGGCGTCAGTAATTAGGGCGGGTCGGTCAGGGAGAGCGGGCCAGGTGACTTGGCCTCTGGGAAGCCGGGACTCCTGGGAAAGCGAGTCCCGGACCCAGCGCTCGCAGCCCTGTCTCTCACTCTCTCACCCAGCAGGGGCCAACAAACGGATGTGCAGCCTCGACGCAGCGGGACCCGCGCAGCGGGTTCCACAAGCTGCTGAACAGTCCTTCCCTCGACGCTGTCAACTCCTTCCTTCCTCCACAGGGCAAAAGTCAGTGTGGCGTTCCCGGGATCCTAAACGGGCAGAATCCTTTTCAGCTGTTCTGCTGGGCGGGGCGGTCAGGGAGAGCGGGCCAGGTGACTTGGCCTCTGGGAAGCGGGGACTCCTAGGAAAGCGAGTCCCGGACCCAGCGCTCGCAGCCCTGTCTCTCACTCTCTCACCCAGCAGGGGCCAACAAACGGATGTGCAGCCTCGACGCAGCGGGACCCGCGCAGCGGGTTCCGCAAGCTGCTGAACAGTCCTTCCCTCGACACTGTCAACTCCTTCCTTCCTCCACAGGGCAAAAGTCAGTGTGGCGTTCCTGGGATCCTAAACGGGCAGAATCCTTTTCAGCTGTTCTGCTGGGCGGGGCGGTCAGGGAGAGCGGGCCAGGTGACTTGGCCTCTGGGAAGCCGGGACTCCTGGGAAAGCGAGTCCTGGACCCAGCGCTCGCAGCCCTGTCTCTCACTCTCTCACCCAGCAGGGGCCAACAAACGGATGTGCAGCCTCGACGCAGCGGGACCCGCGCAGCGGGTTCCGCAAGCTGCTGAACAGTCCTTCCCTCGACGCTGTCAACTCCTTCCTTCCTCCACAGGGCAAAAGTCAGTGTGGCGTTCCCCTTGGCAAAAGTCAGTGTGGCGTTCCCTGGGTTGTTCCCTGAACATTGAGGAACCCTGGGTGATAGAAAAAGAGTTGGGAACTGAAGCAAATACAGGAGATTAAATCAGGGAAAGCTCCTAGACCAGACAAAATACCAGGGGATTTACTAAAGCATGATTTGGAAGTTTGGGGCCCGTATATATACATTTTCTATGTAATTCAATAGCTGCAGGCACACCAATCCCCCATACATGGAAGGGGGAAGAGATTGTGACATTATTTAAAAAGGGTAACCGTTATGATCCGGCAAATTATCGCCCAATAAGTTTAATCAACATATTACAGAAAGTTTATGCTAGGCATATTTCAAATAGACTATTAGAATGGATGGACGAGGCAGACATTTTATCAAAATATCAAGCGGGGTTCAGAATTAAAACAAGCACAATTGATCAAGTGTTCAGATTTACTTGTATTTGTTGGAAATATATTACCTTAAGGAAGGGCAGTTTATAGATAGCCTTCGTAGATCTAAGGGCAACCTTCGATCTGGTACCCCAGGCCCTTTTGTGGGACACTTTAAAAAAATTGGGGTGCCAGAAGAAATACTTGTGCAATTGATTAGGTTACACATAGGAAACTACGCAAGAGTCAGATGGGGACCCAGTGGGGATAATCAAAGGTAATACCAGTGAGAAGGGGTGTAAGACAAGGTTGCGTGAAGGCACCTACACTTTTTTCACTGTATGTAAATGATATTCCTAAATATTTTGAAACTTTTAAACATGATTCCTCACAACTTGGGGGTGAAGCTATTTCAGCGTTACTTTTCGCTGATGACACAATTTTAATTTCACAAACTCCCAAGGGACTACAGTGCCTAGTGGACCCTTTTAATACCTATTGCACAATGAAGGGCCTCGAAATCAATTCAATTAAAACTAAATACATGTCGATAAACCTGCACAAATCCTACAAGAAGAATTTAGTTTTAAATAATCAAAAATTAGAATACGCGGAAAGCTTTAACTACTTAGAAATTGCCTTGGACAGTAAGTTGTCCTGGAAAGGGCAACTAGAAAAAAGCAGGGTAATGTTGCTCCAAAATTCACCAATATTGAAAAAACATGGGGCCGTTTCTCCTGCCTTGGAAGTTTTTAGGTTTAAAGCCCAATCAGCCGCTCTCTATGGGGCAGAGATTTCGGGGCCATACTGTAAAAGGAATTTTGAGCAGGAAGAAAACAAATTCTTTCGGAAACTGCTAAAAATCCCAACCCGAACGCCCTTAATTCCAGTTTGTATGGATCTTAATATAAAACGCACAGATCATCATGCAGCATTGAGACCATTACTATTCTGGATTAGGATTTGGTCGACCCCTGAGCTGACCCATTATAGAGAAGGCTTGGAGGAGATTCTAAAGATAGACCGAAGTAAGGATATCCCCTGGCTAAACATATAACATCATGGACAAAGAAGCTAGGCTTATCCCATTATTGGGAGGACCCATTACAGCTGACAACACTCTGTAAGCAACATATAAAGTCTATTTATTGGACCCATATGGCAAATATTATGCCACATAGTTCATCTGTTGGGCCCTTAACTTTGAATTTTACATCTTTTAAAGATGTTGCTCAATTTGAACCCTTTCTGGACGAGGTAGGCCCACGTTAGTGAAATCCCTATTTTTGCAGTTTAGATATGGGATTTTACAAATAAATGCAAACATATCTAGATGGGGCCGAACACCGGTGGAAAATAGAAGTGATGTGTGCTCATTATGTACAGAAGAGGTTTGAGAAAATGAAGTGCCTATACTCTTCTTTTGTCCTGTTTATAACGTAGCCAGGGATCGATGGATTAAGAATCTCTGTATGAATTTTGGTGGCAGAAGGTGTAGTGAGGCCATACGCATATTAAAGACTGACACGTCACAATTGGTCGTCTTTTGCGTATGCAGGTTTATATATTTCTTTATATAACAGTAAATATTAGATTATGAACTTGCACTTTCCAAATGGGTTAAGGTTATTATAAATGATGTCTCGTCCTTTCCTGACATTTTGTATACATTTTATTGTAACATAGGATGCCTAGCTTTTAAAAGGTTTTAAAAAAAATATATTTATGACAATAGATAGGTTTTATGGCGTATTTGGAACCCATCATATAAATTGTTATCAATTTTTGTTCATTTCCTTTGTCGAACCTGTACTCTGGATTAATTGATATTGTAAAATTTTTATTTTTTTAAGTATCTTTTATGGTTATAATTGACCGAAATAAAGATTGATGAATGATGAAAAGGAATGGTCTTCTGACAAAATATTGTGGAAATAACATTGTGGGGTCCGATTATTGTGTCCTAAATACCCTGAAGTCAAAAATATGGTGGGTCAGAACATCGGCAGAAAGAATATAATTTTCTTTAAAAGTTTTGGATATTGTTGTGAATAATGTTTTATTTTTAGTGTGTTTATCATTTTAGGTGTGTTTTGTACATATTTCTATATCTATATACGTGTATGTATATTTCTATATCTATGTATGAGTGATAGCAGAGTTACAGTCGCTGTCACAATGTTTTGGCGGACAACGCTTTCCCTGAGTTCAGGAGAATGTCTACTCCATGGGGGTCAGAGTTTTGGGAAACTCCAGGGCTCGGGTACAGCAGGCAGTTTGGGTTACCTGGATCTGATGTGCCGGGGGTCTTCGGATGCAGAATAGGTTTGTCACCAGCGGCGTTAAACTACAGGTATGATGAGGGCAGTCTGTCTCAGTCAGGGTGGTCATGCCCAAGTTGCTGCTTTCACGCAGTCGAAAGCCACCAGGAAGTTGGCACAGGCTCACAGGAGCAGGGCTATTTCCAGCGTCAGTCACTGGTACTGTGAGGACACCGCAGGCTGGTGGGTACATTGAAGGGGTTGGGTATTGGACTGGTGACCAACAGGCCTTAGATGATGCATCTTTTGGTTAATGAGGTGAATAGCATCAAAACAGTTAGTGCCGTTCTTCACCTTGTCGCAGCCTTTAAAGGCGACGGGCTGTTGACTAGTACCGCTAGTTCAAATGAAGGTCCCAGGCAATTGGCGAAGGTTGGCAGGGCTTCGGGTTTCTTCGAGGCTGCACAGGGTCCAATTAGAGACGGCAGCCACAGTTGGTGAGTCATTTTGCAGTTGGCAGGGTTAGGAGCCGTTTTCTTTCTGCAGCAGGGCTCAGTTCCTGAATCAGCAGCTAGGTTCTTCCTTGGTCTTCTTTAGGTCCATGGAATCTGAAGTAACGGTCCCAGGGTCCACGAAAATACTGAATTTAGGGTTGTTGCAGTTGGAGACAGATAGTAGCCAATGGGCTACTTACCTTTAGGGCATTTACACCCTTTAGTGACAACTTCCTGTGGGAAGAGGCACTACCCTAGCCTTATTTGTAGGTTTACTCACCATCTCAAGGTGGTGGAATTTCAAAAGAGGGGTTCACCTCACCTGCCCCACCCTTGGGGTGATGCAGGCTGAGTGGGGCTCTCCTCCTTTTCTAACTAATTTTCCTACCTTTCCTCTCGCCAAAAGTGGAGTAGGAAAGGGGGATCGGCTTCCCCCAATATATGGGGGTTCCTGGTTTAGATTTTAAAGGTGGCATTGCCTGTGAAGCTTTCTGCACTGGAAGGCCATCCTGTACTGGTAGGACGTGTGAAACACCCCCACCTAGAGCAGGAATTGCTTCTTTCCTGTAAGAGTGCTGGTTCTCACTCACTCCATAAGGTCAAAAAGAGGCCGGGTGGTGGAAGGCTAGTGCAAAACAGCCAGAGAACCCACTTGTGTTTGGTTAGGTTTTCAGGAGACCCTGTACAGGGGTATCCTTAGTGAATGTATTAATAAATCTAACACTGGCATTATTGAGGATTTATTAATGCAAGATGTTTGGTACCAAACACCTCAGAAATTAGTGAAGCCATCATGGAGCTAGGAAACTTGGGTTGGCGAATATCCAGCTCATGTACTTACATCACAGAATAGGCAGGACCATGTCATGAGTGATGTAAAATATGAGGTCAAGAGCAGTCCATTGCACTGGTATACGTTATAATTATCTCAGGTAACTATAACTTTTGAATTTCTATGGTTTTGCATGAGTTAAATCTGAGCCTAACTATACTGTTCCTGTTACCTTTGTATTTTTTTTCAGTGAAGGTTTTTCATATTCTATTTCCTATCTATAACTTCTATGTAACCTTTGGTATTTTAAGTGAATGTATATGTTTTTTTTACCTAGTAGTTGAGTTGAGTCCCAAGGACTCTCATGAGTCATGGTGACTTCACCCCCCCAACTAGTAGTGCGCCAGGAGACGCATTTGCAGAGTGGAGGTGAAAGGGGTAGGGCCTCTGACAACTTGCGGGCCCCGGCTTCTTGTTGTTGATATTTTTGCTTTTTTAGGGGAGGGGACCATGTGCCCCCCCTACTAAAACTGATTTTGACTGCGAGGACCCCATCCCCGGGGTCTGGCCTTTCATTATTATCTTTTTTTTAAGTGCAAGGGGGGGGTCGCAGGCCCTCCTCTTGGGCCAATTGTGGCCCTGGGGACCCAATCCCCCAGCTCCCATCCTCTATTGTTGGGGACTCTAGGGGGAGCCTGAAGGACCTTGCGGATATAAACATAGGAAGCTGCTAAACATGCAGCTCCCTCTATCCAAAAGCAACTCTGCTCTGCTTCCAACAAGTAAGAGCACTTTTAATGCTCTTGCTTGCTGGAAGCAGAGCATTCGCTGTTACTTGGCAGGAGAAGCAAACAGCTATGTCCTGGGATTGGGCACCACAGGACATAGCAGGAGTTGGCCCTGGGGCGTTGTGGTCCTAATGACCATAAATGGCTCCAGGAGGGGAGCCACGTGGCCCTCCTACTTTCTTGTTGAAGTTGGCCCCAGGGAGGTGGTGGACCCCGGGGCCCAGGGCAGACACTGTGGCCCCTCATTACAAATTTGAGAGCCCCGGGGAGGTGTTGATCCCAACTCCCTAGGGCACAAGGTGATCCAGGCGAACCCCGATTCGATTTTGGCATGTAGCCCTCAATATTTTAAAATAAATGAGTCCTGGGGAGGTGATGGTCCCCAGGGCATTAATAAGCCCAGGAGGGGGGGGGGGCACATGCACCCCATCCCTTATTATGAAAATGCACACAGGACCTGGCCCACCCAGGGGCAGATTACTGTTGGAGCGTGGGAGACCGTGCTTCAATAAAAAAAGAAATACCGCAAAATTTGCTGATCCCACGTGGCTCCCACTGAAAATTCTTTAAAAAAATGCTTTATTGCCCTGCGAGGTCCCTATTGGAACCCTTCCAAGAGGCCTAGGGGTTCAGGGTATTCCTACCCTTTCCCCCTTCTCTTTTTTACATTTTATTTTATGGCTTCAAATGCCCCAACATTATTTCTGGAAAGCTTTGTAGTCTTTGAGGTTGTTGTGTCTTTTGGGCAGACTGACACTTTCTTGCAGTGGTGGCTTCTTCTGCAGCAGTAAGTTGCTCATTTTCTTTTCTCTTTTTATTCCATTTATCTGTTTTTAATCTCGAAATAGTTTCTATTTCTTACCTGTTTTTAGGTTTAATTTTATTGATTGTTGGGTTAATAGTTTGGATTTGTTTTGAACTTAAGAAGGTAAATGCTTGACATGTTTTTTTCTGCTATTCAAGTATATATGATTTATCTATCTCGATTTACATTCATCTAAAGATGTGAATATAAAAATAACTCTTCCATCTTATTACTGGGAGACTTTAACTTCTGGCCTTCAGACCCAGCGGAATGTCCGTCCTCAAGAGAGTTCTCAGATACACTTCAATCCCTCAATTTTGTATCACACGTTCATTCTCCTACTCACGTCAAAGGACATATCTTAGATCAGATCTGGTCCCTGAACTGTCCGGTAGACTCTCTGTCCATCTTACCTTACACCTGGTCCGACCATCACCTGATTTCGTTCACCCTTCCCATCAACCCCCGCTCCCAAAGAATGTTTGGGTCCGCTCATGGAGCCGAGTGGATCCGGAGAATCTATCCGCATTATTAGCCTCCTCCTACCCTACCCTACAAGGCCTATCCACTCTTTCTCAGGCCGTTGCCATTGAACATTGGCTCTCCTCAAGCTGTGATTCCATTGCCCCGCTGAAGCGGGTGACTTCAAAGCGGGAGAAGGATGCCAACTTGTGGTTTAACGAGGATCTTAAGAGCATCAAACTAGCGGTACGCCGAGCCGAGCGTGCCTGGAGGAGGAATTATTCTCCCTTACTCAGATCTGAGTTCACCACTCTCCGGGCTCAATATAAGAAGGCCATTTTGGCTGCAAAAACGGCCTACTTTTCCTCAAAGATTCTTGCAGCTGAGAATCAACCGAGGGAAATTTTCTCGATTGTCCACAATTTGGCATTCTCCGATAGGACATCTCTCAAGCCCTCCCCTTCCCAGGACCTTTGTCACTCTTTAAATAATTTCTTTATCGAGAAGATTGCTATTATTAAAGCCAATATTCCCTCACCCCGACTTTTGTTGACCCTCAATGTCCTCCATCTAATGGACAACTCGATGCCTTCCCCCCCCCTGACTAAGGAATCCTTGACCTCGATAATTCCCCTTGTTAAATCCGGCTCCCCATTGGACACTTGCCCCGCGCACATCCTTCGCCAAATTTATACAACTTGTCCAGATCCCCCTCTTCACTTCCTTAACAGTTCCCTTTCCCAGGGGGTTGTAGCCAATCCACTGAAAACAGCTGTTATTGTTCCCATCTTAAAGAAGCCTGGCGCAGACCCTTCGGTCCCCGCCAATTACCGCCCTATCTCCCTCCTACCATTTTTGGCTAAGGTGCTCGAACGCCCTGTTGCCAGGTCTTTGAGCACTTTTGTGGAGGAGTGTGGGGTTTTGGCTCCCCGCCAGGCCGGTTTCCGCCCGCACACTCTACGGAGTCCGTAGTACTCTCGGTCCTTGACAACCTCAGGGAGGGAATGGATACCAACCAGGTCCAGGCTTTCTTTCTCCTCGATCTCTCAGCCGCCTTTGACACGGTTGACCATACCATCTTACTTTCCCGTGTCGGGGCGGCGGGGATCGGGGGTACCGCTCTGGTATGGTTATCCTCCTTCCTGAGGGACCGCACCCAGGTTGTTCGCCTGGGTGACTTTTCTGCGGACTTCCAGAAAGTTCAGTGCGGGGTTCCCCAAGGTTCCTCCCTTTCACCTCTTTTGTTTAACCTTTATATTGCCCCCCTTATTTTTTCAATGCAGCAAATGGAGGTCAGCGTATACAATTATGCGGATGACCTCCAACTTGTTTTCAATCTGTCCTCTTCCTCTGCTTCCATCTCAAACTTCCAGTCTATTATGATTTTTATCCAGGACTGGATGAACTACAACCACTTGAAACTTAACCCGGATAAGACCGAGCTGGTGTTGACGGGTGGTTGCTCCAGTCCCTGGTCTTCACTTTTTTGGCCCCCTTCCCTACGTTCTCCCCCGGTCCCTTCTACCTCAGTTAAAACTTTAGGTATCAAACTTAATTCTCAGCTCACTCTTCACTCCCAGGTTAGTTCTGTGGTGTCCTCTTCTTTCCTGTCACTACGCACCATCCGCAAGGTATCCCGCTTTTTTTCCTTCGATGCCTTGAAATTGATCATCTTGGCGATGGTTATTTCCCGCCTGGATTATGGCAACACCCTATATGCAGGTATACCTGCATATAGTTTAAGGCGTTTGCAGCTGATCCAGAACCAGGCGGCACGGTTGGTGTTCAATCTTCCAAAATCCCACCACGTAACTCCCCTTCTCAAATCCTTACACTGGCTCCCTGTCCGTGAACGCGTCCAGTTTAAGCTTGCTTCTATCATCTTTCAAGCATGACTGGGCGCGGCTCCGGCCTTTATAACATCTGAGATCGTTCCCTATATTCCAACTAGGGAACTACGCTCATCCACGCAATCCCTGCTGTCAGTCTCCCGTTTCCGGAGGAAGAAATGGGGAGGATCAAAGTTTGCGACCCTTGCCCCAATCCTGTGGAATTCCCTTCCTTTGAAGCTTAGATCTCTAACTCTTTACCCTCAATTCCGGAAAAAACTTAAAGCCTATTTATTTGCTAAATCTTTTAATTAGATCACTTGTTGTTTTTGTCTCTTTCCTATTATGTTTTGTTACTCCTACTCTGGGGATCTGTCTGTTGCAGCGCCATGAAACCGCTGGTGAAAGTGCGCTATATAAATATTTTTAAACTCAAACTCAAAAATGTAATTTTAAAACAATGAATAGTTTTTTGTTAGTGACATTTTAGTTGTTGTGGTTTTGGTAATATTCCTTCTGTTTTATTGAAATCTCAATATTTAGTATTTCTATATTTTTTGTTCACTATAGGATTATGATATTTGTGTTCTCAATATTTGTTCATGATTTTTTGTAAGCCACTAATATGTATGTTTATATTATGTCATAAAATCCTATAAGCAGAGAGGATACACTATATTATGGAGATAAAAGATCAAAGCCAAAATAAATAAAATCAACAATGATCTCAGAAACAAGTAAATGCTCAATAGTGTCAAATTTATGGAATGAAAATAAATGTACTTTATTCTTTGTAATGATTTTTTTTATTTTAAATACATATTTTTGTAACTTGTGCATTTTTGTACACATTGCGAGTTAAATATTTATGCAATTTAATTGTAAAACTTAAACTGTTGTAATTTTTCATTTTTTAGAAATGATATTAATTAGTTTTAAAATTATAGTATACATTTCATAATAGTTTTTTGGTACTACTCTCAATTTAACTCATGTGGTTTACTCTTTTGAGTAATTAAAGTGCTTTCTGTAAAGTTTACTTTCAGTGTCATGTCTATTATAAGTTAATTATAATTTCAATGAGCTTAAGCATGTAGTGCGAATATTTTGTAACCAAATAAATGCTACACAACGGCGGACTATAGGTGCAGCACCGGGCTCTTACTATTTCCTTACTATTATAACAGAGATTAGTGCACAAACACCCCTGCACCCGCCGTTGTTAGGTGCAACTGCAGATGCTGAACAACACAGTGGAATCAATCGAGTGGTGCACATTAAACAATACCCAAATGTTCTACTGTCCAGATAACGAGTGTAACCAAGTGTCCAATTCAATCATCAGTTTTTATTTGGGTGGTATAAACAAAGCATCATCCAGCCAACGCGTTTCGTTCAGATCAGTTGATTGAACTTCTTTAGCCAGTTGCGAACAAGCACGGGCATTTGTACTTTGGTTACTAGACCGGGGTCATTATCATGTGAACCCTCATTACATGACACTAGACGTGCGTTGTACCACTACTATATTATAAGCGGTATCAACCTTTCATTTGATTTCTTGACAAAATAAAACTTGGATGCTTCTGCTACACTTACATGTGGACGTTTATGATCGGTGGCCCTGATGAAGGGTATTGTCTAAAGTGCACCACTCCATTGATTCCATCATGTAGTGTGTACAGTATATCTGAACCCCACCGAAGCCCATCATTTTCTCCAATGTTTAAATGTTTGGAGTTGATATATAACATAGAGCTGAAAGTGAAAAAGGAACACAATCACCCACCAAACAAAACTGAATTTCAAGTTACCAATGCCATAAATGAATTTAGAGAAGCAAGCACAAAGAACACAGGATCATATAGGATCATACTGGAACTATACTGAAAAATGTAATTACACAAGTTCCTTAAGATATGGTTTGGAAAAAGCTAGAACACTAATAATTTAAACAAACAGATAGCCTAAAGAAAAAGAAATAGCACCTAAGACCATATGACAAAATATTCAAAAATGGCAAGTACAAACCAAGATTTCTTGCAACATTACAATGGAAAAAAACAACAAAATAATCATTGTCAATGGAAATAAGGTTAATTTACTAAAACCTAAAACAATGACAGTACATGAATGATAGACACATATTTAAATTGTGCACATCTATACTATCCATGGTGTAAGAAAGTGCTTCTTTTTGTCTTATCATCTCCTTTTTGTGGACTAATGGACTAATATTGCAAATATTTGAACTATGCTGAAGAGCAAAACTGCTGTCAATCCCAGTGCGTGTGTTTTTACCCTTAAAACCTTATTGGCTAATTCCAGTTGGCATATTTAACTTTTCAGTAAGGGCACAGTATATTGCGTACGAAAATACATCTTCTGTAGACTGCAGCACATATTGTGCCATTCACCAGACTGAGAAGGAAAGTATGGCATTAGGCCTACTTCTGTAGCCTGACTCCTACAGCTTTTAAACCTCCAGACAGACCTTTAAAAATATACCTTTTAATGTGGGGTGAACACAAATTTTAAATGTTATCCATGTCACCCATAAGGATGCCTTGCAGGCCAAAAGGTGGTGTGCCTGGTATTTGAAAGTAAAATATGTAAGAAATTAAAGTTTTCATGTCCCTACATTGACCAGTCTTCATAAAGTATTTTGATGTTGGGGCTGTAGCTCATACCATGAAGATAAAGTGAAGTACAATTGATGTGTTAATCTCTTGTTTGTGTTTGGAATAAGGTACCGAGATGTTTCAACCACTGTTTTGATATTTATGAAAAATCAAATTCAATGGTGAAATATGGCTTTTCATACTGGAAAAGTAACTTTTTTTAAGTTCAAGAAATTTTATTGGAATAATTATAGATAAAATAAGCAAAATACATCTGCAAAACAAGTACATAATAATGAGCCTAAATACTTGAATGAAAAGAAAAAGGTGTATAGAATTCTAAAAGGAGGAAAGAAAAAAAAAGAAGAGAGAGAGAAACAAACAGAAAAAAGAAAAGAGAGAAGAAGAAAAAGAAAAAGAAAGAACATGAAAGAGAGAGAAAAAAAGATATATATTACATACTATAAGCATGACTAATAACTGTATCAAGGTACATTTGTGTTTTGTACTTAGACAATGGTTGTGTTATATTGTGAGTTTCACATTTTTACATAGCTTCTCAGGAAAAGTAACTTTTAAGAAGTTATACTTTCTCTGCCTTTAGCCACGACTGGACTGCACCCAGTGCCAGAAACCCTGGTTCCTCCACCCATGCAGCTATACTGCTGCAGATCTCAGAGCCCTGGAACCTGGGTGCATCCACAACAACATCTGCTGATGCACACCTCTGTAGTGTAGTTCCTATATTCCCAATAGGCTCTGCGCATTGGAATAACATAAACAGCAATCTAGACGTAGGACTGAGGTCATCTAGGTCTCTACTGACTATGTTAGACTTAATTAGTTTTGCCAGAGGTCACTAGAAACTTTCTCGAATGTTCAGGAAAGGGTCACCCATCCTGATTTAGACAAGAAGGGATTAACTTCTGACAACCGCATAAACATGACAACTTTGCTCCCCCCGAATAAAGAGTGTATCTTCAGAGTTTTGTGAAACAATAGACAGCTATTTCACTCAGTCAGTCGTGCATGTTTAGTTCCACCAAATTGCAGAGAAATAGAGAGACGGGCGTTTTCAATAAATGGTGTTATTTTATTGAGCAGTCTTCTTTCTCATGCAAGAGAAATGAATTGACACAATCGCAATACTTATTGTAAAGTAAAGTGTGTACAGTAAAAGTAGTATTATGAAATAATACTGTTAAAGCATTGATATGGTTTCTTAGCCATATGATACGTTAAAATGGATAAAATATATACATACATAAAAACATTGACTAACGAACTCAACTGGTGCTTCTAAGATACGCCTACCCCAGGGTACCTGACCTAAGCCTAATACGTGGGAAGGAGTAAGTAAGTTGCAGTTTTAAGTTAAGTTAAGTTTTGCCAAGTACCGGAATCAAGAATTCTCTCTAAGGTTGTAATCAGTTCCGTACCTTGGTCATAGAATGAAGAACGTCTTGTATCTCGCTTCTCAGGACTCGATCTCCCAGCAACCCGCAAGGGTGACTTGGGAACACCGGAGCTGTATTTTCTCGGCTGGAGAAAAAGACAGCGTCTCTCTCAGTACGTCAAGGGGAGGGGCGGACTCCGTCAGCTCTCATAACAGCTGGGCTCCCGGGCAAGTAGAACGTCGCTCTGCTCCCAACCACTGTGTGTTTGCTTAAGGCAACGTTGGTATATTTATACCTGAAAGGTGCCGGGTTTGACGTAAGGTTGGACATAAGACGTCACCAAGAACTAACAGTTCTTTCTGGACTCTAGGAGTTCTTGTCCAAATCAAAACAGAAGCAGGGGGGAATTCCCGGGCTGCTGGAGGCTTGGTTTGTTTAAAGAACACGTTGTGCTTTCTAGGAGTCTATCGGAGTAGCCGTGCTGTGTTTTGGATTGCATGGGCTATTTCTGAATATGGATATGATTCTTATGCCTTTATAAGGATATTATTAATTATAACCACATAAGGGCATGAATCGGGAATATCGAATTAGGGACCTAGATAGAAATACAACACCTCCATGCTCCACCAGAGGACCATTCTCCTGTTGGCACTGCAGCCTCACCTGCAACACCAAAGAAACCAGCAATGCCAGAGACATCGCAAATACCACTGTGTCCACCACATCGACCGAGTTCACCATGCCACATCTCCAGTGCATTCTACTCAACACATGATCACTCAGCAAACATGCCACGAATCATCTTCCTCAAAGAGACGTGGCTGAACTTCACCTCTGCGCTTGACATCGCCTTCGTTGCCTGAAGACTACAAGATAACACACTCACTGTGACTGAACCAACAAGCACGGAGGTGACCTTTCCATTATCTACAAGTGCTCCATTTACTGCACAACCTCCTCAGATGACGCAAGCCCGATAACGGGGCACATCAACTTCACACAGAAGGAAAAAGCACCATCAGAGGTGCCCTCGTTTACATACTATCAGGACCATGCCCCAGCTTCTGCAATGCTATCTCTGACCTCATTGTCCTAATCCCAATGGACTCTGAGTACTTCACAGTTCTAGGGGATCCTAACTTCCACCTCAACGACCCCAGTTGCCGATTTTCACCACGAGAGAGCAGCAGAGAACTACGGTAGCAGAGAGCAGAGAGTAACAGTGTGGTGAGGCGAGGGTCGGAAGCTGCAGTGCAGTGCTGTGTTCGCGGATTCGAAAACGCCGAAAAATCGCCGAAAATTGCAGTAGAAATCGCCAAAAATCGCTGTAAAGAGACGCTGACTACTGGGAGTGTAGCGCTGCCCAGGGGCCGGGTGACCGACAGCTACAGTGCGGTAGACTCCTGAGTTGCTCAACTGGATTCCAGACCATGTTTTGCAGCTAGCAGACAGCAGCTGTTGCCAGTGGTCAGTTGAGTTGTGCTCTGCTCTGCGAGCGAGCGAGCGGGGGGCAGATGTAAAAATTGTCTCTGCTGCTACCAGCCAACCGCCGCTCCAGACCCGGTTCCAGAAGGGGGTCGGTGTGCAGTTACTGATTGAACTGCTATTGAATCACCCAGGTGCCGGGCGACCCGGAGCGTGCATTAAGGATTTTTGGCTGACCTCGAGGACGCCTGAGTGGAGGAGGAGGAGGAGTGATGCGAAGACAAGGTTAGTTGGGGCTTTAACCTGGTCTCTCGAACACCACAGGGAACAGTGCAAGCTGAAGAAGCTTTGATTGGCTGCTCTCATTAACTCTTGATTGGCCTGTGTTTTGATCAAGCAAGACCAAGTCCTCAGTTTATTTTGAGGTGGATTGCAGATACGGGGCGAGTAGGGGCTGAGGTTCTTAATCAATAATTCCACCCCCAGTCTCTTCTAGCGGGTTCTGCATTCGGCTGCTCCATCTCAAACTTACCCTTAATAGATAGGAGTGTGTAACCACTTGTAGGGGACTCTTATCTGCACCTCGATAACAAACCCTAACTAAACAAAGCAATATAACTGTGGCTAAATAATGCGCTCTGGCAAGGAAAGATCATTGGGCTGCACTAAGAAATGAGCACAAACCCGACAAAACCAAGATTCCAACCAACAAAAAAAGGCCTGTGTAAAAGCGCAAATGAAGGGGTCTACTCAGCCATTAATTTCTCCTATTGTTAGGATGTTCGAAAAATTGACTAAAATCCCTCTGAAATTTGAATTTATGATAGATCCAACAACTGCACTTATGACTATGCCAATGCCTATGCAAACGGAGCAAGGCCTCAAAACCTTACAGTCACCACTTATTCCTATAAATGGAACAAAAGCATGGAATGTGATCCGGGACTCAACTGTTCAAGTTGGAAATAATTCTCCCGCTAAGCTGCAAGTTAATTCAGAGGGAATAGACCCTCATATAGGCCAGGAAATGACCACCCACTATGTAATCTATTTGCACAAGAACCAAAAAACTGCCCAGGGGAAACAGTGGAACCAGTAGAGCCTCTCAATCAATTTAATGTTATACAGGGAGCTGATCAGGACTTGGCCCCGACATCACCACAAGCTAATACGATCGTAAATCATAATAAACTTCTTACCCCCTTCGACTTAACTCTGCCACCTAAACCAGTTATTAAGAATGCTTTAACAGGAGCAACATTTTCTGATACATCTGAAAACCACTTTGCAGAAGTAAACGGCGGGGTGTTAGTGCAAAAATGTGATCCACAGGAATAGTTAAAGCATTCAATGAATGGTTACTTACAGACCCCGGATGGATCTATCAACGAAATTGGAAGTATGCAACAACAATCATCTGCAACTGATATGGGATTAGCATTAGCAAACAGATCCGCAAACAAAAATCACCCAAATTTACTAGACAGATCATTACTTACAAAAGAAAATTCTCCTTGCCAACGAAGTGGAGTATCACCAAAGAATACATCACCAATCAAATATAAAGGCTCTCCTGATATTGTAACGAAGAAGCTTGCTAACAACAATTCCCTAAATAATAAAGAACTACATTTTGAATCAAATCCAAAGCAATTAGGAAAAATGGATGCTGGATCAATTTGGGACATTCACTATCAAACCTCTGTACTAACTCTGGAAGCTTTAGCCGCTCAGTCACAAAAAATGGACATTCAAATTGATATCCTGGGCCTTATGGCAAACACATTTGCAGGAATTGAGAACAAAATAACTGACCTTAACAACTTAATAATAAAAGTCCAAGGTAAAAAAGCTCCAACCTGAATTGAATGCACCTGTGCTCCAATAATAACCAAATTAGAATCAATTCCAGATGTAGTTAGCACAATACTGGAGGATGTCAAACATGTTATTCACAAAAAGATTGTAGAAGATAGGAAGGGGTTGGGAGGCCAACCTAGGAGAAATTCAATATTGACAAATACACATGATCAACCGACCAATCTGTTCATTAAAAATAATGAATAATCTAATTTGAATAACCAAGCAAAACCAATGGATGATTCATTACATACTAAGGAAAACAACAGCCCCAGAGTTTTGTCAAGTGTCCAAAATACCGGAGAAGAGGCGATAGGGGCTTTTGAACTAACTAAAAGACAAAAGAAGAAATTAAGGAAAGCAAGAAATAGGGTAAACAAGGAAAATAGGCTATCTATTGAAAAAGAATTAGCCAAAACCCACAAAGGACAAACTGGAACGCCTGATCCCTCTATTAGCAGACCTTCTATGAATCCAAACAAAAAAAAATGAACAGAAAGTATCAGCAAATGAAGGAGAGTTTAGGACGCAAGAAACTAAAGAAACAACTATTAACGTAGAAGAGAAAATAATGACTATTAACCGCAAAAATGTTGATCAAATAACTTTTCATAGAGGGGATCCTAGGTCGACACATTCTAACAGCTCAAAGAACACAGTCGAAGCGACCGCATATTATGACATTTTCGCAAAACCATTTGTTCCTACGTTAAAACAAAGAGTGCATGAAGATAAAACAACTACTGATCTACTCTCTAGAAGATATGAGGGTAAACCTAAGCCACTACGGGAGGACCAAACAACACTAAATAAAATTATTTAAAATGGATGCATAATAAATTATTGTACCCTTTTCGGAATTGATCATGATCAAACCCAGAGTATGAGTAAAGATAACAGGGTCAATCCCACAAGAGTCTTTGGAACCTTAGTGCCGAAGGAGAATGACATGCATAGCTACTCGAGTCAACTTGTCCAAATTCAAATTGAATGCGAAGAAAACAACCCATCCAAACCATTAAGAACCTGTCAAAAACATGATGTTTTGCCAGTAGATAAGGAAATGGGAAATAAAGGAGTAATGATAAACCGCACCAAATAAGACGAAACGCTTAAAGATCTGAATCATATTAAAGTACAAGAAAACTTAGTTATTGTAAAAAGAGGTAAGAATCGACAGATCACCTGCATGGAAAACAGCAGAACGAGGAAAAATACTGAGGTAACAATTTCAACTAACAAAAGGACCGCGCAAAGAGCCCTCAAACCAGTATATGAAGCCAGAGGTCCCCATGATATTCTAAATCGAGGAAATATCCTCCGGCTTATGAAAAACTTACCAAGTCTAAATAATATATCAATAGAAGATATCGAAACAGTAGGCTTTCAGTCAAATTCTGAAGGCCCTTTGCCAATAACTCTGATAACAGTACCCATAGGCCCAATTGCAGACTCCATAAGGAAGGAGCATGGTTGTTTCCGTGATTGGGGCATAATAATAAGTCAAGTCGTTCCAAAGGTTTATCCAACACTTCTCCTACATACTGAAAGTAATTCAAAAAAATCTCTGTCCGATTAACCTAAAGCGGTGTTTTCTGTATTAAAAAATCCCCAGGGGTCAATAAACCATGAAGTTGAATCTTCTTCAGTAATAACGAAGAAAGCAGACAGAAATAAAGTAAATGACTCCTGGATCAAGGTATCCCTACATGGCTCCAAGGACCACTGACAAAATTTACCCCAAATCCAATCACAAGAATACTACGGGGTAGTGTCTAACTTGAAGTTATGCTCATGGAATATTAATGGTATTTCCGGTCAATGGAAGGAAGCTAAAATTCAAAGTATCCCAACGGAAACCCACATATTACTATTGCAGGAACCATGGGCAATAGACCCCTTTATGTTAAAACATCATACGGGTTACTTTGAACATGCTGTAAAACATCAGAAATTTGGCCGGCCCTGTGGAGGATTAGCAATTTTCGTTTCAAATGACCTTAATGCGAAACATGAGTTAATTTTCACGAACAATCCTAACCTTCTGGCATTAAAAATCCATTATAAACCTGGTATAAATATTCCGTATAAAGTTTTGACACTAGTAAATATATATTCACTTCCGAACAGATCTTTAAAGAATACGCTGATCAGTGCCTTAAATAAACTATTACTAGAGCAAATATTGGATGAGTCTCTAGCCGACTATATTGTTACAGGGGATTTTAATGCCAATTTGCAAACACCCCTAGCACGGAGCGAATTTGTGCAATCTCAAAATCAACAATGGGCCATCCCTGACCCAATAATGGACCAAAGTCGCATTAGTTGATCTAATAAAACCGGGATAAAGTTGGTGAGGGATACGGAAGCGTTAGGTCTAAGAATTTTGAACTGCAGATTTCCTACTGATTCTCCACCGGCCTGCTCATTTCATTAAAAAAATTGCTCTTCCCGAATTGATTACACCCTCACGTCTTTATCTATATTTCATAAGGTGGTATCCTATTCCTTAATCAAGGTGATGGAAAGCGACCACAGCCAGCAAATTATCAACATCAACATAATATGTCCAAAATCTAAATCTTTCCTGACAATACCTGGAGAAATCTGTTCTGTTGATTATACGAAACTAACATGGAAACTTACAGACACGGACAAGATCACTGCAAGGGCAAAAAAGCTGGTGATGGAATGCATGGTCGGAAAAAGTTTAAATCCCATTGAACAATGGGAAAACTTTACACACAAAGTAGTCACTAATAACATACCATCTGTTATCACCCAAGAAAGGAAAAGTTCATATTGCAAAAAAGGGGAAGATGCAGTAAATATTGTCTTTTTACCTTATGCTATAAGGAAACTTAGAAGTCAAAGAAACAGACTAAGAAGACACCTAAAGTGGACTCCGTCTAACAAAGATATACGAGACTCATTGGCGAATATCAATTGTAAACTAAGGAAACTGATATGGAATGAAAAGAACAAAGCAAGACAGGACCTATGGACAAAGATATTTCATGCAAGCTCAATGGCAAATTCAAGGGAGTTCTGGAGACTTATTATTGGCTTATCTAGACCAAAGAATCTGGGAATTGGATCAAGTTTATCCGAAGAAAAATGGGTAACTTTTCTACAAACTCATCTCAATCCAAACCAACGGTCTTTGATACAACCTAAAGTCGAAAGTTCTCTAACAAAGAATTGCAAAGAAGGAGTGAAAGACGTGACTATAACACCCAGCCAAGTGGCAAGATTGATAAAAAAACAAACAGATGTCGCCCCTGGGCCGAATGGCATTCCCTTTGCATTATTTAAAGAATCGCCCGACTTCTGGTCTGATCATCTTACAGCTGTTTTTAATGATGTGGTCCAGAGAGGGGAAATACCAACCTCGTGGAAAGGTTCGCTTATAATTCCGATATTTAAAAAAGGCAACTGGCAACAGCCAGAAAATTACTGTCTAATTACCTTACAGGATTCAGATGCAAAGTTGTTTGCCAATATCCTTTTAATGAACTTAACGGAGTGGGCAAAAGAAGTGCAGGTAATACCCCCAAACCAAACAGGATTTGTCAAAGGCCTTGGTACAACAACAAATCTTTTAATCTTAGCAATATTAATTGAAAATGCAATAATTGCAAATCTTCCTTTATATTTGTGTTTTGTAGATTTTAAAATCTGCCTTCGACAGTGTTGATCGCGAGCTTCTTTGGACCAAGCTTGCAAAACAAGGAATTTAAGTCAAGCTTTTAAAAATGATTAAACTTTTGCATTCTGATACCTGGGTTAGAGTGAGGATGGGTGATGGCTCAACGGTAAGTAAAATTATTCCAACATCGAATGGGCTTAAACAGGGCTGTGTGTTAGCTCCCCTACTTTTTAACTTATTTTTATCCGAACTCACCTCTGACCTTCATTATATCAACGCCCACCCACCAAGGCTGGCTCAAACTCCAATATCAAACCTGCTATATGCGGATGATGTTGTTCTAATGAGTTATACAAAGGTGGGGATGCAACGACTGATCAACAGCATATCTAAATACTCCAAGGAAAATGGTATGCGCATTAATGACGCAAAGACTAAAATGATGGTAATCACCAAAAATGTTCGATTAAAGCATGCGCATACCTGGTTTTTGGAAGGTAAAAAATGATTACAAATACTTGGGAGTAACGAAGGAAGGAAAGCGAACTCCATTACCGCCGCATTTAGATCTATCCAGAAATCCATTGGAGATTTGTCTTATTGCCCCCTATTAAAATCAATATCAGCTAAACTATTGCCTTCCCTAACATATGGGAGTGAGGTGCTCAATGGGAGCGATGCAGAGATTATAAATACTTCGGTAGCAAAAACCTATCGTCATTTATTTTCACTCCCTAAGAATGCCTCACAATCACAAGTAAGGTTGGAATTTGGTCTGAACGACCAATCTTGTGCAAGAAAAGGAAACATAATGAAGGTGTGGAACAGAATAAAAAATGATTATGACAACGAAATGTCCCGCCTTCTTTGGCAAGAAGTAAGAACCAACCGTTCCCTAACTATTTTCGCCTATTTAAAATCTGCAATCAAGGACTATGGTTTAGCTTCTATTTGGAACAACACGGTCAAACAGGAGAGCTTCAAAAAGACAGTAAACAAAATCACAGACTATTTTTCTTTGATAAAGGACAAAGATAATTTCACTAAAAGACACCATGCATGGCCAATAGTAAATGGTTTTAAGAAAAAGAAGATCCAAACCTATCTGGAAACATCATGGACCAAAAAAATAAACAAATCTTTATGAATGCTAGGTTTGGTATCTTTCCAGGCTCATGTCATTTGGCACCATGGAAAAGACCTGAAGAATTCGGGGCATGTACGCTTTGTAAATCGGGTCTAGAAAACATCATAAACCTAATGTGCCTTTGCCCGAACCTGGAAGTCGAAAGAAAAGCTGTACTTAAGAAACTATTTAATGAACGTGGTATAAGGACCTGTAGACAGGCTCTTATGGCAAGCTTAGATCCCGAAGACCTAGCAATTAATTCAGCATTTGTGAAATTTCTTATATTGGCCAAGAAAAAGTTGGACGCTTGTGTTTGAATTTTGTGTAACTACTCTCAAGATGATTAATGGAATAATTTTAATGGGTCAGAGTACTTTTTATTGTTTTATGAGAAGTATTTGAATATAAGCGATGCATCGATATTTAAGTATTGTATACAAACATTTTATATCCATTTTGTAAGACTTTAATCAAACAAATAAATAAACATGAAACACACAGTGACATCAAAACAACTGTCTTCATGGAAAGCATGTTCAGCATCGGCCTCAAGAAACTTATCACCGACCCCGTCCACATTGCAGAACACCCGCTCTACCCCATTTTCACATCCAGTGACAGCGTCTATTACAACCAGTCTCACAGCTCACCTGGACCAACCACTACACTGTCCACTTCACCATTTCACGCACAATCAGCACTGGGACCATGCCTGCCAGCTCCATTCACAGAAACAGTAAAAAGATATCAGAAGACCAGTGGAACAACGCTCTCAAATCCCACCTCTGGCACACAACATCCAACCCAGAACACCCTGTGAAGAAGGTCTCCCAATGTGTCCCAGACTGTGCAACACAATCTCCCCAACCAAGCCAGCCAAATCCAAAGAACCTGCCAGAAGAGCCAGCAGGTTCACCGCAGCTTTGAAATCCACCCTATTCCACTGCCAGCAACTAGAAAGGAAGTGATGCACCAGCAATGAGACAGGAGACCACATCACATTCAAGACAGCACTCAACCAGTACCACCGCCGAATGCCCTAGCAGACTGCATAGAAGCCAGCACAAATAGCAGCAAGCCTCTCTTCACCATTGTGAAGGAGTTCTCAACCCCCCAGCAGCCACCGAGAATGAAATCATCCCCTCCAAAGAAATCTGGACTTCTTCCACAAAATGATCTCAGTAATCTGCGAAAACTTCAAACCCCAACCCCTGCCACTGAAAACATCAGCCTGTTCATACCCTCGAACACAAAACCCAAACACCTACTCACCCAGTGGGAAGCACTCGCAACTCAAGTCCCAGTCTCCATCATGAACTCCACGCACGCTGGAGTACCCGCTGACCCCTGTCCCTAACACATATTCAACCTTGGTAGCCAGATATTTGGCAACAAGCTCTAGAAATTCCTGAACACTTCCAGCATCTTGGCCTCTTTACCTGAGGACTGGAAACACACTAAAGTGAGGCACCTCCAGAAAAATCCATCCTCCAACCGAGCAGAACCAAAGAACTACTGGCCCATCTCCCTATTACCCTTTCCAGCAGAGGTTCTTGAGAAGGCCGTCTATCAACAATTCACCAAAAACCTGGAACACATTAACCTCCTGGACCAATCTCAATCCGTATTCCATGCCAACCACAGTACCGAAACAGCCCTGATCCCAGCCACTATTGATATCAGGGCCCTCTGGACAATGGCAAAATGACAGCCCTCATCCTCCTGGACCTGCCAGCCTCCTTTCACACCATCTCTCATCACATATTGATCATTAGACTCCACTACATCGGAATCCAGGGAGACACCCTCAAATAAATTACCTTATACCTCAGAGGAACCCAGAGAATCTGTCTTCCACCATTCACCTCGGAACCCAAGACGTTTATCTGTTGTATCCCCCAAGATTTGTCTCTCAGCCCCACTCTTTTCAACACGTACATGACCCTCCTAGTCAACAGCTTCTGATCACAAGGACTCAACATCATCTCCTATGCTGATGACACACAGCTCATCCTCTCGCCATCAGAAGACCCCTCCAACACCAGAGCCAACTTTCACAGATGCATGATGACTGTCGCTGACTGGATGAAGGACAAATATCTCAAGCTCAACACAGCCAAGACAGGAGTTGTCATGTTTGGGAACAACACCTTGCCATTGGAACAATGCATGGTGGCCTGCTGAACTCGGCCCATCCCTCGCCCTGACAGACCACACCCACAGCTTCGGCATCATCCTGGACAGCAAGCTATCTATGAAGAAACAGGTAAATGCAGTCTTCTCTGATTGCTGCCACACTGTACGCATGCTCCATAGGATCTTCAGGGAATGCCATGCCCTAGTTAAAGAGTGGAACTGGGCTATACTCCCACATTCAACAGTGGTAGATGGCTGCTGTACAGTGGAACTAATGAGATATTCTGCATTTGACTAGAAACTCAGAAGCACAAAAGAACACAACACAAAGGCATAACAACTGCACAGTGAAAACAGAACCTAACTTCTATATCATCAATATATGAGGACACAATAAATAAACAAAAAAGCAACACAACAGTGCTGGAAGCAACACATCACACCACCAAAATACTGTACCAAGATGCAACATAACCCCAACACAATAACTAAAAACAACAACATAACTACTCAGAAAAAACCAAAGAGACTGAAATTTACCACAACATTGCAATACAAAACAACACATTGACGCAACACAAACAACCCAACTTAAAACAAAACAGCATTACTGCTGCAAAACACAAGAGAAAAAGATAATACAAACATATAATTCAATTGTCCTGTTCTGTGGAAATATTTTGTTGTTGAGTTTCTATAGTATTTAGCTGTGCCTGTATACTCTTGCTTTGGTGGTATGTTGATACTATAGTTTGTTGGCATGCTGTTGCTTGGTTATGTTAATGTGAGTTGCCCAGTTGTGGATGTCTTGGAAGATTTTGATTTTGTGTTGTGCTCATGATGTTGTTATAGTTTGCTGGTGTGTTATTGTTTTATGTTTTTTTTGTGTAACAATGTTAATGCTGCATTTTCACTGTAGTTCAATGGTAATGGATTTAATTAAATATGTATAAATGCTCTTATCAAAATTACCACTGCTGGACATCTGTTTTTGTGGCACACTGGTTAAAAGAGTGTTCACAGAGGCCTGCGCTAATTACAACCAAGGACATCTAAGAACACTGACCGTATGCTGTTTTCCAATCCAACCCATAATGTTTTCCTAGGGACATGCAATGAGACACATGATGCATTATAGTTACATTTCCACTTTTTACATGTCGGACAGCTTCTCATATGCCTTGGTGAGATAATTCCAGTAACAAAATGGAACAATGAATAGTAGTCTTGTCAGGCAACCATGCCATTGTGCTGCTATTGGACTATTACGAATATAAGATACTTGCTAAGAAAGTTTATATTAGGGATGTGTGTAATTCAATAATTTGAATTTGTGTAGTTATGTAACATTTTGAAATTTTATGCAAAATTGCATGAAAATGCAAATCCTTCATTCGACACATTTTAGAGTGAAATGTGTCTTTGTGTCATTTTTCATGTGGAATACCAGTACAGGGCAAATGCAGTTCCCAAGGAAAATATAGTATCCTTGTTGATAACTGCTGGTGCTGTCCTTACAAGACCTTAAAATGTATAGCGAATTGCTGAGACATGTTGGTTTCGCTGTATTAAATGTACAGCCAGCCTGCATAGAGGTTTTGACAATGTTGATATAAATCAGACCAGTTCTGATGAGAAGTGCTGGTACTAATATACTGCTGACCTGTAGAGTTCGTGAAAGATATTTTATGTTGCCAACCCATCATACTAAAAATGGCTTACAACTTTATAAGCAGTATTTAATTACATAATGGAGTTTTGACATTTTTGTTTCTAAAGGATGATCAAGATGGAATATGTTTTACAGGGCAGAGTGAGTTGGAGAAAGTCAGAGCTACCTGATCTTACTTTCTGAAATTGTGAGATTCTCAACAGATTGAGATTAAATCAATTTAGAGTTATGGAAGTCACATGTTGCTATAGTTTTGGAGATTGAAAGATGCACTCTGCACGGGATTTGAAATGAGGTGTGGGAGTGAATATCTCAATCTCAGAAGCTCTCATAAAATAGGGAAAGCACTGAAGATCTAGTATGATCATTTTAGAAGCATGACTTTAGGAGCCTCATTTTAGAAGCCTGATTTTGTAAGATTTGAAGATGGCATTACATTAGTCAAGATGAGATTAGACTATGGTGTAGACAGCTGAATGGCGGTTCTAATGAATTGAGGATGGAGGATCTGACAAGTGCAATATTAACTTGCAGCATATATGTAGGCCATTAGCTTAAGGTTAGAATCATGTTTTACTCCTAAATTTAGCACTTAATATGGCTGGAAGCGTGGACCTAGATCAAGATGACGAATGAGGTTTTCCACAGGTCTGAACTGCTTACCGCTTGAGAATCTCCATAGGGTATCCTTATGTTGAATTTAAACCCATTTCTACCCACCCAATCCCTGATATCTATCATAAATTGCTGATTAAACGTGTCAATATTATGACAAATAGTACAATTAAATAGTGAAGATGGGGGAGACTCTGATCATATCCTTCATTGTGTGTGTCAGCCCTAAGAACAATGAATGAGAATTTGCTATTGATTAGCTCTCTGGTTAGAATAAATAATGTTAATGCAATCTTTGTAATCTGCCTGAATAGAAATGCCTTTTCACGGACTGCTTATTTGATTTGCTCCTTGCAGCAAAGTGGAGAGGCTTTTCTTTCTCTGAACATTTGTGCGTTCATCACAATACTTTAATTATTCACCAGCCAAAGGGGAGGAGCAATACACTGAAATCAGCAAAGAACAGGAGCATAAATCCAAACTTTTGGATTGCTTCTCACTGCGGCCTAGCCATTTTGCAAAAGATCAATGCAGATCCTGACATTGAATTGATTATTTAAATACTGGGGCGTAAATTTACAAATACCTTGCATCATGTTTACTTTATTTTTTAACATAAATCTGATGCAAAGTGTTCAGAATGAGATTTACATTCCACCTCAAATTGCAATTTGTGTTATATTATAACAAAAAGTAATATAAAGTTATCCCATGAGCTGCCTCAAGGATGGTACATGTTCATTTCCATGCAACCATAGGATGTGATGCAAATCCCTATCTACAAAAAACTGTAGACAGGGGTTTGCACCAAATCTCTGTCTTCCCTGAGGCAGGAGAAACAAAGTGAAATATTGTCATTTCTCCTCATTTTCCCTCTTTGCATGTGTGCTGTATTCTTGAGGGAAACTATTTAAAGCATATTTGTTGTACAGGAAGGGCCCTCTTCCTGTACAAAAACTATGCCTTTGACAGCAAAGACTCACTTGGGCTATGACGCTTAGGTGTCTGTGTTGATTCACAACAGCTTACAGTATGTCAGTGCATGGAGAGAGCAGAACAGTACCACGTCTCAGTAGGTATGCCACTATTCTGCTATGTCCCATTCATTCAACACCACATAGCAAGTTTACTTGGTGCACTGCATTAGGTGAATCGTATGTAAGTCTGGGAAATAAGGTAGTTGATGGCACAGGTAATGCACTTTGTATGCTCAGTATATCCACTGAGAAAGTTATCATAATTCCCTTGTGTCTGGACTCCCGGTTAACCCTAGTTTCTTCAGTATACTGTGACCGAATGACCAGGGCAGCATTTTTATTGGCCTTTTCAGCTTCATTAGAATATTGGGATTCAAAATGATAGACACATTGATCTTGAGCTACATGATTTTGTGGCTGCGGCACATATCCACCCCTACTCCTTTTAACCAAATTCCAGAAACGTTGAGATTTATTTCTAGCACATGCTGGTCTGAGGTCCTGCCATCTATTTTCATCCTGTAGTTTTTTTGCCTTTTCCTGGGCCCTCCTGTCCTCTGTCCTTATGGTCCGTACTCTACTTGGTACACCTGATCTAATTGCTTCCCCAAGAAATCTGTGTGCCATTTGCATTCCTCATTAAACCATTGGCATGGATTCTTTTGTGGGGTTCTCTTGGTGCTGTGTTGTTTTATAAAATAAGAGCGCAAATTAGCAAACAACCTATTGTGAAGTGCAGTTAAAGCCTCAAGGGAGTCGGATTTAATAAGGAGAGCCTCCAATTCGGCCAATATATGGTCAGTATCCATGGCAATGGTACCCAAGAGATCTGATGTCTCTATAATCACTGCCCATTACTGCATATCGTTGGTAGTTACCAGGTCACGGGTAATAGGTGGGTTGTCAGGTTGTGTAGGTACGTACTGGTCCTGGAATTCTAGGGTCGAGCATAACAGGTTATGGTCACTCTCCAGATGATCTTGACCAACTATATCCGAAAGGACATGCCATAATTTTGAATTAATTAACAAATAGTCAATACGACTTACGTTATGGCTGGTATTTAATGTATTCGCACCATTATGGTCAGAAGCGGTTCTTCCATTTGTCGCCTGTAGCCCTTCATCTAAGCAAATAGCTTTCATATGTATTGCTATATCTGCCCATCTTTTTCTAGGTGCTAATTCTAGGCCTGGAATATGTAGTATCATTTACTAGGGACTTATAAGTAAATTTAATGTACCAATCAGGTGTAGGCCAATGTTACCATGTTTTCAAGGGTGAACACAAGCACTTTACCACTGGTTAGCAAGAGTAAAGTGTGCATTGTCCTAAAAATCAACAAAACTGATTCAGCAAATGCAACGGTTCTTGCGGTTGAGTGCCCACTGAATCCCCCACTGCATGCTCCTTTTATTCTAGGTGAAGCATGAAGAGAAGCCTTATTTGCAAGGTGGAGTTAAGCCACTTTAAGTAGACTGGTAAATCACCACCAAAATGTCACTAAAAGTGATGTCTCGTGGCAATATTCCCTTGTAAACATGCCTCTAAATTTGTGAACCTCAAAGCAGTGCAATGTGTTTCTGATCAAGTTTGAAAACCCCCAAATGAAAGTAGATGGGAATGTACAAAATCTCAAATGATGATTAAATATAAAGCGCTTGTTGGTTGTGTGTTGATTTACAGACCCTTTCAGGCTCTGCAGCCTAGGTCAAGGGATGCAATGCAAGGATGAATGCCACACCCAACGAGCCTGTCGAATGTAGGTAGAGACCATGCATGGCAAGCTCTGCTAATTGATAGACAGGCTGCCGGTCACCAGAAACGGTTTAAGGCATGGGCAAAGTGGGCCATTGCCCAGGGCCCCCACATTCCTAAGGGACTCAGGAAGAGTAAACTTTCTTTCTCTTCAGCACACCACTGTGTATTTCTATATCTCAAGCGCTTTCACCTTCCAAGAAAGATCCCCCAAGGAGAATAAAAGGTTCTCTCTCTCTGGCTCACCTCTGGGCATTTCTATATTTCAACCACTCTCCTCTCTCTCTACCTTTACCTCTGAATCTATCGCTCTATGCCAAATGTCATTTAAGGATTTTGTAGGCCATCACAGAAAGATATATTTCAACTGTTTTTGTGTAAGCTCCATCTTTGAAAGTTTGTTTGCATCATGTGGGCTTTCATTGGCAGATATGTGTAATATGATTCTAAGTTGTTATATAGGGGGGCACAAAATATGCCCTGTGCGGGACCCAAAAAATTCGCAAGACAACACTGGCAGTCACGTCGGAAGGATTTAGTGACTATGCCTGCCATGAATTAATTACGTTTATGTTCATGTTCAGTGGGTTAAGTGGTCCAACAGGAGAGCATGTAGATCATGGTCACACGCTACACCATGCAACACAAAATGGTCACACACTAGCAGTTACAGTGCACCTTGACCGCTTTGTGTTTACGGCTTAGGTTTTTTGTGCTGCTGAAAGTCATCGCTTCGAAGGCCACTGCAAACATTTGAAGACTGGGTCCAGCAGGCTCTGTGGTCTTATTAAGGGGTGCAAGGTATGGATTCATGCCACATCTTGCAATCAGAGCCTTAGCCTTTGCAGTACTGCTAGAGGCTCTGCCAAACAGCCTGTGGGAATGTATTTTCAAATGCCACAGCCTTTTCCAAAGCATGTAGTGCACATCCAAAGGTCAAGCACAGTGGACTCTGGCCAGAGGTAGTCGACAAAGATACTGACAGAGACATAAAGGTGAAAAAAAAGTTCTTGATTTGGTACCAGAAAAAAGTGGACTTTGTGGCCAGAGGTAGTCTACAAAGAAACTGACAGAGATATAAAGGTGAAACAAAAGTTATTGATTTGGTACTAGAAGCACAGTGGACTTTGTGGCCAGAGGTAGTCGACAAAGAGACTGACAGAGACATAAAGGTGAAACAAAAGTTATTGATTTGGTACCATTCTTCTGCTTTACAGAGGCCGTTTTCATTGGATTCCATAATGTACATTCTGCATAGGGCCTACTAGGGCGGTGCAACCAGTGCAGTCGCATTGGCCGCTGATCTGGGGGGGAGTTTGGAAATAAAATAAATAACTAAGCACCTGCTGCAGAGCTCCTCGTGTGTCCAGCTGTTTTTTGATAATAATAAAAATGTCAGGATAACCCTGGTGATTAATGTTCTTGCTGGAGAAAGACCGAAGTTTTGTCTAATCGCAGTTTTAACTCATCATAAAGTAGCACAGGGGACTAATGTGCCTGCTGCAAAAAAAGTGTGTTATGAAGATCACAGAAGTGTATTGTATGCAGCTAGAGCAATAAGTTACTTCTTTTCGTCACAGAGATACTTTTGTTAATTGCAGTTTAAGTCTAAGGGAGCTATTAGTATGGCGGGCGGATTGCCACTGCCCAAATGACGGTGAGAATCCACCCGCTATAACACACCGCCCGCATGCCATTTACCCCAGCCATATTATGATGCCGGGGATACCTCGGCAGACGGGAAGGCCGTCCACCGGTTTTCCGCCGATTGACAAGACAACCGGGTGGAAAAGGGGTATAATATGGTGGCAGTGTCTGCAAAACACTGCCATCCATCTTATAATGCAGGCGGGGATGTGCCTTTCTATACATGCGGTGTCTGCATTTGGGGGGCCGTTGCAAGACCCCAGGGTGTTGGGGGGTGCACATGGGGGGTACCTATGGTACCCATTGCATTTGCATGCACAACATGGCAGGCACAACGCGGTTCCTGTCACTTTGTGCATGCAAATGCTCAACATGCCTGTTTAACTTTGTGGCGGGTGCTGAATACAGCACCGCCCCCCACAATGTAAAATATACAGGATGCGACTGCCATGGTGGCGGTCACATCCTAATAGGCAAAGCGGGACCGCCGCACCTCTTGTGGTCAGTCCTGTTGATCATTACAGTGCCATCGTAACAGACCCCTAAGTTTAGACTTGAAGTGTAAGTTTGGGCCTGAAGTCTATCTTTAGATACGAAGTCAAAGTTCAGATGTGAAGTTTAACTTTAGACATCAGGTCTAAAGTTAGACTTCAAGTCTAAACATACGGGCATGTTTATGAGAGGCTTGCATCATGTTTGCACCACGTAAAGTAGCACATGCATGAAGCAAGTTGGATTTATGAAGTCAAGCAAAGCCACAAGGTAAATCTGGAGTCAGACAACATAGCACAACTCTCTGCATTTTTTACTCTGTGCCGGGGAGACGTTCCATGGACATTGCAATGGGTGTTCCTATACAAATCCCATGGTTTTAGATGCATTCTCAGATTATCAAACCTGGTATATCTGGGAATGCACCAAAAAGATACGCCTCGACCAGGTCAAGCATAACAAGGAGAAATATATTTATTTCTTCTTGTTTTTTCCTCTTTCTATGTGTCCTGCATGCTGCAGCACACATAAAAAGAGGAAACCCCTTCTATGGATTGTTTTTGTGCAGGAAGGTGCTCCTTCCTGTAAAACAAAGTCCTGCCTACAAGTGTGGCACCCTTGCACCATATGCCTGTGTTAGTGTTTGACTGTCAAAACGGCACCAGCACAGGGTGAAAGCACAGAAATGCCCCTTTATTACTTAAATACGGCACATTCCTGCTTTTTCCCACTGATGAAGGGCAGTGCAGCAAGGTGCACCTTAGACTTCTGTTTTAAGTTTACCTTTGTGAATCGGGTCGTACTTTTTTGCCCCAGTCTTTCATTATCTCATGTTGCTAAACAGGTTGCTTTGTGTAGGAAAACATTAGTAAAGACAACCCAACTACTGAGGTACATTTTTATAACTTGAGATTGTGCACCTCCAGACCAAGCAATCTTAAAATATACAGGCTACTAGTATGCATGCAATGTGATGCCTACACTTTGTAATCCATATTGTGTTATGTAACATTTCCTATAGACTGATTTGCACAAATATGATTAATTGTCCCCGTATAATGTGTGTGATGTTAAGTGCTCTGACATCCTACCATGGCATGAGTATCACTAATAAACATTTGAAATGCATGTGAGAGAGGGGCAATGGAGAGATAAAGGACCCTGTTGTAAGGTAATATTGAGGGAATCATTTGGGAACGAGGTCACAGGGGAGCACCAAAAAAGATTGTCGTACCACCAGCGCTAAAGCCTGCCCTGGTAGTAAGTTTATAAAATGGTGTTTAAGTTAGTATTTTTTGTCTTTCCAGTTTGTCTTGTTTCACAACTGAACTATTATATTAAGTACTAATATGTACTTCCCCAGGTCAAAAAATGTGTGAATGATCTGCAAACCACAACTATGGCACTTTTACTACATGACTTTTTCAATGTGCTTTAAAATGTAAAATAGTTTCTTATATAGCACATGTATCACCACAAAGGGTATCTCAGCGCTTGCTTTGGGAACCCGTCCTGGTTTTTCCCTGTGGGATAGCCCAGCTGGGCACCCCTAAGGTGAAAGCCTCTGCCGTAGTGGAGATTGAGCAAGCATAATGCCCAGAGTTGCAGAGCGTGTACCCCTGATTCAAGTAGGCACCGAAGCGAGAATTATCAGGTCCGTGGACATTTAGGCTTCAAACCCTGCCGCGTCGGGAATTGAACCCTGGTCCCCGGCCGACCTCTGCTTCTGGGTCTGCCTCCTCTAACCGGTGAGCCACACTTCTCCACATTTTAATGTATACTTAGATTAAATATATGTAACAGAGAAACCTGACAGTGGTAAATTATTTATAGTACTGGGCATTGCCACAAGAATAGTAACTCAGGAAAAGCCTTAACATATCATCATAGATAATTCAGTCCAGGAAATAAAAGATGATATGCTTCTGAAAGCCAACATATTATTAATCTGTTGACTTTTAGAAGCAGTAGTAATTTGCACCACTTAACTCTCAGCAGTCTTTTCCTTCAGACGGATACCAGACATGCTGGCTATACCTGTTCTTGGTGCAGAGAAGTGAGGGAGGGTTTGTGCGTGCCTCTGAATTACGAATAAAGTAGGAGGCATTCAAATGTAAATAATGGGCTATTATTACTATAATTATTCTTGTAGTTAGAATTATTATTATTATTGATATTTGCAGATGCTTTAAAATTTTGAATATATTTGTGGTAACCTGCATGGCACATACTTTTCTATATCACACTAAAGCTCCCAAACCCCTTCTTAAGGCATAGACCGCACCCATTTTGTGCCACCACAGCTACTCGACTGCTTGATTAGCTAATTGAATTTATTGCATAGTTAGTTAAAACCATAACAAATCAGAATTCTATAACAACCTAACTCCAGTGTTATGCTTTTGTCACTCAGAGAAATTAATTCTAGCTGAAGTTGACACAATTTTTTTTTATATGTAGCACCTAAAATGACCTTGTATAAATGTCGAAGTGCAGTTCTCAATATCCTAAAACGTATCCACCAACTGAATTACATCATGAGGTACATTTTAAGTAAGAGTGGAAGCTGTACTGACGTCAACAGCTTTGAACTGAAGGACTCTGTTTTTTTTTTTTTAACTCAGCACATGTTAGAAACGTAACAAGTCACCTAAGTAGATAATACAGCAATTATTCTGAATGCAGATTGTTTCTGCACCTTGCACATTACACCCTCCATTGTTCTCTGATCAGGACAACCCATAATTAGCATATTATCATTTTAAAGCCTATAACAAAAACATAATTTAAACTGAAAACGCTCTTTCCTGTAGAGAAGCAAGTACACTAATTACTGAATGGGGGGCTTTCCTCCCTACTGGCATCGCATGTGCTGAATTTCCAATAGTTAAAGAAATGTATAATATTCTTTTTCTTGGAAACTCGTGCTCTATTGAATTTTGGTGGAAAACATAGAGATGTGTCTAATTGATTAATCACAGGTACTGTATGTAAGCTACATGATGGTGTAGCATACTGAGATTATACGTACTGGGACCCTTGTGGAACTGGGGCGAACTCTAGCCAGGAACTCTGTAATAGGCGGGGTGGTGTCAGGGTGTGGTCAATAAAAAGTATGATGCAATATTCAGTGTGTGAGTGTATGCCAAAGAATAAAGTAATGTTTGCCTACAGATCCCATGTGGGATAATTCATCTTCACGCTCCAGGGCTGGGGAAGATGCTACATCTGGCATTGAGTAGGAAATATGTGCCCAGAAGAAAATGAGACTGCTCTCCCTGAAAGTTTACAGCGATACAGCAAACTGCTTGTGTGTGCCACGTTTGCCCGAAATTGATGCAAAGCAGTTTGCGACTGGCACACATGGAGTCCAACCTGTAAATGGCCACAAAAGGAATCAAAGGTCCTGCAGATAAGCATATTCAAAACACTCAACAAGAAATTGCTGATGAAGTCACTGACAAAGACACTGTGCTGTGCCCTGAACATAGAGCAATATTCAGATGAAGAAAAGACAATGGCATGGACAACCAGGTAGGAAAAACAGAAAGTCACTCACTGTCAATGACAATTGAAGCACTTTATGACCTCCTAGTGGACATGAAGGACCAGACTCAAGCGATGGGGGTGTTGCATGCAAAGGTTGCAAGTTCTGCTTTGTGCTATGAACACTGCCTGAACAGCACGTACTCTGAATGGTGGCAGAAGGGAGCGTGAAATATACTGCAGCCATGTTTGTCAAACCACCATAACCTTTTGAAGCACGACATTGGTGCCAGGTGGACTGTGTGAATGGAAACATTTCATGACTTCATAGATGCAATAGAAGAAGATAAAAAGATCCTCAAATACTTGAAAGAATTTGCAGGTAACAGCATGACAGAAGCGCAAAAGAAGATTTCACAGACTGAAGAAAAATTATACCAAAAGGTAAAAGACGCGTTGGAGACCAATTTCAACCCAATGATAAATGTCGACCATGAAAGATACATCCTCAACCAATCACGACATCAGATTGGTGAAACAATGGATCAGTTTATTAAATGACTTGATACACTCATTAAACATTGCAAATTCTCTGACTCCATCAACGAAGAAGCCATGCCTTTCCAATTCGTTTGCAAGGCACACACCCACAAAACCAAAAAGCAACATCAGCTACTGCAAGTGGAAACAAGGCTAGATCAATCGTCATCAAGCTCATCGTACATCTTACATCAATACTTTTGAGTACCTATGAGGAAGATGGGTGTGCACGGATGGTATCTACCAAAGTGCGGTGTGTGTATGTAGGGTTAGCTGCTCGTAAGGAAGACCACTGGTCAAAGGAAATTCAACATACTAAATGACAAAATTCATTTGAACACTATATTAAAATCAATTTAAATGTGAACGATTACCCAACATCTTTCATCATAGACAGTGGTTCATCGATTATTATTATTATTATTATTAATTTAATTTTATACAGCGCAACAGCTACCCGAAGGTTTCCCGGCGCTAAGAACGCTAAAGATATATGAAGGGAGCAGATATAAAGTGGGGCATAGTCTATTGATTAAAAAGCCATGTTTTTAAGTCCTTACGAAATGTCTGGTACTGTGGTTCTATACGCAGCAAGAAGGGCATTTAGTTCCAGAGTACTGGGGCCAAATAGGAAAAAGAACGTCCCCCCATTCTTGTTCTTTTAATCCTCGGAATTTGATAGTTATGTTGATTAGCAAAGCGAAGTGATCTCAAGGGGTGTTATTGATGCACTAGCGCCTGAAGATAGTGCGGTGCCACTCCTGCATTAATCCTATGCATGTAGCAGAGAGGCTTAAACTGGATGAGGTTCTCAATCTTCAACCAGTGCAGATCACGTAATGCAGCTGAGGCAGATGTTCTAGCTGAGAGATTACAAAGCAGTCTGGAGGAAGCATTTTGGATTAACTGTAACCTGTGTAATACTTCCTTTCCCACTCCTAAGTATAGAACATTACCATAATCAAGCCTGGATGTGATGAGGGGTTGGACTACCGTTCTTTGAGTGGGCAAAGGTAGCATCCACAGGATTTTTTTCAGCCACTTCAATATGACAAAGCAGACAGAGGCTACCCTGCCAGCTTGTTGCCTCATAGTTAGTTGATCTTCAACTATGAAGCCAAGGTTACTGGCTGATTGTACAGGAATCGGAGGTGATCCCATTTGGGTGGGCCAATGTTGGGGGCCCCATAAGTTTTTATTTTTACCAAAGAGCAGGAGCTCGGTTTTATCACCATTTAATTTGAGTTTGTTGTTGTGCATCCAGTCTGCAATGTTTAGCAACCCAGATCTCAGCGAAGAAGTGTTAATGTTTGAATTGGTTGAGAGAGAATGAATAAGCTGGGTGTCATTGGCGTAAGAGTACACCGTGAGCCCTGCTTGTTCCGCAATGACAGCTAAAGGGCTGACATAAATATTAAAAAGCAGAGGGCTCAATATTGAGCCCTGGGGAACTCCACATTGAAACCCTTGAACCTCAAATTTAGAAGAGGCAGAGAACACCCGGAAGGTCCTATTAGTCAGAAAACTAGACAGCCATTTTAGGGCTAAGCCAGTGACACCACATGATTGAAGGGTTTTCAAAAGGATAGGGTGGGAAACAGTGTCAAACGCAACACTTAAATCAAGAAGAATAAGTGCCACGGTTTCACCTCTATCGACTTGACGACGGATATTATCCATAACGCCCAGTAATGTGGACTCTGTAGAGAAACCTGCACGAAATCCAGATTGGGAGTCATGCAGGAGCTTATGCGTCTCAATAAATGCGGTAAGCTGGGCATTTATATGCTTCTCCAAAATCTTAGAGAAGATTGGCAAAAGGGAGATCGGACGGAAATTAGATGGTATATCCGGGTCCAGGTTCGTTTTCTTCAATAATGGCATGACCATAGCATGCTTCCATGCAGCTGGTACTACAGCCTCTAGTAGAGAGGAGTTCAATAGTTGCATAATTAGGTTATTATTCGATGTGCTTAAAGTTTGAAGCACTGAAGGAGGAAGCAAATCATTTGGAGAGCCAGATTTAATGCTAATCAAGATTTTACAGAAGGAAGTAATATCCATTTGAGTCCAGCAGTCTAAAACAGTGTTATTATCTGAGACTGTCATATTCCTAAGGATAGCTTGATTAGAAGAAGATGAAGCAACTGATGACTGTTTTGCGAAATCAGTATAGATAGCACTGATTTTTGTCACAAAAAAGTCAGCTAGATCATTACAGTATTTTACATCCAGGCATGTGGGTTTAGACTGACATGCGGCCCCAGAAAGCTCTTTAACTACTTTAAAGAGTGTTTTTGAACAGTTTTGAGCTTCTTGAATGGTCCGATTTGCATGTTCTGCCCGGGCATTCCGGCAAAGTAAATGATTATTCTTCAAGACAGACCTGTACGGTAGTTTAATCTTAGGATCCGCCACTGCCTCTCTAAATTTTTACAATTAGTTTTTTTATTTTCGAGGGCCTAGGTGAACCACGGCGCAGGAGTATAGTGATTGTTGATTTTTCTTTTGACAAGGGGGAGGCATAGGTCAATAGAGGAATTGAGCCAGGAAAGCATGGTTGCTTCTTCATTCAAAGTGGTAATTGAATCAACTGGTTTCGTGTTTTCAAGAAGTAGATTGAATTTCATTGTGTCCAAATTTTTCCAGTTCCTACCCTGTGCCATCCCTGATGGAGGATTATTTTGTTTCTGCTGCTGTTTCATTTGAAATTCGACTAAAAAGTGGTCGGACCAGAGAACCGGAATGGCTGGTTTACACAGGACAGTGTCTATATTACAAAAAAATTGCATCGAGTAGGTTTCCTGCCTTATGGGTGGGAACTGAGTTATGGAGAATCACATTTAGGGCTGCTAAGTCAGCTATAAAATAAGAATTAATTGGTTGAGACATATCATTCAAATGAAGATTTAAATCACCCACTAATATAAAGTTAGGGGCTTCAAGCAGAAATGGAGAAATAAGATCCGGAAGAGATGCAGCCCAGGCACTGTCTGGTCCTGCCTTGTATCGATTAATATGCTCATTGAAAAGTTTAACAGTCTGTCTCCCATACCTTGCCTCATTCCATCAGGTATGAAGGTATACACCTCGGCCATGCCTGAACCACTGGAAAGCCAAAGGTCATTCACAACGACAATGCAACACAAAAAGAAAGTGGCGCAATCCACTATTCGTGGTCTACGGGGGACTTTGTCAAGTGCCTGTTTGCTCAGTTTTGCTGCCGCTGCTGACATGGGATTGTTATCTTCAAACAACACCTTTGTCCTCAACTGCAGATCACAAGTGTCATTGTTGTTCCATCGCTTGAGAAAACTATAGAAAATGAAAGTACAGCTTCATATCAATGAAGGCATTCACCCAGTTTCTCAGAGACATCGTAGAGTTGTTTTTTATTCTGCAAGAAGCTGTAGAGAAGGAACTGGAAGAACTTTTAAAGCATGACATGATTGAATGCTCTACAGGTCTCACGCCATGGGTTTCACCTATAGTAGTACTAGTAGTATTGCCAACAAAGGACAGTAGTGGGTCGGTGCGCATCTGTGTTGATGTGTGCCAGCAATCAAAGCCAGTGTGAGTGAAAGACAGTCTGGTCCTCACATAGCGGATATGATCATGCAACTGAATGGAGCCAAGGTATTTTCCTACCTAGACCTGAATACAATATATCATCAAGTTTAACTGGAGGAAAACTGCAGGTACATTGTTATCTTTTCAACTCATGTTGGTTTATGTTGATGTAAGAGACATAACTTCAGAGTATCTACGGTTGATTAAATATTTCAAGATGTTATTCGCCAAATAATTCAACCTGTTACACATGTTTTTGATTGCAGTGATCACATACTGGTTTTTGGGAAAACAGAACATGAACGCAAAAAGGCTCTCAACCAAGTGTGCCATTTACTTACTGATGCAGATCTCACTCAGAATGCTGCAAAGTGCATATTTCACAAAACAAAACTCACATTTTTTGGGCTCATATTCTGAGATGGGGAATTACTCCAGGTGAAAGCTCTGTCATACACTTGCCCCCACAATGTTACCATGCTGTAATTCCTTCTTGGCATGGCCAGTTATTGCTCAAGATACATTTGCAACTTTTCTAGACACATTGTGGCCTATGCCAGTCAGAGTCTGTCGGAGACGGAATGTGCCTAATCTCTGCTGGAGAGTCTGGCTGTGGTGTGGGCCTGCAAACATTTTCATGTATTCCTCTACGGAAAACAATTTACTGTTGTCACAGACCACCAGGCATTACAATTTTCAGAAAAACGAAGGCTAAGAGGCCCCCTCACATTGAGAGGTGAGAGTTAAGACTTCAAGAATATGACTATGAGATTGTGCACAAACTGGGGAAAGATCAAAACTGAGCAGATTACTTTAGACGGGTGCCCCTACAGTGGAACAGTCAATCAAATAATCTGTGCTTGTTAAGCATGGTTACTCACCCGTGAGGGTCTCAAGGCACTGGGGGGTTGCAGGTCTGGCTGGGCACTGTGGTTCATTCAGAGAGGCAGGTCTTGAGACCCTTGCAGAAATGCGTCAGAGAAGGGGACAGCCAGAGGTGAAGAGGCGTGATGTTCCAGAATTTGCCGGAGAGGCTGGAGAAGAATCTTCCTCTGGTCCTGGTCTTGCGGATTCGAGGGATGGTGGTCAGGGTCAGTTGGGAAGAGTAGAGGTGTCTGGTGGGTGCGTGGAATGAGAGGTGGTGGTTCAGGTATGGAGGTCAGGTGTTGTGGAGGGCTTTGTTGGCATGTGTAAGGAGCTTGAAGGTGACTCTTTTTTTTTACTGGGAGACAGTGGAGTTCTTGTAGGTGTTAGGAGATGTGGCTGCGGCAAGGGAGGCTGAGGACCTATCTGGCTGCTGCGTTCTTCATGTTCCAAAGTTTTCTGGAGAGTTTCTGGATGGTGTCTGCATGGAGTGTGTTGCTGTAGTCGAGTCTGCTGCTATTGAGTGCATGGATGACCATATTCCTGGACTCAGTGGGGCTCCATCTGAAGGCTTTCCAAAGCAGGTGAATTCTGTGGAAGTATGATGAAGTGACTGCATTGATTTAGAGGTTCATAGTGAGCGAAGAGTCCTATATGGGGCCGAGTTATCATGCATAGTCAGTGGGTGCTGGGGTGTTCCTAGCTCAGCGGGCCACCAGTAGTATTCCCAAGCATAGGGATTGTGCCCCAGGATGAGGACTTCAGTCTTCTTTGAGTTGAGCTTGAGGCAGATGTCTCTTATCCAGGTGGCAGCGACATTCATCCTGTTGTGATATTTGTTTCTGGCAGTAGTGGGCTCGTTGGTGAGTGAAAGAATTAGCTGGGTGTCGTTGGCGTAGGAGACAATGTTGAGTTTGTTGTTTCTGACAATGACTGTGAGCAGGACCATGTAAATGTTGAAAAGCGTGCGGCTTAGGGAGGCGCCCTGAGGCAGTCCGTATTGATTTCTGTGGGTTTAGAGAGGACAGGGGTAGTCTGACTTGCTGTTTTCTAAAGGTGTGGAAGGAATGGATCCAGTCTAGGGCTTTGTCATGGATGCCAGCATCATGGAGTCTCATAACTAGGGTGCGGTAAGAAACGGTATCGAAGGCAACCGAGAGGTCGAGCGTGATGAGGGCTTCTATTTCTCCCAGGTCAAGGATGGATCAAATGTTGTCGGTGGCAAGGAAGAGGGTGGTCTTGGTGCTGTTGTTGCTTCGGAATCTGGATTGAGAGGAGACCTGGGTGTGGTTGACTTCGATGAACGACATCCAAGACAGCTGAACCATATCTCAACGTCATCCTAAGATCCAGCACACGAGCGGCTTTGTCAGTGGAATAAATCATTGCAGCCACCATTTCAGATAAAGACACGATTATCATCAAAGAAAATATTGCTACGTAATCAAGGAGAAGAAGTACTCAGACTCTTGCCGATGATATTGCATATCAAAATTCAAAAATCTACAAGATAAGCTATCTGTCACACAAGAAGGAGTGATCCTGAGAGGCTTTAGAATTGCCCCACCTGAAACACTTAGACAGTGGGTCATCAAGCTCGCATATGTAGGGTACCATGTTATTGTAGTCACCAAAAGCACTTTAAGAGATCAAGTGTGGTTCCCATGGCTATATGAGTGGGTCGAGCAGAAGATAGAGGCGTGCCACATTTGCAATTGTTTATCTCCTAAGGTGCGGCAGCACCCAATGACGATGTCTGACCTTCTTTCCCATGCTTGGGAAAGGGTTGATGTTGACTTCTCTGAGACTTTAGTAAATGGACTCCTATCATGGTAGCCATTAAAGAATATTTGTGTTTTCCTTTGGTGGAAAACCTTTCTTCAACAACTCATTATAAAATCATAGAATGATTTGATGACATCTTTGCAATTCTCAAACCTGACAATGGTCAGCCCTTTAATAGCAGAGAGTTCAAAGAATTGCTTTTTCAATTCAAAGTCAATCGCCAAAGTAATACACCCCTGTGGCCCCAAGCCAACGGTGGAGTTGAAGGGTTCATGGGCACCCTCAAAAGAGTCATTCAATGAGTGTCAACGGAAGGAATTGAACAGCACCAAGCCTTGTTTCAGGCCCTACAGGCCTATTGATCAATGCCTCACTCCACAACTGGCGAGAGTCCAGCCAACTATCTATTTGAGAGAGCCAGAACAAAATTACCTCAACGGACCTTGTATGGATGAGCGAGCACCAACTAGGTTCAAGACACGGAGGTGACTCGGAATGGAAAAAGGAAAATTTATGCAGACTAGTGTTGCCATGCCCTGGAACCAGTCTTTGCTGAAGAAGACTGGATACTACTTAAACAGAGATGAAAATGGAAAACAGACACTTCTTTTGCTGTTGATCCTCTACAGGCTGTGGCATGTAAATGACATATGGTGACAGCATATCAACCTGGACAGATTATCGCTAAGGACACATCACATTTTAAACACCTACCTCTATCTTTGTCAAGTCGAGAAACCATGTGTGCGGTTTCCCCACCAGCAGGTCCTGCTCGAATGCCTGAGCCGAAGTCATCCGTGCCCAATCAGGGTTGACCTTGATCATCTCGGATCACCCTTTTATTTAACAAAGAAGGATGTGTAGCATTTTGTGCGTAGAGTGGGCAAAGATGTCTGCTCTACTGGAGTAGTTTGCAGAGTTTTGCTTACTTTACACTCTTTGCAGAGTTTCAAAAACTCAGTGAAGCGATGAGGAGCTGAGTTTTTTCTCCTGCGCTGCTTGCCTACGTTAAATTGGCAAGTGCAAGAAATCTTACACTACCCCATCTCCTGGTGAGATTTCTGAACACGGGCAGTCACAGAAGGTCGCTACAGCTGGCGTTGAGAAAGATGTTGCTCGTGTTGCAGAAACTGCCTCTCTGGTAGAAAATCTACTTGTGCCGCAGAAAGAAGTAGGGCCATCTGGCTCTCCACATGATGCCATTCTCACTTATTTTATAGTTCAGGAGAAACTCCTGGTGCTAAAAAGCAGTGTAAACAGAGCTACATACCAGACTCTAACACTTGCGGAAATCTGCTTTGAGTGGCAGAACTTTTTTGGCACTTAATGGAGCTCCATGTAGCCCTACTCCGCAAACTCCACCCAGGCCTGATTGAGACTGTACACACTAGGATACTCGTGGTTCTGGGGTAGACTCTAGACAGGATTTGCATAATAGGTAGGGAGGTGTCAGGGTGTGGTCAATAAAAAGTATGATGTACGTTCAGTGTGTGAGTGTATGCTGAAAAATTAAGTAATTCTTGATTGCAGCTTCCGTGTGGCATATTTCATTTGCTGGATGCAGGGCTGGGGAAGAGACTGCAGACGGTATGAAGGTAATGGGAGCATAGAATCATACAAAGCATTCATTCCATGTTTTCTACATTAATCAGAATATGGTTCACTCTGAAAGCTGCAATACTGTGTGGCGCCAATGTTTAAAATCGTACAAAAGTCCATTTGATGCCAATACAATGCAATTTCTTCCATCACAGGCTGATTTTAATGTATTAGAAAACATATCCATGACATCCACAAAGAAATTTACGTGAAACGGGAAATAAGCTAAAGGCACACAAATCAAAACCCGAGGACCTGATCAAATCGTGTACTTCTTAAACAGTGCAGCGTCCAATGATGACCCTTATCTAAACACCAAAAGCAATAGGTTGAAAGTTGTACCCAAAAGCTGCAGTGCTGCTACTCGTTCACCATGGTCTGGCAAGTTAATTACACTCAAGCTTACCTTATTCTAGGTCGCCTGTTGGTACTTAGCAAACGATTCCTCTCAGTGACTTGTCTATTAGTAATCTTGAATTCATATTTGTGCATGTTTTAGAGCCATATGTATTACCACATGCCACTTTACGTATTTTTAAACTTAAAGAAATTCCTCGCAGTTAAAACCCTGTTATTGGCATCACGCCTCCTATAAGGGTTTAAGCTCCTTGACAACTTCAGCTATGCTGACACTTTTGTGGATTGTGATTTTGATGCTTATTACACTTTGAAGATGACATGAGTATGTTAATGCTTAAATGGCGATGAGGTTGTTCTAATACTGGACAATATTGCCAATAACCAATCTCTGTAGCACGTCATCTTTTTTTTCTTTCATTTGAAATGTGTGAGGTTCATAGCATCAAGAAAACTAAATGATGACCTGTAGGCAAAATGGGTTCAAGTATTTTCTTAATTACACCCATGCAGCAATGGATGGTCTGAAAATACTTGAATAATTTTGGAGCCATATGGGTATACGATTGATAATAAAGCCTCCATTTCTTCCCAGCAACACTCTGGGACAATTACTTATGAAAATATTATGTATTACTCCGGATAGATTGAAAATTACAATTACACTTGAAAGACGTGCAAAAACAGAACATTACACTTCTTGAGGGAAAAATAAATAAACGTAGTGCAACTTCATGTTATTGAAAGTGATGAAAACAAAGAATGTTACTTGCTGCATCGTAAAAGCATGCAGAAAAAGAGTAGTTTAAATGAAACTATGGAGCAGATTTATGAAGGGCTTGCGCCACGTTTACGCCGCCGTTGCGTGACGCAACGGCGCGGAAACGTGGCGCATCCCTGCGCCCTATTTACAACGTGACGCATCTAGGAGATGCGTCACGTTGTACAGCACTGCGCCATGAGGAGGCGTTCCTGCGCAGGGGGGGCGTTCCTGCGCAGGAACGCCTCCTGAAAGTGGCTGAGTGAAATCTATGAGATTTCACTCAGTCACTTTCAGGGCAATGCTGCGTCAAAACCCTGCGCCTGCTTGAAGCAGGCGTAAGGCTTGAGGCAGCATTGAAAGAATAGGCCCCCCCAGAGCATTGCTGGAGCTGCATCGCGCTTGCGACGCAACTCCAGCAATGCGTCACTTTTACGGCACAGATGCGTGACGCATCTGTGCCGTTTTTGCCCCATGGTGCGCCGCATCATAAATGTGGCGCACCATGGGTGGCGTAGCTGTGGCGCACTGTGGCGCATGTTAACTGGCGCATCCCTCGGGATGCGCCAGTTAACATAAATCTGCCCCTATATGTGTATGTAACATTGGTTGTGAAGTAGTAAAGAAAAAGGGGCAGATTTATGAAGGGATTGCGCCACGTTTACGCCGCCGTTGCGTGACGCAACGGCGCGGAAACGTGGCGCATCCCTGCGCCCTATTTACAACGTGACGCATCTAGGAGATGCGTCACGTTGTACAGCACTGCGCCATGAGGAGGCGTTCCTGCGCAGGGGGGGCGTTCCTGCGCAGGAACGCCTCCTGAAAGTGGCTGAGTGAAATCTATGAGATTTCACTCAGTCACTTTCAGGGCAATGCTGAGTCAAAACCCTGCGCCTGCTTGAAGCAGGCGTAAGGCTTGAGGCAGCATTGAAAGAATAGGCCCCCCCAGAGCATTGCTGGAGCTGCGTCGCGCTTGCGACGCAACTCCAGCAATGCGTCACTTTTACGGCACAGATGCGTGACGCATCTGTGCCGTTTTTGCCCCATGGTGCGCCGCATCATAAATGCGGCGCACCATGGGTGGCGTAGCTGTGGCGCACTGTGGCGCATGTTAACTGGCGCATCCCTCGGGATGCGCCAGTTAACATAAATCTGCCCCAAAGTGTTTTGCTTTCTTAATGTCTGTTAGAAATATGGACATGGTGAGTTCCCATGTTATTGCGTTTGCCTTTCATTAGTTTCAAATTGTCACTACATAAAAGAATAACAATTTAGGTTTATGAATTAGTATGTTTAAATCTTAATATTGATAGTGTATTGTATAAAAAATACTTATATGTGTTAATGGGTGCACCGAAATGACATCTTTTTACTAAAAGATGCATTAGTGAAACTTTCAGAGAATGTTCTTTACAGACCTGCTAATGAAAATTCCTTCAAATGAAAAAAATATTCTATACTTGATACGTTCATTTACACGTCGGTACTAATATACGTGTAGTACCCTATTACTAATTGAATTGTAACCATAAAAAATGTTTTCAAATGCATTAGAATAGTTCTATATGTCACTGCTTATATTAGCCTAAGTTTATATAGGCCAAACTGTATTCATGAAGATTTCTGCTTTGCCATGCACGCTGAATGTGAGTGATTCACTCATTATAACAAACTGTGGGGCATATTATCAAGACAGGCGATAAAATTATCGCCATTTTAGCGGCAGAAAACTACAGCTAAAACGGCGATAATGGGGTTGATAATATGCTCTATGGAATTCCCATTGAAGCCCATGATAAATGTGAAGGACATCTAACATGGGCTTCAATGGGAATTCCATAGAGCATATTATTAAGCCCATTATCTCCGTTTTAGCTGCAGTTTTCTGCAGCTAAAACGGCGATAATGTTATCCCCTATCTTGATAATATGCCCCTGTATGTAGCAAGTTCTTCCACCCTCTTGTGTTCTCATATATTGTATAAATATTCTGTTACCATTTACAGGACAGCTGCCTGGGAAACTTCCCTTTTGAGCCTTTCCGTGTGCTCTAACTAAAGGGGCAATGCTTAACATTTCATGTAGCAAAATGACTTAATGAATGCGTAATTGTTCCACCTATTTTCTCCGCATTTTGTGCCTTTTTTAAATAACCTGACCTACATTCCACTTGAACTGACCAAATAACTGAGTGGTCTGATCGAATGAGGTGACATTAGGAGGTATCATCCCTGGAAATGCTAAGAATATAATATTGCCTGATGAAAAAAAAATTGAGAACTGTTGCCGGACTACTCTTGAGAAAATAGTTTTGGAGAGAAACTCTATTGCAGCTGTTGTTGGTGACGGATAGCGCCTGTTCGGCATGAAGGCAAACTACAAACTGACAGATGAGATTGCAGACCTCTTTGATGCGGACTGAATTGGCTTCTTTTCCAAGCTAGCACATTGGCTGCATGCGCCTAGTGGTCCCTCCAATCTGGGACCACTAGAACTGGCATTTCTTGTCCTTTCCTGAACTTTGAGCTTTGGGTATTTCATCTGTCTATTAAATGTTTTATTTTCTATTTGATGCTCTTATTCTGCTAAAGGATTTGAGAAACTAAAATATATTAACTAAAATTGTCACAGTTATTATGATTCATCTACTTAAAGTGAATGCACATTCTGAATTCAAGTTTTGCTAATGACTAAAGGTGAACAGATGAGAGAGATTTCAGGACACCAAATAGTAATGTTGCCATTCTGTATTGATTTATCTGAAATTTTAGAGGGCTTATTATGATGTTTTAGGAAACGGCTCCAACCATTGTTCAGAGCCGTTTCCTAACGCATCATAATCAGTCGGTCAGATTCCTTTCCAACTACCCATTTTGATTGTGTTGGTCTGAAATTAATCTGACTATTGCCTCGGAGAGCCCATCTGCCACTTGAAATGACCTCAGTAATCCCAGGGGTGGCTCTTTCTACCTGAGGGATTGCAATATCAGATTCCAACTGCCTTTCTGTGCCAGCCTTTCCGATACAGAAAGGCTGTTGGAAGTTGACTTTGGGGCCCCCATGGGTGCACGGAATCCGGTTGGTGGCTGAGTGCCCTCCTTTTGATCTCTGCACCCCATGGCAGGCACCATGAGGTGCCTGCCACGGGGTGCAGGGATGAACTGCACTCTTTGATTCACAATGAGAGCATGCATTCGAGTCGGAATGCATGCTCCCATTGTAAAGAATAGGAGTGCAACCGAAAACTGTTCGGTCGCATCCTAGTTGGTTTGTCGGGACTGCAGACAGGCCGTCTTCGGTCCCACGACCAAAATGATGTCCAACATCGTAATTAGGCTGTTAGTGTGTATGATTTAGATCGCCTACATTTCTTCTGGAGGTTTGGCCCTTCAGTATTGATCTTATACCTTGATAACATTGTGTTGAGAGTAATTTAGATGAGTTTGTGTTCCAATTTGTAGTCTAGTCATTCAATTCCTGGTCCTTATTCGATGACTGCTGAAACCCTTTATATCTGACCCCTCCCAATACGCAGCTAGGTCCACCTGAGAACCAAAGAAAGCGGTAAATGATTAAAGTCATCTTAGATTTCATAAAAAGATTATTTGTAAAGTGTCCAACAGGCGTGTCTTATGGTTTGTTCCCGAGGAAGGATGTAAGGGGGAGATCTTTACTGAGACTCCTATTTCAAATCTTAAATCACATCCAAACCTCAGCCGAAGGTGACCAAGTACCAGTGCCAAAGGAGACTACTGCAAGCATTCAAGCAGTATAGAGAATGGAGAATGTGGCGGGGAAAGACATGGGACGTTTCGTCTATTCATTTGCATTCGGATTGAAACCAAAAATTAGTAATATTATACAGCAACATATTATTTTCTGGAAAATCAAGCCCATAGATGACATTCTTCACTATGATAAATATTGTGGAGATAAATTTAAGTCTAAACAAAAGAAGCTGGAGGAAAAGCTGATGATAGCTCAGATGAAAGGTGCCAAGAAAGGCTCCAGTGGTGAATTTAAAAATGTGGAACAGGGAAATAGTCAGTTGAATTCTGAGATTAAAGGTGTAAAACGAGACCAGCAACCAGGTATGCTACCACAGGGTAAAGGTAGAAGTGTTACTATCGAGATGATGAAAAAGACTAATCCTAGTAACATTTGTTGCAAATTTGGGCATTGGAAACGCAAATGTTGATTTAATCCTCTTAATCATATGAATGGACAGGTTCAATAGGTTCAGAATGCACAGTCACAGAGTAGACACATGGTACATAGTCAACAAAAACATAGGCAGAGAAATCAGAATTCAAATTTGCCTTAAGCCCCGATGCCACAAATGAGTGGTTGGGTTCAGAAGTATACTTAAAATAGAGCATTTTAGAAAGAGATTCAAGAAGATCGGAGTAAAAATGTAGTTCATCAATATTTGATGGATAACATAGACTCAGACCTGGCACAATGACGATGCCTGAGGAAGGAGGAGGAATGTATGCTTGGCCTATACCTTCAAGAAGAGCAGAGTGGTCCTTGTGTGGGTAGCAAGATAAATGGGTCTCCAATCTCCTTCCTTGAGAACAGCAGAAGTTCCTAACCTACCCCTCTCAGGAGAATGAATCCAAGTTGTAGGTGCTTCGAATCGATTAATATCAATATCAAATTTAGTAACAAAACTAATACCTGTTCAGATTGAGTCTTTTTCAGATTTACATACATTTGTGGTGTGTGACGCCATCCCCTTAAACCTTTTAAGGCAAGACTTATTGTGCAAGCTTAACTGCTCAATATACTGTACGCCATATGGAATAAAATTTCATAGCAATGATGAGGACATTGTTTTTAAAATGGCTAAAGAAAAACCTGAAATTGAGGAATTATTTCCTATGTTAACCAAAGATGACTTAACTATGAAATAGAGAGATTCGGTCTCTCCAGAGGTGTGGGATTTCACTGGAAATTATATTGGCCTGATTAAGGGAGTGGCTCCAGTAAAAATGACTGTAAAGCCAAATGCTGAATTTTCTTGACTATCTCAATACAATTTGAGTTCTAAACTGATTGCAGGAATTACACCGCTGATTGAGTCTATATTTGAGTCTATATTTGAGCAAGGAATACTAAACAAAAATCATGGGTAGACCCTGTAACTCTTTTTATGGGTATCCAATCAATCAATCGATCAATATTATTTATTTCATATTGTTTCCAAAGCATATAAAGTACATGGTTGATAAAAATAATCTCTAATAAAATATCACATAAGTAATAATAAAAAGTCATCAATAAAAAACAACTACATATACAAATACCATAGCACCAGATATATAAAGTGTGTTGTGCCTTCAGATGCGGGCATCCCACCACTTTGAAGTGCATTGTTGCTTTGATCTTAATCATCATAAATTAAATTACAATCATTCCCTTCTTACATCACTTTTCTAATCTATCAAATCTATCCAATATTTGGTATTATCATAAAATATACATAAATATTATATCACAAACATCATTAAATTAGATTAAAAAACTTAAAATGGCAAAACCACATTGTGCCAAGATGTTTAGCATTTTCCTTTTCTCCTCCACTATCCCATTTTGTCAATACCTTCCTGTTAGTCCACTAGGACAATTAAAACAATGCTGTACTATAACTGACAAAAGGATAAGATAGTTGTTTAATATAGTAAAATGCAGGACAGCATTGCTTAAAAGGAACTTTCACAAAAGGGGGAGGATATACCTCTTTCTATCTGGGGTATAACATCTACAGTAGAATAGCATATGCAAATCACACACAGGTATTCAAAAACCTAATGGAAAGTACCGGATAGTTCAGCACCTGCATTGGGTTAATCAGATTGTAATACCATATTGCCTAATTGTTCCTAATCCAGCTGTAATTCATTTCCAAATTCCATGTGAAGCTGAATGGTTTTCTGTCATTGATTTGTGCTAAGCCTTCTTTTCCATTCCATGTCATGAGGACAGGCATTTGTATGTGCCTTCGGTTTGTCCTACAAGGGTTTACTGAAAGCTGTTCTATCTTCAATCAGATCTTAATAAATAATCTGGAATCATTAGTGATGCCAAATCACTCTGTCCTTATCCAGTACATTGAGGACCTGCTTGTAGCATCAAGTACACAATAAATATACATATGCAACACATCGCATTGTCGAATCATTTGGCAGAAAATGGGCATGGAGTGTCACCATCAAAATTGCAGTTTTGCAAAAAGGATGTTCTATTTTTGGGACATCAAAGTGAGAGAGAAGGCAGAAAAGTTTACTGTGATTCTTCAAATGTAGCCACCAAGTAGACAAAAAGAAGTCGGAATGCTTTTGAGAATGGTTGGCTATTGTAGACAATGGATCCCAAATTTTTCTTTGACAGCAAAGCCACTTCAAACGTTTAGGCACAAGGACATAACTGATCCTGTTGCTGGGATTAAAAGAATGCATGTGCTCTTTTACTGATCTGCAAGAGAGTCTTTGTTGAGTACCAGCACAGGAAATGTCCAACTGCAAAAAATGCTTTATGCTGTTCTGCAGTGAGCAGGTTGTGCATTGGCAGTGCTAGCCCAAATGCATAGAACTGCGCATAGACCTGTGTCATACTTTTCAGCTACTCTTGACCCTGTAGCTGCTGCATTGCCAGGATGTTTTAAAGCTGTGGCAGCTATGTGCTTGACATTGGAACAGAGGAAGAGCATTGTGATGGGACATCTGTTGAAGGTGCATGAACCTCATTCTGTTGAGATATTGCTTACCCATACTCAAATGCATTATCTCACCAATAGCCACCTTAAGAGATAAGAGTAATTTTAGGTTCAGAAAATTGGACTTTGATGAGATGCACAAGTTTCAATCCAGCAATGTTGATGCTTTTGCCTGGAAATGAGATTGTGGTTTATGAAGCTGATCATGATTGTTTGGATGTGACTGAATTGTGTACGAAGCCCAAACCTGACATTCTTGCACCCCTGCATAAGCATAAATGTTGCTGAGTTGACTTTATTGACATACAGTAAAGCACAGTAATACCTGTCCTCTAACTAGAGTACACAACAGAGGTTTTTGCCTGAGCGTCACAGTATAACTTGTGCACTGTTGAGGCACTAGGTGATCCGCATCTACAGGGTTCCCAGATGGTTGAACACCTCTTCTAAATCTGAAAGGATGTAAATGTTTATAACTGTGGATGTCTTTACGTGTTTCCTTGTATTTTATCTTTTCAGAATAGGGCTTTTGGAAATGCCATAAGAGCCCATTGAGTAAAACTATGAGTTTTACCACACAACACAGACACACATTCCCCAGATCAGGGTATGCCTTAGCGTGCATATACCGCCGGGATTTGGTTTTTCGGTCCTGATGAAGCTTTGCTGAATTAGCTGATATAAGCAGAAACATGTCGACCACTTTTGCACAGTATGGATACAGCTGACTCACCTTACAGGCCAGCACGTGTCCGCACAACTGATTTTAACGATCGCTGACTGCTCTTCTATTAAATTTGGTATAGGGTGCAGCCCGCCATCTTTTAATCCCCACACAACTCACTTTTCTTTTTGCACTGTCACTCAGTCCAAAACAAAATAGCTCCACTGTAATTCAGGGGTCATAGCACACCAGGGAGACATTCGGTTTCCCTGGTGGAAACCCGATGATGAAGCATGTCACCAGCTAGGTTGGTGAGTGAGGGTTCCTTTAAAAAACACAGGTTTTTTTCCCATCACACCGAGCCCCTTTGCCTTATATTTTGTTTATTTGCGCCATTAGTCACTCTTTTGTTTTTGAGGTATACTGTTCTGGGGAAGAAGAGTGGTTTCCTTTCCCTTACTCTCCTGTTGTTTTATACATATTTGGCAGCGCACAGCTGCGAGGGTATTACCAATTTTGGTTTATACTAATTTTAAGTATTAGAAACCCCCGGCAATTAGCATGGAAGATCTCGGCCTTTCTTACTCGAAAGAGGAGGTCAATGCATTGTTGGCAGACTCCTCTATGTTTACAGATCACTCAGTTGCCCTGACCATCTCACAGACAACTGAGTGGGATAAACTCACGGAACAGAAAAGAAGCCATATTCGAGCAATCTTACATGGCACCATGCTCAAAGAGTCTCTTAAAAATAATACTGCACCAAAAGGACTTTTGGTGACAAATGCTCCAAGACTTTTCCTAGACGATGCACTATTCCGTAAGGAGTGGGCCCAGATTGCGTGGCACTGCACACGTGACTGGTCAGTGCTTATTATTTTCAAAACCGCTCTCCGACTCTCTGAAGCCCTCCTAGTAGAAATTCAATTAACAGAGACCCACTTTAGAACCACCTTAACAGGGTACAAAAAAAGACTGGAGGAGCTCAATAAAGAACTAAATGAGTACAAAGACACCTTAGCTCAGTCAAAAGCCCAGAAATTCCAAAAAGATCTGAAACGTTGGTCATATACTAAAGTTTACCTCTATGCCAGCCCAGGCTACATGCCCCTGAACCATACAGATTACAACACTGAGGATTCAGATGATGATAGATCTACCACAAGTGGTTCAAGTGGGGAGAGCTTAAATAACAGACAACGAGGGAGAGGCAGGAATAGGAGACAACAGAATCGCCAACCTTGGCACTCCTTCACACAGATGGGGCGGGGGTTACCACCAGCCCTACCAACCACCACCATCCAACCCATGATGGGCTGGAACCCAGCCTTTATACCACACCCGCATCTTCAGCAGAACATGTACATTCCACCTCCTCCTTTTTTAGAGAGGGGTCAGAGAGAATGCAGCAGAAGAAGAGAGTCCCAACAGGTCCACTGGGAGAAGGAAGACGCAGTGGACGACAACACGAGGAGCAAGACCCAGGGCCTGAGAGCCTAGTCACTAACCTTTCTACAATCGTCTTAAGCCCTGACGAATGTACTGTACTGGAAAAGGGGTTGGGCTTCATTCCTACTGCCCGTTTGGACCACTTTAAATTACATTGTGAAGTCTCTGAGTTTTTTCGTGAGCTAAGATTGAAAAGCTTTTTTGAAAAACACACGCTGGAAGAATCTCAAATAACCAAGGGCCTTATTTATGAAGACCTTGCGCCACCGGTGCGTCACTTTTAAAATGGGAAAAAGTGACTCACCGGCGGCGCAAGACCCTCATAAATAAGGCCCCAAGAGTGATACAGGACTTAGGCTTAAGTCCACTTTCACTCCACCCCACACATATGGTGCCACCAGAAATTATAGCTTTTGAACAAGCTGTTTCCAATGATGTGGAATCGATGGTAGAACCTCCCATCTACAAGAACATGAAAGCGTCGGAATTTCAGGCCTTACAAACATTCCAATCCAATGCCAGTATAGTCATTAAGGCTGCTGACAGGGATGGGGTTATTATCCAGAACGCTGCAGGCTATGACACAGAGTGAAGCCACCTGCTGAATAATCAGACCAACTATGTTCGCTTAACTAATGCTCCTTCACCACTTCTCCGCAATGATATCCTGGATATGGTGGTGACTACAGCAGAACAGAGTGGCCACATAACCAAACAAGAAGCAGACTATCTGACAACTACCGAGGGCAAAGCACCCTAGTTTTACACACTGCCCAAAACCAATAAAAACAGGGTTTTACCACCCGGTCGGCCCATAGTTTCTGTGATTGGTTCTTTACTTGAACCATTGTCTACATATTGCGACTTCTTTTTGAAACCTTTTGTGCAGGCAACCAGCACCTATATTAAGGACACTAAAAGCCTACTGCTGACTCTACGGGATATTGTGATTCTCGAAGAACCTTGCTTTCTGGTGTCCTTAGACATCGAAAGCCTCTATACCTGCATCCCACAGGTTGGCACCATCAGGGTAATCCAAAAAATCCTCGATAATGCCTCTTGAGATTTCCACACACCAAGGGAATTTGTGGTCGCTTGTGCAACACTGGCACTCAAGTGGAATTTTTTCGAGTACCAGGGTGAGATCTACCTGCAAGCCACCGGTAAAGCAATGGTCAGTACTTTTGCACCAAGTGCGGCGGGGTTATATGTGTATGACTTTTAACTGAAACACATACTGTCTCCACACAACCCCTTCACTGATTTTGTAACCTTCTGGCAAAGGTACATCAATGATGTCCTGGTTATATGGAATGGTTCAGAAGACACCCTATTGGATTTTTTGTAATGGATCAACACATGTGACCCACATTTGAGGTTCACCCATTGTTACAACAAAGAAGAAATTATCTTCCTGGACGTAACTATCACTAAGGAGGGTAATCACCTCAAAACCAGGACCTATAACAAACCAATGGCAAAGAACAATCTTTTACATTTCCTTAGTTTTCACCCGCGACCCTTAAGGGAGAATCTCCCTTTCGGGCAGTACTTTCGACTGAGACGTAACTGTAGTGAAGTGACAGATTTCAAAAGTCAATCCCAAGATCTAACTAACAAATTACAGAAGCGTGGATATCCAGCACGGATCTTGAAGAGAAGTTGTAAGAGAGCCAGGAACCAGCATAGAGATGCCCTTCTGGAAAACAACCCGAAAGCAAGCACAGAGAATACCCCTTTAACGTGTGTAACCACGTATTATTCAGTTTTGAATGCCGTAAGCCTTTCCATCAAAAAACATTGGAAAATCCTGGAAAGTAACAAACATGGCTGGGAAAAGCCTTTATTCTCCTACAAATGGGCCAGAAGTTTAAAGGACTCCCTTGTCCACACACACCCCAGGAATCAGATGAGGGAGGAAGAACAAATGGTACTGAATGCATGGGGTTTGCCTCCAGTTACCGGCCATTTCCCCTATGGAGGATGTAGTGTCTGCCATCTGACCACCGCCACAAAATTTCTGAATCTGGAACCCGGGAGACAATGGGTGCAACGTAAACACACAAATTGTAATTAACTGGTGTTGTCTATTTGATCAATTGCCCCTTCCGGTTTAGATATGTGGACATGACCACTAGAAAGATTAAACAACGTATCTGCGAACATCGCAGCAATATAAGATGTCGCAAGAACACTACTAAAATGACTGAGCATTTTCTGCAACAGAATCACACCCCCAACGATATCAGGTGGACTATCATTGAGCAACTCCAGATGAATACAGGATCACACAATGTTCTTTTTGAGAAGGAACAAAGGTGGATTTAGCGTTTGTCCACAAACCTTTCAGGGTTAAACGACAATATACCTTGGGGGTCAGTGATGCGACTTTGAGAATAGATAATCTGCAAACCTCCTTTAACCCAGACGTTTGTTTACTCATAGAGGGTTCCTTCACTGACCATAATGTACCTCCCCATCCACTGATTATTGTACACATAGTATGATTGAATACCAACATTGACATATTATAGGTTATGATAGGCTCTAGGCTAGATTACTCAAACGTTCTGTACCTGGGCCTGCCAGAGTACCTGCTACAGCGGCTCCAAGTTGTGCAGAATGCTGCGGCGAGAGCGATTTTTGGCCTGAATAGACGCGCTAGTGCAGCGGGCTTGTTGCAGACCCTGCATTGGCTCCCAATCCGCAAGCGGATCGCCTTTAAGGCTTTGACCCTGACCTACAAGGCCCTCCATGCGACGGGAGCAAAGTACCTCCAAAAGAGACTTGCCTTCTACCGTCCGGCTCGCTCTCTGAGGTCAGAATCCCTGTTTTTGGCGACTGTTCCACGAGTGAAGAGAGCGCGCCTGGGAGGTCGCTCCTTTGGACTACTGGCGCCACAGCTGTGGAACTCTCTGCCGCTTATACTTCGGGGAGCCACCAGCTCACTTGCTTTTAGAAAGGGCCTCAAAACCTGGTTGTTTACCCAGTAGGCCTTTTTGCTTGTTGTGTTCTTTCTGTCTGTGATATTTTCTTTTTTAATGTGTTATGTTAGTATACTGTAGCCCTCCTTACTAAAAGCGCCGGGACACTCTTTTTGAGTAGCCGTGCGCTCTACAAAAGCCATTATAACATAACATAACATAACATATGTCATACTAAAAGGACAATAGTACATTTAAAGAGAAGAGGTGAGAAAGGGTCCGGTGTCACAAAATAGCTGATTCTTTATATGCAGGTAACATGAATCTACCAACACCAAAGGGCACAGCTTACATGTTAAGAAGTGGTTTAACTGCGTAAACGGGGTACAGGGCCACATGTCACATAATAGCCGTTTTTTGAATGCAGATGACCTGAACTCCCAGACCCGCAAGGGCATAGGCAGAACATCAGAGAAATGCAGAGACTTAACCTGTCGATTAAAGAAATGACACACGCGGCACTAGAGAATGGTTATATTTGTGACAAAGAATTTCAATTCTTGAATAAATCATGCCCAGTCACACCGCCTATGTATGGTCTTCCCAAGACTCATAAGAATGAGAGTAATCCACCTATGCGTCCGATCATTTCAACCATAGGCTCCAGCACCGAGCCTCTGTCCAAGTATGTGGATACATTTCTATGTCCCCTGACACATAAATACGAGTCATTCGTACGGGACACAGTAGACATGATTAACAAAATTGAAGGTATGGCTTTTAATCCCATGACTGACATCCTGGTAACGCTTGACATTGAGGCGTTGTACACCAACATTCCTCAATGTCAAGCGTTACAGGCAGTTACCTCACTCCTACAGAGATACCCCAATAATAGACCGGATGTGTTCATCATTCAATGTTTGGAGGTAGTCCTCCTCAACAACTTTTTTGAATTAGAAGGAAGCCTGTACAAACAGATCAAAGGCACAAGTATGGGAGCATCTTGTGCCCCAAGTGTGGCAAACACATATATGGGGGAATGGGAGAGAAAAAACATTTACAACACAGCTTCCGTAAACACACTGCCAAAAATACTATTCTTCAATTTGGGAGTTTTCACCTCCACTGTCAAAAAGATTCGATCCCTTTGGGGAATTCCTTCGAATTCGCCGCAACTGTACGTCTCTTAGCGAATACGACACTCACAGTTCATCCTTGAAAGACAGGCTAATTGAAAGAGGCTATCCACATCCCCTAGTTCGTCAAACTTTTAAAAGAGCAAAATATTACGATAGAGATGCCCAGCTCAGTCACACAAGACAGAAATCTCAAGATAAGATAACATGCGTGATAAATCATTCCACGTTGAATTACAAAATAAGAAATGTAATCAACAAGAATTGGAGAATTCTTGAGGTGGAGAATGAGACTCAGCTAGAGAAGCCCCTAATAGCCTACAGACGCAACAGAAATCTTAGAGACCGGCTGGTCCATGAAACAAACTCTGACCACGTGAGACACAGACAACACTGACGAGTTTGGATACAATTCGAGGTAATCACAGATGTGGCAATTGCCATGCCTGTGAATCCGCCATAGTTAGTGACACCATCCAGTATAATAATGTAAACATAACATTAAAGTCATTCACTAATTGTAGAAGCAAAAACGTTGTTTACTATATTGTATGTCCTTGTGGGCTTGCATATATAGGTGAAACAGGACGGGAGTTCAGACAGAGATTCAGTGAACATAAATCAGCTGTAAGAACGATCAAAATGACAGCTCCGTTAACTCAACACTGTGTTGACTTGAATCACAAAGAATCCGAACTCAGATGGTGTATTTTGGAAAAAGTCCAATATAAAAATGGTGAATTAATGGAAAGAACAAGGAAAAAACAAGAATATTATTGGATTTTTCGTCTGGACAGTGTGAGAATAGGCTTAAATGAAAATATGTCTTGGTATGTTACAGAATAACCAGCTTAATATACCTTGAATAACAGTATGGTTAACAAGGGGTTCTTTTTATCAAAAAAAACCCTGTTTCCTAAATACTCCAGTCTTACTCGATTTCCTCTTACCGTGTATGAAATGAGTTATACTCAAATTCTTTCCCTGACAATAAGACACAATGTAGTTCTGCATGGAATAGGCTACAGTGACCCTCTTTCTATAGTGACGTACATATATACATCCATACTTGAAACACTTGTCTACCTACCCTAGTTCATCAGGGATGATGTCTAGAATAATAAATATCTAATGGGGACAGTTGGGGAATAATACCCCATTTATAAAACCCCATTTAATAAAGGCGTCTATGTGGCCTTGTTCGCGAGTGCTTTGTGCGATTGACATGGTTGAAATGTGTTTCGAGTTAACATGTGGTTCTTCCAATGTCTTTTTTTCCTTGTCCTCCGTCAATTCTACTTCATCACGTGCGATTTTTATATAGATGCTCACAAATCGGGACACAACTAAAACGCAAAAAAACCCACTTAGTAATGGCGCCCATATTAGTCCTAACCAAGGAGCTTAGATACGATAAGAACTTCCGAGCTCAGAAAGATAGCAACTTTTAGGCATACATTCGGATCTTTGCATTCCAGATAAAACTTTATTTTGTTTAATCTATGGATTGAACCTACATAACATTGATATTTAATGCCTTTTATTCGCGTTTTACTTATATGACACTACTGAGAAATGGCGCCCGTTCAACACGCCATATCCCAATTACATAGTCGGATATTTGGCGCGAGAATCTAGGTATTTAAATGAAGGTCCAACAAGAGGTTATTCCTAGCCTACGGGATTACGAGCCGAGGTCTTTTGGCGTTCACGTCTCTCGACAACTGAGGTAAGCAAACTACGCAGACGGTTATGTGGTACGATCACACGTCCTGGCTTTTTGATAATTATAACGGTATTAGATACCAGTCGACTTAACTTTTGGGTATATTCCCTAAGGGCATGTAATCTCACTTAAATCTTGGAGATCCATGCTTCCTTGTGAAATAGCGGTTGGTTTTTAAACAGAAGTTGTAGCACGTAACTATTACATTTGAGCCGTTCCCGAACACGATGTGTCGAAGTAGTACAGAGGAACTCATTCTGAGTTAGCGAGGGCACTTAGGCAGACTACCCGCGATCCTCAAGAGGACATATTGTTTAGCTCGTAGTCGCATCCGACCTTTAACTTAATGAATAACAAGGGAATCTTACGAACGATAACAACCATAGTAGTATACCTGACTTTAAGCACACACTTAATGGACTTTTATGATTTTGGCTTCCGTTATTTAATTTCAGCTATAAAATAAAATATCAGGGAGATGCTTCTGATAAATCAAGAAAATAAAGAAGTCACTCGAAGCATATAAAAGGATTTTTTGCTGAGCTGTTCCTGCAACCTATAAGGTCAGTCCTATACTATACTGCCAATGTATCGATTAACGGCTAGATATAGGCTGAGTTAGACTAAGTATCATTCGTATCTCTTTCAGAAACTCACACGTATCATATTAAAACAGTGAAGGATGGCAGCTCACCGCAACTTCTATATAACTGAAAAAATCATCAACGGATTAAAAGTTATTGTGGTAAGCTGTCATACAATATATATCAGTTTAACTCAACTATACTCCCATAGACCTCAAGAAAAGAAACAATTCCATCTATTTTGTATAAATTATTGTAGGAACGCTCCTCCGTATAGAAGCTGATACATGCTGATACCAGCTGACCAAACGCAGTCAGAATTGAAGTTAAAATCTGTCTTAAAATTTGCTACCAGGGTAAGAACATATAGCACTATGCATTAAGATTAAGTTAATGACTGATCCCCCATCATTAGAAGTGGTAATCAATATTTAACAACTGTACATAGCTACACGTGCTGTTATGCTTCTAGGATGGAGCACTGGCAAAAGATATAAAGAAATAACAAGATGAAATGAACTAGTTCTTTGTGTTTTCTCCACTAGGTGACTGAAAATTATTTAAAAAAAACTGTAATAGCTGTGTATTGGATGATAAGATATGACAAAAAATGAACTTCAGATAGTGTCACAGATACATGATTTGTTATTTATTATTACAGATATCCATACAGAGCTTATAATTTTCTTGGGAAAGATCGTCTGTTCTGCTAAAGGTCCTGAGGAAGTTGGTCTCATCCCACCGAAACGTGTCAACATTGCGTAATAGACCACATAACAACTTGTGACCACTCAGACACAGAATAAAGAATGAATGTAGAATGTATGAGAGAGTATGCAGGAGGTAATCGTGAGAGTGCATTAGTTTTTTTTTCTCTGTATGGGATTTGTATTTTTATTGCTTACATGATGAATTATATGTCTCTTTTGTAAAATGATTGTTATGAACTTAAAGAAATATTGCAAAAAAAGAAGAATTTTTTAAAAAAAGAAATAAAAATCACAAATGTGAAAAAGTACATGTTGTCACCTTGTGTTGCAGGCTTTTGTTGAAAGTATAGAGTTGGTAATTTGTGGAATTAATTAGGTCACGAGGGAATATTTTCCTGTTATGTAATTGTGTTCCTCTCTTTCCCTGACCTTGAAAGTACATTTAGAGGGGGTCCCATATTTATGTAGATACATAGTTTGCATTTAGCCATGACTAGTTAGGCATTGCCCCATTAAACATCTGTCCTGTAGCACCCACTTGCCCCACACCATCGAGTAATTATTGTTTCCCTGTAATGATCATGTTAAAATCTGCCCTGCCTACGTAAACAGGGTATACAGACATATTTTCTTTTACTCTTGCGATCGCCCATTGCGATCGACACATTCTGAGAATTCACATTGCTCGTCTGGTAGGATTGCAATAAAGTTTTGAAGAGAGCCCCGGCCCTTTAATTTAACTTCATTTACGTAACGCTGCACATTCCCGTGCGTGGTGCTCAAGTGACTACAGACCGCTATTTCTTCCTCATTATAACGCCCAACCAGTAACATTTGGGTGGCAGGCGTTTAAAATACAGGTCGAGTGAGAGAATCTCCCACTCAACAAGTAAGTTAATGCATATGTGTGAGCATGTATGCTTGCTACGATGATTGGCTAGTGGCCGGAAAGACTAGTTTTACGAAATTTACACAGTTTACCTTTTTGTTTTCCCTAAGATGTTACATGGGGATTAACCCCCGCCGCGGACCCCATGACGTGAAGCCATTCTTTCCTTCACGTAAGTGTTTTTGCAATAGACCCAATTTCTTCAATGCGGCTAGGCACACTTTCTTGGGAAGTGTGTACTGCCAAAATTATCTTTTTAATTGTTGGGGGCAAATAATACACGAGTGGATTCTCTGTGGGCAGTTTATTGCGCACCCATCTGCCCGAGTACGCTCATAAGCATAAATGTTGATGACTTGACTTTATTGATATACAGTAAAGCACAGTAATACCTGTCCTCTAACTAGAGTACACAACAGAGGTTTCTGCACGAGCGTCACAGTCTCACTTGTGCACTGTTGGGGCACTAGGTGATCCGCATCTACAGGGATCCCAGATGGTTGAACACCTCTTCTAAATCTGAAAGGATGTAAATGTTTATAACCGTGGATTTCTTTACGTGTTTCTTTGTGTTTTATCTTTTCAGGTTAGGTCTTTTGGAAATGCCAGAAGAGCCCATTGAGTAAAACTGTGAGTTTTACCACACAACACACACACACATTCCCCAGGTCAGGGTACGCCTTAGGGTGTGTATACCGGCGGGGTTTGTTTTTTCGATACTGATGAAAGCTTTGCTGAATTAGCTGATATAAGCAGAAAGATGTCGACTACTTTTGCACAGTAAACTTAGGATAAGCTGACTCACCTTACAGGCCAGCACGTGTCCGCACCACTGATTTTAACGATTGTTGACTGCCCTTCTATTAAATTTGGTATAGGGCGCTGCCCGCCATCTTTTAATCCCAACACAGCTCACTTTTCTTTTTGCACTATCACTCAGTCCAAAATAAAACCAGTTCCACTGTAATTCAGGCATCGTAGCACACCTGGGGGACATTCGGTTTCCCTGGTGGAACCCAATGATGAAGCATGTCACCAACTAGGTTGGTAAGAGAGGGTTCTTTTAAAAAACAGAGTTTTTTTCCCATCATACCCAGCCCCTTTGCCTTATATTTTGTTTATTTGTGTCATGAGTCACTCTTTTGTTGTTGAGGTATATTGTTCTGGGGAAGAAGAGTGGTTTCCTTTTCCTTACTCTCCTGTTGTTTGATACATTATTTTAAATCAGACCAAGCGACTCATTTTATTAATGAGGTCGTAAGGATTTGGGGCCCGATTCTCAAAGGTATATTTAGACAAAAGTGTAACTTTACAACTTTCAGTATTCACAAAGGGCATTTACGTGTAGTATATGCCCTTTGTGAATACTGAAAGTCTAACTTTACAAATTTCAGTATTCACAAAGGGCAATGCCCCTTGTGAATCCTAAAAATCATAAAGTTGGACTTTCGTCACAAATTCATCATAGCGAGACCCATGAGACAGTCTGCAGTTCCATCAAACCAGCTAGTATATATAGTACAGATCATTTGGTGCTTAATTACTTTAAAGGACAGGCTGACATGGTACATTTTGGGTCGCAGTAGGTGGGAGAAGCTGTTACTTCACCTCAACAGGACCAATGCTACAACCTCAGTCCTGAAGACTCGGTTCTGGTGAAGAAGCAAGCATACAAGTCATGCCTTGAATCTCATTGGTGTGGGCCGTACCAAGTGATTCTGGTGCAACTGCTGTTAAATGTGTTGGTTTTCCAAATTGGGTGCACACCATCCACATTTGCAGAGTCCCCTGTTCCCATGAAATTACAGTTTCTTTAGTGGATGTGCTTGTGGTAACAGTGAGGCAGACACCTCAGCTTAGCCAAACTGTTGAGGGGGCTCCAGCTACTGGGACTCTTAGCACTAATCCCAAAAGGGGTCCGAGAGAGTCAGCTCTTGTAGGTACAGAAGGGGGCATGTGAAGGAGAGCTGACTAGGTGAGATATTGACAAATGAAGTGACAATACAGCTGATATGCAAGTTGTAAAAGCAGACAACTGGCCCAAAAGATCAGACAGATTGAGATGGCTACTGACTGAGCGCCTAGTGCCACATCACATCACAGAATCTCTAGTCTGTCAGAGCAAACCGACAGTGATTATATAGGACCATTCGTGAGAAGGTCTAAAAAAGCAAAATGACCAAGTTGCAAATATGCTGCTCCAGAGTGGACTTACCTGGCTTCAAACGAATGGGAAAAAGCTTATCATGCCTTTTGTTCAACAATTCAAGTTCCTACGAACCACCTTGAGAAACTGCTGTGCTCAATTTGAACATTCCATGAATACAAAGTTAGTACTAAAAGAAAAGAAAGTACAAGAGAAACATCAAATGTAAATCCATATTGCTCTGAGAAAAAACTAATTGGGAAGAAAAGGAAAAGAAAAAGAAAAATGTGACAAGTTTCTGAATTACATCTTTCACTGCAACGCTAATAACATCTTATACAAATTATGATAAAATTGCAAGGTTTAATTCTAGAAAAGGCATGGATCTAAGGTTGGTATCAGTAAATTGCAAATGCATATGTGCTTGTTTACTTGCTGCAGTTTCAGTAGTTCTTGTCATGTTTCTTATATTTCTGAATTTGCCTTATCATGTATGTCTAGAGAAAGCCAAACCTGCCTTTGTTTCTAAATCTTCATTAGAAAATAATATTATCAAACTAAGCATGTTAGCTGACATGGAGATCAATCTACTAGTGATTTTTCCTTAAATACTTTTATTAAGCTTCTCTAAGAGTATGTAGAGGCCACGAATGCACAAAATTGTTATGTGTGCCTACAGTTACCGATCTCAGTCTCAGAGGGGTAATGCACCACCACTTACCTGCTACTTGCGTAATTTCATTCAGTCTGCTATCTAGCGTGTTCTATGGCAAAGGACAATTTCCATCTTAATATTCGAATTTGATCTGGTCATATCAGAAGTTTCAATTAGAAAACATTTAAGTTGTGTGCCTGATACTTAAACAGCGGAAATGATGGGTGAATTTTTACCAACCTACTCAAAGCTTGGTCATTGCATATGCACATCAACACAATTTAACCTGCTATTTACACAAAATAGAAGAAGAATTTATAGATTCTATAGAGGATAGACATGGGGATACTATGGGAAAAGTGCAAATAAAAGGACAGTTTCTTCATGGGTTCTTAAAGAGCCTGAGCTTAAACAAACAGTAACACAAGCTGCTATTGCTTTAGAATGGCAACATAAAGGAATGCTATGCATATTGTGATGCAAAACTTAGGTTAGTGATATTGTCATTGTTTCTAGTGAATGTAATCACACTTTCCAAATTGTAGGCTGTTGGGAGTTATATATTTGGGAGGTATAGATCCTGTATACACAGGAATTAGTGGAATAAAAGCCTACTACAAGCTACCAAGAAGGTGGTATGGTTCCTGTTATATGGGAAGAGCTTTTAAAAAAATTAATCATGTGGATCAATCAAATGAAGCCTATGAAGTGAAACATACTAGACTCAAACGAGGTGTGACTGTTGCTGAAGCTGTGGGAGATATATTTGGTGCAATAACTCCAGCAGTTGGGGTGATATGACATTCCCATGAAATTCTGAAACTTTCTACTCTACTGTAGTTAACAGATTATCTACTGATACTACGGGAAGATTATTAGCCATATATACTGAAGTGATTGCTATGAGTTCTATGGTGCTTCAAAACAGACTCGCATTAGATGTCCTCGCCAAAGAAGGTGGAGTATGCAGAATGCTGAAGGTTAAACAATGTTGCATGTGAATCCCTGATAAAAGTAAAGATTCAAAAGGATATATTACCAATATTGCCTACCTAGAAAATGATTTGAATGGATTCAAAATTGAATTTGCATAGGAATCCTTTAGCAAGGGAATTTCTTTAATGGAAAGATGGTTTACCAACCTGGGAAATGGACTAGTGGCTCACATTCTGAAGACTATACTAATCATAGTTGCTTGCATGTTAATGCAAATTACTCCTATTATTTCTAGTTATAAATCCTTAAAGACAAGGAAAAAAATGAAGGGTTAAAAGAAAGAGGGATGGGATAGAATTAGAAGACAGACAATATGGTTACTATGATCATTTGAAAGCATTAGAACAAACAAGATTGAAACTGATGAGAACAACAGAACTATAAGTGACCTTTTATTCGCCATCAGAGTGGAAATTACAATTACACTTTTAAAAACGAGCAAAAACTGAAATTGACACTTTTTGTGTGAAAACTTTGTGCTATTAAAATGATGAAAACAAGAATTTTAAGTTACTGTATCATAAAAGCATTCAGAAAAGGAGTAGTTCAAATGATATTATATGTATAAGTAACTTAAATTAAAGAAAAAGTATTTTCTTTTCTTAATGTGTTAGAAATGTGTACATGGACAATTCTCACATTGAGTTTACATCAAATTAGTTTCAAATTGCAATTACATAATAGATTACCGTATGAGATTTATGAAATAGTATGATTAAACCGCAATATTGATAGTGAATTTTATAAAAATACTGATATGTGTGCACCAAAATGACAAAAAGATACATTAGTGAAACTTTTAGAGAATGTTCTTTACACATGTTCTAATAATAATTGCTTGACACTTAAAAAATAATATATACATTTTAAGCGCATTTACATGTTGATACTTATGAATGTGGTAGTAACCTATTTCTAATTGAATTAATTTTGACCATTTCAAATATTCTCAAGTCCATCATAATTTACACTAGAAATTTAACTTCTACATGTTCAGTATAAATATATTCTCATAATGTATATGTCACTGTGTTGTTTTAGCCTAAGTTAATTTAGGCCAAACTGTACTAATGAAGTGTTCTGCTTCGCTATGCATACTGAACATGAGAAAATCATTTGATGTAACAAACTGTATGCAACAGGTTCTTACCCCCTTTTGTGTTTTCATGTATTATATAACAATTCTGTTATGATTTGCAGGACAGCTGCCTGGGAAACTGCTTTTTAGAACCTCTATATGAGTTCTAGCTAAAGTGGCATTGTTTAACATTTCATATAGCAAAATGACTTAAGGACTGCGTAATTGTTCCACCTATTTCCTAAACATTTTGTGTCTTCTTGAAGTCATCCGATCTACATTCTACATGAACTAACCAATGAACAGAGTGGTCTGATTGAACGAGGTGACATTAGGAAGTATCATCCCCGGAAATGCTTGGAATATAATATTGCCCGATTGGAAAGATAGAAAGATTCTGAGGACTCTTGTGGAACTACTCTTGAGAGTTTTGGAGAGAGACTCTTGTGCAGCTGATGGTGATGATGGATAGCTGCTGTTCTGCAAGCAGGCAAACTACAAACGGACTGATAAGATTGTAGATTCTATGATGTGAACTGAATTGGCTTCCTTTCCAAACTACAAACTAGCGCATGAGCTGCATGCACCCAGTGGTCCCTTCCAGCTGGGACCACTAGAACTGGCATTTCTTTTCTTTTCCGGAACTTGTAATCTTTGGGTATTTCATCTGTCTATTAAATATTTTATTTACTATTTGATGCACTTATTCTGTTAAAAGATTTGATAAATTAAAATATATTAACTAAAATTGACTCATTTATCATGATTTCTCCACTTAAAGTGGATGAGCATCCTCAATTCAAATTTGACTAATGACTAAAGGAAACAGATATGAGAGATTTCAGGACACCAAATATTAATGCTGCTATTGTGTATTGCTTTAGCTTAACTTTTAGTGTGCATGATGTTGGCTCACTTAAGTTTCTTCAGGAGATTTGGGCCTGCAGTATTGATCTTATACCTTTATAACATTGTGTTGAGAGTAACCTACATGAGTTTGATTTCCAATTTGTAGTTCAATCATTCAATTACTGGTCCTTATTGGATAACTGCTGAAACCCTTTAAATCCAACCTCTCTTAGCACACTGCAAGGTGTATCGTGGGACCAAAGAGAGCAGTAAATGATTAAAGCTTTTCAAGTCATCTTAGATTTCATAAATGAATCATTTGTAAAGGGCCCAGTAAATGCTACAGCACTCCTGTAGATGTAAAAGTATGCTATGTCAATTTAGTCTGTTTGCATGACCTGGACATTCTATATTTTCTTTTTTATGTTAACACTAACCACCACAGTCTTAGGAATGGATCCAATATTTAAAAAAAATTAACTTATTTACTTACATAAATACAGGTTAAATATATGCATGTCTACCTAGATTACAAACATATACTTAATGTTATGGCTGACTAAAGGAGGCAAAACAGAGTGGAATGTTTTGCCAGCAATTAAAAAGCTCTGTTGATTCATATAACGCATTCTACAATGTGATCATAAATTAAAACTAGGAGGTGTGCAGTTAACTTCTCTGCATACATTATTCCCTGAAATTTGCAGCTCGATGCTTCGCTCTGAGCATGAAGCTCAAAGAAAAAAAAGGATTCCGCCGATTAGCAGAGTGTTTCCTCACTTCCCTTCATGAACCATTTGTAATAGGGCAGCCACTGTGCAGGTGAGAGGCACCATTTTCCAGCTCGAGGAAAGGACTAATCGGTCATTGCCTGATTAAATGTCATGTGCAAGAAGAAGCTTCAAGCTACTCACTTTTGGGGTCAGGGAGGAAACGGTGGAGAGGCATGAGGTGGCCTGAGCAAACAGAGACTCCGATGGGGTGGTGCTAAGGAAAGTGGTGTCTTTCATGTGCCTGCTGAAGTCCTTGCCACCATGATCAAGAAGTACACAGTGTACTTGTCTTTCTGCTGAAGAATAGTGGAAGACAGTGGAAAACAGCCCACCACTTTCATCTGTTACAGTCCGGCACTTGCATGGGCAGAGAAAACTGTTCCTGCAAACAACTTGTCTCTTAGCTAGAATGCAAAGTGGAGTTCAAGCATCATTTTCAGTCTGATCGTCCGGGGCAAGGAGCAAGAAGCTGTGCTGCCCTTTCTCTGGTTGTCAGAAAATGAGGCTTGAACTGTACATGCCTGAGTCACAAAAGGCTCCTGTGGAATGGTGTCCATGATGAGAGTGGAGTGTAAGAGATGCTTCGGAGTCCATCCCTTGCTACTGGTCGGTTGCGGGTTGAGGTCTGGCCATTGTGGAGCCACCTGCTGTTGGATCGTTGTGACAAGGGGTGGGCAAGTGGAGCTACTCTATCCGCTCACAGAACTCCACAGAATTCCACAGAGTTTTTATGCAACTCAGCGGAACTTTGCATAGTGCAACTCTGCGAGCTCCACCAAACCCTAATGAAAACATGGATTGCTATAGAAAGAATACAGATAGGGAGAAAGTACATAATAAGTGCCTGGATACCCCTTAGGGTGATTACCTGCGTCTTACGAATAATTGATTCATCGATTGATTGATAGATCTTATATCTTGCGAGATTATGATTGGGTTTGCTGAGGAAACTCTGCTCAACACCTGGCAACTATTACACAAGCAGCAGAACTTTCCCAAGAAGAATACGTGATAGGTTCAAGCACCACCAGACAACATTAAAGTCAAGAGCACAAATATATAACATTTTAAAATCATTTTGGAAAAATCATGAACACTGTAAAGAGGTTATTGTCACAAAAAAGATTACAAAGTGGATTAAGGAAAACAGAAATTTGAATGTTTAAAAGTTCCAAGAAAACACAATGCCTCAATTCAAATAAAAATTGGAGGTTGTCCAGCAAGAGGCATAATTTAATGTGGAATATGATAGAGTACGGGTCGCATAAGACTTGTGGGCACACCAGTCAAAAGAATTTACCCTAGGACTCAGATCCTCATTTACAGTCTCATTAAGCTGTAATTTAGTGACTATTTAACACCACTAGACTTGTAGTTTGTCTGCCTCATTTAGAGGTAGGTGAATCGCAAAGTTTCTGCTAGTGGACTTGCCTGTGGAAATTCTTGAAACAGTGGTAATTCACCTGTTGACTAGGCCTGGGCGTAAAAGACCGCTCTGCTAGCGGAGTTTGCGTAATTTGGCAACTCCACGTCCCATAGAGAATATGGAGTTACTGATAAACTCCACACTCTATAATGGAGCAGAGTTTTTTTTGGTTAGCATGCTCAAAATGTCCTTTCGCATGCATGGGAGCAACTTGCCAGGTGCTTATGATTGCCCATGAGATTTTTGAGGGCTATTCGGGGGAACCACGAGATTTGCGTGAGATCGCCAAAATTTAATTTGGGCGTGCCAGCGACTTGCGGTGGAGGTTTTCTGCTGTACGCGATTCTGATAGCACAATATCTCCCACAGCTGCAATCTGGAGAAGATACTCTCAATGAGAAGCATCAAAATCTTCCAAAAATGAGGATTTGAGGATAAAAACCTCTTTAAATGGACATTAGGGGGCTGATTCCGATTCGGATAAATCCCCGACGAATAGTTGTATGGAGCGTATTTCCCGTACAAATTGTACACTTTCAACGTCCCCGTACGTACGATCAAGTACGATGCAAACCCAAATCAGATCTCCGTACGAATTGTACCAAACACCGTACGACAAAAAAATACATACGAGTTGTATCCGGTACACGCAGTTTGCTACGTCTGCACATAAACAAGCATCAGTTTCCGGCCCAGCAAGTACGATTCGTGTTGACGACACTCCATACGATCCTTTTTCTCCGGGAGCTGAAAACGTCCGTAAACGCAGAATCCGGCCCGAACCGCACCCCTGGTTCGTGAGATACACGCCATGAACCCTATTGTCTGTGTCATCCCAGTCCTGTACGCCTACGACCTGGTGCACAGAAGCCAACGACAGCGCAGACAGTGATAACAACGTACCACAACAACGGAAGTGTACTAGTACGGTGCGTCTTACACGCTCACGTATATCACCATTGTAATATTGCTCCAATGCCCACACATGCCATGAATGTTGGGGTACGGTGAGTCACACGCTCGCGTATGGCACCATTGCAATAGTGATACGAGCCGCACACACCCCATGAATGTTGGGGTACGGTGCGTTTCACACGCTCGCGTATGGCACCATTGCAATAGTGATACGAGCCGTGCACACACCATGAATGTTGGGGTACGGTGCATCACACGCTCGCGTATGGCACCATTGCAATAGTGATACAAGCCGCACACACGCCATGAATCTTGGGGTACGGTGCGTCACACGCTCGCGTATGGCGCCATTGCAATAGTGATACGATGCGCACACACGCCAGGAATGTTGGGGAACGGTGCGTGACATCTGAGGGGTGGGTGGAAATGACTCCCAGCAGTATCTAGACATATGAGAGCTGGGTGCAGAGGACTCCCAGCAGAGGCCAACAGTATGGGGGTAGGGGGATATGACTCCCAGCAGTGTCCAGACATATTAGGGGTGGGTGCAGAGGACTCCCAGCAGAGGCCAACAGTATGGGGGTGGGTGCAGAGGACTCCCAGCAGTGTCCAGACATATGAGGGGTGGGTGCAGAGGACTCCCAGCAGTGTCCAGACATATGAGGGGTGGGTGCAGAGGACTCCCAGCAGAGGCCAACAGTATGTGGGTGGGTGGATATGACTCCCAGCAGAGGCCAACAATATGGGGGTGGGTGCAGAGAACTCCCAGCAGTGGCCAGACATATGAGGGATGGGTGGAGAGGATTTCCAGCAGTGTCCAGACATATGAGGGGTGGGAGCAGGACTCCCAGCATAGGCCAACAGTGTGGGGATGGCTGCAGAGGACTCCCAGCAGTGTCCAGACATATGAGGGGTAGGTGCAGAGGACTCCCAGCAGTGTCCAGACATATGACGGGTGGGTGCAGAGGACTCCCACCAGTGGCCAGCCATATGAGGGGTGGGTGCAGAGGACTTCCAGCATAGGCCAACACTATGGGGGTGGGTGCAGAGGACTACCAGCAGTGTCCACACATATGAGGGGTGGGTTCAGAGGACTCCCAGCAGGGTCTAGACATATGAGGGGTGGGTGCATAGGACTCCCAGCATAGACCAACAGTATGGGGGTGGGTGGATATGACTCTCAGCAGAGGCCAGGCATATGAGGGGTGGGTGCACAGGACTCCCAGCAGTGCCCATATATAGGGGGGTACATCATCATCAGCAAACCATACCACAACTACATGGGGGTATGTGCACACCCCTAACTTGTGACTTTCATGATAGTGCCATAGCAACACATCACTTACAGCAGTGTCCCACTCCATGGAGGATGGATTTCTGTCACACACTGCGTGACACACCACATATGGGTGTGATGTCAAATTCCACATGTATACCCACCCATGGAGGTTGCTGGCGACATACACACCCTACCATCATGACAAAATAGTGTATAGTGATGTAAGAGGCCACCAAACAAAGAGAGCAAAAGGGAACACACACTGTTACGTACATCCCAGGGCTGATATGAATGTCCAGGTGGTGGTCAGACCACCAAGATGTAGTCTTTCAAGGAAGGAATAGGGTTGAAATCCCTTGGGTACAATGCTCACAATTGTGAGTGCTGTGCCCAAATACCCTGCTGAACAATTCCCAACATAGGGGTAGGCTGTGATAAAACACATGCATAGTTGCAAAAAGGATGAATGTGTCCATGAAGGCATTTGTACATACTCAAAACACAAGTACAGTGAGTAGCATGGATGGCACAGACGAATGAGCAGTAGACATCTGGGAGCAGGCATGTCCATTGCTGGGGGAACCGTCACCAAAAAAGGAAATGTGCACACATGTCAGCACAACAAGTGTGCAACTGACTGCAGTGAAGATGTCAGGTGTCGCAGAGGAAGGAACACTCCTTCGGACAATGTCTGTAGCCAAACTGAACCCACACAATTAATGATTAATTGCAGAGAGATTGTGAAGCACACAGATACCATGGTTCACCTCATGACCATCAACAAAAAACATCTTTCAGAACCCCAAAACATTACCATGACACCAACTCCAGGGTCCTCATCACCAACATCAAGTACCTGAAATGCATTAGTGTAGAATGCAAAATAAAAGGCTTTATTCAGCTTTAAATGAAAACAAGTACAAATATGAGTCACAGCTCAAATAAGGCCAATTGTCAGTCCACAACAATGTCTTGTAGGGGGACATTGGGGAGGTAGTCTACCCCAAACTTGCACAGGAATGAACTAATGAGCTGTTGATCCTTGGGGGGCATCATCGGGGTCAGGACCAGGCACCGCAGAGACAGTAGTGGGAAGGGTAGGTGTGGTGGGTGCAGGGCGGGACATATCGTCCTCAGTGGCTTGTGCTGCGCCAAAGGTGGAAAAATACTCAGCGCTGCACACTGCTACCAGTTTGTCCAGACCAACCCCTGCACCCGAGGACACAATGGGAATGGAGATAGAGGGCTGTGAGGGTTGCAGACTGTGACATTGGCTGCGTGTCTGCGGTCTGACCCCAGTCCCTGTGGGTGGGCCTGCAGCCCTCTGAGTTTGCGTGCCAGGAGGTGTGCACTTCGACTTTTGTGGGGGTGTGCTGCTTGTGTCCGTTGGTGTGCGTGATCCTGCCTTCCTGCGTGTGCTTTGGACAGGTATGGGAGAGGGGAGTGTGGATGGGTCCGAAGGAGGGGGGATGGACGGCTGCGGGAGGGAAACTGCTGCCATCAGTGAGGAGTCCATGGACGTGAGAATCCAACTTTGGTCAGACATTGTAGCTGACATACCCTCCATGAACGGCAACAACTGGGTCAGTATTTGAGTCTGGCCATGGAGGACATTCAGCATTGATGTCTGACCAACCTGAATCTGGTGGAGTAGGTCCACAGACTCCGCACTGAGGGCAGCCGGGAAGACAGAGGCAGGGGCTGCGGTGCCTGGGCGGAAGGAGACATGGGGGGCTGCACGGACAGAAGGGACCGGAGCAACTGGGAATGTTGAGATGGTTCTGGAGGAGGCGGAGACAGACACAGTGATGCTGGCAGGTGTTGCAGCGTATTCCCCCTCCTCCTAGGAGTCAGAAGCGGACCCATCTGCGTGGTAGGAAGTATCGCCTTCCAAGAGGTCCGCAGGCTGACTCCCCTCACCCTCCATGCCACTGGCTCCCTCTGACTCCTCAGCGATGGTGGCACTGTGGCTGGGTCTCCCCTCTTGGTCCATGCAGCTGTCTCCTCCTGTGTCTGTTGACGATGCGGTGGGCAAGGAGAAGAAACAGAAATGCATCAGTCACCTGTACACATCTGACACATGAGCACAAAATCGGTAGGTCACTCTGCAAAACATGGCATGCATCATGAGTAACAGCCAGATAGCCCTGCACATATTTGAGACTTGTACTGCCCAGTTGGTATGTTCACAATGGTACTTGGACACAAGGACCAAAAGAACACACCAGGCCACAACTTGAATAAGAATTACACAGAGAAGCTACTGTTTGTTTACAGTAGAGCAGATTAATACAATGAAGTGATGCCACCTCAAGTACACAAAAAAAATAAACATTAGTGGTGACCATCAGGAAAAACTCACCCACCTCACTCCCCAACATGATACCATACTCAGAGCCCTGTAATTACATTGGTGAAAAAATCAATGTAAATAAATGTTTGCATCTTGGGACTCAGCACACTTTACACAATCGACATGTATTGAATGTGGTAATTCGCCATCTTGTGAAGACAACACGTATGTGCCTGCATGACAGATGTCTCACAATGAAATTCACAAAAAAAAGATTTACCCTTTCTTTGAAACAGCTGGCACCCTTTAAGATAAAACACTGTTAGAAACAAATGGTGTTGCAGATTTGCCATATACATGGTCCAACTGAGGTCTTGATGGCCTAACACTCATTAGTTTGTACAATTGACAGCAAAGGAGTTTCAAGACCTTAAGACCACTGTCGGGACATGTATATGGAGATCAAGGCACACCATTAATCACTAACACTGCCCTCTTTGAAAAGTTGCCTGCTTCTTTCAAAACATTGGAAATGTTGTTTTATGTGCACTACCTTGTGAGACACCTATCATGCAGGCACATAAGTGTCCTTGTACAATTACCAGGAGAAGGTCAGTCTATTGCTAGGACAAAACAACCCCCTATGCTCAAATGAAACTATTCACCAGATACAGATAGTTTGCCCAATACCTGGCTTGAGAAAAGTCTCCATCAGCCCACCGATTTGGCGGAACTTCGTCATTTGGAAGACTATGAGAGGAGGGTCAGATGTAGCCAAATGTTGCACCAAGGCTAACATAAATAGATACCTGACCCCGTACTCTCAGTGATCCCAGCCATAGTAGTTGTTCAAGATATGAGACAACTGATGGAGTGCAGTGCTAGTGTAAAAAACAAGTGCAGTTTAAAAATGACTAAGAAGACAAAAAGTCAGTTTATTGGGTATTGTCCAAATGTCATAAGATAAAATCGATCGCCTGATAGTATGGAACAAATTTACTATCTCCTGGCGAGTAGTGAGGTCGACATGTTTCATCCGTATGGCTAACTAGCCCGGCTTTCATCAGGACCTAATAGTTATTAAGTGCTACTGCAGGGAAAGCAATCAATGTAATATGTTGTACATAATAATTTGCACGTGAAAGAAAATAAATCAGTGGTTTATTACCACCCTACCCGACATGATTCCCATGTGTGTGTAGGTAAGAATATTATCTTCAGTTCCTGAAACAAAAAGACTTTGTGATTACAAGGGTCAAAACTATACTAGTGAACAGAAACAACTTGCTGCCTGGAGGTTAGAGAGTCAAAAAGATCGATTATACATTTTAATCGACCGCGCCAATTCATTATGTAACTTTAATAAGGCAATTCTTTATTTTTAACAATAGATAAGTACTCACCCAGCTTTCTGTGGGAGTAAGCCTCACCTCGACCGGCGACTGCTCGGTGAGAGAGGCCCCGCTCTATTTGTAGGTAAAACAAGGAAACATAAGGTGATTGTCCCATCCCTCCTGTATCCATATGTTATACTCAAGAATCGAATTTTACAAAAACCTAAATCAAAAATTATAGAACCATGGCGCACCACACCATGAATAACAGCAAGCTGGCACTTGACATATGTGGTTCAATCTGAAAATGGTTCAATTAAATGAAGCCTTTTGTGAGTTCATATAAGCAATTTCTAAGCAATCATAGCATCAAAAATTGTGTCTATATATTGTTAACACAACCTCCTCCGTTGTGTGCCCCTTGCTTCTATCAGGAAGAACTATGAGAAATGTGTGGACACAATAGAGGGATATCCTTAGCACATATGTTAATGTAATATGCAAGTTGCCAAGATCTATTTATAAAACATGCCAAATGTTTGTTTATCAAATAGTCTATGTTTACAACTTGCCAAGAGACAAGTCACTGGTTAAAAGAACCTAGCCCTACTAAGCATAACAATCATAGAGCCCCTTACCTGTCCGTCGGTACCTCGTTGCGATCTGCGAGCAGTGCGTGAGGTACCGATGGCAGGTCGAGGTCTCTTCCTATAGTCCTTCTAATTTGCCCAATTGATCTTAATTAGATCTTAGGCCAATCCTGGAGGGTGTTGTAAAATTATTGAAGACGCTTAGTAGCGTGCCGAGTCAATGGGACCCGGGAGTCGTACTGAAACGCTATCTCAACTCTTTTGCGCCTTTCTGCGCATGTGCCAGAAAATCCCGCCACATTCTGGGAATACTCCCTCAAGCAGAGGGGAATCGGGATACTACTCTTGCGCGCTTGCGCATATGGGGACCACCATTCTTGTGCGCATATGCACTCGATCTATAAGGGGGCAGCTTCAGCACTAGTGACAGTATTATGTGCTATTTCATAATCATAATTACTGTGCTAATGTTTCACGATGTCAGGCTACAATATGTAGGGGCAGATTTATGTTGGTAATGCGCCACGTTTGCGTCACACAACTGCGGCGTAAACGTGGCGCATCCCTACGACCCATTTACAACGTGACGCATCTAGGCAGATGCGTCACGTTGTAAAGCCCTGCGCCACTTGTGGGCGTTCCGGCGCAGGGTGGGCGTTCCGGGGCAGGTGCGCCTCGCAAAAGTGGCTGAGTGAAATCCATAAGCAGGCATAAGGCTTGACGCAGCATTGGACAGATAGGGCACCCCCGAGCCTTGCTGGAGCTGCGTCGCGCTTGCGACGCAACTCCAGCAATGCGCCACCTTTACGGCACAGATGCGTCACGCATCCGTGCCGTTTTTGCCCCATGGTGCGCCGCATTGTAAATGCGGCACACCATGGGTGGGGGAGCAGCGGCGCAAAATAACTGGCGCATCCCTGGGGATGCGCCGGTTATCATAAATCTGCCCCGTAGTATTTTGCTTGCCACAGATCAAAATCAAGTTAATGCCCATGCATATTTACAGTGTTTTGGTTATCCTCTTTCAAAGTAAGTTAATGCAACATCAATCGCAACTTACCACAGTTGTTCCAGTGGGAGACATTTTAAATTATTTTATGAAACCGACGATTTTTTATTTTTTATTGGCAGCCAACTGTAATGTAAGTGGTGTGTCTTATATCAAAATTATAGGGCTGATCCTAACCCCATGATCCGCTGTGCAAAAGTATATCAAAGAAGGAGGGAATAATTATGCCAATATTGTTAGACATCGTCATGGCTAAAAGCATTTGGTTCGTGTGTCTAAACTCCAAAGTGCACAATGCTCCTCATGCTTCTATCTAAGGCTTGGGGTGGATGATGTTGAGCCTAAATTGAAATGTATAAGACCTTAGGTGATCACCATCAACTATCGTGGGATAAGGGACTGCCATCCATTGGCATGTCATTGAATTCCCTGAGATTGATAATTTGCATTTTACTTCCTTAGTTTATTTGACCGCAAATATCGGATCTCCTGATGTTCTTCTCCATCAGGGTGCCATTTTAAATGTATTGAGTCACGGGTGTGTGTATGTATGTTGAGATTAATCTGTCCTCACATCAGTGGGGCTGTATGAAACGCATTCAGCCACAGTTGGCTAACGAACAAACAGCAGAAGTAACATTTAAACTTGTCTCTCTGCCTATGAAGCATAGTGTGCACGCTTCATAAACAAGAGGTCACCCATGAATAGTGTGACCCTCGCTGAAATACGGACGTGATGTACTGTGCGCTAACAACTTTACAAATACATAAATATGTTTTGTCTCCCTTTTTTCCTATTTTCCCTTACAGAGACCGCAATAGGTCAATATTTTTGACAACATTTTTTGGCAAAAATTCCACGCTTCACCTAGGGCCAGCTCATGCCCTGAAGATCAAACGGGCAGCCTATTTTTGCTACCTGTTTGTAGGACTTTCAGCTTACCACTTTAGAACTGAGTATTGTCTAGTAGGGACCACTAGAAGGTCCTGATGAGTAAGCAGTAGGGGACTGCTTTTGAAACATGTCGACCAGGTAGCCAGCTAATTGCTCTACCACAAAACCCCCTTCTTAATGTTCCCAGCCAGAGAAGTGAATACAATATATTTTTTCTACTAGCCAGGGAATTTTTAATTTCTTTTTTTAACACTTGCACTCACATATTTAGGTCCCTACACCTCACTGATATCACCTACACTGCACCAGCACATAGTCTTCTGTCACAATAATTAGTGCTCCCGTGTAGTTCGTAAGTTGTAGCATGCCCGCCCCGTAGAGGGACGGGAAGACCCCCATGATGAAGCATGACACTAAGGGATTCTTAGTGTGTGGGGGGTATTTTAAAAGCAGACAGTGCCCTCGTCTTTCCATACCTAGGAGAGAGCCTAGTATCACACCTACATTTTATATAAAAAATAAAAAATTAGTCATCATCACACATTGATAGAATCCTTTTGTTTAGATAAATCAGTTAGGAGGGTGATTCTATCATTACCTCTACACTTCCTCTATTGTTTTGGAGGATTTGTTGTTTTATTCACAACTTTTTTGAAAGATTCCTGGTTATGGTGGTAGTCCAAATCCCCCTAACCCCAAATTCATCCAGAGCCTTGTCCAGATATTTCCAGGCAGATGATTTATTATTGCCCTCAATTTCTTTCCATAAAAGCTGCGATATTGAGTTCTCCTTATAATTTTTCACTCTGTTCCATACTTTGATTGTATGACCCTTTTGTGCATACAGTTGGTTATTCAAGCCGAATTCCAGTCTGACTTGGGCTCGTGAGGCATGTTTTGGTAAAAGAAAGAGAGATCGAAAAGTTTTTGAGATGGCTTTGTTGTTAATTATTGCATCTTTTCCGTTTAACGCCTCACTGCCATAGGTTAAGGAAGGTAACAATTTTGCCGATATCACCTTAAGTAGCGGTTGGTAATTTAAATTGCTAGTAGACTTTTTAATTATCCCACATGCACCTGTTAGTGCATTTGCTTTCCTGGTGATGTCCAGTTTCTGAGGGTTAAAGTTACCATTATCGTTAGATATAACTCCCAGGTATCTATAGGTTTTGACTTGCTCCAAATTTTCCTTTCCCAAGATCCATATTGAATTGTACTTCCTTCTTAAGTTTTTTGTGACAACCATAACTTTGGATTTGTATTAATTTATTACCATTTTGTTTTCTATTGCATATTCCTGTATGCGTGTTATTAACTGTTGCAAGCCCACCTTTGTGTTGCTTAGAAGGATGACGTCATCTGCATATAGTAGATTCGATATATGTTTGTCGGCAAGCTTAGGTGGGTGTGCATTTATGTTGTTCAACGCCTCAGTCAAGTCAGCTAAAAACAAGTTAAATAATAAAGGAGCCAATACACAACCTTTGCTTCACTCCACCTTGCGTTGGTATTTCTTTAGTTAATGAATGACCATTACCGATACGTACTCTAGCCCACGTTTTTGTATACAGAAGACGGATCAGGTGTATTAACAAGGGAGGAATCCCTTGTGCATGTAGCTTTCCCCATAGGCGTTCTCTGTCTACACTGTCAAAGGCTGATTTAAAATCAACAAAGCATAAGTATAAAGATTGTCTATTTGTAATTGCTTTGTCGATTAAAACAGATAGGGCTAGGATGTTGGTATTTGTTCCTAGTACTTTAATGAAGCCGGTTTGGTTAGGCGGGAGAATGCTGTTGTTCTTTACCCAGACAGATAAAGTTGTTAACACAAGCCCTGCAAATAATTTTGCATCATTGTCCTGTAGGGTTATTAATTGATAATTTTCCGGCAGCGCCCAATCTTCTTTTTTATATATGGGGGATATTAAAGAACCTCTCCAGCTTTCTGGTATCTCCCCTTTCCTGACTACTTCTTTGAAGACCCTTACAAGATGTTCTGCCCATGCATCCGGATCCTCTTTGTATAGGGCAAAGGCTATACCGTTTGGCGCTGGTGCTCCATCTTTCTCTTTTCTTATTAGCTTAACAACTTGTTCTTGTTCTTGCGTTATTTCGAGATCAAGTTCTAGGCTTGTAATTGGGATTCCCTTCCATGAGCGATGCTCTTTGGTTCCAAGTTTTGTAGAATGTGGATTTAGGTGGTGCCCCAAAAAATTCACCCATTCCATCTCTGTTAGTACTGATGAGACTACGGTTTTATCCGGCCTAGTTAGGCTATTTATCATCTATTTATCATCTTCCAGAACTCCCTTGAGTTTCCTTGGTTACTAGCATAAAAAACTTGAGTCCAAAGGACATTATTAGCTGCCATTTTTTCATTCCAGATTAGTTTTGTTAAGTTTTGATTTAACTCCTTTAGGGCGGTAAGTTAGTCAGCTCTTTCCTTAGTCGATTTCTAGTTCATTTAATTTTCTGTACTGTATATGGAAGGTTAATATGGGTTACCCTTTTTATTGCTCGAGTCATAAAGCTATTTCTAGGGTTATTATGATTACCATTATACGTAGGTAGTTTAGAAATGAAACTAGCCCATTGATTAATTGTTGATATAGCTGATGTTTCTTTGAAACATTCCCTAGCCCGTTTTAAGGCCAGATCACTAGTCAATTGTTTGTCTTGTGACTGTGTTTCCCAGTTAAGTTTCTGATAGTTAGTGGTTCCAATTTGACCTTGGGTTGTTAAATAAGTTTGATGTTTTTTATTTATAAATGATGTAGTGATAATTTGCTGACTGTGATCGCTCTCCAGGACCTTCCTTAACCCCTTCGATGCTCATGACGGAACGGTTCCGTCATGAGCGTCGGTTGGCCTGTGCTCATGACGGAACCGTTCCGTCATGAGCCCATTGGCTCATTAGAACGCTCAGCACAGTGTGAAAATTTGCGCCGCGCTGAAGCGGTTAAATAGTATGAAGTACAGTTGTTAAAAATATTCAATGATACCATAGTATAGTCAATACAAGATTTGGTTCTATGGGTATAGAAGGACCATGCCGGAGGCGAATCTGTTGGAAATCTACCATTTAGTATACGTAACGACAAAGCTTCCATATCCTTCAGGAAATGTATTCCTATTTGATTTTGTCCCGGTTTAGTTGAGGTCTCTAATACTTGAGCCGGAATTAACCATTGGTGATCGTGTGACTGTGTCACCTCATCTCTTGTGAATGGTACTAAGAGATTCAGATTGAAATCTCCTGTAATAATAAAATCCATAAAGGGGTCCTCTATCCTTTGCTCTACTAAATAGGTAGAAAGAGTTGCACACATGGTCTTCCTAGAAGGAGATGCAGGTGGAATGTATATATTAACCAACTTTAATGATCTTATTTGTCCATAAATCCTGTATTTTAGCAATGCAGACTAAACATTACAGTTGTTTGTGACTAGTTCCACATTTTCCGCAATTAAATCAATTGAGATGAAAATTGCTAGGCCTCCAGAGGGGCGTCCATAATTGCTTTGCTTAATAGCAGGTTCGTAATATCCTTTATAGCCATGGATTATAAACGGAGCTGTAGCCCACATCTCCTGTAATAAAATTATCTGATAATTCTTGAGTGATTCCTAAAAGCCTTCTGTGAATACCAAAAGTCTTAAAATTAGGATTTTTCTCAATTTAGTAGTAGTAAAGTTAGTAGTCCTAACTTTACTACTACTAGATTGAGAAAAATCGTAATTTTAGGACTTTCGGTATTCACAGAAGGCATTTAGGAGTCCTAAAGTTAGGAGTCCTAACTTTACTACTACTAAATTGAGAAAAATCCTAATTTTAGGACTTTCGGTATTCACGGAAGGCATTTAGAAGTCCTAAAGTTAGTAGTCCTAACTTTACTACTACTAAATTGAGAAAAATCGTAATTTTAGGACTTTCGGTATTCCCAGAAGGCATTTAGGAGTCCTAAAGTTAGGAGTCCTAACTTCTGTGAATACCGAAATGAGTAAGTTCATTCTGTGAATACCAAAAGTAGTAAGTGCATTCTGTGAATGCCAAAAGTAGTAAGTTCATTCTGTGAATACCAAAAGTAGTAAGTGCAATCTGTGAATACCAAAACAGTAGTAAGTTTAGGATTGAATCTTAAGTTCATTCTGTGAATCGGGCCCATCATATGTACAATCTCTCAGGGACACCAAAGATCTGAACTGCTTCAAAAAGCTGCTCAAAACTCACCTTTTCAATCAAGCCTACTAATACAATGCTGTGCTCTCTCTAGGACTTCTCTGTGGTTATGATCCGCGCCAGGATACTCAAGAGTAGTCGTGCGCGTAACAAATACCCATATAACATAACATAACAGCAGGTCCCCTCAAGTCATAAATATCCTTGAGTGCAGTCACCTGTCATTCCTGGGGGAACACTGTTCCACCTCAAGACATTTGGGAATAAAGACAACAAGGTCTGCCATGGCTGAATTTGTCGTTCACTATGCAGTGAAGGTCACAGTAAGCACAATGCAATTGAGGAGTGAACACACATGAACTACATCATGCTCTGCATGAGAGACACCACCATGTAAACCCCTGGGACTCACTCACAACCACATTGCATGTCTGTCCCACCAATACACAATGCCTGTTGTGACACTCACACAACAGGTGCACAGTCAAAGGTAGTGCAGTCAGCACTCACCTGCTCCTCTGGTCTCCCATACAGCTTGCTGTACTGTGGTAGAAGGGCATCCAGCAGGGCCTGGTTTTCCTCCTCAGTGAAGGCTGGGGCCCTCTCCATAGTACGAGCCATGAAATGCCAGAGGATGCAGAGACAGCAGCAGTGTGGTCCACTCCAATGTTGTGCAGGCAAGTGCCCTCTCAGGGGTTCTTGCTGCCTTAAATCAGAGCTGATGAGGGGCTTTTGGTTCGAGGAGTACAGAGTGATAAGTCAGATTCGTTCGCATCATACGTTTCCTTCAACATACAGCTCTGACACGCATTCGCATCAATTCAAAAATCTGAGCTATAGCTCCACAATCATTTTGCAACATTGTATAATCTTGCCCAACTGACTTTTGCAGGGCATCTGTAGCACACACTCAAATCTTAGTATCCATGACAACCAGGATGCTTTCAGGGCCTACTACTCGTCCCCTAGATGTCCCCTAAGTTTTTTGAGAGCCACACACCTGTACGGTGCGTTTCACAAGCTTGCGTATGACCCAATTACAATAGTGAGCCAATGCACACACGCACCCGGAAAGTAGGGGTATGGTGCGCTCGTGTATGGCACAAATACAATAGTGAGACGATACGCACACATGCCCGGAAGGTAGGGGTACCGTGCGCTCGCGTATGGCACGAATACAATAGTGAGACGATGCGCACACATGCCCGGAAAGTAGGGGTACGGTGCGCTCTCGTATGGCACAAATACAACAGTGAGATGATGCGCACACACGCCCGGAAAGTAGGGGTACGGTGCGTTTCACCGATAATGCCAATGCAGGGGTATGGTGCATTTCACATGGTGCCTTTCACACGCTGTAGTGAATGCAGGGGTACAGTGCATTTCACACTGTGCGTTTCACATGCTGTAGTAAATGCAGGGGTACGGTGCATTTCACACGCTGTAGTGAATGCAGGGGTATGGTGCATTTCATATGGTGCGTTTCACACGCTGTAGTGAATGCAGGGGTACGGTGCATTTCACATGGTGCGTTTCACATGCTGTAGTAAAGGCAGGGGTAGGGTGCGTTTCACACAGTGCGTTTCACACGCAGATGCCAATGCAGGGGTACAGTGTGTTTCACACGCTGATGCGAATGCAGGGGCACAGTACGTTTCACACAGTGCATTTCACACGCTGTAGTGAATGCAGGGGTATGGTGCATTTCACACGCTGTAGTGAATGCCGGGGTACAGTGCATTTCTAACGGTGCGTTTCACACGCTGTAGTGAATGCAGGGGCAAGGTGCGTTTCACACAGTGCGTTTCACATGCTGTAGTGAATGCAGGGGTACGGTGCATTTCACACAGTGCGTTTCACATGCTGTAGTGAATGCAGGGGTACGGTGCGTTTCACACGCTGATGCGAATGCAGGGGTACGGTACATTTCAAACGCTGTAGTGAATGCAGGGGTATGGTGCGTTTCACATGGTGCATTTCACACGCTATAGTGAATGCAGGGGTATGGTGCGTTTCACATGCAGATGCCATTGAAGGGATACAGTGCATTTCACATGGTGCGTTTCACACGCAGATGCCAATGCAGGGGTACGGTGCGTTTCACACACTGATGCCAATGCAGAGGTACTGTGCTTTTCACATGGTGAATTTCACACACAGTAGTGAATGCAGGGGTACGGTGCGTTTCACACGGTGCGTTTCACACGCTGCAGTGAATGCAGGGGTATGGTGCGTTTCACACGCTGTAGTGAATGCAGGGGGATGGTGCATTTCACACGGTGCGTTTTACACGCTGTAGCGAATGCAGGGGTACGGTGCGTTTCACAAGCTGTAGTGAATGCAGGGGTACGGTGTATTTTACACACAGATGCCAATGCAGGGGTACAGTACATTTCACACACTGATGCCAATGCAGGGGAACGGTGCTTTTCACACGCTGTAGTGAATGCAGGGGTACGGTGCGTTTCACCCGCAGATGCCAATGCAGGGATACAGTGCGTTTCACAGGCTCACGTATAGCACCATTACAATAGTGATACGAGGCACACACATGGCAGGGATGTAGGGGTATGGTTCAAACAAGGATATCTATCAAGTTCATGTCATTGCATGCTTACATGAGCAGGCCCTAGTTGTGTCAGGCAGTGATATAGCACAGGGCATCTGATCTTGTTCCACAATTGATGTGTGATGACCTGTTGATACATTTCATGTGTGATGGGGCGCTATGTGGTACACATCACCTTTTTACTAGTCCCATATGTATTATTATGCAGATGTTGTCATGCACATCAACACTGGGATGGCACAGTCATCACTACGGACACCTGTCTCATGATGCCAGGGACCAGGGCATTTTGTCACTTGACATTCCACGCTCAGCATGACCCTATGTGACTATGTCTGGTGTGTGTCATGTTAAAGATTGAGCTTGCTGTTTGTGTTCCGTAAACTGCATCTGCTGTTGGTGCATCTAACATGGGTATGTGTTGAGATGGGAATGGTTTCACATGTACGCACACTATGCCACATGTGCATTCCCACGGCTTTTGGGTCTGATGGCATCATACATCATTTTTCCCCAGGCATACATGTCTGCATCGTGACAATGGCTGTGTTGTTTTGTTGTCACATGCACACCTTAATCGCAATGTGTTTGATATGTACATTTGACATTCCATGTGACCTGTGCGTGTGCCTTGCAGTCAGCTCTCTAGATTGGATGACAACCTTCCACTGCAGGTTTGGTGACGTATGTCACTCCAGTGATATCTCGTGCTGTTCCCTCAGACCAGCCCAGCAGCTCATTTGAGGGTATGTCATGTTAATTTGTCAATCAACAGATGTATCTGGGTTTTCGTAGGAGTGACAGCAAGCTGGCATATGTGTCCTGGATGTATTGCGCACGCCTGACTCCATAGTGACCTGATGTGTAGTAGCAGTTTTGCATGTGCTATGTACATTGATGTCGATGTTGGCTGACAGTTATTTTCCATTCTTCCCAAATATCTCTTGCAGGTCACCACCTCTACCAAGGCCATTTCCAGACGTGGCTATCAAGAGGGAACTTGCCTGCATCCGACGTTACAGATTCACTCGGCAGTTGATTCAGGACTTGACGAACAGGCTGTAACCACATCTCCAACCGCAACACAGGTATCCTACTGCGCTGACCCCCAAGCTAAAGGTGATGGCAGCCCTCCATTTTTTTCTACAGGTACGTTTCAATTAACCATAGCTGATGTTGGTGGAATGTTACAAACAATGCTCAGCCGTGTCCTGCATTATGTTTTAGCAGCCATGTTGGAGCACATTGATGAATTCATCAAATGTCCTACTCCTGAAGAGTTGAGAGATGTCAAGTGTGAATTCTATGCCCTGGGAGGGATGCCACATGTCATTGGGTCCATTGATGGGACCCATGTGGCTTTGTTGCCACCACAGGCTCAGGAGCAGGCTTACCGCAACAGGAAATATTATCATTCAATAAATGCCCTGGTGGTGTGTCTTGCTAACATGCTGATTTCCCATGTTTGTGCACATTTTCCAGGATCGGCACACGTTGCATTCATCATGAGGCGTAGCAGGGTGCCACAAATTATGCTGCAGCTGTGCAATGATCGGGCAGTCTTGTTGGTGGGAAAACTCTGTTTGTCCTGTGTGTTTCAGTATCTTTTGCTCTGACAGACATCTCCTGACCAACCTATTTACATGATGTATCTTTGTAGGTGACTCAGGATATCCCAAAATGCCATGGATAATGACACCTCTCCGCAACCCAAGAACAGCTGCAGATCAGCGGTACAATAATGCACACGGGCAGACCAGGCGAGTGATTGAGCGGACGTTTGGCCTCCTGAAGAACCAATTCCGGTGCCTGGATAAGACCGGCGGATCACTCCACTATGACCCCGCCAAGGTCTGTAATATCTTCATCATGTGCTGCATACTGAACAACATGGCAGTTGAGAAGGCAGTGCCACTCATCCTGGATCCTGAGGAGCAGGAACATCCACCCATTGAGGATGAAGGGCTTGGTCATGATGCAAGTGATGAGGAGGAGGAGGATGATATCTGGAGTCAGCTCATACGCAACTTTTTCTCATAATTGTGAGTCACTGGGAATGAGTGTGCAAGCTTGTAGCATTGTGTGGCATGTGTTGCAATGTGTATGTCCAGCTGACTGTATGCAAAGTAACTTTGATGTGTGTTCTGATGTGTCACATAAGTGCTGATGTCATGCCACAGAGACAACTTTAACAAAAGAGAGAGGTAGAGTAATGAAGTAGGATTCTTACTCCACAGGCTTAGATACATAAACAAGGAGAATCCTACTAACAGTGACTACGGGAAGTGTTACCCACAGGAGTGTGGGAGCACTTAGTGTTTTGTAAAATACCCCTCACACACCAAAAGACCCCTTGGTGTCATGCTTCATCATAGGGGTCTTCGCACCCCTCTAACGGGATGCGGCGTGCTACGACCAACGACTAAGCGAGGGTACTTATACTAATGCCTATGTGCGGTGCGTGTGGTGCAAGTGATAGGGATAATTATGTGAGTGGTGGGATTTAGTGAAGAGTTAAAAAGATGCCTGGCTCGTGGGTGTTTATGGAAAATACTTTATTCACAACCCCGGGCTGGTACTACTAAAAGAAGTGAAGTGCGAGGTTGGATCTGCCGTGTTAATAGGCAGTACCTCAGGTGTGCGTCGACATGTTTCGGAGAGTGTTCTCCTTCTTCAGATCGGGGGCACAACTTCCCCACCTTACTCACGTTTCACTAATTTGTAACCTTAAAGTGAGGGGTATTTTACAAAACACTAAGTGCTCCCACAATCCTGTGGGTAACACTTCCCGTAGTCACTGTTAGTAGGATTCTTCTTGTTTCTGTATTTTTGCCACAGAGACATGTACAATGACTTAGCTTGAAATTTACATGTGTACTACATAGTTCCTGTTTTGTACATGCCCATGTCTTTGGCAAAGATTTTTGACGGTGAGCCAACACTTGTGTGTCTGTCATTCCCAGGTTGTTGTGCCTGTTGTCTGTTCATGTCATCTTAGTCCTCCTGCTATTCCTCATGATGATTGCATCGTGGCCCGAATCAGCGTTCCATTCACGGACATGTGTAAATGTCAGTTCGGGTAAGAGATCCAAAAAGGCTGTTTGGGGTTGGTATGGTTTGGGAATGTGTGGGAACTGTTTCTGTGCATGTTGTAGAACCATCCATACATGTCTCATCACCATGGATCAAATTACATGTTGCACTTCTCCCATGACAGGACAGTCACCCTTCTTGACAGTCATCTGTTGTGGAGTTTTGACTCTGGTGAAGGCATCATTGTGTGTAAACCTTGACCCTGACACATTGCGGATTCCACGGGTTGACATTGTGTGGGACATCACAACCACAGGCTCTATGGGGAATTGCAGCCTCACTGTGTGCAGCAGGATGTGTTTGGCTCATCCACTTAATCTTGTGTGTCAGTACAGTTTGATTTCCAATCAACCATGTTGTGAAGGTGTGGGCCAGCGTATGTCCCAAATGTTCTGTCAAATGTCCTGTGAGTCTGTTCGTATGGATGCATAGCCCCTTGTGCTAGTATGTCATGTCACTGTCACATCGCTTCATCAGAGCCGGTAGAGAACACTGCTTTGCAAGTATTCTCAGTAAGTCGGTGTTAACTTTCTATTCCCATGATGCCAGGAATGTTGCACTGATGACGTCACAACGTTGTGCTGTAGCAAATGCAAACGCTTCTGTGGCACCCAGTTGGGTGGCATTAATCCCAGGATTCTCTTGTGGTGTGCTGCATATCCTGGTCACGGTAGGGGTGGTTTTGTGCCATTGCTCATATTTACTCTCTGTTGAGTTCCAGCCCAGCAGCTTGTTATGTTAGGCATTTCAAAGCGCAGTTGGACGAGCCAATGAATGGCTCTTGCGGGGCTTCCTTGTGTTTACCTAATTTCCTCCCTCGTTGGATGAGCTTCTTAAGGCTCTTGCGGGTGATGTGTAATTTCCCTTCTTGACCCTCACTGATTCCCTGGGGTAAGTACGGATTGTTGCCTTTGTGTGGGTAACACTGCAGCACAATAGAACTTCTGTTTATTAGAGCCTTACTCATACACTTTGATTTCCTTGATTACCGCATGGCTCTAATTGCATTGAAGCATCCTGCACAGCGTTATACCCCCTTCATTTAACTGCAAAACTCTGCTACCTTTTATGTGTCCGTGTTCAATCCTCAGATCTAGTATCATTTTCATTACTGTGATCCCAAATAGGATACAGTGGATGTTATTTTCCTTTACAGGTGTAACTGTTACAGTATAGGTCATGAGGTATTCTGTGATTCAGTGACAAGAAGTGTTGAATCCTTATGCTTGTTTACCTTTGTTTCAGATCTCCCTCCCTGCTGTTCCCTTCCTTTCCTTCCCTCGCCTAATCACCCTTTTGAGTAAGTCATTTCTTCTCAGACCAACAGGCTATCGGGAGATTGACCACTTTGAGCATCGCACGTTTCTGAGGATTCAAGGAACCGACAGTCCCAGGTAGTCATGTGCACATTGTTTCACCCGCATTACAGGTAAACTCCTTGCATTACTGTTATTTTCTTCAGAGAAATGGCACTGGCCATGGACATTGGCTAAAGCAGCATGGCCTCAACACAAACTTGATCCATTTGTGTAGAAAATGTGTTCCCACAGTACAATGTGCCTCATTAATGTCACTGCAGATCTCTTGCCAGTTTGCATGCATCATCTATGGCATAATTTACAAAGATTGTGCATATGGGAGTATGTGTACTATGGCAACATGCATGCAGTTTATCATGGCTAATGATCCATATTGTGCATGAAGTACATGGTTGTGCATGTATTGTTGCAGCTTGCTACCCACAACCGGCAGGCAACACCTGCTGACGCTGTGTGTCCTGTGTGCAGCTTGGCCTTTTGGTGCCTGATCCTGTGCCCGTCATATTTGGTGATTGTTCATTCATTTTCTTTCAGTGAGCCAAGAGCAACCAGACACTCCTTCCTTTCCATACACCTGTTACATTGTGCCTTTCAAACCTCCTTGTCTTTGTGTGCTAGTTTTTGCATGGTGTCTCACCCCTTCCGCCGTCATGTGTTCACTCATTCCTGCTGCTGCCTCCCCTGCGTCATTGCACCACCGAGTGCCCTGATTCTGCAACACACACGCCTCCCAGATGCTCCTCCCTCCACCCATTCTTAATGCAGGCAGCAGCTTGTGAGTGCCACTGTTGCACCACCTCCGTGCCAAAGCTGGACCGTCAGCGCCTGCAACGTGCACAGTGCAAGACACTCTGGTCCTTCCAGGACGCAGGTAATACAACAGACTCATGCTCCAGCCACCCTCCAAACAGTGAACACCAGACAATCATCCACCTGCTACCAGGCAACTCCTAAGCGCATCCATGACAGCTTTGCAGGCTGTGTGTGCAACTCCTACTGCCAACACCGCGCTGCCCAGCATAACAGACCATGTCCGTACAACCAGGTCATGTGCCTCCTACTACACACCCGCTCCATCCACCTGCACACCATTGGACTCTGTTACCTCCTCAACACAACAGCCCCACACATCGCCTTCATTACATTAACCTGGTTGAATGCATCCTCAGCACACTACTTCAACATTGCCATCACTCACGGATACAAGATCACCCGCAGGGACCGCACCAACAATCCAGGAGGATGAATTGCAATTCGTTCTGAAGTACACCCTCATAGTCACATACAACGCCAAGGACACACTCAGCATTTTCAAACCTCTGCACTTCAGGTTTCACACCAACCCCCTGACCACTCTCAGTCTAACTATCATCTACAGATCTCCAGGCCTACACCCACAGTTCTGCTAAGCCATCTACAAATATATTCATAGTCATTTATTGAGCGCACATCTAACCCAACGGGGTGTCCCAGCGCTATACTGTGCCGAAAATGAGGCAGCATACGGATGAGTAACTAATCAAGCAGGCTAAATAGTCAGGTGTTAAGGGCTTTGCGAGACTCACATTCAGATAGAATCATACAGACAGGAAGAGGTAGCTTAGTCCAACATTGGGTGGTTCCTACCTGAAAGGTTTCACCTCCTGATCTAGGTTTTGCAAACCAAGGACTAATGAGCGAGTGCTTGTCATTGGAACATACAGATCGTGGTTGACACTAGGGACGGAGTCTCCTCCTAAGGTAGAACAGACCACTGCGTTGTCCTGCCCTGAAGGCGAGTGTCAGCGCATTGAAAAACCTATTTGTGTAGCCATGGGCAGCCAATGGAGTAGTCTAAGATACAGGGAGATATATTGTCAAAGTGAGACTCCACATACCAGGCGGGCAGCGTTTTGGACCATCTGCAGAATACAGAGCAAGCCTAATGTGAGACCCACGTATGAGCCTTTTGCGTAGTCTAAATGGGAGGTGATCATTGCGTGAACCACAGTTTTCCGGGTTACATTGTGCAGATAGTTAATAAATCTCTTGATGATTTTACTCTTGCCAAAACAAGCAGCACACACCTCTTGTACCTGTGTGGCAAGGGATAGCTGATTGTCCCATCTAACTCCAAGATTCCTGACCAAGTCCTTGTGTGCTGGAGCAATGGCCAGTTCCTCTGGCCACCAGAGATTGGAAGAGAGGGGAGAAGGTTGGTTAAAAAAATAGGATCTAGGTGTTATCTGGATTAAGTTTCAAGAAATTGTGGTCCATCCTAGCCGCAATGATCTTGAGACAATTTTCGAAGGGGTCAAAATTAGCGGCACACACAGCATTTAAGGTGAATAGAAGCTGAAGATCATCAGCATATGATATGATTTTGACTTCAGACATGACAATCGATTCAGCCAGCGGGGTTAAGTAAATATTAAAAGTCAGAGGGCTCAGAGCAGAGCCCTGCGGCACGCCCCACTTCAGTGGTTTGACTGGAGAGATGAATGAATAGGTCCGGACTTGCTGTGTGCGGTCAGATAGTAAGGACGATAGCCAGTTCAGCACTGAGCCGCCCCACCTATGGTCTTAAGGCGGTTCAGAAGAATGGGATGGTCGATGGTGTCAAATGCTGTAGACAAATCCCCAGCCCCAACATCGCCTTGGAACCTCCGTTGACCTCCCAGCGTATAGAGTCTGCCATTTCAATGAGGGCCGACTCCGTACTATAGCTGGGATGGAAGCTGGATTGAGAGTTGTGAAGGAGGCTATTATCTTCAACAAAGGCCATCAGTTGCTGCCAGAAACATTTCACTGAAATCTTGGCCGGAGCTGGTAAAAGAGAGTTAGGTCTATAATTGCAAGGAGATTCAGGATTTGCGTTGGCTTTCCTTAAGATGGGCAGGAGGAACTTGTGTTTCCACCCATCCAGATTAGAGCCCAATCTGAGGGAAAGGTTCCAGATGGCGTTTAAATGGTGATTGTGAATCTTAGCAAGGAGGTTGTATTGCTTGGTGGGCAAGGGGTCAGTAGGGGAACCAGATTTACACATCTGCAATTCGAGCAGAGAGGATTCCTATGAAATTAGGCAAAATCTGAGACCACAGAGCTGGGAAACGGCTTTACTGATTGGTCCTCAGACATTGGACAACTACATCAGCACGCATGCCCTCACCTACACAGACTACCTGTGTCAGGGGGACAGCAACTCCTGGCTGGAGGACAACCACACCACCATTCTGCAATTGTACATCAACATTTGCATCCAGTTGTCCTAAAACAATGCACTGCATCACACTCCGCTACAGATCCACCAAAAAAACTTTACCTGAGTCAATACAAATGAGCTGTGTGGCACCCTCACATAGAACACTCCAACCAACAACACCGCCACACCGTGCAACCGCACACACGGGATCAGCGACTGATCCAACACTCTTGCCAAATTGGTGGACTTTCCTGTGCAGCACAACAACAGTTAAGCCACCAGGGAGAAGGCAGACCTACTGGACTCATACAGGTCTAGCCGGACTCATGTGCAAACCTTGTGAAACAAACAACCAAAAGTTACCTTTCAGTGCTGAAATCCACAACACACAGCCATCACCATATCATCAGCATGGACAAGAGGACAACCTTCAGGTATGGCCTAGGCACCAACACACCAGCATGAATGACCTCATCGGCATTGTGAGTGAACTATCTAACCTCAGCTCTCCATCCAAAAGACATCCCACCCTTGCAAGGCCAAGGGGATCTCTTGCAGCTTACTACCACTTCAAGCTCGTGGACGTACATGACACCCTCGCCACACAGAGGCAGACAGTGCTATTTTCCACAGGACATACCCCCCTCAGGTCCTGGACTCCGGTCAGCAGCAAAGACACCGCCCGGCTCATGTACACCATCCACTCCGGCTCTCCATCAGGACCCTTCCCACACAACATCTCAATCACATATGCATCATCCTTGAAGCCCACCTCTGGCACAGCATGAATGTCTCCTTTGAGTATGCCACTTTCCATGGGAGCTGGAGGCATGCAGAAACCCAGGCCCTTCTTTGACAACGGACGGCAGTACCGCAGGATGTCCTGTAACATCACCCTGCTTGCCTACCCAGCATATGTCATCAAGCAGACAGTCAACGAGCAACTGACCATCTCCCTCCAAGCAAACATCTCAGAGCAACCCGCACCAGACCATCTTTCTCAGTAATCACCCCACTGCAACAGCCCTCATTGGCACCACCAACGACATCTTGGACCCTGCTCAACAATGGTGAGACCACCACCCTCACCCCATCAACCTCTCAACGGCATTCTACACCATGTGCTACCACTCTGTCAGATCACACATCTCCAACACTGGGATCCAGAGGAAGGCCCAGGAGGAAATCGCCAAGTACCTCCCCACCAAGGCCCAGGGAGTCCGCATCCCCCCTTTGGCATGTAGAACACTGGGGTCATTGGGCCCATGCTCCAGGCCTCATCTCTCAGTGTGGCAATCTACAATGTCTCCATGACCACCCTCTTCAACATCACATGCGCACACAACCTCATCATCATGTCCTCTGCCATTGACACCCAGCTGCTCCTCACCCTCACCAAAGATCCAGCCACTCCCAGATCCAACCTTCAAGAAGGCATGAGGTGCATTGACAAATGAATGAACATCAGTCACATGAGGCTGGACTTGGACAAGACTGAGCTCATCATCTGAGGAATGTCCCCTTACGGCTGGGACAACTCCTTGTGTCACACCGGCCTGGGCAGCGCACAATCACCCAGTGGCCACACACACAAGCAGGTGCTCATCGTACACTCCTTGCTCACAATACCCATGCAACTCAACACCATCTCTACCTCATGCTGCAAGTCCCTCCGCATGCTACAAATGATCTTCAGATAGATCCACTCCTAGTCAAGACAGACAGTCACCCTGGTCCACGACACCAGCCAGCTCAACTACAGCAACGCCCTCTACGCAGGAACAACAGCCAGATTCCAGGAGTACTTGTGCACATCCAGAGTGCATCCGCACACCTCATCCTCAACATCCCCTGCCACAGCCACATGACAGTCCACCTGAGATACCTACAATAGTCTCACTGTCAACTGCAAGATCACCTTCATACTCCTCAGCCACACTCAGGAGGCACTCCACAACCCCAGCCCCAAAGTCATACATGGACGGCTCCAATCCAACACCCCATTGCCCCAACTTCATCCAGCCAACCTTTCCCTGGGCACCATTCATCACATTCACAGTACAAATGCATGAGGGAGATGGTTCTCCCACATCACCAAGCAGACCTGGTACTCCCTCCCTGGGCACCTCCACATGACCCATGACCTCTACACCTTCATTAAACTCTTCCAAAACTGTCTGTTCGAGCAGTATGGCAAGGCTCCCCCCCCCCCATCAGCAGATTGAAACCATCACGGGTGAGTATTGTGCTCCATGTATGTATTTGATGATACATTGCGACCTATGTGTGTCCTCGACAGACTCAGATCCCATTGTATGGATGGCTTGAGTTTGTTCTAAACTCTGGCATACTTTAACATATCCCCACACATATGTTGTTGAAAACGGAAACATCAATTTCACTTTTGTTTGTTTTGTTTATTTATCTATATTGTGTGGGAAACGTGAGTAAGTGCTAGGTGCTGTACAAAAAGGCTGGGAATCCAAAGTTCACAGAAGGAGATGTGATGCCTTGCAGTTTGAGTCAACAGAGTCCAGACCACAGTGCTTGGCATCATTGTTCAGACTGCAACCAGCAAGTTCATGTGGGATAGTAGAACAGTCAATAAGGTGATGCTGTTGCACACAAAGTGAAGGTGCCAGACCAGGTGACCTGGGAGATGAGCATGGCCCACTGCCTCTCACTGCCTTTTCCGTGGATGACCCACCTTCCTTGGGGGACCCTCATATGCAGGCCTTGACGATGCATGGGATGCTCCGTCGGATGATTCCTCCTCCTCCTCCTCCCTCCCTGTGCCTGTTGGCGGACTTTGCCTAGATGTTTCTTGCCTGGTGAAACAGGAAGGGTGCTCCATGTTGCCAGCAATCCGACAGAGTGAATGGCTTATGTCCTTTTGCACAGCCAGGAGCTCAGCCAGTCTTGCCTCCATCCATCCTTGGTGTTGTTGTTGACTGCCGTGTTGCTTGGCTTCCTGGTTTTTGATTTCAGTGAGGGCCCCCCACGACCTTCCTGAACTCCTTGCCGGTATGTCTCCACAATGTTGCGCAGTTCAGACATACCGGGCCCTGCAGCTGGCTGGTCAGGTTCTCGCTTCCGCCTTGTGCCACTTCCACCACCCCTGCCCACATGAACCTGGCCTGCCATTGTGGGCACATCGGGTCAACGGGACCCCTGGGGGATGGTAGTGGTGGTGTTGTCTGCCACCTCTTGGGTGCCCGGCGAACCTTGTCCCTCATTGTCAGACTGGCTCAGTTGTTGAGTGTGGGCAGGGCTCCAAGCTGTCTGCTGGGATGTGGCAGGAATGGGAGTGGTGGTTGGCGCTGATGTTCCTGATCCAGCTGCTGCACAGGTTTGGGCACCAGAGGTGCCAGGTTGGTCGGGGTCATCCATGGAGTGGTGAGAGGCCTCGCTGTCGGTGGGATCAGGGTCCTGCATAGCCTGGGACTGTGATTCCTCTCCCCCATTGTTGAGGGAGACTCCGCACGTTACCCTGTGGATGTGAGAGACAGACAATGTTAATGCCATTTAATGCAACATCCATTTTTCATATACATTGTCGTTGGCACTGTTCCACTTGTTCTCAATGTTCACTTGTGGATGGGTATGTTGTGGGGTCAGATTGATCTGTGAACAGGAGTCATTGACATGTGAGGGACTATTTACAATGACTTGCACAGCCATGCATATCAGCAGGGATTTGCCAGTCTTTGTGCACCACAGCTATGCCAGGATGGATACAATACGTTTACAATGCGGATCAGCATGGTGGAAAAATGACACAGCTGCGTCACACATCTGTGCCGTAGGAGTGGCACATTGCTGGAGTTGAGATGCCGGTGCAATGCAGCACCACAAATTCTCTGTGGGGCCATATCTGCACAATGCAGCGTCAATCCTTATGCCTGCTTCAAGCATGCACACGGTTTTGAGGCAGCATGTGGATGAAAGTGACTGAGTGAAATCTTTAAGATTTCACTCAGCCACTTTTGGGAGATGGTGCTGCGCCGTGACAGCCAACCACCCCCCTTCCCCTGGACCAGAACACCTACTTCTGGCGCAGGGCTTTAGAACGTGGCACATCTCCAAGATGCATTACCTTGTGAATACTCAGCACCATGGCACAACTTTTGTGCATCGGCTGCGTCACACAGGTGGAGCAACAGCGTCGCGAAAGAAGCGCAAGTGACTTGTGAATATGCACCGTGCATTTTCTGCTTGGATGCTTCATCAGATCTGTATTTGTTTTGTTGTGTTACATGATGATTGTGACAGTGGAGCACTCCACTGCCTGTCCCAGGAGGCTATGTTTATGTAAGGGGTGTGTGTGACAGGCCGTGCTGGTAGTTGGAGTCTGATTTGGAACTGGGCCTCCCTTGTGGCGTGGCTGTCCCCCATGGAGCATGCTGCCATGACAGTGGTTGTGAGTTCCTGTCCAAGATATCTGACCTTGTTGTCCTGGTGTTTGTGTTTGCACTGGTCACAGGACGGCCTTGGGCTGGCTACACCAGGGCCCAGTGTCAGCTATCTTGTCAGTACATTCCCACTCCATGTGCATTGAGCATGGTGCATGGGTGTGTACCTGGGCCATATGGGATGAGTGTGACTCAATGGTTAGAGCGGCAGACCCTGATGCAGAGTTATGGCCCGGGACCAGGGTTCAATTCCCGCCTCGGCGGGTCTTGGGCTCAATTTCCTCGGACCTGACAATTCTCGCCTCGGTGCCTATTCTAATCATGGGCCCCACGCTGCAACTCTGGGCAATAGCTTGTTTAACCTCCACACCGGCCCCAACAGTGCTAGGATGCCTGGCTTCACCCTGGGGGTGCCCAGGAGTGGACACTTCACAGGGAAAGTCAGGAAGGGTTCCACAGCGGTATGATTAATAGCGCCAGGAAACCGCTTGGTGGCAGTGCGCTCTACAAATACCTTGACATTTACATTTACATTTACATTTACATGAGTGCAATTGGGCATGGGCGTCCACAAAAATGTTTATAGGGGAAGCCACATTTTTTGCTTCATCACCATCCTCCCTGCACCCTCCTCTCCTCTGCCTTGCACCCTTCTGGCACTCTGCCTTGCACCCTTCTCACCCTCTGCCTTGCACCCTTTTCACCCTCTGTCTTGCACCCTTCTTGCCCTCCCCCTTGCACCATTCTCGCCCTCCACCTTGCACCCTCCTCCCCTCTGCCTTGCTCCCTCATCCCCTCTGCCTTGTACCCTTCTGGCACTCTGCCTTGCACCCTTCTCACCCTCTGCCTTGTACCCTTCTCATCCTCCCCCTTGCACCCTTCTTGACCTCCCCCTTGCAACCTTCTCGCCCTCCCCCTTGCACCCTCCTCCCCTCTGTCTTGCACCCTCATCCGAAATGCCTTGCACCCTTCTGGCACTCTGCCTTGCACCCTTCTCACCCTCTGCCTTGCACCTTTCTCACCCTCCCCCTTGGACCCTTCTCGCCCTTGTACCCTTCTCACCCTCCCCCTTGCACCCTTGTTGACCTCCCCCTTGCACCCTTCTTGCCCTCCCCTTGTTCCCTTCTCGCCCTCCCCCTTGCACTCTCCTCCCCTATGCCTTGCACCCTCATCCCCTCTGCCTTGCACCCTTCTGGCACAATGCCTTGCAACCTTCTCACGCTCCACCTTGTACCTTCCTCCCCTCTGCCTTGCACAATTCTCAGCAACCCCCTTGCACCCTTCCCACCCAATGGAGGGTGCTGCCACCTGGAACAATGGCACCATTTCAAAAGCATGATGGACTAGGGCCGGCCCTGACTTGGCCCACATCAGACACACTGGTGATCCAGGGGGGCCAAGAGCCACCCTTGCCCCCCCTGCGGACGACCATGCAATTGGGTATATTTGGAGTCCCACGATGTATTTTGTGACCTGGCAATGCTTCCTGGTGCGTCTGATGGGTGCAACTGCATTCATCCTATTGACGATCCCATCCCACAGGCCTGTTTTCTCAGCTATTCAGGTCTGTTTGACCAATACTCCAAACAGCTGTGGCTCGACTCTGATGACTTCATCTACAAGGATCTCCATCTCCTCCTTTGTGAACTTTGGATTCTTTTGTGCGGACATGGTGTGGGGTGATTGTGATTGGGGGTGACGGTGTGTATGGATGTGAGTGTGTGGGTCTGAATGTGAATGGAGGGTGTGCGGGTCTGAATGTGATTGGGGGCATGTGTGAAGGTGGATGTGTGCAGTTGTTGGTGTGTTGTCAGTCTCTGTAGCTAAATGGGTATATTGCAAAGGATCATGGTTTGTGTGTGTGGGCCCTTTTTATTGGTCCATTTGTGGGTGGGGCTTAGTTTGAAATTTTGGTGGGTGTGTTATAAGGGGTGGGTCTGAGTTAGGCACTCTGATTGCCTGTTTGGATCTGGCCAGGACATTCATTTCCAATGGTTTGTACACAGGAGACATGTTTTGTGGTGTTGTGCTAGTCATTTGCACCCTCCCTGTGCTGTTTTTAGGGGTTCGTGTGTGCTTCGTTTAGGGTGGGTTTGTGTCGTATTTACTTTTGTGGCTCGCTCATACGTGACATTTTTAAGGGGTTCGCGTGCGCTTTGTTCAGAGGGTTTGTTTCGTATTTGATTTTGTGGCTCGCTCATACGTGACATTTTTACGGGGTTCGCGTGCGCTTTGTTAAGGGGGTTCGTTTTGTATTTGATTTTGTGGCTCGCTTATACGCAACGTTTTTATGGGGTTCGCATGCGCTTTGTTCAGGGGGGTTCGTGTCGTATTTGATTTTGTGGCTCACTCATACGTGATGTTTTCTGTACAAATCGCAGTTCATACGCGTCAACGTTTTCCCATAAGAATCGCGTTCTCGGTCCGCAGTCTGGATCGGACTTGTAGGGTCGTACAGCATGTTTAAGAATCGTACAGTTCACTTTCTGAGTCAGTATCGTACGGATTTTCGCTTGTTTTTTGTATGGTTCACAAATATTCAGACGTATTTTTTAACAACGGATCGTACTACACGATTCGGACGGTTTTGTACGATTCATACGGAAATGGCTACGAATACGAATCGTCGTATGGATTCCTTTCCCGAATCGGTATCAACCCCTAGGTGATGTTTTTTGAGGGAGGAGTCTTCTTTATTTTTTTTTTACTTCTTTTCCGAATGGAAGGATGTGCCCAAGAGTATCCAAGATCCTGTTCCTATCCAGCAGGCTCCTCGCAGTGCTTTGTCCACCTACTGGTCACTTTTCATTTGGATTTGGAACTGGAAGGATCACTCTTTGTGTCCACTGGCCTGGATCTATTTGTACTTTTAATCCATTATTTAAATTTATTGTGGTGGATGGCATGATGTTTCAGTAGGAGCCTAATGATTTCTTTGCATTTCTTATTTTTTCTTATTTTGTAAAGGGAAAATGTTGAACAGTTTACTACATTTTCTCAATGTTTTTGATACAACAACACTATTGATTTACTTCACTTTGGCCAGGTCTTCCAATTGGCCTTCCAGCAAGTAGGCCCAGTGCTAGTTATGAGTGCATGAAACAATTGTTTCTGTAGTGTCTGTTTAATTTGAAACATCATTTAGACCATTTAGGCCATGTTTTCTTGTGGTATTTCATGTTTTCTTTCCGCTGCAAACAGTATTGATGGGACAATGCCTTTGAAGGATGAGTTGTACACATTTTTATTAGCCCTGTTAATTTTCATTTTTAGAATTGCTGAATGAATGCTTTGTTCTCTGTTTAACCATGCCTCCTTGGTCTGGTCAGTGTGTGTGTGTGTGTTTGCATTTGCCACAGGCCACCATTTCTCAGTGTTCCACATGCCATGTGGCCACTGGCAAGGGTAGTTAAGACTAGCCCAACGGTTAGTCCAATCATGCATTGTTCACTCGGTGTTTTCCCACACCTAGTCTGCTTATCACTTTAAATTAATGCATAATACCATAATTCTTCATCCTTTTTAATTATCCTTATTTTCAACAAAATTCATATTCAATAGCACAAATCATAAATTCATCACAATCACTTTGAAATCCGATTTCATATGTACATTTGTGCATTATAATATTTTCTCATTCCATGTTATATTTTAGTCAGCATTAACATTTAACACGCCCAATGCATTTCGGTACCACAACGGTACCTTCCTCAGGGGAAACTCTGAAAAAGGAAAAATGAAAGTATGTGTTTTAACATGTGGGCCCATGGTAGCTAATTGCGCATATAATTGGTAGAATGTAAAAATGCATACCTCAATTGAATGAATATCTCTGGGATCTCGCCTATAATGTAGAAAGATATCTATCTGTTACATATGCCATCTCACTATGTGCTGGTGAGTATGAATACTTATGATTGTGTATCTTACCCGAGAGAGCTTTGGACCAGTTTGGCTTAATGCTGAAATAAAAACCACAAGTATTGCTAGTCAGGACTGTGCCTGTATATATGCCATGACGATCTAGTTAAATACATAAGAGAGACTGTATTTGCCTTGAAATTGCTTGGCCTACCTGTATTCGAAATCTGTCGGTCTGGGACCTGTTTGATGTTTAAAACACATTGTGAGTTTGTTAAATTTCTGGCGTTTTCCAACAGTGTATTACCGTCCTCTTGGAAGATAAATTGAGCTTCCTACCTGAACGTTTTGACTGCCTTCGTGTATCTGTAAAAAAACAGACACAAATATAAATGAGCCGTGCTAGAATAAAAATATACTCGGAATTTACTGGAAATCGTGGCGAAGGGTGACACCGGGGGTCGTCTAATCATACCTCGTAATAGTTTTGTCTTTAGCCGTATCAAAAACGCCGAGTGTTCCGTAGCTAGCCGCCATGGACGGCTGTTCTGATTAAACACGCCTTTCGGTGTAGACAATGAAAACGGACTGTGGTTCACGCTACCTATTCCTGGTGGCAAATAAGGCGCCATCATGCAGTGAAGCAAAACGGAATAAATTAATGAACTAGTCGATTGATTAGAGATCTGTAATCACAAAATATAAGTTGCTCTTTGTGTAATTAAAACGAAAATTACCGCGACTGATATTTATATCGGATGGGTGATCACACATACATGTGACAATCACTTGGAGTTTAAACATACTCGTGTGGCTGATAAAGTGTACCTATTCGTCAAGAGAACCGAAGATAGAGTTCACGATGTGAAGTCGCGTTATGGTGATTATAATCACCGACGGTTGTAATACGAACTACCGGTGGCAGTAAAACTTATTGAATTTGAATGGCTGTCAATTCACTTATTTCCAATGGGTGCCTTAACTGGGTGATTGTTATACCTATGCATATACAGTCAATAACTCCCCATAGTGTACAAGAGTCAGTATCTTGAGTATAACCCTAATCAAGACACATGTATATCTAATCTATATTTATACACTTATAGAAAGAAACCCCTAGATTGAAACAGGGTGATGATTACAATATCTCAAAAATTGTTTCAAAACACAACGCCAGTGATTTTGGTTCCGTATGTTCGATATAGTTCTAAATCAGCATCTCGTCATATATTAAAGGCATTATATTTGTTGGAATCAAAGTCAGAAAGCTCTTAGAGTAATACTCTCTTCAGTTGGAATTGTTATTCATAGGTAACAGGATAAATCATATCTATCATTGAGCCCCTTGGGGGACATTGTTTGTAAAGTCTTGACCCAAAATAGCTCACGTTGGAGCAATTTCTGTCTAGTATCAACGTCCTGTCGCAGTGCTAGTTTTTCTATGACAAAAAAGCGTAATTGGGAAATAGAGTGGTTGAGTTCTTTCCAATGTTGAGCTAACAGTGAGGCCAATGCTAAATTCCTGATCTTACTCTTATGTTCCGTCACTCTGATTTTGATTTTATGATCCGTTTTGCCCACATACATCTTCCTGCATGGGCATTTAATGCAATAGATCACGTTTTTTTGCGTTACAGTCAATTGTGTGCCTTAGTTTGATCGTTTTTCCTGTTGTTGGATGATTGAATGTATTTCCTGTGATAACATTGTTGCAGTGTATGCAATTTTGACAACATGTTGTTCCTTTGTATACAATTTCTCCAATGTGTGGTTTTGATTGTTTAAGCATTTCATTCAGGTTTCTGCCTCTGGTATACGCATGTAGTGGTACTTCCTTGAAGAGACCTGTGAAGTCTGGTTCGGTGTATAGTAATTCCCACCTTTTATTTATAATTTTTTTAATTGCCTTTGATTGAGTTGAGTATTTGGACACAAATACCATCTTGTCTTTGGTTGTTGTAACTTGAGTTTTTAGCAAGTCCTTTCTGTCCATTTTAGTAAATTTTTCTTTGCTCTGCTTCAACATTTCAATGGGATATCCTCTTTATATTTGATCAAATGTTCGTCCATCTTAATCAGACCTGTGTGTGTTTCCGAACAGATACGTTTGATCCTGATAAGTTGTGAAAATAGCAGATTGCTGAATAAACTTCTCGGATGAAAGCTATTGTAAGCCAACGCGTTATTACGGTCTGTTGGTTTGGTATATAATTCTGCCTGAAAACCTGTTCCTGTTTTGATGATTCTTACATCTAGAAAGTCTATTGAATGAGAATCAATTTTATGTGTAAATTGTATGCTAGGGTTCACTGTGTTCAATTTCATGATCATCTGTTCCAACTCTTGTGTCGTAGCTTGTCAAATCAAAAAGATATCGTCGATGAATCAACAGTACATCCTAATTTTTGACCATTGTGTAGTATTCATCAAGTTTTCTGATTCAAATTGAGCCATAAAGATGTTGGCATATGCCGGTGCTCCCGAAAATCCTGTGAGTTGGGCAAAATGGCGGTCATTCCATTCAAAATACCTATTCTGCAGACAGAATTTTAGCAATTTAAGTATCAAGATTTTGTCTGTTTGTAGGTCTCCCATCTGTAACAATGCCCATTCTATGGATTCTAATCTAGCTGTGTGGGGAATGGAGGTGTAAAGCGCAACCACATCAATAGTGCACAGTATCCAATTTTCACAATAATCTTGAGAAAGGTTTGCAAGTTTGTTTAGGAAGTCGATAGCGTCTTTTATATATGAGCCCCAAGCTTGAACAAATTGTTGTAAAAAGTGGTCCAGATATCGTCCGAGGGGATCAAAAATTGATCCACACCCTGACACGATTGGTCTGAAAGGTGGGTCATGCGGGTTTTTGTGAATCTTTCGGATTATATATAATTTGGGGCATCTTGGGTGTGTTGTGTGGAGATATGCCCGGGTGTCCATATCTATCCATCCTTGCTCCACTGCATCTTGTAGTAGTCTGTTGAGCATTAGCTGTATTTGCTGGGTAGGTTCACTTTCCAATTGCAAACAGGTGTTACTGTCCAAAACATGTGCATCAACTTTGTTCTTATAATAAACCGTATCCATTACAACTATTGCTCCCCCTTTGTCCGCTGGGTGGATTGTAAGATGTTGGTTGTTTGTCAGGTTTTGCAAGGTATGTTGTTCGGTTTTGGTTAAATTATTGTGTTTAATTTTTTTGAAATCCAATGCACACACCCTCCATTCTTTGCCACTGGCAAGGGGCCATTTTAAATAGTCAGTGGACTGTCCATAGACCTTCATGTGTTCTTTGTTTTCTAGGCCTGCTTCTTGTTGTGACCATGTGCTTGGCAACCATTATGTGTAGGCAGTCAGTGTGAGTTTGTCGTAGCCTTGCATTTGTTCTTTGTTTGTGGCCATACCTCCTTGCTGGTTGTTGGGGTTCTTATGTCGGCAATTTTCCTTATTTTGTACAGGAACATTTCTACACAGTTTAGTATACTTTCGCCATGTTTTCTTATACATGTGCAATATTCTATTAGTTTAGTTCACTATGTGGCCTAGTCTGCCAATGGGCCTTCCAGCCAGTAGGCCCAGTATTATTTATCGGTGCATGAAACAACTGGTTCTCTGTCGTCTGTTGAAGAAAACATTTTAGTGCATGGCCGGTATTGGATTAAAAGAAAAAAAAATGTTCTGGGTATTTTAAGATTGTTTCTCCTGAAAAACATTGTATAGGTGGGATAGTGCCTTTTCGAAGTATGTATGTTGTTGTAAAAATGATTGGCCGTGTTAATTTTCATTTCATTTTTTTGGCATTTCAGAATTAATGCTGTTTTCTCTGTTTTCATGAACATGTGGTCATCGCCGTTTTAGGTGTAGGCAGCTAGTGTGCTTTCCCTATAGGCCTGCATGTCTTCTGTTTGTTCTCAAAGTCATAGGCTGAATGAATGGTTGAGCAATGAGATAGCAGTTTAATAACTTATTATTATAACTGTGAGGATAACACCTATTTTGAATTCTTTTTACTTTAATTGTTTTCGTTTTTAATTGATTGGTAAATTATTTATGTGTATATATATATACTTCGAGTGAGCAAGCGGCTACTGGCCGCGAAACGTGTCTTGACATAGGGGGAATAAAACCATCTTAAGCACTAACACACAGGTCTGTGTCCAGTGTGCGGCAGGCGACGCTTCGAAAGACTGCAGGCGTGCGTCATTATCTGGATTCTGTTGATTCATATATATATATATATATATATCCATACTAATATAATAAAGAGAGAACCCAAACCTTTGAGGCGGGTAATCTCAGGAACCACAGCACCAATCAAAACACCCAATACAGCATTGGAAATGTCAGGGTAAGAAGGTGGACATAGGCTATATACCAGCAAAACATATACTTTATGTACTTTTGACTCATTCAAAATGTCTGCCACAACCAGTACCGACACACTCGGGTGATAGTCCATTTTCTATGTTTATGTTTTGGGAAAGAGTAAAAGGACACATGTTTGGTTGGAAGTTGTAAACGTGATCAAGCTACATTGCGAAACGCGTTGTTTTCCTGCTAATTAAAATATTACGTGCACAGCAACTTTCGAGTGTCGGAGACGTCTGTTCGATTGAATGGAGGATTGTGGTGAAAATAGTGGGTGACCGGGAGCCCTACTCCGAACCAGTCGTGAGCGGGACCGGTAATGTACCGGAATCTTGGTTTGATATATATATATATCTATATATATATATATATATATGCAGCTACTTTCTGTCTCTCCTGAACGGCTAACAGAAACAATGGACCAACAGGCAGAATGGAGTCAGCAGGTAGGTTTATTATCCCTCTTTGTCACTTTTCAGCATGACGCGTTTCGGGTAACGAGTACCCCTGTTCTCATCATATATATATATATATATATATATATATATATATATATATATATATATATATACACACACATATATATATATATATATATATATATATATATATATATATATATATATATATATATATATATATATATATATATATATATATCACTGCCACCTCCTCCGAAGAAAGAGCGAAGACCACACCTGGGGACATTGTTGGAGGCATTTATTTTCCACAGATCACAGGCGAATGCATTTCGGCACTACTTTTGCCTTCCTCAGCGCCACAAGCGATTGGAAACCCTCCATCTTGCGCTGCAAAGTTGTTCTGCTGCTTTCTGTAGCCCATTGGCTCAGGCTCCGCCCAAGATGTAATTCTCCCCACCTGTTTACACAATCCGGTGTAGTCCAGAACTGCAGGTACCAGCATGCAAAGCCTTGCATGCAGGAAAAGGTGGAGTGGAATTTCGACACAATGGTCGGATGGCGAAGCAGGATTACGCCGATGGAGTCCAATCTGCCTTGTAGTGGAAAGTTAGACGTCTCCTTATGTCCCAGAACCGCTTCAACCTCAATGCTCAAGTTCAATACTTTGCGGGGGCAAACATCACAGTGCGTGTCGCCCACTGCCAGGACAATGTCCTCACAACCGCTCTTTCTCTCTTTGTGCACCGAGGCGGGCCCAGGCAAATTCCAATACCTTGTAGGATTCACTTTTTGCCGAAGCGTTATCACAGAATGTCCGGGCCACTTTGGTGAAGCGGGGGCCTTCGTAATGCGCCTCTGACACGCGCATAAAATATCACTGCCACCTCCTCCGAAGAAAGAGCGAAGACCACACCTGGGGACATTGTTGGAGGCATTTATTTTCCACAGATCACAGGCGAATGCATTTCGGCACTACTTTTGCCTTCCTCAGCACCACAAGCGATTGGAAACCCTCCATCTTGCGCTGCAAAGTTGTTCTGCTGCTTTCTGTAGCCCATTGGCTCAGGCTCCGCCCAAGATGTAATTCTCCCCACCTGTTTACACAATCCGGGTGTAGTCCAGAACTGCAGGTACCAGCATGCAAATCCTTGCATGCAGGAAAAGGTGGAGTGGAATTTCGACACAATGGTCGGATGGCGAAGCAGGATTACGACGATGGAGTCCAATCTGCCTTGTAGTGGAAAGTTAGACGTCTCCTTATGTCCCAGAACCGCTTCAACCTCAATTCTCAAGTTCAATACTTCGCGGGGGCAAACATCACAGTGCGTGTCGCCCACTGCCAGGACAATGTCCTCACAACCGCTCTTTCTCTCTTTGTGCACCGAGGTGGGACCAGGCAAATTCCAATACCTTGGAGGATTCACTTTTTGCCGAAGCGTTGTCACAGAATGTCGGGGCCACTTTGGTGAAGCGGGGGCCTTCGTAATGCGCCTCTGACACGCGCAAAAAATATCACTGCCACCTCCTCCGAAGAAAGAGCGAAGACCACACCTGGGGACATTGTTGGAGGCATTTATTTTCCACAGATCACAGGCGAATGCATTTCGGCATCACTTTTGCCTTCCTCAGCGCCACAAGCGATTGGAAACCCTCCATCTTGCGCTGCAAAGTTGTTCTGCTGCTTTCTGTAGCCCATTGGCTCAGGCTCCGCCCAAGATTGAATTCTCCCCACCTGTTTACACAATCCGGGTGTAGTCCAGAACTGCAGGTACCAGCATGCAAAGCCTTGCATGCAGGAAAAGGTGGAGTGGAATTTCGACACAATGGTCGGATGGCGAAGCAGGATTACGCCGATGGAGTCCAATCTGCCTTGTAGTGGAAAGTTAGACGTCTCCTTATGTCCCAGAACCGTTTCAACCTCAATGCTCAAGTTCAATACTTCGCGGGGGCAAACATCACATTGCGTGTCGCCCACTGCCAGGAAAATGTCCTCACAACCGCTCTTTCTCTCTTTGTGCACCGAGGCGGGCCCAGGCAAATTCCAATACCTTGGAGGATTCACTTTTTGCCGAAGCGTTGTCACAGAATGTCTGGGCCACTTTGGTGAAGCGGGGGCCTTCTTAATGCGCCTCTGACATGTGCATAAAATATCACTGCCACCTCCTCCGAAGAAAGAGAGAAGACCACACCTGGGGACATTGTTGGAGGCATTTATTTTCCACAGATCACAGGCGAATGCATTTCGGCACTACTTTTGCCTTCCTCAGTGCCACAAGCGATTGGAAACCCTCCATCTTGCGCTGCAAAGTTGTTCTGCTGCTTTCTGTAGCCCATTGGCTCAGGCTCCGCCCAAGATGTAATTCTCCCCACCTGTTTACACAATCCGGGTGTAGTCCAGAACTGCAGGTACCAGCATGCAAAGCCTTGCCTGCAGGAAAAGGTGGAGTGGAATTTCGACACAATGGTCGGATGGCGAAGCAGGATTACGCCGATGGAGTCCAATCTGCCTTGTAGTGGAAAGTTAGACGTCTCCTTATGTCCCAGAACCGCTTCAACCTCAATGCTCAAGTTCAATACTTCGCGGGGGCAAACATCACAGTGCGTGTCACCCACTGCCAGGACAATGTCCTCACAACCGCTCTTTCTCTCTTTGTGCACCGAGGCGTGCCCAGGCAAATTCCAATACCTTGGAGGATTCACTTTTTGCCGAAGCGTTGTCACAGAATATATATCAGCCAAATTGAGTTAAGTTTCAAGGAACAAAACAATGTCCAGGCCACTGGTTTCAATAAAGGCGTGACCTTCGAAACACGTGGAGCGTTATTGAATAAACACGCTTTATTGAAACCAGTGGCCTGGACATTGTTTTGTTCCTTGAAACTTAACTCAATTCAAAGGATTTGTCGGGATTCACAACCCCGTCCAGGCCCACCACTGCAGTGGCAGGAGTTCGATGCGATTGTTTAGTGTTTCGGATATATATATATATATATATATATATTATAGTTAGGACCTAGTTTCCATAGGAAATCCACAACATTCTATTTGGAATAACTTTGGCGCCGGTGGACAAATCTTTGTGAATTTCTCCAATAAAATGGCATGCTCGGTTCCGCTCCTTTCCTGAAAGTTTGGGGGATGATTTGTTAAGTGGGGGCCGAGAAAAAATGCGGGTCCCAAAACGTGTTTTCCCAATGCAATTTTCCATTGGGGTCTTTAGCCAGGGCTACAGCCCGAACGGCTGAACAGAATTACACGAAATTTGGCAGAGAGGTAGAGTTCTGTTCGCAGATTGTGCTTTTCATTAAATGGTGTAAATCCATTCAGTAGTTTCTGAGAAAATTGCAAGTAAAATCCTAGCAATATCTAGAGACGGAGTTCAGTACGCGCAATGAAATTTGTTCAATTACGAGCGCGAGCTGCATGCTGATTGGCTGTGAACTGTCTGTCAACTCTCGAAACCAGGAAGTGTTGGCGGCCATCTTGTGCCTCGCTAGAACCGAGTCACAAGAAAACAGTACAACAAAGTTGAGAAATAGGGGAAGGGTGTAGGGTAGAGACATTCTGACCCTCTATGCTTGCTCAGGGGGTCGTACACAAATGTTTAGGCTCTATTTTTTATTTTTATTTTTTAAAGAAAAATCGCAGCGTACGTGTATGGAAATAGGTACAATTACGAGCAGGAGCTGCATGCTGATTGGCTGTCAATACTCCAAACCAGGAAGTGTTGGCAGCCCTGTTGTTTTTCGGGAGAGCAGAGTCACAAGAAAACAGTAAAACAAAGTTGAGAAATAAGGAAACAGGGCAGGGGGAAAGATTCAGATTCTATAGTCTTGGTCAGGGGGTGGTACATGGATCTTTAGGCTCATTTTTTATTTAAAAAAAAAATGGCAGGGTACTTGTGCAGTACTTGCACGTGGTGGAAAAGGTGAAAAAAAAGTAGAAGTCCGTTTTATTCATTAGGTCCCACGGGGTTAAATTACAGGGGCAATTTTTCTGCATAATGGGGGCTTGTAAGGTGCCCTGAGCACTGGGGAACGGCACTCCTCTGTTTTTATTTTGAAGTATGCGGGGGGGGTTACGGTCCTACTCCCCGCAGTCTTGGTGAGAGGCACCCCTCTGGTCTTTTAAAAAAAAAATGTTTTGATCTCTCTCTCTCTCTCCCCGTACAGATCGCGGGGAACGCCACAATTCTGGGGCAGTGATATGTAAAATGACCTTCCAGCTCCGGGACCTGCATTGTCTGGAGTTTTTTATTAATGTTAGGAGGGTGGGCTTGATAATACGTCCTTCTAAATTCCCATAGAAGCCTATGTTCTGGTGTTAACATGGGCTTCTATGGGAAATATCAAGGCCGTATTATGAAGCTCATTATCGCCGTTTTATCGGCAGTTTCCTGCCAATAAAACGGCGATAATTTTAACACCGGTCCTTGATAATATGCACCTAAGTTTACTGGTCATACGCGTATGGAAATACGTACAATTACGAGTAGGAGCTGCATGCTGATTAGGCTCAATTTTTATAAAAAAATAAATAAAAAATGGCAGGGTACTCGTGCAGTGTTTGTACGTGGTGGAAAAGGTGAAAAAAAAGTAGAAGTCAGTGTTATTCACTAGGTCCCGGGGGGGGGGGAAATTACGGGGGCAATTTTTCTGCATATTGGGGGCTTGTAAGGTGCCCCAAGCAATGGGGAACGGCACTCCTCTGGTTTTATTTTGAAGTATGCGGGGGGGTTACGGTTCTACTCCCCGCAGTCTCGGTGAGTGTCACCCCTCGTGTTTTAAAAAAATATATATATATTTTGAGCTCTCTCTCTCTCTCTCCCCGTACACGTCGCGGGGAACACCACATTTCTGGGGTACTGATATGTAAAATGACCCTCCAGCTCCGGGTACCTGCATTGTCTGGAGTTTTTTATTAATGTTGGTAGGTTGGGCTTGGTAATACGTCCTTGTTAATTCCCATAGAAGCCTATGTTCTGGTCTTAAAATGGGCTTCTATGGGAAATAACAAGGCCGTATTATGAAGCTCATTATCGCTGTTTTATCTGCAGTTTCCTGCCAATAAAACGGCGATAATTTTAACACCGGTCCTTGATAATATTCACCTAAGTTTACTGGTCATACGCGTATGGAAATACGTACAATTACGAGCAGGAGATGCATGCTGATTGGCTGTCAATACTCCAAACCAGGAAGTGTTGGCAGCCATGTTGTTTGTCGGGAGAGCAGAGTCACAAGAAAACAGTAAAACAAAGTTGAGAAATAAGGAAACGGGGCAGGGTGGAAAGATTCTGAGTCTATAGTCTTGGTCAGGGGGTGGTACATGGACCTTTAGGCTCAATTTTTCTTTTTTTTTAAATAAAAAATGGCGGGGTACTCGTGCAGTACTTGTACGCGGCGGAAAAGGTGAAAAAAAGTAGACGTCCGTTTTATTCATTAGGTCCCAGGGGGGAAAATTACAGGGGCAATTTTTCTGCATATTGGGGGCTTGTAAGGTGCCCCGAGCACTGGGGAACGGCACTCCTCTGGTTTTATTTTGAAGTATGCGGGGGGTTACGGTTCTACTCCCCACAGTCTCGGTGAGCGGCACCACTCGTGTTTTTAAAAAATATATATATGTTTTGAGCTCTCTCTCTCTCTCCGTACACATCGCGGGGAACGCCACAATTCTGGGGCAGTGATATGTAAAATGACCTTCCAGCTCCGGGACCTGCATTGTCTGGAGTTTTTTATTAATGTTAGGAGGGTGGGCTTGATAATACGTCCTTCTAAATTCCCATAGAAGCCTATGTTCTGGTGTTAACATGGGCTTCTATGGGAAATATCAAGGCCGTATTATGGAGCTCATTATCGCCATTTTATCTGCAGTTTCCTGCCAATAAAACAGTGATAATTTTAACACCGGTCCTTGATAATATGTACCTAAGTTTACTGGTCGAAAAAAAGAGCAATGGGCCATATTATCAACAAAAGGCGATACATTATCGTTGCTTTTATTGGCAGGAAACTGCTGATAAAGCAGCGATAATGAGCTTGATAATATGCCCTTGTGAATAACCATATCAGCCCAGGTTAACATCAGAACTTGGGCTGCTATGGGAATTTACAAGGGCCTATGGTTTTTTATTAATGTTGGGAGGGTGGGCTTGATATTACGTCCTTGTTAATTGCCATAGAAGCCTATGTTCTGGTGTTAACATGGGCTTATATGGGAAATAACAAGGCCGTATTATCATGGTCATTATCGCCGTTTTATCGGCAGTTTCTTGCCAATAAAACAGAGATAATTGTAACACCGGTCTTTGATAATATGCACGTAAGTTTACTGGTCAAAAAAAGAGCAATGAACCATATTATCCACAAAAGGCGATACATTATCGTCATTTTTATTGGCAGGAAACTGCCGATAAAGCGGCGATAATGGGCTTGATTATATGCCCTTGTGAATAACCATAGGAGCCCAGGTTAATACCAAAACCTTGGCTGCTATGGGAAGTTACAAGGGTCTATTATCAAGCTCATTATCGCCGCTTTATCAGCAGTTTCCTGTTGATAAAAGCGGCAATAATGTATCGCCTTTTGTTGATAATATGCTCCTTCATTCTTTTTTTTGGTGTAGTAGTTGTACTCTCTTCGCATGCTCAGCGTCGTTTCGAGGCCCAAGTTTTCTTTTTATTCAAGTTCAACAAGCAAACCTTTCTTTGTATCAGTTAGTAAACCTGTTGCTTTCTTTTCCCGGTTCGTGTTTAGGAGAGAAAGAGAAATAATGTCACAGAGAGTGAGAGAGAGAAAGAGAGAGAAAACAACATTAAAACTGTGTCGCAGAGTCTGGAGTTGAGATTTTTTCTTGAAAAGTCAGATGTAGATTTACTAGCTCCTTGCATCACTTTACCCATGTTAAAAGTGACTCGAAAGTGGCATAATAAGGTTGTGGATCTGTTTGTCAGACTGTTGTAACTTATCTGTTGTCATTGCTTGGAGGTAATTATAGATTTTATAGAGAAGGTACTGTACACTACGCACTCTGGGTCATAATATCAAGCCTGGGCGTCAAAATTATCACCACATTATCGGCAGGAAAGTGTCGCTAAATTGGAGATAATGGGTTGATAATATGCTCCATGGAATTCCAATCGAAGCTCATGTTAGATGTCGTTCACATCTAACATGAGCTTCGATTGGAATTGAATAGAGCATATTATCAAACCTATTATAGCCACTTTAGCAGCAGTTTGCTTCCGATAAAGTGGCAATAATTTTGTCTCCAAGGCTTGCTAATATGGCCCTCTCTCGTTTCACAAATAAAGCTAACACTACAGTTTTACGAGTGCAGTGTACCTGGTACATTTGACTTGTTATAGTGCCGCCTTCAAGTGGTGTCTATATGGGAGTGCCTACTGCGTTACTAACGCCTGTTATGCCGAATTATTTCTAATGCATTCCTATGAAGGATTTGTAGATCTAGGCCTCTGTGCTTACCGTTGTATAAACCTTGCGGCCAAACACATACCGAAGTAGACTTCACAACTTCCCTTCAACAATTCTTCTACACATCCAAGCAGACAGCAGTGTCTAAGTTTAAGAGAGAAAGAGAAATGATGTCACAGAGAGTGAGAGAGAGAAAGAGAGAGAAAACAACATTAAAACCTTGTCGCAGAGTCTGGAGTTGAGATTTTTTATTGAAAAGTCAGACGTAGATTTACTAGCTCCTTGCATCGCTGTACCCATGTTAAAAGTGACTCAAAATTGACATAATAAGGTTGTGGATCTGTTTTTCAGACTGTTGTAAGCTATCTGTTTCACTGCTCGGAGGTAATTATAGATTTTTGCAGAGAAGCTGCTGTACAGTACGCACTCTGGGCCATAATATGAAGCCTGGGCAACAAAATTATCGCCACTTTATCGGCAGGAAAGTGTAGCTAAAGTGGCGATAATGGGTTTGATAATATTCTCTATGGAATTCCAATTGAAGCTCATGTCTGATGTCCTTCACATGTAACATGAGCGTCGATTGGAATTACATAGAGCATATTATCAAACCCATTATTGCCACTTTAGCGGCACTTTCCTGCCGATAAAGTGGAGATGATTTAGTCGTCCAGGCTTGATAATATGGCCCTCTCTCGTTTCACAAATAAAGCTAGCACTACAGTTTTACGAGTGCAGTGTACCTGGTATATTTCAGTTGTTATAGTGCCGCGTTCAAGTGGTGTCTATTTGGAAGTGCCTACTGCGTTACTGACGGTGTTTATAGCGACTTATTTCTAATACATTGCTATCAAGGCTTTGTAGATCTAGGCTGCTGTGCTTACCTTGTATAAAGTGTGCGGCCACCGGAGTTAACCATTCGACTTGAACTCTGCTTCTGTACGTCAAAGTATATTCAATAAGTTGCAGAGAATTCCATTGCTGTTGCTCAATAGGCTTTAGTTGCTTCTGAACGATGTTTGCTGAAGGAAACAAAAGGACATTTTGATTTATCATCGTAAACTGAGTTGCGTAACTATCAAAAGTGAATTTTAATGTGGGTTCTTAATGTTCCGTAGTTAAGACTGTTGCAGCTCCAGCAAACAAAGGAAGATCAATAAGTTAATATAGGCCTGGGACGGCCTTGTGACGCACAAAAAAAAATACTCTCAAGAACGCCCAATTAATAATAATAGAGGCCTAAGCACGTGGCTTAGTACAGAAATATGACACAGAAATTTATGCACGCATAATTTTTAACCCCTTCGATGCTTGTGACGGAACCATTCCGTCATCAGTCACGGTTGGGCTGTGCTGATGACGGAATGGTTCCGTCACGACCACACCCATTTACATAGGGGCCCAGCACAACAGGATAATCTCTTTAGCAGCCAAGGTGTTAAGATTAGAGGTGTATAGGACTTTGTGACTTATAAAGAAATATTTCAATTATGTAAGTATAATTTAAAACCATTGAGGGGTAGGAAAGCCATATGAAGGATAAAAAAATAGCATTATTCATATACAATTTACAGTGGAGGCTGATGTTGTGACGTCTTCTCGAACCTTTGCTTCTGTCGTCTTTTGTCATGTCTTGAAAGGCTGCGGTTTCGCTGAGTCTGGGTTGTTTTCGACAGTCTGTCTGTCACCGCAGTAGAGGCAGGCAAAAGAGAGCGTGCTCACGTCAGTGCCCGCATTATATGGGAACTGCTGGGGCTGACCAAACCAAGCCCAGGGCCGTTATTGGTAGTGTTTTCACGGTCTGCAAGAATGATGGCCCTGGGGGACATACCATTGGGTAATGTACTGGTTTGCAGGCTAAATGATAGCAAGCATGCTAGGTGGTGGCATGTGGGTAGTGTGGGCGTGCGTGCACCGCGCATGTGCAAGTATGAGTGTGTGCACTAACAATTAACAACAGAGAGAGATGGGGGCGGTGTTATAATGTACACAGAGGCAGGCCCAGAATCGGATCTGCAATGAGTCAGCATTTCTAATCATCCTCCTTAGCGCACCCTGAGCTCTGATTTGTCACTGAGAGGGTGATTGCACCATAGTTTGTACTGCTTATCATACTCAGCATGTACCCGCGCATACGGTACGAATATGCTTTGACGTTACGCGTCACTTTAAAGCTACGGTGTGAAGTCTTGTACGCTGTACTGTATGCAAAAGGGGGCAATGTTTCTACTTGGTTTAAAACATGTATGTATTTAATGTACATACTAAGGGCAGACATTTGGCATAACTATGATTTTTTTTAATACTTGTAATAATCATATATTACTTTTAGAAAGAATTACACAAATCGCGGTAGAGCATCATGCGTACTCGTATTGAAAGAGCTGTGCAAGCGCATCATAAGCGTACGCAAAGCCATGTGACTTTAAAAGGAGAGATTTGATTGGTTCATAACTTTTCCTATTGCGACTGTTAAAAGTTCCGTCCCATAATAATTATTCGACTTTGACTTTCTAAGAAGAAGCATTTGTTCTGAGAATCTTATCAAATAGAAGGAAAATCACCATAATAAGAGCAATGGAGTCATCTTCCAGCAGTTCTTCAGAGTGAGATTTAATTCTGAAGAACGTCCAAAGAAGAGGAAAGAAGCTCTAATGTGGAAGTTTTTCACTTTTCCAGAAGGTCAAAAAAAGGTTAATGTTCAAAAGTAACCTGTAAAAATTGCGAAACAACTCTTTCAAGGGGTGATCCATGTAAAAAATACTCATTTGGCACAGCAAATATGGTGCGACACGTGAAGAACTTGCACCCCAAGAACTTTGCTCGAGCTGCAAGACGGAGGTTGCACGAGAACCCACCTGCTTCTGCACCAAGCACATCAACTGCGGCAGCAGCATTTTCAGCAAGCATTCCACACCCACATATTGATTCTGACTTTGCTAAAGTAAACATTTCTATGCATTTATTGCGATAAACTTTTGTGTTATGGGTAACAGTTTATAGACTTAATGAAACGCAGGCTGCAGGATCATTGCTGTCCTTGACATTAGTTGTTCTTTTTTTCATTCTTTTGTTCCGCTTGGAATTTGTTGGGAAAACACCAAAAAAATACAAAAAAACCCAGTTCTTTTTAGAACTAACTTCACTGGTCAAAGAAAGAACTATATTTCTATGTTAGTGTATAAACGTTTGTCAGAATGAATGTGTAGTTCATAAAGGAATGAATGAATATATTACTAGTGTATGGAGAATGTGAAAGTGCAGAACTATAAGGAACTGCTACAGCATAAATCTATAAGGTGTTTATCTATAGCATACTGTAGTATGTCCGAAGCACTTGAATGTATCATATGTACATAAATATGTTACAAGTCTATGTTTCAATTTACTCTGCTGGTGAAAGTGCCTGGGTGAATTTGTATGTGTTAGGGGCGGATTTACAATCCCCTTGTGCCTGTTTTACCCAGCCGTTGCGCCACTTTTGTGACACAGCGGTGGTGCAAAAGATGTGCCATGGTGTGTGCTATTAACAATGTGACGCATCTGGAGGGTGTATTACATTTTAAAGCACTGCGCCAGAAGAGGCTTTCTTGTGCAGAAGGGGGTGCAGCATGGCCGCCTAAAAGTGACTGAGTGAAATGTATAACATTTTATTCAGTGACTTTTGAGCTTATGCTGCGTCAAAATCTTGCACATGCTTGAAGCAGGTGTAAGGATTGATAAAGCATTGTGAGCATAGGGCCCCATGAGAATTGCTGGGGCTGTGTTATACTTGCAACCAACGTCAAGCAATAATTCATCCCAAAATTACTTTGCAATATAGTTTAGTTATTATTTTATAATAAGAATGTGAAATATAATCAAAAAATAAAATAAATATAAATATTTATATTAAAAATATAGGAAATTAGTATAAAAAGAAAGACATAATAATTAATACATTTATAAATTATCATTTACAAAACCTATGAAATTCACTGAAAAAACCATAGTTTCACACAAGTTATAGTTAGGAATTAGCATTTAAAAAACCTTGCAAATTCATTGAAAAAAACATAGGTTTCACACGTTATAGTTAACTAAACATTTCTCTCATACAAAACCTTTGAAATTCCTCCGTTATAGTTAGCTCAGCTAACTATAACTTGCGCGCCCACAATGCACTGCTGATGACGTCACATATTACATCACTCATGACATGGTCAGCGACATCACTCATGACATCACTGATGACATCTCAAATGACATCACTGATGACATCACTGATCACATCATCCAGTGAATGTGTGTCTTTCTGAATTTTTTTTTATATATGTATATCTAAAGGTCGATGGAAGAATAAATGGAAAATAAGTGTCTAGGTAGTTATAGTTAGGATTTTTTTCAATGTTAAATCTCAAAATTCTATTTGGAATAACTTTGGCGCCGGTTGACGAATCTGCCTGAAAATTTCCTCAAAATGGCCTCGCGGCTCCCCAGTTTGGGGAGGATTTGTCAAGCGGGGGCCGAGATAAAAGGGGGGTCCCAAAACGTGTTCTCTCCATGTTAATTTCCATAGGGCGGTCGACCTCACGTTTAGCCCGAACGGCTGAATGGATTTCCACCAAACTTGGCAAAACTGTAGGGTCTGGTAGCCCGATGTGCCTTTGCTATGTCTCAAGATATGTGCTCCAGTAGATTTTGAGTAATTTAGGTTCAAAAAAATATATAAATGATGTCATGAGTGAAGTCACTGACCATGTCATGAGTGATGTAATATGTGATGTCATCAGCAGTGCAATACACGCGCAAGTTATAGTGAGTCCAAGTAACTATAACGTGGGAATTTCAATGGTTTTATGTCAGTAAAATTTCCAGTTAACTATAACTCTTGTGAAACCTATGGTTTTTTTAGTGAATATATATATATGTACATGTATATGTATATGCATATATGTATATATATATATATATGTATATATATATATATATATATATATATATATATATATATATATATATATATATATATACATACATACATACATACATACATACATATATATATATATATACATACATATATATATATATATATATATATATATATATATATATATATATATATATATATATATATGTATATATATATATATATATATATATATATATATATATATATATATATAAAACCATTGAAATTCCCACGTTATAGTTAGATGGACTCACTATAACTTGCGCGTGCAATGCACTGCTGATGACATCACATATTACATCACTCATGACATGGTCAGTGACATCACTCATGACATCACTGATGACACCATCCAGTGAATGTGTGTCTTTCTGAAAAATAAATATATTTTATATATGTATATGTAAAAGTTGATGGAAGAATAAATGTTTAAATAAGTGTCTAAATGGATGGTTTTTAAAAATTGATTGGTTAACTGGCTTAATAAGACATCATCAGCAGTGCATTGCACGCGCAAGTTATAGTGAGTCCATCTAACTATAACGTGGGAATTTCAATGGTTTTATATCAGTAAAATTTCCAGCTAACTATAACTGGTGTGAAACCTATGGTTTTTTCAGTGAATTTAATAGGTTTTTTAAATGCTAATTCCTAACTATAACTGGTGTGAAACCTATGGTTTTTTCAGTGAATTTCATAGGTTTTTTAAATGCTAATTCCTTTGTATATCGAGTTTCTAACCTTTTTTTTTTTTTACAATTTGCTGTTTTTTTTAAAGTATTCATGTTTTTTTATATAATTTTTTTCTTTTGCGCTCTGGGTGCGCGCTCCGGGAAGCTTTCATCTAAGCTCTCCGGTAAGCTTTTCCGTGAGCTCATCTGAAAGCGCACCCAGAGCGCAACTGTCGTTCGTGAAAAAAAATATGAATGAAAAGTTAATAATAATGCAAAACATTTCGTACCATACAAATAAAATTAGTTTTTTTTAATAAGGAAAATGATTATGCATTTCTATAAAAGATTGATGACGTCACTTCGGCGCGCAACGTAAGTGCCCTCGGAAGCGCCTACGTTCGCGGCGCATAAACGCACGCAAAAGCGCCTACGATCGCGCCACGTTTGCGCCCCGGAAGCGCCTACGATCGCGCTGCGTAAACGCACCGGAAGTGCTCCGGAGCGCGCAGCGTAAACGCGTCGGGTCATGTGACCCTAAAATAACACTTTTCATTGGTTGCTAACAGTTTTTTTTTACAATGAATGAAATCCCCACCCATTTCCTTCACTTCTTCTTTCACTTTTGTGACTGAAAGACCTGCCTTTTTTGCTGTTCCATATTCCTTGATTAATCATGGCTGCCAGACCATCCAGCAGTGAAGATGACTCCAATGATTTCATTGATGAAGAGCCTCCTCAGCCGAAGGTCAAAGAACATTTCATCTGGAAATTTTTTAAGTTTCCAGCAGACCAGAAGAAGGTGAATGCACCAAAGGTAGAGTGCAGGATCTGCAAACAGGTCCTGTCATGGGGTAACCCCCCAAAAAAATACTCTTTTGGCAACTTCACCATGATTCGCCATGTGGAGAGGAGGCACCCCCAGAATTTTGCCCGGGAAAGTGTCAGGGCTCTGGCACAAGAGGTTCCCAGAGATGGGGCCTCTACATCAACAGGAGGAGCAACTTCTTCTGGGAGAGAACAATCGCAGGAGCAGGTCGCAAACATACAACCTGCATTTAACCATGGGGTCGTCAAATGCAGATACTGCAATCAACTCCTCACCTATGGGGAGCAAAGTGTCCTGCTCATGGTTCGAGCATTGGAGAACCATCGCTGCCCTTCCCACCCCTAATTTTTTTCTTTTCTTTTTGCTCCTGTTGAGCAGTTTCCATTCCCTGTTTTTGTTCCTGTTCAGTTAAAAGAAGAAAACCAAAAGTTCTTTTCAGAACTACCTCCAATTCTCATCAAAGAGCTATATTCTTAAAAAAATGAAGAGTAAGTGAAATATAGTGCATTGATAATTGAAAGGAGAATGAGTAAGAAAGAACAGAAAGGTATGAGAGGTGAAAGGAAGTGAAGTAGGAGGAATGAAAGAAGGTGAGTGTTAGAAAAGAAAGTTATGACACAGTGAATAAACTGGAGGCCTCATTTCTGAAAAGTGACGCATCGCTACGTGAAAACAGCGATGCGTCACTTTTCTGGACGCACTCCTTATGACATTCCAGATATGTCATATTTAATATATGACTAATCAATTCGCAAGGAGTTACAGATATGTCAGTATTTCTGACGTATCTGTAAACACAAAAGTAACGCATTGCAGGAGTGCGTCACAAAAGTGACGCAACTCCAGTAATGTGTCCTTTCACATGGAAAAAGCACCATGTGAAAGGTTTGCTGTGAAGCAGGCGCAAGATTTTGGCGCAACAGCATCCTAAAAGTGACGCACTGCGTCATTATTACCAAGCTTTTTGCAAGGAACACCCCCTCTGCATGCATTATACCTGACACTATTTTTTAAAAAGTGACGCATCTAGGTACATGGGTCACTTTTTAAAACTCTGCGCCACATTATATCTGCATCAGGTATAATGTATGCAGAGGGGGCAATCCCTCGCAAAAAGCTTGGTAATAACGACGTACTGAAATCTATGAGATTTCTCTGCGTCACTTTTAGGATGCTGTTGCGTCAAAATCTTGCGCCTGCCTCGCGTCACTTTCATGTTTACAGATATGTGAGAAATACTGACGTATCTGTAACTCCTTGCAACATGATTCATCATACATTAAATATGACACATCTGGAATGTCATAAGGACTGTGGACAGAAAAGTGACGCATCACACCAGCAGTGTAATAAAATGTGCCTTGTTGCACTATATTTAAAGGATGCAACAGCATCCTAAAAGTGACGCAGTGAAATCTCAAACATTTCACTGCGTCGCTATTACAAAGCTTTTTGTGGGGGAACACCCCCTCTGCATGCATTATACCTCACGCAGATATAATGTGGCGCTTGATTTTAAAAAGTGACCCATCTACCTAGATACGTCACTTTTTAAATATAACGCAACCATGCACATTTTTTTACACCACTGGTGCGATGCGTCACTTTTCTGTGCGCACTCCTTATGACATTCCAAGTAACGCATTGCTGGAGTGCGTCACAAAAGTGACGCAACTCCAGTAATGCGTCCTTTCAAATGGGGAAAGCAGCATGTGAAAGGTCTTGCCTCAGTCTAACACCTGCTGTAAAGCAGGCACAAGATTTTGACGCAACAGCATCCTAAAAGTGACGCAGTGAAATCTCAAAGATTTCACTGCGTCGCTATTACAAAGCTTTTTGCGGGAGAACACCCCCTCTGCATGCATTATACCTGACGCTATTTTTAAAAAGTGACGCATCTAGGTACATGGGTCACTTTTTAAAACTCTGCGCCACATTATATCTGCGTCAGGTATAATGTATGCAAAGGGGGCATTCCCCCGCAAAAAGCTTGGTAATAACGACGTACTGAAATCTATAAGATTTCTCTGCGTCACTTTTAGGATGCTGTTGCGTTAAAATCTTGCACCTGCCTCGCATCACTTTTATGTTTACAGATATGTCAGAAATACTGACGTATCTGTAACTCCTTGCAACATGATTCGTCATACATTAAATATGACACATCTGGAATGTCATAAGGAATGCGCACAGAAAAGTGACGCATAACACCAGCAGTGTAATAAAATGTGCCTCGTTGCACTATATTTAAAAAGTGACGCATCTAGATAGATGCGTCACTTTTTAAATATTGCATAACAATGCGCATTTTTTTACACCGCTGGTGCGTCACAAAAATTGACGCACAGGAGGCGCAAAACTAGCAGCGCAAGGCCTTCATAAATATGGTCCTGGATTTTCCCTGTGCTTCGCCGGTGCGCGTACCATGCGCTTCCCCCGCGCAAAACGAAAAAAAAAATTTAATGCCCTGCAGGACCCTATTTTAGTCCCTACATAAAACCTAGGGGGTCAGAGGGGGTCTACTCTTCCCCCTTATGGTCATTTGCCCCTTTTATTTTCAAACCCCTTGTGTCTCGATTTTACCGAGACACAAGATGGCGGCCGCTCCAGACTGTTTAGAATGTTTACAGACACCCAAGAGCCAATCAGCTTTCTGCGCGCAAGTCGCGTGTCACGCCAGGAGCGCACTCCGGTGCGCGCACCGGAGAGCGCCTATAGATATATATATTTTTTTGAACCTAAATTACTCAAAATCCACTGGAGCACATATCTTGAGACATAGCAAAGGCACATCGGGCTACCAGTCCCTACAATTTTGCCAAGTTTGGTGTAAATCCATTCAGCCGTTCGGGCTAAAAGTGAAATCGACCGCCCTATGGAAATTAACATGGGGAAAATGCGTTTTGGGACCCCCCTTTTATCTCGGCCCCCGCTTGACGTATCCCCCCCAAACTTTCAGGGAAGGACCGGAGCTCGACGAGGCCATTTTCAGGAAATTTTCAGGCAGATTCGTCAACCGGTGCCAAAGTTATTCCAAATAGAAGTTTGAGATTTAACATTAAAAAAAATCCTAACTATAACTACCTACTGGCGACCGCCAGTAGGTAATATATATATATATATATATATATATATATATATATATATATATATATATATATATATATATATATATATATATATTCACTGTGAAAAACCATAGGTTTCACACATGTTATGGTTAGCTGGACATTTCACTCATACAAAACCATTGAAATTCCACTGTTATAAAGAGTTCAGCTAACTATAACTCGCACGCCTGCAATCCACTGCTGATGACGTCAGATATTACATCACTCATGACATAGTCAGTGACATCACCCATGACATCACTGATGACATCTCAAATGACATCACTGATGACATCACTGATGAGTACATATGGAGGATGTGACCGCCAGGGTGGCGGTCACATCCTAATTCCAATGGAGGAACCGCCGCTGCCCCTGCGGACGGTACCTCCCCCTCGGGGGTGCATCCAAATCGACCCAGCAGTGAAATTTGTTCTCACTTTTAAAATCCAAACAAGATTGCATTTCCACATGCAACTTAGCATCTCCCCATGTGTAAAAGCAATGCCAGCTCCAGAAGGACACGAGGAGTTGCCGGGATCGTGGGGGCATTGTACGCTCCGTCTTTTTTATAGATAGGGTCACATGTGTAGTGACGGATGCGCTGGATGGGTGTGGTGTGGGTGTATACCAGCCATGACGGACTGTGTGTGTGCTGATCTGACAACTAGACCTGGAACTAAGAAATCACTACAATGGAAATCTGGGCCATATACTGTTGTTGTGTTTTCCTGGTAGCGTAAGCTGTACCAACGTATTCAGTCTTGATTAATTTACACCTCCTCCAGGGCTTTTAAATGTGGTGAAGGGGGCTGTGTGGCTCAAGGACACTGCAGAAGCTGGTCTTGTGGCGTGGCAGTTTCCAGGGCCTGCGAGGGCTCTGGACATAGGGTTACACAGTCTGTCACACACAATATACTAAAAAAAAGAGAAAGTGATGCGAGATGATTTCGGATGTGGTTAGGCTTCTGAGCCTGGATGATCATTAAATGGGTCTTGCAGAAGTGCGTACTTATTCTGGAAGAAGCCTTTCAGGGTCTTGCGAAAGCAAGTCATCTTTAATAATTGCCTCTTGCTGCATCTACATGCAAACATATCTGATTAGCTCGTATGTTAGAAACAAAAACTTTCAACATCTCTTTTTGATTGGTTGTGAAGCATTGTAAGAAGACTATTCACCTGTGAGGATTTCCAGGCGCTGGGGGAGTATGTGGGGGGGATTTGTGCAGCTTTCATCATTCAAAAAGGCAAGTGTTATGGCTCTTCCTGAATGCTTTCAGTGTGGGGGTTCATCTGATGCTGAGAGGGAGTTCTTTCCATGTCTTGGCCATGATGTACGAGAAGGGTGTGCCTCTTGTCTGGTATCTCATTACAGAGGATTTCGGCCAAGGCCTTGTCAGAGGAGTGGGCCCCACTCTGGGCCACCCATTATAAATAAAAACATTCCCTCTGGGATTTGGCCCCGAGGTCTAATTAATAACAAAGCGGGCTTCTGTTTTTTTCTTCTTTTTCACAGCATACGCGTACCTTATGCGTATACCACGACTTTTAATAAAAAAAAAATAATGTGCCTAGGGGGTCCTTGTCGGACCCCCTGAGCAGGCCTACGGTGTCAGGGTGTTTCTACCCTGCCCATTTGCGTGTTTTACGCATTTCTTTTGCTGCATTCTTGTGCCTTGGTTCTACCAAGGCACAAGATGGCTGCCAACACTTCCTGATTTGAAGTGTTGACAGCCAATTAGCATAAAGCTCGTGCTCGGGAAGGTACAGAGTACAGTACAGAGTACAGTACTTCATCTCTAGATATATCTATGATTTTACTTTTGATTTTCTCAGGAACTACGGAACGGATTTACACCATTTAAGAGAAAACGTGATCTGCGAACCGAACTCTACCTTTTTGCCAAATTTGGTGTCATTCCGTTCAGCAGTTCGGACTGTAGCCCTGGCTAAATGTCTTATGGAAAATTGCATGGGGGGAAAACACGTTTTGGGACCCCCCTTTTTTCTCAGCCCCAGCATCACAAATCACCCCCAAACTTTCAGGGAAAGAGCGGAGCAGAGCAGGCCATTTTCTTGGAGAATTTCGCGAAGATTCTTTCGACCGGCGCCAAAATTATTCCAAATAGAATGTTGCGGATTTCCTATGGAAAGTAGGTCTTAACTATAACTACCTAATGGTGACCACCAGTAGGATATATATATATATATATATATATATATATATATATATATATATATATATATATATATATATATATATATATATATATATATATATATATATATATATATATATATATATATATATATATTATATATTTTTTTTTTGTATCACAAAAGAGGCGGCACAACCGGATACTTTACTGAAGCCTTTTAATCAGCTCTTCACCCCACCGACGCGTCTCAGCCACACAAGGCATTGGTCACGGTCAGTAAGTCCTTCTACCATTTCCATTTAAATACTAGCCCATGTTAGCCCTAGGTGGCATTATGGGATACGTAGTTTGGAACAAAAATCACTTTAAAATTGCAAGAAAAGAAAGACTGGTGTGAATCATACATTTACACTGTTTTAGTACATTGTGTCACATGTTAATTCACATGGGCAAAATTTATAGTTCATACTTGGTATAGGAATAGTTCCATATTTCATTTGATTTTTGTGTCGGGTGTAGTACCCTAGCAATCGGTTTTTGCTGGTGTTGTTACAGTCACCCTAGATGTATGTGGAGGTCCTCCTCAAAGTTCATACCTCTCGGAATTTTTGTTCGAAGTCGGATGATGAGGCAGGACTCAATTTGTCGTAGTTTGCGGACAGTGTCGCCTCCTCTTTCCATTTTCGACAACATTTTCAAACCATAGGATTTCATTGCTCTCCAGTCTCCATTCTGACAGGCACTTATGTGTTTAGCAGTGGCATACAACATATTTTTGTATTTCACTGCACGGATGTGTTCCAGGATTCTCTTTTTCAACATACACGTTGTGCTGCCTTTGTATTTGACACCACATCTGCTTTCGATAACGTATACCACATTCTTCGAACTGCAAGTGATTTGTTGTTCAATTTGCATTATTTTACCATCCGGTTCTTCAATGCTTTTTTTGCTTGTTCCGATCTTGCATGCTTTACAAGTTGGGCATGGTTGGAATCCTTTTCGTTGGTCTGTTAGCCAGTATGTTTGTGATTTCATTTGAAAGTGACTTTTCACTAGGAGATCTTGGAGAGAGATGTTCTTTTTGTATGTTATTGATGGTTGCTTACCTACAAGATCTCCTATGTCACGGTCTCCTGATATGAGATGCCAGTATTTTTTCATTTTATTGGAGATGATTCCACTCTCTTTACTATATGTAGTTACAAATCTCGGCGGGTCATTCTCTGTAGTTGTTTTAGGTTTTTCCACCAAAATTTCTGCTCTTGTCTTTTTATCTGACTTCTTTTTAAATTTTTTTAGAACACGGTCTTCGTATCCTCGTGAAGCGAATCTGGCCTTGCTTTCTCCTATTTTGATTTCAGCATCTTCAACTTTTGGGCAGTTTCTTTTGAGTCTAATAAATTCTCCATATGGTATGCTTTTTAGCAGGGCTTTAGGGTGGAAACTGGTGCCATGCAGCACACTGTTAGTAGATGTTTTTTTGCAAAACAGAGTGGATTCAATTTTTCCTTCTGAGATATAAATCTTGGTGTCCTAAAAGTCAATTTGTTTTTTACTTGTAGAGCATGTAAATTGCAAACCAATGTCATTATTGTTTAATCTGTAGAAATATTTTTGAAATTGCAGATCTGACCCATTCCATATTATAAACACATTGTCTATGTAGCGTACCCATAGAATTATTCGATCCAGATCTGATTGGTTATTGATGTTCCATGCTATTGTCTTTTCCCACCAGCCCATGGCGATATTTGCATAATTTGGGGAAAAAGATATCCTCATGGCAGTTCCGCATTCCTGCTTGTAGAGTTCTTTATTAAAGAGAAAGACATTGTTTGTCAAGCACATGTGAATCATTTTCAGAAACATGTTTGTATGTTCCAATGTTGTAATGCTACGTTGTTTTAAGAAGTATTAGCAGGCTTCTATTCCTATGTCGTGTCTTATAGATGTGTATAACGATACTACATCTATCGTGACTAGTAGATATTCCGCATTCCACGTTATATCCACGAGGGTCCACAGGAAATCTCCTGTGTCCTTAATGTAGGAGGGCATGCTTTGAGCAATGGGAGCCAGAAATGTGTCTACATATTTTGAGACATTCTCAAACAGGGAACTGCACAAGGAAACAATCGGTCTACCTGGCGGATTGAATAAAGTCTTATGTATTTTGGGCAGGAAATATATACAAGGCATGGTTGGAAAATCAGTGTTCAGAAATTTTTTCTCATCCTCATTTAGCAATCCTTTTGTATGCCACTCATTCAGATGTTCTTTCAATTCATTTAACATTCTAGTACTCTGATTATTTCTGAGTTTTGAATAGTTTTGTTCCATATTTAGCTGTCTCATGGCTTCATTGATATAATTAGATGTTTCCATATTTACAATATTTCCCCCTTTGTCCGCTGGTTTTATTGTAATTTTTTCATTGTCCATGAGAGATTTGATTGCTTTGCGTTCATCTGATGTTAGATTTTCCCTTGTATTATTTCTTACTTTTGTCAGTTTGTCCAGCTCTTCACTCATTGCATCTGAGAAGAGATCGATCTTGTTGCCAGGTGACAGAATAGGATAATACCGGGACTTTCTTTTTAGTCCTGTATTCGGTTTTTCATTGGTTCTGATGTCCATTTGTTCTAGCATTTGTGTGTCTGACATAGTTGTGCCATCTTGATCAAATAGAGCTTCAAACGTTTGTCTTAAACCAGGTAGTTGTTCAATGGCCGTGATTGTCTCACCTTTTTCATTGGTGTCATTTACAGACTGTCCACTTTGATTTGTTGATTTGTTGGCATGTCTTTTTTCAGTTTCCTGACGAATTTGTATAGACCGATTTTTGTTTGCGTGTAATCAAAATGTGAGTCGGGGCAGAATGACAAGCCTTTGTTTAATACAATTCTTCCTTTTTCAGTCGGCTGATAATTAGAGAGATTGACAATCAGGTTGGTTATTTCCTGTTGTGGAGGGGGTATTGTCTTCTTACGTTGTTTGGATCTGCGGGTTTTTCGGGTACTGACGAGGGAGTTTGATGAATTTGTGTTGTTTTTCCCCTCCCGCCTCTTTGATATGGTCTCCTTCCCCTTCCTCCGCCTCGTGTGATGGTCTTCTCCAGATTCATCAATGTTACTTCCTCTAAAACAGACAAGTTTTTTGTCTGGTAAGCCTCACGTGTTGCTCCATTCTCACTCACATCAGATTCGCTCGCACTTGATGCTAGTTTATGCATTGAATAATTTTTCTTTAAGTTGTCATAGCGTTTTGCGAACGTTAGAATCCTACCATGTAGATAGTCTTGTTCGTCGCTTTTGAATTTTCGTTCTTTTCGTTCTTCAATTTCCTTTTCATAGTGGTCCAATCTGGCTTCCATTTCTTGTCTGAGTTTGGTGATTTCATCTTGATTTGATTCTTTTTGTAATGTTTCCTCTGATTCTTTGATTTTTTTAGTCAGCTCATCGATGTCAGTTCTGGCGTGTTTGATCAAGATGCGCATCATATTTAATGAACATGCTGTGTTATTTTCCATCCATTCATTCAATAGCTCCTCCTTTGTATCCGGGTGTGTGGATATAGTAAAAATCCTTAAACCTCGTGGGACACGTTTTACCTCCACATAATTTTCGAGTGCTATTACTTCCTAGCTTTTATTTCTTTCTTTCATGTATAGTCGCTCAAGTGAATTGATTTGTTATTTGAGCGTTAGATTGTCCGTTTCTGGTGTTTTGGTTTTGTGGCTCGTGTCAGCCGTCACAGCCCCTGTTTTAAACATAGTTGATGCTTTAGATTTTGTGATACAAAATTAAGTTTTGGGTCAGGATCTGACCCCTGGGCCGAGCACACACTGTTGAGCGCACTCGTGGACTGCAGGATCACATTGTGGTAAAAAATATATATATATATATATATATATATACACACACACACATACATATTTTCAAACAAAACATCATGTTTACTCAAAAAGGACAAAACTGGCACTCCATTGGTTTTCACTCTGGAACGTTTATTCTTACATGAGTGTTATCTTCTACGGTTTTTAGCCACCACCTACAGCCTTGCTCACAACAATGAACCACTTTTGCTTTTCCATTTAAATGTTTGATCCCTCAAAGAAATACTGATAAAAAAGAGAACAATTCGTTTTGCTATTTCTAGCAAGCTACTTAAGGTAAATGGTAGCACCATCTTGGAACATGCATTCATGCACACAAGTTATTTTCAACTCCAACTACACTTGGTCACCAATTATTAAACTGTTAGAGATCAAATTCAATTGAAAAGTTCCATTAATATGACATTTGTAGTTCAAAGTACAGTTTATTTTACAAACAAACTTTTTACATTGTCTCATAATTAATCGGACAGTTCCTGACGATGAACAACATGTTCAATTCTGGATTATACAGTGCGTACGTATATATTGTTCCATAGTTGCCATTTCCCACTCCAGTTTTTTTAATGGACCTTACAGTACTTCTTATGCATGTGCAAAAATACATATTATGTGTCCATAATCTAAAGTGCTTGTGCTTTAAAAGTGCCGTAACTATTATAAAGTGCACAATTTCAACCTAATTAAAAAGTTGAATTCTATTTCTTATGTGAACCAAAGTGCTACCCTCTAAAAAGTGGTACTGCTTATTTCCTTGTCCTCGCAAAATTTAGCTATGCTCTAATAATGAAAGTGAAGATTTCGATACAGGCTTTAATATAGGCAAGTAAACAATTCTTTATCCACATTGAAACCATTAAGATCTTTACTATCCAGTTCCAGGATGAAGTATGTTTCTAACTTCCTTAACTTCCTTTCTCTATCTCCTCCTCTCTTTCTCTTAGGCACTTGAGCAATACAGCTGGATCTGATCAGTGACAAATCACTTTGATGCTCCTTCTCAAAGTGTCTAGCCATGGGGTAACTCTGGTCCTTGTTAATTATGGCTCTCCTATGCTGTAATATCCTCTTGTGTGCTGGTAGTGTGGTGCTGCCAGCATATACTTTATTGCAGGGACACTTTAAACTGTACACCACAAAACGTGTTTTACTGATTGAAAATCTCTTTACTTTCACAATTTTGTTAAAAACCGTCTTAAAAGATTAAATATTCTGCCCATGTTGACAAGCCTTGAACCTCAAACACTTTCTAAAACCCTCCTTCTGTGGGAGCCAAGTGTGTTGCAATGTACCCCGCAGGCAGTCACTTTTGACCAGATAATTGCTAAGTGATTTAGATTTTCTGTACGCTATCTCTGGGTTTTTCTTTGACTGTTGTCCAATTGTCAGATCCTCTCTAATAAAGTGCCAGTGCTTCTTTAAAATGTGTCATACTCTCTTATGTTCAGTATTATACATTGTTATGAACCTGTGTGTACTTTTCTGTCCCTGATCTCCTTTTTCACTGCTATTTTAGATGGTTCAAACAATACATTTTGTCTATTAGGACTTCTTGCTTTTTTAGAGGCTGCTTCTAAAATTGAGGGAGGGTAACCTCCATGGATAAAATAACATTTCATTTTTCCCTCAACTTTATCATACTGTTCTAAAGTGCTACATGCTTTCCTTGCTATATAGAATTCACCATAAGGGATAAGTCTCAGAAGTGGTGCCGGGTGCAAGCTACTGCCATGCAAAATTGTATTCATGTTTTTTATTAAACACATTAATATTTCCCTGCCAAATCAGTTGTGCATCGGGGTGCCTCTCATAGAAGTGTTTGCTGCCTGATTTGGAGGCTCTCTTTCACGGAGGGACTGCGAGGACCAGCAGCCCATTTTGCACACAGCTGCAGCCTCTTCCCTTAGCACCCACTCCCCTTGCCTGGATCTCGATATACTTCTCACGGCCCCCGCTCTGCGGGAGCTGCTCGTAGAAGTGTTTGCTGCCTGATTTGGAGGCTCTGTTTCACGGAGGGACTGCGAGGGCCAGCAGCACACAGCTGCAGCCTCTTCCCTCAGCCCCCACGCCCCTTACCTGGATCTTAAAATACTTCTCGCGCCCCCGCTCCGCGGGTGCCGCTCATAGAGGTGTTTGCTGCCTGATTTGGAGGCTCTGTTTCATGGAGGGACTGCGAGGACCAGCAGCCCATTTTGCACACAGCTGCAGCCTCTTTCCTCAGCGCCCACTCCCCTTGCCTGGATCTTGAAATACTTCTCGTGGCCCCCGCTCTGCGGGAGCTGCTCATAGAGGTGTTTGCTGCCTGATTTGGAGGCTCTGTTTCACTGAGGGACTGCAAGGACCAGCAGCCCATTTTGCACACAGCTGCAGCCTCTTCCCTCAGTGCCCACGCCTCTTGCCTGGATCTTGAAATACTTCTCGTGGCCCCCGCTCCGTGGGAGCCACTAGTAGAGGTGTTTGCTGCCTGATTTGGAGGCTCTGTTTCACGGAGGGACTGCGAGGACCAGCAGCCCATTTTGCACACAGCTGTAGCCTCTTCCCTCAGCTTCCACTCCCCTTGCCTGGATCTCGATATACTTCTAACGGCCCCCGCTCCGCGGGAGCCTCTCGTAGAAGTGTTTGCTGCCTGATTTGGAGGCTCTGTTTCACGGAGGGACTGCGAGGACCAGCAGCCCATTTTGCACACAGCTGCAGCCTCTTCCCTCAGCACCCACTCCCCTTGCCTGGATCTCGATATACTTCTCACGGCCCCCGCTCTGCGGGAGCTGCTGGTAGAAGTGTTTGCTGCCTGATTTGGAGGCTCTGTTTCACGGAGGGACTGCGAGGACCAGCAGCCCATTTTGCACACAGCTGCAGACTTTTCCCTCAGCGCCCACGCCCCTTGCCTGGACACATATTACTGACTCCATTTCACCGTGTGCGCGCGCGGGCGCCGAGCGAATCCCGGGCCAAGGGCATGCCCATTTTAGCTTGTTCTAGCCCGACAGAGACCGGACCGGGCCCCATCTCTTTCGACCACCTTAAATAAACTGTATGTACTCTGCTATTGTAAAACTGTAACTTTGGTTGAGGCTTTTTTATATATTATCATGCCAGCACGGGAGAGTAAGAGCAGAGCTGCTGCAGGGGGGGTTACTCTAACAGGTACCTTGGATAATTTTATCACAAGAGCAAACTCCGTAATAGACCAAGGGATTATCTTGATGGAACGCCGGGCGTCTCAAGATTTGGCCATGGCGAAAAGATCGTCTATGGGCAACATCGCTACTGCTCAAACCCCAGAACACCTAGTAAGAGCTAATATAACTGAAGTACACCCACTTGTTCACAGTATACCTACTTCCCATGAGCAGGTATACATTCAGTCTGGGAGTGTTTTGCATTCATCAATAGGAGCAGAGGTTAACACGGAAACAACAAAGGATCCCTCACCTGAAAAATCAGATACCATGCAATTAAGAGAAAGAAGGGAGGGTGCTAAACCAAAGAGAAAGCGGGCTAATACAATTGTGGTGGGAGGTAGAAAGCCAAAAGTTGCTAAAGGTATGGGGAATACTGATATATCCCATAATCAAAATGGTGAAGGAGAAAGGATCACTCAAATTAGGGAGAAAGCCCCGAGATTAAACCCCCAGTGGGAAGATTCGGTTTCTGAAGTTTTATTAAATACTGAGAGAGGGAGTGAGGAAGAGGAGGACCCACTGGTAAAAAACTGAGTGTCCTGTTAAAAACCTCTCTTGTACCCTTGGAAGTTAGACTATCACAGATTGAAAAAAAACTTCTCCAATTAGAAGCGATCACTGTGGGCCTCTCAGCCACCCTGAAGGAAAAGGAGCTATGCCCACGTCCTGCATTATTAAGCACCGATTTGGTTGCACCAGAAACCAATAAATCCCCGCCCCTCCATAAGCAATTGAATCTAAATAACTTAAGTGCACCAACGAGTCATCCACCATTAGAATTACCTGGTCCCTCTGATCCGCCCGAGAAAGGCACCATTGTATCTAACGCCCCCGCAAATGATGCCAGAGGGGGCCTGACGTTAGATGCTCCACAGGGGAGACATATTATAAACCTTCCCCCAGAAACTAGCCCATACTTGGTTGTATTAACTGGAGTCCCAGAACTAAGTACTCACACGGAGGAATCATTTATGACTCTGAAAAATAAAGTAGCACATTGGCCAAACACTAACTGACCTCTACCACCTCATATGACGAGTAAAATACTGATGGTTAGAAGAACTGCATGGGAGGGGAATAGCACAAAAACAATTCCGGGTGACTGCGTATTGGTCAACTTTAGGGACCCCCGCACGGTTGACCATATGTGTAGTTGGAGAAATTATAAAACACACTCACCCATAGAAGCCCGCCCACTCTCCTACTTTTACCCTGTAACGGAAATACCTGACTGTGATGATAACTGGATGCAGGTTAAGCATCAGAATCGGTATAGAATAGAAAGGGGGGGGTATGGCTAAACACATAGATGGAGAGGCATCCCTACTGAAAATAGGTTTATTTGTTTAGACACAGTGGATTGACTACGGCCGACTGTAGAACATAAAAATGAAATTAACTATGGGCCCTGGTATCAAAATTCGAAATTTCCTACCGAGTGCACTGTATTACAAAAAGGGGGAGGCAGTAACAGCATCATTGATAAGTGCGCGACGGGGAACTCTAATACCCCATCGGTTTTATTATCAGTGATGCCACAGGAACAAGCGACGTTAGACAACCAACGGGGTATAGAAATACAACTAGTTCAAACATCCCCATGCAGTAGCATGGCGGTTCTAAATAATAACAGGGTCCAAAATGATATTGCATCCAAGAGCGTTGTCACTACCCTACTATCCTGGAATGTAGCGGGTTTAATAAATACGTTTAAGGAGCCGGCGTTCTTGTCTTTTATAGAAAATTACTCAGTTATTTGTTTACAAGAATGCTAGGAGAGGGAGGAAATCCATATTAACGGTTTCCGTACTTTTTTTTACACCTGCTAAGTTGTCAAGGAGAGGCAGGAACTCAGGGGGCCTCTGCACTTATATTTCCAACACTGCAGTAGTCACTGTTGGAAAGTATATCATGGAATCAGATTATTATCAGATATTGCCATTGACTCTGGGAGGAAAACAAGTAGTTACGTTGATCAACCTTTACAACAACATTCCAAGGGAAGAACTAAACAAGATTTTTGAGGGTCTTACGCAAAGCGGAGTCTTTTTAATTCTCTTATTTCCCAATTGGATTTGGGATTCATAAATGAATTAATTAGTCCACCGGCTGCTTTTCTACCCACCTATAATGGGAGGGGGTGTTGTTCTGTTATAGATTTTGCCTTGGCTTCTAATAGTTACTCATGTAATATTTTTGGTTTTGAAACGGGAGACATAGTATTAAGTAATCATTTCCCCATCAGCTTTTCCTTATATTCCCCTTTGCGAAATAATAAACACAATGATGCAATTGATAATCTTTATAACTATGGGTTAACCTTAGCAAAATTGAATGGCCACTCCATAAAATGGAATAAAGTAGATTGCACGGCCTTTTTTGCAACATTGTTGAAAAATCAGTATAAGGAATTTATGACATGCCTATCAGAAAATACCGATTGTTCTTCAGTAATCGCAGCCTTTCAGAAGATTTCTGAAGAAATTGGTAAGGCATTAAAAAGGTTACCTAGGAAAGGTGCGAGCACCAAGGCAGAGGGGTGGTTTGCCTCAGTGTGCAGTAAGGCAAACGCAATCTTAAAAACAACCCTTAAGAAGGAACCGAAAAATGTTATCGAGATAAGAAAGGCTAGAGCCATTTACTATTCTACTATTAAATCTAGGAAAAAGGAACTGAAGCAGGAAGCATGGCGAGTTTTACATCAAGCATGCCTCCTGAAGGATAATATTGGTTTCTGGAAGGCAGTCAATGCCCCTTTCTTTGTGAATAGAAATACTGATACTGTAGAGACAGCCATAGATGAAGGAACTTGGGTAAATTATTTCACGGTACTGTATACAAAAGATGAGCATGTGGGAACAGGGTACATTAATAGCCCCGGAAGGGGGGGACTAATCTACAGGGCTTGTTCCCATTAGACATTGAGTTCACGCTTCCTGAAGTAGAACTAGCAATTGCAGAAAGTGCAGCCGGTAAAGCAGCAGGGCCCGATGGGGTCCCAGTAGATATCTATAAGTCAAATAAAAAACTATGGGCGCCCCTCCTGACTAATGTTCTTAATAGCTGTAATAAAATAGAGTTTATTGACACTTGTCAACGGGCGATTGTGGTCCCAATATTTAAAAAAGGGGATCGAAATGACCCAAAGTGCTACAGACCCATTTCTCTTTTAGACTCCCTGCTGAAAGTGGCAGGCAGAATTATCTTAAATAGGCTGTAGTCATGGGCAGAAGAGACAGGTGCCCTTTCGAAATTTCAGTATGGTTTTAAAACGGGACTGGGCACTGTTGAACAAGGGCTAAATTTAGCAATATTAGTAGGGAAATATGTGGTGGCAAAAAAGGGTAACTTATATCTAACATTTGTCGACTTGAGCTCGGCCTTCGACTGCTTGAGTCACGAAATTTTATGGGATACCTTGTCACAACTGGAAATTGAACCTAATATATTGAACTTTATCAAGGAACTATATAGGGGCGCAGGGGCTAAAGTACGCTTTGGATGTAAGGGTGAATGCACATCTATATTCCCCATAAAGAAAGGTGTCCGACAGGGCTGCATTCTTGCGCCTTTTTGTTTAATCTTTATATAAACAATGTGGCGAATCACCTTATTTTAGATAATTTGGATTTTCCCGAAATTAAAGAGAGCCCAGTCCCCTTATTACAGTACGCAGATGACGCAGTAATTATGGCCAGAACCCAAGTAGGTCTACAACGCGCGCTCACCACGTTTTCAGATTATATGGGAGCTAGAGGTTTGAAAATTAATATTGGGAAAACTTTTAACATGTGTTGTTCAACTAAAATTAACGTTCAATGCAACACATATTTAGCAAAGTCAAAGATAGAGACAACAAATAATTTTTCTTATTTAGGGATCACTTTTATTAAGAAGGAGACTTTGTCGTCAGCAGCAGCTATAAGGCATTTAGCTTTTGCTCGTGCAATTGGAGCTGTACGACAGTTCGCAAACAAACTGGGGGGTCGACCCGTACACATTCTAGTGGACATTTATAAATCGAAATGTGTGTCCACTGCAACATATGGGGCAGGCATATGGGGGATTGCAGATACTCGAGATATTCAATTGTGTGAAAATGCTTTCCTCCGCTCTTTACTAGCCGTCCCAAGCTCAACATCTACATTTGTATGCCATAAAGAACTAGAGCTGGAATATGTTTCAGATCTTATTAAAATAAGCCCGGTGCTTCTATGGCATAAGGTTTGGACATCTGAAGAAACCGGGCTAAATAGGGAAATTATACAGGACTGCCTAAAACTCGAGGGGGCACATAAAATCAAGTGGCTTCTATACATAAAGGGTTTTTTAACATAGATTGGGCATCCTGAATACTTTGACTCCCCTACTGCCTTAACGTTAATCACTAGGAAAAAATTAAAAGAAAGGTGTATTGAATCGCTAGAGACCAAACGTTGGCAGATAGAGGGAAAAAAGGGGTCGATAGTACAGAATCAAATAATATTGCAGGGACACGGCCTACGGCAATATTTAATTTCTATCCAGAGTAGTTACTCTAGGATGTTGTTAACAAGATTGAGGGGAGACAGTTTTTTTTTTTTTAGACTAGTTACTTTTCCAGAAACAAACAGCTGGTCAAACAAACCTGAATTTGTGCCCCTGTGATGATGTATCACAACAGTCTACAATCCATTGTGTTTTATTCTGTGAATTGTACTCACTCCCCAGAAAAAAATACATATTATTCTTACTGAAGAAATGGGGGTTGAGACAGTGTAGACCTGCCCTACTGAAACTTCAGACTAGAGGATGAAATGTCAATGTATTTAGTCTCAGCATTTTTGAAATGTGTTATTAGATGCAGATCCACCATGAATTGAAACCCCCTAACAGTTTTTATCAGTGATTAATTTTGTAGTATATATCTTTGAAATGTATTATTAGATGTAGATCCATTATGAATTGAACCCTATTAACTGTTCTTAATGTATTTTTGTAATGTGTTATTAGATGCAGATTCACATGAATTGAAACCCCTTAACTGCTCTTAATACTGATTAATTCTGTAATGTATTTTATTTTGCCGCTTTTGTGATTTTAAAACTAAAATCGAATAAAGCTATCTTTGACTTGACTTGACTTGATATGAATGACGCAGATAGCATTGTCCATGTCAAAGTAGCAATGTCTATGCTGATCTTTTGATAAAATTAAATTGTTGAATAACCATAAAAAGGAAATGTGGAAGGAAAGTATAGAGAAAATCAATGTTCTTTACTTTTTTTTTATACAAATGATGAAATCATGATTTTTGAATAAAATAAATTTCATGTAAAAAAATGCATATTGTATGCTTAATATGTACTGATTGTGGATAGCCCCATAGAGCTATTGTTAGCCTATATAGAAGCAATATAGGTCTAATGGAAGTTTCTTGTATTTATTTTTGATTGTTGTCTCCCCCTTTTCTCCCAGACCTCAAAAATAACCTATAGGGGGTACCCTTGATGGTATGTTGTTGTGTATGTCACATAAAAAACGCATACAACTGGATGTTCTTGTTTTAAAGAACAAAATTCGTCCCAGCCTAATAGTTCTTGTTCCCTCCACGTAATCAATCTCTCAAAAAATATATCTTTAACTCCTTCGTATTCTACCATTGTAATTCTCTTATAGCAATCTTGGTTGTTAAGTTGATTTAATGCTTCTTTATTATAGAGATCTCTCCCCATAACACCACGTTCCCTCCATTATCCGAAGGTTTCACTATTATTCCTAATTCCTTTTTGATCTTATTAATTGTCCTGTAAATTTTCAGTTCTCTTGGGTCACTGTGTTTCTTATGACTTCCTATCACTTGATATAGTTGTCTAAAATCTCTTGTGACACATTCTGAAAAAATTAACAAATTGTCTCTCGACTATTGAGGTATATATCTCGACCGAGGATGAAAAGAAGTTTATTCCTCCACATCCAAAGCTATATTTGTGGAACCAATTGCAGGATCATTGGATACTTTATCTTCGTCCAGTTGGTCCTCATTTTTCTTCTATAAAGGCCACATGTCTTCTAGAATTGATAGATCTGACACTATAAGGTTAGCTGGGGTACATAGAAAAGTTTTTTCTCCTTTTCTTGGTTTATAAATAAATCTGTTCTTCATTTTATGCAATTTCATCACTTTTAATTTTCTTACAAATCTATACAGCTCCATCCTGCTGTTTGCATAATTGAATTACTTTTTATGGCAGTATGACAGGCCTAATTCCAGAGTTGCCTTGTCTTCACAAAAGAGATTTGTTGAGGATATATTGATAATTGTATTACTCTCTTTTACTGTTTCAAATTGGAACGCATTGATCTCACTGTTGTTTCTCCATATGTTCTTTCTATATCCTTAGCCCCCTCTCATCTGTTTCCCTTTCCTCTTGGTCTTCCCTGTCCCCTCACTGTTCAGTGGTCTGTTCTTTTGTCCAATTGTAAAAAACACAATTTGTCTGCCACTGTAAGTCTTGTAGTGATTGCTCCTTTTCTTGTAGTGTCCTCTTGTTCCATTGTTCCCTTGCTGAATTCTCTTACTGAATTATATTGCTGTTTTGAACTCTTTTTCTCCTTACAGTGTCAAATCGTTTAGCAAAAGTAAATATTGTCCCTACTCATAATCCAATCTATCTTGCAAAAATGTGGTTGCTTTCCTGTCCTTTATTATTTTTTCATATTTTCCAAACGATTTTTCAAGTCGTTTTTAAATGTTGTTATTCTGGTTTGATCATCTTCTCTGTCAAAGATCTCCATTAATTCCTTTATTTTCCCAATCACTTCATTCCTTTCAATTTCTGCATATTTAAGTAGAATTTTGATCATACTCATTGAGCTTTCTGTGCTGTTCTCCGCCCATTCTTTCAAGAGCCCTGTATTGGGATTTTCGTACGTTGGAGTAATCATAATCCTTAAACCCATGGGCACTCTGCCCACCTGTATGTACTATTTTAAAGAGGCAACTTCCGACCAACATGATATTTCCCTCTTATTAAATTTGTCTAGTTGTTTCAAATTTCTGGCAATGTTAATGTTGGTTGATGGCATAAAAGTTCCAGTGCCATCATTCAAACCCCTGGGGAAAGTTGATTCTGTGAAAAGGATCAAAGACTCTTGTTCCCGGGCTGCACATTCTTCATCACTCAGGTTTCATTCCCCTCACTGGTGAACCACCTTGCTGTTCCACCACTATTTCTCTCTCCTAACTAGGGGGCTAGTCACTTCTCAACTGACTCCAGCTCCCCGATATATACTTTATTTGTTAGTTTTTTTGTTCATAATATTTTCACTACATTTAGCATCAATCAACTCCATGTTTGCTATAGGTGCACAACAGCATTCATTGTCCAAGAATGATTCCTTCCAATGTAATTTGTCAGTTTCACCTCCATGAATGTCACATCACATGTGAGTGAAGTCACGTGATGCACATAAAACAAACAGTTACAGCTGTATTTTGTTTTGCTCTCTCCTATCCTTCCTGATTGTACAGTGAGTGACCATGAAAGTTTATGTTGGTGTTTTTTTCCATTTTACAAATACATACACTGTATTATTTATAATAAGAGTAACCACTGACAACTCTAAATGATAATGTGTTTGTTTGCACTACTAATTAAACAGCAACAATGCCATGTTTCACTGATGCCCTTCTTGCTTCTTTTCTTTTAGGTGCACAACAGGCAACATCACCTACAGTACTGCCAGAAAGAAGGTCTGTGGATGACGTGACGACTGACAAACACATCACAGACATTCTTCAGCTTGTGAATCTACGTGCCACTGCTAACTGTCAACTTCAAGATGGCCCCAAAGAAAGGTACTAGCAGGAACGTGATCAGTGAGAAGATGAAGTCGCCCTAGATCACGAATGTGGCTAAAATGTTGGTGCTGGACCTCCTCCCTTTTACTTTTGTTGACGGGGTGGGTTTTCTTGAATTTGTGGAAGCCATCTACCCGAAATGGAAGGTTCCTAGCTGTGCCTATTTCACCAGAGTTGCTGTGCCAGCGCTACCACATGATGTGCTGGAATTACTTGGACAAGCTCTGAGCAGAGTACTGTTCACAGTATCCACCTGACAACAGACACATGGACCAGTTGCCAAGTGACTGATTACATGTACATCACTGCAAGCTGAATCTATATTGTGGGGCTAGAGGAAAGATATCTGCAGGTGTTGACACTGCTGAAATGTGTAATGCTTCTTGGAAGCATGCAACAGTTGCCATGTTCGTTATAGAGAAATCCCATATAGCTGCAAACATTTTGAAAAACTTTAACAACAAGGTCTTTGAATGGCTGTGAACAAGAAGATTTAAAACATTTTGTTGCCAGTAATATAGTTAAGGGCATGGCCAATGGCGGCTGTTTTAGGGCCCACAGAACACCTGCATTTCCAGATCCAGACCAGCCCCAAAATGACCCAATGCATCACCCTCGCCTACACCCCTCCCAGACCTCGATCTGTGTTCACCACTACCATCTCCTACCTCGTCGCCCCGCACGCCATTGCCTCCATGGACTACGTGCTGCTCGGAGACCTCAACTTCCACCTCGAAAACCTCAGAAATCCCAAATCCTCTGCCCTCCTTGACAACCTCTCCAACATCAGATTGAATCAGATTGTCATGTCCCCCATCCACAAGGCAGGACACGCCCTCAACGCAATCTTTGCAGGAGGCAACAACATCCACTTCAGCCACACCACGCAACCCCCCCTGGATGAACCACCACGGCATATACTTCTCCTTCAACGCCCCCAAGAAGGATCTGGAACAAAGTCCCTCCCATCTCAACAGACGCCAACTCTGCAGCCAAAGAACTACACAGATGGATCACCAACTACACAGATAAGCTTGCCCACCTCCGCAACACCAATAGACAACACCCCAGTAAGGCCTCCTGGTTCACCACCAAACTCCAAGAATCCAGACGTACCTGCAGACGTCTCTAGAAGCTATAAAGGAACAGCAAAACAGCAGAAGATTGTACCACCTACAAGAACGCCATGAAAAAATACCATCAACTCATCAGATCCAACAAAAGAACAAAATGCTTGCCAACTCCAGCAACTCAAAAGAACTCTTCAGCATCATCCAGGAATTAAACAAACCCCCCAGCGAAGCCACAGATGTCACACCCTCCCAGGACCTCTCCAACAAACTCAGCTACTATTTCCATCTAAAAATCAATTCCCTGTACGACAACTTCAATGAACAGACACCAGACACCGAAACAACCCCTTCCTCCGGCAACGAGAGCCAGCCTACCATATCCGCCTGGACCCCGGTCACCACCTAGGACACCACCATGGCCCTGAAAAGCATTTGCTCAGGAGCTCCCATGGACCCCTGCCCCTGCACATTTACATAGAGCAGCTGCTGCCATAGCACCCGCTACGACGCATCATCTACAACACTTTTGAAGTTGGCACTTTTCCTTATGACTGGAAACATGCAGAAGTCAAGCCCCTCTTCAAGAAGCCCTCCACAGACCCGACAGACCTCAAAAACTACCAACCCATCTCTCTCCTCTCCTTCCTGGCCAAAGTCACAGAGATCTTCAACGTCCAGCTAACGAACCTCATCGAAGAGAACTCCATCCTCGCCCCTTTCCAATCCGGATTCGGCAGCAACCACAGCAATGAGACCACCGTCCTCACCGCCACTGACAACATCCACACTCTCCTTGACCAAGACCACACCATGTCCCTCATCCTACTAGACCTCTCTGCAGCCGTCGACACTGTCTCCCACCGCACTCTCATCTCCAGACTCCACGACGCCGGCATACAGGGAAACTGTCACCTCGACTGGCTTCGCTCCTTCCTCACCGGCAGAACACAAAGAATCAGACTCCCATCCTTCCTCTCCGAACCAACAGAGATTAACTGTGGAGTACCCCAAGAATCATCTCTCAGCCCCACGCTATTCAACATTTACATGCCCCCGCCATTGTCAGACAGCATAGACTCAGCATAATATCCTAAGCAGACGACACCCAGCTAATCCTCTCCCTCACTAAGAACCCCCACACCACTAGACTCAGTTTCCAAGAAAGGAATGAAAGATGTTCTATCCTGGACGAGCAGAAGCTACCTGAAGCTCAACTCAGAAAGGACAGAAGTTTTCATCCTCAGACCCATCCCCTCAGCATGGGACATCATCTGGTGGCCCACCGCCCTCAGAAATCCCTCAATCTCCTCAGAACATGCCAGAAAGCTCGGCATCATACTTGACTCCTCCCAAATCCAGAATGACCGCCACCCATGCACTCATAACTAGCAGACTGGACTGCAGGAACGCCATCTATGCCGGAATCAACAAATCCTTGCTCCACAAACTCTAGACCATCCAGAACACCGCAGCCAGACTCATCCTTGGCATCCCACAACATGAACACACCACCCAACACCTGCGAAACCTCTACTCGCTCCCTGTTGAGAAGAGAATAACCTTCAAGCTACTCACCCATGCCTACAAATCCCTCCACAACACCGGACCACAATACCTCAATGAAAGAGTCTCCTTCCACATACCCAAGAGAAACCACCATTCTGCCAACCACGCCTTCACCAAAACCCAGCGCATCCACGGAGCCAGGGCCAGTGGAAGAGCCTTCTCACACATTGCGGCAAAGACCCAGAACGAGCTCCTGATCGACATGAGACACTCCCCCTCTCTGCATTCCTTCAGGAAGAGCCTCAAGGCCTGGCTCTTCAGCTGAGTCAGAGCTGCACACCCCCCCCCAGGCACCTTGAGGCCCTCATGGGCGAGAAGCACGCTTCACAATTCCCTGATTGATTTATTGATTGTATTTGACACACTGCATCAACATCATTGTACAGGACTTTCTCAAAAAAGAAGAACAAATAAGCAAAGTACTGTCCAACTGCAGAAGAATCTGAACTCATTTCAGCCATTCTTTTAAAGTTCGGAAGCAGCTGAGGATCATTCAATGGGATAATAGAATGACAGTTAAAGTACTCATACAGGAGGAGAAAACGTGTTGGAACGTGACTTATTACATGCTTGAATGCATGATTTAGTAATACATACCTATCAATAAATATGTCATGCAAAGAGGAGATGCAACTGTGAAAAGCATGATCATTGAGAAGGACCAATGGACCTAGTCAAATGCTTGCCAGAGATGCTTCCTTTTGAGTTGTTCACACGGGAAGTCAGCAAAGAGGATAGTACCATGGGCCAAGCTATTTTTGCTCATGCCACAGGAACAACTAAAGGAGGTGTCTGCAATATACACAGGTGTGCAGGAAAAAAAGATGCGTATCACTTGGTGGAGAGGTTAATCCTCCACTTGTCTGCCAATACAAGGTTGCAAGGAGACATTGTGTCATCCAAACATTACATCTATGCCCCAATTCTTGATCTACGGTACAAACCAGTACCGTCCCCTTTCATTCCTTTTTCAAATGGGTATGTTAGAAAATACAAAACATGGATAGCTGAGCAACGCAGGGAGTTAGAAAAAGAATAGACGGAAATTAAAGACCCGCTCCTCCTGGGCACGAGTTGTGGGGCAGCCTTGAAGTTCAGAGCCTGAGGGCAGTGCTGTTGGCTCACAGCAACCAAAACTAACAAGAAGAAAATCATCACTACCAAGAACAGGAGCATCATCCCCAAAATCTGCAACTGAGTGGTATCTGCTGGCAGTGTTCAAGTCCACTGAAGAGGTGAAGGCAAAAGAGGTCTAGTAAGATGGAGCACCAGCAATGACGATTGAGCGGATGGTCCATGCCTATCTGGAGAACGCAATAGAGGTCTTCCATGATCAAAACCCATTGGTGTATTGGTATTGGAAGAGGCACTAAAGGCCAATGCTAAGTAGGCTGGCAAACAACTATCTGGTTTGCTTGTTAGCTAGTGTTTCCGCTGAGCCTTCTTTCAGTGCTGCTTATGCCATTGTCACAGTGAGAAGAACCAGTCTCTCGCCCCAAAACGTGGAGAGATTATTCATGATGAAAATGAATCAGCACTTTACATCACCGGATTACTCCATACCTTTAAGTGCAACAGGAGGAAGATAAGGGAGGCTCAGGTCATGGAAGTAGTGTGTTAGATGACATACTTCTTAGCAATGCAAAAAGAACAATTGATGGACAGAATGCAGAACAATGTCACACATTCACCCCAGTAGAGATCTGGGCCTACATCCATAGTTTTTCTGTTTACCATGTCATTCCAGAATAATGTTAGACATTCACCTCAGTACAGAGATCTGTGTCTAAATACATTGTTTTTTTGGTCATCATGCCATTCCAGTTTGGACCCAGCCATATGCAAATTAGTCTTGTCCCCGCGCCCAATGAGAACAGTCCAGCCTGAACTGCCTGGCTAGGTCCTCCCTGGACAGGGAACAAGCATCCTAGGACTAGTTTTGGGCTTTCACCCCTCATCAGCCAGGATAGCTTGACTCCAGTGGCATGGAGAGCACGGGACCCACGTCTGGGCATACCCGTCTCACTCTGGGTGATGAAATGCCAAAAGGATAATTGATGGATAGAATGCAGATCAATGTTATACATTCACCCCAGTACAGAGATCTGGGCCTAAATCCATCGTATTTTTCTCACCATGCCATTCCAGTTTGGACCCAGCCATATGCAAATCAGTCTTTACCCTGCGCCCAATGGGAACAGTCCAGCCCGAACTGCAAAACTGGGCCCGAACTGAGGTGGCGAAGTGAGCTAAAGAATGATGATGAATTCAACCCAGATCTCTGACTGGGGGTGAGTGTTTGAAAAGTTTCAGTTCTCTGTCCATCATCTTCTTGCGTCTACATCTGAGCAAACCACCAGAGAGGACAAGCTCTACTTCCCTGACTACTAGGCCTGGGCCCACAACAATAGAACGTTCGCTCAGTCTCTGGTCTATCACTGATCTGCTTTCTTTTTTTCTTTGACTCCACAAAAACAAAAAAGATATAGCTTGGAGAACATTATTATTTACTTTTATTTGTTTTTGTATGGTTTATTAATTCATCCCCACCATCTTACTCTAAGACATATTGTATTGCCAGATTGGAGTTGCAACTGCGTGCAGTGAAGAAGTTTTCACCTCTAAAATTACGCCATGACTATCTATCCTTTCCTAGTTTATTACCCTAGATGGACTGCCCCACATTTCCACTGGACAATCTCTGCTTCGTGAACAAATGGATCTGCATTCTGCAATGTACCCCAAATCAATCACGGTGAACATGCTGGAAGAACAGGTAAATGGCATGCATTGCTCTCTGAGTGTTTGTTGTTTGTTGTGAACATTTGATGTATGTTTAACTCCATGGCTGCTATGCGTTTTCCCCCTCTGTGCTGAAAATTCTTTTTTTACATTGTTTTTTGACGAGCTGGGCTCGTCATCAGTGTTTGAGGAGGCTACACCATGACGAGCCCAGCTCGTCATGAGTGTGGAAGGGGTTAAAGATGATTCATGTAGTGCAGGCAGTGTGACACTGGGAGTTTGATTATCTGTAACTATTACGGTTAAAAAAATTGTTTGTGATCATTTACAAATGTTGTCGACCTACCAATGGCTGATCGATTTTCAAGTGAAGGTGTTTATTCTCCTTCCCCTTTAAGAGATAGCAAGATTCCTTCACAGGATCCATGCCACATTCCTTTGTTTTATTGTTTTCTGCTTTGTACTCCTCAAGGAGTCAGACCGACCAGTCCCCTGGATAATGCAAACACAAATCTAGTCTACACAAAAAATGACTCAATGTTTCTCTTGTTGTGCAACAATAAAATTGTACTACAGGTTGATCTATTACATTTAAGTCAAGCCTCAGAACACAGTTGGTATGGAGTTGGACACCCTACTCAGAGTCAAACTCAGGAGGATCAGAGAGATGATGGAATGACTCAGGGCATGGGCCTGACTACTTTGAGAACCAGAATATGGAAGTTTTCAAATTCACTGAAACCAACTGATATGGTAGTGACTTTGAAGTGGCATAAAAGTAAACAATAGACCTACACAACTCTGTGTAGTGGTGCTGAGTGACAGCGGTGTGTCGAAGTTACTTGATTGGGAAAATTATATGTTTCTGGGTTTGTGTGTGTACTCAGTGCTGTCTTGCTCAAATTCAAAGCTAAGTGGTGTTTGGGTGGGGTGCCTATTGTTGAAGGTACCTGGAAACAGACACTTAACCATGCTGCCTCTCAGACTTCTTGGTGCACTCCTTATGCAGTTTCACTTCTTACTCCTTGATTCTTCAATATCATTTTTGTTTTTCAATCTACATGCCCTCGTACCCTACACTATACTGGAAAAACAATATAACACACTCATGCATACCTTACCGAACCGCATCCACCCGGCACCCAGGATTGATGGATAGCCCAAGAGGAATACATATGCAAGTCCCAATTTGGCAATACAGTATCATTTTTTTAGTAATAATTAGAACTTTGTGCGTTGCTTATATTTACTTGATTTGTACAGATATTTTCATTTTATATATTTGCTATCTTCCAAGGCTTGGTACCACATAACATATATAATATAACTTGGGTCTCTCTTGGAGCAGACTGGCAATTTGATTTATTTTACCTGTACTACTCATCATTCTTTCATTTCCTTTTTCTCCCACAACAGATGTATGATGGTTGGCTGCTCATTGCCAAGATGAATGTTGTCATTGAATAGTGTTTGTCTTTGTCAAATATTTCCCTCAAATCCCCCTTCCCAACCATGCATCAAACCTCTAATCCTCTTACCTCGGGATGTGTAATTAATTGGGGTGTGACTAAAGCTATACCATTAATTGATCACTCACTTGGTGGGGCGGATGTGGTGAAATCGACACCAACTCAGTGCAGGGTGAGGATCTTCAGCTTTTAGAATAGCCCACACTGGCAATACTATATTTATATCAGCCACACACGCACAATATTCAATATGTTTTTAGAGGAACATAATTGCTAACAACATCCTTCAGGCACTGTATTGCGTCAAAGGTTACGCTTGTCCACTTTGTAGCTCAAGTCGACTTCATTTTGTTACTTTTACTAGCTCACCATTCTGATTCATTTATTTTAGCATTGCTTATCATATTTTCTCTGTTGTCTCTCTTTTTGTGTACTAGTAGTCTAGTCTCTGGTGACTGCCTCCTTTTTTCATTTTTAAAGCTTGCACATAATAACGGCATTAACTCAGTTTTCATTTCAATTTGTTTAGTTCCCTGCGATAAGTATTCCTTATCCTACAGTTTGAGTTTTGCTAGAAGGGAGTAAGACCTTGCTTCTGAATTGGGTGCCTTTAATATTAGACTAGTGTACTAGCATACTGCTACTACTACCACCATCTTGGTACCTTGGGCAACCATGCAACCCTCGCTTCATCCAATCAGGTCAGTGAAGAACTGTGGTTGCTTCAATGTTGAACTGCAATAATTCTGTACACAATGGAATTTAACCCACCCGCCCCTCCAAATCCTTTGGGTTAATATAGTTGCAGACTGCAGAGATTAGGAGGACAGAGTAGTAGGACAAGGAAGGGTACCACATAACTATTTGGTTGTTGTTACACTATCAACAGATTTTGAAAACTGGCTACAGCAAAGGAAGCAGTACTAAGCAAAATGGAAACCCTAAAAAAAATGTAAATATAATATACAACTATAAAAAATAATTGTCCCTGACAAATATAAATAAACTAGTAAACCAACAACTGGCCCTCCAATCTACCTAACCCCAACTAATCTCCAAAGTAGTTCAAAAGTCCAAAAAAGAAATTGTCCATAAAGAAATGAAAAAATGACAAAAGTGCCCAAACTCCCATATGCCCACCGTCTCTCCAAAAGGTCTCACCCACCAATAAATAGATTTAAAAAGGGGCAGACGAGGCCGAATGGAGGGCTAGGAGCTTCCTAACATGCCTCTTCAATGTGTGCATATGCTAATCCTACCAGGCTTCCAGGTGTGCCAGCCTCTAAAGAATGCAGTGCTGAAATATTTTAAAATAGGGGGAAGCAGCAGTGGTGGAATTACAAGGGGCGGCTACCTTTGGACCGCGGTGACAGACTACCGGGGCACTGGGCCCAGGGGCATTTGTAGCTGCTGCTGTCTCCTCCTACGCCACCAGACACTGGTATTCAGCCCTGATGGCCTCCAGCTTTCTCTGCCAGGTCCTGGCTGCTACCTCCTACCTGTTAGCTTGTGTCAGATTTGTGGAAGTAGCTATATCAAAAAAGAAAAAAGACAAATTGTAAACAATACTCTTAGCAAAACACATACATTTATATAGTGGCACTGTAACGGTACATTTGCTGGTATCTTTGGGCCATTCAAATTTAATGTGATTAGAGTTTCAGGCATTATCCACTATTTAGTATACACGCATTCTTCTCTCTCTTGTTGAGCTAAATTAATGTATGCATGCTAGCTCAGCTGATGCCCTAGACAGACATAGCCATGTCATGTTGCTTTGCTACTGTCTGCAGGTGGGTCAGCTGTATAGACATTGGGCCTGATGTAGGTCACCAAATACCGGTCGGTAACGGCCGAATTCGGCCGTTACCGACCGGTATTTGCTGATTGAGATGTAGGGGCCATTATTTTACAGAATCTGTAAATTTACCGAATCGGTAAATTTACCGATTCTGTAAAATACCGAATCAGTAATTTTACCGATTCGGTAAATCCCAGATGTAGGTAGCACTGTTGACAGTGCTACAGCCCTTCAGAATTCGGTATTTTATCACCCAATACAATTGGGTGGTAAAATACCGAATTCAGGTGTACATGCACATCTGTGCATGTACACCTGTGCCATGTGACACACAGACATGCCCTTAGGGCATGTCTGTGTGCCACATGGCACACAAGCCTGGAATTGGGGTGCTACTGGGTGTCAAAGTGACACCCTGCTCACCCTTGCAGGATTCGGTATTTACCGAATCGGTAAATACCGAATCAGTATTTCCCATTGATTCCTATGGGCTTCAAGGCCCATAGGAATCAATAGGAAATACCGATTCGGTATTTACCGAATCGGTAAATACCAAATTTTACGGATTCGGTAATTCTAAAATAAGAATTACCTACATCTGCCCCCTTCCTATTTACCTACTCTTAAATACCGAATCGGTATGATTCAGTATTTAAGAGTAGGTAAATAGGAATAACCTACATCGGGCCCATTATCTTTTATTTCTATCATGCCCAGGCTCTGTCAAATACCTCAAATCCACCCTGACTACAAGGTAGGTAAATAGTTATTTACTATGAATGATATATCTCATGTGAGGTACTAATAATTATAAAGAAGACAATTATGCAGACAGACATCTTCCTTTCTGCCCATGGGAAAAAACAATGCACTACAGTACAGGAAAAGGATAAGGGAACAGGATATTTTATTTGGCACGTTCATCACCGACTATCCCATACCCAAAATTCAAATTCACCCACTTTTAGTCACACTTTTCTCCCTGGCCTCACCCTCCGTCACCACATTTGACATCACTTTTTTCCAACAAAATAGATTTGCTTGGCAGTAAGGAGAATATTTATTAACTTAGTCTACTGCAGGTAAGATAGAAGGACTAGGCCGGATAGGTAGATGTTTCACTGATCATCACCATCATCATCAAGTGCCTAAGCTATTGCTTGAAGTGAGTCACTTTGTTTGGCAATTGTTAAAAGATAACATTTTGAACTGAAGTAATCCGTTATGGAAGCAATAAATAAAATATATGTTATCACTTGGCCTGAGGAACTTTGTTCATGCAAAGAATGTTTTTCAAATTTTATGGAAGGCTGGGACAAAACAAGGAAGTTAGGAAAGGAGTTACATATGTACTAGGAAGTGAAGGAGTTGGCACTGGGAGTGAAGGGAAAGATAACTATTTATTTTTCCCATTGCTATGGCATTCGTAAAGGGACCTACACATTATCTGAGGCAGACGCACATTGCACAGCCTACAATGCAGTGCCGCTGATGTAATCATGGAGCTGGTAGGTCACCCATTGCTGTCACTGGCAAAATGCCATGGATAGGGACTCAGAGGGAGGTGATTGATAATGATGGGTGTCTACTAGGAAGGAAACAAAATATATGTTGCACTTGAAAACTACTGTGAGTCAAGGGAGTAGTCTGAAATACCGCCTCAACCATTTGAATCAAAAACCTTGATTTAAAAAAAAACATTCCAGGCAAGTAAAGAAGGTGAGAAGGACACCACTGCAGAGGAGCACCCTGGTCCCTTGTTTATTCTTCTTCCCAGGGATTTTTCCGTTCGTCATTGCATTTAAGCATGGGCGAATTTTGCGAATCTGGCATTCGCAAATTTGCGTATTTGCGAACTCGCAATCCGCAAAATCCGCGAATTCTCGCGAATTTGCGGATTTTTTTGTTTTTATAGTGTTCGCAAGGATTTCTGCCAGTTCGCGAGGATTTTGTACCGGTTCGCGATTGCGAACTTACTTGTCGGCACGCAACGGTCGCGACTATGTTGTTTCTACGTCTGGTTCATCATCACAGGTTCACAGCACACTCTGTTTCAACACTGCCACCCTCTGTTTCACCCATGCCACCCTCTAGTACATCAATGCCACCCTCTGGTTCATCATCATAACTGTAGATTATGGGGGGAAAAAGCAAGCACACCTGCCCTGCTTCAACAGACATGAATTAATTTGGGGTTGATTTATTAATGTGTCACTGTTTTAAAATTCCAGTCTGGCACCTGCTTCCTTATCTGTAATTTGCTTTCTGTTGCAGTGCAATTTTTTTTTCCAGGACCTTTGTGGCCTACTTGTAGCTATTCTATGATCCGGCTGGGTCATACAATTGTTGCAACTAGCAACTGAACTCTGGAGGGGCCCCAGTCAGGAAGCACTACAGGGAATGGTTACTAATGATGAATTTGAACTTTTGCACCTGCTGCTGAGTGCTTTCAGTTTAGCAAAACTCGTTTTTCTGCAGAACAGCAAATGTAATGCCCCCCAAAAAAACTTACTTGTGAAAGTTTATTTCTAATCCAAAAGTGATCCAAAGAAAGTCAAAAAGCCTCAAATCCAAAAAAGGGCAGGCAAATGTCAACCTGAGGAGTATTTCTGATAAAAATCATCATTTTCAGAAGGTCTATGCTGCTTGCTAGTGGATTTCTTGTGCAGAATTGCAAATTTTGTAATTTCGCGAGTGCGAGATTGTTGCTGCCCGCCGCACCTACAAGTTCGCAATTGCGAACTTACACCGCACGCCGCAAAATTGTATCACCAAGAAAAAAAAATCAGCTGCGTGCGAATTTGCGGATTTTCGGTAAATTCGCGAGCGTTCGCGGATCGCGAATTTACCGAAAATCCGCAAAATCCGCGAGCGTAACGGATTTTCCGCCCATGCTTAATTGCATTGTTGTTCTAGTATTTTTATTCTTCACCCATGGCTTTGCTACTCACCGTTTAAGTTGTACATTCTCTCCATCCAGTCTTCACCATTGAATAACAGTTATCTATCCATGTATCTATCCTTCTATACATGGCTCTTATTGTCAACTAATATTTTACCAACATACATTTGTCATTTACCCACCCAATGAGTCCTTTGACCCATCAAACCCACTGGAGGATTCCTTTTACCCACTGAGGCAGGCATCCTTTCACCCATATACTTTCACCCACCCAGGTAGGCATCCTTTCACCTTTTCATCCATCCTTCAACTACTTATGCATCCTATCAGTCACTTACAGTATATGCATCCTTTCACCCACACATCCTTCTCTTCCAGTCATATTACATTTCACCCGTCCTTTCTCCTTCCATTCTTCTTTCGCTTTTCCATCAATCCATCAAAGTCTGACTTTTCATTAAACTTTTTCTTCTGAGTTGAAGATAGAAGAGGCCATTAGTTACTCAACTCCCACTGTATATGCTAAGTAAAGAGGTGTGTGTTCAACTGTTCACAAGTCTTAACAGAACACACCTTGCAGGGAGTATTTAATTAATTATCAATAAGCAAGCAATATGACTTACCACTGCCAGCCTCTGCCACTGGCTCACCCGCTACTGCTAGTGCATCTACTAATTCGCTGGCCCCCACAGTCACTGATGGCCCCGGCACTGGCAGTCAATGCGGCTAGAAAGAAATTACATAGTTTTTAGATGCCAGATACTCCTCCCCCTGTTTATTTATTTTTATAGTAAAATTGAAGATATACCACAAACATCACTGCAATTCAGATACAGACAGTATCATCTATTAAAAATACCAGGTTGGGCATTTTGCCGGTGGACATTTTTGAAAAGTCTCAAGACAAACTATAAAGGACTGGAGTGGCTAGAGCTATTGATGAATCTGAGTTTTTGAAAAGAAATAAGAGCGGACAACTGGATATATGGTCTTAGTTGGAAAATGCAATAGGTCCATCCTCCTCATACTTGCTTTCAGCCATGGTGCACATTAATCAGTTCACTAACTGCTGCTAATAATGCTAGGCCTAGCTAAGATGAAGAAGACAGAACTTTGGGGTGTTCATAATGACCATGGCCACTCTCTTGTCTTACTGATTGAACATGAGAAAGTAAAATAAAGCCTTCTCATCTCAGCAAACATATGTAGATTACTTGGGCATGCAATCTGCATGGCACAGTAGTAGCACTAGTACTAATACTTTACCATGACCAATGAATTCTCTGAATCTTACAGTACCATCACTAGGCAGTTCACAAAATATATAAGGGGAGAGGGAAAGCTGACTGACAAAGCAGAAGAAAGGAAGCTACAGACAGACAAGCGCAGATACATTTTTAGGCAAAGTACAGCCACTAGGAATATAGAAAATAAGTAAATAGGATAATGCAGGGATAGCAAGAATTTAAAAATGTATAGATCAAAGAGGATTTTGGAAAAAATTAAGAAGTGTGTAGAAATAAATAATTTAAAATAACGACTGGGTGGTGCTCTTCGTGTGATATTTCCACTCGAAAATGCAAGTTGCATTGCCGTACGTCATAAAATGGGCGGGACAACAAACTCTGTCCACTCGCGTAGCGTGGTAGCGTTTTTTTGCGACTTCGGGGAGTACTGTATAGCGCTTCTACACAAACTCCACCCACATTTATCTGGACTCCTAGGTCATAGTGCCTGTCACCCAGTCCTATTTAGGGCAGGCCACATTCACTAGATTTCCATGTCTGTGACCGCCATGAGAGGCATGGTGATTCATAAATGGGCTCAAAGTGCAGCAAGAATTCTCTTTGCGCATCAGTGCCATTGGTTTCCTTTCCCAGAACAAGTCAATTTTTGAAGTTTAATTTTCAAAACAAGTTTAAACCCTTGGTAGCTGGGGTAATTCCCCCACGGTGCGGGGGGCGGGGGGTCCGCGGCCGAACTGTGCTCATGACGAGCTCAGCTTGTCATGACTCACACTGAACCTGTGCTCATGACGAGCTCAGATCGTCACAGACCCACCAACTCATTAATTCTCCCGCACAGGCGGGGAATTAGCCGTGCCTGGGCGGGGCTCGGCCGTTATGATGAGATCAGCTCGTCATGAGCACAGCTCCACTGTGATTCATGACGAGCTGAGCTCGTCATGAGCATGGTAGGGGTTAAAGGTTGGACACAAAAACGTACGTGCCAGTTCAGCAAACTCTTCAGTCTTCAAAGCACCTGCTCCTTTGGCAGTTATTCTGAAGGCTTAGAGACTGCTGACAGGTAGGCAGGGAAGTCTATATAGGGAAGACTGTCCTTTGACAGCATATGAAGGTAATACACTCTCCTAACCTTGCGGACAAATGGCTGCATGCCAGGATTTGCAAGACCATGGTAGTCTTTTTTCTGTTGGTAAAAATGAATACCAAGTATTTTTTGGCACTCATATTTCTCCAGTAGGGTAAGGCAGGAGGATATAGCCTACGAGGGCTTGCTGCTGTTGGAAACAAAGTTTCAAGGTTCCTGCAGTATATCCTCAAACTGTGCTAGGAAAGTCTCAGAGTTTGCCAAACTGATAACCCCCTGGCAGTGGGGTTACACATTTCTAAGGGAGTTTTGGCCACTTGTCTGGGTACTTTGTGAGTTCACAAAATAACAAGCTTCCACTTTTTGAAGAATTTGCAAAAGCCACTCCTGGTGCTGCACATACTTCTAAACTTAGAGCAAAGGTCCAGGTTAGGCTCCAGTCACAGCTCCTATAAGATCCAGTGTAATCTACGCTCAACCAGCCAGCTAGCTCTTTCACACTCAATGATGCCCTTCTGCAGTATTTTGTGGTCCGGAAGTAGAAAAGGGGCAACCAAATAGCCCTTAGAAGGCATTTCCAGGTTCTGCGTTTAAGTGTAGAGAAAGCAGTTCCTCAAGCTTTTGCACACACAGGATTCTCCCTTTTCCACTGAGTCATTCTGGTGGATTGCTGTGTGGGTGGAATGGTATAATTTTTAGCATTGCACTGGCCAAAGATTGATTACATTTTTAGGGAATTTTGCCACTGACAGCTAACCACTTTTCCAACACTATTGACTTACTTGACAGCAATATATTAAAGAAACTTCGGGCCAGATTTATGTTGGGAATGCGCCACATTTGCGTCACTTTCAGGCCAATGCTGCGTCAAAACCCTGCGCCTGCTTGAAGCAGGCGTAGGTCTTGATGCAGCATTGTAAATATGGGGCACCCCCGAGCCTTGCTGGAGCTGCGTCGCGCTTGCGACGCAACTCCAGCAATGCGCCACCTTTACGGCACAGATGCGTCACGCATCTGTGCCGTTTTTGCCCCATGGTGCGCCGCATTGTAAATGCGGCACACCATGGGTGGCGGAGCAGCGGCGCAAAATAACTGGCGCATCCCTGGGGGTGCACCAGTTATCATAAATCTGCCCCTTAGTCCAGAACAGCAGGATGTTTATCTCATGCTACGAGCAGAGACAAGTGTCTCAGGCTCTCCCTGGATGAACGGCTCTTGACACCTAAGGGCCTTGTTTAGATTTTGGGGTAAGGGGTGCTCTGTCAAAACGTTTCGATTATCTCATCCACCATATTACAAGTGTCAGAATATATTCCTCTTCAGACAACTGACTAGTTACTACTCCTCCCCTGCCTTCTTGTGCGGAGCAGCAGTGCTAACGGGCTGCAGAGCATGTTTCATGCCTCATTCATTCATACTTTGATACGTTCTCACTGACAGGAGGCAAGCTCAACAGACCTCAATGAATTAGTTCCCAGACAGCACCAAGTACGGTTTTAAACAGTATGGGGCAGATTTATGAGGCCGTTGCGCCTCTTTGCGCCGCAATTGCGTCACTTTTTTTTTGACGCAACTGCGGCGCAAACAATGCGCCCTATTTACAATGTGACGCATCTAGGAAATGCGTCACGTTGTAAAGCACTGCGCCATAAGGAGGCGTTCCTGCGCAGGGGGGGGGCGTTCCTGTGCAGGAACGCCTCCTGAAAGTGGCTGAGTGAAATCTATGAGATTTCACTCAGTCACTTTCAGTTCAATGCTGCGTCAAAACCCTGCGCCTGCTTGAAGCAGGCGTAGGTCTTGATGCAGCATTGTGCAGATGGTGTACCCCCGAGCCTTGCTGGAGCTGCGTCGCGCTTGCGACGCAACTCCAGCAATGCGCCACATTTCCGGCACAGATGCGTCACGCATCTGTGCCGTTTTTGCACCATGGTGCGCTGCATTATAAATGCGGCGCACCATGGGTGGCGGAGCTGTGGCGCACTGTGGCACACGTTAACTGGCGCATCCCTGGGGATGCGCCAGTTAACATAAATCTGCCCCTATATATTTGTAATACAGTTAACACCTTAGAAGTAGATGTTTGATAAATACAGAGCAAGTACTTTAAAACCGTTTTTTTTATTTTCTTGCAAAAAAGCAAAGTTAATTTTATCTAGGCTTCTCCATTGCAAAATAAGCTAATTTACAGTATAAACAATTTTATTTTTAGCTTTTACTTCAGGAACCTACAATTCTTTAATAATAATCATGTTCCACTTTTATATATTTAGGGCCCAAACCTAGGTGCTACATTTAAAGCTTAAGGTCAGCTTATCACATATACAAAGTTTGACTTGTTTACATGACAGACCACTTTACTTTGACATATTATTACTTTGTTAAAGAACTTCAGCCAGTCATGCCATAATTATGGACTCTGAGCCATGCATTTCTAGTCACATGAGGGTGGCATAAATGTACGTTGAAGCCCGCATGTGACCTGTAACTTCCATAACACTAGTGAAATTCCGGAGCCAACTTCATGTGAATAAGCAAATTAGGTCAAGTCAATTGGTGAAAAAAATTAGTGGAAATTAAAAATTACTAGATAGATTAAAAAATAAATATATTGCATACATTTGAACCTTGAAATAAATGCAAAATTACAACACTAACATTGCTACAAGTTTTAGAGCGCACTAGTCTATTTCCAACTAAGGGGAACTGTGTTGCCTAATCTTATCTTCAGACCTATGGAAATTTTTTTTAGGGAATTCATGTTGTGCGTGTGTGTGTGTGTTTACATGTGGTTCTTTGTGATGTTTTGAATTTGCACAAAGGAGGGCGGAATTTGCGTAGTCGCCTAAGCAAAGCTCCGTGAAACAGTAAAAAATCTCTGCGAGCGCGCAGAAATTCCACGAACACGCGTATTTATTTATTTAAGGTTTTTGTAGAGCGCGTAGTAACCCGTGAGCATCCCAGCGCTAGAACCTAGACAATCAGGAGGGAGCGGTAGCAGAGAAGACGGAAATATCAGGGGAAAAGGAGAGTTTTCAGTGCTTTTCTAAAGTGGAGGAGATTTGGTTCTGTTCTCAGTTTCCGGGGGAGAGTATTCCAGTGCTTTGCTGTGTTTACAGAAAAGCGGCGTCCCCCAGACCGGGCTTTTTTCACTCTGTGTACTGTGATGAAATTCTCGTGGTCCGACTGGAGTGACCTGGTAGATTTGTAGGGAGTGATGAAGTTTTTGAAGATGGGGGGACCTTTGTTATGAAGGAGTTTATGTGCCAGAGCCTTAAAAACCACCCTTTCTCTGACTGGTAGCCAGTGAAGTTGCTTCAAGGCAGGCTTTGCAGATGTTCTGGCCGGGGTGTTGGTGAGAAGTCAGGCAGCGGCATTCTGGATTCTCTGTAAGGTGTTAAAAGTGACTTCAGGGGCTCCCAGGTAGATGGCATTGCTGTAGTCCAGCTTCGACAGAATAAGGCCTTGGATCAGCAATTTCCGGGAAGTGGGAGGGAGCAGGGGAAGCACCTTCCTACATGCCCTAAGAAGTACAAAGCAGATACCCGCCATTTATTTTGCCTGGGTTCTGAAGGTCAAGTCTTTCTCAAGCCATATTCCCAGGCTCTTGACCTCGTTTTTGGGGACAGGGGTTCACCTAGACAGGCGGGCCAGATGTTGGGCGACAGGGAGGGCCCTTTTTGTCCAAGAAGCAGATTGTCGGTCTTGGACCCGTTAAGTTTCAGTGCTGAGTTGTTCATCCAGCCATGGATTTCAGTAAGGCAGCTGTGGAGGTTGGATGGTTCTTGGTTGGGGTGGGAGAGGGTTACCACCAGCTGGGTGTCATCGGCGTAATTGATGATCGTCACCTCAAACGGGGTGACCACCTCCTCCAGCGGGGACATGTAAACGTTGAATAACGTCGGGCTTAGTGACGAACCCTGCGGCACTCCACAGCGGAGGGGGACTGCAGGGGAGTGGCTGTCATTCTCCCAGACTTGGAAGGATCGGTGATTGAGGAATGACGCGAGCCACTTCAGGGCCATGCCTTTTACTCCGATATCTCCCAGACGCTGGGTTAGAACCTGGTGGTTGACAGTGTTGAAGACCGCACTGAGGTCCAGGAGGATCACTGCCACTGATCCTCCTGTGTCTAGAATGCATCTGGCCTTCTCCACTGCCTCCAGGAGGGCGGTGTCAGTGCCCTGACCTGGGCGGAAGCCCGTCTGAGAGCTCCTGAGCAAGTTGTTAGATTCTAAAATTAGAGACAGCTTTTTATTAACTAATTTCTCCGTGATTTTGCTATTCCCTGGGAGGAGGGAAATTGGCCTGTAGTTGGCTAAGTCCTGAGGGTCCAGTGAGGGTTTTTTGAGGAGACCTTTGACAACAGCTGCTTTCCAGCTAGGAGGTACTTCTCCCTGCAGTAAAAAGGCGTTAATGAGGGCAGTAAGCGGAGGGACAAGGGTGGGGGCAACTTTCTTGAGGAAGCGCATGGGGACCGGGTCGCTGGGAGAGCCACTTTTGATTGTGGCAAACATCGCAGCTACCTCTTCTGTAGTTACCGGACCGAAGGTGTCAAGGTAGGGTGCAGGGGTGTCATGAAGCGGACTAGTGCAGGGGGGAGGATTATTGCTGTCACCACCTGTGAAACTGATTTCGATAGAGGGTAAGGAGGCGAGGAATTTTTGAATTTTCTCATTGAAGAGTGTTGCCAATTTGTTACATTTATCTTCCGCGGAGTTAGGGTCAAGGGATTTCGCTGGGGGATCTGGTACATGGAGAAGTTCTTTTAGAATAGTGAAAGTTTACGCGTCTTTCTTATCTGCAGACTTGTCCTTCCTCCATGCGCGTTCCGTCCTCTTACATTCCTTCCGTAGAACATTCAGTTCAGGGGTGTAGCAGGGGGACGGGTTGACTCTCTTGGCTCGTTTAAGGGTGCTAGATCGAGGTAAGAGGCTGTCCAATGATTGGGTGAGCCAGGCATTAAATTCAATATCGGCGGTTATGGGGTCAGGAGTAGGGGAGGGGGTAGATTCCATGAGCTTGGATGCTCATTCTTCCGGTACAAGTTTGTGCCAACGTCTGACGAGGGTTCGGGCTTTAGGCAGTTGGAGTGGAGGAGTCTCGAGATGCCAGTCAATGGGGATCAGAAAGTGGTCTGTCCATGGAATAGGAAGGGGCACGCGGGTATTGAAGTCATGGATATTAGTGAAGATAGGGTCCAGAAGCTGGCCTTTGTCATGGGTGGCCTGTGGATTCATTAAGTATAGGCCAACGGAAGAGAGGTCCAGCAGCAATTCGGCTGCGGTGGTGTCGGTGGGATCCAGAAAGTGGAGATTGAAATCTCCTAGGAGAAGGAAATTAGAAGATGTGGTTGCCATAAGGGTGACATGATCCATGAGCCTGCTAGGGAACTATGCAAGTGGGCCTGGGGGACGGTATACTAGCAACCCAGAGAGAGAAGTTGCAGGCGAGATCTGTAAAGTGAAATGGCAGCTTTCGCAATCTTTAATGTTGCCATTCTCGATTCTGCAAGTGAGGTGATCTTTGTATATTATGGCCAGACCGCCTCCTCTCCCTAGAGGTATTTTCAGGGAGCAGATTTGGTAGCCGGGTGGTAGGGCATTAACAATATCCGAATCGTTGTTGGGTGTGAGCCATGTTTCCGTGAGAAACAGAATGTCAATGGCGTGATCTCGGATAAGGAGGTTTATCTCGTGGGCGTGTTTGACGAGCGACCTACAGTTGAGGAGGCCAAGCTGAGGGCCATGGCATTCTGTCTCAGTGCGGGGCGGGTTGCAGAGGTTGCAGCAAGAAAAGGAATTATCTCCAGTATAGATGTATTTACAATTAGAGTGTTTACGCAGGTTCAGTGCCAGGAGCCTGTCTTGGGTATAAGTTAGACGACGCTTTGGAAAATTGGGCATGGTGACAGGGCCTCGGGCCGTCCGGGCCCGGACGGGCCCAGACGGGCTTGCCTTAGGCGCGCCCGCTGCACCCGTCCGCTGCGCGTCCGATGTAAAGACATCATTTTATAGGGAGAATAGGGGCGTGGCTTCTGATGCAGGGGCGTGTCCTGTACCGGGTTTCCCTCTCCCACGTCAGCGCTGACCTCGGCTGCGCGGGGGGCTAAGGTCAAGTGAGTGCCCAGGCGAGCGTCGCTCGAAGTAAGCAAAAGGTAAAATCACAATATTACACAATTTTAAAAAGATGCCAAGCAGCTAACGTCTCCCGGCTGTGCCTCAGGAGTAATTAGTTTCTAACGCAGCTCGTATTCAGCGCGTTTTAAGAAGGCAAAGGGGGCGTGGCTAAGATCAAGAGGGCGTGGTTACCAGCGGGCTGAGATTGGCGCCTGCACCGGGTTTCCCTCTCCCACGTCAGCGCTGACCTCGGCTGCGCGGGGGGGCTAAGGTCAAGTGAGTGCCCAGGCGAGCGTTGCACGAAGTAAGCAAAAGGTAAAATCACAATATTACACAATTTTAAAAAGATGCCAAGCAGCTAACGTCTACCGGCTGTGCCTCAGGAGTAACTAGGTTCTAACGCAGCTAGTATTCAGCGCGTTTTAAGAAGGCAAAGGGGGCGTGGCTAAGATCAAGAGGGCGTGGTTACCAGCGGGCGGAGATTGGCGCCTGCACCGGGTTTCCCTCTCCCGCGTCAGCGCTGACCTCGGCTGCGCGGGGGGGCTAAGGTCAAGTGAGTGCCCAGGCGAGCGTCGCTCGAAGTAAGCAAAAGGTAAAATCACAATATTACACAATTTTAAAAAGATGCCAAGCAGCTAACGTCTCCCGGCTGTGCCTCAGGAGTAACTAGGTTGTAATTGCTTGTTCCGCCCGTTCACAATGATTTTTTCTTGTTTGTGAATGCTGTTTGCGCGCTTGTGGAAAATATCTCCCGAACACATATTTTGAAAGCGCGAACAAGCAAAAAATGTGTCCGCAGCCACGGATCGCAGAATTTTTGGCAATTCCACAGAACACAAAATCACCCAAATTCCGCAAATTCCATGAGCGGAATGGAATTTACCACCCAGCCCTATACGTCAATCTCAAGTGATAAGTACAGCATGTTCATATTAGCATCTTTTCTTTTATTTTTCGACAAGCACATGAAATTAGTTGGATGTCAAAACTTACGTATTCTGAAAACGTCATAAGTTACGTTTTTTAAATAATATCAGCTCACAAAGGAAGCAAACATATTCTGTCACCGCTCACCTAGCAGCACTCATTATGGAGAGAAACTCTTGCAAACATAAAAGACTGAAAGAATAGTTTGGATAAAAATGAGCTTTCTTGCATCGTGGGCACTTTTGTTGAGAACTGAATTCTGCTGCCATAAGCTGATCCAACATAACTATTTAAGGAATCTGGGTGGGAGTATGAGAGAAAAGGTAGAGCACAAAACCTGTGCACAATCTCGACTTGCTTGACGAATCTGTGCATTCATGGCCTGTCTACAACACTTTCAATACTTTTTCACACCTTCACGAAGAATTTGCGACTGGTATTTTTTTTATTATCGTGACAAAATAGCCTGTGCATTATGTGGGTTAGAGAAACATATGGAGTGCACTATTATTTCATGCAATGTGGTGCAGCAAGGAAGCTTAGGCCAAGATTTATGAAGCCTCTGTGTAGTCTTTGCATTCTACAAGGTGACGCCAGTACAACACAAAAGCTTCTGTAATATTTACAATGACATACAAGTGGTGATTTGTGTGACCTTGAGTAATTTTGTAAAGAAATGTAAATTAAAGCAGCTGCTTGCGCTATGCAGGTACATTTGCACTATGGTGCAAGGGTGTCTGCATTTACGCTATATTACACAGTATGTACCAGGACAAGGAGAGAGCAGAAATTCTCCATATTTTTTTAAAGATTGACTAATTCTACTCTCTTCCTTTCATACAATGCAGCACAGCAACTTTGTTTGCTGTTCTGTGTGAACTTAAATATGCTCCTTACCTTTATGTTTTGGGTGAAAGAGAGAGGAGAAATGCTCCAAATTTACAAAGCTATGGAGCATTTCTGTTTTCTCAGTGCAAAGGTAAACTGTGTGCTGCATAGCGCCGCCACATTAATTTCTACAGGAAGGGACACCTTTCTGTGCAAAAACAATGAGGAGAAATAAAGATATCTCACTTTGTTATGCCTGTCAGGTGGGCTCACCATTCTGGCAAAAACCCAGGTCACAACTCTTTGTAAATCTGGGTTTGCATCAAAATCAATGAGTGGAAGCATGGGAACGCCCATGATTGACCCATGTAACGCATACCTGATGCAAAGTAATGCAAGGCAGCGCTATGCAATGCGTTGCGTCACATCACTTTGGATTTACGAAACCATGCAAAGTCTAGCAAAGTGGTTTTGTGTGGCTTACTAAATGCCAAAATTGATTTTGTCAGGGCTGCGCCATAAAAGTGACGCAGCCCGGATGCAAAATCATAGTAAATCTGGGCCTCGTTACTCTAAGGAGGTTAGGTGATGTTTTAATTAGATATTTTTTTTGATTACAAATGTTTCCATGATTTTTTAGTTTTCTTTTTAATAAAGGCAACAACCATGGAAAGCGGACAGCATCGTTTTGGAAATCGTAACGTGGTGAGTTAAACGACCATTCTTGTGAAAATATGATTTATTCATACGAGTACATTAGATATATTTGGTTTCTAATCTGTCTTGTCATGACAATGGGTTTCAGACATTGGAGGGAGAATTTTAATAATGAGCAAATATGGAGGAAAACAAAAAGAAAGATGGTTCGATAGAGGAGAGAAAGAAGGGGGAAGAATGTATGAAGGATCAGGAAAGGTGAAAAGCAGGAAGGAATCATGAAAGGAATTGAGGAATTTTGAAAGGAATGTTAAAAAGAAAGAAGGTTAAAAAACAGACGGAGGAAAAGGGGGAAGGATTGATGGATAGAAGAGTGAAAGAATGTAGAGGTGGAACGGTAAAAGATAGGTGGTAGGGTGAATAGATGAATGGATGGGTGGATTAATTGGTGGAAGGAAACATGGTAAGAGGATAAATGGCTTGATGGGTAAAAGTATGAATAGATGAAAGTGTGAAAGGATGTATGTTTGGGTGGGTGAAAGGTGTAAAGGATATATGTATGGATGGAAAAGGCAATGGATGGCTGGGTGGATGGAAGGACAGATGAATGGGAAGGTGAAAGTGTGGGAAGGTAAAATGATCAGAAGGTGGATCCATAGATGGATGGATTAAAGAGTAACAGGTTTTTTCTAGCGCAGGTAAGGCTGAAATGCTTCAGTCACAAAGTGCCACTAGTGATTTGTTTCAAAGTGAGATATATTCATTTTCCAGCTGCTACCTTGTCTGACAGTAAACCCTGGGACATTTTAAGTATTCTGGGGGCCCTGGGCCAAATGTATTTTAGCGGCTCCTGTTAGCAACAGCTTTGAATATATGATTCCGCTTCAGCTCTTTCATGTCCTCTTCGGATAGGCACACTTTTCTAAATTCTAAATGTATTTACATCTAATATTCAGGGACAGTGAAGTGTTTTCAATATTGTAACACAACAGCAGTTCACTTATACTAATATAAAAATTCTCTGTGACACCCTCCAATTTTTCAAATTGAGGTCCTGTTTTGATCTAAAAGTAATTTTTTTAAGGATGTTCAATGAAGCATAAGCACATTTCTCTGCAAAATGTCTGTAATGGACTCACCCACATTAAAAATCAATGTCAGGAAAACAGAATTCAAATAAATCTGTTTAGGAATTGTTCAAGGTCATCAGCGCAAGACTTTGCAGAACAGAACTGCTATCTCAGGGGGCCCCTTAAAAGGCTGGGGCCCTGGGCCAGAGCCCACTTTGCCCATCGTCTCTGAGTAAACCAGGGACCTTGTGACCCCCCGTCCACTGTAATAGCTACAGTGGGGGTCCAGTTCTTGATGTGGTTCTTCTGTCTGTGACTAGGCAGACAAAGGCTCATAAATAATGTAAAAGGGCAGGTGATGTGTGTGTGAGTGAGTAAAAAGTATATATGGATGTGTAAGTGAAAGGGTAAGTGGATGGATGAGTGAGTTAAATGGCGGATGGGTAGATGGATGTATACATTAGTGAAAGGATGGATCGGGAAAGAATGGATGGATGAGTGAACAAGATGGTGGATGGATGGATGGATGGAGAAAAGGGTGGATGGATGGATAAATGGAAAATGGATGGATGAATGAAAGGGTGGGTGTATGGATGGATTAAAGTACAGATGGATGGATGAGTGAAAGGGTTAATGGAAGATGAGAGAAAGTATGGATGCTTGAGTGAGTGAAAGGGTGGATGAATGGATGAATGGATGGGTGGATTAACTGGGTGTGAATGGATAGACACTGTAGAAGGGTGGATAGATGGATGGGGAAAAGATGGATGGGTGAGTAAAATGATGGCTGCTGGGTAATCATGAACCCCCAACTTTAGCAGCTACGGCGAGGGTGAAGTTCTTGATTGCCTCTTCTTTCTGCTAATTTTGCAGAGAAAGGTGAGTGTCAGTGACAGGATGGATGGGTTGATGCATGTGAATGAAAAGGTGGATGGATGGGTGAGTGTAAGGATGGATGAGTAGATGATGAATGCATGAAAGAATGGATGTAAGTATGGATGAGTGAAAAAGTAGATGGATGGGTGAAAGGGAGGGCGAATGGATTGATGAAAGTGTGGATGGATGGATGTGAGAAAGAATGGATTTATGCCTGAAAGGGCAGGTGGATAGGTGAATGGATGAAAGGGTGGATGGAAGGATGAGCGAAAGGATGGATGGATGAATGTTGAGAGACAGGCTGGACGGATGAATGGGTGTATGAGTAAGAGACATGGTGAATGGATAGGATGAGTTAAAGGCAGAATGGATGATATATGGATGAATGGATGGATGGATGGAGTGAAAGGGTGGATGGATGAGAGAAAGTATGGATAGAGGAGTTAAAGGATAGATGGATGAGAGAAAGGATGGATGAGTGAAAGGGGTGAATGGAAGGATGGATAAACGGATGTATGGGTGAATCAAATTGAGAGTGGATAAAAATGTGGATGGAAGGATGAATGAGAAAAATGGATGGATGAATGAGTGAGTGAAAGGGAGGGTGCATCGATTGACAGATTAGTAAAAGTGTGGATGGATGATTGAAATGACAAATGGATGGATGGAAGGATGGATGGGCAGATGGGTGGATGGATTAGTGAAAGCATGGATGACTAAGTGAACAAGTGGATGGATGAGTGAAACAGAGGATGGATGGAAGTAAAGGGTGGATGGATGTAGTGAAAAAGTGGATTAATGAGCGAAAGGCAGGGTGGATGAATGAATGAATGAATGGAAGGATGGATGGATGAGTGAGTGAAAGGATGGATGGAGTGATGGATAGGTGTATGGGTTGGTGTATGGATGGACTGATGGATGGATAAGTTTGATGGAAAGGATTAATGCATAGGGTTCGAGGTGAATGGATAGGTTTGGATATGGATGGGTGGACAGACGGAATTGTAAAAGACTGAATGATGGAAGAAATAATCAAAGGATACCACAATGTAAATGTGAAATGGTAGAGATTGGCAGGTGGATGGAAGGATAAAAGTATGAATGTATAGTTGCTTGGAGGGAACATAACTCTTCTAAGGAGGGTCGTAATGGCTTGCTTGGTTTGCTTGGAGCCATAAGAGCTTTGGTTCGAAGTTAGTAGACTTTAAGCTTTCAGTCAGTATTGCTGTGGCAGTTGCACTTCTTTGTTTAATACATTCGTCTTTTTCATAATAGATTCAGCAATGTCAGGTAAACTGAATTGTTTCGAGAAACAATATAACAAAATATTTATAGCGTTAGAGGACCGAGCAAGAGGGCAAATTGACTTGAAAAATTTAGCAGCCTATCTGTTGTGCTAGGTGCTGAGCAGAGCAGATGGCACCCTGAGCTGAATCTGCTAATATAAAACATGTGATATGCAGTGTGGGAGTAGAAAATAATTCATGTAGGTCAGATCAAAATGTCAGGCTACATCACATGCCTCACAGTTTGTCATAATTAATTGCTGTTTCTTCAACTCGGAAAAGCTAAGCGGTAATCTTTTCAAGTGGCCCGGTTCTGCCTCACTCTTTTGGGTCAATTACACTTGAGAAAATGGGGGCATCCGGGCACTTACTTATCTGAGTGAGAACTGGCTAATCTGCCATGAGCCAACAGCTCGAGAGAAGACATCCTTTGATCCAGCTGTTTCTGGCATGTCAAAAAATAAAAATATAACAGACAAAAATGAAATGAGTGATAGAAAGGAAGCACAGCAATTTAAATAAACACCTTACGTAACATTACAGTGATTTTATATACCGCAGCACGCATCGCTACCTTCGTCAGGTGGTGACATTTGAAATTTTGGGGTCTAGAATGTCATTTGCAAGTTGTAGGTTTCATCACCCTTGACGGCTTTGTAGGGGATTCGTACTTACATTCGTCCTCTGAACAAATGTGATTCCGATCAATGTATTCTTGCTTTTGTTATGGTATATCAGCCAAGATCTTTCTCTCCCCTATGTTTTATCCTTTGTAGGCTTCGTGTGTGTTTTCACAAAGGCTTGGTCCGTTTGGTTTCGAATCTATATGGTTCAACACTAAGCCGCGTGAATGTGACCTTTTGGACATCGGGGTATGTGCATTCTTCTAGTAAATGTTTGTTTCTCTTTTCTATGCAGACGTATCTTCTGAAATGTTTAACTGCATAGGGAGGGCCTCATTTACTAGTTTTGGAGGTAGTCGAGCGCATCATGTCACTTTGCTGCGCCACCCTACATCAAAAAATTAGATACAACGCACTGCTGCCCTGTTCCACTGTGCTGGTGCACAATTGGCTGCCTTGTGACAATGCAGGCACCCTTGCACCATGGTGCAAGGGTGTCTGCTCGGTAGGAATTATTGTTTTTGTGCAGATAGGGACACCATCATCCACAAAAACAACCACTGGGGGCATTTTCCTACTATGTGTGCTGCACACAAATAAAAAGGGAAAAAACGTTTTGTAATGTCAATTCCCATAGGAACACGTTATACCTAGAACCCGAACCGCTAGATGGACAGAAAGGTAGATGTTGTTATGCAGATTTTGCTTTTTGTTATTTGGTGCTAATACTTTCAATACTTTTTGTGAAACTTAAGCCGGAAATTAAAGTGATTTGTCTGGCTACAGATATTTTGAGATGGTTTCGGGATTAATCGCAAATGCGCGCGACAACAGGAATGCTCTGAGTGGCTGGATGCAACCTGAATAGAAAGTTGCGGCCGCCATTTTACTGATCAGGAACGGTTCCTGGGGCTTTTCTGTAAAAGCTAACATAAGGGGTCGGGGTGGAGTACTCTGACCATAAGTTTGAGAAATGGGAGTATTAGAGACACAAATGATATGTCCAAAATTGATTTTATTAATCTAGCGTGATATTTGCAACGACAACTCATTTTCCAATTTGGCCCCCCATAAAACATCATCATGACATAATGAATATCGTGACATCATTGCAAATAGTGCTGAAAATATAAAAAAATTAAATACATATTTGTGTACACTTTCCGGTCACTGTCACACACTCATGTATGCACTCTCAAACTCACTCAGACACTTTTATACCCAGTCTCATACCTACTCACACTCTTAAAAATTCAGCCACATACCCACTCAGATACTCATGCACCCGCTCACAAACCCATTCAGGAACTCATGCACCCACAGACTCACTTGGAGAGTGATGCACCCATGTACAGACCCACTTAGAGACTCATGCATCTACTTATAGACCCTCTCATAGACTCATAAGTACAGTCTGTACCCACTTAGACACTTTTACACCCACTAACAGACCCACATGGGCACTCATAAGCCCACTCACAGACCCACTTTAGATACTCATGTACCCACTTACAGACTCAGTCAGAGAATCACAAACCCATGTACAGACCCACTCAGCAACTCATGCACCCACTTTCAGACCCACACATGTATGTACTCACAGACCCATTGAGACTCATGCACCCACTCACACACCCATACATTCACTTCCACACTCAGTCTAAGTCCCTCTCAAAAATGTATGGACTCAGTCACTTACTTATACACTCAGAAACACACACACACACTCACAAACTCACTCAAATATACATGCACTCACCCACTCAAGGCTCATGTATCTACTCACAGACCCACCCAGACACTCACCCTCCCAATCACAAACCCACTCAGACACTTATGTATGCACCAATTCACTCACCCACTCTGAGACTTATGCTCTCACTCACAGACTCATTGAGTCACACATACAGCCTCTCCCAGATCCACTCAGACACTCATACACCAATTGAAGGACCCACTCCGACACTCACACACCCATATATAATCATTCACACACCCACTCATAGACCCAGTCAGAGTCTTATGCACCCTGTCAGTTATACATTCAGAGACTCATGTACCCACTCACTGTCACACTCAAGGACCCATGCACCCACTGACAGAATTACTCAGACATTCACGCTGCCAGTGATAGACCCATTGAGAGTCTAATGCACACACTCACAGACCTACTCAGACACTTATGCACCCACTAACCTACCCACTCAGACACCCACTTAGACACTCATGCATCCACTCACAGATCCAGTCAGATATAAACTGACTTACAAAGGCACTCATGCACCTACTCACAGATTGAGTGAGAGACGTATGCAACCAATCACAGACCCATTGCGACACTGATGCACCTACTCATTGATGCACTGAGGCAGTTATGCAGTTCGCTACAGAAGCATTGATAGACTGATGAACCATTTTACAGATTCACTCAAATACTTTGAATGAGAGACTTACTGATACAGCGATGCATGCAGTTATCGATTACACTGAAAAAGTTATGTGCTGTATTATAGAGATATTAAGGGACTTGCACATGCTAGTATACAGTAATTTAGATAGTAAAATGTTTAGTCTGTTGGTTATAATTCATTACGCAGTTATACCTTTTTAATGTGGTAGTGGCTATGTAATGTCTGCATTTGTTTTGTCATTTAGCAATGTATTTGCACCAATCACGGTTACCGAAAACATTGCGAGGCCCGGTGTCACCACCAAAACAAAAAAATGGTTAAAAAAATTGTTTTTATATAAACTCCCTACACGAATATGACTTCATAAACAATGCAATAATAAACCCCTAGTGTCTAAAATACTGTAAAATGTGTGCATGTATGTGTTTTACACCTCTTAAAAAAGGCGCGATCTTCGCGGTTTGCAAAGTCTCTGAGCGTCATTGCGACAACAGAAAGTAGGGTTCAAACAATTTATTTTTAAGTTACTGCAAATATATGTGTACAAACATGTTTTTTTAAGTTAGTAATGTGTGTATTGTAATAGTTAGAATTCATTTTATAAGTTATAATTTTTTTATGTGGTGGTGGTTGTTGAATGTCTGCATTTGTTTAGCGATTTCTCTATGTGGTCGGGATCCTCTCAATGTCTCCTTTGATTTCATAAATTCCCCCAAAATAACATTTAACAAGAAAATGAAGAACATTTTGGGGTCTTGGATGGCTCTGGCAAAGGCCTTTGTGTTGAGAGTGTGTATAAGACAGCTACATATAAGAATGTATGCAAAGTTTCAGGTTGCCTAGAAGCACCCTGCTCCCTTTTTCTGTAAAGTGAACTCATCACCTCTATATATTCTATGCAGGTCAAAATGCAGATTGTTTTTGCCGATAGAGCCCATGTTATAGTCTCTGAGGAAAGCAGAAACTGTTTTATGAACATGTTTCCTGGCTTTGTCAATCTGTGGACGGAAAATATTTCCCACTTCCATTTCTGTCTTTAGCTTATATTAGAGTACACCAAGATAGTGTAAGGGAAACACCATATCAGTTCTGCAAAGGTATCCTTCGTTAGGATTTCCACCCCTACCCCAGTCAAAGTGCCTAGATCAATGCCACCACAGTGCACAATCATGCTGTGAGGAGTTTAAAAATCCACAATGGTTTTAACCAAAGGCAGCAGCTGTTCAACCCTCTTTGGCCAAACCAATTAATCTCCACATTTAGCAAACCCAAGTCTCTGTCAATACCTTTGTTTTTCACCGCCTCTTTAGCCCAATTGACATAGCTGTGACCCACAAGACACAATCTAAGTTTTTTGTAGGAAGCATGATTGCAGGACAGGTCTGAAGATGAATATCACAGTTGGTACTATGTGTGCTGGTGTTTTGGATAAAACTCAACATTTGATTGGATGAAAGGAATGTGTAAGTGAAGTAGGTTGCATTTGGAAATGATTAATAAATAGATGTTTCATTGGCTCTGGTAAATAAACAAAATGTAATGGAGAGTTGGATTTACAGTATGTGTAGTAAACCACATCTGCTGTAGTTCAGTGTGTTGGTTGTAATCCAGTTTGCAGTTATACGTTTTGCATGTGGTTGTGGCAGAAATACCCTTAAAAAACTATAGGTTACATGGACGTTGTTAGAAATAGGGGTCTCTAATTGGCAGAGGTAGGTACCTGTGTCCAGGTAGGGACCCTTCTACCTAGTCAGGTTAAGGGGGATGCACTTCTAAAATAACCCCTGCTCACCACCTTGGTAGCTTGGCACAAGCAAACAGGCTTATCTCAGAGGCAGTGTGTAAAGAATTTGTGCATGTATACAGTAACACAGTGAAAACACTACAAATGGACAGCATAAACTTTATCTAAACCAACAAGACCAAAAAAACAACATACAATACTCTTACAAATAGTTACTGTGAAAAATAACCTTCAAATTGCAGGAAAAATTGCAAAATACAGTTCCTCCGACTTGGTACCTCTGTCCAGGAGCCACTGCGACACTGAATACAACAGAGTCTAACAATGTCATCCAACCGCGTCGATGCATGCTAGCTAAAGCATTGACAGACTCGGAGACAGTACCTTTTGTTGTTGTAGCCTACAAAATAGTACGAGCCGGTCCGGGGCAACCATCGCGTTTGCATTGTGAGATGGAAGCATTGCAACGTGTGGTGTCCTCAGGGCTCGGTGCAGGCAGTTGCTCATTGACAGAGTCGGTGAGACCAAGCCTTGCATTGCAGGGTGAGGCGGTGCTCGATGCGGTGCTGGCAGGTCGACATGCGGCGATGGGGCCGGTTGATGTTCGAGTCGTCAGCGACAGAGTCGATGTCGTCAGTGCAGCCTGTGGCGAAGCGATGAGGAGTGCGATGCCCACAAGATACCGTGCAAGTAGCAGCTCATTGACGTAGTCGGTGAGACCAGGGTTGCGTTGTGAAACAAGGCAGTTCTTTTGGCATTGCCTTTAGGATACGGAATCCTGTGATGGATTCAGTGGCAGAGTCCGTTACCCTTTTCTTCTCCAGGCAACTGAAACAAGCAGTTCCAGAGACGGTGCCCAGGAGCTTGGTGAGGTCTTTGATGTTCCTGAGACCTCATGAACAGGGGGCAAGCTCCACTTCAAGCCCTTGGAGATCTTCCTCAAGCAGGGGACTCAGCACACAGCAAAGTCCTTCTCCTTTCCTTTTCAGAAACAGCCACTGCAGGCTAACCCCAGACATCACACAGCAAAGTGACAGTACTCCTCCTCCAGTTTCTCCGGCTCGTCTCCTTGGCAAAGGTTCCTCTTTATTTCCCCTTGATTTCTGATGGCAGAAAATCCCTGTGCTCAGTCAAAACCAGTTCTGTCCTCTCTGGTGTAGCTTTCAAGCTTTCAAGCAGGCGGTGGAGACAGCATTGTGTCAGGCAGACCAGTCCCATTCACTTGTAAGGAATTCCCCTCCCCTACTCCAAATGCAGCCCGGGCCTATTTAACCCAGCCCTACCCACCCAGACTCTCTGGGACCACTGCTCCTCCCCAGCCCCTGTCACTCCAAAGCCAGACAGTCAATACACATCCTAGCAGAGGCACACTGGATGGCTAAGCAAGAAAATACCTACTTTCTAAAAGTGGTATTTTCAAACACAAAATGTAAAAATCACCTTCACTAAAAGAGGCATTTTAATATTCTGAGTTCAGGCATACTAAACTTTATTTTCCTACCTTGTTCCCTGAGTTAGATATGTTTATAAGATGTTATAAGTGAACTCTGCATTTTATCCTATGGGAACAGGTGGCCTTGTAATAGTGAAAAATGAAATTGGCAGTATTTCACAAACACACCAGGGCATGTCGTACTTTTACATTTACTGCACACTGCCCACAGGGGTAGCTTGGGCCTACCTTTGAGGTGACTCACATGTAAGAAAAGGGAAGGTTTGGGCCAGGCAAGTGGGTGCAGCAGTTATAGTTAGCTGATCTAACAATCACTCGCACCCCTGCAATGCACTGCTTATGACCTCACATATTACATCACTGATGACAACACTGATTACATCTCAAATGGCATCACTGAAGGAGTTTTGACAAAACTCTTGAGGCTTTATTTTGGTTTCGAAGAAATTAGGATCCAAATCCATTGATGCAATAATTAATATCTATATCACTCGGTGTTATGCTGTCATCCTGTATGGTACTAGAAAATTATAAAGGGGTTCTGCCCAAATTACCCTCCCATACCTGGGCAAGGGACATCAAAAAGATGAGGAAGTAGAAAAGGAAGGTACTGAGGAATCAATTAAACATTTACTTTTACAACAAGATATATTTAATTATCCTGTTTTTTACAATTATTTGTATCTGAATAAAGTTGTACAAATTAATAAGGACATATATACGTGTCACAGGACAAGGTGGCACAAAACAACAAAGTATTCCAAATATCACAAAAAACACTATATATAAAACCTACATATACAATATATACACTATATATACAACAGTGTACCCTACAAAAAAATAATAAAGTAGTTAAATTTTTACAATACCCACTCCTAACTTAGAGTGATATATCACAGAAAAGGAAGTCCTCGCAGCACCTGGGTTGTAAATTCTCCTTAACAAAGAAATATATATTAATCAGGGTTTCTGACATCAAACACAAAATACAAAAATATGGGGACTCCTTATCACAAAGGTGTCGACGCAGTCACGGTCGCGTTTCCGCCAGTTGTCTCTTTTGGCTTCATCAGGACAAGGGTACTGAAATAATATATTAGAGAACATAAATAATGCTAAAACAAGTACAAGTATCAAATGCCGGTTCAAATATCTCCCGTCTTTGATAATGCAGTGCCGAGCACAAAAAGAAAACACACAAAGGGACCAAAAATAATTATTGGAAAGCCCGCATGAGGTGGCCAGAAAAGGAAGAATAAGGAAAAGAAATACAAGAACCATATCCAAGATACACCCCTAGGTGACTAATACTAACACCGTGCCTGAGTTTAAAATACCCGAGCACGCACTGAGCGATAGTGCAGAGGGCAGCTAAAGAGGCAGCCGGATTACCAGACTACAAGCCCAAAGCTTACTAAAAGTACCTTGAAAAAATGTATAATCCACACAGGATAACTATTCCTGGGGGCAGGGAAAGCTTCCTCGTCTAGTGCACACAAAGCGGGCCCTGAACAGAGGAGAAAGCAAACAGGGAAATATCCTTAGTCAGAGCTATAGCTTCAAACACACGCCTATTACTCTGGGGGGCTCTTGCTCTCAAATACCTCAGATAAATGAGGGCGTCCGCTATAAGGTCCAAATGTCCACTCGCTCGTCCGGCTACTGGGGGAGATTATATCAATTTGAAAGAACTCTTGAAACCTCCTGGTGTCGCCATGCAAAGAAACAAAAAACAACAAAGGGCGGCCCCCTATTAGTCACGGAGGCCCAGGGACCAAAAATTATATGCCGGGGTATTACTAATGCAGCACGGTCCCAATCGTACCTTATTCGTATGTCAAGGTCATAGAGCAGAATAAATCTGCATTCTGGGGACTCAAGGCAGCAAAACATCCGCGTAGTCAAGTGAAACCCGGTTCACTAGACGAACCATAAAAAGCGCGATGACATCACACGTGATGCGTCTCGGGGAGGGAAGAGACACAAAGGACTGATTGCCTGGACTGCAGTTCGACTACACAGCCCTTAATGAAGGGGACAGAGAAGAGGGACTCCAAACTACGTTCCACTCGGTGGCTCAGGCAACAATAACACTGCTGCACTCGAGCAACAAAAACAGAGGATATTCGCCTAGACTGCAACTCAACTGCACAGCCCTCATAGAAGGGACCGGAGAGGAGGGACTCTAACTGTATTTAACTTGATGGCATCGGTAACAATACCACTGCTGCACTAAGGCAAGGTGCAGGGGAAAACAACAAAGCCAACTCTAATGGCCGTAGGGCAAATTCTCCTTGAGGCTCCTCGGGTGTCCGCTGGTAAAATCCAATAGGGTATTTCTATCGGTTGGTTTGGTAAAGAGGCTCACCTCCAGTAGGCCACCGTTATTAAAAATCCACAAGTCTAGAAAATTGATTTTCCCTTTACTAAAGTCAATGGTAAACTTGAGATCAGGCGTATATTAAGCCATCCGTGGAACCGGTCCAAATCTTCCTTATTGCCATTCCATATCAGGAATATAATACATCATTGATGACAACACTGATTACATTTCAAGTAGCATCACTGAAGGAGTTTTGACAAAATTCTTGGGGCTTTATTTTTGTTTCAAAGGAAATTGGGATCCCAATCCATTGATGCAATACTTAACATTTATATCACCCGGTGTTACGCTGTCATCCTGTATGGGGCTGGTGTTTTGGGCTTTTGCAATATTGCCACTTTGCAAACAACACATTTTGTGAAAATGCTTTTCTTAGGAGACTAATGACAGTTCCCACCAGCCTCCCAAGCATTTTATGTCAAATGAAACTATGCCTGACTCCTTTAACACATTGCATTCAACCTGCCCAAATCATGCTATGGCACTTTGGGGCCTATTATGATTGCGGTCTTCCCACATCCTTCGGGCCAGCAGAAGCCACCGCCGGCCCGGAGGATGCGGGAAAACCGCCGCGGAGCCTAGAAAGACCCACCGCCAAATTAGGATGGCTGGTGAGTCTTGCAATCAGTGTAGCAGCTTTTCCGCCGCGGTCACCTTCCGACTGCGGCGGAAAAGTTTTAACATGGCTGGCGGTGTCTATCAGACGGTGTAGAATGTATGCTTTTCCGCGGCGGCTTTTCCCCCGAGGAAAAGCATACGGACCTTCACTTCGGGGGCCCATTGCGGGCCCCCTGGGTGAAGGGGGGGTGAGGGGTGCACATGGGGGGTACCTATGGTATCCCCATGCATTAGCGTGAACAAAGCAGCAGGCACCGCACGGTCCCTGCCGCTGTGGGCACGCAAATGCCGTGCATGCAATTTTTAACATTGCAGCGGTTGCAGCTTGAAGCTGCGCCCGCTGGGATGTTAAAGATAGAGGATGTGACCACCACCCTGGCGGTCACATCCTAATCTGCATGGAGAGAACGCCGCAGCCCATGCGGATGTTCCCTCCTACTCTGGGGTCGCGGACGGACTCAAGTCCTAATTGGTCAAATGAAGAACCAGCCCTCAATCGAGCAATAATACAGGACTATTTAAGTTTGGAGTTATATTAAAAAGCAGTTTGAATTTATGGGGAAACTAGAATGTTTTACCAATCCACAACTTATTAATACTGTCTCTAAATCTCAGCTAAAGCAGGATTTGTAACTGTTTTAACTGAGCATAGGGAATATTTGGAGTTAGTTAAGAAGCATGTAGTTGATTATTTACCTCTGGTTAGTACTAAACAAATAAAGCCATAACTTTTGTTCCCTGTTGGTCACTCCAAAAAAAGATTTTATCTTATTAGATTTAGAATTAGTATTGCTCATCTACTGGTCCCTTACCCGAGCAAAGCATATTGTGACGCTCACTTGGATTCCTGGCAATGTGATTCTCAGTCATCCCAGAGTATGCTGCACTTCCTTTTTTTCTGCCAGTTGTACACTAAACCCCGAAGAGATTTTATCCTTCCACTATTAATGGTGTTGAATATTAGGAAATGTAGGTCCATTTTATTTTACCTTCAGCTTCTCAAAAAATAATATATACCTCATTTATCTCTGCTGTAGTGCGAACAAGAAGCTTAGTAGGGAAATGATACATTTTCATATTCTGTATTTCTCTTTCTGCTAAAGTTCTCCTTATAAGAATTTTTTTTTAAGGTCATTAATTATTTTACTATCAGGTGCCACTTTCCACTTTAAGTGTTTTGTATGGCTATAGTCTTTATTTTAACCATTATGAACATATTTGGGGTATTGAACAGTAGGAAAAGTACTGCGTTCTATGTTAAAAAAATTCCTTTACAAGACAAATGTTCTATATATTTGTTACTAATGTCGGCACTTTCATGGGGCACATGTACCTTAGAGATTTTTTTTTCATTTTTATGGCCACAGTTTTTAATGTACCCTGTATGGACATAGATTTCTTAGACATTGACTGGGTATTGGAGGATGGAAATTGGAAATGTTAATTATTGTTTTTCATGTAAGTTGTCTGCTACACATATGACAAACTGAAAAAGGAAATCAATTTCTAGATTGTTTGATTTGGTCAGTGCATAATGCGTTTAACCCCTTCGAAGCTAATGACGAGCTGGGCTCGTCATGGCGCTTACCTGCCGTGCGCGGATGACAAGGCCAGCTCGTCATGAATAATGGTTATTTTGGTTATTCAGCGCAGGACGGGAAAACGCCTAGCAGCCATGTGGTTAATGATTATTTAATGTATTTATGTCTTTATATGTATTTTATGTATTCTTGTACTATAATTATGGCAGTCAAAACCGAATAAAATTTTACTGACTGACATCACTGATGACATCACTGAAGACATCATCCACATAATTTCTGATGTACCCACTCATACCCCATATAACCTTTCATACACCCACTCCAATTTAAACACTACTTCATCCAGAAATCGAATTTTCTTGATGACTGTCATTCTGGGTTTAGATCTGGTCACAATACCAAATCTGCATCAGTAATGTCATGAGTGATGTCACTGACCATGTCATGAGTAATGTAATATGTGACTTCATCAGCAGTGCATTGCGAGCGCGCGAGTTATAGTTAGCTGAACTAACTATAACGGGGGAATTTCAATGGTTTTTTATGAGTGAAATGTCCAGCTAACTATAACATGTGTGAAACCTATGGTTTTGTTAGTGAATTTCCAAGGTTTTTTAAATGCTAATTCCTAACTATAACGTGGCTGAAACCTACATTTTTTTCAGTGAATTTCTAAGGTTTTTTAAATGCTAATTCCTAACTATAACGTGGCTGAAACCTTTGGTTTTTTTTGTGAATTTCAAAGGTTTTGTAAATGATAATTTTTAAATGTATTAATTGTTATTTTTTTATACTGATTTACTACATTGTTTTAAAGTGTTTATTTTTAGATATTTATTTTTTAAATTACATTACATATTTTTAATATATTTTTAATATAAATGTAAAAAAAGTTTTTAAAAATATTGAAATCGTAATTTTTTTAAATTTTATATATTTTTTATTTTATAAATATTTTATATAGCAGGCAATGATATCCTATGGAAGGAAATTCAAGTAAGTACGGTTAAAATTACTTTTCAGGATCAGTAGTGGGCTGAAAGATACAGCACTGAGGTCTCTCCTGATAACAGTACAAAAGGGGGTGGTGATGGACGGAGCATCTGAATCAATCAAGCACTCACACCCAGTCAAAAGATCTGGGTTTAATCCATCACCATTCTTTAGCCCACTCTGCCACCCCAGTTCAGACATGGCTATATGCAAATCAGTCTGACCCTGTGCCTCATGGGAACAGTCCAGCCCGAACTGCCAAGCCATGTCTCCCCTGGACCGGAAACAAGCTTCCGAGGACCGGTTTCTGGCATTCCAGCCGTCTTCAGCCCGGCTTGCTTGAATCCAGTGGGAAAGTGAGCAAGGGACTCACGTCTGAGCATACCCTGCCAGAAACTGGTCCTCTGAAGTTTTGAAAAGCTTGTTTACCATGTTTGCTTAGAACACCAATTCTTACATATTTTAGAATATTTGCATAATCTTCATCTCTTGCTTGTCACATTTTCTGAGTGAGTTCTTTATATTTAAAATGGAACCACAGATTCACATTTCCAATGCTTTCCAAAGATTGCTTAGTGTCTTTATGTAGAAGAGGTTTAAACACTGGTTCTCCTTTTACAGGGGTTAGTTGTAGCAGATCTCCAAATACAATTACATTTTTCCCCCGAAGAGAACATTGTTATCTGTTTTAATACCTATTGCATTCTTAAGTGTACAAAAGAAAGCATTAGGTTTGAGACCATGCTCACCTCATCAAAAATTAAATGTTTCATTTTCTTCAGCACTCTTGACACTTCATTAGAAACTTCTCCAGACAACTACTGAAATTCTAATTTATTGTAATGCTCCACTGGTAACATCAATAATCTTTGCAATGTAACTCCTTTAACATTGTGTGCAGCTAATCCAGTTGGAGCTGTTACCACACAACATAAATGTGAACCAGTTGTTTTTTGAAGATAACTGGTCAAATTGTTAATTAAAAAACGTTTACCTGTCCCAGCTTGACCACTGAAGTACATGAGAAGATGTTTAAAAGATGAACACAGACATTCTTTTTTTTCATGCAACAAACCATGTTCTATCTGTTCTCTCACTTGCACATACATTTCTTTCTGTACAACATTTAATTGTTCTTCTAACTTTTCCAATATAATATTCTCCTCGTGTGCTTGTTGCATTGCAATTTCGACTTCATGCAGAGCAATCATGGCTTCATTTTCCAGTATTGATTGTCCAAGAGGACTTTGACTATCTTGAGAACTTTCATGAGCTATTTCAGCTATAATAGACTTTTCCTGTTCAACTTCATCATTCAACATTTTTAAATATGTAGGGAAAATTGGACATCCAATGCTATCTTTACATGCATTAAAAGAATCTTCATAGCAGTCAAACTCTCCAAGTAATTCACTTTCACTATGCCATGGTTTAAACAGTTGCAGAAGTGCTAAATAGTAAAATTGTCGCTTATCTGTAGTTTCACAGCTAAGTTTCTTGTGGTTTATAAGATTACCCTTTGCATGTTTTACTAAACAGCCATGACATCCAACTACTGCAAACTTTCCTTCTTTTAAATTCTGTTTAACATTTAATTTGAAGCTGTAATGTTGGAGTACTTCCTACAGACATAGCTGTTCCAGATGTTGACTCCTTTTTGGATAGTATGTGTCCAGCATATTAGTTTTAAGAATGTCTGTACTGTCTGGCTCATTTGCTGCTAATTGTTCAATTTCTTCCAATGATTTCAACACTCTATTTAATTTGCAGGCAAGACCTAAACTTACCCAAATGATTCCTCGTGACTTTGAACACAAACTTGAAGCGATCTAAATTATTATTATTTATTATTATTATTATTATTATTATTATTGAGTCTTATATAGCGCGTGGTTACCCTTGGGCATCCCAGCGCTCGTCCAGAGTACACACCATAGCAGAGAAAGCGTTAAGCAGGGAATAGATGGGTCTTTAGGAGTTTGCGAAATCGCAAGGTACCAGTTTCAGAGCGCAGGGCAAGTGGAAGGGAATTCCATAATGCTGCCACGTTGACGGAGAATCTTCTACCGCCAGTCCTGGCTTTTCTTACTCTCGCGACTTGCAAGAGATGTTGGTGGTCTGAGCGGAGGGCGCGAGGGGCCTTGTAAGATTGAACCATACTACGTAGGATAGGTAGCCCTTTCCCCTGCAAGATTTTGTGGGCCATGCAGAGTGCCTTAAACTTCACCCTCTCTCTAACAGGGAGCCAGTGAAGCTCGGCTCGGGTTGATTGCCACCTGGGGAGGTCCGTCAAAAGCCTGGCGGCAGCATTTTACACTTGTTGCAATTTGTTTAGAGTTGATTCTGGGGCCCCCAGAAACAGCGCATTGCTGTAATCCAGACGTGAAATGAAGAGCCCCTGGATTAGTAACCTCCTGGTGGCCATCGGGAGGAGGGGTAGGATCTTCCGGGCTGACCGAAGCAGGCCGAAACACATGCCTGCGGTCTTTTTTGCGTGTGTCTTGAAGGAGAGGTCCTGCTCCAGCCACACTTCCAAGCTCCTAATCTCCTGTCTTGGGGTGGGTGGCGCTCCCAGACAGCTAGGCCAGCTACTTGGGGACAAGGAGGGAGGGGAATTCCCCAGCATCATCAGTTCGGTTTTTGAACCGTTGAGTTTAAGTGCTGAGTTGCACATCCAGGTGAAGATCTTGGCTAAGCATGTGTGCAGCAGGTCGGGTTGGTTCGCCGGCTGGGGGAGCCCTACCACCAACTGGGTATCATCAGCATAGCTGATGATCTTAATACCCAGTGGCAGTACCACACTCTCCAGTGGGGCCATATAAATGTTAAACAGTGTGGGGCTCAACGATGAGCCCTGTGGCACACCACACTGGAGAGGAACCGATGTTGACTTCTCGTGGCCTTCCCAGACCTCAAACGTCCGATCTTCTAAGAAGGACACGAGCCATTTCAGGGCCATCCTGGAGACCCCCACCCCCGACAGCCGCTGGAGTAACACCTGATGGTCTACGTTGTCAAATGCCGCACTAAGGTCCAGGAGGATCACTGCCACCGATCCCCCTGAATCCAAAATGCTCCTGGCATTCTCCACGACTGCCAGCAGGGCAGTGTCCGTCCCCTGGCCAGGGCGAAAGCCCATTTGGGAGTCACCCAAAAGGGAGTTGGATTCCAGAAAACCCGAAAGGCGCCTATTCACAAGTTTCTCCGCCACCTTGCTAAGGCCAGGGAGCAGGGAAATAGGCCTAAAATTAGCAAGGTCGGCGGGATCCAGGCTGGGCTTCTTCAGGAGGGCCTTAACTACCGCTCCCTTCCAGCTGGGAGGCACCACTCCTTGGGTGAAGGATAGATTTATAAGGTCCGTCACTGGGCCGCCGATGGTAGAAGCTACCTGCTTCAGATATTTCATCGGTACCGGGTCTCTCGGAGACCCACTCTTCATGGTCGCCAGGACCCCAAGAGCTTCGTCCACAGTGACTGGTCCAAAGGAGTCCAGCTCTGCTGTCCTCACCCCAGGCTGAGACCCATGGTTACATACAGAGGATGGCTCCTGAGCTAACCGAGGGAGGGACGCCAAGATGTTTTCTATCTTGGATTTAAAGAACGAGGCTAGTTCTGAGCATTTCTCACGCGGGTTGTCATGAATAACCGGAGGTTCGGGAGTTTTCAAAAGTTCTCTAATGACCTTAAACGACTCTTTCGAGGAGTTGGAAGAGAGACCTATTCTCTCCTCAAAGAACGTAGATTTCGCTACCTGGATGGCGGATTTGTAGGTATTAAGAGCTGCCCGATATTCTCTCCGGCTCACTTCACCCCAGTCCTTCCTCCAAATCCGCTCCCGCCTCTTGCAACCCTTCCTCAATGTTCTAAGCTCTGGCGTGTACCAGGGAGCTGAACCCACTCTCCTACCCCTGGTAAGTAGTCTTTTCTTAGGAAGAATAGCATCGAGCGAGTTGGTCAGCCAGGTGTTTACGTTCGCATCAGCTGATAACGGGTCAGGCCCGGGGGTGGGACAAGACGCCTCCAAGTGTACCGCCCAGGTGTCCACTGGGAGCCTAGACCAGGCTCTTTCCACCGTGTATACTCTAGGTGTTGGTGCCACTGGGACATCAAACTGCCACAGGGCCGGAATCATGAAATGGTCTGTCCAGGGTAGAGCCAGCACGGGCAGTACTTTGAGGCGTTCCGAGTTCGAAAAAATGGGATCGAGCAAATGTCCCTTCTCGTGCGTTGCACCCGAATTGACCAGGTTAATCTCGAATGCTTTCAGATCACACTGAAGATCTACTGCCAGCGAGTCAGAGGGGTCATCAAAATGGATGTTAAAGTCACCCAGTGCCACAAAGTTGACTGTGGAAGAAGCAAGAAGCGCGACCGTTTCTAGAAAGGAGTTGAGGAAATTGCCCATGATCCCAGGTGGGCGGTAAACAAGGAGGCCTGCCAAGGAAACCGTAGGCGACAACCGTAGAGAAAACTGACAACTCTCTCAGTCGCTCATCCCACCATCCTGAACCTTACAGGTTAACGTATCCCTGTAAAGGATGGCAATTCCACCTCCCCGCCCCACTGGTCTATCTAGGTGAAATATAAGAAAGCCTGGTGGAAGAGCTCTGACCATATCCGGGCCGGAGCAGGAAGAGATCCAGGTTTCTGTTAAGAACAACACATCCAACTTATGATCGATAATGAGGGAATTAATTTCTGTTGCATGACTGGGGAGGGACCGACAGTTCAACAGGGCCATTGATAACACGCATTTTTTTGTGGCCGTTTCCTGACCCGGATTACAAGCCCCGCAGGGCAGGAACGGTTGTCCTCCCTCGTGAGCGTACCTACATACGGCGAGTTTCGGCGACCGCCAAAGCATGAGTTCATCCCTCGTATACCTGATGACAACCGGAGAAAGCTCCCGTGAGTCGGGCAGGGGGACCAGCCCTGAGCCTGTCTGGGCCCGGACGGGCACAGACGGGCTGAACTCTGGCGTAACTCTGGCGTCAGTCCGGCGTCCCCACTGCGCGTGGCCGCAGTGCGTCAGCATGGCTGCCTATATGCACGCCTAGCGAGTAGAAAGAGGACTTGAGCGCGCAATGAGACCCCCTCACCCAATATGGCCGCCACGAGCCAGGGGCAGAGGACCCGCAAAGTGCGGTGGATTTCACTCAATTATGGTGCAAGTAGGATGACAGCAGTGGGAGTATGCGAGGCCAGGCTGCTAAAAACAGGGGATAAGTGTCCAAACAGAATTTAAAATAAACGACCAAAACGGGTAGTTAAAAACGAGGAGCTGACAAAGACAAGCGCTGCAGGTATGGCGCTGGCGCTGGAATAGGGCGCGCTGCAAGATTTACCTGCCTATATGCACGCCTAGCGAGTAGAAAGAGGACTTGAGCGCGCGATGAGACCCCCTCACCCAATATGGCCGCCACGAGCCAGGGGCAGAGGACCCGCAAAGTGCGGTGGATTTCACTCAATTATGGTGCAAGGAGGATGACAGCAGTGGGAGTATGCAAGGCCAGGCTGCTAAAAACAGGGGATAAGTGTCCAAACAGAATTTAAAATAAACGAACCAAAACGGGGATGTTACGTAAATATTGATACGATCCAATTTCTCGGTAGGAAAGCATTTTCAAACTAAAGCTGTAACATTTTTTGCTAAGGCTTTTCTCTTGTGCAATTTCTTCCCACATTTGTTTCGTCTCTGTTTTTTCAGAGTTTGTTATGTATGATGAAACATAATGTCCAACAGCAATTGAGTGATCTGCAACATACTGAATGTCCATGTTCACATTCCACATTCCACATTTTTAAAATGACTGGATTGTAATCAGTGATATACTTTGATACTTCTGTTCTTTTTAAGTTGTAGGTATTCTTTGGAGATTTCCGAGTTATTATGTGCCTTACAGATGGAAAAAAGAATTTACTCTTCCTTTAAAAAGGACTGGACAGGGACAACCAAACCAACATTTGGTGTAAAATGTTCCTTTACACTTGTATTTTCTTCTGCAATACTTTCCACAACCATGATTTTGGCAACGTAAAACTTGCTGTCTGAAGTTTCTATCTCCTCCTTCTGTTGGAATCTCACATGTCACATACTGTTCGAAGAAAAACAATACTGTTTCATCAGAATCATTTCCAAATTTAGGTGCATCCTTGAGCCATAGTAGCATATGTATATGAGGTGCACCTCTTGCTTGATACTCCTTTCTCTTTTTATACAGATTAAAGACATCATAGCTTGAAACTTATGATTAAAATATCCGGTCACATTTACAGGATCCAATGAACACAGTTAACCAAGAGTCTTTATTTCAGCATTTTTTATAATGGAATTTGCTTCTCTTAGAAACTCAAGCAAATCTTCCCATGCATAATCTGCACAGCTAAGTGTGAAAAACCATGTTGGTATACCTAGGTTCCGTAACATACACTTGAGTTCTCCATGACGAAGATACCAATACTCATTTGTTCCACGTTGACATGCCATCAAATTGCAGGAAAGAAGTTATTGATGAACTCCAGTTTCAAGTATATGATTCACTGCATACAAGAGAGAAGACAGATGACTTTCAAACAAAAGGTGAAATATGTATGGAGTGCACTTTCAAAATCTAGGATGACAGTGCAGGTCGGTCATCATATCGTCCACCTTCTCCAGTAGGAAACAACTTTGAAAAACAACAAGTTTCCAAGTTTGTTTCCCATATACTCATTGGAGTTCCCTGTGCTTTTTTCATTTGAAATAACTCAATGCTACTTCCTATCACTTCTTTTGAGTGCAAAGGACATACTGTGTAATGTTCAAAAATCTCTTCAGTCCTTGACTTGCCCACTTTCTCTATTTGACCACTTTAAATTTCAGATTCATCTTCTAAACGTATTACCTGTTCATCCACATTTACATTTTTGTAATAAATATAGTTCTCTATAAGATATAAGGTAGCCTTTTCAACTTTATTAACATCCACAAATTCTTGCCATATTTTGCGACTCTTTGTTGGTACACCATTTACTAAAATAACTACTGCCTCATTTTTCTCGTTCTCTCCAGCAATAGTTTCAATGTTTTTCTTAAAATCCAAAGGTAAGTACACTACTCTTCCATTCAGCCCTCTTTGCAATTCTGTTCGTGGCAGTTTACCTGTTTTAGGCTCCATCCGAATTATAGTTTGAAAAGGATGAACAGATTGAATTGGAACCAAATCATATGTATTCCATTTGGCCAGCTCCTCTTGAATAGCTACTAATTCCAAGTTATTATGTACTGCTCTAGCAGGCATTTTGTTCTCTTTTTTTTGCAGAGTTTTATATAGTGCGAACTTGACCCGAACCGAATCGGGTATCAGAGCGCTTTACATAGCACCTAACTCAAATCGATCTTCAACAAACAAGTAAGTTGCAAATTCTTCCCACTTACCATTGTTCTCCTTTTCACTTTTCAAACACAAATAAACATTCCTACTTTGACTTTTATAATGAGTACGTCAACAACAAACACAAACTAAGGGGCTCATTACGATCGCGGACGGACTTGCGTCGGAGAGAACGTCCACATGTGCTGCGGCGTTCCCTCCTGTGCAATTAGGATGTGACCGCCACCCTGGCAGTCACATCTTCTATATTTAACATTGCGGCGGGTTCGGCTTCAAGCTGCACCCGCCGCAATGTTAAAAAGGCATGCATTGCATTTACATGCAGAAAGCGGCATGCACCGTGCGGTGCCTGACGCTTTCTGCATGTAAATGCAGGGGGTACCATCGGTACCCCCCATGTGCACCCTCCACCCAACCTTCACCCACTGGGCCCGCAATGGGCCCCCGAAGTGAAGATCCGTATGCTTTCCACGGCAGACAATCCGCTGCGGAAAAGCATGTTTTAGAAGCCATCCTAATATGTCTGGCGGTGTCTGAGAGACACCGCCACCATATTAGAGCTTTTCCACTGCGGTTGTTAGCCGACCGTGGCGGAAAAGCGGCGGACTGAAACCAAGACCCACCAGCCATCCTAATGTGGTGGTGGGTCTTTGGTGGGTCCGCAGCGGTTTTTCCACATCCTCCGGGCCGGCGGTGCCTTCCGCCGGCCCAGAGGATGCGGGAAAACCGCGATCGTAATGAGCCCCATAGTTTGGTATTTCAGAGCACACTACATTAAACTTTCCAATTTCTTCTTCAAACTGATCAGTGCTAATCACTTTCTCATCCCCTCCAACATCTGTAATTGTCAAACTTTCACTTTCTATGAACTGCTCTTCTGAACCAAAATATTGCATTTCAATATCGTCACACTTTTTCTGAACAACTGATAAAGAACCCTATAAAAGACTTGTATTCAGTTCATTTAAACTTAATGCAGGACTTTTTACATAGTACAGTTTCTTTACAAACTCCCGCATTTCTGAATGGTGTACTACTAACATCATCAAATGATGAAAAACACTTTTACAAATTTTTCTTGAAAGACATGCCAGAGAATGCCCATACTTCTCAGTATATTTTCCTATATTACATGGATCTAGTCCTTGTAACAACTTAATCTTCTCTTTTATAATTTTCTGAGTATATTCTCGTAGCAAATGTCGCATTATATCTATGAATTCCTGTTGAATACTACAAATACTACTACAACTCCACTTATGCACAGGAGCTTGTGGACATGTCCCTTGCACTTCTTCAGCTATTAACTCTTTTGCTCCATTGGAAGAGGACAACCATCCTGAACTTCGTAGCAACGACCTCCAGTATCAACTACAAAGGATGAACAAATTTCCTCGAAGTAACTTTCCTCATTAAAAAAGGCTCAGTAGTAGAAGTATGTCTCCAATGCCCACTAAAGATTTTACAAAAGTTGGTTCTGTTCACAAGTCTCTTTTTTCTACTTTTGTCTTTCAATACTTTGACTATTTTATCCAATGGTTTCATTCTCCTTAAAATAAAAATGAATAACTTCTGTTTTAAATTGAAAGCAGTATCCACTATATTTTCAATATGCTACTTCTCTTTGAATTGCAACATTTTTCTTTTATATTTGCAGCATGTTTTCATTCAATTCTGATTCACTCCAGGTCGAAAAAGTCTCTGACAAATTTCTTGAAATTGCTTTTGTGTCCGAGAAGCAGTTACTATTTCTTTATCATGTTTCATTTGAACTCTGCTTCACCTTACTTGAAAAATACTTCTTTTTGCTTTGTGTTATCTTTTTTCATTAAATGTTCGTAATATTTTTTTCAAAAGTTGTCTTCTACTTTTAGTAAAACAAACTTTTTCTGTACTACTCACATTTGTTTCTACTTGAAAATTTTCTCTTTTCTCTTTTACTCAAATATATATTTTTCTTCTCTTTTTTTTTTCTTTCACTTCTTCTAGGCATTTCCAAATTTTAATCCAAACAAAATACTACATTAAACTTTCCAATTTCTTCTTCAAACTGATCAGTGCTAATCACTTTCTCATCCCCTACAACATCTGTAATTGTCAAACTTTCACTTTCTATGAACTGCTCTTCTGAACCAAAATATTGCATTTTAATATTGTCACACTTTTTTTGAACATCTGATAAAGAACCCTATAAAAGACTTGTATTCGGTTCACTTAAACTCAATGCAGGACTTTTTACATAGTACAGTTTCTTTACAAACCTCCGCATTTCTGAATGGTGTACTGCTAACATCATCAAATGATGAAAAACACTTTTACAAATTTGTCTTGAAAGACACGCCAGAGAATGCCCATACTTCTCAGTATATTTTCTTACATTACATGGATATAGTCCTTGTAACAACTTAATCTTCTGTTTTATAATTTTCTGAGTATATTCTCGTAGCAAGTTTCGCATTATATCAATGGATTCCTGTTGAATACTACAAATACTACTACAACTCCAATTATGCACAGGAGCTTGTGGACGTTTCCATGCACTTCTTCAGCTATTAACTCTTCTGCTCCTTTGGAAGAGGACAACCATCCTGAACTTCGTAGCAATGACCTCCAGTGTCAACTACAAAGGCTGAACAATTTTCCTGGAAGTAACTTTCCTCATTAAAAAAAGGCTCAGTAGTAGAAGCATGTCTCCAATGCCCACTAAAGATTTTACAAAAGTTGGTTCTGTTCACAAGTCTCTTTTTTCTACTTTTGTCTTTCAATACTGTGACTATTTTATCCAATGGTTTCATTCTCCTTAAAATCAAAATGAATAACTTCTGTTTTAAATTGAAAGCAGTATCCACTATATTTTCAATATGCTACTTCTCTTTGAATTGCAACATTTTTCTTTTATATTTGCAGCATGTTTTCATTCAATTCTGAATCACTCTAGGTCGAAAAAGTTCTGACAAATTTCTTGAAATTGCTTTTGTGTCCGAGTAGCAGATACTATTTCTTTATCATGTTTCATTTGAACTGCTTCACCTTACTTGAAAAATACTTCTTTTTGTTTTGTGTTATCTTTTTTCATTAAATGTTCGTAATATTTCTTTCAAAAGTTGTCTTCTACTTTTAGTAGAACAAACTGTTTCTGTACTACTCACATTTTTTTTCTACTTGAAAATTTTTTCTTTTCTCTTTTACTCAAATATATATTTTTCTTCTCTTTTCTTTTTCTTTCCCTTCTTCTAGACATTTCCATATTTTAATCCAAACAAAATAATTTTCTGAAAAACAAAAAATAGGTTAAATTATTTTTCACATTTGTTCACTATGTTAAAATAATACCTTACAATTACAAAACTTCCACTAACAACTTCCAGACCCAGTGCTGCAACGTGATGGAGCATGACAGAGGAGCACTAGGATGACAAGTAGTGTCATAGAACATACAGCAAGTATTTATTTAATTATTTACATACACCTTTACAATTTATATATATTCTTCACTACCTGATACTTTTCACCTCTCCGCCACACCCCACCACCACACAGCACTTTCTCTGCAACCCACCACAGAAACTTTATAAAAAGTATTTTTTTAAATTTTAATCTATGTACTTAGGATGATATTATCAACCAAACAGCAAACACAAACATTTCCATTATTAGCCTACCAATTTTATCTGCAACTTGGCAAACATAACACTGCACCCAGGGCTTTAAGTGGGGGGGGGGGTGTCTGTGGGGATATGACCACCAGCACTTTCTTTTTGGGGGCCTCGAAACGGGTCTTTATAGGGCTCTATTTTCGGGCCTCACAAACGTAATCCGTATTTTTTTTCATTATTGCACTGCAATGACACGGTGAGAGCAATCCCATTGCTCACAACTTCATTCATTCTCAATCTTTATTTTGTTGCTTATGCAACATAAAAGATATACAATCAAAGTACAGTGTACAATACAGAAAATCAATAATCGATACTACATTTCATCATCTTTAGGACACACTATTATGGTTGGAATTATTACAGAAAATTAAAGAAATATGTGTAAAAGATTAAAATACATTATACAGATTTAAACAGTTCATTAAATGGAATTTATAACAGCCAAGGCAAGAAAAAATTTAAATTAGCACAACAAAATAAAAGAGAAAGAAAACATAATTCGTGGTTTAAGCAAATCCATAGGGTATGCAACTTAAAAAGGAAGGGACATTTTCGATCTAATAAAGTTTACAGCCAGAAGAAATTTACTGATTCCGAACACAATTACTTGGCTGGTGTCCGTATTAAAGATTCTGCCAGCTTCCTTATGGGAGATAGAACCAATGTTATGGCACAGTGGCACTATCCATTTTTTCCTTGCATTACCATAACTAGGACAAAAGAATAGTATATGTAGGACGTCCTCCCTTAAGTTATTTGTACATAAAGTGCAGTAGTCACTATTAGTCTTCCCCCAGCTTTTCTCAGTGGCCTTTGTTCTCAGAGTACCGTATCTATATTTTAAGTACAGTGTTTTGGGCAACGGTGGCTGAATCTCATCAAGAAATGGTTCAAAATGAGCCACATTTTTAACCATTAGAAATTTTTCGGTTAAAGGGCCATGCGCTCTTATATACGCAGACTCGTGGCTCACATATGACCAAAAAGACAATTTAACAATTTTCTTAGAGACCGTACTTAGGGACTCCGGCTCACTCAGAAATGGGTTAATCCTAGTTTGGTTAACCAAGCTCTTACGTGTTTGAACCAAAAAATTTTGCTGCCACTGTCTAGGTCCAATACTTCTTTCAGACCATTTTTATAATCAATCAGTTCAGGGGTTATCCATAGTCTAACACATAATAATAATGGTCTCAACATTGCATGGTGGTCGGTATGTTTAATGTTTAAATCTAGAAATAATGGTATCAGTGGAGTATTATTGGGTACTTTTAATAATCCCCTGATAAACTTGTTCTCCTGTATTTCAAAGGTCTTCCTACATACTGGACCCCATAGTTCTGCCCCGTACAAAGCGGCTGATTGGACCTTGTACCTAAAAATCTCTATTGCTGGGGTAACTGCCTTATTCACACATTTATTGTGTCTTTTTAATATTGTAAGACAATTTTGTTTAAACACTATTTTTGATTTTTCTAGCTGTGGTCTCCATCCCATTGACGAATCTAGTAAAACCCCCAAATAGGTGAAGCTCTGTTCGTAATCAAGTTTTTGACCATTTAACATTAGATTTCTTTTAAAACTTTTGTGCGGGTTTAGTGCCATGTATTTTGTTTTTTTATGTTGATTTCTAACCCTTTTAGAGTGCAGTATTGCTGGAACCTGTCTAGTAAAATCTGAAGGCCTCGAGGGGTTCGTCCACGAAGAGGAGGGACGCTACTCGTTCCCCCCACCAATCGAGGCGAGTCATTGTCACAATTCTCCATATAGGCTGCAATATCATTAACAAAAAGGGAGAAAAGGGCGGGAGCCAGTACGCATCCCTGGCGTACTCCCCTTTTTATGGGGATTGGATCTGTAAGTTCCCCATTTGGGCCCCACCTGACCTTGGCATAGTTCTCCTGGTGCAAGCCCATCACCAATTTTAACAGTTCTCCAGGGAGCCCCTGCCTTTCCAGAGATTTCCAAAGTAGGTCACGAGGAATTAGGTCAAATGCTGCTCGCAAATCTACAAAGGTCACATACAAGTGACCTTTGCGAATGATGACATATTTCCAATACAAGCAGCATAGCCTTAATACCTGATCTATAGTCCCAGTTTTTTCCCTGAACCCCGCCTGATATTTTGATAAAACTGATTCTTCCTCCAACCACGTGTTTATTCGATTTAATATATGCCTGGCATATATCTTTTGAGTAATATCTAAAAGACTAATGGGGCGATAATTGGCTGGATCGCCTCAATCCCCCTTTTTAAAAATAGTAATAATTTCTGAGCCATCCCATGTGTCCGGGATTTGGTCACCGGCCGCAATAGTATTAAATAAATGATTTAAATAAGGTGCCCAAACGTCAACATTGTGCAAATAGAGATCACCTGGAATTTTATTGAGTCCAGGCGCCTTCCCTTGTTTTACTGAAGCAATTGCTAACTCCGTTTCCTGCAAGTCAAAGACTACCAATGGGTGTGGTTTCTCTGGCTGGATGAAGGTGGGTTCTTCCATAGAAGTTTCCTCTGTGGTTTTAGCTGCATGCAGCGTTGTAAAATGTTTTACCCACGTGTCCTCATCTAGGAAAACCTCTCTAGAGCCTTTTTCACATTTGTTCCCCTTGGCCACTAATTCCCAGAATTGCCTCTGGTCCTTGGTTTTAGCTGCTAATATCATACTAGACCATAGTTCCTCATCCCAAGAAGATTTTGCTTTTACCATTATTTTGTTATATGACTTCCCTTTGTCTCTAATTTCTATAGGACCTTTTCTTTTAAGTGCGTCAATCAAGGCGGTTTTATCAACACGACATTCCTTATTGTACCAAGGTTTACCTACCGGTTTTGCATTTACCGTGCCAGTCACTTTTTTTTGGTCTTTTTGTGAGAAGATCTAGTAATTTACTGAAAAGGGATTTATGTAATTGATAAATTCTCCAGAATCCCATCTATATGGACAATATGATTCAAATGTGTTTGCAAAGGTACAGTAAATGTTGGCCAGTAAGTCCTCTCTTTCCAATATATATGCCCATTTGACAGCCCTTCGATTGTTACTGAGAATGATATTATCTGTTGTAGGTAGATGTACTTGGCTGTGGCCTCCCTCAGTGCCTCCCGACCCCTTTAATAAGCTTTGGAGAAAGCTAGTTTCTAGTGGATAATGGTCACTGTCAAATCTCTCCTTGACCTTTAAATCATTTGTATATGGCCAAAGATCAAAAGAAACAATGAAATAATCTAGTTTGCTTTCACAATCTCGCCTCTTAAAAGTGGGTGCTTTCGGACTGTCAGATGGCATGCGCCCATTGCATGCCCTCAAACCATGGCTTGTGAGCAGCCTTGTAATCTGAAGGGCTAATGTAGTGTCAGCAACCATTCCATTATCAGTCAGGGCAGGTATCCCATTAGCAGCATCCTCATCTTCATACAATTGAGCTATGCCCATAATCGGTTCAAAGTTGCAGTTCATGTCCCCACATAGATTTACGCTTGCTTAAAGTGTCCATAAAAGTCTCCCGTTTTTCAATGCATAGTGACTCCTTGTAGGATGGATGAGGACTGTTATACACATTTAGGAGGTTAATCACCCTTTTGTCCACTGTGATTATTTCCAGACCAAGTATATCTAAAGAATCAATATTTAAGATTTTTATGCCAATATTGATGGATACACTGATCCATATTAAAAGACCTCCTGAAGCACGTCCTCTTGTTGAAGGCACAGCCTCTAATTGGTATGTGTTATATCCAACTCTATGAACCTGATCCGTGACCCAAGTTTCCTGCAGCACACAAATATCAAAAGTGTTCATGTAAATATTCCAGTCAGAGTCACATAATTTAGCACGCACCCCCGCTACATTCCATGAGACAAGTGAGAACAAGGGGGACCCCTCGTTTGACCCGCAGGTCCATTAAGATATGGATAGGGACGGGCTACTGTTAGCCCCATTACCAATTGCAGTAATAGGATTCCATGCCTTTGGGAATCTAGTCCCTTCTTCCTCCTTAACTCCATCAATACTAAAGGAGTTTACATCCCCACTGTCTTCCTCCCAGATCATTGATCTTCAATCACACTCGTCCAGACCACTGAATAAGTCAAACCTATTTGATAACTCCAAAGGCGTGAATGGCATTAGATGAGCCATTCTTCTGTATTCACCTGTATTATGTCTGGGGGGTATTGTGTTCCACCCGGATGACACGGGGGCTGGAGCTGGTTGGTGCATATAGACAGAGTTCCTAGCAAGCTCCATGTTAGAAAAATGATTGTCAAAGGGGACATTACTGATTACCGATTGGGGAGGAAATACTATAGATCTTGGATAGAAATAAGTCAATGGGCGCGGGATAATACAGTTATTTGCATTGCCATGTGGCCAGTTCAGTATGTATTGTACTGCGTTTTTGTCCCTAAAATTTACAACAACAACATCTCCCCCTATGTCCTTGTGTCTTCCACCTAGCCATGGCAAGCGTCGAACATGGACTATTTTGCCGTTATTGTTACTGGCTATTGGTCTATGTAAAGTCAACCAGTGTATTATTTTGTTTTTTAATTGGAAGAAACCTTCCCGTTTACTACCTGACAATTCTGGAACCCCGGTGAGTACCACCACATATGGTATGGCTTCCGGCGGGAGTTCAGTGGGTGGTCTCCTACCTTGGCCCCCTCTCGTGTGTCTAGCTTCTTCCTCCTCCAATCTTGATGGACCATTTAAAGGGTTACTCATTCCCCTTGCTAGAGTGTTAGCTGAATTATCAGGGATGCGATTCGATGTTGTAATCGGTCTTGCCGTTGATGTTTTTGGCTGATTTGTATTAGGATTGAGGGGATGTTTACGTACGGATGATGTACTTGTAGACAAGGGATTGGTAGTAGCTAGAGTAACTGGTTTCGGGTTGTTATGTGAGGTGGCAATAGAGGGTGTTGCTACAGCTGCGTCTATTGGGGGAATATGTACCGATGTAGAGGCTTTGGAAGGGGTTGATGCTGTTGTTGGCCCTTTGTGTTCTGAAGACCTAGTAGGATTTCCGTATGTTGCCAGATCCACCTCTATTTTCCCTAGTCTTAGCTCCACTCCTTTTAGTCTTTCGACTATAGCTAGTGTATAGCTTCTCACTATGAGTTCTATGCTATCCAGTAGATTATTAGGAGGGGCTAATTGGGTCCCTTCAACCGTTAAAACATGATCGGTATTAGACTCAATAACTAAGTGGGAAGATGATAGTAGGCAGGTGCTAGGCATTCCCTAAGTAATAGGGGCACACTGGCAGCAGGTGATGTAGCATCCATGGTAGTGGCGCAGAGCTCATTGTCCAGGGTAACAACAGGAATAGGCTCAGAAAGAGTCCTATTGTTCAGGGTAACAACAGGAATAGGCTCAGAAAGAGTCCTATTCTTAATGCGTTCAATAGAACGACGGCGATCAGCCCGCCGTTCTGCTAGGGATAGATCTTTTGATCCTTCAGAAACAGCTTTAGTAAAGTAATTGTCCAAGGTTCGGTTTGTCATGCCCCCTGCTTTATCAGAACCAACGGTGGCCGGACTATGCACGGTAGTAGACATTGGAGTACAGTGGCAATATTACACCAGTGATGTCAAATTTGCACTACTTACTCAAATGAAGTCCAACCACCAGGGGGACTGGCCCAGTCCAGTCTCCTCAGGCCTCTGAGGGCCTAAGAGGGCCTGCCCTTTGCCCGGGCTTCGCCCGGCGTCCCGCGAGACGGCGGTAGCGTCTTATTTATGCGCCTCCTGGCGCTTACGAGTGATGCGGACCCCAGTAGGGCTTCTGGGAGTTGTGGTCCCGCCCCTCGCCGTCTCCACTCGGCGGCTCCCCCTCGAGTTGGTGAAAGAGCGAGGGAGCAGCTGGAGACTGGCGGGCGGGTCCGCAGCAAACAGCACTGCTCTAACAGGAAGAGGGATCAGCTGGTCAGCGATAGCGGCAGTAAAACGGGCTTGCAGGGGTTCCCTGCAAACTTAGAAGTGCAGACATCATGCCAAAGGGACTCCCATTGTAGGAGAAGGGAAATCCTTTAAAGAGAGCCATTTTCTCTCAAGATTTCCCTTCTCTTTTTGCAACGCAGGAGCAACATCATCGAGGGGTGATTAGCAGACAGACCACAAGACGCGCAACGCCCATTGCCCCGAACTCTCTGAAACAGCTTCCCGGGCGCATGCACAGAGCCGCACCCGAGTACTTCACAGGGCTTCAAAAGATTATTTTTTGTAAAGGAGACTCTGTTCTTTTTCACCCCTTTTTACAGCCCCTACATCCCCACTCTGCCTCTGCCTATTCTTCAATGCAGATTACTATATATATAATACATGTTTAAATATGGAACCAAACCACATTCGCTGGATGATGTCATCAGTGATGTCATTTGAGATTTGATCAGTGATGTCATCAGTGATGTCACTGACCATGTCATGAATGATGTAATTAGTAACATCATCACCAGTGGATTGAGGGTGCGAGAGTTACAGTTAGTACAACTAACTATAACAGAGGAATTTCAATGGTTTTGTATGAGTGATATGTCCAGCCAACTATAACACCCCTAAAACCTTTGTTTTTTCAATTAATTTCTAAGGTTTTTTAAATGATATTTCCTAACAATAATATGTCTGAAACCTATGGTTTTTTCAGTGAATTTCAAAGCTTTTTGAAACGACAATTCCTGCTTATAATGTGGACCAATTCCCAATATTTTGAACAAGAAACCAAATCTGCAATGCTACCTAAAAAATTAGGCAATAGTTCCTCTTACCACTAACAAATTAACATCAACATTTAACTAATGTAAGAATGTCTACTATGTACTCGTGAATTACATCCAACTCACACCCATATTTAAAGATCAATGTGTGATAGAGGTTCTAATTATACCCTTCCGATACCAAAGAAAATCACAATACCCAACCCACCACCACCACAACCCCTCGATCCCCTCCCCCTACTACCTCAGAGGCATCGCAAAACAAGACAATGGACCTTTCCAAAATAATATATCCCCTCAACTGTACACTAGCTCAATCTACAGAGATGTGGCAACCAAGTATGTATAAGGGAAAGAACTCAAAAATCAACAATAATGTGCACAAAGCTAAGACTACCAGTGAAATACTATACACAATTCACTATACAAACCAAAAAGTTTTCAGTGTGCAGATATACCATTGATATGTGTAGTGTACTGAATAGTGAACGCAACCATATTATCTCAGACACTGGGGAATATCTCGGTCATGCAGCTTTGTTCACCCCCCTTTGAAAAAGAAGTGGAGTGGGCTAGTCAAATGTAATAACATCAACGCTATGACGCAGAAAGTAAATCATTATATAAAGACTCACTTGCCCGGTACAAACAGATGATCGCAGAGGCGAAAAGAGCCTATTATGCCGCACAAATTGAGACTGCCAAAAACTCGTGCAAAGAGTTATTCGACATCACTAAACGCTTGTCGGGTGGCACGCACGACCTCACACCACCTCCCTCACAACATCTTTGCGACGCCTTATCTGATTTTTTCTTCAAAAAAGTTAACGACATCTATCAGGCTTTTTCTCTAAACACGGACTCTACACCACTATCCTTGTCCTCCACCTCACGGGATAACACACTGACCCGCTTTGTCGAGCTCACTATGGATCAGACAAGGAGTATTATTTCAAGAATCAAATCAGGTTCTGCATTAGACCCGTGTCCGCTCAAAGTTCTTATGCCAGTTATGGACACGTTGATACCGGTTATTACTCATGTTTGCAACACTATGTTTAGCTCCGGAATTTTCCCGGCTTCTCTGAAACATACGTTGGTCAAACCCCTCTTAAAGAAAGCTAATTTGAATAAAGACAGCACTCCTGGTACTGCTGGATCTTTCGGCGGCCTTCGACACGGTCGACCACAAGATCTTAGTCGACCGTGTCGAACGGCTGGGGGTCCAGAAAACTGCTCTGGACCTGCTTGTATCGTTTCTGGCCAATAGATCACAAGCAGTATCTTTAGGACCCTACCAATCATCGAAGGTGTCTCTGTCGTGTGGGGTCCCTCAAGGCTCATCCCTGAGTCCGACACTATTTAATATCTATGTGTCGGACCTTGCAAATGTCATCAAAGCATTTGGGATGGGCCTGACCTCCTACGCCGATGACACCCAATTGGTACTGGCTATCAAAGGGGACGGGGAGGAAGTGGCCAATCGATTCACGAGAGGAATGATGGCAATAGGTGACTGGATGGCCACGAATTGTCTGAAACTCAATTCGGAAAAAACTGAAGTGGTCATCTTCGGTCACCTCTCCCCGGGCTGGTCACCTGTCTGGTGGCCACCATCTTTCGGTCCCCCGCCGAGTCCAGCTAGCAAAGTGAGAAATCTAGGCGTCATCTTCGATGCTGGCCTCAATTTTATGGCACATGCAAATAAAACTGCGGCTTCAGCTCATATGAAATTGAGAATGATTAGGAAAATACTACCTTTCCTACCGAACACGGCCGGGAAAACACTGGTCAGCTCACTAGTCCTGTCCTCCTTGGACTATTGTAACGCTCTATTCTTAAATGCCCAAGTCCGAGTGACAAATAAGATGCAGTCAATCCAAAATGCAGCCGCACGAATGCTGGCTGGGATCCCCAAGTTCGCACCAGTTACAAACATCATTAGGGATCTCCATTGGCTCCCGATACGCAGCCGTATCAAATTCAAATCGCTGTGTATTGTTTACAAGTCACTCAATAATCAAGGTCCCCACTTTCTCAAACAGAATCTTCTCCATCATGTCCCAACCCGATCGCTTCGTTCCTCTATTCAGAACTTCTTGGCTGTGCCTCGCACTAGAACAGTCACCTGGGGCGACAGGCGTTTCCTGGTTGCCGCCCCTAGACTCTGGAACACCCTTCCTGCACATATCCGAGCAAGTCCCTCCCTGTTCACATTCCGCAAACAGCTAAAGACGTGGTTATTTGACCAATAGCCTTGTATATCTTCTTTACCCCAGTTGCTGATCCATCCCTTAATTAGCGCCGAGACGCCCACGGGTATTCGCCGTGCTCTACAAATGTCAATAAATAAATAAATAAACGTAAGACTATAAATAATTAGGATATGCCTTGGGTGTGGTTCACTTCTGCAAAGAGAAGAGACTGCGCCACAGAGAAGGTCCGCACCCTGCCGCCATGACCGCATGTCTCCTCGATACGGGCCCATTGCGATCTCAGCGCCACAGCGCCACAGCGCCACAGACTTATGTCTGCATCGACTACTGTCTTTGATCTACACTCCGGACAGCAGGGTTTACAACTTGAATTCAACTTTGGATCTAAATTTGTCGTCGGTATCAGTGCTGAGTACAGCCTTCAATCTACTCTGCGGTCAGTAGGATTAACAACTTGATACCAGTTGCTCATCAGCACTACAGAAAACATTGAATTCAGTCTTGATTTATTTAAAGCAGAGACAATTGTACTATGTCCTCAGATTTTGTTAAAGTTTGTACAGTAGGAAATTCAGCGTTCATTTATTTAATGCAGAGACAATTACGGACAGCATTTAAGTTAGCCTTGATTTCTGTAAGGCAGAGACAATTTTTTTCATGGATGCCACAAAAAACATTCTTCAATGTCTGTACTAAGTACTGCCTTCAAATGTACACTGCGATCAACAGAGTTCACTACTTGATATCAGAAGCGCATCAGCACTACAGACAACATTTAATTCATTCTCGATTTATTTAAGGCAGAGACAATTCTACTGTGTCGTCATATTTTGTTAACGTATGTGACAAAAAAGCATTCATCGATGTTTCTGTGGACTACTGCCATAAATGTACTCTGCGGACAGCAGGGTTCACAGGTTGAATTCAGCTTTCCATCTACACTATGGACAGTGGAGAATTCAGCCTTGATTTATGTAATGCAGAGACAATTCTACTGTATGTGTTCATGTATTTTTTTACATAAGTCATAAAAATGATTTGTCGATATCTGTGCTGACAACTGCCTTTGATCTACATTGTGAGGGCTCATGATTCAGGTGGAATGGCGATTGCACTTGACGCATTCCAGTAGCCAAGAGACATTTTACCAGTGCGACCCACCGGAACCATGAATCATCGCAGGGTGCACACACGCTGAATTCTCCATGTACCACTAACTCACTGCACCACAAGTCATCTCCACGTGGCCTTGTTAAAGCAGAATTCACTAGGCAAAAACGGCACTTACTCAGGCGCAATGTGAACGTGTTAATGACTTGCGCGATCGCGCAATGATTAAATCTCCTGATCGATTTCAGGCTTCTGATCAACGCTCTCCTCATTCCTTTCAGGACTCATCGGCCTCAATGACCGGTGGTGGGGGGGGCGGCAGGGGTTGGGGTGGCCAGCAAGGACGTGACCAGCCCCGCCCGAAAAACGGTGCAGGAAAGCAGGAAGGCTCGACGCCGAAGAGACCAGTTTGCCAAGAAGAAATTGAGAACGCGGCTTCGGAATTTGACGTGGGCTCTGACCTTGCTGGACAGCGCGGCGGAGATTACCATAGTGAAACCACACTACAAAAACACCACTGCACTACCCTAAACACTAAATCTACCTCCAGCACGACCGCGTACACTACACAAACACCTTTGCACTACTGTAAACCATAAAACACTTCCCACAGCACGACCCCTACACTACACAAACACCACTGCACTACCCTGAACCCTAAATCTCCCCCAGCACAACCCCCTACACTACCCATTCACCACTGCACTACTCTAAACACTAAAACACGCTAACCCAGCACAAGCCCCTACACTACCCAAACACCAGTGCACTACCCTAAACCTAAAATCTACCCCAGCAAGACCCCTTACACTACCCAAACACCACTGTACTACCCTGAAAGATTACACCAGCACAACCCCCCACACTACACAAACACCACTGCACTACCCTAAATACTAAATCTACCCCCAGCACGACCCCCTACACTACACAAACACCTTTGCACTACCCATTACCCTAAACCCTAAAACACAACCCCCAGCATGACCCCTACATTACACAAACACCACTGCACTTCCCTAAACCCTGAAACACTACCCCCAGCACGACCCCCTACACTACCCAAACAACACTGCACTACCCTAAACCCTAAAACAATACCACCAGCACAACCCCCTACACTAAACAAACACCACTGCAGTACCGTAAATCCTAAATCTACCCCCAGCACACCCACCTACACTACCCATTCACCACTGCACTACCCTAAACCCTAAAACCCTACCCCAGCACGACCCCTACACTACCCAAACACCATTGCACTACCCTAAACCTTAAATCTACCCCAGCACAACCCACTACACTACCCAAACACCACTGCTCTACCCTAAAACACCCCCAGCACGAACCCCTACACTACCTAAACACCACTACACTACCATAAACACTAAAACATCACTCAATGCACTTCACAAACACCACTGCACTACCATGAACCCTAAAACACTACCCCCATCATAACCCGCTACACTACACAAACACCACTGCACTACCCTAAACTCTAAAAAACTACTCCATACACTTCACAAACACCACGGCACTACCCTAAACCCTAAAACACTTCCCCAGCAACACCCCTACACTACACAAACACCACTCCCCTACCATAAACCCTAACTCTACCCCAGCAAGACCATCTATACTACCCATTCACCACTGCACTAACCTACACCCTAAAACTCACGTGACAAAAAAGCATTCATCGATGTTTCTGTGGACTACTGCCATAAATGTACTCTGCGGACAGCAGGGTTCACAGGTTGAATTCAGCTTTCCATCTACACTATGGACAGTAGAGAATTCAGCCTTGATTTATGTAATGCAGAGACAATTCTACTGTATGTGTTCATGTATTTTTTTACATAAGTCATAAAAATGATTTGTCGATATCTGTGCTGACAACTGCCTTTGATCTACATTGTGAGGGCTCATGATTCAGGTGGAATGGCGATTGCACTTGACGCATTCCAGTAGCCAAGAGACATTTTACCAGTGCGACCCACCGGAACCATGAATCATCGCAGGGTGCACACACGCTGAATTCTCCATGTACCACTAACTCACTGCACCACAAGTCATCTCCACGTGGCCTTGTTAAAGCAGAATTCACTAGGCAAAAACGGCACTTACTCAGGCGCAATGTGAACGTGTTAATGACTTGTGCGATCGCGCAATGATTAAATCTCCTGATCGATTTCAGGCTTCTGATCAACGCTCTCCTCATTCCTTTCAGGACTCATCGGCCTCAATGACCGGTGGTGGGGGGGGCGGCAGGGGGTTGGGGTGGCCAGCAAGGACGTGACCAGCCCCGCCCGAAAAACGGTGCAGGAAAGCAGGAAGGCTCGACGCCGAAGAGACCAGTTTGCCAAGAAGAAATTGAGAACGCGGCTTCGGAATTTGACGTGGGCTCTGACCTTGCTGGACAGCGCGGCGGAGATTACCATAGTGAAACCACACTACAAAAACACCACTGCACTACCCTAAACACTAAATCTACCTCCAGCACGACCGCGTACACTACACAAACACCTTTGCACTACTGTAAACCATAAAACACTTCCCACAGCACGACCCCTACACTACACAAACACCACTGCACTACCCTGAACCCTAAATCTCCCCCAGCACAACCCCCTACACTACCCATTCACCACTGCACTACCCTAAACACTAAAACACGCTAACCCAGCACAAGCCCCTACACTACCCAAACACCAGTGCACTACCCTAAACCTAAAATCTACCCCAGCAAGACCCCTTACACTACCCAAACACCACTGTACTACCCTGAAAGACTACACCAGCACAACCCCCCACACTACACAAACACCACTGCACTACCCTAAATACTAAATCTACCCCCAGCACGACCCCCTACACTACACAAACACCTTTGCACTACCCATTACCCTAAACCCTAAAACACAACCCCCAGCATGACCCCTACATTACACAAACACCACTGCACTTCCCTAAACCCTGAAACACTACCCCCAGCACGACCCCCTACACTACCCAAACAACACTGCACTACCCTAAACCCTAAAACAATACCACCAGCACAACCCCCTACACTAAACAAACACCACTGCAGTACCGTAAATCCTAAATCTACCCCCAGCACACCCACCTACACTACCCATTCACCACTGCACTACCCTAAACCCTAAAACCCTACCCCAGCACGACCCCTACACTACCCAAACACCATTGCACTACCCTAAACCTTAAATCTACCCCAGCACAACCCACTACACTACCCAAACACCACTGCTCTACCCTAAAACACCCCCAGCACGAACCCCTACACTACCTAAACACCACTACACTACCATAAACACTAAAACATCACTCAATGCACTTCACAAACACCACTGCACTACCATGAACCCTAAAACACTACCCCCATCATAACCCGCTACACTACACAAACACCACTGCACTACCCTAAACTCTAAAAAACTACTCCATACACTTCACAAACACCACGGCACTACCCTAAACCCTAAAACACTTCCCCAGCAACACCCCTACACTACACAAACACCACTCCCCTACCATAAACCCTAACTCTACCCCAGCAAGACCATCTATACTACCCATTCACCACTGCACTAACCTACACCCTAAAACTCTACTCTGGCATGACCCCTACACTACCCAAACATCATTGCACTACCCTAAACCTTAATTTACCCCAGCACGACCCCCTACACTACCCAAACTCCACTGCTCTACCCATAAACTCTACCCAGCACGAACCCCTACACTGCACAAACACCACTACACTACCCTAAACCCTAAATCTATCCCCAGCACGACCCCTACACTACACAAACACCACTGCACTACCCTAACCCTAATACATGACCCCCTACACTACAAAACCACCATTGCACTACTCTAAACCTTAAATCTACCCCCAGCACGAACCCCTACACTAACTAAACACCACTGCACTACCCTAATCCCTAAAAAACTACCCCCAGCATGACCCTCTACACTACCCAAACACCACTGTGCTACCCTAATCCCTAAATCTACCCCCAGCACGACCCCCTACACTACCCAAACACCACTGCACGACCCTAATTTCTAAATCAACCCCCAGCACAAACTCTTACACTACCTAAACACCACTGCACTACCATAAACACTAAAACAATACCCCATACAATTCACAAACACCACTGTACTAACCTAAACCCTAAAACACTTCCCCAGCACGACCCCTATTCTACACAAACACCACTCCACTACCCTAAACCCTAAATCTACCCCCAGCATGACCCCCTACACCACCCATTCAGCACTGCACTACCCTAAACCCTAACACACTACCAAACACGTCCCCTACACTACCCAAACACCATGTCACTACCTTAAACCTTAAATCTACCCCAGCACGACCCCTTACACTACCCAAACACCACAGTACTACCATAAAAGACTACCCCAGCATGACCCCCTACACTACACAAACACCACTGCACTACCTTAAACTCTAAATCTACCCCCAGCACCACCCCCTACACTACATAAAAACCACTGCACTACCCTAAACACTAAATCTACCCCCAGCATGACCCCCTACACTACAAAAACACCATTGCACTACCCTAAACCCTAAAACACAATCCCCAACACGACTCCTATATTACACAAACACCACTGCACTTCCCTAAACCCTAAAACACTACCCCCAGCACGACCCCTACTCTACCCAAACACCATTGCACTACCCTAAACCTTAATTTCCCCCAGCACGACCCCGTACACTACCCAAACCCCACTGCTCCACCCTAAAACTCTACCCAGCACGACCCCTACACTCCATAAACACCACTGCACTACCCTAAACCCTAAATCTATCCCCAGCATGACCCCCTACACTACACAAACACCATTGAACGACCCTAAACCCTAAAACCTGACCCCTACACTACATAAACACCATTGCACTGCCCTAAACCTTAAGTCTACCATCAGCACGAGCCCCTACACTACCTAAACACCACTGCACTACCCTAATCCCTAAAAACCTACCCCCAGCATGACAACCTACACTATACAAAAACCACTGCGCCACCCTAAACCCTGAAAAACTACCCCCAGCAAGCCCCCCTACATTACCCAAGCACCACTGCGCTACCTTAAACCCTAAAACACGACCCCCGGCACGACCCCCTTCACTACCCAAACTCCACTGCGCTACCCCAAACCATAAAACACTACTTCCTGCACGACCCTTTACACTACTCAAACACCACTGCGCTACACTAAAAACTAAAACACTACCCCAGCATGACACCGTACAGTACCCAGACACCACTGCACTACCCTAAACCCTAAAACACTACCCCCAGCATGACCCACTACACTACCGAAACTCCACTGCACTACCCTGAACCCTAAAACACTACCACCAGCACGACCCCCAACACTGCCCAAACACCACTGCGCTACCCTAAACCCTAAAACACTACCCCAGCACGACATTCCACATTACCCAAACACCACTGCGTTACCCTAAATCCTAAAACTCTACCCCCAGCACGACCCCCTACACTACCCAAACATCACTGTGCTACCCTAAACGCTAAACACTACCCCAGCACGACCCCCTACACTACCCAAACCCCTCTCTACTACCCTAAACCTTAAAACACTACCCCTACACTACACAAACACCACTGCATGACCCTAAAACACTACCCCAGCATGACCCCCTACACTACACAAATATCACCGTAGTACGCTAAACCCTAAAACACTACCCCAGCACGATCCCGCAAACACTACAAAAACACCACTGCACTTCCATAAACCCTAAAACACTACCCCCAGCACGCCCTCCTACACTACCCAAACACTACTGCACTCCCCTAAACCCTAAATCTACCCCCAGCATGACCCCCTACACTACCCAAACACCACTGAACTACCCTAAACCCTACAAAAGTTGCCCAGCATGACCCCTACACTACACAAACACCACTCCACTACCCTAAACCCTAAATCTACCCCCAGCATGACCCCTACACTACCCGTTCACCACTACACTACCCTAAACACTAACACACTACCAAACACGAGCCCTACACTACCCAAACACATGTCACTACCCTAAACCTTAAATCTACCCCAGCACGACCCCTTACACTACCCAAACACCACTGCACTACCCTAAACTCTAAATTTACCCCCAGCACGACCCCCTACACTACATAAAAAACAGTGTATAGAAGAAGAACAGGTACTTAGCTGAAGGGATACTATGCGCACCACTAGGTGATTGGAATGGTCTATACAATAAATGTGTTAAGGTGGTGCAGCTAGGAGAAGGGGTGACCTGTACAACCCCTAAGCAATGTAAAGTACAGACATTTACATATAATTTGAATATGAGAAAACCTGCGCAACCACAAAGTAATATAGAACTGTTATACATTCTTTGTTCTTGATTTACAGCAACAACAGAGGGCAGTTGGTAAATGCAGCAATATTGTTTATTGCGCCAGCCGACACGTGTTTCATTGGAGTGTAATACACTCCAAATCTTCAGGGCCCAATCCAAATGAACAAAGGCCGAATAATCCCCCACGACTAGTGATAATTCCAACCCAGTCCGGGTACAAGGATCTTCAGGTCAGGTGCACCGGTTGCGTGTGGAATACACTTGTCTATTGGTTCGAGAAAATGAGATATTAGTTGTATTGCTGTTGGCCTCAGGGGCGGTGGTACTGCGGTAAGTGTTAGCTAAGTAAGCAGTGACAATCCAGAAAGCCTCGATGGGCAAAAGGAAGCCGGCACCGCCCTTAAAAACGATCTTGTGTCGCCTTCCCTTGTGTGCTGCTGTCTCCGAGTCAGGATCACTGATCACGTGATCCTGACTCGGAGACAGCAGCACACAAGGGAAGGCGACACAAGGTTGTTTTTAAGGGCGGTGCCGGCTTCCTTTTGCCCATCGAGGTTTTCTGGATTGTCACTGCTTACTTAGCTAACACTGACCGCAGTACCACCGCCCCTGAGGCCAACAGCAATACAACTAATATCTCATTTTCTCGAACCAATAGACAAGTGTATTCCACACGCAACCGGTGCACCTGACCTGAAGATCCTTGTACCCGAACTGGGTTGGAATTATCACCAGTCGTGAGGGATTATTCTGCCTTTGTTCATTTGGATTGGGCCCTGAAGATTTGGAGTGTATTACACTCCAATGAAACACGTGTCGGCTGGCGCAATAAACAATATTGCTGCATTTACCAACTGCCCTCTGTTGTTGCTGTAAATCAAGAACAAAGAATTTATTACAGTTCTATATTACTTTGTGGTTGTGCAGGTTTTCTCATATTCACATAAAAAACAGTGCACTACCCTAAACACTAAATCTACCCCAGCATGACCCCCTACACTACCCAAACACCACTGTACTACCATAAAAGACTACCCCAGCATGACCCCCTTCACTACACAAACACCACTGCACTACCCTAAACTCTAAATGTACCCCCAGCACGACCCCCTACACTACATAAAAACAGTGCACTACCCTAAACACTAAATCTACCCCCAGCATGACACCCTACACTACACAAACACCATTGCACTACCCTAAAACCTAAAACACAACCCCCTGCATGGCCCCTAGATACACAAACACCACTGCACTTCCCATAATCCTAAGACACTACCCTCAGCATGACCTCTACACTACCCAAACACCCCTGCACTACTCTAAACCCTAAAACACTACCCCAGCACGACCATCTACACTACCCATTCACCACTGCACTAACCTACACCCTAAAACCCTACTCCAGCACGACCCCTACACTACCCAAAAACCATTGCACTACCCTAAACCTTAATTTACCCCTGCCTGACCCCCTACACTACCCAAAGCCCACTGCTCTTCCCTAAAGCGCTACCCAGCACGGCCCCCTACACTCCGTAAACACCACTGAACTACCCTAAACCCTAAATCTATCCCCAGCATGACCCCAACACTACACAAACACCATTGCACTACCCTAAACCCTAAAACATGACCCCTACACTTCATAAACACCATTGCACTACCCTAAACCTTAAATCTACCCCCAGCATGACCCCCTACACTACACAAACGCCACTGCACTACCCTAAACCCTGAAACACTACCCCCGGCACTACCCCCTACACTACCCAAGCACCACTGCGCTACCCTAAACCCTAAAACACTACCCCAGGCATGACCCCCTTCACTACCCGAACACCACTGCGCTACCATAAAAGACTACCCCAGCATGACCCCCTACACTACACAAACACCACTGCACTACCTTAAACTCTAAATCTACCCCCAGCACGAACCCCTACACTAACTAAACACCACTGCACTACCCTAATCCCTAAAGAACTACCCCCAGCATGACCCTCTACACTACCCAAACACAACTGTGCTACCCTAATCCCTAAATCCACCCCCAGCACGACCCCCTACACTACCCAAACACCACTGCACTACCCTAATTTCTAAATCAACCCCCAGCACAAACTCTTACACTACCTAAACACCACTGCACTGCCATAAACACTAAAACAATACCCCATACACTTCACAAACACCACTGTACTAACCTAAACCCTAAAACACTTCCCCAGCATGACCCCTACTCTACACAAACACCACTCCACTACCCTAAACCCTAAATCTACCCCCAGCATGACCCCCTACACCACCCTTTCAGCACTGCACTACCCTAAACCTTAACACACTACCAAACACGGCCCCTACACTACCCAAACACCATGTCACTACCCTAAACCTTAAATCTACCCCAGCACGACCCCTTACACTACCCAAACACCACAGTACTACCATAAAAGACTACCCCAGCATGACCCCCTACACTACACAAACACCACTGCACTACCTTAAACTCTAAATCTACCCCCAGCACGACCCCCTACACTACATAAAAACCACTGCACTACCCTAAACACTAAATATACCCCCAGCATGACCCCCTACACTCCACAAACACCATTGCACTACCCTAAACCCTAAAACACTATCCCCAACACGACTCCTATATTACACAAACACCACTGCACTTCCCTAAACCCTAAAACACTACCCCCAGCACGACCCCTACTCTACCCAAACACCATTACACTACCCTAAACCTTAATTTCCCCCAGCACGACCCCGTACACTACCCAAACCCCACTGCTCCACCCTAAAACTCTACCCAGCACGACCCCCTACACTCCATAAACACCACTGCACTACCCTAAACCCTAAATCTATCCCCAGCATGACCCCCTACACTACACAAACACCATTGAACGACCCTAAACCCTAAAACATGACCCCTACACTACATAAACACCATTGCACTGCCCTAAACCTTACGTCTACCATCAGCACAAGCCCCTACACTACCTAAACACCACTGCACTACCCTAATCCCTAAAAACCTACCCCCAGCATGACAACCTACACTATACAAAAACCACTGCGCCACCCTAAACCCTGAAAAACTACCCCCAGCAAGCCCCCCTACATTACCCAAGCACCACTGCGCTACCTTAAATCCTAAAACACGACCCCCGGCACGACCCCCTTCACTACCCAAACTCCACTGCGCTACCCCAAACCATAAAACACTACTTCCTGCACGACCCTTTACACTACTCAAACACCACTGCGCTACACTAAAAACTAAAACACTACCCCAGCATGACACCCTACAGTACCCAGACACCACTGCACTACCCTAAACCCTAAACACTACCCCCAGCATGACCCACTACACTACCCAAACTCCACTGCACTACCCTGAACCCTAAAACACTACCACCAGCACGACCCCCGACACTGCCCAAACACCACTGCGCTACCCTAAACCCTAAAACACTACCCCAGCACGACATTCCACATTACCCAAACACCACTGCGCTACCCTAAATCCTAAAACTCTACCCCCACCACGACCCCCTACACTACCCAAACATCACTGTGCTACCCTAAACGCTAAACACTACCCCAGCACGAGCCCCTACACTACCCAAACCCCTCTCTACTACCCTAAACCTTAAAACACTACCCCTACACTACACAAACACCACTGCATGACCCTAAACCCTAAAACACTACCCCAGCATGACCCCCTACACTACACAAATATCACCGTAGTACGCTAAACCCTAAAACACTACCCCAGCACGATCCCGCAAACACTACAAAAACACCACTGCACTTCCATAAACCCTAAAACACTACCCCCAGCACGCCCTCCTACACTACCCAAACACTACTGCACTACCCTAAACCCTAAATCTACCCCCAGCATGACCCCCTACACTACCCAAACACCACTGCACTACCCTAAACCCTAAAAAAGTTGCCCAGCATGACCCCTACACTACACAAACACCACTCCACTACCCTAAAACCTAAATCTACCCCCAGCATGACCCCTACACTACCCATTCACCACTGCACTGCCCTAAACCCTAACACACTACCAAACACGAGCCCTACGCTACCCAAACACATGTCACTACCCTAAACCTTAAATCTACCCCAGCACGACCCCTTACACTACCCAAACACTACTGCACTACCCTAAACTCTAAATTTACCCCCAGCACGACCCCCTACACTACACAAACACCATTGCACTACCCTAAAACCTAAAACACAACCCCCTGCATGGCCCCTAGATTACACAAACACCACTGCACTTCCCTAAATCCTAAAACACTACCCTCAGCACGACCTCTACACTACCCAAACACCACTACACTACTCTAAACCCTAAAACACTACCCCAGCACGACCATCTACACTACCCATTCACCACTGCACTAACCTACACCCTAAAACTCTACTCCAGCACGACCCCTACACTACCCAAAAACCATTGCACTACCCTAAACCTTAATTTACCCCTGCCTGACCCCCTACACTACCCAAAGCCCACTGCTCTTCCCTAAAACGCTACCCAGCACGGCCCCCTACACTCCGTAAACTCCACTGAACTACCCTAAACCCTAAATCTATCCCCAGCATAACCCCAACACTACACAAACACCATTGCACTACCCTAAACCCTAAAACATGACCCCTACACTTCATAAACACCATTGCACTACCCTAAACCTTAAATCTACCACCAGCACGAACCCCTACACTACCTAAACGCCACTGCATTACCCTAATCCCTAAAAAACTACCCCCAGCATGACCCCCTACACTACACAAAATCCACTGCACTACCCTAAACCCTGAAACACTACCCCCTACACTACCAAAGCACCACTGCGCTACCCTAAACCCTAAAACACTACCCCAGGCACGACCCCCTTCACTACCCAAACACCACTGTGCTACCCTAAACCCTAAAACACTACCCCAGCATGACCTTCTACATTACCCAAACACCACTGCGCTACCCTACATCCTAAAACTCTACCCCCAGCATGACCCCCTACACTACCCAAACATCACTGTGCTAACCTAAAAGCTAAACACTACCCCAGCACGACTCCTACACTACCCAAACACCTCTGTACTACCCTAAACCTTAAAATGCAACCCCCTACACTACACAAACACCACTGCACTACCCTTATCCCTAAAACACTACCCTCAGCATGACCCCTACACTACAAAAACAGCACTGCTTAACCCTAAACCCTAAAACACTACCCCTACACTACACAAACACCACTGCACTACCCTACACCCTAAAACACTACCCCAGCATGACCCCTACACTACACAAATTCCACTGTAGTACGCTAAACCCTAAAACACTTCCGCAGCACGATCCCGCAAAAACTACACAAACACCACTGCACTTCCATAAACCCTAAAACACTACCCCAGCACACCCCCTACACTACCCAAACACTACTGCACTACCCTAAATCTACCCCCAGCATGACCCCCTACACTACCCAAACACCACTGCACTACCCTAAACCCTAAAACACGACCCCCAGCACGACCCCCTACACTACACAAAAACCACTGCACTACCCTAAACCCTATATCTACCCCAGCACAACCCCCTACACTACCTAAACACCACTGCACTACCCTAAACCCTAAAAAACTACCCCAGCACGACCCCCTAAACTACAAAAACACCACTGCTCTACCCTAAACCCTAAATCTACCCCAGCACACCCCCTTACACTACCAAAACACTACTGCACTACCCTAGACCCTAAATCTACCCCTAGCACAACCCCCTACAATACCTAAACACCACTTCACTACCCTAAACCCTAAAACACTACCCATACACTAGACGAACACCACTGCACTACCCTAAACCATAAAACACTACCCCCAGCATGACCCCTAACTCTACACAAACACCACTGCACTTTCCTAAACCCTAAATCTAATCCCAGCACAACCCCTACACTACACAAACACCACTACATTACCCTAAACTGGCATGATCCCCTACACAACCCAAACACCACTGTGCTACCCTAAACACTAAAACACCATCCCCGCACGACCCCCTACACTACACAAACAGCACTGCGCTACCCTAAACCCTAAAACACAACCCCCGGCATGACCCCCTACACTACACAAACACCACTAAACTGCCCTAAACCCTAAAACCCTAAAACCCTACCCCCAGCATGACCCCCTATACTACACAAACACCCTTGCAACGCCCTAAACCTTAAATCTACCCCAGCACGACCCCTACACTACCCAAACAACACTGCAGAAACCTAAACCCTAAAACACTACCCTCTACACTACACAAACATCACAACACTACCCTAAACCCTAAAACCCCACCCCCAGCATGCCCCCCTACACTGCCCAAATACCACTGCGCTACCCTAAACCCTAAAACACCACCCTAGCACGACCCCCTACACTACCCAAACAGCACTGCTCTACCCTATACCCTAAAACACTACCACAGCATGACCCCTAAACTACACAAATACCACTGCACTACCCTAAACCCTAAAACACTACCCCAGAACGACCCAATACAAGATGAGGAATTTACGCAGTGCCTCGTTTCGTATCCTCCTTTACAAACATGTCTGTTTGCAGTTTCACGGTTTCGCTGTTAACATAGTCTGTTTCCGTGCCTCTAGACTGAGGAAAAGTATTTCTCTAGAGCGATGTCACATAATTGAGCCCTCCATTCAGACCTTTGAAAGTGCCTCAGTCCTTTTTCAAAGGTTTGTCACGGATATGTCTGCAGGCAGTTTGTGCACATGTAGAAATTATTCAGAACTTGCTAAGCAGTAGCACAGTTGAACTCTAAAAGATCGCTCGCCAATTAAAAGTTTAGGCAGGTGTAAAAAGAGGTGTGGCCTCGGACCACCTCTCTGCAAGGCAGCTCTTTGGTGCTTACTGGAGGTACCTGGTGGGCTAGTTGGACCCCAAGGACCCTGAAGATTCAAGGGGACTTAATATCCCAACTTAAAACGCGCCACAGGCGTGTTTGCACACAGGTGAAGGAAGGGGCCTGGGCCTGAAGTGACATGTGTGCAAACACACCCTGTGGCGTGTTTCAAGTTGGGGAATTAATTCTCCTTCAATCCTGAGGGCCCCTGGGGGCCAGCTAGCCCACCAGGTACCTCCAGAAAGTGCCAGACGCCTTCGTTCCAGAGAGGTGGTCCAGGTCATGCCCCTTTTTACACCTCTCTGCAACGCAGCTCTGTGGCGCTTACTGGAGGTACCTGGTGGGCTAGTTGGACCCTAGGGATCCTCAGGATTCAAAGGTACTTATTCCCCAACTTAAAACGTGCCGCGAGGCTTGTATTCACAGTGGTGAATTGAGGGGACGGGCCTCATGTGATGTGTGCATACATGCCCCGTGGCTGCTTTTAAGTTGGGGAATTATTTCCCCTTCACTCCTAAGGGCCCCTGGGGCCAACTAGCCCACCAAATACCTCCAGTAAGTGCCAGCCAGAGTCCTGCATTGCAGAGAGGTGGTCCAGACCGCGCCCCTTTTATACCTCTGAATTGCAGCTCTGTGGTGCTTACTGGAGGTATCTGGTTGGCTAGTTGGACCCCAGGGACTGTCAGGATTCACGGGGACTTATTCACCACCACTCGCCACCTTACCTTTGGATTTTAAGAAATATATTGAAACTATTGCTGGAGTGAAAGAGGAAAATTAGGCAGTAGTAATTCTAGTAAATGGTGTAGTAACGAAAAGTCGGAAAAATTGGCAAGAATTTGTGGGTGTTAATAATGTTGAAAAGGCTACGTTATATCTTATAGAGACCAATATTTATTTAAAAACTGTATATGTGGGTGAACAGGTAATAATTTTAAAAAATGAATCTTGTTGACCGATATGCTGAAGCTGCAATCTTCTTGGAGAGGTTACCGATTTCTTTTGAAGAAAGGAGTATCAAGCAAGATGTGCACCTCATATACATATGCTACTATGGATCAAGGATGAACCTAAATTTGGAAATGATTCTGATGAAACAGTATTGTCTTTCATTGAATAGTATGTGACATGTGAGATACCAAGAGAAGGAGGAGATAAAAGCTTGAGATAGCAAAGTTTACGTTGCCAAAGTCATCGTTGTGGAAAGTATTGCAGAAGAAATTACAAGTCTAAAGGAAAATTTTACACCAGATGTCGGTTGGGTTTCCCTGTCCAGTCATTTGTAAATACTTGTTTTTCTTTTGAAATGCACACAAAAACTCGAACATCTCCACAGAATAACTACAAGTTAAGAAAAACAGAAGTGTCAAAGTATATCAATGATTACAATCCAGTCATTTTAAAAATGTGGAATGCGAACATGGACATTCAGTATGTTGCAGATAACTCAATTGCTGTTGCAGGTTGTGTTACATAGTACAGGACAAAATCAGAAAAAAAAGAGATGAAAGAAATGTGGGAAGAAATTGCACAAGAGAAAAGCCTTAGTAAAGCATTGTACAGCTTTACTTTGAAAATACTTTCCCACCGAGAAATTGGATTGTATGAATGTTCAGACTTCTTGTGCTCTTCAAGTTTAAATTCAAAGTCACGAGGAATCATTTGGGCAAGTTTAGGTCTTGCCTGCAAAGGAAATAGAGTTTTGAAATCATTTGAAGAAATTGAAGAATTAGCAGTAAATGAAACAGACAGTACAGACAATCTTAAAACTAATATGTTGGACACATACTAACCTAAAAGGAGTCAACATCTGGAACAGCTAGGTCTGTATGATGTATTCAACATTACAGCTTGAAATAAAATGTTAAACAGAATGTAAAAGAAGGAAATTATGCAGTAGTTGGATGTCATGGTTGTTTAGTAAAACATGCAAAGAGTAATCTCATAAACCACATGAAAGTTAGATGTGAAATTTTAGATAAGCGAGAATGTTACTATTTAGCACTTCTGCAACTGTTTGAGCCAATGGAATTATTTGGAGACTTTGACAGTTACAAAGATTCTTGTAATACATTCAAAGGTAGCATTGCATGTACAATTTTTGCTATATATTTAAAAATGTTGAATGATGAAGTTGAACAGGAAAAGACTATTACAGCTGAAATTAGTAATGACAGTTCTCAAGATAGTGAAACTCATGGTCCATGTAGTCACGATCTTCTTGGACCACCAATACTGGAAAATGAAGCAGCCATTGCTATGCATGAAGTTGAAATGGCAATGCGGTACAGCACGTCCGAACATTGAAACAATGATTGAGGATGTCAGAAGTTAAAGTCTGTGATAATTTCTGTGTACCTCCTCTGACCAGGTGCAATCAACTCTAGGTCTCAACAGTGGAATGTCGTCTAGATCCCACAATGGACGATGTTAGAAATTAATCGATGAGTGGAGATAAAGTAACTCCCTTTGACCGGGTGCAACCAACTCTAGGTTCCAATAGTGGAACGGTGTCTTGATCCCACAATGGATGATGTCCTAAGTAACGTGCTGCTTGCTTTTCACAGAACTCCCTCGGTTGAGGTGCATCACACTCTGTGCTTCCGTAGCTAACTGCTGCACATGATTATTGGGCTTGATTTACTGTACTTGCTGGACTACAGCGTGCTACACAAGGTCTGAACAGTGTAACGGGGTCCAGATTCTATGGTTGAGGATGTCAGAAGTTGAAGTCTGTGATAATTTCTGTGTACCCCCTCTGACCAGGTGCAAAGAACTGTAGGTCCCAACAGTGGAACGGTGTCTTGATCCCACAATGGAGGATGTTAGAACTGCATTTGAGAGTGGAGATGAAGGTACTCCCTTCGACCAGGTGCACCCTACTCTAGGTCCCAACAGTGGAACAATGTCTTGATCTCACAATGGACGATGTCTGATATTACCTGCTGCTTGCTTTTCACAGAACTCCCTCTGTTGAGGTGCATCACAGTGTGAGCTTACGTAGCTAACAGGATTATTGGGCTTAGTTGACTGTAGTCGGTGGAGAAAATCGCTGTACAGCAGGCCCAAACACTGAAACGGGGTCTTGATTCTATGATTGAGTTTGTTTGAAGTTAAAGTCTGTGATTATTTCTGTGTACGACCTTCGACCAGTTGCAAGCAACTCTAGGTCCCAACAGTGGAACATTGTCTTGATCCCACAATGGAAGATGTCCGATATTACATGTTGTTTGGTTTTCATAGAACTCCCTCTGTTGAGGTGCATCACACTCTGTGCTTCCGCATTTAACTGCTGTACAGGATTATTGGGCTTGTTGAGTATAGTCGCTGGGCAACACTGCGGTACAGCAGGCCGAACACTGAAACGGGGTCTTGATTCTATGATTGAGGATGTCAGAAGTTAAAGTCTGTGTTTATTTCTGTGTACCTCCTTCGATAAGGTGCAACCAGCTCTAGGTCCCAACCATGGAATGGTGTCTTGATCCCAGAATGGAAGATGTCCGATTACTTGTTGCTTGGTTTTCATAGAACTCCCTCCGTTGAGGTGCATCAGACACTGTACTTGCGTAGCTAACTGTTGCACATGATTATTGTGCTTGGTTGAAACCAGTCGGTTGAGTTCTCCCCGGTACAGAAGGTCCGAACAGTGAAACGGGGTCTTGATTCCATGATTAAGGATGTCAGAAGTTAAAGATTTTGATGATTTTTGTGTAGCACCTCTGATCAGGCGCATTGAACTGTAGATCCCGACAGTAGAACAGTGTCCTGATCCTTCAATAGAGGATGTTAGAAATGTATCTGAGAGTGGAGATGAAGGTACTCCCTTCGACCAGGTGCAACCAACTCTAGGTCCCAACAGTGGAACGGTGTCTTGATCCTAGAATGGACGATGTCTGATGCAACCTTTTTCTTGGTTTTCACAGAACTGTCTCTGTTTAGGTGCATCACACTTTGTGCTTCTGCAGTTAACTGCTGCACATGATTATTGAGCTTGCTTGACTGCTGTCACTGGAATAGACCAAGGTATAGCAGGTCCGAACAATGAAACAGGGTCTCCATTCTATGATTGAGGATGTCAGAAGTTAAAGTTTGTGATGATTTCTGTGTACCCCCTTTGATGCGGTGCATCAAACTCTTGGTACAAACAGTGGAACGGTGTCTTGATCCCACAATGGATGATGTTAGAACTGCATCGGAGGGTGGAGGGAGATGAAGGTACTCAATTTGACCAGGTGCAACCAACTCTAGGTCCCAACAGTGGAACGGTGTCTTTATCCCACAATGGACGATGTCCGATATAACGTGCAGATGAATTTTCACAGAGGTCCTTCTATTGAGGTGCATCAGACTTTGTGCTTCCGTAGTTAACTGCTGCCCATGATTAATGGCCGTGGTTGACTGTAGTTGGTGGACTACACTGCAGGACAGCAGAACCAAACATTGAAACAGGGTCTTGATTCTATGACAGAGGATGTCAGAAGTTCAAGTTTGTTATTATTTCTGTGCACCCACTCTGATCTGCTGCAACCAAGTCCATGCTTTCGAATTGAATGGTACATGGCTGTCAGGCGTTAATACATAGTGAGTCAGGCCTACAATGCAGACTCAAGTGTTCACAATTCAGATTGAGTGCTCATTGTTTAATTATAGAATCCAGTTAATTTGGAAGTGCAAAGAAACACTGAATAGTCTACACTGTAAACAGCAGAAATAGTATTTGAATTATTTTGTTTTATTTATTGCAGATTTTTCTGCAATTTATGTTGTTGTCTTTTGTGAAGAGGAAGTGAAAGGAAGAAAGTATTCATGAATGTCTGTGTGAGTACTGTCAACAATTAACACTGCAGATGGCAGTGTTCACAATTCAGATTGAGTTGGTCTTGCAGATGACGCAGTTCTGTAGGAAAAGACATTACTCCCGTGAACTCTGTCTACACCATGCATACATATTATTACAGACTCCAGACATGCTTCTTGTTGTTTTGCGTATGACAAACTGTGTAGCTGAATTCCACCTTAGGTAGCTGTGGTCCCTTGCTGACTGCTCTCTCTGGCCTACACTGTAGACACCAGCGTTCACAATTTAGATTGAGTTGCTATTGCGGATGATGTTGTGTTGATGGCAACAGGTATTACTCCTAGTACGGCCCGCCCTTCTACAGCACACATCATCGCTGGTTGTTGACATGCTGAATGATTTTGATGTGGCTATCTGAGTGCACTAGAACTGACGGACCCTTTATGGTACACTCTTTTTGCGTATTATTTCAGATCTATTAATTGAGTCTCAGCATACCATAAGTTGTGTTTCTTTTACAATAGAATATTTTTCTATATTATTTCACATCGACTGTCCCTACCTTACTGCAGCACAAACTATTGATTCTTTTATTATTGAATGTCTTTGTGTGATCCAATGAGTACTGTTGTAGTTGATAATAGCAGCAACTATTCCCTGAGGGCTGGTTTACACTGACTCCACACGCATCGACCACAGACGTCACTGAAAATGTGGCCCTGGTAATAACAAGGTGTCGAGCGCACGTGCCCATACCCACTTCCACTATCTATCTCTGTTCGTGTGTTCATTATCCATACAGGTACTCGCCCGATAAGTGATCAGGCGAGGTTGCGCCCCCTCCTCCTCTGGACACAAATTTGGAGGGTACCAGAGTTGTCTAGCTATGCTGAAGGCTTAAGGGAACTGCTCTCAACATCTGGTTGGTACAAAATCCGCTGACTAAAGGAAGTTAAGTGCCTTCTTACTAAATTGGGCCTTGAGGATGCATGGGTCAACAGAACTGCCCCGCCAAAGCAGACCTTAAAGAAGCTTTATTGGTCATGGGTGACGGTTAGCAGAAATTGCAACTCTAAACTTTGTAGAACCACTGTTGAATTTCTGATGATCAAGAAGGTCCCCTACTGTGAACCATACTTGGACTTGATTTCTAAACCTTGGGATAGGGCGCTATATTTCAAATGTAGGGTGGGGTTACTGCCAGTGGGGAAATTGACTGCCAGCTGGAAGGCACCTTCACAATCAACACCATTTTGCCCCTTCTGTACCAATAGGCCCGAGACAGTCCCCCACCTACTTTTTGAGTGCCCAGCCTACATAGTCCCGCGCCGCATCTTGTTGAAACCTCTGTGTAGGAGCCTTGGCACTAGATCCAATCTTGAGGCCCTACGTATTCTAAGATCTGACCCCTGCCCCCTGTTTGCTTGCTGCCTTGCTAAATTTTTGGGCTGGGCCTGGCGGACCCGATCCTCAAGGCTATTGATCCTGCCCTAAAATTCTCCCCTTATCTGTACTAATGTTGAAATTAATTTCTTGCAAACTATGGAATGAAATGTTTTTATCATTGTAATGAGTCTTTTTATCAAAATGCTTTTATTGTATTGTAATGCTTTTTAAGATATGTGGAATATATCGAAATAAAGCTTGTTTCTACTACTACATTATCCATGCATGATACTGCCCCTGGGACGTATTACATTACATTGTACTGTGTGCAATATATTTAACTATGTTACCTCTGGTAGTGGGGAAAACCTTGGTTATGTAACTTTTAGGTGTATGGCTATCATAGGTGGAAGGATACTTTACAGACGATGAATATTGCTGAAGATGGTTGCTAAATGTTGTGTATTGTGCAAGATATGTGTACATAGCAAAAAGTTTCAAAAAAGCTCTCTAAGCAGAAGAGGTGTGTCTCATGAAATGCTGTAGAGAGAATGACTAAAATGGGTGGCGTCCTTCAACTGCTACAAGGGAAAATGTCATGAACTAATCAAAAGCTTTTTTTTAAGGTCACATGGTAATCGCACACTCAGTGCGGAAGGAGACCACACCGAGGCAATTTTGAAACAATATACTTGCAATAATATGTTTATTACAGTTAGAAATATATAAATGTTTGAAATATTTTAGATCATCACTTGCTGCAATATACACTTTAAAGTTATTTACATATACTTTTGAGACATAAAAAAAATGAGGGAATGGCGTACCCGGCACAACACCATACATCTATGATGTAAGACAGGGCCTGACAGTGTGCACTCTTCGCATACGCAATGCACAGCAGGCGCAATACCATACATACATGACATAATGCGTGGCTTTGTACTGAATATCCGTCGCATACCAAACTAGTAGGTGGCGCAACCTCGTCCTTATATGTTGTTACGAGGGACGCGGGGTTTCATGATCGTGTTGGATTCCAAATGCGCATTATTTCAATATGCGCATATGGTGGAAAGGGTTCGCGTGCCGATGGAGCTTGGTAGACTACCAGTATGGGACTTTAATTTTCTCTAAAAAAAGAAAAAGTAATATACATATTTTTGGGGGAAGATAAAAAATATTACATAATTTTCAAGTTAAAAAAATGATAATAGAGTTGCAAAATATAAAAAAAAACTATTTGAAAAAATATAGGATTTATAAATATTAAAATATGAAATTAAGATTTAAAACCTTTGAAATTCACTGAAAAAACCATAGTTTTTACTGACGTTATAGTTAGGAATTAGCATTTAAAAAACCTTAGGAATTTACACAAAAAAACAGGTTTCACAGAGGTTATGGTTAGTTGGACATTTCACTCATATAAACAATCGAAATTCCCCTGTTATAGTTAGTTGAGCTAACTATAACTCATGCCCCCACAAAGCACTGCTGATGACATCACATATTACATCATTTATGACATAACTGATGACATCTCAAATTACATCACTTTTGAATTTACTGATGACATCATCCATGTGAAAATCTGATGCACCTCATCACACTCTAATATAACATTTGATACACCCACTCTGAAATACAGACTCATTTTCAAAACTATGAACACACCAATACTATTTACTACATATCCACTCACTTATTCCTAGCTCTACACACAGATCCAATCATTCACACATACAGTCACTCATACATACAGTCAGCCATTAATACAGCATTATCAGATGCACTCACATATCTATACAGACACTCACATACCGCCTCTCATTTATAGAGTTACTTACACACCTAGTCAGTCATGGAAATAATCAATCACACTTTCATTTGCTCACCTGTGCAGTTATACACATACCACCTCACTTGTTTAAATATATACTAACACATACTTACACTCTAATACAATAAGAAATACAAGCACACACTGATCCATACAGACACTCTCACAATCACTCACTGTCACATATAGTCATTTATACAGCCCAAGACTCACACATACTGACTGCCTTTTACATATGCAGTTACTTACACATATACCCCTGAGGCATCCATTCACTCACCAACACAGCTATACACACACTCACCCAGCCATACAGCCCTTTAGAGAAACAGACTTGAGCCCATAAACCCAGTGAATTATCTACTTACACATCTATGCACAGACACACAGCCCCCTCCCACTGACATAGACACTCAGGCACCCGTACAGATACTCAAACTACAAATCAATAGCCCATATAGATCCTCATTTAGCTGCTAACCAACCCATGCAACCGCTTATACACCAACTGACAACCTAAACTGTGTGAATGTGTGTATCAGTCGCTAACATATGCATTAAGTAAGACACAGTTAATCACTCACTTATACAGCCAGTCACACACCTACTAAATCATCCATGCTGACACTTATACACCCATTCATTCTTCAATACAGCTTGACATATCTATATAAAACAAATTTACATTTTATAGAAACACATAGTCACTGGATAATGTCATCAGTGATGTCATCAGTGGTGTCATTTGAGACGTCATCAGTGATGCCACTGACCATGCCATGAATAATGTAATATGTGATGTCATCAACAGTGCATTGTGGAGGCTGCAGCAATTTGTTTTCTAGCAGTCCCCGGGTGGGTCAGGTCCCAGGGGCAATGTACAATTATTATACCCTGGGGACCGCCACCTCCCTGAAGCATGATTAATAATGTGTGGGGCACCTGGCCCCCTGCAGCCCCGGGGATTACCACCTCCCTGGGTGAACCTTTATTGTAGGTGGGGGGCCTCATAGGCCCCTCAAGCCCCAGGGACAAACACCTCCCCAGGGTGATCCTTTAATATGGGCGTGGGGCATCCTAGCCCCAAAGCCCCATGGACCGTCACCTCCCCGGGACTTCAATTTAATTGAAGAAGTGTAGGAGGGCCCCTGCCCTTCCCAACACTTCCCCGGGGACCACCACCTCCCCTAGGCACACTGAAATTATCGTTGGTGGCCTTGTGGTCCTCCCAAGTCCCAGGGACTGCCACCTCTCTGGGGCTTCAATTTAATTAAATAAGTATGGGGTGGGCTCCTGCCCCTCCCCACACTACCGTCAGGGCAATTACCTCCCTGGGGCACACTGTATGCAAATACGGGCGTCTGTTGCGGACCCTCGGTCCCGGGGACCACCACCTCCCTGGGGCTATGTATACGTTGGGAGTGGGGCCACGTCGCCCCCCCTCCAGGAGCCCCCCTTGGCCCTGGGGATCGCCACCCCCCAGGGCCGGCTCCAGCAATGTCCCACGGTGCCCTGTCATTGCAAACATCTGCTTCAAAAGTGAGCGTAGATAAACTGCTCTCACTTCAATGAAGTGAAGCAGATTTGCTTTTAGGAAAAGGGATCAGCTCCCTTTGCCCAAAAGCATTGCCGGCTCCCGCCTTGGCGATGGGGTCCCGGGGCAATAGTGGTCAAGGGAAGGGGGGTCTTTCTCGAGCAACACTGCTTGAAGTGTAAGAAACTTTTATGCTTTGGTGAGCAGTCGGTGGATGCAGTTTGTGCTACGCAATGCAACCATCGTTATTAATTTTGTTTGTTGTTTTTGGAATGATGAGTAATTCAAAAGTTTCCTGTTTTATTCGTTATTTTTTTTTGTTATTTTTTTTAAAAAACACCCAAAAAAATACAAAACTGTTCAAAAAAATAAAAAAATACAAACAAAAAAAGAAGAAAAAAAGTTCTTATCAGAACTACCTTATCTGGTTAAAGAAAGAACTATAATTACAAGGTAACGTGTGAAGGTTTGGTTGAATATATGTATACAGCATGATTGACTGAAAGAATGCATTAGTAGTGTATGGTGAATTTATAGGTGAAGATTTATGAGGAAGTACTGCAGCATGACACTGCAAGCTTTTTAGCTGCACTGCACTGTGGCACTTCTGAAGCACGGGGATGTGATAAATGTACATGAATATGTTGCAACTCTGTGCTTCCCTCTGTACTGCTGCAAAAACTGCAGCCATGCAGTGACACAGGCCCCCTTGAACCATGGTGCAAGGATGTTTGTGTTATACGGGGATTGTTTTTGTGCAGGAAGGGACACCTTCCTGCACAAAAACAATCAGTAAAGGCATTTGTCTCTTTCAATGTATGCTGTGGAATGCAGCATGCATTGAAAGAGGAAAAAATTTGGAGAACTGAAAACAATTCTCCTTGCTGCGCTTTGCTACACCAACTCTAGGATGGCACAGCATTCACACACATCTCCAGATTTACAATTTCTCATAATTCTGGAGATTTGTCTAGTTCTATGGGTGTTGCGTGGGAACACCCACAGCAACACCTATGGAACGCCCCTTCAACGCAAAGTTCTGTGTATGAAGGGGTTGTATTTACCTTCAGAGGACAAACCATGCAGGGTGGCTTTTCCTCTTTTTGTAAATATGAAGGAGTGCCTGGTGCCATCACTACCTTACAAACAGTGATGTACTGGTGGCGCAGGGTGCTTGTAAATCTGCCCCATAAGTGCTTAGGTATTGGCAGACTGATACAATAAGAACATAATGGTGGATGGGTGATTGAAGAATTGCTTGAGACGGACAGGAGGTACCCTAAACTGCATGGGGACTACTTCAGTATTTAATGGAGTTGACCAATAGTATGTATTAGCTAAGAGATTTGTAGGGATTATGCGCAGAATATTTTATGTGTACTTGTGTTGGTGCTTAGGTCATTTTATAAGAATACCACTAGTAACTGGAATGATGACAGTGCTGCAAACAGAGTGAACACTTACTTTATAAGTGCTTACGTATTGGTGGAGTGATAGGATAAGTAGATAGTCGTAGATAAGTGATTAAAGAAGTGCATGTTCATGAGTACTAACTGGGTATTTGGAAGAGTGTATCAATAGTATGTAGCCAGTTAGAGGTCTGCTTGGATAGTGCACAAAATATTATATCTGTACTTGTGTTAGTAGCTAGGCCATACCTTACGTTCATGACTAGTTACTAGAATAATTACAGTATTACAAACAGAGTATATAGTGAATTTATAAGTGCTTAGGTATTGGTGGAGTAATAGGATAAGTAGATAGTGCTGGATGGGTGATTGTAGAAATGCATGGGACAGACAGGAGGATTCCTATACTGCATATGTGCCAACTTGGTATTTAGAAGAGCGTATCAATAGTTTGTTGCTGGTTAGAGGTGTTCATGCATAGTGTACAACATATTGTACCTGCACTTGTGTTAGTGACTACGCCATTCCTTAAGTATTCGACTAATAACTGGAGTAATTTCAGTGTTGCAAAGAAAGTGTGTGCTGAATTTATAAGTGCTTAGGTATTGGTTGAGTGATAGGGTACGTAGATAGTGCTGGATGGGTGCATAGAGAAGTGCATGGGACAGACAGAAGGATTCCTAGACTGCATAGGTACCAACTGGGTATTTAGAAGAGCGTATCAATAGTATGTAGCTGGTTAGAGGTCTGCATGCATAGTGCACAGAATATTGTAGCTGTACTAGTATTGGGGAGTCTATGGTTTTGAGAATGGTAGTCTGCTTATTAGGGTATGGCAAGGTGCATCAGATGATCACGTGGATGATGTGATCAGTGATGTAATTTGAGATGTCATCAGTGATGTCATTAGTGATGTCACTGACCATGTCATGAGTGATGTAATATGTGACGTCATCAGCAGTGCATTGCGGTGGCGCGAGTTATAGTTAGCACAACTAACTAAAACAGCCACATTTCTCTTGTTTTGAACTCAGGATTCAAAGGTACTTATTCCCCAACTTAAAACGTGCCACAAGGCTTGTATTCACAGTGGTGAAGTGAGGGGACGGGCCTGATATGATGTGTGCAAACATGCCTAGTGGCTGCTTTTAAGTTGGGGAATAATTTCCCCTTCAATCCTAAGGGCCCCTGGGGCCAACTAGCCCACCAGATACCTCCAGTAAGTGCCAGCCAGAGTCCTGCATTGCAGAGAGGTGGTCCAGACTGCGCCCCTTTTTATACCTCTGAATTGCAGCTCAGTGGCGCTTACTGGAGGTATCTGGTTGGCTAGTTGGACCCCAGGGACTGTCAGGATTCAAGGGGACTTAATCACCACCACTCGCCACCTTACCTTTGGATTTTAAGAAATATATTGAAACTATTGCTGGAGTGAAAGAGGAAAATTAGGCAGTAGTAATTCTAGTAAATGGTGTAGTAACGAAAAGTCGGAAAATATGGCAAGAATTTGTGGGTGTTAATAATGTTGAAAAGTCTACGTTGTATCTCATAGAGACCAATATTTATTTGAAAACTGTAAATGTGGGTGAACAGGTAATAATTTTAAAAGATGAATCTTGTTGACCGATATGCTGAAGCTGCAATCTGTGCAGGTCGATCATTATACTGTCCACCTTCTCCTGTAGGAAACAGCTGTGGAAAATAATGACCTTCCAAGCTTTTCTCCCATACACTCATTAGAGTTCCCTGTGCTTTTTTCATTTCAAATAACTCAAAGCTGCTTCCTATTACTTCTTTTAAATGCAATGGATATATTGTGTAATGTTCATAAATATCTTAAGTCCTTGACTTATCCACTTTCTCAAGCTGACCACTTGAAATTTCAGATTATATTCTGAACATCCTAGATTTCGTCAGTACATTTCATACATATTTCACCTTTTGTTTGAAAGTGATCTGTCTTCTCTGTCGTATGCAGTGAACCACATACTTAAAACTAAAGTTCATCAATAAGTTCTTTCTTTGAAATAATTTGGGAAGAAAGTTCAAGAACCAGATGAAAAATTAGAAGGACACTTAATCAATCTGACCACTTGAAATTTCTGATTATATTCTGAAGATACTAGATTTCGTCAGTGCGTTTCATACATATTTTACCTTTTGTTTGAAAGTGATCTGTCTTCTCTGTCGTATGCAGTGAACCACATACTTAAAACTAAAGGTCATCAATAAGTTCTTTCTGCGAAAGAATTTGTGGAGAAAGTTCAAGTAACAGATGAAAATTTAGAAAGACACTCAATCAATTAGATGGCATGTCAACGTGGAACAAATGAGGATTGGTATTGTTGTCATGAAGAACTCAAGTGTATGTTACGGAACTCATGTACACCAACATGGTGTGTAACACTTAGATGTGCAGAATATGCATGAGAAGATTTGCTTGTTTTTCTAAGAGAAGCCAATTCTAATATAAAATATGTTGAAATAAAGACTTGTGGTGAACTGTGTTCATTGGATCCAGTAAATGTGTGCAGATATTTTAATGATAGGTTCAAGCTATGATGTCTTTTATCTGCAATAAAAAGAAAACACTTCTTGGAGAGGTTACCGATTTCTTTTGGAGAATAGAGTATCAAGCAAGATGTGCACCTTATATACATATGCTACTATGGATCAAGGATGAACCTAAATTTGGAAATGATTCTGATGAAACAGTATTGTCTTTCATTGAATGTGAGATACCAAGAGAAGGAGGAGATAGAAGCTTGAGATAGCAAAGTTTACGTTGCCAAAGTCATCGTTGTGGAAAGTATTGCAGAAGAAATTACAAGTCTAAAGGAAAATTTTACACCAGATGTCGGTTGGGTTTCCCTGTCCAGTCATTTGTAAATTCTTGTTTTTCTTTTGAAATGCACACAATAACTCGAACATCTCCAAAGAATAACTACAAGTTAAAAAAACAGAAGTTTCAAAGTATATCAATGATTACAATCCAGTCATTTTAAAAATGTGGAATGCGAACATGGACATTCAGTATGTTGCAGATAACTCAATTGCTGTTGCATGTTGTGTTACATAGTACAGGACAAAATCAGAAAAAACGAGATGAACGAAATGTGGGAAGAAAATGCACAAGAGAAAAGCCTTAGTAAAGAATTGTACAGCTTTACTTTGAAAATACTTTCCCACCGAGAAATTGGATTGTATGAATGTTCAGACTTCTTGTGCTCTTCAAGTTTAAATTTAAAGTCACGAGGAATCATTTGGGCAATTTAGGTCTTGCCTGCAAAGGAAATAGAGTTTTGAAATCATTTGAAGAAATTGAAGAATTAGCAGTAAATGAAACAGACAGTACAGACAATCTTAAAACTAATATGTTGGACACATACTAACCGAAAAGGAGTCAACATCTGGAACAGCTAGGTCTGTATGATGTACTTCAACATTACAGCTTGAAATCAAATGTTAAACAGAATGTAAAAGAAGGAAAATATGCAGTAGTTGGATGTCATGGTTGTATAGTAAAACATGCAAAGAGTAATCTCATAAACCACATGAAAGTTAGATGTGAAATTTTAGATAAGCGAGAATGTTACTATTTAGCACTTCTGCAACTGTTTAAGCCAATGGAATTATTTGGAGACTTTGACAGTTACAAAGATTCTTATAATACATTCATAGGTAGCATTGCATGTACAATTTTTGCTATATATTTAAAAATGTTGAATGATGAAGTTGAACAGGAAAAGACTATTACAACTGAAATTAGTAATGAAAGTTCTCAAGATAGTGAAACTCATGGTCCATGTAGTCACGATCTTCTTGGACCACCAATACTAGAAAATGAAGCAGCCATTGCTATGCATGAAGTTGAAATTGCAATCCATTACAGCACGTCCGAACATTGAAACAATGATTGAGGATGTCAGAAGTTAAAGTCTGTGATAATTTCTGTGTACCTCCTCTGACCAGGTGCAATGAACTCTAGGTCTCAACAGTGGAATGTCGTCTAGATCCCACAATGGACGATGTTAGAAATTAATCGAAGAGTGGAGATGAAGGAACTCTCTTTGACCGGGTGCAACCAACTCTAGGTTCCAATAGTGGAATGGTGTCTTGATCCCACAATGGATGATGTCCTATGTAACGTGCTGCTTGCTTTTCACAGAACTCCCTCAGTTGAGGTGCATCACACTCTGTGCTTCCGTAGCTAACTGCTGCACATGATTATTGGGCTTGATTGACTGTAGTTGCTGGACTATAGCGTGCTACACAAGGTCTGAACAGTGAAACGGGGTCTAGATTCTATGGTTGAGGATGTCAGAAGTTAAAGTCTGTGATAATTTCTGTGTACCCCCTCTGACCAGATGCAAAGAACTGTAGGTCCCAACAGTGGAACGGTGTCTTGTTCCCACAATGGAGGATGTTAGAACTGCATTTGAGAGTGGAGATGAAGGTACTCCCTTCGACCAGGTGCAACCTACTCTAGGTCCCAACAGTGGAATAATGTCTTGATCTCACAGTGGGCGATGTCTGATATTACCTGCTGCTTGCTTTTCACAGAACTCCCTCTGTTGAGGTGCATCACAGTGTGAGCTTACGTAGCTAACTGTTGTATAGGACTATTGGGCTTAGTTGACCGTAGTCGGTGGAGTAAATCGCTGTACAGCAGGTCCGAACACTGAAACGGGGTCTTGATTCTATGATTGAGTTTGTTTGAAGTTAAAGTCTGTGATTATTTCTGTGTACGACCTTCGACCAGTTGCAAGCAACTCTAGGTCCCAACAGTGGAACAGTGTCTTGATCCCACAATGGAAGATGTCCGATATTACATGTTGTTTGGTTTTCATAGAACTCCCTCTGTTGAGGTGCATCACACTCTGTGCTTCCGTATCTAACTGCTGTACAGGATTATTTGGCTTGGTGAGTGGCCATACTGCGGTACAGCAGGCCGAACACTGAAACGGGGTCTTGATTCTATGATTGAGGATGTCAGAAGTTAAAGTCTGTGTTTATTTCTGTGTACCTCCTTCGACCACGTGCAACCAGCTCTAGGTAACAGTGGAATGGTGTCTTGATCCCAGAATGGAAGATGTCCGATTACTTGTTGCTTGGTTTTCATAGAACTCCCTCCGTTGAGGTGCATCAGACACTGAACTTGCGCAGCTAACTGTTGCACATGACTATTGTGCTTGGTTGACACCAGTCGGTGGAGTTCTCCCCGGTACAGAAGGTCCGAACAGTGAAACGGGGTCTTGATTCTATGATTAAGGATGTCAGAAGTTAAAGTGTGTGATTATTTTTGTGTACCCCCTCTGATCAGGCGCATTGAACTGTAGATCCCAACAGCAGAACAGTGACCTGATCCCACAATGGAGGATGTTAGAAATGTATCTGAGAGTGGAGATGAAGGTACTCCCTTCGACCAGGTGCAACCAACTCTAGGTCCCAACAGTGGAACGGTGTCTTGATCCTAGAATGGACGATGTCCGATACAACCTTTTTCTTGGTTTTGGCGGAGTTTTGTCTCTGTTGAGGTGATCACACTTTGTGCTTCTGCAGTTAACTGCTGCACATGATTATTGAGCTTGCTTGACTGCTGTCGCTGGAATAGACCGCGGTAAAGCAGGCCCGAACAATGAAACAGGGCCTCGATTCTATGATTGAGGATGTCAGAAGTTAAAGTTTGTGATGATTTCTGTGTACCCCCTTTGATGCGGTGCATCAAACTCTTGGTAAAAACAGTGGAACAGTGTCTTGATCCCACAATGGATGATGTTAGAACTGCATCGGAGGGTGGAGGGAGATGAAGGTACTCCATTTGACCAGGTGCAACCAACTCTAGGTCCCAACAGTGGAACAGTGTCTTGATCCCACAATGGACGATGTCCGATATAACGTGCAGATGAATTTTCACAGAGGTCCTTCTATTGAGGTGCATCAGACTTTGTGCTTCCGTAGTTAACTGCTGCCCATGATTAATGGCCTTGGTTGACTGTAGTTGGTGGACTACACTGCAGGACAGCAGATCCAAACAATGAAACAGGGTCTTGATTCTATGACAGAGGATGTCAGAAGTTCAAGTTTGTTATTATTTCTGTGCACCCACTCTGATCTGCTGCAACCAAGTCCATGCTTTCGAATTGAATGGTACATGGCTGTCAGGCGTTAATACATAGTGAGTCAGGCCTACAATGCAGACTCAAGTGTTCACAATTCAGATTGAGTGCTCATTGTTTAATTATAGAATCCAGTAGTCAAGTAACTACAACGACTTTTGGAATATACACATGATGTGTTTAGTATACTTGCTTGAAGACATTTTTTGAAATGCCTTATAGGTTCGCTACAATGACAACATTTAATTTGGAAGTGCAAAGAAACACTGAATAGTCTACACTGTAAACAGCAGAAATAGTATTTGAATTATTTTGTTTTATTTATTGCAGATTTTCCTGCAATTTATGTTGTTGTCTTTTGTGAAGAGGAAGTGAAAGGAAGAAAGTATTCATGAATGTCTGTGTGAGTACTGTCAACAATTAACACTGCAGATGGCAGTGTTCACAATTCAGATTGAGTTGGTCTTGCAGATGACGCAGTTCTGTAGGAAAAGACATTACTCCCGTGAACGCTGTCTACACCATGCATACATATTATTACAGACTCCAGACATGCTTCTTGTTGTTTTGCGTATGACAAACTGTGTAGCTGAATTCCACCTTAGGTAGCTGTGGTCCCTTGCTGACTGCTCTCTCTGGCCTACACTGTAGACACCAGTGCTCACAATTTAGATTGAGTTGCTATTGCGGATGATGTTGTACGGCCCGCCCTTCTACAGCACACATCATCGCTGGTTGTTGACATGCTGAATGATTTTGATGTGGCTATCTGAGTGCACTAGAACTGACGGACCCTTTATGATACACTCTTTTTGTGTATTATTTCAGATCTATTAATTGTGTCTCAGCATACCATAAATTGTGTTTCTTTTACGATAGAATATTCTTTTATTATTGAATGTCTGTGTGTGATCCAATGAGTACTGTTGTAGTTGATAATAGCAGCAACTATTCCCTGAGGGCTGGTTTACACTGACTCCACACACATCCACCACAGACGTCACTGAAAATGTGACCCTGGTAATAACAAGGTGTTGAGCGCACGTGCCCATACCCACTTCCACTATCTATCTGTGTCCGTGTGTTCATTATCCATGCATGATACTGCACCTGGGACGTATTACATTACATTGTACTGTGTGCAATATATTTAACTATGTTACCTCTGGTAGCGGGGAAAACCTTGATTATGTAACTTTTAGGTGTATGGCTATCATAGGTGGAAGGCTACTTTACAGATGATGAATATTGCTGAAGATGGTTGCTAAATGTTGTGTATTGTGCAAGATATGTGTACATAGCAAAAAGTTTCAAAAAAGCTCTCTAAGCAGAAGAGGTGTGTCTCATGAAATGCTGTAGAGAGAATGACTAAAATAGGTGGCGTCCTTCAACTGCTACAAGGGAAAATGTCATGAACTAATCAAAAGCTTTTTTTTAAGGTCACATGCTAATCGCGCATTCAGTGCGGAAGGAGACCACACCGATGCAATTTTGAAACAATATACTTGCAATAATATGTTTATTACAGTTAGAAATATATAAATGTTTGAAATATTTTAGATCATCACTTGCTGCAATATACACTTTAAAGTTATTTACATATACTTTTGAGACATAAAAAAAATGAGGGAATGGCGTAACCGGCCAAAACCATACCCGGCGTACCCGGCCAACACCATACATGTAAGACAGGGCCTGACAGTGTGCACTCTTCGCATACGCAATGCACAGCAGGCGCGATACCATACGTACATGACGTAATGCGTGGCTTTGTACTGAATATCCGTCGCATACCAAACTAGTAGGTGGCGAAACCTCGTCCTTATATGTTGTTACGAGGGACGCGGGGTTTCATGATCGGGTTGGATTCCAAATGCGCATTATTTCAATATGCTCATATGGTGGATAGGGTTTGCATGCCGATGGTGCTTGGTAGACTACCAGTATGGGACTTTAATTTTCTCTAACAAAAAGAAAAAGTAATATACATATTTTTGGGGGGAAGATAACAAATATTACATAATTTTCAAGTTAAAAAAATGATAATAGAGTTGCAAAATATAAAAAAAAACTATTTGAAAAAATATAGGATTTATAAATATTAAAATATGAAATTAAGATTTAAAACCTTTGAAATTCACTGAAAAAAACATAGTTTTTACTGACGTTAAAAAACCTTAGGAATTTACACAAAAAAACAGGTTTCACAGAGGTTATGGTTAGTTGGACATTTCACTCATATAAACAATCGAAATTCCCCTGTTATAGTTAGTTGAGCTAACTATAACTCATGCCCCCACAAAGCACTGCTGATGACATCACATATTACATCATTTATGACATAACTGATGACATCTCAAATTACATCACTTTTGAATTCACTGATGACATCATCCATGTGAAAATCTGATGCACCTCATCACACTCTAATATAACATTTGATACACCCACTCTGAAATACAGACTCATTTTCAAAACTATGAACACACCAATACCATTTACTACATATCCACTCACTTATTCCTAGCTCTACACACAGATCCAATCATTCACACATACAGTCACTTATACAAACAGTCAGCCATTAATACAGCATTATCAGATGCACTCACATATCTATACAGACACTCACATATCGCCTCTCATTCATAGAGTTACTTACACACCTAGTCAGTCATGGAAATAATCAATCACACTTTCATTTGCTCACCTGTGCAGTTATACACATACCACCTCACTTGTTTAAATATATACTAACACATACTTACACTCTAATACAATAAGTAATACAAGCACACACTGATTCATACAGACACTCTCACAATCACTCACTGTCACAAATAGTCATTTATACAGTCCAACACTCACACATACTGACTGCCTTTTACATATGCAGTTACTTACACATATACCCCTGAGGCACCCATTCACTCACCAACACAGCTATACACACACTCACCCAGCCATACAGCCCTTTAGAGAAAAAGACTTGAGCCCATAAACCCAGTGAATTATCTACTTACACATCTATGCACAGACACACACCCCCCCACCCACCAACACAGACACTCAGGCACCCATACAGATACTCAAACTACAAATCAATAGCCCATATAGATCCTCATTTAGCTGCTAACCAACCCATGCAACCACTTATACACCAACTGACAACCTAAACTGTGTGAATGTGTGTATCAGTCGCTAACATATGCATTAGGTAAGACACAGTTAATCACTCACTTATATAGCGAGTCACACACCTACTAAATCATCCATGCTGACTCCTATACACCCATTCATTCTTCAATACAGCTTGGCATATCTATATAAAACAAATTTACATTTTATAGAAACACATAGTCACAGGATGATGTCATCAGTGATGTCATCAGTGGTGTCATTTGAGACGTCATCAGTGATGTCACTGAGCATGCCATGAATGATGTAATATGTGATGTCATCAACAGTGCATTGCGGAGGCTGCAGCAATTTGTTTTCTAGCAGTCCCCGGGTGGGTCAGGTCCCAGGGGTAATGCACAAATATTATACCCAGGGGCCCGCCACTTCCCTGAAGCATGATTAATAATGTGTGGGGCACCTGGCCCCCTGCAGCCCCGGGGATCACCACCTCCCTGGGTGAACCTTTATTGTAGGTGGGGGGCCTCATAGGCCCCTCAAACCCCAGGGACCACCACCTCCCCAGGGTGATCCTTTAATATGGGCGTGGGGCATCCTAGCCCCATGCCCCATGGACCGTCACCTCCCCGGGACTTCAATTTAATTGAAGAAGTGTAGGAGGGCCCCTGCCCTTCCCAACACTTCCCCAGGGACCACCACCTCCCCTAGGCACACTGAAATTATCGTTGGTGGCCTTGTGGTCCTCCCAAGTCCCAGGGACTGCCACCTCTCTGGGGCTTCAATTTAATTAAATAAGTGTGGGGTGGGCTCCTGCCCCTCCCCACATTTCCCTCAGGACAATTACCTCCCTGGGGCACACTGTATGCAAATACGGGGGTCTGTTGCAGACCCTCGGTCCCAGGGACCACCACCTCCCTGGGGCTATGTATACGTTAGGAGTGGGGCTACATCGCCCCCCCTCCTGGAGCCCCCCTTGGCCCTGGGAATCGCCACCCCCCAGGGCCGGCTCCAGCAATGTCCCACGGTGCCCTGTCATTGCAAACATCTGCTTGAATTCATGGAAGCGAGCGCAGATAAACTGCTCTCACTTCAATGAAGTGAAGCAGATTTGCTTTTAGGAAAAGGGATCAGCTCCCTTTGCCCAAAAGCAATGCCGGCTCCCGCCTTGGGGATGGGGTCCCGGGCCAATAGTGGTCAAGGGAAGGGGGTCTTTCTCGAGCAACACTGCTTGAAGTGTAAGAAATTTATATGCTTTGGTGAGCAGTCGGTGGATGCAGTTTGTGCTACGCAATGCAACCATCGTTATTAATTTTGTTTGTTGTTTTTGGAATGATGAGTGATTCAAATGTTTCCTGTTTTATTCATTATTTTTTTTGTTCATTTTTTGAAAAAACACCCTAAAAAATACAAAACTGTTCAAAAAAATAAAAAAATACAAACGAAAAAAGAAGAAAAAAAAGTTCTTATCAGAACTACCTTATCTGGTTAAAGAAAGAACTATAATTACAAGGTAACGTGTGAAAGTTTGGTTGGATATACGTATACAGCATGATTGACTGAAAGAATGCATTAGTAGTGTATGGTGAATTTATAGGTGAAGATTTATAAGGAAGTACTGCAGCATGACACTGCAAGCTCTTTAGATGCACTACACTGTGGCACTTCCGAAGCACGGGGATGTGATATATGTACATGAATATGTTGCAACTCTGTGCTTCCCTCTGCACTGCTGCACAAACTGCAGCCATGCAGTGACACAGGCCCCCTTGAACCATGGTGCAAGGATGTTTGTGTTATGCGGGGATTGTTTTTGTGCAGGAAGGGACACCTTCCTGCACAAAAACAATCAGTAAAGGCATTTGTCTCTTTCAATGTATGCTGTGGAATGCAGCATGCATTGAAAGAGGAAAAAATTAGGAGAAATAAAAACAATTCTCCTTGTTGCGCTTTGCTACACCAACTCTAGGATGGCACAGCATTCACACACATCTCCAGATTTACACTTTCTCATAAATCTGGAGATGTGTCTCGTTCTATGGGTGTTGCGTGGGAACACCCACAGCAACACCTATGGAATGCCCCTTCAATGCAAAGTTCTGTGTATGAAGGGGTTGTATTTACCTTCAGAGGACAAACCATGCAGGGTGGCTTTTCCTCTTTTTGTAAATATGAAGGAGTGCCTGGTGCCATCACTACGTTACAAACAGAGATGTACTGGTGGCGCAGGGTGCTTGTAAATCTGCCCATAAGTGCTTAGGTATTGGCAGACTGATACAATAGGAACATAATGGTGGATGGGTGATTGAAGAATTGCTTGAGAAGGACAGGAGGTACCCTAAAATGCATGGGGACTACTTCAGTATTTAATGGAGTTGACCAATAGTATGTATCTGCTAGGAGATTTGTAGGGATTATGCGCAGAATATTTTATGGGTACTTGTGTTGGTGCTTGGGTCATTTTATAGGAATACGACTAGTAACTGGAATGATGACAGTGCTGCAAACAGAGTGTCTTACTTTATAAGTGCTTACGTATTGGTGGAGTGATAGGATGAGTAGATAGTCGTAGATAAGTGATTAAAGAAGTGCATGTTTATGAGTACTAACTGGGTATTTGGAAGAGTGTATCAATAGTATGTAGCCAGTTAGAGGTCTGCTTGGATAGTGCACAAAATATTATATCTGTACTTGTGTTAGTAGCTAGGCCATACCTTACGTTCATGACTAGTAACTAGAATAATTACAGTATTACAAACAGAGTATATAGTGAATTTATAGGTGATTAGGTATTGGTGGAGTAATAGGATAAGTAGATAGTGCTGGATGGGTGATTGTAGAAATGCATGGGACAGACAGGAGGATTCCTACTGCATAGGTGCCAACTTGGTATTTAGAAGAGCGTCTCAATAGTTTGTTGCTGGTTAGAGGTGTTCATGCATAGTGTACAACATATTGTACCTGCACTTGTGTTAGTGACTACGCCATTCCTTAAGTATTCGACTAATAACTGGAGTAAATTTCAGTGTTGCAAAGAAAGTGTGTGCTGAATTTATAAGTGCTTAGGTATTGGTTGAGTGATAGGGTACGTAGAGAGTGCTGGATGGGTGCATAGAGAAGTGCATCGGACAGACAGAAGGATTCCTAGACTGCATAGGTACTAACTGGGTATTTAGAAGAGCGTATCAATAGTATGTAGCTGGTTAGAGGTCTGCATGCATAGTGTACAGAATATTGTAGCTGTACTAGTATTGGGGAGTCTATGGTTTTGAGAATGGTAGTCTGCTTATTAGGGTGTGGCGAGGTGCATCAGATGATCACATGGATGATGTGATCAGTGATGTAATTTGAGATGTCATCAGTGATGTCATCAGTGATGTCACAAACCATGTCATGAGTGATGTAATATGTGACATCATCAGCAGTGCATTGCGGGGGCGCGAGTTATAGTTAGCACAACTACCTAAAATGGCCACATTTCTCTTGTTTTGAACTCTGGGACCTTGTGTCTTCAGCCCAACCTGAGATAGGCTTTTTTACTGAAACCTGGATGAAACCCCACTCGGTCTCTGCCATAACGTTAGGTATACCAGAGGGATATAAAATGATTAGATTAGACAGGCCCATAAAAACTGGGGGGCCTAGCTATTGTACATAAAGACAGTATTAACATCTCTGTTTTAGATCAATGCAGCGATGCGACGGTAGAGATGTTGATCTTCAGGATAGAGCTGCCCCCACAGGAGAGCTGGAAAGGGGCACTAATTTACCACCCCCTGGACTGCTATTGGACTTTTCCCTACAACTGGTGGAGTCTCTTACTACTAATATAAATGGGGGACATAATTTCTTATTATTAGGAGATTTTAATGTCCATAGCGAATGTCACTCCAATACAGATGTTCAGACTCTTCTGGCGGATCTATCCCTTCTAGCTTTGCTGCAGCTCAATGAGGGGCCGACTCATATAGCTGGCCACACCTTGGACATCTTATTTTCTAACTCCTCTAAGATCAAGTGCAATCAAGTGCAAGTCTCCTCAACAACTCACCTGGTCAGATCAAACAGTCATTGAATTTGATATCCAGCATCTTAATAAACCCAAAACTCCTAATCAAGCTGTACCGTATCTGCGAAGGAAGTGGCAGAAGGTGTCAGCAGAAAACTTTCAAAGTATATTCATGAAGCCCCACTTTTTGGCATCAGACCATACTGAGGAAGCGCTGTCGAAATATAATTCGGCTGTCATTACAGCTATTGACCATATTGCGCCGCTTAAATCCTTTCTGAGTCAATCTAATTGCCCGCAAGCCGCCTGGTTTACACCCCTCTTGCGAAGTCAGAAACAACTGTTCAGGAAACTGGGAAGAGTATGGGGCTCCTCACATAACGAGGTGGATAGGGAAATGTATTCCCTGACCAGCTACCATAAAAACATAAAGGTATCTTGCAAAATGCACCTAATGTCTCTGGTAACTCTTCAAAACTTTTGTATCAAATTCTCCATTCCTTCACAAATCCTAAGGCATGTGAAAGCTTGGAGGTTCAATCCCAAAAACTGTGTGATGACATTGCCCTATACTTTGTGCAAAAGATAGAACTCATATATGAGAAAATCACAGCAGCTGGTAATCCATCGCTGATTCCTTTGGCTTTGGACCATTTGGAAACGGCGAATCAGTAAAAGCTAAAGGTTTTTCCTTCCATCACCTTAGTCGAGGTTGAAACTCTGATCCACAGGATAAAATCCAGATCTCCTAAGGATCATATCCCAGCTAAATTCATCCCATCCCTGGATAATCAGCAGCTCCCTGTGGTGCAATCTCTTATCAATCTCTCTCTCTTAGAGGGCTAAGTCCCATGGGAATGGAAGGTTGCCCAGGTTAGACCCATCCGCAAGAAATCCAATATTCCGTGGACTGACCTCTTTAGCCTCCATCCCATCTCTCTTCTTCCATTCCCGAGCAAGATAATGAAGAAACATGTGAACCCCCATCTGTCCAACTATGTCGAACTGACTGCATGTTTAGATCATTCCCAGTCCGGTTTTAGGCCCAAATACAGCACCGAATCTGTATTACTTACAGTAACGGACAACATCAGAATGACCCTAGATAAGGGGCATTCTATGATTCTGGTGCTGTTGGACCTATCCACAGCGTTCAACACAGTTTCCCATAGTGTCTTGCTCAGAAGATTGGAGGAAGTTGGGTTAAGAGACTCAGCCCTATCCTGCATGAAAAGTTACTTGTTGGATCACTCTCAGATTGTTAATCTGGGCCTGTATCAGTCGGCTATGGTGGATATGGACAAGGAAGTACCTCAGGGCTCATGTTTGAGCCCAACTCTTTTTAAAATCTATATTGCTCCCTTGGCCAACCTTATGAGGACTTATGGGTTTATGCACATATCATATGCCGATGATACTCAGCTTCTCTTCCCATTTAATACATTTTCATCCTTGGTACAACTGGCATTCTCTAATGGGAAGAGGGCCATATCACACTGAATGTGGAATATTTCTTCCAGTGCAATGTAGGAAAGACTGAGATAATGCTTTTTGGAGAGGTTCCCCTCCCATGGACTCCGAATTGGTGGCCAACGGATTTAGGCCCTTTTCCCTCTCCAAAGCTCATAGTTAAAAATCTGGAGATCCGCCTTGACCGTGATCTCAGCCTGAAAGAACAGGTTACCCAAACAGCGGGTTCCTGCTTTCATGTAATCAGTCTGCTACATTGAGTCTTCCCCTTACTTCCCGACTCTGCCCGAAAAACCTTAGTCTAGGCAATGGTCTTAAGTCGCCTAGGCTACTGTAATGGTCTACTGATCTCGGCAAATAATGCCTTGCTCTGCAGACTACAGGTGGTACAGAACACAGCAGCATGGTTGGTCCTTAATGTTCCACCTCGGACCCTTTCACTTCCCCTTCTTGTGAAATTGTATTGGCTCCCTATCCATCAATGGATTAAGTTCAAAACATGCTGTATCATCCATAAGGCTCTGGTTAATTTGGGTCCTTCCTACCTCGCTGAAACATTTCTGCCTTGTGTTCCCCCCAGATCCCTTCGTTCAGGTGCTAAACACCTTTAGGTGGTACCGCGAGTAAAAAGGGCCAGATTAGGAGGTAGAACTCTCTCATATCGTGGGCCACACCTTTGGAATGAGCTTCTGCTCCCCTTAAGACAGTGCTCTGAACATTTGCAGTTAGCTTGCTGCCCCATCCACCTCCTCCCTATCCTCTGTTGTCCGAATCCATGTACTAGCCTCCTCCCTCCTGCCATGCATGGTCTGATATGCTGCCACTGCCCTCCATTTGTGATGTCCCAGTCAACTCCTCCTGCCCTCCATTGCCCAATTATTTGCCCCATCATTGACCTCCTGCATAGCCTCTGTGCTTAGCTTTCTGCCCCTATTCTCCTTCCCCTGCCCTCCAATGTCTGTGTGCATGCCCCTGCTCCATCCTTTTTGCCCACCATGTTCCATGGACCTGCCACTCCTATCTACTCTGAGTGTTCTGTTGCCTAGCATTGTCAGATGACTGTAACCTGTCCCTGCCACCTCCACCCTGCCTGTCCACATTCCATGCCCCTATCCCCTTCCTCCTGTCCTCCATGGTCCATTTTACTGCCACACCCTTCTGCCCTTCCTGGACTGTTGTACTGCACCTGCTTCTCCTGCTTGCCCCACGTGATCTGTTGTGAGGCCCCTTCCCCTGAACACTCTTGTCTGTGCCCAGGTCGTGATCCTCCCTTCTATCCTCCATGGTCCTTTGTGCATGCCCTTGCACCCTCCTTCTTGCCCATCATAAACATTGTGCTGCCACTAACCCTCCTGCTTGCCATGCTGTTCTTCTGTGCTGCCAAGGCCCATCCTAACTTCCCTGTGTGGTCAGCTAGCTGCCCCTGACCCCCTCCCACCTTCCCACCATGGTCTGTGGGTATGCCATTATAGTCTCACTGTTGCTCTCCATGGTGTGTTATGTTATGTTATGTTAAATCTGTTTATATAGTGCATGGCTACCCCAGCAAAGGGGCATCCCAGTGCTTGTGGACATACCAGAAAGCAAAACAGCACAGCCAGTGAGAGTGTGTTAAATGGAGAACAACCAGGTTTTAATCTGTTTTCGACATATCATGTGGTTAGGGGTGGCTCGCGCCCTTAGAGGGACCGAATTCCAGAGCTTCGAGGCCAAATATCTGGCATATACTAATTGTATGTATGTCTATATCTGTTTGTCTGTATATCTTTTCTTATAGGTGCTGATATACCCCTAATTTGGGTTTTTTGGATTGAGCAAATTGCTCTCCCAATTTTTTAAGCACTTTTTTCACTTTTCCTTTTCACTTTCACGCCCCCAGGTTAGGGTGGACTATTAGAGTGTCCATACCGCCGGGGTTATAGTCCTGAAGAATGCCATGGTGAATATATACCACATAGAAGGCAGAAACATGTTGACTGATTAATTTTAATAAATTTGTGGTATTTAGCTGAATTTAAACAAAATCCTCATAACCTTGGCTTTTAAATTCAGACACATATACCACTTACACGTGTCTTAGGGATCACTCATTAAAGTTTTTTTGATACCCTGTTAGTCACTTTTAATTTGAGAATTTTCACAACACATCCTCCCCACACAACCAGCTCCGCAGTCTTTCTGGCGTCGTAGCACACCGAAGAGACACTCGGTCTCTTCGGTGGGGCCCGATGATGAAGCATGACACTGACTAGGTCGGTGTGTGAGGGCTTTCCTACTCAAATAGAGTGACTGTGATCCCACTCAACTAGAGTGACTGTGATCAATACTATCCACTTATCCTTTTGCTCCACATTTCTGGTAGCCGTGTGCTTGACCAGATTAGACCTCTCTCTTTTTTTGTTGTTTGACATTTAACCGGGGACTAAGAGAGTGTCTTTGAATTTCCCTACCTCTCTCCTTGTTGATATATGGTCTGATATGCTGCCACTGCCCTCCATTTGTGATGTCCCAGTCAACTCCTCCTGCCCTCCATTGCCCAATTATTTGCCCCATCATTGACCTCCTGCATAGCCTCTGTGCTTAGCTTTCTGCCCCTATTCTCCTTCCCCTGCCCTCCAATGTCTGTGTGCATGCCCCTGCTCCATCCTTTTTGCCCACCATGTTCCATGGACCTGCCACTCCTATCTACTCTGAGTGTTCTGTTGCCTAGCATTGTCAGATGACTGTAACCTGTCCCTGCCACCTCCACCCTGCCTGTCCACATTCCATGCCCCTATCCCCTTCCTCCTGTCCTCCATGGTCCATTTTACTGCCACACCCTTCTGCCCTTCCTGGACTGTTGTACTGCACCTGCTTCTCCTGCTTGCCCCACGTGATCTGTTGTGAGGCCCCTTCCCCTGAACACTCTTGTCTGTGCCCAGGTCGTGATCCTCCCTTCTATCCTCCATGGTCCTTTGTGCATGCCCTTGCACCCTCCTTCTTGCCCATCATAAACATTGTGCTGCCACTAACCCTCCTGCTTGCCATGCTGTTCTTCTGTGCTGCCAAGGCCCATCCTAACTTCCCTGTGTGGTCAGCTAGCTGCCCCTGACCCCCTCCCACCTTCCCACCATGGTCTGTGGGTATGCCATTATAGTCTCACTGTTGCTCTCCATGGTGTGTTATGTTATGTTATGTTAAATCTGTTTATATAGTGCATGGCTACCCCAGCAAAGGGGCATCCCAGTGCTTGTGGACATACCAGAAAGCAAAACAGCACAGCCAGTGAGAGTGTGTTAAATGGAGAACAACCAGGTTTTAATCTGTTTTCGACATATCATGTGGTTAGGGGTGGCTCGCGCCCTTAGAGGGACCGAATTCCAGAGCTTCGAGGCCAAATATCTGAAAGAGCGGCCACCAGCTCTACTCCTCCAGATCTTAATTGTGCGGGCAAGAGATAGGTCCACCGAGCCGAGGGCACGCATGGGAGCATAAAGGGAACAAAGTCCCTGCAGAATTTGGGGGGCAGAGCCGTACAAGATTTTATGGGTTAAGCATAGAGTTTTAAACTGGATGCGTTGTTTAATCGGCAACCAATGCAAGCGTCGCAGAATAGGACAGGTGTGGCAGGTTTTAGGTAGCGCAAACAGAGTACGGGCGGCAGCATTCTGAGCTCTTTGTAGCCTATTTATCACTGTCAGGCTAGAGCCAAGCATGAGAGCGTTGCAATAGTCTAGATGGGATAAGACTAGGGCCTGGACTGTAATCTGATGAGTGGGAGGCTCAAAGAAGCCGAGAATCGGTTTAAGGGAGCGTAGGCGACCATAACAGGTACCTGCCACTCTTTTAGCATGGGTCTCCAGTGAAAGTGAGTTGTCCAACATCACGCCCACATTTTTAACTACCTCCTTGGGAGGGGGAGGAGGTCCTAATTTGGGGGGCCACCAGTGTTTGTCCCATTTCTGTGTTTCGTTGCCTATGAGAAGTATCTCTGTTTTAGATTAATTTAACTGGAGATAGTTCTGAGACAACCAGTTTTATATGACAAGGAAATCTTCCTGGAATTTGATTTGGTCAGCCACAGTGTTTTTGGAGAAGGTGAAAATAAGTTGTTTATCGTCCGCATACGATATTAATTTAATCTTACGTTCCCGAGCCAGCATGGCCAGGGGGCGGACATACACATTAAACAGTGTGGGGCTGAGTGCAGAGCCCTGCGGAACCCCACATTCCAGGGGGTGCCTGCTGGATGAGTATGGCGTGGCGTGCACCTGGAAGGAACGGTCAGATAGAAATGACGCAAACCAATCCAAAAGCGGTACAAAAGGGGGGGGTGATGGACGGAGCATCTGAATCAATCAAACACTCACACCCAGTCAAAAGATCTGGGTTTAATCCATCACCGTTCTTTAGCCCACTCTGCCACCCCAGTTCAGACATGGCTATATGCAAATCAGTCTGACCCTGTGCCTCATGGGAACAGTCCAGCCCGAACTGTCAAGCCATGTCTTCCCTGGAGCGGAAACAAGCTTCCGAGGACCGGTTTCTGGCATTCCAGCCGTCTTCAGCACGGCTTGCTTGAATCCAGTGGCAAAGTGAGCAAGGGACTCACGTCTGAGCATACCCTGCCACACCTATGGCGGCCAAAAGCGGTACAAAAGGGGGTGGTGATGGACGGAGCATCTGAATCAATCAAACACTCACACTCAGTCAAAAGATCTGGGTTTAATCCATCACCGTTCTTTAGCCCACTCTGCCACCCCAGTTCAGACATGGCTATATGCAAATCAGTCTGACCCTGTGCCTCATGGGAACAGTCCAGCCCGAACTGCCAAGCCATGTCTTCCCTGGACCGGAAACAAGCTTCTGAGGACCGGTTTTTGGCATTCCAGCCGTCTTCAGCCCGGCTTGCTTGAATCCAGTGGCAAAGTGAGCAAGGGACTCACGTCTGAGCATGCCCTGCCACACTTATGGCGCCCAAAAGCGGTACAAAAGGGGGTGGTGATGGACGGAGCATCTGAATCAATCAAACACTCACACCCAGTCAAAAGATCTGGGTTTCATCCATCAACGTTCTTTAGCCCACTCTGCCACCCCAGTTCAGACATGGCTATATGCAAATCAGTCTGACCCTGTGCCTCATGGGAACAATCCTGCCCGAACTGCCAAGCCATGTCTTCCCTGGACCGGAAACAAGCTGCCGAGGACCGGTTTCTGGCATTCCAGCCGTCTTCAGCCCGGCTTGCTTGAATCCAGTGGCAAAGTGAGCAAGAGACTCACTTCTGAGCATACCCTGCCACACTTATGGCGGCCAAAAGCTGTACAAAAGGGGGTGGTGATGGACGGAGCATCTTAATCAATCAAACACTCACACCCAGTCAAAATATCTGGGTTTAATCCATCACCGTTCTTTAGCCCACTCTGCCACCCCAGTTCAGACATGGCTATATGCAAATCAGTCTGACCCTGTGCCTCATGGAAACAGTCCAGCCCGAACTGCCAAGCCATGTCTTCCCTCGACCGGAAACAAGCTTCCGAGGACCGGTTTCCGGCATTCCAGCAGTCTTCAGACCGGCTTGCTTGAATCCAGTGGCAAAGTGAGCATGGAACTCATGTCTGAGCATACCCTGCCACACTTATGGCGGCCAAAAGCGGTACAAAAGGGGGTGGTGATGGACGGAGAATCTGAATCAATCAAACACTCACACCCAGTCAAAATATCTGGGTTTAATCCATCACCGTACTTTAGCCCACTCTGCCACCCCAGTTCAGACATGGCTATATGCAAATCAGTCTGACCCTGTGCCTCATGGGAACAGTCCAACCCGAACTGCCAATCCGTGTCTTCCCTCGACCGGAAACAAGCTTCCGAGGACCGGTTTCTGGCATTCCAGCCGTCTTCAGCCCGGCTTGCTTGAATCCAGTGGCAAAGTGAGCAAGGGACTCACGTCTGAGCATACCCTGCCACACTCATGGCGGTCAAAAGCGGTACAAAAGGGGGTGGTGATGGACGGAGCATCTGAATCAATCAAACACTCAAACCCAGTCAAAAGATCTGGGTTTAATCCATCACCGTGCCTCATGGGAACAGTCCAGCCCAAACTGCCAAGCCATGCTTTCCCTGGACCTTGTACCGCTTTTGGCCTCCATAAGTGTGGGGTATAAGTGGTCTATAAGGAACTCGTGAACATCTTCATGATGTTTCACTAGAGACCTACAGTTTAGGTTCACTATGCTTAATTTTGTCGGAGTCTTTGCCACTGAAGCTGCAGATACTGGCACCTGACGGATCTCTGAGGCCTTATAGCCACATCGGTCGCATTGTACACAGGGGGTGTCGGGGTGCCACACATGTGCCTTGCAGTCTGTCTGACTCCTGATAGCAATCAGCTCCTCTCTAGCATAAGGGGCCTTTTAAAAGACTATCAGCCAGGGGACCAGGCGCCTGGCGACGGACCAGCGTGGACGGGCGCAGACGGGCTCGCCTTTGGTGAGCCTTCGGCGACCCGCCGGCGGTCTGCCACGCGCGGCTGCTGCGCGGAAGAAGGTGGTGCTGCCTTTGAAGGCACCGGTCCCGCCTCTGGCGGAAGTGTTACGTTATATATAAAGGGTTGACCCAACGGCACTGGGACCTGGGTAGTCAATGTTACATATAAAGGGGTCCCAGTTCGAACAAATTTATGCGCACAGGAAAAAGAAAATTTCAAGAAAAATCACAATCTTCAACACTATATTTTAGAGTGATGTTTTTAATTCACATCCTCAGTTGCAGATCAGTTACATGTACATTCCTCAACATTGTACTTTAATTCTTAATACCCAAAGAAAGAGGGGCATGAGAAAGGAGGACAGGTGAGGGGGTTGGAGTAGTGAGGGTAGTGTGGGTATAGACAAGTTGCAAAAGAAATCACAAGTGGTCATTTATACATTTGGAAATGATACCACAGGGGCATATTTGCATTGCCATTCAAGTATTACTATATGCATTCATATTCCTATACCAATACATTAAACACAGCCAAAAATGATCTGTTGTTGGTGGCTAGGCAAAAGCAGATAGTATGTCGACGTTTCGACCCCAGTGTTGTAGGCTGATTCTTGCCCTACTGCGGGGTCTTCATCAGGACAAGTGAGGACGGGGAAGTGGGAAATGAGGGCGGGCACCTATGGTTAAAAACTTAATATTTAAATTAAGGGAATAACAATTTGGGTTGCTTAAAAATGCTACTCCAGTCACAAAACATTACCCACATGGCCACAATGAGTAGCATGGCCCCGTCTAGGACGTGTAGAGGGCCCGAAGGCTCCGGATGTCAAAGAGAGCGTCAACCTACAAAAATTAGGCTATTGTCAAAAAGGTGGACAAAGTTCAAATAAAGTCCCACAAGACTACAAACCTATTTGATTAAAAACGTGCTGTCATTACAAAAGCATCAAAACATTACCCAGCCGGGTTAAAAACGGAGAAGTAATAATCACATAATGGAGGGTATCTCAACCATGGCACATCTAGATATATCAAACTGCTAGGGCCCATGTTACTCTGCGACATATCCTGCAATCGTCAACTGATGGCATAGTTTATTACCACACTACGAATCTGGCTATATTAGTCCAAACGTTTCGTATTAAAGGAAAATAGGTGTTTTGCACTACAGCACGATACCGAACTTAGTCATTATATTCCAAAGAGAACATTTACCCGAGGGGACACACCCAGATGACATCCCTTCTCACGGTGATGCGTTCAAATAATAATCTTAATTTCCAGTCTTTATATATCTGTATGTGAGAAATACAACACAAGCTCAGTCGGGAAACTCTTAAACGTGACCATTACTGCACTCAGTCATAAATTTGTGTCCAAGAGAAGAAAAGAGAGACTCACCGCGAGCGTGGCGGTTTTCACTTCTGCCAAAATTCGAGCACCAATCTGCAATAAGCGGAGGGCCGGATATTTTAGTGAATTATTTTAAGTCAGAGTCCTGAAAAGACTATTAGGAGTCGTAGTTCACTCACCACGGATGTGTGGGCTGTCTCTTCTAATGCGCACCTCGTCGGAAAAGAATCGAAACGGGTCTTTCGATATTACTTAAAGGGGAATGGACGCATTCAACGCGTGTACCTGCAGCAGCTAAATGCCTGCTATTCTCCTAGCCATGGCCAGTGCTAATGGAAAAAAGACTACTGCGTCTCGGTTTGGGCCGGTAGAAAATAAGCTCACAGGGTTGAACCAGCCATTTGGAAAAATTCTAGTTTCCACATCTAAATTGTTAGACACAAGGGTTGCTGAGCTTTGGGTAACATTTAAAACATTTAGAAACAATTTGGCTGAACGAAAAGATAAACTATCAGGACAATAAATGTTATAGTCGATAAAGTACAAATATTTGTGGTAAATATAACACCTAGCATATTTTGACACAGAAATCGTAGATGATTTAAGCAAGTGAGACTTAGGATAATTGGCAGATGTGACATATACATCGTATATCACCAGGGGCTCACATGGAAATGTGGCACCAATACAATTCATCATTCCTGATACAATACATACTAGAAATCGGAATCGCATAGTCACACTGTTCATTGAATTATTGCTCCAGGGAGGCTCAGGATAGTTAGCAGCTATGACATATTACATTGTATATCCCCAGGGGCTCACATGGAAATGTAACACCAGTATAATTCATCATTCTTGATAAAACACATACTAGAAATCGGAATCGCATAGTCACATAGTTCATCTGTAAATGTCCTGTAAAAAGACAAAAGATTCACGAAAAAACTCAAAGTATTTACATCAGCACACTTTTATACAGAGAATAAATAAACCACATATTAATGTAGACAGGCCAATTGAGCATAACTTGTGTCTTGTTCATTTAACCCATTTTGGATTGTGTACAAACGGGTCATCCATTTACTTTCTCTCACATTCAGGACCGAGACAATGTTCCCACCCCTCGGGCCCAGGGAAACTTTTCCAAGGACCATTCATTGGAGCTCTTCGACTGTATGGCCAGCCCTTCTTTAGTGGTCCACTAAGGGTGCCCCTACCACATCACACCTAATCCTGCTTTGGTGCTGGAGAATGCGTGCTTTTATCCTCTGCTGTGTTTGTCCTATATAGGCTAGGCCACATTGACATGTAATGCAATATATGACACAGTTGGTGTTACAATTTGTGAAAGTTTGGAGATCTATGTTGAAATGTTTGTAGTTGAACGGTTTAGTTTGTATGAACAGTGGGCAAGCCTTGCAGTTACCACATCTATAGTTCCCAACTAATATCCGGTAAATTCCACATAGTCTGAATAGATGGTGGTTCAGGGGTTTCTAAAAAGGAACACACCACATGGTCCTTAACACTCTTGGATTTCTTGAAAGAGTGCATGGGTAGCTGGGGCTGTCCAATGTCCTTGGCTACTAGTGGCCAGTGTTTATTTATGATTTTCCGTATGTTATTGCTTTGCGTGCAGTATGTAGTTACACAGATCATCCTTTCCATATTATCGTCTTTTTTAGCTTGTGGTGTGAGGAGTTCCTCCAGTGGGCTATACCATGCCCGTTTCTGGGCTCTCTTAACCAGTCTCCGTGGATAACATCTTTCCAGGAGTCTGGAGCTAAGATATTCAGATTCTGCGAAATAATCATCTTTCTTGGTGCAATTGTGCCTTATTCGAAGGAATTGACCCACTGGTAAATTGTCTCTCTGACCTCTTGGGTGATGACTATTACACAGTAACAATGAGTTACGTTCTGCAGGTTTGCAGTATAGTGTGGTGGACAGCTTCTTGTCCTCATGGAAAATAGTGATATCCAAAAAATCAACTTTGCCACAGTTAGACTGGATTGTGAATTGGATATCTTGGCTCTGTAGGTTCAGCCATTGATGGAATAGATCCAAGATTTCTATAGTGCCCGTCCATAGCATCAGGACGTCATTGATGTAGCGCCGCCACATCGTGACATGGTCTTTGTAAGGATTCATATGACTTAGCACATGTTGGTGCTCATACTCAGCCATATAAATAATGGCCAGGTCCGGCGCAAAGGCGGCCCCCATTGCGACGCCCTTAGTTTGGAGATAAAACTTCCCTTGAAATATGAAGAAATTCTTCTTCATGGCGATAGTCAGAAGAGCAATAATAAAATCTGTTGGTACCGCCACAGGTGCTGTACGACCATCAAGAACCATGTTTCTGTCAAAAATAGGAGGTCGGGGGAGTGGTCTATAATGAACTCGTGAACATCTTCATGATGTTTCACTAGAGACCTACAGTTTAGGCTCACTATGCTTAATTTTGTAGGAGTCTTTGCCACTGAAGCTGCAGATACTGGCGCCTGACGGATCTCTGAGGCCTTATAGCCGCATTGGTCGCATTGTACACAGGGGGTGTCGGGGTGCCACTCATGTGCCTTGCAGTCTGTCTGACTCCTGATAGCAATCAGCTCCTCTCTAGCATAAGGGGCCATTTAAAAGCCTATCAGCCAGGGGACCAGGCGCCTGGCGACGGACCAGCGTGGACGGGCGCAGACGGGCTCGCCTTTGGCGACCCGCCGGCGTCCTGCCACGCGCGGCAGCTGCGCGGAAGAAGGTGGTGCTGCCTTTGAAGGCACCGGTCCCGCCTCTGGCGGAAGTGTGACGCCCTCAGGGGCCAGGCCAAAGGTCAGGGACGCCCTCCACGCAAGCGGCACAAGCCGTGGTGGAACGGGGCGGCGACCGAAAGAGGAGCAAGTAGGTTGCACAGAAAGTACAATATTAAACAGATTTCAGTTACGTGATTTTAAAAACATAGGTCAAACTACACAAACGCTGCTGCGGCACCTCGCATCTCAGGCGCGTCCGCTGCGCGGAAAAAGGTGGTGCTGCCTTTGAAGGCACTGATCCCGCCTCTGGCAGAAGTGTGACGCCCTCAGGGGCCGGGCCAAAGATCAGGGACGCCTTCCACGCAAGCGGCACAAGCCGTGGTGGAACAGGGCGGCGACCGAAAGAGGAGCAGGTAGGTTGCACAGAAAGTACAATATTAAACAGATTTAAGTTATGTGATTTTAAAAACATAGGTCAAACTACACAAATGCTGCTGCGGAGCCTAGCATCTCATGCGCGTCCTTCTAGTGCCCATCCTGCCTGACCTCCATGGTCATCTTGCTGTTTCTGCCCTGCCCCCTTGCCCCCATCCATCTGTTTCCATGTGCAGACCCCTATTCCCTCCCTCCTGGCTTGTCTGTACCATTGTAATGCCCCTGATCCGTCCCTCCTGCCATTTATGGTCCGTTATGCTGCAGCTTTCTCTCCTGTCTGTCCATTAAGGTCAGATAGCTACCATTGCCTATTTCCCCTCTGTTCTCTGTTGTCCATGTGCATGGTCCTGTCCCCTCCCTATTGCTTTCTACGGATTGTTGTGCTGCACTCCCGTCCCCCATGCCCTGTGTGGTGTATTGTGCTGCTGCAAACCCTGATGCCTGAGCTGTAGGGTCAGTTTGGTGCACCTCTCCATGTCCCTCCTGTCCTCTGTTATCCGAATCCATGTCCCTCCCCCAATTCCTCCTGCCTTCCATGATCCAATGTACCATACTTGCTAATATTTTGAACTTGGTAAAAGGGAGAGTTTGAAAAAAAACTGGGGTATTTATTTTCCCCTTTTACTTACATTGAAAAAGAGGAGATTGTAGACAGGAGACAGATCAAATAAAGCCCATTTGGGCTTAAAAACATTGGACGTTTCCTGGCTGAGTCGGGCCTGTTGACATGTATGGTTGTACTACCACTGCCTCTTCCTTCTGCCCACAATGGTCTATTATATTGCTACAGCCTCTCTTGTTTTGTTGCCCCTGCCCCCCGTTCCACTGTCCTCCATAGTCTGTTGTGCCACCACTGCCCTTCCTCCCTGCCCAGTGTGGTCAAATTGTTGCCTCTGCACCCTCCTACCTGCTTTCAATTTTCAGAGTCCGGGCCACTGGCCTCTGCCTCTCAACAGTATCCTAATGAACAACTAGATTGCTAATGTTCTATATTTATTACAAAAGTGTGGAACCCCTGACGTCCTCTTGATGTAATCAAAACTGTAATACCTAGAGCATTTCCTTTAGAAATTACATATATGAGAGGGTCTTATTTGCACCATAATTATGGTTAGTTCCCTAAAAATTAAAATGACGGCATATTTTCTGAGTTGTCAAATAGCGACAAAACACTTTTAAATTATTTGTTATCTTTATGTTTTTTTATCCAGTTGACCAGTTGATTAAATGTTGCACTTAGGGGAGTGGATGTGGTGTTACTTCCTGTTCTGACCGACTTTTTCGGCCCTCCTTTGAGGGAAGATGATTGAAGGTGACTTCAGTCTACTATCATTCTAGTGCGAGGATTAGAACCGTAGACAGGGCCTATTCACAAGGCATATTGATACAGTTCCGTACCCTTTTCCTTAGATCAGGGCTTATAACCTTATGTTAGGGGATAGACTCATTAGTATTAGTGATTATCCGTCCTTTTGTAAGAGTGTTAGTATACCTTCTATGGAGTTATGCTTATTTCGGGCCTTGTAGGCCTCAAACGGGAGAGACTCCATCTTTCTTTCTGCCCCGGCAGCTTGAGATGCTTCTAGGTCAAATGTAATGTTTTAGTTACGAGGTGTTGTTCGCTTGGAGAGAACCGGCTCAGGCTGGCCCTTATCGAAAGACTGTATTTTTCTCCACTCCGAAGACACAACATCAGGCCGGCCGCTGGGAACGTGTCCTTGGTACGGGGAGGTACACAAATTTGGTGGGCGGCAGGTTACTGGCCGTAACTTTCCATGAAGGGACAAGCTTCCATATTAGTGAATTAGAAAAGGGGGTGGTGATGAACAGAGTGTCTGAGTTAAACAGACCACTCTTACCCAGTCCAAAGATCAGGGCTTGATCCATCACCGTTATTTATCTCACTGCCCCATCCCAGCTCAGAACCTGGCTATATGCAAATCAGTCTGTCCCTGGCCCAGTGCATCATGGGAACAGGGCAGACTAAACTACCAAGCCAATTCTTCACCAGAAAGGAGACAAGCTACCGGGGACCGGTTTCTGGCATTTCAGCCTTCTTCGGCCCGGCTTGCTTGAATCCTGATGGAGCAGTGAGAAAGGGACTCAAGTCTGAGTATACCCTGCCACACCTATAGTGGCCAAAAACGATTTAGAAAAGGGGGTGGTGATGAACAGAGTGTCTGAGTTAAACAGACCACTCTTACCCAGTCCAAAGATCAGGGCTTGATCCATCACCGTTATTTATCTCACTGCCCCATCCCAGCTCAGAACCTGGCTATATGCAAATCAGTCTGTCCCTGGCCCAGTGCATCAGGGGAACAGGGCAGACTAAACTACCAAGCCAATTCTTCACCAGAAAGGAGACAAGCTACCGGGGACCGGTTTCTGGCATTTCAGCCTTCTTCGGCCCGGCTTGCTTGAATCTTGATGGAGCAGTGAGAAAAGGACTCATGTCTGAGTATACCCTGCCACACCTATAGTGGCCAAAACGATTTAGAAAAGGGGGTGGTGATGAACAGAGTGTCTGAGTTAAACAGACCACTCTTACCCAGTCCAAAGATCAGGGCTTGATCCATCACCGTTATTTATCTCACTGCCCCATCCCAGCTCAGAACCTGGCTATATGCAAATCAGTCTGTCCCTGGCCCAGTGCATCATGGGAACAGGGCAGACTAAACTACCAAGCCAATTCTTCACCAGAAAGGAGACAAGCTACCGGGGACCGGTTTCTGGCATTTCAGCCTTCTTCGGCCCGGCTTGCTTGAATCCTGATGGAGCAGTGAGAAAGGGACTCATGTCTGAGTATACCCTGCCACACCTATAGTGGCCAAAAACGATTTAGAAAAGGGGGTGGTGATGAACAGAGTGTCTGAGTTAAACAGACCACTCTTACCCAGTCCAAAGATCAGGGCTTGATCCATCACCGTTATTTATCTCACTGCCCCATCCCAGCTCAGAACCTGGCTATATGCAAATCAGTCTGTCCCTGGCCCAGTGCATCATGGGAACAGGGCAGACTAAACTACCAAGCCAATTCTTCACCAGAAAGGAGACAAGCTACCGGGGACCGGTTTCTGGCATTTCAGCCTTCTTCGGCCCGGCTTGCTTGAATCCTGATGGAGCAGTGAGAAAGGGACTCATGTCTGAGTATACCCTGCCACACCTATAGTGGCCAAAAACGATTTAGAAAAGGGGGTGGTGATGAACAGAGTGTCTGAGTTAAACAGACCACTCTTACCCAGTCCAAAGATCAGGGCTTGATCCATCACCGTTATTTATCTCACTGCCCCATCCCAGCTCAGAACCTGGCTATATGCAAATCAGTCTGTCCCTGGCCCAGTGCATCATGGGAACAGGGCAGACTAAACTACCAAGCCAATTCTTCACCAGAAAGGAGACAAGCTACCGGGGACCGGTTTCTGGCATTTCAGCCTTCTTCGGCCCGGCTTGCTTGAATCCTGATGGAGCAGTGAGAAAGGGACTCAAGTCTGAGTATACCCTGCCACACCTATAGTGGCCAAAAACGATTTAGAAAAGGGGGTGGTGATGAACAGAGTGTTGGATCTAGCCCTGATCTCTTGACTGGGTGAGAGTATTCTGTTTAATTCAGAGACTCTGTCCCTCACCACCCCTTGTTGTAAATATTTTTGTCCACCCTAAGCGTGGAAGGGTATACTCAGATGTGAGTCCCTTGCTCATTGCACCATCAGGATTCAAGCAAGCCGGGCCGAAGACGGCTGAAATGCCAGAAACCGGTCCCCGGTAGCTTGTTTCCTTCCCAGTGTAAGAATTGGCTTTTGTCGTTTGGTTTGCCCTGTTCCCATCATGCACTGGGACAGGAACAGACTAATTTGCATACAGCCAGGTTCTGAAACTGGGATGGTGCAGTGAGCTAAAAAACGGTGTTGGATCTAGCCCTGATCTCTTGACTGGGTGAGAGTATTCTGTTTAATTCAGAGACTCTGTCCCTCACCACCCCTTGTTGTAAATATTTTTGTCCACCCTAAGCGTGGAAGGGTATACTCAGATGTGAGTCCCTTGCTCATTGCACCATCAGGATTCAAGCAAGCCGGGCCGAAGACGGCTGAAATGCCAGAAACCGGTCCCCGGTAGCTTGTTTCCTTCCCAGTGTAAGAATTGGCTTTTGTAGTTTGGTTTGCCCTGTTCCCATCATGCACTGGGACAGGAACAGACTAATTTGCATACAGCCAGGTTCTGAAACTGGGATGGTGCAGTGAGCTAAAAAACGGTGTTGGATCTAGCCCTGATCTCTTGACTGGGTGAGAGTATTCTGTTTAATTCAGAGACTCTGTCCCTCACCACCCCTTGTTGTAAATATTTTTGTCGACCCTAAGCGTGGAAGGGTATACTCAGATGTGAGTCCCTTGCTCATTGCACCATCAGGATTCAAGCAAGCCGGGCCGAAGACGGCTGAAATGCCAGAAACCGGTCCCCGGTAGCTTGTTTCCTTCCCAGTGTAAGAATTGGCTTTTGTAGTTTGGTTTGCCCTGTTCCCATCATGCACTGGGACAGGAACAGACTAATTTGCATACAGCAAGGTTCTGAAACTGGGATGGTGCAGTGAGCTAAAAAACGGTGTTGGATCTAGCCCTGATCTCTTGACTGGGTGAGAGTATTCTGTTTAATTCAGAGACTCTGTCCCTCACCACCCCTTGTTGTAAATATTTTTGTCCACCCTAAGCGTGGAAGGGTATACTCAGATGTGAGTCCCTTGCTCATTGCACCATCAGGATTCAAGCAAGCCGGGCCGAAGACGGCTGAAATGCCAGAAACCGGTCCCCGGTAGCTTGTTTCCTTCCCAGTGTAAGAATTGGCTTTTGTAGTTTGGTTTGCCCTGTTCCCATCATGCACTGGGACAGGAACCGACTAATTTGCATACAGCCAGGTTCTGAAACTGGGATGGTGCAGTGAGCTAAAAAACGGTGTTGGATCTAGCCCTGATCTCTTGACTGGGTGAGAGTATTCTGTTTAATTCAGAGACTCTGTCCCTCACCACCCCTTGTTGTAAATATTTTTGTCCACCCTAAGCGTGGAAGGGTATACTCAGATGTGAGTCCCTTGCTCATTGCACCATCAGGATTCAAGCAAGCCGGGCCGAAGACGGCTGAAATGCCAGAAACCGGTCCCCGGTAGCTTGTTTCCTTCCCAGTGTAAGAATTGGCTTTTGTAGTTTGGTTTGCCCTGTTCTCATCATGCACTGGGACAGGAACAGACTAATTTGCATACAGCCAGGTTCTGAAACTGGGATGGTGCAGTGAGCTAAAAAACGGTGTTGGATCTAGCCCTGATCTCTTGACTGGGTGAGAGTATTCTGTTTAATTCAGAGACTCTGTCCCTCACCACCCCTTGTTGTAAATATTTTTGTCCACCCTAAGCGTGGAAGGGTATACTCAGATGTGAGTCCCTTGCTCATTGCACCATCAGGATTCAAGCAAGCCGGGCCGAAGACGGCTGAAATGCCAGAAACCGGTCCCCGGTAGCTTGTTTCCTTCCCAGTGTAAGAATTGGCTTTTGTAGTTTGGTTTGCCCTGTTCCCATCATGCACTGGGACAGGAACAGACTAATTTGCATACAGCCAGGTTCTGAAACTGGGATGGTGCAGTGAGCTAAAAAACGGTGTTGGATCTAGCCCTGATCTCTTGACTGGGTGAGAGTATTCTGTTTAATTCAGAGACTCTGTCCCTCACCACCCCTTGTTGTAAATATTTTTGTCCACCCTAAGCGTGGAAGGGTATACTCAGATGTGAGTCCCTTGCTCATTGCACCATCAGGATTCAAGCAAGCCGGGCCGAAGACGGCTGAAATGCCAGAAACCGGTCCCCGGTAGCTTGTTTCCTTCCCAGTGTAAGAATTGGCTTTTGTAGTTTGGTTTGCCCTGTTCCCATCATGCACTGGGACAGGAACAGACTAATTTGCATACAGCCAGGTTCTGAAACTGGGATGGTGCAGTGAGCTAAAAAACGGTGTTGGATCTAGCCCTGATCTCTTGACTGGGTGAGAGTATTCTGTTTAATTCAGAGACTCTGTCCCTCACCACCCCTTGTTGTAAATATTTTTGTCCACCCTAAGCGTGGAAGGGTATACTCAGATGTGAGTCCCTTGCTCATTGCACCATCAGGATTCAAGCAAGCCGGGCCGAAGACGGCTGAAATGCCAGAAACCGGTCCCCGGTAGCTTGTTTCCTTCCCAGTGTAAGAATTGGCTTTTGTAGTTTGGTTTGCCCTGTTCCCATCATGCACTGGGACAGGAACAGACTAATTTGCATACAGCCAGGTTCTGAAACTGGGATGGTGCAGTGAGCTAAAAAACGGTGTTGGATCTAGCCCTGATCTCTTGACTGGGTGAGAGTATTCTGTTTAATTCAGAGACTCTGTCCCTCACCACCCCTTGTTGTAAATATTTTTGTCCACCCTAAGCGTGGAAGGGTATACTCAGATGTGAGTCCCTTGCTCATTGCACCATCAGGATTCAAGCAAGCCGGGCCGAAGACGGCTGAAATGCCAGAAACCGGTCCCCGGTAGCTTGTTTCCTTCCCAGTGTAAGAATTGGCTTTTGTAGTTTGGTTTGCCCTGTTCCCATCATGCACTGGGACAGGAACAGACTAATTTGCATACAGCCAGGTTCTGAAACTGGGATGGTGCAGTGAGCTAAAAAACGGTGTTGGATCTAGCCCTGATCTCTTGACTGGGTGAGAGTATTCTGTTTAATTCAGAGACTCTGTCCCTCACCACCCCTTGTTGTAAATATTTTTGTCCACCCTAAGCGTGGAAGGGTATACTCAGATGTGAGTCCCTTGCTCATTGCACCATCAGGATTCAAGCAAGCCGGGCCGAAGACGGCTGAAATGCCAGAAACCGGTCCCCGGTAGCTTGTTTCCTTCCCAGTGTAAGAATTGGCTTTTGTAGTTTGGTTTGCCCTGTTCCCATCATGCACTGGGACAGGAACAGACTAATTTGCATACAGCCAGGTTCTGAAACTGGGATGGTGCAGTGAGCTAAAAAACGGTGTTGGATCTAGCCCTGATCTCTTGACTGGGTGAGAGTATTCTGTTTAATTCAGAGACTCTGTCCCTCACCACCCCTTGTTGTAAATATCCATATTAGTGAAAGCATGAGGCAGTGAATTAGTCAGTCTGTAGGCGGCAGCTAGCCGTTAGCATCAATGCCAATAATTATTTCAAGGCAGACAGTCACCATTTTGAAGTCCGAGAAAGACCGAGAAGCTGATACTCTCTTAGAAAGATTGAAGTTGTTTTAGTTGGAGCAGCTGGCGAGCTTTGACCCTTAAGATCAGAGCATTCTGAGTGAAGCAGTTAGTCAAGAGAACGAATACCAGAGTGGCTGAAACTGAGTTATAAGATCGAAGCAGAAAAGTGAAGATGGTCCGTGATTGAGAGGAGAGAGGAGTAGTGCAGAACAGCCAGAGAGAAAGCAGCTGATGAGAGGAAGGATCCAGTGACTTGGAGGGAGGAGAAGGAGACAGAGCATAGTGGTGCAGACGTGTATCCGTGACTGCAGAGGTGTGACCCTAAAGACGAGCCAAGGCACAGACGAGAAGGGAACCTAGATGACTGCTGAATCCAGACTTCACATTAATCAGGTGACGTCGACCCTTTCCTTGTAGTGTGCAAATTCTAACCTTTCATTTTCCTTCGCAGGCTATATGTTATAGTATAATGTTATATTGATATTATTATATGATTAATAAAGTACCCCAGTTCTTAGTGAACCGGCATGTGCCTCTTATTCTTATATGAACAAGGTAACCTGTTCTTCTAGTCAGTTACTTTTACACGAACGGATGCAACTCCCGATCAGGTAAGCGGTGACCGAATAATGAGGGAGAGAGGAGCCCTTGAAGTAAAGGATAAGTTGCATATCATCTAATTTGGCTATCGTGGTGACTCATAATATCGTAGTATTCCATCTTTAGTAAGTAACAAGAGATTCCCCAATAGAGAGAGCTAATGGTTTTCATAGGAAACTGATCGTCGTTGGGATGCGGCGTTATACCCACCAGATTGTGGCTTGTTTAGCGAGCACCAGGGAGGATACTGGTGTTTATACCCACTGGATTGTGGCTTGTTTAGCGAGCACCAGGGAGGATACTGGTGTTTATACCCACCGGATTGTGGCTTGAGAGAGCACTGGTTGTGGCCAGTGTGTAATGGTATATATTCAGGACTGCCCCAGGGTAGAATAGTCTGGGCCTAAGTTGCCGCGAGACTAATTGGTATGAGTGTGATATTGTAGAAAACGTATGTTTTTAATAAACAAGGGAACGCCTGATTAGGTCCTGGAGGAAAGGTCTGGGTAGCGAGTATTTAATAAACGCTGGGGAGCAAAGACAGTAGGTATAGGTAGAAAAATTATTTATTTTGATCTTTTCTTTTTTATAGGATATACATAAATATTTATACTGTATTTCGGGTGCTCAGGTGAATAGTACGGTGCAGGACGTGACAAAAGTGATCAAAGTGAACGGACTGTCACACAACAACAACAAGGTTAAAAAACAATTATATACAATAGAAAGAGTAAGAAATCCTTGGGTATGTCGACGGCGTTTCGATCTATATAGCTTTAGATCATCATCCTGTCCTGATGATGATCTAAAGCTATATAGATCGAAACGCCGTACTATTCACCTGAGCACCTGAAATACAGTATAAATATTTATGTATATCCTATAAAAAAGAAAAGATCAAAATAAATAATTTTTCTACCTATACCTACAGTCTTTGCTCCCCAGCGTTTATTAAATACTCGCTACCCAGACCTTTCCTCCAGGACCTAATCAGGCCAAAACTGAACCATTGTGACTGAAAAAGCATTGTAGAAAACGTAGGCATGTACATTGCTAATTCCCCATCCTTGGGTAGGAAACATAGATGCCTGTTGTAAATAGGTCCTAAGGAGGGAGGTGATTACGTTCCGGCTGGGTTGGTGGTGCTCTGATGAGCTGATTCTATCTGGTCCGAGAATCCGGTCGTTACACTTCCGTAGCTGCAGACTTTGCAACTGGGGAACCAGTTTGGAGTTTCTGTTTCAGCTCGACATTCTGTGATTCTGGTCAAATCACTTAATCTCCCCATGTCTAAAACCAAAATGAATGTGTTCTTGAGTGATGTAACCAATGCTCATGTAAAGCACTCCAATACCTGACATGTCTGCACTATATAACACTGCAAAAAAACAAAAAATAAAAAAGAGTTTTGCACACTTCTGTCATTGGGCTACATGTGGGCTACATCTGGGTAATATTTGTGATACATTTGGGCTCTTATGTCTCTGGTGGCCATCTTGGGATATTTATTTGTTATCAAGTTTCCTAATTTCCTCATTTACTGCAGTCTCCTCAGTAGAAAATTCTTTCAGTTTTTTACTTTGAGTCCATCAAGAAGGTATTCAGATACGTCACACATTTGCCATAAATTCTAAATGTTAGCACTCTAGTTGCTCATTAGATCACTGCAGTAAAGCTACTGCTCACCACAGAAGTCTTCTGCTGGTATTCAAAGTGCATGTTTCAGTCTGCATGTCAGAATTTTTTTATGAAATAGAAGAGGATTTGAGAAGTTACTCAAAATGTGCCCTCATTTTTCTTTCTTCAGCACTAGTCATAATTTCTATGGCAAAATGAACCGCCTCATTGTGTTCCTTTTTAAATGAATGTATGACCTTACAACGCATACATTCACAACGCAGATGCTTCTATAACGCATGCCATTACAATGTAAGTATAGGTAAGTATTTAATTTTAGTAATATTAATTTAATTTTAACTTCATTTAAAACGTAATAATATTTTTTTAAATTAATTTTAAATTGTATTTAATATATTTTAATGTACTATTCTATCTCCAGGGGGGTGTAATATTAGGGTAAGTGTTGGATAGTGTAGGGGTTTAAATTACTATTCTAACTCCAGGGAGGTGTAATATTAGGGTAAGTGTTGGATTGTGTAGGGGTTAAAATTACTATTCTAACTCCAGGGGGGTGTATAGTAGGGTAAGTGTTGGATAGTGTAGGGGTTAAAATTACTATTCTATCTCCAAGGGGTGTAATAGTAGGATAAGTGTTGGATAGTGTAGGGGTTAAAATTAATTTTTGTAAATTAAGTTATATTTAGAATAAAATTAAATTAAATTTAAATTTAAAATAATTAGAAAAAATAAATTAATTGAAGAAAATAAAATTAGAATGTAATTAATATTATTTACATTAAATACTTACCCAAACTTATGTTGTAATGGCATGCATTGAAATAGCATCTGCATTGTAATGGCACGTGTTGTAATAGCACGCGTTGATAAAGTTTCGTTGTAATGGTAGTGTGTTGTGCAATTTGCGTTGTGATGGTTGTTTCCCTTTTAAATTAAATATTTTAAGTGTTATCACTTTATTCCATTCAAGATGGCTTCAAGTGTGCCCTACTTTTGTCATAAGTAAGACTGTTAGCGCTCCAGTTGTTCTTTAGAACACTCTGGGACATTTTGTAATTGGTCTATACTTGGGCTACATCTGGGTGATATTTTTGCTGCATTTGGGCTCTTTTGTCTCTGGTGGCCATCTTGGGAGATTTATTTGTTATGAAGTTTCCCAATTTCCTCATTTACTATAGTCTTCTCAGTATGAAATACTTTCTGTTTTTTTTACTTTGATTCCATCAAGAAGGCATTCAGATGTGTCTCACAGTTGCCATGAATTCAGAATGTTATCAGTGTAGTTGCTTATTAGATCACTGTAGTAAAGCTGCTGCTCACCAGGGAAGTCTGCTGCTGGTATTGAAAGTGCATGTTTCAGTCTGCATGTCAGAAATTTTTAATGAAATAGAAGAGGAATTGAGAAGTCACTCAAAATGTGCCTCAATTTTTCTTTCTGCAGCACTAGTCATACTTTCTATGGCAAAATGAACCCCCTCATTTTATTCCTTTTTAAGTTAAATGTTTTAAAAGTTACCACTTTATTCCAATCATGATGGCTTCAGGTGTGCAATAGTTTGTCATAAGTAGGACTGTAAGCGCTCTAGTTATTCTTTAGAACACTCTGGGAAGCTGCAGTAGAACACAAAGAAATCAACTGACAGTCTCTGCCCTTGTTGGATGTACATGTTTTACTGAGAATGTCAGACATCATTCTCACATGACTGAGAAAGATAAAGTGAATTTAAAGAAAATATGCTCTTAGTTTAGCTTATAGAGCACCTTTGAAGCCTCTTTGGAAAAGGCATGACAAAAAAAGTTTTCATGATTCATGATATCCCAGCAGAAGGCTTTTTCACATAGTACAAACACTTTAGAACACATCAAAATTCCTAAAATGAGTATGGTACCATCAACAAATGATTTTAATGTAACTAACGTCTTAAAACATTCCATTACCTGTAATTCTTTTTAATGAGGGGCTATCATGTATATTGGTCCCAAGATGGCTGCCAACACTTCTTGGATGAAGTGCTGACAGCCAATCATATCTCACAATGAGATGTGTGGTTAGGCTCCGCCCAGATACATATATTTCTTTTTCTATTAATATTTAAAATACTACTGAACGTATTTACAACATTTAACAAAAAAAGGGCTTTTTCTGAACCAAGGGCTACCTTTTTGCCAAATTTGGTGTAATTCTGTTCAGCAGTTCGCGCTGTAGCTGTGCCTAAAGTTTCCTATGGAAAATTGCATGGAGAAAACACGTTTTGTGACCCCCCTTTTTTCTCTGCCCCGGCTTGACGAATCACCCCGCAACTTTCAAGACAGGAGCGTACCGAAGCGGGCCATACGTTTTAAACATTTCGCAAAGATTCGTCAATCGGCGCCAAAGTTATTGTACTCCTGGTAACAGCCTTCCAGAGTCTGCCAGCAAGCTAGTGCTACTGCTGACCCCAGACACTATTCTGACCTCCTGCTGCTGAGCTAAGCTCAAGCAGGGGAAGGTTGAACAATAGGTTTTCTGTCACACGGAGGTGTGACTCCCTCCCATATAGGACTTAGTGTATTGGGTTGGGGTGGGGGCACTTGCCAGCACCATCAGACTGCTTTGAAGTGCACATTTGCTGCTTCCCTTGCATATTATAACTGGAACCAGTTCTGGTTGCCTCTCTGGCATAAAACTGGATAAAGGACATGGGAGCACCCTCCACTCTGTCCAGTTCCTCCTATGGGACAGACTCCTGAGTAGTCCTAACCCCTTTCATAGGGCTTAACTGTGGATTGGTCCTCAGATTTGTTGTGGGACAAGACTCAAGCCTAAAACCACATCACTCTTCGACCGTCTGGACACCTGGACCTGGAACCGAGACTGCATCAAGGAAGACTCCTGCTGGTCCTGGTCTCGTTGTTCTGCAAGTCTTCATCGTCTGTGTCTGAGTTTATTCCAGGATCTTTAACAAACCTGTGGGCATAAAGGACACCAGAAGTAATCTCCCTTGGAGTGAAGGAGTCACACCCTGCTTCTGCAGACACAGCAACAAAGCTGACCTGGTCTGTTTCTCCTGGTGTCCCATGGACTTTAAAAGGCTCAGCAACACAGGTGGTGATTCAGCAACTCTCAAGGCCTGATCTGTCCTCTGTAAATCTGAGGCCAGTATCCTTTATTGGGAGGGCTGGACCAAACCCCTGTGAACAGCATTGACCTGGCTGGTCCCAACCTTGCTCCTTCCTTGCTTTCCATGCCTGTTGCTGCTGCCAATTCTTGTTGGTGCTCCCCCCGGACACCAACCCCCTATTTCTCAACTTCTGTCATGGGACATTTTGTGCCTGGCTTCAGGGTTGCCTGGTCCCACAGCTGCAGCGAAAGGTCACCATCATCACTCATGGCACATCTGACATTGGTGGGTGTTGCTCTTCTGTGCCTCCTGGTCACCTCTGAGTTGCAAAGGCTCTGTCCCCTCTGCTTGTAGGTTCTTCTCTTCAAGAATGCACCCTTGGATTCCACTTGACTCTTGCACAGTCTTTGCCAGCTGCATCTTCACTTCCTCCATTGTGGTCAAAGGCAGCTTCCGATGTCATTTCGCATTTATGTACCCGTATTCCCTGGTGTAGGTATCCTGGTTTCTGGGTTATCTATGGATGTGGTGACTCTCCAACCTTCTGTCTTCCACAGGTCTTCTTTAGGGTCCACTACAAAATGGCGCTTCTTCTCCAAAACTGTAACCTTGAATTTCCTGTTGACTTCCATTGAGTATGCGCCTGTGATTCCACTCTGCACACAGCCTCCATGGGCTCCTGGGTACTTACCTTGACTAGTTCCTTGTGTCCCCTGCACATCTGAGTCTCCTGGTCCAGGTCCCTACTTTGGTCGCAGTTCACATTTCCACTTTTTTAGTGTATGGTTTGGTCTCCCCTTTGACACCACTGTGTATTGTGCTTACTTACCCATTTGCAATTGAAGTATTCCTGTGTATTTGTGTTAACATCTCCAGGTAGGAGATATACCAATGTCTTAGTGAGTGTTGTGTAATAAATAGAACTATTGTACACATACACTGTGTTGGTCTTTTTCAATTTACCTACATTACATGATTAGATCCAGTAAAGCAAGCTGCTTAACACTCCTTCAAGATAAGCCTGAAGGCTGCTCTGCACAGCTACCACTTGGAGAGCTTTCATTGGTTGTCTAAGACCACTAAAATCACCATAAGGGTTGTCTGGATTAGTGCAAGCTGCTTCACTGAAAAAACCATAGGTTTCAGCCACGTTATAGTTTGAAATTAGCCGTTAAAAAACCTTAGAAATTCACTGAAAAAACATAGGTTTCACACATGTTATAGTTAGCTGGACATTTCACTCATACAAAACCATTGAAATTCCCCTGTTATAGTTAGTTCAGCTAACTATAACTCGCGCGCCCGCAATGCACTGCTGATGAGGTCACATATTACATCACTCATGACATGGTCAGTGACATCACTCATGACATCGCTGATGACATCTCAAATGACATCACTGATGACATCACTGATGATATCATCCAGTGAATATGTGTCTTTCTGAAAAATAAATATTTTTTATATATGTATATCTTAAGGTCGATGGAAGAATAAATGGGTAAATAAGTGTCTAAATGGATGTTTTTTTGTAAAATTGTATAACTGATTTATTAAGTGTATCTTAGTGATTACATGTATTAGTGAGTCATTTTTAAATGTTTAAATATCTGTATCAGTGTCTCACCTTGTGTATAGGTGGCTGCATGGGCTGGTGAGTAGCTACATGTGTGTCTATATGGATTATTAGTTGTTTTGTGAGTATCAGTATGGTTCGGTGGGGAATATTACTTACCGCATAGATGCATGAATCAGTGACTCATTGTTTGTATGTGTTTTGAAGACAGCATGTGTGCAGGACTGTATGGGTGGATGATTGTTTGTATGGGTGTGTTAGTGAGTGAAGGACTGCCTCAATAGTGTCTTTATGAGTAAGTACACATGTTTTAAACTAGTATATGCGAGTATTGATGTATATAAGTAAGGATATATGATAGTGACAGATTGGAAGAGTTCCTGTATAAATAAGTATGTATTTCTATAACTGAGTGTTTAAGAGAGTAGGTTTGTGTACGTTTCTGTAGAAATAAGTGTAGTGGTGTGTGTAGAGCTATATATGCAAGTAAATGGATGTTTATTTCCATGTGTGAGTATATGTGTGAATAACTCTATGTATAAGTGTAGATGTCTAACAGGATGTATAGGTGCATGAGTGCATATGATGAGTGAGTACATGCCTGAGTGACTATATAGAACTATTGATGAATGAGTGGATGTGTATATAGATTTAGGAATTACTGAATAGGTAGTTCTAAATGGTATTGGTATCTCCATTTTTGAATGTGTGTATTAAAGGTTATACTAGGGTAAGAGGAAGTCTGCCACTCTTTCACAAGGATGATGTCATCAGTGATGTCATCAGTGATGTCATTTGAGATGTCATCGGTGATGTCATGAGTGATGTCACTGACCATGTCATGAGTGATGTAGTATGTAATGTCATCACCAGTGCATTGCAGGCACGCGAGTTATAGTTAGCTGAACTAACTATAACAGGGGAATTACAATGGTTTTGTATGAGTGAAATCTCCAGCTTACTATAACGGGTGAAACCTATGGTTTTTACAGTGAATTTGCTTGGTTTTTTAAATGCTAATTCCTAACAACAACATGGTGGAAACCTATGGTTTTTTCAGTGAATTTCAAAGGTTTAGTAAGTGATAATTTTTAAATGTATAAATTATTACATTTCTTTCTTTTTATACTAATTTCTTACATTTTTATTAACAATATTTATTTTTATTTTTCAAATTATATTTCATATTCTTAATGTAAAATAATAACAAAACTAAATCCCCAATTTTATTTTATTTAAACATTTTTTTTCCATTTTTATAATTACAATCTGTATAATTCCTTTTTCATCTTTTTTTGGGGTAATCGCACTGTACGCGTACAGTGATCGCACCACACTTTGTACGGCAAATGGTCCTCTGCGTGTAGCCGCACACTCTTTACAGATACGCTTTGACCTTGCGCATTGCATCAACGCTTCTGCGTGACGTCATATACTGCGCCCCGTAAGCATACAGCGCAAATGTTTCTAATTGTTCAAAAACATATATTTATGTATTTATTGTACATATTAAGGGAAGATAGTATCTACGACAATCATGAAAATAGTTTTTTTAAACTTTTAATAAGCGATTATTACTTTTAAAAGCAATTACGCAAATCGCAAAGGTACGTCGTACATACTCGCATCTTATGAGCACCGTAAGAGACTGTAAACGTACGCAAAGCCATGTGACCATAAAAGGAGAGTTTTGATTGGTTCATAATACTTCCTATTCCAACTGTTGAAAGACCCCTCTCATTTGGATCATCCTACTTCGACTTTCCCAGGCAAAACATCTATTCTGTTGAGCTATAGTCTTTTACAACCAAACTTGTTTTGGCTGCTCTTTTAGAGACTTCATCAGTCCTTTCTTCTAAGGAAGATTTTTTTACTGAGCCACCTCAGAAAAAGAGAAAAGAAGCTTGCATTTGGAAGTTTTCTTCATTTCCGGAGGGACAGAAAAAGGTGAATATACCGAAAGTAACATGCAAGATCTGTGAGGTTACACTTTCCAGGGCTGACCCCACTAAAAAGTACTCTTTCGGGACAGCCTCAATGGTTTGCAACATCAAAAATTTGCATCCAAATAATTATGAAAGGATGGCAACATAAAGGTTCCAGGAAAACCCTCAACCTGCAGTTCCTTCTACCTCAACTGTACTACCACCTCCTCCGAGCAGTCCGCATCCTATTATTGTGCCTCAGTTTGCAGACCTTACAATTCATTGTAAATTTTGCAGAGAACTCCTTTGTTACGGTAAGAAGTCTATTCAACTCATTGTGAAGAGCAAAGAAGAGCACCGTTGCCCGAAACAATAATATATTTTTTTCTTTTTTCTTCCTGTTCCACAGAGAGTGCTACAGCATAAATGTATAAGGTGTTTACCTATACTATACTGTAGTACCTCCGAAGCACTTCAATGTAACACATCCATATAAATATATTAGAAGTCTATACTTCAATTGGCACTGCTAGTGAAACTGCCTGGGTGAATTTGTATGTGTTAGGAGCAAATTTACAACACCATTGTACCTCTTTTACACATCTTTTCCGTCACTTTTGTGATACAGCAGTGTTGCAAAAGATGTACCATAGTACCTGATATTTACAATGTGATGCATATGGAAGGGATCAAAAAGTTTTGGGAGGAACCCTTTTTAGGAAAAGGAAATGGGTTTGTATTCAACAAAAACAAGAGCCCCTTTTCCTCATTTTATAAGGAAAAAAACCTGGAAGAAATATGAAAGAGACTTTCCTGTGCAGATAGGGGGGGAGGGAGTGGAGGTGTTCTAGCATAGGAACACCTCCTAAAAGTGACTGAGTGAAATCTATAATATTTCATTCAGTCACTTTTAGTCCTATGCTACGTTGAAACCCTGCACCTGCTTGAAAACGGTGTAAGGATTGACACAGCTTTGTGAGCATAGAACCCCAAGAGCATTGCTGGAGCTGCGTTGCACTTGGAACGCAAGTCAAGCAAGGCACTACCTTCACAACACAAATACATCACATATCTGTGTCATTTTTGCTCCATAATACACTACATTGTAAATACGGTGCATCCATTGTGCTGATATCCCAGTGCACAATAACTGCCATATCTCTGGGAATGTACCACTTATTGTACATCTGCTTATTACTGTTTCAATGTAGTGAATGGATTATTACACACTGATCACTGATGAGTCACTACAAAACTATAACAGGAATGACAGAGTGTTTCCTGGAAGTGTAAGGATAGAGACTGGGGAATTCAAAATATAAAAGGTAAACTTGCAGGTGCATAGAACAGTACGTGCATAGTAAATAGGAGTTTGAAGCGGTCCATATACTAAGGCCTACTTTGCTCCATGTTTACTTGGATACTGACTGCATGATTACAGTTCTGCAAAGAGAGTGCATGACTGAATTTATAAGAGCTTCAGTTTTACCACAGTACATATATAAGGAAATACTGCTGAATGGCTCACTACAATATTGAAACAGTCGAGTGAGAGTGATTGTGAAAGTCTAATGAAACAGACTGGACAAATGAATGTATAAAAAACAAATGTGCACCTACATAGAAGAGTGCATGCATACCCTATATAGGTTTTTAAAGCAGTACATGGCCTAAGGCCTACTTTGCACCATGATTACTTGAGTACTGACTGGATAATTACAGTTCTGCAAGGAGAGTGTCTGTCTGAATTTAGAAGAGCTTCATTTTTAGCACAGTGCATACATAAGGGCATTCTGCTGAATACTTCACTACAATACTGAATCAGCAATCACAAAGAGTTTGCTGAAAGAAAAAGAATATAGACTGGATAATAAAAGCTATAAAAGACAAGTTTCCCATGCATAGAAGACTGCATGCATACTGTATAGGAGTTTGAAGCACTCCATGCCCCAAGGCCCACTTTGCACCATGGCTATTTGGGTACTGGCTGAATTATTACAATTCTGCAAGAAGAGTGTCTGGCAAAATGTACAGCAGCTTCACTTTTAGAACAGTGTATACATAAACACATACTGCTGAATGGCTCACAGCAATACTAAAATAGCAGTACCAAAATATTTGGAGGAAGTGTAAATATACAGACTAGGCAAATAAAAGTTTAACACCTTAGATGCGCCGCAAATATCCCTCCCCAGTGCTGCGCTGTCCATTGGAACTAGTGCTGAATGGACGTCCAATGGACGTGCGCAGCACTGGGGAGGTAGTGCTGCCGTCGGTCAACGCCCCGAAGCAGCACTTAAGAGGTTAAAAGCCAAGTCTACAGGTGCATAGAAAAGGGCATTTATTATTTAATAACCTTCCCAAAGCCCCAAGCACCAGAACACCTTTAAGAGGGTAGGATTACTATCTACAAATGCTAGCATTTTTTTAATTTAAGAACCATAAAAATAACAAATATTAAACCTTTTTTTTTCTTCTAATGATAACAATATTTTTTTATACGTCTTCTATTTAGATGCTTTTAATCATGAAAATGCAAAGAACACATTTTACAGAGTAACACTTTTTAAACTCTCCAACGTATATAGATAATACCCTATACGTGTTACTATCAAAATCGAAACCTTTACAGCTTCACAGTTTGAAACTTTTCTGACACGTGCAGACAAAAAACATTTAAAACGTGAGCACGTGTAAACTGCAAAATTTGCCATCTACATAGGCGGAGCCACATCTTCCTTCCATAGACTACTAAACAACAAACAACTATATAAACCACACCTACTGTGCAATTAGTTTTGTTTTCCCGAGTTATTTCTGAATCGCCAATCTCTGTTGCAGGTTCCGTTTTCTAGCATCGGATTCTCTTTGTGCGTCAACAAACATATTCCGGAGTTGTAGGTTGTTCCAAGATGGCATAGGCATAGTACTTAATTATAAATTGTGACTATATTTGTCAATATTTAAATATTTATATGTAGAAAAAATGTTATTGCATGTTTTTCCCTTTTTCTCTGTAACGTCAGCAGTTTGTTCTTAGAAACAGATATATTATAACAAATATTACCCCTTTTCTGTCTCATTTTACCTTATATATAGTGACTTTTTATATTATAATATTGATACTGTACTTTGCTCGAGGGGTGTTGCTAACCCGTTGACGCTAACCCTAAACATTTACAATCAACGTGACAATGATACACTTGTTATTATGTTTTCCCCTAGAGATCACATACTGTTAATATGTATATTATAACATTAACAGTCTTAGTGATCCTAGCGGAATTCCCAATCCGTCGTCACAAACAGTAACGATAAGTAAGCAACATTACCGGCTTGCGGCTTTCAGTCTATTTTCCCCTTGTGATCATATGCTTTGAGAATATATACATATTAATATTCTCAACGTCATGATCTCAGAGGAGTTTATGACCCGTCACCACGAAGATCAATGTTTTTCACCTCCCGAAGAAAAGAATTTCAGTAAATAATTACCGCTCGAAACTATTTCATTATGGATGTTCTGTTAAATAGATAACTTTATTTTCCTTTTCTTTTTACTGTAACAATGGTATCAATCGTTATATTATAATAGATTGTCCTATTGCTACAGAACAGGAATGGGAGATTTTTCAGTGCCGGTGTAATATAATTATCAAATATTTATAAAATCTTGATCAGATATTTTTATATATATTAAAATATAGCTATCATGCATACTTTGTTACTTTAAATATTTAATAAACCCTACACTTCTGAATGTTATTTTCTAATTTCTATTCTTATTTGCGATTCCTATTCACCTTCTTCCTAAAGAATATATAGGACCTGTACTATATATTATAAGAGTAACATTCTATATATTCTTTGGTGAGTATGTGATTTATTATGGGAACAGTCTGCAACTTGTAAACACTACGACAGCACGTTTCTGAATTGTACAGAATACAAATTTTAAAAATAATAATGCATGCATTTCTATGTAATATGAAACAATTTAGATTTTACTGTTTTACTTGTTCTCTTGATCTGAAATAATGTAGTGCGGGAGTGTTTGTTGTAGCACTTCTATTCTACTTTATCTAAAAATAACTGATGCCCTCTTACATCATCAAGAAAGTGGGGCAACACTTTTACAAACTGTAGCACAAAAATGAACTATATAGCCATACTTAGCTGATATTTTATGAAATTCCATTTTTAATTGTCACTCCTTTCATATATACTGCAACAGTTTCTGAAGAAAGTTTATTTGTATTTGCTTAATAAAAACTGTTTCAAACCTAGACTGAATTTTTTGCTGCGCAACCACACCTCCCCATCATGAAAGTAAACACCACATCATAAGTAAATAGTAGTACTAAAATGTATGCCACCTACAAACTTGATAAAAGGAAACAGCACATAACACTGTCATTTTTCCGCCGTGATTTATACACCACACAGCAATTATATAAATGGCCCTTGAAACATATATAAAAAATAGTTTACCTCATAATTCCTCTTCACCACCTTATGGGCACTGTAATAGTTTTCCTAACCTATCCTCTACTAGTTTCTTTCCCCATACTCCTTTGGAAACTGCATCACAATATCACTGACAACAGTGAACCGTTCCCACTCATTAAGGAGCAATCTTGTGTTCGGAACACTTTAGCCAATAAAATGTCCCTCTTGTTCCAAAGACGAGCAAGGAATGACTGCTAAGCCTTCTAATTTTAATACTTTACAGCCAATGAACATTGTAAGGTCCCGTTTGGAGCACGTTACCCTAATACTCCCCGAACAGGAAGCAATTCTTAATAAAACTTTTCCATAAACCTCTTCTACGACTAACGGTTCCTAATAAAAAAATAAATATAAATCTCCAGCACAGTAAGTATTTCAATAAGTAACATATTGTGGTGAACTTCTAACCTCTGAACTCACTGAACTGATCCATGAACTGTTACTATGGTAACAGGCAGAAAAGTAGTGGCTGTACAAAAAAACCTTATATTTACCTTGGATCCTCTACAAGACAGAAACTAAAACAAAATACCACATTTACAACCCCTTTGCACAGTTTTTTTAATAAAAAGAGGCCCCGGAGGTGGGGGAGGGGGGATTCGAGTGGAGGAGAAAGTGGTCCCTGGAACTCCGGGGGGCCATGAGCCCCCCGCATACATATAGTTAAAGATCCGGGGGTAGCGACCCCCACGCAGGGGAGACCCTCTAGGCCCCCCATTATGAAAAACAAATTGCCCTAGAGATCTGACCCCCCCGGAGGCTAATTAACAATAAAGCGGGCTTCACGTTTTATTTTTACTTTTCGCCCAAAACGAGCACCCTGCGTATATATATATAAATATATATCCCGAGTGACGTCATATATGGCGCCCTGTACACGTACTCCACGTAAGATTATAATTGTTCAAAAACATATATTTATGTATTTAATGTACATATTAGGAGAAGAAATTATCTGGGCTAATCATAAAAATAGTTTTTTAAAACTGTAAAAAAGTGTATATTACTTTGAAAATCAATTACGAAAATATCGCACGTACGTCGTAAGAGTAAAGATAGTTTGAAGACATACATTTTATGAAACAATATAGCACTGCACACTAAAGAAGAAAAGTCAACACAATTATTGACCCCTCTCCCAACATTTAAAAGCCCCTGGGGGAGGTGATAAATTAATCAAGACTGAATATGTTAGTACAGACTACTGTGCTTACACGACCAGAAAAACACAACAACACTACAAAGCCTAGATTTCCATTGTAGTGAGTTCTTAGTTGCAGGTTTAGTTGTCAGATCGACACACACTCTCTCATGGCCCACACCACACCTATCCACCACATCCGTCACAACACTCGTGACCCTATGTATAAAAAAGACGGGGCGCACGTGTTCTACGCCATTTTAGAGTTGTTCCCAAACCACCGTACAAGGGGGCCCACTACTACATGCGTGGCCTCTTTGGTCACTGACTTAGTGGTGCCCAAAGCACTGAGCGGGCTTGGAAACAAGGCTGCTCATGCACAGAGAGTACAACTGGTGCACAGAAAAAAATGGAAAGTTTCACATACTATCATAGAAATATAGCTCTTTTTTTCACCAGTAAAGTTAGTTCCCAAAAAGAACTCTAGGACATATTTTTAAAACCTGGCGATAAAATTATCGCTGCTTTATCGGCAGGAAACTGCTGATAAAGTGGCGATAATGGGCTTCATAATATGCTCTATGGAATTCCAATCGAAGCTCATGTTAGATGTCCTTCACATCTAACATGAGCTTCGAATGGAATTCCATAAAGCATATTATAAGCCCATTAGCGGCGATAATTTTATCGACCGGGCTTGATATTATGGACCTTTTTTTTTGCCCAAATGACCCCACGATCCTCCCCGCGTCCTTCGAGAACCGGCATTGCTTTGTCAGAGAGAGCAGCTTACATGCTGCTCTCTTTATCGAAAACCAATTTGCTTTCCTACTTGAAAGAGAGACCAGATTAACATGCTTTCTCTTTCAAATAGGAAAGCCTTTTGCTGTGGTAAAGTGGGAACAGTGACGCTCATGCCCTAACATAGCAAACAGCAGTGTCCAGGGGGTAGGCTCCCCGAGACACTGCAGGAGCCGACCCTGGGAGGCGGTGATCCCCATGAACATCAAGGGCTCCAGAAGGGGGCCGCACGACCTCCTCTCAATATTAAAAAGCCTTGGGTGCAGGTCCCCGGGTATGAAAGGTCATTTTACATGTTACTGCCCAGGAAGGTAGCGGTCCCCGGGGCATGTACAGCGGGTGGGGGAGTTGAAAGCATACTTTTTTTTTTAAACCCTGAGCGGGTGGCTGTCCCCTATGCTGCCTTACAAGCCCCCCTTCATGGATAAAAATTGCCCCCGAGATTTGGCCCCCCGGGAGGCTAATTAAGAATAAATAATTAAGAATAAAACGTATTTCTATTTTTTTTTACCTATACGCGTAAATTGGGAGCATAAAGACCCATGTGGGACCCCCTGTGCAGGCCTAGAAGATCAGGATCTTTCTACGCTGCCCCCTTTCCTTTTTTTTCAACTTTATTGTACTGCTTTCTTGTGACTCAAGATGGCTGCCAACACTTCCTGGTTTGGAGTGTTGACGGACAGTTGACATCCAATCAGCAAGCAGCTTGTGCTCGTAATTGTACCGATTTCGGTACGCGTGCTGTACTTCATCTCTAGATATCGCTTTGATTTCTCAGGAACTACTGAACGGATTTACACCATTTAACAACAATCACAATCCCTATGGAAAATTGCCCCCACTTGACGAATCACCCCCAAACTTTCAGGGAAAGAGCTGAGCGGAGCAGGCCATTGTCTTGGAGAAATTCGCAAAGATTCGTCCACCGGTGCCAAAGTTATTCCAAATAGAATGTTGTGGATTTCCTATGGAAACTTGGTCTTAGCTATAACTACCTACAGGCGACCACCAGTAGGTTATATATATATATATATATATATACAATATTTATATTGATTTTATGAAGATGTTTAACTGGATGAACTATATTGATATGGGTTGTATGGTATTTCACCGGTATTGCGAACCCTTCTGAATCACAGTCCCAAGTTACATGATTTATTCCTTTTTTATTGATGAAATGTATTTATGTGATTAAATAATATAGTTCAATACAATGTCGAGTAACTGATGAGCCCATCAAACTACAAACATTTTTTTTCACTGTTTGTTGTTGAAACTAGTCACGTGGTGATGATGAAATGGAGCACTGGCACTTTAAAAATGAGCAAGTGACTGTAGGACGTTGTCATGTGAGCAAGGCTCCGAGGAGCCGAAATGTCATGCGGCATACTCTGTTTCAATAAATGAGTTGCACAGAACTGGTCCGTTTCCGAGGTATCCTTGCAGTGCTGCGAGAAGGCGAGAGGCTGCCATTGGGACGCAGAAAACCGTAATATAGCCAGTTCTGAGGCGTGGCAGTATCGGGGGACACAAGGGGAGACCGGATGAGCGGACAATCGGTGCTGTGTACCATCAAGTCTGCTGATATCGGGGACCGCAAAAAGAATTCACCTATCTACTCCCGCTATTTTTTCACCTACCTGCACTGCTGCAACACGGCATTGTGGGTGTTGTGGTCCAAGGATTACGACGGACTACAACAGGTGTGTGCATTCACCAGCGGGGGAGGAGCGGTCCAGCCTGCAGTACTTCAAAGGCAGCGAGAAAGGACTACTGTGATGATGCATGGAGACGGTGTTGGGCGCTGATGAAGGCAAGGTCCGAAATGCATTCGCCGCCACCGTAGCAATTGCTTGCTCAATAAAGCCTCTCTGAACTGTCCCCCTGGGCTCCTGCTCTTTCTGTGGAGGGAGAAACATACCGGACATATCTGCGCTTGCCAGTTGCGCATTTCAGGATTCCCCTGCCATATTGTTGGGACCAGACGCTCATTGGCACGCCGCTCGGCAACAAACCACAGTCCGGTTACGGACAGAGCCTGGTTCCCGCTTTTGAATTGGGATGAAGGGAGCAGTTTGAGGCATTCTGCCTCTCCCGGGTGAAGTGCTATACGCATTCTCCCCTGCATATCGGACACCCAGTTCTGAGGTGTGGCAGTATCGGGGGACACAAGGGGAGATCGAATGAGCGGACAATCAGCGCTGTGTACCATAAAGTCTGCTGATATCGGGGACCGCAAACAGAATTCACCTATCTACTCCCGCTATTTTTTCACCTACCTGCACTGCTGCAACACGGCATTGTGGCGTTGTGGTCAAAGGATTACGACGGACTACAACAGGTGTGTGCATTCACCAGCGGGGGAGTAGCGGTTCAGACTGCAGTACTTCAAAGGCAGCGAGAAAGGACTCCACCGAACTCAAGAATTACCGCCCCATCTCGCTCCTCCCGTTTCCAGCCAAAGTCATCGAGAAGACCGTCAACAAGCAGATGGCCGCCTTCCTCGAGACGAATGGATCCCTCGACCCCTCACAGTCCGGCTTCCGAGCCAATCACAGCACCGAGACCGCCCTCATCGCCGCCACCGATGACATTCGAGCCCTGATGGACAACGGAGAAACAGCGGCCCTCATCCTCCTAGACCTCTCCGCAGCATTCGACACTGTCTGACACCGCACCCTAGTACAGCGCCTCAGCAACGTCGGAATCCAGGACAAGGCGCTGGAATGGATCATCTCCTTCCTCGACGGAAGAACACAGAGAGTCCGTCTACCACCGTACAACTCAGAGGCCACCGATGTCATCTGCGGCGTCCCTCAAGGATCCTCTCTGAGCCCCACCCTCTTCAACGTCTACATGAGCCCCCTCGCGGCCATCGCACGCCAACACAACCTCAACATTATCTCCTACGCCGACGACACCCAGCTGATCATCTCCCTGACCAACGACCCCGCCGCCGCCAGAGCCAACCTACACGAAGTGATGAAAGAGGTAGCCGAGTGGATGACGACCAGCCGCCTGAAGCTGAACTCGGACAAGACGGAGGTCCTCATCCTGGGCTCCTCACCCTCCGCCTGGGACGACTCCTGGTGGCCTCCCGCCCTGGGCACCGCACCCAAACCGACAGACCATGCACGCAACCTGGGCTTCATCCTGGACTCCTCCCTCTCCATGACCAGGCAAGTCAACGCCGTCTCCTCGGCGTCCTTCAACATCCTACGCATGCTACGGAAGATCTTCTGGTGGATCCCCACCGAGACCAGGAAGACCGTCACCCAGGCCCTCGTCACCAGCCGACTGGACTACGGCAACGCCCTCTACGCCGGTACCACCGCCAAGCTCCAGAAGAGACTCCAGCGGATCCAGAACGCCTCAGCCAGACTCATCCTCGACATCCCACGAACCAGCCACATCTCCGGACATCTGAGAGACCTGCACTGGCTCCCCGTCAACAAAAGAATCACCTTCCGCCTCCTCACCCACGCACACAAAGCCCTACACGACCAAGGCCCGAGCTACCTCAACAGCCGAGTCAACTTCTACGCTCCCAAACGCCACCTCCGATCAGCCAACCTCGCCCTCGCCGCCGTCCCCCGCATCCGAAGAGCGACTACAGGAGGAAGGTCCTTCTCCTACCTGGCCGCCAAGACCTGGAACTCTCTCCCGACCGACCTGCGCCTGACCCAAGACCACCTCTCCTTCAGGAAGAAGCTGAAGACATGGCTGTTCGAGCAGTAGCGGCACCCCCCCACCCCCAGCGCCTTGAGACCCTACGGGTATGTAGTGCGCTCTATAAATGTCATTGATTGATTGATTGATTGATTGATTGATGATGCATGGAGACGGTGTTGGGCGCTGATGAAGGCAAGGTCCGAAATGCATTCGCCGCCACCGTAGCAATTGCTTGCTCAATAAAGCCTCTCTGAACTGTCCCCCTGGGCTCCTGCTCTTTCTGTGGAGGGAGACACATACTGGATATATATATATATATATATATATATATATATATATATATATATATATATATATATATATATATGCACACATATATATTTATATCCATGTATATAAGTATGTGTATATTCTTAAACAATTATTGGGTAATAATAAATCGGCTGGAGCTAAAATCTCAGTTCACTGGCCTCCCACTAGTGTGATAATTTATAACACATAAATAACAGTGCTGAGAAGATACCAAAAACAATAAACATACTCACGATGATTTCTTTATTCCTTCTTTATTAGATCAGTTTATGTATCTCTTTATACAGCATATACAGCCAACATGTGTTTCACACACACTGCGCTTCTTCAGGGGGGTTACAAACACAGAGAATCTGAATCAGCACAATTTCTTAATGGAATAGTCATGTTCTTCACAAACTACATCCTAAAACATATTTATAGAAAGTTTTAACTTATGAACACCATGACAATTACTATTTGTAGACTAGATAATTAGTTGTTCATATTCTGTCTCTTATTCCAAAAGGGGTTTCCCTCGGTGCAAAGGTATTGTACTTCCCCATCAACGTCAAGAGTTTAGACTTTTACATATATACCATATTGGGCACAAATACATATAAATTATTTACATAAACCATACTCAGTGAGAACAGAACTGTCTCTCTATCCACATTATCTATTGGCAGCAGTCACCCTTAGCAAGTCAATCTAATTACGTGCTGTTTTCACAAATTGTGTTGTGTTAGAATTTCATAAACAATTACCTGTTTAAAAAGAGCTTTCTTCTCAAGCATTAAATCCAAAGAAAATAAAATTACATCCTCTGAACTGGAAATGTGATAATGTCTCTAATTATATTCTGTAATCAATACTAGATAATCATTTTACTTTCACATTATAAATTAATTCCCAGATAAATATGTTGTCGTCAGTAAGAGATGTTGAATACTCACTTTAATATGAAGCTGTAATTAGATCCTCTTTAAAGCTAAATCCTTCTTGTATATTGGACATTCCTGTGTTATTAGCCAGCCTCTTCATGGTTGTCTCTACATTTGATAAAATCACCTTACAAGAATAAACAAATGTTTCTTACCTAAGTCAGTCTGTCAGGTTCATATTTCACCCTATCCCAGTTGAAAAAGTCCTGGCTCTACTTATTAATTCTGGATCTATTCACATGATGACTCCCTTCGTGCATCTAATTTAAGTCTCAGTCCTTCTTCATGCATTTCCCATGATACAGGATACAGAAATGAATTCTAATAATATTCTGAATTTCTGTCTTAGTAACTCAATCTGACTGTATATTTATATAAACCCTAATTATGAATTATATAAAATGCTGTGGGGTAGGTTGCTTAAATTCCTTATATGCACTGCCATTTCATCGCTATGAGGTTTCTTAATACCATTTGCAAATTTGTAGCAACAGAAAACGCCTCAGATGGCCCCCTTCATTTTATTACAGCATATTTATTGTTACCATTAACAGAAAGTTCTATTTACTAACCATATAAATACCTTCAACCACGAAAAAAGAACAGTTCTGTGAAAATCCATGCATAGTACTACTGCTTATGAGGTTTTCTAACATCAACTCTATTTTAAATACATTGCTATTGTGGTGAACATGCACGTTGTTACACTGTTTGTGTCAACTGTTTGCATTTTTACATAGAATTGCAATCGCTGTTCCTGAAAAGAGCGTAATACATCCAACTCATCGTACATTTGCCTAAACCCTAAAAATACCCCTGCTCCCAAAAACCTATACCAACCCTAAACCCTAAAAATACATTTGCCACCAAAAACAAAATATATATTCACTGAAAAAACCATAGGTTTCACACCAGTTATAGTTAGGAATTAGCATTTAAAAAACCTATGAAATTCACTGAAAAAACCAGAGGTTTCAGATCAGTTATAGTTAGGAATTAGCATTTAAAAAACCTATTAAATTCACTGAAAAAACCATAGGTTTCACACCAGTTATAGTTGGCTGGAAATTTTACTGACATAAAACCATTGAAATTCCCACGGTATAGTTAGTTGGACTCACTATAACTTGCGTGTGTAATGCACTGCTGATGACATCACATATTACATCACTCATGACATGGTCAGTGACATCACTCATGACATCACTGATGACACCATCCAGTGAATGTGTGTCTTTCTGAAAAATAAATATGTTTTATATATGTATATGTAAAGGTCGATGGAAGAATAAATGTTTAAATAAGTGTCTTAATGGATGTTTTTCTAAAAAGAAATTGATTGGTTAACTGGCTTATTAAGTGTATTTTAGTGAATACATATATTAGCGAGTATTGTTTAGATATTTAAATGTTTGTATCAGTGTTTCACTTTGTGTATAAGTGGCTGCATGGGTTGGTGAGTAGCTACATGTGTGTGTATATGGGTTATTAGATGTTTTTTTTGTATCAGTATGAGTGTCTGTATGGTTTGGTGGGGGTATTACTTAGTACATAGATGCATCAATGACTGACTCACTGTTTGTATGTGTTTGGAAGACGGCATATGTGCAGGACTGTATGGATGGATGAGTGTGTATATGTGTGTGTTAGTAAGTGAATGACTGTCTCACTAGTGTCTTTATCAGTAACTACATATGTTTTAATCTAGTATATGTGAGTATTGATGTATATAAGTGAGTATATGTGAGAGATTGAAAGAGTTCTTGTTTAAATAAGTATTTGTTTCTATAAGTGATTGTTTAAGAGAGTAAGTATGTGTAAGTTTCCTTAGAAGTGAGGTGGTAGTGTGTGTATAGCTGTATAAACAAATAAATGGATATTCAATAGTTTATTTGCATGTGTGAGTATGTGTGTGAGCAACTTTTGGAAGACTGTCGGTGTGTTACAGGATGTATAGGTGTATCACTACATATGATGAGTGACTATATGTATGAGTGACTATATAGAACTGTTGATGAATGAGTGGATGTGTATATAAATGGTGGAATTACTGAATTTGTTGTTGTAACTGGTATGGGTATCTCCACTTTTTTGAAAATGTTAGTTTCTATTTTTGAATATGTGTTTCAAGGGTTACTTTACAGTGAAAGGAGGTCTGTCACTCTGTCACAAGGATGGTGTCATCAGTGATGTCATGAGTGATGTCACTGACCATATCATGCGTGATGTAATATGTGATGTCATCAGCAGTGCATTACACACGCAAGTTATAGTGAGTCCAACTAACTATACCGTGGGAATTTCAATGGTTTTATGTCAGTAAAATTTCCAGCCAACTATAACTGGTGTGAAACCTATGGTTTTTTCAGTGAATTTAATAGGTTTTTTAAATGCTAATTCCTAACTATAACTGATCTGAAACCTCTGGTTATTTCAGTGAATTTCATAGGTTTTTTAAATGCTAATTCCTAACTATAACTGGTGTGAAACCTATGGTTTTTTCAGTGAATTTCATAGGTTTTTTAAATGCTAATTCCTAACTATATATAAGGCCCCAAACCTATGTTTTTTTCAGTGAATTTCAAAGTTTTTTAATAGCAAATGTCTATAGCTATGAAATGTAATATTTCTTTTCTTTTTTTTTTCTTTTTTTTTGCTCTGGAGCGCTCCCGGTGCGCGCCCCGGTGAGCGCACCGGAAAGCGCACTTATTCGGCGCGCACCGGTGAGCGTCCCGTTAGCGCTATTGCCGCGAATGAAAACATCATCGTGATGTATCGCGTAGCCGCGTCCGCGTGATACGCACGGCGTAAGCGCACCCGGAAGCACTCGAGCGAATACGATCGCGCAACGTAAGCATGTGACGCGCTTACGCGACGCGCCCCGGGCCGGGGAAGTCTCACTTTATAAGTAAGACTGTTAACGCTTTAGTTGTTCTTTAGAACACTCTGGTACATTCTATCATTGGGCTATAGTTGGGCTACATATGGCTGATATTTGGGCTACATTTGTTTTTTTTTTGTCTCCGGTGGCCATCTTTGGGCTACATTGGGCTACATTGGGCTACATTTGGGCTACATTTGGGCTCTAACATATATATAGCCCAATGTAGCACAATATATATTTTTTTGAAAGTTAATTTTTGTAAAAACCACTTGAGTATAGCTAAGGCACATCAGGCTACCAGTCCCTACAATTTTTCCCATTTTTTAAAAAATGTATTTATTTATTTATTTATTTTTGCCTTGGAGCGCTCCCGGTGCGCGCCCCGGTGAGCACCCCGGAGAGCTTACTCGTTTGAAGCGCCCCGGTGCGCGAACTGGGAAGCGTCCCATAAGCGCCAATGTCGCGAACGAAAACATGATCGTGACGTATCGCGTAGCCGCGTCCGCGTCATACGCACGGCGTAACCGCACCCGGAAGCATTCGACGCGCTTACGCATTCCCCCCTGGGCGCGCCCCGGGACGCGCCCCGGGGTGCTTAGCGTAAGCGCGTCGGGTCATGTGACCTGAAAATAACACTTTTGATTGGTTCACAACAGTTTTGTTTTCCAAATGATGAAAGACCCCACCTTTTTTCCTCATTTTCACTTTGTTGTTTGAGTGAAGAAGACCTGCATTCTGTGAGAAATGGCTTCAGTAGTAGCAGCTGCAGGTGCATCTGGACCACCACCACCTCCACCACCACCACAAAGACCACCACAAGACCACATTGGTGGTCATGAAGAAAAGGAGGACAAAGAGGAGCAGGAGGAGAGGCAATATCTGCCTGAGGACACTCCCCCATACAAACCCAAAGAACATTTTATTTGGGAGTTTTTCAAAATGCCAAGGGGTGCCAAAAAAGTAAATGCAGCAAAGGCCACTTGCCTCATCTGTGACCAAGAACTGTCAAGAGGGAACCCAAACAGGAAATATTCGTTTGGGAACCACACGATGATAAGGCACATGCAGAGGAAGCACCCAAACAATTACTCAAGAGCAGAAGTCAGGCAACTGACCAAGAACCCTCCCCATCCTTCAACTTTAGGCACCTCCAACCAACCCACTCCATCGGGTGCAGAGGCTAGGGAGATGGTCCCTAATGTTCAAACCAAGTTTTCAAAATTTAAATTTGTTTGCATATATTGCAACAAAACTATATCTTATGGTGAGCAGAGCATCACTTTACTTAATCGAGCTGCAGACAACCATCACTGCAGCAAGCAACCTTAATTTTTTCTATTTTTTGCTCCAGTTGAGCTGTTTGCAATTCCCTGTCTTTTGTTTCACCTCAGAAAAACTACAAAAAAAATATAAAATTGTTCTGAAAATCCCCCCCCAAAAAAATGTTCCAAAAAACAAAAAAAATATAAAACAACAAAAAGAAAAAAAAAACAGTTCTTTTCAGAACTACCTCCCATTTATATAAGGTGACTTAAATTTTTAAACTCTGCCATTCTCTTTTCTCCCTGGTGCGCTCCCCGGTGCGCGTACCGGGCGCTCCCCCCGCGCAAATCGAATTTAAAAAAAAAATGTTTTTGCCCAGCGGGACCCTTTTATAGCCCCCACATCAAACCTAGGGGGTCAGGGGGGGTCTACCCTGCCCCCTTATTGTCAATTCCCCCTTTGTTTTGGCCACCTCTTGTGTCTCGATCCTACTGAAACACAAGATGGCGGCCGCTCCGGACTGTTTCGAATGTTTACAGACACCCAAGAACCAATCAGCTTTCTGCGCGCAAGTCGCGTGTCACGCCCGGAGCGCTCCCCGGAGCGCGCTTATAGATATATATATTTTTTTGATCCTAAATTACTCAAAATCCACTGTAGCACATATCTTGAGACATAGCAAAGGCACATCGGGCTACCAGTCCCTACAATTTTGCCAACTTTGGTGTAAATCCATTCAGCCGTTTGGGCTAAAAGTGAGGTCGACCGCCCTATGGAAATTAACATGGGGAAAACGCGTTTTGGGACCACCCTTTTATCTCGGCCCCCTCTTGACGCATCCCCCCCCAAACTTTCAGGGAAGGACCGGAGCTCGACAAGGCCATTTTGAGGAAATTTTCTGGCAAATTCGTCAACCAGCGCCAAAGTTATTCCAAATAGAATTTTGAGATTTAACATTGAAAAAAATCCTAACTATAACTACCTACTGGCGACCGCAAGTAGGTAATATATATATATATATATATATACAGTGAGTGTAAGAGTTTTCTAACACTTTATGAGTTTTAAACATATATGTACTAAGCTAATACAAAAGTTTAATTAGGATACTAGGTGTACTATTAATGAGTGATACTAATTTTAACATATAATATGTGAGTGGCTGTGTGTATTTGTGTTTAAATGGGTGTCTGAGTGGCTATATACGTGTATGAGTGGGTGTGGGAGTGGCTATATGGGTGTATAAGTGGGTGTGTGTGTGTGTAGCTTTGTGGGTGAGTGGTTGGTTGTGTGAGTGGCTGTGTTGGTGAGTCAGTGTGTGGTCTGTGGCTGTATGGATGTGTGAATGGGTGTATGAGTGACTGTACGGGTGAGTGAGTGGCTGTGTGGATGGCTGAATGAGTAAGGGTCTGGGTGTTGAAGTGTGCTCTATGGCTTATGAGTGGCTGTATTGGAGAGTATGTGTTTGTGTGAATGCCTGTTTGAGTGAGTGAGTGGATCTGTGGGTATTTGTATGGATGTATGAATTGGTATGTGTTTGGGTGGGTGTGTGAGTGTGTGATTAGTTGTTTGGGGAGTGACTGGCTATGTTGAGAGGCTGTAGGGGTAAGTGAGTGGGTGTGTGAGAGGCTGTATAGGTGAATCAGTGGGTTTATAGTAGGCCTGGGCAAAGCACTACGCTACGCTCACATAGTTTGCGCAACTTCGCAGTACGCGAACTGCACGTAGTACAGTGTGAACACGCGTAGCGTAGTGCAGCAGTCATTTTTTTTAGCTCGCGGTCCTCAACCTCAAGTTGGCGACTGCGAGCAAGCAAAATGACATCCTGCAAAGACTTTTTCCTCGTTCACGATCAGCAACATCACGTTGCCGATTGCGAGCGTGGAAAATAAACCTCCCTATGAGATTCTCAATGCGGGGAGGTCTGGTTTCTCATTGTGAGTGGTTGCGTATGCTCGCGACCGCTAGCATCTTGCACAATGCGAACATGCTACTACGCAGTTCACGTAGTGCTACGCGTAGCTCGCGTAGTGCAAAGTGCACTTCGCGTAGCTTTGCGAAGCGCTACTTCGCAAACTACGCCTAGCCCTAGTTTATAGAAGCTTAAGGGTGCATGTATGGATGTGGAATTGGCTGTATGGATAAAGACTAGTTGTATGAGTAGCTGTATGGGTGACTGGTTGTGTGAGCAGCTGTATGAGTGACTGAGTAAGTGGGTGTGTGAGTGGCTTTATGGATGAATAAGTGAAAATATGAGTACTTGTATGGGGGTGTGATTGGGTATGTGACTGGTTGGTTGGGTGTCTGAGTGGGTGTATGAGATGTTGTAATGGGGTATGAGTGGGTATGTGAGTGATTCTATGGATGATTTCATCAGTGATGTCATCAATGATAAAATGTAAGATGTCATCAGTGATGTCTCTGACCATGTCATGAGTGATGTAGTAAGTGAGGTTGTAAGCAGTGTATTGTGGTGGCGTTAGTTATAGTTAGCTCATATTTCTATAGTTTTGTATAAGTAAAATCTGACCCTAACTATAACGTCCCTATGACCTTTGTTTTTTCAGTGAATTTCTAAGTTTTTAAAATTCTATATCCTCGCTATAGTGCCCCTGTAACCTTTATTTTTTAAGTGAATTTCTATTGGTTTTTAACTAGTAATCACGTTTGCAGAGTGGTGGAGAAAGGGGGCAGGGCCCCCAACCAGGTCTCAGGAATCCTGCTGGTTCAAACTTACTTGAGATAACAGGAGGACTTCTTGGCCCCCAAGGGCCCTCAGCATCTAAGAGAACCTAATTCCTTAACTAATAGTGCACCAGGAGGGCCGTTTGCAGAGTGGTGGTGAAAGGGGGTAGCACTCCGAAGACATCTAAGCAGTCCCCTTGTGTGGGACTTACTGGAGGTAACGGGAGGGATTGCTGGCCTCCAAGGACCCTTAAAAGCCAAGGGGTCTTTATTTTCCAACCAGTAGAGCACCAGGATGCCGGTTTGCAGAGTGGTGAGGAAAGGGAGCCTGGGCTGTGAGACATCTCAGGAATCCTGCTGTTTAAGAAATACTGAAGATAACAGCAGGGGTAGTTGGTTCCCAAGAACCCTCAAGAGCCAAGGATACCTTTCCCCCCAACTAGTACTGCTCCTGAAGGCATGTTTTGCAGAGTGGTGATGAAAGGGGGCATGGCCTCAGAGACTTGCCAGTCATTTAAAAAAAAAACATTGTGAGTTTAGGAAAGAGGAGCGACATGGCCCCCCTAGCCTGGGCCAACTTTGGCCCAGGAACATCCATTCCGGGGCTATGTCTTTATGGAATGGGGAGAAGGGTATGCGGGCCCCCTCCCCAGGCTGATTTCAGCCCCCAAGACCCCGTCCCCCAGGGCCAGACCAATTTGCAATAAATGGGGGGGGCTGCGTGGAACCTCTCCCTGAGCTGATTTCAGCCCTGGGGACCACAACCCTTGGGGCATGCCTTTTAAAAAAAATCTTAATGGTAGGGAGGGGGCTCCCATCCCCTGGGGCCCAGTCACTTAGACATGGGAAGGTGGCTTCGCTGGCCCCATCCCGGACTGAATCTGGCTCCAGGAACCCATTCCCTGGGGCCTGGCCTTCTTAAAGTGGGTGCCTCCATGGTACCCACTGTCCATTGGGACCACAGGGGGATCCTGTAGGGCCCCACTGTCCCTGCCACCTCCCCCGCCTCCTGTGGGAGCCAACATTGCTTTCACAGAGAGGTAACTGCTTAACATGCAGCTCCCTCTCTGTAAAGGCAATTCTGCTCCACTTCCAGCAAGTAAGAGCATTTTCAATGTTCTTGCTTACTGCAAGTGTAGTGTTTGATGTGGCTTGGCGGAAGTGGTAGAGTTCCCACCCAGCCACAGCGAACAGCTATGTCCCGGAGTGGACACCCCGGGACATAGCAGGAGCCAGCATTGGGGGTGGCGGTATCCTGAGCCATCTATGGCTCCAGGATACGGGCTGCTCGGCTCCCCTCAGTTCTTATTTGCCATGGCTGCCCCAGGTAGGTGGCAGTCCCCCAGGCCGAGAATAGCCTGGGGGGGGTGCCACGAAGCCCGCTCCCATTTTTGTTTTATGAAGATGGCCCCTGGGAGATGGTGGTCCCCGGGGCCTGGGGGATCCTTGCGGCCCCCCACTACAAATTGATAGTGGCCCCAGGGAGATGAGGGTCCTCAGGGCTTCGAGGGGGTCCGAAAGCCCCCCTAACAATCAATTAGCCCCTAGGAGGTGAGGGTCCCAGGGCACGAGGGGCACTATGAGGCCTCCCTGATTTCTTTTTTTTGCATGTGGCCAAGGGGAGGTGTTTGTTCCACGGGGGGACCTAGGGAAGCTGTATGGGAGAGGGCACTAGAGAGATGAGCTGAGCTGCCGTTCCTGTCCCTGTTCCTGAGAAGTGCTGCCGGGCAAGGTGCGGTTTCTGCCGCTTGCGGGCTGCCTTTCCAAGGAGTCACTCCGGAGCCTTTTCGAAGCCGTTCTGTGAGCCCGAGAACCTGTTGGTAAGGAGCCACTGGGTGGGAAGGAGAGAAAGGCGAGCGGGCGGGCGGTGTGAGCGCTGTAACAGCTGCGCTGCGAAAACAACACCGCCGCCGCCATCACCGACATTAGAAGGAGAAGCAGCTTTGCAGAGGAGTGACAGTGTGAGCGGGCAAGCGATCGAGTGAGGGGGCGGAGGGGCGGCATGAGCGCTGTGTGAGCGCTGCAATAACAACACCGCTCCCACCGTCACTACACCAACGTCAAGGAGGGGGAGAACCCTCCAAGTACCGGGGCCAGGTAGGGCCTGGACAACGTCAACATCAGGATAGCGTTGGATAGTAACTAGCCCTGTTACAGCTCAGACGCAGCATATATACCCGCTATAGCTCAGACGCAGCATCTAAGAGCTTGCCCATAAGCTCACCAGCAGACACCGGCAAGGAGGAGGAGAAGCACCTAAAGTCAATAAGCCCGTCACTAGGGTGGCCGGAGGTACATACAAACCAAGACTTTCCAAACAATTAAACAAATAGACATAAAAAAACAAAAAAAAAACAGAATGAGATCCGGCACAAAAAAGCAAACCACTCTCAGTAAAAAGCACAAAAAAACAACTTAAAATCAATCCCCAAAGAGCCCTCAACTTCGCTATCAGATGGAGAGTCCGAGGAAACAAGGGAGAGGCAAGACATGGGAAAGTTGGTGGCAATACCGGAGAATCCCGGTTCAGCGACACGTAAACAAAAAATGAATACATTTTTTTTCTAAAAGACCCGGTTTCGGTGATTTTTGCCGCAACAGCAGAGTCACAAAATCTCCCGAGCCCAATACTTCCAGATATATCCAAATTGTTACTTGCATCAAGGGTTCCAATCAAGGAAACAAAGCAAAACAACCGATGTTTACAGGAAAGCCTACAAGGCAATTCTGGTCATGCAGTGAAAACTAACACTACTATAAAACTGACAGAAACAGTCCAGGCCCAAGTACACAATACATTAAGTCCCTCCAAGAAAATGGACACCAATCAAGAAGTGGACAGCAAATTCGTAACTCACTCAAGTAGTCAAGAAATAAAGGACACGAATAACCCAAAAACATATCTGTCATCAACACAAGGCCTAGATTCGCTTGAAAATCTCTTCGCTAAATCAAGTTTACAAAATACAAGACATAAAAAACCAGCAAAAGGGGTGGACTTAGGAGGTTTATTAAGCCAGAAACTTGAAAGGGAGACAGAAACCGAAAAGCCTGCTTCAATTACAAACACCCAAATGCAGATTATAACAACTAAGAAAAAAACAAAGAGAGCACTAGACTTTGAGCAATCCACAACCGAATCTCCCCCTACAAAGGGGTGCACTCACGAGCAGAAGGCCTCAACACCGCGTAACTCAAAGGACCATGACAGTAGTCAAAGAATTTTGATTGACGACACCAGTAGTGTCAGTAACGAGGCAATAAAGCAAGCCCAGTTGGGCCCCATTCTAATTTCATCGACAAGCAGGATTGAACAGTCCAGCGCAATCTTAGGAAATGGAGCCGGTCCTCAACACAACCCAAATTGGGGGAAATCCCTAATTAGTACATTGGATCAAGCAATAAAAGCATTAAACTTCCAATTGGACAAAATGGAAGTACAAATAGATCTAATAAACATCATCGCTGAGCACATTTCCAACTTAAGCTCTAAAGTCGACACAATACTAACCTTACTACCCAAGAAGGAAAATTAGGTTAAAAACACAAACAAAAGTAGAGGCCGCACAAATTCAGGAAACAGATCCCAAACTAAATATTATGCAAAATGTAGTCGCTGCAACTGTGGCAGTATAATTGAAAAACTGTCCACCCTTCCAGAGATTCTAATTGACATCCTGGGTGTAGTTAAATCCACCGGTGAACAAAATAGAAACCGGGAACATACAGAAGTCATCCAAAAGGAAGGAACTTCAAACGGTCAATCCGGAAGACAACTCCAGGATCGACCCTCTAAAGGGGCCGAGAAGAAAACAACTAAAGGTCAAGACGTAAGGGTGCTGGAAAGCCTACCCTTCCGACAGAGCAACAGGACAAACTAACATAATGTCAACGAAAAAGAGCAAGGAAGGCACGGCCTAAACAAAATAAAAAACTCATCAGTGCCACAGAACACATTTTCCCAATGTTTACAAAGAAAGTAAGCCAAGACCCCGATGTAAACAAGGACAGGCTTAAAACTCCAGACAGTAGTCAGGACCAACAAAACCTGGAAAGGGTAAGCTTTTCTTTTGAGAACTCCGTAAAGGCGGAAGCAACACAAAAACTAGAACTAAAAACCCTAATGGGCCAACGGGACTGAAACAACCAACCGAAGACACAATTAATCCTAGACGTAACATAAAGGAAACTCCTCGAACAAGATCTTATGTAGACAACGGACCGAACGACCGTGACAAAGACATGGACATCTACATTGACGCTGGCAGCACACCGCCCAACTTGTCCTCATTGCAAAAAAAAAGAAGAGGAAATATGCAAACCCGACAAAAAGTACCAGACCAAAAATTTAGGTACGGACGTAAGGGAACAAAAAACCTCTCCACGCGAACATGACCAGAGAGCTTTAAAGATTACGACTAACGCAACAGGTAGGAGTGTCGTAACAAAGAGAGACCTCCCCGAACACGAGCAACTAGCTCAACGTACAGAAATTAGATTTATGAAGCAAACAGCAACCAGCAGGGAGACACCATCAGCCCACGAAAAAGAAATCAATTCCACAACTGTGCATATAAGATCAAAAAATAACGCAATACCGCAGGTGGACAACTTAACACTAACATCAGACGAAATTGAACTAGTCGTAACTTTCATTCCAGAATATGAAACAAAAGGAAGGCACGATATCCTCAATAGAGGAAACATCTTAAAACTGCTTAAGGAAATTCCAGACTTCAAAGGAATAGTTTCCCATGACATGGAAGCAGTAGATTTCCAGAAAAATAGAGCAAGGCCAGGAACAGAAAATTCAGTTACTACTTGGAAATCAAAAGAGCTTGCAGCACAAATCTATGCACATAAAGAAACATTCGAGAACTGGGGAATGAAAATACTACAACATAAGCAACCAAAATACCCTCACCCCCTTCACAACAGCCCAGACTACCACAAGGACAAGGAGCCTCAAAAGCCCCAAACGAAATCATGTTTATACACAGCCCGAGCAACCTCTCCAGAGAAAGGAACAGAAACAAAAACCATCTTAAAAAACCAGACAATTACATACCGGCTCCACTGCAGTAATCAAGACTGGTCATGGATCCCGACAGCACTTAGCGAAAAGGGCTCCTAGAACTGACAAAACAACCAAATCCAGAAAACGATTAATCGGAAGGCACAAGGAAAAACAACTGCGCAATTAATCAACTTATGCTCTTGGAACGTGCACGGTTTTAGCTCCATGGAGCAGGATCACAAACACAATTTTTTTTTGATGATCTAGACATAATACTCTTACAAGAAACCTGGAATCTGACACAACTAGATTTCCAGGCTTCACGGAACATCACATATTTGCAGAAAAGCACGCAAAATACGGTCATCCCCGGGGTGGTCTAACAATCCTTTTTTCTCAGAAATATAACTGGAATCAGGAAATATTGGACGTTGGACTAAACTGGGTCCAAGCAAAAAAAATCACAATACAGCCCCTGCATCAATTGCTAATCTTAAACATTTATATACACCCAGATCGCAAAGCAAAAATGGAAAAATCGGAAACATTGTTAATTGTTATCAAAACCTTACAAAAAAACAACAAACAAAGCTCCATGATAATCTCAGGAGACTTTAATTTTAATCTATTTAGCACTAATAGGGGCAGAGCGAACAGAAAAAAGGGTAGCACTCGCGTCCACTCTATCGGAACGGGGGAAAATAGCAACAATGGGCCTAACAATATTAAACAGTAAAAAAAAAGAAGGGCTGACTCAACCGTGCCCTACCTATGTGAGCGGCAATGTCAAATCGACTCTAGATTTCACGCTCATATCAACGACCCTGAAAACTCAATCAAGGAATACTAAATAGTCCAGCGCTTGGAAAGCGATCATTACCCACAAATCCTCAGGTTGGACATCGCCGCACCTAGAGCAGAGAGAATGAGTTCATTAAATCAAGAAACAGAAAAATTTAACCTGCGAAAAGTAAAATGGAGGGGCGGAGAAACACAAAAAATCATGACTACTGCCACCAACTTTATGTTGAAACAAGGGAGCCTTGATAACGGAGACCCTATAAACAACTGGGAAAACTTATTGGAGGAAATAAAGGAAAACCACTCAGCACAGCCGAGAGCAATCAGAGACCCAATAAGAAAACCAGTGCCCTGGTTTAGTGCGGATCTTAAACAAGAAAAAAGAAAATTAGCCAGGGCTCAACTATTGGCCGCAAAGGGTCCACGTACAAATATTGCAGACCTCAAAAATATCAGAAAGGCATACTGAAAAAAACTATGGGAAGCAAAAGGCCAATACAAAGAACGGGTATGGACAAAGCTACTGATTTCCAGCAAAAAAGCATCCTCTAGAGATTTCTGGGTAATCATTAACAAACTAAATCTGGGTCAGGCATTGCAACAGGATCCCGGGATCAGCAATACGGAATGGGAGACATACGTGACGAACCTTTACTCAACAAAGGATCCCCAAAGAATTGAAAAAAAACAACAAGGGAGATCAACGGAGAAAAAGACCAACAGTTTAAAATTGCACGACAGTGTTACGGCAGAACCAAACCTCAAACATGAAGAATTATCGATCACACAAGCCCAAAGAAAAAGACTAATTCAAAAATTAAAATCAGAAGGGGCTCCGGGGCCGAACGGCATTTCAACTGCAGTCTACAAAACGAACATGGACTTCTGGGCCCATCTTTTATCTACACTCTTCAATTACATCTTAAAAAAAGGAACTCTTCCGGAAACATGGAGAGGAAACATCATCCACCCAATTTACAATAAAGGGGACCGGAGAGAGCCAGGAAATTATCGATGAATTTCCTTAATAGACGTTGAAGCTAAGCTGTACGCCTCCTGCCTGTTGAAAGAGCTGCAGGACTGGGAAACATCAACAAAAATAATCCCCAGGTTTCAAATTGGTTTCAGACTGGGGATGGGGACTACTACCAACCTGGCCACCCTGAGCCTGCTAACTGATAACGCCAAAAAAAGAAAACACCAACTATATGCTTGTTTCGTCAACTTTAAATCAGTTTTCGACCATGTAAGCAGGCCTAGGCTGTGGAGCAAATTAATAGAGTGGGGGATGCCGGAATACCTAATAAACGCAATTACCAGCCTATACAGTGAGACATGGGCGAAGGTCAAACAAGGGAACGGTATCAGCCTTACTCACAAAATCGAGACACAGGATGGTTTAAAACAAGGCTGCATCCTTGCCCCTAGTCTTTTTAACTTATATCTTGCCGACATCGGACGAAAATTAGACGCAACAGAAAGTCATGCACCGAAACTTGGTAATGTTCCTGTGCTCATAATGCAGTACGCTGACGATATAGTCTTACTAAGTAAAACACCTGTCGGACTGCAACGCTTAGTGAATACGCTAGTTTCATATTTAGCAGAGGAAAACCTGGAGTTGAATAAAAAAAAAACAAAGTGCTCTGAATCTCGGAGTAGAAGAAATTGAAATATACATGGTCAATCAACAACTCTCTTCTCGAAGAGCAGGACTTGTACAAATATCTGGGGATGACCAAAAAAAAGGCACATACAGGTACTAAGGGGGAAGGTGCAATCATTAATATATGCATATAGGCAATTGCAAAAGACAGTGGGAGGTCCAAACTATACGCATCTACTCAAAGTTATGGCTGCTCAAATTATTCCAACATTGTCTTATGGACTAACCGGATGGCTCGGAAGCGAAGCAGCAATCCTAAACAACCTACAAAACAAAATATACAAAGTGGTGTTTGGGTTGCCAAACGCAGCATCGCTAGCCCAAGTTCGATTAGAATTCGGCTTACAAAACCAGGCCGAATATCAATCAATGGGGAGACTTTCTCAATCAGAGTTTGACAACACTGGGCCTCCACGAAGTGTGGAAAAAAAACATCGACCACAAGCAGTTCTGCAAAATAGCAAATGGTTTGGCAAATAAGATATCCTTGCTCAAAGACAAAAGAACTCTAATTAAACGGAGACATGCTTGGACAGTAGTCAACTCTTACACCACCCAAAACCGCAAGTTTTCCTAGCCCAACACTACTGGCAACAGCTAAAAAAAACGCTAATAGAGTATCGTCTGGGCACGCATTTTACAAAAGACCTACTGCCTTCCTGGATACAACAATCAGAAAGTGCTAACTGCAGACTATGCGGATACAAGAACGAAACAGTGTCACACATATTATGTGTATGCCCTGCGCTGCAGGCCTTAAGAAGAAGATATCTTCGGGCAATCTTCAACATCCTGAAAATCCTTACCTGCAGGTAGGCGGTGATACAGTGGCTAAGTGGCGTCTCACCCATCCTTTCATGTCGGGGAATCAAATTTATGGCTAAGGCAACAAAGCAGTTACAAGAAAAGGAACAGACACAAGGAATTTTCCCGTCCAGAATAAAAAAATGAAGTACAGTGACAGAAGTGACACAGCAGGATTTAGGACGCTTTTTACCAAGTAATTTGATAATAGAAATCATATCTGAATAAATAACAATCAGACTCCTTCAATTTTTTACTTGCATTTTATATTTGTCGTTACACTGTTTGTATTGCTTGTAAAAATTGTAATGATTTTAATTAATCACACAATAAAAATGATGATGATGATGTATGGGCTTCCCCGACATTCATTAATATGAAAAAGCCCTGGGGAGATCGTGACCCCTGGAGCATTATTAAGCTTCCTCTCCTTTATTCCAAAAATGCCCCCGGGACATAGCCACCCGGGAGCTGATTAACAATGAAGCATGGGAGCCAGCACTACATTTTTAATTTTCTTTGCAGGAATATGCAGATCCTGCCAAACATATAAAAAAAATGTTTTTGGCCTTGCAGGGTCCTTGTGGTTCCCCCCCACAAGAGGCCTAGGTGGACAGGATATTTCTATCCTGCCCCTTTTTCCTTTTGTTAAATATTTTTTACTGTGACTCGGCTCAATCCAAATCCCAAGATGGCTGACAACACTTTCTGGTTTGAAGTGTAGCCCTGCCAAGTTTAGTGTAATTCCATCCAGAGGTTCGGGCTGTAGACTTGATCAAAGGACGCACAGGAATTAACATGGCAAAAGTGCGTTTTAGGACCCCCCTTTTTTCTCGGCCCCACCTAAATGAAACACCCCAAAGCCTCCCAGACTCCTGAGGTACAGGGCAATTTTTGGAAACTTTTATGAAGATTCATCAACCTGCGCTAAAGATATAAGCAACTGAAACCCACCTTTTAAATACAAAGAAGGTCCTAACTGTAACTAAGCAAGCACAAGCAGATGATGGACAGAGTGCTGATATTTTTCAGACATTCATCCCCAGTCACAGATCTGGGTTGAATCCATGATTGTTCTTTAGCCCAGTTTGCCACCCGAGTTCAGACCCATCCTAATGCAGATCAGTCTTTACCCTGTTCGTCATGGGAACAGTCTAGCCTGAACTGCCAAGCCAGGTCTTCCCTGGACCGCAAACAAGTGTCCTGGGACCGGTTTTGGAGTAACACCCCTCATCAGCCAGGCTAGCTTGAATCAAGTGGCAAAGTGGGCAAAGGACCCACGTCTGGGCATACCCTGCCATATTAGGGCAAACATAAAGAGATGATGGACAGAGCACTGAAACTTTATAGACACTTACCCCCAGTCACAAATATGGGTTGAATACATCATTGTTCTTTAGTTCACTTTGCCACCCCAGTGCAGACCAAGCCATATGCAAATCAGTCTTAACCCTGTTCCTTATGGGAACAGTCCATCCCAAACTACCAAGTCAATAACTATAACTACCTACTGGCAACCTGCAGTAGGTAATATACGAATGCAACTCACCCTCTATAGCTCTTAAGAGCCGCGGGTACCACCGCCTCCCCGTTTCTTTTTTAATTATATTGGAGGGGGTCACGCAGCCTCCCCTCTGAGGCTCCTAATAGCATTGGGTACCACCACCTTGCCGGGGCCTTACAAATATATTGGAGGGGGCCGCACTGTCCCCCTTCCATTGCACTTTAAGGGCCCTGGGGACCATCACCTCTCCCTGGCCTCAAATCTAAATAACTAAGGAAGGTGGGCCACGTGGCCCCCTCCCGGCCAATTTATGGCCCCGGGGACCACCACTTCCCCAGGGCTTTCTTATTTTTTTAGGGAGAATTGGGGCTGCACAGCACTCCTCCTGGACTGTTCTCCGTCCAGAGGGTCACCACCTCCCCGGGATAGGCCCTTGAAAATGAAGGGAGGGCGCCAGTAGTGGCCCTGTGGACAAGCACCCCCTAGTGCCATCTCCTGCTATCACCCTAGGTTCCCACCCTTTGGAGACAACAGTTTGCTTTTGCTTGATGGGAGCTTTGACAGGTCCTGCCAAGCGGAGCAAACAGTAAGTCCGCTGCCAGTGGACATGATTAGGTAAACTGCTCCCATCAGCTGGGAGCAGACTCTTCATCTGTTTTCTTGGCTGAAAAATCGGCCACCCCTCTCCATTGAGTTTTGACTTGGCCGTTCTGGCCCTGATGCTCATTTCACAGAAATTCAACCTCAATGGGAGGCACTTACAAATATAAACATATCAGGTGATCTAGTTGAAGCTCCACTTCTGTAAAGGACGAATGATCCTAACTTCCTGGGCTTGGAGAAGGTAAAGCACTTGTGTTTTTTCTGGGCAATTCCACATTGAAAAGTGATCTGAAATACTTGGTGATGGTGAATGCATTGTTAAGCTATCATTGCGCAATATTTAGCGACTGTGATGAGTGGGTTCTTTCTTGGCCTCTTGGAGAGCAGAGTCCATGGTTCTCCTTCTATTTGACTACGAGTATGCTAAAGTGAAAAATCACCTGGAGGCACTGCCCGTTTGGCCCCACCACCTCCACCTTAGTAGTATGCAACTCACAGACACATTCAGCCACAAACATACGCACAAAACCAGTCACTGACCCATACAGCACTCAAACACTCAGTCACTGACCGATACAGCTATTCACACACCTACTCACAGACCCATACAGCCACCAACACAACTGCTCACAGACCCATAAACTGCTTACATAACCACTCACAGACCCATACAGCCACTCGCACACCCACTTACACACCCATACAGGCACTCATACACATACTTATAAATCTATATAGCCAGTCACACACCCATTCACAAAACCATACTGGCAATCACACACCCACTCATAAAGGTTGGATGTTACAGTTAGGAAAATAAATTTTAAAAACCTTCGAAATTCACAAGAAAAACCTAAGGTTACAGGGTTATTATAGTTCAGAAATAACCTTACAAAACCTATGAAATTCACAAAAAAACAAAGGTTACAGGGACGTTATAGTTAGGAAATTACATTAAAAAAACTTAGAAATGCACTGAAAAAAACAAAAGTTACAGGGACATTACAGTTAGGAAATAAAATTGAAAAAACCTTCACAATTCACTAAAAAAACTAAAGGTTACAGGAATGTTATAGTTAGGAAATAAAATAAAAAATCTTAGAAATTCACTAAAAAAAAACAAAGGTTACAGGGAAATTTTGTTAGGCTCACATTTTACTCATGCAAAAACATTGAAATTCAGCAGTTTTAGTTACCTGGACTTATTGTAACTTACGCCTCCGCAATGCACTCCTCATGACTTCACATATTACATCACTCATGATATGGTCAGTGACATCATTGATGAAATCATTGATGACATTTCAAATGGCATCACTGATGGTAGCTATAACTTCTGAAGTTCAATGGTTTTGTATGAGTGAAATCTGAGCCAAACTAAGTAAAGTGATGTTATCACTGATGTCACAGGCCATGTTATGAATGATGTAATATGTGCAGTCATAGGTAGGCATTGAGGGGACGTAGGTTATAGTGAGTCCTGGTAACTATAACTTCTGAATTTCAATGGTTTTGTACAACTGAAATGTAAGTCTCACTTAGTCCTCTTACCTGTGAAATACATACATTTTCATTGTAAAGACGTTCACGATAAAGGCATATCCGTGATAAAAAAAAGTAATTGTCAATACTTTCATTGATACGAATAATTACTTGATTAGGTTTTGTGGTAAAGGCATATTGTTGTTCCATCACCATTGGAAATGTTTTTGCCCATGAAATGCATTGTCTTTTGAGATTCCAACGAAGAGCTGCCAGAGCGATCAATAGGGCTTATATTTAATGAGCAAAAGACACAATTGGTGGACGGAATTCAGAACAAATCAAAACATTCACCCCAGTCAAGAGATCGGGGTTAAATCCATCATTCTTTTGATCACCATGCCACCCCAGTTTAGACCTGGCCATATGCAAATCAGTCTTGACCCTGTGCCTCATGGGAACAGTCCACCCCGAACTTCCAAGCCAGGTCCTCCCTGGACCAGAAACAAGCATCCTAGGACCGGTTTTGGGGTCTAACCCATCTTCAGCCATGATAGCTTGACTCCAGTGGCACAGTGAGCCCGGGACCCACGTCTGGGCATACCCGGCGCACTTAGGGAGAGGAAGCAAAAGACACAAAATTGGTGGACGGAATGCAGAATAAATCAAAACATTCACCTCCAGTCGAGAGATCTGGGTTGAATCTATCATTCTTTTGCTCACCATGCCACCCCAGTTTAAACCTGGCCAGATGCAAATCAGTCTTGACCCTGTGCCTCATGGGAACAGTCCAGCCCGAACTGCCAAGCCAGGTCCTCCCTAGACTGGAAACAAGCATCCTAGGACTGGTTTTCGGGGTTTCACCTCTCTTCAACCAGGATAGCTTGAATCCAGTGGCATAATACTGGGGTGAATGTATGAAATCGTTATGCATTCTGTCCATCACTTGTACTTTTTCATTTGTCACCCCGAGCGGCATGGGTATGCCAAGACATGGGTCCCATGCACTCCATGCCACTGGAGTCAAGCCACCCTGGCTGATGAGGGCTGAAAGCCCAAAACCGCTCATAGGATTCTTGTTTCCAGTCCAGGGAGGACATTGCCTGGCAGTTCAGGCTGGACTGTTCTCATTGGGGGCAGGGTCAAGACTGATTTGCATATGGCCGGATCCAAACTGGAATGGCATGGTGAGCAAAACAACTATGGATTTAGGCCCAGATCTCTGTACTGGGGTGAATATATGACTTTGTTGTACATTCTATCCATCATTTGTTCTTTTTGTATTTGTCACACCGAGTGGGACGGGTATGCCCAGACGTGGGTCCTGTGGTCTTCATGCCACTGTAGTTAAGCTATCCTGGCTGATGAGGGCTGAAAGCCCGAAACCGGTCCTAGGATGCTCATTTGCAGTCCAGGGAAGACCTGGCCTGGCAGTTCGGGCTGGACTGTTCTCATTGGGTGCAGGGTCAAGACTGATTTGCATATGGCTGGGTACAAACTGGCATGGCATGGTGAGCACAAAAATGATGGATTTATGCCCCGATCTCTGAACTGGGGTGAATGTATGACATTGTTCTGCAATCTGTCCATCAATTGTTCTTTTTATATTTAATGAGCAGCATGCACGCTCTTACCTTGGTGTTTATTTTCTCACAGCAGTAACTTCATAGTGTGTCAGGCTTTGCAAATTTCCACTCAAACCCATGGGATGATTTTCCAATGGGCCTGATGTTTCAGTATTGCTTGAGGATTTATGTTCCATTTCCTACAGTTAAAGTTTTAGAGTCCTGTTCCAATGCATGTGTCTGTCTGGTTCTGTGTCACTGTTTCTCTAACTCTGTGTAAGAGTAGATATCTCTGCCCCATATTTGCTGCTTTCTAATTTGCTTTGTTCTTTTGGCATCCATTGGCTCGGATTCCCTACGCCACTGGAAGACTAGCTCCATATTTTTTTATTTTCCCTACAACAGATCCCTCTACTTCATTGAATTAGAGGTATATCCAAAATGTGCTTCAGTTCTTCTCGGTTTATACACCCATAACAAGGGTCCTTCACTTCATCTGTTTAAATGTCAGAAATAGAAGTGTACAGACGATATGCACCATGTGGGTATATGTGAGACTGATATTCTTTTTTGATGACAAATTAACTGTGACCCAAAATCATCATTCCTGAAGCAATAGGTAGTCCCTGTGTATATGAACTATTGCCTGTAGCTTCTCCTTGGGACTGCATGGTGGAGATCCTGATGTATAGCTCAACAGTCCGAATTTCCTGGTGAAAATATCTCCTCCTAACCCTTGCCCATCAGCTGCCTAAGAAATTCACCAGGAAGCCCGCTCCCAGTTTTTCAGATGTCTAGGATGCAATGATCTTTATACTTAACAGCAAACAGCAGTTGTCCATTACTGTTCTGGTCCCCATAGAAGGGCACGCGAAGAATCCTTTATTGGTGCCCACTCCTCTGTTATAATTAGCATTCCAAATACTAACAAGGCACGACTCATGATTGGTTGATGAAAAGAAGAAGGTGCACAGTACATCTGAGGTATTCTGCTATACCAATAAAATTGCTCATGATTTCACTTATGCTTAGGTTAAGCCTGAAGTACCTAAGGATCAGATGAATCTGTTGTGCCCTGGATGAGATTAAGGACTAATCTATTGAACCTGGAGCTGCCCCTATACCAAGGACATTAGCCAAAGCCCATCACAGGCTGTAACCCTTGAGAATCACTTACCCCTACCTTGAACAATGAGGACCCACAGTCCACCATTGAAGCTTATTCACTTATTGTTCCATTGAATAGAATCTCTGAACACTGGTAGAGAGCACTGGGATCCACATCAAATGCTTACTAAGCATATTAGCATGCAAATGTCTCATCAGTGTGGCAGTGGACGATTATCTCCTCCCTATAACTTACGTGGGACCTTTATTTGTTGTTTTCCAGAGGCAGAAGAGCACTTACTTTCCCCTCTTGCTCATAGGCCTACTAGTGAGCCATCCAGCACACGATGGTATTTAGACTATAACATATACAACATAGATTTCAAAGTTAAACCTTTAGTGTAACTTTGAACTCGATGCTATCCCTTATCCCTCAGAAAGTGCATCTAATGTTGCCTCTGACAGGAAGGGACCAAGGTATAAGGCCCTGAAGTTGAACAAGGTCCCTTGAATGCTAATCAAGAAATGCTAATCCATCTATTTTGACACGACGAAATGAAATCTTTGATTGCGAATCATTTATTGTGTTCCATTGGATTGTATGTGGTTCACAGCACAGTGAGAAATCTTGGCACTGGACTAGAGTTGTAGTTTTAAGGTTCTTATAATCTCTACTTATATAGTTGAATTAAGCCTATTGACTAAATAGTTAACTTAATAAGTGCTAGAGAACACTAAATTACAGTCTGTGTACAACTAGAGAGATGCACTCTTCTTTGAAAGGTTTTTGCCACTTTTTGGTGCTTGTTATTGACTTTTACCGTCTGGAAATGATGCCTTGGATATCCAGAATTTGGCAACTTTTTAAAACCTTTTCTCACTGTCAACTTTTCAATGGTTGCTGGCTTATTAATTGCCTTGTACAGCTTCATACAAGTTCTGGATCCCGCTGCTAGACACCAATGTAAGGATGTGGGTGTTGGTGTATTATATAGTATGGCTAATAGACTCACAAAAACTGTCAGGCTCATTGTCAATGTTTAAGCTCAAACTTGGTAGCTATGGCTTTGAGCAGCAAGGCTTAAACAAAGGTACCAGTGTAAAGCATTTAAAATTACCAAACAACAAAATAATAAAGCCAGATGGCATGAACGACATCCGTCACCAATTTATCTGAACAGGTTATATTTTTATGAATTTTTACAGTACAAGTTCAGCAAAATCCACCAGAGGGTTCAGGAGACAATGATTTTTGAAGAAAACCTAATTCTTAGTGTAACCGCCAACTAGCAATGGTAACTGTAAAAATTGTAAACTTTCGAAAAGTTTGTAGGAGTTGAATTTGACTACTCCAGCTAGGGTGACCAAATTCAACAGAGAGAAGGTCTGGTGGGCCAATAAGGAGCGCTTGAACTGTTACCATGCCACCAAAGCATTTTCCTGTGCAGTGCTACAATTTCCAGCATGAACTACCATAGACTTCAACTGAGTGGTCCTGTTGCTGTAAGTGCAGCGGATGGAGGATGCTTAAGGATGCTCTGGTTGTCAGGGGTGCCTTTTTGGTTCTTCCTTGCTTCATGGGTAAGGTGAGGAGACTTTGGCCACAGAGGTATGGGTCCCTCAAAGTCCTCTTTGAGACAGAAGAAGGCCAGCTGTGGCTGTACTGCCATTCTCCATCCACAGTGGACCTAGCGATACCCCTTGGTAGAGGCTGGTGTCCCTGTTGGTTGATCAATCTGGGATTAGATGACACTCCGGATCTGGCTGACTCAGAGCTACTTTTGGCTGTCAAGGATTTATCTCTTGGGTTACCCAACAGCAGTCAGTGGAGATTCTATTGGAGTGCCTACTGACTTGCTGAGTTGAGGTATTTCCGCTTTGTTGGCCGTTGCGCTGGTTCTAAGGGGTCAGTCGACTAACCCTTGGAGTTAATTTTGTAGTCTGGTGCCACAGGAATAGACTTCTCTATTTTATTTTATTTTTATTTTTGTGTTTTATATAGCGCAAACTTGACCCGTGAGGGTATCAGAGTGCTTTACGTGGTATACAAGGTCTACAAACCATCATAAAATGCAAAGAAATACTATCACATCTTACCCTTACTCCTACATGTAAATTATTACAATCATAGTTAGAAACAGTAAAAACAGCGGCTCTCATATTCTTTGCAGGATAATTAGTGATCAGGGGAGGAGGCAATAGTCTTGGCTTCTTTCGGGAGTGATAGGCTTAGATTCGTCAGGCAAAATGTGGTGGGTGAGGACAGGGATTAGACAAGGAATTTACCCATGAGGAAGGTTTTGGCCTCCTTCTTGTAGCTTACGAGAGAAGGGATTTTTTTGATGTCGGGTGGGAAAGAGTTCCAAATTCTTGGTGCGGTCCAGTGAACGCCCTATTGTAGGTTCTTTTTTTCTGAAAAAAGGCACGTTGGAGTAAGAGGTTTCTGGCAGACCGGGAATTTCTGCTTCCTCCAGATACCACTAGTTTCTGTGCCAGATAAGCAGGGAAGTTTGTGTATAGGGCCTTGTGTGTTATGCATGCCAGTTTCAACTGGATTTTGGCTTCTAGCGGGAGCCAATTCAGCGCTTTCATGTGTGGAGAGATGTGGGCGAATTTTGTGGTGCCAGTGAGTAGTCTGGTGGCCGTGTTGAGGCAGGCTTTTAGAGGTGCTAAAGAGATCTTAGGTAGACCTGTAAGGGTGGAACACCCATATTACAATCTAGAGATGACTAGAGCTTAAACTGCCCTTTTTAGGTCAAGAGCATCAATGAAAGGTTTCAGCTTCCATAGGTAACTCAGGTGGAATCTGGCTGCTTTGGCCATCGAGTTTACGTGGTCTCGCATATTCATGTTACAGTCATGGATTATGCCCAGGGATTTGGCAGAGTCCACAATGGTTGGCGGGCAGTTTAGGGCGGTGATGGCCTTGATCCACTTCTGAATTTCCGGGTCGGCTTTTGAAGGGGAGATTAGGAGTAATTCAGTTTTCTTTGCATTGAGTTTAAGTTGGTTAGCGGCTATCCATTGGACAGTCAGTTTCAGGGTCTCAGTCAGATAGAGGATCTCCTCGAGCGAAGAGATATTGATGTATATTTGGGTATCATCCGTCTACATATGGTAAGAGATGTTGGCGGTGCGAAGAACTTCGGTAAGTGTCTCTAAGTAAAGATTAAAGAGGTTGGGGGACAGGGCTGAGCCTAGGGGGACTCCAACATTAATGGGGTGGGAGCTGATAGGTTGCCGTTCATGAGGAATCTCTGAGAACGGTTATGGAGGAAGGACCTGAACCATTTTAGGACCACACCATCCAGGCACATTCTGAGTTTAAGGCGTTCGATTAGTTTGTCATGGTTGACCGTATCGAAGTCGGAGGATAGATCTAAGAGTATTAGAAGGTGGGTTTTTGCCTCGGCCTAGGGCTTGGAGGGCATTGTCAACAATGTGGAGCATAGTGGTTTGAGTGCTGTGTCCCAGTCTGAATCCAGATTGGAAGTCATTGAGTAGGTGGAAGTTGTTTATGTGGCGGCTTAGTTGCTGATGTACACATTTTTCCAGTACTTTTGCTCATAGCTGGATATTGGAGATAGGTCTGAAATTGTCAGGAGAGGCTGGGTCCAGTGAAGTTTTTTTTAGAATAGGTAAGACTTAACTGGCTTTCAAGGGTTCCGGAGTAGAACCCTGCTGGAGGGAGGCATTGATTATTGCAATCCAGTAAGGAACAATGGATTGGGAGGCACCAGCGAGGCAGTTGGAAGGTACGGGGTCATTGAAATGGTTGTTAGGGTTTAAGGAGGAGAGGATTTTGGAGATGGAGTCTTCGACATAGTATTCGAAGTCATTCCAGCTGGCTTGGTTTTTAAGAGAGGCCATGGGGAGTGGTGCGGAAGAGGGGGGCAAACCGGGAAGGGTTGAGAGTAAGTTGTGGCATTTAGTTCAATTCCTAATGTCGTGATTTTTCTGCGAAGAAAGAGGAGAATTCCTATGATGATATTAGGGATTTGGGGGATTCTTTTGGTGTTTTGGCCAGTTTATTAGATTGGTGTTTTACCAGGTCAAATAGCTTACGATGTCTATTCTTGGCGTTCTCCAATTCCGATCGGAAAAATTCTTTTTTTTGAGTTGAGGATGTGTTTGTTGTATTAGTTTCTCGTCTGGCGGAGCAGTTTTAGATGTGTAGCAGAAGGGTGTTGTCTCCAGTGTCTTTTGTATCGCCGTAAGGCTCGCCTTTCTGTGTTGAGGGGACCAGTGAACCAGAAGTTTCGGTCTCTGATTTGAGTTCTTTTTAGTTTTAGAGGGGCAAGGTCATCCAGGATGTTTGCTATAGATGACGAGTAATGATCATTGAGGTCGCTGACCGTGGTCAAATGCGAGGAGGGGTGGAGGTCAGATTTGCAGCAAACCTCCAGTTTTGTAAGGTCGAGGTTCTTAGTGTCTCTAGTCCAGCGTTTAGGAATCAACGGTTGCGGTGTCTTTTATTCGTGTGTCCCAGGTAAGATGAAGGATATGGAGTGGTGGTTGGACCAGTCGCAAGGGTCTATGGAGATAAGCTTGACTGAATATTCCTTGGAGATGATTCAGTCAAGGATGGCCGCTTTTGAGTGGGTAGGTAGAGAGCAGGCATGAGTCGGGGCTTGGTCGGTTATGAGGTCTATAATGGCGTTGACATAGGGATCTTTAGTGTCATTCCAGTGCAGGTTGAAATCACGTAGGAAGATCTCTTTGGCATTGGAGGAGTTTTTAGTTGTGATGATTTCAAGGAGGTGATCGGTGAAAGAGTCATTGGAGCCTGGCGGGCGGTAAAAAATGTGCAAGTGACAGAGATGTACTGAGTTGCTGCAAATGGAGAGTGCGAGGTATTCGCAGGAGTCATTGGTATCTGCCAAGAGTTCTGTGACAAGAAGGGAGGAATGGTAGATGCAGGCAATGCCTCCTCCTTTCCTGTTGGAGTGTCTGTCGAGTATGGCGATATTGTAATTGGGAGGGACTAATAAGTTCAGGCAAGGGGAGGAGTATTCATTGAGCCACGATTCTGTAAGAATAGCTATGTCTACATTTTTGTTCAGGATGAGGTCAGCAATATCAGCTGCATGCTTGACTGCTGAGCGACAGTTGATTAAGAAAACAGAACGGGAGGGATCTGGGGAATTGTCGGGGGTCTGGACGATCAGGACTGCAGGTGCGAGGTTGCTTTTCATCACACTTCTGTGGTTGAGGGTAGGAGGCCTGTTGGGGTTGATGGTGACCGAACTAATGGGGTGTCCAGGATTCGTGTCTAGTTGGGCACCGGATGGCTTGGGCAGGGTTGTGGTATTGGAGGATGTCTAGGATTTTGTTTTCCATGAGGTCTAGAGGGTTAGAGGAGGCGGTAGTAGTGTAGTAGGAGAGTGCAAGAGCTTGAGATTCCTCCACTGAGAGGTGGCAGGGTTGTTTGCGCAAGGGAAGATGTCTCAGGGGTAGCAGGAGTGGCTGTTTGGGCTGTTCAAGGAATGGAGGGGGGAAGTAAGAGGTGACTTGAGGTTGGCAAGAGAGAGCTCGGCAAGGAGAAGGAGGTTCATAAGGTCCCGAATGGATCTATGAATGCTCTGAGTCAGTTTAGTCACTCTGGAGTGCAGAGTTTCTAGATCAGTATAAGCAGGGGGTGCAAGAGGACAAGGAGGCAGAGGTTCGGGTAAAGGTTCGGGAGCAGTCCCAGGGGCAAGTAAGGGCAGGGGAGAAGGTAGGTTGGATTGAGTAGACTCCAGAGTTTTCAGTGGCATACCTAGCTCGCGATTTTGGTGGCTGACTGGTGGGGGGAGGTCAGAGGTCTGGAAGCTGCTCTGTTAGATGAGACGGTGGGCGAGTTATAACGGTGAGGGCAAACATTGATGGTAGCCAAAGGAGGAATAGTTTGATTTAAGTCCGGGGTCAGTGTGGGCGTATCAGTCTCCCTGTTGGTGTGGGGCGCTGGGAGGGAGGGGATCAAGTGTATAGGGGAGTGTACATATTTGGGGTCAGTAGGCATGCTGGGGGGGATAGGAGGAACTGGAGTGGGAGCCATTGGGGGGTAGCCGGGTGGCTGGGCATTATGATTGGTCGGACGGTGAGTCATTGGCGATAGGAGGAGCTATAGTGGGCGTCCTTAGGGTGTGGGTAAGCAGGTGGCTGGGCATAGTAGGCTCGTTGGACGGTGGGTCAGTGGTGCAGGTGTTAGTTATCCTATTAGTGTATTGGACATGGTTTCTGAGGAGGATAAAAAGATCTGCAAATTTATTCAGATTATTGGTTGAGGCCTGGATCAGAACTATGCCATTTTTGTAGAGGGTGAAGGTGAGGTCTGCTCCTAGAGTAGAGGAAGGAGCGATTGAGAGTTTGGTGCCATAAGGAATGTTACCGGTTGAGCGAACGTTAAGGAGGTGCGTCAAAGAACTGCACCAGGCGGCGGTTCTTCTAGAATAAAAAATGAGGTCATTTATGCAGGTGCCACTGTCCGCGTTGAAGCGCAGGTCAGATATCAGTGTTTCAGTGTGTCTTTTTAGGGTGGCATGTTTGAAGGACTTAGCAACGGTTTTGGAGAGTTTGGGGGGGTAGACCAGAGTGTAGAAGTTTTCCCCAGCCCATGTCAGGTCAGGATGCAGCATGATCATTAGGGAAAGGCGCTGGTGTGAGAAGTAGGGTAAGGTCTGGTCTTTAAGGGAGGTTATCTGGTGATCGTGGATGAATCCTGAGAAGCCTTAGTGTAGTAGGGATCTGGTGAAGTAGTGGTCTACACTTTTAGAGGCAGGTGAGACTTCAGGGGAAAAAAAGTTTGAGGTTGCACCATCTTCAGGTCAGGCACCTTAAGGAGAAGTTAGGTTCACTGGAATCATCTCCATCTTAGAGTCAGGCAATGCTTGGGATGTAGTGTGCAGGTAAAAGTGAACAGGAATATCTCACAGGCCAGCACACATTTGAGGGCAGAAAAGCATTTGGTTCATATTTTATATGTGGCGCTTGTGTTTCTGTACCATTGAAGGTATGGGTATCAGGAGCGTTGGGGAGTTTGAAGTGCACTTTGTAGCACCTTTGGAGTTTGGCCCGGGACCATGCAGCGGGTGGAAGTGTCTCTAGATGACCACAACATACCTTGCATGCAACAAGCAGCACCCAAGGCGAGTCCTCTTCTGCACTCAGCGGCAACAAAGGCAGGCGTAGCAGCAGACAAGCGGGAGCGAGGTTGGGTCGTGGCAGGGCCGCGCGCTGTGGGAGAGACAATGCAACGCTAGATTCCTGCAGACAGCGCAGCATCTCTTTGTCAAGTCCATGGGTAAACAGGGCAGTCCTTCTTGGGTCCTCTTTTCAGTTTCTGAGTGCTCGTAGGTTCAAGCTGCCAGGGGTGCCATATTTATCCCTAAAAGGTGCCCTGGGGGATGATGCAGTTACTAGCCAAAGGTCTACCCGGTCTCCTCCCTCTAGGAAATAACTTTCCAGCTATGTATGGCATCTGGTAATTCCAGAGTGCACTATTCTGCCCACTCTCAAGATGGCTAAACCCTTCTTTGGATGATAGGAGCTTGGTAACCCACTCTAGAGGTGTGGCTACCTGTTGGCTACATGCCCTTGGGAAAAAACGGAGTAAGCACTGGTCTCCCTTCTTTTTTATCCACTGCCAGTCTGTCCCCCTTAGGCAAAGGGCAGCCCATCAAGAGTGTGATCATCATTTGCCCACTAAAGGTGGCTTCACCTTTGAAGCTTGTGTTTTGGGGTTATACTCTGAGTGGCTTCCTGTGAAAGGTTGGTGACACCTTGCCCTGTAGCAGGCTGCTATTGTTCCTAAAACAACAACACAAACCTTGATATTTGTAACACATACAATATTTGTCCCCAAGGGCACCACCAAGGGCACCATCAAGGGCACCACCCTAAAGACACAGTCTTTATTAGAGGGAGGTCAAGCTTCCTATATTAACAGGAGGAACCAACACCATGACTGAAGCAAATAGTGTTTCCTGTGTACACTTTCTCCTTAAACCAATAAAACACACATCAACCTACTGTCTCCTGTTGGTCCTCATTCAGGAAGACATGACTACGCCATCTTCCAAACAAAAGTATGCCTAAATGTAGTCAAGTATGGTATATTGCACTCGTCTTTCTTCTATGCCTCTGCTCATGATTAACAAAAATATTGCATGTTTAGACCATTTGTTGCCACACAAAAACATACTGACAAATTCATCAGGGCATGAGGACCCAATTGTGCACCGGACCTTATGACCCCAGGTGAACACCTACCAGTAGGCCACAGGAAATTGTTTATGGACATAAGTTGTGGTCAACCTCAGTGCTGACAGACTGCATGTGAGTCCACTGGACAAACTGGGTCAAACAGTTGCAACTTTCTTAAAAGTTACATTTCTTTAAAAGTTACATTAAATTAAACTTGGGCATCAAGACTAGCTTACTGCCACAAGTAATTTGATAACTCACAGTATCCATCTAATTAGTCCCATTCACAAGTTAGCGGTAATCCCTCTGTGTATGGTAATGTGGCTACAAATTCGCCTACAGCAAAACTACAATATGGAAATATTGCTGTCAGGACATAATGTAAACTACATTTCCTGTGCAATAATAGACAGCTCCCTGCCATAGGACTTGTTAGGCCTTTCTTAGCAGAGACTTACATATATTTTTAAGAGAAATGGTGTTTTGAATGAGAAGGTAGAGCTAGCAGTGTTACCACTTCCAGTCTGTAGTGGCAATTCTGGGAGAATTTTTGTACTTTTCTCACACAGGGTTACCCTGGTTATCATATGACATTAAATGAAACAACACTTGTAAAGCCCATGACTACCCGAAGGCATCCAGCTCTAAGCGGTAATCTGACTCTAAATAGAGATTTTCCTCACCTTACCTGGCCGCTCTGACCATCGGAACCTCTTGACGGACAACCAAGCCATCGGCTTGGTTGCCCGTCAAGAGGTACCGATGGTCAGAGCGGTGCCTCCTGTTTACCCTGAGCCGTTGCCAGGTAAGGTGAGGCAGCTTCCTTTGAACAATAAGACATCGTCTGTCAAAGGATGTTGTATGAGGAAGGACTTTCCACACCACAAATTGGGTGACTATGGTGGTATCCTTTTGATCCATTATATTTTATATGTATGTCCTATGTGCACACACATATTGTTGATCGTTGCAGTAGCATATCAGTAGTAGGTCCTAAAGAAAGCACAGTTAGATTTAGTTAACCACATGTGCTGAAACATGTTGACCACGTTAAGATTTTAGATAGTTATTTGTTAACACTATCTTTGCACTGTTTTTAGTTTGAACTATGAGACACATCAATAAAATTAGGTTTCTCATATATCAATTTTAATATTCTTCACTTTTCTCACCTGAGCACTGCACCACGAAATCCCATTGATTACCATCTGTCTCATCTGGTAAAAACATATGTTTGAGTACGGATCACATCCTTGGGCGCATCTTTGTCTTTGATTACGTTTGCAGCCCTTACAAACCTTCGAGTGATGTGAATGAGGGAACCCAGATGATGAAACAGATCATCAAGTTTGGTGACTGATGCGTATGCAAGAAGAAAACATTCTTTTTGATTCTCAGTGGGTTGTTTCACTTTTTGTGACAGTCAGACAATGCTTTCCGAGACCCGTGGATACTCTTTGTGTTGTACATTCTCCATGAAGCAAACATCTCACCAGGGAAGCACATATTAATGCCTTGAAAAAAACCTAGCATTTGAACCATTAAGGGGTGAAACTCATATTGGCTCTCAGATGGTTGCCTCTTTTCCTTGAAGTACAAGAACAGCAATAAAAGTAGAAGATAACATTTGGGGTGGGCAAAACTCATGGTGCTTCACTCCGAGGAATTCAGCAGAGTTACATAAAAACTCAGTGAGATCCTGTGGAGTTCTGCCAATGGGTGGAAAATATGCACCTTACAATTAAGTGCCAGTAGCCCAAGCAGCGCTGAGAAATCAGTGTCAACAGCACCATGTGTTATGCAAAAGTGTGTGACCATTCGAGTTGACTATATTGCAGCTCTAGCAGCAAATCTACTCGAATGGTAGCCCTCACGGCCCCCTCTGACTGCTCACATTGAAAAATCGCCCTAGCGGATGCCAATTTTTGCTTGTGCTCACCAGATTGCATTTTCTGGAGGCTTGAGAGAGAAATATTCTGCCATGCAGCAATTTTCAGAATTTGGCTAAAACTCCGTGTTAAAGAGCAACACAGAGAGACAATAATTCCACCAATTCCGTGGGTTTAATGTAACTTTCCACCCACACCTACATGGAATAAATGATGCAACATATAATCCAATAATCTGCTGAGAAATATGTACAAAATATGTCTTTTGAGTACTTGAATTTATTTACAATTCATGAATGATATTGGGTGTATGCATCCCTTATATGGTTTTGATAATTCACTTTCTGGAATATAAGGCCTTAACTATGAATCAATGGGTATGCATTATGACACAGACCATAACATCCACACTCAATACATTGACTGTTAGGAGGGAGGACTAGGATTTGTGGTCCAATGTCACCCTTGGTTATACCTGAACGGAAATGGCCTGGATGGTAATTGGTCTCAGTGGGCATAGTCTGTTCAGCAAATGGTGAGAATGGTTAGGTTGTTTCATGGTTTATCTAGGGAATGGACCGTGGTGTAGCTTAGTCAGTAAGATTGGGGGGGTGAACTTCAGATTTTCCAACCATTAGACTGGCATATTGTGTAAAAATACATTACACGGGCGCAGGGCTCATGGGAGAGCGTTATGGGTCAGTGGAAAAGGTGAGGAATGCAGATTGGTAGGGGTACTGAATAAAGAAAAGTACATTGTTTTGTAAACTTACCAACATTTTTTTAAGACTTTCAAAGCAGAAAAAGAGAGAGTGTATGTGCGTTTTTGTCTGTGTGTATATGTAAAAATATGTGGTGAAATGTGACAGACACCTCATCCTACCTGACTGAATTCGCCTGTACCCAAACATTTACCAGAAAAAAATGTATTAGGGGTTGTAGCACCCCAAACACCCCCCACACCATGAAGCTATGCCCCTAGGAATGAACTGAAAGGACTCTAAACATGGCTTCTAATTAGGCCTGGGTGGTAAATTCCATTCCGCTATCAGAATCTTCGGAATTTGGGTAATTTCGGGTTCCGCGGAGAACGCAAAATTGCCCAAAATTCTGTATTCCGCGACTTCGCAAAATCTTTTGCTTGTTCGCGTTCTCAAATGCGTGTTCACGAGATATTTCTCCCCGAGCATGCAAACAGCGATTGCGAACAGTAAAAAAGCATCGGAAACGTGTAATTCCACATGTTGGTGGCATTTCTGCGTGTTCGCAGAGATTTTTTACCATTTCGAGGAGATTTGCGTAACGCCATTACGCAAATTCCGCCCACCCCTACTTCTAATCCTGTGTTTCACCTGTTATTTTGAAACAGACGTCCCTGAAGTTCCCTTATTGGTAAATACACAAATGATGGAAATTAATCTTCCTCATGCATCGTTGTAAAAAGTGAATGGACGGTCTATTTTCTTGTGTCCCCTACCCCATTCATAACTATTCATTATTACTTTATGGGAAGCTTGAATAACAGTTGTTGTCCAATTGAGTCATCATTTTGGACATTATGTTTAATACAATTTTCTGTCCTTGCTTATCTCATTTGCCTAGAGATGACACAAAATCAATGCCCTAAATTGATTTTGAACATTATCATATGTCCTTTATTTATGTAATAGCAGTAATGAAAGGAGAATAACTTTCTGTGGTGCAGATGGTGTAGTAGCATAAGGGCCCAGCAGACTATGGGCCTCAGTCTGCCCTGCACCAGCTGTGATTTATTTAGCAGGCTGTCTGCTCAGGATTTCTTTTGCAAGTGCCTCATTGAGGTCTGGCTCATGATTGTTCTTCCTTTTGGGAGAAGGTATTATAAGAGTTATACTCACAGAGAGTGACGCAGTTCCCAGGAGGCACTGGAACAATCATTGCCACAACAAAACAGAACAGCAAGCAAGCATGCAAAGTCCGAAGCATGCCATTTCTGGAAGTTGGTGGAAGAACAGGAAGAAATGCTTGGATAGACTAAGGGGGGATGTGGGAGGAATGGAACTAAAGGAAAGAAAAGGAAAGGTGAATGATTTCGAGGGGAGGAGAGTGATGGAAATGGGATACAAAAAGGATGATCAAGAGAAGGAGGTTAATTTGCAAAAGGATATAAGTAGAAAAAGAGACATTGGCCAGAGATAACGATATCTGGGAGAACACATGGAATAAGACATATAACCACAATGATCTAGGGAGATTGGCCCTAATAAAGCATACATGACCTGAGGGGTATGCACACTCCCAAAACACCATAAAGTCTGATACCACACCCAGTTAGGAACATATAGCTAATCAGGACACAACACATTCAGCACACAGAGTGTGATCATATTCGCCACATGCTGCACACCTGGACACATTACCCACTGGCCCAATTGTATCCAGACTTGTTTGAGGCTCACCTGGTTTTCTTATCAAATACATTAATGTATGACTCCACAGACAGTGGCTCACATTCCTCACCAAAAAAGGATCAACTGAACTGTTTATGACTTTCAATGAATGGTATAAGAACTGATTTCAGACCCATTGTAAGCTGAGACAGTCATCAGACCCTATTCCCGTGACTTCTCACGGCTGCACTGTAAAGTTAAACAAACTGCTCCTGTTTTGCCAAATGCCTCTTGTATCTCCTTTTTCTAGATATTTCATGTTCAAGCAACATTTTGGCAAGCCACCAACGAAGCCGATTGGTACCTCAAACACGACTGCTTATAAAAGATGGAGACATTGCCTGGATGGATTCACTTTGCTCATCAAGGAAGGTGAGCAGAATACACAATTGATAGGAAGTTCAGCTGAATCCGCGGTGTGGAGGTCTATCCAGAAGCAGCCATCAGAGGGTAAGATAATACATCAGAAAGTTAGCAAAACATTTCACATATGACAAACTAGGGAGAAGCGTACAAAAGTGCCCTGCCACTGACAAAAATCTGGCATATTACCTATTTTATATGCCCTAACTCTGTAGTCGTGAAGGTGGCCTTGGATGCAATCCACTGGAAGTCACTTTTTTTGATAGACGGCACACTAGGAAAGGTGAATGTTTTTATCATAAAACTATTCTAATTGGGCGGAGTTGGCACCTCAATCTTATTTATTAGTCTAACAGTGTTTTCTCAGTGCAACTGGTTTGTTAACACTGATGGTATCTGAAAGGAGTGAGACAGTTTGGTTGCTTGGACCACTGGGCATGACACAGATGGTGCGTCTGTCCCCTGGGTGTGATACAGGGTGCGATTAGGATATTTAGAGAAAAAGATTTGGACCTGCAAAACTAGGTGTAACTTATATATGGCCAAGTGGGGCCTATGGTTCTGGAGTTGTTCCCTTTTTCTGGAAAGTACTATTATTGCATTTGTCCCAGAGTCAAAATTGACAGACTATCACTTTATTCTGTGTACTGTGCAGAGCTTCCCCTGGTCAGTAGTTGTAAAGTAAGAAACTTTTGACTAAGTCATAATTTTTCTCTGTCAGTTTTGTTGCAATTGATGTATTGTATATGTGATGTTATGGTGCTGTTAATTATTGCAAACTGTTTTTTTGTCCTAAGTATTATGTTTTTTGCCGATAACTCAATGTACATATGAGGGTGCTGCTATTTCTCACAAACTGTATTTGACACCAAAAGTCAACATTGTTCAGATACTGTCTTATTGACAACTAAACTTTACCTCGGTCGCAACCCTTCACATGCATTGTTATTTGTGTTTTTGAAATGTTCGTATTGAGTTTATGCTGCATCTGTAGATGGTGCTGAGCTCACTGAACTCATAGTAAAGTAATTCCAAGAAGTGCACCACATACATTTTCCCCACACTTAGATCAAAACCAAAGATTGCCCAAAAAGAAGCTAAGGTGTACTTTGTCCACTAAAACTACAAGACTTACCATGGAGTCACCATTAAAGCACATGCGAACCAGGTTCCTCACACAGGCTAAAAAACACATCAAGTTTTGCCAAGAATGGCACACACACACGAAGCCACACACATTTCTCTGGCCAAAAGAGGGAACTGTTGACACTAACACACCAGAACATATGCGAACACACATACAAACAAATACACAGGTCAAAAGAAAGACAGGAGAAAGGCATTATTAGATATATGGGCCATCTTCAAGGATACCCAGATTGATAATTCCACATCACAGTTAGCAAGCAAAGCATCAATACCTGCCCTATCATATGTAAGTATGGAAGTGCTCACGCCTATTACCACTGCATTAGGATATTCCAAGCCGCCAATAGCAGAAGTTGGCGGTCCCCCTACCAAATGGTGAATGGTCGGGCCCACGCATGAGAAACCAACAGGCCAGCATGACCATACAATCCCAGCGCAACCCAAGTCCGGTGGGTAGCCTAGCGGAAGTTTGACCCCCCGTCGGTCCATCACGTCCGACACAAAAATCCCCAGCAACATGGAGAACACACCTTCACTGGTTCAGCCGAACATACACGTGTGACTGGGTTATTTGTGGTGGTTCTTGAAAGTGATAGAGCTAGTGGAGGCAAGGACGGCAGTCCCAGTCCGACGGGGACTGATGACGAGGGTGAGGTAACAGGAGTTGCTCAGGTAGCTGAGGAAACAACAGAAAGCAAATTTGAGGGCGAAGCCCAACCAAAAAGAATAGTGCATAGCTCAGAGCATGGAGGTCACCTAGGTGGAATGAGGAAGAAAGGTAATCAGAGAAAGAGTAATAGAATAGGCACCCAAGAATCACAGCGATAAAAGAGAGCAGCGAGCCCCCCACAAAAAGAAATTGGGGGTAGGTACAAGGCACTGATCAGGAAATAATTTGAAGTAGAATTAAATGAGAGGCTTCTGGCAGGGATCCAAGCCTCACCAATTCTTTAACATAGGAGAGGGGCTGACTGGGAAATAAGAGATAAAAGAAGCCTGGTGCTGACCCAGCCAAGACACCAGAATAACAAAATGGCATCTTTGCACGTGTTCAAGGGGAGCAGCGACGAGGACATACACGGCTCTACCCGACTACATGGCAAGGATGAACTGACCCCTAGGGAGATTGGGACCAGAAAGGAAGGCAAGATATCTGTGCGGCCATTCAGCCAACTGCTAGCCCATTGGACTGAGGGAAAAGACCAGTACGGTAGACTTTGGCTGGAGGAGGGATCCTTCGAACCAGAGGACATGGCTATAGCCATGATAGGCTGATGCAACAAACTCCTGAGGCGGAAGCCGGGAGCTACAAATGCTTACTTTTAAAATTGTAAATTGTGTTATTCTCTGTTTTTAAAACATTCTGTGGCACTTTCTCTCACCTCCTCTTGAGGCACCGACATCCCCTGACCCTTCTCCCCGCGCAGCCGAGTAAGGCACTGCAGCGGGTCGCAGGAGGATCCCCGTCATCCCCGGAGCGTAGGCCATGCCCACTTTCTTAGGCCACGCCCCCATCCCCTACATAAGCCGCGCGCTCGCTGACTCGCGCTGTAGGCTGATGCAACAAACTCCTGAGGCAGAAGCCGGGAGCTACAAATGCTTACTTTTAAAATTGTAAATTGTGTTATTCTCTGTTTTAAAAAAAACATTCTGTGGCACTTTTTCTCACCTCCTCTTGAGGCACCGACATCCCCTGGCCCTTCTCCCCGCGCAGCCGAGTAAGGCGCTGCAGCGGGTCGCAGGAGGATCCCTGTCATCCCCGGAGCGTAGGCCACGCCCACTTTCTTAGGCCACGCCCCCCATCCCCTACATAAGCCGCGCACTCGCTGACTGGCGCTGTAGGCTGGTGAAACGAACTCCTGAGGCGGAAGCCGCGAGCTACAAATGCTTACTTTTAAAATTGTAAATTGTGTTATTCTCTGTTTTTAAAACATTCTGTGGCACTTTCTCTAACCTCCTCTTGAGGCACCGACATCCCCTGACCCTTCTCCCCACGCAGCCGAGTAAGGCGCTGCAGCAGGTCGCAGGAGGATCTCCGTCATCCCCGGAGCGTAGGCCACGCCCCCATCCCCCTCCCATATTACAATGTGCTTTCCACGGAAGCGCAGCGGGCGGGCGCGCCAAAGGTAAGCCCGTCTGCGCCCGTCCGCGACCGCCCGGGACCAGGGGCCATGCACCCTGCCCCTGCTCTAATCTATACCTCCGCCCAGTTATTGTCATATAACAATTTGCAGCCCATCGCCCCCCCCTTCTTCAGCGACTTATTTCCCTGGGTATTTCTGTCCTTTCACCTACCTTGCCCAGTCCTATGCTGCTCATCTCCCGGCCTATTACCTTCTCCTCTCCTGCCCTTTCCCCTTCCCTGCCGCCACTTATGGCCTCTGTCTATCTGCTAAACACCAGATTGGCAGGTAAGCACCAGCTCAAACTTTTTAACTTACTGGACACGAGACTCCCGACTTTCTGTTTTTAACAGAAACTTGGTTCTCTGACGACTCTCTTCCTGACTTACTATCCACCCTACCTGATTCCTACTATGCTCTTCGGGCGGACCGCCCAGCAGGTAAATCAGGTGGGGGGGTGGCGTTGATAATTCGTTCCACTCTTCAATTGTCGCTCCTCCCCCACCCTCCCATTCCCGGTGTTGATTTTCTAGTCGCTCGCTCAACTAACCTTCCGGCTCCCCTCACAATAGTCCTTATGTATCGGCCCCCACAGACCATGCCTTCCTTCGTATCTACTCTTCAGGATATCTTGGCTACGCTCGTGGTCAACAACTCATCCGTGATCCTTTTGGGTGATTTCAATTACTGGCCGGGTGATCCAAGGGAAGACCAGTTCTCCAAAGACTTCTCAGCTATCCTTCAGTGTCTTAATTTCCTCTCCCACGTTCACTCTCCCACTCATGTATAGGGTCACATACTGGACCAGATCTGGTCGGCCAGATGTCCCATATCTTGCCCTACTGTTCTTCCCTGCATATGGTCCGACCACTCTCTGATTTCCTTCTCCATCGAGCTCGAACCTCCAGAGAAACCCTTCATACCCAGGAACATCTCGGCCCGCAATTGGAATCGAGTTGATCTTAGTTCCCTGGGGGCCTCCCTCACTCTTTCCCCTCCTGATTTTGCGAATCTCTGTCTTGATTCTCAAGTAGGTGCTTTGAACCACTGGTTATCCTCCTCTTGTGATTTGGTCGCTCCCCTAAAGAAAGTTAAGGCCTGCCGCCCCCATGACGCCCAAAAATGGTTCACGGATGAACTCAAAAACCTCAAATTGGACCTTCGGCGTTCTGAACGCCATTGGAGGCACAATTATTGCCCCCTGCTGCGTGCTAAATATAAGACTCTATTAATCAACTACAAGAAGTCCATCCTCTCTGCCAAAACGACCTATTTTTTGGAAATAACCACCTCCGCAGCCAACAAGCCTAAGGAGATTTTTTCCACTATTCATAATCTAGTTTCTTCGGTTAGGGCCAACCCCAACCTCATTCCTTCTCAAGATCTGTGCATTTCCTTAAACAATTTTTTTCTAGAGAAAATCAAAAAAATCAAATCCAATATTCCTCCAGTCACAATGTCGCCCTTTTCTATTGCTCTTCCCCCACCCTCCGCCTTTCTTTATCAATTTCCCCACATTTCTCAGCATGCCTTTTTCGAACTCCTTCAGAAAGTGAAGTCGGGCTCTCCGACTGACTGTGTTCCAGCTCGTATCCTGAGAGAGCTTCTTACCCACTGTCCCGCTCCCCCACTTTCTCTTCTCAATGCTTCCATTTCATCTGATCTAGTTCCAATATTCTTCAAGTCAGCTATAGTTTTTCCTATTTTGAAAAAACCCGGTCTGGACCCATCCCTCCCATCCAACTTCAGACCCATCTCCCTCCTCCCATACCTCGGGAAGATCCTAGAGAGCCATATCACGACGTGTCTCTCCACCTTCATCGAGGGAAACCATCTTCTGGCCTCACACCAAGCGGGATTCCGCCCTGTCCACTCCACTGAATCAGTGGTTCTGTCCGTTCTAGATGAGCTCAAGAGCAAGGCTGACTTCAATCTGCCCCAAGCCTTGGTACTCCTCGATTTGTCCGCTGCGTTTGACACGGTTGACCATTCCATTTTACTTGACCGTGTCTGCGCAGCGGGCATTCGAGGCACTGCCCTCTCTTGGCTCACCTCTTTTCTCACCAAACGGACGTAGGCGGTCCAGCTCTCTAGTTTTTCTGCCCCCTCCCGCTTGGTCCCCTGTGGTGTCCCCCAGGGTTCTTCCCTGTCCCCCCTCCTTTTCAATCTTTACATTCAGCCTCTTATCCTTTCTCTCCTTGAAATGGGGGTCTCCGTATATAACTATGCGGACGACCTCCAGCTGGTATTCGATCTTTCCTCCCCCTCTGATTCCTTACCGAAATTTCATTCCACCCTAACTTTTATCTCCGGGTGGATGAACTCCAACCAACTCAAACTAAATCTTAACAAGACGGAGTTGGTCCTGACTGGCCATACCATCTCTCCCTGGTCTGCTTCCTTTTGGCCTTCTACCTTCGGCACCCCGCCCACGCCAGTGGTCTCTGCTAAAACCTTAGGCATTAAAGTCATTCGGGACCTCTCCATGCATGCCCAGATTAGTACAGTGGTATCTTCCTGTTTCCTCACCCTCCGGATCATCCGGAAAGTGTCCCATTTTTTTTCTTCTGATGCCCTCAAACTTATCATTTCAGCTTTGATTCTGTTCCGTCTTGACTACAGGAATAGCCTCTTCGTAGGCATTCCAGCCTACGAACTTCGCCGTCTCCAGGCTATTCAGAATCAAGCCGCCCGTCTCATTTTTCACCTCCCCAAATCCCTTCACATCACTCCCGTGCTGAAATCTCTCCATTGGCTTCCCATCCGCCAGAGAGCACTTTTTAAAATTGGTTGTCTGGCCTTCATGGCCCGTGCTCGTACTGCCCCGGTCTTCATCAATTCTCTCATCAGCCCCTACATTCCCAACCGCACACTCCGCTCTTCCAACCAAGCCCTCCTAAATGTTCCGTGTTTCCGCAGATCTAAGACTGGAGGCACCCGCTTCTCCGTACTAGCCCCTTGTTTCTGGAACAGTTTTCCACTGTCCATCAGATCAACCCCAGTCTACCTCCAGTTCCGTAAGGCCCTTAAGACCTTCTTATTTTCTCAAGCGTACTCCTGCTGACTTCCTCAGTAGAATTCCATCCTCATCATCTGCCTACGTCAGCGCCAGGAAGCCGCCAGGTCACAGTGCGCTTTATCAAGTATTTTTTTCAATTTTTCATAGCAGAAGATTGCATCCGACATGGGGGAGGGGATCCCAAGTGGAACTTCGCCTACATGCAGGAATGGCTATAAAGATGGGAATGCGATGTTAGAGAGAAACCAGAAGAGCTACCTGAAGTAAGAATGTATTAGTTAATTAAGAAGGGCACATCAGGGGCCATCTATGTGCCCTATGCTTAGATGGGAAGAGAAGGGCTATGGATATAGTTACTGCCATTGCGTGATGGAGCCTGTGAAACGGATCTCATACTTTGAGAAGAACCCTGCAGGAATATACTTAGCGATAGGCAATATCAAAAGACTGCTAAGGAGTCTTATCACAGAGCAGACTAACACGGTGTTCACCCAATCTCGTCAGCATTCGCAAACAGGAAAAAAGCATCGCAAACAAGCGGAACAAGCAATTCCATGCATTCGTGGAATTTCTGCGTGCTTGCAGAGATTCTTTACCGTTTCGCAGAGCTTTGCGTAGCGCGACTACGCAAATTCCGCCCACCCCAACTCAAAATGTGGCTAGCCATAGAGAAACAGAGCAGACTGGACAGTGTGGTTGGGGTACACACCAAATCCTACAAGCCAATTTTGTACAGTAGCTCTAAAAGGGGCCCTGTTGACCGCGAACATGCAAATGCACGTAACAGACGAGATAATTGAAAATTTGGGAATCGGAAAGTCAGGAGCGTATAACTATGCCCAACTTGCCCTAATGGACTGAAGAACACCACAGTGTGAGTGCGACGGAACTGCGGCCTGGCTGGGGACGCAATCATCGGGATCGCCGCGCACACCGGACACAAGCAGACTCAGTGGACCTTGCTGGTCGCCTCCTGACTGTGAAAGAACTGTGCTACGAGATGCCGCCTGAGTCGGGAAAACAGGACGGCAACGATCGGGTAAGCGGGTGAGGCTGGGAGTATGTAAAAAAACAGCCAAAGGAGGCGAAAGTATACAACCCCCCCACAATGACACACCGGACCCGTTCTAAGGTCCCACTTAGAAAAGAGTGCTATTGGCGGCAAAATTGGCTCTCGGGCTCCGCAGGACATTTCTCCCTTCGCCTCTGCCTAACTCTAATATGGCGGCCTTGTTTACTTAAATGGCGGCAATCACCGATACTCCCGTTTTGTGCGCTAGGACTGACTGCTTTTTCCTGGTTGGAGGGCCCACTGCTTGAGGCAATTGACATACTGCTGTCTCCATACTCTGAGAACTGATGCATACTGCTGATTTCCTGAGACCCTCTTGCGCATTTCAGCTTTGATGTGTCCCTGCGTGTACACCACCCCTGCTGGGAGATCCAATGCTGCAAACTCATCTAGACTGAAACATCCCATGATGGCGACTATGACAGCCCCGAGGAGAAAAGCTGAGACCTAGCTACTTTTATATGATGCCCGGTGGAGCTACCTCGCTAGCTATGGGGGAGATTGACTTTGGGCTCCCTCCTTTGACTATCACCTACCCAGCCGGACTTCGGGCTAACTCTCCCACGTCTCTCCTGACCTTATCTTCCCCCTCTCCCTTCCCCCAACCCTCCTACTCTTTCCAGCTTCTGTCCTCTGCCCTCACATGCCCTTTGTCCCCACCCTGTTTTTCTGTGAACCTCTTCCCTCGCCGACCGAACTATTTTGTCTGAAGCTCGATGGAGCTACCTGCTTTAGCTATAAGGGAGATGGGCTGTGGATTTCCTCCTTGGTCATCACCTACCCAATCGGTCTTTAGACAGACTTCCTTTCGTCTCTACGGTTGTCTCTTCCCTTATCCTCACTTTCTTTCTTCCCCTACCCCCCACTACTTTCTCTCTCCTTTCTCTCCTCCCCTAATATATTGCTGATTGTTTCATATAATGTTTACTTGTTGATCTTTTTCTGGCATATTGTTGAACCACATTGTTGCACTTCCTTTCATCTCGCCTGTTGTCTCCTCCCGCATCCTCCCTCTATTTATGTCTCTCCTTCCCTCCTCTCTCAATGTATTGAGTCTGAACTATTTTGTCTGATGCCCGATGGAGCTACTTGGTTTAGATATAAGGGAGATGGCCGTGGATTCCCTCCTTGGTCGTCACCTACCCAGTCGGTCTTTAGACAGACTTCTTTTTGTTTCTCCTTATTGTCTCTTCCCTTATCCTCCCTTTCTCACCTCCCATGCCCCCTCCACTACTTTTCTCTCTCCTTTCTCTCCTCTCCTAATTGTATTGCCTATTTTTTTGGATGTATTGTGTAATTGTTGAACTTTGTCTGTTACATTGTTGAATCTCATGTAAAGCACTCTGATACCTTCGGGTCTAGCCAGCGTTATATAAAACTCTTTAAATAAATAAAATACATAAATAAATAAGAAATTTACTATTGCCACAAGATGGACTACCTGGCAGACAGATCCTGGTCAAAAGCATACCATGAACAAAGATTGTTAGGTCAAGGCCAACCACCACAAAACCCCATGAACATTCATCCACAAAACCAAGCACAGGGAAACCCAAATGAAACTTACATTCAGACCTTACAGTCAACTACCGCACCTGCACAGCAGGGATCGGCTAGTTAGACAAACACGTAGCATCAGCAACCACAGACAGGGAACTAAGCCCAACAGAGGGGTGACTGCCTGGAGAGGTAATTCCTCCACACAAACACAGAGTCCAAATATGAAGTTAGATAAACCTTACCCATTCATCTAGAAAAAAAATGCATTGAACCAAAAGAATGACCAATGAGAGAATGTAGGGAATACACACTTTTACTTGTGTCTAGGAATGCAGTGCTGCTGAATTTGCTCTGTCGATTGGGCATCCTCACTACAATTAGCTATCAAGGGCACCTGATGGAGCCAAGGCCCCACTCTGCTGCTGATCCCCCAAGGAGGGGTTGGTTGGCCAGACACCAGTGGGAAGACAGTCTGATGAGCAGATGGGGTGACTCCCAGATCAAGTACTTAAAAACCAGCCACCCAGGTCCTTGTTTCTAAAGTCAATGGGATGGGTTCCAATTCCCAAGTCAAAAGGGCCCCTTTCCAGACACTCTGCCCAAGACCCAAGTTTCCTTCATGGCGTGTAGCCCCAATAGCGATTTCCAAAATTAGAACTCCACTCAATTAGATGAAAAAGGAACAAATGATGGACGGAATGCTGAACAATTTGAAAATTCATCCCCAGTCATAAAGATCTGGGTTTAATCTATCATTCTTTTGCTCAAAACACCACCCCTGTTTAGACCCAGCCATATGCAAATCAGTTTTGACCCTGTTCCTCATTGGAACATTCAAGCCTGAAGTGCCAAACCACCTCCTCCCTGGACAAGACACAAGCATCCTAGGACCGGTTTGGGGGTATCACCCCTCATCAGCCAGGCTTCCCATGGGGACCATGGTCAAGACTGATTAGCATATGGCTGGATCTAAACTCTAATGGCACGGGGATTATAAAAACGATAGATATATGCCCAGATTTCGGTACTGGGGTGATTGCATGACATTGTGCCGCATTTTGTCCATTAGTTGTTCTTTTTTCATTTGTCAGCCCAAGTGGGATGGGTATGCACAGACGTGGGTCCCGTGATCTCCTTGCCACTGGAGTCAAGCTGGCCTAGCTGATGAGAGGTGATAACCCGAAACCAGTCCTAGCATGCTTATTTCCAGTCCAGGGAGGACCTGGCCTGGCAGTTCCGGCTGGACTGTTCTCATGGGGAACATGGTCAAGTCTGATTTGCATATGGCTGGGTCTAAACTGGAATGGCACGGGCAGCAAAAAAATTATGGATTTAGGCCCAGATCTCGGCACTGGGGTGAATGCATGACATTGTTCAGCATTATGTCCATCAATTGTTAGTTTTGCATCCTCTCAATTAGAGGCCTCCTTTATTGTACCAAAATGAAGCTATCCTCCGGTGGTGGGAGCCAAAATTTCATTGACCTGGGATAGTGAAGACACCACAGCTCCCATAGCACACGCACAAGAGCCAATAGGCGGTGAGGCATCCACATAATGTCAAATTCAAGCCCTTAGGTGAGGGAGGTCTGCCAGAGTAGCCCGGCATCTCAGAACTGCCAGAGTAGTCCCGGTTTATCATCATTATCACTAGGCAGATTTCAGTGAGAGTTTGTGGCCTTAGCCCTGGACTCTCCACGTTCTAATGATCTCAGTTTTCCTTTTCCTCTCAAGCACTCCAAAGCTCTATAGTCTGGCTACCGTACCATACCCCGCCAAAATAGCAACTGAAGCATGCCCACTCATGAGGCATCCTATCCACAAACCAGGAACAGCAGGTCCCAATGCTCTGAAAAGAAGCACTATGTGGTCCGAGGGAGAGGGGTGTGCCTGGGAGAATGGAAATCCCTAGTGTCCATCTCAGCTCCAGGCGAGAGTAGAACTCTGAATCCACTCATCCCTGTATCAGGCCTAGTAGCTAACCAATGCACCAAGCCTCACATATACCATCTGGAAAAAATAGTAGAACCCGACCTCGGACACCACAAGATTGCATAATCAGGAGTACATGGGGGCCAATGAACAACTTCCTGACCCCTCTGTCTCAGGACAAAAAAGATAGCAGATTGTGTGAGACCTAGGAAGACACCAAAAAACCCAACCATTTTTCGCACTGTTTTGCCAAATGCCTTTTGTCTCTTTTTTTCAAGGTATTTCATGTTCAAGTAACAGATAAAAGGTAAGGAAGGACATGGGAGTGTATGAACGGGGGAATTAAAATCAGAGGAACTCAAAGCAGCACATTTTAGAGATATAAAATGGAAAAAACATGAGATTTTGGAAGGTAATCCTTTCCTTCTGTTTATTGAAAAGGTGTGCTACTATAAATTACACTGTGGGAACGGAAAGGGGTGAATGGTTCTAGAATGCCGGGAAGATGTTTACTTCCATTGGGAGACGGAGGCTAAAAAAAATCAGACAGGCACTGATGAATTACGAGTGTCCAGATGTATTTGGTGGCTGTCTTTGTTCACACTGTACCTTCTCCAGGTCTGTGATAGACCATGGTATGTAAGGGGCGAAAAATGGGTTCACTAAAACTTTCATTTGCTGAAACAAAAGCAAAGTCTGATTACATTGACAGAGTTAGGTCATTGGTTCCAAAGCCGATCCCTGATACGTATGTAAAGTGGTGCATGTAGTCAAGTGAGGGCGAAAGGAAGCTAATAGCTAACTAACAGTTTGATCTTCTGTAGCCTTCAAGCAGAATACATTAGGCCCTCACCTGGTTATCTGTTCTTCGGGCTGCCTCTCCTGTCCTTGTTTTTGTCATCAATTAATTACTTCCCAGGGAAGCCATAACCACCCCTACTCAATATATTGAAACTGCCCGCGTGACTTCCCAGGGAAGCCATTGTAGGAGAGTAGGGTCTGCTATCCTATGGTCACCCCAAATTTTTGCTTTTTGCTTCATTGGTTTATGACTTAATGTGGCTGTGGGCCTGCTAATCAGACCCACAGCCTGTTGTTCTCTCTCTAAATTACTGCCAATGCACTCTAGGTGCATTACGAATTGGAACTGGTTCACCTTATTGGCCCCTGTAACAGTGTATCCTAGGTACCCAGGGCATAGGTGTTTCCGAGGCCTACCAGGGCCTGCAGCATGTATTGTGCCACCCCTGGCCTGGCCTCCATATTTGACACAACTGGCTGATCACTCAGCTGGGGTTAGTTGGTGTAATCACCTCTTGCTTAGATATAGTATCCCTATATCTAACATTAACTGGACACATGTTGACCTATAAGCCATTCCTATGGAAGGCCCCTGCAATCCTGGGGGCAGAGTGCATGGTTTCATGTGAGATGGTGCTCTAGCATGAGCTGATGTACTGAGAAACAGCGTTCACAAGGAACTCACTTAGAACTTAGAATAATGGATATGGCAATGTAATTAATTGAAAAAGAAATAGGCTATAACCATTGGGTTGTTCAAGTGAGCTTATCAGTAGAAGATTTAATGATTGGATCATAGTAATATACAGAAGAAATTACCAGTGCATAGTTTGTTATCAGACAGGGCAATTAATTAAATTGCCATATCCATTATTCTAAGTTCTAAGTGAGTTCCTTGTGAACGCTGTTTCTCAGTACAACTGTACTTACCCAGTTTGCAAGGACATATGGGTTGCTCTTGTTTTGTTAAATATTGACTAGCATGAGCTGAGCCTGTCTGCAGCTGTCGGGAACAACTCCCTTAGCTGTTCCGGGATACTGCCATACATATACTCTTAAGTGCATTATAATCCTCGCGGTTATATGCTAACTTTGGTTTGGCTTTATCAAAACATGTCGAGTAAGGTGTCATAAGATTTGGAATACTATCCCCTCAACAGTTCTGTCAACGGGGATAGCATTCCACCCTTCTAGAGGGACTCAACATGTACATAGCCTTAACCCCGGTTAAAGTTGACCAGAGCCTCAGCATCACAAAATGGATGCTGCCACCACAGACACAAGTCTGACCTCCTGCTGCTGGGAGTCCTTCCAGCGAGGGAGGCTTGGACAAAGGGTTTCCTGCCTTGGGAGGTGCGAGCACCACCCCAGACAGGATTTTGTGTATTGGGTAGGACAGGGCTGAATAGAATCAGACATGCCCGGGGCACACAAGGTGTCCTCGTGCATAAGCCAGTCCAAAACGATCCTGGGACTTTCCAGACCCAGGCCTGGTGAGGAGCTGGACAAAGGAAAGGGGGTGTAACCGCCCCCTTCCTGGTCCCACCCAGAGGAGGGACCTAGCAGGTGATCCACCCCTCAGATTGGGAATAAGAGTGGGAGCAGTGCCATAGCACCTCAGATCATCCTGAATCAACTTGAAACTAAGAAGACGACTGGACTTCGACATTCTGCTACACAGAAGACTGAAGAGTATCTCCCTTGTGGCCTAGGAGTGGCCACCCTGTGAGCACAGGCACCATCCAGCAACTCGACGTCTGCTTTGCCCCCGCCTTGCGCCGGAGCCCGAGCCCAGAGCCTGACAAGACCCAGACTCTTAGACTTCTCACAGCCCGATCCACAGTCCCTGCAAAGAAGGGACCCGTGGAGGCACCGAGAGACGTGGGACCGGACCTCTTGAAAGACCCCCGAGAAGCTGACTGCTCAGCACCCTAGACACCCTTGATGCTGTACTCTAGGGATTGAAAAGCCCCATAACCGAGCAGCCCTTGCACTGAGGATCAGCCCCCCAGCATCTCCACGATCTGCGTGGGGCCCTTTTGCATTGTGCCACTTGATGCGCCATCCCGGCCAATTGCCACGTGGTCAGCGGCCATCTTGGCGATGAAACCTACAAACTACACTGCGGGTCTGGTTGCTCCAGGCTTGCCCTCGCTCCTGTAAAAAGGAGCACCCGCTCTGACCTTGCTGGTCCGAGTGATAAGCCTTTTTTGATTCCTGCGTGGCTTGCATTAGCCAAGGCCTGTTTGCTCCAATCAAGTTGCCGACACGGCCAACAGCAAGAAGCCTGCGTGGGACAGCTCGTGATTGACTCCTGGACATCCTCGACCTCTTCGTGTCCACGTGGCTGTCGAGAGAAGCTACACCTCATCGCCTGTTTGCACCCGACATCGCCTGGTTCCAATCTGGTTCCACGGTAGTCACTGGCTAGTGACTTTGAAGATTGCCCCCGCTGCTTTCAGGTCTTCACCACTTCAGATCCACCCTTGGATCCACCTGAACTCTTCACATCGAGCCGCCTGCAGCATCTTCAGCTCCAAGCACCATCGACCAGCGTGACGAAACCCGACACTACTTCGACCCTATGCACCCGAGTCCCGTGGGTGAGGTAACTCAGCAACGCCGGTGTTCCCACACTGGTACACACCTCTAGTGTCTGTGTCTTAAGTATCATTCCTCTAGGTCACTTGGAAGGTTCCTAAATAACTAACTTTGTAACTTTTACGCACCATAGACAATGCATTGGTGAGTGCGTGCACTTTAAACACTGCACCCGAGTCCCGCGGGCCTTTCCCAAATTAGTCACTGCTAGTCCTGATCAGCTCCAGTGATTCCCAAGGCCCTAGGCCTATTTCCTTTTCGATTGGTATCTCTTATACCACTTTCTTAGTATATGGTTTAGGTGGCCCCTAGGGCTCATCCATATTGTGCAACTTTTGTGTATTTTAACTGTGTTTTGTTTTAACGCTTGTGCTTCTGTGCTCATAAAGAGTATAGGGGATATTTGTAGTTAATAAATATATATATATTTTCAATATATATCTGTGTGGTGTCCTTTCATTTGGTATTCAAGGGGTTGTATATGGTAAAACAGCTTGCTTCACATGCCTTTCAGAGTTTAGCCTAAGACTGCTTTGTCCACGCTACCACTAGGATAGCTGGTCTATAAGGTTGATTTACAACCAAACATCATAAGGGTTGCTTGGCATGGTACAAGGTGATCACTAGAACTAGTGAGCATCGTATACCAGGCCAACTTCTCACATTGGTGAGCAGCAGATTGGGATCTGAGCTTGCTGTTTGTTTTACCATTACAATCTTTGAGAGTATCATTTGAAAGATCATACAGGTACCTGCTAGGTACATATAAAACAAGACTAGTATACTTAAGTTCTACTGAACTTAGTTGTTGTAGAGGATAGGGAGTAGCACACCCTGACTACAACTACTAGATAGGTTTAGTAGGTAAACACCAGTGTAGGTAGATTGCAACATATCCACCCACACTAGAGCAATGTCTGGAGCAGAGGGTTCCTCTGGGAATGTCTCTGTTGAGAGTGACCCTCTAAAGGCACCATCCAAATTTGCTATATTCTCCTTTAAGAAACTAAGGCAGTTTGTGCCTTAAGAGGTCTGAAGACAGGGCCATCCCCTACTACAGACCACCTTAGAGAGCTCTTAGACCAGTCTGAGGCTCTAAAGACCTCTAAAGCAGACCCCACAGGGAATGCTGATGGAGGCTCTCCCACTGAAGATGACAATACTGATACCCCTGTCCCCATAGTCCTGGTAGATGAGGATGACCAAGTCACTGGAGCTCCTCAGGTAGATGAGGAGGAGGAAGAAGAAGAGGAGACAGAAGGGGGATCAGTGATTCTGATGATGGCAGAAATAGTCAGGTGATAGTCAGCAGGCTTAACCAGGTTAACTTAAGTGTATTTGGGACTGGAGCAAGGATGACCTTGCCCAGGCACCCAGGTGGACTTAACCAGGAGCGTAGGAGGAGGAGGAATCACTCAGGTGAATCCAATACCTCCCAGGCTTCTAGAGGGTCTCAGGGTCACTCCAGAAGGGAGATGACTAGCCCTCAGAGAAGGGAACATGAGGCCAAAATGAGAGAGGCTGAGCTTAGGATCCAGAGACAAGAATTAGAAGTTGCCCTGGCCCAAGAGAAACTTGCTAGAGCAAGACAGCCTAGAGAGAGTGGGGTAATAGAACCCACTGGTGGCAGCAATATCCACAAGGATAAAGACAGGTCTTTTGATAACAGAAACCTGAGTAGGATTGTGTCCCCTACAAAGCTGGGGATGATATCCACAAATGGATGACTGCACTTGAGAGAGCCTGCAAAGTACAGCAGATCCCTCAGGAGCAGTGGGCAGCAATCTTGTGGCTCTCCTTTGAAGGTAGAGGCAGAGACAGACTCCTCACAGTTAGTGATGGGGATTCTAGAAACTACCTGGTCCTGAAGAGTGCTCTGATTGATGGGTTAGGCTTAACCACTGAACAGTACAGGTTAATGTTCAGAGACACCCAGAAGACACAGACTGAGGACTGGTCTGAATTTGCTGAATGTGCCACTAAGGCTCTGGAGGGATGGTTGCTGGGAAGCAAGGTTACAGACTATGAAGGATTGTACAATTTGCTTATGAGAGAACAAATTTTAAATAATTGTCAGGACCAGCAGTTGCATCAACATTTGGTTGACTCAGATTTGACCTCTCCCCAAGAATTGGGAAAGAGGGCAGATAAATGGGTTAGAACCAGAGTTAAGCAAAAGAACCAGAACCAGAACCAGGGTGGTGACCAGAAGGGTGGGGAGCAGAAAGCTAAAGACCAGAAGTCTTAAACAGGGCCCCAAACTAATACAGAGGGTGGGTCCCAAACTTCCAAGAAGAAGAAGAAAGAAGGTCAAAGAAAACCGTGGTGTAGTACTTGTAAAAACACCTCTCACTGGACAAGTGAGTGTAAAAAGGGTGGAGCCCCCAGCACTGCAGCCCCTAAGGCACCTGCACCCACTAGTACAGCTAGCAGTGTTGGACCACAAACTAAGGGGGTAGTGGGTATCACCTTGGGAACTGAAGGAGATTCTGACCTAGTCAGAACCCTTACACAGGCTGTTCTGATTTGTGAGGGGGACATAGATTTGACCCCTACCATCAGCCCCAGTAATCTGGGCAAATACAGACAGACGCCTTTGATTAATGACAAAGTGGCTCAAGCATACAGGGACACATGTGCCAGTGTCACTATGGTGACACCTAGCTTTGTGGACACTGGACAATACATGCCAGGTGATAATTGCCTGGTGACCAATGCCAGCAATGTCACCACTACACATAGTGTGGCAATTGTTAACTTTTCCTGGGGAGGGGTAACTGGCCTAAAAATAGTTGTGATTAGTGCTGATCTCCCAGTTGAATGTTTGTTGGGCAATGACCTGGAGAGCTCTCTATGGTCAGAGGTTGAGTAGAGGACTCATGCAGAGATGTTAGGGATATCATCACATGTCCTTGCTGTGACCAGGTCACAGACCAAAAAGTGCCTCTCTGAACCTCAGGTCTTGGATCCTGGAACAATGGACCAAGCACCTTCCAAGAAGAAGAACAGGAGGGTAAAGGCGGTGCCTTCCCAACTGCCTACAAGTGAGGATCAGCCTTCACAGGAAGCTGGTCTTGAGACCCCTGAAGGAACTGTCTCTGAAGAACTTGAACCTGATCAGGTTGAGTTTCTGGGGACAGGGGGACCTTCTAGGGCAGACTTGGGGCAGGCTCAGTTAACCTGTCCTTCTCTTGAACCTCTCAGACAGCAGGCTGCTGCTGAGGCTGCTGGGAATGCTCAAGGTGCCCATAAAGTATATTGGGATGATGGACTCCTTTATTCAGAGGGTAGAGACCCCAAGCCTGGTACAACCAGGAGGTTGGTTATACCTCTGCAATGTAGGGGCTTCCTTTTTACCTTGGCCCATGATATTCCTTTAGCAGGACACCTAGGCCAGAATAAGACTTGGGACAGGCTTGTCCCTCACTTTCACTGGCCTCACATGTCTGAAGACCCAAGGAGTTTTGTCGCTTCTGTGTAACCTGCCAAGCCAGTGGTAAAGCAGGTCGCACCACAAAGGCCCCCCTGATACCACTACCTGTGGTGGGGGTTCCCTTTGAAAATGTGGGGATTGATATTGTAGGTCCAATGGATCCCCCTACAGCATCTGGGCACAGATTCATACTGGTGGTGGTAGACCATGCCACCAGGTACCCAGAGGCAATTCCACTTAGGACCACAACAGCTCCTGTTGTGGCCAGGGCCTTACTTGGAGTTTTCTCCAGAGTGGGGTTTCCTAAGGAGGTAGTATCTGATAGAGGTGCCAACTTCATGTCAGGATACTTGACAGCTATGTTGAAGGAATGTGGTGTCAACTACAAGTTCACCACTCCTTATCATCCACAGTGTAATGGGCTTGTTGAAAGGTTTAACAAGACCCTAAAGGGTATGATCAAAGGATTACCAGAAAAGCTCAGGCAGAGATGGGACATCCTTCTACCCTGCCTTTTGTTTGCTTACAGAGAGGTCCCTCAAAAGGGGGTTGGCTTCAGCCCCTTTGAATTGTTGTTTGGGCACCCTGTAAGAGGACCCCTATGTCTAATGAAGGAAGGATAGGAGTTACCTCTCAAAAAGCCTAAACAAGACATAGTGGACTATGTACTTGGTCTCCGCTCCAGGATGGCTGAGTATATGGAAAAGGCATCCAAAAACCTTGAGGCTAGCCAAGAATTACAGAAAGCTTGGCATGGCCAAAAGGCTGTCTCGATTGAGTATCAGCCAGGACAGAAGGTATGGGTGTTGGAGCCAGTGGCCCCAGCAGCACTCCAAGACAAATGGTCTGGACCCCATACAATTCTTGAGAAAAAGGGAGAGGTTACCTACTTGGTGGACCTAGGAACTCCCAGGAGCCCCCACAGGGTGATCCATGTCAACCGACTGAAGGCATATGTTAACAGGGAAGACATGGGCTTGCTCATGGCTACAGATGAGGGACAGGAGGAAGAGAGTGACTTTCTCTCCCAGACCTGCTCACTCAGAACCCTGAGGATGGCTCAGTTGATGGTGTGGCCTTAGATGGCAGCCTCACTGAACATCAGCAACATGACTGTAGACAAGTTTTGCAGTCATACAGACATATGTTCTCCTTGACACCCAGTCAGACTAACTGGTGTACCCATGTGGTGGACACTGGTGACAGTCTTCCTGTAAAAAACAAGATTTACAGGCAACCTGACCACGTCAGGGACTGTATAAAGACTGAGGTGCAAACGATGCTGGAATTAGGTGTCATTGAGCCTTCAGAGAGCCCCTGGGCTAGCCCAGTGGTTCTGGTCCCCAAACCTCACACCAAAGATGGCAAGAGAGAGATGAGGTTCTCTGTGGATTACAGAGGACTCAATGCTGTCACCAGGACAGATGCACACCCTATTCCATGTTCAGATGAGCTCATTGACAAGTTGGCTTCTGCCAAATATTTGAGCACATTTGACTTGACAGCTGGCTACTGGCAAATCAGGTTAGCTGAGGAGTCTAAAGCCAAGACTGCATTTTCTACTCCAGGTGGGCATTATCAATTTGTGGTGATACCCTTTGGTTTGAAAAATGCACCTGCCACCTTCCAAAGGTTGGTGAATCAAGTCCTTACTGGGTTGGATGACTTTTGCGCAGCATATCTGGATGATATTGCTGTCTTCAGATCCACCTGGGAGGATCACCTGGTCCACCTGAAGGAAGTGCTTGAGGCTCTGCAAAAGGCAGGCCTCACTATCAAGGCAACAAAGTGCCAGATATGGCAGAGTAAGGTTGTATACCTGGGCCACCTTGTAGGTGGAGGCCAAGTTCAACCACTGTAGACTAAGATCCAGACCATCAAGGACTGGTCCCCTCCAACTACCCAGACTCAGGTCAGAGCTTTCCTGGGCCTGACTGGGTACTACAGGAAGTTTGTTAAGAACTATGGGTCCATTGTGACTTCTCTTAATGATCTGACATCCAAGAAGATGCCCAAAAAGGTTCAGTGGACAGTAAACTGTCAAAAGGCATTTGACGACCTGAAGAAGGCCATGTGCTCTGCACCTATCGTGAAGAGTCCTGACTACTCAAGAGAGTTCATTGTCCAAACAGATGCTTCTGAGTTGGGAGTGGAAGCAGTGCTTTCACAGCTTAATGTAGATGGTCAAGACCAGCCCATTGCTTTTATTAGCAGAAGGCTGACCCCCAGAGAAAAACGTTGGTCAGCCATTGAGAGGGAGGCCTTTGCTGTGGTGTGGGCCCTGAAGAAGTTGAGACCATACTTGTTTGGCACTCACTTCAAGATTCAGACCGACCATAAGCCCCTCTTATGGCTTAATCAGATGAAGGGTGAAAACCCCAAACTACTCAGGTGGTCCATTTCCCTACAGGGGATGGACTTTACAGTGGAGCACCACCCAGGGACTGACCATGGCAATGCAGATGGTCTCTCCAGGTACTTCCACTTAGAACATGAAGACACAACTGGTCAAGGTTAGTCTAATGTCCCTGCATTGGGGGGGGGGGGTTGTGTGGGAGTGTAGGGTCTGCTATCCTATGGTCACCCCAAATTTTTGCTTTTTGCTTCACTGGTTTATGACTTAATGTGGCTGTGGGCCTGCTAATCAGACCCACAGCCTGCTGTTCTCTCTCTAAATTACTGCCAATGCACTCTAGGTGCATTACGAATTGGAACTGGTTCACCTTATTGGCCCCTGTAACAGTGTATCCTAGGTACCCAGGGCATAGGTGTTTCCAAGGCCTACCAGGGGCTGCAGCATGTATTGTGCCACCCCTGGCCTGGCCTCCATATTTGACACAACTGGCTGATCACTCAGCTGGGGTAAGTTGGTGTAATCACCTCTTGCTTAGATATAGTATCCCTATATCTAACCTTAACTGGACACATGTTAACCTATAAGCCATTCTTATGGAAGGCCCCTGCAATCCTGGGGGCAGAGTGCATGGTTTCATGTGAGATGGTGCTCTAGCATGAGCTGAGCCTGTCTGCAGCTGTCGGGAACAACTCCCTTAGCTGTTCCGGGATACTGCCATACCATATACTCTTAAGTGCATTATAATCCTTGCGGTTATATGCTAACTTTGGTTTGGCTTTATCAAAACATGTCGTGTAAGGTGTCATACGATTTGGAATACTATCCCCTTGACAGTTCTGTCGACGGGGATAGCAGTCCACCCTTCTAGAGGGACACGACATGTACATAGCCTTAACCCCGGTTAAAGTTAACCAAAGCCTCAGCATCACAAAATGGATGCTGCCACCACAGACAAAAGTCTGACCTCCTGCTGCTGGGAGTCCTTCCAGCGAGGGAGGCTTGTACAAAGGGTTTCCTGCCTTGGGAGGTGCGAGCACCACCCCAGACAGGATGTTGTGTATTGGGTAGGACAGGGCTGAATAGAATCAGACATGCCCGGGGCACACAAGGTGTCCTCATGCATAAGCCAGTCCAAACCATTCCTGGGACTTTCCAGACCCAGGCCTGGTGAGGAGCTGGACAAAGGAAAGGGGGTATAACCGCCCCCCTTCCAGGTCCCACCCAGAGGAGGGACCTAGCAGGTGATCCACCCCTCGGATTGGGAATAAGAGTGGGAGCAGTGCCATAGCACCTCAGATCATCCTGAATCAACTTGAAACTAAGAAGACGACTGGACTTCGACATTCTGCTACACAGAAGACTGAAGAGTATCTCCCTTGTGGCCTAGGAGTGGCCACCCTGTGAACACAGGCACCATCCAGCAACTCGACGTCTGCTTTGCCCCCGCCTCCCGCCGGAGCCCGAGCCCAGAGCCTGACAAGACCCAGACTCCCAGACTTCTCACAGCCCAATCCACAGTCCCTGCAAAGAAGGGACCCGTGGAGGCACAGAGAGACGTGGGACCGGACCTCTTGAAAGACCCCCAAGAAGCTGACTGCACAGCAGCCGAGGCAGCCCTTGCACCTTGCACCAAAGATCAGCCCCCCAGCATCTCCACGGTCTGCGTTGGGCCCTTTTGCATCGTGCCACTCGACGCTCCATCCCGGCCACTTGCCACGTGGTCAGCGGCCATCTTGGCGACGAAACCTACAAACTACACTGCGGCTCTGGTTGCTCCAGACTTGCCCTCGCTCTTGTAAAAAGGAGCACCCGCTCTGACCTTGCTGGTCCGAGTGATAAGCCTTTTTCGATTCCTGCATGGCTTGCATTAGCCAAGGCCTGTTTGCTCCAATCAAGTTGCCGACACCGCCAACAGCGAGAAGCCTGCGTGGGACAGCTCGTGATTGACTTCTGGACGTCCTCGACCTCTTCGTGTCCATGTGGTTCCCGAGAGAAGCTACACCTCATCGCCTGTTTGCACCCGACATCGCCTGGTTCCAATCTGGTTCCACGGTAGTCACTGGCTAGTGACTTTGAACATTGTCCCCTCTGCTTTCAGGTCTTCACCACTTCAGATCCACCCTTGGATCCACCGGAACTCTTCACATCGAGCCGCCTGCAGCATCTTTAGTCTAAGATTGCTTTGTCCACGCTACCACTAGGATAGCTGGTCTATAAGGTTGTCTTACAACCAATCATCATAAGGGTTGCTTGGCATGGTACAAGGTGATCACTAGAACTAGTGAGCATCATATACCAGGCCAACTTCTCACAGCCATGACCTACCCTACTCATTATATTGGAAGCTGCCAGCGTGACTGAGAGCTAAGAGGGCTGTCAATAAAGTATGGCACTGTCTAAGTTGATCACCACACCATATGCACATTAAAATATTGAGGTTAGTAAAAGCACCCTCGGGAACATGAATTGGGTCCATGTCCCACTCCACTACAACAGAGACATTCCAGAGCTACCTTTATACTTAAACAATTATCATGAGTACATATACTCAAATTAAGAAGGAGCAATAGCTACTTATGCTACTGAATGTGACAGTAGGAAGGGAGTTTATTAGTAGGTGCAAGTAGGTACTTACAGCTAGTAATAATACCACATTCTCAAATAAGTCCAGTCAAGTCTCAATAAATTAATTCCTGCATAACAATTAGTAGCTTGACTTCTGAGCAGTCAGGCTTAACTAAGGAGAGAGGTGTGTAAAACATTTTACATCACCAAAACAGTAAATGAGTAAAAGAAGCAACATAATTTTTACATAAAAATTTGTTTTCTCTGTTAAAAAAAGTGTAAGGTGCCAAATGCAGCTATCTGGTCACGCTGGGTCAGACCAAAGTCAAAGCTTCAGGCAGATCACGATGGAGTGCAGGTCAAGTACGATGAGTAGTTGGGCCCGATCAAATTTTTACCTTCTGACTTATGCACTTTTTGGGAGCCTTTTTTCTCCACCTCAAGCAATCAGGTCCTCGGATCCGGATTTCCATTCAATGATGCAGGCTCGCTGTAGCACAAGGCCTCAGTGAGTCCCAGGGGTCGTTGTCTTCTTTGATGGTGAGGAGCTCTGAGCTTTCAGAGGGGCAAACAGTCAGGCTGAGTAGCAGTTCAGCATTGCCGGTTTGACTCTTGTCACTGTTCAAGATCTTTTTCTGAAAGGTTCCTCACACAACAAACTGTGTTTTACGCAAAAAGACTCCTCACCTATGTATAAAAACACTTGTATTTGTGAAACACACACTGAAATCAAAATGAGATACACATTTTATACACACTCTACAGTTATATGCAATTGTCATACACCTCCATTGAAATCCTAAGAAAACACACATTGTATCATATGCAATTGTCAGACTTTCACATGGCAAGAAAGGTCAAATAGTCATTAGACTCTTACTATGCCTCGTGACTTAGCCCCTAGTCCTTCAACCCCACCAGTCAACAATACACATTGTCCCTTCTTGCGCCCTATTTACTAGACAGTCAGAACCACCTAAACACAGAAAGAAAACGTTACTTAGTTTCATCTATCCAGATTACACCGCCAGGTGCCCGATTGCACCTGCACGAGTGCTCGATCGCTATACCTCACATAGACAAAAGGTTGTCTACCCCCATGTAACCATCTCAGAAAGGCCCTTCCAAGTCAGAGGTCCGCAGGTTCCCATGAACCCATGAACCCCTAGTTTATGGCCCTTTATCAGGAATGCACAGATGTAGCTATACCCCGAGCACACAGTTATGAATTAGGAGACAGGCCGCCACACACACACAGCCACACACCGAAATGCTCACTTTCCCAAAGTGACATTTCCATGACCGTAATATTGAATCACTCCCACTACCAGAGAGGATTCATCATTACGAACTCATTGATACCAAACACCAAACTATTGCTCTTCTGCTAGTAGGAAATAATGCTCAACAGCCTTTCCCTGTACCCCCTCATGCTAATCCAATGTAAGAAGCAGACCCCATCGTACCGAACACACCATCTGGTGTCATTCACAACTCTTGCAGGTAACACATACACACACCTGCCCAAGCTCTTCCCAACAAACAATACCCTGTCATCAGGGAGAACTCCAGTATTGCAGGAGACATGCAGAACTGTGACACAGGCCAAACCAGGGCAAACATGTGGCACATTCAAAGAACTCCCTCCTTGGATGGCACAACTGGTGCAGCAGGTCTCTGGAGGCACATTCGAGCTACATGACACTGGCATAGGTCTTACCCCATGACAATGGGACTTAATGCTAACTCGAATCAGCCATTCACATACCCACCTGTCAGCAGTATGTACATGATTAGCTCATTGCTTTGACACTGAACAGCAGTGCCAAACGCACTTAAGTCCTAAGCCAGCAAAACAGGGTAAAAATATAAG